>NW_026947508.1:39371395-42052229 GCF_034190915.1 Cavia porcellus
ATAAGAAATGAGAATAAAAATCCTATGCTTTCTAGAACATGGATGTCCACTTTGTCACTTGGTGGGGGAGGAGGGGTTACTGAGGATTGAATTATACTGAACTATATCCTCAGCTCTTCTTTAATCTTTTATTTTGAAAGAGGGTTACACTGTCACTGAGTTGCCCATGCTGAGCTTGAACTCATGGTCTTCCTTCCTCGACCTCCTACAGTGCTTAAATTACAGGTATGTACCATCATACCTGGTAGACTACTATTTAACACTGTATGGAGAAAATAAATAAATAAATAAAATACCGATTTTAAAAAAAGACTGAAATGTAATAAAACTATATTTTTTAAAAAAACACCATGGAAAGTTCTAGCTAGGGTAGGAAGAAAAGTAAAGTAAAAGGCATAAAATAGAGATAGTCCAGATTTTAAAACTTAAACTATATTTATAGATAATGTTAACTTGTATATAGAAAATCCAAAAGAAACACACACACACACATACACCCCAAATAAAACCTTTTTAGGGCCAAAGATGTAGCTTAGTGGTATAGTGCTTGCCTACCATGTGTAAGGATTTAATGCCAGTACCACAAAACAATAACAAAAAAACCCCTATACACTACAAATACAACAAGGTTGCAGTACACAAGATCAATATTCAAAAGTCAATTATATTTCTATACACTTGATGAACATTTGAAATGAAATTAAGAAAATAACTCAGTTTACAATAGTACCAAAGGAATAAAATGCTTTGGAACAAATTAAATCAAAAAAGTATAAAGAACTGAAAACTACAAGAGGTTGTTTGCTCTTTTTCTTTTTTTAACTTTTTATTGGTACTAGGGATGGAACTCACGACCGCCTGCTTGCAAGGCAGGTGCTTATGCCGCTGAGCTAAATCCCCAGCCCCTAAGAGGTTGTTAAACCAAAGGCAATCTAAATAAAAGACATCCCATATTCATGAATCAAAAGGCTTAATACTGTTAAGATGGCAATATTCTCCAAATTAATGTCAGATTCAATGCAGCTCTCCCTCATTCCCATATATACACAGAAACCAGCTAGCTTCTTTGCAGGAAATTATAACTTGACCCTAAAGTTCACATGAAACTCAAAGATCCCAGAATATCTTAAATTTTAAAAGAAGATTGCCAGGCGTAGTGGTAAACACCTGTAAAACCAGCATTCTACTGGTTGAGGTGGGAGGATTGCTGAGAGTTCTGGGCCAGGCTGAGCTACATAGTGAATTCAAGGCCAGCCTGGACTATACAGCAAGACCTGTCTCAAAAAACAAAACAAAACAAAAAAAATTCACATTTGGAAGACACACTTTCTGACTCCAAAGTTACTACAGTGCCATAGAAGTTAAGACACTGTAATGCAGATACTGTCATTCACTAAGTGGACCTGAAACTTTTTGGAGAAATGGCTCATTCCAAAGCTGGAAAAAAAAAGTGTAAGATGAGCCTAAAATATTTTATTATGACAAAAAGAAAAGATGTGGTCAATGAATTGTGGGAACATACTAAAAAGAGAGGAAGGTGTTCCATTTTAGATGTAAGAGGTTAATTGTTTGAATGCAGATGTCTTGTGCTCTGGGTGACTGATTTGGGCAATGTGCAATGTATGTACCATTGTTGTCCCCTGATTGTTGTGTTTTGAAGTTTTTATTTTTTTCCTCTTTGAAATAAATGGATTTGAAAAAAGAAAAAAGAAAGAGGTTAATTGTTACCAAACTTGCCTTCCTGCCATTAAGACCTAGAAAACTGGACAAGACACATGAAACGAAGTTCTCAGACACTGGAAAACAGACAATGCTAAACTGATTTCTGAGAAAAATAAATGAGATGAGGGAGGTGAGGGAGAAATGAGAAATATAAATGTTTTGAGGGATTTTCTCACATCAGTATCAGAAGAGCATGATATTTAATTTAGGAGAGTGAGACAGGAGAGATTGAAAACACCTGAAATTTACAGAGACTAGAGGTCCCCTTGAGTCTTTGGTTGACTACTAGTCTATGCCTGCATAGAGTGAGACTCCACAAAAGCAAGTAAACAACAAATAGTATTAATTGTAACTCCTGAATTCTCAGAGTTCACAAAAGACTGGATGATACTCAAGTTCTGACCAACCAAAGTGAACAGACCTTGTTAAACACCTGAAAGAATTCTATAGAGAGCCAAGGGGGTCGTGATTTAGTAGCAGGGCTACACTAGACTTAAAAGACCACTTTAGATTCTTCCAACAAAATTTAAAAATCAGTTTCAAAAGAATTAATCTAATATGGAAATAAGTGAACACTTCTTTAAGAAAGTAAAATCCGGCCAGACGTGGCATATTGCTGTAATCCCAACTCCTGGGGAGGCTGAAAAAGAACTGCAAGTTCCTGTCTCAAAATAAAAAATATAAAGGGATAGGGAGATAGCTCAGTGGTAATGTTCTTGCCTACAGCTCCTGGGTTAATTTCTAGTATATCAACAACAAAACAAAATCCAAATACACAGCAACATGACATTTAAAATATCCAGGATCAAATTCATAGTTATTAGAAATATGGTAAGGTAGAGAGTGTGGCTCAACTGAAAAGAAAAAGTCAACAGAAACCCAAAAATTACAGACATGATAAAACTGACAATTTTAAAACCATTATTTAGATGATTGAAAATATGACAAGAGAGAAGACCTAAAAATATTTACTAAAACAAAAAATTATATAATTTCTTAAATATAAAACTAGGTGCGGGGCTGGAGATTTAGCTCAGCGGCATAAGCGCCTGCCTTGCAAGCCGGCAGTCGTGAGTTTGATCCCTGGTACCGATAAAAACAAAAAAGACAAAAAAAAAAAAAAAAAACTAGGTGCAAGTAGACATTGGAGAAGATTAATGAACATGAAGACAGAAAAAGAGAAATTATACAAAGTAAAATACAGAAAACAAAGGCTAAAAAAAAGCCTCAGTAACTGTGCAACAGTATCAAGTGGTTTCATACACATAAATGCAGTCACAGAAAGATGGCACAATAATAGATGAAGAACTAAGAAAGTTTTCCAATTTGAGGAAAACTAGAATCTCACAGATACAAAAAGTTCAACAAATTCCAAGCAAGTTAAACACAAAACTCTTAAAATGTAAAATCACAAATTACTGAAAACTTGTGATAAGAGATTTCAAAGACTCAATGAAAAAAGCCACATAACGTATGGGAAAACAAAGATAAAAAAATCACTGTGATGTTGGTGTTATATAGCTCAGTGGCAAAAGTGCCTGCCTGGCAAGTGCAAGTCCTGAGTTTGATTCCTGGTACCAAAAAAGAAAAAAAAAATGACTGTGACTTCCCATCAGAAACTATGTGAGAAGAAACTAAACATCTTCAAGGTGCTGAAAGAAAAATCAACTTAAAATTCTGTGCTCAGAAAAGTATCTTTCAAAAACGAAGGTAGAAAAAATGTTTCAGAAAATAAAAACCTGAGTGCAACGAGACCTATACTTGAAAAATTAAAGGAAGTTCTTCAAGCTAAGAGAAAATATGACAGAAACTCAGTTCTACCCCCTCAAAAAAACCCAGAATTAGAAATGGTATTTGTATATATTATGAAAACTCATTAAAGTATTTTGAATTGTTTAAAAGTGAACCATGAAATTTGAAACATATATATACAAGTAAGGTGTATTACAACAATACCATAAAGGATAGGAAGGAGAAAAAGGGCTGTCAGTTTAGCTCAGCGGCGTTAAATACCTGCTTGGCAAACATGAGGTCATGAGTTTGAGCCCTGGCACCACAAAAAAAAAAAAAAAGAGAGAAGGAAAAAATAAAAGTGTATTTTTAAAGTTTTTTATAAATATATAAAGTATATATTTTACCATGGTGTTATCTCCAGCCCATGGATCAAGTCAAGTAAATTAGAAAATATTTCAAAATAAACCAGGCGTGGTGATGCACTCCTATAATCCCAGTACTTGGGTGACTGAGGCAGGAGGGTCACTGCAAATTCAAAATCAGCCTACAAAGTGAGCTCAAGGCTAGTCTGAACTGCATAGTGAGACCCTGCCTCAAAAAAAAAAAAAAAAAAATCAAAATAAATGCTAATTAAAATACAAAGAGCCACGTGGTGGCACACACCTATAATCCTAGCATTTGAGAGGCTGAAGTAGGAGGATTGCTGGGAGTTTGAGGCCAGTGTGAGCTACAAAGTTAATTCAAATTCAGCCTCAGCTGTATAGTGAAACCTTGTCTCACGAAGACAAAAAACAAATACAAACATAGTAAAATGTATAGGATGTGGCTAAATCAGTGCTTGAAGAACATTTATACCTTTAAAGTCTCATATTTTAGAAAAAGGAAATCAATCATCCCAGCTTCTACTTTAAGAATTTAGAAAACTGAGCCAGGCCTGGGAGCGCACACTGATAACTCCAGCACTCTGGAGGCTAAGGCAGGAAAATTGCCACAAATTGTGGCCAGCCCTGGCTGCATAATGAGTTCAAAGTCAACCTGAACTACATGGTGAGACCCTGTCTCAAAAAAAGAAAAAAATGCTAGGTGTGGTGGTATACACCTGTAATCTCAGCACTCTGGCTGAGGTAAAAGGATTGCTACAAACTCAAAAACAGCCTGGACTTCATGCAAAACTCTGTCTCAAAAGAAAAGAGTTGGGGCTGGAGATTTAGCTCAGTGGCATAAGCGCCTGCCTTGCAAGCAGTCAGTCATGAGTTCGATCCCCGGTACCGGTAAAAAGGAAAAAGACAAAAAAAGAAAAGAGTTACAAAAAAAAGGGCAACACCCAAAATAAATAGAAAAATAGTAGAAATTAAAGAAACAGAAAATGGACAATAGAAAAAAAATCAATGATGCTAAAGCCAATTCTTTGAAAACAAAGGGAGTAAAAACCAAAAATGATCAAACTCATGACTGAAACAGAACACATCACTGTAGATCTCACAGACATTAAAAGAAAACCAAGATACTAAATATTTGAAATCATCCAACATACCTCTTCAAAGGAATATTTTTCTACAGTATGAAGAGCATCTTGTGTCTCATTCCAGCCTCCAATAGCATAGATGCAGTCATTGAGTGCAGCTACCCCAAGATATGCTCTTCTGGTTCCCATCGGAGGAAGCGGAGACCAACGCTTAGAAAGTGGATCATAGACTTCAAAAGAACAAAGTTCTATTCCTTCATTGCTGATTCCCCCAATTACATATATTAAACCTGGAAATGGAATAGTTTTGCTCAGATATCACAGAAAGTAATATATGATAAGTAATAGGTGTCATCCATGTTTGCTGAGCTAATGCTGTATTTAATTCCAAGGTTTACAAAATTATTTATAGAAAAAAATTAACTTGTGTCTGTATTATCACATCTCACATTTAAGCACATTGCAAAAATTAGGACTATTAATTTAATGTGGCATTGAATTTTCAAAGAAATTAAGGATATTATAACAAAATAATTTGTTAGATGATGATTTTTCTCTTTTCACTATCTGATGATCTCAGGTATCAGATCTACTGCCAGTACCCACAAATAAAAAAGAAAAGGAATATGGATTTTTCCATGTACTTAAACTAGAATGCCACTGCCCTCTTTGATGACACTCTAATTATTGCTCAAAGTACCGTATTTAATTTAGTTATGTAGGAGCCTGAGGCAGGAGGTTCACTGTAAGTTCTAGGCCCGTGTGGGTTACATAGTGAGTTCAAGGCTAAACTGAACTACAAAGTGAGACTTGTCTCAAAAAAACAGAAAGATGTCTCTACCTGTGTCCTTCTTTCCTGGTGACCCTGAGGAATTGCCTTCCTCCCAGCAGTGGGCTCATGCTGAGACCTCTGGTTAGGCACAGTTGTCTGAGCCAGGGACGGGGTCAAAGGAGGCAGGGAAGTTGAAGTAGACTTGGGAAGAGACTGGTAGGCAGGAGCCAGGTTTGAATAGAGGTTCAATGGCGCCACGTGGCAAGGTCAGCAGAAGCTGAACAAGAGAAAGCTAATCTGGAGGGAATGTCAAGTGGACCTGGTGCTACTATCACAGTGGAGTCCTGGCCATATCAGGAACTGACTTGATCGGTTAGAAGCAAAACTTAAACTTACCCCTTTGTTTTCTTGTGACTACATTCCTCACAGAGAATCAGTTCATGTACATAAAATGTCTTAATTCTTTTTACATCCAGCCCTGCATCTTTTGATCCCTTTCCCATTTGTGAAAGATCTATCTCCCTGTTTCCTATTGCCTATTTTTGTTTTTTAATTCATTTCTACATTGGGTTTCTTAAAAAAGAGAACTCATGCGATATTTAAGCTTAGGTGTTTGATTTATTTCACAACATTATGTTCTCAATGCGCATCCATTTTCCTACAAACAACTCAGGTATACCCTGTTTTGTAGTAGAGTAGTACTCCATTGCATATAAACCCCACATTACGATTGGCATGGTGGCCCATGCCTGTAATCTTAGCACTCAGGAGGCTGAGGCAGGAGAATCACTGGGAGTTTGAGGCCAGCATGGGCTACATAGTAAACTCAAAACTAGCCTGAACTACATACATAGTGAGACCCTGTCTCAAAAAAAAAAAAAAAAAAAAAAAAAAGAAACATGAACAAAATGTTAGTAACATAGGTTTTAGTCTAGCTTAGCCATACCCAACTATGACTTTGAACTTTAGCTTTCTCATCTATAAGTGAAAGAAAATGAAATAAAGATCTCTTTCTGCCTTTATGGTTTTAGATGGGAAAATAAAAGTGTTAGAATGTTAAAAATACTAAATATAAAATAACTAAAGAATAGTGAAACATTAAACAATAAAATATAGTCCATTTCATGTAATTTGAACATTTAAACATCCATGGAAACTGAAGAAGGTACAGTTTCCATAAAGCAGGAAGAACTTGAGCTGGACATGAGATGCTGAATAGTTATACAGCAATAGGCAATGGGTGTACTCACTCTGTAAGTACACAGAAATTTGTTCTCTGATGTAAGCAGAGATTCAGATTCTATTTGACTGTACTTACTACTTATCTCAGGGTAGACAAAAGAACATTTATATACCACTTTTATATGTACCACAGTTATTTTCAAATCTGTTATTGGATTATATTCTTTGTGGACAGAATTATACTGTACTGTTAAAAAAAAAACCTAAAGAAGCCACGAACACTGTTCTCTACCTTGAAAACTCAACTCAGGCATTCAAGGAGAGAAAAAGACAATAATGAATGACACTTCAAATCTGTGTTTTGAAATCCAGGTATTTCTGCCTATCTAGAAATTTTAAACCAGCCTTGTTTATTACAGAAAAAAATAAATTATTTTGGTAATACATAAGATCAATAACAAGAGATAAACATTAATAAGAGATGAAAGGTAGAAATCATATACTGCTGATGTCACTCAATACTAACAGACCTAAATTATACTGTTATAAAAATAAAGCTTTAAGCTCAGTTTTAAAACATACATGTACAGGGGCTGAGGATATAGCTCAGTGGCACAAGTGCCTGCCTGGCAAATGTGAGATTGTGAGTTTGGTCACTGGTACCAAAAGGAAAAAAAAAAACCCAAAAAATAAAACAAAACAAAAAGTGTGTGTGTGTATGTGTGTGTATGTGTGTATATACACACACATATGTATAGTAAAAAATATTTTATAGAGTAATTACCTTGCATTTCACAACACCCAAAGTAGTAGCGTGACAGAGCCATGTTACCTACTATTTCCCATTTATTTTCATCAGGATCAAATCGTTCAATTGTGTTTCCTATCTCAGCTCCAATCCATCCACCTATGATGAAACAGAAAAAAATGTTTATTTCTAGGATAAGAAAATCTTATGACAAGCCAGGTGTGCTGGTGCTCACCTATGTTCAGCACTTCAGAGGCTGAGGCAGGTAGATCACTTCAAGTTTAAGAGTGAGCTTAAGGCCAGCCTGAATTGCATAGCAAGATTTTGTCTCAAAAAAAGAAAAAAAATAGTTGTATGACAAAGACTTTAGAAAACAATTAATTCAACTACTTTATAATATAGAGTAATATCACATGAACCAGAAGTAATTTGTCCATGATGACACAAAAAGTTAGATTATGACCATGAGTAAACTCAGGGATTTAACTCCCTGGCTAGTTTTACTAGATAATAAAACAAAACAAAGCAAAAAATTCAACATATAACATGGTAAATACAGTGTTCTGTAAAACCAACTTTTGTAATGATATCTGTGTGTTCAGAATGGTTACATTAATTAAGGCCAATACTAAGCCTAATTGGATATATACCTATTTAGAGTGATTTTACAAACTTCAAAAAAGTAGGGCTGGGGATTTAGCTTAGCGGCATAAGTGCCTGCCCTGCAAGCGCGCAGTCGTGAGTTTGATCCCCTGTACCAGTTAAAAAAAAAAAAATTTCAAAAAGGTCCTTGATACCCAAGATATCATTTCTTTAATATTCTCCAATTATTGACATTGAAAATGTTCCCTTCTTTTTTTTTTTTTTTTTGTACCGGGAGCAAACTTACAACCTCATGCTTACCAGGAAGAGCACTTGAGCAGCTGAATTAAATCCCCAACCCAGAAAATGTTTGCTTCTACACTTTGAAATATAACTGAAAAATACAAGCTGGGCACGGTGTTGCTAACTACTGTAATCTCAGCACTCTGAAGGCTGAGGCAGGAGGATGTTGTGAGTTTGAGGCCAGCCTGGTCTACATAATGAGTTCAAGAGTAGCCTGTACTACACAAAGACCCTGTTTCAAAACAAAATAAAACAAGACAAAAAAAGAGAAACATGAAAGTATTTGTGAGAGTGATGAAAAGAACAATGAATTAAATTTACATTGATGTATGCTAGACATGGTATTGCATGTCTATAGTCCCAGCACTTAGGAGGCTGAGGCAGAAGGATCCTTGCAAGTTCGAGATCAGCCTGGGCTACAAAAGTGAGTTCAAGACCAGCCCAAAGTCTATAGAAAAACTCTGTTTTAAAAAGACCAAAAAAATTCACATTGAGGTAACTGGTATCTTTTCCAGTATAGGTGCTGACGGACAGAGAAGGGGGAGGACATTAAGTTCTATATAGTAAATTATAAAGGTGGTAACATGAAGCAAATAAGAGAGACTATACCTATTTTCACTTTAACACAAAATATATTTTTTTAAAAAATCACATAACCGTTCACTAAATTTGTAATAATGAAAATAATGTATCTCAGAACTTTCTTTTGGTGTCTTTAACTTTTTTATGGGCTCTGTTATACTGGATATAAATAATTAGGCTAAAACAGAGTGATAAAAGTGCTATGTACTTAGTTAAAATTAGGAGATTTAACTAGTCAGCAAAAGTGATTTACTGGACATAAGCATCTATAAATTACCTCTATCTTCTTTGAAAACTACATACTTAAGGGGAAACAAGCTCAAAGAGAATGATAATAGAAAGACTGTAAAAACAATAAAACTGTGTACTTGACAATATTCTCTAAATAATACAAATTGAGAATGAGAATTTACAAAGCTGAAAAGATACTTATGGGAAAGAAGAAACGTCTCTAACCAGAATTTAAGAATTCAAATAATTCTATTACACTTAAACTGAACAGCATAATTACCCAAAGCATAGATAGCTCCATAACACACACAAACTCCCAAGCCACAACGGGGATGATTCATCGAAGCTATAGTTGTCCACTGCTTAGTAACTGGATCATAGCATTCGGTACAGTCAAAAATCATTGAATCCTTTTCACCTGGTTTAAACAAAAGAGACACATCAGAAGGTTTTGTACTGCTAATAGACTAGTACCATAATACAATATTCAGTACACTCCTTATTTTCAGAAATCCCTGGCCCTGAAATTTTTTTTTAAAAAATACCACTTAGGGGTTGGGGATTTAGCTCAGCGGCATAAGCACCTGCCTTGCAAGCAGGTGGTCATGAGTTTGATCCCCGGTACCGGTAAAAAGAAAAAAAAAATACCACTTAAAATAAAATCTTAAAATACAGTATACTATACTTAACAGTAAGTCTAGCTAGGCATGGTGAGCAAATTCCAGCTACTCAAGAGGTTAAAGCAGGAGGATCACAAGTTCAAAGCCAGCCTGGGCAATTTTTTCTTTTGTGTAGGAGGAGTTTGAGACAAGGCCTTACTATGTAGTTCAGACTGGCCTTGAACTCACTATGCAGCCCCAACTGTCCTCAAATTCATGGCAATCCTCCTATCTTAACCTTCTGAGAGCTTGGACTACAGGAGTGTACCACCACCAAATCCAGTTCAGCCTGGGCAATTTAGTGAGATTCTGTCTTAAAATAAAAAACGTTAAAGGGGCTGGGGATATAACTCACTAATCCCTGGGTTCAATGCCTAGTACTAGAAAAAAAAAAAAAGTAAGTCTAGGGCCTGGAAGTATATAGCTCATCAGTGACAGAGTGTACACTTGGCATCTATGAGCCCTGTATTCGATTCCCAAACCACATACATACACATGAAAAATTAAATCTAATCAAAAACTGTTCAAGGCTTCAATGGACAAAAATTATAAATCTACTTAGATAAAATTTTAAATTAAGGAACATCTAAATAAATGAACTCAAGAGATATATCATATTCATGAACTATAAGAGTCAGCAAAGGGGGGCTGGGGATTTAGCTCAGTGGCATAAGCGCTTGCCTTGCAAGCAGGCAGTCCTGAGTTTGATCCCCGGTACTGATAAAAAGACAAAAACAAAAAAAAACAACAAAAAAAAAGAGTCAGCATAGGGCTGAGGATTTAGCTCAGTGGCATAACAGCCTGCCTAGCAAGCGAGGTTGTGAGTTTGATCCAGTACCATACACACACACACAAAAAGAGTCAATGTAAAAATAATTATTCCTAAATTGATTTATAGATTTAATACCATCCCAATTTGCCCTATAAAAATACAATTGGGTGGGGGGAGTCTTTTTTGAGGCAGGGCTTCACTATATGGTTTAGGCTACCTCAAACTCATGGTGATTCTTCTGCCTCAGCCTCCCAAATGCTGGGATTATAGGTATGTGCACCAACTCTAGCTCAAAAATCAGATTTTTTTTTTTTTGATGCCAGGGATTGAACTTACAACCTCACGCTTGCCAGGCAGGTGCTTATTCTGCTGAGCTAAATCCCTGGCAAGAAACAAGATTTGATTTGATTTGACTTATTTTATTTTATTTTATTTTTGGTACCAGGAATCAAACTCAAGACCTCATACTTGCCAGGCAGGTGTAATGCCACTGAGCTACATCCCCGGCTGCAAAAATCAGATTTTTCAAGGATTTTGGCCACTGTGTTCCCTCCTGTATAGCAGTCTAACCTCATACTGTAGTTTTATTTATTTTTTTTCTTATTTTCACTTGGCTCAAACTCACTTTGCAAAATGTATTTTCTTTTCCTACCTTTAATAAAACTTTGCTACCATTAAAAAAAAGAATTTAGGGCCAGGGATTTAGCTCAGTGGCATAAGAACCTGCTTTGCAAGCGCATGGTCATGACAATAAAAAAAATAAAGAATTTAATGAGTTGAATCTAAAATTTATATAGAACTACAAAGAACCAAGAATACCCAAACACCAGCAGAAAAGTATAAGTTGAGAGAAACAGCCCTATTATATTTTAAGACTTATGATTGAGCTAGAGTAATTAAGATAGAGATAGACAGAAACTAATAGTACAAAAAGAAATTCTAGGAACAGATCCATATATAAACTTTGATATTTGAAGAGTTAGTACCACAGAGCAAGGGTGGGGATGGATGACAGTATTTTTGTCTTAACCATTTTTATTTGATTAAATTGATAAACGAATACAACAAAATTTTTTGTGAAACCACTGGCAATATACTAAACTTTAAAGAATTTATTTCAACTTCACTCACTTATGTTTCTTTTTTTTTTTTTTTGCTTTTAAATTTCTTGAGAACTTATGTTTCTTAGAATGGAAATATATATATGTTACTCAGCAATAAATACATAGTGGTTTAAATTTATACTGACCCAAATTTATTCCAGTTAAATGAAGAATGTACAAAAAAATTCTTTTGCCTTAACAATTCAAATTACAGTATATTTAAAATAAGAGCCACATTAAATATATATTTTTTTTTCCTTTGAGACAGGATCTCACTAGTAGTTCAGGTTGGCCTCGAGCTCACAGTGATCCTCCTATTCTCCTACCTGAACTTCCTGAATGCTGGGATTATAGGTATGCACCACCATACCTGCAATTATTTGATTATCAGCACTGAAAAAAATATGGCATGGAGAGTGGTGGCAGCACTGTTGGCAATGGAAGAAAAAAAATGGTGAATCTTACAACAAAGCAAATTAACAACTAAAAGAGTTTTCCTTCTGGTTATTCAAAGTTCTGTCCTATTTTTTGTGTTGGGATAACAGGATCTCTCTAGTTTGTGATATTCAACAATCTGTTTCTTTTTCTTTCTTTAATCCATTCAATATTTATTGTTTATTAAACAATCTATATGAATATTATATAATACTTAGCAATATATACAAACAATACAAAAATGTAGCTAAGTAGAGGAAAGGGAAGGAGGCAGCACAAAAAAAATGTAGACAGTGTAGATTCTAGCACTCAAGAGGCTAAGACAGGAAGATTACAAAACTGAGGCCAGAATGGACCACATAGTGAGTTCAAGGCCAGCCCAAACTACAATGCAAGATCCTATCTCAAATAACAAGGCACAATGAGGTTTAATAAGGGAAACAATACATTTGTATCATTACCTCCAATAGCATAGACCATCCCTCCCAGAACTGCTACTCCCAGTCCACATCGAGCTTGATGAAGTGAAGACACAGTGGTCCAATACTGACTAAAGGTATCAAAACGTTCTACACAGCTGAGGGCTCTGCTATCACTCCAGCGACCCCCCTGCAACCGTGTATACCCACCTAAACAAAAGAAGGAAAAGAAGGAAACAGCAAATTACTTACTGCTAAATATGCAAGTGACAATAATGAGGAAACTAACCCTGTATATCTAAACAGAATAGGACTATTACTTACCAAGACATAAATGCTTTAGAGCTTCCATATAAAAAAAAAAATATATATATGGGGGGGGTTGAGTCAGGGTCTTGCTTTATAGTGCAGGATGGCTTCAAACTCCTAGAAATCTTCTGTCTCAGCTTCCCACCACACCCAGCTTAATACATATTTTGTACTGGGAATCAAACCGCTTGATGGGTAGGTGCTGTGCCACTGAGCTATATCCTCGGCCCAATATATTATTCTTTTTTTTTTTTTTTTTTTGTCTTTTTCGTTTTTATCGGTACCAGGGATCGAACTCACGACTGCCTGCTTGCAAGGCAGGCGCTTATGCCGCTGAGCTAAATCCCCAGCCCCAATATATTATTCTTTAATATGGCAAATTCTGAAAGATTATGGTTTAAAAGCAACAAGGTTAACCTCAGTGGTTTAGCACCTGGTCTTGGTTGTAAAAGAATACTAAAATAGGGGCTGGGGATTTAGCTCAGCGGCATAAGCACCTGCCTTGCAAGCAGGCAGTTGTGAGTTCGATCCCTGGTACCGATAAAAAGGAAAAGGAAAAAGAAAAAAAAAAAAAAAAGAATGTTAAAATAGGCTGGAGATTTAGCTCAGCAGCATAAGCGCCTGCTTTGCAAGTGTGTGGTTGTGAGTTCCATCACTGTTACCGATAAAAAAAAAAAAAAAGAATGTTAAAATATATAAATAAAATATAAATCTAAACCACTGGTTATCTGTCTAGCTAGGAAGTTTTATCTTGACTTCCACTAGTATCTTTTTCAATTAAAAATAGTGGGTTAAAATCCTTGTTTTCACTGCACATCCCATCAATAAAAAATTTAGCATATGTCCCAAAAGTATATATTTATAAACCAGATGTGATGGCACACACCTGTAATCCCAGTACAGGTGAAGCAGGAGAATCACAGCAAGTTCAAGGCCAGCTGGGTTATAAAGTGAGTTCAAGGGAAGTCTGAATTGCATAGTGAGACCCTGTCTCAAAAAGACTTTAAAAAAAGAGTAGTATAATTAGTTTACTTATACACAAATTATATTTCTATATTATAGTCAGTTTTAGAAACACTGACTGTAATATATGAATACAACTTATAAATTTATAGCCTGAAAGAAAAATTAAATATATCTCTAATGTACCTAATATTCTGACATGGATAGTAATCACAACAAACTATTAGAAAGCTTTGATTCTGTAATAAAGATAATTTCTATTACTTTTTCTTACCTACTGCATACAGGTACTTTCTTGCTTTCTTTCGAGGTCGAACTTTAGATGTCTGCAGAAAACTACAAAATTTGTTCTCTTTTGGAGATTTGGACACTTCACAGTACTCTTTCAAAAGTGTTTGCAATGCAACACGAAGATTAAAATCAGATACTCCTAAAGCAGTGATTAAAAAGATACTGTTTTAAATACTGTTGAAAAGATATGTACTGATAGACATATTCAGCGAATTAATAAAAATTCATTGCTATGGAGAATATATTTTACTTAAATTTATCAGAAGTGTTTTTTGGGGTTTTTTTTTTTTTTTTTTTTTTTGTCTTTTTGAGACAGAATCTTGCTATGCAGTTCAGGTTGGCCTTGAGCTCACTTTGTAGTCCAGGCCGGTCTCCAATTTGCAATAATCCTCCTGCCAGAGCCTCCTGAGTGCTGGGATTATAGGTGTACAACACTACACCTAGCTTCAAAAGTTTTTGTTTTTGTTTTTTTTTATTGGTACCGGGGATCGAACTCACAACCGCCTGCTTGCAAGGCAGGTGCTTATGCCACTGAGCTAAATCCCCAACCCCCAAAAGTTATTTTTAAAAACATGTTTCACAGTGTATTAGACAGTAAAAATCAAACAAATGTTCTTAGTTCTTGGCCAAGCTTAGTTCTAACCTGTGATTTTCTTAATACTTGTGTATCCACATTATTCAATTTGTACATCTAAATTTTATTTGTACTCAGAATTATTCTAATTAGCAAAACTATAGTTTATATCAAAAAATAAAAATATGCTTCACAATATTAAATTTGAAAACATATATATAAGGGTTTCAAATAAAGACAAGGAGAAATAAGATCATAATTATCTAACAACATTTTTAAAAAGTCAAAAATCTTATACTAATAACAAGAAGGATATCTACTAGAAGACTAAAAGTAGATCCCTGTCGCTCACCCTCTATAAAAATCAATTCAAAATGGATCAGAAATACTAGGTATATGATCTGAAATGAAAACTTCTAAAAGAAAACAGAGGGGAAGCATTTGAAGCTATTGGCACAGGCAGACTTCCTGAACTGCACTCCAATAGCACAGAAAATAACAGCAAGAATCAGCAGATGGGACATCAAATTAAAGTTTCTGCACAGCAAAAGAAACAATTAATTCAGTGGAAAGATGGCCTCCAGAATGGGAGAAAATCTGTGCCTGCTACTCTCTGGTCTGTGCACGACCAGAGTCTTGACCAGTAGTGGCAAACCTATGGTACACATGCCACAACAGACTGTATCATTGAAAGCTCTGAAAAGTTTGCCATCATTGGTCTAGACTATATGAAGAATTTTTAAAACTTATCAAAGAATATCAACAGCCCAATAAATATATGGGCAAATGAATTAGATATTTCCTAAAAGGGGAGTACAAATGGCCAATAAATGTATGAAAAAATACTCAAACATCTTTACGACTAGGGAATTGCAAATCAGAAAGACATTGAGATTCCATCTCAACCCAGCCAGAATGGCTATCATCAAGAAAACAAAAATCAAGCCAGGCATGGTGGTGCACACCTGTAATTCCAGCACTCAAGGGGCTGAGGCAGGAGGATCTCTGTGAGTTTGAGGCCAGCCTGGGCTACACAGTGAGTTCAAGACCAGCACACATGGCAAAGATAGACCTTATCTCAAAAATAAAATTATACTGTTGTTGGTTATGTGTTCAGTTTTAGTATATCAATAATATATATGAAATAAGTTATTTTTGGACAAAAACTTATAAGACACAAGGCTTTGTAAAGAGTGGATGACAAAAATCTCATCAGAGGCTCACAGAAACCTATTTCTCCTAAGGAAATAGCTAAGTATTTACTAACTTGTTTTTTATAAGATCTTTATCAAATGTAACTATTACAAATAACAACTACATATGCATTAATACAAACTATCACTCAAAATTCTGTTGATATTGCTAAAAGTGAAAAAACTAATGATCTATTATTTGCAGAATTACATCTTTGATGCTTAGTAATGTATTTAATTTGTAATAAGATCATTTGTAGTTCAGTCATAGCCTAATGTTTCAGTGCATAACAGTAGAAACAAATCAAAATCAAATCCTGCAACCACATCTAAAAATTTTTTTAAAAGAAATTTTAACACTATCGTTTTCCAAAATAAGAATAATGTTTTTTGAGATACTGGAGTTTGCAACTAGAGTCTTCACACTGAGTTATATCCCCAAGCCTCTCTACTTATTGAAAAGTTCTTGCCTCAGTATAAATTACTGTACAATTATGGCGGTGTTCTAATGTGGCAGAAGGCCAAAGCGGGAATGCCTACCATTTCCTGCTTCTTCCTCAGCCCTAATTCAACTCCCCTTCCTGTTTGCATGCACAGAGAATTCCAATCTGTTCCTCCAGCGTCATCAATGCCTACCCTAAGTACCACCTCTGGTCAAAGGTTACATATGTCCCATACCCAGTACTCTGGTCAAAGTAGACAGCCCAGCCGCAGTGGGTTGTGTGTTCCTTCCCAGGTCCTCACCTCAATAAACCTGTTGTTTTTGTACTCTCTATTGTGCCAGAATACTGTATCACTTATTTTATGACACAGTTTTGTTTAGTCTCTGAATTTCCTAGGTTAAAAAAATCATAAAATAAATGAATAAATAGGTTAGGCTTAAATTTAGGACCCTCCTGCCTCAACCTCTTAAGAGTATTGGGACTATGGGTGTGAGCCACCATGCCTAGTTTGAAATGAATTTTTTAATACTATGGCAAAAGTATTTCCAGAAAAAAAGTTTCAAATCAGGGCTGGAAACTGAATAGAATGACACACACATGTAACCCCAGCTATGGGGGAGGTTGTAACATGAGGATCACAAATTAGAAGACAGCCCAAGCAAAGACCCTGTCTCAAAATATAAAAAGGGATTCAGATGTAGCTCAGTGGTAAAGTATTTGCCTAACATGTAAAACGGCTTACATTTGATCCCTAGCACCACACACAAAGAAGTCAAGAATATAAGGATAATTCAAAGGCTGCTCAGAGCCAGGGATGGTGGTACATGTCAGTAATCTCAGTACTCATGAGGTTGAGGCAGGAGGATCATTGCAAATTCGAGACCAGCCTGGACTACAAAGTGAATTTTAGGCCAGCCTGAATTGCATAGTGAGACCCTGTCTCAAAAAGACAAAAAACCAAAAACACGAAAGCTACTTAGAAGCTGCTGATACATCATTATAAATTTCATTTAACAGTAAGAGTGTATTTATAGAATTTTCTGAGTTTTGGCTGGTCCGAAGGTAGTGAGTTATCTCAATTGATTGTTCACAGTCAGTACAGATTGAACTCCTTGTTCTATTCTTTCCTCCTTCTCACTACTGTACTTGACTAGTCTTAAAAAAAAAAAAAAAAGAATTTTCTGAGTTTTGGCTTTGTTTTTAGTAAATGCACTCTCCTCAAATCTTAGGTTTTGTTGACAATTTAAGAATGGCACCAGGTTTGATGGTGCACACCTATCATCCCAGTATTCAGGAGACTGAGGCAGAATTGCTTTAAGTTTGAGGTCAGCCTGAACTACACAGCAAAACCCTGTCTCAAAAAGATAAAAAAAAAAATAAAAAAAGGCAAGAGCAAATCTTATGTAGAAATAATTAGTACTATCAACAACAGTTAACAATGTAACTCTGTCAGTACTTTTTTTTTTTTTTTGTACCGGGGATCAAACTCAGGACGGTGCAGGCGCTTATGCCCCTGAGCTAAATCCCCAGCCCTCTCAGTAATTTTATGTATAATACTTAACTTTTAAAAATCAATTTCAAGAAAGATACATGACTATTTCATTAAAATGAGTATAGCCAGGGATGGTGGTACATGCCTATAATCCCAGCTCTTAGGAAGCTGAGGCAGGAGGATTGCTGTGAGTTCTAGGCCAGCCTGAGCTGCATATCAAGACCCTATCTCAAAAAAAAAAGTATGAATACTACTACTGCCCATCCACAAAAGTTGTATCTTTCATACAGGAATCATTCAATATGCGTTAAAAAAAATGAAGATAGCACATTTTAGAGAAAAAGCCACTTGATAATCCACTAATTTGATACAACAAAAAAATTAACGTTACCTTCTATATACTTTAAAAGCCTCTGAGGAGGTAATAAAGGGAATCGAATTGGATCAAGCACTTCCACCACATGTTTTCTTCTCTTTCCCAGATCTTTCAGAATCCACTGCATTGCAGCTAAGAAGACCTGGTATTCATCCTCAATGCTAAGCTCTTCACTTCTTAAAATTCTGATCAGCTGATCTTTTGTGAGTGCCAGGAACTCTTCCCCACTATGAACTTCCAAGAAATGGACATGAATATAGTTTTCTGTGAATTCCAAAAGATCATGGCAAGCAATCTGTTCAGAGAATTGAAAAATCCCAATGCAGTTCAATGGGTCAATTTGTCCTTTCAGAAATTCACAACAAAGATGAACAACTTCAGTCAACTGTAGCATGTCTGCTGCAACAATCAATTCCTGAACATTATTCACACCTATATTCACTATACCTAGAGAAGCAGGGAGACAAAATAGTCCGTAAAGTACACATTTGACTTAACATACTGATTATTTTACTTGATTTCACTAGCAGTTTAATATTTATCGAGTAGAAAGAAATTGATATCTAACATTTATGAAATATTTATGATGAACGAGATACCGCGTTAAATGTTTTACATATTTAATTCACCCTCACTGCATCTCATGTAGTATGTATCTTTTTTTTTTTTTACTTATTATTGTATCGAGGAAACAGAATCAGAATGTTTAAGTGACTTTTCTCCACTATATAACCAAGCAAATTGCAGGGTAGGGACTAACATTAAAATCCACTACCAATGTGGTAGGGTATGCCTATAATCCCAGCACTCAGGAGGCTGAGGCTGGAGGATTGCTGAGAGTTCAAGGCCATCCTAAACTGTATAGTAAAACCCACTCTAAAAAAAAAAAAAAAAAAAACAGGGGCTGGGGGTTTAGCTCAGCAGGCAGTCGTGAGTTTGATCCCTGGTACTGATAAAAACGAAAAAGACAAAAAAAAAAAAACCAAATAAATAAATAACAAAGTTCATTACTAAGGAATTCTCAAGAGTAAGACAGAATCCCTATCTTCAATTACGATATAATGCCACATGTTTAGTTTTTTACTATCAGCTATAACAAAGAGTCTATAACATATAAGAAGACATTAAATATTTAAACTACAGATACTACTTTCTTCCCAGAGAGCTTCATTTTTATATTGCATAATGACTTTGGGAACACATCAAATAGCCAATTATATGTAGGGGAGAACCCACTGTAATTGTACCAAATAAACAGTCCACTCATTCTCGTACTTTGTCTTTAACTTATCCCCTCTGTAACAATCACTCCACTAAACTAGTTATCCAAAGCTTTTTTTATTGATTAGATTTATAAAGTCTGTTAAGACAAGACTTGTCCTTTCTGGATTCCAAATGCCTAGTACATGGCAGACATTCTAAAAATTGTTTTAATGAATGAATGACTAAAGAGAATAAGGTGAGAGGAAAAATATAGCTCACTAGGCCTTTTCCAAAAGTATAAAAACTGTAATCCACACTAGACATTGTGGTATACACTGGTAATCCACTTGATTACCAGTGTAATCAGGGGAATTTCAGTTCAAATCCAATTTAGACACAGTCATTTAGCAAAACCCTGTCGCAAAATAAAAGAATAAAAAAAAATTAAAAAGGGCTGAGGATATAGCTCAATGTAAAGGCACTGATTTCAATCATCACCAGCACAGGGGAAAAAAAATGAAAAAAAAAAAAAGAAAATACTGTAAGGGAGTAAACGATAGTTTGCTATACAGAAAACTGAGATTAGACAAGTACTATAACACTGCAAATCTGGATACAGTAAGAACATGGGTGACATAAGAAGGCTTGTGACACAGAAGGCTAAATGACTGCTACTGGATGGATAATGATGAGTTGCTTGAGATTAATAATAAGAACCCCCTACAACCTAAAAAGACCTTAGAATTCACAAACTTCACTTTTACTAAAATTTATTTCACTTAATCTTCACACAAACTATGAAGTGCTATGATCCTCACCTTATTAGTCCCAATTCATTTTATTTTTTAAGATAGGGTCTTGCTAAATTGCTTGTGCTGGGCTCAAATGTGATTCTTCCTCAGCCTCTCAAGTGTGCTGGCTCAGGTTGCTTACCTCTATTTCGTAAATACTGAATCTGCATTTCCTATAAAGTTCTGTGAAGGTAGAGACCATTACCTGTCTTATTTACTGCCATATCATTACTACTTTACTCAAAAAAGGATTCGGTTTATATATTTAAAAAAATAGCCAGGCACTGTGGTACACAGGACGCTGAGGCAGGAGGATCACCGTGAGTTCCAGCCCAGCTGGAGCAAAGTGAGTTTGAGGGCAGCCTAAACTACATACTGATCCTGTCCCCACAAAACCTCCAAAGTATCAAAGAATAACAAATCCAAGTCAGGTGTGTTGTTGCAAACCTGTTATCATAGGTATTATGGTAGGGAGGCTGAGGAAAAAGATTGAAAATCCAAGGCCAGCCTAGGGATGAAGATTATCTCAAAATAAAAAGTAAAACAACTGGGGATGCAGCCCAATTGTTGAATGCTTACCTAACATGCCCAAGTCCCTAGGTTTAATATCCAGTACAGTTTAAAAGGAAAAAAAGGAAGTAACACGTCCAAAGGAGAAAGAGGATAACAAGTTTTGATCCTCCAACATCCCAAAAATGAAATGTTATACATTAAAATTGAACAAATGGAAGAACATGTTTTATAAGAACTGTGTCAAATTAAACACTTCTCTGTCCAATAAATACTCGATATTCATTTCAATCTTGTATTAACCAAACCTTAACTTTGTGGGTAACAATTGTGTCCCGCTGCAAATTACACTGCTTAGCTTCCTTTGTAGACAGGAAAAAACTTTTTTGGAGGGGGTTGTTTGTAGAGACAAAGTTTCACTTTGTAGTCTAAACTGACCTTGAACTTGTTATGTAGTCCAGATTAGCCTCAAATTTGTAATTCTCCTGTCTCAGCCTCCCAACTACTAGGATTATTGGGACATGCCATAACACTCAGCTAGCAGTGAACTTAATTTTAATTGAGTCTAGCCCACAGGATAAAGGCAGCAGCCTTTGAGAAGGGCACCAGAAAAGCTTAAAATAAGATTGTGTGGCAGCCCCTTTTGTTTTCTTCTTTTCTTCTTCTACTTATAATCAAGAGAGTAGAAGCTACAAGCTACAGATGGTAAAGCAAAATACTGGAAGACTAGGTGTCTTATATATTATAAATGGAGACCAATGATACTATAAAGTCACCACATCAGTTTTTGAAAGCCTATTATATATTCACTTTTATGGAAAAATACTTTTATTAATATTTTACATCTATTGTTTGCAGTCAAATGCTATTCTTAATTGATACTCATTTTGCCTTAAATGTCAGTCTTCTATACCCAGTGGCCTTTACTTCTCTTTATTTTTGTCATCTTTTATTTCTTTGATGGAAGTGAAATCATCACCAATCTGATGAAGGTACCATGAACGTTCTTTTTCAACAAATATCTCTTGTTTTCACTGTAGGATGACATACTAGAAAAACTGTGGCATTTCTCTCATTTTTAAGTCATTCAACACTAAATCCATGGATTAATTTGTATAAATTTAAATTGTTTGAGTAAAGAAGCAGAAAGGGTATACAAAGTAGTTTAATAAGCTCACACAAGTCATTTGGAACAGTGAGGTTAAAAAAAAAACTCTCAATGTTAACCTTTACATAAGCCAATAGGCAAGATATGCATTGCTTTTAGTTAATTATTGTTATACTTCCCAAACTAAGGTTATGTTCTGAAATTTTCCAAAAAGGAACAGGAACCAACACACAAAAAAGGAATTACTTTTTAAATCATTTTCCAGATTTAAATACTATTCATTAAAAATATACTTGAAAAAATTTTTAAATAAATAAAAATACACTTTATTGGGTCATATAATTACCTCCCACCTAGCAATTTCTTAAAAACATACATAGTATTATTTAAAACTCAATCAAATAAATAGTCTTGATTTTCAAACATTTTTTTCTGATCATGAGTAATATTCACTTTCACAAAAACTTTGACAGGAAAATATCAAAACAAAAATCACACATTTTTCCATATACTAACATATATTGCATTAACACTTTAGTATATTTCTTGCAAATAGTTTTTTTATACTGCATATCAATTAAGACTACACTGTCCTTATTAGCATTTTATGTCATTAAAACTCTTCAAAACATTTTAAAGATAAAAGTTTTGACTAAAATAATGCACGCAGATGATAAACATCTTTAAGGGAAAGGAGCAAATTAACAATCTTCATATTCATGTTTCTATAAACAACTATAAACACTCTCAATATTCTAGTCTTTCTCATGCTCAAATATATGTAATTTTTTAAAAATTGGGTTATTTATTTGCAGTACTGGGAATCGAACCCTGGGTCTTTATACTGAGTTACACCCATCCTTCCTTTTTTTTTTTTTCAGCCGGGCTGGGCTCAAATTTGTAAATCTTTTACTTCAGCTTCCCAAAGTGCTGGGATTACAAGCATGTACCACTATGTCCAGCTTTTTGGGATTATATTTTTTTCATTTAGTATATACATATATATATCACACTCACACTTAAATATTTTTAAGATCTAAGAAATATTCCATTACACATGTATGCATAATTTAACCACATGACCTACTGAGGGACAATTAGATTATATCCAATTATATACTATACTGTTACAATAAGATTGTGGTTCATAAATATGTGCCTATACCATTAGTTAATTGTTAGAATTCATAGAAAAGGAGTCTTGAGTCAAAGAGGAACTAGCTGGCCAACATTGTATGTTCCTATAGTCCCAGCTACAAGAAATGCTAAAGTTGAGACTGCAAGAGGAAGCTTGCTAGTACTTAGGAGTACTTGAGGCTATCTCGGTCAATGCAGTAAGACCCCATCTCACAAAAAAAGAGGACAAAGAAGAGACAGACAAACAGAGAGACAGAGAGACAGAGAGAGAGAGAGAGAGAGAGAGAAGAGGGAGTTTTCAAAGTCTTATGGTAATGTGTTACTAAATTATCTTGCTTGTAAATTAGATCAATTGCTGATCCTACCACATAAGAATGCCTGTATCATTCTTCCCTCAAAGCCATAGGCTAATGTAACATACCTGTGTAAATGAAATCTAGAAGTAACTGAAAGACTCCAGCTTCAATTCCTAGAATCTGCACAACATCTTTTGAGGATTCTTTCATTCCTCCAGTAAACAAAGCTGTAAAGTATGGACTACTGGCAGCCAAGACCAATCGATGAACATTAAAAGTTTCCTTTCCAACTTGTAGCTGCACATCACAAAAATGCTGTCCGTTTCTCATTTTATTTATCTGGGCCAAGATGAGTTGGGCATGTTTATCTGATGAAAATGGACTATCAACAGCCTTCGGACAGCCTTCATTAGCCATGATGGTCACAGATTAATTAAAAGTTCTATTGTCCATAATCTGCTCATAGCCTGAAAAACAAAATACAAATACATCAAAGAACATATTTTGTGTAATATGTTTTCTATTCTCACATATAGGAAACATACACTATGCTTACAAATCACATAAGAGCATAAAATATACATTAAAAAAATAAGGACTCAATTATTGATAGTATTTATAGTAATTTCAGAGATATGAATAAGTAGTCGGGCCTAAAATATTTGGACAATATTTTACTTAAAAAACAGAACTCAAATTAAACACTAACAGATCAATAGTATTAAAGTATGAGAACACATAAGCCCTTCTGGGTAAAGAAAATAAGGTACAGCCTTTACATGTCTTTTTGGACTGTCTTATACTTAGCAACATATAGTGCTTTGGTGTTCTTTTTACCAAGTGCACATTATCACATGCTTCCTTCTGGTTTTCTGTTTGCCTCTATAATGTCTGGTCCATAGGGAATAAAAAGACTACAGTGGTCTCTGTGTACATAACTCAGTACACAGGTGTATTATTGCTATAAAAGCAAATAAGGTGCTGTCAGTTGGCCCCGGGCATTGGGAGGTTCTGGCTGGTCCCTGTAAATGGCAAAGCTGTAGAAGTTTGCAGAGTGGGTTTTCTCTCATGTGAGATGTGTGCAGCTTGTATCCTGCAGCATATTGTTTCAAATATGTACATATTTCATGCTTGACACTCTCTATTTACTGATCAATGGTGCATCGTGCTTGATATTAACAAATAAATACTGGGTCTTCAAGTGAAAAAAAAGAAGAAAGTGAAGAAAGTAAGGTGCATAGGCAGAAAGTAGATTTTGTAGCCTACAGTAAGAAAGTAGACATCACTGCTAGAATTAACTTCCAGAAATAACTGTGGGCTGAGTATGGTGGCACATGCCTGTGATTCCAGCACTCAGGTGACTCAGGCAGGGAGATCACCATTCCAGGCCAGCCTGGATACAAGGTGAGTTCAGTCCTAGCCTGAATTGCATAGGGAAACACTGTCTTAAAAAGACAAAAAAGGGCCAAGGATATAGCTCAGTGCCTGGCAAGTTCAAAGTCCTGAGTTTGATACCTGGTACAAAAAAAATTCAAAGCAATTGTGATCAGTAAAGTTACTTGAAATACAATCTGTTGTGGGCAAAGATTGTCTTGCAAAGCAACAACACCAGTTTCTAACATATATTACCTTTTCAAATGTTTGTGAAATGAATGAGTACAGTGAGAAATAAAAATAACCTATGTCAGTTTTTTTAACTGTTAGCTTTTTACATACTATGTCAACTACAATCAAATATCTGCTTCAAATTGTTCAAACTAGGTGTGTTGGAATTACATGCCTGTAACTCCAACACTCTGGGGGTGGGGGGGTGCTGAGGAAGGAGGACTGCAAATTCGAGCCCAGCCTGGAAGACTGCAAGTTCAAACTCAGCCTGGGCAACTTACAGACTTAGCAAGACTCCATCGCAAAATAAAAGATAAGGGTTGGGGTTGTTGCTCAGTACCAAGGCCCTAGGTTCAATTCCAGTATCACCAAAGGGAAAAAAAACAAAAAACAAAATGAAAGAAAGAAAAAAAAAGAAGAGGAGGAAAAGCCTTTAATTTGTGTATTTCCCTCAGCATACAAAGCCTTTTTGGATTTTTGCTGTAATTCAACACTGTTCAAATATAATTTTCTCCATTAATCTTTCCCTGTGTCTCTCTTCTGTAGGTTTGGTATCACTCTAAAGTTACTATATTGCAGCTTGTATCGCACTCTTCCTTAACAGACACTCTGCTATTCTAATCCAAGTGTGTATATGCACACACACATACAAGTTTCTTGAAATACAGGTTCTTATGAGCATGGACTGTCTGTCAAAGGAATAGCACCAGTCACTAACATGTATTAGCTTTTCAAATGTTTGTGAAATGAATGAGTACAATGAGAGATAATAATCGCCCAAGTTGGTTTTCTAAACTGTTAGCTTTTTCACCTGCCATGTCAATTATAATTCTTACAATAATTAAGAGGTAAGAAGAATCTTATCCAAGACATGGCAGAAGGAAACTGAAACTCAAAGTTTCCCTAAAGATACCAAGGTAATATGACAGTTTCAGTATCAGAATCCAAGGCTTTATCCACCATATCACATTACACAGGAATTATTAGGTCATGTTACAGAGAAAGAATTTTGAAGCCCAAGCATAGAAATTTGGAGTTTAGGAGGAAAAAAAAGAAGAAACAAATAAATTTGGGGTTTTAATAGGATTAGCAAGAAAAATAGTTGTATTTCAGAACTGTTCTTCAGAGGTGTGAGCTAGGAAGTAACAAAGTCCAGCTAAACAGCCTAACAGCTTCACAGTGATAATCAAAGGTATAAATCCAAATTACTTTTTGAATAAAAAAGAAACATTAGAACCTAGAATATAGGATATATGGAGATAATGCACAGGGGAAAGCTAAGTGATTAATGTTTTGTAATTTAGGCATCAACAAGGTGAACTGGTATTAAGACTGACATTAGAAAAAAATGTAGTGTAGGCAGACATTTGAAAAAATATTAAGTATATAGCTTTCACTGAAAGTCAAAGTAACAAAACAGATTATGATGACTATCAAGGATTTAACCTGGGAAATTTGACACATTCTGAAGTCACTGCTAATACATAATGTCAATATTTTATACTTAACTAGCATATAAATGCAGAGAGTGTATTTGTTACTAAACAGAAATTCAACCTGTTGATATCCTGACATGTCTGTCAGGTTTTTTCTGCTTTACATTTCCCCTGCCGGCTGACTGGACCTCTGTGGTTAACATCTAGGTACCTCCTTTCCTCTACTTCAAGTCATCATAAAGGCACTGAGCTAAAATGCTGTCCTCCCACAACAACAAAGAGTTCTGTAAATATATAATCTGGTGGCAGACAGCAGAAAGTCTAACGTTACTTTGCTTCTAAGTAGCTGCTGATGCCATCTCAGTCAGTTTGGTCTCTCATTCCAAAAGGCAGCCTGTGGGCTGACCACATTTTCAAAATGGGAACAGCACAACTCTGCCCATTACCTAGGGATGCAAAGGACATGCCTTAAGAATTGCAAACTACAAACGCAGATTAACCGAGTCAAGAAAACCTGTATTTGGTGGCCTTGAATCCACTGTGAGCCCTTGTGGAAGCTCTTTCAGCAAAGGGTATCAGAAAGGTCCAGAGCCAATGTCAGAAAAACGGTTAAGTTCTTTGTGCTTGGTTAGGGCTGGACCTAAAACGCTATCCAGAAACTGCTGTGATGCTAAAGGTGGATCGGAAAAGGAAAGGAAGGGACCTCGGACAAATGAGTGGCGCGCAGAGAAGCCGGGGACACTGCCTCGTTTCCCCAGTGGAATGCGAATAGCAGAGGTAGCCCCGGTCCAAACCAGAGGTAGCTCGGGATACAAAGGAAACACTTCGGCTGTCAAGGGTACTGTAGAGACTGCAAGAGGAATGGCGAGGAGAAACCGGTACCAAAGTTCTTACGCTCTCTTCCTCTGGGTTCTAAAAGTCCCACAGATCAGAAGGGGAAGCTACCAAACCTGTCACACACGTAATCGGACGCAATACCTTCTCAACCGCCGCTTCCCCTTCAAGCCAGCGCCTGCGCGGATCTTGCGCGCGCAGGCCTGACCTGCGCGGCGCCCAGGGGGCAGGGAACCGGCAAGGTGATTGGACAGCGCGCGCCTAGGGTTGGAAGCCAAATCCCGCCCAGGAAGGCGCAGCTCCAGCCTTTGTCTGCGCGTGCGCAACACTCAGGCCGGGCCGTTGGCCGGAAATTTGGAGTCCTTCTGGGGTGGAGTGAACGCTGACCTGACCTGCTGCGGAGGGCGGGATCTCCGCTTCAGAACGGAGATAGACGTAAGCGGGTTGGGTGTTGCTTCAAAACTGCTCTCCAACCGAGCGTTGCGGCCCCTGCCTGTAATCCCAGCGTTTGGGAGGCAAGAGGCTGATGGATCGCTACAAATTCGAGGCCAGCCTAGGCTATAAAGTGAGACGGTGTCTCAAAACAAACAAACAAATAATAAATAAGTAAAAATAATAAAACCCCTCTCAGCCACCCCATTCATCCTGAAATAGCCAGAAAGGTCATCGCCCCTTTTCCTTTTATGTCAGTTAGGGGTGCCTGGGCTGTGGGGACGAGGTATTATAGACAACTAAATTAGGTAGAAATATAGGCAGTTTGCGGTCCGCGCAGAAGATACAGACCAACTATGAATGGAGGTGCTCCTGTTAAAGGCCAGACCTCCAAAGAAAGATGGACTTGATTACATCTGCATACTTCCCCTAGGGATAAATTGATAAATTAATGATTGATAGTCTAAATAGGCATCAACCACCTGGGTGGAGGACCAGGAAGAGTCCCTAACCACACCTTCCAGGGAAGGTCCTTGGTCTTTCTGCACACACTTGCTATGTGAATTATTTCCCTTTGGATCAGTATTACCTAAGCCACTATACTTGTAATTCTACTAGTTGATCATACTTATATCCCACCTTATCCCTCCCTCGTGACTTTACTCCATAAAGTTCCCCCTGATAAGTGGAGTCCTGTGCAACCCACTTTCTGGGACCTATTCTGTCTTTCTTAGACAGAAGCTATCTTTCCCTTAATAAAAGCCAAAAAAACACTCTCAGATAATTTTCTATATATCTGCTTGAAGGAACTCTGCATTGAAAATATACCTACTTGGGGATTATCTTGTGGTGAAACACTATTTTGCTTAAATGGTTATGTTTTGACCTGCGCTGTTTTGTTGTTATGTCCTCTTTTATCTCAATCTTCTTTTTTTATTATTTACTTTTTTATTTTTATCCTTTTTTTTTCTTTTTTCTTTTTATTGGTACCGGTGATCAAACTCATGACCGCCTGATCGCAAGGCAGATGCTTATGCCGCTGAGCTAAATCCCCAGCCCCTATTTTTATCCTTTTAATTAAGGGAAAAATAAATAAAAAATAGCAGGATATATTATAGTAACCCACTTTGATTTCCTATTAACTTGATTTGAAACCCTGTATTACTCTCACCATCTTGTTTTGACTGATTTTCCTTTATTCTGTTCTGCTTGATAGTACCGAGTTCGAAAGTATAGGCAACAACTGTGAAGACAGTAAGATTCATTATGATGCCCATTCTGGTTGACTATTATCTTCTTTTGAAGACCTGTAATGTCCAATGTTTTGGTTTTATTGGTTTTGTTCTTTACTGTTTTGTTCAATTTTATTATAACTGATGATATAGACAATTCTTTTTAAGATAGCAAGAGGCATTATGGTAACCATTGTTGATCACCTTGTATTTTGTTTTTACATTATGTATTATGTCCATCCTTTTGATTTGACTGACTCTGTTCTGTTATGTCACATTTGGTTCTACTCTCTTCAAAAATAAGTAATAAGAACTGTGGGAGTAATAAAACCCAAAATGTGTAATTGTCATTGTACAAAAGAGAGGAAAAGAAAGTGCTCTAAAGGACATAACTGCATGTATATTTAAGTGTATAAGACAGATAACCATATTACTGAGTTTTGTTGGATCATTGAACAGAACTGTTTGCAGTCTCACTGTTTGAATGTCCACTTTATATGCTTTAATTTTATAACTTGAACAGCTATTTCTAAGCTGACAATATGAATCTATTAACTAGTTATTTCCTACTGTTTATTTTTTCTGAAATTCTGTATAACTTGTACCCTTTTTCTGGCTTTTTTTCTTCTTTTTTTCCTTAAATAAAATTTAAAAAAAAAGAAAAAGAAAATATACCTACTTTGAGGAAAGGGAGAATTCAGAGCACCTAGTGGCTTTTGCTGTTGAACCTCATAATGTGCCACACTAAAGGCTTTCAAACTTTTTTGATCCCAGCCCATAGTGAACAAATACATCAAACCCAATACTACATACCTGTGTTTACACTTAGTACCCACAGTGCGTCCACTAGGAGTCTACTTTTCTGTTTCATTATCAAAAATTGCAGAAGGGATTTATGGCTGGAAATATTGTGAAGACTGTGAAAAGAGCAGAAGAGATTACTGGGTGTCAATTCAGGATATAGTTGGGCATTGCCTGGAAGACCCTGGAAGGATTTGAATTCACAGGTATCTGCCTTTTTCTATTTACCAAGCTGTTTAAAATGGATAGTACTTAAAGTATTAAGGGTGTTATGGTTGATACACTGTGTCAACTTGAGAAATTTAGAAGTTTAACTGATAGACTGAGCAGGGAATAAAGATCTTTACTTCGTAAATATCCTTGGCTTATGCAAGAGGAGGGCACAGAAATTTAATGATAGCTACACCTATGGGAGGAGTGGGACATGGCCTGTGTAAAACATAAAAGAGGAAAAGAGACTTGCTCTCCTTTTGTTCCGGCTGCTGCCTTGAAGTATTGCCCCAGTGCCATACCACCCTACCTTGCAACCAACTGATTATGGAGTGAAACTTCCAAAAACTGTAAACCAAATAAACTTTTCCTTCCTTAATTTTGGGTGTTGGGTATTTTGTCCCAGCAATGAGAGAAAAGTAATCAAGACAAAGGGTGATCAAAAACTATGGTGAATGTTTAATTTTTAAAAAATTATTACAGTGAAAGAAACAATGCCATTAATCCTTCTTGATATTCCCTCACACATCAAACATACTTGTCTAATTTTTTGTGCTGTTTCTGGAAGTTCTCTTTCTTGAATATCCTTAGTTGCACTGTTGTGGCTGCCTGAAATGATGCAAAATGCTCACATTTTCATGTAGAGAAAGAGCCAGAAGCCACACAGTGCTAGATCAGGTGAATAAGGTGGATGAGAACACACTGTAATGTTTTTACAAGCCTGCCTTTTGTTAGATGATGCTTATTTCACCTGATAAAGACCCTTAAGAAAGACCTGCAAAACTGAAAGTAGTAAAAATGATAAGTATGTGGATCAGAAGGCTTGCTTCCCGTTGGCAACCAGGACAAGCAGAGAGAACAGCTAGATCTGCCTCTGCCTGCCGACTACTGCCATTAGAAGATTTGCCTCCCGTGGGCACCCAGCATGAGCAGGGACATGCACCCAGGTAAGCCCCATGTGCCCACAGCCTTCCATTGGAGACCCTTGCTTCTTGCAGGCAGCCATCACCCACCAGGAGAATCAGACAACACACTATTGTGTGTCTGCTACAATCACAAGAATCTCGGTGTAGACACGCAGGCTGAGAGAAGAAACACCCACACCACCACATACTGCTGGCCATTGGGGAAGCCCCAGTATAGCTGCACGGGTCTGGAGAAGCCCGCCACATACCCTGCTACCTCCCTGGGAACCTGGAGTCAGAGAGACTCAGGTGCCTGTCCCACTCCCCTACACCACAGAGGGGCAACCAACACTGGAAGTGCCTGGGATCCTACAACCAGCTTATTGGGAGGAACCCAGGAGAATGTGAAGACCAAGGAGCAAAAGGCAGTCTCAGACCTGCACCCCACACAGAACTGGGTGATATAGTCATGGAGGAAAATGGAGGTCACACACCTCACATCTCACAGAGGATAGCAACTGAAGTAAAAAAAAAAAAAACTTTATAAGACTGTAAAAGTAATCAAATCAGAAAACAAAATTTCAAAGGATGTCATCACTTTATATTTTCATTAAAAATAAATTTACCAGGTGTAGTGGCTTGTATAGCACCTGTAATCCAAGCTACTTGGGAGGCTGAGGAAAGAGGATTGTTTGAGGCCGGGAATTTGAGGCCAGTCTGGACAATATAGCAAGACTCTGTCACAAAAATAAATAGGAAGCTAGATAAAATTTTTTGGTGTGTGATGAGAAGTCTTCAGTCTACTGTCTTGGCAAAGTTCAATTGTGCATTATTACATATTATAGCTATCATGTTCTACATTAGGTTTTTAGAACTTAGTCATATAATAACTGAAAGTTTACACCATTTTATTTATTTCTCTCCTTTTCTTCACTCCCTAGATCCTGGTAACACCATCCTACTCTGTCACTATGAATAAGATTATGCAATTTGACTTGCCTTTCTGTGTCTAGTTTTGTTCAATTAGTATAATGTCCCCCAGGTTCATCCATGTTGTCATAAGGGTAGGGTTTTAAAAAGGCTGATTAGGAAGGAGGATCACAAGTTCAAGCCCAGTATGGACATCTTAGTGACTTAGCAAGACACTCTCTCAAAATAAAATATAAGTAAGGGTAGGGGCTATAGATCAGTGTGAAGGACCTAGCTTCAATCCCCAGTTCCACACAAAGTTAAATGATGTTCCATTGTGGTGTGTGTTGTGTGTGGAGGTTGTATGTATGTGTGTGGCATTTTCTTTATCCACTCATCTGATAACAGACACTTTAAATTGCTTCCACATCTTGGCTATTGTAATAATGCTGCATTGAATGTAAGAATTCGGCTACCTCAAATACCGATTTCATTTACTTCAGATATATATACAAAAATGGGATTGGTTGATCATATACAGTAGTTCTATTATTTATTTATTTATTTTTGTCTTTTTGAGACAAGGTCTTGCTATGTAGTTCAGGAGCTTGCTATGTAGCCCAGGCTGATCTCAAATTTGCATTGATCCTCCTGCCTCAGTCTCCCAAGGACTGGGATTACAGGCATGCCCCACCACACCTAGTTTATTATTTGTTTTTTGAGGAAATTAGTACTGTTTCCCATAATGCCTGCAACTGTTTACATGCCCACTGTTGCCAATCAATCGACATTTCTTCTGTTCCATTCAGATAGAAATCCCAAATTGACAAAGTACAGTTCTACTACAGGCCCTGATGTCATCAGACAGCACTGGATAATACTGGATCCAGTTGGCTGACATAACAAACTGATAGTCTCTGTCTCTGTCAGCTGATGCAGTTTAATGCTGACTTGTGCCAGACGCCATTGTTCAGCTCTGCTGGGTGCTGGTCTCAATTACTGATCTTCACTGGCTGCTGGTCTTTTTTTTTTGGGGGGGGGTCTTTTTGAAACAGGATCTCTCTATGCAGTTCAGGCTGGCCTTGAGCTCACTTTGTAGGCTAGGCTGGTCTCAAACTTGCAATGATCCTCCTGCCTCAGGCTCCCAAGTGCTGGGGTTACAGGCATGAGTCACCACGCCTGGCTTGGTAGCTGGTCTTTGAAATTCCTCAGGCCTGACAGACCTTGCTGTCTGTTGCTTTCTTTTAATGATGTTCCCACCACCGAGGATAAGAATCCCAAGTAGACCATATGGAGTCTACACTAGCCAATAAATAAATCAGTCCAAGGGCTAGGAACATGGTTCAGCAGTGCAGCACCTATCTGGCAAGCCCAAGGTCCTGAGTTTAATCCCAAAACTTTGTCCAAAATATTTATATCCAAATATAAACCCAAAATATTTATATCCAAATATATCCAAAACTTTATTCCAAAATAAAGAAATACATAAATCCAATAAATAATTCTCAAATGCAATGGAGCAAAGTTTTATTTTAACAGGACCTGTATGGGAGCACAAGGCAGAGTCAGTCCACCAGAGGGAGCCCTCCTAGAGTAATAGGGTGAAGGTGGATTTCATAGCGACTGCAGGCCTGCTTATGGTCCAAATGTAAGCCTGAGGTTTGTTCAAATTCAGATCTGCTGTTTGGTTCAAATACAGGCCTGTAATTGCCCAAGGAGGTGCAGGAGTAGGTGTTAGGACAGCTGGAGTTGTTAAGGTGCAGTTCAGGGAGTGGGCAGGGCATCTGGAGCTGTTTCATTGACAATTATGCCCAGAAAAAATGGAAGGGTCAAACTGAGGAATCTTTGGGAGTGCTATATGTATTCATCACAGCTAATTGGGGTTTGGGAAGGTTGGGGATGTTAATAATGGGCTCAGATCTTGTGGCCTTCCCTGATCTTGGCCACTAGGGTGGTCTCCTTCCTCTTTTCTCAAAGAGGAATGTTGGAGCATAACCTACATCTGAGCTGTACCTCCTACCAGAGCATTTTGGAAGAAACTAGCCTCAAAGTAAGCAAGAAGGACACTAAGGCAATTTTTCCCAGACCACTTGGAAGGCAGAGGAGCAAAAGGAAGCAAAAGAAAGAGGCATAGCATCTGTAGGCCAAACCATGTCTTCCTTTGCCAGCACAGGAAATGAAGGGGAAAATCAGGCACTTCTCATCTGTCTCACCAACAGGACACAAAGATTTCCTTTTCTCCACATCCTTGTCAAGACTTTCTATCTTTTGATAAATCTATCCCAAGAGCTTTAAAATGATATATTCCTGGTGTATTGATGTTTACTTCCCTGGTGATTAATAATGTTGAGTGTCTTTTCCTATATCTATTTACTTGTTTTAGTTACTATTCCTGTTGCTGAGATAAAAATACCTGACGACCAAAGTTAAAGGAAGAAAGGCTCACAGTTTGTAGAGGTTTCAGTTCATAAATGGCTGGCTCCAAGGCAGGTGGCATGGCAGAGGGGCAGTGCAAAAGAGAAATAGTCTACTGCAAGCAGGCTGTGAGAGCATATAAACCTTCTTTCTGTCCCTTATATTTTATGCAGGCTACCTGCCCTAGGGCAGGTGTAAGCACTCATAACTCTCAATCCTAGCCAGCCTATGCCAAACCAATCAATGGACTGATTTACTAATCACATACCCTTGATTCCTGCATCACACACTCTAGGTCCAGCCACCTCTGAAAAGCACCCTTATGACTGCATGAAGCTTATGGGGACATCTAGAAACAAGCCATAACAGCTATTTATATGTCTTCCGGAAAAATGACTATACAGTCCTTTCTTCGGTTTTAATTGGCTTGTTGTTGTGATTGAGCTGCATGAATGTTTAATTCTTTTTAAATGTAAAACATTTATATGGCTCAAACAACCAAAGTATACAAAAAGTTATACTTGGAGTTGTGTAGTTCAAGAATGGAGCCCTTGCCTATGATCCATGAGGCCTTAGACTCAATCGCCAGCTCTAAAAAAGAAAAACATTTATACTCAGAAAGTTCATTTTTGTTTCTAGACTTCATCCTATTTTCCTATAATCATTTCCTTTGGCTTCTGTTGAATCATTCTAATTATTTTTATCATCCTAAAATAAACATACATATTTGCAAAAATACCCATAAATATTATTTTTATACTCTTTTCTAATTGAAAGTACTTTGCTTTATCCTTAGGTTACACCTTGTTTTTTTTTGCTTACATCATGGGCTCACACCCTAAAATAGATAGCTTTTCCTCATTCTTTTAAATAAAAAAATTACAGTAAAATATTTATAAATGTACTCTATATTATACATAGATAAAATGTGTATATATATGACAAATTATAAAATTTAAACTACTTTAAAGCATACAGTTCAGTGGCATTAAGTTCCTTCACATTGTTGTGCATGTATATCCAAACTCTTTTTACTTTTCTAACTTGAAATTCTTTTTTTTTTGTACCAGTAACTGAACTCATGAACTCACTCTTGCCAGGCAGGTGCTTATGCCACTGAGCTAAATCCCCAGCCCCACAAGTTAAAATTTTATACCCATTAAATACTACTCCTCATTCTATCCTTCTCCCCCAACCTTTGGCATTCATCATTATGCTTTCTGTCTCTAAATCTGACTACTCTAAGTACTTTCTACAAGCAGCATCATACAATATTTGACCTCTTGTGACTTATTTCACTTAACATAATGTCTTCAAGATTCATCCATGTTATAGAATTGGCTGGGATTTCCTTTCTTTTTAAGGCTGAATCATATTTAATTGTTTGTATACACCTTGTTTCATTTTCTTTTATTAGTACATGTTTGTAATTCATGCAGTTTATGGTCATTTTAGGGAGTGGTTACATATACTTGCCATATCACAGCTTGTTTCTTTTTGTTTGCATGGTTTTTTTTTTTTTCTTTTTCCTTTTTATCGGTACCAGGGATTGAACTCATGGCTGCCTACTTGCAAGGCAGGCGCTTATGCTGCTGAGCTAAATCCCCAGCCCCTGCATATTTGTTTTTGAGACAGGGTCTTGCTTTGTAGTTCATGCTGGCCTTGAACTCGCTATATAACCCAAGCTGGCCTCAAGCATGTGGCGATACTTCTGTCTCAGCCTCCCAAGTGCTGTTATCCTTTTGCCACCATGCCAGCTCTTTTAAAAATGCCCTTCCCTTTTCCCTTTCCTTCCCTTCCTTCAGCCCTCTTCCAATTTCCTCATCCTATTTTTCATTTTTTTATTAATCTTAGCTCATGTTATGGCCTAAAATCTTTACATTTATTGAGGTCGTTAGGTTCCTGTCTATGGGATAGCTTTATTCCATTTATTTCCCCTCCCCCTTCTGCTCACCCTTAACACTGTTTTTCCTTGAACCACTTCCCTATTGCAAGCAATTCATTTCCTAGTTCCTTTCAATCTATCTACCTTATTTTTTCTATCCATTTTTCCACTATTGTATTGTTTCTGCTTTGGCTGCTGTGAATAATTCTTCTATGAGTACGTCCCTGCAGCCAATTTGTTTTGGAATTTACTCAAAAGTAGAATTGATGAATACATGTATTCCTTCCTTTATAGCTACAGAGTATCCCATTTGAGAAAATGTAATTTGTTTAAGCAAACTCTCATTGACGAATATTTTAGGTCATTTCCATAATTTTATATTTATTCATTCATTTATTTATTTTTGGTACTGGGAATTGAATTCAGGACCTTGAACTTGCTAGACAGGTGCTTGTGCCACTAAGCCACATCCCCGGCCCCATTCCCACAATTTTATTATTGTAAGTGGTATCAGAATGAAAATAATCTTGTGCATGTGTTCATATGTTTTATAAATTTGTAGGGGCATGTGGATCACTATTGGGTTATTTATCACTTTAGTTGCCCTTTTAAGTCAGGTCTCTCATATCACTCACACTCCATTCAGTGACTCAGGATCATTCTTTCTTTTGTAATTGTGGGGATCCTAAAAACTTGGTGGAATTTTCTGTAATCATGTGCCATTTCCATGCCACTCTTTAGAACACTGGAATCTTATTATTGACCCTCTAGTTATCCTGGAAATCAGAAAGTTCTGTGAGGAGGGCACAGAGCTATTTGTCCAAGCACATAATCCAGCCACCTCCATCTTAGGACTTGCTGTCTTTTTGTGTCCTCTGTCTAGTAAAGGGTACAAAGTTTCACCTTGGTTTGGATTCCCTCCAAAATTGAAGTCTGTCATAAACACATTTTGTTCAGTCAAGTCTAGGCTCAATTCATCCTCCATTCTCTTTGCTTTTCCATTACTCTTTTCCTTTTTCCTCCACATATCCCAAACCAGTCTCAGCCACAAGAAGCTTGATCTTCTACCATGTGAACTTGCAGCCTGTTGTTTTAACTCTTAAAAATCAAGAAAATACTCCTTGATCTGCAATTTCATTTCTTCCTAGAGGTAGTAAGGGAGGCAGTAAACTTACTGAATTGTAGTATTAAAAAAAGGTATAAGGAAATACAAAGGGACAGTCCAATTCATTTATTCTCCTATAAATTAGGATAAATCTTTTTTACTAATCTAAGAATCATATTGATGAAAACTGTCATTTTTTTGTTTTTCCTAATTTTATATATATATTAAATACATTTTATTCAAAGATAGAAAGAAAGAAAAAGGAGGAGGAAGAGTAGAAGGAAGAAGAGAAGGAGGTAGAGAAGAAGAAGAAGAGGAGGAGGAGGAGAAGAAGAAAAGAAGAAATAAAACTACAACAAAATTTTGAAGCATGTCAATCAGGGGGCAACAATGGTACATACATTGCAAACTGTCATCCCCAAATCATTCACCCACAGCACAAGATATCTACATTCAAGGGGCTGGGGATTTAGCTCAGTAGCATAAGCACCTGCCATCCAAGCGCATGGTCGTTAGTTCATTCCCTGGTACCAGTAAAAAAAAAAAAAAAAAAGATATCTGCCTTCAATTGTCCGAACAATACCAGCACAAATCCTTCTCTTCAGTGAACTCAAAGAAATCAGTAGTATAACTATCTTAGGTAGTTTTTTATATACCTACACATATACATATGTTTTCTTCTTTCAGCTTCTCACACTAGTGAAACATGGAAACATGTATGTCTTATTTATTTCGCTAATGAGTATGTTGTCAAGGTGCATCTATTTACCTATAAAAGTTTCCAGTTTGTCCTTCTTTATGGCTGAGTAGTACTCCATTGCATAAAAATATTATATCTTTTTTATCCATTCCTCCATCGATGGCCATTTAGATTGTTTCCTAAATGCTATTCTAATCTGGCTACTATAAACTGTGCTGCTATAAACATGGATACACATGTATCATTGTGGTTTAGTGTTTTAACTCTTTTGGGACGATACCCAAAAAGGGAATAGCTAGGTGGAATAGGACCTGTAGTCCTAGTTTTTTGAGGAATCTCCACACTGATTTCCACAGTGGTTGTACCAGTCTGCACTCACACCAACAGTGGAGAAGGGTTCCTTTTTCCCCACAGTCCCTCCAGCATTGGTTATTGTTTGACTTTTTGATACTAGCCATTCTTTCTGGGGTGAGGTGAAATCTCAGTGTTGTTTTAATTTGTATGTTTTGAATAACCGGTGAGGTTGTACATTTTTCACATGTATTTCTTAATATGCGAAGTTTATATTCACCTCAGGTGCTCATTTTTGGATTCAGTCATTAAATCTGAGAGGACTGATTTTTTTGAGTTCTTTATATGTTCTCAATAGTGAACTTTTTTCTGAGATACAGCTGGAAAACATTTTCACCCATGTTGTGGGTTATCTCTTTACTCTGTTGGTGTTTTCTCTTACTGTGCAAAAGTTTTTCAGTAGGGTAACATCCCAGATGTTAATTCTTTGTGATAGTTCCTGTGCAATCTGGGTTTTGTTCATAAAATCTTTGCCTACACTAATGTCTTCAAGAGTTTTACCTATTCTATGTCCCAGCAGATTTAATGTTTCTGTTTTAATATTAAGATATTTGTTCCATTCTGATTTTAGCTTAGTACATGGTAAAAAAAAAATGGGTCCAGTTTTAATCTTCAGCATGTGTACAGCCAGTTTTTCCAGCACCATTTATTAAAGAGGCTATCTTTCTTCCAGTGAATGTGTTTGGTACCTTTGTCAAAGATAAGAAGGCTCAGTGTATCTGCAGTTATTTCTGCATCTTCTAACATATTCCATTGATCTTAGGGTCTGCTTTTTTTTTTTTTGCCTGTACCATACATTTTATCACAGTAGCTTTATAGTATAATTTCAAGTCAGGGATTGTGATGGCCCCTGTCTTATCTTTATTGCTCAGGATTGCCTTTGCTATTCTACGTCTCTTCTGGTTCCAGATGAATTTTAGGATTTTTTTAAAATTGGTATCAGGGATCGAATTCATGACTGCCTGCTTCCAAGGCAGGCGCTTATGCCACTGAGCTGAATCCCCAGCCCCAATTTTAGGATTTTTAAAAAAAATTCTGTTACATATGCTATTGGAATTTTGATTGAGATTGCACTGAATGTGTATAACAGCTTTGGAAATGTGGCCATTTTCATTATGTTAGTTCTTCCTGCCCCAAAATGTGGGATATCTCTCCATTTTTCTAGTGTCCTCTTCAATCTCCTTTTCAGAGTACTATAGTTTTCAACGTAGAGGTCTTTTATATCCTTTATTAGATTGATTCCTAGGTATTTCATTTTTTGGATACTATTGTGAAAGGTATTGTTTCTCTGATTTCTCTCTCAGTGAGTTTGTTATTCGTGTACAAAAAGGCTGTTGATATTTGAGTGCTGGCTTTGTAACCAGCTACATTATTGAATTTGCTTATTAAAATTAAAAATGTGGGGGCTGGGGATTTAGCTCAGCGGCATAAGCGCCTGCCTTGTAAGCAGGCAGTCGTGAGTTCGATCCCCGGTACTGATAAAAAGGAAAAAGACAAAAAAAAAAAAATGTGCTGGTGGAGTTTTAGGGTCTTCGAAGTAGAGTATCATGTTATCTTCAAATAATGACAGTTTAACTTCTTCCTTTCCTATCTTTGTTCTTTTTATTTATTTCTCTTGTCTAATTGCTCTGGCTAAAGTTTCCAGGACTATGTTGAATAAGAGTTGAGATAGTGGGCATCTTTGTCTTGTTCCTGATTTTAGAGTGAAAGATATCAGTTATATTGTCATTATCATTCAACTATAAAAGCTATCTAATTTCTTCTTTAATCTTTGACCCATTGGTTGTTCACTAGTGTGCTATTTAATATCCATGTGTTTATGAAGTTTTTATGGTTGCCTTTGGCATGGACTTCCAATTTCATTACACTGTGGTCTAATAGTATGCATGGGATAATTTAAATACTTTTGCATTTACTTAAGCTTATTCTGTGAGCCAGTATATGGTCTAGTTTGCAGAATCTCCCATGCGCAGCTAAGAAGAATGTATATTGTGATGTTGTGGGGTGGAACACTCTACAGACATCTACAAGGTCCATTTGTTAAAAAGTTTGATTTAGTTCTAATATTTCATTGTTGATTTTTTGTCTAGTTAATCTGTCTTTTTGTGACAGTGGAATACTGAAGATTCCCAAAACAATTGTATTAAGGCTTATTTGATTTTTCATGTCTGCTAATAGTTGTTTTATATAGTTGGGTGTACTGGTATTTGTTGAATATGTTTTTATGATTGTTATCTCTTCCTCTTGGATTGTTCTTTTCACAAGGATATAATAACCTTCTTTATCTGTCTTAATCAGTCTTGGCTTGAAATTTACTTTGTCTGCAAATAGAATAGCTATCCCTGCTTTTTTCTGGAATCTTGTTTCATGCAGTATTATTTTCCTTCATTTGATTTTCACTCTATTAATTTCTTTCTGAAATAAATGTGTTTCTTGTATCCAGCATATTGTTGAATCTTGCTTCTTGCTCCATCATTCCAGTCTGTGTCTTTTGATTAGTGAATCGAGACCATTAACATTGATGGTTATTACTGGTATGTACTGATTTATCCTTGTCATGTTATTTTCCTGTGGTTGGCTCCTCCTCTTTTTCTCCCACTTCCTCTGTTTGCCTTTGTGTGGTGGATTCCTTCTGTTAGGGTTCATGAAGCAGTAGTTCTTATTATCTCTTTTTGAATGTCCTTCAAAACATGTTGGAGTGCTGGTTTGGTGGTCATAAATTTCCTCAGATGTTCTTGTCATGGAAGTATCTTATTTCTCCATCAATTTTGAAAGATTGTTTTGCAGGGTACATCAACCTGGGTTGAAAGTTGGTTTCCTTTAGAATTTGGAGTACTTTACTCCAAGTTCCCCTTGATTTAAGAGTTGTGCTGAGAAGTCAGCTGTGAGTCTGATGGGCTATCTTTAATAGCTAGTTTGGGTTTTTTCTCTGACAGTTTTTAAGATTCTATTCTTGTGTTGAATATCTGGAATCTTGACTATGATATGTGTGGATGTAGTTTTTATGATCATTTCTAATTGGAGTGCTATACCTCATTTATCTGCATGTCAAATTCTGTTTCTCTACCAAGAAAGTTTTCTGTCATGATGTCCCTGAACACTTTTTAATGTCATTTGTGTTATGTCCTGCTTGTCCATTGACTCCAATTAATCTTAAGTTATTCTTCTTTGTCTCATCTAGCAGCTGCTGGATTGATTTCTCATGGTCCCTTACTAGTTTTGAGAAATCTTTCTTTTCCTAGTCGCTAAGTGCAAGATCTGTCTTCAAGATCTGAGATCGTATCCTCACATTGGCCTAATCTGCTTTGAATATGTTCAATGGAGTTTTTATTTTCCTGGATATCTGCTTGAATCTGCTTTATGGATTTCACTTGTTTCCTGTGCAGATCTTCCATAATTTGCTTAAACTCATCTCTCTCTCTTTTTTTTTTTTTGTCTGTGTTCTGCTTTAACATTGCTAAGCATGGTATATCTTTGGTAATCTCTGTAGTTATCTGAAAGATTGTTTCTGACTTCATTTTTTTCTGGATCCTCATTCATTAATTTGTTGTTTCCACTTGAGAGATACCTGGTAGGAGGCTTTCAGATTGTCCCATCTTATTGCCCCCTGGGTTTGCCTTTAGTGAACTTGATGTCTAGGGTTGCATCTTGTTTAAGTGTCTTCTCATTGTTTTACTTTTTTAGTTTAATTCCTAGGTGACGCTTATTTGTTGCCTGTGGTGGGTTGCTCATATTTAGGACCATCGATGATGACTGCTTCTCTGAGGGATCTTCCAAGTGTAGCTGGTTTTTGGGTTTTGAATCTGTTGGAAGATCTGGCCTCTTCAGTTTGTTGGAGATGAGAAGTTATTGTTCATTTGGCCTAGTCCCTGGTTTTGCCACAGTATTTTCTGTGACCATTAGTCAATCTCAGTCATGGATTATCAGGGCCAACAGTGTTTAGAACAATTATGTCAGTTTTGGGTATAGTGGTACCAATAGCATCAAATGCAGCCTATAAAACAACAAACTGAGCTAACCCATAGTTTGCAACTTTTAAGTATATGAATTAGATTTACAATTATATAATAAAATGTAAAACCAACCAGATAATTATATGCAATATGTAAGCCTATAATGTGTCAATTTTAACTTTGGGGTTAAAATAAATTAAGAAGAAAATAGAGAAGTTCCAGAAGGGAAAGAGATCACAAGTAAGGTTGGAGGACAAAGGCAGATCCCAACTACTTGGGGAAACTGGTGCAGAAGACTGAAGGAAGAGAGAGATGGAAGTGGTAAGAGAAAGGACGGAGCAGAACCATACCCACAAAGTGGTAAGGAACTACTCTCACACTCTTAAAAAAATGAAGGAGAAAGAGAGAAATAAAGAAGCTAAATAAAACAACACCAACCAATCAGACACACAAACAAGAAAAAGAAAAACAGGTAGTGCATTTCCAGAATTCTCTCTGGTTCCGCTAGGAGGCAACCTGTGGGGAGAAAGACCCAAATCATGCTGATCTATCCCAGCAAGCCAGCAGTTGCTTTATGGAGGAGTGGTAGATAACCTTAGCAGGCCTGCCCTGAGACCAGACTCACTGAGCTTGCCACAGTCAAAGAAATTTCCATGGGTCTGTGCCCAGCTAGAAGCCGATGGAGGAAGCCAGTGGCAGTTCTGCTTCTAGGCTTATCTGGCGTAACTAAAATGGCTCCCAGCCAAGTGGGGCACTGCAGCGACTCCAGCCACGTATCCCCCTTTCAAGCGGGATTGGTGAGAAGTGCCTAGCCTACGTGAGGCTGCTGGCGGAGACCCAGTAGGCTAACACAACCCAGATCCTAGAGCCTGAGGGTGGTCTGGAGGGGCAGGCCCCGCGTAGGCTGCCTGGTTTGGAATTTCCTGGTGTGCTGTGGTGGGCGGGAACACCTAGCCTGCGCAATTCGATCAGGCTGTGGCTGACAGGGAGGGAAGCTGGGCCTCCTATATAAGCTTGCATATATAAGGAACAAAGAATATGGGAAGAGGCAGCAACAAGAAAGGCTCCTCGGCCCCCAATCCTGAGAAACAGGCAATAGTGGACACTGCACCAATAAACATAAAGCGCCATCTAGAGAGCCTCATAGATCAGTTCAGGAATGAAGTTATTAATGACCTGAAGCTAGAAATAAGCAGAATAGTTAGAGAAATGCTAAGCACCACCCAAGAAAAAACGGATGGTGGAATGGAAGAACAGAAAAAGAGGGGAGAATTGTTTAATGGAGAAAATAGAGAATGCATAGAATACGTGAAGCAGGTTCAAAGGGACTACCAGGAAACTAAAAACTCTATCGAAAACTGGCATAACAGCTTGAAAGAAACTAAGGACAGACTATCTGAACTGGAGGGCAGATTTGTAATATGGGAGAATGAAATGAAAAACTTCTTAAAAGTAACAAAGAAACAAACAGCAATAATACAAAGACAAGAAGATGATAAGAGGATCCATAACCTAAGAATTAAGAACATAAAAGAAGAAGTAGGGACACAAACAAATGAACTACAAAAGCTACTCACAGAAATAATCCAGGAGAATTTTCCTAATTTAGCAAAAGGTAAAGATACTCAGATGTATGAGGCATACAGGACCCCAGCTACCTACAACCCAAACAGAGCAACACCCAGGCATATTATAATAAAAATTCCAGAAATTCAATACAAGAACAGAATATTAAAAGCTGTCAGAGACAAGAAACAGACCACTTACAAGGGAACACCCATCAGAATTACAGCAGATTTCTCTGCACAAACCATCAAATCACGAAGAGCGTGGGGGGAAATAATTCAAGCTTTGAAAGATAATAATCTCCAGCCAAGATTGAGATATCCTGCACAACTGTCCCTGGAAATTGATGGAAAAACAAGGTGCTTCCAGGATAAAGAGGAACGGGGGGAATTTGCAACCACCAATTCAACTCTACAGAGAGTATTACAGGATATTCTAAAAAAAGAAAAATACAAAGAATCCAGAAATAGTGGTGGGGAGGCCACAATGAATGGAGCAGAGAACAAAATGAAGAAGACACACTGACAGCTACTGACAGAAAAAGAGCTCAACAGAAATGAGGCAGAGAAGATTGGATGATAGGAACAGCTATTTTGGAGAAAATGACGTCTTAATAGGTAATACTGATTTAGTATCATCTTGTTTTGAAGTCTCATCAAGCTTTTGTTCTTCTGTCTCCATTGGTCTAAACAGGTTGTATCTTATTGGTTTTATTATGTACGATAGTATAAGCAAAAACTTTTAAAGACAAGGAGATTATACAGAAACCATTGTTCATTTTCTGTTAGTTGATTCTAAATACCCTGTAATGCTGTCATTCTCTTAAATGGTTTTACATTGTTTTGATATATTTAATGCTACAGTATATGAAGTTGTACTCAAGGATTTTTAGGAAAGAGACAATATGGTAACTATTTTTATGTCAGGATTATCTTGTGGTGAAACACTATTCTGCTTAAATGGTTATGTTTTGATCTGTGCTGTTTTGCTGTTATGCCCTCTTTTATCTCAATCTCCACTCCATTATTTACTTTTTTATTTTTATCCTTTTAATTAAGGGAAAAATAAATAAAAATAGCAGGATATATTATAGTAACCCACTTTGACTTTCCATTATCTTGATTTAAAGCCCTGTATTACTCTCACCATCTTGTTTTTGACTGATGTCCCCCTATTCTGTTTTGCTTGATAGTACCAGGTTCAAAAGTTTAGGCAACAGCTGTGAAGATAGTGAGATTCATTATGACGCCCATTCTTGATGACTTTTATCTGCTTTTGAAGACCTACAATGTCTCCAATGTTTTGGTTTTGTCAGTTTTGTTCTTTACTGTTTTGTTCAATTTTATTATAACTGATGATATAGTCAATTCTATTAGAGATAGCGGGAGGCATTATGGTACCCATTATTGATCACCTTGTTTTATGCTTTTACATTATCTATTATGTCCACCCTTTTGATTTGATTGACTCTGTTCTGTTATGTCACATTTGGTTCTACTCCCTTCCAAAAGAATAATAAGAACTGTGGGAGTAACAAAACCCAAAATGTGTAATTGTCATTGTACAAAAGAGAGGAAAAGAAAGGGCTCTAAATGATATAACTGCATGTATATTTAAGTGTATAAGATAGAAAATGATATCACTGAGTTTTATTGGATCATTGAACAGAACTGTTTGCAGTATCATTGTTGGTATGTCCACTTTACAAGCTTTAATTTTGTGAATTGAACAATTATTTCTAAGATGACAATATGTAATCCATTAACTAGTGATTTCCTACTGTTTAGTTTTTTTCTGTAAATCTGTATAACTTGTACCCTTTCTTTGCTTTTTTTTTCTCCTTAAATAAAATAAAATAAAATAAAATGGCTCCCAGCCAATTTCTCTTTCCCTGTGGGAGGACTGAGTTCTCTGTACTTACGACCAGCCAGGCCATCCTACAGGTATGCTGATCCCCCTCGATTGTTGTGTCTCTCTGTCACCAGCCAACACTGTCACCATGACCATGTGTCCCCACGTTTGAACAGCTCCTCTAGCACAGTGAATCCAGCTCAGGGCAAAGGTGCCACCAGTTGTCACTTTCTTCCTCATTGAAGTTTTTCTTTTTACTCTCTCTGTGGGCTTCAATTCATATTTCAGAATCTTCCTGGGTCCATAGGACCCACTTTCTTCCTTTTTGTGTCCCTCATGATGCTGTTTTCTAGCATCTGGATTGTGACTCTCAGAAAGGCTGTTTTCTCTGCTGCTTACTGCTCTGGCGTCTTCCCGGAAGTTGTCATTTTCATACCTAGAAACTAAAGGCATCCAGGTCTCTTTTCAGTGGGTAAGGGACTTAATAGCTTGATTTTTTTTAAGAGTGTGTGCTGTGCCCTTATGTATGCTCAGCAAACACTTTAGCACTGAGCTACACCCTCATCCTATAACCTGATTCTGACAGAAGGAGACACTCCTGTCTTTCTTCTCTGAGCTAAAACAAGTCCAGCTACATGCACTGAACAAGGTTTCTAACACATCTGGGAATGTCTGGATACTTTCTACTCCAGATTTCTTCTTTCCCAACTCATGTAAGTCTCTCTGGGTAAATTGGCAGAAACAGTATTATGGGTCTGAGCTAAGGGTGTTCTTGAGGTTAGCCAGATTCTTGGACCCAGTGAAGGGACACCTGTTTTTCTTGGGTATCCCCTATGTTCTCACAAAGAGAGCACTGAGGAGACCAACTTTGTGAGGAATCTGAACAAACAGAATTTTCTGCTTTATAGATAAACAAATCTAAATTTCAATTCTGGCTGTGTCATCAACCAGTTAAATGGCCAAGGAAAATCACTTAACCTTTAAGTTTATATGACTTTATATAATGAATATGATACCATCCCCAAAGGGTCCAAGTAAGGCTCAATTGTGATAAAATTGGTAAAAGGACTCATACACTGTTTGTCCCTGTGCAAACAGCATTGTTATTATGAGGATGATTGTTTCTTGTATGACCAAGTTAGCTAATGGATTTCCTGCACGCAGTGCCCGCATCTACTGAGGCTCTAGTCTATATGGTGGGTTTCAGGGTAACAAACTGAGTTTACTCCTTTGCTTACGCAGTTTGTTTTATAACTTGGTCCTGTTTCATTTTGGGCTGGCAATGAACAGCTTATATTTAGGAAATGCTGCCTAGCCAACCTGAGATCCCTGAGATAAGAGATTTGAAAATCGTTATCTGGATCCTTTATATTGTAGATAAGGACCTCTGTTCTTATTTCTTAACTCCAATTTTCGAGTTGCCTCTTCCACTTCTGTCCTCACCTCTCTCTGCTTTCTCTGTTTCTTGTTTCTGCTTATACTTATTTGTGTGCTCTTTAGGCACTGACCTAAGCTCTGGCTGAAGCTACGCCTGGCTAGGTCACCAGTTATCTACTTTGCCGAACCATCTTTTTAGAGATTTATCTGGTCAATATGAAGTTGGTCCCAAGTATAAGACCTTCCCAGTAACTCTGCCCTGTAACTTTTCTCTAGGATGATAAAGCATCTTTGAAGGAGAAACCACTGAGATTGTTAGAAGACGTTGTGAGGAGTCAAGGGATAGTGGTACCACCCCCAACCCATACAGACCGATACTTATTCTCTCAGACATACACCAGTGTCTAATGTCTAAGACATGCACACTAATACATACACATTGCATGCATATGTCATGCATACACACAGATGTGAACATTGATATGGAGATACACTACAGACTGATACGTATATACATTCAAAAATATACACTGACTGACATTCATAGTCCTTAAATCAGAGATATCCCGATGGACTAGGGAAAGTCATTGGTTCTGATTTCCTTTGGTTCACAAAAGTCTGAGACAGACAGGTAATATCTTTACAGAGAAGAACTTTACATTCGCAGGCATATCCCCTTTATGTCTTTGTTTGTTCCTTGCACTGAATGGGATTGCAAAAATAACAAAAGGGTGCTTTTTTCGGGTGTGACTCTGTGTTCATTGCTGCTTATCCTCTTAGTATGAACCTTCTCTCATTAGATCTTTACACAGCACTCTGCAACAACATTACTGTCCTCACCAGATGGTGAGACTGCCTTAATATTAATGTGCAGTCCCAGTAGATTCTGTCCTCTGTCTATTCATACTGGTCATCAATCTCCTTCAAAAGTCTTCCCTGATATTCCAAGGAGTATTCAGATGTCTTTGATAGGAGCTGAAGGAAGATTGATTTTATTCCCATTCTCCAGTCATTCCTTTTATGACTTTCACTCACCTAGCAGACTCCATCAGTTCTCTACAGCAGGCGGAGGAGTCCTCCTCTCCTGGCCCTGGCACTACTTTTTGTAGTAGAGGAAGAGAGAGAGAGAGAGGAGAGAGAGCGTGGGTGCAAGCAATAACCGGCTTCCAAAACTTTTTCCCTGGGGTCCAGAAGCTAATCTAAGTGTATTTCGAGTCTCACAAAGATTTCAGCACATACCATGCTCCAGGCCTTTTGTAGCAGATCTTGTCATAGCCCTGCTCTTATCTTTGGGAACCTCTAACTTAGTTACTTACCAACAAAGTTCCAATTTCCTGCATCTGCATCTCTTTGCCTGAAGGTCATTTGTGCCCTCTCCTTGACTCCATCAGGCTGGAAGTGTAGCGGCAGGTAATACATAGACACAATTTCTATGTTCTGAGGCAACCAATGCCTACAGTCACTCTGTATTCTACTTCATTTCCCAGAGACTCTATGTGATTAAATTTAGTCTCAGTGGTTGTTGGATAGGTAATTCATTATTGGCTTTCTTCTCTTCCCTTTTTCTTTTTTTTATTTTAAAAACGGTAAAACAAAACAGAACAAAGCAGATCAGAAGAAAACAATGTAAGTAACACAGAATTTCAAAGCAAGGCAACAGATCAACATTGGCTATCATAATGTCTCTTATTTTCTTCTAAATAGTTATCTAAAAAATAGTTATCTACATTTTCACACACAATGAATTCATACAAAACAAAATAGTATAAAACTGATCAAAACAGAATAATGAAAGCATTATCAGCCTTCAAAATCAGACAACAGGAAAATCAACAATAGCTACCGTAATGTCTCTTGCTGTCATCAAAATAGCTGTTCATACTTTCCTGTATGTTGAAATTAAATAATACAACACAGACTAAAACCACCCTAAACAAAGAATAAAATCATTACTGGATTTCACAGCATGATGATAGGAAATCAGCAATGGATATCATGTTTCTTTTTCTTCAAAGTAGCTGTTTATATCATCACATATAATACAATCAATTCTCATAAACTGTTTAGAAGTTTTTGGATACTATTATGAAGGTAGGCGTGCATAAGCCTCTACATGTACATCTATCCTTTCTGTAGTAGAGGGAAAAACAAAACAAAACAAAAACAAATTAACAAAAAGGACAAATAAATAACAATAGCAAGGAGCCCAATAGAGTGATGACATAGGCCTTCAAAACAAGGTGGTAGGAATGTAACTAAGGTAGTTATTTTACATAGTTATCTTCAGAAGACGTCTTCAAATCACCAGACACAAACATGCAAAATTGATCCAGTCCTATGAATGTTAACTATTTTGTTCCAAGAATGAATAGAATTTATAGCACAATCATCTTAGCTATCTTAAGTGTGTTTATACAAATTTAGATATTTTTTTCTGTTCCCTTCCTCTTCCCTGAGATATTATTTTTTCCCCCTTTGATCAGATTCTTACCCTTTCACAGTATTTATTGAAGATCTTATATCTTATGTACTCTTACCATGTCTTGCACTGGGGAGAAAATATAGTATTTACATATGTGAATTTTATGTATTTCACTTAGGAGTATGGTCTCAAGTTGCATCCATAGAATCTCAGTGTGATCATTCTTTATAGCTGAGTAGTGCTCCATATAAAAATACGACTTTTTTTTATCCATTCTTCAGTTAATGGGCATTTAGGTTGTTTCCAAGATCTGGCTATTACAAATTGTGCTGCTATAAACATGAGCATGTATATATCATTGTGATATGATGTTTCAATTCTTCTGGGAATATGCCCAGAGGTGGAAAAGCAAGCGGGGGAGGGCTTGATGTTTTTCAATTCTTTATATGTTCTGGATATAAGCCCTTTGTCTGAGGGATTATTGACTAAAATTCTTTCCCATTCGGTGGGTTTTCTTCTCACTTTGTTGTTGATTTCTTTGAAGTGCAAAACCTTTTCAATAAGATCAGATCCCAGGTGTTGATTCTTTGAAATATTCCCTTGTAGTTTGCGTTTTGTTCATGAATTCTCTTCTGATTCCTGTCTTCAAGATTTCTATCTACTTTGTCTTCCAGCAGATTTAGTGTTTCTCTTTTAATATTTAGATCTTTGACCTATTTTGACTTTAGTTTAGTACATGGTGACAGGTATAGGTCTAGTTTTAGTTTTTGACATACGGAGAGCCAGTTTTGCCAGCACCACTTATTAAAGAGACTATCTTTCTTCCAATGAACAGGTTTGGCCCCTTTGTCAAAAATAAGGTGGCTCAGTGTGTTTGTATTTTCTAATCTATTCTATTGATCTTCTGGTCTGTTTTTATTACAATTTCATGCTGATTTTATCACAGTAGCTTTGTAGTACAACTCCAAGTCAGGGATTGTGATGCTTCCTGTCTTGCTTTTGTTGCTCAGAATTGCCTCTACTATTCTAGGTCTTTTCAGGTTTCAGATGAATTTTAGGAATGATTTCTCTAGATTGTGAGGTATGCTAGTGGTATTTTGATTGGGATTGCATTACATCTGTATAACAATTTTAGGAGAATGGCCATTTTCACACTATTTGTTCTTCCTATCCATGAACAAGGGATGCCTTTCCATTTTCTGAAATCTTCAATTTCTTTTCTCAAGGTATTATAATTTTCACTGAATAGATCTTTTACTTCTTTTGTTAGATTGATTCCTAAGTATTCTATTTTTTGGATGCTATTATGAAGGTTATGTTTTTTCTTATTTCTTTCTTAGTGAGTTTGTTGTTTGTATATAAGAATGCTATTGATTTTTTAGTGTTGACTTGGTATCCAGCTACATTACTGAATTTAGTAATTATACCTAGGAGTCTTTCAAAGGAGTTTTGGGGGTCTTCTCTGTAGAGTATCGTGTCATCTGCAAATAATGATAATTTAATTTCTTCTTTTCCTATCCTTACTCCTTTTATTTTTTTCTCTTGTTTAATTGCTCTGGCTAGTATTTTCAAAGCTATATTGAATAGGAGTGGTGATAATGACCATCCTTGTCTTGTTCCTGATTTTAGAGTAAAGGCTTTCAGTTTTTGGCCATTTAATACGATGCTGGCTGTTGGTTTGTCATAGATGGTTTTTACTATATTAAGGTAAAGACCATCTATCCCAATTTTCTGTAAGATTCTTACCATGAATAAGTGTTGGACTTTATCAAAAGCTTTTTCTGCATCTATAGAAATGATCATGTGATGCTTATTTTTGGTTCTATTTATATGGTGGACTGCATTTATTGATTTGCATATGTTGAACCATCCCTGCATTCCTGGGATGAATCCCACTTGGTCATGGTATATAATCTTCTGGATGATTTGCTGCATTCTGTTTGCCAGTATTTTATTGACAATTTTTGCACTTATGTTCATTAGGGAGATTGGCCTATAGTTCTTTTTTTTTGGTTAGGTCTTTCTGTGAGTTTGATATTAGAGTAATAACTTACTTTCAGGAATGAATTAGGGAGAATTGCCTCCCTTTCAATTTCATTGAATAGTTTGAGGAGTGTCAGTATTAAGTCTTCCTTGAATTTCTTGTAGAATTCAGCTGTGAATCCATCAGGACCTGGGCTTTTCTTTGTTGGCAAGGTTTTAATTACATTTTCAATTTCATTCATTGAAATTGGGTTATTCAGTAATTTTTCATTTTCTTGATACAGCTTTGGTAGTTTATATGTTTCTAGGTATCTGTCCATTTCTTCTGTGTTAGCAAACCTATGAGAGTAGAGGTTTTCAAAGTAGGTATTGATGATCTTCTGTATTTCCACAGGGTCTGTAATGATTTCATCCTTTTTATTCCTTATTGCCTGAATTCGAATTTTTTCTTTCCTTTTTTAAAATAAGGTTGGCTGGGAGCTCATCAATTCCATTTATTCTTTCAAAGAACAAACTTTTTGATTCATTGATTCTTTGTATTGTTTTCTTAGTCTCTATTGCATTGATTTCTGCTCTGATATTTGTAATTCCTCCCTTCTTTTGACTTTGGGCTTTGCTTGCTCTTCTTTTTCTAGATGTTTGAGGTGTAGCATCAGGTTGTTTATTTGTGTTCATTCTGTTTTCCTGATATGGAAATTCACTGCAATAAATTTTCCTCTGAGGACTGCTTTCATTGTATCCCACAGATTCTGATAAGATGTATTTATATTTTCATTTGCTTGTAGATATTGTGTAATTCCTTCAGCAGTGTATTATTTAATTTCCATGTGTTTGTGGGGTTTTTGCAGTTTCTTTGTCATTAATTTCTAGTTTCATGGCACTATGATACAATAACATGCATGGGATAATTTCAATTGTTTTTACTTAAGCATGTTCGTGGGGTAGTGTATGGTCTATTTTAGAGAATGTTCCATGTGTTGCTGAGGAGAATGTATAAATGTTGTTGGGTGTAACACCCTGAACACATCCACTAAGTTCATTTGTTCACAGGTGTGATTCAGTTCTATTATTTCTTTGCTGATTTTCTGTCTAGTTGATCTGTCTCTTTGTGTCAGTGGGGTTTTAAGGTTTCCAGTTATAATTGTGTTCTTGTTTATTTGATTTTCCATTTCTGTTAATATTTGTTTTGTATAGCTAGGTGCTCCTGAATTTGGTGCATATATATTTAAGATTGTTATCTCTTTCTCTTGAAGTTTTCCCCTTACTAGTATGTAGTGACTTTATCTCTTCTGACCCTTCTTGCTTTGAAGTTCACATTGTCTGCAAACAGAATAGCTACCCCTGCTTTTTTTTAGGTTCTCATTGCATGAAGTATTGTTTTCCATCCTTTGACTTTGAGTCTATGAGTTTCCTTTTGGGTTAGATGGTTTTCTTGCAGACAGCATATGGTTGGACATTGTTTCTTGATCCATTGGGCCAGTCTATATCTTTCAACTGGTGAATTGAAACCATTTACATTAATAGTTATAACTGATATATATTGGTTTATTTTTGTCATGTTATCTTTCTGCTGTTGGCTTTTTACCTTTCCCTTCCATTTAATTATTTGCCTTGCTTAGTGATTTTTTCCTATGTCTATCTAAAGTGTCTTTCAATATTCTTTGCAGGGTTGGCTTGCTGATCATGAAGTTCTTCAGCTATTCTTTGTCGTGGAAGTATCTTATTTCTCCAGCCATTCTGAAGGACAGTTTTGCAGGGTTGGAATCAATCTGGTTGGAAGTTGTTTTCCTTTAGTATCTGAAATACTTCATCCCATGCTCTTCTTGACTTCATTGTTTGTGTTGATAAGTCTGCTGTATTCTGATTGGTTTTCCTTTATAGGTGATCTGTCTCTTCTCTCTAAGAGCTTTTAATATTCTGTTCTTATGTTGAAATTCAGGGATGTTGATTATTATATGTCGGTGTATAGTTTTATCTTGGTTATGGCTACTTGGAGTTCTATGTGTTTCACATATGTGTGTCTTAGTTTCCATTAAATGTTTGAGATTTTCTGCTATTACTTCTATAAATAGTCTTTTGATATCATTTGTGTTGTCACGTTCTTTTTTATTTATACCTATCAATCTTACGTTATCTTTCTTTGCATCATCTTGCAGCTATTGAATTATTTCCTGATTCTTTTTTTTTTTTTTGTCTTTTTCCTTTTTTATTGGTACCAGGGATCGAACTCACAACTGCCTGCTTGCAAGGCAAGTGCTTATGCCACTGAGCTAAATCCCCAGCCCCTGATTCTTTGTTATTTATTTATATTTTTGGTACTGGATATTGAACTTAATATCTTGCACTTGTCAGGCAGGTGCTTACACCATTGAGGTAAATCCATGGCCTACCTTGTTATTTTAAAATATCTTTCCTTTCCTGTTCACTAGCTGCAATCCTGTCTTCGAGGCTGAAAGTCTGTTTTCACTTTCACTGAGGCATTTTTGTCAACTTTTGATGAAATTTTTTATTTCTTGGATATCTCTTTGTGTCTGTTTCATGCATTCTGTTTGTTTCTTATATTGTTCATTCAAGGTTTTCATCTTTTTGCAGTGCTCCTCTAATTTTTAACTATGTCTTCTTTAGATATGGTCAGCATTTCTTTCATTACAATTATCATTTCTTCTTTTATCTGGGAGATTATTTTTGATTTGAGTTTTTTTATAGCTTCCCAGAGGTGTTTCTTTACTTTAGTCACTATCATTTCAGGATTTCAGGTGTATGGCTTACATTTTCTTCTATGTCCATGTCTCCTAGGCTTGTTTGCAGTGGGCTGGAGGTTTGAGGTTGCGTTTTGCTATTTCATTGTGTCTTTTTCCTATATTTTCTTAGGGAAGCCAAAGTCAAGGTCTCAACTGTTTCTTAGGTTGAGAATATCTATCCCTGCTGCAGAGAGTTTCCCCAGTTGAGTGGAAACTCATAAGGCCTTGTTAGAGAGGCCTTATGAGTGACTCCCAGCCACTCAGGGTCACAGGACAGGGCCCAGCTAGCCCAGGAGGGTCCTTCCCAGGGGTCCCCTGGTGATGGGGTATGTTGAGCAGGGCCCTACCAGGCTTCAAGCGACATGCCAACACCCCCCTGTGGGCTGGAACTCGCTATACACACTTTTGGCTCCCAAGGCAAAGTGCACACAGCTCTCGGCCACTTGGGGGTCACTGGGTGGGGCCCAGCTAGGCCAGAAGTGACCTTTTTGGGGATACTCTGGTGATGGGTGACACTGAGCAGGGTCCTACCAGGGTCCAAGTGACTTGGTGAGGTCGCATCACAGGATGAAACTTGCTGTGTACACTTTCAGCTAGTGAGGCAGAGTATAGGTGGCTCTGGATCACTTGGGGGGTCACCAGACGGGGACCTTCCTGGCAGTCCTCCTGTGATGGTGGATACTGAATGGAGTCCTATCAGGCTCAGAATGATGTGCTGAGGTAAATCTCAGGATGGAGCTCATAGCAAGCCCTTTCAGCCCATGAGTTGGAGTGCAGGCAGCTCCAGGCCACTTGGGGGTCCTCTTTCCTTTTTCTTTTTCTTTTGATACCAGGGATCATACTAATGACCTTGTGTTTCCCAGCTTGTATTGCTGATCTAAAGCCCTGGTATTTCTCTTTTTTTATGTGTCACTTTCCTTCCAGTGTTTCTTTTATTTATTTATTTTATCGGTACCAGGTCTTCCAGCGTTTCTTGCACCTCCTAATAAACTATGTCCTTTTGAATCCTTGTCTTAGGATCTGTTTCTAGGGAACTCTGATTAAAGCTTGTACTGTACTGTCCAAAGAGAAATCAGTTCTTGTACATACAGGGACTGAGTCTATGACATTGTCTCTACTCATCACTCTTCTTTCTTCAAGGAGCCTCCCCATGTATGTTAATTCACACACAAAGAGCATAGACCAGCCCACTAACTATACCACAATCAAGACTGTAAATTCAGTTTGGGAATACCTGGTACTTTGTGCTGTGCCGTAAGAGGAAGGAACTGAGGGTTAAAGAAGAAAATCCTGCTGAGATCTGGTATATTTGAGGTTAGTGGAGAGCTAAGGGGCTATTTACAGTTGCTTTTGGGTAGAAGTTTAAATATGAAAGCCTTTATAAGATGCTGTGCCACATTGCTGCCATCAATATCAATGTCATAGTTACTTTTCTTGTTGCTAAGACAAAGTTAAAGGAAGAAATATTTATTTAGCTCACAGTTTTTATAGATTTCAGTCCATAGTTGCCTGGCTATAAGGCAGAATGGCAGGGCAGAGGGGCATCACAGAAGAGAAGCAGTCCAGGCAAAGCAGGCAGAATGCAACAAAGGAACAAGCAGCAGCAAAGCAGCAACAGCAGCCTGCATCTCCCTTTTATTCCTTCCAGGTTACCCATCCTTTGGATGATGCCACTCATACCCATTAAGAACTTTCCCATTATCCATATCCAGAATTGTGCCAAGCCAATCATTCCGATTTAGTAATCATATATCCTTATTCCTAGCATCCTACACTTAATCTCAGCATCATGCCACCTCTGTAAATTGCCACCTGTGACTCCATGGGGCTTTGGAAGACATCTATGTGAAAGTCAGCAATTAACAACATGTGACATGAGACTGAGATTTTCAAAAAGTCTTTATTAATGAATTGAAGGTGATATGTGAAATAAACATAGAGTAAAACGATATTAGACCACTTGTCTTACAAAGCATAGTCTTTGTTTCGGCCTATCTCCAATCTCCCTTCACGTGGTTTTTGGTTCATAATCTGTCCCTTCCAACCTGGGTGGGGCTGGTCTGCAGAGGTTCTACACATTGAGCACAGGATCAAATATGGCTATCTTTCAGTCTCTATCAAAATATCTATTAACTTAATATATAGCACATAACTTCAATTTATTTTATTTTGTCAATTATTTTAAATAATATAGAGACTTCCTTTCTCAAAAGGGAAACTTCAGATTTCAGATGTCTGCTTTTCTTTCCTTTGGTTTCTTTTAAAAATTTTTTTAAAGAGCAGAATATATTTATTAAGAGAAAGAAAGCTTCTGTCCTAGACAGACAGAAGGAGTCCTAAGTGGATTGCCAAAGACTCAGTCTTTTCTAGGGACTTTTATGGAGCAAAACTACAAGGCAGGTCCATGGTGGGGAAAAATAGGGACTTACAAAGTAGGTGGGCATGTGGGACAGAACTGTGGTCAACCAATAAGATTACAAGTGTAATTACTCAGGTAAAATTGAATAAATGGGGATCAAATAGGGAGCAAGGCACATATCAAGTGGGCATGAATACAGAATAGTTTCTTTGTTGGTAAAAGAGATGGGTTTATGGCTCCTTCTGGCTGCTTTTCTTTTTTTCTTTTCTTTTTTTTTGGTCTTTTTCCTTTTTATCGGTACCGAGCATCGAACTCACGACTGTGTGCTTGCAAGGCAGGCACTTAATGCCGCTGAGCTAAATCCCCAGCCTGCTTTTCTTTTCTTGACCCACAGCCTCTTTGTCAGTTCTGTACGCAGTGACCACTGAATATCTACGAGGCTATTCTGGCTCTGCCCTGAGACAAACACCTGGATTTTCTAACCAAGTCTATAACTGTCTAAACATTCCTTACTATTCTTTCTGTCATCTGCCCCAAGGTTTTTGAGAAGATCACATTGTAATACTTGAGATTATTGTTACAAAATAATCTGTCTATCTTTAGGTATTAGATATCATCTTTGAAAACTGGCAGATAATCAGTTGCATTCAAAAATTTCTGTCTCAAACAAAGCAAGGATAGGCTTGAGAGTTCACATGGGAGATCCTACAATGTGTTATATTCCTATTTCAAAGCATCAGTTCTCGTCAGTTTAACTCTTATTAGCTGTTATTATCTGAAAGCATCGCTGTAGCTAAGGAGTGGCCTTACACAGCCTGAGGAAATTGATTTTATAATTTTGCCTGGCAACAGAACAGAATAAAGATGAAAGGAGGGTTATTTGTTTGGTTTTACTAAGAAGCATAGTTGTCAGGGATTTACTTGGTCAACTGGCCTTAGACCTACCTTGTTATTGCTGCTCTTGTTAAGTTATAAAGAAAAATTGCCAAGTGAGTGAATATCTGATGATATCAGAACCATCCAGTCTCAGGACAAAGTGTAGGTTAGCACACAGACACATATATGTGAAGTTAGTTATATACTCTAGAAAATCATAGCCATATCTTTTCTAAATCCCTAATTGTTTTAATAGGTTTGTTTTTTATTTGGTTGACTAAAAAATTATCTTATATTTTTCTTGTGACTGAATTGGAAAAGGGATGGATCAGGACTCTGGAAACCAAATCTAGTGTATTTTAAGTGCTCTCCAGAGAAAAAGAACCAATGGAACAAACAAAAATCAGAAGCCCAAAATATTTTAAAATCTGAAACTTTCTAAATACCAATGTGGATTCCATTCTGGATGACAGCCCAGGAGAGTGATCCCATACTCTGTGTCCCTCCAATCCATGCTGGGGGGTAGGGTGGCTAGAAGACAGTGAGTCTGTGCTCTGTGTACCTCCATCCCATCCTGGAGGGTAGACTGGCTTGAAGTCAATGAGTTTGTGATGTGGGTCTCACCCATTACCTCCAGAGGGTAGGTTGGCTGTAAGAATGTAAGACTGATAACCCCAAGACCCAGGACAGCAGCCCAGTGCACAGACACACACACCTCTGGAGGGTAATAAGTAAGGCCAGTAAGGAAGTATCTAAAGCAGCAGTGAGGAGTTAGCAGTTGGACTCTGGAGAACTCCAGAAGACCAGTCTCAGCTGGCACATCCAGAGGCCAAGATCAGGTACATACCCAACACATCTCTGGGATGCAACGTGAACATTAGCACAAAACTGTAAACACCAGAAGAAATGTCCCTATGAGGCTGCTAGCAGCCATGGTGGAGAGAACCATGGCAGCCATGGTGGGGAGAGCCAACCTACAATGCACCTGCCACCACTGGAGACTCAGAGTAACTGCACGTGTTTGGAGAAGCCATCCCTGCACCCCAGTGCCTCCCTGGGAACCTAGGATAGGAGAACCCAGGTTCCTAACCCATTCCTCTACACTATGGACAGACAGCCAATATGAAAAGTACCTGGGACCTCACAATCCACTTGTCTGGAAGAACCCAAGAAAATGTCAAGATGAAGGAGCAAAAGGTAGTCTCTGGCTTCCAACCCTTGCAGAGCAAGTCCAGGAGATATAAATATAGAATAGATTTGAAGTCACATACCTGACATTTCTAAAGTGATGGCAACTGAAGTAAAGAAACAATTTCATTAAGCCATAAAAGAAGTTAGATCAGAAATACTACCTCAGGTAAAAGAAGAAATGAAAAATATAATAAAAGAATTGCTGAACATACCTAAAGCATATATGGATAAAAAAATAGAGGGGCATAAGAAAATGAGGGAAACCTTCAGTGAACAATATAAGAGAGATATAGAACGCATGAAACAGTTTCAAAGAGATATCCTGGAAATTAAAAACTGCATCAAAAGCTGGCAAAACTATTTGAAAGGAACTGAAGACAAACTTTCAGACATTGAAGACAGGTTTGCAGCTACTGATCATGAAAGGAAAGATTTCTTAAAAATAACAAGGAGACATGTACAGGTTGCTTATAGAATGGGAATAGCTAGATCTAAGCCTCTCCTTGTGAGTCAGCACCATTTGTGGACTGGGGGAGAGGGGGTGTGAGAGAACATTGGCTGCACCAGCAAACAATCCCAGTCTGGGAACCAGGGTCATGTGCAGGTTGCTGCTGGATTGGGAACAGCCAGACCCAGTCTCTTCCAGTGCACAGGCTGGCAAGCAAGAAGTATCAATCTCCCCCCACCCCAAAGCAACCAGTTTATCTGGAGAAACACAGGTTGTGATGATCGCTATTGAAGTGAAATGCAATTGGATACCTGTGCTGCTTTGGTGTTTCACTAACATTGCAGGTTTATAACCAGTGGTCTGATCATAGGTTCAGAGTATATTGGTAAGCAGTGTGGCACCTAGAGGGGAATCTCCTTCTGAGGGATGTAGCCATTGTCAACTCCCTATTGTCATGTTTTGAGGTCCTTTATCATTTCCATTGTTTTGTTGGGTTGGGTTTTACTCTCTTTTGTTTTGTTTGATTATGTTAAATCCAATAGCAGGAGAAGTTATTTCAAGGATAGCAAGATATATTATGGTAGCAATTTTGAATTTACTATTGGCTAGTTTTGAAATCCTTTATTGCATTTATTGTTTTATTTTTATTGTTTCTATTCTATTCTGTTTTGTTTGATTTTTACTATGTCTGACGTTATCTGCAAGCTATTTTGAAGACATCAAAAGGTCTTATGGTAACTGTTGCTGATTTCATAATGTTTTGAAGTCCTGTATCTCTTACATTGGTTTGTTTCAATTGATTTTTATTTTGTTTTATCTTCTTTAAAATAAAAATATTTTAAATGGAGTAGAAGTATATAGCTCAGTATAACTGTGATCTTTACATGCCTTTTTTTAAAAAGCCCAAAACACAAGGAACCAGGAAAAAACAATTCAATGGCAAGACAATTCAGAGAAAAATAATTTAAAAGTGATAGGTGTCAGTGAAAAAGTAGGGGTCAACAAAAATGAAATAAAAAGACTATTTAGAGAAATAATAGCAGAAAACTCCCCAAGCATGGGACAAAGACCTGACATACAAATAAATGAGGCATATAGAACTCCAAATAGCCATAACCAAAATAAATCTGCACCCAGACATATAATAATTAAGATCCCAGAAATTCAGCACAAGAACAGAATATTAAAATTGTTAGAGGAAAGAAACAGATCACCTATAAATGAAAACCCATCAGAATCATGACAGACTTCTCAACACAAATCATCAAGTCAAGAAGAGGTTGGAGTGAAGTATTTCAAGTCCCGAAAGAAAACAACTTCCAGCCCAGATTGATGTACCTTGAAAAATATCCTTCAAAGTTAATGGAGAAACAAGATATTTCCATGACAAAGAACAACTGAACAACTGGTCATTTCATGACCACCAAACTAACCCTACGAAGATCCTAAAGACATTTAGAGAGAGAGAAAAGTGACCACAGTTCCAGGAACAGTGGTTGAGAGCAGGCAAACAATTGAATGGAGGGCGAAAGAAGGCAAAAAAGAGCAAGGCAGGAAGGAGCCAGTGCATGTTGGCCATAATCATTAATGTAGATGACTTCAGTTCACCAATAAAAAGAAACACAGGCAGAGTGGATTGGATCAATGTGCTTTATACAAGAAACACATTTAACTCAAAAGGAAATTCATAGACTGAAAGTCAAAGGAGAGAAAACAATGTTCCATGTGATAGGGAATAAGAAAAAGGCAGGAGTAGCTTGCCCATCAACCACAGAATGCATAAGAAAGATATGGAATTTTTATACAATGGAAAGCTACTCAGCTATAAAGAAAGGTAACCTTAGGGGCTGGAGATTTAGCTCAGTGGCATAAGTGCCTGCCTTGCAAGTAGGCAGTTGTGAGTTTGATCCCCGAGCCTGATAAAAAATATATATATATAAAAAAGAAGGGTAACCTTGAGGCTCTTATGCACCTTGAGATCATTCTCATGGGTGAAATAGTTTAGGGTCACATGAGTGTACATTGTATTGTCTCACTAGTATAAGAGACTGAGGAAGTTATTTGGATCCAAAATGCACAATGGATATTGTGAAAGTGGAAGTGGGGGAGGCATCTGAAAAGGGAAGGCGGTAGCCATTGTTAAATTTCTATTATCTTGTTTTGAAGCCATGTATTGTTATCATTGTTCTGACTTGTTTGGTTTTTTCTGTTTTGCTTTGTTTTGTTTAATTTTATTACAACAGATGGTATAGGCAGCTATTTGAAAGATAACAAAATATATTATGGTAGCCAGTGTTGACACATTCCTATTCCTGTTCTCTTCTTTTGAAGTCCTATATTGCTTTCACTGTTATGTTTTGATTGATTTTATTCTGCTTGGTTTTGTTTGCTTTTATTATGTCTGATGGAATAAGCAGATACTGTGAAGATAACAAAAAGCATTATGGTAGCCATTGTTGACTTCCTATTGTCTTGTTTTGAAGTCCTGTATCATGTTTCACTATTTGTTTTGGTTAGTTCTATTCTGCTTTCTTTTTCTTGGTCTTATTCTCTTCAAAATTAAATAAATAAATGCCAGTATGCTACCACAAGTGAAAAATCCCACCCCTGACATCATATCATAAGTCAAAGTCAAAACACAAGCACACTAAAGATATTATATAAAATTACCTTCTGGCTATGTTAAAACAAACAGATTTCATCTTTAATTTGGATTCCATTCCCAAAGTATTTCAATATGCATAAGTAACTGTTTCAAAATGAAAAATATGAGACCTTGAAACTCTTTTGGTCCCAAGTGTTTTGGATAAGTATTCAAACTGTAGATAGATAGATAGATAGATAGATAGATAGTTGAGAGGGGATTTATTAAGCAAATTAACTTATGTGATTATGGAGGATGAGTGGTCCTACAAAGGCTATCTGCAAGTATAAGACACAGGGATACCTATGTTATGGCACAGTCCAAGCATGAAAGCCTCAGTACCAGGGAAGCTGGTGGTGTAGCTTTTAGTTCAAGGCCAATAGCAGAAACCAGAGGGTTACTGTTATAAATTCTGGAGCTCAGAGCCCAAGCATCCTGTAGTTCTCTTTCTCTCTCTCCCTCCCTCATTCTCTCTCTGTTTCCCTTCCTTCTCTATTTTTTTGAGATGTCTCTATTTTATAGAGCCTTCCTTGAACTCCTAAACTCAAGAGATTTCTTTGCCTTTCCCTCCCAGGGGCTGACATGGGTTCTTATACTTGGCAATATTATTAATACTGTTACTTTTTGTGCAGTGCTGGAGACTGAACCCAGAGCTGTACACGTGCTAGAAAAACACTGGATTATTGTGCTACACAGCCCAGAGTGATTCTGCAAATGCAGCCAGTCCTCCCAAAGCACATCTCTGAGTTTTGACTACTCCATTGTCAAATAGAATTGTCAGCAAATTTCTTGTGTAGAGAGCCGTGTAATAAATATTAGGAATTGTGAACCAAGAGAAAAATGGGGCTATTGTATAGATACTTGTCTGACAACAGAGAAAATAAATTTCCACAAAATTTTTATTAACAAAATTGAAGGTACACAATTGAATACTTTTTAAATATTACCAGTCTACTAATGAGAAAAATAAAATTCCTTTTGAAGAGAAGTAACATTTCTCTTATTTGGGGTTCAAAGTTAATTTTCTCTGTCATCAAATAGATTACTAATGTTCATTTGTAAAGTTTTTTCTCAGATGTTAACAAAAATAAGTGGGAGGCTAGATTTGGACTCTGGGCTATAGTTCACCAACCCAGTTTCAATGACTGAAGTCTATATCCTTGAAGGGTGGCATTAAAATATTTCTAAGAGCTGGCTACAAGTAACTACTTATCCATCCGTATTTCTCATTGCTTCCATCCACATACTCCTTTAGTCAAACTAAACTAATTATTCACTCTAAATCACCCTTATTTCCCCAAGTTCTGTTTGTTCTATGATCTTTCACTGTTAAAATAGTTCAAAGTTCTACTCCAATGGCTCATCCTTCTTTAGACTCTTCCTCAACTCACAGTTGAAACTGATCCTTTGTTTGAATGCTCATAAAACAGATGTTTCCTATTTGATCATTTGTATGTATTCTGTTTCCTAGACCTTGAGTTCCTTTAGCACAAATACCTGATCATTTTTGTGTCTTTCCAAAGCATAGCATGAACAGACATTCAAAATAACTGAAGTTGTAGGATCCATGGTTGAATACTGAAATAGAATACTTCATATTAGAGGAGGTAGCCCATATTCTGGTTCCACAGAGAGACTATACAGAAAGATTGCAGAAAAGTTACCCTGCTCTGGTGACTCTTTAGACTCAGTGCTCTCATTCCATGTCCTATGATAGATGATTGAACGGCTTTAATTTGCACTGTTTATATGTATTACTTAGATTAATTATGTCAGGGTTGATTCCAGGAAATGAGGCCCATCCTGTGTAGTTAAATAGAAGGAATTTTATACAAGGAGGTAGTTACAAATATGTTGGAAGTGATATGGGACAGGGAAGCAACTAAAAAATCAGCAACAGCCGGAAGCCTCTACCATTCTTAGGGCTGGTGTTAACAGGCCTGACTGTGGGCTGTTCAGTGGGAACTGAAACTACAGGGGGAGGACAGCCTATGGGAACTGATATAGGAAGGAAGATTCTGGGGACCTAAAACCAAAGAAAAGACACAGACAGTGTTGGAGACACTACCTAAAGTAGAGGCCTGCCAATCCCTCCCATTGACCAAAAATAATAGACTAAGAAATTTAGAAATGCCTGTAATTCCAACACTTGGCAGGGCAGGCGAGTCAGGAGGATCACAGTGAGTTCAAGACCAGCCTGCGCTCTACATATTAAGACCCTCTCTCAAAAAAAAAAAAAAAAAAAAAACCCAAAATAAAAAACAACAAAAACTTTAGAAATGTAACTTTCTTAGTCAGTCCACTACAATATGGGGCAGAGGAAAAACAAGCAGTGGAAACTAGCACAATTAATAATGGCTGAAGTTTATAAGTATGCTATCAAAATCTATTAGGAGTTTTAAGAAATCTAACCTCAAAATTATAAACCTTTAACAACAGAAATATAAATGTAATTACCAAACAGATTTTTTTGTGTGGCCTTTGGGTAGTAAAATACAGGCTACATTTTAAGTTGCTTCATTTTTGGACTATGGCTTTATATTTTTTTCTGGAAATTCTAATAGCTGTTTTTGTTATTGTTATTATTAAGAAATTTCTGTCTTCTTTACCATATCAATAATATTTTTCTTATCTACAACACATTGTCATTTGAATGACATTATATCCATTTGAACTATGTTTATTATGTATATTTTTATGATGTGCCATAATTACATTCATCTGGGAGGATTGGTGCATCTGTATATTACCTCTTGATCATTTGAATTCCCTTTCTCCCCTTACTTCTATTTTAACTCTTAACTTATTGTAATTTGGATTAATTGTATTTTAGACTTACTGTATAGTTAAATTGAATTCAGGGCCTTCATACTGAGCTACATCTCCAGCCCTTTTTATTTTTATTTTGGCCTAGGTTGCAACCTTCCTCTTCTTCTTCTTCTTTTCTTCTTCTTCTTCTTCTTCTTCTTCTTCTTCTTCTTCTTCTTCTTCTTCTTCTTCTTCTTCTTCTTCTCCTCCTTCTCCTTCTCCTTCTCCTTCTCCTTCTTCTCTTCTCTTCTCCTTCTTCCTCTTCCTCTGCTTCTTCTTCTTCTCTTTTTCCCTTTCTTCTTCTTCTTCTTCTTCTTCTTCTTCTTCTTCTTCTTCTTCTTCTTCTTCTTCTTCTTCTTCTTCTTCTTTTTCTCTTTCTTCTCCTTCTCCTTCCTCTTCCTCTTCCTCTTCTTCTTCTTCTCTTCTTCAGATAGGTTCTCAAGTAAGCAATTCAGATTAGCCTTGAATTCACTATGTAGTCCAGGTTGGCCTCACATTTGCAGCAATCCTCCTGCTTCAGCATCTGGAGTGCTGGGATGGTAGGCATGTGCCATCATGCCAGGCTTCTGCACATGTTCTTGAATGAGGATGGTTGTGGTACTTCTTTGGGGAGCTCTGATCCTTATTTTGAGTGTTGCTTCTTGGCTCCAGTGCAGAACCTTCAGCCTACTGGTACAGATCCTTTATCCTCCTGGCACAGACTTTCTTTATGTATTAATATGATTCTATCTGTGTAAAGAGTGTGTCTGTGTGAGTTTTTGTTATTTATGTACTGTATTTGTCAGACAGACAAGGATATAAAAGGTATCCTAAAATTTTAGTGGCTTGCTGGGCGTGGTGGCTCATGCCTGTAATTCCAGCATTCGGGAGGTTGAGGTGGGAGGATCTTTGCGAGTTCAAGACCAGCCTGGGCTACAAAGTGAGCTCAAGGCCAACCTGAACTGCATAGTGAGACCCTATCTCAAAAAAGACAAAAAAAAATTAGTGGCTTATAATAGTAACATTTTATTTCTTACTCTGATGAGTCTTGTCTGACTGAAGAGATTAGCTGGATAAGTAAGGGTTCATTATGTAATTCAATTGTTATATATGTTTATAAATTGTGTAATAAAAATGTTTTAAAATAGGAAGAGAGAGATTGGAAGTAGTGTATATGAGCAAATCTTAGAAGTTTTGATGCACATAGGACAAAAAATATTAGGAATAGCTTGTGATGAAACTAAGGTCTGGAGAAACCTTAAATCAGAGGAACTTGGGACCTTGTTGTCACTAAGAATGGCTACAGTTCACTTTGGGGAAGCTCTGGCCCTTACTTTGAGCATTGCTTCCTGGCTCAAGAGGAAAAGATGTATGCTGTTTAGTCTCTAAGAGAAGCTTGTCTCCCTGGTTCCCTGATATGACTCAGCTGTTCTCATTATTGGGGGAGCTCAGGACCTCGTTATTGCTGAGGATGGCTATGGTACTTCTCTGGGGAGCTCTGATCCTTATTTTGAGTGTTGCTTCTTGGCTCCAGTGCAGAACCCTCAGCCTATTGGTACAGATCCTTTATCCTCCTGGCACAAGCTTTTAGCTTTCACTGCTGACCTTTGGGCTTTCTCAGCACATATCTGTGAAATAGACTTGCATGAGACATTATCATGGGCTCTAGGCCTCCAGTTGGGCTTATAGTGGAGCATTGTCATGGGTTCTAGGTCTTCAGCTGGACTCATGCAGAATATTCCATGGGATCCATGCCCTCAGCTGGATTCTTAGAATCTTTAGTGTGTGGGGAGATTTCCTGCACTTATCATATTTAACTCTTTGAGTGACTATTATAAAATAATACTATAAATTATGTGTTCTGTGTTAAATTGTTTTTCTTACAAACCTCTGACTACAACAGATGCTGATTGATTTTGGGAAGAAAAATAAAAAGACACATTAATGCCAGATACATTGGTGAATGTTATGCTCTTAGCACTTGGAAAACTGAGGTGGAAGACTGCTTCAATCCAGACATTCAAGACCAGTTTGGCTAACGTAGTGAGATTCTGTTAATCAATCAGTCAATGAATCAATCAATCAGAGTTAAAATAGAGACAAAGAAAGAAACTGAGTAATAGTAATCACTGAATACAGAGCAATATTCTCTACACATCTGTTACTTAGGGTCCTAGAGATGCTTCCAATTCTCAATTCCCTGAAGTCAACTACACTTTTACTTTTGGATTTTCTTGACACTCCTATTTTTCTTACTGCCAAACATATCTTAATGTATTTACCATGGTTTTTATTTTTGTCTGTAGTTGGTGCCCTCCCCAAAATAAAGTTTACCACATATCAGCTTCTTTATAAAAAAAAGCCAGAAATCACTGTGTTTGGTGACACAATAGAGAGTTTGCTACAAGAAGTAGACACTAAAAATAACAATGATTTTAACAAGATAGAATTGCATTTTTCTTTTACATACAGCACAGAGGGCATGTATGACAGCCCTGTTACCTGAGTTCATCTTGAAACTTTCTACATTGTCTCATTGTCACTTTATGATGTTGGGTTTCAGTTCTGTGATTAAAGCTAGATTTTTACCATCATACTTGACAAGCAATAGGATAGAAGAATGAAGAAAATAAGAATGGGAAGATAGGGGCAGGGGATTTAGCTCAGTGGCATAAGCACCTGCCTTGCAAGTGTGTGGTCGTGAGTTTGATCCCTAGTACCGATAAAAACGAAAAAGATCAAAAAAAAAAAAAGAATAGGAAGATGAGCTTTCTTTCTTTAAGAGCATAATTCAAAAGTTGTCCTTTATTGTCATATGTCATTGGTTAATCTCATGGTTATACTTAGGCTGGGAAATTTATCATTATTCTGAGTGGTTATGTGTCCAACAATAGGAAAGGAGAGAATGGGTATTTAGAGACAAGTATCTGTGTGGCCTCAAGGGTAATTTAGGAATGTTTGCAGTTAACTTTTAGAAAAGTGATGTGGACTTATTTGAATTCCCTAGGGAATATTAGAAGAGTAGAGCATGTTAGAATCACTGAAAACAGCCTACTTCAGGAAGGTAGATTCCCCAAGTTCCTACACTGCAGATAACTTCCCTTAGGAGGATTAGGAAGCAATCACTGCCTAGGGAAAAGGAGCTTACTGATAACCTCTATACTTTAGTGTTTAGGAGGAAGTGCTGAAAGTCTCCAGGCTACAGGCTCCCTGAGGAACTTGTCCCAGGGCTTTCCATTTCCCTGTGGCTGTGCTATGTATGGGATCCAAAAAGGTAGAGGACTTAAAGGTTCATTTGTGGGAACTGTGAATGGATTTGTTTTCTCTCTCAAAAAAAAAAAAAATCCATTTGATAGGGCTGACCTTTCCTTGAAAGGAATATTATATAGTTTGTATTAATCTGCTCAGGAGGCCATACCAAAATTCTATAGATTGGGTGACATAAACAGTAGAAATTTATTTTGTCACAGTCCTAGAGTCAAGAATCCAAGGTTCCATTCAATTTGGTTTCTTCCTTATTTGTAGATATTTGCCTTTTCACCACGTCTTCATTTATCTCAGGACAAAGAGTGAATCCTTTGGTGTTTCTGCTTATGAAGACACTAATCCTTTTAGGATTAAGGCCCCATTTTTATGACTTTATTTAACTTTACTTCCTTAGAGGCCCTATCTCCAAATATACTCTTCAATTTACGGTAGAGTTAGTTCCTGACAAACTCATTGTAAATTGAAAATGTTATAAATTTATTAGGCATAACCTCATCTCTAAAACCTACCCACTTGATCTCCCTACAATCCACCTACTTTCTTACAGACTCACTATCATTGTCTTAGTACTAGTCACCATCACCTCTCTTCCAGCTAATTATAATGTCTTACTAGTTTTCATAGGATCCAGCAACAGAATGGATGCAAAATTTATGAGAAAGAGAGGATCAAGGATCACTCTGATGTTTTGCCCTAAACAACTGAAAAATCATCTTGTTATCCATTCTTGAACTGATAAAGACAGGAATAGATGTGGGTTTGGGCCAGATCATGTCATATGATCATCTCTGACTGATATGAGCCTGAAAAATTGAGTGTCTGTATTAATTTGTTTTATTTTGCTTTTTTTGTTTGGTCTTTTTTGAAACAGAGACTTGTTGTGCAGTTCAGGCTGACCTTCAACTCACTTTGTAGCCCAGGCTGGCCTTGAACTAAAGATGATCCTCCTGCCTTAGTCTCCCAAATGTTGGGATTACAGATGTGCACTGCTATGTTTGGTTGTTGCCTTGTTTTTTAAACTGGAGGTCTTACTGTGTTTCCTAGACTGGCCTTAAATCCTTGGCTCTAGCTGTCTTTGTGCCTTAACCTCCTACCTAGCTTGTACTATAAGCACATGCCACTTCCTCGCTCAGATTTATTTTCTATTAGTATGTAATATAAATTTATTAATACTATAAACTGAGCTACTTATTAAAACACTTTTATCTCAGTTTCTGTGGGTCAGGGATCCAGATCTGGCTTAGCTGTCTTCTCTATTTCAGGGATCTCACAGGCTTCTGTTAAGGTATCTGCTGGACTGTCTTTTTTTTTTTTTTTTATGTTGGGGATTAAACTCAGGGCCTTGTGCATGCAAGGCAAGAACTCTACCACTGAGCGATAGCTGCAGCCCAGCTTGGATTGTCTTTTCATTTGGAAACTCTGCTGGAGAAGTGCATGTTTCCAAGCTCATTTTTCTTGTTTGTGAGATCAATTTGTTTGTTTATTGAGCACTTCAGGTTTTGTTTTGTTTGTTTTGCTGGCTCTTGGGCCAGATGCTGCCCTTAATCCTGGAACTTGCCTACAGCTTTCTGCTATATGACTCCCCAGGCACTGAGTTCCATACATGACACTTAGTTTTACAATGTCATTACAAATGTGAGAGTGAGTTTTCTGACAAGACAGTTATGTTACTGTGTAACATAATCACAGGCAATATTGCATTAGTTTTTTTTTCTCTTTTTTTTTTTTTAACTTTTTATCGGTACTAGGGATCGAACTCACAACTGCCTGCTTGCAAAGCAGGTGCTTATGCCGCTGAGCTAAATCCCCAGCCCAATATTGCATTAGTTTTGTTATATTTTACTGTTCAGAAACAAGTCATAGTGCCATTTACACTTGAGAGGAAAGGATTACACAAAGGTTTAGATACTAAGAAGTGAGAAGATTATGAGAGTTTTCTTAGAGTCAGTCTTCCACACTATTTTCCCAATCACAATATAGATGAGAGGGTAGAATGGAATTTTGACCCTTATATGATCAAGACTGAGTTAGTAGATCTTCTTTTCAGATCTTCTTTTTAGAGACTGAATCTGGAATGGTCATGCAGTTATGAAGTAAAGACTAGAATTTCTTTGCTAGCTGGGCATGGTGGTACATGCCAGTGCTTGGGAGGCTAAGGCAGTAGGATTGCCATCAGTTTGAGGCCAGCCTGAACTACATAAGCAAATTCAAGACCAGCCTGCACTACATAGAAAGACCTTATCTCAAAAAAAAGTGCTTTGCAGAGGTGAGTAACAGTAGTACAGTACATTGTCTGGTGACAATGACAGCATGTCCTCAGAGTGCAGCTGATGTGAAATTTCTGGAAACTCCTTGTTTCCTGTTTCTCTAATATTTGGTTCTGTGATCCCTTCTAAATAGTCTTGCAATACATCCTCCCCCTAGGCTTTAGATGATTTGAATGTATTTCCCTGGCTCGTAACCAAGAATATGGCAGGCCCGGTATGAATACATAGTTGGTATAACTCTAAATAGCTGTCACATCATGGATTAGTAAGAGAAAGACAAATAGGTTGAGACCAGAGACCAGATTTTGGGTGGCCTTGCTGGCCACGGTAAATTTACACTTTATTTTGAGACCTATTTAAGTGTGTTGTTTTATTTCTTTTTGTTTTTTTTTGAGACAGGGTCTCACAATGTAGTGCAGGCTGACCTTGAACGCACAATGATCCTCCTGCCTCAGCCTCCTGAGTGCTGGTATTAGAGGTACACTTCTCCTGGTTTATTTATTTAGAGACATGGTTTTGCTAAGGCACAAAGTCTTGGCAAACTCAAATTCTTGATCCTCTTACTTCAGTCAGCCTGAGTGCTTGGATTACAGATCTCTATCACCATACCTACATGTATAAAGAGTCTCATAAGAGCTTTTGGAGGATGTTTTTTGAAGACAGTGAGACTGGATGCAGGTGAACCAGTTGGCAGGTTTTCCTACTCCATTAGGTGCCAGAAGGTAAGACTTGACAAATTGGGGCCAATAAGATGGGAAGAGGAGGAAGACTGGAGAAATACTGAGGTTACACAAGTAACAAAACTTGTTCATTAACTGCAAGTGAGGGAAGAAGGAACAGGAAGGGACCGGGAACGTCTTGAAGTTCCTGCTTGATGGGGACAGAGGATGCAGGAGCAGGCTAGTGATAGGCTATCAAACACCATTCTTCTGTGTGTGAGCTCTGGTATCTGATCAACTGAACTTGGAGTTCTTCCTCTGCAGTTTTTAGCTGTGTGATACTGAGCGCATTATAGAACTTGAACCTGTTTCAACTGTAAAATTGAAGCACTAACGCAATTTAAGTCTTGTTGGTGTATAGGAGAATTGAATGCAGTGTCTGGTATCCAATAGCACTTCAATATCCTAGCTATTATTATCCGCAGAAAGGGTTTAGGGAGGAGGTTGAGGATGAAAGTTGAAACTTTCGGAAAGGTTTCTGGGAATCAACTCTGGTTAGGTCAAAGAGGAAAAATACAGCGCTGTGGCAGACCAGCCAAAGCCAGAAGGAGGCGAGGCAATGCTCAATTGCTGCCACATGTCAGGGAGAGGATGAGTCACTGGAGGTTGCAGGTCACCTTGCCCAGGCCGTGTGGCAAGTTGTACTGTGCTATTTGAGGCCTTCATTGTCAAAGGAGAATCCTGGGGGTCTTCCAGAAGCCTTTTTTGTTGTCTCTGCCCCTGTCAAAGAAATCTAATATTCCTTTCTCATTTACAGGATAATCCACAATGTTTTATGATCTGGAAGCAGGAAACAGAGATGGGACAGAAAAGCCAGAATTTGAGCCCTGTCTAGTTTGATCACTAATTTGCAGGTTGACCTACACGTGTCACTTCAACACAAAATGCTCTCAAATCTCATAAGGAATTAGCGAAGGTTGGGATGTGTTAGCGTACTGGAATACTTGGTCAGTGGTCTCTTTTCGGCTTGTGATCTCTCTTTCCCTGCGTTTGGAACTCCTTTTGGATCCCCATCGCAGAGTTTAGTCCGGCACAAAGCTCCATGAATGGATGACTAGAAGAATGAATGAGTTTCCGCAGCCGCTGTCCCCGAGCCGGGAGCCCCGCCCTCTTCCTGGCTGAGTAGTCGGCCCCCGCGGCTTTTGAGCCGGCGCGTGCGCGGGGAAGCCGCGCGCCTTTGGAGGTGGCAAGCGGGCGGCGTCCCGTGTGCGCGCGCGAGGGGCGGGGCCGGCCAGAGCCTGGCGGGAGGCGGCTGGCGGCGGCAGCTGCTGGTGGCCGGCAGAGCGTGTGCCCTGAGGTAGACGAGGAGGTGTCGGCGATGCCGCCGTCTCTGTGAGAGCAGAGTCGCGGCCTTTCAGGCCCTAGGAGGCGCGGAGGCGCTGCGGGCTGGGTTCGGTGGCTGCGGGCGTACACCGGGCCATGGTGTCTGCGGACAGTGGTTGCTGCGGCCGCGCTGCGGCCCGGGGCGGTGGGAGGCCGGCACAGTTGCGCTGCTGACGTCTGCTGGGCCCAGCCGCGAGTATGAAGTGGAGCCGCTGCCGCGACAGACCGCAGCCGCCGCCGCCGCCACCGCCGCCTGCCAGTCGGGAGGATGGGGCTCAGCGGGCGGCCGAGCTGTCCCAGCCTCAGCCCCTGCCCTCGCGCCGGCGAGCGCCACCTGGGAGGCAGCGCTTTGAGGAGCGGACGGGGGCCGCGGGGCCAGAAGGCCGGGAGCAGGTGAGGTGGGCTGGGGTCGGGCGGTGAGGGCCGGGACGCAGAACCCTAGGGGAGCCTTGGGGGAGTATTGCGCGGGCTGAGGGGCCCGGAGGTCGCATTTTAAGGGGTGGAGACTGAGTAGTTTGGAAGGAGGAGTAAGGTCTGGAGAGGCGAGAAAATGAAGAGTGGAGAAATGGACTTGGTGGCCCTGCGGTTGAATTGGAAGTGGGGACATAGGGAAATGAAATAATGGGCCTGGGGACTTTTATAGCCGGGGTTGTGAATGGGGAAAAAGCGCTGAAATCGTTGATTTGAGTTGCAAAACGTAGGCTTACTACAGGGTTGCTATCCAGAGAGAGTAGTGTGTGTAATAGGAATGTCTGTTTGATAGAATGTTATTCTATTTCTTAGACATTGTCTTCATAGTTATAAACATGGGGACATTTTTAAACATTCTGGTATGGTATCGTATTTTTATTCTAGCTGTTAAGAATCATTGTTAATATTCTCAGTTACCATCTATTTAATGAGAAACCAATTTTTAAAACACCTGTATGGGCTTTTAAATAACATTCTCAATGCTATGAACAGAGAATTCATAGACACAGACTCTGCTTTGTAGTTTACCACTGCGTTCTGATTTCTTTAATAGGAAAACATAGGTGAAAAGCACTGTAGAAAATATTCGTGGGACTTCTGAATGGACAGGATATGTTTAACTTATTAGATAACAGTAGGCGTATTTATGAGTAGGGGATAAAGATCAGTTTCACCATGGAGGAGAAACTATAGGAAGTTAAGTGAAAGAATATTTAATTCTTTTTTTTTTTTTGGTCTTTTTCCTTTTTATCGGTACAGGGGATCAAACTCAGGACTGCCTGCTTGCAAGGTAGGCACTTATGCCGCTGAGCTAAATCCCCAGCCCCTATTTAATTCTTAATATTGTTGGATTTGCAGAAAAATTTCTGTGGTAATGAATTCTAGTGACAGCTTTCCTTTTCACAGCTTTGCTCCAGACCCTAGTGACTTCATCTTCATATCTTTCAAGACGTCTTATAGGTCTCCTACTTCTTTCCCCTCAGATAAGTATCTTCCTTAGACATCATTATTTTATTTTTTTGTCTTTTTCCTTTTTATTGGTACCAGGGATCGAACTGACGACTGCCTGCTTGCAAGGCAGGCGCTTATGCCACGGAGCTAAATCCCCAGCCCCAGACATCATTATTATATGGTTTCAGTGACTCACATGCTAGCCCTTGGATTTTTTTTCTACTTTTTGTTTTAACACATTTTATTCTTAACTGAGAATTGAGCTCTTGAATTTTTTCTACCTTTTGTTTTCCACATTTTATTCTTAACTGAGCACTGCACCATTCACTGTCTCTGTCATTACTTCCAGGGTGTTGAGCGTTATCCTGTTGCCTTAATTCTCTCCCACCTTTGTATTTCATGTTCTCTGCAGCTCCTATTCATACTTTAAAAAATGTATTTCAAAGTTCAGATCTTTTCATGACTCAGTTTGCCCCATGCAGTTGATCTTGATGTGTGCTTTGGTGAAGAGTTTCCATTAGGTCTCTTTTCCCTATTTTCTAAGAATTTTTGTGTTCACTCATTCTTTGCTTCAGTCTGAGAAAGTATTCTTTATAAGGCTGATTCCTGTACTTTTATCTTTGATGTCATTCCTTTTATCTGCTAAAGACTCTTGTTATGTAATTTTTGTCTTACATTGCAAATAAAAGTAGAACAACGTAATTTGCGTACTATATTTTTTTTGCTTAGTCTTAAAAAAATAATTTTGTATTCACTATCTCAATTTCCTTATCTTGTATACATTCCTGATATCATAGTTTGCCTTGTACATGTAATACTTTTTAAAAATTGATATGTTTAAGGGTATCACTAACTTTTTTTTTTTTTTTTTTTTGGTACTGGGGATTGAACTGGGGATCGACCTTACACTTGCCAGGCAGGCACTTATGTCACTGAGCTAAATCCCTGGCCCTCTTCTATTTTTGTTTCACTATTTTTGGTGGTGTATAATTGGGGATTGAACTCAGGGCCTTAGCTGGTTTACATTTTTATTGAGGTTTGATTTATGTACAGTATAGAAATCAAAGTTTCAATCAGTCCATGAATTTTTATAGAACAAATATACCCATATGATTGTTACTCAAATGAAGACAGAGAATGTTTCTAGTACTGTAGTACTCTAGCATGTTATCATGTACTTTCTGCTTTCCTCATCTTACCAACTCTTATCACCGTGAGGTTTGAGTTACTATTTCATATAAATGTAATCATAAAGCTTGTGTACAAACAAGAATACAAACTCTTGTTTACTAAACTCTTTCATTCAAACCATGTCTGTGAGCCTCTTCCCTGTTTTTTTTTTTTTTTTTTTTTTTGTGAAAATTATTCTTTGTCATTGCTGTGTAGTTTTCTATTGCACAAATGTGCTCTGGTGGATAATAAGAGTTGCTTTTTACATTAAAATATAGTACATGGCTATTTATGAGTGGCATCACTGTGAGTTACACAGAGAAATCTGTAGTTGTTCTGGGGACCTTTGTATGCCTAAACCTGAGATTTTTCCCTAGTCCTCATTTTCTCCAAACCATGTGAACTAGTCTCATGGCAAGTGCTTAGAATGTAGAACAAGGGTCATTGGTCCTCTTTTCATGGTATTGTGTTGCAGAATCTCCTTGAGTCATCTGTGTCTTAGACCTGACCTCTTTCCTTAATTCTTGGTTACTGTTTTGTGTTTAACATTTCTACCATAGGTTCTAAGCATTTGTGTGTATGGATGTGTGTGTGTATGTGTGTGTGTGTGTGTGTGTTTTGAGACAGGGTCTCACTTGTAGTTCAGGCTGGCCTTGAAGTCACTGTGTAGCTTTGCTTGACCTCAAACTTGAACTGCTTCTGCCTCAGCCTCTCCAGTGCTAGAACTATAGGTGTGTGCCACCATTCCCTGTAGCATTTGTTTTTAGCAAATCTGATTTTTTTTTTTGGAAACAGAGTCTTGCTATGTAGTTCAGACTGACCTTGAACTCATCATGTAGCCCAGGCTGGCCTTGAACTTGCTACGATCCTCCTGTCTCAGCCTCCCAGTGCTGGGATTACAGGCATGTGCCACTATGCCTGGTATAGGAATAAGTTCTGACTAAACGCAGGAGTTGGATCTCCAAAGATCAGTGTCTCATTGATATGGAATCCATTGTTTCTCCTTTAAGCTATGCCTTTCCCTGTATCTTTTTGTCATCAAATTTGAGAATGTGTCTATGGTCTTTGTCTTCTCCCATTCCCTTTACCCTCTGAGCTAGTCATTTGTTTGGCTTTGCTGATTCTACATTTCCAACATCTTTCAAACTGTTATTCCCACTTTTACTAATCTTAATCCAGCATTTATAAACTCTAGTCCTAGCTATTGTTATCTTTTTTGTTTGTTTGTTTGTGGTACTGGGGATCAAACTTATGACCTCACACTTAGCAGCAAAGTGCTTGAACTGCTGAGCTAAATCCCTGGCCCTTTTTCCTTTTTCCTTTTTTTTTTTTTTTTTTAATTTATTGGTACTGGGGATCAAACTCACAACTGCCTGCTTGCAAGGCAGGTGCTTATGCCATTGAGCTAAATCCCCAGCCCCTTTCCTGGCCCTTTTTTATTTTGGTACTGGGAATTAAATTTAGGACCTCCACTTACCAGGTGGATGCTATGCTAAGACATACCCCTAGAGCCTGGCTATTATATCTGTGAACTCAAGTATATTCTGTATTCTAAAATTGATTAGAACTCACTGCCTTCTTGGCTAATGTAAGTGATAGACAAATATTTGTTAAATGAGGATGTCATTTTAAATTTTTTAATATTTTGTACAAGATGCATGGTACAAGGCTATAATCCTAGCTACTAGAGGCTGAGGGTAGGTAGGAGGGTTCCAAATTTAAGGCCAGTCTGGGAAGTTCTCTCAGACTTTGTTTCAACATTAAAAAAATGCCTGTGGCAGCCTGGTGTGGTGATGCATGCCTGTAATCTCAGCACTTGGAAGATTGAGGCGGGAGGATTTTTGAGAGTTTGAAACTGGCCTGGGCTCAAAGAGAGTTCAAAGCCAGCCTGATCTGCATAGCAACATTGTGTCTCAAAAAGACAAAAAAACCCAAACCAAAACAACAAAAATAATGACTGTGAATATTGTTCAGTGGTTGACCACTTGTGTATTATGCATGAAGCTCTGGATTCATTCCTAGACACTGCAAAAAAAAAAAAAAAATAGCAAAACTTAACCCCCTACCACGTCCATATTTATGGGGTACCATGAGATGTTTTGATATGTTGTATAATGATCAGATCAAGGTAGTTCACATATCCATCTTATTTATTTATAGTAAGACATTTTATAATTCTCTTCTGAATTTTTGAAATATATGCTTTTGTTATCTGTACTTTACTGCATATGAGCACACCAGAGCTAAACTTACTTAAGCTTCCATAAATCTATGGACCTTGAGATTCAAGATCTATTGATACTTCTTGCTTTTGTGTGTGTGAGTTATGTTTTTGGTGATATTAGGGGTTGAACACAAGGGCCTTCTTCTACCATTGAGCTACATCTCTAGTCCATTTGTATTTTTTATTTTGAGATAGGGTCTTACTAAAGTTTATTAGGGCATGCCTGAACTTGTACTTCTCCTGCCTCAGCTTCTCAGAGTGCTGGGCTACAGGTATATACCATCATAACTGAATTTTGCTCACATTTTAATCAGAGTTACAGTATATGCCCCTCTCAGTTATTTAGGACCCTTCCCTTTTCTCTATCATATTATGAATTGCTGAAATTGGTTTGTTTATCTCAGTAGTAAGTTCTTTCAGATTCAAACCATTTTGTTTTCTGCTGTATATGTAGGACCAAATGGTACTTGAAAGTGAGTTATTTTTCTGTATATTTGTTAGAAACAAATATTTGCTCAGTGAATACCCTTTTTTAAAATTTATTTTTATTTATTTGTTTCGGTATTGTGGATTGAACTCACCTCGTGCTTGCCAGGCAGGTGCTTATACCACTGAGCTAAATCCCTGGCCCTTTTTTGCTTTTTCTTTTTTTTTTGACACTTCTCCTTTTGTTATACTTGCTTTTTTTTTTTGGTTTCAGGGTTTGAACTCATGACCACATGCTTGCAGGGCAGGCACTTAAGCTGCTGAACTAAACCCCTGGTGCTCAGTGAATATTTTGGCTGTTAGTGTGTTAATCAGTGAAGTGAAACTTTCTGATTCACAGCTTCTCTAGTATTTTAACTGAAAAGTAATGTGCATTCAGTAACTATTTGTTTATTGTGACACAGTTATCATATACTTATTCAGCTGTTAGTCTGAAAAACTCTTTTCACCTCTATTAAAATTTTACCCAGATTTCCAGGCTTAACTTAGATGTGGAAAAACTCACATGGAGTTTTTCTATGTGAAATCCTTAGAGAATCCTTAATTAGACTTCCTGAAGTCCATCAGTTTCCTGAAATTCCAGTTCTCAAAATTCTAATATCACTTAGTCCATAATTTTTTTTTTTTTTGGTATCAGGAATCAAACTCATGACCTCAAGCTTGCCAGGCAGGTTCTTAGGCTGCTGAGCTAAATCTTCAGCCAGTTCTCAAAATTCTGTGATCCAAAAAATAAAAACTTGGGTTCTAAGGTAGTAAATAAAATGATGATTAGAAAGTGTATAATAAGTAAATTTATCAATTTATCCATATTTTAGCACTGGGACTCGAACTCAGGACTTTAGGCCTGTCAGGCAGACACTGCACCACTGAGCTAAATCCTCAGCTCCAAGTACTTAATAATAATATTTCTTTTTTTTTTGTTTTTGTCTTTTTCATTTTTTTATCGGTACCGGGAATCGAACTCATGACCACCTGCTTGCTTGTTTCAGGAGTTCTATGACAATATAGAAAGCAACATTCATTCTGAAGTCAAAATGCATCAGTGCTAGTGATGCCAGGAAAATCCCTTCCGCCTTCCAGAGCTTGTGCGTGGCTGTGTCCTGGGGGAGATGGACCCTGGCTGAGCAGGACTGCAGCACAGCCTGGAACAACATCCTCAATGAATAAAGACAGCAGACAGATGAAATCTGAAATTACTCAACTGTAGTAGGTTTTTCCTTGAAGGGACCTCTGTGTGCTTGGCCTTTAAAGGCCCCAGATTGCCAAATACAAGGATCATGTCCTCTGGTGCCCCTCTGCTGGATAAATCAAATTCAGAAATGCTCTGTTTTACGTATGTAAACCAAACATTTCTTGAGTTACCTGTTTAATGAGAACCTAGGACTAAGATTTTCCATGAGAAAGGATCAATGAAGGCAGAATAGAAAATTATCATTGTTCCTGTATGCAAAGGCTAATCCCTCATAGGATTCTAAGTTTTCATTAAGCCCCATTTCCTGCATGAAATGTTAATTCTACCACATGTAGATAGGCATGAATTAGACACAGGATTTAAGTGTTTTAATACTACAAACCAATGATTCAATTTAACCCTGGCTCTAATGTGTAAGAGAAATATTTATAGAAATGTTTGAAATACATACAATTTATGAAAGAGAAACATATTTTGGAACCTGAGCAAAGGCTTCCCAATACCATAAAAAGCCATTGTATAGGTTGTTCTTACTGGCAGTGAGTCAGCCAGGTCAGTGTGTTGCTTTTGGCAATATTCACAGCCTCCACAATATGCAGAGTACAGAAGGTCCCATGCTTCTTAAGTTCTGCAGTGAGTAGCACAGGCTTAAAATTCAACATACTGTTGATAGAGACAACTAGATACCAAAATATTACACATAAAGACCAGAAAAAGTAAAATGAGTACACAGGGAAAGAATGGCTAATAGGATGAAGATGCTGCTCAAGAATTGGACAGGATGAGTCTCACCACACATGCAGATAAAGAGTAACACTTACAACCACAAGTTCTTGCTCTCAAAATAAACATACTGAACATTTACAACAGAAGGAATCCCTTATGAATGCAAGCTTTTCTCTTATTGCAATTCTACGCAGACAGACCAAAAAGCCAATGTCTAAAAATAAGTTAACAAAGTTAGATTCTTCTGTTGACAGCAGTCATCACTGGGTGCCACAGCTAAACTCTGATAGCAGTATCATTAGCCCATGGCAGAAGAGAAATGCTCATCTCTCACATCCTACTGGCCACCAAATCTACTCCATAAAGCATGCAGACATCTACTCTGTGATAAAATTTCAAACCAATAAAAGGAACATTTTGCATATGGGTCTCCATACCTTCCAAAGTATCCAGTAAATTATGGCAAGTTAACAAATGGCAGGTTACTGCTTACCAGGGAAATCATAAGGTAGAAGACTGAAGGCAGAAAGGAAATGTTTAAGATGGGAAAATTGCAGAATGGTGCTAGCATTCACAATACCTCATGCTAAGGTCACACAGCTGCCACTGCCACACCGTTTGTGGGAGATGCACATGTATCGACAGCCTTGTCTTCAGGACAGAATGCCTGTGTCTCATTGGCATCATCATAAGTGGGTGGGCAAGGTGACTTCACACTTCTTTTTGTAATTAAAAATGAGAGAATGCAATCATAAGACAAAAAATGATAGAATAGTGGACAGAGAAAATACAAAAACTCACAATGACTGATGAGGCTAGAGTCTCCTGCCTTGGTGTACATGAGTTGCAATTGCATATTGGCAGCCATCCCTCTGCCATAGCAACCCTTGGACTGCATTTGGTTCTAAATGGAGCTAACTGAATTCATTCTGCTGAACATCTCTCTTAGGCCTACAAAGAGCCATGTATACAAAGTTTGTTGGCTCTCTGATCATATTTTGGTCAGTCTGTCGCCACTTTTTAGGCTGAGGCTGCTCTGCTATGCAACAGTTAAAAAAAACAAGAAATCACTCATGCTTTCAGTTCAACATACGAATGAACACCAGTGATGGTTTCAATTCTTCTGGCAGCTTCACAAGGTATGGTCTTTCAATACAAGGAATGTCTAATCCAAATAACGATTCTTTTTCACTGTGCTTTGCTCTTGGAAGTCAAATTTATATAGTCGATTTAAAGAAACAGGTTGTTTTCCTTCACTTCTGGATCTGCACACTCCTTTCTGAACCAACAGGAAGGTGTAAAATTGCTGTCTTGACCCATGGCCTACAGCAAGTAGTCACTCCTCATTCAGTTAGGTCTGGGTTGAGAACACTCCATATTATGCACTCAGATGACTTGCAGACTCATTATCAGACTTTGTGCCTTGCCAGTTTCTTCATTTGGGTTCCAGGTTTCAATCAAAATATTCACCAACTCAGAACTGGTCTTATCCTTGCCTTTGTCTTGGCTGCCCACACTGGTCGCAGCTGCTTTTGGCTCCAGCACTGTGTCTCCTGCTGGCCCCACGCCGGCAGCTGTGCTCCCCTAGCCCTCACCACTTCTTCAAAATATAATTTCTTATCTCCTTTGAAACACTCTTTAATCCACTGCTAGGTGTTATTAGGTGTTGAATAAGTATTTGCTGAATTGGAGAGGATGAATCAATGTCTTAGCACCTCTTTCTGTATTCATTGCTTCATTATTGCTTTTAAGTTGTAAATTACTGAAGGTAGGTCATCATTTTATTTCACATAATGTGTAGCTGTGGATGTTTACAGTAGACACTGATTATTGAATGAATCAAAAATGATTCAAATATTTTACATTTGGATCATTTGAGTAACAATAGTATGGTAGAAATTAGACAAGTAAAGGAAGTAGGATATTTTTGGGGATGGGAGAAGGTGAATTTAACTTTAGTTTCTAGAATACCCTCAACACTACTGAGGAATTTTCAGAATCGTTTTAAGAAATTGACTCCTCTTTACTCTGCATAAACTTTGGTGAAAGCATAGGGTAGAAACATACATATTAGGGAAACTGCATAATATTTGTAGGAAACTAAAGTTGGTTGAATATTGTTGGAGCTTGAGATTGAAGGAATAGTTACTAAGCTAAGATTAAAGGAGCCGTGATTAGTGAAAGCCTTTAGTACAGTGCAAAGGGATATTAAGTAAGGGTCAGTATAATCTTAAATATGTTTAGGTAGATTTTTCTGTCAGTTGTATGAAGAATATAGTGCATTACACAGTGATAGAGAGATGAACATTTGAAAATTCTGAGTTTTCAAGGCAGAAAGCTTATCAGCCCTCCATCCTCTCTTATTAAGGGATGGGTAAAGCTCCTGAAAACCTGTTAGCTTTGGAATGTTTAGTTTCATCAAAAGTACCAGGAGGATGGGATAAGGCCAAGGGCTGGGGGGTGGAGGGATGTAGGGGTGGTGCTAAGAGCAGAGAGCCTGAGATGGTTGAAGTAGGCTGATCAGTGGTAGGGTACATTTGCTTACTTTTTCCATCTTTGTTCTTCTGGATTCTCCTTAGCCTAAAGGTCAGTCTCCTGTATTAACTTTTGCCAATTCTAATCACTCATTGATTTAAGATCAGGATTAGTAAAGGCAGCTGATTATTATAATCCATGTGTTTTCTTTATTAGTTTTAGTTTCTGTATGGATCTTTGGAAAGTCTGTCACCTAACTTTGTACTTTCTTAATGAAATCCCAGAAATACTTTGGTAATTATTACTTTTATTCAGTAGTCAGTGTTTTAACCAGTTATATGAGCAGTTGGGGTTCCAAAGATTTCAAAGTCTGGAGTTTCATCAAGGGCTATCCCTACAGGAAGAGGCAACAGTCCTTAGGGGAATGATGAGGTTGGGAGGAGCACTGGGGCTAGACTCAAGTAATGAGAGTAAGGGAGGAACTTGCAGGAAGATGGCAGAGTGGTAAGCAACAGAGAAAACAACCTCCCTGAGAGTCACTACCCAGATGCTATATAGCATTGTGAGGAAGACAAGAAGGAACGAAGAGGGTCTCCTGGACCCAGGAAGAATCTGAAATGCAAATTGAAGCCCATACAGAGAGTAAAAACTTTAACAAAGAAGGCAGTAGTTGGCAGCGCCTTCACCCGGAGCTGGACCCACTGTGTGAGAGGAGCTGTTGGAACCTGGGGATGCATGGTCACAGTGATGGTGGTGGCCGGGGACCCCAGAGGCCACTGCAGAAAAGTGTAGCAGTAGAGGGGAGCAGTGGACTTGAAGGACTACACTGGCTAGTTCTAAGTGTAGAGGACTCAGTCCTCCCATAGGGAAAGAGTGATTAGCCGGGAGTGATTTTGGAGATAGGCCAGATAAGCCCAGAACCCAGAACTGCTCCTAGCTTTCTCTAGCAGCTTGTAGCTGGGCACAGACCTGTGGAAATTGCTTGGACTGCAGCAAACCCAGTGAGTCTGGTCTTAGGGCAGGCCTATTGAGATTATCTACTACTCTACCATAAAGCAACTGCTAGCTTGATGGAATAGCATGATTTGGGATTCTGTCTCCACAGGTTGTGTACTAGTGAAACCAGAGAGAATCTTGGAAGTAGACTGTTTTCATTTTTCAGGGTTCTTTTTTTCCCTTTCTCCATTGTTTTTCTGTGAATGTGAAAGTGGTCCCTAACCTCTTTGTGGTTTGGTGGTTCTTTTCTTGCTCTTATCTCTTCCATCCTTCTTTTCCTTCAGTCTTCTGCACCAGTTTCCCTAAGTTGTCATGATCCACCTTTGTCCTCTAATCTTTTAATCTCTTGCACTTCCATTTATGTATTTTCTTCTTAATCCATTTAAAATTTGAATCCTTGATTGCAAAATTGACACATTGTCAGTTTATGTATTACATACAGTTATCTGGTTTGTATCACATTTTGTTACATCATCACAAGTCTAGTTCACATGGATAAAAGTTGCAAAGTAGGGCCAGGGATTTGTCTCAGTGGCATAAGTGCTTGCCTGGCAAGTGTGGGGTTGTGAGTTTGATCTCTGATACAAAATAAAAAGTTGCAAAGGAAGAGTTAGCTCAGTTGCTTTCTCCACTGTGATTCATGCTTTGGTACCACTATATCCAAAATTGATACCATTGTTCTAAACAACTGTTGGTCCTAGTATTCCATGATTGAGATTAACTAAGGTTGCAGAAAATACTGTGGCACAGTACCAAAGAACTAGGGACCAGCCAAACAAGTAACAACTTCTTATCTCCAACAACAAATCTGAAGAGGTGAGGTCTTTCAACAGACTCAAAACCCAAAAACCAGCTACACCTGGAAGATCCCTCAGAAAAGTAATCATCACCTAAGTGTCCTAAATACTAGTTACCCACCCTAGGCAACTTACAAGGATCACCACAGGAATTAAACTTAAAAAAGAGAGAAAGTAAAATGAGAAGACACTTAAGGAAAATACAACCCCAGACGTCCATTTCATCAGAGACAAATCCAGGGGCCAATGATGTGGGGCAATCTGTAAGCCTCCCACTAGGTCTTTCAAATAGAAACAACAAAGCAATTGAATGAGGCTCTGAAAGAAATGAAATCAGAAATAATCTTTCAGGTAACTACAGAGATTAACAAAATACACACCAGGTTTAGCAATGTTAGAGCACACATACGGAGAGAAAAAATGAGCTTAAGCAAATTATGGAAGTTCTGCATAGGAAAGAAATGAAATCCACAAAGCAGATTTAAGCAGATATCAAGGAGAATAAAAACTCCATTGAACATATTCAAAGCAGATTAGGCCAATATGAGGACACGATCTCAGATCTTGAAGACAGGGTTGCACTTAACGACCAGGAAAAGAAAGATTTCTCAAAACTAGCAGGAGACCATGAGAAATCAATTCAGCAGCTGCTAGATGAGATGAAGAAGAATAATTTAAGATTAATTGGAGGGGCTGGGGATTTAGCTCAGTGGCATAAGCACCTGCCTTGCAAGCAGGCTGTCATGAGTTCGATCCCTGGTACTGATAAAGACAAAAAAAAAAAAATGTCTAGGGACATCATGACAGAAAACTTTCTTGGCAGAGAAAAAGAATTTGACATGCAGATAAATGAGATATATAGCACTCCAATTAGCAATGATCAAAAACAAAGTCTACATCCAGGCATATCATAGTCAAGATTCCAGAAATTCAGCATAAGAATAGAATCCTAAAAGCTGTTAGAGAAAAGAAATATCATCTATCAAAGAAAGCCCATCAGAATTATAGCTGACTTCTTAGCATAAACTCTCAAGTCAAGGAGAGATTGGAGTAAAGTACTCCAAATTCTAAAGGAAAACAACTTTCAGCCCAGGTTGATGTACCTTGCAAAACCATCTTTCAAAATTGATGGAGAAATAAGATACTTCCATGACAAAGAACATTAGAGGAAATTTATGACCAACAAACCAGCACTCCAAAATGTTTTGAAGGACATTCTAGAAAGAGATAATAGGGACTACAGCTTCATGAACCTTAACAGAAGGAATCTATCATACAAGGCAAACAATTAGAGGGAGTAGAAGAAAAAAAAAATTGGAATAGAAGAAAAAAAGCCTCATCATTCCCCTAAGGACTGTTGCCTCTTCCTGTAGGGATAGGGAGCCAACACAAAATAGCATGATAATGATAAGTCAATATATGTTAGTTGTGGGTACCAGCTGAAGGCTCACACAGCAAATCCCATCCAGCTGTGCAACCTCAACACCTCTCTCAGAGGTATGTAGGGCCGTGTGCAGTGTCCCAAGTCAACTGAGGATAACTGAGTCTGGACCAATGACCCCGAGTGGCCAGGAATCACCTGGGTTCTGGCGCTAGCCGAAGGCCTGCCTAGCAAACCTCATCCAACCATGCAACCGTGGCACCTCACTTGGAACCTGGGAGGGCCCATCTAGCAACCCCAATCAGCTGCAGATCTTCAAGTAGGTTCCTGGGAGCCAGTTTGTGCCCTTACTGGTCAGGAATTGCCTCAGCTCAGTGGCAGAGCCGAAGTCCTGTACAGCAAACCCCATTCAGCTGTGCAACCTTGGCACTTCACTTGGAACCTAGTAAGGCCCTGTCCAATGACCCCAAGCAGCTTCAGAACTTTGATATGCAATGTGGTATGAGCTGAAGGCCTGTTTAGTGCACTCTGTCTAGCTGTTTAACCTTGGTCTGCCACTCAGAACCTGATGGAGTCGCACTCAGCAACCTCGCGCAGCAGGGGAACTTTACAGTACCATGTGAGGTGTGCTGAAACCTGGTCCAGTGTACTCCCCACATTTGAGAAGCCTGCAAGTACCACTAGGGACCTGATTATGCCTGATTAATGACCTCTACTTAACTCCCTGTAGTACTGACAGATATCCTCAACTCAGCAAGCAACTGAGACCTTGCATTCAGCTTCTCCAAGGGAATAAAGGAAAATGACAAATGAAAGAGTAGAAATGCAATCTCAAACTTCCAGCCACTCCAGACAAGCTTAGGAGACATGGATATAGAAGAAAATGTAAGCCATACACCTGAGGCATCTGAAATGATAGCAACCGAAGTAAAGAAACAACTCTCTGAAGCTTTAAAGGAAATGAGATCACAAATAATCTCCCAGATAAAAAAAGAAATGATGAATGTCACAAAGGAAATGCTGAACACATCTAAAGAAGACATAGTTAAAAAAAGTGAGGAGCAGTGCAAAAAGATGAAAACCTTGAATGAATAATATAAGAAAGAAACACAATACATGAGACAGATTTAAAGAAATATCCAGGCAGTCAAACATTTGATCAAGGCCCGGAGGTTTAGCTCAGTGGCATATGTGCCTGCTTGGCAAACATGAAGTCATGAGTTCAATTCCCAATACCAAAAAAAAAAAAAATCCATCGAAAGCAGGCAAAACAGCCTCAGTGAAAGTGAAAACAGACTTTTATACCTTGAAGATGAGATTGCAAGTAGTGAACATCTTGTTTTAAAAAGAAAGATCTTTTAAAAATGACAAGGAATCAGGGAAATAACAGTTCAGCAGTTGCATGGTGATGCAGAGAAAAACAATATAAGATTGATACATGTAAATGAAAAAGAAGGTGACAACACAAATGATGTAAAGAGTATTTACAGAAGTAATAGCCTAAAATTTCCCAAATATGGGAAAGGAAACTGACATAATTAAGCATATAGAACTCCAATTAGCCATAACCAAAATAAATCTACATCCAGACATATAATACTCAGCATCCTAGAAATCCAACGTAAGAACAGAATATTAAAAAACATCACAGAAGACTTCTCAACACAAACAATGAATTTAAGAGGAGCATAGAGTGAAGTATTTCAAATCCTAAAGGATAATGACTTACAATCCTGATTGATGTACCCTGCAAAACTATCCTTCAAAATTGATGGAGAGATAAGGTTGTTTCACAACAAAGGACAGCTGAAGAACTTCGTGACCACCATGCCAACGCCACAAAGAATACTGAAAGATATTCTGATAGATACAGAAAAAACTAAAACTTCAAGAACACGAGCAGAAAAAAAAAAAAAAAAAACACTAAGCAAGGCAAACGAACAGGTAAAGAAGCAAGGGCAGAAAGATAACATGACAAAAATAAGCCAGTGTACATCAGTTACAACCATTAATGTAAATGGCCTCAATTCACCAATTAAAAGAAAGAGGCTGGCAGAATGCATCAAGAAACAACATCCAACCATGTACTGTATAGAGGAAACCCATCTAACCCAAAAGGAAACTTATAGACTGAAAGTCAAAGGAAAACAGTACATCATGCAGCAGGAACCTCCCCATAAAAGCAGGGGTAGTGATTCTGTTTGCAGACAATGTGAACTTCAAACCAAGAATGATCAAAAGAGATAAAGAAGGTCACTACATACTAGTTAGGGGAAAACTTCAAAATGAAGAGATAACAATTTTAAGTATATATGTACCAAATACAGGAGCACCCAGCTATATAAAATAAAATTAACAAATGGAAAATAAAATGAACAGTAAACAGTTATAACAGGAGACTTTTAACACCCCATTGACACAAAGAGACAGATCATCTAGACAGAAAATCAGCAAAAATGTAACAGAATTGAATCAAACAATGGATTGAGTAGACATGTATAGAAGAGTGTTCCACCCAGCAACATCAGAATATACATTCTTCTCAGCTGCACATGAGACATTCTCTAAAATAGGTCACACACTAGCCCGTAGAATGTTTTAAGTAAATGCAAAATAATTGAAATTATCCAATGCATTTTATCAGATTATGATGCCTGAAACTAGAAATTACTGACAAAAGAAACTACAAAAATTGTATAACTACATGGAAATCAAATAATACACTCCCGAACAATCAGTAAGTCAGAGAGGAAATTAAAGAAATTAAACAATATCTAAGCAAATGAAAATAATAATACTGGAACCTGTGGGATGTAGTGAAAGCAGTCTTCAAAAGTTTATTGCAAAAATTCTCAATAAGATATTGGCAAACAGATTGCAGCAAATCATCAAAAAGATTAGGGAGGAGCCAAAGGTGGCGGATCGATAAGCAGCAGAATGCAGAGGCTCCCTGAGACACACAACACAGATGCCAGAATAAAACATCATGGGGAGGTCTGGACAGAGGAAGATGGATCCTCTTGACCCAGGAAGAAACTAAAGTGAAAAGAGCTGGTCAAATATGCAGTCCTGGGGCTACCATTGGAGCAGCTAAGATTAGTGGTTATTGGGCTGGCTCTCGCCAGAGTGCCCAAACTCATGTGGTCATGACTCACTGAGCCACCTGAACTCCCACTGCTGTGATTCACAGTGGAACTGCGGTCACACTGAAGTTGAGGTCTGCAAGCCCAGTGGAGAATGGAGCCGGCAAGGGACCTGCATTGACCTGTGATGAGTGCTGGGAATAAGACCCTCCTATGGGAAAGGGGCAACAAACGATGACATGTTGGAATCGGGTAGGATGGGCAGTAACAAGGAATGGCAGTGACTTCAGTTGGTTGTTCCTTCCCAGACTAGATTGTGGGTCTAGATTGTGGTGAGATCTGCTTGGCCTGGCTCACGCCCTTGGCCCTGACCCAATAAGTCGTCCCAAACCAATTCCATACGCATAGCACATGCTCAGTGAAGGCCCTTGCAGGTTGACTGACTGGAGGGGAGGGGTCAGTATATGCTGCCCCTGTTTGCACGTCAGTGACCAACAGCAAACTGGAGAGGGCAGAAATCCCTAGCCAGTGTCCTTTAGAAGAACCATAACCAACAAGAAAAGGGGCTGGACCTCCTCTATACACCTGTATGGAAGAAACCAAAAACATGACAAGAGAAAGAAATTAGAAAAAGTCCTCCACCCCTAGTCCTGAGAGCATTGATACAGGAGAGGTAAATACAAAAGAGATTGAGGGCAGCAAACATGCAAAATCAGACACGGTATCAGTGGATGTAAAGAGATATCTTTGAGACCTCATAGACAAGCTCAAAAGTGAAATATTTAATCAAGTGAAGCAAAATATAAGTAGATTAATAAAAGAAATGCTTAGCACCTCTCAAGAAGACACAGACGGAAGAATGGAGAAACACAAAGGAGAGAAATGTTCAATGAAGAGTATAAAGAAAACCTAGAATACAAAAAGCAGGTTCAAAGAGATTAAAAACTCCATTGAAACCTGGCAAGACTGCTTGAAAGAAACTAAGGATAGACTATCCAAACTTGATGATAGGTTTGTGATGTGTGATCATGAAAGGAAGATTTCCTAAAAATAACAAGGAAACAGGCAGTAACAACAAAAAGGCTAGAAAATGACAAGAGGATCTATAACTTAATAAAAAATGTGAAGAAGCTAGGATACAAACAAAGGAAATACAAAGGCTATTCTCAAAAATAATTAAAGAAAACTTCCCTACCATAGGAAAAGGAAATGTTTTCAGATGTATGAGGCATACAGAACTCCAGCCACTTACAACCAAAACAGAGCTACAGCCAGACCTCTAATAATCAAGATCCCAGAAATTCAATATAAGAACAGAATATTAAAAGCTGTCAGAGAAAAGAAACAGATTGCCTATAAAGGAAAACTCATCAAAATCATGGCAGACTTCTTAACACAGACCATCAAATCAAAAAGAGCTTGGAATGAAGTATTCCAAGCCCTGAAAGAAAATAATCTCCATCCCAGATTGATGTACCCTGAAAAACTGTCTCTAGTTTTGGGGGGTCTTCTATCTAGAGTATCATGTCATCTGCAAATAATGATAATTTAACTTTCTTCCCTATCTTTATTCCTTTAATTTCGCTCTCTTGTCCAATTGCTCTGGCTGTTTCTTGAACTAAATTGAATAGGAGTGGTGATGATCAACAACTTCGTCTTGTTTCTGATTTCAGCATGAAAGCTTTCAGTTTTTGTCCATTTAGTATGATGCTGGCTGTTGGCTTGTCACAAATGGCTTTTACAAGACTGAGGTAAAGACCATCTATTCCAATTTTCTGAAAGGTTTGCATCATGAATTGGTGGTTGACTTTGTCAAAAGCTTTTTGGCATCTATTGAAATGATCATATGATTTTTGTCCTTGGCCCTGTTAATATGGTGTAGTACATTTATGGATTTATGCATGAACTATTCCTGCATCCCTGGGATGAAACCCACTTGCTCATAGTGTATAATCTTTTTTATTTTAAGAGAGTAAAATTGAACACAATAGAACAGAGCAAAACAGAACATAAGAAAGCAATGTACGAGACATAAATTTCAAAGCAAGACAATCAGATATCTTCACTATCTATCATATTGTCTGTTTTCTTCCAAATAGTTGACCATATCTTCACATTCAGAGAATTTACATGAAACAACATAATATAGAACTGATCTGAACAAGATGTGGAAGGCATTTGAGGGCTTCAAGCTCAGACCACAGGGAGGTCAACAATGGCTGTCATTGTGTCTCTCATTCTCTTCAAAGACCTGATCCAAAAATAGGCATTTGAGATGAGTACACATTTCTCAGCTGAAGCAATATAAATGGAAAATAAATGCATGAAAAAATGTTCAGCTTCATTGGTCAGTAGAGAAATGCAAATTAAAACCATAATGAGATTCCGTCTCTAGAAAGAATGGCCAGGATCAAGAAAGCCACTACCACCAAATCCTGGAGAGGCTGTGAGGCAAAAGGAACTTCTGCAGTGTTGGTGGGAGTGTAGACTGGTGCAACCACTGTGGAGGTCAGTCTGGAGGTTCTTCAAAAAGCTGGGATTGGAAGTCCATTTGACCCAACTATTCCATTTCTGGGCAAATTCCCAGAAGCTGAAAATATCATACCACTATGATATGTGTGCACCCATGTTTGTAGCAGTACAATTTGTAATAGCCAGATCTTCAAACAACCTAAATGCTCATTGACTGAAGAATGGATAAGAAGGATGTATTTTTACAATGGAGTACTACTCAGCCATAAAGAAGATTACATAGATAAATGGATGTGACTTGAGATCATACACATATGTGAAATAAATCAAACTCACATGTAAATACTGTATTGTCTACCTAGTGTAAGAAACTGAAAGAGTAAATAAGATACAAAATCTTCAGTAAATATTGTGAGAGTAAGAAACTGCTCCAAGGGGAAAAATAAGCGAAAAGAAGAAAAGAAGGAAGGGAAAAGAAAAATAATATAAATTTGTATATCCACACATAAGATAGCTAACAGTTGTGCTACTAATTCTATTAGTTCTTGGAACAAAACATTTAACTTCATAGGATTAGATCATTTTTGCATGTTTATATCTGGTAATCTTCAGTAACTCTTTTGAAGATAATTATGCAAAATAACAGCCTTAGCTACGTTCCTACCACCTTGTTTTGAAGGTCTATATTGTCATTGTTTTGGAGTCTTGTCACTGTTATTTGTGTCTTTTGTTTCTTGCATTCTCATAATTTGTTTTTTTCCCCTCTAATACAGAAAAGATGGGTGTACATGTATAGCCTTATACATACTTAGAACTTGTCTTAAAGAGTTTACAAGAATTGATTTTATTACATGTGATGGTATGAACAGCTACTTTTAAGAAAATGAGACATTATGGTAGTCATTGTTGATTTCCTATCATTTTGTTGTGAAGTCTAGTAATCTTTTGTTTTGATTGGCTGTTTCCTATTATTTGAGTTCAATATGTGGGAAAGCATGGACAGCTATTTTGAAGAGAACGAGACATTATGGTAGCCTTTGTTGATTTTTCTATTGTCTGGCTTTGAACGCTTGTAGTGCTTTCCTTCTTTTGTTTTGGTTGGCTTTATACTATTTTTGTCTTGTTTGAGTTCATTGTGTGTGAAAACATGAACAACTATTTTGAAGAAAATAAGAGACATGGTAACCACACACACACACACACACACACATGCACACACACAAAAAATACATATCAGTTATAACCATTAATGTTAATGATCTCAAATGGCTAATCAAAAGACACAGACTAGCAGAATATATCTAGAAGCAATATGCAACAATATACTGCCTACAAGAAACATTTAATTTTAAAAAATGCATAGACTGAAAGTTAAAAGATGGAAAGCAATGTTCCATGCAATAGGAATCCAGTAAAAATAGGAGTAGTTTTTCTATTTGCAAACAGACTGAATATCAACCCAACTGATTAAGAGAGATAAAGAAGGTCACTAGATCCTTGTAAACGGAACATTCCAAAAGGAAAAGATAGCAACCATATTTATATATGCAACAAATACCAGTGCACCCAGCTATATAAAACAGTTAATAATGGACATTAAAAAGCAAATAAGCTATATTACAGTTGTATGAGGAGACCTTAATACCCCAATGTCACAAAAAGAGCAAATAGACAAAAAATTAACAATGATATAACTAAATCAAACTTTTGAACAAATGGACCAGTAGATTATCTATAGAGTGTTCCACCTAACAACATCAGAATTCACATTCTTCTCAGCTGCACAGAGGACATTCTCCAAACTAGACTATATACTTGGTCATAGAACATGCTTAAGTAAAGGCAAAGGAATTGAAATTATCCCATTTATACTGACGACAGTGTAATGAAATTGGAAATCCATGCCAAAGGAAACCACAAGAACTTCATCAACACATGAAAATTAAATGGGTTGCAGGTAAATTAATGAAGACATTAGAGTTTTAACAGTTGAATGATGACATTACAACATATGAGAACTTGTGGGACATAATGAAAGCATTTTAAGAGGGAAATTTATAGCAGTAAATACCTGTAGCAGGAAAACTGTGCAAGCACATACAAATAACTTAATGTGGAAGCTCAGACTTCTAGAAAAAGAAGAGCTGGCTAAATCAAAAGCTTGTTCAAGGAAGGAAATTATAAAGATCATAGCAGAAATGAACACACTGGGGGCTAAAGAAACAATACAAAGAATCAATGAGTCAAACGGTTGCTTCATTGAAACATTAAATTAAATTGACAAACCCTTGGTCAACCTTATCAAAAAAAGGAAAGAAAAGACTCACATCATGCGATTAGGAATCAAAAGGGTGAAGTCACCACAGGCCCTGAAGAAATCTAGAAAATCATCTATACCCACTTTGAAAGCTTATATTCTATTAAGATGGAAAGTACAGAAGAAATGGAGATTCCTAGATCCATATGAATTGTCAAAGCTGAATCAAGAAGATACAAAAATCTTAAATAACCCAATATTAACAAATGAAACAGTATTTAATTAAAATCCTACCAACAAAGAAACACCTATGCCCTGATGGATTCACTGCTCTACAATTCTGTAAGAAGTTTAGAAAAGATCTCACAGCACTACTTCTCAAACTCTTTAATGAAATTGAATGGTAAGCAGTACTTCCAAGTTCATTCCTGGTGGCAAATGTTGTCCTGATACCACAACCACAGAAGGACACACCTATGAAAGAGAGTTGCAGGCTAAAGTCCCTAGTGAATATTGGCACAAAAATCCTTAGTAGAATACTGCTAACAGACTGCAGCAAATTATCAAGAGGATTCTACACCATGATCAAGTGGGATTCATCCCAGAGATGTAGGGATGGTTCAACATATTTAGACCCATATATGTAATACACCATATTTACACAACCAAGGACAGAAATCATCAGATCATCTCAATAGTTGCAGAAAAAGCTTTTGACATAGTCCAGCACTCATTCATGATAAAAACCCTACAGAAAATTGGAATATATGATCTTTATCTCAATCTGACAAAAGTCATGTACGACAAACCAACAACCAGCATCATACTAAATGGACACAAATTGAAAGTTTATCTCTAAAATCAGGAACAAGGCAAGGTTGTCCACTGTCTCAGCATACTCCTGGAGATGACTTTAGTTGGAACAATTAGACAAGAGAAAGAAATAAAAGAAAGATAAGCAAAGAAGAAGTTAAAGTAACATTTTTTTTTGCAGATGATGTGATTCTCTACTTTGAAGACCTCAAAAATTCCGCCAAAAGACTAATAGATTTAATAAGAAAATTCAGTAACATAGCTAGTTACAACATCAACATTGAAAAATCTATAGCCTTCCTGTACACGAACAATACTCACTGAGACAAAGCAGAGAAACAATACCTTTTACAATAATAGCATGAAGGAAAAAAACCTAGTAATCAGTCTAACAAAGGATATAAAACACCTCTGCTTTGAGAACTAAAGTACTCTGAAAAAGGAGATTCAAGAGAATATTAGAGAATGGAAAGATATCCTGTGCTCTTGGATAGGCAGAACCAATATAGTAAAAATGGCCGTATTTCCAAAACTGTTATAGAGATTCAGTGCAATCCCACTCAAAATTCCAATAGCATGTCTCATACAATTAGAGAAAGGAATCCTAAAATTCATCTGGAACCAGAAGAGACTTAGAATAGCAAAGATAGTCTGAGGTCATAAGGACAGGAAAAGGGATATCACAGTCCCTGACTTGAAATTATATTATAAAGCTCCTGTGATAGAAACAGTGTGGTACTGCAAAAAGTAGGCCTAAAGATCAATGGAACAGATTAGAAGACACAGAAACAACTCTAGACACACTGTACCACCTCATCTTTGACAAAGGTGTCAAACACATTCACTGGAAGAAAGATGGTCTCTTTAATAAATGGTGCCAGAAAAACCATCTTCTCACATGTCAAAACTGAACCTGTCTCTTTCACTGTGTACTAAGGAAAAATCAGAGTGGATCAAAGATCTTAATATTAAAGCAGAAATATTAAATCTGCTAGAAGATATAGTAGGTAAAACTCTTGAAGACATTAGTGTAGGCAAAGACTTTATGAACAAAACCCATGTTGCACAGGAACTATCTCAAATAATCAACAATTGGGATCTTACCCTACTGAAAAACCTTTATATGGTTAGAGAAAGCACCAACAGAGTGAAGAGACAACCTACAATGTAAGAAAAACTGTTTGCAAGGTGTACCTTAGACAAAGGATTAGTATCAAGAAGATACAAAGGACTCAAAAAATCAGACCCCTGAAATTCAAAGACCCAAGCAAAAATGGGCATCTGAGATGAATACACACTTTTCAGATGAAGAAATACAAGCAACAAATAAATATGTTAAAAAATGTTCAACTTCACTGGTCATTTGAGAGGTGAAAATTAAAATAACACTGAGATTCCACCTCACTCTAGAAAGAATGGCTATTATCAAAAAAAATCAAACAATAACAAATTCTGTAGGAGCTGTTGGGGAAAAAGGAACCCTTCTCCACTGTTTGTGGGAATGCAGACTGGTACAGCGACCATGGAAATCAGTGTGGAGAGTCCTCAAAAAAGTAGGACTACAGATCCCATCCAACCCAACTGTTCCCCTTTTCGGTATCCCAAAAGAATTAAAAACATCACACCACAGTGGTAATATATGTGCACCCATGTTTGTAGCAGTGCAGTTTGTGATATCCAGATCTTGGAAACAACCTAAATGCCTATTGACTGAGGAATAGATAAAAAATATGATATTTTTATATCCTGGAGTAATACTTGACCATAAAGAAGGATGTAGTGGAGAGTTTTAAAAAATTTTTTTTTATTTTAAAGAGATTAAGACAAAAGAGGACATAACAAAGCAGATCAGATCAGAACAATGCAAGTAATACAGCATTTTACCACAAGACAACCCATAATTAACAGTAACTACCATAATATCTCTTTTTTGAAATAGTTGAACATAGCTTCATATATGATAGTATCAAGCATAACAAAACTGTGTAAAACCATTCAAGAGAATGAAAGCATTACTAGGCTTTCAGAACCAAATAGAGAATGAACAATGGCTACTATAGTGTCTCATTTTTCCATAGAAAATTTGTTCTATCACACGTAATAATATCCAATAAGATATAATATAATAGAACCAAAGGAAACAGAAGAACAAAAGCATAGTAGGACTTCAGAGTAAGATGATATTAAATCAGCACTGGCTATTCAAATGTCTTGTTTTCTTCAAAGTAGCTGTTCATACTATCACAGATAATAAAAATCAAACAAACCAGGGTAAAACCATTCCAACTAATGAATGTAATCATTATAAGGCTTCAAAACAATGTAATGGGGAATCATGATTATCATAAACTCTTATGTACTCTTATTATTTCTTACACCAAGGAGATTATATGGTATTTATACGTGTGAGTTTGAAATAAACATAAGTTTATTTCACTTATTAGTATGATCTCAAGCTGCGTCCATTTATTTATAAATATATCAATGTGATCATTCTTTATAGTTGAGTAGTACTCCATTATATAAAAATACCACAAATTTTTTTATCCATTCCTCAGTTGATGGACATTTAGGTTGTTTCCAAGATCTGGCTGTTACCAATTGTGCTGCTATAAATATGGGTGCACATATATCACTGTGGTATGAAGTTTTCAATTCCTCTGGGAATATGCCTAGAAGTGGAGTAGCTGGAACAAATGAAACTTCCAATCCTAGCTTTTTGAGAAATCTCCAGACTGACCTTTCCAATGGTTGCACCAGTCTGCACTTTCACCAACAGTGCAGGAGAGTTCCCTTTTTTCCACAGCCTCTCCAGCATTTGTTGTTGGTAGTTTTCTTGATCTTGGCCATTCTTTCAGGAGTGAGATGGAATCTCAGTGTGGTTTTAATTTGCATTTCTCCCTAACCCTAACCCTAATGATGGTGAACACTTTTTTGTGTATTTATTTGCCAGTTGTATTCATCTGAGAACTGTGTATTCATCTCAGATGTCCATTTTTGGTTTGAGTCTTTGAATTTCGGGGGTGTGATTTTTTTAATTCTTTATATGTTTTAGACAGAAGTCCTTTGTCTGAGGGACAGTTCACTAAGATTTTTTCCCAGTTTGTGGGTTTTGTTTTCACTGTGCTAGAGATTTCTTTTGACATGTAGAAACTTTTTAATAAGATGTAATCTCAGCTATTGATTCTGGGAAGTATTTCCCATGCAGTTTGATTCCTTTTCATGAATTCTCTACCTACCCTTATGTCTTCAAGATTTTTACCTGATTTGTCTTCCAACAGATTTAGTGTTTCTGTTTTATTATTCAGATCTGTGATCCATTTAGATTTTAGTTTAGTATATGGTGATAGGCATGGGTCTCGTTTTAGTTTTCGGCATGTGGAGAGCCAGCTTTTCCAGCACCATTTATTAAACAGACTGTCGTTCTTCCAGTGAACATGTTTGGCCCCTTTATCAAAGATAAGGTGGTTGAGTGTGTTTGTAGTTGTGGTTGTATCTTCTAATTTAACCCATTGATCTTTGGCTCTGTTTTGATTCTAGTATCATGTTGATTTTATTACAGTTGCTTTGTAGTATAACTTCAAGTCAGGGATTGTGATGTCTTCTGCCTTGCCTTTGCTGCTTAGAATTGCCTTTGCTATTCTAGGTCTCTTCTGGTTCCAGATGAATTTTAAGAGTGATTTTTCTAGATCTATGAGGTGTGTCGATGGTATTTTCACTGAATCTATATAATAGTTTTGGGAGAATGGCCGTTTTTACAATATTTATTTTTCGTATCCCTGAGCAAGGGATGTCTTTCTATTTTCTGTGACCCTCTTCATTTTGTTTTTTTCATGGTATTATAATTTTCCCTGCATAGATCTTTTACTTCTTTTGTGAGATTAATTCCTAAGTATTTCATTTTTTGGATGTTAATGTGAAGGGTGTGGCTTCTCTTATTTCTGTCTCAGTGATTTTGTTTTTAAGTGTATAGAAATGCTATTGATTTTTGAGTATTGATTTTGTATCCAGCTTTATTGCTGAATTTATTTATTGTATCTAGGAGTCTTTCAATGGAGTTTTGGGGGTCTTCTATGTAGGGTATCATGTCATCCACAAATAATGATAATTTAACTTCCTCTTTTCCTATCTTTACCCCTCTTATTTCTCTCTCTTGTCTTACTGCTCTGACTAGTGTTTCCAGTACTATATTAAATAGGAGTGGTGATAAGGAACATCCTTGTCTTGTGCCTGATTTTAAGGTAAAGGCCTTAAGGTTTTGGCCATTTAATATGATGCTGGCTGTTGGTTTGTCATAGATGGCCTTTATCATACTGAAGTAAAGACCATCTATTCTAATTTTCTGTAAGGTTCTTAGCATGAATGAGTGTTGAGCCATATCAAAAGCTTTTTCTGCAGCTGTAGAGATGATCATGTAATTTTTACTTTTGGCTTTATTGATATAGTAGATTATATTTATTGACTTACGTTTGTTAAACCATCCCTGTATGCCTGGGATGAATCCCAGTTGGTGTATAATCTTCTTGATAATTTGCTGCATCCTGTTTGCCAATATTTTGTTGAGGATTTTTACATCTGTGTTCATTAGGGAGATTGGCCTGTAGTTCTCTTTTTTAGTTGGGTCTTTCCCAGGTTTTGGTACTAGAGTAATATTTGCTTCCAGGAATGACTTGGGAAGGATTGCTTCCCTTTCAATTTCATTGAAGAGTTTGAGGAGTGTTGGCGTTAAGTCTCTTTGTATTTCTTGTAGAATTCTGCAGTGAATCCGTCTGGGCCTGGGCTCTTCTTTGTAGGTAGGGACTTAATTACATTTTCAGTTTCATTAATATAAATTAGGTTATTCAGCAGTTTTACATCTTCTTGCCCCAGCTTTGGTATTTCATATGTTTCTAAGAATCTGTCCATTTCTTCTCTGTTATTGAACCTATGAGAGTAGAGGTTTTCGAAATAGGTGTTGATGATCTTCTGTATTTCTACAGAGTCTGTAGTGATTTTGCCTTTTTCATTCCTTGTTGCATGAATTTGAGCTGTTTCTTTCCTTTTTTAAATAAGGTTGGCTAGGTAGGGGCTTATCAATTTTATTTATTCTTTCAAAGAACCAACTCTTTGATTCATTTTTTGTATCGTTTTCTTAGTCTTTATTTCATTAATTTCTGCTCTGATTTTTTATAATTTCCTCCCTTCTTTTGGCTTTGGGCTTGACTTGCTCTTCTTTTTCTAGATGTTTGCCGTGTAGCAACAGGTTGTTTATTTGTAATCATTCTGTTTTCCTGATGTGGAAACTCAGTGCAATACATTTTCCTCTGAGGACTGCTTTCATTGCATCCCACAGGTTCCGGTAAGTTGTATTTGTATTTTCATTTGCTTGTAGGTATTGTGTTGTTTCTTCTTTAATTTCCTCTGTGACCCACTGATTGCTCAAGAGTGTATTATTAGATTTCCATGTGTTTGTGGGGTTTTGGCAGTTTCTCATATCATTAATTTCTAGTTTCATGGCACTATGATCTGATAACATGCGTGGGATAAATTTTTTTTTTTGTCTTTTTCGTTTTTATCGGTACCAGGGATCGAACTCACGACTGCCTGCTTGCAAGGCAGGTGCTTATACCGCTGAGCTAAATCCCCAGCCCCGTGTGGGATAATTTTAATGCTTTTGTATTTAGTTAAATATGTTCTGTGAGCTAGTATATGGTCTGTTTTAGAGAATGTCCCATGTGCTGCTAACAGGAATGTATATTCTGATGTTGTTGGATGGAATACTCTGTATATGTCTACCAAGTCCATTTATTTACAGGTGTGATTCAGTTCTGTTATTTCTTTGCTGATTTTCTGTCTGGTTGATCTGTCTCTTGGTGTCAGTGGTGTGTTAAAGTCTCCTGTTATAATTGTGTTATTGCTATTTTGATTTTTCATTTATATTAATACTTGCTTTGTATAACTGGGTGCTCTGGAATATGGTGGATATATATTTAAGATAGTTATCTCTTAGTCTTTTAAGTTTTCCTCTAACCAGTATGTAGTGACCTTCTTTATCTCTTAGGATCATTCTTGGTTTGAAGTTCACATTTTCTGCAAACAGAATAACTACCCCCACTTTTTTTTTGGGTTCCTGTTGCATGAAGTATTGTTTTCCGTCCTTTGACTTTCAGTCTATGAGTTTCCTGTAGGGTTAAATGGGTTTCTTGCAGACAGCATATGGGTGGATATTGTTTCTTGATCCATTCTGCCTGTGTGTTTCGTTTAATTGGTGAATTGAGACCATTTATATTAATGGTTGTAACTGTTATATATTGGCTTATTGTTGACATGTCTTTCTGCTGTTGCATCTTTATCTTTCCATTCTGTTTAGTTTTAGATACACATGATAACATTTATTAGAAAATTTGTATTTATGCATGATACATCTTTTCTCTTTTTTCCCATTCCCCTCTCTTCCATTTAACACTTCCCCTTTCTTCCCTTTTGTATCATCTCCTGTCTTACAGCTTGTGATTTTTAAAAGAGTATCTTCTCCTAAAATTGTTTAAACTCTTAGGAATTTCTAGTCCATTGATTTTTTTTTTTTAATCTTTAAAAATGATTTTTAGCCAGGGATTTAGCTTAGTAGCACAAGCGCCTGCCTGGTAAGCATGAGATTGTGAGTTCAATCTTCAGTACTCCCCTCCCCCCCAATAAATTTATAAAAACTATATATTCATTGTCTGTTCCTGCATTGTTACACTTTCTTCCGTATCCAAGCTAACATTTTATGGGGAGTCATAATCATTTCCCGTCAACTCCCTTTGGTCTTTATCCTTCGTCTTGCCTGTATGACAACCTTCAACTATGGTGAAATGAACTTTCTGCTTATTTTGAACTTGTATCTGAGCAACTGAGTGTGACTGAAGGAAAATTAAGAATTGTGCTGATATCTAAATATATGATTGTTAACATCAAGGAGATGATTAGCTTTGACAGTCAGTCCTAGAATGTTTTTGTAGTCTATTAGGTATTTTACTCTTAAATGTAGTTTTAATCTTTCCTTGTCCTCAGATTCCCAATACAGTCTTTGTCCTTACTCTTAGTTGATGTCCTTGCTTCTTGTTTCACCGAGAGGGTAAGAAAAAAATAGAACTTCCCCAAGCTCTTACTATCAATCAGTCATTCAATTAGTTTACTTTTGTGTACTTAAATTTTTTGCCCTCTCTCCTATTGTTATATGTAATATGTTTTTACTTTTTATTCAGGCCTGCCCCTACAATCTAAATATATTTTGCTTTTGCAAAGCTACAGGCTTTATGATACTTGACTTCAAAATATATTAGAAAGCTGTAGCAATCATAATTGTGTAGTATTGACATAGAACCAAAACATACAGAACAGTGACGGTAAACCTTTTAGAGCTTTCAGTGATACACACAGCCCATCTGCCACAGCATGCATGCTATAGGTTCAGTTCTATTAACATAGACCATTGGAATAGAATGTGAAACAGTGGTTACTGGAGCCTTTGAAAGGTAGAAAAGGGAAGGCACATGAGAGATTGGTTAATAAATACAGAGTTACAGTTAGGAGAAGTAAGTCCTTGTGTCCTATTGAGCTGTAGAGTGGCTATAGTTAATTTTTTAAAAGAGCTTGAAGATGCTTTTTGAATGTTCACCAGGAAGAAAGGCTTGAGGTGATGAATATATTAATTATCTTTATTTGATTATTACACAATTTATAGTTATCAAAGTATCACATTGTAGCACATGAATTTGTACAATTATTTTGTGTCAAAATAGGTTTGTTTTTGCAGTTGTCTCTGCATCACTAATTTTCTGTTGGATGTTTTTTCTCATCTTAGAAACATGGTGTAATATTTCCAATCTTAAAAATTTTATTTAGTGGGCCTGGGATATAAAGTTTAGCGGTACAGTGTCTACCTGGAAAATATGAGGTCCTGAGTTTGGTTCCTGGGATGCCTTCCTCCCCAGTCTTAATTGACAAGTTTGGCATGGTGGTACACCTCTGTACTTGTAGCATTTAGGAGCCCGAGAAAGGATTGTGGGACATAGGCTACCCTAGGGTGCAAAGCAAGTTCGATGCCAGTTTGAATTACAGAGCGAGATCCCCCCATTGCAAGGGGATACGGGGAAACCTCTCTTTAATCTTGTAATTCCTCCATTCACTTGCTCAAAATGGGTTTTGTTTTGTTTTTTGAATATTATTGGGATTATGATAGTAAAAAAATAGTCTCTGCTTTCATGAAATTTCATCTCATTTGATCTTTGGCATAATTGATCATTCTGTCATTTGATTTTGGGATTGTGCTGTGTTGATTTTGTTTTTCCTTTTTTACTGAAGTGATTTAGGGAATTCAGTCTTTAATTTGCTTCTACCTCTGTTCTCTTCTTGTGTGATCTCAGGTGATCCTCTGATTAACATTCTGTCTATGTGCTAATGATTTTTACATTTCTCTGCCCTTGACCTTTTTCCTGAACTCTATAGTCCTGCTTTTATTTGCCTATGTAATATTACCATCTAAGTAATTTGTAGATCACTTAACATTAGCATGCCTCAAAACTGAACTATTGATGTCATTTCCTAGTCTGCTTTCTTGCCAGTCTTTCCCATGTCAATAAATATTTCCACTCATTCAAAAATTTACTTGGACCTAAATTTGGAAACTGTCTTTGATTCTTTTCTTAACATCACATTCTAGAGCTGTGGATATAGCTCAGCAGCATAAATGCCTGCCTGGCAAATGCAAGGTCCTGAGTTCAATTCCTGGTACCAAAACAAACAAAAAAAAAACACAAAAAACAAACAAAAAAATCACATTCTACATTCAATCAGGTCTGTTAGGTACTATTTTTAAATTGTATGAGCCTTTTTTCTACTGCCTTATCACTCTAGACTTTTCATGTATCACTTTTCATTTGGATTACATAAATACTTTTTAAAAAATTATTTTAAAAATAGTAAAATCCAACAAAACAGAACAAAGCCAATCAAAACAAAGCAGCAAAATTGGTACAGAACCTTAGCGCAGGATAACTAGGAAAACAATAGCTGCCATAGTATATCTTGTTATTTTCATAATAGTTGTTTATTCCATGAGGTATAGTGAAATCAAACCAAAACTAAAACAGAATAAAACCAATCAATACAGGATACTGAATAAAGCAAAACAGTCAGAACAAAGCAAAACAGTGAGAACAATATTGGCCTTCAAAGACAAGCTAGAAGTAAATCCCCCATATTTGCTGTATTGCGTACTGTCATCCTCCTAAGAGATGTTCAGACCATTGGCCCCAAGCCTGACAAAATCAACCAAACAATACAAGTATTTAGTTGCTTTATGTACCTTAGTTGCTATCGACTCAGCCTGACCTCCAAACCAGCAGGTTGCTTATGGGGAGGGTGGGGTTTGATTTTCAGCCTGTGCATCAGTAGACTCATGGGAAGTGCTCATTTTTCTCTTCCTGGAAGCTGTGAGACTTGCATGGCTTACCAGAAAGCCTTGCCAGTTGGCTTCTTGTTAGATCCTCTCAGTCCTAACATAGTCCATTCTTGGGAGGTGCTGACTTTTCTCTTCCTGGAAGCCGCGAGACTTGCATGGCTTACGAGAAAGCCTGGCTGGTTGGCTTCTTCTGGATTACATAAACAATTTTTACTTGTCTTTTGGATTATATTTTTACGCTCTTCCTCCTTATATTTTGCACATGGTAAGTTGTCCTGTAAAAGCTTAAATAAAGGCTTGTCATCTCACTATCAAAAGCTTTCTGTGGCTTTCCATTTAAGTTTAAATCAAAATCAGTATTGACTTGTACAAGATTCTCTGTGCCTGGCCATTGGCATTTCCTTCCATTTTTCCTTTTGTACCTTAGCTCTTGCATACTGGCTACTCTGTTGGTCACTGGGTATGCTTCTGCCTGAAAACATATAAAAGCTTGCTGTTTGAAGAATTTTGTAAGGCATGCTTCTGCCTGAGAATATATAAAAACTTGCTGTTTGAGGAATTTTGTACTTGGTAGATTTTCTACTTGAGATACTTCTCTCTCTCTCTCTCTCTCTCTCTCTCTCACACACACACACACACACACACACAGACAGACAGACAGACACACGTATATAGCTGGCTTTCTCATTTCATTTAAGTTCGTGTTCAGATGTAGATATCACATTATCAAAGAGGCCTACCTTGACTGGTCTTTCATGTTTTTTTAAAAGTTAATGCATATTAGTTATGTAGATTGGTGAGTTTAAGTTTTATTTTTAAAAAGAGGAAAATATTTGGAGAAAAAGAATGAGGAATGGTAATGGGGGGATGGGGAATAGGAACAGCTCCTAAGAGACAGGAAAGATCCCAAATGGGTTGTCCAAGTTTTGCAAAGTTGATTGTGCTTGTAACGTATTTAGACTATTGTCACTCCTTTTTTCCTTCTGTGTTGCCCTTTCTTCTCCTTTGTTTCTTTCTTCTGTAATAGTCCTCTTGACTACCCTTTCTAAAGTAATTCTCTTAGTCACTACCTTTCCTTTTTGTATCGTGTCTTTTGTTTATGCTATTATCACACTTTTGTTATTCATATTCTTCTATTTTAGAATATATCCTTCAAGAGAGTAAGAATTTGGGTCTGTTTTCCACACTTCTATATATACCTTCTCATTCTATGTTGTATATAGAAGATACTAAATAATTCTTGACTGAATACATAATGAATGAGATTAAGTCAAATCTTTTTTTTTTTTTTTTTTTTTTTGGAGGGGGCCGGATGAAGTGACTTTAGTAGAGAAAGCCAGGTTTACATAGGATTTAAGAGTTGGCATTGGGGCCTTTATTCTTGCCAAAGATACACATGATGTTGATAGTGCACTAGTTGAACTGTACCTGCTACTTGGATCAGCCTGTTTTACTCCTTTTCTGGTTCCCACATTCTCCCTCCCCTCTTATTTTCTTCAGCTTAAAAAAGAAGCTTTAATTTGTGTATTTTTTTCCTTCAGGGAAATTTATGGATTTCTTAATTAAGTAACTGGTTTAGGAAAGAGTAGTCTCCCTAAGGTTTCAGCATGTAATTTAAGAAGAACAATTTCATCCTAGGAGACCCACATTTTTAAATATGGTAGTTCTGCTGTGCCATTTTTAAGATAGCAGTGCTCCTTAAGGGAAAAATTTGGTAGCAGATATTCATATTCTTTAAACCTTAGTTTATTAGAGATTTACTTCTCATGTAGTTTCTCTGCTTGTATTTCAGCAAAATAGAGGTATTATAGTATTGTGAGGCAGTGTGTTAGGGTCATAGAAATATTTTATTTTATATTTATTTCAAAGAGAATACAACACAACAAAACAGAACAAAGCAGATCAGAACAAAACAATAGAAGCAACACAGGACTTCACAACAAGGCAACAGGAAATTCGCAGTGGCCACCACAGTGTCTCTTGTCCTCCCTGAAACAGTCGTCCGTATCTTCACACACCATGAAGTCAAACAAAACAAAATAGTATAAAACCAATCAAAACAAAAAAATGAAAGCATTATGGGCCTTCAAAACCAGCATATGGTTGGGTGTCTTGATATACAGCATATGGTTGGAGGTTGTTTCTTGATCCATTCTGCCAGCCTTTTCTTTTAATTGGTGAATTGAGACCATTTACATTAGTGGTTGTAACTGATATATATTGGCTTATTGTTGTCATGTTATCTTTCTGCCCTTGCTTCTTTACCTTTTCCCTGTTTGTTTGCCTTGCTTAGTGTTTTTTTTTTTTTTTTTGCTCGTGTTCTTGAAGTTGTAGTTATTTCTATCTATCTAGAATATCTTTCAGTATTCTTTGCAGGGTTGGCATGGTGGTCATGCGGTTCTTCAGCTGTCCTTTGTTGTTTAAGAACTTATTTCTCTATCAATTTTGAAGGATAGTTTTGTAGGTTACATCAGTCTGGATTGCGAGTCGTTATCCTGTAGGATTTGAAATACTTCACTCCGTGCTCTTCTTGACTTCATTGTTTGTGTTGAGAAGTTTTCTGTGATTCTGATGAGCTTTCCTTTATAAGTAATTTTGTCTTTTAATATTCTGTTCTTATGTTGAATTTCTGGAATGTTGAGTATTATATGTCTGGATATAAATTTGTTTTGGGTTTGGGTAATTGGAGTTCTATATGCTTAATTAATCTGTATGTCAGTTTCCTTTCCCATATTTGGGAAATTTTAGGCTATTACTTCTGTAAATACTTATATCATTTGTGTTGTCACCTTTTTTGTTTACACATGTCAATCTTATATTGTTTTTCTCTGCATCACTGTGCAACTGTTGAATTGTTATTTCCTGATTCCTTCTCATTTTTAAAAGATCTTTCCTTTCTTGTTCACTACTTGTAATCTTGTCTTCGAGGTGTGAAAGACTGTCTTCATTTTCACTGAGGCTGTTTTGCCAGCTTTCGATGGAATTTTTTTCTTTTTTCTTTTTTGGTATTGGGAATTGAACTCACAATTGCACATTTAAAAAAAAATTTTATTTTGAATGTAGTAAAAATACAACAGAACAAGACAGGACAAAGCCAATCGAGACAATATAGTGACATTGGTACAGAACTTCCAAAGCAGGATACTAGGATAGTAGTAATAGGTGCTATAGTATATCTCGTTATCTTCACAATAGTTGTCCAGTCAATTAGGTATAGCGAAATCAAACTAATAACAGAACATTATAAAACCAATTGAAGGAGAATACTGAATAGAGCAAAACAATTATTACAAAACATAATAGTGGGGGGCTAGGGGTTTAGCTCAGCGGCATAAGCGCCTGCCTTGAAAGCAGGCAGTCGTGAGTTCTCTCCCTGGTACTGATAAAAAGGAGAAAAACAAAAAAACAAAACAAAACAAAAACATAATAGTGAAAATAACCTTTGCCTTCAAACAGAACATAGAAGGAAATCCCCCATATTTGCTATATTGCATATGGTCATCCTCGCAAGAGATGCTCAGAACTCTGTCCCTAATTGCTGACAGGGGTGGGGGGGAAGATGTTTGATTTTCAGCCTGTGCGCCAGTAGGTTCACAGGAACAGCTGATTGGTTCTCCTCTTGGTGGCGCCAGGGGCGCTTACCAAGAGAGTGGGCATATTGCTTTCCTGTGTAGCTACCTAAGTCCCAGTATGGCCGGATCTTGGTTAGCCGCTAGTTCACGACTTTGCATTTGTCAAGCAGGCACTTATGCCACTGAGCTAAACCCCCTGCCCTCAATGGAATTTTTGATTGCCTGGATATCTCTTTGAATCTGTCTCATGCATTGTGTTTCTTACATTGTTCATTCAAGGTTTTCATCTTTTTGCAGTGCTCCTCACTACACAGTACACCAAAGCTTCCTAGCTGCTTGGGGTCACTGGGTGGGGCCCTAATAGGTTCCAGGTGAGGTACTGAGCTTGCATGGCTAGGTAGATTTTGCTGTGCAGGCTTTTTGCTTTCACCACTGAGCAGAGAAGGTTCTGCCAGTTAGGGTTTTTGGGCAGGGCCCAACCAAAATCTGAGCGACCTACTAAGTCTCCCTGGCTATTTTGGGGACACTGTGCGGGGCCCTCTCAGGTTCCAGGTGAGGTTCTGAGCTTGCACGGCTAGGTGGAGTTCACTGTGCAGGCCTTCTGCTTGCACCAGTGCATAAGGAGGTTTCCCTGCCACTCAGAGTGGCTGGGTGGGCCAAAGGAATATTTTAAAATAGCAGAAAGTTAAAAAATAGTTGACAGTTTCTGTGACCCACATGGCTCTTAAGGTTCTTGGGGTGAAGGACCATGATAGGATGAGAAAATAAAGAGGCAAAACTGGGGTCAGGTGAAACCCTTATCTTCCTGATGGAAGGGAAGGAACTTGGCCCTCACTGTAGGGGTGTTTTTTTTATACCTTTTATCAACTTAATGTCACATGACACCCAGTTTTCCTAGCAGCCCACTGTTCTGATTGTCTTGGGGCTAGGTCTTTTCTGAGCAGAAGCAGCTTCTTCATGTGGCTGGCCCTGGGCACTTTGTTCTTGGGATGGCCATGCCCCAGCCTTGCATGTGTGGTCAATTTCCAGTTTCAGTGGCTCCCAACAAGTAGTAACATTTTAGAACCCTTTATTATTTCAAAGGAATGTTACCAAAGTGGTTTTGTTTAGGTAATCCAGAACATTTGTCAGTTAAAAAAAATAAGTGCATATTTATTAGCTTAGGCTTTGGTCTTCATGTTAAATAACACTAGCTGTTATAGCAGATACATTTAAAATGACCTAGACTGACAGAAGTTTTCCATTTTCTATTGGGGGCTTGCAAGGCCATCTGAGGAGAATGGAAAATTGGCCAGCCTGGAAATGGCTTAATCATACTCACCCATTTCAATTGCCAGAACTCAGTTATAGGACCATGTCTAATTGCTTGAGGGTGGGGAATGTCATGTAGTTTGTGCCAGGAGGGAGGAAAATCATGTTTGTTCAACATCTAGCTAGTCCCTGCCACAGACCCAAGAAATCCTTTTGTTCCCGTCTTATTCCTAAAACTGTGGTCCCTTTCTATTCCATCTATACCAACAGAGTTTTATATCACAATGATTTTGAATGTTGGGGAAGGGCTTTTCCAAAACTTGGTAGAAAGTTTGGAAAAGCTTGTTTCCTTCTGCTTATGGACAGGTTGATTTTTGACAACTGCCACTTTCCTTCAGTCCTTACTGTAATGAGACATGTCCTCAGACTTTTCTCACTTTGTTAGTTCAATCAGGTAGAAGTCAGAAGAGAAAGCCAAAGAAAGCAGGTCACTGGGTCTCAACTGTTTTCACATAATAGGCTCCTCAAAGGAAGTGTGACTAGAAAACTGCCTTTAAAAAAAAAATTGAGATATTTAGTGTAGGTTGACCTTGAACTTGCTTGTAGTTCAGGCTGGTCTCCAACTCACTGTAGTCTTTCTGCCTCAGTTTCCCTGATGCTGGGATTATAGGTATACACCACTGTGTCGGATCTATACTTAACTTTTTTGATTATTTTGGGCACTCAGTTTGAAGCAGCACAGGAGAGATAAAAAGAAGACAAAGTATTAAGAGACCTTTAATGAGGGAATAGGAGAGGCTGTGGAGAAATGTAGGGGCTCTTTCGCTAGACAAAGGGCTGGGGCCTGCTTATATTAACTCATTGGGGTGGTGCTAAATTAGCTGGTGATGGTGGAGCAGGAGTGACCTTTTATCTAGGGATTGGAGTGCTTTTAGGGCGAGTGGGAAGGAAAGGCAGGAAGTCTATTTTGGGTCTGGACCACCAGAAGAAGAAGACTGACAAGGTGTCTTTATGGTCTTACCATGCTGGACCTCTGTGATGATTGGCAGATTTATGTGGCTAAAAATCTGTCATTTTTGAAGGACTGCCATACTGTTTTCCATAGTGGCTATACCATTTAACATTTTCACCAACAGTACAGGAAAGTTCTTAATTTTTATGACCTCATTAACATTTTGTTTTTCCTTTTAATTGTAGCCATTGCAGTGGGTATAAAGTGACATTTCACTGTATTTTTATTTTTCTCTAGAGCTTTGATATTGAGCATCTTTTTATTTTTTTATTGACTATGTTTTATTTGTAGAACTATCTATTCAATTCTTTGCCCATTTTATTTATTTATTTACTTATTTATTTTGGTATTGGGGATCAAACTCGTGACTGCGTGCTTGCAAGGCAGGTGCTTATGCTGCTGAGCTAAATTCCTGGCCCTCTTGCTTATTTTAAAACTGAGTGTCTTGTTGAGTTGTAAGTTTTATATACATTCTCAATACTAGACTCTTAGCAGGTATGTGGTTCATAATTATTTTCTCCCTTTTATTAATCATCAAATTATTTTAGATAAGCTGAGATTTATGAATTTGGGATTAAGGTTAAATTTTCTGTACTTTCATTGGCTTTATCATTTTTTGTAAAATCTTTTAGCTTTCTCTGTTTTCTCTTTTGCACATTAAAGCAAATACTTCTCTTTACTCCTAAGTGTTGTATTTTCTAAATGAAGACTTTGAGTATGTTGAAAAAAGTATGTGATCCTGTTTGTATGATGTGTCTTTTACAAGATGTTACTGCTTAGGTCAGGTATGGAGGTGCATATCTGTAATCTCAGCATTTTGGGAGGCTGAGGCAGGAGGATCGCTATGAGTTTGAGGCTAGCGTGGGCTAAAAAAATGACTTCAAGGTCAAACTAAACTGCACAGAGAAATCCTGTATCAAATAGACACCACACCAAAACAAATCCTACCTCTTCACTTTGATGGAGATGAGAAGTAACTGTCTGCTTGGCCCAGCCCCTGGTTCTTTCGCACTGGCCCTTAATATTTTTCTTTCTTTTTTTTTGTCTTTTTCCTTTTTATCGGTACCGGGGATCGAACTCATGACTGCCTGCTTTCAAGGCAGGCGCTTATGCTGCTGAGCTAAACCCCCAGCCCCCTTTTTCTGACCCTTAGTTTCAGACTTGGTATATACCAGGAAGAACAGCTGGTTAGAACCATTGTGTCACTTTGGCTAAAGTGGTATAATCAGCAATAACATCAAATATAGCCTAAAAAATGAAAAACTGAGGCAACCATTATTTTCCACCTTTAACTGTCTGAACTAGATTTGTGGTTATACAGTAAAGTGTAAAACAAACCAGAGAATTGTATGCAGTAACTAAGACCTCAATATGCCAATTTTAACCTCAAGGGAAAAAACTTAAAAGGGGTTAGGAGAAAAAAATAGAGAAACACAGGAAAAGGAGTAGATTAGTTGTAAGGCTAGAGAACAAAGGGGGATCATGAAAACTTTGGGAAACTGGTGCAGAAGATAGGAGGGAAAGAGAAGAAATAAAAGGAAGAACAGAACAGAATAACGGCCACAAAGAAAACAGAAGCCATGTTCACACTCATATAAAAACAAAATCAGGAGAAAAAAAATGGTGGCTTGCTAGGGGGCTGGATGAAGAGTCTCTGCGGAGAAATCAGATCAGATACTAAAATATGATGCCATAGAATAAGGCCAGACGATTGAATAATGATTCTTATTAACCAAGGCAGTAACCGAAGGGATAAATAAAACTAGGAAGAGGAAGGAAAAGCGCAGGTGGAGAACTGAAACCCAACACACTCACTGAGACCCACTCTATGCTGTACTAGGCGCGCATGGAAGATCCAAAGTCGCGCTGAGACCGCAGCTGCCAGTAACGGGAGTCGGTGAATCCTGGACCCTTAACAGGAGGGATGCAGCACAGTGAGCAGTGGATCCAAGGGGAAGAGCTATATTGGCTTTCGGTGAGTGCTGGAAATTGGGACCCGGGGCCCTATGAAGCAGCCAGAGCCACCTGGCCATGCCGGAGGAGCCTGCAAGAGGACCATACACCTGTACTCCGAAGCCAGGCACTGCACAGTTTTCTGACCGATCTACACTGTGCTGGAAGTGCAGTGAAGATAAGTGGCACAGTGTGCAGTGGACCCATGAGGAAGAACCATTGATTCCCAGTGAGTGCTTAGGGATTGGGTCCCGCGACTGCTGGTTGCTGGCTGGAGGACATCTTGGAGTTGGGCAGAGCCCCGTGCTGTGGTGACATCAGTCAGCCACCCCTGGTGCAGAGAGAACTGGCGGGGTCTACTAGGGCTGAGCTATGCGTCTGGTTGGGACCCAATAAGCAGGTACAAAATTGTCACGACTCTGTGGCGTCCACAAGGTACAGCCTAACTTGTGGATTGACTGGCTCAGAGGCTCGAGGCTAGCCTGCACATCCCTGCATCCCTGTGTGTACCTCAGATAACAGCAAATTGGGGAGGGCAGCAAAACCCCAGTCAGCACGCTTCAGGAAGACCCTAAGCAATATGGAGAGGTCCAGAGACCCCCAGGACACACCAGCCTGAAAGAAACCAGAAACATGACAAGAGTGAGAAATAAAAAAAAAAAAAAAATCTCCAGCTGCCAAACCTGGGAAAATAAGCCCAGGAGAAGTAAATACAGAAGAGAACCAGTGCAGTAACCATCCAATAGTAGACACAGCATCAGCGGACAGAAAGAAATACCTTCATGACCTCATAGACAAATTTAAAACTGTACTTCTGATCCAAGTGAGGCAAGATATAAAAAGATTAATTAAAGAAATGATAAGCCTCTCCCAAGAGAACACAGATGGAAGAATGGAGGAAATCAGAAAGGAAAGAGAAACCTTTGATGAAGAATTTAAACATAACCTAGAATATATGAAACAGATCCAAAGAGATTACCAGCAAACTAAAAGCTCCTTTGAAAATCGGCAAAATGCCTTGACAGAAACTAAAGTTAGTCTTTTGAAACTTGAAGAGAGATTTATGATATATGATTGCAAAAGAAAAGATCTCTTAAAAATAAGAATGAACCAGAAAGAAACAATTCAAATGCTAGAAGATGACAAAAGGACACATAACGTAAGAATAAAGCATGTAAGCGAAGACGCAGGAGTAATCAAAAATGAACTACAAAGACTATTCACAGATATAATAAAGGAAAACTTCCCAAGCATAGGAAAAAGAAATGATATTTAGATAAATGAGCCATGCAGAATTCCAGCCACCTACATCCAAAACAGATCTATACCCAGACATATAATAATCAAGATTCCAGAAATCCATCAAAAGAACAGAATATTAAAAGCAGTCAGGGAAAAGAAGCAGATTATCTACAATGGAAAAATTATCAAAATAGCAACAGACTTATCAACACAAACTGTCAAATTGAGAAGAGCCTGGTGGGAAATAGTCTAAACCCTGAAAGAAAATAATCTGTAACCAAGACCCATGTACCCAGAAAAAGTCTCTCTCAAAATTAATGGAGAAATAAGATGTTTCCAAGACAAGGAGGAACTGTGGGAGTTCATAGCCACCACCCCAACTCTACAAAAAATACTGAAGGACATTCCAGAAAGAGAGGAAAAAATACCAAGATTCCAGCAACAGTGGCATAGAGGCCTCAATGAATGAGGCAGACAGTGGAATGAAGGAGTAAGATGGACAAATTATAGCAGTAAATGTCGAGTAGCAGACATGAGGCAGAGATGGTAAGCTATAATCTTTAATATAGATAGCCTTTATACACTAAAATAAAAAAACAGGCAGAGTAGATTAGGAGGCAGGCTCCATCGAGATGCTCTGAATAGGAAATGCACTCAACCCAAAAGAGCTGGGTTAATAAACTGAAAGTCAAAGATGCGAAAGCAAAGCTATATGTGACGGAAACCAGAGAGAAATAGGGCCAACTCATCCAGCACCCACAGATAGATTGGAAAGCTATGACATTTTTGGGCAGTGTAGAACTACACAGCTGGAAGGAAGGAAAACTCTATGACTTTAGAAAGTAAAGGAGTACAGCTCAAGATCAAGCTCAGGGGTAAAAAGGTTCAACAACACTCAGATAGACAACAGGCTGGCCGCCTAATCTAAAAACTAAAGGGGCTAGTGAGACCCAAAACATAAAAAGCATCCTGAGAAGGGGAAAGGTGAAAAATAGCCTAAATAAGCAAGGCAGAGGTCATTGTGAATAGTGTATTAGGATTTAAGAGTCACAGTAGTCTTTTTTTTTTTTTTTTGTCTTTTTGTCTTTTTCATTTTTAAGCATACCAGGGATTGAACTCAAGACTGCCTGCTTGCAAAGCAGGCGCTTATGCCGCTGAGCTAAATCCCCAGCCCCAAGTCAGAGTAGTCTTGTCACTCTGTTTAGTTTGATTTTATTTTGTTCCGGTCTGTCCACTTATATTAGATTTGAGGGCACAGACATCTAACCCAAAAATAGCAGGTTATACATAAAATAGCATGGTAACTATCCTTAATTTCCTATTAACTTAAACTGAAACCCTATATTACTTACATTGTCTTACTTTGACTGATCTTATTTGAAGCCCGGCTTGTTAAACCGCGATTTTGCCTTGCCTGATTTTATTCGAACTTGGAATGCTTAATAGTATCAAGTCTAAGAGTAGAGGCAACTACTCTGAAGATGATAAGATGTAAAAGATATCCATACCGGTTTTGATTATTAACCGCTTTCAAGTCCTATAAAGTCTTCAAAGTTGTGTTTTTATAAAAATAGCGATGTAATACTATGCTTAATTATGTTAAACCTGATGATGTGAACAAGTCTGTTGAAAATAACAGAAAGCATAGTAACTACGGTAGATCACCTAATATTGTAGTCTTATGTATCTTCTTCATTGTGTGTTTTTCTAGGAATTTGTTTTGTTGTCTTGTTATGATCTGTTTTTCCATATAATACAGAGAGGATAGATACACATGTAGAAATTCACACATGGGAATAATTTTTTAAATTATTTACGGGTACAGATTATATAATGCATGATTGTAATGAACAGATACTCTGAAGAAGAGACACTAAGAAACCCAATGCTAATTCTGTAACATTATTATATAAAATCTAGCAATACTATTTTTTACTGTTCAGAGTGATATTAGTCTAGTCTCTTAAGTTCAATGTCAGCTTACATAAAGTTAATGATAGCCACTACGAAGAGAATGAGAGACATTATGGTAGTCATTATTGACTTCCCCAGTGTCAGGTCTTGAAGACCTAAAAAGCCTTCATCATCCTGTTATGATTAGATTAGTTCTATAACATGCAGTATATATTCAATGTGTGTGAAGATGGGGACAAGTATTTGGAAGAAAACTAGAGACAGTAAGATAGACAGTGAAGATCTCCAGTGGACTTGCTTTGAAATCTGTATTTCTTTAAATTGTTTCTTTATGAACTGTTTTGTTCTGTTTTGATATGTTTAATCTTACCCTCTTTAAGATAAAAAACAAGTGTGTAGGACTGATAACCATATTACTAAGGTTTTTTTTGATCATTGAGCAGAACTGTTGGCAGTGTCACTCTTTGAATGTCACTTTGTATGATTTAATTTTGTAACCTGAAAAACTATTTCTAAGATGACAATATGTAACTTATCAGCTAGTGATTTCTTACTGTTTATTTTTCTGTAATTCTGTATTATTTCTACCCTTTGTTTCTTGTTTTTTTCTCTTTAAAAAAAAATAAAAAAATAAAATCAAACAATGAAGGAGAAAAAAAATCAAGAATAGAGAAAAACATCCACGTCCACAGGTTTGTTTTTGCTGTCCCTGCTAGATGGCATGTGAAGATGGAGTCCAGATCTGTGTTACTTTAGCCTAGCAAGCTAGCAGTAGCTTTATGGTAGGGCAGTGGTAATCTCAGTGAACCTGCACCTTTTTTCTCCTGAAGTTCAGGCTGGTTTTTGACCATTAGGCTAAGACTAGATCCATTCATCCTGCAGTTTTCAGTGTATCTCCTGTGGACTTGAACTCAGCTGGGAGCTTCTAGATGGACCCAGCAGTTGTTCTGAGCTCTGTTAGTCCCTCTGCAAGAAGGCTCCTGGCCATTTTCCCTTTTCTTCTGGGAGACCAATTCCCCAACGCTCACCCCTGCTGTGTCTCTCTTTGGAGGCCTCTGGTGTTGCTGCAGGTTCAAACTATTCTTCGCATGCAGTGAGTTCTGACTTAGTGAAGGCTGAGCTGACTGTCGCCTTCTTCTTCTTCGAAGTTCTGTTTGCTCTTCTTAAGGGCTTCAATTCTCACTTCAGATCTTTTCTTGGTCCAGAGGATCTACCTCTGTCCTTCTCTTACTTACACTGGTGTATTCCAGTATCTGAACAGCAACTGTCAGTGTCTCTTTCTCTGATGCTACTCTGCTATCTTCCCAGAAGTTGTGTTTTTTTTTTTTTGTTACTGTTTTTTTTGGTATCAGGGATCAAACTCACACTTCCAGAAGTTGTTTTTTTAAATTTTTTGAAAAATAAAATAATGTATAAAGTGTAGAAAAGAACAGAAAACAGATGTATAGACTAGTGGATTATTAAAAGATGTTTGAATTCTTTTATAACTTCTACTGAGAAACTCCTTACTCTGTGCCTCATCCTATCATAGCCTCTCCTTCCCTTCAGAAATTATCTCTACTTGACATAAAAAGTAATCACTTGCTTGTATTTTTAAAGTTTTTGTCATTGAACTTTGTATCTCTAGATCATTAAAAAAAAAGTGGATATATTTAAATTTCTTGTAGTCTGTAGGTTTTCCTTGTATCACTTTCTTTTCCTTAACATTTATATCTTGAGAAACCCATAGGTGTTTGATGTATAGTGTTTCCTATAGTCTGAATTACATATGTATGGAGCATTCCAAAAATTTTTTGGTGTCCTTTGTATTGGTTATAAATTATAGATAGCAACTGAGATTCTGGCTCAGTTTCTTTGGCAAGATTATAGTTGGTTGTGTGTTCTTTCAACATGATGTACAGAATATCTGGTTTTTCCTGTGTGATTTTAGCAGTTGTTGATGTGTTGTTTCTACATTCACTAGTTTGAGTTTTTGAAATAGCAGTTTTCAGTTACTGACTGTAACAATGTGTTAAGGAAACATTTCCCAATCTCTTTGGTTCTCAATAGCATAGTTCATATAAGAAAGGCCCAGTTCTTCCTATTTGCCTTTTGTAAGATAATGAATGGGTTATCTGTCATCTTCAGGTGATTAATTTTTTTTATCAGTGTGGGTGCATATGTGTTTAAATATAGAACATGTTTTGAACTAATTTTACATTTGTTATACTAATTGAAACTCAGATTTTTGTATTCAAAAATTTTTAATTTAATTCTTCAGTCTTTTATGACCTGATCCTGATTTTTCTTGTATGTTAAATTGTTGTAGGGTGACTTCCCCTCATGCAACTATTTCAGCTATTTCTCCAAGATAAATTGGTTTGTTTTAGTAGGAAAAAGTATTTCAAAACAACCATAATATATATGCTAAGAATATTGGTTTTAGTTCTGTTGGTCATTATGCCTTGGACTTTGCAGTGGATAGAGAAAAATGAAAATATATAAGTTTTCTTGGGAATTTACAGAGAGATATACAAAGGACTACCTTTTTTGTTTAAAGCTCAATCTCCTATATATCCTATCTGTATATTAATCCTCTTTAATAACAAGAATGATGTTCTCAAAGGCTCAACAAAGATGATGTAATTACAGTATCCAGGAATTATTCATTTGCTTAATTTTTAAAAGTTCATGTTTAAACTACATAATGAATACATTCATTGTGGGCAGTTGGTACATACACATGACACATATTAATTCTTTGCATTTTATCCTTGTTACTTTTCTTATTGCTGAGAAAATACTTAAACCCAAAGTAAAGAAGGAAAGGTCTATTTCAGCTTATAGTTTGTGGGGATTTCAGTTCATAGTTAGCTGGTCCATGGCAGAGGGGCATTACAGATGAGAAGCAGTTCATGGTGGGCAGAAGGCAGCAAGGCAGTTAAGTAGTGAAGAAGCAGCAGTCCCAGCAAGTGATGACAAGCAGTCCTTTTTCTGTCTGTTATATTCTATGCTCTTAGGGTGGGTAGCACTTACCCAGGTTGGGCCTTTACATTATCTGTATCCACAATTATGCTAAATGAATCAGTGGACAGATTTGTTAACCACACACCCTTGATCCCAGCATCATATACTTCATTGCAACATCACACATCTATATCTAGCCAGCTCTAAAAAGCCCCATCTATGACCACATGAGGTTTTGGGGTAACTTCTAAATACAAGCCTTAAACATTCCATTACAGTATTTTCCAGAAATCTCTTAGTCTTCTTCCGATTTGCTGGAGATCTGTCTTCCTGCTTCTTCTTTTTTTTTTTTTTTTTTTTTTTTTTGGTACTGGGGATCGAACTCACAACCTTGTACTTGCCAGGCAGGTACTTATGCCACTGAGCTAAATCCCTGGCATTTTATTATCTGTTTTATTTCACTTTTTCATGTATTTATACTTTGGCTTTCTCATTTAAGAGAAACCATAGATTTTTTAAGCTTCTGTGTCTGAGTTTTAAAACCAAAACAATAAAAATTACGATACAGAACTTCAAAACAAGATAGTAGGAAATTAATAATAGTTAATATATTGTATATTGTTACCTTCAAGGTAGTTGCTCAGATTACAAGATATAGGTATATAGCATTGATCAAACAATATAAGCACAGACTATTCTTTTCAATGAACTAATGGAAATTAGTAGTATAATTATCTTAGCTATCTTGTGATATAGACATAGATATAGATGTATAGATATATACATATATGTATTTTTTGCCTTATTCCTTCCTTTCCTCTTCTATCCCAGGTGTTCTTTCCTTGAGCAATTTCTTTCCTTTTCACAATATTTATTGTACATTTTAGATCTTATGTACTCTTTCAGTTTCTTATACTAGGGGAGATAGTATGAAGTTCATAATGTGAGTCTGATTTATTTCACTTATGAGTATGGTGTTTAGTTGCATTCATTTTCCTGTAAAAGTCTTGAGTTTATCCTTGTTTATAAATCAGTAGTACTCTATAAAAATACCTCATCTTTTATCCCTTCCTTGGTTTATGGGCCTTTGGGTTGTTTCCAAGATTTAGCTTTACAAATTGTGCTGCTGTAAACATTAATATATAAAATATGGAATGATTCATGAATTTATTTGTCATCTTTGCACAGGAGCCATGGCAATCTGTGTTTTGTTCCAGTTTTAGTATATGTGCTGCTGAAATGAGCATGGGTGCACATATATTGCTGTGGTATGGTGTTTTTAATTATTCTGGGAAAAAACCGGAATGGGAATAGCTGGGTTGAATGGGACCTGTAATCCTAGTTTCTGGGGAATCCCCACATTGATTTCCACAGTGGTTTGTATAGATAAATTTCTCACCAACAATAGAGAAGTGTTCCTTTTTCCTCAAACTCCTCTATCGTTTGTTATTTGTTGATTTCTTGGTGATGGCTATTCTTTATGGGGTGAGTTGGAATCTCAGGGTTGTTTTAATTTGCATCTCTTGAATGATCAATGATGTTGAACATTTTTTCATGTACTTACTTGGTGTTTGTATTTCTTCATCTGAAAAGTGTGTATTCATCTCAAATGCTCATTTTTGGATTAGGTCTTTGAATTTGGTAGGGGGTTCTGATTCTTTTCAATTCTTTATATGTTCTAGATAGAAGTACTTTGACTGAGGGATAGTTGGCTAAAAATTTTTCCCACTCTGTGGGTCTTCTTTTCATGGTGTTGATGATTTGTACTGGCAAAAAAGAGACCTGAAGATCAGTGGGACAGATTATATGATGCAGATACAACTACAAACACACTGAGCCACCTTATCTTTGACAAAGGGGCCAAACATATTCAGTGGATGAATGATAGTCTCCTTAATAAATGGTGCTGAAAAAGTGGCTTTCTGCATGCCAGAGACTAAAACTAGACCCATGTGTATCACCATGCAGTAAACTAAAGTCAAAATGGATCAAAGATCTAAATATTAAAACAGAAACACTAAAGCTACTGATTGAGAAAGTAGTTAGAAATCTTGAAGACAAGGGGCAGAATTAGAGAATTCATGAACAAAAACCAAACTGCATAGGAAGTACTTCAGAGATTGAACAACTGGGATCTCATCTTGTTAAAAAAATTTTGTATATTCAAAAAAAGTGGCCAGAGGTTTAGCTCAGGGGTTTAAGTGCCTGCTTGGCAAACACGAAGTCATGAGTTTGATCCCCGGTACCAAAAAAAAAAAAAAAAAAAAAAAAAAACAAAAAACCAACAAAAAAAAACACCAAAAAACCAACAGAGTGAAAATGTTTTCTTTTTTTTTCCTTTTTTTTTTTTAATTTAAGGAGAAAAGAAAAAAAAAGTGAAAGGGTACAAGTTATACAGATTTACAGAACAAAAAAATGAACAGTAGGAAATCACTAGTTAATGGATTACATATTGCCATATTAAAAATAATTGTTCAAGTCACAAAATTAAAGCTTGTAGAGTGGACATTCCAACAATGATACTGCAAACAGTTCCGTTCAATGATCCAATAAAACTCTGTGATAGCATTTTCTATCTTATACACTTAAATATACATGCAGTTATATAGTTTAGAGCACTTTCTTTTCCTCTCTTTTGTATAATGACTGTTACACATTTTGGGTTTCATTGCTCCCACGGTTCTTATTGCTATTTTGGAAGAGAGTAAAACCAAATGAGACATAACAGGACAGATTCGGTCAAGTCAAAAGGGTGGACATAATAGATAATATAAAAACATAATACAAGGTGATCATCAATGGTTACCATAATGCCTCCCGCTATCTCTAATAGAATTGCCTATATCATTAGTTATAATACAATTGAACAAAATAGTAAAGAACAAAACCGACAAAACCAAAACATTGGAGACATTGTAGGTCTTCAAAAGTAGATAAAAGTCAATGAGAATGGGCGTTATAATGAATCTCATTATCTTCACAGCTGATGCCTAAACTTTCGAACCTGATACTATCCATCAAAACAGAATAGGGGAACATCAGTCAAAAACAAGATGATGAGAGTAATACAGGGCTTCAAATCGAGATAATAGAAAGTCAAAGTGGGTTACTATATTATATCCTGCTATTTTTTCCCTTTAATTAAACGGATAAAAATAAAAAAGTAAATAATGGAGTGGAGATTGAGAAAAAAGAGGGCATAACAGCAAAACAGCGCAGATCAAAACATAACCATTTAAGCAGAATAGTGTTTCACCACCAGATAATTCCGACCTAAAAGTAGTTACCATATTGACTCTTTCCTTGAAGTCCTTGAGTACAACTTCATATACTGTAGCATTAAGTATATCAAAACAATGTAAAACCATTTAAGAGAATGGCAGCATTACAGAGTATTTAGAATCGACTAACAGAAAATGAACAATGATTTCTGTATAATCTCCTTGTCTTTAAAAGGTTTTTGCTTATACTATCGTACATAATAAAATCCAGTAAGATACAACCTGTTTAGACCATTGGACACAGAAGAACAAAAGCTAGATGAGACTTCAAAACAAGATGATACTAAATCAGTATTACCTATTAAGATGTCATTTTCTCTAAAATAGCTGTTCCTATCATCCAATCTTCTCTGTCTCATTTCTGTTGAGCTCTTTTTCTGTCAGTAGCTGTCAGTTTGTCTTCTTCATTTTGTTCTCTGCTCCATTCGTTGTGGCCTTCCTGCCACCATTTCTGGGTTCTTTGTATTTTTCTTTTTTTAGAATATCCTGCAATACTTTCTGTAGGGTTGAATTGGTGGTTGCAGATTCCCCCAGTTCCTCTTTATCCTGAAAGCACCTTGTTTTTCCATCAATTTCCAGGGACAGTTGTGCAGGATATCTCAATCTTGGCTGGAGATTATTATCTTTCAAAGCTTGAATTATTTCCCCCCATGCTCTTCGTGATTTGATGGTTTGTGCAGAGAAATCTGCTGTAATTCTGATGGGTGTTCCCTTGTAAGTGGTCTGTTTCTTGTCTCTTACAGCTTTTAATATTCTGTTCTTGAATTGAATTTCTGGAATTTTTATTATTATATGCCTGGGTGTTTCTCTGTTAGGGTTGTAGGTAGCTGGGGTCCTGTATGCCTCATACATCTGAATATCTTTACCTTTTGCTAAATTAGGAAAATTCTCCTGGGTTATTTCTGTGAGTAGCTTTTGTAGTTCACTTGTTTGTGTCTCTACTTCTTCTTTTATGTTCTTAGTCCTTAAGTTATGGCTCCTTTTATCATCTTCTTGTCTTTGTATTATTGCTGTTTGTTTCTTTGTTATTTTTAAGAAGTTTTTCATTTCATTCTCCCATATTACAAGTCTGCCTTCCAGTTCAGATAGTCTGTCCTTAGTTTCTTTCAAGCTGTTATGCCAGTCTTGGATAGACTTCTTAATTTCTTGATAGTCCCTTTGAACCTGCTTCACGTATTCTATGCTTTCTCTGTTTTCTCCATCAAACAATTCTCCCCTCTTTTTCTGTTCTTCCATTCCACCATCTGTTTTTTCCTGGGTGGTGCTTAGCATTTCTCTAACTATTCTGCATACTTCTAGCTTCAGGTTGTTGATAACTTTATTCCTGAATTGGTCTACGAGGCTCTCTATATGGCGCTTAATGTCTATTGGTGCGGTGTCCGCTATTGCCTGTTTCTCAGAATTGGGGGCCGAGGAGCCTTTCTTGTTGCTTCCCTTCCCCATTTTCTCCGTTCCTTATAAAATGCAAGCTTACATAGGAGGCCCAGCTTCCCTGCCTGTCAGCCACAGCCTGATCAAATTGCGCTGGCTAGGTGTTCCAGCCCACCACTGCGCACCAGGGAGTTACGGACTAGGCAGCCTACGTGGGAGTCACCCCTCCGGGCCACCGTCAGGCTCTGGGATCTGGGTTAGGCCAGCCTACCAAATCCGCCCGCAGCGTCACGCAGGCCAGGCACTTTTCACCAATCCCGTCCGAGACGGGAATGTGTGCCTGGAGTCGCCACCACGCCCTGCTCTTACAGGACTGCCCGAGCCCAGAAAGTCCTCCGCTGGAGTCAAACTGTGGTGGAGTGTCAGTTTCTCTCACTCAACTCGCCACCAGTCAGTGTACGCCTCCTTGTCCGTCCTGTTTTCGACTCCGTTCGCAGACTCCGGTTTCCAGAGCTTCTGCGTGTCTCTCCTTGCCGAGCAGCTGTGGAGGCAGTCAGCCGCCGAGCGGCGGGAAATCCAAACCGCGGTTTCCAATGGCACGGGGTCCAGCCTCCACAACGAGACTTTTCTGTTCCTATTTTAGGGCCAGGACTGCATTCCAAGTTGGTTTCTCTCAGCCCAGTTCGTTCCTGAGTCAGCAGAGCATATCTCTACCGGCTCATGTCTCCTTAGTCCGCATCATTCCTGATTTCTGAGCCGAGCCTTTCAGAGAGCCTCCGGTAGTTGTTGTTAACTATCCGCCATGTTCTCCCGGAAGTCTTCCTTTTTTTTCTAAAACAAGGTCTTGCTATGTAGTTTAGGCTAGCTTTGTACTCATTAGGTAGCCTAAGTCAGCCTCAAATGTGCGGAAATCCTCCTGCCTCAGCCTCCCAACTGGGATTACAGGTATGTGCCACTATACCCAGCTTGATTTATATCAGTTGATATATGGATTCAAGGTGAGTCCATTTTCCTACAAATGATTCATTTATCTTTCTTTATGGTAGAGTAGTATTCCATTGTGTATAAATATCTTATTTTCTTTATCCATTCAGCTGTTCATGATGGACATTCAGGCAGTTTCCATAATTTAGTTACTGTGAATTATGTTACTATAAGCTTGGGGCAGATTGATTTTGTCCTTTAAAAAGACATAAATTGCAGCTATATCCTTTTTTAAAAAAATAACTGCCCAAATTTTGTCACCCTTGAAAAAAATGGTAGAGGAACAAGAGATTGATGAAAATGATGTTAAAAGAAAAGGAGGAAATGGAGATTTAGCTCAGCAGTATAAGCATCTGTGTGACAAGCATGAGATCTTGAGTTTGATCCCTGGTATCAAAAAGAAAAAAAAAAAAAGAAGAAGAAAAAGAGGAAGAAGAGGAAGTGGAAGAAGATGAAGAACAACCAAAGACTTTCCATAGAAAGCCATAAGATGACATCTGGTAGATACATTGTTGGCCATAGATAAGTCCTAGTTAATTTTTTTTTTTAGACAGACTTTCACTATATTTCAGGCTGCCCTTGAACTTGTGGTGATCTCATGTTGTGGGATTACAGGCATATACCACCATGCTGGGCTCTTGTTACTTTTTAGACATCTTAGTATTATGATTTTGACAAAAACAAAATTGATCAATTATTTTGTAACATAGTAAAATATGATTTGTGTATTGAAGAATTCAGTCTAGATTGTCATTGCCCTGAACATTTTCCTTCTGAAAATAAAACCAGCTATAGATATAAAAAGTTTGAAGTACGATTTAAGAACATTATGGTTTAAACAGTTGTTTAATTTTAGAAAATCTGATACCAATCAGTAAGATATGTGCATCGTCAATTATAACTGTTTCAAGTCTGAGTTGAAGAGTTATTTCCTAAAATATGCATTATTGATTTTTTTCATTATTGGTGTATTTCAGAGGAATACATCAATGAAAAATATTTGTCATTTGATTTATTTTTTGTCAATTTCTTTATCTGAAAAAAGAATGTATTTCCCATAAATGGGAACCTTGGACCTTATCTTAAGAAATGTGTATCTCAGTGATAACTCTGGTTTTCGTATGCCTGTAATACAAGAACTCAAGGCTGAGGCAGGAGTGCTGTGAGTTTGAGGGCAGCCTGGGCTACAAGTGAGTTGAAGGCTAGCCTGAACCACATAGTGAAACCCGGTCTCAAAAAAAAAAAAAAAATTAAAGATATAGTCCAAAATTTCCCTGATATACTTTAGACTGTACAACTAATAAAAATCACCTTGATTTCTTTATAATTTTTTATTTTTGCCGTCATATACAGGATATGCTATTGATTTAAGAAGTATATTTCCATGGTGTTCTCTTGATTCATAAAGGTCATTGCCTTTTTGTCTTTATTAGTGTATGGTTTCTTTTCTTTTTTTCATTTGCTATGGGTTATGTTTTTCAAATTGGATGATATGAATGTATCACTGATATATTTACTTTTGGTACTGTTTAGTATTTTTTGTCGTATGAAATTCAAATCTACTGAGTGATTCATCAAGTTGAGCTGTCTATTCACAGTTTAAAATATCAGCTAATCAGGCCAGAATTTACATTATGATTGTTGAATCTCGTCATGAATTTTTCTTGTGGGATTTTATTTTTAAAATTTTTTTAACGTGAAAATGGACATTCTTGATTTTTATCTAATATAGAAGACCTTTGGTGTTTTATATTCTGGAATTAGAAGCTTAATTTGATATAAAATAACATTTGCATTCTGTTCAGGAAAATACTTTTGTATGTTTTCAATGTAACTGTCATTGTATACAAAAAAAGTTCTTAAATTTGTAGTTAGTGTATGATTGTTTTAAAATCATAATGTTCTTATATTTTAAAAACAACAAACTTCATGTTTTATTATTTTTAACTGTTAAAATTGTGTGATATTTGCTAGGTAGAAATCAGCAAAATGGACCACATAGTTTATACCTTACGGCAAGAGGAGCGTATGCTGGTAGAATATATTAGCTACAAGTAAGGGAAGGAAACATAAAGAATGAAACGTCTGGCCATAGTATAATAGATAACTTTTGCATTATCTCCTTTTTTAGGGTCTCTTTTTGTAAATCCATTAGGCTTGCAGAATCATAATGTACAACAAAATTTTGTTCAACTTCCTCCTTTAGAATATTAAATATTGTATTATTAAAACTTTTTGTTAAGAGACATTTATGATACAAAACACAAAGCAGAATTATAAAAATTCACAGAAAGGTTGAGAGCACAAAATAAAAATGTAAAACATATTAAGAAATGAATGTTAAGTCCAAAATAATTCAAGAAGTTACGCACAACAAATAATGCCCTAGCATTTTTGTTTTTTTCAAATTCATTTTATTCATAGATAAAAAGAAAGAAAAAGAAGAAGGAAAGTACAACAAAGTTTTAAAGTACATCAATTAGGGGGTAACAATGGTACATAGATTGTGCATTGTCATCCCCAAATCATTCACCCATAGCATGAGACATCTGCATTCAGTTGTCCAAATACTACCATTACAAATCTTTCTTTTGAGCGAACTCAGAGAAACCAATAGTATAACTATCTTAACTTTTTTATATACATATACATGCATATGTACATATGTTTTTTCTTTCATCTTGTCACACCAATGAAACAATACGGTGTTTACACATGGGTATCTTATTTTACTAATTCGTATGTTCTCAACGTGCATCCATTTACCCATGTGTCCAGTTTATTATTCTTTATGGCTGAGTAGTACTCCATTGTATAAAAATCTTTTGTATCCATCCCTCAGTTGATGGGCATTTAGGTTGTTTGCAAAATCTGGCTATTATAATTTGTGCTGCTATAAACATGGGTGCATATATATCATTGTGGCTTGATGTTTTTAAATTCTTTTGGGAAGATATGCAGAAGGGGAATAGCTGTATTGGTTGGAACCTTCAGTCCTGTTTTTTTTGAGGAATCTCCACACTGATTTCCACAATGGTTGCACCAGTCTGCATTCCCACTAACAGTGGAGAAGAATTCCTTTTTCCTCATAGCGCCTCCAACATTTGTTATTGGTTGATTTCTTGAGACCAGCCTGGGGTGGGTGGAATCTCAGTATTGTTTTAATTTGCATTATGTTCTTTTTTTTTTTTGGTACTCAGGATTGAACTGACATCCTTGTGGTTGCCAAGTACGCGCTTGTGCCACTAAGCTAAACCCCCAACCCTTAATTTTCTATAAGGACTAGTGGTGTTGAACATTTTTTTCACATATTTATTTGCTCTTTGTATTTCTTCATCTGCAAAGTGTATATTCATCTCAGCTGCCCATTTTTGGATTTAGTCTTTAAATCTGGAGCACTGATTTTTTTTTTTTTGAGTTGTTTATATGTTCTCAATAGTAAACCTTTGTTTGAGGAAGAGCTGAAAAGCATTTTCTCCCACATTGTGGATTGTCTCTTTACTCTGTTGGTGGTTTCTCTGTCTTTTTTCTTTCTTTCTTTCTTTTTTTTTTTTTTTTTAATATAAAGGCAGTAAAATCCAACTAAACAAGACGGAACAAAGCCAGTCAAAATAATGCAGCAAAATTGGTATAGAACTTCAAAGCAGGATAGCAGGAAAACAGTAGTTACCATAGTATATCTTGTTATCGTTACAATAGTTGTCCATTCCATCAGGTGTAGCAAAATTAAACCAAAAGCAAAACACAGTAAAACCAGTCAAAACAGAACATTGAATAAATCAGAACAATCAGAAAAAAGCAAAGCAGTGAAAATAGTATTTAACTTTAAAGACAAGATACATGAAAATCCCTCATATTTGCTATATTGCATATTGTCATCCTCTCAAGAGATGCTCAGACCTCTGGCCCCAGGTCAGCATAATCAACCAAACAAGCATTTAGTTGTTTTATTTTTATGTACCTTATTTGCTATCAACTCATCCTGTCCCCTGAACCATCAGCTTGCTTTGAGGGGGCCCCTGGACGATGTTTCATTCCCAGACTGCTCACAGCAGGTAGGCTCTTGGGAGGTGCTATCTGACAGTTCTCTCTCTGGAACCCTGGCAGCTTGTGTGGCTTACCAGAAAGGCTGGCTGGTTGATTTCTTGGTTGGTCCCCAAGTCCCAGCATGGCCAGTGCTCAGGAGATGTTGACTTTTCTCTCTGGTGGCTTTTCTTGCTGTGCAAAAGCTTTTCAGTAGGTTGAGATCCTTTAATTATTTGTGATAGTTGCTGTGCAATTGAGATTTTGTTCATAAAGACTTTGCCTACACCAGTGTCTTCAAGAGTTTTATCTACTTTATCTTCCAGCAGATTTAATGTTTTTGTTTCAATATTAAGATCTTTGATCCATTCTGATTTTAACTTAGTACATGGTGAAAGAAACAGGTCCAATTTTAATCCTCAGAATGTGAAGAGCCAATTTTTCCAGCATCATTTATTAAAGAGACTATCTTTCTTCCAGTGAATGTGTTTGGCACCTTTGTCAAAGACAAGGTGACTTTGTGTGTCTGCAGTTGTTTTTGCATCTTCTGATCTGTTTGATTGACCTTCGGATCTGTTTTTTTTTTTCTTCTTCATGTACCACACTGTTTCTACCACAGGAGTATAATTTCTTTCTTTTTTTTTTTTATCGGTACCTGGGATCGAACTCATGACCACCTGCTTGCAAGGCAGGTGCTTATGCCGCTGAGCTAAATCCCCACCCTCTATAGTATAATTTCAAGTCAGTGATTGTGATGCCTCTTATCTTGTCTTTGTTTCTCAGGATTGCCTTATCTATTTTAGGTCTCTTCTGAGTCCAGATGAATTTTAGGATTTTCTCTAATTCTGTGAGATGTACTATTGGAATTTTGATTGGGATTGTATTGAATCTGTATAACAGTTTTGAAAATATGACCATTTTCACTGTATTGCTTCTTCCTACCCAAGAGCATGGGATATCTTTCTATTTTCTAATATCCTCTTCCATGTCCTTTTTCAGAGTACTGTAGTTTCCAGCATAGAGGTCTTTTACATCCTTTGTTAGATTGGTTCCTAAGTATTTCATTTTTTTGGATGCTATTGTAAAAGATATTTTTCCTTAATTTTTCTCTCAGTGAGTTTGTTATTTGTGTACAGGAAGACTATAGATTTTTGATTGTTGACTTTGTGTCCAGCTATGTTACTGAATTTGCTTATTAAATCTAGAAGAGTTTTGGTGGAGTTTTTAGGGTCTTCTATTTTTTTTTTTTTTTAGTCTTTTTTCGTTTTTTATCGGCACCAGGGATCGAACTCACGACTGCCTGCTTGCAAGGCAGGCGCTTATGCCACTGAGCTAAATCCCCAGCCCCTAGGGTCTTCTAAATAGAGTATCATGTCATCTGCAAATAACTATAGCTTAACTTTTTCCTTTCCTATCTTTATTCCTTTTATTTCTTTCTCTTGTCTAATTACTCTAGCTAAGTTTCTAGGACTATGTTGAGTAAGAGTGGAAACTGTAGACATCCTTATCTTATTCCTGATTTTAGAGTGAAAGCTTTCAGTTTTTGTCCATTTAGGATGATGTTGGCTGCTGGTTTGTCATAGATGGCCTTTCTCAGATTGAGAGAGTTAAAGACCATCTATTCCAATTTTCCGTAGGGTTTTTTTAATCATGAATTGGTGGTCGACTTTGTTAAAAGCTTTTTCTGCATCTGTTGCAATGATGTTACGATTTTTGTCCTTAGCCCTGTTAATATGGTATATTACATTTATGGATTTACATACGTTGAGTAATCCCTGCATCCCTGGGATGAATCCCACTTGATCATAGTGTATAATCTTTTTGATGATTTGCTGCAGTCTGTTTGCCAGTATCTTATTGAGGATTTTTGCATTGATGTTTGCTAGAGAATCTGGCCTGTAATTCTCTTTCTTGGTTGGGTCCTTCTCTGGTTTTGGAATCAGAGTAATGCTTGCTTCACTTTCAATTTCATTAAGGAGTTTGAAAAGTAGTGGTGTTTGGTCTTCACTACATTTTTTGTGGAATTCAGCAGTGAATGCGTGAGGGCCTGAGCTTTTCTTTGTTGATAGCTTTTTTTTTTTTTTTTTTTTTGTACCGGGGATCTAATTTACAGCCTCACACTTTCCAGGAAGGCACTTATGCCACTGAGCTAAATCCCTGACCCCTGTTGATGGGTTTCTAACTACATCTTCAGTTTCGTTTATTGAGATTGGGTTATTTAGGATTTTTATATCTGTTTGATTCAGTTTGGTAATTCATACGGATCTAGGAATCTGTCCATTTTATTCAGTATTTTCCAGCTCCTTAGAATACAAGTTTTCAAAGCAGGTATAGATGATTTTCTGGGTTTCTTCAGGGTCTGTTGTGATTTCACCCTTTTCATTCCTAATTGTATGGATTTGAGCCTTTTCTTTCCTTGTTTGAATAAGGTTGGCTAAGGGTTTGTCAATTTTATTTAATCTTTCAATGAAGCAACTGTTTGACTCACTGATTCACTGTATTGTTTTTTTAGTCTCCAGTGTGTTAATTTCTGCTCTGATCTTTATAATGTCCTTGAATGACCTTTTGGTTTAGCCAGCTTTTCTTTTTTCTAGAAGTTTGAGATTCAACATTAAGTTGTTTATATGCACGTGCTCTGTTTTTCTGCTATATAGGTATTTACTGCTATAAATTTCCCTCTTAAAATGCTTTCATTATATGTCCCACAAGTTCTGATATGTTGTATTGTTGCCATTCAGATATAAAATCTGTCTAATTTCTTCTTTTAATTTCACCTGCGACCCATTGATTGTTTACTAGGGTGCCATTTAATTTCTGTGTGTTGATGAATTCTTGTGGTTTCTTGTGAATTCTTTGACATGGATTTCCAATTTCATTACACTGTGGTCTGATAGTATACATGGGATAATTTCAGTTCCTTTACATTTGCTTCAGCATGTTCTTTGAGCCAGTGGATGATCTATTTTTGAAAATGTCCTGTGTGCAGCTGAGAGGAATATACATTCTGATATTGTGGGATGGAACATTTTATAGACATCTAGTAAGTCCATTCGTTGAAAAGTTTCATTTAGTTCTAATATTTCTTACTGATTTTTTTGTCTGGTTGATCTATCTTTTTGTAACAGTGTAGTATTGAGGTCTTCCAATACAATTGTATTAGCTTTATTTGATTTTTTCATGTTCATTAGTCGTTGTTTTATATATCTGGGTACAGTGGTATTTATTCCATATATATTTATGATCGTTATCTCTTCTTTTTGGATTGTTCCTTTTATGAGGGTGTAGTGACATTCTTTATCTCTCTTAATCAGTGTTGGCTTGAAATCAACTTGTCTATAAATAGAATAGCCACCCCTGCTTTTTTCTGGATTCCTGTTGCATGGAATATTTTGCATCCTTTAACTTTCAGTCTGTGAATTTCTTTTTGAATTAATTGTGTTTCTTTTATATTGTTGGATCTTACTTCTTGATCCATTCTGCCAGTTTGTGTCTTTTGACTGGTGAATTGAGACCATTAGTAGTGATGGTTAAAACTGAGATATGTTGACTTAATCCTTGTCATGTTATTTTCCTGTTGTTGTCTCCCCCTTTCCTTTCCTTCCCTCTAATTGTTTGCCTTGTGCAGTGGATTCCTTCTGTTAGGGTTCATGAAGCTGTAGTCCCTATTATCTCTTTCTACAATGTTCTTTAAAACATTTTTGGAGTGCTGGTTTGGCGGTCATAAATTTCCTCAGATGTTCTTTGTCATGGAAGTATCTTATTTGTCTCACAGTTTTGATAGATAGTTTTGCAGGTTACGTCAATCTGGGTTGAAAGTTGTTTTCCTTTAGAACTTGGAGTGCTTCACTCCAAGCTGTCCTTTACTTAAGAGATTTTGTTGATAAGCGAGCTGTAATTCTGATAGGCTTTCCTTTAAAAGTGATTTGTTTCTTTCCCTAATAGCTTTCAGGATTCTATTCTTATGTTGAATTTTTTGAATCTTGACAATGATATGCCTGGGTATAGATTTTGTTTTTGAACATTGCTAATAGGAGTCCTATATGCCTGGTTTCTCTGTATGTCAAATTCTTTTTCTCTACCAGGAAAGTTTTCTGTCATGATGTCTGTGAACATTTTTGATTTTTTTTTTTTTTTGTCTTTTTCATTTTTATCGGTACCAGGGATCGAACTCACAACTGCCTGCTTACAAAGCAGGCGCTCATGCCGCTGAGCTAAATCCCCAGCCCCTTCTGTGAACATTTTTAAATGTCATATGTGTTATGCCCTGCTTGTCCATTTATTTCAATTAATCTTAAGTTATTCTTTTTTGTCTCATCTAGCTGCTGCTGGATTGATTTCTCATGGACCCTTGCTAGTTTTGAGAAATCTTTCTTTTTTTGGTTGCTAACTCCAAGCCTGTCTAAATAGCTGAGTTCCTGTCTGCATGTCGGCCTAATCTGATTTGAATACTTTCAATAGAGTTTTTATTTTGCTTGGTATCTGCTTGAATCTGCATTCCATTTGTTTCCTATGCTATGTTTCCATAATTTGCCTAAGCTTGTCCATTTTATTGTCTGTGTCTACTCTAACATTGCTAAGCTTTTTGTGTATTTTGGTAATCTCTGTAGTTATTTGAGTGATTATTTCTGATTTTATTTTTTCCAGAGCCTCATTCAATTACTTTGTTGTTGCTTCAGAGTGATCTGGTGGGGAGACCTTTGGATTGTCCTCCCTCAAACCTAGAGGTTTGCCTTTGGTGAACTGGGTGTCTGGGGTTTCATCTTGTTGTCTTCTCATTTTTTTTCTTTTTTAGTTTATTTCCTGGGGTGATGCTTGGAAGTTAGTCTATGGTGTGTTGCTTTATTGGTGGTATTTAGAATACTTAGGTGATAATTACTTCTGTGAGGTATCTTGCAGGTGTAGTTGTTTTGTGGGTTTTGAGTCTGTTGGAAGATTTGACCTCTTTCATTTGTTGGAGATGAGTTGTTGACCTAGTCCTTGGTTTTTTGGCACTGTGCCATAGTATTTTCTGTGACCCTTAGTTAATCTCAGTCATGGAATATTAGAGCCAGCAGTTGTTTAGAACAATTATGTTAATTTCGGGTGCCTTCAGTACCACTAGCATCAAACACAGCGTAGCAAACAAACTAATCCTTAATTTGCAACTTCAACTTTTAACCATATGAACTAGATTTGTAATTATATAACAAAATGTAAATCAAACCATATAATTATATACAATATGTAAGTCCATAATAAGTCAATTTTGCCTTCAGGGTTAAAATTTAAAATGATTTAAAGAGAAAACAGAGAAGCAGAAAAAGAAAGAGATTACAAGGAAGGTTGGAGGACAAAGTTGGGTCCTGCCAACTTGGAGAAACTGGTACAAAAAATCGAAAGAAAAGAGAAGTGGAATAGATAAAAAGAACAATATAAAACCACACCAACAAAGAGGATAGGAGCCATTCTCACACTCAAAAAATAAAAAATATGACAGAAAGAAAAATAAAAAAGAAACAATAAAACAAAAGATAATAAATAAGAAAAGAAAAAACAAACAAATGAAACAAAACAAAACAAAGTGAAAAAAATCAAAGAATCTACTTCCAGGATTCTCTCACGCTTCACTAGTAGACAGCCTGTGCAGACAGCACCCCGATTTGTGCCACTGTGTTTCAGGAAGCCAGCGTTTGTTTTATGGCTAAATAGTAGGTGACCTTAGCAGGCCTGCCTGAAGACTGAGCTCATTGAGGTTGCCACAGTCCAAGCAGTTTCCACAGGTCTGTGCCCATGTAGGAGCTCCTGGAGGAAGCTGGCAGCCTTTCTGCGTTTTGGGCTTCTGCAGCCTGGCTCCAAATGGCTCTTGGCTAATAGCTCTCTCCTGTGGAACGACTGAGTCCTTTTGCTCTCACCGCCAGCCATTGCAGTCCTCTACATCTGCTACTTTCTTCCCCTGCTGTGTGTCTCTGTAGAGCTTTCTGGGGTCGCCGGCTGCCACCATCAGCATGACTTGCATCCCCAGGTTCCAACAGCTTCTCTTGCGCAATTATTCCTGTTTCCAATGAAGTCACCACCACCTATCACCTTTTTCTTTGTTGAAGTTTTTCTTTTTTATTCTCTCTGTAGGCTTCAGTTCACACTTTAGATTCTTCCTGGGTCCAGGGGACCTACTTCCTTCCTTCTTGTCTTCCTCATGATTCTATATTCCAGCCTGTGGCTGGTGACTCTCAGAGAGGCTGTTTTATCTGCTGCTTACTGCTCTGCCATCTTCTCCAGCCCATTATTTTCAAATCCACAGAACATTAGGCTGATCTTGGCCTCTGGTCATGGAGTTAGGGGCTGAGTCAGTTAGTCTGGGTGTTTCCTGCCCGCCTTATTATGGCTTCCTGACCTTGAATGCCTTCTGTGTTTGTCCTTCCAGTCATTGTGGAATTTCAACACCAGCAGTACTGAGAAGCAGACAACCCATGGCCTCTCTGAGTACTGAGTTCAGTTGGCCTCTCCCTAAGTTGTTGTCCTCACAAGCACCTTTTCTAGAGTACATGGAATTTACTGGAGTTGCTCACCTGATATTGTAGTGCCCAGCATTCACTGTTCAATTTCCCTGGTGTGGTTTTCCCTGGTGGCCTCGGCAGTCATCTGCCCTCACTTTGTCTTTATAGATTCAGTCTTACTCTCTCATGCAATGAGTTGGGAGCCAGGGAGTTTGTCTTCTCCTTTTTCTGCATCAGGGTTATCTCTTTACTTTCTTTGTGGGCTCCAGTTTGCCATTTGTATCCTTTCTGAGTCCTTGACATTCTCCTCCATCCTGCTTTTCTTCTGCAAGTTTTCCATCATCTGGATCCAAATTTTGGAGAGGTTGGCTTCTTGATTTATGTTTTTAAATATCATCTTTTTCAGTTTTTGTAGGTCGTATGTGTCTAGAAATGTCCTGTTTCTTTTTGATTTTCCAATTTATTGATATATACTTTTTCAAAATATTTCCTAATGATTCTCTGGATTTTAATGATGTCTGTTTTTAATAACTTTGCCATTTCTTAATTTTATTTAGATCTTTTTCTTTCAGTTTATTTAGGGGTTTGTCAGTTTTATATATATATATATATATATATATATATATATATATATATATATTTGTCTTTTTTCTTTTTCTCGGTACCAGGGATCGAACTCACGACTGCCTGCTTGCAAGGCAGGCACTTATGCCACTGAGCTAAATCCCCAACCCCCAGTTTTATATTTTTAAAGACCAACTTTTTTTTCATCTTTTCTGTTTGTTTATGTTTCATTTATTTCTTCCCTGATGTTTATTACTCCTTTTATTCTTTCAATTTTAAGTTTAGTTTGTTCTTGTTTTTCTAAAAATCTTACAACGCATAAGGCTGGGGATATAGCTGAACAGCACAGTGCCTGTCTGGCAAGTACGAGGTCCTCAGTTTGATGTCTGGTACCAAGAAAAGAAAAAAAATCTTAAGATGCGTCGTTAACCTGGTGTTAATGGTATACACTTTATCTCAGAGGTAGAGAGGCTGAGGCAAGATCATCATGAATTTAAGGCCAGCCCAGGGTACACAGCGAGTTGAGACTAGCCATGAAAGATGAATAAAAGATGTATCATTATGTTAAATTTTTGATATCTCTTTATTAAGTGTAGCAAGTATAACTATAAATTCTGTTTTATACCAGCCTTCACTATGTCCCATAGGTTCTGATAGGTTGTGTTTTTATGTCATCCCCCGAATCCATTTTATTTCAAGGATAAAAAGAAAGAAAAAAAAGAGGAAGAAGAGAAAAAGAAGAGGAGGAGGATGAGGAAGACCTAAAAAAGCTTCAACAAAATTCCAACACATGTCAGTCAGGGGATGATAATGGTATATACATTGAGCATTGTCATCCCAAATCATTCACCCAAAGCAGAAGACATTTGCATTTAATTGTCTGAACAGTACCAGCACATATCTTTCTCTTCAGTGATTTCATGTCATTTTATTCTAGAAAATTAAAAATGCCCCTACTCTGATTTCCTTAATAAAACTCGTGCTTTCTATAGTGTATTGTTCAATCTCCGTATGTTTGTATAATCTTTGTAGTTTCTTTTGCTCTTTATTTCTAGTTTCATTCCTTTAATGATCTGATAAAATGCTAGAAATTATTTCAATTTTTATTACATATTACAACTTTTCTTACTGTTTATTCATTTATTTTTGGTAGTACTGGATATTTGAACTCAGGGCTTTGTGCATGCTAGGCAAGCCCTCTCCCACAGAGCTACATCCGCAACCCATACTGTTTTGAGAAAAATCCAGTGCTATTCTGCTTAAATGGTTACATTTTGATCTGTGCTGATTTGCTGTTATGCCCTCTTTTATCTCAATCTCCACTCCATTATTTACTTTTTTATTTTTATCCTTTTAATTAAGGGAAAAAATAAATAAAAATAGCAGGATATATTATAGCAACCCACTTTGACTTTCCATTATCTTGATTTAAAGCCCTGTATTACTCTCACCATCGTGTTTTTGACTGATGTCCCCCTATTCTGCTTTGCTTGATAGTACCAGGTTTGAAAGTTTAGGCAACAGCTGTGAAGATAGTGAGATTCATTATGACGCCCATTCTCGATGACTTTTATCTACTTTTGAAGACCTACAATGTCTCCAATGTTTTGGTTTTGTTCTTTATTGTTTTGATCAATTTTACTATGACTGATGATATAGGCAATTCTATTAGAGATAGTGGGAGGCATTATGGTAACCATTATTGATCACCTTGTATTATGCTTTTACATTATCTATTATGTCCACCCTTTTGATTTGATTGACTCTGTTCTGTTATGTCACATTTGGTTCAACTCCCTTCCAAAAAAATAATAAGAACTGTGGGAGTAACAAAACCCAAAATGTGTAATTGTCATTGTACAAAAGAGAGGAAAAGAAAGTGCTCTAAATGATATAACTGCATGTATGTTTAAGTGTATAAGATAGAAAATGATATCACTGAGTTTTATTGGATCATTGAACAGAACTGTTTGCAGTCTCACTGTTGGAATGTCCACTTTACAAGCTTTAACTTTGTGACTTGAACAATTATTTCTAAGATGACAATATGTAATCCATTAACTAGTGATTTCCTACTGTTTATTTTTTTCTGTAAATCTATATAACTTGTACCCTTTCTCTGCTTTTTTTTTTTCTCCTTAAATAAAATTAAAAAAAAAAAAAGAAAAATCCAGTGCTAATTTATATTCTGCAGATACTGGATGAAATATTTTATAGATATGTGTTAAATTCGTTTGATCTATGGTTTTTGTTTTGTTTTGTTTTGTTTTTTAAAGGCAGGATCTCATTATGTAGCTCAGGCTGCCATTGAACTTGCAGAGATCCTCCTGCTTCAGCTTTTTCAGTGCTAGGATTACAGGTGTGTACCACCATGCCCAGCTCATTTGATCAATAGTTGAATTGATATTTGTTAGTTGATTTCTTTGTGTGTGGATATGTCAGTTGGTGAGAGTGGGTATTGAAGAGAGTATTGAAGTTTGGGGATGGGGTACCGGCAATCAAACTCATTACCTTGTACTTGCTAAGTAGGCGATATGCTGCTGAGCTTTATCCCCATGCTCCCTTTCATCCCTGCCCCTGTTAATGTTTTGGGGTTTATCACTCCCTTTTATATTCTGTATGTTTGTTTTAGGAAATTGATTGAACTGACATTCTGTTCCCATATATTTGTAATTGTTATATCTTCTTGATGGATTGTTTCCTTTATTTGTAGCAACCTTTTTTATGTCATCTAAATGATTTAGGTTTAAAGTCTGTTTTGTCTGATATAAGCATATCTGCTCCTGTTTGATTTTGCACTTCATTTGATTGGAATATCATTTCTTGCACTTTTTCTTTCAGTCTGTGAGGTGCATTTCTTACAGAGAGAGTATTTTTGGGTTTTTAAAAAATTCATTCAATTAGTATTTGTTTTTAATTGGAGAATTAAGACATTTTACTGGGCTGGGGCTTTAGCTCAGTGGCACAGTGCTTGCTTGGCAAGCACAAAGTCTTGAGTTTGCTCCTAGATACCAAAAAACCAAACCAAACCAAACTAAAGCAAACATACAAACAAACAACAAACAGCAAAAAGACCATTTAGTTTCAGTGTTTGTATTGAAATATGCTAACACTGTCACTGTTCCTGTCATTTTTTTTTTCCCCCAATAGTCATTTTGAAAATTCTGTAGTCATTTTCTCCTCTCATTCATCTTAAAGATTTGCTGTTGTAGTGTGTTCGATTTTTTCAGCTTTTCATTTCTTTATCTATGCTTCTAGTGAGATTTATTGTTTCTTGTGCTCTCATGATTGTGCTTTTGTTTTTGTTTTCTGTGTGTAGGATTCCATTAAGTATCCCTAATGCTAGTTTAGTGGTTATGAATTCTTGTAGTTTATGCATAGCCAAAAAGATCTTTTTTTCTTTAGTTCTGAAGAAAAACATTGTTTGATACAAAAATTCAGGTTGGCAATCGTTTCTCTCAGGAGTTTAAACATATCACATGACTTCCTGGCTTTAGTTTTTTACTGAGATATATCTACTGTTATTCTAATTGCTTTGCCTTTGAAGTGACTTTATATTTTTGTCTTGCATGTTTTAATAGTTTGTTTTTGGTCTACTTTTCAAGTTTAATATGTTATAGAGACAATTATGTTATAAAAAGTTTTTTTCTGGTCATGTCTGCTTGGAGTTCTGTGTGCCTTCTGTACTCATAATTTTTCCCAAGACTCGAGAAATTTTCTGTTATTCACTAAATAGGTTTTCTGTGGCACTTGTAGCTCTTCTACCATGTGTACAATTATGTAACTTTAACAATGTCTCTAGATACTGTATGTTCTCCTTGTTCTTTGTAAAATTTTTATTGTATCTGAATCTGGAAGTACATTAGTTTTGTCTTTCAACCTTTGATATTCTTTCTTTTGATTAATATAGTATATTTGTGAAACCTTGAAGTGATTTTAATCTCTTTTATTGTGCTTTTCATTTAGAATTGTTTAGTTTTATTTGAAAATATGTATTTCATATCCTGTATTATCTAATTAATTCAGTTGTTTGGTTATATTCTCCTTGAATTCATTGAGCTTTTTAATAATCATTCCTTTGAGTTTTTTTCTTGGCATTTTCTGTACTTCAGTATTTTGGGAATCACTTACTAGAGATTATGGACTTTATTAGGTGTTATTTAAAAAATATTTTTATGTTTCTGTGTTTAGATTTGCCCATCTTTTCAGTTGGATTTCTGTTTCAATTTTCTCTGAATGTCTTTTTAATAAGCAGAAGTTGATAATATGCTCTGGGATATTGTTTAATTTCAATTAAACTTTTTATTATTTTTTTTATTTTGAAAATCATAAAATACAACAAGACAGAACAAAGCCAATTGAGACAATGCAATGAAACTTATCGAAACAGAATTCTGAATAGAGCAAAATAATTAATCTGAACAAAGCAAAACAATGAAAATATCTGCCTTCAAAGAGAAGATAGAAGGAAATCCCCCATATTCGCTGTATTGCATATATGATCATCCTCCCAAGAGATGCTTAGACCTCTAGCTCCAGGTCAGCATGATCAACTCGACAATACAAGCATTTAGTTGCTTTATGTGCCTTAGTTGATATCAACTCCAGCTGTCCTTGATACCATCCAGTTGTTAACTGGGGGTAGTGGGTAGTTAGGACGTTTGATTCTCAGCCTGCTTGCTGGTAGGCTCACAGGAGACACTGACTTGTTCTCTTGTTGGTGCTCCCACTGCTTGTTCGCCCCACTGCTGCTTACCAGGAAGGAGGCTCATTTTCTTTTGTTCAGTCCCCCAAGTTCCAACATGGCTGGATCTCGGTAGACACTGCCGTGTTCTGTTAGTCTTTGCAGATTTGCTTTGTGCTGAGTCTTTTCAATACTGAGTCAGATTTGCAGCTTGAAAGCCTAATGTCTTTTCTAATCTTTTCTTGAGCGTACAGTGTGCCTAGAACGTGCTGTGGTTTTCTAGATTACATAGCACATACAGATGTGTGTGTGTGTGTGTGTGTGTGTGTATATATATATTTGTTTTTATATTTCTTTGTGTTTGTTTTTTTTTTCCAATCCATTTTATTCAAGAATAAAAAGAAACAAAGAAAGAAAGATGGGAACAAGAAGAAACAAAAAAAAGCTACAACAGCATTTCAAAGCACATCAATGAGGGGGCAGCAGTGGTACATACATAATGCATTGTCATCCTCAGTCATTCACCCAGAGTGCAAGCCATCTGCATTCAGTTGTCTGAACAATGCCAGCACAAATCTTTCTCTTCAATAAATTCAGAAAAATCAGTAGTATAACTATCTTAACTAGTTTTTTGTATACATGTATATATACACACATATAATGTTTTTTCTTTCAGCTTGTCACACTAATGAAATATGTTGTTTACACTTATGTGTTTTACTTATTTCATTAATGAATATACAGGTATTTTTGATTTCCCTAGATTTCTGAAAGAAAATCCCCGTCCGTGACCTTAAGTGGTTTATTTTGTATCTCAGTTTTTTGTTCCAGATAGCTGTGGGTGTTTTGATCTTATTTCATTGTTTTTGAGTAAAAGCCTGCTGCTTTTCTAACTTCAGAAATTTCTGAGTTAAGTGTAATGAGAGGAACATTTTGCACTAGACCTTCAGGTGGCTTCCAGACAAGTTAGAACAGACACATAATCAGTGAGGAGTAGGGTCAATTTGGCTTCCTCCAGAGCCAGGAATGAGGGACTCATACTGAAATCATGGGCCATTATTTTTAAGACTGTTGGCATGCTAAGGGACTTGGTGGAGTAAGGTTAAATAAAAAAATGTCAGCACTTTCCTGTTGTTTTGAAGTTAATCTTTAGTTAATTTACTTTTTAAAAATCTTTTTATCGGTACCGGTATCGGTACTGAAGTGCTTTTTATCGGTATCTTTTTATCAATACCAGGGATCGACCTCCTGCTTGCAAGGCTTATGCCGCTGAGCTAAATCCCCAGCCTCAATTTACTTTTTTTGAGATGACAACTTGCTGTATTGTCCAGGTTGAGCTCAAACTTGGGAGTTATCTTTTAGCCTTCTAAGCACCTGGGCTTATAGATGTGTAGCATTTTACCCAGCTTTTTAAATTGATTTACAACGTTTTCTTGGTTACTGTAAACTTTTGAATATTTTCAGAGTTCTCACAAAGTTGGTTCTGATAGTTTCTCGTTTTTTTTTTTGGCTGTTTCTATGAGAGGGTTGGGGTTTGGGGTTATACACTCTAGCAGTTTGCTTATGTTATCTCCTGTGTGTTTGCTTAATAATCTCCAGTGTTGATGGTTTCCTGTGTTCATTTGCTATAATTCTTTGTTGAAATTTTCTTAACGTTTTGTTCATGTTTTTATTGATTTGTGTTTTCTCATTATTGAATTGTGAAAGATCTTTATACTGAGTGCCAGTCCATTATAAAATTTGCTTGGCAAATAGTTTCTCTCTTTCTTTTTTTTTTATTTGTTTTCTTTCTTTTATTTTTGGTTTGAGCCAGGGTCTCATTGTATAGCCCATGCTGGCCTTGAAGTTGCTGGGATCTTCCTGCATCAGTGCCCTGGGTACTGAGGTTACAAGTGTGTTACTACCATGTGTGTTTTCATTTTATTAATGAGGTTTTTATTATTTTATTATTAAAATTTATTATTTTATTTTATTAAGGTTTTTGATGATGTCCCAACTTATAGTTTTCTTTCTTCTTTCCTTCTTTGTACTAAGGGTTGAACTCATGATCTTGTACTTTCCAGGCAGGCACTTACACCATTGAGCTAAATCCCCAGCCTCCCCCCACCTCCTTTTTTTTTGGTACTGGGAATCAAACTTGTAACCTTGCACTTGCCAGGTGGGTGCTTACACCGCTGAGTTAAATCTCCAGTCCCAAATTTTCTTCTGGAAGTTTTATATTTACAGGTTTTATAATCCATTTAAAGTTAATGTTTGTGCCAAGATGCTTGAAGAATGGGTTGAAGTCCATTCATTTTGCATAGTAATATCATACTAAGGCTTTTTGATATGTACAAAGAACATGGACTTTGGTAAATATGATTAGTTATGACTCTTGGCAGGGTGGGTTCTGCCCTAGAGTATCTGTTGAATTGACAGTCATGTGGTATAAAATAACTCCTAGTGAGAAATACCTCAGTTTTTCATCCTAACAGATATGTTTTTAATATGTACACTTTCTTTTTTCAGCTGTGAATCCTTTGCTTACCTGAAACTCCTTAAGTCAATAGCACAATATAATATAAGCACAATGCTTGCCTTGTGGGTAAGATAATTATGAGATTTAGGAGGAGGGATATGATTTTGAGTTAAGAACTAACTTGGTTTTTGTGTGTGTATCTGTTTGTCTGAGTACTACTCATGGAAATATGAAAAACAGCCACAACTAGTAATCTGAATAAAAAGACAAATTAGTAAACTCTTAAGCGTTAGAAGGAATAAGTAGAGATTGTGTAGGTAGCAGGTTTTAACCTTTTGGCTTACCCAGGATTCACACTTAGCTACTTCCCTAACCCTTTTGAAATTTATTCTGAGACAGGGTCTTACTAAACTGCCTGGGTTGGGCTCAGATTTGTGATCCTCCTGTCTCAGCCTCCCAAAGTGCTGAAATTATAGATGTGTGTGACCGCAACAGGGCTTTTTTTAAATATAAAAATTAAATGTGGTATATATTAGATACAAGATTGCTGTAGCATTTCTTCAATAGATAAATACAGGTTATGTGTAATTTCTAACATAGTAAATGTAATTTCACCTTTTAAAAGACCTGCGTAAGAAAAATAGTTGTAATACAAATGAATTCATTTTATTGTAGTGTTTACCCTGGACCTTAAGTTTGAAAGTATTTGGGTTATTATAATAAATTATTATAAACTAGGTTACTTATAAAAATAGAGTTTTGTTCCTGGAGGCTGAGAAGTATAAGATCAAGGTGGTAACAGATATGGTGTCTGATGATGGCCACTTTCTGGTTTATAGATAGTGTCTTTTTTCTTCTTGCTGTGCCTTCACCTCGTGTGAGGGAGGTGGGTATCTTTTTTATAATGGTGCTAGTTCCGTTTATATGGACTGTACTCTGTGACCTAATATCTCAAAGTCTCCAGGTTTAATACAATCATCTTAGAGGTTAGGATTTCACTGTATCAGTTTTAGGGAAACATAAACATTCAAACCATAGGACTTTCATTCAGTTTATTTAGGAAAAAACCAGAATAAAACTCCAGTGAGATCCGGGCCGCAAACGAAAGCAATGACAGAGGCGCTTGTACCACAGCCTGCGGGAACTTTCTCCCTGACTTGGGGGACCAGACCGGCTCCCCACCGGGCCAGAGACCAGGCTGGAAGGGTGAGAGTAACAGCTGCGGCTGGGAGCTCCGCCCAGCCTGGGGGAACTTTCACCCTGACCTGGGGACTCAGGCCAGTTTCCTACCGGACCTGGGGACCAGGCCAGGTCAGAGACTGTAGCAGCTGGGGCTGAGAGCTCCGCCCGGCCTGCAGGAACTTTCTCCCTGACTTGGGGGACCAGACCGGCTCCCCACCAGGCCGGAAGGGTGAGAGTAACAGCTGCGGCTGGGAGCTCCGCCCAGCCTGTGGGAATTTTCACCCTGACCTGGGGACCCAGGCCGTTTTCCCACCAGACCCAGGGACCAGGCCAGTTCAGAGACTGTAGCAGCTGGGGCTGGGAGCTCCGCCCAGCCTGCAGGAACTTTCTCCCTGACTTGGGGGACCAGACCGGCTCCCCACTGGACCAGAGACCAGGCCGGAAGGGTAAGAATAACAGCGGCGGCTGGGAGCTCCGCCCAGCCTGCGGGAACTTTCCGCCCTGACCTGGGGACCCAGGCCAGTTCCCCACCAGTCCCAGGGACCAGGCCAAATCAGAGACTGTGGCAGCAGCGGCTGAGAGCTCCGCCCAGCCTGAGGAGACACTCTTCCTGGCCTGATAAGCAGGCCATAGTTCCCTGCTGGGTCCAGTGAGTGGGGCCATCGCAGGGTACCCCATCCCAGGCTGGTGGATCTCTCTCCCACACCTGGAACAACACTTGAAGCTTCCAAATACAGGAAAATGAGAAAACAAAAGTCTAAAATGCAATCTCAAACATCCAGCCCATCCCAAGAAAGTCCAGGAGCCATGTGCATAAAAGAAAACACATGCCACATGACTGAAATACCTGAAATAATGGTAACTGAAATAAAGAAGCAAGTATGGGAAGCCTTGAAGGAATTCAAGCTAGAAATATTCTCTCAGATGAAAGAAGAATTGATAAAAGAAATGAAGCCGATGCAAAACATAGCTAAAGAAGAGGCAGTTAAAAAATTAGAGGAACTAAATGGAAGGATAGAATCCCTGGATGAACAGTATAGGAAGCAAACAGAATACATAAAACAGATGCAAAGAGATATACAGGAAATTAGAAACACCATTGAAAGTTGTAAAAACCGCCTCAATGAATGTGAAGATAGAATCTCAGACCTCGAAGCCAAGATTGCAACAAGTGAACAGGAAAGAAAAGATCTTTTAAAAATAACAAGAAATCAGGAAATAACAATTCAACACCTACAGGATGACGCAAAGAGAAACAACATAAGATTGATAGGGATAAATGAAAAAGAAGGGGACAACATAAAGGATGTCAAGAGAATATTTAGAGAAGTAATGGCTGAAAATTTCCCAAACATGAGATTGGAAACTGATATCAAGATCAATGAAGCATATAGATCTCCAAATAGTCACAACCAAAATAAATCTACACCCAGACATATAATAATGACCATCTCAGAAATTGAACAAAAGAATAGAATATTAAAGGCTGACAGAGAGAAAAGACAGATCACCTATAAAGGAAAACCTATCAGAATTACAGCAGACTTCTCAGCATAAACAATAAAGTTAAGAAGAGCATGGAGTGATGTATTTCAGATCCTAAAGGAAAATGATTTTCAACCTAGGCTGATGTACCCTGCAAAACTATCCTTCAAATTTGATGGAGAAATACAATACTTCCATGACAAAGATCAGCTGAAAAACTTCATGATCACCAAGCCAACCCTGCAAAGAATACTGAAAGACAGCCTAGATACATTTAGGAAAAAACAAAGCAGACAGTTGAACAGAGCAGAAAGATAAACATGCAACACCAGAAAGATAATATGTCAACAATAAACCAATTTATAACAGTTCTTACTATTAATGTAAATGGTCTCAATACACCAATTAAAAGAAACAGACTGGCAAATGGATCAAGAAACAAAATCCAACCATATGCTGTTTACAAGAAACCCACCTAACTCAAAAGGATACTCACAGACTCAAAGTCAAAGGATGTAAAACAACATTCTATGCAACAGGAACCCAAAAAAAAAGCGGGGTAGCTATTCTGTTTGCAGACAAAGTCAACTTCAAGCCAATAATGATTAGAAGGGAAAAAGAAGGTCACTACATACTGGTTAGGGGAAAACTCCAAGAGGAAGATATAACTATCTTAAATATATATGCACCAAACTCCAGAGCACCCAGTTATATAAAACAAGTACTAACAGAAATGAAAAACCAAATCAGCAGTAACACAATTCTGACAGGAGATCTTAACACACCATTGACACCAATGGACAGATCAACCAAACAGAAAATCAACAAAGAAATAAAAGAACTGAATTGCACCTGTGAACAAATGGACTTAATAGATATATACAGAGTATTCCACCCAACAACAACAGAATACACATTCTTCTCAGCAGTACATGGGTCATTCTCTAAAATAGACCTTATATTAAATCACAGAACATATTTAAATAAATGCAAAAGGATTGAAATTATCCCTTGCATGCTATCGGACCATAGCACCATGAAATTAGTAATTAATGATAAAAGATACTGCAAAAATCCCACAAACACATGGAAACTGAATAACACACTCCTGAGTAATCAGTGGGTCACAGAGGAAATTAAAAAAGAAATTAAGCAATACCTAAACAAATGAAAATACAGATACAACTTACTGGAATCTATGGGATGCAATGAAAGCCATCCTCAGAGGAAAATTTATTGCACTGAGCTCCCACATAAGGAAAACAGAATGAGTACAAATAAATAACATGATGCTACACCTCAAACAGCTAGAAAAAGAAGAGCAAGTCAAGCTCAAAGCCAAAGAAGAGAGGAAATTACAAAAATCAGAGCAGAAATCAATGCAATAGAGACTAAGAAAACAATCCAAAGAATCAACGAATCAAAAGTTGGTTCTTTGAAAGTATAAATAAAATCGATAAGCCTCTAGCCAACCTTATTAAAAGAAGGGAAGAAAGAGCTCAAATCCATGCAATAAGAAATGAAAAAGGTGAAGTCACTACAGACTCAATAGAAATACAGAAGATCATCAACACCTATTTCGAAAACCTCTACTCTCAAAGGTTTGATAACACAGAAGAAACAGACAGATTCTTAGAAACATATGAAGTACGAAAGATAGATCAAGAGGATGTAAAACTGCTGAATAACCCAATCTCTATCAGTGAAATTGAACATGTAATTAATTCCTTACCTACAAAGAAGAGCCCAGGCCCAGATGGATTTACTGCAGAATTCTACAAGAAATACAAAGAAGACCTAATGCCGACACTCCTCAAACTCTTCAATGAAATTGAAAGGGAAGCAATCCTTTCCAAGTTATTCCTGGAAGCAAATATTACTCTAGTACCAAAACCTGGGAAAGACCCAACCGAAAAAGAGAACTACAGACCAATCTCCCTAATGAACACAGATGCAAAAATCCTCAATAAAATATTGGCAAATAGGATGCAGCAAATCATCAGGAAGATTATACACAATGACCAAGTGGGATTGATCCCAGGCATGCAGGGATGGTTCAACATACGTAAATCAATAAATATAATCCACCATATCAATAAAGCCAAAAGTATGAATCACATGATCATTTTCATAGATGCAGACAAAGCCTTCAATAAGGTCCAACATTCATTCATGGTAAGAACTTTACAGAAAATTGGAATAGATGGTTTTTACCTCAATTTAATAAAGGCTGTTTACGACAAACCAACAGCCAGTATCATACTAAATGGCCAAAAATTGAAAGCCTTTACTTTAAAATCAGGCACAAGACAAGGATGTCCTTTATCACCTCTCCTATTTAATATAGTACTGGAAGTACTAGCCAGAGCAATTAGACGAGAGAAAAATAAAAGGGGTAAAGATAGGAAAAGAAGAAGTTAAATTGTCATTATTTGCAGATGACATGATACTCTACATAGAAGACCCCCTAAACTCCATTGAAAGACTCTTAGATATAATAAATAAATTCAGTAATGTGGCTGGGTACGAAATCAATACTCAGAAATCAATAGCATTCTTATACACTAACAACAAAATCACAGAGAGAAAAATAAGGGAAGCCACACTTTTCACACTAGCAACCAAAAAAATGAAATATTTAGGAATTACTCTTATGAAAGAAGTGAAAGACCTATACAGTGAAAATTATAATACACTGAAGGAAGAAATTGAAGATGATCTCAGAAAATGCAAAGACATCCCGTGTTCATGGATAGGAAGAATAAACATTGTGAAAATGGCCATTCTCCCAAAACTGTTATACAGATTCAATGCAATCCCAATAAAAATACCATCAACATACCTTATAGATCTAGAGAAATCACTCCTAAGGTTCATCTGGAACCAGAAGAGACCTAGAATATCAAAGGCAATTCTAAGCAACAAAGGCAGGCAGGAGGCATCACAATCCCTGACTTGAAGTTATACTATAAAGCAACAGTAGTAAAATCAACATGGTACTGGAATCAAAACAGAGCAGAGGATCAATGGAATAGATTAGAAGATACAACCACAACTACAAACACACTCAACCACCTTACCTTCGATAAAGCAGCCAAGCAGGTTCACTGGAAAAACAACAGTCTTTTTAATAAATGGTGTTGGAAAAACTGGCTCTACATTGGCCGAAAACTAAAACTCGACCCAAGCCTATCACCATCTACTAAATTAAAATCTAAATGGATTAAAGATCTGAATATGAAAACAGAAACACTAAATCTATTGGAAGACAAATCAGGTAGAAACCTTGAAGACATAGGGGTAGGTAGAGAATTCATGAACAGGACTCAAACCGCACGGGAAATACTTCCCAGAATCAGTAACTGGGACCACCTCTTATTAAAAAGTTTCTGTAAGTAAAAAAGATTCTCCAGCATAGTGAAAAGAAAACCCACAAATTGGGAAAAGATCTTAGTGAACTCCCCCTCAGACAGAGGACTTTTGTCTAAAATATATAAAGAATTAAAAAAAATCAGACCCCCAAAATTCAAAGACCCATTCCAAAAATGGGCATCTGAGATGAATACACACTTCTCAGAGGAAGAAATACAAATGGCAAATAAATACATGAAAAAATGTTCATCATCATTGGTTATTAGGGAAATGCAAATTAAAATCACACTGAGATTCCATCTTACTCCTGAAAGGATGGCCAAGATCATGAAAACCAACAACAAGTGCTGGAGAGGCCGTGGGGAAACAGGAACTCTCCTACACTGTTGGTGGGAGTGTAGACTGGGACAACCTTTGTGGAGGTCAGTCTGGAAATTCCTCAAAAAGCTGGGATTGGAAGTCCCATTTGTTCCAGCTATTCCACTACTAGGCATCTTCCCAGAAGAACTGAAAGCATCATACCAAAGTGATATATGCGCACCTATGTTTATAGCAGCACAATTTGTAATTGCCAGATCTTGGAAACAACCCCAATGTCCATCAACTGGATAAAAAAGCTGTGGTACTTCTATATAATGGAGTACTACTCAGCTATAAAGAAGGATCACATTGAGGTGTTTATCAATAAATGGGCACAGCTTGAAACCATACTCATAAGTGAACTAAATCAAACTCACATCTGTGAACTCTGAATAGTTTCCCTAGTGTAGGAAATGAATGAAATATATAAAAGTGCGTGATAACCATGATTCCCCATTATATGGCCTTGAAGCCTTATAAAATTTTCACTCATTAATTGGAATGGCTTTATTCTGGGCTGTTTGATATTATGGCTGGTGATGCAATGAACAGCTACTTTGAAGAAAATAAGACATAATAACAGCTAGTGCCGTTTTAATACCATCTTGTCTTAAAGCCGCACCAAACTATGGTTCTTCTGTCTCCATTGATTTTATCATGTTGTAACTTGCTGGATTTTATCGTATGTGGTAGTATAAACAAAATTGTTATAGGCAAAGAGATAATATTGAAACCATTGATCATTTTTTCTGTTAGCTGGTTCTAAATACTCTACAATGCTTTCATCCACTTGAATGGTGTTACACAGTCTTGATATGTTTGATGCTATAGCATATGAAGTTATATTCAAATATTTCCCAGAAAAAGACACTATGGTAACTACCATTAAGTTGGGTTATTTGGTGCTGAACCACTAGGTTGCTGAAAGTGTCATGCTTTAACTTGTATTGTTATGTTGTTATGCCCCCTTTTATCTCATCCTCTCCCTTATTCATTAAAAAATTATTTAATTTAAAAAATATCAACCAATAAAAAATGCTGCTTGGTCTGTAGGGAAAAAGAAACCCTTTACAACTGTTGGTTAGAGAGTAGACTAGTACAAACACGTGGAAATCAGTGTGGAGATTCCTCAAAAAATTAGGATTAGAGGTCCCATTCAACCCAGGTATTCCCCTTCTGTGTATCTTCCCAGAAGGATTGAACAACATCACACCACAGTGACATATGTGCAACCATAAGGTTCAAAATTTACAATAGTCACTGTGAAATGGGAGGAAACTGCTCAATAAAACGAAGAAACTAAGATAGGGGAAAAGAGAAAGGATGGAAGGGAAAAGAAAAAAAATGCAAGTTAGTTATACCATTAGTGTCACTTAGTTCTCTGAATAGGAAAGGTTGTGCTAATATTGATTGAAGAAATTTTTATGCCCATATTTTATACTTGAGTGACTAAAGATAATGATGTGTAATTTATCAACAATTGTTACTTTTTCATTATTTTGTTGTGAAAATTTGTTTTACCTTTTCTTCTTAATATTACCAAATAAAGTAAAAAAAAGAAAAAAACCTAGTTATGCACTAGAATATTTTATTATCAATTTCAAATAATTTCTGTCAGAATTCTCATAAGTGACCAACATTTTACCTTGTTGTTGTCGTGTGGAAAGTTGTTGATTTAATCTTGTGGCTTTTAAAATTTTAGTGTGCTTTAGAATCACCTGGAAGGATTTTTCAGTTGGAGGGAATGTTAAAAGAGATTTTTGGTCACCATCCCTGGAATTTTTGATTTCGGAAATCTGGGGTGGAGCGTAAGAATTTTCCTCCCTCCCTCCCTCCCTTCTTTCCTTCCTTCCTTCCTTCCTTCCTTCCTTCCTTCCTTCCTCCCTCCCTCCCTCCCTCCCTCCCTCCTTTCCTTCCTTCCTTCCTTCCTTCCTTCCTTCCTTCCTTCCTTCCTTCCTTCCTTCCTATCAAACTGACAACCTCAGGTTTGCCAGGCAGGCCCTTATGCCACTGAGCTAAATCCCGAGCCCAGAATTAGCATTTAAACAAATTTAATGCTGCTAGCCTAGGAACTCTGCTTTGAGAATCAGTTTTTTAGGAAAGAACTATTTATGTGTCTTTATTTGTTTATTTATTTATTTAATTTTTGAGTTCAACATTTATAGTTCTCCTAATAGTCACTGGAAAATCACTGTAATTTGTAGTTATGCTAATATTTACTATTGCCTTAGCAGTGCTATATGCTCATTTATGCTCATTTGTTTTTTCTTCTGTGTTCTCTGGCTGTTAAGTATATCATACAAGCCAAAAGCCTGGCAATCATCCTAGATACCTTTTCCTGCTTAACTCCTTATTTTGCTTAAGAATCTTTTGTTTGTAGAAATGATAGAAACTAAGTTGACCTCATTTAAAGAGATAGAAAAAGCTTGTTATAATGGTACAAAAGTATTCCCCTGAAGTTTTGTTAGACCTCACAGAGTCTAGAAATGGAGATTAAAAACTATAAGAAGTTAGTAAGGAAACTTATCTCTTGCCCTCCCCCCCCCTTTTTCTAGGACTATGTGTAATTCTCTCTTATTTGCTTTATTCACCAGTCTTTTCCTTTAATTACTTCTCAGTATATTGAGTTTACTGAGTAAGTTTAGTTGAACAAAAGAAGCAAGATACTTTATACTGAATAATACTGAATAATTCATACTGAATAATTCCACTCATATAAAGTCCCCCCAACCAATTATTTCTGCTATTAGAAGCCTGGCAATCACCTGGGGGTGATTAAGAGTGGTAACTAGAAGAGAGTATAAAGGATCTTTCCTGAGGTCTGGATTATGTCTTTCTTTTAGCTTGATGCTAGTTAGATAGGTATGTTCAATTTGTGCAAATTCATTGAGTTATGTGTTTGGGTATGTGTATTTCTTTATAGTGAGTAATTTTCTTCAGTAAAACTTAAAAAGACACCCTTTCTTAAAGACTACATTCCTTATTTAATAAAAAAAGTATTTTCTCATCTTTCCCAGGTTTTGATAGAAGTCACTAAGAATAAGAAAATTCATGACCCACTCTTATTTTTCCTCTTATGTTTTTCTGTGTGTATGTTTTTTTCTTTCTTCTTCAATATGGTCTGGTAGGGAATAAGGATATTGAAAAGTATGTGTTGGTGCCTCATGTGTGTGTGCTGGGAAGGGATATGTTTATCTTAATTAGTGGTGAGTCCTTTCTTGGTGATTGTTCTTTCTGTGATTGTTACCAATACAGTATAGCAGACATCTTAAGTGCTGGTTCCCACATAAGTAAGTTTTCTAAGAATGAAGTCTTTTCTTCTCCACATTGCCTTTAAATAGAATATCTACTCTAGCTCATTGTTTTCAACAGCCCCTCCCCTACAGCTTCTTGCTATATCACATTAGAGGTCAGCCCTTGGTTTTTCTAGAACCTCATTCATTTGCCTTGTTACTTCCATTGTTACCACTTCATAGAGGCCAGGAGGATTTGTGGATTGTTCTACCTCATTGCCCCGTGTTTGCCTTTGGTGAGCTGGACATCTGGGGTTGCATCTTGTTTGTTTGTTTTTTCTTCTTCTTCTTTTTTGTTTAATTCCTGGGTTGCTGCTTGTAAATTGCTTATGGTGAGTAGCTTTATTACTAGTCTTACTAGGATATGACTATTACATCTCAGAAATGTCTTCTAGGTTTAGCTGGCTTTTGGGTTTTGACTTTCTTGCAATATTCTACCTCTTCAGTTCATTGTGGATGAGAAGTTGCTGCATACTTGGTCCAGCCCCTGGTTCTTTGGCACTGACCTGTAGCTCTTTTTTTTAGTTTTTTTTTTTTTTTTTTTTGGTCTTTTTTGAGGCAGGGTCTCATTATACAGTTTAGGCTGGCCTTGAGCTCACTTGTAGTCCAAATTGATCTCAAATTCACAATGATTCTCCTGCCTCGAGTGCTGGGATTACAGTATGAGCTGCTATGCTAAGCTTTTTCTTTTTAAAGTTTAAAGAGAAAAAAAAAAAAAGAAACTGATGCAGACTTTCAAAACAAGATAATAGGAAATTAAACAGTGAGTAGTATATTTCATATTGTTAGCTTTAAAGTAATTCCTCAGATTATAAATTACAGGCATGCATAACTGAACAAATAGTATGGCCTGTAGTATTTTTAATGACTCTTAGGTAGTGTCAGTCTTGGTATACTAGGAAGAACAGCTGGTTGGAACCATTATGTCTCTTTGGCTAAAGCAATACATTCAGCAATAGTAATAATATCAAAGACAACCTAGAAAATGACAAACTGAGGTAAATATTAGTTTGCCACTTCTTTTTTGCACCTACATGAACTTGTAGTTTTATTTGTGCATGACACTACCACACACTCACTTTAAAATTCTTTTTAAAGGGGATAAAACCAAGGAAAATAAAACAATAAGACCAATCAAAATAAACCAATACAAGTGATACAGGACTTCAAAACCTTACGAAATCAACAATAGTTACTCAATGCCGTTTGTTGTCTTAAAAATGGCTGCAGATACCTTTAGACGTAGTAAAAATCGAACAGAACAGAATAGAATAGAAACAATAAAAACAGAACAATAATTTCAGTAAAGTACTTCCAAACAAGCCAGTAGTAAATCCAAAATGGCTACCATAGTATGTCTTGCTGTCTTTTAAATAGCTGCTCATGCCATCAGATTTAACATAATCAAAAAAAAAAATAAAAGAGAATATAACAATGAAAATGATATGGTTTTCAGGTGGGGATTGCTTCCTGGTGAGGCCTGGTTCTCTCCCCCTGCAGTCCACAAATGATGTTAACTCACACAGAGAGGCTTGGCTCTGGCTGTTCCCACTCTGGTGGCAGTCTGCTCATAGCACTGGTTTCCAGGTGGGCTAATTTGCCACTTTTAACTCTATGGACTAGATTTGTGGTCATATAACAAAATCTAAAACAAACCAGAAAATTTCATGTAGGTAATGAGAATTTTACCCTCAGGGAAGAAAATTTAAAAGCAGTTGGGGGAAAAAAATTAGAGAAATAGAAGAGGAAGATACTAGAAGCAAAGCTGGATTACAAAGGAGGGTCTCACAAACTTTGGGAAATTGGTGTGCAAGACAGGAAGGAAAGAGATAAGGAGAAATAAAAATAATAGAACAGAGCAACAACCTCAAAGGAAAAAACCTAGAAACTGTTCATGCTTTTATAAAAACAAGAATAATCAACAAAGAAAGAAACAAAACAAAAACAAAAAAAAAACCAGAACCAAAACAAAAAAATAACAAAAGAACAAAAAAAAAAAAAAAGGAAAAGTAAATGTCTTTTTTAAGGTATGTCTTTGTTGTCACTAGTAGACAACATGGGGAGTCAGAGTCCAGATCTATGTTGATTAATCCCAGCAAGTTAGCAGTAGCTTTATGGAGGGCTAGTGGCTAATCCCAGGAAGCCTGCACCTTTATTTTTTATTTTCTCTGAAATTCAGTTTGGTTTTTGGCTGTGAGGCTGGAACCAGACCCATTCAGCCTGCAGCAGTGGGCTTGCCTTCTGCAAACTTGAGCTGGGAGCCACTAGATGGAACCTGCAGTTGTTCTGAGTTCTGAGCTCAGTTGGCCCTCTCCAAGATGGCTCCCACCTAGTGGCTCTCTCCCACAGTACCTCTCATCCAGCACTACTCACAGGCCACTGAAATCTGACCTATTTAAATGTTCCCTTCCACTGGCACCTCTCTCAGTGGAGGCCCTCAGGGGTTGCCAGCAGTCACTATGTTTCTGCTGGTTTAAACTGCCTCTCCCATGTAGGGAGTCCAACTCCAAGAGAAGATGTGGCCTATCATCTCCTTCTTCCTTAAGGTTTCTCTTTGCTCTCCCTGTGAACTTCAGTTCTTGCTTCAGGTTCTTTCTGGGTCCAGGGGACCCACTTTCCTTCTTCATCATGTTGCTGTATTTCATTGTTTGGATACCACATCTTGGGGAGGCTCTTTCTCTGTTGCTTTGCCATATTCTTAGAATTCAAAGAGAGGTCAGACTTGTATAGTGGGTTATCAGAATTAGTGCCCATGCCCTATATCCTACTAAGATTTCTCCTTGATTCATATGTACCATTTCATCTTTGACACTCCAAATGGTAGATATATAGGGTGTTCCCTTGGTTCCTTCTGTTTACATTATTAAATACTTCCAACTTACTTTTCCTTACTCTTCACTCTGAGGAAGTTGTGTAGACATCTTGTAACTGCTTTAATGTTTCAGTGCCCCAATTTCCCCCTTTATCCATTCATTTTTATTTGTAAGCATTTATTATGTTCTGGACACGCACCACCAACCAAGTACTTTCCCATATTTGTGAACTTATCAAACATAATATATGGTCTTGGAGAGTTTTTTTCTTTTTCATTTTTTCTCAGAGAGATGAGAATTTTTATTTTTTTTCTTTGTGGCTTTTAGTATTTTCATAGTATCAGGTAATGAATGTGGTAGATTAACTAATGGTCAACTGGTAACACCCAGCTAAATTGAATCAGTGTGAGGATTGTTGTCAGCAGCATAAAAACAGAACTAGAGAAGATGGTACACTGTTGATTGTCATAGAGAAGCTTGTTGCGATGGCTTTCTTGGTATGAACTCGGCTGTCTTCATCATCAGAGGAGCTTGGGACCTCAGTGTTGTGAAAGGTAGCTGCAGTTCTTTTTCAAGTTGATTCCATAGTTAACTGTAACAGCTATTGAATGGGAAATATAAAACATTGGTACTTTTTAAGTATAATGAATGTTGTAGAGATATTAAATATAAAGTTCTTATACTTTATAAAGATACTGAAGACTTCTATTTTCTTCTTTCTCCTTTGAAGGATGTGATAACTGGACTTAGTCCCCTGCTCTTCAGGAAGCTCAGTAATCCTGACATATTTTCATCTACTGGAAAAGCTAAACTCCAGCGACAGTTTAGTCAGGATGATTGTAAGTTACGAAGAGGAAGCCTGGCCAGTTCCCTGTCAGGTAAGTATCTGCTTAAAGATGGAAGACTGAGGTATCAGTGTTAGAGTATACTTAGTTTGTGTGAGGCCTTGGATTCAATCACTAGTACCTCCACCAAAAAAAAGTCAGGATTATGTTATCAATAAAATTAAAAGTGTATCAACTAAATGTAACACACACATGGTTCAATCTTCTTTTCTTTGCTAGTTCCTCCTGGATTCTCTGAATGCTAACTACCTGAATGTAAAAAGTATTCTTTCCTATTTGCTCTCTATCAATTTGACTTTTTTTTTCCCTCTCTTCCTACTTTTTAAACAAATTTATTTTAAAGAGAATAAAACCAAATAAAACAATAAAACCAATCAAAATAAAACAGTGAAACTGATATAAGACTTCAAAGTAGGATGATAGGAAATCAACAATGGTTACCATAATACCTCTTACTGTCTTTAAAATTGCTGTCCATAACATCAGACATAATAATTAAAAAAAAAAAGAATAAAACCAGTCAAAATAGAACATTACAGAAAACAAAACAATCAGATATCACAAAATAGTGAAAACAGTATTGGATTTCAAACACAAGACAGAAGGAAATCTTCCATAGTTGCTATATTGCATATTGTTATCTTTTAAATAGATACTTGGATTACCAGCTTTAGGCCTGAAAATATAAGCATTATATTGGCATTACATTGTCTTTGTACCTCAATTTCTATTAATTCAGGCTGTGTTCCTACAAATCAGCTGGTTACTTACTGGGGGGGGGAGGTGCAGCTCTTCTTGTCTCTCAGCCTACATGACCGTTGGCTTACAGGAAGGGCAAATTGGCTTCTTGTTTCTTCTCCCAGCCTCTCATGGCTGCTTGTAGCTCATGGCAAGGGTAAATTCACTTTTGGTTCACCCTGGCCCCTCATACCTGCTGCTGGCTCATGAGAAGGGCGAATTGGCTTCTTGTTTCTCCTCGTGGTCATGGATGGCTACCACTGGAACACAGGAAGGGTGAATCGACTTCTTGTTTTACCTCTTAGCCCTGTGTGGCTGCTGCTGGCTCATGGGAAGGGTAAATGCTCTCTTCCCACTTCTGTAAATAACATATTTTTTCCTTCTTTGGATTCCTATTTTTTTCCATATCTAAAACCTAATACCTATAGTGCTTTTCCACCTCTTCCAAAGAAAAAGGCAATTTAAAAATTCAAAGGAAAAAAATTACACAAAGAAATCTTGGCCCAAATAGAAAACAGTAAGATGTAACATAATTGTAATTAGGTAGTAAAGAATATCTGACCGTAGCTAAAAATATAGATCAGTAGAGTAGATCATGTAAGCCTACCATTCTCCTTTGGGTAATACTTAACAATTTTGAACTTGTTTTTACTTTAAGTTTCTGTTTGAAGTTATTATCTTGGCTGTATTTTCTCATTCTCTTATTTTGCCAATCATATTTTTAATCCATGCAGCCATTTCTTGTTTGCTTTTGCATAGACTTGTTCTTATCTTTTAGGAATCTATTTATCTTCTAATTGTCTATGAGTAAGTAGAGTTCCGGGTTAAAATTTTTTTTTTTTTGTCTTTTTCGTTTTTATCGGTACCAGGGATCGAAACTCACGACTGCCTGCTTGCAAGGTAGGCATTTATGCCGCTGAGCTAAATCCCCAGCCCCCTAGGGTTAAAATTTTTTAAAAAGTTTAAAAAAAAACCTGGCTCAAGAGCCAGTTGTGGTGGCTCATGCCTGTAATTCCAGCACTCGGGAGGCTGAGGTGGGAGGATCGTTGCGAGTTCCAGAGCAGCCTGGGCTACAAAGTGAGCTCAAGGCCAGCCTGAACTGCATAGTGAGACTCCGTCTCAAAAAAGACAAAAAAAAAAAAAAAAAAAAAAAAACAAAAAACCTGGCCCAATTTTTTTTTCTCTTGAGAACTTATCAACTAGAATCCAGGGTTTTTTTTGAAGCATTAAATAGCTTCTCTTCTGAAAGGTAATTGCATGTTTCTAGGGTTGTACATTGTGGATGTGGGTGTATTTGACTGTTCTGTGTATGGAGTTCTTAGTTAATCTGATTTCAGCCTGCTGTCTTGCCTTATGATTTTTTAGGTTCCTTCCTCTCTTCTTGCCCCCATCTTTTTTTTTTTTTTTTTTTTAATTTTATTTAAGGAGAAAAGAAAAAAAAAAAGCAGGGAAAGGGTACAAGTTATACAGATTTACAGAAAAAAAATGAACAGTAGGAAATCACTAGTTAATGGATTACATATTGTCATCTTAGAAATAATTGTTCAAGTCACAAAATTAAAGCTTGTAAAGTGGACATTCCATCTATGATACTGCAAACAGTTCTGTTCATTGATCCAATAAAACTCTGTGATATCATTTTCTATCTTATACACTTAAATATACATGCAGTTATATAGTTTAGAGTACTTTCTTTTCCTCTCTTTTGTACCATGACTATTACACATTTTGGGTTTCATTGCTCCCACGGTTCTTATTACTTTTTTGGAAGAGAGTAAAACCAAATGTGACATAACAGAACAGAATCGGTCAAGTCAAAAGGGTGGACATAATAGATAATGTAAAAACATAATACAGGTGATCAACAATGGTTACCATAATGTCTCCCGCTATCTCTAATAGAATTGCCTATATCATTAGTTATAATACAATTGAACAAAACAGTAAAGAATAAAACCGACAAAACCAAAACATTGGAGACATTGTAGGTCTTCAAAAGTAGCTAAAAGTCAACAAGAATGGGCGTCATAATGAATCTCATTATCTTCACAGCTGATGCCTAAACTTTCGAACCTGATACTATCCAGCAAAACAGAATAGGGGAACATCAGTTAAAAACCAGATGGTGGGGGCTGGGGATTTAGCTCAGCGGCATAAGCACCTGCCTTGCAAGCAGGCAGTCGTGAGTTCGATCCCTGGTACCGGTAAAAATGAAAAAGACCAAAAAAAAAAAAAAAACCAGATGGTGAGAGTAATACAGGGCTTTAAATCAAGGTAATGAAAAGTCAAAGTGGGTTACTATAATATATCCTGCTATTTTTTTCCTTTAATTAAAAGGATAAAGATAAAAATAAATAATGGAGTGGAGATTGAAATAAAAGAGGGCATAACAACGAAACAGCGCAGATCAAAACATAACCATTTAAGCAGAATAGTGTTTCACCACCAGATAATCCTAACCTAAAAGTAGTTACCATATTGTTTCTTTCTTTGAAATCCTTGAGTACAACTTCGTATACTGTAGCATTAAGTATATCAAAACAATGTAAAACCATTCAAGAGAATGACAGCATTACAGAGTATTTAGAATCGACTAACAGAAAATGAACAATGGTTTCTGTATAATCTCCTTGTCTTTAAAAGGTTTTTGCTTATACTATCGTACATAATAAAATCCAATAAGATACAGCCTATTTAGACCATTGGAGACAGAAGGACAAAAGCTAGATGAGACTTCAAAACAAGATGATACTAAATCAGTATTACCTATTAAGATGTCATTTTCTCCAAAATAGCTGTTCCTATCATCCAATCTTCTCTGCCTCATTTCTGTTAAGCTCTTTTTCTGTCAGTAGCTGTCAGTTTGTCTTCTTCATTTTGTTCTCTGCTCCATTTGTTGTGGCCTCCCCGCCACTATTTCTGGGTTCTTTGTATTTTTCTTTTTTTAGAATATCCTGCAATACTTTCTGTAGAGTTGAATTGGTGGTTGCAAATTCCCCCAGTTCCTCTTTATCCTGGAAGCACCTTGTTTTTCCATCAATTTCCAGGGACAGTTGTGCAGGATATCTCAATCTTGGCTGGAGATTATTTTCTTTCAATGCTTGAATTATTTCCCCCCACGCTCTTCGTGATTTGATGGTTTGTGCAGAGAAATCTGCTGTAATTCTGATGGGTATTCCCTTGTAAGTGGTCTGTTTCTTGTCTCTTACAGCTTTTAATATTCTGTTCTTGTATTGAATTTCTGGAATTTTTATTATTATATGCCTGGGTGTTGCTCTGTTTGGGTTGTAGGTAGCTGGGGTCCTGTATGCCTCATACATCTGAGTATCTTTACCTTTTGCTAAATTAGGAAAATTCTCCTGGATTATTTCTGTGAGTAGCTTTTGTAGTTCACTTGTTTGTGTCCCTACTTCTTCTTTTATGTTCTTAATCCTTAAGTTATGGATCCTCTTATCATCTTCTTGTCTTTGTATTATTGCTGTTTGTTTCTTTGTTATTTTTAAGAAGTTTTTCATTTCATTCTCCCATATTACAAGTCTGCCCTCCAGTTCAGATAGTCTGTCCTTAGTTTCTTTCAAGCTGTTATGCCAGTCTTCGATAGACTTCTTAGTATCTTGGTAGTCCCTTTGAACCTGCTTCACGTATTCTATGCTTTCTCTGTTTTCTCCATCAAACAATTCTCCCCTTTTTTTCTGTTCTTCCATTCCATCACCTGTTTTTTCTTGGGTGGTGCTTAGCATTTCTCTAACTATTCTGCATACTTCTAGCTTCAGGTCGTTGATAACTTCATTCCTGAATTGGTGTATGAGGCTCTCTATATGGTGCCTTATGTGTATTGGTGCGGTGTCTGCTATTGCCTGTTTCTCAGAATTGGGGGCCGAGGAGACTTTCTTGTTGCTGCCTCTTCCCATGCTGCCTCTTCTTCTCTGTTCCTTATATATGCAAGCTTATATAAGAGGCCCAGCTTCTCTCCCAGTCAGCCACAGCCTGATCGAATTGCGCCAGTTAGGTGTTCCCGCTCACCGCTTTGCACCAGGGAGTTACGGACCAGGCAGCCTACGCGTCTCCCCTCCCGGCCACCGTCAGGCTCTGGGATCTGGGTTGGGACAGTCTACCAGGTCCGCCGGCAGCGTCACGCATGCCAGGCACTTTTCACCAATCCCGCCCGAGAGGGGGATGTGTGGCTGGAGTCGCCACCGCGCCCTGCTCCCGCAGGACTGCTCGGGCCCAGAAAGTCCTCTGCTGGAGTCAAACTGTGGTAGAGTGTCAGTTTCTCTCACTCACCTCACCATAAGTCAGTGCACGCCTCCCTGCCGTTCGCAGATTGCCGTTCTCAGAGCTTCTGCACGTCTCTCCCCTTGCCGAGCCGCTGTAGAGGCAGCCAGCCGCTGCGCGGCGGGAAACCCAAATCGCGGCTTACAATGGCGCGGTTCCAGCCTCCACACCGAGTCTTTTCTGTTCCTGTTTTAGCACCAGGACTGCATTCCAAGTTGGCTTCTCTCAGCCCAGTTCGTTCCTGAGTCAGCAGAGCATATCTCCACCTGCTTATGTCTCCTTAGTCCGCACCATTCCTGGCTTCTGAGCCGAGTCTTTCAGAGAGCCTCCGGTAGTTGCTGTTATCTGTCCGCCATGTTCTCCCGGAAGAGTCAAATGGCAACTTAATTGTGTGTACTGAGCAATTGGCTAGATCTTACATCTTTGACATCCTCCATAATATATTAAAAGATCACTGTGTGTCTTTCCGGTCTGTAAGAGTCCTTCCATGAGGCCTGTAGGCCGTAGAAGTCTCAGTAAGCCGTCTAGCCGGGACAGAAATTCTCAGCACTACGTTGTGGTCAGGGCAGCCATGACACCGGCACCTTTTTTTTTTTTAAAGACAGGGTCTCCCTATGTAGTTTAGGCTGGCCTTGAACTCACTGTGTAGTCCACGCTGAATTTGGAATGATCCTTTTATCTCAGACTCCCCAGTGCTGACATTATAATTGTGCACCACCATGCCTGACTCCCCCTCCATTTTTTTGTGTCTGGTACCAGAAATGTAGACCAGGGCATTGCATTTGGTATGCTGTTAGACTACTTTTTCAGCCTTAGTTAGATTTTTTAAAATTTTAAGACGGAGTCTTGCTAATTTTCTCAGACTTGTCTTAAACTTGTAATTCTCTTGCTTTAGCCTTCTGAGTATTTGGGATTATAGATGTATACCATTGTGGTTGTTGTCCTTTGTAAGTACTGAATATAAGTTCACATAAAGTTCAATTCACACAAACTGGTACCTCTCAACTATAACCGACTCTGTGCTTGTTATGGTTCATACCTTTCTTTAGGTTATAATCGATATATTTGCTTTAGTTTAAAAAAAATTTTTTTTTTGTGAGTGTGGTTGCAGTATTGGATTAAGCCGTTGGCTTCATTCATGCTGTCTATGTGTGTTACCAGTGACTGTACAAGTGTGCTACCTGTGAATTCTACTCCCAGCCCTTCCCAAAGTATTTTTAGTTCTTTATAGTCAGTCAGTGCTGGTCTCTCTTGTATGGCCTTTATTTATTTTGCTTCTTTATTTTCATTTTTGTGGAATCTCTTGGAGGACAAAAGACAAAACATGTAATTACTCTAGTTTATCTTTTTGGTCTTGAGGATTGAATCTACGGTATCACACATACTAAGAACATGCTTTATCATTAAACTGTTTTACAAGTGTTCATTGATAGATTTAACTAGGAATACTTTCTGCAATAATTTCTTCAACTGTTCTAAGACTAGTAATTAGAATAGCAACAAAGCTTTTTGTAAATAAGAAGGAGAAGAGAGGTTGAAGGGAGAAGAGGGGAATGGGAAAAAAGAATTAAGATATATCATGTGCAGGTATAAATTCTTTATGATGAATGTTATCATTATATATATCTAAAATGTACCAAGAAAATTAATTAAAAATAAAAGAATAGTAATTAGAATTTTAAAAAGGTTTTTTTTCCCCTACTTATTTTACTAAAGAGCTAGTTCTGTTTATTCATGTTATTTCTTCCTTTTTGTGTTGTTTCTTTCCCTCAAATTTTTGGCAACATTTGGTGCCTTAAGCCCTTACTGAAGTATTTCCAAATGGGTTCCCCCTAAAGTTGTATAAGCATCTTTCCTTAGCAGGCCCTTATTTTGGAACAGAGATATGGTAATTAGCTTTTGTAGGTAGGTTCAATCAACAAGCTATCTTTCCTTTAGAATATAGGTGAGGAATAGGAAGGTGGTCTGCAGCACGGTACAACACTTGCAAAATGAAGAGATGGTAGGGAGTTAGGGTGTATGATAGGCTCATCATCATCATCTTCATCACACTACCACCAACACCATCATCATCATCTTTTTTATTTTAAAGAGAATGAAACAAACCAAAATAGGACAGAATAAAGCCAATCAAAATAAAACAGTGTAGGTGGTACAGGATTTCAAAACAAGATAATAGCAAGTTAACAGTGACTACCATGATGTCTCTTGTCTTCAAAATACCTGCCCACATCATCAGACATAGTAAAATTAAACAGAACAGAATAGAACCAATAAAAACAAAACAATGAACATGACACAAGATTTCAAAACAAGATAATAGTAAATCCAAAATAACTACCATAATATATCTTGTTATCTTGGCAATAGCTGCCCATGCCATCAGATATAATAAAATCAAACAAGACCAATGAAAACAATACATGACTTTAAAACAAGATGATAGGGAATTAATAATGGCCACCACATTCAGAAGGAGATCCCCTATAGATGCTATACTGTGTATTGTTATCCTCTACATAGATCTGATTTCTGCCTTTAGGCCTGCAAAGTTAATGGAACACTGAACACTACAAGCATTAAGTTCTCTTACTCAATAGCTATTATCTCAGCCTGTGAAAACAAGATCAGCTGGTCACTCACAGGTTGTCATGGACCTTGGCTCTTGTCTCCCAGCCCTGCATGCCAGAAGAGACTTACATCTCATTCTCCCTGTGGTCTGCAAATGGCGCCAATTCACAGGAAGTGGCTGGCTTCTTGTTCTTCTTGCGGCCCACACATGGTGCTGACTCATGGGAAGTGCTGGCTTCTTTTTCTCCTCCCTGGGGCTCATGCATGTTGTCAACTCACAGGAAGAGACTGGCTTTTTGTTCTCCTTGTTACCAACTCATAGGAAGGGGCTGGCTTCCAGTGTATATGCTTGATATCCTTATTTTTTATTTTTATTTTTTGTGGCAAAGTTTATTTGAGAAAGTAAAAGTGAATTGCGAGAGAAAATAGGTCTGCAGAATGTACCTAGGCCGAGTAAAAGAAAGAGCAGTAAGAGGACACCCTACAGAAGTCAGGGCCAAACCAGCCATGGTGGCACATGCCTGTAATCCTAGCACGTGGGCGACTGAGACTGTAGGATTGCTGTGAGTTTGAGGCCAACCTGGGCTGCAAAGTCAGTTCAGGCTCAGCCTGACCTTCATAGTAAAACCCTGTCTTAAAAAAAAAAAAGAAAAAAAAAAAAAAGGAAAAAAAAATCAGTGCAGTTACTATGAAGAAAGTCATGGTAGCCTTGATATCTTTTTAATAATCTTAATTCTTTATAAAATTTGCTCGTATCTCATCATTTTATTTTATTTATTTTTTTTCTTTTTCATTTTTATCAGTACTAGGGATCGAACTCACCACCACACACTTGCAAGGCAGGCTCTTATGCCGTTGAGCTAAATCCCCAGCCCCTCATCATTTTATTTAACTGAACTTTTATGTCTTCTTTATGCTTGTTGAACTTTTTATTAAATTCTTTATGGTTTTTAAAAAAATCCTTTATTGTTTATATATCCTGTTTGAGTTCACTGAATATCTTATAGATTCATTTGTTTCTTTTATTTTTTCAAACATTTAACTATTTGATTTTTGAGTTTTTTTGCTTGTGACTTCCTCTACTACAGTGTCTGTGGATTAGCTTTTGGAGAAGTTGAAACTTTGGAGGTGTCTTGATGGCTCGTTTTCTCATGTTTCTTTTTGTGTGGAGGATTAAGAGTCACTGTCACTGTTGTAGTGATCTCTTTAGTTGTATATGTTTCTCTGTGCTAGACTTTGGCTTTGGTTATGTTTTGGAATTTTTGTATCTCTTTATCATATTCAATGTGACAGATCATTTTTGGTTACCACATTGCATGGAAAGAACTCTGGTTATATTAGCACAGAAACATGGAGTCCTCTCAGTTCTATTTGTACTGTAGTCAGAATTTGATCAGTGTGCTCACACTTGGAGAAACTTAATTTTAGCAGTTGTGGTGGTGGGGGTTTGATCTCAAGTCCTTTGTTGAGTCCAGGTGGGTGAATATGTCTGCTGGTGCTTCTGCATGTTTCCCTCTGACGATTTACTGTTTTGTCTTCCAGTGAGTTAATGAGGGTGGTTTGGACTTGTGTCTTGATCCCTATGCAGGTAGTGCTTTGTTTGGTTTCAGCTGTTCTTCAGTGGGTGTGGCTAGCTATGTGTGTTTTGCTTCTGTCTTGTAACCAGTTGTATTGTGAGAGGGAGGGTCAGTGTGAGGTGATGAAGTACTTTGTTATTTTGTTACTTTCTTGTCACTGAAACACAGGACCCAGTACCAACAGTTTGAAGGAGGAAGGGTTTATTTTGACTGACAGATTATAGAGGTTTCAGTTCATATCAGCTGTCTCTAAAGTGGGATGACATTACAGAGGAGAAACAGTTCATGACAAGGCAGACATGAAGCAGAGAATTCCTTATTCTTTCACTCTTTATTCTGTGCAATCTAAAGGCCTATTGCTTGGTGCCATCCACACGCAGAACTGTGCTAGACCAATATGCAGACTAGTCAAATATCACATACCCATGATGCAGACACTCCCAAAAGATATATTTATGAGCACATGAGGCTTTTGGGGGTCATCCAGAAATAAGCTATAACATTCTCCCCCTGGCCTCCAGTACTCTCATGTGCATCCTTTTATACAAAATGCATTTAGTTCACGTCTAGGAGTTGCCAATGGCCTAACAGTTCCAGCACTTGCTGAAAAATCCAATTCTTTATTCTTCTCTTAGTTTTTTTTTTTTTTTTTTTTTGTTGTTGTTGTTGTTGTCTTTTTTGTTTTTATCGGTACCAGGGATCGAACTCACGATTGCCTGCTTGTAAGTCAGGTGCTTATGCCGTTGAGCTAAATTCCCAGCCCCTCTTCTCTTAGTTTTTAAGGCAAACTCTTTAGCTGCAGTCCTCTGCAAAAATGAAAAGAAAGTCAAGCATTCACATTCCAAAAGGTAGAAATAGGGGAATAGAAAGGAATGGGTCTAAAACAAGACAAAAATCTATCAGGGAAAACATTAAATCCTGTAGTTCCGTGTCCAGCACCTGGGGCAATCTGTGGCAAGATGTGAACTTCAAAGGATTTACATGGCCTTTTCTCCATGGTACTGCCAACAGTTGTAGCCTTGAGGATTTCTCTCCTGGGTCAGCTTTGCTCATTCCTTGCAGCTTTCCTTGGACAATCCATGTTACTGGCTTCTCAAGCTTTCTGGGGTCTTCATTCTACCTTCTGTGTTATGTCACAGGTTCACATATTTCCTGCTCCGGGGGGCGGATGTGTGTGTGTCACTGACTGGCCTCTCGGGATTTCTTCTGAATTCTGGGGGTAGCTTTTTGATTTCACAACTTTCTCATTATGCATGCACCTAATATTAGCGACATGTGGATGACACTGAGATTTGCCACCAGCTGGTGCAGTAGTTGAGCTCTGTTGTCTGTAGGGATTTGAGTGCCTGGATTGCTGAGTGCTATGAATCCTGAGGAAAAGATTTTGTAGGCCACACCCATTCTGGAACATTGGGTCCCAAGGCTCTTTTCTCCAAGCAGAGTCTTTCACCTTTCAATTTTAAGGCTGTGAAGAGTGGAGTCCTGCTGGTTCTTATGATGCCCTCAGGCCACCTGTTTTTCTTTTTTTTTAGTTTTGTTCCAAAGTATTTACATTTTTAATGCTTAACTTTTAAGCAACCAAGTTTTTCTTTTCTCCATCTTTGCAGGTCACAACTTTACTGGAGCTTCCTTTTTGGTCCAAAAGTTTTAAAAAGTCTGTTGGATGGTTGGTCTTGATTCTCAAAGCTTCCATCAGCAGCCATGCCTCTGTTTCAACATTAGATTGCATTAAAATTTCTTCCAGATTAGTCCATTGCTCAAGAAGGCATATTGACTGGACCCAGGCTACAAGCAGTACAGTCCTGCTTGTTTTTCTAAATATACTGAAATTCATCTGGCAGGCTTCTTCATGCTGTCTTTCTGTATTTGAGGTCTTTGTTCCCTCATGCCCAATTTCTGAGTACTTGAGCTTCTGGTGACCTGTTTTCCCAGTGGTTGAGGGTACCACTGCCTGTCATATACAATGAATCTTCTAGACTTTTGGTTTTAATGGGTGACTTTTATGTATCTTTCACTAAGATTAAGATAGTAAACCTGAGTTGAGCATACACTGAGCCTGATGAAGGCAGTATAGAGTTTATACTGACTGTATTAAATTCTATGAACTGGACTTATTTCAGAGAATTTGTCCACCCCAGTTATGTTGGACTAAGCTGGTAGTAATCCAAGTTGGCTGGACAAGATTGGAAATTTATAGACTACTAGGTTGGGTTTTAGGGTTAAACGGCAGTGTTTATTACAGAAAAGTAAAAATAATCAGATTGTATTGATATCCTACTTGTAATTCTCCTTACCAAGTTATTTGTAACTCTTAAAAGATTATAGATTCTAAAATTGGTAATGAAGAACCTTAATTTGCTTATTTCAATGTGATGTTATCTGTCTGACATCTCATTTGCATTTTTCATTCATCTATCAATAAATAATTACATACATATTTTTTGACCTTTGTGTTTGAAGGTAAGCAGCTGCTCCCTTTGTCCAGCAGTGTACATAGCAGTGTGGGACCGGTGACTTCGCAGTCTTCAGGAGAAGCATCAAACCTAGTTCGAATGAGAAACCAGTCCTTTGGACAGTCTGCACCTTCTCTTACTGCTGGATTGGTAAGTGTTTTTAAAGAAAGCGTCTTGCTCCTGGAACAAATTTTTGATCTTCATTTGTCATTGTCACGTGCTGATTACTGCCTCATGCTGTCATAGTACGATTTAGTGAGTCTGAAAGAAATAATGTAAACTGAGTGTGGTGGTGCACAGTTATAATTCCAGCTACTTGGGAGGCTGGAATAGGAGGACTGCATGTTTGAGATCAGCCTAGGCAATTTAGCATAATCTTGTCCTGGCTAGGAGAAAGATTCAGTTTGCTTATAATTTTAATGAATACAGTTTATTGAAAATAACTTTCTTTTTATAGAAATGATTCTAAGTCTTGTGAAGGTATGTTTCTTTTGTGCACAGCCAAATGGAATTTAGTAATGAGGATAGGGAACATGTTGGATAGTTAAATATGTATTGGATGAAGGGATCAGCTTTTTCTTTGTGTAGGCTTTGTATGATAGGCAGTGCCTTACCTGGGTGTGTCACAGCTTGTTACTGTACCTAAAGAACCTATTAATTTTCCACTCAATTTCACTCTCTTTGCTATATCCTTTGGAACAACCAGTTTGGTACTGTAATAGAATCTTACTCTCATAAAAGTGAAATTTCATTTATACTTTTGGATCATATGCTTTTTGGGTCAACATAATGGAGTAGAAGACTATTCATTTGTTTATTTTTTTGAAGTGGGAATGAGGAAAGGAACTATTCATGAAGTAAGTAGAGAACAGATTTCTTGATCACACTTGAATGGGATCCTTTGGTCATAGAAAGAAGATCACTTGTGCCTTTATACCTTCTCCAGCTTTTATTTTGAAAATTTCTAACCTATACATAACCTTAATGAATAGTATACTGAGCACCTATATAAACTTTTTAACCTAATTCTTTTTTTTTGTACCAGGGATTGAACTCACAACTGCGTGCTTGCAGTACTTCTGCTGCTGAGCTAAATCCCCAGCCCCTATATAAACTTTTTGGTTGATCAGTTTGTAAACATTTTGCTATATTCGTTTTATTTGTATGTATGTAAGATTTCTTTTCTGTGACATATCAAAGCAAGTCACAGATATTATAATGTATGAAGTATTTCTCCTAAGGTCAAGGAGAGTCTTCCAAATAAATAAGTTTAGCCTATTATCAAATTCAAAAACTTTAGCACCAATTTATTAATAGCATTGAATGTAAAAATCATATTCAGATATCTTTGCCAGGTGCCAACATGCTTATGAAAGCCCCTTTAACCTTTGGAAATGTCTACACACACACACACACACACACACACACACACACGTATATGAGATACTTGTGCCTTCATAAAAATTTTGATACAGATGTTTAAGGGCAGTCCTAGATATCGCCCCCTTCCTCCTCTTCTCCCTTTCTCCCTTCTTTCCTGTGCTGGAGATCAAAACCAAGTCTTTGTGCTTGCTTAGTTAGTCATTCTGCTACTTGGCTGCAACCTCACCCCAACATCTGCATTTTCTTTACAGTATTATGTCTAATTCTAACACACCCTCTTTTATTTATTGTTTTCTTTATTATTTGTTGTTGTAGTTTTTTGAGACAGGGTTTCACTATGCAATTCAGGCTGGCCTTGAATTCACTTTGTAGCATAGGCTGGCCTCAAACTCACAGTGATCCTCCTAGTTTAGCTTTCCCAGTGCCAGAATTATGTGTGTGTGTGCCACCATGCTCAGCACACATCCCTTTTTAAAACTACTGTACTAGACTCAAGATGATTGTTTCATATCAAGTGGGCGTGTTTTAGAAGATATTCTTAGACTGAGATTGCTTGAGTCCTACCCTAGGTCAAGCAGTGGATTGAAGTTGTCTTCCAGTGTCCATGGAAGACTGTTCTAGGATGCTGTTGAGATACTAAAATCTACAGATGCTCATCTTATTCAAAATAGTATAGTATTTTCATATAACCTATGCATATCCTCTTACATACTTAAATTTTCTCTCAGTTACTTACGGTACTATTACAATGTAAATACTATGCAAATAACTGTTACATTGTATTGTCTAGGCACTAATGATAAGAAAAAAATTTTCATATATTCAATACAGATTTTTAAAAATCTGAATATTTTCAATCTGTGACTTGCCAAATTTATGGATACTGAGCCCTCAGCTTACTGATATGTAGTTCTTATGTGATATAATTCATGTGTTTAATGTCTTTGTTCGGTGATTTTTATTTTACAGATATGTACAGCTAGTAATTGCAATAGTCAATTTTAGATTATTTTCAGGATATTAGAAAGAAATTTTATAGGCCTAAGTCTGTAACCTCAGCACTGTGGGAGGCGAGGCAGAAGAATCTTTAAGTTTGAATGAAAATCAATTTAGCAAGATTCTGCTACCTCAAAATAAAAAATAAAATAAGACGGTGCTGTAGCTCAGTGAAGGCCCTGGGATCAATCTCTAGTAGCTCCTCTATCCTTGATCGGTTTTTGCTATTGCTTCCTCACCTCTGTTCCCTAGGTGACTACAAATCTATTTTCCACTTTTATTTTTTTAAGAGCAGAAAATATTTATCAGGGAAAAGAAAGTTTAAGGTTTTTTTTTTTTTTGTACCGGGGATCGAATTCACAACCTCGCACCTGCCAGGCAGGCACTTACACCACTGAGCTAAATCCCCAGCCCATATAGGAAAAGAAAGTTTCTAGGACAGACGGTTCTGAGTGGTTTGTTGGCAATGCCACTTCTCAAGGGATTTTTATAGAGCAAAACCATAAGGTTAGATGAGAGGGAAAAGGTAGAGTGCCCTGAGGCCTTTCAGTTTTGCTTGCCCAGCTGGGAAGAATGGTCTGAGATCTGGGCCTCCACTGCAGAGTGCTGTCCAACTTGCAGTGGCTACCTCTACAATCAGGGAATAGTGTTGGGGCCCCCTTGAGGTGGCTTGGTTTTCTGCAATGGTAGTAGGTAAGTTTAGTCGTTAAGCTCTTCTTGGAGCTCCAAGACTCAGATTTAGGGTCTATTCTTTTTAAGGGTGCAACAAAGGCAGCCAGTTTGTTTGGTCTCTTTGTTTTCTCCCTGGGCTTTTTCCTAATCTTGATTATAAACTACTGAGGAGGCTGTTTTCATTAAAGTATCAAGTGAGGTATCTGGAGCAAAAGCTATCTTTTGTAGCTTTTTCCTAATATCTGAAACTGAGTAATAAACTTGTCTTTATTTATTTATTTATTTATTTATTTATTTATTTTTTATCGGTACTGGGGATCGAACTCACAACCATACACTTGCAAAGCAGGTGCTTATTCCGCTGAGCTAAATCCCCCACCCCAATAAAGAATAATATGTCCTTCTGTCAAATCAGGAGGATGTATGTTTTATCAGTATCTCATGTAAACAATCTAATGTTGCAGAGAGGTTTTCATTTTTCTCCTGTAAATAGTTAACAATTTAAAATAACTGAAGAGCTTACTTCTTAGACCTTCAAGAATACATGTTTGAAAATGCTCCTTATTCTAATCCCTCATCAGGTTGATAGGTCAGTGGAGGTCTTATATAGGGACTGCTTGGTTTCCAGTAGTACTGGCTGTTCCCTTGGCTGTCTTCTGAGCTTCTAAAGTTAAATTTATCTCCAAACATAATAGCAGTTTGTAATCCCACTGTGTCTCACTAAAAGCCAGTGTTTGATTTAAGAGTAGCATTGCATCTCCCCAGGCTGTTTTATAAGTTTGAGTAAGTCTTCCAAAGACCTCAGTGTACTTATCACGGTCATTTAAAAACTTTCCCAAATCTTGTTTGATCTGTCTTAAGTCACTGAGAAAAAAAGTTATATGAATACAGGTAGTCTCTCATATGGCTTATAGTTATATTTTGAACACGTAAGAATTATTTCTTAATGTAAAGAATATCTGAACATAAAGGATAATTCTGTCCATTTTCCCTGTTTCTTATAGTACAGTTCTAGTGTGGAATTCCATTTTGGCACTATGGGATAAGCAGGCCATGCATGGGTGCAGAAAAATATTAAATTGCTCTTTTTCAATATGTGAGGGTTGAATATTTTCTAGTACTTAAGAATATATTCCAAAGGAGTAAGAGATTTTGGCGCTCAGTATCCAGTCTGAAAATATAAGAGTGCTCACTTTGGCAACACTGAAAATACAAGACAAAAAGTTAGGCAACCCATTTAGGACCTCTCCTGCTTCTCAGAAGCTATTTCTGTTCCCCATTCTTTTTCCCTTATAAATTTTTGTACACTTAAAAAAATTGCTGTATCTTTAATTTCTACTTGATTTTTATATCCCCAAGGTATCCTCTGAGGTGACCAACTCTAGAGCAGGTAGCTGCCGTCGGATAGAAATCAGAAGATAGATCTGGTTGAATTTTCTACCCTTATTGGCTCCGCAACCCAGTCTTCCCCAGGAACTTGAGCTGTGTTTTTAAAATCACTAGTTAGAATTGATCTCAGCAGTAAATCATGTTTAATGAAGGAAGCATTGCTTAGCACTAAACCATTGCTTTCTAGTTCTTTGTGAGAAAGTGAGGGCAAAGAACAAAGAGCCAGTTGGAAGTAGTTTGAGGCTTCTCAACCTTGAAAAGAGATCATCACCTCTAGAGATAGGTTCAGGTAAGAATGACTTAGTTAAATTTTGTTGGGCCTTAGGGCAGAAAAGCCTTTAAGACATTCCTGTTACCTGTCTAACCACCCGGGCAGTGTTTTCTAGCAGCAAGATAGGGGTATGCTTTTTAAAGTGCATTTTAAAATTTCTGCTTCTCACAGGTTAAACCTATACCCATTACTTACCAACCACAATTTTCATGTCAGTAAAGGCACATTCATCAGTGTTCTTCAATCACATCAAAGAAGAGAAAGGCTGACTTAAACCTTTCTTATTTTTAGCATATGCAAGGCATAAATGTAAATCATTCCCCTGGTAGCTGCCTTCCTCGTGAAAGGCAAACAGTTATTGCAAGCTGCCTCAGGCGGAATAAGTGGGGATGGTCTGACAATAAGGTGATTCTAAAGTTAACAAATGCTTATTTTCTATGGGCTCTCCTTAAAAGTTCTTAGTTGTTTGGTAGGAGGAAAATAGGTTGCAGTAGTTTAGAATTCCTTCCCATGTAATCTTACATGCCTCCAAGCGAAAGAAAGTTAAAAGTGGTAGAGAAAGATTAGAAATGAGATTAGAAAAAGGAGGTTTGTATGGACAATTATTTTAAAGAAAAAAAGAGGCATTATGGCAGTCATTAAAGAAAAAAAAAGGTTTTCTCATGCTTATGGTGAGTTATTGAGACAACTTGCTCATGAGTCGAAACTCTTAGTCTGGAAAGGTGAGACTAGGGAATCTCCTAAGCTAAGATTACCCCTCCTTATCAGCAGAAGAAAGCAAACTAAGAGGAAGCAGATTCAACATTTTCTTTAGAGAATAGAGAAAGATCAGGCCAGTTTGTTTCAGTTGAACTCATCTCCCAGGTCTCAAGAACAGCTGCCAATCTGTTGTCTTTTAACTAGTGGAGTAGGGTCCCATGATTTATATTGACCCATGAGGGGGAGATTTTTGTGTGATCCTCTGGTTAAAAAACACATGTGTGTAAAACATCAGCAACAAAAATAGGCAGCATGGAGCAGAGCAGAATGCAAGAGCCCAAGAGCTGCCCATGTCTTTATCATATAATTCATATACAGGTTATTATCTCATATTTACATTCTTATCATGATAGCCTCATTGGTACATGCATAGTTGTCCACTGCTAAATCATGATTGTGTAACTATATCCCCACTGTGCATTTGTGCTGGACAATGAGGTCATGTCCTTAGGTGTCCTGAGCTTTGAAGCAATCTGAGTGGTTCTCCTCAATTTTACTAATAAGCATGTATATTTTAAAATATAAGCTAGATTTCATAAAGAGACCCATTTCACAGATTTTTATGTAAAAGTTTACTAGTGGATGCTCTAACATTACTCTTTTTAGTACTCTTGTCTAACAAATCAAATGAGACACCAGTAAATTAAACAACTGATCCAAATGTAACATAAATTTACCATCATTTTAAGAAAATCAATACATAAAAGAGACAAGGCCTAAGCAATTGACAGAGACAAAGCATAAAATTAAAAACATTTGCATTTAACAAACAAGCCTGACAATTTGATTCCTAAGTGTGTAGCAATCCAGAAGCTATGAAACAAAAGCAAACTCTTACTTCCAACCAAGTGTCTTGGTAGGAGCCCTCCAAATGATATAGGGATGGTATAGGACCAATTCAATAGACCAAATAATATAAATATTATAACTGTTAACCAGCTAGCCTGCTAGATATCTTTTAAGCCAAGTTTGTGTTCTCTAAAGTGGAAGAATGAATTCTAGAAACAGCAGAGGTTAAGAGCAGGAAATATATATATATATTTTTTTGGTCTTTTTCCTTTTTATTGGTACCGGGGATCGAACTCATGACTGCCTGCTTGCAAGGCAGGTGCTTATGCCACTAAGCTAAATCCCCAGCCCCGAGCAGGAAATATTTATTGGGGGGAAAAAGCTATATTGGAGGGAAGCTTCTAAGAGATACAAGGGGTCCCAAGTGTGTTGCCCTGTTTGCCTATTGTATATACATAATATACATATGAATTTATAATCATATACTTCTTAGCCTTTCGTGCCTGGCTTCTTCGGTTTTTTTTTTTTTTTTTTTTTTGATACCAGCCATTGAACTCAGGACCTCATGATGTCATGCTTGTCAGGCAGGCACTTGTGCTACTGAGATAAACCCCCAGTTCTTGCCTGATTTCTTTGATATAGCATAGTGGGTCCAAGTTCATTGATGTTTATTGTATCAACACTTTATTGTTTCTTATTGGTTGAGAATATTTTGACGTTCAGGAATGTCTCATTTTGTCAGTTGATAGATATTTGGAGTGATTTTTCCTTTTGACTGTTATGAGTGATGCTGATATAAAAATTTGGGTACAAATTTTAATGTGGATCCATGTTTTCATGTCTTTTGGGTATATAAATAGTGGAATCGCTGGGTCATGTAGTAACTATTTAATTATTTTAGGAATTTTGATGTCTCTCCATCCTTGTCATTACTTTTGATTTTCTTTGTGACTTTAGCTGACCTACTGCATATAAACTGTTATCTGTGGCTTTGATGTGCAGCTTGCTAATGACTAATGATGTTGACCATCTTTTCTTTTTTAATTTTTTTTTATTTTTAAGAGAATAAAACCAAACAAAATAAAACAATACAGCCAATCAAAGCAAAACATTAAAAATGATGCAGGACTTCAAAACAAGATAATGAGAAATCAAAAATGGCTGCCATAATGCCTCTTATTATCTTCAGAATAGCTGTCCATACCATCAGCTATATTAAAATGAAACTAAATAAAGCAGACCAATCAAAACAGTGAAAGTGACACAGGATTTCAAAACAAAATAATAGGAAGTCAACAATGGCTATCATAATGCCTCTTATTATCTTCAAAATAGCTGCCCATACCATCAGACCTAAAAAAATCAAAACAGAATAGGATAAAACCAGTCAAAACAAAAACAGTGAAAGTACAGGACTTCAAAACAAGATAATAGAAAATCAATAATGGTTACCATAATATATCTTACTATCTTTTAAATAGCTGTCCATGCCTCAGATATAATCAAATCAAATCAAACAAAATAATAAAACAAATCAAATCAAAACAATGAAAATAATATAGGATTTAAAACAAAATAATAGGGAATTCACAATGGCTTTCCCTTTTTAGATGTTTTCTCCCTTTTTACTTTTTTAATATGTGTTGTACCTTTTGGATCCCACTAACTCCTTCAATTTTTTATACTAGGGAGACAACATGATGTTCACCTATGTGAGTCCAAGCCTTTTCACCCAAAAGCATGACCATAAGTTGCATCCATTTATCTATAAGAGCCTCGTGATTATCCTTCTTTATACCTGAATGGCATTCTGTTGTATAAGAATGCCGTATCTTTCTTATTTGTTATGCAGTTGATGGGCAAGCTATCCCTGCTTTTTTTTTCTGGTTCCCGGTTGCATGGAACATTGTTTTCTCTCCTTTTGCTTTCAATCTGTGAATTTCCTTTCGAGTTAATGTGTTTCTTGTATACTGCATATTGATGGATCTTGTTTGTTGATCCACTCTACTTTTGTTTCTTTTTATTGGTGAACTGAGGCCATCTACATTAATGGTTACAGCCAACATGCATTGATTTGTCTCTACCATGCTTTTTTCCCTGCTGTTGGCTCCCTACTTTTCCCCTCCATTTAGTTGTCTGCTCTGCTCAGTGGTCCCATTTTGCTGCTGTTCCTGGGACTGTGGTCATTTTTATCTCTCTGGAATATCCTTCAATACTTTTTGTGGTTTGGTGTTTTGACCGTCTTTTCAGGTGTTTATTGAACATTTGTTTATCTTCTTTAAACTAATAGCTATTTTGATTCTTTTCCCATTTGAAAAAATTTGAAATTGAAAATTGAGTACCTGTTTGTTTAATTGTGAATTTATAAAATCGTTATTTCTTTAGATTCAAAGCTAATTACAGTGAGCTCTCTAAGACTGTTCTGCATTCTGTCAGTTCAACCACTCTTAAGAGATCAGTCTATCTGTCCTGCTTGCAAAGTTTCAAAAAGCAAAACTTGAATTTGGTACACACTGAAGACTAATCTAGTCTATTCAAGTGAAGTGATGATGTCGAGGCACACCATACTGTAGCTTTCTATCAGATCTTTTGACCCATGTTTGCCTTGAATCTTTTTCATGTACTAAGTGTAAAGTTAGGTCTTTAATGACTTCATTTGTTCTGGGCTGGATGTGTGGTTCTTTTTTCTTGTCATCATTATATATAAATAACACAGTATAACAAGTATTTAAATAACATTTACATTGTAATAGTTATTGTACATAATTGAGAGGTGATTTAGGGTTTAGGGAAGATGTGGGCTGGGGATATAGCTCAGTGGCACAGCACCTGCCTGGCAAGTACAAGGTCCTGAATTTAATTCCTGGCATAAAAAACAGTAGGCAAGATGTATTTGGATTACATGCAAATGCTATATAATGTTTTATAGGGACTTGAATACTTTTCAGACTTTGGAATCTATTGGAGGTTCAGGAACCAATCCTTCAGGGATACCAAGAGAAGACTTACTTTTTTCCAGAGATCTGCCTTTTGTGTTCTCAAAGACTTTTCTTTCTTGAACTGTTTACTTGCCTGCTATAACTTCATGCTAGTTTTTCCCTTTTTATGCTACTACCTAAAGATTTCCAAATGAGCATTTATATTTTATAGCATGTTTGCTAGTTAATATTAAAGCCTTTTCTTACTTTATTTGAGTTGGATTGTACCTTGACATCACACCTGCTTTGGCTATGGCATTTCTTTTTTTGTCATTCTGAGACAGGGTCTTGCTATACAGTTCAGACTGGGCTTGAGCTCATATTATAATCCAGGTTGATCTTGAATGCAAAGATCCTCCTGCCTCAGCCTCCGAAGTGCAGCACAGATATGTACCACCACACCTGACTTGTTTTTGTTTTTGTGGTTTTTTTTTGAAACAGGGACTTAATTTGTGGTGCTGGCTGGCCTTGAACTCCCTTATGTAGCCCATGCTTGTCTTGAATTCATGTTGATTCTCCTGCTTCTGCCTCTGCCTTCTAAGTGTTGGAGTTACTGATGTATACCATCATGCTTGGCTAGTTATGACATCTCTGATAAGTCTTAATTTGTTAATACTTATGGTTGTATACAGTATTTATACCAGTTTCAGAGAGCTTTTGGTTCAGTAAGGTTCACATAGAATAAAACAATTAATTGAAAAGTAATTATGATTTAAAAAGTAACAGAAAGGAATTGTGCTGGCTGTAATTATTTGGGAGGCAGTGTGCCAGAAGTTAGGCTTATCCAGAGTCTGGAGAACACATTGGTAAAAGCATCAATGTAATAAATATTTTCATTTCAAGCCCATATAGATAATCTGTTTATGAAGTGATTGAACTTGTTCCTCATTTCTTAGGGTTATTCTCAAAATATCTACTGAGAGACTTCCTTTGGAGATCTGTTTTCTCCATACATATTTTTTTATTATACATATATTTTTAAATTTTGAAAGTAGTAAAATACTACAGATCAAGACAGAATAAAGCCAACTGAGACAGTGTAGTGAAATTGGTACAGAACTTCACAGCAGGTTACCAGGATCACAGTAATAGGTATCACAGTATATTTAGTTATCTTTACAATAGGTGTTCTTTCAATCACGTATATCAAAATAAAATAAAATACAGAATATTATACTTATCAAAACAGTATTGAATAGAGCAGTACCATTAATCAGAATAAAGCAAAACAATAATAAAAATATTTGCCTTTAAAGGTGGTAGAAGGAAATCCCCCTTATTTGCTATGGTCAACTTCCCAAGAGACGCTCAGATTTCTGGTTCCCCTTTGCTAACGGGGGGGATAGGGGAAGAGGGTAGAGAAAGTGGGATGTTTGACTGTAGGCCGTGTACCAGTAGGTTCATTGTTGCTTACCAGGGAGGCAGGCTGGATGCTTGGTTTCCCAGCATCCTAAGTTATACCATGGTGTGTATCTTAGAAGACACTGGTGGTTTTCCCCCTGGAGGGGCCGTAGTCTGCCACACCACAGCCACTTAGCAGAGAGGTGAGCTGCTTGCCCAGTGTCCTAAGTTCCAACATGGCATGGATTACAGGAGACACTGGTGGTTCTCCCCCTGGAAGGGCTGCAGTCTGCCACACCACTGCCGCTTACCAAGTTGGCGAGCTGCTTGCTTGGTTTCCCAGTGTCCTAAGTTCCAGCATGGCGTGGATCTCAGGAGACACTCGTGGTTCTCCCCCTGGAAGGGCTGCAGTCTGCCACACCACTGCCGCTTACCAAGTTGGCGAGCTGCTTGTTTGGTTTCCTAGCCAGTTTTCTCCATACATGTTGAAAGTACCATTCTCATTAGTGGTTCCCAGACCATGTTATAAAAAGAACATTATTATTATTATTATTTTGAGGTACTGGGGATTGAATCCAGGGCTTTGCACTGAGTTACCTATTCAGCCCTTTAAAATTGTTTTATTTTGAGATAGGTCTCACAAAGTTGCCCAGGCTGTGCTCCAACTGACAGTCCCTTCTTGCCTCAGCTTCCCTGAGTGCTGGAATTATAGCATGTACCACTAAGTCCATCTGTAATTATATTATTATATGTTTGTAGGGATCACAAAAAGCTTGGGTAGCATTTAGCTCATTTATTATTACTATTACTTTTAAAGAAAAATTGAATACTATTGAATTCTAGTGTTGAAAGTGACATACCAGAAAGATTTTTGAATTGGAAGGGTAGGGTCTATCTGATTCTATTTAAATTTGCATAAAAGGCCAAGTTTTTTCAGGCCTTGTTTTCTTATCTTTGAAATGAGTGTAATTCTTTCTATTACTTCTTATGAGTATTTTAAATTGTATTTACAGCTTTGAGTTTTGTCTTCCTTATCTCTGACATATATTTATGTGGAGAGCTCTAAAAACTATCCCGTCTGTTTATTTTGTTTTTTTCATCTCCCCAAACCAATTTTTTCTTAGTTATTTCCTGTCTGCTTTTCTTGTCCTCCTTCTGTTCTCCTTTTCCTTCTCATCCTCCCCTCCTCTCACATAGTGAAGATTGAACCCAGGACCTTTGCACTGAGTTATATCCCTAGCTCTTTTTTTTACTTTTAATTTTTAGAGAGGGTTTTATTTTATTTAAAAGGAAAAAGAGAAAAACACAAAACAAAACAAAGCGGTGTAAGGGTACAAGTAATACAGAACTACAAAAAAAAAAAAAGAAAAAAAAAAGTAAGAAATCACCAGTTAATAGATTACATATTATCATCTTAGAGATAGTTGCTCAAGTCACACTATCAAAGCATACAAAGTGGACATTCAAACAGTGAGACTGCAAACAGTTGTGTTCAATGATCCAACCAAAAACATTAATATGGTCAGCTATTTAACACCCCTAAACACACTTGCTGTTGTATCCTTTAGAGCTCTTTTTTTCCCTCTCTTTTTTACAACAAAATTTACACATTTTGGGTTTTATTACTCCTTAGTTCTTATTACTTTTTTTTTGGGAGAGAATAAAGTCAAATATGGCAAAACAAAGCTGTCAGTCAAAACTAAGGATAGACATAGCACATGATGTAAAACAGAGTACAAGGTTATCAACAGTGTTTATCAACAATGTCTCTTGTTTCCTTAAAAAGAATTGTCTATCTCATTAGATATTATAAAGTTGAACAAAAGTAGAGAACAAGACCAATAAAACTTAAGCATTGTAAACATTACAGGACTTCCAAAGGAGACAATAGTCAAACCAGAATGGGCATCTTAGTGAATCTTATTGCCTTCAAAGTAGTTGCCTATACCCTCAAACTTGACACTATCATACAGAATGGAACAGAGTCTAATCAGTCAAAACAAGATCGTGGGAGTAGGACTTCAAAACAAGTTAATAGGAAATCAAAAAAAGTTACTATTTTATATTCTGCTAATTTTTAAAATTTTCCCCTTAATTAAAACAAACATAAATAACTAAAATTTTTTTTAATGTATAAGGGAGAGATTGAGATAAAAGAGGACATAACAATATAACAATACAGGTCAAAGCATGACTGTTTCAGCAACCTAGTGCTTCACCACCAAATAACCCGACTTAATAGTAGTTACCATAGTGTCTGTCTTTTTCCTTGAAGTATTTGAATAAAATTTCATATACTATAGCTTCAAATATTTCCATATCAAGAAGCCCAGAATAAAGCCTTTCCAATTAATAAGTGAAAACTTTATAAGGCTTCAAGGCCACATAATGGGGAATCATGATTACCACATATTTTTATATATGTGAATCATTACTTACATTAGGGAAACTATTCGGTATTCACACATGCGAGATTGATTTATTTCACTTATGAGTATGGTCTTAAGCTGTGCCCATTTATTGATAAATATCTCAATGTGATCCTTCTTTATAGCTGAATAATACTCCATTGTATAGAAATACCACAACTTTTTTATCCATTCCTCAGTTGATGAACACTTGGGTTGTTTCCAAGATCTGGCGATTACAAATTGTGCTGCTATAAACATAGGTGCACATATATCACTGTGGTATGATGTTTTCATTTCTTCTGGGAATATGCCTAGAAGTGGAATAGCTGGAATAAATGGGACTTCCAATCCCAGCTTTTTGAGAAATCTCCAGACTGACCTCCACAAAGGCTGCACCAGTCTACACTCCCACCAACAGTGTAGGAGAGTTCCTTTTTGCCCACAGCCTCTCCAGCATTTGTTGTTGTTGGTTTTCTTGATCCTGGCCATTCTTTCAGGAGTGAGATGGTATCTCAGTGTGGTTTTAATTTGCATTTCTGTAATGACCAATGATGATGAACATTTTTTCATGTATTTATTTGCCATTTGCATTTCTTCATCTGAGAAGTGCGTATTCATCTCAGATGCCCATTTTTGGATTGGATCTTTGAATTTTGGGGGTCTGAGTTTTTAAAATTTTTTATATGTTTTAGACAAGAGTCCCTTGTCTGAGAGAGAGTTACTAACATCTTTTCCCAGTTTGTGTGTTTTCTTTTCACTATGTTGGAGAATTCTTTTGACATGCAGAAACTTTTTAATAAGAAGTGGTCCCAGTTATTGATTCTGGGAAGTATTTCCTGTGCGGTTTGAGTCCTGTTCATGAATTCTCTACCTAATCCTATGTCTTCAAGGTTTCTACCCAATTTGTCTTCCAATAGGTTTAGTGTTTCTGTTTTACTATTCAGATCTTTGACCCATTTAGATTTTAATTTAGTACATGGTGATAGACATGGGTGTAGCTTTAGTTTTCGGCAAATGGAGAGCCAGTTTTTCCAGCACCATTTATTAAAGAGACTGTCGTTCTTCCAGTGAACCTGCTTGGCTCCTTTATCAAAGATAAGGTGGTTGAGTGTGTTTGTAGTTGTGGTTGTATCTTCTAATCTATTCCACTGATCTTCGGCTCTGTTTTGATTCCAATACCATGTTGGTTTTACTACTGTTGCTTTGTAGTATAATTTCAAGTCAGGGATTGTGATGCCTCCTGCTTTGTCTTTGCTGCTTAGAATTGCCTTTGCTATTCTAGGTCTCTTCTGGTTCCAGATGAAATTTAGGAGTGATTTCTCTAGATCTATAAGGTATGTTGACGGTATTTTTATTGGGATTGCATTGAATCTGTATAACAGTTTTGGGAGAATGGCCATTTTCACAATGTTTGTTCTTCCTATCCATGAGCAAGGGATGTCTTTCCATTTTCTGAGATCATCTTCAATTTCTTTTTTTCAGTGTATTATAATTTTCACTGTGTAAGTCTTTCACTTCTTTCGTAAGAGTAATTCCTAAATATCTCATTTTTTTGCTTGCTAATGTGAAGAGTGTAGTTTCTCTTATTTCCCTCTCTGTGATTTTGTTGTTCATGTATAGGAATGCTGTTGATTTCTGAGTATTGATTTTGTATCCAGCCACATTACTGAATTTATTTATTGTATCTAAGAGTCTTTCAATGGAGTTTAGGGGGTCTTCTATGTAGAGTATCATGTCATCTGCAAACAATGATAATTTAACTTCTTTTCCTATCTTTACCCCTTTTATTTCTCTCTCTTGCCTTATTGCTCTGGCTAGTACTTCCAGTACTATATTAAATAGGAGTGGTGATAAAGGACATCCTTGTCTTGTGCCTGATTTTAAAGTAAAGGCTTTCAATTTTTGGCCATTTAGTATGATGCTGGCTGTTGGTTTGTCATAAATGGCCTTTATTATATTGAGGTAAAGACCATCTATTCCAATTTTCTGTAAAGTTCTTATCATGAATGAATGTTGGACCTTTTCGAAGGCTTTTTCTGCATCTATAGAAATGATCATGTGATTCTTATTTTTGGCTTTATTGATATGGTGGATTACATTTATTGATTTACGTATGTTGAACCATTCGTGCATTCCTGGGATGAATCTCACTTGGTCATGGTGTATAATCTTCTTGATGATTTGCTGCATCCTATTTTATTGAGGATTTTTGCATCTGTGTTGATTAGGGAGATTGGTCTATAGTTCTCTTTTTTAGTTGGGTCTTTCTCAGGTTTTGGTACTAGAGTAATATTTGCTTCCAGGAATGACTTAGGAAGGATTGCTTCCCTTTCAATTTCATTGAAGAGTTTGAGGAGTGTCGGCATTAGGTCTTCTTTGTATTTCTTGTAGAATTCTGCAGTGAATCCATCTGGGCCTGGGCTCTTCTTTGTAGGTACGGACTTAATTACATTTTCAATTTCATTAACAGAGATTGGGTTATGCAGCAGTTTTACATCCTCTTGATCTAGCTTTGGTACTTCATATGTTTCTAAGAATCTGTCTATTTCTTCTGTGTTATCAAACTTTTGAGAGTAGAGCTTTTCGAAATAGGTGTTGATGATCTTCTGTATTTCTGTTGGGTCTGTAGTGATTTCACCTTTTTCATTTCTTATTGCATGAATTTGAGCTTTTTCTTCCCTTTTTTAAGTAAGCTTGGCTAGGGGCTTATAGATTTTATTTATTTTTTCAAAGCACCAATTCTTTGATTCGTTGATTCTTTGGATTGTTTTCTTAGTGTCTATTGCATTGATTTCTGCTCTGATTTTTATAATTTCCTCTCTTCTTTTGGCTTTGGGCTCGACTTGCTCTTCTTTTTCTAGCTGTTTGAGGTGTAGCATCAAGTTATTTATTTGTGTTCGTTCTGTTTTCCTGATGTGGGAATTCAGTGCAATAAATTTTCCTCTGAGGACAGCTTTCATTGCATCCCAGAAATTCCGGTAAGTTGTATCTGCATTTTCATTTTTTTTTAGGTATTGTTTAATTTCTTCTTTAATTTCCTCTGTGACCCACTGATTACTCAAGAGTGTGTTATTCAGTTTCCATGTGTTTGCGGGATTTTTGCAGTATCTTTTATCATTAATTTCAAATTTCAGAATGCTATGATCCGATAACATGCAAGGGATGATTTCAACTCTTTTGCATTTGTTTAAATATGTTCTGTGCCGCTAATATGTGGTCTATTTTAGAGAATGATCCATGTACTGCTGAGAAGAATGTGTATTCTGATGTTGTTGGGTGGAACTTTCTGTATATGTCTATCAAATCCATTTGTTTGCAGGTGTGATTCAGTTCTGTTATTTCTTTGCTCATTTTCTGACTGGTTGATCTGTCCCTTGGTGTCAATGGCGTATTAAGGTTTCCTGTTACAATTGTGTTACTGATAATTTGAGTTTTCATTTCTGTTAATAGTTGTTTTATATTACTGGGTGATCTGGAGTTTGGTGCATATATATTTAAGAGAGTTATCTCTTCCTCTTGGAGTTTTCACCTTACGAGTATGTAGTGACCTTCTTTGTCCTTTATGGTCATTGTTGGTTTAAAGTTCACATTGTTTGCAAACAGAATGGCTACTCCTGCCTTTTTTTGGATTCCTGCTGCATGAAGTATTGTTTTCCATCCTTTGACTTTCTGTGAGTATCCTTCTGGGTTAGATGGGTTTCCTGTAAACAGCATATGGCTGGATTTTGTTTCTTGATCCATTCTGCTGGTCTGTTTGTTTTGATTGGTGCATTGAGACCATTTACATTAATGTTTATTACTGTTAAATGCTGGTTTATTGTTGACATGTTATCTCTCTGCTGTTGCATCTTTATCTTTCTGTTCTGTTTAATTATCTGCTTTGCTTAGTGGTTTTTTCCTTTGTGTATCTAAACTGTCTTTCAATATTTTTTTCAGGGCTGGTTTGGTGTTCATGAAGTTCTTCAACTGTTCTTTGTCATGGAAGTGTTGTATTTCACCATGAATTTTGAATGATAGTTTTGCAGGATACATCAGTCTAGGTTGGAAATCATTTTGCTTTAGGATCTGGAATACTTCACTCCATGCTCTTCTTGACTTTATTGTTTGTGCTGAGAAGTCTGCTGTGATTCTGATAGGTTTTCCTTTATAAGTCATCTCTCTTTTCTCTCTGACAGCTTTTTTTTTTATTTTTTATTTAAAGAAAAGGAAACAAAAAAAATACATGGAGATAAAAAAAAGGGTAGAAATAATACAAAATTACAGACAAACAAAAGGTAAGAAATTGCCGGTTGATAAGTTACACATTGTCATCTTAGAAATAGCTGTTCAGGTTATAGAATTAAAGTTTTTAGAATGACATTCAAAAAGTGACCCTACAAACGATTCTGCTCTATGGTCGAACAAAAGCTCAGTACTATGATTATCAGTCCTACACATTTGTTTTACATCTCAAAGAGGGTAAGATTAAATATATCAAAACAGAACAGAACATTTAAAAAAAAAACAATTTAAAGAAATACAGATTTCAAAGCAAGTCAACTGGAGATCTTCATTATCTAACTGTCTCTAGTTTCTTACAAATAGTTGTCCCTATCTTCACCCACTTTATATACTTATTGCATATTATAAAACTAATCAAATCATTACAGGATGATGAAGTCTTTTTAGGTCCTCAAGTTCCAAATTAGGGAAGACAATAGTAACTACCATCGCATCTCTCATTCTCTTTGTGATAGCCGTCCCCATCTCTACATATGCTGAAGTTGAACTCAAGAAACCAGTCCACTGTCATTCTAATCAGCGAACAATAGATTGCTAGAATTTATATTATAATGCTACAAAATAAGCCTCGGGTTTCTCAGCGTCTCTTCCTCAGAGTATCTGTTCCTTACATCTTGCATTATATAATCTGTTCCCGTAAATAATTAAAAAAAAAAAATAACAACCCATGTGTGAATTTCTACCTATATATCTATCCTCTCTGTATTATAGGGAAAACCAAGTCATAGCAAGACAGCAAAACAATTTCCTAGAAAAACATGCAATGGATAAGACATATAAGACTACAATATAAATGATCTTCCGTAGCTACTGTTTTCTCTTGTTATTTTCAATAGATTTGTCCACAACACTGGCTTATTATAGTTAAACATAGTATCACCTATTTTTATAAAAACTTAACTTTGACAGCATTGTAGGATTTGAGAGCTGTTACTAATTAATACCAGTATGGATATCCTTTACATCTTGTCATGCTCAGAGTAGTTGCCTCTACTTTTAGGGTTGATGCTAACAAGCATACCAATTTCAAATAGTATCAGCCAAGGCCAACCAATAGTCTTATGATTCAGATTCAATTAAGATCAGTCATGGTAAGACAATGTAAGTAATACAGGATTTCAGTTTAAGTTAATAGGAAAGTAAGGATAGTTACCATGGTATAACCTGCTATTTTTGGTTCTAGAGGTCTGTGCCCTCAAATCTGACGTGAGTGGACAGACCCGAACAAATTAAATTCAATCTAAATATGGCACTAGGACTACTGTGTCTTTTAAATCGTTATACACCATTAACAATGACCTCTGCTTTTTTTAAAATGTAGTTTCAGAGCTGTCTATACTAAAGACTATAGCTTACCGTCTTTGCCTCATGTCTGCTACTCCACTTTTCTGCTATAATTTGTCCACCTTATTCCCTCATTCCATTGTCTGCCCCGTTCACTGAGGCCTCTCTGCCACTGTTGCTGGAATCCTGGTATCTCTTCCTTTCTTTCTCTGTAATGTCCTTCAGCGCTCTCTGAAGGGTTGGATTGGTGGCCACGAACTCCCACAGTTCCTCCTTGTCTTGAAAGTATCTTATTTCTTCATTAATTTTTAGAGAGAGTTTTGATGGGTATATGAACTTTGGTTGCATATTATTTTCTTTCAGGACTTGGAATATTTCTCCCCACTCCCTTCTTGGCTTAAGAGTTTGTGTTGATAAGTCTGTTGTTATTTTCATAGTTTTCCCGTTATAGGTAATCTGCATCTTTTCTCTGGCTGCTTTTAATATTCTGTTTTTTTGGTGGATTTCTGGAATCTTGATTATTATATGTCTAGGCGTAGATCTGTTTTGGTTGTAGGTAGCTGGTGTTCTGTATGGCTCTTTTATCTGGATATCATTTCTTTTTGCTATACATGGGAAATTTTGCTTTAATATATCTGTGAATATTTTTTGTATTTCATTTTTGGTTGCTCCTGCTTCCTCACTCACATTCTTTATTCTTAGGTTATGTATCTTTTTGTCATCCTCCAGTTTTTGAATTGCTTCTTTCTGGTTCCTTATTATTTTTAAGAGGCTTTTTCTTTCACGATCATATGCCCTAAATGTCTCTTCAAGTTTCAGAAGGCTGTCTTTAGTTTCTGTCAAGGCATTTTGATAGTGTTCAATGGAGTTTTTAGTTTCCTGATATTCTCTTTGGATCTGTTTCATGTATTCTAAGTTATGTTTAAATTCTTCTTCAGAAGTTTCTCTTTCTTTTCTGATTTCCTCTGTTCTTCCATCTGTGTTCTCTTGTGCGGGGCTTGTCATTTCTTTAATTAATCTCTTTATATCTTGCCTCACTTGGATCAGGAGTACAGCTTTAAATTCCTCTATGAGATCATGTAGGTACTTTTTAATTTTGGCTGATGCTGTGTCGAGTAATGGATGGTTACTGTCCTTGTTCTCTTCAGTGTTTAGTTCTCCTGGGCTTATTTTCTCCTGTTGGGCAGCTGGAGATTTTTTTTTATTTTTATCTCTTGTCATGTTTCTGGTTTCTTTCAGACTGTCCTGGGGTTCTCTGGCCCTCTCCGAATTGCTTAGGGCCTTTCAGAAGCGTGCTGGCTTGAGTTTTTGCTGTCCTCTCCAATTTACTGTTATCTGGGGTAGGCTGGGATGCAGGGGCGGTACAGGCTAGTGTCTAGCCTCTGTGCCAGTTAATTCATAAATTAGGCTGTACTTTCTGGTTGTCACTGAGTTGTGACTATTTTGTATCTGCTTATTGGGCCCCAAGCAGAGGCTTGGTTTAGCCCCAGTAGCTCCTGCCAGTTCTCTTTGTACCAGAAGCAGCTGAGTAATGTCACTATGGCACAGGGTTCTGCCCAAATCCCAGCCGTTCTCTTCCAAACTTCTCTGTGACAGGAGCACCAGAATAGCAGATCTGCCCAAAACCAAGATGTCTCCCACTAAGTTCTCTGTGTGGAGCTGAAGCCAGTACGTAATCAGGCTCTGCCAGATTTCAAGATGTCTTCCACCAGCCCTCCCTACAGGGGGACCTGGTGATGTCACCAAGCTGTAGTTTCTGCCGCCTGGCTAAAATGTCTGCCGCCAGACTCTGTGTTATTGATTTCCCCTTGGTGGCGGGCCAGCTGTTCTGTGGCCAACCCCAGCAGCCGCGGGGTTTTCAGTACTCACCAGAGTCCGGTGCAGGTCCTCATTCTGGGACCACCGCACACCAAGCTGCCCACCTTTCCCGCACTCCCGGCATAGCACGGAACGGTGCACAGTGTGCGCGCCCGGCACAGCGCGGAATGGTCAGATATCTGCACACCGTTTAGATTTGAAACTCCATAGTCTTGTACATCTCCTCTGGTGCAGTGGTGCAGTCCTGGCTGCTACTCGGATTCCTGGGTCTCAGGTTCCCGCAGTCACCCAAAGCAACACAGCTTTTCCTGCTGGGTCTATGGGTCAGTTTGTTGATTTAAAGATGCGGGATTTGCAGCCTCCCGTTATCAGCGTTCACGGTCTCAGCACGACTTTAAATCCTCCAGCTGCACTGTCTTGGTTAATAAGAATCGCTATCGATTTGTCTGGCCCTCTCCATGTTGTCATATTCTAGCTTCTAGTATGAATTCTCTGGAGAGACTCTTCGCTCGATCCCCTAGCAAGCCGCCATTTTTTCGCCTCCAACCTCTCTGACAGCTTTTAATAATCTATTCTTGTGTTGGATTACTGGGATGGTGATTATTATATGTCTGGCTGTAGTTTTATTTTGATTATGACTATTTGGAGTTCTATATGCTTCACTGATCCTGATTTCGGTTTCTGATCTCATGCTTTGGAAATTTTCAGCTATTGCTTCCCTAACTACCCTCTTGACATCCTTTATGTTGTCTCCTTTTTCATTAATCCCTATCATTCTTATGTTATTTTTCTTTGCATCGTCTTGCAGTTGTTGAATTGTTGTTTCCTGATTCCTTGTTATTTTAAAAAAATCTTTCCTTTCCTGTTCACTAGCTGCAATCCTGTCTTCAAGGTCTGAAATTCTATCTTCACTTTCATTAAGGAGGTTTTTACAACTTTCAATGTAGTTTTTTATTTCCTGTATATCTCTGTGCATCTGCTTTATGTATTCTGTTTGTTTCTTACATTGCTCGTCTAGGGATTCTATCTTTTTGTTTAGTTCCTCCCAATTCTCTGTCTGTGTTTTCTTTAGATATATTCAGAATCTCTTTCATTTCTTTTATCATTTCTTCTTTTACCTGGGAGATTATTTCGAGTTTGAATTTCTTTAAAGCTTCCTGTAGTTGCTTGTTAATTTCAGTGCTATTGTGTCTGATATTTGAGGTGAACGGCATATATTTTCTTCTATATACATTTCTCCTAGGGTTTCTTGAGATGGACTGGAGGTTTGAGGTTGTAATTTGGTCTTTCGTTTTGTCATTTTCCTATATTTCTGTGTTTCAAGTGTTATTTGAAAGCTTCCTCAGGATCTGTTGGAAATCCCTTCTATGTTTGCAGCTACTGAGACTCTGGTACCATGTTACCCCAAGCCACTGGGCCTGCAGAACCCATGGCCCTCCTCTGCCTGTTCAGAACTCTGCAGTTCCAGACAAGCTGGGCCTCAGGGACACTGTGTGCCCACCTGCCCCTTGGAAGCTCCACAGCTCTCCAATCGCAGCCGGGATGTGGAGGCTGATGTAGATGCTTCAAACCCCCCTCTCCACTTCACTGCACTTGGAGCCTGGAGGGACCCGAACAGTCTGGGCTTTGGGCAGAGTGCGCTGAGTACTCACCACAGGCTGCAGGGCCTCTGGAACCTGCGATGCTGCACTGCCCGCTGAGACATCCACAGTCCTCCAGACACATGGGGAGGCTGATGCAGGCGCCCCAGATCCGCCCAGCCCCTCCTCTGCATACCAATGGCTAGGTGCGGGAATCCCAAACAGGCTGGGCTCTGGGGATATCGTGGGCCCGCCCACCCGTTGGAAGCTCAGCAGTTCTCCTAGACAGGGTTTTATTAAGTTACTGAGTCACCAGGCTGGATTTAAACTTGGAATCCTCTTGTCTCGGCCTGTAAGACTGCTGCAAGTATAGGAGTATACCACCTACATACCACTTCAGTAGTACCATCAGCCACTCAGCGGCTCAAAGCTATATACCTACATGTCCTTGGCAATTCTTCCCTTGTCCTTACTTTTCTCTCCATCTAGTCATCCAGTTAGTCCCATATCATTACAAGCTGTTCTGCTATAAACATAAGTAGTCTCCAACTAACATATCTAGGTGTTCTACTTTTTCATCACCAGAGACATTTTTCAGTCTCATCTGCATTTGTTATCTCTGCATTGCATTTGTCATTTTAGTGTTCTCATGTTAAAACTATATCTAGTTGTCTTCCTTTTCAGGCTGTTCTCCACACTAGTGTGTACTTTTTTTTTCTTTTTGAGACAGGGTCTCACTACACAGTTCAGGCTGTCCTTGTGCTCACTTTGTAGCCCAGGCTCGTGTCGAACTTGCTATGATCTTCCTGCCTCAGGCTCGCTAGTGCTGAGTAGTGTGTATTCTTTAAAATACATGAATCTGATAAAAACTTCTCTTGCTTTTAAATTTAATCTTCCAATTCTAAAAATTTGGGTAATATTTAACACCAATCTGTGGCCATTCACTTCCTTAAAAATTTTTTTCATAGCTTCTTGTGGTAGTTCTTTTTAATTTTTAATTGTTATTTTTTTGAGACAGGGACTTGCTGTGTGGTCCGTGGTGGCCTTGAACTCATTATCTAGCCCAGGCTGGTCTTGAACTTGTAACAATCCTCCTGCTTCAACCTCCAGAGTACTGGGATTACAGGAATGTGCAACCATAGCTGACATTCTTGTGGTAGTTTTTAAAGTAACTATTTTAAGATAAATGGTAAATACTCAGTAAATTGAGTTTTGATTGAGATTGGCAAATGAGGAGAGAAAAAGAGACAGGGATGACAAATACAAGGGTGGTTTTTTCCATCTGAGATTGGACTATTGAATTTGAGTAAGTTATATGGCAGTTGACCTAATAGTAAACTTTACTGAATATTAACTGAATATTGGGATCATTGAACGTTCCAAGAAGCTTTTTATTGGAAGAGTTTGACATATTTTCTGAATATACTTTTGGGGGTTCTTTCTTTATTGGCAGATACACCTTTTATAGATATATGCATGGTCATTTGTAAGGAGTGTCTTTTTAAATTTTGTCATGTTATTAAATTATATGTTCTGTATGTATTTTTTCATTCAGATTTTAGGGGTACAACTTAGAAATCCATAGTGATCATACACATCATAGAGAGTTTGTACCTATGCACGATATAACTTGTTAGTCTATATGTTATATTTGTTTCATGAGTGGTAGTTTTTTACTTATTAAATAGGAGTGAAGAACTTTCGAGATAAGCATTTACTAAAGATTATAGCTGGCTGAATTTTATATGTGTTTAATATGTAATGCTCACAGTGAAAGTTGATTTAATGTTAATGTATCATTCTGAAATAATATCATACAGACATCTCTATTGTTCTTGTCCTAATCACTGTTTTATAAACTTCCTGGGTAAAGGTATATAAGGAATGCTTATTACATATGTCTATGGTACAGTGTTCCCTTTGTTGAATGTTTTATTTCTGTTACAGCTTCACATTTAGAAATGTTGGTTTAAGAATAATCAGCAAAGTGAGATTTAATGCAGAGAAGAGTTATCAGTGGAAACCAAAGCCCCAATCTGGAGTGAACTCTGGATTTAAGTTTCTTGAGTGTACAAGATTTGAAAGGTTATTGCTTTGCTTTGCTTTGCCTTTCTTTCTTTCTTTCTTTCTTTCTTTCTTTCTTTCTTTCTTTCTTTCTTTCTTTCTCTTTCTCTCTCTCTTTCTTTCTCTCTCTTTTTCTTTCCTTCCTTCCTTCCTTCCTTCCTTCGTCTTTTTGAGACAGGGTCTCACTATGTAGTTCAGGCTGGCCTTGGGTTAACTTTTTAGCCCAGGCTGGTTTTGAATTTTTGCAGTGATCTTCCTGCCTCAGCCTCCTGAGTGCTGGGATTACAGACATGAGCCACCATGTCCAGCTTGGCTTCTAACTCAGCAAGGTAAAATGATCACTAGTTTAAAGATTCTCTAACCTTAAACTGAGTTAGTGGTATTTTTAACAGGTAATCTGATACTATATTGAACACTTTACTGTATCATCTTCTTAAATGTCTAATGTGATACACTTTTTGGATTGTCATACTACTTTTTTTTTGTCTTTTTCCTTTTTATTGGTACCAGGCATCGAACTCACGACTGCCAGCTTGCAAGACAGGCGCTTATGCCACTGAGCTAAATCCCCAGCCACATTACTTTTTAATTTTAAAAACTAAAGTGTGAAGGTATTTAAGTTAGAGCAGTCTCAGTTTCTCTTCTTTATGCTAGTAACATAGATTACTTCTGTGATACCTAAATGTGTGCAGATTTCTTTGTGGTACAAGCAAGTGGACGCTGTTGTAGTGGGTACCAGCTGGGCATTCTCTAATTCAATTCAATTGGGTTGATATCTGTTTGGAGATAGTGTCAGATTCCACAGGTTGGGGGCTCAATCCCATAACTAGTGCCCCTACTTCAGATACTAGTTACCAAACTGAGCCTTTTGAAACTTCCCACTGACTACCAATTGTTGTTTTCATGATTCCTTCATTAAGGTAGATTTATTTGATAGAATAGCTCACAACTCAGTTAAGAAACACTTAACTGAGCAGTTTATTATAAGGGATATTTTAAAGGATAGAAATAAACAAGCAGATAAAGAGAAATGTAGCCAAAGAGCTGGAAAAGTCTTTGAGCATATGTGCTTCTGTCCCTGTGAGTTGGGGTGCACCACTCTCCTGCACATGGATGACTTCTTATTTACTTTGTAATCCAAATTTTCATGTACTCAAATGCCCAGAAGCAGTGTAAATCATGTTCTTTGGGTTTTGGGAAGATTTCATTGTATAAGCACAGTTAAAATACTGACAACTGTGTAGAAATATAATTGGACAAAATGGTATCATCTAATACTAGTAGACTGCATAGGGGAAATGCAGCAATCCTGGTCTATTTATAGATTTTTTCTTGGTCTCAGTGTATCATTCCTTTTTCTTGGGCATGAGGTACGATTCCTGAAATATGGGGGTCCAAAACAAGGTAGTTGGGAGAATTTCTTTATGGCCAGCTCTAAGACAGAAAGGCAGGGATGTTTAATTATAGTTTCTGTGACTTGTTTTTGTTGAGCATTGTAGGACTCCAGCTGATAGAGTCAAGATCTGAAGTTGTGTCTAACACCCTTTTTTTTCCCTTCTCTTTTTCTTTTTTGTATTTGGAATCAAACTCAGGACCTTGTGCTTGCCAGGCAGGCAATTATGTTACTAAGCTGTATCCCAAGCCCTTTTGTGACTTGTTTTGAGTAAGAGAAACTCTAGTTTCTGTTGACTGCCTTGAGAGAACAAGGAGCAGGTGAAAGAAGGGCAGTAGGTCAGATTTTGCTTTTTGAGGCCGAGAGTGCCCCAATTTTAGAACTAAAGATTTTAAAAAAAATCTTTATTGTTCAAAAGCTGTTTTGAAGCTGCTTCAGGAATTAAGGACAAAAAACCAAATCTTTAACCTTACATTTAGTCATTTAGAAAATAACAGAGCTATGTGAGTTATGAGCTGGGAACTGTGGGCCAAAATCAAACTAATAAAGGTAAGGTTAAATTCATATAAAATACAATGAATAATTTTAGGATTTATATTTTAATTACATTCAGTATATTCATAGTATATGCAGCTATCACCTATATTAACTTCTAAAACATTTCACTATCCTAGAAGAATACTTTCTACGTATGAAACGGTTATTCCTTACTCTACCAGACATGTTAGCCACCAAAATACTTTCTGAATCTACAGGTTATTCTGAATATTTCATATAAATGAGGTAAAATAACACATGACCTTTGTCTTGATTTTTTCATTTAGCATGTTTTAAAGGTTATACCATATTACAGTTTGTGTCAACACATTATAGCATATACCAATATTTTATTCCTTTTTATTGCTGAATTGAATTCCATTCTATGATTATACAGTATACTCTTTTTTTGAGGGGGGGGGTTTCCGGGGATTAAACTCACAACCTCATACTCAGCAACAGGCAGGTGCTTATGCCACTGAGCTAAATCCCCAGTCCCAGTAGTGCACTCTTATTTGCACTTTGGCTTTCCAAGATGTTAGTTGACCAAAGTAAACAGCAGTCTAAAATTTTACATGGAAAATTCTAGACATAAATTATTATATTTTAAATTACATGCTGCTATGAGTAGCTTAATGGAATTTCACACTGACCTGCCCAGTGTTGCCCAGGAAATGAGTCATCCCTTTGTCCAGCTATATTTGATACCCAACTGCTATTCCCTTAGTAACCTTAGTCATGAGATCAGCTGTCTTGGTATTGCAGGAGTTGTGTTCGAGCAATATGTATTTTACTTAATATTGGCCTCAAATAGCAAGTGCAGTGATACTTGTTCTATGTTGTTATCAGTTACTGCTAATATCTTACTGCGCTAATGGTTTAAATGTGGTTTTTTGCCCTAAGGGTTCATATATTGAAAATTTTATCCTCTTTGTGGTGATGTTAAGAGATGGTAGAACCAATCTTTAAGAGGTGGAGCACAGTTGGAGTTTTTTAGGTTATTGGGGTGCTGCTCCTAGAAAGGATTTAGGTAATTCTTATAAGGAATATAAGGTAGTTTTTATAAGACCCTGGTTAGTTCTTGGCAGAAGATTGCTATAAAACAGAGAGTTTAACCCCTCTTCTTTCTTTGAGTTTCTGCCTTGCCATGTACTCCTGTCATTGTAATGGTGTCTGTCATAATATAGTATGGCTAAGGGTCCCTTATGAGGGGCTGAATGGATGAGTCTGTCTGATTTTAGATTTTTAGCTTCCAAACCTGTTAGCCAAATAAACCTCTGTGTTTTATTTGTCAAGAATCAAATATTTTGTTATAGCAATAGAAAACTAGCTTAATAAAGATACGTACAGAAAACAAAATATATATTGTGTAGGGGTTTTGGTACTATCTATAGTTTCAGACATTCACTAGAGGTCTTGAAATATCTTCTGAGAAACAGGAGAGACTAATATATCACTTTAGTTTACTCATTTGTCAAAGCTTATCTGTTCATCAGTTGATAGACTTTTAGGTTGTTTCTTCCTTTTAGCTATTGTAAACAATGTTGCTGTGAGCATTGGGTACAAATATTTTGAGTGCTTGCTTTAAGTACTTTTGGGTATATACCTAAGAATAGAATAGTTGAGTTTTATGGTAATTCTTTGTTTAATTTTTGAAGAATCATCAAACTTTTAGTTTGCTATACCATTTTATATTCCCACCAGTAAAATATGAGGGTTTTAGTTTCACTATGTGCTTGTCAGCTCTTTTCTCCTCCTCTTTACCCCTCTCTCCCTTCTTTCCTGATAAATATTATTTTTTGTGATATAAGAGTCTCACTAAATTATCCAGACTGGCCTTCAGCTTAACTTGCAGTAGTCTTACTTCCCAGCCTCCCAGGTAATTGGTGGTATAGGGTTTTTGTTTGTTTGTTTATTTATTTATTTTTGTGTTGTGGAGGAATTGAACCCAGGGGTATAGGGATGTTGTACTAAATTACATCCCTATTTATTTATTTATTTATTTATTTATTATTTTTTAGATAGGGTCTTGCTAAGTTGCCCAGGCTGCACTTGAACATGAAATCCTCTTGCCTTTGCTTCCCAGAATGGCTGGGTTACAGGCATCTGGTCTATTTTTAATTTGATAGTATTTCAAAACTTATTGTGAGATCACATGTTTAGGCATGCTTTTAAAGGAAATAACAGAAATCTGAGGTATTTGTTAAAGCCTTCCCCCATCATTTTTTAAAACATAATTTTATAAACTACCTCTTTGGTTTTTAAAAAAATTTTCTTTCTTTTTTTTTATTTTTTTTTACCTATTTTGAAGGTAGTAAAATACAACAGAACAAAACTGAATAAAGCCAACTGAGACAGTGCAGTGAAATTGTTATAGAACTTCACAGTAGGTTACCTGGATCGAAGTAATAGGTATCACACTATATCTTGTTATCTTTACAATAGTTCTTTCAATCACATATATCAAAATAAAATGAAATACAGAATATTACAGAATTTATCAAAACAGTATTGAATAGAGGAGTACCATTAATCAGAATAAAGCAAAACAGTAATAAAAATATTTGCCTTCAAAGAGATTGTAAAGGGAAATCCCCCTTATTTGCTATGGTCAACCTCCCAAGAGATGCTCAGATCTCTGATTCCCATTTGCTAATGAGAGGCAGGGGAAGGGGATTAGGGGAAGTGGGATGTTTGACTCTCAGCCCATGTACCAGTAGGCTCACTATTGCTTAGCAGGGTAGACAGGCTGGTGCTTCGTTTCCCAGCGTCCTAAGATCCAACATGGTGCAGATCTCAGGAGACACTGGTGATTCTCCCCCTGGAGGGTCCATAGCCTGCCATACCATAACTGCTTACCAGGGAAGGGAGCTGCTTGCTTGGTTTCCCAGGGTCCTAAGTCCCAGCATGGCGCAGATCTCAGGAGACGCTGGGGGTTCTCCCCACTGGAGGGGCTGCAGCCTTCCACACCACTGCCACTTACCAGGGAGGAGACCTGCTTGCTTTGTTTCCCAGTGTCCTAAGTTCCAACATGTCGTGGATCTCTGGAGACACTGGTGGTTCCTCCCCAGTGGCAGCCGCAGCCTGCCAGACCACAGCCACTTACCAGGGAGGGGAGCACCTCTTTGGTTTTTTTGAAACAGGGTCTCACTATGCATTTTAGGCTGGCTTGAACTCAGTATGTAGTCCAGGCCTTGAAATCACAGTGAGCCTATGTAATCCAAGCCTTGAAATCACAGTGAGCCACTGTCTCCCAAGGGCTGGGATTAGAGTCATGTACCACCATGTCTGGCCAATCCTACCATTCTTTATTTATTTATATATTTTTTGGAGACAGGGTCTTACTGTATCAATCTCACATTCTTAATTGTTATTTTTGCTTAATTTTGATGTGTGACTACAGAGAAAAGTCTAGTTTTGCTTTTTCCGTGATTCTAAACTCACCCACTTCTTTTAGGATTATCTTTCTGCAGTTCAGGCCTTTGCATTTTTACTGAAAAAGTAGAGATGTCTATATATGTTAGTTTTATTAAGGAATAATTTATGTAGAACAGCATTTACTTGTTTTGAGAGCCTAATTTGATGAACTTTGGTTTTGGAAGATGTACATAGGTATATCTCCACCACTACAATCATGAAGACAGATAAGGAACAATAATCATGTAGAATATTTGTTACCTTTAGAAGTTCCCTTAGGTTCCTTTGCTATCTGTTCACACTCCCTGGCCATAGTTCTTAGCAACAGCTAATCTGCTGTCACTGTGGGTTTTTGTGTGGGTGTGTTTTCCAGAGTTTAATAGAGATGAACTCCTACAATACATAGTCTTTTGTAAAATCTGACTTCTTTCATTTAACATAATACTTTTGAGATTCATCTATGTTGTTTTGAGTATCAGTGATTTGTTCCTTTTTGTTGCTGAAGAGTGTCCTGTTGGTATGGGTATATCAGACTTTATTAATTCTTTCCCCGGTTGATGAACATTTGATGACCAAAGCTAGATTGTTTCCAACTTTTCTGGTGTGGAAAAACTTGCCATGAAAGTTCATGTACTCTGTGTGTGTGTGTGTGTGTGTGTGTGTGTGTGTTCACATGTGTGTTTAGATGTATGATTTTATTTCTTTTGAATAAATACTTAGAATTGAAATTACTGAGATGTATGATAAGTGTGTGTTTATAAGAAATGCCTAATTTTCTTTATAAGAAAATTTCCAAAGTGGCTATACCATTTTCAAATTTCTATAAACAGTTGCTTCACACCCTTGTCAGTATTGGGTATGTTAGTAAATATTAGCTATACTGGTGGGTATGTAAGAGAAGTATCTTATTGTGGTTTTAAAGTGCATTTCCCCAGTGACTAATGAGATTGAACATTTTTCAATGTGCTTGTTTGATTTTCATGTATATTGTGATGACATGTCTATTAAAAATTTTGGGTTAACCTGGGCGTGGTGGTACACTCCTGTAATCCCAGCACTTGAGAGGCTGAAGCTGGGATTGTTGAAAGTTCGAGATCAGCCTGGGCTACAAAGTGAGTGCATGACCAGCCTGAACTGCATAATGAGAACTGGTCTCAAAAAAACCCTAAAAAGCAAAAAACAAAACAAAAAAAAATTTTGGGGTTATTATTGAGATCTTTTATTATTATTATTGTTTTAAAATTTTTTTGGTACCGGGAATCGAACTCACAAACTTGCATTTGCCAGGGCAGGTGCTTATGCTGCTAAGCTAAACCCCCGGCCCATAAGTTCTTTATATATTGTGATACAAATAATGTTTCTCCAGTATATATTTTTTCCCGTTACTTACTTACTTACTTGCTTCTTTCTTTCTGTCTGTCTTTCTTTTTCTTTCCTTTCTCTTTCTTTCTTTCTTTCTTTCTTTCTTTCTTTCTTTCTTTCTTTTTTTCTTTCTTTCTTTCTGAGACAGAGTCTCACTGTGTTATGCAGGCTGGCATTCAACTTGCTTAGGAATCGCAGACTGGCCTCAATCCTCCTGCCTCAGTCTCCCAAGTGCTGGGATTATAAGCATGTGCCACCAACCCTTGTTACATTTTCATTTTTTATCCCATTTTTAATTTTAATTTTAAATGATGGAGCCTTGCTCTGTTGCTCAGACTAGACTTGAACTCCTGGGGTGAAGTAATTCTACTTCAGCTTATAGGGAAGCTGGTTCTATGGTAACTTGCCATCATTACCTCCCTTTTCTGGTGATTGAACTTAGATCCTTACTCATGTTAAAGTATGCTTTCTATCACTGAGTTACACCCTCGTCCTTTTATTAGGGTTTTATACAAAAATTTCTATATGAAAGTATGTAGAAATCAGTTTTATTTCTCCATACTAAACATGAACAAATTGAAGTGTAAAATATTAGTACTATTTATTAATAACTTCAAAACATGAAACACTTAAATTTCAAAAACTATTTGCAACAGCAGTACATTAAAAACTAGAAAACATTGCTGTGAGAAATTAAGAAGACCTTAGTGAATGGAGAAATATATTCTTAGTGGATTGCCTGGTTCCTATCATAATAAAGGTATAAGTTCTTTGGGCAAGTCCTAAAACCTAGGTAATCTTTCTCAGAAAGTAACAATAGCATATCAAATTTATATTGAAATGCAAAGAGTTTAAATAATCAGAACAATAGTAACCACTTAATCAGTTCAATTATTTAAATACAGAGTGACCAAAAGTTGTGTATTTTTTCATTAATTTTGTAAGATAGTATAATAGGAAAAAAATGACAGGTTTATCGAATTCATTTAATAATTTTTCTGTGTATGTTATATTAAGATGCTCAATACCTAATACAACATTACAGTCTGGATGGTGACATCTAGTCTCTTTCCAAATTCTTTTTGCATTATTTTCTTTCTTTTTTTTTTTTTAATTTTATTTAAGGAGAAAAGAAAAAAAAAGCAGGGAAAGGGTACAAGTTATACAGATTTACAGAAAAAAAATGAACAGTAGGAAATCACTAGTTAATGGATTACATATTGTCATCTTAGAAATAATTGTTCAAGTCACAAAATTAGAGCTTGTAAAGTGGACATTCCATCAATGATACTGCAAACAGTTCTGTTCATTGATCCAATAAAACTCTGTGATATCATTTTCTATCTTATACACTTAAATATACATGCAGTTATATAGTTTGGAGCACTTTCTTTTCTTCTCTTTTGTACCATGACTATTACACATTTTGGGTTTCATTGCTCCCACGGTTCTTATTACTTTTTTGGAAGAGAGTAAAACCAAATGTGACATAACAGAACAGAATCGGTCAAGTCAAAAGGGTGGACATAATAGATAATGTAAAAACATAATACAAGGTGATCAACAATGGTTACCATAATGCCTCCCGCTATCTCTAATAGAATTGCCTATATCATTAGTTATAATACAATTGAACAAAACAGTAAAGAACAAAACCGACAAAACCAAAACATTGGAGACATTGTAGGTCTTCAAAAGTAGACAAAAGTCAACAAGAATGGGCGTCATAATGAATCTCATTATCTTCACAGCTGATGCCTAAACTTTCGAACCTGATACTATCAAGCAAAACAGAATAGGGGAACATCAGTTAAAAACCAGATGGTGAGAGTAATACAGGGCTTTAAATCAAGGTAATGAAAAGTCAAAGTGGGTTACTATAATATATCCTGCTATTTTTTTTCCTTTAATTAAAAGGATAAAGATAAAAAAGTAAATAATGGAGTGGAGATTGAGATAAAAGAGGGCATAACAACGAAACAGCGCAGATCAAAACATAACCATTTAAGCAGAATAGTGTTTCACCACCAGATAATCCTAACCTAAAAGTAGTTACCATATTGTTTCTTTCTTTGAAATCCTTGAGTACAACTTCGTATACTGTAGCATTAAGTATATCAAAACAATGTAAAACCATTCAAGAGAATGACAGCATTACAGAGTATTTAGAATCGACTAACAAAATGAACAATGGTTTCTGTATAATCTCCTTGTCTTTAAAAGGTTTTTGCTTATACTATCGTACATAATAAAATCCAATAAGATACAGCCTATTTAGACCATTGGAGACAGAAGGACAAAAGCTAGATGAGACTTCAAAACAAGATGATACTAAATCTGTATTACCTATTAAGATGTCATTTTCTCCAAAATAGCTGTTCCTATCATCCAATCTTCTCTGCCTCATTTCTGTTAAGCTCTTTTTCTGTCCGTAGCTGTCAGTTTGTCTTCTTCATTTTGTTCTCTGCTCCATTCGTTGTGGCCTCTCTGCCATTATTTCTGGATTCTTTGTATTTTTCTTTTTTTAGAATATCCTGCAATACTCTCTGTAGAGTTGAATTGGTGGTTGCAAATTCCCCCAGTTCCTCTTTATCCTGGAAGCACCTTGTTTTTCCATCAATTTCCAGGGACAGTTGTGCAGGATATCTCAATCTTGGCTGGAGATTATTATCTTTCAAAGCTTGAATTATTTCCCCCCACGCTCTTCGTGATTTGATGGTTTGTGCAGAGAAATCTGCTGTAATTCTGATGGGTGTTCCCTTGTAGGTGGTCTGTTTCTTGTCTCTTACAGCTTTTAATATTCTGTTCTTGTATTGAATTTCTGGAATTTTTATTATTATATGCCTGGGTGTTGCTCTGTTTGGGTTGTAGGTAGCTGGGGTCCTGTATGCCTCATACATCTGAGTATCTTTACCTTTTGCTAAATTAGGAAAATTCTCCTGGATTATTTCTGTGAGTAGCTTTTGTAGTTCACTTGTTTGCATCCCTACTTCTTCTTTTATGTTCTTAATCCTTAAGTTATGGATCCTCTTATCATCTTCTTGTCTTTGTATTATTGCTGTTTGTTTCTTTGTTATTTTTAAGAAGTTTTTCATTTCATTCTCCCATATTACAAGTCTGCCCTCCAGTTCAGATAGTCTGTCCTTAGTTTCTTTCAAGCTGTTATGCCAGTCTTCTATAGACTTCTTAGTATCTTGGTAGTCCCTTTGAACCTGCTTCACGTATTCTATGCTTTCTCTGTTTTCTCCATCAAACAATTCTCCCCTTTTTTTCTGTTCTTCCATTCCACCACCTGTTTTTTCTTGGGTGGTACTTAGCATTTCTCTAACTATTCTGCATACTTCTAGCTTCAGGTCATTGATAACTTCATTCCTGAATTGGTCTATGAGGCTCTCTATATGGTGCCTTATGTGTATTGGTGCGGTGTCTGCTATTGCCTGTTTCTCAGAATTGGGGGCCGAGGAGACTTTCTTGTTGCTGCCTCTTCCCATGCTGCCTCTTCTTCTCTGTTCCTTATATATGCAAGCTTATATAAGAGGCCCAGCTTCTCTCCCAGTCAGCCACAGCCTGATCGAATTGCGCCAGTTAGTTGTTCCCGCTCACCGCTGTGCACCAGGGAGTTACGGACCAGGCAGCCTATGCGTCTCCCCTCCCGGCCACCGTCAGGCTCTGGGATCTGGGTTGGGACAGTCTACCAGGTCCGCCGGCAGCGTCACGCAGGCCAGGCACTTTTCACCAATCCCACCCGAGAGGGGGATGTGTGGCTGGAGTCCCACCGCGCCCTGCTCCCGCAGGACTGCCCGGGCCCAGAAAGTCCTCTGCTGGAGTCAAACTGTGGTAGAGTGTCAGTTTCTCTCACTCACCTCACCACAAGTCAGTGCACACCTCCCTGCCGTTCGCAGATTGCCGTTCTCAGAGCTTCCGCGCGTCTCTCTCCTTGCTGAGCAGCTGTAGAGGCAGCCAGCCGCCGCGCGGCGGGAAACCCAAATCGCGGCTTACAATGGTGCGGTTCCAGCCTCCACACCAAGTCTTTTCTGTTCCTGTTTTAGCACCAGGACTGCATTCCAAGTTGGCTTCTCTCAGCCCAGTTCGTTCCTGAGTCAGCAGAGCATATCTCCACTGACTTATGTCTCCTTAGTCCGCACCATTCCTGGCTTCTGAGCCGAGTCTTTCAGAGAGCCTCCGGTAGTTGCTGTTATCTGTCCGCCATGTTCTCCCCTTATTTTCTTTCTTTGAATAGCACACTTTACAGTGTTATGTTGCCCCCCCATGGGTGGTATAATTTCAATAAATGTCTACCCAAACGGTGAAGATGTCAGTAATGGATGTTCCAATTGGAATTTCATGTCCTATATTTTAAAATTATTTGCTCATTAGAACTAATCTAAATTGTAAGTGACTTTTTGAACCCCTTTGTTTTAAATAATTAAGAGATGAATTCCATATTGTTTGATCCAGAAGGTACAAAAATATTTTAGAGTAATATTTTTTTCCCTTGCTTTTTGATTACAGGATAGCTTGTTAGATGTTGATTAACTCTGTCAACATCACTCATAGACTTATTATAATCATGGACTACTACTATTTTTTAGTTTTGTTTCTTTTTTTTGTCATTCTGCTTTACAGCACAGGCTTTTTCCTCTCTGATATGCTAACATTTCTCCTGTTTTAAGTTTTTTCTTTTGCAGAACTTTTGGCACTTCCTTGCTGTCCAGTTACAGTGTCCCAAATACATCTGTTTTGTATTGTAAAAGAATATCACTGAGTTCTGGAGAAGTATAAAAATTCTATCTATTGAACTTATAATAAGTCTTTATAGACTGTGGCACAAAATTATAGATTATTTTTAACAAATAATAAACACGAATTAATAAAAGAAAATAATCAGAACTTACTACATTTCATTACAAACGAACATCAAAGGTGAATACAACATTCTAAATATAAAGGTTATGCAAAAAATAATCAATAGAAAACAAGAAAACAGACCTACTAGCATATCTTGTACAAATAAGAATCAACTGGTTGAAATTATACCTGCCCAAGTGACACTCAGGATAAACTCTTACGTGATTGAAAAGATTGCATTTTGTCTCTGTAAGCATGCCCACTTGTTACATGACTTGCTTCCCCATTTGTTCCTGATTTCTTCCGTTTTACCTGAACAATTAATCTTATTGGTTGACTATAGTTCTATTCCATTTCATGCCCCCCTGCCTTGTGAATTCCCATTTTCCCTCACTTTGGACCCATGGTTTTTGCTCTATAAAAGTCCCTAGAAAAGACAGAGTCTTTGGCAACTCACTCAGGACCCCTTCTATCACTCTCTCAGACAGAAGCTTTTTTTCTCTCAATAAATGTATTCTTCTCTTTACAAAAACAAAAAACACAAAAAACAGTATGTAGCTTTTGATGGTTGACTTACTTAGCATAATGTGTTGAAGTTTATTTCTGTTCTAGCATGTATTGGTACTTCATTTTTGTGCTTGAAAAACGTGTGTTTGTTCAACACAATTTGTTTATTCATTTATGGACATTTGGGCCATATCTGCTTTTTAAAAATTATTAATAGTGCTGCTATGAGCATTCATTATAGATACATTTCTGTACTATTTTTCAGTTCTTTTGAGTATATCTGTAGGGGGGATTTGTACTATCCTATGGAGATATGTCTTTAACTTTTTGAGGAGTTACTAAATTGTCTTTCATAGTGGCTTACCATTTTATCATCTCATTAGCAATGTATGTATGTTCCAGTTTCTTTAAGTCTTTATCAAAGTTTTTTTTTCAAATTTGTTATATATGATATAAGGTAGACAATCCAATTCCATTTTTTGCATTTGAATATTGATTTGTTAGATACCCTTTTAAGAGTTAGAAGTAGCTATATTCAGGGGAAAGAAGAGGTGGTAAGGGCTATATACAGATCTGGAATGTGTGGATTAAGTTACCATAGGGAAAGAAAAGGAATTTAAGGGAGCATGAAAAACTTATGTGTGAAAGGGCAAATAGTATCAGACAGTGAAGTATCTACTTACTAAGAAATAGACATTTAGATAAAGTACATCCACTGCTTATCAGTTTGAGAATTGTCCTTTCCACTCTGTTAAAAGGAGTATGTTTATAACACCATCTAGTGCCTTTTCCAAAAAAGAATTGGGTTTTATAAAAGATTTTTAAACAAAAGATGGCTGATTTCATGAAAACTGAACAGCCTATCAGTAGTACACCTTACTCTTTTTTTTTGTATCATAATATATCTTCATTATCTTCACAGCAGTTGTCCATACATGAGACATATTAAAGTCAAACAAACAGAATAAAACCAATGAAAACATAACATTGAATAAAACAAAACAATAAATTGGAACAAAACAAAACAGTGAGAACAGTACTATATGTTGTTTTCTTCAAAATAGTTGCTCATGTTGAGACACAGGGATAAAACAAAATGGTGAAATGAAACAAAATGTTGGATTTCAAAAACAAGACAGGAGGATATATCCCCTGCGGTTGACACAATGCACACTGCCATCCTCCATGTAGATGCCCAGACCACCAGTCCCAGGCCCATAGAGTCAACCGATACAAGCATCGAGCTATTCATTTCCCCTCAGTTGCTATCATTTCATCTTGAGTCCTCGGAATCAGTAGTGGCAAGGTTGGCAGGGGAGCAGCAGGTAGGCGGGAATGCTGTTTTATTTTTTCAGCCTGCGTATTGGCCGTCTCACTGGAAGGCGATATTTCTCTTCTGGTTGAAGCTCTTATCCATCAGCATAGTGGGACTTGCTTCGTGGGAGACTGTACCTTACTCTAAGGAGACTATACCTTACTCTTAAGAGCTTCCTTTTTCAAGTAGTAAAAGACTCAACTTTAATTTTTTTCTCTGGAGCCATTGTTGAACATTTTTTATCATCTCTTTTGAGTTGATCTGTAAAGAATTTAAGTTATATGTATATCCTTAAAAAAGAGACCTCTATGTGTTTTTTTTTTTTTTTTTTGAATCAGAAATTGAACTCAGGACTTCGCACTTGCCAGATGGGTACCATGCAGCTGAGCTATACTCTGACTTGTATTCTAAAGACATATAAAAAAATTTAAAGATAAATTAATTAGCTAATTAATGGCTTAACAGAATACCTAGGGCTGGGTTTCTCACAGTTCTGGAGGCTGGTAAGTCTCAGATCACAGTACTGGAATATGGTGAGGGCTTCTTTGTTATGTACTCATATGGCAGAAGACAAAGGATAAGAAAGAGTAAACCTATTCCTACAAACCCTCTTTGTGGTGTCACTAATCCGTTCATGAAGGAGGTACTCTCTTAACTTAAACATCTCCTCAGGGATCCTGGACACATTTCCTGTTGTACTGGGGCTTAAAGCTCCAGTACCTGAATTTTAGGAGATACTTTCATAGTATATGTAGTGAATGCTTACAATGTTAGCATCTATTTCGAGTATATGTTAGACTTTGTTTTATTAGAAACAAGGCTTAGTCATCCTTGATAAAATTTTCATTTCTGTACCTCCTCCTAGCTCCTTAGTGTAGTCAGCTCAGAATCTGCCATTTATAACTGTTTTCTGGTATCTCCTTTTCTGTTAGGTTAGCTAGATGCAACCTACTTGACTGGCCTTCCTCACCTCTTGTGGTAAATTAACTAATGGTCAATTTGTAACACCCTGCTGGACTGAATTAGTGTGGTTCTGGGTGTAGAAGAGCCACCTGAGGATTGTTGCCAACAGCATAAAAGGAAAACTGGAGGAGAAGATGGTATGCTGTTGATTCTCCGGGAGAAGCTTGTCATGCTGGTTTTCCTGGTATGAACTCAGCTGTTTTCATTGTGGGAGGAGCTTGGGTCACTGAGGATGTCTGAGGTTTTTCTGGGGGTAGTTTTGGTCCTTATGTTGAGGATTACTTCCTGGCTCCAGTACAGATCCCTCAGCCTGCTGGCATAGATCCTTCATCCTGCTAGTGCAGACTTTGTAGCTTCCACCACTCATCATTGGGCCTTAGCAATGCAGGTCCTTGTTATAATCTTGGATGAGATTTTGTCATGGGCCCTAGGCCTCCAGCTGGACTTGGGTGGGACATTGCTGAGGATCCAGGCCCTCAGTTGGATTCTTTGGGTCTGTAGTACATGGGCAGATTTATGCATTGTTCTGCATTTGACTCTTTGGGTGAATGTTATAAAATAATTCTGTAAATTATGTGTCCTGTATTGAATCTATTCCCCTGTAAACCCTGACTACAGCACTCCTATACCCTGCATGTGCTGTGTGTATGTGCGGACGTTGCCACTTGTCAGTTGCAGTGTGGCCTATTGGAACTTGTGCTTGTTTTCTTTAAGTCTACCAACTAAAACTCTTTAAGGGAAATATGTTTGAATAATTGCTTGATTCCTAATAAAAATGTTGGTTCATAGATCTCATCCTCATATCTATATAGTTCCTGGTGTGCCTTGTAACTTCTAGGACCTGCAAATAATACAATTTTTATTTCCATCTTATATCTCTCCTAATTATTTGAGGAAGTGTACTCCATTTTGAAAATATTAAAAACTCATAGCAATTGAGATTACAGAAAGATATCTCATTGAATTTGTTGAGTTAGAGTAGAAATTTTTCTGCAGATTTTTGACAAAATGTATATATTCATCAAAGAAAATAGTATGACTAAATCACTGAAAGTTATGGCTACAGGTTTTGTTTGTAATCTTGTACAGAAAATATCAGTATTGATTTTTTTCATTAGGTCGTTATTGTCATGTATTAACTGTGCATAGTTGTAATCAATAGTGTTGAACAAAGAAAAGATTGCCACTGGTATGTTTTGTCATTTAAGCAGATACTTGAACTAAAATAGAGAATTAATGTCTAGTAGATCCTGCTTACTAGATTCTGTGCCTAAGTGTTTAACATGCATTCTTTTTTATTTTCTCATCAGCATTGAGTGTATTTTCATTTCCTATTTTTTCAGTGTGTCTTAACTGTAGAATGTCTAGGGAACAAAACTGGTTTCAGCTTATGCTGTATGGTATCCTTGAAAGTGAGGAGTGTTAATTGTAGTATATAGAAAACAGTTAACAACAGGGCGATGCCTTAGCTGTCTTTAGCAGTCCCTGTGTGCAAGGTTGGCTTTTGCTGATGTCTGGGAACTTGACATAGTAAACCTGTCTATACAATGACAAAAATTTATTTGAATAGTAAATGTGATTTTGTGCTTAGACTATAAAACAATGTAGTTTATGTTAAACATTTACTTTTCTTGTGGGAGTCCAGTAGTAGGCAGAACAGCTCCTGTAAAATCTTTGAGCTCTGAGTCTCTGATGACCTTTCCTATAGACAATATATATATTTTATTCTTTTTTTTAAATCTTTTTCATTTTTATCGGTACTAGGGATCGAACTCATGATGCCTGCTTGCAAGGCAGGCGCTTATGCCGCTGAGCTAAATCTCCAGCCCCTCTTTTTTTTGATATACAATAGTTTATATATAGTGTCACAATTCATTATTGGAGAAATTAGGTGTGCCCTGTGTAATTTCAGTAGAGGATTCTTACAGGCTTGTATTGGTTTCCTCTAGACTTAATCTTATTTGCTGAGTTTGATTTGCATTTTTTAAATATCATTAGTATTACTCATGATATTGTACTATTACTGTATGCAGAGTTCTGAAAAGTACTCTTAGAGAATCAATGAACTTGGGGATGGTCTTGGGGACTCCCAAAACAGAAAGAATTGCAGGGTTTGTGGAAATTGTCAAGAGTTGTCTTCCCAGGTTTACATTAATGGTGGCACATACTTGTAATCCAGCACTCTAGGGGGCTCGGGTGGGAGGATCAAAAGTTCGAGTTCAACCTGTGCAACTTAGTGAGAACCTGTCTCAAAATAAAAAATAACCCAGAAAGGGCTGGAGATTTAGCTTGGTGGCATAAGCACCTGCCTAGCAAGTGCAAGGTTATGAGTTTAATCCCTGGTATCAAAAAACAAACCCGGGAATATTGTTCAGTGGCACAAGCACCTGCCTGGCAAGTGCAAGGCCCTGAGTTCAATTTCTGGTACAAAAAAGTAAGTAAAATAAAATGGGCTCTGGGTGTAGCTTGGAGCAAATACTAAAGGTTCAATCCCTGGTAGCATGAAAAATAAAATAAAATAACCCCTATCCACCTCATGCTAGGTATTGAGCCCAGGGCCTTACTTATGCTAGGCAAGTTCTCTCTACTAATGAGCCACATCCCAAGCCAGAGACACTTAGTTTGTCTTATTTCCATTTCTTTTTTAATTAGTGCATATTGGTTATACAATGTAATGGGTTTTGGTTTAGCAGATTTGTATGTGTATATAACATACTTTAATCATCATTTCCCCATGCTTGTTTCACGCTCTTCTTTAGATTCTCATGATTTTGAGGGGATTTTGGTGTGTGTAATGTATTTTGATCATATTTATGCCTCTTATTAATTGGCATCCTTACTTCCCTTTTCTTCTCCCTTTCTATTTCTTATTAAAAGTAGTGCTGTGGGCTGGGAATAAAACTCAGCAGTGCCCTGTCTGGCAAGCACCAGGTCCTAAGTTTGATTCCCAGTACCAAAAAAAAAAAAAAAAAAAAAAGAAAGTAATGCTGTGAGCACGCCTCTTCTTGATGAACTTAGAATTTTTTCCCTCTTGGATAAATATTTAAGAGTAAAATGGTGGGATCATATGGTAGGTATATGTTAAAATTTTAAGTAACTGCCAAGGTGTCATATATGTCAACATTGTTTACCAAAAATGGGTAAGGATTCCAGTTTTTCTACATATAGTACTTTCCAGTAGTGGCAAAGGTCAGTCTTTTACATTTTAGCCATTCTACTAAGTATGTAGTAAGAATCTTACTGTGGTCTTGAAACCTGATATTGTGATACCTTGAGCTTTGCTTTTTTGCTCAGGGGTACTTTGGCTGTTCTGAATCTTTTGATTCCATATGATTTTAAGATTTTTTAAAAGTTCTATAAAAAGTATTGTTATTTATTTATGTATTTTTTGAAAAACATCTCACTATGTAATTCAGGTACTCCTTGAACTCACTGGAGCCCAGGCTGACCTCAAAATGGTAATCCTCCTACTTTAGCCTCCCAAGTGCTGAGATTAGAGGTGTGCACCACTATGCCTGACTGTTGTTGGTATTTAAATAGGAATTGCATTAAAACTATAGCTTACTTTTAGTATTATGGCCATTTCAACAATATTAACTCTGAAAATCTAGTATATATAAAGGAATATATATTTTCCTATGTCTTCTTCAGCTTCTTTTGTCAGTGTTCTGAAATTTTTACTATAGAGATCTCTTACCACCTAGGTTAGTTCAAGTCCTCAGTATTTGGTTTCTCTTAAAGCTATCATGAATGTGTTTTCTTGATTTTTGTCTCATTGTTGGTGTACAAGAATGCTATTAACTTTTAAATTTATTTTGTATCCAGAGCAGTGCTTTTTGATGAATAAGAAATTCTTAATTTAGAAATAAAATTTGTCAATTTTTTTGTTACATGAATTTTGTTTTCACTGTATCAAAAAAACTCTCTGACTAAGATCCCAAGGATTTTCTTTTGTGTTTTCTTCTAGCATTACTATAGTTTTAGGTTTTGTATTTAGGTATGTGACCTATTTTGAGTTAAAATTTTTGGGGAGTTAATTTTTATACATGATGTGAAACATGAATTTAGTCTCATTTTTTTATATGTGGCTATCCAGTTCTAGCACTTTTTGTTGAAAGAATTATGCTTTTTCACTGAATTGCTTTGCCTCTGTGTAAAAAATGAAGTGAAAATATATTATGTGAGCCTATTTCTGGATCTTTATTATGTTCCATTGAGGTATTTTTCTGTCTTGCTGCCAGTATCTCATTACTATTTGATCGTAGCACTATAAGAAGTAGGTGAAGTCCGTGATCTCTGCTTTTTATTCAGAATTGATTCAGAAAAGCTGGGTGTGGTGGTGCAGTCCTGAAATCCCAGCACTTGGGAGGCTGAGGCAGGAGGATCGTGAATTCAAGACCAGCCTGGAGTACAAAGGGATTTCAAAGTCAGCTCGAACTGCATAGTGAGGCCCTGTATCCAAAAAAAAAAAAAAAAAAAAAATTCAGATATTCTAGGTCTTTTGAATTTCCCTGTGAATTTTAGAATCAACTTGTGAATATTTTTAAAAAACAACAAAAAAAAGGGACTGGGGATTTAGCTCATCACATAAGCGCCTGGCTGGCAAGTGTGAGGTTATGAGTTCAATCCCTGGTACAAAAGAAAGAAAAAAAAAAAAAAAAAAAAAAAAAAAGCAAGCAAGCAGGTAGACAAGCAAGCTGGTTTGGATTTTGATTGGGATTGTATTGAATCTATAGATTAATTGTGGGAAATTGGCTATTTTAACAATATTGAGTCTTGTGATCCATGAACATGGCATATATATCTCCATTTATTTGATTCTTCTTTTCAGTAACCTTTTGTAGTTTCATTGGTCTTGCACATCTCTTGTTAGAGATAACAAGACATTATTTTGATGTTATTTTTTGTTACTACTTTAAAAATTTGAATTTCTGTATACTTATTAACAGTAGAAATAAAATTGGTTTCTTTGTATTTGTCATGTCTCTCAGTTTTGCTAAACCCACTTTTTGCTTCTAATACTGTACTGATTCCATTAGATTTTTTTCTGTAGATTAACATGTCATTTATGAATAAATATAGTTTAGAATTATCCCATTCAGGTTAGACACAAATGCCATTTCTTTCCTTTCTTTGCTTTTTTGCAGTGGGTAGAAACTCCAGTGCATTGTTGAGTAAAAGTGATGAGAAAAGGCATTTTTTCATTCTTCTTGATCTTAAGGGGGAAAGCATTCAATCTTTTATAGTTTCATCTCACTTCTTTTTTTCCATTTGACCTCTCTTAATTTTCAGCTCCACTTGCAATGAATTACCTGAGCCGAGGGACTGAGATTGCTCCTGGCAAACAGAATTAATGAATTATTTTTCAAAAGGGTCACAAAACTCCAATCAAAAAAGAATCTCTCTGACATGTGGTTGTTTTGAGAATAAAATGCAGGAATGTTATTTAACTTTTTATTTAGAAATAACTGCAAACCCACAGGAAATGGCACAAAAAACCAAAACAAAACAAAAAAATACACAGAGTGGCAGGCAGGCAGACAGACACGGAAGAAGGACAGGCTTTATTTGAGATAAAGACCTGAGAGGGGCCACTGGCTCTGAAGTGCCAGAGCAGCAGCTCTGTAAAAGGGTTTGTTTATAAGTGGTAGCAGAGTGTAGTTTTCAGGAAACTGGAAAGTATTCTGGGATCCAGTTATTTGTTTTAGTTCATGGTGACTGGTCCATTTTGTGTTTGTGTAAGGTTCATTAATCTTGTGGAGCTAAGGGCCTTCAGGGCTGTCCTAGATACCATAAAGCGGGTAATTACTTAGGGGTATTGGTATTGTTACAAGGCTAAGTGAATTTGAGGAACAGTTGGAACTCATGAGATGTCCTTTTTTCTTGTTTCTCTTTCTCTCTGTCTCTGTCTCTTTCTAGGTCTCATTATGTAACACAGGCTAGCCTTGAGCTCACTAGGTAACCTGGGCTGGTTTCAGACTTAAGCAGTCCTCGTGCCTTAGCTTCCTGAGAGCTGTATTCCTTATTATAACTACAATATCAGAGCAAATTTTAGGAGAGTGGCATTTTACCTGTGAGCACAGTATGTCTATTTAGGTCCTTATTGTTTTGTTATTACTTTGTCATTTTCAGTATCTTACATGGAGTGTGTAGGTGTCTACCTACGTATTTCATTATGTTTTCATGTACTTTGCCTGGAGCAACCTTGGTCTTTCCTCCCTGTTAAGTAATTTCATGTCAGGATGAAAATTAAGGGAGGTCAAATGGAAAAAAGAAGTAAAATGAAATTTTTTTGGATTATAAGTAATGCTGTATTTTAAATTTTTCTTTATATCAGGAATTGAACTCTGCCTCATGCTTGCCAGACAGTCACTGTGCTGTTGAGCTATAGCCCTGGCCTTGTATTTTAAATTTAGTTTCTACTGATTGCTAGTAGATAGAAATATGATTGGTTTTTGTAATCTACTGATTTTGTGTATTCTGTGAATTTGCTGAACTCATTAGGTTAGTAGTCTTTATTATAGCTCAAGATTTTCTGCATGGCCAATCATGTCATCAAATAGGAAAGTTTTATTTCTTCGATATATACCCCTTTCTCTCTCTCTCTCTCTCTCTCTTTTTTTTTTTTTTTTAAATTTTGAAGGTAGTAAAAACACAACAGAACAAGACAGAACAAAGCCAATGGAGACAATGCAGTGAAACTGGTATAGAACTTCACAGAAGGATACCGGGATAACAGTAATAGGTATTATAGTATATCTCGTTATCTTTACAATAGTTGTCCAGTCAGTTAGGTATAGCAAAATGAAGTAAAAAACAGAGCATTATAAAACCATTTGAAAGAGAATATTGACTAGTGTAATACAACTAATCATAATGAAACAAAACATTGAAAAAAACATTTGCCTTCAAACAGAGGATGGAAGGAAATCCCCCATATTTGCTGTATTGCGTACAGTTATTCTCTCAAGTCATGTTTAGAACTCTGCCCCCAGTTGCTAGCTGGGGTAGGGTGTGGGATTGGTATGTTTGATTTTTAGCCTGCATTGCCAGTAGGCTTATGGGAGCTGCTGACTGGATCTCCTCCTGGCTTGCACTCAAGGGAGGTACTTACCAAGAGGGCAGATGAATTGTTTTCTTCTGCAGCTGCCTGGATTCCACCCTGCCAGATTCTCAGCAGCTGACGACTGAATATCCTCGCTGACTCATTCCTGTGGGAGGCGCTTACCTCTATATGATTTTTTAAAGTCCTTTTCCTGCCTTATTTCTTTGGCTTTGATTACATTAATTTTTAAACACTCAATATTTATCCTTCTAGGGATGACTTTATGAGCTGAATTGTGGACTAGCAATACTAGTTTCACTTACCTTATCATTGTGCTTTCAGATCCTCAGCTTCTCTTGAACTTTATAAAGTTAGCTTGACTTGATCATGAATATGATTCTATATTTTGCCCCTGCAGGGAAAATGTTTTTGTATTTTGAGAAACAGCAATCTTACTTCTTTAATGCATCTTCTTACTCTCTACATTATTTATTTTTCCAACTTTCTTTTTTCAGTTACAGTGTCCTTGCCATTTGGTGTTTCCTTCTTATTTCACAGAGGAAAATGCTGTGATTTGAAAACTTAGCACTAAAGTTACAAGTATTTTGTAACCTGTACCTGCTTTTTCTTCTGTTACAGTATTCCTTCAACCTGTGGTTATGGTCTGAATCTATTCTTTCCCACCTTCCTTTTTTGGAGACAGGATCTTGCTATGTAATTTAGACTGATTTTGAACTCACTGTGTAGCCTAGGCTGGCCTCAAACTGTGGCCGTCTTCCTGCTTCAGCCTACCAAATTCTGGGATTACAGGTGTGTGCTACCACACCCAGCCATTCCTTCCTTTTTGAGAACTTTTTTTGTGGGGAGAGTCTGTGAAGGGTAGGGAAGAGCTAATGGAACCTGGAAGTTTTTGAGATTCACCATTTTTATTTCCTCATCTACTCATTTCACAAGGTACAGCTCCTGGGCTTTGGCTCCTACCATTCATATACCCTGAAACAACTCTTTTACAGAAGGTGCCAGTGCCTAATAAGCCAGTGAACTGAAGTGATGCTTTCTGTAGCAGTGGGCTTCCAGGCAGCATTTGTTAGTGTTGAGCACTTCTTGAGCATTCTTTTTTTTTTTTTTTTTTTTTTTTTTGGCTTCTCTAATAGTATTCACAGCCTTGATTTTCCTCCCATCTGTCTGGAACTCAAGTCTCCTGCAGTTCAGTAATTACAAATCTTATCTTAATGTTAAAGATTTATCCTAGAAGCATGCAAGGTTTATATGAATTTTAGGAACAAAATATGAAGCTTTAAAGAATTCAGGTTGTGAATTTTGGATAGGGTGCACACTACTCAGAGATACTGAAAAAGATTAAGAAGCATTAATATTTGTTATTTAAACACTATTTTTCCAACAGTCTTACAAGATGTTGTATTTTTGTTTAATCATAAAGGATTTATGGTGGAGAAGGATAGGATGTGTACAAGAAATAGTGCATTGTTCTTTCTAATTAGAAGGCTAAATTAACAGTAAGATAGTAGAGATGAACTTTGTTGATCCCATGTTAGGGGTGCTTAAATGTCAGGAGGAGAAATGTTTTACTTACATTTTTAGATAGTTAAGGTTGGTTGAAGATTTTTAAGCTAAAAAGGGGGGCCTATTTTGGCCAGGGACTGATAATCCTGTAATATTAATATCAGTGACCAGATGGCACTTCTTCTGGAAGCCTTTCTTAATCTTTCCCAATGTAATGAATTGAGCCCTCTTCTACACTTTTAATAGCCCACTGTCACACCTCTGATGTAGAACTTATCACATTGCATCATCACTTGTTTGTATTTGACTTTCTCAAACAGAATAGTTCATGAGTAATGTTGATCTTGATAATCTTTCTCTGTCCTTGTCTTTGGGGTTGTTATAATAATGGTTTCCTAAATTAGCAAATAAATAGTTGGAATTTTGAGTCTCTGGTTTGAATAACATCAGAATGTAGCATTTTAAATATTTCTACTTATTATAGAGTTGAATGAATTAGAGACCACTTCTGCTTCCTCTTTGGTGACATACGTTTTAGTTACTAAAATTATTTTGAAAGAGAGGGTATGGTTTTAGAAGCCTGTGACTTTGCAGACAGTAATATACTATTATATTTTACCCTGTGCAAATCAGCTATCTGATCAGGCCTTGTGTTTGTTTTCCTCATAGACATAATCCAGCCTTTGGTTGTTTAAAGCAAGCAAATGGAAAAAGGAGTCCATAGAGATATGGATTTGTTAGCTCTCACAATGAAAGACCACACTGGTTGTCTAAGGATTAGAACGTTTCTGTTGAATAAAAGGGAGATGGATCTTGTTTTTTTTGTGCTGTTTTCAGCTATATAGCCAGCTCTTGTGACTATAATCAGTTGCATGAAGACCAGAAAAAGCTCTTATAAATAGATCCCCAAGACTGTTGGTTGCAGCTGTCATAATTACAGGAGCGTCAGTTTTTTTCTTGTTGGGTATAGACTGATTTTGACTTACAGTTATTACATACTTACTCCTTTGAGAATATAATAGACTGATTTAGAGTACTATATAATATATAGCTATCAAATTAGAAGTTTGGGTTAATATTTCCTGGAATCTTTTTTAGAGTGAATAATTTTTATAACATGTCCTATTGTTGAAGAATAATGGTTGTGAATTATAAAATATTTAATCTTTTTCCTAAAAATACAGTGCTACCTTTGCTAACAGTTTTTCTTGTATGTTGTTACAAAAATCACCAATTTGACTCACCTTGTTGTTTATTAGAATTCTGACAAATATTATTAAGTTGAAAAGTTTAAACATTGCTTATGAATGTTTAAGTGACAGAATCATGAGTGCTAATCTTTCCCTCTTGAAACCTTTCCTTCTTGAAACTTAAAATATATATAGCTATGAAATAAGAGACAAACATTTTTAAACTTGGCTGAAGTCCTGTTTTGAGAATCACAGCCAGTGGCCAAAGCAACAGTTTTGAGATGCTTAAAGCTTGGGTGAAAGGAGGTGTTTTCATGCTGTGCCCTTTTAGAAGTGGGATGAAGAATGTCTTCTCTGACAGCACTGTCAGCAGTGAATAGATGAATGAATTCGTCCATGTTCAGAACTCATGGCACATGTAACAGCCCCCTCCACGGACAAAAAAGAGCACCCAAACTGACCTCAACAACGATTCAAGCTTCTGAAGAGAAGGACTTTTGGGGACTGCCCAAGGAGTGAAAATCAGAATATACTTTACAGCGATAAAGAAACAAAAGAGCTTGTGACAATATCGAAAGAATCCTGACATTTGCTTTGTTTATACAAGAGATGAATAGAATTTTGCCGACTTAATCAAAATAATAACTGGTTTTATATTGGGTTGAACCTGAAAGCAGGCATCCGAATGTATGTTATTCTTTATATTTCTGTAGAATTGTTATCTCTTTAAAAATGTGTGTGGAATGCTTTTGTTTTTGGGAAGAAAAACGTGACATGGATTTTATGAGCTTAGTAGCTGTAGGTGGAGACTTGTTTTGTTTGCCAAACCTTTTTAATAATCAATGAAAACAGGATATCAATGATAGGCATTTTTTTTCTGGGATCTTTGCTCTTAGTACTTCAAATAATTTCAGACAAAGGAGTGTAGGTATGGAAGAAAAACAAATATGATGAATTTCCCCTATTTTAACAGTGATTCCTATGAGATCCTTCTGTATCTCCTATGAAAAAGGATGTGGCTGTGATGTGAGGCAGTGATTATGTACTGACGCTGGCCTGATTTAGTGAGGCTGTGGGGTATAGCTTTTGCTGAGTAGATTGTTTGCATCTTTATCTTGCAGTAAGTAGGCACTAGTAGTTATCTGCCTAAGGAGTGGCTTTTTATTTTTTTTTTTCTGGTATCTGTTATGGACCATTCCAGTATTCTGAAAAGGAGAGGGTTACAGGTGAGTAAAAGAAAGCCTTCTTACTTACCTCCTCCCTTTAAATGTTTTTTTTTTGAAAATGTACTAAACAGATTGTTGCAATTTTATTTAATTAATTTGAGGTAGGCCACTAAGTTCTTTATTCTATTGTATATTGTATATTCTATTGTATAGAATTATAATAAAAATCTTCCTTTGATAGAAAAATGCTGCTTGGACTTCCTTATAATACATTAAGCAAGTGGATTAAATCAGACTTAAAATGCAAAACTAGTTTTGGGTATGATACTCTACTGCTGATAGATTATTTATAGTAAAATTCTGTTCCTGACAATCATGCCTGTGCCTATCCTCTCATTAAATCAACCTCTGTCCCTGTCACTGCCTGTCTCCCCCCCCTTCTCTCTCTCTCCCCGCCTCTTTGTCTCTCTGTCTTTATCGCTCGACATTTCTTTGGTTCTACCTATAGTTTTAAGATCTTTTTAAAATTATAACTGCATTTATATAATCCATCTCTCTATCGATCTACCCATCCATCCATCCTCCTTAAGTCTTAGGTAATTTGCCACATGAATAGATGAGTAACATGAACAATGAGAAATAAACTGATAGACAACTCAGCTGCGGTTTAATGAATATGCTAAGCACTAAAAGAACACACGTCAAATTCTTTAAAGTTTAATTATTAAAATTTTTCATGCTTTGTAACTTAGATGATTCCTCTTTAGTCTTTATAAAGAACAGCCAGCATTTATATAGTTCATGATTGAATGTTTTTGAGAATTGACTTAATGAAGGTTAGAGTATAAAGCATTGAGCTCATAAACAAACCTGTGATAGTCTAGTCATGAAATGTAGCTACTTCTCATGTTTTTTCCCCCTTTATTTTTGACATTTGTAAAGTCCTGTTTTTTGTTGTTGTTTATTTTTTATTTTATTTTTTGCCAAAGCATGATGGATCTTTTTAGTTACCATAAATTAACATTGTTTGGTTTCGCTAAAGTGTTCAGAAAGAGATATATATATATATATATATATATATATATATATATGATGTATAAAATACAAAATGTATATGAAAGAGAAATGTATACAAAATTTATAGGATAAGTAAATTTAAACAAAATATGAATTATAAAAAAATCATGTTATTTGCAGTTAATATTACAATCTGTACTTATTAATGGTACTATAAACATTTAAAGCTTTGGAAAACATACTTATTGAATCTTCAGCAGTTATCTGGTGCAGCCTGGACTTTAAAGGTCAACAGTGGACTTCAATGTCTTATATTAATTACTTCTGTTACTACAGTTGACTTGATTTTTGTTTTCCACAGAATTTTTTTTGTTTGTTGTTTTTGAGGCAGAGTCTCAGTACGCAGTTCAGGCTGACCTTGAATTCACTTAGTGCAGGCTGGCCTCTAACTCAGGACAATCCTCCTGCTTCACCCCCTTCAAAAGCCAGAATTACAGGAGTGTGCCATCATGCCTGTTGGAAATTTTTGAGTAATATTTGTAAAGTATTCAGAAGACCTTTCAAAAGTACTCATATACAAATGTTTAATTAGCTGCTAATTAAAAATAGCTAATTTAGTATTTAATTGCATTGCTTATGTCTTTATTTCTTTTTAGTTGCCAGGATTCAGAATAGAATCTTATTTGTCAGATGAGGAATATTTCAATTATTGTGTCTTTTTTGAGTTATTTTTACTTGGTGACTGAGTCTGTCTCCAGCATCTGCTTAGACTTCCTCTTTCCTCTTGAATTTGTTCCTTCTGTTGAAAGTACCAAAGTGACAAACTGCCAGATTATGTAGCAATGGAGGGTGATTCTCTGGTAGCTATGTTTTTTATTTGAGATAAATTCTTGCGAGGTAGCTCAGGCTACAGGCTACCCTTAAACATACTGTGTAGTGAGGTGGGCCTTGAACTTGAAATCATCTTCAGTCCACCAAGTGCTGAGATTTATAGGCATGTGCCATAATACTTAGCTACTTTTTGGTTTTAATTATTCTACATTTATTGTCCAGTGATTGCACTGGAACATTTTGTTTTTTATTTTTTTTTTAAATTTTACTTAAAGAAAGACTAAACAAAACAGAAAATAGGTAGGAATAATACATACATTCGGAGAAAAAAAATAAACAGTAAGAAATCACTAGTTGATGTTTACATATTGTTGTCTTACAAATAGTTGTTCAAGACACAAGAGTGGAACAGGTAAAGTGGGAATTCAAACAGCGAGACTGTAAACAGTTCTGTTCAACTGTCCAACAAAAACTTAGTAACATGGTTGTCAACCCTATACACTTAAACATACATGCAGTTATCTATATCTTCATTTATGTTTAGATTAAACAAACTAAAGCAAGTTAAAATCATTCTGAACAAAGAATAGTACTATTGCTAGATTTCACATCATGACACTCTATGATCAGCACTGGGTACTGTAGTGTCTTTTTTTTTTTTTTTTTTAGTTTAATTTAAAGAAAGACTAAACAAAACAGAAAACGGGTAGAAATAATACATAATTTCAAAGAAAAAAATATAAACAGAAACCACTAGTTGATGATTTCAGATTGTCTTCTTATAAATAGTTATTCAAGATACTAAACTGGAGCATATAAAGTAGGGATTCAAACAGTGAGATTGCAACCAATTCTGTTCAACTATCCAACAAAAACTTAGAAATATGATTATCAATCCTATACACTTAAACATACATGCAGTTAACCATATCTTCAATTATGTTGAGATTGAATAAACCCAAGCAGGCTAATATCACTCTGAACAAAGAATAATGCTATTTTTGGGTTTCACATTATAACACTCCAGGATCAGCACTGGAAACTTTAGTGCCTCTTTTTCTTCAAAGTATTCGTTCATTTCATCAAGTGTCATAAGATCAGTTCACATAAACTGTTTATACGTCCTAGACATGCATGAGTCTAGTATTTCTATCCTTTCTATATTAGAGAGAGAAACAAAACAAAGCAAGACAAAACAAAACATATTCCTATAAACACATTGAAATGAAAAAAGCATAGAAGACCAATGTACAAAGAGTTCTACCATGGTTCCTGTGTTATCTCTTGTTATCGCCAATAGAATTTGCTATATCATCAGACATAGTATAATTGAATATATCGGTACATAACAGTATTAATAAAAATACAACTTTGCATATCGTATAGAACTTTAAAAACCGGTAGTTATCCAACCAGAATATGTATTGGAGAGTCATGTTATCTTCAGTGTAGTTGCCTATACTGTCAGACTTGATACTATCAATCATATCAGTTTTTAATAAAATCTGTTGATACCAAATAGCAATCAAACAAACCAGATTTAACTAAGATTAGTCATGATAAAACAGTATAAGTGATACAGGGCTCCATATTAAGATAATAGGAAATTAAAGATGATTACTGTGCTATATCCTGATGCTTTTGGAATAGCTGTCTGTGCCCTCAAATCTAATGCAAGTAGACAAACTGGGACAGAACAAAATCTATCAGAAAAAAATAAAATTTATCTAAGCAGAGTGGTGGGAGTAATACGAGTTTTAAATCCTGATACACTATTAAGAATATCTTCTGCCATCTTTTTAAAGACTTTCCCTTCCCTTTTACTTCCCCAGGGTATACTGTGCATTTTTGGGTCTGACCAAGACCCTTGGTTTTAAATTGGTGGTGGTGGGGCAACCTGCCATTTATCTAAGTGTTTCCGAACCTTTTCTCTCCTGGACTTGATCTATAATTGTATTCCTTTACCTTGTAAACCCTGTCTTTCCAACCTAGCCACAAATACTGGTCTGGTTGCCCCTATTACTCTCTGGTTCTCTTTCACATAGAGCATTGTTTTCTCATATTTGATTTTCAGTCCATGTTAATTATATTTCCTATAAGTAGCATCTTGGTGGACTCCACCTCCTGATCTACTCCATGTGTAGATTTTTTTTTTTTTTTTGTCTTTTTTCATTTTTATCGGTACCGGGGACCGAACTCACGACTGCCTGCTTGCAAGGCAGGTGCTTATGCCGCTGAGCTAAATCCCCAGCCCCACATGTGTAGATTTTTTAATTTAGTGTATCAAAGCCATCTATATTAGAGATTATAACCAACCTTCTCTGCCTCATTATGCTCTTTTATTTGCCATCAGTTGTCTGCTTATCTTCTTTATTCTGTTTTCTGCTCCATTCACTGTGGCCTCTCTGCCATTGTTCCTGGAATCCTAGTACTTTTCTCTCTCTCTAGAATGCCCTGCAGTATCCTCTGTAGAGTTGGATTGGTGGTTGCGAATTTCCCAAGTTCCTCTTTGTCTTGGAAGCATCTTGTTTCTCCATTAATTTCTAGAGACAGTTTAGCAGGGTAGATCAATCTGGGCTGGAGGTTATTTTCTTTCAGGGCTTGGAATATTTTGCTCCAGGCTTTGCTTGATTTGATGGTTTGTGTTGAGAAGTCTGCTGTTATTCTGATTGGCCTTCCTTTATAGGTTATCTGTTTCTTGTCTCTTATAGCTTTTAATATTCTGTTCTTATATTGAATTTCTGGGATCTTGATTATTATCTGCCTGGGTGTAGCTCTGTTTTGGTTATAGGTGGCTGGAGTTCTGTATGCCTCATACATCAGAATATCATTTCCTTTTCCTATGTTTGGGAAGTTTTCCTTAATTACTTCTGTGAATAACCTTTGTAGTTCCTTTGTTTGTACCCCTGCTTCTTCATTCACATTCTTTATTCTCAAGTGATAGATCCTTTTGTTGTCTTCTAGCCTTTGTATTTTTACTGCTTGTTTCCTTGTTATTTTTAAAAAGTTTTTCCTTTTATAATCCCACATTGCAAAATTGTCCTCCAGTTTGGATAATCTAACCTTAGTTTCTTTCAAGCTGATTTGCCATTTTTCCATAGTTTTTAATTTCCTGGTAATTCAAAGCTTGAATCATTTCCCCCCACGCTCTTCATGATTTGATGGTTTGTGCAGAGAAATCTGCTGTAATTCTGATGGGTGTTCCCTTGTAAGTGGTCTGTTTCTTGTCTTTGACAGCTTTTAATATTCTGTTCTTGTATTGAATTTCTGGAATTTTTATTATTATATGCCTAGGTGTTGCTCTGTTTGGGTTGTAGGTAGCTGGGGTCCTGTATGCCTCATACATCTGAGTATCTTTACCTTTTGCTAAATTAGGAAAATTCTCCTGGATTATTTCTGTGAGTAGCTTTTGTAGTTCACTTGTTTGTGTCCCTACTTCTTCTTTTATGTTCTTAATCCTTAAGTTATGGCTCCTCTTATCATCTTCTTGTCTTTGTATTATTGCTGTTTGTTTCTTTGTTATTTTTAAGAAGTTTTTCATTTCATTCTCCCATACTACAAGTCTGCCCTCCAGTTCAGATAGTCTGTCCTTAGTTTCTTTCAAGCTGTTATGCCAGTCTTCGATAGACTTCTTAGTTTCTTGGTAGTCCCTTTGAACCTGCTTCACGTATTCTATGCTTTCTCTGTTTTCTCCATCAAACAATTCTCCCCTCTTTTTCTGTTCTTCCATTCCACCATCTGTTTTTTCTTGGGTGGTGCTTAGCATTTCTCTAACTATTCTGCATACTTCTAGTTTCAGGTCGTTGATAACTTCATTCCTGAATTGGTCTATGAGGCTCTCTATATGGCGCTTTATGTCTATTGGTGCGGTGTCCGCTATTGCCTGTTTCTCAGAATTGGGGGCCGAGGAGCCTTTCTTGTTGCTGCCTCTTCCCATATTCTCTGTTCCTTATATATGCAAGCTTATATAGGAGACCCAGCTTCTCTCCCTGTCAGCCACAGCCTGATCGAATTGCGCTGGTTAGGTGTTCCCGCCCACCACAGTGCACCAGGGAGTTACGGACCAGGCAGCCTACGCGGGGGTCACCCCTCCCGGCCACCGTCAGGCTCTGGGATCTGGGTTGGACCAGCCTACTGGGTCCGCCCGCAGCGTCACGCAGGCCAGGCACTTTTCACCAATCCCACCTGAGAGGGGGATGTGTGGCTGGAGTTGCCACCGCACCCTGCTCCCGCAGGACTGCCCGGGCCCAGAAAGTCCTCTGCTGGAGTCAAACTGTGGTAGAGTGTCAGTTTCTCTCACTCACCTCACCACAAGTCAGTGCACGCCTCCCTGCCCGTCCTATTTTCCACTCCGTTCGCAGATTGCCATTCTCAGAGCTTCCGCGCGTCTCTCTCCTTGCCGAACCGCTGTAGAGGCAGCTAGCCGCCGCGCGGTGGGAAACCCAAATCGCAGCTTCCAATGGCGCGGGGTCCAGCCTCCACACCGAGGCTTTTCTGTTCCTGTTTTAACACCAGGACTGCATTCCAAGTTGGTTTCTCTCAGCCCAGTTCGTTCCTGAGTCAGCAGAGCATATCTCCACCTGCTTATGTCTCCTTAGTCCGCACCATTCCTGGCTTCTGAGCCGAGTCTTTCAGAGAGCCTCCGGTAGTTGCTGTTATCTGTCCGCCATGTTCTCCCGGAAGTCAGAATTAGTAATTATGATTGAATTATTCAGATAGTTATTTAATTGTCCAGAGAAAAATTAGGTTTTATTATTGTAAATAAACCAAACAACAATAACAAAAAGAGTGCTCTTCCCAAGGAAGCAAATAAGTTTGCTTCATTTACTCAAAGAAAACAGAAATCCAGATGTTTCATAGTTGGATAATCTTTTGCATTAGATCAATGTGGACCTCAGTCTCAAGCTCACTTCCCTTACATTGCAAAAAGAACAGTATGGTTTTAAGCTGAATAGTTGCACACTGCACATCGTTATGTCTTGATAATAAAATGACATCTGAGAGATTATGTGTGAGTATGAGTATACACAATAGGAGCCTCCATCTGGCATAGGAATTGCCTTTTTTCTTTTTTTGGTAAAAAGCTTCAGATTTGGATCTTTGATAAGAAAAGGCTTTCATCCTGCTTCTACTTTTGAAGTCTCTATAGTGAAAGACATTTGTCTTTCAAATTCCTTAGGAATCGAAGAAAGAATTTTATATTTTTCCTTTATCTTGATAAACTTATTTGGAAATGATTTTGTTTCTGACATTGAAAGTTCAACTGTAGCCACCATAAACACATTTTTATTATCAATGCTCTTAGCTCTATCATTTCTACGTTATTTGCTCTTATATAAGGAAGATATAGTATAAACTGTGTCATGGTTCTTCCCCCTTTTCTGCCTTTGCTTTTTGAAAATGAGAATAAAGTGCCATTATTCAGAGATGTGTAATTATTTTGGAGGACATATTACATAATTCATAATGAAAATCATTGTTGACAAAGCTTTCTTGGGTTTTTCTCTTGAAAATTATGATTAGTAGTAAGTTACTGTTATCATTCAAATTATGATTCACTTTAGTTTTTAGTCCTTAAAAACAAATAAATAACAGATTTCAGGCATCCCATTTTTTCTTAAAATTTATTTCATTTTTAAAAGAATGTTGCCATGTAGATAAAAAAAGTCACGTAATTATTATTTGCTTCTGTCCTATATTTCCTTGTTCTTCTATGGGGATTTTGATAGAAGTAAAGGAAAATTTTCAGTTTGTATTCATCAATCTTTAGTACTCTAAAAATATTTTTATCAAGTTAGTAAAATAGATGATGTTGGAAGTTGATTTGTCTTTTCTGTTTCCTTCCTCCTTTTCTCCCTGTTACATATATTTCTGGTTTCTGTTATAGCCACACTCCTCTCTTGAGCATCCCTTTGCTTGAATTGTATGTCTCCTGATAGTCATTTTCCTCCTTTTTAGCCTCCTGTCATTCCCATGTGATTAGGACCTGAGTACCTAATTTTCAGATCTGCTGATAACATGGATAACTCTAATGTCTTTGCAGACAAGGGTAATCAGTCTAGCCTTAGATCTTTGGACTTTTGCTACCTGTATGTACTATATTTTGATATTTTCTTCCAGGTATCACATATTTTGTACACATACTGTAATTGTTTCAATCAGAAATTGTAGTGGTCAAAAATTGTATCACCTTGATCATCTCTGAATTAAATTCCTCTCATCTTCTGTGTAATTCCGGACTTACACAATTTTTATTTGGCTGCTGTGAACATTTAATGAAAAATCACCAGTGCAGCCCCCATCTATCCATGTGTTATACTGAGCTGCTTTGGACTTTTACTATGATTCATTACTTGTAAAGGTTGCATTGTTTAGTTTTTAGTAACTGTGAAAATGTGGTCTGTTATTTTTGAGTATGGTATACTTTAAATGGTGGTGCTTAGTTTTGTTTTTCTTTTAAAATTTTCTTACTGATACCTAAAATAATGGTATTTCTGGCAAACAATAGTTTTTTTTATTGTTGTTTGTGTTTTGTTTTGTATTTGATGAAGTATATTATTTACTAGTCCATGAAAATAAAATGTTTGCATTTGTAATTTGTATGTCTCAATTGAAAGACTTCACCTTTTTAGCCCTCATCCTTTTCACACCCTTTGGTTTTTCTGATCTTAGTCCTACTCATTCTTTGCTTTTCTGTTTTTTTTTGGTATCAGGCATTGAATTCAGGACCTTGCACTTGCCAGGTGAGTGCTTATGCCACTGAGCTAAATCCCTGGCCCTGGTCCTTGCTTTTCATTTAATCAGTTGATGTTTATTTGATATGTTTCCTTTATGTATCATTTAAGATTGTTGTAATTTTAATTTATTTGAAATGTAAAATGTTTATGAATTTTCAATTGTATTACCACTTTTGTATTTGGAGGCTAAGCCCAACTCAGGCATAATACATGGTTCAGTGTTTAAAAATAATCCTGTACATAATATAATACTTGCTTTTCATTTTTGAAGTAGTTTCAGTAAGCTATATATTTTTAGGAGTTTGTCTGTTTTTGTCTGCTTTGTTATTTAGTGAAAAACTTGTTTTTATTGCTTGTTTTGCTTTTTCATGTACTTGTTCAAGTTTAACTTTCTATGAGTTGTACTGAGCAACATAGGGGATTGGGTGGTAAGGTAGCTGAGAACTGTGTATTCATCTCAGATGCCCATTTTTGGATTGGGTCTTTGAATTTCAAGGATATGTTTTACACAGAAGTCCTTTGTCTGAGGGACGATTGACTAAGATTTTTTTTCCCAATTTGTGGGTTTTCTTTCCGTTCTGTTGGAGATTTCTTTAACATGCAAAAACTTTTTGATCAGATGAGATCCCAGTTGATTCAAGCAAGTATTTCCTGTGTGGTTTGATTTTTGTTCATGAATTTTCTGCCTACCCCTGTGTCTTCAAGATTTCTATGTACTTTGTCTTCAAGCAGATTTAGTGTTTCTCTTTTAATATTTAGATTTTCGATCCATTTTGACTTTAGTTTACTACATGGTGATAGGCATGGGTCTAGTCTTAGTTTTCAGCATATGGAGAGTCAGTTTTTCCAGCACCATTTATTAAAGAGGCTATCTTTCTTCCAGTGAACATGTTTGGCCCCTTTATCAAAGATCAGGTGGCTGAGTGTGTTTGTAGTTGTAGTTCTTTCTTCTAATTTATTCCATTGGTCTTCAGTCTGTTTTTATTCCAGTACCAAGCTGACTTTACTACAGTGCTTCGTTAGTATAACTTCAAGTCAGGGATTGTGCTGCCTCCTACCGTGCCTTTGTTGCTCAGAATTTCCTTTTCTGTTCTGTGTTTTTTCTGGTTTCAGATGAATTTTAAGAATGATTTCTCTATATCTGTGAGGTATGCTAGTGTCATTTTGATTGGGATTGCATTAAATTTGTATAACAATTTTGGGAGAATGACTATCTTCACAGTATTTGTTCTTCCTATCCATGAACAAGGAATGTCTTTTATTTTCTGAGATCCTCTTCATTTTCTTTTTTTCAGGATATTATATTTTTCCCTGAATAGATCTTTTACTTATTTTGTTAGATTGATTCCTAAGTATTTCATTTTTTGGATGCTATTATGAAGAGTGTGGCTTCTCTTATTTCTCTCTCAGTGAGTTTGTTTGTGTATAGGAATGCTATTGATTTTTGAGTATTGAGTTTGTATCCAGCTACATTACTGAATTTATTTATTATACCTAGCAGTCTTTCAGTGAAGTTTTGGAGGTCTTCTATGTAGAGTATTATGTCATCTGCAAGCAATGATAATTTAACTTCTTTTTTCCCTATCCTTATTCCTTTTGTTTCTCTGTTTTGTCTAATTGCTCTGTCTAGTATTTCCAGCATGATATTGAATAGGAGTGCTGATAATGGACATCCTAGTCTTGTTCCTGATTTTAGAGTAAAGGCTTTTAGTTTTTGGCTGTTTGATCTGATGCTGGCTGTTGGTTTGTCACAGATGGCTTTTATCGTATTGAGGTAAAGACCATCTATTCCAATTTTCTGTAAGGTTTTTTTTTTTACCATGAATGGCTGTTAGACTTTAGCAAAAGCTTTTTCTGCATCTATAGAAATTATCATGTGATTCTTATTTTTGGTTCTATTGATATGGTGCACTACATTTATTGATTTGCCTATGTTGAACTATCTCTGCATTCCTGGGATGAATCTCACTTGATCATGGTGTATAATCTTCTAGATGATTTGCTGCATTCTGTTTGCCAATATTTTATTGACAGTTTTTGCTTCTATGTTCATTAGGGAAATTGGCCTGTAGCTCTCTTGTTTGGTTGGGTCTTTCTGTGGTTTTGTCATTAGACTAATCCTTGCTTCCGGGGATGAGTTAGGGAGAATTGCTTCCCTTTCAATTTCATTGAATAGTTTGAGGAGTGTCAGTATTAAGTCTTCCTTGAATTTCTTGTAGAATTGAGCTGTGAATCTATCTGGACCTGGGCTTATCTTTGTTGGTAAGGTTTTAATTACATTTTCAATTTCATTAATTTGAATTGGGTTATTCAGCAGTTTTATGTCTTCTTGATCCAGGTTTGGTAATTCATATGTTTCTAGGTATCTGTCCATTTATTCTGTGTTATCAAACCTATGAGAGTATAGGTATTCAGAGTAGGTATGGATGATCTTCTGTATTTCCACAGGGTCTGTAATGATTTCATCCTTTTCATTCCTTATTGCTTGAATTTGAGTTTTTTCTTTTCTTTTTAAAAATAAGTTTGGTTGGGAGCTTATCAGTTTTATTTATTCTTTCAAAGAACCAACTCTGATTCATTGATTCTTTGTATTGTTTTCTTATTCTCTATTGCATTGATTTCTGCTCTGATCATTATAATTTCCTCCCTTCTTTTGGCTTTGGGTTTGACTTGCTCTTCTTTTTCTAGATGTTTGAGGTATAGCATCAGGTTGTTTATTTGGGTTCGTCTGTTTTCCTTATGTGGGAATTCACTGCAATAAGTTTTCCTCTGAGGACTGCTTTCATTATATTCCACAGGTTCCAGTAACATGTATTTATATTTTCATTTGCTTGTAGATATTGTTTAATTTCTTCTTTAATTTCCTCTGTGACCCCACTGATTGTTCAGGAGTATATTATTTAATTCCCATGTGTTTATGTGGTGTTTGCAGTTTCTTTTGTCACTAATTTCTAGTTTCATGGTGCTATGACCCAATAACACACATGGGATAATTTCAGTTGTTCTGCATTTATTTTAAGCATGTTCTGTGGCCTAGCATATGGTCTGTTTTAGAGAATGTCCCATGTGTTGCTGAGAAGAATGCATATTCTGATGTTGTTGGGTGGAACACTCTGTACATGTCCACTAAGTCCAGTTGTACATGTCCACTAAGTCCAGTTGCTGAGAAGAATGCATATTCTGATGTTGTTGAGTGGAACACTCTGTACATGTCCACTAAGTTCCATTCAGCTCTGTTATTTCTTTGCTGATTTTCTGTCTAGTTCATCTGTCTCTTTGTGTCAATGGGGTGTTAAGGTCTCCCATTATAATTGCATTATTGGTTATTCAATTTTTCATTTCTCTTAATATTTGTTTTATAGAGCTAGATGCTCCTGAATTTGGTGCATATGTATTTAAGATTGTTATCTGTTCCTCTTGAAGTGTTCCCTTAACTAGAATATAGTGACCTTCTTTATCTCTTTTGATCATTCTTGTTTTGAAGGTTACATTGTCTGCAAACAGAATAGGTTCCCCTGCTTTTTTGGGTTCCTGTTGCATGAAGTGCTGTTTTCCAACCTTTGACTTTCAGTCTGTGAGTTTCCATTTGGGTTAGATGGGTTTTTTGTATGCAGCATGAAATTGGATGTTATTTCCTGATCTTTTTTTCCTGTCTGTTTCTTTTAATTGATTAATTTAGGCCATTTACATTAATGGTTATAACTGATAGATACTGGTTTATTTTTGTCATGTTACCTTTGTGCTATTGATTCTTTACCTTTCCCTTGTGTTTGTTTGCCTTGCTTAGTCGTTTTTTTCCTATGTCTATGTAGAATGTCTTTCAGTATTCTTTGCAGAGTTCGTTTGGTGGTTATGAAGTTTTAATTTTTTTTATTTAAAGAAAGACAAAATAAAATAGAAAATGGGAGAAATAGTACGTACTTTCAAAGAAAAGAGATAAACAGTAATAAATCACTAGTTGATGTATACATATTGTCCCCCCCCCCCAAAATAGTTGTTCAAGATACAAAAGTGAAACATAAATGGGAATTCAACCAGGGAGACTGCAAACAGTTCTGTTCAACTATCCAACAAGAACTAAATATTATAGCTATCAATCCTATACAATTAGACATGTACGCATTTATCCATACCTTCATTTATGTTGAGACCTAATAAAACTTATCAGATTAAAATCCTTCTGAACAAAGATTAATAATATTGCTAGATTTCCATTATAACACTCTGGAATCAGCACTGGGTACTGCAGTGCCCCTTTCTCTCCTTCAAAGTATTTGTTCATTTCATCATGTGCAATAAGATCAGTTCTCATAAACTGCTTATAAGTTTTACGCAAGCATGAGTCTTAACATGTATTTCTATCCTTTCTATATTGGAGAAACAGAACAAAGTAGGACAGAACTAAACATATTCCTACAGATACATAAAACTAAAAAGACATAAAACTGCTGTATAAGGAGTTCTACCATAGTCACTGTGCTGTTTCTTGTTATCATCAACCCAATTGGTTATATCATCAGATAAAGTATAATTGAACATATCAGTACATAACAGGATTAACAGAAATACAACTTTGTAGATAGTGTAGAGCTACAAAACCAGCTAGTAATCAATACAGATATTGTGGTGAATCTTTGTCATTTTCAGGTTAGTTGTCTCTACTCCTCAACTTGATACCAGCAATCTAACAGTTTTGAATAAAATCTGTCAATAATAAGCAGTATTCAAACAAGTCAGATTTAACTAAGATCAGTCATGATACAACAGTATAAGTCATACAGGGATCCTGATTGAGTTAATAGGAAATTAAAGGTGACTACTTGTGCTATGTCCTGGTATCTTTGGGACAGCTGTCTGTGCCCTCAGATTCAGTGCTTGTATACAAACTAGGACATAACAAGTTCCAACCAAGCAGAGTGGTGCGAGTAATAGGGGTTTTAATTCCTGATACATTATTAACTATATCTCCTGCTGTTTTTTTTTTCTGAAAACTATTCCTCCCCTTTACTCCCCCAGGATGAACTGTGTATTTTTGGGTTTCCCCAACACTCAGGTTTTTGTATTGCGGGGGGCAACCTGCTATTTATTTAAGTGTTTCGAACTTTCTCACTCCTGGGCTGGATTTCTAGTTATATTTCTTTGTTTATTAATGCCTGTCTGTTCAACCTATCCATAAATACTGGCCCAGTTACCCCTATTACTCTCTGGTTTCCTATCACATCAAGTTCCATTTTCTCCTATTTGATTTTGGTCTATATAACCTTCTTCAGGTTAATTATATTTCCTATAAAGAGCCTCTCAGTGGACCCTACCTCTTGATCCATTCTGGTTGCTGTTCTCTCTTTTTTCCCTTAAGTTAGTGTATCTAGGCCATCTATATTAGAAATTATATCCAACCTTCTTTGCCTCATTTCTGTTGTGCTCTTTTTCTGTCATTAGTTGTCTGTTTGTTTTCTTCATTTCGCTTTCTCCTCCATTCATTGTGGCCTCTCTGCCACTGTTTCTGGAGTCCTAGTACTTTTCTCTCTCTTTAGAATGTCCTGCAGTATTCTCTGTGGGGTTGGATTGGTGATTGCGAATTCCCCCACTTCCTCTTTATCTTGGAATCACCTTGTTTCTCAATTAATTTCTAGAGACAGTTTTGCAGGATATATCAATCTTGGCTGGAGGTTATTGTCTTTCAAGGCTTGGATTATTTCATCCCACGCTCTTTGAGATTTGATGGTTTGTGCCGAGAAGTCTGCTGTAATTCTGATGGGTGTTCCCTTGTAAGTGATATGTTTCTTATATCTGACAGCTTTTAATATTCTGTTCTTATATTGCATTTCTGGAATCTGGATTATTGTATGCCTGGGTTTATGCCTTTGTTTTGATTGTAGGTGGTTGGAGTTCTATATGCCTCATACATCTGAGCATCTTTTCCTTTTCCTATGTTTGAGAAGTTTTCCTCGATTGTTTCTCTGAATAGCCTTTGCAGTTCCTTTGTTTGTACCCCTGCTTCTTCTCTCACATTCTTTATTCTTAAGTTATAGATTCTTTTCTCATCTTCTAGCCTTTGTATTGTTACTGTTTGTTTCCTTGTTATTTTTAGGAAGTTTTTCCTGTTATGTTCTCACATTACAAACCTCTCCTCCAGTTCAGATCATCTACCCTTAGTTTCTTTCAAGCTGTTATGTCAGCTTTCAATAGAGTTTTTAGTCTCCTAGTAATCTCTCTGAACCTGCTTCATGTATTCTGTTTTCTCTATTTTCTCCATCAAACAATTCTCACCTTTTTTTTTGTTCTTCCATTCTACCATCTGTTTTTTCTTGGGAGGTGTTTAGCATTTCTTTAATTATTCTATTTATATCTTACTTTTCTTGGTTAAATACTTCACTTTTGAACTTGTCTATGAGGTCCCGAAGATGTCACTTTATGTCTATTGGTGCCATGCCTGATATTGCGTGTTTTCTGTCCTCATTCTCCTTCGCATGTACCTTTCCTGGATCAGTATTCTCAGGATTGGGGACTGAGGACCCTTTCTTGTTGCTTCCTCTTCTCATATTTTTTGTTCCTTCCATACAGGTGTATATAGGAGGCACAGTTTCTTTATTTGTCGGTTTCAGTTTTCTGAAGCATGATGACTAGGTGGTCCCACCCACTGCAATGTACTAGGAGGTATAGACCCGGGCAACCTATTATGGGCCCGCCCTCCAGGTCAACCCACTGAATGCTTCACTGTGTTAGGATACACAGCCAGGTGCAGGGACTTGATTTGGGCTAGCCTATTGGGCCGCAGTCCATGGCATCACCCATGGGCAAGCACTCCCCACCAATCCCACTTGAGAAGGGAATATGTGTCTGAAGTCACGGCAGTGCCCTGTTCTGGACAGTCTGCCCAGTACCAGAATGTCCTCTGTTGGAGCCTCTTTGTCTATGGAAAGGTCTTTATTTCCCTCACTCACCGTAGGTCGATGCAGGGTTCCCCACCTGCTCTGCTCTCAATTTGGTTCACTGATTCCCGCTCTCAGAGTGTTCATGTCTCTATCCTGGCTGCGCCAGTTTGGGTGTGGCTGTGGCAGCAAGGTCAATCTGCGAGTTCTTGCGGCAGCACCGAGCGTTTAGCTGTTCCAGTTGTAGCACCTGAACTGCATTTCCAAGTGGTTTCTCTCAGCTTAGTTCATTCCTGGATCGGCAGGTATATCTCCCTGTGCTTAGGACTCCCCACACCATATCATTCCAGGAATCTAAGCTCAGAGAGCCTCTGTAGCTGCTGTTATCTATCTGCCATCTTTTCTCGATCTGGTCATGAACTTTTTCCGCTGTTCTTTGTCATAGAAGTATATTATTTCTCCATGAATTTTGAAGGAGAATTTTTCAGGGTACATCATTCTGGGTTAGAAGTAATTTTCCTTTAGTATCTGAAATTGTTCACTCCATGCTCTTCTTGACTTCATTGTATTGAGAAGTCTGTTGTGATTCTGATAGGCTTTCCTTCATAGGTGATCTGTCTCTTCTGTGTAAAAGCTTTTATATTGGGTTTCTCGATGTTGATTATTATTTGTCTGTGTGTAATTTTATTTTGGTTATTTGGAGTTCTATATATTTCACTTATCTATATCTCATGTTTGGGAAATTTTTGACTTTTTCTTTTTAAATAGTCTCTTCAGATCCTTTGTGTTGTCACCTTCTTTTTCATTTATACCTATTACTCTTACATTGTTTTTCTTTGTATCATGTTGCAACAGTTAATTATTTCCTGATTCCTTGTTTTTTTTTTTTTTTTTAAGATCTCTCCTTTGCTGTTCACTGGCTGCAATCTTATCTTTGAGATTTGAAAGTCTGTGTTCACTTTTATTGATTTGGTTTTGCCAACTTTTGATGGAATTTTTGATTTCTTCGATATCTCTTTGAATCACTTTCATGCATCGTGTTTCTTGTATTGTTGGTTCAAATTTTCCTTGTTTTTGCATTGTTCCTCTAATTCTTTAACTATGTCTTCTTTAGATGCGCTCAGCATTTCTTTCATTACATTTATCATTTCTTCTTTTACTAGGGAGATGGTTTTCTTCCATTACATTTATCATTTGTTCTTTTACTTGGGAGATTATTTGTGATTTGAGTTTTTTATAGGTTCCCAGAGTCATTTTTTTAGTTCAGTCAGTATCATTTCAGGAGTTTCAGGTATGTGGCTTACATTTTTTTCTTTGTCCATGTCTTTTAGGCTTGCTTTGGATGGGCTGGAGGTTTGAGATTGTATTTTGCTCTTCATTTTATCATTTTCCTATATTCCCTTAGCAAAGCAGAAGACAAGGTCTCAATTGTTTCTTGGGTTGAGCATATCTTTTCTATTGCAAGGAAATTCCCAAGTTGAATGGAGGTCCTTAGACAGAACTTACCAGTGACTCCTAGCCACTTTAGGTCACCGGGCATGGCACATCCAGTCTTGGAGTGAGGTGCCAATGCTTCCCTGTGGGATGGAAATCATTGTGTGCACTTTCTTCTAGCATGGTGGAAAGCAAGCACCTGTGGGCCACTTGGAGGTCAGTAGGTGGAGCCCAAATAGGCCTGGAGGCACCTCTTAGTCTGTCCTATCTAATGTGAGATGTTGGGTGGGGCCCTACCAGTCTGGGACTGAGGCACAAAAGCTACTTTGTATGATGGCAATTGCTGTGTGCCCTTTTGGCTTGTGAGGTGGAGTGCAGGTGCTGCAGGCCACTCTGGGGTCATTGGGCTTGCCCCGAGTAGGCCAGGAGGGACCTTCTGGTGTATCCTCTAATGATATGGAATGCTGGATGGGGCCTTATCAGTGTTGGTGGGAGGTGCCAAAACTTCCCAGTGCGAAGAAAGTAGCTCTGTGAACTTTCAGCTCCTGAGGTGGGATGCAGGTTGCTGCGGGCCACTCGGGTCACTGGGCAGGACCCAAATAGCACAGAAGGACCTTCCCATGCATCTTTCAGTTATGTGGGACAGTCTTACCTTTTCTTTTTTTTTTTCTTTCTTTTCAACAGGAATTGAATTCATAACCTTGTGCTTGCCAGGTAGGCACTTGCACCACTGAGCTAAATCCCTGGCCCTTTACTTTGTTTTTAAATTTATGTTTATTTGTACTTTACTTTTTTTCAAATCCATTTTATTTCAAGGTTATTTTTATTTTTTTTTAAGATTTTTATTTTAAAGAGAATAAAACTAAGCAAAATAAACCAGTGTAAGTAACACATGGATTCAGATCAATAGGAAATCAACAATGGTTACCATAATGCCTCTTATTGTCTTCAAAATAGCTGCACATACCTTCAGACATAGTAAAAATCAAGCAAAGCAAAACAAAATAGAACCAATAAAAACAAAAAAAAAATGAATGCAATAAAGGACTTCAAAACAAGATAATAGCAAATTCAAATTGGCTATCATAATATATCTTGTTGTCTTTGAAATAAATAGCTGTCCATACCATTGGATATAATAAAATCAAGCAAAAGAAAATGGAAGAAAACCCAATCCAGGGCTGAGGATTTAGCTCAGTGTCCCAAGTGCTTGCCTGTTTAGTGCAAGGTTGTGAGTTCAATCCCTGGTACCAAAACAAAACAAAACAACCCAAAACCTACCCAACCCAACAAAATAATGAAAATGATATAGGACTTCAAAACAAGAAAATAGGGAATTAACAGTGGCTACCACCTTCAGAAGGAGATTCCTCCATGGATACTGCATTGCATATTGTTATCCTCTGAACAGATGATCTGACTACTGGCTTTAGACTTGCAAAGTCAGTGAAACACTAAACATTATAAGCATTAACTTGTATATTGCCTCAGGAGCTATCATTGTAGCCTGTGTTTCTCTGTATCCTTCAGTTGCTTACAATGGTGGTGGTAGTAGTAGTTGGCTCTTCTTGTTTCCCAGCCCACATGATGGAAATGGCTGGCATCTGGCTCTCCCCTCAGCAGCATGTGCATTAGCATTGATTGCAGGCATGGCTTGCTTCTTTTTGACTTCTTGTTCTCCTCCCCCACAGCACAGTCCATGAATGGTGCTGATTCAAGGGAAAAGGCTAGTATCTGGCTTTTCCTCCTGTTTTACTTTCTTTTTCATCTTTGCTGAATCTATTTGTATATTCTTCTTTGTACTTCTAATGTTTTCATGATCAACATTAGTGGAAATTTGTCTTTTTTTAGTTTTTCTAGAAATTAACTGTTCCTTTACTTCAGGTTTTCCATGTTTTGCTTTTGGATCACTTGCAATGTTGTATAATATAATTTTTGGGATTTGGATCTATTTACATTTATTATAAATGATCTATTTGAATTTGTTTCTGCCATATTATTTCTTATATTCCAATCCTGTATTTCCATACCTTACTGCCTTAATACCCCCTTTTACCATTTAAAACTACCAGTAGCAGCTCTTTATTTTCTTATTTTCTTTTTCAGCTTTGGTAGTCTGCTAGAACAACTTTAAATTTTTAACAGTTTGTAGAACAAACACAAAGACTACCTCTTGTCATTTTTTCCAGCCTTGCATATTATTTTTGCCCAACATTTTGATTCCTTCCTTAGAAAGAACTCCACAAATCAGAAATTTTTTATTTTTGAGATTTTTGTACATTTATCAGTTTTCTTGTTTCACAGTCATTTTGAGCTCTCATACATTCCTCTTGAGAATATATTCCTTTGTAATGTATATTATTTGTAGATTCCTTTAGTATATTAGTACTAAACACTAACATAAATAAGTATGTTTATTTTGCCTCTGAACTTGAAGAGTAGTTTCAGTTTACAATTTTTTGGTGATAGCCACTTTTTTCATACTTTACCATACATTCAGTTACCTTTTATTTCCATCATTGCTGTTGAGAAATATATTGCCAATATAATTATCATTCCTTTGACTTTTCTTGATCTTACTCTGTGACTCTTAAGATGATGTTTTAGTATCACTACCATTTTCTTGTTCTAAATTATTCTTATAATTATTATGTTATTTTTTTCTTGAGTTGCATGATTTTTCTAGTATATTCATTTCTCTCAGCAGATTTAGAAATTTCTTAGCCAATATCTCATTAAATATAAATACTTTTACATTTTTCTTCTGATATTCTAACTGAACATGTTGAACACAATGTAACAGATGGAAGAGCGTATACAAATACCTGATTTGAATAAAATGTCAAAACAGAAAAACTGATCTATGAAGTTAGAAAATATGATGGTTTTCCTGGGGAATAGAGACAGTGACCGGAAGAGGGAGTATGAGGAGGCTTCTAGGTTGATGGTAACATCCATTTTCTTTAGTCTGGCTATTGATCACAGTATTGTGTTATGTTTGTGAAAATTTTAATTATATATCTGTATACTCCTTTCTGTATTTACGTTGTATCTCAATATTTAAAGATTTAAAGATTGTCTTTAAGATAGTGGAAAACTGAAGTATAGGCAAAATATATGGAGACCATTATTTTGTACTAAACTTCTGCTAGACTCCAACAGACCATACCAAACTGACATGGAATCACTCATTATAAGGGTCCTGTAACTAATCTGAACTTGACATGGGTCACTTTTATGAAAACCAGGATATTCTCAGCAGTCAGTCAGAGGGGGCACAGTTTATCTGAGCAACCATGATAAAGAATCCCTGTTTTTGTCACTGACCAGTGTCCAGGTAGATCCCCAATGCAAAGATGAGCAACTTTGACCTACTTCACTCATGGAGCATGTTGCAGGTTTGCTGACTTTTGTCACAGAAGAGTAATTTTCAGGATATGTAAGTAAGAGGCATGAAGAGATTTATTAGGCAGCATTAAAAGTACGCAAAAGTATCAGCACTTGACAGACTGAGGCAGGAGGATCACCATGAGTTCAAGGACAGCCTGAACTACATAAGCAAGTTCAAGGCCAGCCTGAATTGCATACGGAGACCCTGTCTTAAGAACAACAGAGTACCCCAAGATATAGAATATGAGCCCTTCAGAATGTGGGTGCTACATTCTTGAATTGCATGTATTTATGGGGATGGGAAAGGTGGGTAGAAACCTGTAGAATTTGTGAATCTATGCAAAATTTTAGGAATATTCAGCTTACAAATGAAAAGTGATAGTTCATTGTACAAGGGAACAGCAAAGAGTCTTTCATAGGTGGTAACTGTCACAGATGATAGAACTGTAGCCCATTTATAAGGGAGAGGCCCATTTATATAGGTAAAAGGAAATGGTATAAGCTTATATGAACTTAGAAATTTTTGACTAGGTTTATGTCCTGAACCTGCAGTTTTTATTCAAATACAATTTTAAAATTACAGATTTTCTTTGTCCCTTTTCTACCTATTTTTACTTTATTGCCTCATTTTTACTAAACGCAAAGTATCTTTAAAATGACCAGTCTACTTTGTGTTTCCTACCTGTGCTTTCTTCTGCTAGAAAGCCAAACTCCTTTGCTCAGCTCAGTAGAACACCTGTTTTAATTTATAAAAAGAGACGTTGCTTGAGTCTAGAATTGCATACAGAAGCCATTTCAATCTCTGTTTTAATTTTTTATGTTATTCATATGTGACTGCAGTGATGTCCCTACTAGTGACTGTGGACATAAAGAACTGGCCTTGTGACTTTATGAAATTTAGCTTGCATATTTACTGGTAGGGGTAGTGGTTATTGCCTTTAGACACTTAGCCTTTGTCTTTTCTTTAGAAATATTTTATAGGTTTAGTCTTTGTGAATAATGAGTAAAAATATAGGCAGTGATTCCTTATGGGTCTGTGTGAATGGCACTACCTTTTGATGTTTGCTTTATTGACAAGTAAAAGGGAGTTTTTATTTTTCTGGAATTTAATATGCATAGTTTTCTTTATATCCTCAGAATATAGTTCAAGATCTTTTGTTTTGCTTAATATAGGCAAATAATACTTTTCAGTCCGCTGAGAGCTACAGTATCTTTAGCAGGAAGTAACAAAGGACATCAGTATTTGAGGGCTATAAAATAGTAATTAAATAAAATTTTAAAGATGATTTTAAAAATGATGTATCTTTGAATGATGGGGGTGTATCATTGAGGGTGTAGTTTTCTTTTCTTTTTTTTTTTTAAATTTTATTTAAGGAGAAAAGAAAAAAAAAGCAGGGAAAGGGTACAAGTTATACAGATTTACAGAAAAAAAATGAACAGTAGGAAATCACTAGTTAATGGATTACATATTGTCATCTTAGAAATAATTGTTCAAGTCACAAAATTAGAGCTTGTAGAGTGGACATTCCAACAATGATACTGCAAACAGTTCTGTTCATTGATCCAATAAAACTCTGTGATATCATTTTCTATCTTATACACTTAAATATACATGCAGTTATATAGTTTGGAGCACTTTCTTTTCTTCTCTTTTGTACCATGACTATTACACATTTTGGGTTTCATTGCTCCCACGGTTCTTATTACTTTTTTGGAAGAGAGTAAAACCAAATGTGACATAACAGAACAGAATCGGTCAAGTCAAAAGGGTGGACATAATAGATAATGTAAAAACATAATACAAGGTGATCAACAGTGGTTACCATAATGCCTCCCGCTATCTCTAATAGAATTGCCTATATCATTAGTTATAATACAATTGAACAAAACAGTAAAGAACAAAACCGACAAAACCAAAACATTGGAGACATTGTAGGTCTTCAAAAGTAGACAAAAGTCAACAAGAATGGGCGTCATAATGAATCTCATTATCTTCACAGCTGATGCCTAAACTTTCGAACCTGATACTATCAAGCAAAACAGAATAGGGGAACATCAGTTAAAAACCAGATGGTGAGAGTAATACAGGGCTTTAAATCAAGGTAATGAAAAGTCAAAGTGGGTTACTATAATATATCCTGCTATTTTTTTCCCTTTAATTAAAAGGATAAAGATAAAAAAGTAAATAATGGAGTGGAGATTGAGATAAAAGAGGGCATAACAACGAAACAGCGCAGATCAAAACATAACCATTTAAGCAGAATAGTGTTTCACCACCAGATAATCCTAACCTAAAAGTAGTTACCATATTGTTTCTTTCTTTGAAATCCTTGAGTACAACTTCGTATACTGTAGCATTAAGTATATCAAAACAATGTAAAACCATTCAAGAGAATGACAGCATTACAGAGTATTTAGAATCGACTAACAAAATGAACAATGGTTTCTGTATAATCTCCTTGTCTTTAAAAGGTTTTTGCTTATACTATCGTACATAATAAAATCCAATAAGATACAGCCTGTTTAGACCATTGGAGACAGAAGGACAAAAGCTAGATGAGACTTCAAAACAAGATGATACTAAATCTGTATTACCTATTAAGATGTCATTTTCTCCAAAATAGCTGTTCCTATCATCCAATCTTCTCTGCCTCATTTCTGTTAAGCTCTTTTTCTGTCCGTAGCTGTCAGTTTGTCTTCTTCATTTTGTTCTCTGCTCCATTCGTTGTGGCCTCTCTGCCATTATTTCTGGATTCTTTGTATTTTTCTTTTTTTAGAATATCCTGCAATACTCTCTGTAGAGTTGAATTGGTGGTTGCGAATTCCCCCAGTTCCTCTTTATCCTGGAAGCACCTTGTTTTTCCATCAATTTCCAGGGACAGTTGTGCAGGATATCTCGATCTTGGCTGGAGATTATTATCTTTCAAAGCTTGAATTATTTCCCCCCACGCTCTTCGTGATTTGATGGTTTGTGCAGAGAAATCTGCTGTAATTCTGATGGGTGTTCCCTTGTAGGTGGTCTGTTTCTTGTCTCTTACAGCTTTTAATATTCTGTTCTTATATTGAATTTCTGGAATTTTTATTATTATATGCCTGGGTGTTGCTCTGTTTGGGTTGTAGGTAGCTGGGGTCCTGTATGCCTCATACATCCGAGTATCTTTACCTTTTGCTAAATTAGGAAAATTCTCCTGGATTATTTCTGTGAGTAGCTTTTGTAGTTCACTTGTTTGTGTCCCTACTTCTTCTTTTATGTTCTTAATCCTTAAGTTATGGATCCTCTTATCATCTTCTTGTCTTTGTATTATTGCTGTTTGTTTCTTTGTTATTTTTAAGAAATTTTTCATTTCATTCTCCCATATTACAAGTCTGCCCTCCAGTTCAGATAGTCTGTCCTTAGTTTCTTTCAAGCTGTTATGCCAGTCTTCTATAGACTTCTTAGTATCTTGGTAGTCCCTTTGAACCTGCTTCACGTATTCTATGCTTTCTCTGTTTTCTCCATCAAACAATTCTCCCCTCTTTTTCTGTTCTTCCATTCCACCACCTGTTTTTTCTTGGGTGGTACTTAGCATTTCTCTAACTATTCTGCATACTTCTAGCTTCAGGTCATTGATAACTTCATTCCTGAATTGGTCTATGAGGCTCTCTATATGGTGCCTTATGTGTATTGGTGTGGTGTCTGCTATTGCCTGTTTCTCAGAATTGGGGGCCGAGGAGCCTTTCTTGTTGCTGCCTCTTCCCATGCTGCCTCTTCTTCTCTGTTCCTTATATATGCAAGCTTATATAAGAGGCCCAGCTTCTCTCCCAGTCAGCCACAGCCTGATCGAATTGCGCCAGTTAGTTGTTCCCACTCACCGCTGTGCACCAGGGAGTTACGGACCAGGCAGCCTACGCATCTCCCCTCCCGGCCACCGTCAGGCTCTGGGATCTGGGTTGGGACAGTCTACCAGGTCTGCCGGCAGCGTCACGCAGGCCAGGCACTTTTCACCAATCCCGCCCGAGAGGGGGATGTGTGGCTGGAGTCCCACCGCGCCCTGCTCCCACAGGACTGCCCGGGCCCAGAAAGTCCTCTGCTGGAGTCAAACTGTGGTAGAGTGTCAGTTTCTCTCACTCACCTCACCACAAGTCAGTGCACACCTCCCTGCCGTTTGCAGATTGCCGTTCTCAGAGCTTCCGCGTGTCTCTCTCCTTGCTGAGCCGCTGTAGAGGCAGCCAGCCGCCGCGCGGCGGGAAACCCAAATCGCGGCTTACAATGGCGCGGTTCCAGCCTCCACACCAAGTCTTTTCTGTTCCTGTTTTAGCACCAGGACTGCATTCCAAGTTGGCTTCTCTCAGCCCAGTTCGTTCCTGAGTCAGCAGAGCATATCTCCACTGACTTATGTCTCCTTAGTCCGCACCATTCCTGGCTTCTGAGCCGAGTCTTTCAGAGAGCCTCCGGTAGTTGCTGTTATCTGTCCGCCATGTTCTCCTGGAAGTGAGGGTGTAGTTTTCAAAGCATAGCACTTTATCCATCAACATTAGATCTTTGTTCCTGGGGGTCAAATTAGAAAAATTCAGTTTATTACTCTTGATAATCCAAAGTGTCTAACTGTAAACTTTTAAATGTATTTTCTTATTCTAGCTTTGGAATAATTTGTGAGAAGATGTTTTTATCTCTGGTGTACAGATAAGAAAAATGAAGTTTAGAAAGGTTTGATGGCTACTAAGATTGTATGAGGCAAGTAAGTAGCAGAACTATGTTTAAATATTTTTAACTCTCAGTTCTGAGTTTTTTATACCATATGGAAATAGCTATTTTTATTCTTCCTTAAACTTTATGAGAATAATGTATCTACCACATATAAAGTACTTTCATATGTCCCAGGTTATTCAGTTACATTTTATTATGTTATGATATAAACCCAGTTTTCTCAGTTTCTCCCTTTGTGCTTGTTCCTACATTTCTTAATATTATTGTATAAGGTAAATATTCAATTACTGTAACCTGTGCTCAGACTAATGTAAATTTAATGAAAAAGAAAACAGTTAAGAGGATTAAATGTTTCAGAGAGTCACAGGGATGCTGTAGCTAGCTGCATGTGCACGAGTTTCAAAGACTCATGCTCAAATGTGAATGAGGAGAGCTGTAGTATCAAGATGGCCAGAGTAAGATTTAAATTTTTTTACATGAAAACGAAAAATGTTATGCCCCAAAAGGTTTATTTCCTGCCAACGCTGAGAAGATGTTTATATTTGATATAATGGTCCTTCAAAGGTCAATTAACAAATGGTATTAAAGGAGATTTACTTGCTGGGCAATATGTTTCACTCCAGAGCACTTTTCTGACACTTCTTGGATTAGTTGCCAGCAGTAACACTGTTAGTAAATAACAAGTGACAGTGGTTTGTTCTTTCCCCAGTAAAATCTCTGGCTGACAATTGATAGTTTTTTTCATCAATGAAATTCCAGATTGATGGATGGAATCTTACTATAACCCTTATAATATGATAAGAATAATAAGTATTATTTACTTGATTGAATTATTGACTTACTCATCTTTTATTTATTTGCTTCTGTTAGGTTTCCATCATTCTAACAAAATAATGAGGTAATCAAGAGAAAAAGGTTGTACTTCATAGTTTTGAGAAGTTTCAGTTCATGATTGGGCAGACGTATTGCTTTTAGGCCTAAAAAAGCATTTATCTACATAGATAAGAGGAAAAATGAAAGAATGTGGCTTCATGAAAAGTTTCAACATATAAAAAGTATTTACTGAGTGTGGTGGTGCGTACCTGTGATCCCAGTACTTGGGAGGCTAATGCAAGAGGGTCTCTGAGAGTTTGGGTCCAACCTGGTCTACATAATGAGTTTAAGGCCAGCCTGAATTATATAGCAAGACCCTGTCTTTTTTTTTTTTTTTAAATGCTGCTGATCTATCAAACATAAAAAGAAATGGAAGACTCAAAAGCAATGGACATTCTTTACCTGGAGACCTTTGGTAACCTGACAAGCATGGATGAAATAGTGTGGTAAGGTTTTGACTATTTTCAGTGTGTTAAATAGATAAGTGAGAAGCTAGAGACCATGGATATAGACAGCTTCTTCAAGAAGAATGATTGTAGGGGAAAACAGTTGATAAAGCAGTGGTTGAAAAAGGATGTATAGTAATTTAAGGGAGTGTCTCTTCAAAATGAGACAAATGAATATGTTCATACTAGTCAGAAAACTGTGAAGAATGTGTGAGGACTAACAGGGTTAGCTTAATAGATCAAAGAAGGCTGGGTCAGGTTGCACCTGATGTTGTAATGTATGATCAGATATTACTCCTCTTGTTTGTAAAAAGAGTCACAAAATTTATGGTTATTTGCCTAAATGGGAAGTGCTTTGAACTTATTCAGTTTTCTGATTATATAGTTTTCCTCTCTACCTTGTTCTAAATATTCCATGCAAGAGGAAATCGTTTTCTTTGACTACCTTTATCTGATGAAAGTCATTTCTTGCTTGGCTAGGTTTTAGGCTTGTCTTGACGGTAACAGAGTATGGCACGGATATGATGATCTGAAACTCTGAGCATCAAATATAGGCCTTTATGTAAGTATAAAATAGAGAAAGCAGAAAGTATCGATTTCCATGGGTGCATTTCTGTATGCATTTTTCTGCCTATAGAGGGCTTTGGACAGGGGCACATTGTGTCACAGAATTTTGTTTATTATTGTTGCTCCAAACTAAAATTTATCATGTGACCCATTTAGATCATTAAAAAAATCCAGAACTTTCATGTAAATTCAGAGGACAAGTATTGTATTTTCAGTTTTGTGTTATTCTAGAAGATAGAAAAAAATGTGTATTTTTTCACCTCATTTCATAAGTACCTTGTTCAGTTGTGCTACTTTTTTTTGGTAATTTTTTGAAACAAGGTCTTGTTAAGCAGTTCAGGCTGGCCTTGAGCTCACTTTGTAGCCCAGGTTCGTCTCGAACTCTCAGCCATCCTCCTGCCGCAGCCTCCTGAGTGCTGGGATTACAAGGATGCAACACCATGCCTAGCAGTTGTGCTACTTTTAACAAAATAATACAAATTGAGTAATTGATAAAAAGAGACATTTTCTTATAGATTTGGAGACTGGGAAGACTAAAATCAAAGAGCAGACATTTAGTATCTTGTGAGGACCTTCCTGCCGTGTCCCTGTGTGGCAAAAGATGGAAGGGCAGAAAAGATCAAATGCTGTGTGTGAAACCTCTTAAATAAATCACTTAATGTCATTCATAAGGGATGAGCCATTATGTCCTAATTACCTGCTCTTAATTTTATCACAGTAGAGTTTAAGTTCCAGTTTGAATTTTGGAGGGGACACAAACATTCATATAGCAGTGAGTACAAATAGCAGCAAACATAAATATGATAGCAAAATTATTTAACTTGGAAATGTAAGATTAATTTAATATTAGAAAATCAATCATTATTATTCTCCATATTGAGAGAAGGTAACTAGAATGTGAAGGAATTGAAACTCATGGATTGTTAATGGGATTGTAACAAGATATGGTCATTTTAGGAGAACCTAGTAGTTTCTGCCCTGTAACTAAGTACCATACTCAGGTACTTATCAGAAGAAACACAGCTTATGAAAAGATACATAAAGTGAATGCATCTTGAGATAATAATAAGTGAGATAAATCATGAGTTTAAGTATCACATGATTTTTTTTATATGACTAACCCAAAATATAAATAATTTGAAGAGCAAAAGAAAAGATAATAGGAAACAGGAGATAGGTCTTTTGCAAATGGGAAGGGGAACAAGAGATGAGCAGGAGGATAAAGTTTGTTAAAAAAGAAAAAAAATGTACATGTATGTTCATAGTCCCACGTGATAAACAACTCAAATATCTATCAATTGGAGAAAGGATAAATTGGTATGTTCATATTCCCATGGTTATGTGCAATGGTGTAGGTGAATCTTAAAAGCATTGTGCTGAGTAAAAAAAAGCCTCTGTGAGAATGTCTGTACTTGTGTATTTCTAATCATTTGGGATTCTGGAGCAGGCTAGAATAATCTATATAGAAAGAAATGGGAATAGTATTTGCTCAGAACAAGGGCTGGTGGTTTTGGGGGGATGTACCAAGAAAGGGAATTTTCTGGTTTGATGGACTTGTTCTATATTTTGAGAGATGGGTTATCTGAGTATATACAGACATCTGATCTGATTGGCACACAAGATTTATTCAGTACAATTTTTGTTAATTTACCAAAAAGGAATGTGTTAGCCTTCTATTGCTATGACAAAGTACCTGAGAAAAACAGTTTGAAGGAGGAAAGATTTTATTTTAGCTCATGGTTTCACAGGCTTCAATTCATGATTGGTTGGTCCATTGATTTTGGGTCTTTGGTGAAGTTAAGTATTATGGTGGAGGAGGCCTGGTAGAGTAAAGCTACTCACCCATAACACCCAGGAAGCAGAGAGAGAAAGACTGGAAGGGATCAAAGATAAGCTACATCTTTCTAGGGCATTTTTCTGGTGACCTACTTTATCCAACTACCGTAGTTCCTACTACCTACAATTTTCCTGGTAATCTATTCAACTATGAATCCATCAGTGGGCTATCCTATTGATATGATGATATAATCACTCCCTAAAAGCTATACCTCTGAACTTTCTTTCATTGGAGACCAACCCTTGAACAAATAAGCCTTTAGGAAACATTCAAGATCCAGACTGTAAGGGGTTAGGGGAATAGAGAATTGTGTACAAATACATTTGGCTAATGATACACATGTTGAAGTCTGTAGTGTGCTTTAAGATCCATTAAAGAAATGAATGAACAGATGGCCAACTATGTGATGAAAGAAATGGATAAAAATGTTAATTGTTTTATCTGAGTTGTAATAGACATTCACTGTTTGCATCTTTAAACTTTCATGCTTTTTCTACATTTGAAAATTTTTATAATGTTAGGCAAATAGTGTTGCTTATGTAATGAAATGCAATTGTTGTTAAATGATTTTTAAAGATACAGTTACTCCCTAGAAGTAAAGTATAATTACTACCTAGAAGTAAACCTGACAAAAGATTTATATTGTGTAATATTCATGTGGAAAAGTATTAAAAAATTTACTAACATATTGAAAAAAACCCCTAAGTAGTAGGAAGAGGTACTGTGTTTTTGACTGGAAATTATTTGTATTGTAAAATGTCATTTCTTCTCAGGTCAACCCCGCATTGAGCATCATATGATGTCAGTTTAAATGTGTGTCAATAAAATGACTCTAGAATTTATGTGGGCAAGTAGAACTTCAAGGGTAACTCCTATAATTTGGAAAAATAATTATAAGGTAGATGGACTTGCTTTATAAATATCAAGATTAATTGCCACACTGTAGCAATTAAACCGTGATATATAGGCACAGAGACTGTCAGACACTGGACTGGAATGTAGAGTTAAAAATAGACCCATGCACATATGATAAGACTAATGTTAAGATAAGACTAATAATAAGACTAATGTTGCATATCCCTCAATAAATGGCAACATCTGGGATAATTGATCATCAATGTAAAAATAAATATAATGGCATTCCTGTGTCCTTTCATATGCAAAAATCTGTATCAGGTATATTAACAAATTTACTGTAAAAAGTAAACCTATGAAATTTCTGGAAGAAAATGTAAGCATATATTCAGGGTTTAGTATATCACAGATGAGTATCTTATATTTACCAAAAAAAAAATCATCACGTTAAAAAAGACACTAAGTGGCAGCCCTCAGAACCCCTGTGCTATGGAGGCTCTAAATAGGTTCTCAGGGGACAGGGTACTTCCAACTTCAGTCTGATTCTGTGCTCCAGCCACTGTGTCTGCTCCTTGAGATGGGACTGCCATGCAACCTGCTCAGCCCCATTGCAGAATCTGTTACCCCACAAATCAAGTACACTAACCTGCATTTATGGATAATGAAGTCCAGAGCATCTTCGTCAAATGACAAGCTTGAACTTATAGAAGATTTTTAAGCCAGCTATATAAGAGCTGAACCTGCTAACCTATAAGCTAATGATCCAGGCACATTTGAAAAAAGGCTTCCAGAAAGGCAATTGAGGCAGCTAAAATACAGTTAATAATGTCATAGGTTCTGGAAGAATGTATACCTGTAAGTGATACGTTAGTGGAAGATATGAATGTGGAAGGAATAAAAACAGCTGAATATTATATGTGCTACTGAAGTAAGCACACAGAAGCAGCCAATTATGTGTTTAATAATACATCACACTGAGAACATTTTATCATTGTAAGAAAACCAAGTGGCACATTGTGCAAAACTTCCTGGCAAGAATGGAACTGGATGATATAAATTTATTTCCTCAAAGAACGTCATAGAGTTTTGCCACCAGTAATTTTTAGGGAAGCTAACCTTAAGACCATGTGTAGCATGTTGATGTCCTTCACCTTCAGATTGCTGAGTTTAAGGCAAATTCTGTTGAACACATCAAAATTCATCATCAGTCCTGGGAAGATATTGAAAAACATGGCAAGTATGGCCTTTTGTGTTTAGCAAAGACAATGGCAGAATAGCTTTGTATTTTGTAAATAAGAAAAAGATTGATGGTTGGCTGGTTGGCCAAATTGAGAGAGTTTTGATTGGTGATGCCATCAGGTTGGTGTAGTTGAATAACATGCTCCATCCAAATGACCAGTCAGCTCAGGAGGCAAAAAATCAGGCTGCCAAGGGAATAAGTTTAATTAAGACCTTTGCAAAAATACAAGTGGCAGATCAGAGCATATATAGAATTAACACTTGTGATTTGTGACTTATCAAGAAAAATCTCATTTGAACCATTCTGCAACTTTCTGAAAATATTTTTTTAAACATTTAATTTTTTTACTAAAACCTGCCTGTTTACTATTTTTTTTTTTTTTTGGTCTTTTTCGTTTTTATCGGTACCAGGGATTGAACTCACGACTGCCTTGCAAGGCAGGCGCTTATGCCCCTGCCTGTTTACTATTAAGCTGAATGTTTTTAAATGTCAAGATTAAAAAGTATTAATTTGTAAAAGAAAAAAACCCCTGCTAAATCAGACTTCAGTTACAAAAAGACCATACTATTAAGAAAGATTAAAAGTTTGGCATTAGAGACATAAAAACCCTAATTGAGCAAGTTGTTTCCCTACAGAAATTTTGATGTACTAATGTATTTTGTTGTTGCTTCTGTTCTTCTACACACATATACATGCACATACACATACACATACACATACAAATATTGTATGTGTATGTATCCAGTTTCTTTACATAACTGGATCTATGATTTCTATTATGAGATTAGAACACATGTCTGTGGAGATGGAAATGACTGGATTATGAATGTATTTTAAACATATACCATTTAAAAATTACTGGTGGGTGGCATGTGGAATATAGAAAAAAACAGAATAAGTACAGCTGTTTGCAGTTCTGGTCTCAACTTACAGAGAACAGAGTTACCGTCATCTAAGATGTGGAAAGGCTGGAGTATAGAGAAAGTTTTTATTGAGAGAAGAGTTTACTTTTTGGCATATTGGTCGGGAGATTTTTGAGTAGACAGTTATAAATGTTTGGAATCTAAGTGTCAGGTCTGGGGAAAAATACTTGTAAAATATTAGAGGAGAAGAATTGGTACAATGATTTTGAGGAGCACTTTGGAATATCTAATACTTCTTGATATAGCAATTCCTTTGAATGTATACATCCAAGAAATTTTTTTGTTTTTGTGTCTTGAGATAGGGTATTGCTGTGTCATTCAGGCTGGCCTCGAACTCACACTGATCCTCCTGCCTCAGCCTCCTGAGTGCTGGAATTACAGGCATGCACCACCACACCTGGCTCCTTCCAAGAAGCTTTTTATATGTGTTTATTAGAATACATGTACAGGAACATTTATATGAATACTGTTTTAATACAGGGAAAAAACATTGACAGAAAATTAAATTTCCATTTATTGGAGAATGGATAAATAAATATTGACTTTTTAGAGTAGACTACTACTTAAGGACTAATGAACTGAAGGGCTATATATCCATATGAATATATCCATTAGGTTTTGTGGTTTTATGTCTCCAATGTCAACAGATGTATACAAATAATATAAAACTATATGTAATGTTAAAAACATGTAAACTGATACTGATAAGTATTTATCAATATACAGTGGTACCTCAATTCATGAACACTTTTGGTTTGAAACAATTTGTTTTACAAACAGAAGTGTTGGCACAATCTTGGTTTGATTTGCAAACTATACATTGGGTGACAAACAAGACTGTAGCCATCTTTACCACGTAAGTACAAATGTGGCCATCTTTTCAAAAACTGTAGAATACATTAAGTCTGTAAACTGAGGTACCACAGTATAATAAATATTGAAGACACGTGGAAAAAGTTAAGTTAAAAATATTTGTTGAGAGAGGGCTGGTAGGGACCAGGGATAATACTCAGTGCCACAGTACCTGCCTGTCAAGTGCCAGGTCCTGAGTTTGATTCCCGCTACCAGGAAAAAAAAAAAAGAGAAGCTTGATAGAAGTTAGAACTGTATCCTACCTACAAAAGCAAGTTACAGGAGTCCCAGTCTATTACAGTGAGGATTATTTCTCACACTAGTGATATATGTAGTTATCATTTAAGATTTTCTGTAGTTATTTATCAAAAATATTTTCTAATTACCCTCAACCCCATTTCTTTCGTATTCTTGATGCTAACGATATAAATTCTTTACAGTTCATCAGTAGTTAAAGGTTTTACCAAAGGATGTCTAGAATCAGCATTGGGGAGACGGTTCCATCAAGTGGGAAAAAGATTGCAAGTATTCTCAACCCCCACCCCCCCCTTTTTTTTTTTGAGACAAGGTCTCAAAAAAACTATGTAGTGTAGACTAGCCTTGAACTCACTATGTAGCCCAAGATGACCTCAAACTTAAAGTAATCCTCCTGCCTCAGCCTCCCAAGTGCCACCATGCCCAGCTGTGTCAGGCATTCTTTTTAGGAAAGGGAAGAGATAATCTTGACTGTTGTTTATTTCACTTCATTTTTAAAGACAAAAATTACCATTTAGAAATATTTTGGTTTTTCCATTATTAAGATATTGCTGTAAATTTCCTAGAAAATTTAGACAGACCTGTAGGACTCAAATGGGTCATTGTTTCTAACTTATGTATATTTTGTTTTTCAGAAGGAGTTGAGCCTTCCACGAAGAGGCAGTTTGTAAGTAGATGATTATTACCGTATGATTATGATTATATATGATGATCTCTTGCATAGGAATCCTTGAGAATTATTCTTAGTATCTCTTCGAGAAATCTGATTCAGTAGTGTGGATTTCTGTGACTCCTGCCAAGGAAGGAGTGGACCAACTGACTTTTCCTGCTAGGGCAGAGTCTTTACTCTTTTCCATCCCTATTCACCCTAAGTTCCCTTTTTTGCCTAGCATTTTGGGAAAGATGTCATTTAAATATCCATGATAGTCTTAGGCTTGTGTTTTGGAATTTAGTGAGTTTTAGTAGTCTCAAGATAAGCAAGTCAAGATGATAAAATTGCAACTTTTTAAAAATTCTGTTTGAGATTGGGTCTCCCTATGGAGTCCAGGGTGGGCTTGAACTCATTGTGTGGCTCAGGCTGGCCTCAAACTCGAGGCAATCCTCTTGCCTTAGCCTTCCGAATGTTGGAATTACAGGCATGCACCACCATGCCCTGCCTAAAATTGAAACTCTTTTATGTCTGTCCTACATTATGGTGCTAAGCAGGTGATCTGTTTTTTGAAAAACTGGGAAAAGAACAGTTAGGTTTGGAGGCTAGGCTTAAGTAGGTCCCAATCTGTATTTTATTCTGGCTTTAGATTTATCTGAAATTGATAGTCTTAGTTCCTGAATTTTCTTATATTTTCTTGGTCTACGTTTTTTTTTTTAATTTTACTTGGTATGTATTGTAAATATAGCTGATCAGTAGTATCTGAAGTGCTTGTTAAAAACCAGTGTGTTGGAGAATAAAACCATAAATTGGGGCCGATGATATAACTCGGTGGTAGAGTGTATACTTAACACATACGAGGTCCTAAGTTTGATCTCTAGTTGCCCCCTACCTCCAATCAAGACAAAAAACAACAACAGAATATGGGCTTAACTGAATTAGAATTCTCCATGTTGGGGTTCAAAGACATATATTTTATATACTTACATCACAGTCAAAGCCAGCATGATTTATCAAAGACAAATTTGGAAAATACTAAGGAAATAGAGCTTTGATAAAACAGTGGTTTTGAGACTTCCTGAAGGAAACATGAGATATAATAGGGAGGTGGACACAATGGTATTCGTATTTAATTATTATGTTTTCTTTGTGTTTACATCATGTGTGGTATTCAAATCTATCAAATACATAGTACAGTGGGCTCCCATAGCTCATGCGGGTCACATTCCTAGAGCAACGTAAATTGTGAAAAATTGTGATTTTCAGATATGGTCAGAACAATATAAGGCTGGTTTTTGGGCTGGGGATTTAGCTCAGCGGCATAAGCACCTGCCTTGCAAGCAGGCAGTCATGAGTTCGATCCCCAGTACCCGTAAAAATGAAAAAGACCAATAATAATAATAATGCTGGTTTTTATAGTTTAAACCCTAAGTATGCTGTTTCCTGAAGTTATGTAATTTATTTTTAAAATTGCTCTTCCTCCCTTTTATTTAGCATTGGGTGATTTTTCCTTCTCTTCTCTTTTTCTTTCTTCTTCTTCTTTTTTTTTTTTTTTTTTTTTTTTTTTTGTTTTTTGAGACACTGTCTTGCTATGTAGTTCAGGCTGCTCCTGAACTCACTTATGTAGTTCAGGCTGGCCTTGAACTCACAGCGATTCTTGTGCTTTAACCTTTTTAGTGCTGGGATTATAGGCGTGTCACCATGCTCAGCTATGTAATTTAATTTAATAAAATATTGTATTAATAAAGCTTTAGAATGTGTATGGTATTTAGACAGCATCTTAGGGCTTTAGGAAGAGCAAAACTGAGAATATTGTAGATAGCTACAGGTGCTCAGCAACCTGTTATAATGTGGAAATGTTTGTGCATCTGTAGAGGTGGATTACAGGGCAGCACCCAATCAGCAGCAAGGAGAACTAAATAATGTTTTTGGATTAGCTGGTTGCAAACCTCCCACCAATAAACAATTGCAGAGGATATTTGCAGTTTCTGTGAAATTGTGGGGATTTCCATCAACAACTAGTAGTTAGGTTCTGAGGTAAAATTCATGAATTATCTGAGGCCATGAACACTGAACTGCAATTTTTTGAGGGTATACTGTAATTCTTTATTGTCATTTTATAGTTTTCTATAAAAACATTCTAATGATTAAACTGTTCTCTGAGATTTTTGTAGAGCCCTTTTGAATGGCTTATGGAGATTCATGGTCCTTTTATGTAGAAACTCCAGTTACGAGTCAGAAAAGAGCTCAGGTTTGGTCTCAGCTTTATCACTTTATGAACTTTATTAAACTGAATAAATCATTTCATTTCCTTAAACCTTAGTTACCTTATCTATGAAGTGAAAATCATGATGCCTGCTTTTTCTCCTCCTCCTTTCCTTCTTCCTTCTCCTCTTTCTCTACCCTCCTCTTTTTAATTTTTTTTATTTTTGGTTGTATTAGGGTTGAAACCCAGGGGCACTCTCACTGAGATACCTCCCTAGTCCTTTTTATTTTGAGACAAGGAAGGGCCCACTAAATTGTTTAGGCTGGTCTTGAGGTTACAATCCAGCTGCCTTAGCTTCCTGAGCAGGTAGAATTACCAGGCATGTACCACTGCTCCTGGTTTTCCTTCTTATTAAGCTATCAGAATTATGTGAAAGTGCTTCATTAGTTATAGTTTTATTCTAAGATGTACTATTTTTAGAATTCTCATATAAATATATTAGATTAAACTTGGTTTAAATTCTATTATTTTGGGGCCATATTTCTTTGTTTTCTTGAACTGATAATGTTCCTTCTGCCTCATCTCCCAAGGGCTAGGATTACAGGCATGTGCCCCCATACTCAGCTCTTTTAATTTAGTTTAGTTTTTTTTTTTTTTTTGGTACCAGGGATTGAACTCACAACTGCATGCTTGCAACGTAGGCGCTCATGCCACTGAACTAAATCCCCAGCCCCAAACTTAAGACACTTTTTTTTTGGTACTGGGGATCAAACTCACGTTAATTTAGTTTTAATAGTGGATTTTATTTCTAGCTTCACAAGTGTCCTGAATCTTCTATAAGCTGGGCAAGGCAAGAGCACTGTTAGAATTCTTACTGGAGTAGTATCTTGAATAGCTATGTATAACTGAGATAGAATAGCTTTTTAGGTGCTTATTCATAAAATATGTGTACTTTGTTACTGTCTTACTGTCATTTTTTTGCTTTTGGTTCCCTCCATTTATAAACTTTCTGAATTACTTTTCTTAGGATTAAGTGAAATGAGGTAAAGCTTGAAGCATTTAGCTTCTTCCAGGAATGTGTACTTCCAGTGAATGGAATTTCTGGAAAGAAGAAGAAATTGCCTCATTCTTATTTTTATTTGGAACTGAATGAATTTTTTTTTATCATGTTAGCTTTATACTAGAGAATTTTTTGGTTATTTTTGTGCTAACATTAGACCTACTTTAACTGTATTACAGTGTTTCATTAAGAAGAACTAAAAGGCTGGATGTGGTGGTACATGCCTGTAATCCCAGAATTTGAGAGGTTGATGCAGGCGGATTGCTGTAAACTCTAGGCTAGCTTGGGCTATTGTCTTAGTTACTCTCCTCGTTGCTGAGGCAAGATGCCCAATACCCACAAGTTAAAAGAGAAAAAGTTTATTTAGCTCGCAGTTGTAGCAGTTTCAGTTCGTAATCTGATAGCTCCACAGCAGAGTGGCTCATGGCAGAAGGCAACAGTTTATGGTGGCAAAAGACAGCAAAAGCAACTATGAAGGGGTGAAGATACAAGCCTTTTTCTTCCCTTTTATTTTATTTAGACTGCTGAGATTAGGGTGATACCAGTTCAGTCAGTGGACTGATCAAGCAATCACCTACCCTTAATCCTAGTATTGAACATGAATCAGTCTCAAACTCTAGATTCAGTTACATCTGAAAAAGCCCCATCTAAAAATGGATGACATTTTGGGGGGACATCTAGACACAAACGAAGAAGAAGAACCAGAACTATGCTTTACTGATAATTCATTTGGTAACATAACTCACATTTAAACAATTGATCATTTAGTGAATACCCACTGATACTTTCTACTTGCCAGGAGCTATAGTGTTTAAGTTCTGATATTGAGAGGTTCACTGACATACATTCTTTTCTTTTGAGGAGTTTATAGTTAAGAAAGCCAGAAGTTCTTCAGTTCTTTAATATGAACAATATCTTTATATCTAGTCCTGGGACTATAGAATACATTTTGTTCCAGGAGGCAGAGAGGAAACATAAATACTACCTTAATGTGTTTTATGTTGTTATAATAGAATATCTGAGGCTGAGTGATTTATAAAGAATGGAAGTATGATTTGGTTCATGTTTCTGGAGGCTAAAAACTACAAGAACATGATGCTAGCATCTGCTCAGCTTTTGGTGAGGGCTTTGTGCTACTTTAACTCATGACTAAAAGAAGTAGGGTAAAGAGATATATGCAGAAGAAGCGAAGTCTACCTTCCCACATCAGGTAACTACAATCTAGTTCTATGAGAAAGGCATTCATCTCTCTTAACTACTTGATAGTTTCTTCAAGGTCTCACCACCTCTCAAATACTGTTACCTTAGAAATAAAATTTCAAAATGAGTTTTTAGGTGGGAAAAGCCATATTCAAACCATTGCAAACACAAATGTGGACCTTTCCCCTAACAAGTTCTGTGTGGCTTTAACTACAAATTATTGCTGGACTTGTATTGCCTATATAAAATGAAGGAGTTGAGGAATAGAGATGTAGTTCAACAGTAGAGCTCTTGCCTAACGTACTCAAAAAAAAAAAAAAAAAGAAAGCTACTGGTCTCTTAATTTCCATAACTGGTCATCTTCCATAAAACTAGTCTTTGTAGAAAATGTATAACAGGAAGTAAAAAATTCATGGTAAAGAAGCCAGAAAGGTAAGAACATGAAACATATATATTAGTCAGCTTTTCTGTTGATGGGACAAAATGCCTGACTTTGGTCACATTAGGGAAGAGAAGTATTAAATTTTCAATATAAGGAACAAGAATATTCATGCCTACCATGATGAAGGTTTCATTAGGAGAAGTTAATTATGAAAGTTCTTTTGGCCTGGATCATTTCTTTTAGACTTAGCTTCCTGAAATTAAATTATTCTCACTTTTAGAAAGCTATTCTATATTTAGGCTCATTTTAATGCATCAAAACATCAGAGTATCAGATGTTGCGAAGTTGATAGTGTTGGTTAGAGTATACATATCTAGGGAAAAATAATTTTAAGTTCTAAAATTACTTCTATTTGTTTATCCAAGACTAGAGGAGTATTATAATTTGTTTGTTCAAATCTAGAGTGGTTTTGAATGGCTTTCTTTGACCAGTTCTGGGGAGGGGCCTCTGAGAGGCAGATCCTTTTAGGCAGGATTGTTCTTTTGTTTATGATTTCAGCATCAATGTCTAAGCTTTGCCTTTGGGAATTCCTTATAAACAGTGTCCTTGTCACTGTTACCCAGAAACCCCTGCTTTTCTGGTATCCTACCTCAGCCTTGCAGAATGCTGGGATCACTACCAGAACCATTTTGTTGTTAGAAAATGGTCATGGTTGTCAGTGAGCTGTAAATGTGTGGACACAAAAAGCTAAAATCCTTTAGAGCTCATTCTTGTTACTAGTATGTTGAGAGCAGCTATTATAATCTCACTTTATATCCAAACTTCACAACTGTTTTCTTTAATCTATGTATATTTTAGAGACATCAACTTTAGTATTTATCATGGTCTTTTTCAAAAACTAATCTCTTGTCAGGCATGATGGTACATGCCTATAATCTGAGCATTTGGGAGGCTGAGGCAGGAGGGTCACTGTAAATTTAAGACCACCCTGGGCTATATAAGCAAGTTCAAGGCCAGCCTGGACTACACAGTGAGAAAAAAACAAAACAAAACAAAACAAAACAAAACAAAACAAACCTAGCCTCTCTTTTATTCTCCAGCTCACTAACTCGTGCCACTTTTTCAGAATAAATAACTTAGTAGGTCCTGTTGCTTTAGTCTCTTTCCTAGTTGCCAGTCTTTTCTATCATACCTCTCAAATATCTTTTAATTTTTTTCTGTCTCTTTTTGCTATCTCTATAGTCCAAGCCATTATAATTCCTTATCTCTCCTATTGCCATTTACACATGATCTTGTTTTGCTCTTCGCTCCCCCAATATCATACCCAGATTTTTGACTTTTTTTGTTATCTGGCATTGATTACTCCCCTGGCTATCCATCCATCACACAACTGTCAGCAAAAGCTTTTTAAAATGAATATTTTGCCATGGTGAAGCACTCCTGTAATTGCAGCACTCAAGAGGTGTAGGCTAGCCTGGGCTACACATTGAGTTCAAGATCACCCTGAACAAAGTAGTGAGACCCTGTCTGGAAAAAAAAAAAAAAAAAGTCAAAATTTGATTACTACATATTTATCTAAGTTCCTTCAGTAAAGTTTTTCTTTTGTTTTTTGAAGTAGGGTCTTGCTCTGTTGTCTAAGCTAAGTGGCCTTAAATTCCTCAAGGAATTCTCTTGCTTACTTTAGCCTCCTGAGTGCCAGGATGATAGACTATACCACTGTGCCCAGCTCCTTCAACAGACATTTTATTTCTCTTAGGATCACACCAGATTCTACAGTTTGACTTACAATTTTATCTACTTTTTTGGCACAGAATGTTTCCTGTATCTGGAATGTTTCTTTCTTTTGTCTGTACCCAGCAAAGTTTCAAGTCTCAGCTTATGTTTTACTTCTTGTGACAGGCTCTCTTGAGCTTGCCGTGCCTTGCAGTTCCCAGACTAATTTGCATTTCCCCAAGATGTACTTTTATCCAATCTTGTACTTTTTCTTCACCTCTTATAGCAAAAATAAATGAATTATTTGTCCATATTTTTCCATTGCATGGTACATTAGTCTGCTCAGTTTGCCATAACACATATTATAGACAGATGTCTTAACAAAATTATTTTCTCTCAATTACAGGGGGTACAAGTCTCAAATCAAGCTGTCAGGCTTTGATAAGGGCTCTCTCTCTTGCTTGTAGACAACCTATTAATATGTGCCTTTTTTTGGTGTGAATGCTGAGTGGTAGAGGAATGGATCTCTTTCCTTGAAAGGATATTAATCGTGTAGGATTAGAGCCCTGCTATTTTGACTTCATTTAGCTGTAATTATAGTACTTCCTAGAGACTTAATATCCAAATACAGTCACGGATATTATGTCTTCAAAATAGAAATTTTAGTGAGACACTTCAGCTTACTGCAAATGATAAGCTCCATAAGGTCAAGAGCCTCATACACAATAAGCAATATAGAACCCTACTATACATAAAGGTTAATACATACTAGGCAACATTTGGGCCTGTTCCTAACATTGTGTTATCTTGGAAATGAATATTAATAGAGGTGTAAATGTTTAACCATTGGGCCAGGAATATAACTCAGTAGCACAGCACCTGCCTGGCAAGCACAAAGTTGTGAATTCAATTCCCAGCACCTCCCCCTTAAAAAGCTAAAAAAATTTTTAAGTATTTTATTGTATTTATTTATTTTTTTTGACACTGGAAATTGAACTCAGGACCTCATGCTTGCTAGGCAAGTGCTGTGCCACTGAGCTATATCCCTGGGAAATATTTTAAATAAAGCTAAAAAACTATAAAATAAAATGTTTCCTATGCTTTTACTTTAAGAAATTTAGTGTCATATTAACAAATTTTTAAAATATGCATAAATCTGTTGACTTTTAAAAATAGCTGGAAATGGTGGAATCCATTTTTTTTTTTTTTTTTTTTTTTTGTAGCGGGGATTGAATTTACCTTGCATTTGCCACAGCACTTATGCCACTGAGCTAACCTCCTGGCCCTACTTTTTAATTAATTAATTAATTAATTAATTTTGGGAGGATCTTTACGACAAGGTTTCAATTCACTGTATAGTTTAGGCTGTCCTTGGACTCACTTTGTAGCCCTGGCTGGTCTTGAACTTGCAATGATCTTCCTGCCTCATCTTCCTGCCTCAGCTTCCTAAATGCGGGGATTACAGGAATGTGCCACCTCACTCATGTTTTTAATCTCAGCACTTGGGAGGCCGAGGGAGGAGGATCACCACAAGTTTGAGACCAGCCTAGGCTACATAGTGAGTTTAAGGCCAATCTGAATTATAGCAAGACCCTGTCTCCCAAAAACAAAAACAAAAACAAAAACAAAAATCCCAAAGAGACATGCATTAAATATTTAACTTACTACTAAGGGTACTGGGCATATGGTGAGAGCCAGATTAAAAGAGAACTTGAAAGAAGCACATTTTATATGGAATAAAGGAATGTTGAAATAAATGTATAAATAGTCACAAACTAGAGTTTCCCATGGAGAGAAGAGAAGTCAGACTTCTATACAGAATTTGTTGGTGTGTATATAGACAAGGGTTATTTCACATAGTTATCAGTTTTTTATTACTTACAGATTTGTAAAACAGCTAAAAAGCAGTGTAATACTAGAATCAACCTAGAAGAATATCCTATAAACCAGCCATCCCCAACTTTGTACCAGGCATCTGTTTCATAGAAGACATTTTTGTTTTGTATTGTTTTGTTTTGTTGGTTTTTTTGAGGCAGGGTCTCGCTCTGCAGTTCAGGGTGGGCTTGAATTCGCTGTAGCTCAGGGTGGACTGAAAATCATAGTGATCCTCCTGCCTCAGCCTCCAGAATGCTGGGATCACAGGCATGTGCCACCATGCACATTGGAAGACAGTTTTTCCACCAACTATGTGGGTGGAATGGTTTGGAGATGATTTAGGTGTATTACATTTATTGTGCACTTTGTTCCTATTATTATTATACTGTAATACATAATGCAATAATTATCCACATCACCACAGTGTAGAATCAGCGAGTGCCCAGAGCTGGTTTTCCTGCAACTAAATGATCCTATTTTGGGGTGATAGGAGACAGTGATACCTGAAATATATTGCTTATGTCCAGTCTACTTTACAATCTTGTTTTGATTGCTGTCATTGTAGAAAATCCTGCTTTACAAAAACAGGATGTTGGAAATAGAAGCAGGCTTTCCAGTGTTTTTTGTGGCAATCTCAGGATATTCTACCTGGACTTTTAATCTAGAACATATGGAAATTTGAAGTTACCTCAAAATTTTTTTAAAGTTGCCATCATTTGCAATCTTAAGCAGTTGATACTCTTCTAGCACGAAAAAAGTCAGTTTACCTGACTTACAAATTGGTCACAGATTCATTCTTTCCCAATTTGGAGATCCTGTGGATAGAAGGTAATGCTCAAACTCTTTTGAAGCAGGCATAGATGATTGTGCATTTTCTGGGAGAAAGATCTCAGTCTCTTTCAAAATACCTACTATGTTTGAAACATGTCAGAAATCCCAGTATTCACTCTTTGGCTCCATAATTTTAGTGTAGTTTTGCATACACTCTTTACAAAGAAGTTCTCTAGTGATATCTTTTTATTGCTCATTTTGGCTAGGATTTATCAAAACTGACAGGGACAAGTGTACAGTGCAGGAGCAAAAACATGGATAAAAGTGGTAAAGAAAATAATGGGTTGGGGTTGGGAATATAGCTCAGTGACACAGCACCTGCCTGGCAAGTGCAAGTTCCTGAGTATGTTTCCTGGTACCAAAAAAACAAAAACAAAAACAAAAAAACATTAAAAAAATGGATTCGCCACATGTACACTAAAATAAGTGTTGGATTCTTACTTTAAGAAACAGTTGGTCTATTATGTTCCCTTTGTAGTCAAACCTCTCTGCTAATAAAAATCTGTATTTACAGCTGCTCCTTAGCACTAGCATCACTGCCTCAGTTCTATCTCAGATCATCAGGCAGTGATTCTCACAAGGAGTATACAACCTAGACCCTTTGCATGCTCAGTTCACTATAGGGTTTTTACTGCCATGGGAATCTAATGCTGTTCTGATCAAAAGAGAGCTCAAGTGGTAATTCAAGGTGTGGGGAATCTAAATACAGGTGAAGCCTTGCTCTCTTGCTTGCCTGCTGCTTACCTCCTGCTCTGTTGCTCTAGTTCCCTATAGGCCACAGACCAGTTTCTAGCATGCCATAGACCTATATACTTGGTTAAAGATCTCTGCTCTAAACCTTATTGCTCTCCTTTTCTCCCTGCTACTCCAAATTTTCTCATGGTGCCCACCTTTTGATCTTAACTAAGTTTGGCCTGATTATCTATATAGTGTAGTAAGAATTAATTTACTGTAAATTTTTAAATTTCTTTGTCATAAATTAAAAAGAACTTCAGATTAGAGCTTTGGTTTTGAGGGGAGGTTTTATTTGATTGTTGTTCTTTGCTTGCTTTTTGTTTTTTTGAGACTAGGTCTTGTTATGTAGTCCAGGCTTATCCTCAACTCACCATCTAGCAAAGGCTGGCCTCAAACATTCAGCCATCCTCCTGCCTCAGCCTACTGAGTTCTAGGATTACAGGTGTGCACCACCAACCCTGACTCAGATTAGACTTTCAAAAATCTCTGTTACTTGCATTTTGAAACTAAGAAGCAAAATGTCATCTTAGAAATAGTTGTTCAAGTTACAGAAGTAAAGCATACAGAGTGGACATTCAAACAGTGAGGCAGCAAACAGTTCTGCTCAATGATCCAACAAAACGTAATAATATGGTAATCTACCTTACACACTTAAACATACATGGAGTTATATCTTTTAGAGTACTTTCTTTCCCTCTCTTTTTTACAATAGCAATTACACATTTTGGGTTTTATTACTCATACAGTTTTATTACTTTTTACACTAGAGACACAATGCAATATTTATAAATATGATATTTATTTCACTTATTAGGATAGTCTCAAGTTGCCTCCATTTACTTATGAAGGCCTCAAGATCATCCTTTTTATAGCTGAGTAATATTCCATTGTATAAAAATATCACATCTTTTATGGATAACTGCATGTATGTTTAAATGTATAGGATTGAGAACCATGTTACTAAGTTTTTGTTGGACAGTTGATTAGAACTTTTTGCAGTCTCTCTGTTTGAATTCCCACTTTACATGTTCCATTTTTGTACCTTGAACAACTATTTGTAAAACGACAACATCAACTAGTGATTTCTTACTGTTTTTTTCCTCTGAATGTATGTACTATTTCTACCTATTTTCTGTTTTGTTTAATCTTTCTTTAAATAAAAAAATACCACATCTTTTTCATCCACTCTGCAGTTGATGGGCATCTTGGTTGTTTCCAAGATTTAGCTATTACAAATTGTATGAACATGGGTGCACATGTATCACTGTGATATGACCTTTTGAGATTTTCTGGGAAAATATCCAGGAGGGGAATAGCTGGATTGAATGGTACTTCCAATCCTAGTCTTCTGAGAAATCTCCAAAGTGATTTCCATAGTGGCTGCACCAGTCTACACTTCCACCATCAATGGAGCAGTGTTCCTTTTTCTCCGAAGCCTTGCCAACATTTGTTATCAATTGTCTTCTAGATGGCAGCTATTCTTTCTGGAATAAGGTGAAATCTCAATGCTGTTTTAATTTGTATTTTTCAAATGACCAGTGATGGTGAACATTTCTTCATGTATTTATTTGCCATTCATATATTTTCATCTGTGAACTGTGTGTTCATCTCAGATGTCCATTTTTGGAGAGGGTCTTTGAATTTGGGGGCTTGATATTTTTCAGTTCTTTGTATATTCTTTTTTTTTTTTTTTTTTTGTCTTTTTCCTTTTTATCGGTACCGGGGATCGAACTCACGACTGCCTGCTTGCAAGGCAGGCGCTTATGCCGCTGAGCTAAATCCCCAGCCCCTCTTTACATATTCTTGATATAAGTCCTTTGTCTGAGAGGTTGCTGGCTATAATTCTTTCCCATTCTGTGGGTTTTCTTTTCACTCTTTTGGTGATTTCTTTTGAAGTGCAGAAACTTTTCAATAATATGAGATCTCAGTGGTTGACTTTTTTTTATTTAAAGAGAAAAAAAAAAAGAAAGGACATGAAAAAACAAAGCAGTAAAAGGGTACAAGTAATAGAGAATTTCAAGAAAAAAAAATATACAGTATGAAATCACCAGTTAATAGGTTACATATTATCTTCCCAGAAACAGTTGTCCAGATTACAAAATTAAAGCATATAAAGTGGACATTCATACAGTGACACTGTAGACGGTTCCGTTCAATGATCTAACAAAAGCTCAGTAATATGGTTTTCCATCCTACACACATACCTGCGGTTATATCCCTTAGTCCGCCTTCCTTTCCTCTCTTTTTTACAATAACAATTAGACTTTTTGGGTTTTATTACTCCCACGGTTCTTATTACTTTTTTTGAAGAGAATAAGACCAAACGTGACTAAGCAAAACAGAGTCAGTTAGAACAGAAGGGTGGGCAATAGCACATGATGCAAAAATAGAATACCAGGTGATCAAAAGTGGTTACCATTGTGCCTCTTACTATTTTTAAATTGAGTTGCCTATATCATCATGTATAATAGAATTGATCAAAACAGTACAGAACAAGACCAATAAAATCTACACTGGACACCTTACTATTGATTTTTTTTTTGTCTTTTTCCTTTTTATTGGTACCGGGGATCGAACTCACGACCGCCTGCTTGCACGGCAGGCACTTATGCCGCTGAGCTAAATTCCCAGCCCCTACTGTTGATTTTTTTGAAGTGTTTCTCGTGCAGTTTGCATTTTGTTTGTGAATTCTCTGCCTACCCCTATGTCTTCAAGACTTTTACCTATCTTGTCTTCCAGTAGATGTAGTGTTTCTGTTTTAATATTTAGATCTTTGATCCATTTAGACTTTAGTTTTGTGGATGGTGATATGTGTGGGTCTAGTTTCAGTCTTCAGCATGTGGAAAGCCAATTTTTCCAACATCAGTGAACATGTTTAGCCCCTTTGTCAAATATCAGGTGGCTTAGTGTCTTTGTAGTTGTGTTTGCATCTTCCAATCTGTTCCATTGATTCTGAGGTCTGTTTCTTTGGCTGATTTTTATCACTGTGGCTTTGTACTGTAGTTTAAAGTCAGGAATTGAGATGCCTCCTGCCTTGCCTTTGTTGCCCAGAATTGCCTTTGCTATTCTTCTGTTTCTAAATGAATTTTAGGAATGTTTTCCCTAGATCTGTGAGGTATGTCAATGGTATTTTGATTGGGATTGTGTTAAATCTGTATAACAGTTTTGGGAGTATGGCCATTTTCACAATGTTGGCTCTAGCCAAGAGCAAGGAATATCCTTCCATTTTCTAATATCCTGTTCAATTTCCTTTTTTAGCATAGCACAATTTTCAGCATATAGGTCTTTTACATTCTTGGTTAGGTTGATTCCTAAGTATTTTATGTTTTTAGATGCTATTATGAAAGGCATATTTCCATAATTTCTCTCTCTCTGAGTTTTTTGTTTATGTACAGGAAGGCTATTGATTTTTGAACGTTGACTTTGTATCCAGCTACACTGCTGAATTTCGTTTATTATCTCTAGTAATTTTTAAAGGAGTTTTTTGGGTCTTCTCTATAGAGTATCATGTCATCTGGAAATCCTTCCTTTCCTATCTTTATTCCTATTATTTCTCTCTCTTATCTGATTGCCCTGGCTAGTATTTCCAGAACTATATTGAATAGGAGTGGTGATGGTGGGCATCCTTGTCTTGTTCCTGATTTTAAAGTGAAAGCTTTCAGTTTTTGTCCATTTAGTATAATGTTGGCTGTTGGTTTGTCATAGATGGCCTTTATGAGATTGAGGTAGACACCATGTATTCTGAGTTTCTGTAGGGTGTTTATCTTGAACATGTGTTGGACTTCATCAGAAGCTTTTTCTGCATTTATTGAGATGACCATGTGGTTTTTGTTTTTGGCTCTGTTGATGTGATGTATTACATTTATTGATTTGCATATGTTAAACCATCCCTGCATTCCTGGAATGAATCCCACCTTGGTCGTGATGTACAATCTTCTTGATGATTTGCTGCATTCTGTTTGCCAGTATTTTACTGAGAATCTTTGCATCAGTGTTTAAAACTGGCATATTAGTTCTCCTTTTTGGTTGGGTCTTTCTCTGGTTTTGGTATGAGAGTAGTACTTGCCTCCAGGAATGATTTAATTTAATTGAATTTTCAATTAAATTTCAATTAAATTTCAATTTAATTGAAAAGTTTGAGTATTGGTATCAAATCTTCTCTAAATTTCTTGTAGAATTCAGCCATGAATTTATCAGGACTTGGGGTTTTCTTTGTTGGTAAGTTTTTAATTACGTTTTCAATTTCAGTAGTTGATATTGGGTTATTTTAAATTGCTATATCTTCTTGGTTGAGCTTTGGTAGTTCATATGTTTTTAGAAATCTGTCCATTTCCTCTGTGTTTTCCACTCTATGTGAGTAGAGATTTTCAAAGTAGGTATTTACAATCTTTTGAATTTCCATGGGATCTGTAATAATTTACCCCTTTTAGTCCTTATTGCATGAATTTGGGTTTTATCTTTCTTTTTCTTGATAAGGTTGGCTTGAAGTTTGTCAGTTTTGTTTGTACTCTCAAAAAAACAGCTTTTTGATTTATTAATTCTTTGTATTTTTTTAGTTTCTATTGCATTGATTTCTGCTCTAATCTTTACAATTTACTCTTGTCTATGAGCTTTTCTAAAAGCTTGAGATGAAGCATTAGGCTGTTTATTTATGCTCGTTCTGTTTTCTTGATATGACAATTTATTGCTATATATTTCCCTGTTAAGACTGCTTTTGTTGCATCCCACAGATTACAGTATGTTGTTTCCCTATTTTCATTGAGTTGTAGATATTGCTTTATTTCTTCTTTAATTTTATGTGTAGCCCACTGGTTGTTCAGAAGGTTGTTATTTAATTTGCATGTATTTATCCAGGTTTTGCAATTTCTTTTGCCATTAATTTCCGATTTCAATGCCCTATGGCCAGATTACGCATGGGATAATTTCAATACGCTTGCATTTACTTAATAATGTTTTATCGGATAATATATGGTCTATTTTGGAGAATGTCCCATGTGTAGCTGAGAAGAATGTGTATTCTGATGTGGTTGGGTAGAACACTCTTTAAACATCTGCTAAGTCCTATTGCTCACAGGTATGATTCAGTTCTGTTATTTCGTGCATACTTTTTATCTGATTGATCTATCTCTTTGTGACAATGGGGTATTAAGGTCCTCTGTTATAACTGTGTTCTTGTGTATTTGGTTTTTCATGTCCATTAGTATTTGTCTTATATAGTTGGGTGCTCCTGTATTTGGTTCATATTTATAAGTGTTAGTTCTTCCTCTTGAATTTTTCCACTAACGAGTATGTAGTGACCTTTTTTATCACTTTTAATCATTTTAAGTTTGAAGTTCAAATTGTCTGCAAATAAAATGGTTACCCCTGCATGAAATACTGTTTTCTATCCTTTGACTTTTAATCTATAAGTTTCATTTTGGGTCAGATGTGTTTCTTGTATACAGCATATTGTGGGATCCTGTTTCTTGACCCATTCTGTCAACCTATTTTTTTGATAGGTGAGTTGATGCCATTTACATTTATTGAAATAACTGATATGTACTGGCTCGATTTTGCCATGCTATGTTCCAGTTGTTTGTTTTCAGCTTTTCCCTTTTGTTTAATCTCTTGTCCTATCTGATGGTTTCTTTCTGTTGTTGTTCTGGGGATTGTGGTCATTTTTATCTCTATCTACTATGTCTTTGTACACTTTCTAGGGTTGGTTTGGTGGTCATGAATTTCTTGAGCTGTTCTTTGTCATGAAAGTATCTTAAAGTATCCATTAAATTTGAAAGACAGTTTTTCTGGGTACATCATTCTGGGTTTAAAGTTGTTTTCTTTTAGGAGTTGAAATATCTCACTCCAAGCTTGTCTTGTCTTGAGGATTTGTGCTGAAAAGTCTGTCGTGATTCTGGGGGCTGGGGATTTAGCTCAGCGGCATAAGTGCCTGCGTTGCAAGCAGGCAGTCGTGAGTTCAATCCTTGGTACCAGTAAAAAGGAAAAAGACAAAAAAAAAAAAAAAAAAAAAAAAGTCTGTCATGGTTCTAATGGGTTTTCCTGATAGGTGAGTTGTGGTTTTTCTCTAACAGCTTTTAGTATTCTGTTTTTATGTTGCATGTCTGGGATCTTAATCATTATATGTCTGGGTGTGGGTTTATGTTGTTTGTGATTGCTTGGTGTTCTATATGCCTCACTTACCTGCATGTCGGATTTTTTCCCCATGTTTGGGAAATTGTCTGCTATTACTTCTGTGAATATTTTGGTTATGTCATTTGCATTGACTCCTGCATCTTCACTGATGTCTATTAATCTTATATTGTTTCTCTTGGCATCATCTTGAAGCTGCTGGATTTAGTACTTTGTTATTTTTAAAAGTCCTATCCTTTCATGATCAGTAATTGCAATCCTGTCCTCAAGGTCTGAAATTGTATCCTTATCTTCATTTAAACAGTTTTGCTAGCCTTCAATAAAATTTTTGTTTCTTGGATATCTCTTTGAGTTTGTTTCTGCTTGTTTTCTATATTGTTCAATCAAGGTTTTAATCAGTTTCCCATGCTCCTATACTTTTTTAAAAAAATCTATTTCTTCTCTATCTGCACCGAGCAACTCCTTTACTAAGGTTGTTATTTCTGTCTTTACATGAGAGATTACTTCTAATTTGATTTCCTCTATAGCCTCATGGAGTTGTTTTTTTATTTCACTTGCTATCTTTTCAGAGATTTCCGGTGTGTTACTTTTGAAGTTCTCAATGTCTCCTATACTTGCTCTTGGTGGACTAGATGTTTGAGATTGCATTTTGCTTTTTCGTTTTGCCATTTTCCCCTTTTGCGTTAATATTTGGTCCATCAGTCCCACTAGTGTCAACTGTTGGTAGTGTATATCTTGAGGTCCTACAGTGAGGTTGATGTTTTCCAATTGCTCGGTCCCACAATGAAGACATGGGCTAATCACGTGAATTCCCCTTGCAGCGCCTGTTGGGTGAGTCCTATGTTCTTCCAAGGCTTACAAGCCTAGGAGTACTGATGGAAATCAGCCCCGTGCACGCCACTGGCTGGAATTCTCAGGTCCCATGAGGTTGTCTGTGGAGCCGGCAGGAGTCACAGGAGGAAATAGTTCCTGCTGTTATTATGTCTTCAGGTTGTTCAGAGTCACCAGATCTCTGTGTTCATAGTATTTGTCTTGGCTGAGACCCTACTATGTCTCTGGGTGTCCCACAGGCCCCCTTAACTTTCTCCAGGTTGGGGGAGGCCTTATTGGTACTCTCCTCAACCTACCTGATATTCTCTGTATGGAAGACGGACTCTCCCACTCATTTGCCAAGCTCACCCATGGTCTATCTGGAGGGGGCTTCTCTGTTGCTCCTATTTACCCATTGAAGGTGGCAAACTCTAATCCTATTTTAGGGGCAAACTCATCTCATCGATGGAAGCCTGCTGAGTTCTTTTTACTGAGTCTCCCCTTGATACTGCATGGTTAATCTACTGAAGTCCAACCTTCTGGGCAGAGGTGTGGGAGCTGAAGATCAACAACAATACTAGGTCCAGGAAGTGGGGGTGTCCTGATGCAGCAGTGGGACCGTGGGGGCCCACGTCATGGTTTGGAGTTCCTAGGTCCTGAGGTGGGTGGCCAGGACTGTGGGACACAGGAGGGGCCTGATTCTGGCCCAGCCCCGTGCACGCCACTGGCTGGAATTCTCAGGTCCCATGAGGTTGTCTGTGGAGCCGGCAGGAGTCACAGGAGGAACCCGGGTCTAGCCTAGCCCTGTGCATCTTTTTCAAATGTAACATTGCGGGTAACTCCTCTGTTACCTGGTAAAAATAATGGATTCTTGTTAAACCTACTTAAATAGCTATATTACCTTGAAAAGTAAGGTGACTCAGTAAGACTCTCAATTCTAGTTTGAAAGAAGATCACTGAGAATCAGATGTAATTTATCAGAGTTTCATTTTGCTATAGCAGACTCTACCAACTTGTCAAGAATCACAGACAGCTTAAGAAGGAAGAGAATAGACCTCTTTACATATGGAGAAAACAGAATAGAATTTCAAACAGATAACTACAGTCATCCCTCAGTTTATTCAATACTGTATATTTTCATTTCACTGGCTCTTAGTTTAGCAGTTTGCTTCTTGACAAAAAGAGTTTTGAAAGTTCTGACTCAGCCCACTGGAATGATCTGGAGGTTGTCCAGTTGTCTAAGCAATGCCATCAGAAGCCTATACCCTAGAACCTATTTTTTGGCATGTCATTAATTCTCAATACCTGTGTTGTCCTTTTCACTGGAGCCCTGAGACAGTCCTTTGTTGAAGATATGAAATTTGGTTTCTGCTTGATTCTAGAGCCTTCAGACAAACATTAAACAATCTCTTTCTAAATGACAGATTTAAAATAACTGGCTAACTTATTACTGATAATCTTCAATGTGCAAGTTCTGGTAAAAGTTTATAATATGAGTAATGCAACATCCGGGTATGGTGGCACACACCTGTAATCCCAGCATTCAAGAAGGCAGGAGAGTCGCCACAAATTTGAGGCTAACTTGGACTACATAGTGAGTTTAAGGCCAGCCTGAGCTACGTAACAAGAGCCTGACTCAACTTCCTTCCCCCAAAAAGTAATGCAACTAAAAAGGCATGTGAAATAAGAGTAAAGCCAATCCAAAAATGTTTGCTCCATTGACCGGGAAGTGATGTTCCTTACATTTTCTAAGTCAGGACCCTCTAAAGGCAGGTACCAGGCCAGTTTTCCCAGAAAGGTTTTATTAAGTGTTAATAAGAGTAGTTGTTTTTGAAGAGAGGACTGAGGATATAGCTCAGTGGCATAGTGCCTGCCTGGCAAACACAATGTCCTGAGTTCTATTCCCAGTACAAAAAAAAAAAAAAAAGAATGCTAGATCTAATTTATAAAATATGGGTGAACATAATTTCTACAGCAGAAAAAAATTTGATTTGTAACATACAATAATGTGTAACATGATATACACACCAAGAATACACCAAGCATATAATAGGGATATTAAAAGATTTATTGTATCTGACACGTTCTAGACATTTTTATTTTTATAAAATTCTACTGACCAAGAAGAATTTAGATTCCAAATTTATTTATTTATCTTTGTTTTTTTGAGTCAAAGTCTCACTGTGCAGTTCCAGCTGTCTTTGAACTCACTATTGTAGCCCAAGTTGGCCTTGAACTCATGGTAGTCCTCTTGCCTCAGCCTCTCTAAGTGGTGAGGTTACAGGAGTGTGCCTCCACGCCTGGTTTAGATTGCAATTTTTTTTTCAAGATTCCAGTTTTAAAAGATCATTATCAACTAAATATTTCAGATAACTAATTAATGCAAATGTCACCAAACTGTTGTTTTGTACACCCTGGCACAGCCTTTCACGTGATGGGATGTCACTCCTGTGACTATAATATATAAGATTTTGTTCAGCTGGTAGACTCACTATTGAGACTGTGCTGGTTTGGTTAAATAAACAATCTTATTAGGAAAGCTCAGGTGAAAAGAAACTTAAGATAGTTTTTAAGAGCTGTGAGTTCTAACTGGTAGCCAGCAAGAAGCTAGTATCCCAAAACTTACAATCCGCTACCTGCATGAATTCCACCAACTACCTAAATAAGCTCAGAAGTGAATTTTGAACAAAGTTGTATGTGCTGATTAAAAAATGTATATGCTGCATATTAGGGATGAAATATTCTAAATGTTAAGTCCATTGGATCTATAATGCAGTTTAAATGATTTTTTTTGGCCTGGATGATATATATTGGTAGGAAGACAGTTTCAAAATCATCCTTTATTATTGTATTAGAAACAGGTCTCTCCATTTATGTCCTCTAATGTTTGTTTCATAAACGTGGGTGCCATATGGTTCTGTACATATATGTTTATACCTGCTAAATTTTCTTGATGAATTATACCTCTTTATCACTGCAGTGACCTACTTTGCTTCTTCAGACCAATTTTGACTTGGAGTCTGTTTTGTCAGACATGGGTGTAGCCACTCTTGCTTGCTTTTGGATTCCATTTCATTGGAATATCACTTTGTATCTCCACTTTTAGTCTGTGAGTGCATTACTCATCATGTAAATTTCTTGAAGACAACAAATAGTCATATCTTTTTTGTACTAGGAATCAAACTCGGGATCTTGTGCTTGCCAGGCAAGTGCTATGCCATTGAGCTATGTCCCTGCTCATTTTTTAATCTAGTTAGGTAGTATGTATCTTTTATTTGGTGAATTTGGATCATTGACATTCAGGTTCATTATTGAAAGATGGGTACTAGTTTCAATCATTTTTATATTTTTCTGTTGATTTGCATAATCTGTTTCTTTCTCTTATTTACCATTTTTCTCTCCTATTCATCTGTCCAGATAAAGGACACGAGATATAACTCTCATTCTCTAAAAATTAAACAGATTTTTTTTTACTTCATCATTATATATGGAGCACTATGCTGTCTCTCCTCCCCAGCTTATTGAGGATAGAGAGAAATCTGTTTCTTTTTTTTTAAGACAGAGTTTCACTATGTAGTTTAGGCTGGTCTTGAACTCACTATGTAGTCCATCCTGGACTCAGATTTCTGGTGATCCTCCTGGCTCAGCCTCTCTACTACTGACATCTACCTGACCCATTTACTATTATTAGTCTTCTCTTGAAAAGTATTAGATAAGTAATATGAGATCTCAGTTGTTGATTGTTTGTAGCATTTCCTGTGCAATCTGGCTTCATGAAGTCATCACCTGCACCTTTGTCTTCAAGAGTTCTACCTATTTTCTCTTCCAATGCATTTCTGTTTTAATGTTTATATCTTTGATCCATGTTGATTTTAGTTTAGTGCTTAGACATGTATCCCTAGTTTAGTTTAGTGGTGTTAGACATGTATCTAGTTTTAGTCTTCAGCATGCAGAAAGCCAGTTTTCTCCATCACTTATTTATTAAGGAGGCTTTCTTCCGGTGAATGTCTTCCAGTGAATTGTTTCTTCCAGTGAATTGGTACCTTTGTCAAAGATAAGGTGGCTGAGTGTTTTTGGAGTTGTGTCTGCTACTCTGCATCTTCTTATGTGTTCCACTGATCCTCTGGTCTTTTTTTTTCTTTTTCTTCTTCTTCTTTTTCAAATCAGAGTAGCTCTGTACTATAGTTTTTTTTTAATTTAAAGAGAAAAAACTAGACAAAGCAAGACAGTAAAAGGCTACAAGTAATACAGAATTTCAAGAGAAAAAATATACAGTAAGAATTCACTAGTAAATAGATTACATATTGTCATCTCAGAAACAGTTGTCCAGGTTACAAAATTAAAGCATACAAAGTGAACATTAATACAGTGAGATTGTTGACAGTTCTGTTCAATGATTCAACAAAAACTCAGTAATATGGTTTTCTATCCCACACGCTTAAATACTCTTGCAGTTGTATCCTTTAGATCACTTTCTTTCCTCCCTATTTTACGCTAACAATCACTCATTTTGGGTTCCATTACTCCCACAGTTCTTATAACTTTTTCTTTAAAGAGGAAAAGAAAAAAATATATATAAAACAAGAAACAAGACAAAACAAAACAGAACAACAACAACAAAAAAACCCCACAATGTGACAAAGCAAAACAGAGTCAGTTATAGTTTTAAGTCAGGAATTGTGATGCCCCCTGGCTTCCCTTTCTTGCCCAGAATTGCTTTTGCTATTCTAGGTCTTCTCTGATTCCTAATGAATTTTAGGATTATTTTCTCTTATTCTGTGAGGTTTTGGTTGGGATTGCATTAAATCTGTATAACAAATTTGGAAGTAAGGCCATTTTCACTATGTTTAGTCTTCTTACCCAAGATCAAGGATATCTTTCATTTTGTGATATCCTCATCAGTCTCTCTCTCTTTTTTTTAAAGAGCAGAATAAATATATGGAGAGAAAGAAAGGTTCTGTCTGAGAGACAGACTAAAGGAGTTCCAAGTAGGTTGCCAAAGACCCTGGGGATTTTTATAGAGTAAAACTACAAGGAGATGCACGTCTGAGGTAGGGAAAAATGAGAAATCACAAAGTTGGCACAAGGTGGGACAGATCTGTGGTCAACCAATAAGATTATCAGTATAATTGCTCAGCTAAAATTGATTAAATGAGTATCAAATGGGCAAGTGAGTCACATAAGCAAGTGGGTGTAGGAGTTAAATTACTGGTTCTTTCTGGCTTCCTCAAGGTGATGATACCTGTTTAGAATATCAGTCCCTGATGTTTATCCTTAAGAAGTATATGAGTGTATTTGTTTTATTTTTCATCTTGAGGTCTGCCCCACAGCTGGAGTTGTTTGCCTCCCCAACAGTTGCAAACTATCTGGTCTTCTGCAATGGCTTGTTTGAGGGCCCAGCCCTATCTGACTGCCTATAATATTTCTTTATTTTTTAAATTTTTATTTTATTTTAAAGAGGATAAAACAGAATAAAACCAATCAAAACAAACCAATGTAAGAGAGATAGGACTTCACAACATTATGAAATCAGAAGTTACTGTAATGCTTTTTGATATCTTCAAAATAGCTGCAGATAAAACTTCGGGCATAGTAAAAATCAAACAGAACAGAATCGAATAGAAACAATAAATACAAAGCAATGAATGCATCGAAGGATTTCAAAACTAGCCAGTAGTAAATCCAAAGTTGCTACCATAATATATCTTGTTATCCTTGAAATAGCTTCTTCTGCCATTGAATTTAACATAAACAAAACAAAAGAGAATAAAACCCAACCCAACAAGACAATGGAAACATATAGAGCCTCAAAATAAGACCATAAGGAATTAACAATGGCTACAACTCTAAGAAGGAGATTGCCCCTAGGTGCCACACTGCTTACTGATATCCTCTGAACCTATGATCAGACTACTGGCCCAAGATGTGCAATGTTAGTGAAACATCAAAGCACCATAGACATCCAGTTGTACTTTGCCTCGATAGCTATCATCACGGCCTGTGTTTCTCTGGATCAGCTGGTTGTTTACAGGGGTAGGGATGGGCATCTTATTTGCCAGCCTGTGTACTGGAAGGAACTGAGATCTGGATGTTCTCAGTCCAACAGCAGCCTGCGTATGGTGCTGGTTCCTATACTGGGCTTGTTTACTGGTGCAGTCATTGTTCTCTCTCTTCCCAGTCTGCATATGGTATTGACTCATGGGGAAAGGCTTGGGTCCAGCTGTTCCTAGTCTAGTGGCAGCCCACGTATGGCACTGGTCCCCAGACCGGGCTTGTTTTCCGCCTATAATATTTCTATCTAACTTAGCTTCGTGTAACATTCTCTCTGAAGAAATACCCCAAACTGCTATGAGGGAGTAATGGGTTATGACCTATCTGACTTTTTCAGGCTGAAGGAGGTTGTAGTTGTTGATTGGCAGTCAAAGATACTCTACACAATAGATCTTGATAGAGACCAGGCATTTTCATCCTTGGTAGGCTTACAACTCAAAGTCTGCACCTGATGATCTCAGTTGAAGACTTCCAAGTGATATAGTGGAAAGAAACTCCCAACCTGCTAGGTGTCTGGTATGAACTCATGTTCTCTAAAATCGAAGAATGAATTTTAGGAATAATGGAGGTTAATAGCACAATGAGAGAAAGAAAGCTTCTGTCCGAGAGACAAGACAGGAGTCCTGAGTGGGTTGCCCCCATCTCCTTTTTGTTTTTTTTTTTAGAGTAATTTAGTTTTCAATGTAGAAATCTTTTACTTTCTTTGATAGATTGACTCCTAAGTATTTTATTTTTTTGGATGCTTTTATGAAAAGGATTGTCTCCCTAATTTAACCTTAACTGAGGTTATTGTTTGTGTATGGAATGTTATTGATGTTTGAGTGTTGATTTTGTACCCAGTTATGTGACTGAATTTGGTTATTAAACCTGTTAAGTCTTGGCCACTGCCAGAGTGGGGACAGCCAGACTCAAGCCTCTCTCCATGAGTCAGCACTATTTGTGGACTGTGAAGGGAGAGAACAAGACCTCACTAGGAAGTGATCCCTGCCTGGAAGCCATATCATTTATCATTTTCAATTTTTTGTTGGGTTGGGTTTTATTCTCTTTTGTTTTTTTATGTTAAATCTGATGGCATGAGCAGCTATTTAAAAGATGGCAAGACATATTATAATAGCCATTTTGAATTTACTATTGGCTTGTTGTGAAGTCCTTGATTACATTCATTGTTTTGTTTTTATTATTTGTTCCATTGGATTTTTACTATGCCCAAAGGTATCTGCAACTATTTTGAAGACGACAAAAGGCATTGTAGTAAGTAACTATTGTTGGTTTTGTAAGATTTTGAATTCCTGTATCACTTATACTTGTTTATTTTGATTGGTTTTATTATTTTATTTTCCTTGGTTTTATCTTCTTTAAAAGAAAACACACACACAAATCTGTTAAGTCTATTAGTAGAGTTTTTGAGGTCTTCTATATGGAGTATCAAGTTATCTGCAAATAATGATAATTTAACTTTTTTCTTTCCTATTCCTTTTATTTCTCTATATTGTCTACTTGCTCTGGCTAATGATTCCAGAACTATATTAAATAGGAGTAGTAATAGGGAACATCCTTGTTCTTGAGTTTAGAATGAAAGCTTTCAGTTTTTGACCATTTAGTATAATGTTGACTGTTGATCTGTTTTCTGTAGAATTTTTATCATGAGTGGGTGCCAAACTTCATTAAAAGCTTTTTCTGCTTCTGTTGAAATGATCGTGTGGTTTTTGTCTTTGACACTGTAGTTATGGTATAGTGGATTTATTGATTTGGATATGTTGAGCCATCCCTGCATTGCTGGAATCAATTCCACTTTGTTATGGTGTTTAATCTTCTTGATGATTTGCTGCATTGTTTACTAGTGTTGTGGATAATTTTTACATTTATGTTCATTAGGGAGATTGGTCTGTAATTCTCTCTTTTGGTTTGGTCTTTTCTCTGGTTTTGGTATCAGGTAATACTTGCCTCCAGGAATGAGTTAGGGAGCGTTGCTTCCCTTTCAATTTGAAAGAAATCATTAACAGAGTAAAAAGACAACCCACAGGGTAAGAAAAAAATTTTAGCCAGTTGCTCCTCAGACAAGGACTAATATCTATTGCTCCTTACACAAAGTACTAATATCTAGAACATATAAAATCAGGTCCCCTAACTTCAAAGACCTAATCCAAAAATGAGCATTTGAGGTGAATACATACTTCTCAGTTGAAGAAGTACAAATGGCAAATAAATATATGAAAAAATGTTCAACATCACTGGTCATTTGGGAAATGCAAACTAAAACAACACTGAGATTCCACCTCACCCTGGAAAAAATGAGTTTTAGGAAAACTGAATGAATAACAAATGCTGGCAGAGCTATGGAGAAAAGGAAACACTTCTTCACTGTTGTTGGGAGTGTAGACTGGTGCAACCACTCTGGAAATCAGTGTAAAGATTCCTCAAAGCACTAGGACAGAGGTCCCATTTGATCAGCTATTCCTCTTCTTGATATTTTTCTAAAAGGATTAAAAGTGACATACCACAGCAATGTATGTTTATTTATTTATTTTATTTATTTTTTATCTTTTTGAGACAGGGTCTCACTGTGCAGTTCATTCTGGCCTTGAGCTCACTTTGTAGCCCAGGCTGGTCTCTAACTTGCAACGATCCTCCTGCCTCAGCCTCCGGAGTGCTGGGATGGCAAGCGTGCACCACCATGCCTGGCTTAGCAATATATGTTTATGGCAGCACAAGTTGTAATAACTAGATCTTGGAAACAATCCAAATGTCCATCAACAAGTAAATGGATTAAAAAAATGTGATTTTGTTTTCTTAGGTATATAATGGAGTCCTACTCTGCCAAATGTCTTAAGGATAAACTTGAGACATTTATTGCTAAATGGATGGACCTGGAAACCATACTTTTAAGTGAGATAAATCAGACACACACGTAAACATCAATTGTGTTGGTAGTGTGAGAAACTGAAATGAAAATAAAAACCAAATTGTATAAGACATACGGTAAAATGACAAGAAATTGCTCAAAAAGCAAAGAGAACTAGGGAGGGAGGAGGGAAAAAGGTAAGGAAAAGAAAAAATGAGAAAAGAAGAATAAAAGGGAGAGGGCTGGGAATAAAACTCAGCAGCACAGTACCTGCCTCGCAAGCCCAAGATCCTGAGTTTAATTCCCAGTACCCCAAAATGGAAACAAAGCTTTGTAAATAAGGGAGGAAAGAGGTGTTAAAGGGAGGGAGAAGGATAGGAGAGAAAAAAACCAAGGTATATCATGTACAGGTACGAATCCCCTATGATGAATGTGATCATTGTATATACCTAAATTGTTACTAATTAACTTAAAAAAAAAGAATAGCCAAGTGGTTCCTAATATTGATTTTAGGGAAAGACTGCTTATAGTCCTATAATTTGGTACTTCTTGAGAGTTGTTCAGTTTTTCAGAGAGCATCCAGTTATCTTTAGGAATTGTGGAGAACGGGGAATTTTGAAATGAGTTCTGAGGACTGAGGAATTGGGGTTAGTATATGGAGAGGAAAAATTAGTATGTAGTTACCAGACCCAGAGAATTCACTTGGGTGATTAAAACAGAAGAGTCACTATCAGCCATTTTAGACTCTGACCCTTAATAACAAATAGATTTTCCACTGTGACCCATCATATATGTTATATGTGCATATTTATACTATTTCAGTGATAGCAGTCAGAAAATTTCACAAAACAGTGATTACCTTTAGTATGTGTGAAGTGCTTTTGTTTTATTTTTTCTTTTAAAAAAACACATTGAATCTAGGGCTAGGGATTTAGCCAGTACAAAAGAAACATTTTAATCTGACTTCTAAAATTTATTTTACAAGTTACTAAAGAACTGTGAGCTATAGTTGAAAAAATACTGTTTCGAGTATGAATTAACCCTTTGAATATTACTCTAGGAAATGGTTTGACATACTTTCCTATCCAGATGAATGAAGAGTCTATCAGAGTTGGCTGGTATTCTGTCCCAGGGGATAAGACTTCAATTTATTCTTTGGCCCCCTGAGCTACTAGAGTTTAACTAATAGTTTAGTTTGATGACTGACTTTCTCCAGGTCTCCAGGTCAGGCTGTTTTTCTCATATGTTTTCCTATTTGTCTGGACATATCTCCTTCTTTAGACTGATAGATAGCTCCTAGGGGGCAAGATTTATAATAGGTAATACTTGCATAGTGCTTTCTTAGTGGAAGGCATATTTGTGTTTTATATGTATCAATCTGACCTGTATATTAGGATCCTTTATTTTCATTTTATAGATGGGGAAATCGAAGCATATATAAGTTAAGTAACTCACATTAGTAGAGCTCCTCTGCAGCTTATCTTAAAGATGAGTGCAAAGTTTCTCATAAAAATTATTTCATTGTTGGTTATTGGATGAAATTTAGCTCATTTCTGGGCTTATGATTTTTCTTACCACAAGGTTAAATAATGAAAGAGTATTAGGAACTGAATAATACAGTGGTGCCAAATTTTGAAGGACTATAGATTACTTTAATAGGTCAGATTCAGAATTTGATAATGACTATGCTTTGAGCCCTAACATTAAATATCTGCCATCATCCATTAATCCTGGTTTGACTATGCATAATGTTGCAGAAATTCCCATTTATTATTAACTCATTAATTTACCAATTTTGGATCTGTAATATTGTTTCTTCCAATTCTCTGCTTATTGCAACAACTGTTGTGTCCTGGACCTTGCCTCCTAGGTTAACAGTATTTCTGACACAGTGTGAGTTTTCAAGTTGGTATGTACAGTGTCTGCCAGAGCCTTTACTGCTGCCAAGTCTCAGGGTTGAAAGTTGCAACTGACTTGTGGGGGAGGGAGTTTAGTACTTGTCACTGACAAGGGAACAAGGTGCTCTCTGGGGCTCTGATTTGCTGCAGAGTGAGTGTGAATGATGTCAGGCAGATCAGAGGACAGCTGATTCATTTGGGATCTGGAACTCCTCACTGTGCCTCACCTCGGCCTCCTGGGCTCGTAGGTCTTTTGGGGGAGGGGGAAATTCTGAATATCATGTTTTTGGAGAAAGATTTTTAAAATTTTCCCCATAAGTTTGGTGAGCCTTTGTAAGTTTCTTTTGGGTGATATACTCCTTATGTGAGAGAACTTCCTACCTGGACTCTGGTGTGTAAAGGAATAACTTCAGTATCCAGCAAAATGATGAAACGAAGGAGAGAGAGACTGGGAGCACCATCCCTGCGGATTCAGTAAGGAGGCTGGGGTCTTTGACTGGAAATGATAAATATCAGGAAAAGAACTAATGTCAACTAACACCCAACTTTGTCTGCAGAAAGACATTGCTATTGAGATGCCTGTTAGGAAGAGGACTGGGCTGGCTTCAGTCATTCAGCATTTAAACAGTGGGCCCTGACATGCACTTGTGGAGTTTACAGCTCTGGAAACTGAGTTGGATATAATTTTAAGAGTTTTTAGGTGCCTAGAGAACTGGGTTAATAAGAATAGTTTTTTTTTCCACCTTGCTTTTAAAGCAAATATTTGTTTAAAGTTAATGTCAAAGCTGTAAGTACAAGCCCCAGTAATGCGAGAAACAGATGGAAGTGAAAAATGTCTCTTTTGACTGAAAAGGGTTTTTGCATTTTTGCCTTTGGCCTGTCACCTCAGACCCTCAGACCTGCTTTTGTCCACACTGGAATCTATCCTTTACGGTGTGCCTTGAATTTTATTTCTCTATTGGCTAATACAGAAACATATTTTATTAGGTGAAGATTTGAAAACTGGGAAGTTGGAGAAGGCCTCCTCTGCAGCATTGCTTTTATAAGAGCTGCTTAGACTTTTTTAATGAAGAAATGCTGAGAGAATTGATCAATTAGCAAATCAGGGAACAACAGTCCTAGAATTCATTTTGCCCCATTTACCTGTCTATATTATCTTGAACTGTCCTTGTTTAACTCCCAGCTGGAGGGAAAACTCTAAATAAATGTTTTTCTCCCAGTCTTTAGTGCTTACCTGCTGACACCAGGAGTCATAATTCTTCATTGGCCTCCTTTGGTTAATACCCTTTAGTGCCTGAGAATGCTGATTAATTGGATTACTAATTGTAGCAGACCCTAGGAAAAAGCACTTGTTTGAGATACATATATATAAGTAAATATTCATATTTTAAAAAATTTTATTGCCATATCTTGATTTAAAAAGTATAGATCATTAAAAAAAACTTCATCAATTAAAGTGTCAGAGATGAATTATTAGCAAAATGAAAAATTTACATGGAATTTTTAATTTAAGAAAATGTAAGCGATCAATAGTCATGATCTTTGTCTATTGGTACACTTGTATTCAGATCTTTGTTTTAGTAACTAAAATTGGGGAAGTACTCTGAGGAGCTACTAAGGACTTTATAAATCACCTTTGAATTTTCACACAAACCTTTTTTTAGATTCTAACCCACTATATAACCAGTTTGCAGAATAGTAATTCAGAGGAAAAGGCAAATGAGATTTGCTTTTCATGCATTTTTATAACCTCAATAATATATTTATCACAATGCCTAAGCTTAATAATATTTAAGATTCCAAAACTTTGTATGTGTTATTTAGGTTAACAAATACTTTTAGGGGCTGGGATTTAGCTCAGTGGCATAAATGCCTGCCCGGCAAGCACAAAAAAAAAAAAAAGAGCAAATACTTTTAATGGCTTGTTCTATGTTTAATTAATTTTAACCTAAAAACATTGTGAACCTGATTATTAGTTTTCATCATCTGTGCTGTGTTGTACCAGTAATAAATTAGAAATCTACTATCATCTGTTTTCAACCTAATCATTTTATTTAATAGTCTTCAATAAGACTTACTTATCAATATAACTAATATTTTTAGTGGAAAAAGAAAATGGAAAAACTGAAATTTAAATAGAAACAAAAGTTGTTATACAGAATTATGTGATATTATTTGTTATAGTCATTAGGGAAAAGTTAGCTAAATAAGTTGGTGTCATTTTAGATATAATCATAATTTATACATGTTTGAGAATGTTTATTTTTGTGGACATATTTCAGAAAGTTTTAGTCATCAAAAATGAAGTATTACCTGTTGCTTACCAGTTTATAACTCATACATTTACAGTGTTGTGTTTGCCCCAAGGCCAATTCTAAATACTTTGAATAGTCAAATGTAAGCTTTTGATTCTAACCCTGTGGATTGTCTTAGTTTCCTATTATCATTCTTTGCCAGCATTGATACTAGAGTATTTGAGAATGACATTTGACCACTTAACTTTTCTTGAGCCTCTTGCTTAAACTAACCCACTTTGAATGTGTTTCTTTTTGGTTATGTATCACTGACACTATTTTTTTCCTATTGTGATGCCTCATCAGAATCTCTACTCTTTGCCGGGGAGCTGATGTTAACCAACACATGTTCTCACCCTCATCGGCTCCAACTTTCTTCCTTGCTAAAGTCCCATTTAGTGCTGATTGTATTCTGGCTACTTCTCCTCTTGCCTTTTTCCTGACCCCACAAGCCCACAGCAGTCCTGGCAGTCCTTGTTCCAGCCGCCCACTGCAGTGGAGGTAAGGAGAACTGCCATGATGTGAATGTGAATTTTGGCAAGTGTTTTGGCTATATAGGTAAAACTAGCATTTCACTCCTTAATAGGCAAAAACTGAGTAAGAGTCAAGGCTTGTCACAGAGAAGAGTGAAAGGAATTTGTAGATCTCTGTTATGTCCAAAAGTTCAGGAAAAGGTGGGATAGCATGTTACTACTAAGATAGTTGGGCTCATCCACTGGACTTACCTGTGAACTGTGACTTGTCACTACCCCCATAGCATAAAAGAGTATTAATAATCTTTTGCACTAACAGGAAAATTTGCGTCCAGAACAGGGTAAATGACTTGCTCAAGTTAATGAAGATAGATTTCCTCCTGTTCCTTTCTACTTTTTTTCAACATTGTTTGAGTACGTGCTATGCGTTAAACACTGCTTTAAGTGTAGAAGACAAACAGTGACTGCAAAGTGCAGCCTCCATCCTCAGAAAATTTAGGTTCTAGTGGAGGGAGAGAGAAAAATAAGTTAAATATATATTTAACCTAACAGATAGAAGTGCTACTGAGAAAGATATAGTAGGATAAGGGAGAACAGGGAATGTGAGGACCAGCAGTTGATATTTTATGTAAATTAGTCAGGGAGATCTTCAGTGGTAAGCTGCAATATCAGAAAAGATGTGAAGGAAGTCTTGAACCAGAATGGAAATATCCAGAGGAAGACTATTTAGCCTGAAACAATAGTAAGTACTAACATTCTCATCTAGGAGCTCATTTCATGTGTCACTGTGCAGTGCAGAGTCCTGTGAAACAGGCATGGAATAAGTTATGTGATGAGTGTTAAGAAGCCAGGTCTAAGGTGTAGAGGTGACCCAGACTCAGTAGAACTGTAAAGCCCAGTATAGTACTTGTTTTTATGGTGAGTGAGATATTAAAGGATTTAAAGTGAAATAGTATCCTGCTTATAACATCAGAAGTTAGAAGCTACTCATGTAATCCCAATAAGAAACAATGGTTGTCTGAGCTTATGATGGTGCAGTTGTAAGAAGTAACAAATCAGGGATCTATTTTGAAGCTAGAATTGATAGGATTTGTTGATAGATGAAAGTGAGAAACAGAGAAGATATTAGGCTTAAATAGCTAGAAAATTGGAATTACCACTAACGAAGATTTGAAAATTATAAACAGCTACTTATACATGAGGTGACTAAAAAATACAAATAATGTATAAATTAAAAAATATATAACCCTAAAAGACACATTGGCATGAATGCCCCTCAGAACACTCTCCCTTGCTTAGAACACACATACGCTATTCTTGCTTTTCTTTGAAGCAGTTCTTTTTGGTTATGGTTATTTGGAGTTCTGTATGCTTCACTGGTCTGTATGTCAGTTTCCATTCTCATGTTTGGGAAATTTTCAGCTGTTCTGTAAACAGCTTCTTGATAGCATTTGTGTTGTCACCTTTTTCATTTATACCTATCAATCTTATGTTGTTTTTCTTTGCATCATCTTGCAGCTGTTCCTGATTCCTTGTTATTTTTAAAAGATCTTTCCTTTTCTGTTCACTAGCAATCTTGTCTTTGAGGTCTGAAATTCTATCTTAACTTTTGTTAAGAGGGTTTTGCCAACTTGTAATGGAATTTTTGATTTCCTTTGTGTCTCTTTGAATCTGCTTCATGCATTCTGTTTGTTTCTTATATTGTTCATTCAGAGTTTCCATCTTTTTGCATTATTCCTCTAATTTTTAAGCAATGTTTCTTTAGATGTGTTCAGCATTTCTTTCATTACTTTTATCATTTCTTCTTTTACCTGGGAGATTATTTCTGATCTGAGTTCTTTTATAACTTCCCGGAGTTGTTTCTTTACTTCAGTTGTTATCATTTCAGGACAGGTGTATGACTTACATCTTTTTCTGTGTCCATGTCTCCTAGGCTTGCTTGGGTTGGGCTGGAAGTTTGAGATTGCATTTTACTCTTCCATTTTGTCGTTTTCATGTATTTCTGGGTTTCCAGTGATGTTCCAAAGTTTCCCCGTGTGCTGGAGTTCAACACGTACATGTTCAGCTCCCAGGACTGACTTCAGACCCCTGCTAGCCCTTTGGAGGTCACTGGGCATGGCCCTCTCAAACACAGTCCTCTTTTATGTCTTAATGAGGTGTGATAAAAAATACAGTGAATATTACTGCAGAGTGCCATCCACTGGCAAGATGGGCTGGTACAAACACAATGCATCCTCATCCACCTTATTCACTGGATCTGACACTATGTTACTTCTTTCTGGCTCTTCCTCAAAGTCAAAATGAGCACAAAAGGTAAACGTTTTGAATCAGTTCAGGATATCAAAGTAACGATGACCATGCAACTAAAGACCAAAAAAGACTTTCAGAACTGTACTAGGAAGCGGCAAGAACATGTTCAGGGTATAGGAGAGTATTTTGAAATTTAATGACAGTGCGTCTTTTACTGTAATGAGAATTTAAAAATTTAAACACACTGTATTTAAAAAAATTAAACTGCATACATGCAGAGAGAAATATTGGGGTCTGAATTACAAATATATAATTAGAAATTGAGAACATATAAATGGTATGTCATTAGATTTATGAGTAAAGTAAATCCAGTGAATAACTATTAATAGAGAGTAAGAAATGTCGATGTATTGAATCCAGGTGCAGTCTGACTTTTACAGGGTAAGGAAATAATGGTGAACTAGCCAAGAAGAAACTGAAAAAAGAATAACTGTTCTGGAAGAACCAAGAGATACCATGGAAACCAATTAAAAATATGTTAAAAAAAAAAAAAGAAGGTATGCTTGATCAATAGGTGTTTGTTATCTTTTATTTTTTAAAAAAGAAAAAAGTAACCTTAAGAAACTAAAGAATAGCCAGGCATGGTGGCTCATGCCTGTAATCCCAGCACTTGGAGGCTGAGGCAGGAGGATCTTTGTGAGTTGGAGGCCAGCATAGGCTATAAAGTGAGCTCAAGACCAGCCTGAACTGCATAGAGAGACCCTGTCTCAAAAAGACAAAAAAAAAAAAAAAAAAAAGAAAAGAAACTAAAAAACAGAAACAATACATTATACAGGTTTAAGTGACATAATTTGATGTAGAAGCTCCAATTTTACAGACAGTTTAGGACAGTGTTAGATTACCATAGGACACTGTCAGGGGCTGACTCCTCCCAGAAGGCATTTCTTTGAAAGGTATTGGTCCTTGGTGTGTAAGACTGAGAAAAATAGTGACTAACACCCACAGCCTGAGGTATCTAGTCTTAACATATGGATTAAAGTAGGAGTACCTCTTGATGTCTGTGGTCTTAGGAGCACACAATCTGAGGTAATGTCTGGCAGTGTTGGGCTTGAAAAGTTGTTAAATTTCATGAGTTTTTTCCTGCCCTAATTAGTTCATGTTTGGTCACTGTATTAGTGTTTCATTTCACTTATCCCATGTAAAATACCAATTCAATGGTATGACAAGGTTTTAGCTAGTTTGTGGAATATTTTTGTGTTCCTTTAAATAATTTTGAGATTCTAATATGCAGTTATTTGCAGATACTTTGGCCATTTTGAGGACTATTTTTAGGTTTTGTTTGGTAGGATATTAGCATTTGGGACTGGGTTTTCCATTCTATGGAAACAATTCAGTCTGAGTGCTTTACTTGATAACTATGTAATATGAGTTTTTTCACTCAGGCTGGTGTAAATGTGAACTGTTTGTAGCCTTCTTTGAGCTTTGGGAAGTATACCACCTTGATAATTTTCTTAGACAGTTTTTTTTATTCACATGCACTGATTAGTGCTCAGCAAAATCTTGAGGAAAACCCACCTGCAGGTCTTCTGAGTTCTTACTATATAGCTTTCTTCATTCTTATACTGTACTTTGCAAATTCTAGCCAGTTTAACCTCATATAAATTCTCAATTTTGTCCCATCAACTCAGGGACCTTACTGGGCTTAAAAGAATATTTCTTTCTTGTGTTGCTTACTACACATGTTCCACTGTAGTAAGCTGGGGGAAATCTTAGGGGTTATTATGTATGTTTTGCTTATGTCTAACATCTGTTGCAACACATATTTCATTTAGTGTTCAAAAAAATTTTCTTTTGTCTGCCTGGCAAGTATGAGGTTGTAAGTTTGATTCCCCAGTACCTCTCCCCCAAATATTTTTTTGGACACAAGTTTTTGCTGTTGTCCAAGGCTAGCCTGGACTTAAGTGATCAGTCTCAACCTCCCAGATAGTTGGTACCACCACTCCCAGATGATTTTTTTTTTTTTGTATTTAATGTATCAAGACAGGTCTGGTCTCCATTTTCCCTTCATGATATAGAAGAGAAGATAAATCTTCCTAATATTATGTGCTTCTGTTTCTATTGTCAAAGATTATTGGCTGACTGGTTTCTATGGTCTATAAACCTAATTGAGATGAAACAATCTTTTTATGCTTGTTGGTCAAGAAAACTTGAAAAATGAAATAAGGAATAAGATAAGTAACATTTGGTAAACATTTACTGAGTACTGAACATTTTTCTAAGTGATTTATATATTTTAATTTATTTAATCTTCAGAATACTCTGATGAGATGTATGACAGAAGTTCATCTTCCTGATGAGGTGAATAGTATATGAAATATATTTTATAAACAAAGACTCTGGTTCAGAGAGGTTTAAGAAAGTCACTAATAAGCAATAAAAATTTATTTTGAATTCTACAACATTTTAAACCAGTATCTATGATCTCATGCCTTTTGTTGTAATGTTTATTGATGAAACATACAATTGAGTAATATTTAATAAGTTAACAAATACTGAGCATTTAGTAGCCCCTTGGCACTGTTCTAAGTACTTTATATCTGTAGTCCTGTTTATAAAAAACTTCTGTTCCCCTTTAGATTTTTGTCATTCCGTTTTGTCATCCTTTACCCTTGCTCATTTCTACTATTCATTGGTTTAGTTTTATTCTCTGTATTCACATTTATAATCTAGCAAAGGCTGTCTTGCTTCCCTCACACTAGCCCACCCTGTGTCATCCAGGGTGTTCTTTATTTTGCTTTTTTGTCTTTTGCTCAGCTCAAGCTCGCTCTGCAGTGCTAGTGTCTTACTCTTTACTTTTCAAATAAACTTTAACACTGATTTTTGCTAAGCAAGAAACAAAAAACAAACAAAAAAAGAGAATCTAGGAGAGAATTGGGGTTTAGTGTACACAATGATAGACTTCTGTTCTACAAAATCCTCACTATGAATATGTGCCTGTTGAATTTTATTGTTAGCAGATGAGCAAGTGGAAGGAAAAGGGAAATGGTTCCAGTAAACAATGTTAGCAGGACAAGAACCAAAAATTGAGAGCTACTGGTAGCAAATTTGTTTCAAAATAGACCTAAAAGACAGGGAACTAAGATGTGCACGCTGTCACCTACCAGTGGCCGTATTGGGATGTCTTTTATTCATTTTGGAATATAACTATTGTTATGGACTGAACTGTGTTCAGATTCCTAACATGGGTACCTCAGAATATGACTGTATTTGGAAATGAAGTCTTTAATTAATATTAAGCAAAGTCAGTGGGGGTAAATTCTAATCACTTATTACTTATAAAAGAGGGGATTAAGATATAAACACATACAAAGAAAAGCCACATGAAAACTTAGGGAGATTACATGCATGTGTGTGATCCCAGAACTTGGGAGACTAAAGCAAGAGGATTGCTATGAGTTGGAGGCCAGCATGAGGTAGACAGCAATACTTTATGTCGGAAAAAAACCCCCAAACAACAGCAATAACAACAACAAAAAAAGTATCCCCCCCAAAAAGAAAGAAGAAAACATAGAAGACAGTAATTTATAAACCAAGGAGCAAGGTCTTAGAAGGAACCAATCCTGCCAACATCTGGCTCTTGGACTCCCAAACTATAAGGAAATATATTTCTGTTTAAGTCACTCAATCTGTGATATTTTGTTCTGGCAGCCCTAGCAAACTGATAAAGCCCTTGAGTCTTGGCTTCATTTCTCCACAAAGAGCTGAAACAAACAAACACAACCAAAACAAAACTTTCATTTGCTTAGAGTATTGTGAGAACCATCCCTGCTCAAAATTCTGCTTCTTTATTGACTACATCTTAGAAATGGTCTTAGAACCTTAACAGTTGTTGCCCATAACTTGAAGGATAATTAAGACATAGTTTTGAAATTAAGTCTACTGTGTACATTTGTGTTTCTGCCTTGATTAAATGGGATATATCTGTTACAGATTCATCTTGATATTAGCTATTTTGTGTACGTGTGTGTGTGTGTGTATATGGGGGGATAATGGGAATAGAACCTGGGACTTTTACACAAAGCTCCATCACTCAGCTTGCTGGTTTTTTTTTTTTTTTTTTTTTTCTTTTGAGACAAGGTTTTGCTAAGTCATTTAAAGTACCCATGCTGGACTTACCTTGTGATCCTCCTGCCTTAGTCTCCTAGAATGCTGAAATTACAGGTGTGCTACCACACTAATTTTAGCTTACTCATAAGTGTCTTAGATGGGTAAAATCAACCCTAAGAGACTAAATAATGGTGACTGTCACTTGGATTGAATTAGTAATTTCTAACCTTTAGCTTTTTTAAAAATATGATTCTAGGACTGGAAGTTTAACTCAGCGGCATAAGCACCTGCCTGGCAAGTGGGAGGTTATGAGTTTGATTTCTGATACCAAAAAACAAACAAACAAGAAAAAGATTCTAGCCTATTGGTTGGTAATCAGATATAGTCATTATACATTTTAGTGTAACCCTATTTGATATATATAATGATTTGACTGCTGTCCCTGAAGAAAAGATGCAGTTCTATTGCTAACTAGTCACTGGTCCAGTAGTAGGTCTACTGACAATAGAAGTTTGGTGTTGGCAACTTTCCGGAACGCAGGATAATTAAGATTTTTTTTTCTTATTTATTTATTTTTTGTCTTTTTTTTCGTTTTTATCGGTACCAGGGATTGAACTGAAGACTACCTGCTTGCAAGGCAGGTGCTTATGCTGCTGAGCTAAATCCCCAGCCCCGATAATTAAGATTTTGAATCACTTTTGAATTGCTTATAGACTTTATTTGTTCTAAAGTGACAGAATTTGAAGCAAGAAATCCTTATGAGCTGGGCATGGTGGCATAAGCCTGTAATCCTAGCACTTGGGAGGGTGAGGAAAGAAGATTCCCATAAGTTTGAGGCCAGCCTGGATTTCATAGTGAGTTCAAGGCCAGCCTGGACTACATAGTGAGACGCTGTCAGGGGGAAAAACCCTTATAAGAGTGGGCTTTGTGTTGTAAAGATTCTAGCTTTAAGCCGCTTCCTCTTACATAGTGATTCTTTCCATACAATGTCTAATAGTAAGTTATTCTGACTTTGCTAGAGCTTCCTCAGCAACAAGGAGTCTTTTACTGACTTTTGCAGCCATTAGTGCCACTCAGCCATCTAGCCCCTCCTGTGTCACATGTGTAATAGGCTTTCTGTCTCCAGAAAGACTGATATGGCAAAAGGACAGGTGTTCATTTGGGCTTCCTCCAAAACGAGGCAGCCTTGGAACTCCCATTTCGGTAGTGCCAAGATTATTTTTTGCCAAAGAAAAAGTACTATTTTCATTTTACCAACATCTGCTTTTTTTTGGTCTTTCTCATTTTTAAATAACAGCTTTTCAAAGTAATTCCAAAAGATGAATATCTGTAGAACTTTTTTTTTAAATTTTATTTAAGGTGAAAAAAGAAAAAAAAAAAAACCAGAAAAAGGGTACAAGTTATACAGAATTTCAGAAAAAACAAACAATAGGAAATCACTAGTTAATAGATTACATATTGTCATCTTAGAAATAGTTTTTCAAGTTCCAAAATTAAAGCATATAGAGTGGACATTCAGACAGTGAGACATGCAAGCAGTTCTATTCAATGATCCAGTAAAACTCGGTATATAGTAACCTATCTTATACACTTAAATATATATGCAGTTATGTCCTTTAGAGCACTTTCTTTTCCTCTTTTGTACAATGACAATTACACATTTTTATTACTCCCACTGTTCTTAGTACTTTTTTTTGAAGGAAGTAAAACCAAATGTGACATAACAGGACAGAGTCAGTCAAATCAAAAGGATGGACATAATACATAATGTAAAAACAAAATACAAGGTGATCAACAATGGTTACCATAATGTCTCTTGCTATCTTAAAAAGAATTGCCTATATCATCAGTTATAATAAAATTGAATAAAACAGTAAAGAATAAGACCAGTAAAACCAAAACATTGGAGACATTAGAGGACTTCAAAAGAAGATAATAGTCAACCAAAATGGGCATCATAATGAATCTTATTTTCTTCATAGTTGTTGCCTATACTTTCGAACTTTGTACTATAACACATAACAGAATAGAGGAAAATCAGTCAAAACAAGATGGTGAGAGCAACACAGGGTTTCAAATCAAGTTAATAGGAAATCAATGTGGGTTACTATAATATATCCTGCTATTTTTTATTTATTTTTCCCTTAATTAAAAGGATAAAAATGAAAAAGTAGATAATAAAAAGGAGATTGAGATAAAAAAGAAGGCATAACAACAAAACAGCGCAGGTCAAAACATAGCCTTTTAAGCAAAATAGTGTTTCACCACAAGATAATCTCGACATAAAAAGTAGTTACCATAGTGTCTTCTTCCCTTAAAATCTTTGGGTATAACTTTGTATACTGTAGCATCAAACGTATCAAGACAATGTAAAACCGTTCAAGAGAATGACAGTATTACAGGGTATTTAGAATCAACTAACAGAAAATAAACAATGGTTTCTGTATAATCTCCTTGTCTATAAAAGTTTTTGTTTATATTATCACATATAATAAAATCCAATAAGATACAACACATTAAAACCAATGGAGACAGAAGAAAAAAGCTTGATGGGACTTCAAAACAAGAGGATATTAAATCAGCACTACCTATTATGATGTCTTGTTTTCTCCAAAATGGCTGTTCCTACCATCCAACCTTCTCTGCCTCATTTCTGTTGAGCTCTTTTTCTGTCATTAGTTGTCAGTTTGTCCTCTTCATTTCGCTTTCTGCTCCATTCATTGTGGCCTTTCTGCCACTGTTTCTGGAATCCTTGTATTTTTCATTTTTAGAATATCCTGCAGTATTCTCTGTAGAGTTGAATTGGTGGTTGCAAATTCCCCTAGTTCCTCTTTATCCTGGAAGCACCTTGTTTTTCCATCAATTTCTAGGGACAGTTGTGCAGGATATATCAATCTTGGCTGGCTGGAGGTTATTATCTTTCAAAGCTTGAATTATTTCCCCCCACGCTCTTCGTGATTTGATGGTTTGTGCTGAGAAGTCTGCTGTAATTCTGATGGGTGTTTCCTTGTAAGTGATCTATTTGTTGTCTTTGACAGCTTTTAATATTCTGTTCTTATGTTAGATTTCTGGAATTTTGATTATTATATGCCTGGGTGTAGCTCTGTTTGGTTGTAGGTGGCTGGGATCCTGTATGCCTCATACATCTGAGTATCTTTGCCTTTTGCTAAATTAGGGAAATTCTTCTGGATTATTTCTGTGAATAGCTTTTGTAGTTCATTTGTTTGAGTCCCTACTTCTTCTTTTATGCTCTTAATTCTTAAGTTGTAGATCCTCTTATCATCTTCTAGCCTTTGTATTATTGCTGTTTGTTTTCTTGTTATTTTTAAGAAGTTTTTCATTTCATGCTCCCACCTTACAAATCTGTCCTCCAGTTCTGATAATCTATCCTTAGTTTCTTTCAAGCTGTTATGCCAGCTTTCAATAGAGTTTTTAGTTTCCTGGTAATCTCTTTGAACCTGCTTCACGTATTCTATGTTTTCTCCATCAAACAATTCTCCCCTTTTTTTCTGTTCTTCCATTCCACCATCTGTTTTTTCTTGGGCCGTGCTTAGCATTTCTCTAACTATTCTACTTATTTCTTGCTTTATTTCATTAAATACTTCATTTTTGAACTCGTCTATGAGGCTCCGGAGATATTGCTTTATGTCTATTGGTGCCGTGTCTGATATTGCTTGTTTTCTGTCTTCATTCTCTTTTGCATTTACCTTTCCTGGATCAGTGTTCTCAGGATTGGGGACTGAGGATCCTTTCTTATTGCTTCCTCTTCCCATACTTTTTGTTCCTTCCATACAAGTGTATATAGGAGGCCCAGTTTTTTTTTTTTTTCCTCTTTGACTGTTACAGTTTGTTTGAATCTGCTTGCTAGGTGTTCCTGCCCACTGTAGTGTACTAGGGAGACACAGACCTGGGCATCCTCTGCTGGGCCTGCCCCTCCAGGTCAACCTACTAAATGCTTCACTGCTAGGGTGCACGGCCAGGCGCAGGGACCTGGTTTGGGCTAGCCTGCTGGATCTTAGTCTGTGCCGTCACCAGGCCAAACATTCCCCATCTATCCTGCTTGAAAGGGGAATATGCGACTAAAGTCACTTCAGCGCCCTGTTCCGGCTAATTTGCCCGGTCCCAGAATGTCCTCTGTTGAAGCCTCCTAGTCTATGAAAGGGTCCCCATTTCTCTCACTCACTGCAGGTTGATGCAGGGCTCCCTACCAATCCCACTCTCAACACCGTTTGGTTCGCCGATTCTGTAGAACTTGTTTTTATCTTGCTCCAACCATGTATCAGTCATAAGCATATAACTTCACTTTTTCCTACCTCTGTTTTCTAAAATGGTAGTTGGTGGTATATCAGGATTGCAGTAAAGGAGTTAGTATATGTCAAATTGAGACTAGTACCAGCCATTGCAGAAAAACTCACATATTTTGCTGATCCTTTGTACTTCATTATACTTCCATTAATTTTATAGTCTTTCCCAATAATTTTCTCATATTTTGTCTTTCTCATGGAAAGCTTTAGATGCCTTTTACCATATATTCTTATCATGTAAACCTTGTTCCTGGCTGATTCAGACTTTAGTGGCTGGGTGCTCTTGTGCTTCTCATGCAACTTGCTAACTGAAAATTGACCCACTAGCCTTGCTAGGACAAGAATGAAAAAGAGAAGCATATTAAAGGGCTGGGGATTTAGCTCAGTGGCATAAGCACTTGCTTGGCAAGCATGAGGTTGTGAGTTCAATCCCTGGTACCAAGGGGAAGAGAGAGAGAGAGAGAGAGAGAGAGAGAGAGAGAGAGAGAGAGAGAGAGAAGCATGTTGAATTACATTGTTTTAAAAGCATATCTTATGCTGCACATGATGGTGCATCACTGGTAGTCCCAGGTATTCCAAATGCTGAGGCAAGAGAATTCTAAGTTCAACGCCAGCCTGGGAAATTTAATGAGATGCTGTCCCAAAGTAAATTTTTTTTAAAAGCTAGTGATATAACTTATGGTAATTTGTTTGTCTAGCATTAGCAAGGCCTTTAGTTGGGGTGGAGTGGGTATTATACAGCAGTTTGAAATTCAGTTAGAAACAGTTTTTAGCTATTCATTTATCATCTGTGTCAGGGAAAGACTGACTTCAGGGAATCTTCAGGAGAAGTGATTTTCTTCTAGTAAAAGGAACATCCATTTTCTTTGTTACATGAATATACAGTATGTCCTCAAGTTATGACAAGCCTGACATATGAACAACTTTGGCTGTGACTGAAATTTTAGTTTTAACTTACAACCAAAATGTTGAGTTAAGGAGCTAGGGATTTAGGTCAGTAGCACAAGCACCTGTCTGGCAAGTGTGAGGTTGTGAGTTCAATTCCCAGTACAAAAAGAAAAAGCCTTGAATTAAGCCCTGCATGCAAGCTTTTTGTGTTTCTGGATGGTCTCAGATATACAGTAAACCCTTAAAAGAATTTTGGAAGGAACATTACAGCATTCTTTCCTGTATGGAGTTGATTGAGAAATCCTGGGCCAGTGTCTTATTAAGGACCTGGAGATCTGCCTGTATAGAGGAGAGAAACTTTAGAGGCTTTGTAGAGGAGCCTGCACCTTCAGTTGACAACTTGAGCTACAAGTAATTCTCGGGAACAAATTGAATTCGTCTGTCAAAGGTCCACTATAAATGGTAGTAAGGAACATATTATTCATTGCTTATAAGAGGTTGCAGGGCTGGCACAAGTCTCCTCAAAAGACTGCACATACTGTGAATCAGATTTAGTGCAGGAAACAGAAATTCACAAGATTGACCTACACTGGATGCTCACAGAGTCAGACATAGAAGAGTGCAAAATATCTGTCCACATGCTAGAAATCTGAAGACCTGGAGCCCACAAGTATGTCCCGTATGAGTCAGCAACAGGAGGCTGAAGGATCTTCTATGGAATACTCAGAGGAATCTGTACCAGGAGGTCAAAGGGTTGGTGCTAAAAGCTAACGAGTCAGCACTAGCAAGCTAAAAGGCCAGTGGTGGAAGCTAAAGACTGTGCACAGAAAGCCACAAGACAATGCCCAAGACAAAAGTGAAGCCCAAAGCTCCTCCAAAGATATCAGCCACAAGGAAGATCAGCTGAAATTCTTCCATCTGGTTCTCCTTTTAGACCCTCTTTTATACCATTCCAGCAACAGTCTTCCTTAAAGTGGATTTTCCACACCCAGAACCATGCTGATTCAGTTCAGCTGGTTGTTTCACACTCAAGTTGACAATTAGCCACTACAATCACCACTTATTAATACAATAACCAGACACATTTCCTTAACTGTAGTCTCCAATAGCAGATTTGTAAAGAATTAAAATGTCTTGATTTATTCAGACTTATATTGATATAGCAGTTGTATGTGTACAATTCTTACTGCACTCATTTCCACACCAAAAACAAGTATTCAAAACATACTCATAATTCAAACTTAAGACCACAATACCTTGACTAACTTAATTACAAACAGATATCTTAAAAAGTGGAAATGTATATGCTTCACAACAACTCCAAAAATGCATTTAATGCTAAACAATGATTAAAATACTAAAAAGAAAATTAAAAATCACACATATAATTAAAAAATTTATAATTTGTTTACAAAGTGCAACATACCAATGCAGTGTATCTGCGTTAAAAAATATGGCTCCTCAAGTTTTAAAACTCCTTTGTTTTTCATTTATTTACATGATTTAACACTACTTAAAATCAACATATTATTGCATTGAAATCATAGTAGGTGAGAGTTATTATAATTACAATTCTAGCTTCCTCAACAATTAACTTCAAAAATAGGGCATGGCAACTTTAGGAGATACCCCAAGGGGTCTCCTGCACTCCCCATATACTCTTCCTTTCCCCTAGTGTAGAGTTACTCTGGTAAAAGCCCTCAAGTCATATTTACTATTGTCAGGTTCCTTTTCAACAACCACATTCTTTTCTGCTTCATCCTTAAAATCTACAGCCCCATTGGAGCCTCCATTCTGGCCAAACTCAGAATGCTTCAAATCACCTTGCTGGGCTCTCTGCTCTCAATTCCCAACATTGGTCCATTCTAAAGCCCTCAACAATAACCATGCCTTTGCCCCAACATTAGACTGCCTTAAAATTTCTTCTTTCATCCAGGCAAAATCTCTGGACTTAGGCAAAATGCAAACTTTCTGCCACAACACATACTGCCTGGGATCCAATAGCTAACGCAGTCCATCTTCCCAATAGAAGCTTCCTGAACCTCATTCTTATTCACAGCAGTTCCATTAGTACTCTGGTTTTCCAAATTCTGACCAGAGTCTCCATAGTTTAAAGTGTTCCTGGGCTGCTTTTTTAGCTGGTTCTCAAAATCTTTCCAAACTCTTTCCATAAACCAGTTCCAGAGTCCCTTGAGCCACACAACCAGGCAACATCATTAGCAGTGACCCCACTCCTGGTACCAATTTTGTATTAATCAGTGCTTTCAAGACCTTGCAGGACTAGGACAAAGCTCCTCAAAGACTATACTTACTCTGAATCAGATTTAATACAAGACACGGAAATTTACAAGATTGACCTACAGTGGATTGGTACAAAAGAGACAATAATCAACATGTACAAAGTTACAATTAGGAGGAATAAATTCTAGTGTTTTATTACTAGCATAGTGATTGTGGTTAATATATTGTATATTTCAACATGGCCAAAATAGAAGATACTGCCATAAAAGATATTGCCATAAAAAAAGATGAGCTATTTGAAATGATGGAAACATATTAGCTTAATTGATCATTGCACAGTATATACATGTATGTCACATTTTCCCTATACATTATACAATTTTAAACAATTGGACTGGAGATGTAGCTCAGTGGTAGAGTGCTTGCTTAATGTTTGGAAGGTCCTGGGATGGAGTCTCAGTACAACAATAAAATTATGGCATGGGTAAAACTGTATTATGGATTAAAGCTAACACTCATCCCTCATCATGTATTACAATTTTATTTTCATTTCTCCTTAGTCTCTTCAGAGCAACTTGGTAGTGTTTCCTCAACTTTTATGATCTTTACAGTTTGGAAAATTGCAAACCAATTATTTGATAAAATGTCTTCTATTTCAATTTGTTTTATATTTACTTGTGAGTGAATCTTTAGGAATATTGCAAAAAGGACATCATGTTCTTGCATGCTATCAGATAATGTAGACTTTGATTTTGTCCCATTACTATGAAATTAATCCTGATCAGTTGAGTTAAAGTGGTTTCCTGTCAGGTTTCCACTATAAAGTTACTTTTTCAAACCCTTTATGACTGGTAAGTATTTTGTGAAATTATGTAAGTATTCTCTTGCTCATCAAAAACATTTTTTTTAAAAAAAATTCAAACTGTGAAGGGGCAACCCATTTGGGACCCCTGCCTTCTCTTAGGAACTATTCCTATTCCTTATCCCTGCTGGACATGGTGACACATGAAGTGGTAGAATTACTGTGAGTTTGAGACCAAGCTAGACTACATAGTGAGTTCAAGGCCAGTCTGAACTACATAGCAAGACCCTATCTCAAGAAATGACAATAACCACAGCAAAAAATTCTATTCCCTACAAATGACTCAAATTTACCCTTTATAGCAAAGTAGTGCTCTCTCTCTCTTCTCTCTCTCTCTCTTGCTTTCTCTCTCTCTTGCTTTCTCTCTCTCTCTCTCTCTCTCTCTCTCTCTCTCTCTCTCTCTCTCGTTCTCACTAAGTAGTTCAGGCTGGCCTCAAACTTGCAACAATCCTCCTGCCTCAGCCATTCAAGTACTAGGATTACAGGCATGCACCATCGAATGAAACTTCTATTTTTCACTTTTTAACAAATTTCATACTAATTTCCATAGTGGTTATAGTAGTTTACATTACACTTTGTTATTGGAGTATGGTTGAATCTCTGTGTTATTTTAATTTGCATCTTTTTGATGGCCAGAGGTGTTGAGCATTTTTTAATGTATTTATTGTTCATTCATATTCCTTCTAAGAAGTTTCCAGCTGCTCCTCTGACCAGACAATAATATTGAGAATTCACTAAAAAAACCCCAGACCCTCCCTGTTTTATATTCATCATTTGGCCTTCCACTATAGAAAGCTTTCCCCTCCCTCTATTCAGATTTTCACCTACCAGATCTCATGAACCCAGTAGAGTTTTATTTTTATTGATTTATTGTAGTCTAACATATTTTGATGTTTATATTGTACTGTGTTTGTTCAAGGGTAGTTTCTTTATGCTAGCTTTGGGCTTTTATTTTGTTATTTTTTAAGAATTGCCTCTTTGGCCCCATAAAATACACATTTCTGTCTAGATTGTTTTGCATTTTTCCCTCTTCTAACCTTTGAATTATCTAACCATGTCTCTAAGGTGCAGAGTTCTTTTTGGTGATTTTGGTTTTTTGTGCCAGGAATCAAACTCAGGACCCTGTACTTGCCAGGCAGGTGCTGTGCCACTGAGCTATATTCCTGGCCTACCCCTTGATATGGATAACAGATACAGTTATTGATATTTGGGTTCACTGTTCCCATAAAATTTGTGCACATGTGTTTAAAAATAATAGAAATTCATATTGATACTTCTGCTTCTGTTGTAATTTTCTCACTCTAGTTTTCTCCGTTTGCATATTTGGAGACTTTGTATTACTTGTCTTTGATATTAAAAAACCCTGACTTCCCTTAATTATAATAATACTTAATTGATTATTTTTTTCCTATTTATAACTAATCTCTACAATCACTGTTCTACTGTGTCTATGCTCTTTTCACTTTGCTGGGTCTCTAGGACCCACGCTATATTGACATCATTGTTCACTGTTGTCTGCAACCAGACAACTTTTTTAAATTTATGAGTGTTGAACCCGGGACACTGACACAGCTAATTCTCAGCTTTTGTATATTTTGTATTTTGAGATGGAGTCTTGCTAAGTTGCCCGGGATGGTTTGGAACTTGCTGCCTCAGTCTCCTAGAGTGCTAGGATTATAGACATATGCCACACACCCAGTGCAGACAATCTTCTCACTCCCAGTCAGTTTCTGACATTCTATGCCAGGAACCTGATTCGTTACCCCTCACTTACGTGATCACCGTCACCATCTAATGGCTTCTAGGCTGAATTATTTGCCATTGTTTTGTTTTGTTTTGGTGATGCTGGGAACTGAACCCAGGGCCTTGGGCATGCAAGACAAGAGCTATACCACTGAGCCGCATCCCCAGCCCTAGATTGAATTATTTGGAAAGGAAGGGCAGAAAAATCCACTGTGTATATCAGATGCAGCCTATACATTAATTTTAAAAAGCTTTATAAGATAGTTTATATGGTATAAAATTTAGCAATTTTGATTCACTTGTTTTCTAAATTAATCAGATTATGCAGTTATTGCCATAATCTAAATTTAAAACATTTCCATCACCTAAAAACTTTCTTTTTTCCATTTGAAATTAAATTTACTTCTCTTTTCTTAACCCTAGGAAACTACTGATCTTCTTTTTGGCTCTATAAATTTATTATTCGAAGTTTTCGTATAAATGGAATCATATAGTTTATAGGATTTTTGGTGTTTCTAGCTTTTCTCACTTAGCATAATGTTTTTGAGGTATATACATATTGTAGCCTGTATTAGTAGTTAATTTCTTTCTAATGTTGAATAGTGTTCCATTATTGAATAGCACATACTTTGTTAGTTTATTTACCAGCTTATTGACATGTACATTGTTTCCATTTTGGGACTATTACTTATGATCTTCCTGTCAGTGTTTGCAATCATAACTTTGTGTTTACAAATACTTTCATTTCTCCTGAGTGGAGATCTAGGAATGGAATTATGTTTTATGGTAAGGTTAACCTTCCCCGCTATGCCCTTGTGATGCTGATGATGGAATTCAAGGCCTTATAGATGTTAGGAGAGTGCTATACCACTGAGCTGCATAACCAGTTCTATATATAAACAGCCTTAAACTGTTTACTGCATTGAAACATTGTACACTCCCACCAGCAATAGAGAAAGGTTCATTTTTCTACATTTTCCCTGTTACTAGGTAATCCGTTATCTTGATTATAGCTATTCCAACAGGTATATAGTACAGTGGTAGTTACTTTGGTTTTAATTTACATTCCCAATTACTAGTCTTGTAAGCATCTTTTTTTTTTGGTCCTGAGTATCTTACCACATGTTTTTTTGTACTGGGAATCGAACTCATGAGGTCGCACCTGCCAGACAGACACTTAAGCCACTGAGCTAAATCCCCAGCCTCTATTACATTATTATTAACCACTACTGTAGCCTTCTTGCAGACTGTATATTCACATATTTTGTCCATTTCGAAGTTATTTGTAGTCTAAATACTGAGTTTTGAGTTTTTTCTATACTCCGGAGACAAGTCCCTCATTAAATACATGGTTTGCTGATGTTGTCTCCCTACACGTGGCTTGTCTTTCCATGTTTTGGATGGTGTATGTTGAAGTACAGATTTTTGTTTTGGTTTGATTGGTTGTTTTGGTTTTGTTTGTTTGTTTGTTTTCTTGAGACAGAGTTTTCACTATGCAGTTCAGGCTGGCCTTAAACTCACTTTGTCACCCAGGCCAGCCTCAAACTCACAGCAATCCTCCTGCTTCAGCCTCCCAAGTGCTGGGATTGCAGGGGTGTGCCACCACACCTGACACTAGAGTTTTTCTTTTATGAATCATATATTTAATGTAGTCTACAAGGGATATTTGCCTAATTTAAGGTCGTGAAGATGTTCTGTGCTTTCATCTAGAAGTTTTACACTTTTAATTCTTAAATATAGGAATTATCTGAGTTAATCCTGTCAAAGATTTGTGTGCTCATGTGTGTATGATTAATTGTTCTAGCATAATTTATTGAAAGACTATTCTTTACTCATGTTGGGACCTTTTGTTTAAATCAGTTGATCATAAATGCTTGTGGCTTTTGTCTGGCCCCATCTCTAGAAGGTTTGCCTAGACATAGTAAAAATCAAATAAAACAGAAAAAAATAGAACCAACAAAAACAAAACAATGAATGCAATAAAAGATTTCAAAACAAGATAATAGCAAATCCAAATTAGCTACTGTCTTAGTTACTTTTTACTCATTGCTGAGACAAAATACCTGAAGCCCAAAGTTGGGAAAGGAAAGGTTTATTTCTTACAGTTTTTGGAGGTTTCAGTTCACACTCAGTTGGCTCCAAGACAGGCAGGCATGGCTGGGCTGCAGTTCATGGCGGCCGCCAACAGCCAACTCGAACCAGCAAAGAGAGAAAGACACACCTTCTTCCTGCCATTACATCACATCCTGGCCCGACCCCTATATGGGTGGAGCATTGACACCATCAATCCAAGCACTATACACTGAACCATCACAAATGAACAATGCAAACTCATGAGGCCTGGGGGACACAACATAAACCATGACAGCTACCATAATATATTTTTGAAATAGCTATCCATGCCATCTGATATAATAAAATCAACCAAGATGAAAGAGAATAAAACCCAAACAATGAAAGTGATACAGGACTTCAAAACAAGATAATAGGGAATTAACAATGACCATCATCTTCAGAAGGAGATCCCCATAGATGCTGCATTGTGTATTGTTATCCTCTGAATAGATGATCAGATTACTGGCTTTAGACCTGCAAAATCAGTGAAATACTAAACACTACAAGCGTTAAATTGTTTTTTTGGTTTTTCAGTACCAGAGATCACACTCACAACCTCCTGCTTGCCAGGCAAGTGCTTTTGCCGTTGAGTTAAATCCCTGTCCCCCTACAGGCATTAAAGTTGTATTTTACCTCAACAGCTATCATTGGAGCCTGTGTCTCTCCTGGCCACTTAATAGTGGTGGGGACCTTGGCTCTTCTTGTCTCCCAACCCACATGCCAGAAAGGGCTGGCATTTGAATCTCCTGCCTGCACATGGTGCCAACCCATGGTGGTGGTGGGGGCTTGGCTTCTTATTCACCTCTCTTGCAGTCCACAAATGGTGCTGACTCATGGATAAGGGCTGGCGCATGGTTCTTCCCCCCAGTGACCTGTGCATGGAGCCAGCTCATAGAGAGGGCTTGGCTTCTTGTTGCCTTTTCTCCACAGTCTGCCATTCAAAATAACATCTTGTAAGTGTCAGGATCAAGATACTGAAGTACAGCATCATGAAAAAGAAAAGCAGGAGGGAAGTGGGTACTTGGACCCAAGAAGAATATAAAGTGAGAATTAAAGCCCACAGAGAGAATAAAAAAGAAAAATTTCAAAGAAAAAGGAGGTAGCCAGTGGTGCCTTCACCCTAAGATGAGACTCACTGCACTAGAGGAGCTGTTCAAACATAAGGACATATGATCATGGTAATAGTAACGGCTGGTGGCCCCAGATGCCTCTGCAGAGGGACACTGCAGTGCAGGGGAGCAGTGGATATGGAGGACTGCTCTGGCTGTGAGTGCAAAGGACGTAGTCCTCCCACAGGGAGAGAGCAATTACCCAGGAGCTATTTTGGACACAGACTGGCTGAGCTCAGAATCTAGAACTGCTGCTAGCTTTGGCTTCATCTAGCAGCTCCCAGCTAGGCATAGACCCATGGAAATTACCTGGACTGCGGCAAGCCCAATGAGTCTGGTCGCTGGGCAGGCCTGCTGAGATTATCCCCAACCCCGCCAAAAAGCAACGGCTGACTTGCTAGGATAGAGTGGCACAATTTGGGACTCTGTCTCCACAGGTTGTCTGCTAGTGAAACCAGAGAGAATCCTGGAGGTAGACTATTTGGGGTTTTTTCATTTTGTTTTTGTTATTGTTTTTCTCTTTCTCCTTCACTGTTTCTATATGAGTATATATAAGCTTAAGCAAATTATGGAAGCTTTGCCTAGGAAAGAAATGGAATCCATAAAGCAGATTCAAGCAGATATCCAAGAGAATGAAAATGCCACTAAAAGGTTTCAAAGGAGATTAGACCAATGTGAGTGTAGGATCTCAGATATTGAAGACAGGCTTGTATTTAGCGATCTGGAGAGGAGAGATGTCTCAAAAATAGCAAAGGAACTTGAGAAATCAATCCAGCACCTGCCGAATGAAAAAGAATTATTTAAGATTGATTAGAGCCAGTGAACAAGCAGGAGATATCGCAAATGATATTAAAAAAAATGTTCACAAACATCATGACAGAACACTTTCCTGGTAGAGAAAAGGAATTTGACATAAGATAAATGGGCCTATAGTACTTCAATTAGCAATAATGAAAAAAAAAAAAGGAAAAATCCCAGAGGAAGAGAAAACAATAACAATCATAAATATATACACAATAAATACCAGTGCACCCAACAATATAAAACAATTACTAATGGACATGAAAAACCAAGAAACACTAATACAGTTGTATTGGAAGACTTCAGTAGCCTGCTGTCACAAGAAGACAGATTAACTAGATAAAAAACCAATAATGAAGTAGTAGAACTAAATCATACTTTTGAACAAATGGACCTAGTAGTTATCTATAGATTGGTCTACCTCACAACATCAGAATACACATTTTTCTTACTGCACATAGGACATTCTCCAAAATAGATCATATACTGGCTCATAGAATGACATGATGAAAGCATTCTTGAGAGGAAATTTATAGCAGTAAATGCCTATAGTAGGAAAATAGAGCAAGCACATATAAACAAGATAATGTTGAGCCTCAAACTTCAAGAAAAAGATCAGGCTTAACCAACAGCTCATTTGAAGGAGGAAATTGTAAAGATCAGAGCAGAAATTAACACTCTAGAGACTTAAAAAACAATACAAAGAATTAATGAATCAAAGAGTTGGTTCTTTGAAAGATGAAGTAAAACTGACATACCTTTAGCCAACCTTATCAAAAAACAGGAAAGAAAAGACTTAAATCCATGCAATTAGGAATGAAAAGGGTGCAATCACAACAGACCCTGCAGAAATCCAGAAAATTATCTGTAGCTGCTATGAAAACTTCTTTCCAATGAGATGGAAAATACAGAAGAAAAAGACAGATTCCTAGATCTATATGAATTACCAAAGTTGAGTCAAAAAGATATAAAAATCCTAAATAACCCAACATCTATAAATGAAATAGAAGATGTAATTTAAAAACCTATCAACAACAAAAAGCCCAGGCCCTCAAGGATTCACTGCTGAATTCTACAAGAAATTTAGAGAAGACCACTACTTCTCAAACTCTTTGATGACATTAAATGGGAAGCAATACTTCCAAATTCATTGCTGGAAACAAGCATTACCCTGATACCAAAACAAAGCAAGACTCAACTAAGAGAATTACAGGCCAATCTCCCTAACGAACATTGATGCAAAATCTTCAATAATATACTAGCAAACAGACTGCAGCAAATTGTCAAGGAGATTATATACCATGATCAAGTGGGATTCATCCCAGAGATGCAGGGATGGTTCAACATATATAAATACATAAATGCAACATACTGTAAGTTCAAAAACCATGTGATTATCTTAATAGATGCACAAAGAGTTTTTGATACAGTCCAGCACCCATTCATGATAGAAACTCTAAAGAAAATTGGAATACATGGTCTTTATCTCAGTCTGGTAAAAGCCATTTATGACAAACCAAGAGCCAACATCTTACTAACGACAAAAACTGAAAACTTTAACTCTAAAATCAGGAACAAGACAAGATTATCTACTGTCTCTATTCTTATTCAACATAGTGCTGGAAACTTTAGCCATAGCAATTAGACGAGAAAAAGAAAGAAATAAAAGGAATAAGGATAGGAAAGAAAGAAGTTAGACTACTGTTATTTGCAGAAAACATGGTATTATACTTCCAAGACCCCCCAAAAATTCCACCAAGACTTCTAGATTTAATATGTAAATTCAGTAACGTAGCTGATTCCAAAATCAACACTCAAAAATTAGGAGCCTTCCTGAACACGAATAACAAACTCACTGAGAGAGAAATCAGGGAAACAATACCTTTTACAATAGCATCCAAGAAAATGAAATACCTAGTGATCAAACTAACAAAGAATGTAAAAGACCTCTGCATTGAAAACCATAGTACTCTGAGAAAGGAGATTGAAGAGGATATTAGAAAATAAAGAGATATCCCATGCTCTTGGGTAGGAAAAACCAATATAGTGAAAATGGCCATATTTCCAAAACTGTTATACAGATTCAGCGCAATCCCAATCAAAATTCCAATAGCACCTGAATCCTAAAATTCTTCTGGAACCTGAAGAGACCTAGAATAGCAAAGGCAATCCTGGGAAACTAAGATAATACAGGGAGCATCACATTCCCTTATTTGAAACTATACTGTAAAGCTACTTCGGTTAAAAAAAATTGTGGTAAATGCCAAAAAACAGACCTGAAGATCAGTGGAACAGATCAAGAGATGCAGAAACAACTGCAGACACACTACACCACCTTATGTTTGACAAAGGTGCCAAATACTTTCACTGGAGAAATAGAGCCTCTTTAATAAATGGTGTTGGAAAAACTGGCTCTACACGCCAGGGATTAAAACTGGACCCATGTCTTTCACCATGTAGTAAGCTAAAATCAGAATGGATCAAAAATCTTTTTTTTTTTTTTTTTGGTCTTTTTCGTTTTTATCGGTACCAGGGATCGAACTCACAACTGCCTGCTTGCAAGGCAGGCGCTTATGCCGCTGAGCTAAATCCCCAGCCCAAAAATCTTAATATTAAAACAGAAACATTTAATCTGCTAGATGACAGAGTAGATAAAACTCTTGAAGACTTTAGTGTAGGCAAAGACTTTATGAACAAATCCCCTGTTGCACAGGAACTATCACAAATAATTAACACCTGGGATCTCACTGTACTGAAAAGTTTTTGTACAGCTACAGAAAGCACCAACAGAGTGAAGAGACAACCTACAACATGGTTGATAATATTTGTCAGGTATACCTCAGACACAGGGTTACTACTGCGAACATATGCGGAACTCAAAAAAATCAGTCCTCCAAGATTATAGACCCAATCCAGAAATGGGCATCTGAGATGAATACACACTTTTCAGTTGAAAAAATACAAAAGACAAATAAATACATAAATAAATAAAGTGAAAATGTTCAATATCACTAGTCATTTGAGAGATGCAAATTAAAACAATACCGAGCCCCGGTACCGATAAAAATGAAAAAAAAAAAGACCAAAAAACCCAACCAAACAAACAAACAAACAAAACACAATACGGAGATTCCACCTCACCCTGGAAAGAATGGCTAGTATCAAGAGCTCAACCAGGGCTGAGGAGTTAGCTCAGCACCACAAACACCTGCCTAGCAGGCATGAGGTCATGAGTTTGATCCCCTATTCAAAAAAAAAAAAAAAAAAAGAAAGAAAAAGAAATCAACCAATAACAAATGCTGGAGGCACTGTGGGTAAAAAGGAACCCTTCTTCACTATTGGTGAGAATGCAGACTCAGGTGTGACCACTGTGGAAATCAGTATGGAGATGTATCAAAAAACTAGAATTAGAGGTCCCATTCAGCCCAGCTGTTTCCTTTCTGGGTATCTTTCTAAAAGAATTAGCAACATTGTACTACAGCCATGTATGTGCATCCATGTTTATAGCAGCACAATTTATAATAGCCAGATCTTGGAAACAACCTAAATGCCCATCAACTGAATCGATAAAAATGATATGATGTTTTTATACCATAGAGTACTACTCAGCTATAAAGAACAATAAACTGGGTCTTTTATAGGTAATTGGATACAATTTGAGAACATACTCCACGTATAAACATTGTATTGTGCCATTGGTGTAAGAAACTGAAACACCATGTATATGTATATAAGAAAATATTTAAGATAATTATATTACTAATTTTCTGAGTTTGCTGAAGAGAAAGATTGGTATTGTTTGGACAATTGAATGCATGTGTTTTGTGCTCTGGGTGAATAATTTTGGGATGGCAATGTGTAATGTATGTACCATTGTTGTCCAGTTGGTGGAAAAAATGTATCAGGCTCTATTTGGGTACATTCTCCTAGCATCCAATGTGTTTGTCAGCAAAGGCATTGTTCTCAGAGAAAATCCAACTCTGCACCAGTGCTGTTGCCCTCAACAAACACAAAATGTTGTAAAGAGATAAGATATAGTATGAAATCTTAGAACCAGCAGGCTATGTGAAGATATCTAAATGTTTACACTAGACACCCCTAGGACTTTGCCCACTTAGGCACCCGACATTCAAAAAACTTTAAATATAGGTGTTTGCCTGAATCTCCTCACCTGAGGTCCTTGACCTTCTCCTCTCAAGCCCTATAAAAAGGCTCCATTTTCTTCTGTACCACAGAGATGTCCTTTTATCCCTCTGCCTGCCTGCACCCAGATGCAGTAATTTCCATGCTATGTTGCCTTTACATAAGCCTGGTGGTCTCTGCTTGTCTCTGATTTGTGCCACTCCTTACAATAAGCATGATGAACCCCACTATACTAAAAGTGAATTGTATATAGATAGTCTAGTAAAACTAGATGTTTATAACAACAAAGAGAAGGTCTTAAAAGGAACTAGGGAACCTTTTAAAAATATAAAGAGTGCCCTCAATCAAGGCTTGCAGTTTTCTAAACTTGTTGGTTTTGAATAGGATCCACATGTAGCAATCTTTCTATTATCTATTGGCTATTTCAGAAATTTAGAAATATAACGGTCAACTCATTAGAAACAGATAACTCAACCCTCTGTCCTGGTGAGTTCACCACTATAGGCTCAGAGGAGAAGCCACAAGCCTGCAGGCCTGGAGAAAGTGAGGCCATGCCCCCACAGCAAGCCTGCCACTGTGGATCTTGAGGAGAGGAGACCATGTTCCCCCATTGAGCCCATATAGGCTCAGAGGGGAAGAAGCCATGACCCCTGGTGAACATGCATGCCACCATGGGAGTGGAGGAGAGGAAGGCTATGTCCCCTTACAGGCCCACCACTGTGGCCCACAAGAGAGGAAGCCATACCTCCGTGGCCCTGTCTCTATCAGGGGAATATCAATGAGCAGCCACCTCACACTTCTCTGACACCCTGGGAACCTCAGATCAGGGAACAAAGAAGCAGGATGCAATCTCAGACCTCCAGCCCAGAACAAGACCATAAGACACAGGCACAAAATAAATTAGAAGTCACACACCTGAAATTTCTAAAATGATAGCAGCTAAAGTAAGGAGACAACTTAGTGCTTACTTTGCATTGCTATGTTTGGTGGTCTAAGCATCTATTTAAAGGATAATCATGTGCATTGTCAGATACTTTCTGAAATAATTGTTATGTAACATTTAAGAAAAGGTATTGATTTCTTCCTGTCCTCTTTTTGAAATCCAATATTGTTCCCTTTGTTTAGTTTTATTGGTTTATTTTATTTTCTCTGAAATATTTATGTGTGAGTATGTATTGTGAGTGTGTACATGTGTGAGTGTTTGTATGTGTGGTAAAAGACCTAATAAACACTAAGCGAGAAAATTTACTCAAGAAAACTGGAAATTCATGTTTATATAAAAGCTTTACACAAAAGTCCATGGCAGTACTGTTTATAATAATCATAGAATAGCAACTCAGATGTCCCATAAGTTCATAAAGGATAAATAAAACAATGTGTATCCATATGATGGAATTATTTGGTCATTAAGAGGAATGAAATATCGATGCATGCTACAGTGTGAATGAATCTTAAGCACACATGCTAAGTGAAAGAGGACAGACATAATAATGCTATGGTTATACCTCTATGAAAAGTTCAGGTGATCCCACAGAGAAAGTTAATCAGGGGTATGGGGTGGGACAGAATGAGAAATGACTTTTAACAGATACAGTATTCTTTTCTGGGATAATGAAAATATTCTCAAGTTGTAAAGTGGTGATGGTCAGATAGCCTTGAGAATATGCTAATAACCACTGGATTGTATATTTTAAAGAGTGCATTATATCTAAAAAACAAGGTGAATGGGCAGGCAACAGAAAGAAAACAAAAATTAACTGTAGAGGCACAACTGTAATGGTAAGAGCAAGCTTCTCCTCAGCAGGAGTCCCAAGACAGTGGTGGTATTACCAGGTCTGAGGTTCTGCAGCCTCTTTCCAAGTTCTTGGTGTCTTGAACAAAGAAATTAGACAAGACATGTGAAAAAAGGTAGTGAGGCTTTACATTTATTAAAGGTAGGAAAAGAAATGGGCTCTTCAGAGTGAAAACAAGCCACTGAAATTTTACTCTGAAGAATACACTATAGCATTCTGTATTTTCCAAATTAGCATTGGAAATGAATGTGTCATGTAAGGAAATACTGAGACAAAAACTAAAATTGAGGTTTATTATTAACAGATCTTCTCTGAAATAATTGTTAAGGAACATTTAAGAAAAGATGGATGATTCAAGAGGGAGTATTAAAGAAAGTGGTAAATATATTAATACATCTAAGCAAGCAATTATTATAGAAAAGGGTAATAATAACTAATTTGGTAATTTTGAACAAAGATAGACCTGAAATGCTACAGTGACATGAAATTGTGAAATTGAGTGTGGCAGGAATGGAGCTAAAACTTTCTAAGATATTTTCATTTTATTCAGAAAGAGGGTCAAGATGCTGATTAAATTTTTAAGTTAAGAATAAGTGTTAAAGGTTTAATAGCAAGGTCTTTAAGGAGTACTTAAATTCCAAACCCATGGGGCATATGTTAAAAATACTTAAATCTGGGAGAGCTACCACCATCTTTGGAGTGGAAAAATTTTGGTTTATAGCATAAGCTTTTCTCCTAGTTCCTCTTGATGCCTAGAGTTCTTAGGAGATTGTGGCTACCTTTTTAATGACAATGCATTCAATTATTCAACAAGTACAGAGAACCTGCTGTATATGAGGCACTATTTCTAGGTGATTGGAAGCTTACTCTAGAGAAGAAACATTAATCATAGTAAATGCTGCCTAATTTTCAGACACAGCAGATGTCAAGCCAAACCTGGTCAGAAGAAACAAAGATGACTACATACTGGTATTAGAAATAATTCAGTAAGCAGGGATAACAGTTAGAAGTATCTGTGCCCTAATGTCAGTGCACTCAGTTTCATAAAACAAAACAAAAACTACTGGACTTTAAAAAAAAAAGATTAAGATAAAAGAGGACATAACAACACAGGTCAGAACAGAACAATTTAAGCAACATAGTATTTCACCACAAGACAACCCTTGACATAACAGTAGCTACCACAGTATCTCTTTCCATGAAATATTTGAGTATACCTTCATATACTGTAGTATCAAACATAAAAAGACAGTGTAAAACCATTCAAGAGAATGAAAGTATTACAGGGTATTCAGAACCAACTAACAGAAAACGAACAATGGTTTCTATATTATCTCCTTGTCTGTAAAAATTTTTGTTTATACTATCACATATAATAAAATCCAATAAGATACAACGTGATAAAACTGATGGAGACAGAAGAACAAAATTTGGTGGGACTTCAAAACAAGATGGTATTAAATCATCACTAGCTATTATAATGTCTTGTTTTCTTCAGAATACCTGTTCATACCATCACAGACAATAAAATCAAACAACCCAGAATAAAACCATTCCAATTAATGAATGAAAACATTATAAAGCTTCAAAGCAATATAATGGGGAATCATGATTACCACATACTTTTATGTATTCTTACCATTTCTTACACTAGGGAAACTATTCGGTATTTATACATGTGAGTTTGATTTATTTCGCTTATGAATATGGCCTCAAGCTGTGCCCATTTATTTATAAATATCTCAATGTGATCATTCTTTATAGCTGAGTAGTACTCCATTGTATAAAAGTACCACAACTTTTTTATCCATTCCTCAGTTGATGGACACTTAGGTTGTTTCCAAGATCTGGCTAAAAACTACCGGACTTAAAAGATAGATAGATGCCAATAAAGTCACAGTAGAGGACTTGAATACCTCATTCCCACAATTAGATCAACCAGACAAAAACATCAACAACAAAAATCACAGTTAAACCATACCATTGAGCAAATGGACTTAGTTTCTGAAAATTAGGTAACAATTCCTGATGTTTTAGGGGCTCCAGTTGAATGAAGTATATTTTTCTATCTTTAACTTTGTCTTTGTACTTCTTTTTTATGAGGTTATTTCTCGTATAGGCAATTTTTGTTTTTTGTTTTCTTTTTAATCTAGTTTGCCAGTCTCTCTGATTGGAGAACTAAGACCACTGGCTTTTTTTTTTTTGTACCAGAGATCAAACTCGTGACCTTGTGCTTGCCGGGCAGACAACTGACATTGAAAGTTACTATTATAAGGTGTTTATTGAATCCTTCCATTAACATAGTGCCTCCGTTCACAAAGTTAATTCTCTCCATAATTCTGGTGGCAAACCAAACTGGATGAAAACTCAATCAAAGTTCTCCATAAGGTCAACATGGAAACTCAGCTATAATTTGATTTGGTTCTCATCCAACTCTGTTTATGACTAGAATCATGAAAAGAATTAACTTTGTGAACCAAGGTACCACTGCACATTATTTTTGTGGTGCTGATTCCTTTACTTTTTCCTTTTAACTATTGTCCCACTTAGATGTGTACTTTCCTTTGGACTTTTTGGTGCTGATGACTTATTTGTAGGATTACATTAAATCTTTTTTGTAGTGCTAGTTTAGTGGTTATATATTTGTTTAAGATTTTTTTTCTCATGCAAGATATTTTGGCCATCAATTTTGAAGACTAATTTTCTAGGATGTAAAAGTCTAGGTTGCTGGGTGTGGTTGTGCATGCCTATAATATCAGCACTTGGGTGGCTGAGGCAGGAGGATCTCCTTGAGTTTGAAGTCAGCCTGGGCTGCATAATGAGTTCAAGGCAATCCTGAACTACATAAGACCCTGTCTCAAATAAAAGAAGTCTAGGTTAACAGTTTTTTTTTAGGGCCTGAAAAACTTGGCTCCAGGATCTCCTGGCTTTTAAGTTTTGTGGTGAGAAATCTGCAGTTATTCTACTGAGCTTGCCTTTATAGGTTAGCTTTTAGTATTTACTCCTTTTTTTGAATTTCTGGAATTTTGATTATAATGTGTTGCATTGGGTTTCCTTTCAGATGGCTATTTGGGGTTCTATATGCTTCTCATCTTGAATATTGAATTCTTTCCCTGCATTTAGAAATATTTCTGCCATGATTTCAGTAAATTAATTTTTATACTATTTGAGTTCTGCTTTAATTTTTCCTTTAATTATGAGGGTTTTGTTTTGTTTTGGATTCATGTAGCAGTTGTTGGATTCAGCTTTCATGGTACAATGTCATTTTTATGGTATCATTGAATTTATGACCTTCTATATCCATCTTGTCTTCTGTTTCTGATACTCTGTCCTCACATTGATCAGGTCTGCTACCCATGCTTTCCATTAAATTTTTCGTGTCATCAATCTCTGCTTGCTTTTCTTTCTTTCTTTTCTTTCTTTTCTTTCTTTCTTTCTTTCTTTCTTTCTTTCTTTCTTTCTTTCTTTCTTTCTTTCTTTCTTTCTTTCACAGGGTCTTGCTATACAGTGCCGGCTGGAATTGAACTCCTGCCTCAGCTCTGAAGTGTTGGGACTACAGGCATGTGCCATGACACCCGATTTCTGCTTGCTTTCTGTACTTTCTCTTTTTTTGAAGTAGTCATTCATTTTTGTAATGTCTTGCTTGATGCAGTATATTTCTTATTTTCTTCTTCAAATGTCAAATCTTTATCTTGTTAAATCCTCTTTGAGCTCATTAAACATCTTATGCATTTGCTTATATGCTTTTTCTTTTCTCTCTTCAATTAATTTTTCTTTGAGACAAGGTCTCACTGTATAGTGCAGTGTGATCCTAAACCTACTGTGTAGCCCAGGCTGGCCTTGAATTCATGACAGTCCTCCTATCTCAGCTTCCCAAGTACTGGGATTAATTATTAGCATGTGCTACCATGCCCAACTTCTTCAAGCATTTTGACCATTTGTTTTTGAGTCCTTTGCCTATGGCTTTCTCTGCTTCAAAAGCCATGAGAGTAACTTTTGGAAAGTAAGAGTTTGGGGGAGTGCCTCTCACTGCACTGTTTTTCCATGTTTCTGTAGTTTTTGTGAAGTGGATTAAAGATCAATTAGGTTAGAGAAGCTGACAGCATTGTAGATATCTCTGGTTAGATTCAGTTTTCCTGTGATATATCCTTGGGTTTGGTTATGTTTTGGTGTTTATAATACCCCTCTGTAACATACTTACCATATCTGAGGATATTTGTAACATCCAACCTTCTGGTATTTGACCTGCATCACCATTTGGGTAGTGTTCCATTCTGTTTTCTTCTTTTCTTTTGTCTTCACTTTCGCCAGTTTATGTGTGGATTCTAATATTTCTGTCAACTTTTTTTGTTTGTTTGTTTTTGACCACGAATCAGACTCAGGATCTTGTACTTGCCAGTCAGGTGTTACAGCTGACCTGTATCACTCACCAAACTCTTTTCTCGTTGTTAACTTATTTTCTAGATGTCTTGATCCCAAGTCTAAAAGAGAGAGAGAGAGAGAGAGAGAGAGAGAGAGAGAGAGAGAGCCAGTCTTTACTGTGCCATTTTTATCCTGTGTGTGGCATTTTAGATAGTTTCTTTTATGCATTTTTAGGTTCACTAATCTTTACTTCTTCAGTATCTAATTTATTAATATCATTTAGTCTAATTCTTATCACTGGTTCATTTACTCTCTAGAAGTTCAGTGTTTTAAATACATGTATAATTTCTCCCTCTTTCTCTATGGTTTCCTGTTAACATTCTCCTATTTTCTTTGTACCTTTCTGAAAACATGTTATATAGTTCACAATTTTAATGTTATTTGTATGTGTACTTATTCTTTCATCTATCTGTGTCTTCCCCAAATCTGAGCATGTTATCCCCTTTTTAAAATACATGGTAATTTTGTAGCAAACACTATGAAATGTGCCTTATATGCTACATCTTTGTATTCCATTAAATATGTTTAAGACTTATCTGGCTTGCAGTTAAGTTTCCTGGAAATACAGGAATACTTATTTCCAGGAAATAAGTATTTCTGTTTTTGACAGTTACTTTCGGTCTTTGTTATGTGGGACCAGCAGGGCGTTTGGAGTTATTTTTCCTGTATGCTAAAAAGATTACATTTCTAAAAAAAAAAGATTACATTTCTGTACTCTATCCAGTGTCTCTGAATATAAACATCATAAGAGAGTGTTCTATAGAGAGCTTTTCCCAGTCCTCATCTCTACCTGGAAAGTTTATGTATATTTTTTTAATTTTAAAAGGAATAAAACAAAATGATGAGAATATTGAATCTTAAAAACAAGACAGAAGTAAATCCCCCATGGTTGCTGTATTACATATTGTTATCCTCTAAACTGATGCTCAGACTACCGCTTTAGACCTGCAAAGTCCATCAAACAATGCAAGCATTAGGTTGTTCTTTTACTTTAGTTACTGTATCAGCCTGCGTTCCTCTGAATCAGCTGGTTGCTTGTGAGGGGCGCAGCAATGGAACTCTTGTCTCCCAGCCTGTACACCACCTGGCTCTCAGGAGATTGCAGATTGGCTTCTTGGTTTTCCTTCCTGCCCACAACTGCTGCTGGCTCGGAGAGGGCATGGATTGGCTTCTTGATTCACCTCTTGACCCATGACTCTGGAAGTTTGTATTTGTAATCCAATGGAAGTGTTATGGGAATTCCAATAAGTTAATTCCAATCTACCACTTCTAGTACGACCCATGATGAGAATAAAGACACTAAGACATCCTTATGGTTATGGGGAGCCAAGGGGTCCTCAGTCCAGCCAAGATGGTGGTTCACCAAAACAAAGGCCTCAATCCAGGAACAAACCCAGATTTTATTAACTCAAAGAATCGAGTGGCTTGAGGATGAGTGACTGTGAGAAAGGCAGAAAATATATGAGTACTGTGAGCTGGGCTAGGTACAAGGCCTGAAGTTACCTCTGTAATAGGCAGAGAGAAGGATATGTGGAAAGACTACATTACACAATTGAGTTAATATCTAATATTCCCTAATCCATGCTTCAGCTCTGATGTATAAACTTTTCTGTCCTAGGAAATCTTAGCCTCTTATCTCAAGGCTCGATCCCAGTTTTGACAGTGTGGAGTGGTTGCTCTTCATATTGCCCAGTTCAACCATTTTTTTTTTTAGGAGTCATGGGGTGAGAAAGAGGGGAACCAGTGACTGTTGACTGTTGCTTGGTTTCAAAGATTACACATCAGCATTTCAGCTAGCCCAATTTACATTGTGTAAAGCCAGTTGAAGGGATAAATAGCTCTGTACATATCAGAAAATGGAGACAGGGGTAGGTTTAGCTAAGATGGAAATAATTGCTCTTTATTCCAGGAGAGTTATCCCGATGGTCCTCCGCATTCTTCCACCAGCTCCTGTCCCTGAGTGATTTCACTGCCATATGCATTAATTAGTATCCAGAAGAACACTTAAGGGGAAACCTCTGCAAATCACCCCAGCTTGCTGTGCTGAATTTCCCACTTGACACAGCTTTCTCCTCTGTGTACTCTGTCCTGCATATTCTGTCGACCTTGGCATCTCTAGATTTTTTAACTTTGTTTCCTTGACTCAGGGAGTCTATCAGCCTCTGTGTAGGATTACCCTTCCATGTGCTGTTACTGGAAAGCCCTCCAGATAGTTAGTGTGGGCAATTGTAGAACTTGTCCTGATTTTTCTCCTCTTAGCAATCTCCCTCTGGATTGCTTGTTGCTCAGTCTGTTATTTATTTATTTTTTATGATATATTAGATTATAGGGGAACAAGAATGGAAACAGGAATACCAATGAGGAAGCTATTTTATTTTATTCAAATAGAAGATGATGGTGGTTCAGTCTAATGGTAGTATGGGAATGAGAAGTGACCAGATTTAGGATATATTTTAATGTCAAAGTCAGTAAGATTTATGATAGGATTGGTATAGAAAAGGAAGGGATAAGTCCAGGATGACATTTGAGGTTTATGTTATTTTTGATTATGTTTAAGAGTGGCAAAGTATAAAACTCTATGAGTTGTTCAAGGTCAAACCACTGGTCTCAAATTTAGATCTTTTAAATCCCAAAGCCCTTCTCCTTTCTATTGTACTATACTCATGCTAAAACCATGAGTAGTATAAGCCATATGTGTTAGAGAAGTTCAAATAAAGGAGAGATGCTTTCTTGCTTGAAAAGCAAAGAATAATTCACATAAAACCAATGTGAATTTCATAGTTTGTGAAGGAAGAATAGGATTTGCTAAATTAGGAGGAAGGCATACTTGGATGTAGTTTGGGTCAAAGTACAGTGAAAGTGTAAGGTATCTGCCTCTTCAAGATTCCCTGGCCAAGGTTAGTTCTGCAAGAGCCAATGTGGTTTCATATGTTCATGGTACAAAATTTTACATGCTTAGGCCTATATAGCGTAGAGCAATGATGCTGAACCTTTTAGGGCTTTCAGAGATAACAAACAGCCTGATGTGGCCTATAAGTTTGACACCACTGGCCTAGAGTTTATTTTCTTTCAAATATAACTTTTATATCTTCAGAAAAAATGACTACATAAATATAGAGGCTTTACTTTTTAAGGAAATTGAGAGCAAAATCTTAGCTGAGGCCAGGTGTAGTGGTACACAGCTGTAATCCCAGTACTCTTGAGATTGAGGCAGGAGGATTGCTGTGAGTTGGAGGCCAACCTGGGCTACAAAGTCAGTTCAAGACCAGCCTCAACTGCATAGTGAAACCCTGTCTCAAAAAGGGCCAAAACAAACAAACAAAAACAAAACAAAACAAAACCCTTAGCTAAGAATCTTAATTAAGAGAAAATAGGTAAAAGAATTTGATTTGGGGGGTTTGGTTTGGTTTGGTTTTGGGTTTTTTTGTTTTTGTTTGTTTGTTTTGAGACAGAGTCTAAGCTAGTCTTGAATTTGCAATGATCTTCTCACCTCAGTCTCCCAGAGTGCTGAAATTACACACCCAGAAACAAAGAATTAACTTGAGGCAAAGTATTAATTTGAATGGGCATGGTGAAAAGTTTGAGTTATATTCAGAATGTGTTGGAAAGACCCTGGGAAAGTTTTAAGAAAAAGGAGCTGTGGATTTAGCTCAGTGGCATAAGCACCTGCCCTGCAAGCAGGCGGTCATGAGTTCGATCTCCGGTACCAATAAAAAATAAAAAAAAATTTAAAAAAGAAAGAAGTCACATAGCCCCAGTTTGACAGCTTTAAAAATGTTACTCTGGTTGGCAGGTGAAGAATAAATTAGTGCAGGATTGAGGAGCAGGGGTAGAAGTTGGGACATAAGAACCAAAAGTAGAAAGAAAAATCATTCACACATCTTCTACAGGATGGGTTAGCAGTAGGGGTGGACGTAATCATAGTTGTCTGGACTTGATATATTTTGAAGGTAAATGCACAGAATTTGCTAGTTTTGGATGTGAATGAGAGAAAAAAGGAGAATTGGTGAGCGATGGTATATGTAATGAGCTAGATATAAGGTTTTATATAAATATACCAGTGAATGTTTAAATTTAAAAATTCATTACAATGTCATTATCTCCACTCACAACGCTATTCTTGCCACTTTCTGAAGTAGTTCTGGAAGTCTGCTTTTGTGTCAAAAATTACTTAATGGTGCAGCCAGATGCTGTCCAAAAGACAGGGTCATAAAAATATTATGGTGTTCCTCATTCACCAGATCTGTCATCATGTGACTTCTGGCTCTTCCCCACAGTCAAGATGACTATGAAAGGTAAAAATTTTGAACCAATTCAAAGTACTAAAGCAGCCATGACCAGAATAACTAAAGACACTCACCAAAAAAAAAAAAAAAAAAAAAAAATTCCAGGACTGCTTTAGAAAGTGGTAAAAGTGCTGGGCATGGTGGTGTGTGCCTGTAATCCCAGCAATAGGGAGGCTGAGACAGGAGAAGTTTGAGCCTGGATTATGAAGTGAGCTCAAGGCCAGCCTGAACTGCATAGTAAGGCCCTATCTGAGAAAGAAAAATGAAGTGGCAAAAGTGATTATGTTTTCAAAGTGAGAGAGATATTTTGAAGGGGTTAATTAATGGCAGTGTTTCTTTCATTGTAATTATTGTTAAAATTTAAATATTCACTATATTTTTCAGTCATACCTCATACAAGGTAGAGACAAGTAGCAAATTTTAGAGGGAACGGAGGGGCTTTGTTTTGGTGATGGCTTTTTGACGTCCAATTGAACATGAGTCTTGTGCTCAGGGGAGAGAGTACAGAGCTAGCAATAAAAAGCTGGCTATCATCAGCATCTATCTGGTCTTTAGACTGGGCATGATGGTGCATAACTATAATCTCAGCACTCAGGAGGCTGAGATAGGAGGATTGCCATGAGTTCAAGGTCAGGCTGGACTGCATAGCAAAACCCTATCAAATAAGTAAATAGTCTTTAAAGCTACACAATTGAAAATTATCTAGGCTGTGAGTATAGGTAAAGAAGAAACAATATTTTTAGATCTTACTCCCACCATACCAAATTATTTAGTGATTAGAAAGAGAAAGAACAAAAAAAGAAAATGAAAAATCAGCCAGGAGGAAGGGAGGCAGGTAGCGAGGGCTAAGAAGCCCAGTATTTTAGTCACTGTCCCAACTGAACTTTCCTGAACCTGGACCTGTTCACATTCCTATCAGCATTCTGATATCTGAGATCCAACCAGAGTCACCTATCAAGCTCTGTTGGTATAGCATTCTAGGATTTTTCTATCCCTATCTCCACATCTTTCAAACGCCTTCCAACCACCAGTTGCAAAGGCTGCTGAACCACAGTCAGGGAAAGTCATAGCAATGGCTCCACTGTCAATACCAGTTTTCAGGTCAGCTTTCTCATGGACACAGTACCCAATATCCACAATTTAAAGGAGGAGAGGTTTAATTTGATTCATGGTTCAGAGGATTGAGGCAGAAATTATATGGTGGAAGAGCTTGATAAATGACAATTTCTTACCCCTTGTCAGCCAGTAAGAGAAGGAAGGAGCTGCAGACAAGAACACACCCTTCCAGGTCACTGCCCCAGTGACCTCACATTCAAAGATAGAGATCTAAACCATCAAATCCAGGCAATTATCATGCCCTAAAATGTGTCTCAAGAAGAGACCTCAGGATGAACAAAAGAAACAATATTGTATATGTTAGGATTTTCCTGTGCAGTAGAGAAGCAAAAGGAAAAAAAAAATGGCCTTTATTGAGATTGTTGAGAAGAGCGTTCCACTCGTGGGGTTGGGCTTTCTTCTCTGCCAGATACAGAGAGGGCCGAGGATTATGTGACCTCTGACTAGAAGCAGCACTTGTGGAAAGCATTGATGACACTCAAGGAACCCAGTGAATTCTCTTCACATCTAGGAAAAGAAAAGAGAAAGTTATAATCAGGGCTGAAGGGGAAGGAGAAGGAAGTGGTTGTCAGGGTAAGTGTTGTTTTTGCTTTGGCCTTCTGCCATGTTAGACCACCACCATAATGTCCTGTAATTTATACTGGGGCAGAAACCTTTCAGGATATAGTATAAAATTACAGTTATACAAAATCCAGTAGCAAACCAAATTAATACATGGTGATAGAAGCAATTGTTTACAAGTGGAAGAAGGCAGTGAATGACTAGAAAGGGGCACAAGGGAATTCTGTGGGGTGTTAAAAATATTCTATTATTTGGGCTATTGTTACAGGAATAAATTTAGTGGTCAAGGACCATTGAGCAGAATACATAAGATCTGTGTATTTTATTGAATATAAATTATATTCTAGTTTTTTTTCAAAAAGAACAAGAGTTAAAGCTGTCAAATGATGTTGAGAATTTATATTAGAATGGAGAATTAATTTTCATAGGTATTGATCTTGATAATAGTAGTTTTAATGGTAAGGTAGAGATATATGCCTGATGTTAGCTAAAAAGAAAATAGAGAGTATAATAAGCCCAAATGCCTATATGCAATATTTTCTAAGTAGGGTAAATAGGGAAATGAAGAAATGTGTGTAAGAGTTTGAAAGCCCCCCATCCCCACTTTTTTTCAATGGCAGAAATGTTAGCATGTCTTTAGGATAATAAGAGTCATTCAATAAAAAATAGAAGTTATGGTGAAGGAGGTAGTAGGAAGAAGACTGAATAGGAGAATGGAGGCTATTGATTTGGGTCTCACTTTTCAGTGGAAAGTAGAATATGTGGATACAGGTACTGGTAGACTAGTAGATTTTTGTAGAGAGCATATATAGTAATTCTCTTTGCATGACCCCCCCCCACCCTTTCCCCTGGGTTAAATGAAAAGCAGAAGGCAAGTGTGGTAGCACACACCTGTAATCCCAGTACTTGGGAGGCTGAGGCAAGAGGATCACCATGAGTTTGAGGCTAACGTGGGCTACATAAGCAAATTCAAGGCCAGCCTGCCTACTTAGTGAGACTCCATCTCAGAAATCAAATAAATAATTAACAGAGTTGGCAATTGAGGATGAGATTTGGGATAGTGTGTACTGAGCCCTTTTCTGGATATGGTCTCTGTCTGGGAAGTCTGTATTTATAATTCCATGGAGAAACTATGAGTTAATTCCAGTCTACCACTTGCAGTGCAACCCAAGGTGATGATACAGGGGAATGAAACTCCCAACCTACTAGATGTACAGTACAAAAATCAAAGAATAAATTTTAGGAACAATGGAGGTTAAGAATGGAATATATTTATTGAGAGAAAGAAAGCTTCTGTCTGAGATACATAAGGAGTCCCAAGCAGTTTGCCAGGGACTTTTTCTTTTCTAGAGGCTTTTATAGAGTAAAATCTGGAGCACTTGATTTTACTCTACATGGGACCCACTTATGTGGTCTATATGTGGACCCACTTAGATGAGTCCACAGTGTGGAAAAATGGGAACCTGCAAGGTGGTCATAAAATGGGACAGAACTGTGGTCCTCCAATAAGATTAACTGCTCAGGTAAAATTGATTAGATTGGGAACAAATGAGGAAGCGGGTCACGTAGTAACCAGGGATGCTTAACAGCAGTGACTCTTCTTGTAGAGGTTGGGATGCTGACTTGACTTCCTCAGGGTGACAGAGAACTATTTAAACCTTAAGATGTGGTTGTATTTGGTTTGCCTTTTGTCTTGAGATCTAGCCCACAGCAGGAGGTGTCTGTCTCCTCAGAGGTCACAAGGTATCTGAACCTCTCTGCACTGGCTTCTTTGAGGGCCCAGCCCTGTCTGACTAACTCAGCTGCCTGTAATAGTGAGAGTAAAGACACTAAGACAAGGTTATGGGGGGGCCAAAGGGTCCTAAGTCCAGCCAAGATGGTGATTTACGAGAACAAAGATCACGACCTAGGCCCAACTTGGTTTTTATTAATTCATAATGAGGGGAGTGACTTGGGGATCAGTGAGAATGGTGAGAAATACATGACTGCTGTGAGCCGGGCCAGGTAAGAGGTCTGAGATCACCTCTGTGATGCAGAAGGCAAGAAATGCAGAGAGTAATCTGCATAATACAACTAAGATAGTATCTAATAATTTGGGATTCATGCTTCTGTTCTGAAGTGTGCTTAAGTTCTGATATACAATCCTTTTTGTCCTGGGAAGTTATAGCCTCTTTCTCGAGGTTCAGTCCCAGGGAACAGTATGGAACAGTGCTCACTATCCAGCCTGGCTCAACCACATATTTGGGGAGTCACTAGAAGATGTAACACTGACCTGTGGCCTTACTTCAAAAGTTACACATCAACTCCTCAGCCAGCCAGGTTTCTACTGCTTAAAGCCCATTGAAGGCACAAAGAAATGACCTAACCAGCTCTGTATATATCAATACATAGAGCCAGGGTCAAGTTTATCCAAATTGCTCTTCTTTCAAGGAAAGTTGTTTGGGTGGTTCCCTACAATAGTGTACTAGAAGTTTGAGGAGAAGATGTGAATTAATTTTCTTGGAGTGTAAGCAGATAAATTGATAAGCAGATACATTTAGTAAAGGGTTGGTAGAACCCATTTGATGTTTATACTGTAAATATAAAGAGATCACAAGGCCCAATTCTGGATTTTTCTTTAGTCCTTCACAATCCCTAGATGCAGTTGCAAATTAGATGGAAATTTGAGTTTTTACAGGTTGGGGCTTTACCAGACACACAATATATAACTGCATTTATATGAAACCTAACAACAAATGAAATCTTGTGCTAATCTTCTTTACCTTGTAGTGTCCTGAGTAATAATGAAATTTTGCTTACAGCGAGAATTGAACACAAATGTTTAAAAAGAAATTGAGGATATAGGGGGACCTCAATTAGAGAGGCCTACTATAAGCTCTTCTGAAAGATCCAGGAGTTGTGGAAAACTCCAGGACTGATGTGATGGCACGTGCCTGTAATCCCAGAAATCAGGAGGTTTAGGCAAGAGGATAGCCATGGGTTCAAGGCCAGCCTGAACTATATAGGTAGACCTTATCTCAAAAGAATGGGGCAAGGTGGGTGGGGAGAGACAGGAGAGAAACTTTGATAGTATACCAGGTAATTGGATCTGGAACTTCTCCAGACGATTTCTTACAGGAAACTGGGTTATTGGTTTTGTTTTTTTTTTTTTTTCTTTTTATCGGTACCAGGGATCGAACTCACGACCGCCTGCTTGCAAGGCAGGTGCTTATGACACTGAGCTAAATCCCCAGCCCCTGGGTTATTGTTTTTTAAATCATAATCTCTTTCTTAAAATGAGTCTCAATCCTTCAGGTAGTTTCTTGTCACAGTTCCAGTAGTTTCTTATTATTGTCTACCAGACTTACAGGATGTAGCTGTGACCTATACCATAGTTTCTATGACCTGTGTTTTTATAGCATTCTTCTCTCCTGCTACCCATTTTTCTTCACTATTTCTTAGTCATTCCAAATTGGTTTCTATTTAATTACCTTCACCTTATCTTTTCCCCCTGCCTCCCAGATATTCTTAAGTCTGGGTATTCGTATCATTCAGTTCTCTGTTGAGATGTTGCCATCTTAATCAAAGTTCCCATTGATGCTACAGCTTCTATTCCCATTTAAGTCTCTCATTTCCTCCTTTTTCTGTTTTCCCATTGCTTTTTACTTTTGCTTCTTTTCCTATAGCATTATCCACTCCAATGATTACAGAAACTTTCTCTTAATCTATACTGCTTTCTTAGTAACCTAGAACTTAGAAAGTAACCAATAAATATTTATTTGGATGATTATAAATGTCAAAATTTCTCTATAGTGTGTTTTTAAAATAGGTAGAAGTGTGTGTGTGTGTTTGTGTGTGTATGCATGCACACTTGCACATCCTGAGACTTGAGCTCAAGGTTTTTGTGCTTTTGTATTGAGCTATATCGCAGCCCTTCTTTATTTTTTATTTTGAGACAGGATATGACTAAGTGTAAGTTGCCCAAGCTGGGCTTGTACATATGAGTCTCCTGCCTCAGCCTCCAAGAATGCTGTGACTATATGTGTATGCTTCCATGCCAAACTTCAAATAAATGTACACGAACATTTTGCTAAACAGATGTTGCATGAAGCAGCTTTTCATAATGATCTGGTGTTCTGCAACCATAGAAGAAAACCTCAGGGATTAACATGTAACAGAGTTAGTTTGATAGAAGAAATTTAGACCTGTTCTAAAATTTATGGTGAAATGAGAATAGCTTCTCAAATTAACAGTTATTTAAAATTACCTGTTAAATTAACAGTTTGATTCTTTATGGAAAAATAATTTTATGAAAGAAAAGATTTTGGGGTTTCTTTGTTTGATGCTGGAGGGTTCACACCTGAGTATTGTAAATATTCTACCACTGACCTTTACCCCTAGCTGAGAGAATATTTTGACTTGTGTTTAAAAATAAAATTTAGAATATGCATTCTTCATTAGAAGTCATTTAAAACATTGTTATTTTCTAAATGCAGTGATAAGCAGGTACATGTCTATAATTCCAGCAACTCAGGCTGATGAAGCAGGAGAACCACAAGTTCAACATCAGCTTGGAAAGCATAGTAAAACCCCTAGACAAAAACGCGGTTGGGGCGTTTACTTAATTCCTTGTATCTGTTTAAGGAAGCACAGTGACAATGTAAGACAGCAGTCAAGGCAGCAAGAAAAAAATATCCCAAGATAGAACACACTAAATTGTAGAATTAAATTTGTTCAAATATTAATTGCCAATCCCATTCTTAAAATCTCTAAGTCAGTGGTGTGACCCTTTGATAACTGACATTTTTATTTCATTGCAGTTGTCGGACAAGTAACCGTAAGAGCTTGATTGTAACCTCTAACACATCACCTACACTACCACGACCGCACTCCCCTCTCCATGGCCACACAGGTGAGTGCCTGCAGGTTAAGATGTTTTTAAAAGTGTTCACAGATACCAGACATCTTTCCTAATTATTACTTTGTGCAGATGCAGTAAATTATGTTGTCACGTCACTTGACTGACTAAAGCTTACAGATTTCTGGGTTTGTTTCTTTGTGTAGCAGAATGTTTTTACTTTACTTTAGTTATAAAGAAACATAAGCTGTTTCTTTGTTTGTCCTCTCAGCATTTCTTTTAGTCTTGTACGCACAGTTGGGCCAGGGGTATATTCTGTGTAACCTCAGTTCTAGTGTGTTATGCTGTGTTACAGCCCCAAGCATTTTGGGGCACGTGATGAGGGTCCAGTAATGTTTTGTCCTACTGTGCCCAAGAAACATGGTTCACAGTGTTTTTGTCTCATGGCTCTGGTTAACTGTCCTGTGTTAAACTGGGAGGAGGAAATAAAATTAGAAGAATTACTTGTTTTATAACGACATTGATTTTACATGTTGGAATTGAAGTGCATGACTTCTTGCATTTAATTTTTGCTCCATCTAGAATATGGGCTTCTAATGAAAGATCTAATTCTTACATGCATCCAAATGAGTAATATATAAAAATTATAGAATTCTATCAACTCAAGCACACGTTGCTTCCAAGGCAGGGGCAGAAAAACTCATGTGAATTGGCGTGTCTTTGGGTATAAAGCTGTATTCTTGTATCCTGTGGGATACAAACCCAGCTTTACATAAAGGACTACTACACCATTTGACTGTTTATTGCTATGCTGTTTGTTGCTACACTGTTTATAGCAGTTTTGAACCTAGAGTTAATAGAAATGGAGAATGATAGAACTGTGGTGGACCGATACGGCTGAAAAGATAAGAAGTATGAAATATAAATGATCTTTATTTTGAGAATGCAGGGAGAGACACCCCTGACCCCCTGGGGCATGTCATCTCCACCCTGGGGCATGGCATCTCTCCCTGGAACACGTGGAATGAAGGCATACATGTAGTTTAGGTTTGGGGTGGAACCTAAGGGGGGCATTAGGGATGCACAGGTAGCCCATTGGTCTTAGTTTGGCACCAGAGGTTGATTCCTAAGAGTGGGGGAGATAGGAGCTCCTTGGCTTTACCAGCTACAATGTCCAGCCTGAGTCAAAACTCTTTCAGAGAAGACTTGGGATCATTGGAAACAATTCAGAACTTGTGCTTGGGTTTCATAACCCATGGGTGCTACTGTCCTAAAGCAGGACCTTATAATTTTTGCCAGTGAAAGGGTACAGTAAAACAGGTCAGCATCTAGCTTAATAAAACAGGTCTATTTCTCTTGTTTTGTTTTCTTCTCACCATTCAGTGAGTCTTTGAAAGAAGAAAGTAAATGCATGTAGATTAGTTGTGAGCTTCCTGAGAATCTTGGGATTCTATAAATAAACTTTTTCCTCAAGAGAAGGATCTCATTTTAAACAGTGGCTGTCACATTAGAAGATACCAGCATAAGCACAGGGTTTTTAAAGAGATGGAAACATATCTCATGTTTTGAAACAAAGGGAGTTTATCATGTTTAGATAGTTTCCTCCAGTAAGTAGATTGGGTTCTGGATTAGGTAAATAGCTCCTTGTCCTAGAAATTTGTAAAACCTAGCCTGTCTTCCCTCGGCTTTTTCCTCATTCAGGAATAAATTTGTCTCATCTAGGCTTTGTACATAGTTGTTTCACAATTGTAATATGAATGCTAGACAGTACTTACTATTGGCCACTCTTCTCTAAAATGATTATTTCTCTATTTTGAGTTCTGACAGAGTTTAGACTAAATCTTTCCAGCTCAAGGGTTTATGCTTTTGATTGTGAACATTATTTAACCATTTGAGCCTGCTTGGGTCCTTTGAAGGTAACTCTTTGAGTTAATATGCTTAGTATTTCACAAATGTTAGCATCATCATTTTTTAGCTACTGAAAAGATATATATTATGTAGTTATTAGATAGAATATTCTGTACATGTTAAGTTCATTTGTTTATCATACAGTTTAACTCTGGTTTCTTTATTAGTTTTGCTATACTCAGTTGGGGCAGGCAATGTAGTGAATTGCTTCACACTTTTTTTTTTTGAGGCAGGGTTTTACCTATGTAGCTCAGGCTGGCCTTGAAAAGTGATCCACCTGCCTTAGCCTTAGTGCTGGGATTATAGGTATTTGCCACCATGCCAGCTGCCTACTTCTGATAGAGGAGTGCTAATGCATTCATAATAGGGCTATAATTTGTATTTGTCCCTGTTGGAGGGCCTGATTTGAATTCAGTCATTCCTACTGGCCTGACCCATTGGTAGTAAATGCATGGACTGTCCCATCAGACAGCTTGTACTAGTTCTCAGGGAGCCTTTGATTACACTTATGAAAGACATTTATTTAGCAAATCAGATGTTATCATATTAGTTCTTTAAGGAAAACATGAAAATGATATAGAGATTTGGAGTACAGCAGTTCTAAATGCATATTATGTACACCAGCAATGGGGCACTTGTAAGATTTCCATGTTAAAATTTATATATTTAACTGATAAGCTATTCATGAGTATAAATTTCTTTTAATTTAATGGAATAAATTTGTTGATTATTATAATAATTTTAATTGGTATGAATAGTATTAATATGTATATTTGGGCAATAATTATTCAAATTTAAGCAACTAACTAGATTTGGTCCAGAATTTTTTAATGCTTTAATTTTTAATTATTTTATTAATAAAAGGACCAATAAAAATGATTAGACCTGTTTGTACTACTTAATGGCTCAAGCCACCCGATGGGATGGTTGTGTGTACCACTGATGGTTCAAGCCAGTTTAAACATGTTTAAAGTCTCTGCTGTCATGGAATTATCCAATCCTGTGGTTTTGCCCTTGTATATTTTGATCTTTTGTTTTTAGACACATAAAAATTAAGAATTATTTAGTCCAAGCCCAACATGGTGGTTTTCACCTATATTACCAATACTCAGGAGACTGAGGCAAAACCATTGCTGTCAGGTTGAGGCTACCCTGGGCTATATAGTAAGATCGTGACCATTTTAAACTATATTGCAAGACCCTGCCTCAAAAAAAAATTATGTTCTCTTGAAGTACTGACTTCTTGATCATTATGTAAAGCCTTCTTTTATCCCTAATAACTTTCCTTGCTGTTTTACCTGAAATTAATAATGTCTATTCCTGCTTTCTTTTGGTTTACTCTGACAGTCTTAATTGATATTGTCTTTAGACCATTGACACCTGTGGTTATTGATATAGTTGGATTAATACTTACCATATTTGCTACTGTTAATGGGGTTTTGGAGTTTCTTTCTATAGAATTTTTTAGGTTCTTTCTGTGCTGAATAAAGAATAAGTCAAGAATAGCACAGAAGATAGCAAGATTTTATGTTTACTAAAGATATCAAAAGAAAAAAAAGAAACATGCTCTGCACAGCAAGTTACAAATGTAACTGATAAAAGCAGTACATTCTATAGAGTGAGAGCAAACCCCTGGGAAAGAGAACACCATGGTTGAGAGCTTAGTGGTAGCCATGTTTCGTATCTTCTACTCTTCAGGCTGACATCAAGACTAGCCCCTCCTGTCAAAACCTACTGAAGTTCTCACAAGTAAAATTGAAGATACTACTCTCTGATTGGTTCCAGGTATAGGGCTTTGAGATGTGTTCTGTGCATGTGACCTGGAACTCTGATCTACAGGTCAGACCCATTCACCTAGCCAGTTTACCATTCCCTGTTTCACTACTGTTCTCAAGTTTATTTTCATTTTTCAGCAGTTTTCTTCCTTTTTTTGGTTTAATTGGGCATTTTACAGATTCCATTTCATTTTCTCTCATTTCTTATCATATCAGTATTATTATTTCTTCATCAGCATCATCATCCTTCAGAGTCTTATTAAGTTGCCCAGATGGAGTTCAAATTTGTGTTTCTTCTTCCACAGCCTCACAGAGTGCTTGGGATGCATATATAGGGATGCATCACCATACACAGCTGCTTCTTTGTTTTTTTGTTTTGGTTTGATTTTTGGTGTTTTGAGAGAGGGTTTCACTGTGTACTTCAAGCTAGCCCTGGACTCATTTTGTAGCCCAGCCTGGCCTCAAATTCAACGTGATACTCAGTGGTTCAGTTTGCCAAGTGCTGACATTGCAAGTATGTACCACTATACTCCACATCTTGTTTTGATCTTGTTTTAACATTCCTTAAAAGGTAAGTCTGCTGGCATCTTAGTTCCTGTTTTGTTATTTGAGTATTTATTTCTCCTTCACTTTTGAAGAATGATTTCACAGCACGCTGGGTGTGGTGATACATGCCTATGATCACAGCACTTTGCAAGTTGACACAGGGAGATTGCTATGCATTCAAGGCCTGCCTGGACTACATGTGATGGCTAAAAATGACAGGACTCCAAAAATGAAAAAGAAAGCACTTTATTAGCTGAGCTCAGTGGGTGACACTGTCCCAGGGATCAGTCAGGGAAGTGTGCCCTAAGCAAAGGGCTGCAGTGGTTTAAAAACCAGCAAACTGCAAGGGGAGGGGTCAGGATCTTAAGATCAGCTTGTCTCCATAAAAGGTAATTTGGTCTTCCAAGAAAAGCAGCAAATCACAAGGGGAGGGGTCAGGGTCTTACAGGAACCAGGAAGGCAGGGAGAGAATTACATGGTGGATGTGTTGCAAGATTGCAAGTTAAACAGCTATTACACAAGGTTTACAGAAAGAGAACAGGTTATAAAGGCACAATAAGTAATAAATACATCACATTTTGAGTTTCTGAGCTTATAACATTTCCCCACTGCTTTATGTCATTGAGTTAAATCTTTGACTCTATTGCATAACCATGTGTGGGTAACGGGCTATATTCTTCTTGCTTAAGTATAAGCATTTTAACAGCTTGAAATCGGTCCTGGATGTGATGTAGTAGGTACCTTATAATATATGGTCCAATGGTTAAATCAAGTAAGAAGAGAATAACTGGTCCTATTAGAGCTGAGAGCAGAGTGGTCAGCCAGGGAAATATCAAGAACATATTCTGAAACCAATTCTGGTTCTTTTGTCATTGCTCTCCTTTATGGAGCCTTTTTCTAAACTGGTTCATACTGTCTTGTATGACTCCAGAGTGATTAGTATAAAAACAGCAAGCCTCTCCCAGTGTTACACATAGACCACCTTCTTTCATAAACAATAAATCCAAACCTCTATGGTTTTGGAGGACCATTTCAGCCAAAGAGCCTAGTGACTCTTCTAGGTTAGAAACTGAATGTTCTAAAACCGCTAGAACTTCATCTATGAGGGCACTCAACTCATGGTAATTTTTGTCACCCATTGTTAAACTTGCAGTGCCTAAAGCTGTAGCTCTGGATAGACCCAATCCCATAAGGGTTGGGATTAAGACAGTTGCCGCTTGAGGTGTCTGAGAAAAGTCTGATTCAAGATTTAGATGTTCTCATCCACTTGTGCCTGAATACCAATAAACTTGGGGAAACACCTGGACCAGGACACACAACTCGGCTTTCATAGTAAAAATGTCTAACATGATATAAGGAGTCAGCCCTAAAGTACAGGTGAACCTTTTGGGGCCTCTAAAAGCTGGCTTGGCGAATATGTAACATTGTGTATTCCAATTGGATTAAGGAACATATTAGTATAAGGGACTAGAGCTGAGATCATAGGCAGTGGATTGAATACAAGTTCCATTTCCTTTAACATTTCCTAGAGTTAGGATAGTTTTTTTTTTTTTTTTTTGTACTGGAGATCAAGCTCATGACCTTGCACTTGTACCACGGAGCTAAATCCCCAGCCCAGGATAGGTTTTTGTCCCCACCAACAAGAGGTGTTAGAATCCAAGATGGTGGAATTCTGGATCTGGAAAGAGGCATTTGAGCTCATAGAAGCCTGTAGAGCTACCCCTAAAAGGGAGGCTGTGGATCTAAGCATAGCCAGCAGTCCTGAGGAAGACTGGGATTGCTGTGATTGAGGTATTGGAACCTTACGTCCAAGGGGCTATATAGGTCAGAAATAAGCTGACAAAGTTGCAGTAAGGGAGTAGTTAGGTTGGTTATAGGAACAGTAGTAGGGGGCGGCTTGAGAACTCTTTAATAGGGGGAGCAAGTGGGGCTAGTGCCCCAATAGCTGGTCCAGTTAGGTGATCAGTGGCTCGTCTCATATTGATATGGAAAATTGTTCCAAGGTCATACCCAGACACATAAAGTCAAATGTCCCAGGTTTTTCCCCCTTTCCATGAGTACTGGTGGACTTATCTAAAATTAAATATGAAGGGGTTATGATTTAGTTTTGAGGCCACAATTTGGTTTTGAGGATCTTCTGAGATCTGTGAAGGGATCGTTTTTGCCCCATGGGGAAATGGACTCGCATCCCCAGTAGTTACAATAAAATTGATTGAGCCCCTCACAGAGTTCATTATGGCGAGGGTTTCCAGATGACTGTTCTTGGGGACAAACATAAAACTGTACATTCTGTAAATGCCATTGGCCCTTAGAACTACGGCAGTCATAGAGGTCTTCAGATGTTCCTCTGTTTTGGGATGAAGCCCATTTATTACTGACTCCCAAGTTAGCAGAGTACGTTTAGAAGGTCTGGTAGCCCATGATGTTACATAGGTCCGTGACCAGGACAGCATGGGAAGTAGTATTTTTGGCTGTGAACTTGCCAGTTAAGGCATTTGGTTAGTTCCCCGGTATAAAGGGATGGATTATGCTCGAGAGATAATGTAAGAGATAATGTAACCATTTCCCAACAGGTGAGAGAAACTAACATTATCAGAAATGTTTTGACAATTTGAGTTTCAGAAGATGTTCAGTCCAAGTAACAGTCCACTTATCTATATCCTGGAGTATCTGGAGGGAGGATCTTATCATGAGAGTGGTGTGTCCAGGCTGGTTTTCCAGCCACCTTGACGGCCGTGGGAGTACTGAGAACAACGGTGTATAGTCCAGTCCAGCATGGTTCAGGGAGGAATTGCAAGAATGACATTTGAGCAGCACTTGATCTCCTGAGCTTTCAGCTAGAGGGGCATCTGGTGTGTGTGGCTTGGCTTGGGGGGTCTCAAAAGAGCTGGTGAATGGAAGTCAGCACAGGTTGAAGAGCCTGTAGGGACTTAATTAAACTGTGGTTAGCAGTCTCAGCCAAATGAGTACTATGGAGTATAACACAAGTGCAGGAGGACAAAAAGAAGGAGACTCACCCAGGTTTTGCCAGACTCTAGAATCAATTTGCTAAGTGTTTCTTTCAGAGTTCGGTTCATCCTTTCAACTTGACCTGAACTTTGGGGATGATAGGTGCAGTGAAGTTTCTAGTCAATCTACGATAACTGAGCAATGTTATTAGTGATGGAAGCTATGAAAGCTGGGCCATTGTTGGACCCCATGGATAAGGAAAGGCTGAATCTAGGAATTATCTCACATAAAAGCTTTTTGACAATAATTGTGGCTGATTCGGTCTTCATTGGGTATCCCTCAGTCCACCCGGTGAAAGCGTCTACCAGAACAAGTAAATACTTATGTCCATGAAGTCCTGGTTTCCCCATGTTTGTGAAATCAATTTCCCAGTGTTCTCCAGGAAAAGTCCCTTAATATCAAATCCCTTCTTGGATAGTAGTGGCTTTGGCATTTACCTGCAGACATTTTGAGCATCTTTGACTGACTTCCTTTGCCAGTTGAGTCAGTTTAGGAACTAAGTATCTGTTCCAAGCTCCTCAGCTAATTTAGAACCCCCTAGGTGTGAGGCTTTATGGATTTGAAAAATAAGTCTCTTCCGATAGCAGCAGGTACTAAAATTCATTTGTCTGGCAACTGAAACCAATTTTCAGGGGGTATCTGTTTTGCTTTTAGTTGTCTTGCTAGTTCTTGGTCTGATTTGGAATAGATCAATTGAGGCAGGCAAGGGGGTGGCAGAACTGGCAGCAAAAGGGTTGTAGGTTGTATAGGTGATCTCAGAACTGCTTCTCAAGCACTCTTAATGGCCAACACATTTCCTATAGTTATTGGGTCCTTTCCTGTTTGGTGGGCCTTGCAATGCACCACTGCAACAGATTTGGGTAGCCAGATGGTGGTTAACAAGTCCAGGATTAAAGGGGCGTTTTTAATTTTTGAAGCAGCAGAAGTCAGAAGCCCTCTTTCTTGGTAAATGGCCTCATGTACATGAACAGTAGCAAAAGTGGAATGGCTATCTGTGTAGATAGTTGCCCTTAGATCCTTAGCCAATTTTAGGGCCACTGTGAGGGCAATGAGTTCAGCTCTCTGAGCAGAGGTACCTTGATTCAAGGGTTGGGCCCAGATAACCTGTGTCTGTGTGTCATAGCTGCCCCGCCCTTATTTACCTTCGGAGAGAAAGCTACTGGTGTCAGTAACGTATTCAACATCTGGATTTTCTAATGGAAGATCAGTAAGGTCCTGATGAAGGCTGGCAATTGCAGAGAGCAGGTCCTGGCAATCATAAGAACCTGTGGATCATCATCTGGTAATAGGGTTGCTGAATTTAAGACAGTAGTTTTTCTGAATTCAGTGAGGTTAGAGTTAAGCAAGAGGGCCTGGTATTGTATGATCCTTGCATTTGAGAGCCATCTGTCAGGTGGGGCCCTAAAGAGGGTTTCTAGTGCATGAGGTGCCACAATTTGGAGTGTCTGTTCAAAGGTTAATTTATTGGCCTCTTTCACTATCAAGTCAGTAGCCACCATGGCTTGAAGGCAGTTTGGCCAGCCCGAAGAGACTGAGTCCAGCTTTTTTGAGAAATAAGTAACTGGGCAGCACCATGGCCCCAACATCTGAGTTAGTACCCCCTTTAGTATTCCATGCTGTTCTGCAGTGAACAGCAGGAAAGATTTGGTCAAATCTGGCAAGGCCAATGCTGGAGCTTGGGCAAGGGCCAATTTTAGTTTGTGGAATGCTTGACTTTCCTTCTCCATCCAAACGGGTGGGTCGGAAGGGGTTCCCCCAGTTGCAGTGTGAAGGGGTTTTGCCAACTTAGCAAAGTCCAGTATCCATAGGCAGCAATAGCAAAAATTCTTGGTTTTTTTTTTGTCTTCTTCCTTTTTATCGGTACCAGGGATCGAACTCACGACTGCCTGCTTCCAAGGCAGGCGCTTATGCCGCTGAGCTAAACCTCCAGCCCAATAGCAAAAATTCTTGAATCTGCCTGTTAGTCTGGGGTTCAGGAATCTGGAGGATGGTCTGAACTCTTTTGTTGGAAAGTGAGCATTTTCCTTCAACAAGCGGTATCCTAGGTAAGTCACCTCTTGTGTGCATAGTTGGGCCTTTTTAGCTGAAACATGGTATCCCAGGCTACTGAATGCATATAATAAATCTTGAGTGACCCATAGGCAGCTTTCATAGTCTGGGGCTGCCAGCAGGACATCATCAACATATTACAACACTGTGACTCCAGGGTGCTCACTACAGTATTCTTGGAGGTCCTTACTCAAGGCCTCCTCAAACAAGGTAGGAGCATTTTTGAACCCTGTGGAAATCTGGTTCAGGTCAATTGGCAAAAACTTTTCGTGTCTGAGTCTGTTCATTCAAAAGCAAAAATCGGTTGACTTACCAGTGCAATTGGAAGAGTGAAGAAGGCATCCATGAGATCCAGAACTGAATACCAAGTCTGTTCTGGAGGCAAAAGACTTAGGAGTGTATAAGGATTCAGGACAGTGGGGTGAAGAGTAACAATATGCTTATTTACCTCTCTTAAGTTCTGGACTGAATGATAGTCTGTAGTTCCAACCTTTTGGACAGGGAGCAATGGGGTGTTCCAGGCTGAAATACAGGGTATTAAAATATTTGCTTCCTTTAATCTCTGTATGTGCTTTGAGATTCCCATTCGGGCTTGGAGGCTGAGTGGATATTAGTGCACCCTGATACATGAGGCAAAAGTTCTATGACTAAAATGACCAGTCTCAGAGGACTAGACAACAGGGTGCATAAAGAGATCCAGCAACTTGGCTTGAAGTTCTGAGGATATGTTTGGCGGCTTAGCCATCAATAGATGTCCCTCAGTAATAGGACAGGTTATCAGAAGATATATGGGTGAGTCTTCAGTAGCTAGTGTATCTCCATGATGAACAAGGGAATTGCCCCCAGAAAAGCTAATATTTGCTTGGAGCTTATGAAGTAGATCTCGGCTAAGCAAAGGTTCAGGTCGTTCAGGTACCACAAAGAAGGAGTGAGTTAAAGTCTGATTTTCCAAATGGGTGATCTTAGTTCATGTCTAGGGGTAACATTGGATGTTGCCTGTTGCCCCTTGAATGGCTATTTTAGGATAACTCCCCAAGAAGGTGTTGTAATACCAAGTAACTGGCTCTAGTGTTGACCAAGAAATCTGTGGGTTGCCCCCGCCACAGTCAAGGTTATCTGGAGTTTGGGGGTAGCAGATGAACCCTGAAATTGACAATCCTTTTCTAGTAAGACCCGAGGGGTAGTTTCGCCTTTTTCTAGTTTGGCCTTTAGTTTTGGGCAATCTTTTTTCCAGTGCCCCAACTCTTTGCAATATGCACATTGATTCTTGCCTACTAGGGTCTTTTGTTGTAGATTTTTTCCCTTTTGGCTTGAGTATGCCCTTCCACTAGTACAGCCAAGATCTTGGTTAATTTCTTCTCTTGTGGGTCTCCCCTATTGTCAAAAACCTTTTGGGCTATCTTTATCAATTGACCTGTCATCATCCTTTCAAAACCCTCTAACTTTTGTAATTTTTGCTTAATATCAGAGGCCAACTGAGAGACAAATGCTATATTGATAGCTCATCTATTTTCTGGTGCCTCTGGGTCTATAGGTGTATATATACGATAGGCCTCTAGGAAGCACTAGAGGAAAGCCTATGTAGAATCAGAAGCCAATTGTCTCATCTCAGTTACCTTTGATAGATTAGTCGGCTTTTGGGTGGCAGCTCAGAGTGCCATAAGAGTCTGGCAATACCGATCGAGAGCCTCCTTACTGCCATCTGCTTTGGGGTCCCAGTTGAGGAAGATCAGAGGGAAAACAGCATTGAGTCTCATCAGGTCCCAAGTAGGTTCCCTGTTAGTGTCAAGGACAGATCAGTGCACCAGTGTACGAATTCGCTCATGTTCCTCAATGTGAAAAAAGTCTGTAAAAGCTGTTGGCAGTCATGTGAGGTCGGCCAATGAGTGAAACATATAGTCTCAAAGAGAGATATTAGTGCCTGAGAGTCCTCAGAGAAAGGCGGGTTCTGTAATTTCCAGTTGTACAGATCACTAGTAGAGAAGGGGACATAGGTGAAGAAAGATCCCTGAGAGGAGTCCAATGGAGGGACTTCTTGGATGGGTAAAATGGAGGGTAAGTTTGTGGAGTCAGGATGGGTGCTGAGGAGGGTTGTGGGGGACAATGGCTGCAAGTACGGGTGGACTGGAAGGGGTAGGGGCCCGCAGAGAGGTAGCTGATGAGCTTGGGGAATCCAAGGGCAGTAAGATGGGGGTCAGGAAACAGCAGGGGAATCATCGGGAAGAGGTAGAACAGCATGAGAAGGTGACACCTTAGTTTTCATCATTGTCATGAGAGGAGGTTGCACCCGCCAGGGTTCTTCTTGTAGGAGTTTTCATATCCACAAGGGTAGATTCTGGATCAAGTCAATCAAACTTTAATATAGACTGCTTGATCAGAGTGCATGGTCGGCTTATGAGGGGGCCCAATAATGACTTGATGGACCTGTTGAGAGATTTATAAGTTAGAAGTTCCCTGTGAAGGCCATCCGACACCAAAGAAAGGCCATTCGAGTTCACAGAATGTTCTTAGTTTCTTAGGGTAGACAAGGTCTCCATATCCGGCAGCTTGATCCCTAAAATGCTTAAAATGATTAAGAAAAGTTGCAAAGGTCATAAGGGAGAGGAGGCCATGTGGCCCATAATGGTGGACATGTAAGACAGGGGTACAGATGAGTAAACACAGAATGTCAGAAGCTTGCTACAAAGACAAAGAAGATGACGAAAACTCGCCACAAGGACAAAGACAAGAGGGCGGAAACCTGCCCAAATGGGAGCAAAATTCCCCAAAGTTGGTGACATGTTGCCACAAAAAGGGATCAGACTTAGCACTCTAATTTCCCCAAAGTATGGTGCATCACAAGAACAAAAACATGAACAAAGGACATGAAACAAAACAAAAGTAACAAATACCTGTCAGTAAGAAGAAGCCACGTTTCCAAAAAAAGATCTTGGTGTCTAGTTCCTCAGGAGTGTCCGATTCATCCGAGGATTAGAAGTCCAGGGGTTGAACCCTGAGAAAGGTGGGATCCCGGATGAGACCCCAAAATGTGATGGCTAAAAATGATGGACTCCAAAACTGAAAAAGAAAGCACTTTATTAGCTGAGCTCAGTGAGCAACACTGTCCCAGGGATCAGTCAGGGAAGTGTGCCCCGAGCAAGGGGATGTACAGGTTTAAAAAGCAGCAAACCGCAAGGTATGGAGTCAGGGTTTTAGAATCAGCTTGTCTCCATAAAAGGTAATTTGGTCTTCCAATAAAAGCAGCAAACCACAAGGGGCGGGGTCAAGGTCTTACAGGAACCAGGAACGCAGGGAGAGAGTTACATGGTGGGTGTGTTGCAAGATTACAAGTTAAACAGCTATTACACAAGGTTTACAGAAAGAGAACAGGTTATAAAGCGACATTAAGTAATAAGTATATCACATTTTGAGTTTCTGAGCTTATAACACTACATAGTGAGTTCAAGGCCAATGTGACCTACACAGCAAGACCCTGTCTCAAAAAAAAAAAAAAAAAAAAAAAAGCAAGATACAAAATTCTAAGTTGGTTATTTTTCTGTCCCTCTCTCAATTCTTACATTTCTCTTAAATTTCTCGTTCCCTAGCTTCTGAAGACAAGACAGATGTAGTCCTTGTTTTTGCATTCTCTTAATGCAGCTTTTTCAAGATTTTATTCTAATCTTTGATTTTTTTACTATTTTTTGACATTTTAACAAATTTTATTAGTACATTTTTTTTCTCCAGATTTTATTGGTATATTTTAGATATACATAATGATAACATTCATCTTAGGGAGTTTGTACTTGTACATGATATATCTTGCTTCCTTTTTCTTATTCCTCTTCCCTCCCTTCAACTCCACTTCCCCTCATTATTCACAAAAGCCTTCTTTTCATTTTTTCCTATTTTTTCTGGCCTATTCTTTTCTTCCTCCCTCTAACTTCCCTTCTTCTCTCCCTATTTACATGTTGTTATGGTTGATACATAGTGTCATCTTAAGAAGTTTAGAAGTTTAACTGAGAGAATCAGCAGGAAGCCAGGATCCTAAATATCTTCATCCTGTGCAAGACGAGGACACAGAGATTTTGTGAGTGCTACACCTGCCCTGGGTGGAGGGGTGGCCTGTGTACAATATAAGGGAGGAGAAGAGGGTTGTTTTCCCTTTTTGCTCTGGCTGCTGCCTTGAAGTGTTGTACCAGTACCATGCCACCCTGCTTTGGAGCCAGCTAATTATGGACTGAAACCTCCACAAACAGTGAGCTAAATAAACCATTCCTTCCTTCATTTTGCATGTTGGATGTTTTGTCCCAGCAACTAGTGAAAAGTAAACAAGACAGAATTTGGTACCCGTGAAGTGGGGCCGCTGCTGTGACTATACCTGACCATGTGGTTCAAGAGCTTTTGGGAATGCTTTGTGGGAAGGGTTTGGAAAGATTCAGAGATGTCACCTGAAAGAGTAGCCCTGGAATGCCTTAGGCTCTTCTGTATGGGAGATTCTGATCAGAATTCCAGATTAGATTCTGATCAGAAAACCAGAAAGCTGATAGATATCCTTCCAGTAAAGACCAGGCTTGGGAGATTTCTGCAGGCAAAAAGGACTGCATTGGGTGTTGGGCTCTACATGGTGTGTTATGGCTTGGCAGAAAGTTTGTCTGCAATTTTCTCTTGTCCAGAGACTTTGCTTGAGATGGAAATTAAGGGTGGCAGACTAACTAATCTGGCAAAAGAAATTTCAAGCAGGCTAAGGCAGTGGCATAGGTGTTGCTGGGGGCTTTTTGCCAGATTTATGTTGCAAATCAAGAACAAAGAGTCCAACAGGATGATTTTAAAATGTTGTGGGTTTGGCCAGAAAGAAGCTCCAGTAAAGCTGTGGACTGTAAAGACAGAGCTGAGATCACATTGCTGAGAAGGAACAAAAAAAATAAACAAGATGACCTGAAAGCATCACAGGAAGAGTCCCTACACTTTGTGGCCTCAAACCTGCAAAAGTGAAAGACTTTTTTTGGAGGAGAGAGCCATAGAGCACCATAATCCACAATGGCAGTGAAGTCTGCACAATATTCCAGAGTTGCAGCAACATAGAGAATTTGTTCCTCAGAATCAGATTCATAGTGCTCAGCGATCTAAGCACTCAACCCGTACAGCCAAGAGAGAGTAAAGCCTGGCTATTTCTCCAACTGGCAGCAGACCTAAGCATCATCCACATGGTGCTGGTTTTAGGTGCATATAGAATTCAAGAGTTCTGAGGTTGAAAAGGCTTCCACCTCAATTTCATAAGGCCTGGGAGGCCCCTGAGAGGACAGTATGTGAAACTGTGAGTGTGAAGGCAAAGGTGCAGTGGAGAACCCGGAAGTTTGGAAAAGCCAGGAACATGGATCATCTAAGGAAACTTAAAAAGAGGGAGCAAAGCCAGCCTAAGAAAGAAGCCATGGGATCTGTAACAATCAGAATTGCCATAGGAGTGGAGTCACACAAGCCCTTTGGAGCTCACAGTTTGCCACAGATTGCCTCAAGTGGTACACATGGAAATACAGAACTTAATGTATACCCTGCTGGATTTTGGACTTGCTTTTGTCCCAATCCTCTGTAACCTCTTATTTGTTACTTTTGGAATGGGAATGTTTATCTTGTGCCATTGCATGTTGGAAGTGTTTAACTTTGTTTTCATTTGTTCAAGAGCTTGCAGCTAAGGTTAACAATTACATCTCAGAGAAAATTTAGGGCTTAAACTTTTCAGCAATGTTGAAACTATTAGGACATTGGCAACTCTTGCAGATGGACTAAATGCCTTTTGTATAACGGGATGTGCATGAGTCTTTTGTATAAAGGGATGTGCATGAGGGGTCCAAGGACAAAATACTAAGAATAAACATGACTTTGTATCTGGGGGCTGGTTTGACAGGGGGTGGATAGTTATGATTGATACATTGTCTGTCAATTTGAGAAATTTATAAGTTTTAACAGAGAGACTTATTAGGGTGCCAGGATCTGTACTTTGTAAATATCCTTATCCTGTTTAAGAAAAGGGCATAGAGATTTTGTGAGTGCTACAGCCACTGGAGTGGGGTGGTGGTAATGGCCTGTGTACAGTATAAGCGAAGAAAAAAGGGTTATTCCCCCTTTGGCTCTGTCTGCCTTCAAGTGTTCCCCTAGTACCATGCCACCCTGCCTTCGAACCAGGCAGGGTGATTATAGACTGAAATCTCCACATACAGTGAGCTAAATAAACCGTTCTTTCATTTTGGGTGTTGGGTGTTTTGTCCCTGCAAGGAGAGAAACATGTTTTCTTCCCATTTCCTAGTATCTGTTATACATTTTGGTCCTTATTTACACTTTCCGTTTCTCACACTGGAGAATGCACTCAACATGTGTATTTTAAGACTATACTTAAGAGTATAGTCTGAAGGTGCATCCATTTACCTAAATATGTCTTATGCCTATCCTTCTTTGTAGCAGAGTAGTACTACACCATATTAAAAAAACCCCACATCTTTATCCATTCATCAGTTGACAGGCATCTGGGCTGTTTCCAAGATTTAGCTATTACAAACTGCCGCTATAAACATGGATGCGTGTATATTGCTGTGGTTTGATGCTTTTAATTCTTTAAAGCATCAAGAAATACCAAGAAGAGGAGGAGGTGGATTGAATGGAACCTCTAGTTTTAATTTTTTGAGGAATCTTGATAGTGATTTCCACAGTGTCTGCAACAGTCTGTACTCCCACCAACAATGGAGAATGGTTCCTTTCTCCACAGCCCCTCCAGCATTTGTTTGTTAACATCTCTTAGTGAGATGAAATCTCAGTGTTGTTTTAATTTCCATCTCTCAAATGACCAGTGATGTTGAGTTTTTTTTCATATATTTATTTTCTGTTTCTACTTCTTCATGAGAAGTGTCTATTTGTTTCAGATAACCATTTTTGGTTGGATCTGTACATTTTGGGAATCGGGCTTTATTTTGAGTTCTTGAATTTTCTAGGTATTATTTCTTTGTCTTAGAGACAGCTGTCAAAAACTTTTTTTCCCACATGTTGGTTGTCTCTTCACTCTCTTCATGGTTTATTTTGTTGTGCAAAAACTTTTAAATATGGTGAGATCCTAGGTGTTGATTCTTTGTCTTATTTCCTGTGGGATCAGAGTTTTGCTTATAAAGTCTTTGCCTACACCGGTGTCTTTAAGAGTTCTATCTATTCTATCTAATGTAGTGTTTCTGTTTTAATATTATATCTTTGGTACATTTTGACTTAAATTCAGTGCATGTTGAAAGATAGGGGTCTAGTTTTAATCTTCATCATGTGGAAAAGCAGTTTTTCCAGCACCAGTTATTAAAGAGGGTATCTTTCTTCAAGTGAAAGTAATTGACTCCTTGTCAAAGATAAGATAGTTGACCATGTTTGGATTTGTTTCTACATCTTCTAATCTATTCCATTGAATCTGGGGTCAGTTTTTGTTTGTTTGTTTGTTTTTTGTCAATACCATAGTGTTTTTATCATAGTAGCTTTGTAGTATAATTTCACTTCAGGGATTGTGATGTCCCCTGCCTTGTCTTTGTTGCCCAGAATAGCTTTTGTTATTCTAGGTCTCTTTTGGTTCCAAATTAATTTTAAGATTGTTTTCTCTTATTTTGTGAGACAATGTGGTTGGAATTTTGATTGGGACTGCATTAAATTTGTATAAAATTATTGAAAGTATGACCATTTTTACTACATTGGTTTTTCCTACCCAAAAATAAGGGATATCTTTCTTTTTTTCTGATACCCCCTTCAATCTCCCTTTTTTTATTTTTTATTGGTACCAGGGTTCAAACTCACAACCGCCTACTTGCAAGGCAGGTGCTTATACTGCTGAGCTAAATCCCCAGCCCCTCCTTTTTTTTTTTTAACAATACTGTACTTTTTAATGTTTTAAGTTTTTCAGTGCTATTGTGAACAGTGTGATTTCCTTTATCTCTGGGTTAGTGAGTTTGTTATTTGTGTGCAGGAAGGCTATGGATCTTTTGAGTATTGACTTTGTATCATGCTACACTACTGAACTTGATTATTAAGTCTAAAAATCTCTTGGTGGGGTTTTTGGGATCTTCTGTGCAGGCTACCATGTCATCTGCAAATAATAATAATTTAGTTATTTTTTGGTGAGAGGCAGTACTGGAATCAAAGTCAGGGCCTCACACTTGCTAGTCAGGCACTGTGCTGTTGAACCATCGCTGCATCCTTAAAATGAATTCTCTTTGGTCAGCTATATCCCTGGCCATAATGAAAATTTAACTTCTTCCTTTCCTATCCTTATTTCTTTTACTCATCTAATTGCTCTAGTTAATTTTTCCATGATAATAGTAAGAGTAATGATACTGAATATCTTTGTCTTGTCCTGATAATCAGAGTGAAAGCTTTCAGTTTCTGTCCTTTTGGTATGATGTTTGATGTTGGTTTCTCATAGATGGCTTTTATCCAATTGAGATGAAGTGCATCTATTTCAATTTTCTGTAGAGTTTTTATCATGAATGAATGCTGGACCTTCTCAAAAGCTTTTTCTGCATCTATTGAGATGATCATGTGGTTTCTGTCCTTGGCTCTGTTAATGTGGTGTGTTACATTTATTGATTTACATATGTTGAACCATCCCTGCATCCTTAAAATGAATCCTGTTTGGTCATGGGGTATAATCTTAATGATTTACTACATTCTTTTTGCTAGTATCTTATTGAGGATTTTTGCAACTATATTCATTAAGGAGATTGACCGGTAGATTTGTTTGGTTTGGTTTGGTTTGGTTTGGTTTGGTTTGGTTTGGTTTGGTACTGGGGATCAAACTCACAACCTTAGACTTGCCAGAGAGGTGCATCCTGAGCTAAATCCCCAGCTAGTTTTCATTTTTGATTGGATCCTCCTCTGGTTTTCCTATCAGAGTAATGCTTGCTTCTAGGAATGAATTTGGGAGTATCATTTCCCTTTCAGTTTTGTTGAAGAGATTGAGAAATAGTGGTGTTAGGTCTCTTCTAAATTTCTTGTAGGATTTAGCATGAATTTGTTGGGGCCTAACCTTTTCTTTATTGGTAGGTCTTCAATTTTATTGACTGATATTTATATATTTAAAATTTTTATATGTTCTTGGTTCAACTTTGGTAATTTGTGTGTATCTACGAATCTGTCCATTTCTTCTGTTTCCAACTTAATAAAATACAGATTTTCCATCTTATTAGAATATAGATTGTTGGAGTAGGTACTGATGATCTTATAGATTTTTCCAGGATCTGTTGTGATTTAAACTTTTTCATGCCTAATTGTGTCGATTTGAGTTCTTTCTTTCTTTCCTTCTTTCTTTTGGGTTTGTCAATTTTATTTATTTGATTTTTTACAGAGCCAACTCTTTGGTTCATTGATTCTTTATATTGTTTTCTTAGTCTCCATTGCATTAATTTCTGCTCTGATCTTTATAATTTCTTCCCTTGTGCAAGCATTCAGCTTTACTTAACCTTCCTTTTCTAGCAGTTTAAGGTGCAACATTAAGTTGTTTATTTAAGCTTGCTCTGATTTTCTGATACTGGAATTCACTGGTATAAATTTCCTATGTAGAACTACTTTCATGGCATTCTGTAAGTTCCAGTGTGTTGTATTGGCTTTATTGCTTAATTGTATAAACTGTCTAATTTTTTAAATTATATCTGTGATCCATTGGTTGTTCAGAAGGACGTTGTTTAATTTCCATACATGTATGAAGCTCTTGTGGTTTCTTTTGCCATTGATTTCTCATTTCATTACACTATGGTCTAATAATATGGAGGGGGTAATTTCATTTTCTTTGAATCTGCTTAAGAATGTTCTGTGAGCTAGTATGTAGTCTATTTTTTAATTTTAGTTTAAAGAGAAATAAAATTTCAAAACAACAATTGGGGTTAACAATGGTATATACATTGCATATTGTTATCTTCAAATCAGTTACTTAGAGTACAAGACTTCTGCATTTCATTGTCGAACAGTTAGCACAAACCTTTCTCTTCAATGAACTCAGAGAAATCAGTAGTCTGAATATCTCTCTTTTTTTTTTTTTTTTTTTGTCTATTTGAGACAGAGTCTCGCTATGCAATGCAGGCTGGCCTTGAGCTCACTTTATAGCCCAGGCTGGTCTCGAACTCACAACGATCCTCTTGCCTCAGCCTCCCGGGTGCTGGTATTACAGTCATGAGCCACCATGCCCAGCTTATACATGCATTTCTGATTTATTTCACTGAGTATGATCTCAAGTTGCATCCATTTATCTATAAAAGTCTTAAGTTTATCCTTCTTTATGACTGAGTAGTACTCTTTTGTATAAAAAAATCACATTTTTTTTATCCACCTCAGTTGATGGGCATTTAGATCTAGCTATTACAAATTGTGATGCTATAAACTTAGGTACACATATATCAATGTGGTATGATGTTTTTAATTTTTCTGGGAAGAAGCCCAGAAGGGGAATAGCTGGGTCAAATGGAACCTCCAAACCTTGTTTTTTGAGGAATCTCCACAGTGATATCCATAGAGGTTGCACCAGTCTATACTTCCACTAGTACTGGAGAAGGGTTCCTTTTCCCCCACAGCCCCTCCAGCATTTTAAAAAAAAAATTTTTAAGGAGGGTAAAATTAAACAGAACAAAAAAGATCATAAGAAAACAATTTAAGAAACAGATTTCAAAGCAAGACCACTGGAGATCTTCACTGTCTATCATGTTGTCTCTTCCAAATAGTTGTCCTTATCTTCACACACAGTGAATACATACTGAACAGTATAGTACTAAACTGATCAGAACAGGATGATGAAGGCAATTTAGGTCTTCAAGACCAGGCAATAGGGAAGTCACCAATGGTTGCCGTAATGTCTCTCGTTCTCTTCGAAATAGTTGTCCATATCTTTACATATGTTGAAATTAAACAAAAGAAAATAGACTAATAGCACTCTGAACAAAGAATAATAGGATTGTTAGATTTGATATCATAATGCTACAGAATTAGCACTGGGTATCTTAGTGTCTCTTCAGAGTATCTGTTCATTAACCGTGCATTGTGTAATCTATTCTCATAAACTGTTTAGAAGTTCTACACATGCGTGAATTGCTACATGTATACTCTAGCCTTTCTGTATTAGAGGGTAAAATAGATCAAAATAAGAGAACAAAACAAATTCCTAGAAAAACATGAAACGAAAAAGACATATAAAATCACAATACTAAGTGATCTACAGTGGTTACTATGATGTCTCTTGTTATTTTCAATAGAATTGTATATATCATCAGGCATAATATAATTGAACATAGCAGTACATAGCAATATTAATAAAAACAGTTGGAGACATTGTAGGACTTCAAAAGCAGTTAATAATCAACCCAGAATGGGTAACCTATTGCATCTTGTCATCTTCAGAGTAGTTGTCTTCTACTCTTAGACTTGATACTATCAAGCATACCAAATTTGAATAAAATCAGTCAAAACAAAACAGCAACATAACAAACCAGATTCAAATAAGATCAGTCATAGTAAGACAGTGTAAATAATATAGGGCTTTAGTTTAAGTTAATAGGAAATTAAGGATAGTTATCATAGTATATCCTGCTGTTTTGGGGATAGCTAGTTGTGTCCTCAAATCTAGTGCGAGTACTGGAACAGAATAAAATCAAACTGAGCAGAGCGATAAGACTAATGTGGCTTTTACATCCTAATACACTATTAACAATGTCCTCTGCCTTCTTTTTTTTAGACAGTTCCTCCCCTTTCCCTTTCTCAGGGTGCTTTATACATTTTGGGTCCCACTAACTCCTTTAGTTTTTAGATTAGGGAGGCAACCTGTTATCTGCCTAAGTGATGCTGAATCTCTGTATCCCTGAGCTTGATCTTGAGCTGTATTCTTTTACCTGCTAAACCCTCAAGGTTTTCCTTCCTTATAGCTGAGTAGTTCTCCACTGTACAAAAGTGTCATGACTTTCCAGCCCTCTGCAGCTGCTGGACGAGCTGTCCCTATTTCTCTCTGGTTCCCTGTCACAGAGAGCATCGTTTTCTCATCTTTGACTTTTAGTTCATTAACCCTCTTTCAGACTGATTATATTTCCCATGCAGAGCATCTCAATGGACCCTATCTCCTGATCTCCTCTGTCTGTTTCTTTTTGTTAGTGTGTCAAGGCCATCTATGTAAGATATTATAGCAAACCTTCTCTGCCTCGTATCTGCTGTGCCATTTTTCTGCTGTTGATTGTCTACTTTTCTCCTTCATTCCACTGTCTGCCCCGTTCATTGAGGCATTGTTGCTGGAATCCTGCTATTTTTTTCTCTCTCTAGAATGTCCTTCAGAATTTTTTGTAGGGTTGGATTGGTGGTCACGAACTCCCAGAGTTCCTCTTTGTCATAGAAGCATCTTGCTTCTCCATTAATTTCTAGGGACAGTTTTTCAGGGTACATCAATCTGGATTGGAGGTTATTTTCTTTCAGGGCTCGGAATACTTTGCTCCAAGCTCTTCTCAATTTGATAGTTTGTGTCAAGAAGTCTGTCATGATTTTGATGGGTTTTCTGTTATAGGTGATCTGTTTCTTTTCTCTCACCACTTTTAATATTCTTTTCTTGTGATGAATTTCTGGGATCTTCATTATTCTATGTATGGATGTAGATCTGTTGGTTGTAGTTGGCTGGAGTTCTGTATGCCTCATTTAACTGGATATCATTTCCTTTTCCTATGCTTGGGAAGTTTTCTTTAATTATTTCTGTGAATAGCCTTTGTAATTCATTTGTGTTTACTCCTTCTTCGCTCACATTTTTTATTCTTAAGTTATAGATCCTCTTGTTGTCTTCTAGCCTTTATATTATTACTTCCTGGTTCCTAGTTATTTTTAGAGATCTTTTCTTTCATAATCACATATTGGAAATCTATCTTCAAGTTTCAAAAGTCTAACTTTAGTTTCTGTCAAGAAATTTTGCCAGCTTTCAAGGGAGATTTTAATTTCCTGGTAATCCCTTTGGATGTGTTTCAAGTATTCTAGATTTTGTTTATATTCTTCATCAAAGGTTTCTCTCCTTTTTTTGTGTTCCTCCATTCTTCCATCTGTGTCTTCTTGAGAGGTGCTTATTTATTTTATTCATCTTTTTATATCTTGTCTCACTTGAATTAGAATTTCAGTTTTAAGTTTGTCTATGAAGTCATGAAAGTATTTCTTATTTCTGCTGATACTGTGGCCAATATTGCATGATTGCTGCCCTCCATGTCTTCTATATTTACCTCTCCTGGACTTATTTTCCCTGGGTCAGTAGCTGGAGGCTTTTTCTTGTTTCTTTCTCTTGTCATGTTTCTGGTTTCTTTCAGACAGGTGTGTGGTGTGATTTCAGGCCCTTTCCATATTGCTTACAGTTTTTCTGAAGCTGGCTAGCTGCCCTCTCCAGTTTACTGTTAATCTGAGGTACACACAGGGATGATGTGGTTTGGCCCCTCTGCTCTGAGCCAGTCAACCAGCGAGTGTCTTCAGCATCTTAGTCTGTGCCAAATGGGCGTCACAAGTTTGGGACAAGTTCGGGCCTGGCTATTGGGTCCCGACCAGGGGTGTGGCCCAATCCAAGCAGATCCCACCAGCCTCTTTGGGCCAGGGGCAGCTGATGCCACCACAGTTTCAGGTTCAGGCCTGTCCTGCCCATCTCCAATATGTTGTCCAGCCAGGCACTCTCTCCACGGGACCCAATTCCTAGCACTCACCAAGGGCTAATGCAGCTCTTCACATTGGTTCCACTGTCCATTGCGCCACATCCTCCTGCCAAGGGCCCTGGGCTCACCAATTCCCTATTTCGGCAGCCCAGACTTCAGGATGACCATGAATCATCCTAACTCCAAGGCGGGCCCAGCACAGCATGGGACTGGCCCCAGTGAGAATGTCTGGTTCCAGCATTTTTTCCATGTTTTTCCTTCCTTCCTTTCTTTTTTCTTTTTCTTTTTCCTCAGTTTCTTCCTGGGTCGTGAGAATCCCTCTCTTTTTGTCTGATCTTCTCCATAGTGTTAAATTCTACTGTCTGAGTTGTTTTTCTCAGAGAGGCTCTCTATCTTGCTACCTATCAAGGTGCCATCTTCCAAATCCCTTCCAGCATTTGTTATTGGTTGATTTCTTAATAACAGCCATTCTTTCCAGGGTGTAATAGAATCTCAATGTTGTTTAAATTTTCATCTCTCCAATATATGTGGTATATTTTGAATAATATTCAGTGTGCAGCTAAGGAGAAATTGTATTTTGATGTTGTGGGGTAAGACATTATGTAGACATCTACTAAGTCCATTTCTTCAAACATTTGTTTGAGTTGCAATATTTCTCCATTGATTTTTTTTGTCTAGTTGATCTGTGTTGAGATGCCCCATTACAATTATATTAGTTTTTATTTGATATTTCATGTTTGTTACTATTTGTTTTATGTAATGAGGTATACCAATATTTGGTGCATATGTAGTTTTTTATCATATCTTCCTCTTGAATTGTTCCTTTTACAAGGATATAATGACTTTCTTTGTCTTTCTTAATCAGTCTTGACTTAAAATCTACTTTGTAAAAAAAAGGGGGGGTGCTGGGTATTTAGCTCAGCTGCACAATTGCCTGTCAGATAAGCACGAGGTCATAAGTTCAATTCCTGATATAATCAAAATAAAACAGACTGCAGGGTTTCCTTAGCCCTATATTAAATTTTTTATTGCCCTTGCTTCTTGTTTGCCAGGGGAAAACTGTTGCCAGTAATGGATAGTCCACTGTTTGTAGTGGTCAGCCTAAGTCTGTTTCAGTCATTGTTATCCCAGTTCTGCTATTCCTATCTTTTTATTATCATATATAAAAAGGGAAATAGGGAAGGGTTTCTCAGGCTGCTTTAAGCATGACAAATGGGGTGGCACAGACAGCCTAAATGGAAGAGAAATCTTGAGGGATAGGCTATATCAAAGAGAAGTCAGCACCAGCATCTGTTGGTAATTGCTTGCATACCATCCTATAGAAATTGAGAGAAAAGTCTGAGAAAGCATGACCCAAAAAGGAGAAGAATTACTCTGATAGGGGGATAGTTAGTGGAAGCGGCCAGGAATTCCAGCCCTAAACCATACAGGTGCTGTTCAATTTCTCAAGGGTTTTCTGTTTTTCTTGTTTACATCTTGTACTTTACATGACCAATTAGGACATAAACAACATTTTCCTCCAAGGAAGACACAGACACCTCCTTTTCCTGTGGTGAGCAGATCTAAACCTGGACAATTTTGAAGGGTTATGGCTGCCAGGGAGTCTATCTGGATTTGTGAGGTAAGAATGAAATGAGCTATCTATCTGAAGCTGTAAAGAGAGATCTTGAGAGAGACAAAGACATGTGCGCACCTGCACCTACACACAAAGAGAGATAGGAGATCAGAGAGGTAGTTAACCCTGTGATGCCTGTTCCTGCAGCAGCAGTGACACCGAGACTAATGAGAAGGGGAATTAAATGTATTGGCTCTGCATTCCTGGGTTGTAACAGCAACAGGCAGGTTCTGGTTGCTTCAGGCAGTGTCTATTTTTGGAATGAGGTATGTCAGAGTGCAGTCCAATTAGTGGAGAGGCACAAGTAGGTAAAGTTCCCACAGAGAAATAAAATACTTTGACTGTAAATACAATTGGTTTTGAATGCTAAAAGGTGTGTGATCACTCTTAGGCCAGTCCTGACATATTGATGTAATGTACAAAGGATCATAGGGGACCAAGATAGACCACCAGACTTGTATAAAAGGCAACATGGCATGGAATTTACTGTGCCTGGGTGCAGGCAGGCAGAGAGTGATAAGGCCATCTACAGAGAACAAAAAAAGTGTGTCCTTTTTGTATGGATGGAAAGAAGATGATTTTAATAAACGTTTGTGGTCAGTATTCTCTGGCTGTCTTGCACCTCAGTGGGCAAAGTCCTTGAAGCATCCAGTATAAGTTCAGGTGGCTTTAGAGATGTGCACACATCCTCAGATGTTATAGGAACTGCAAAATTCCTTGTCCTGTCTTACCTTCTTTATGATATCCCATGTTTGCAAATGATAGCTTTGGTTCTGAACGAAGTTCTCAGCAGAGGATGGTTCTGCTGGCAAGCAGGTTTAGGGCTGGGGAAGTCAGGTCTAATTCAAGCCTTACAATTGAAGGATGAATTTGGAGCTCAGTTATGTTAAATTGATAATCAGTACAGCATTTATATGGTTTTCAGCTGGGTGTGGTAGTGCATGCCTATAATCTCAGCACTCAAGAGACTGAGGTAGGAGAATTGCTGAGAGTTAAAGGCCATCTTGGGATACATGATAAGGAGTTCAAGGCTAGTCTCAACTACATAATGAGACCCAGTCTCAAAAAAACAAAAAACAAAACCATCAGGGGTTCTTCTTGCTGGTAACCAGCTCAGGTCCAGGAGGCAACAGCGAGCCCTGCCCCATATGTACACCAGCCACCATCAGTGACTTTTCCAGCAAGTAACCAGCTTGAGTCCTAGAAGCAGTAGCCAGTCCTGCCCCCATACACATACCATTGATTGTCTGGGATGCTTCCATCCTGTAGCCAGGGCAAGCTGGGAAAAGCAGCAGCCAGGCCCATGCCAGTGCAAACAGTGGCCACCATCGGATACCAGTAGCCAACACTGGCCAGGAGAACCAGCCAGTCATGCTTCGGAGAAATTGTAGCCAACATGGGAGGTTCCTGGGCCCCCACTACCCACTTGTCTGAAAAGAACCCAGGAAAATGTCAGACCAAGAAGCAGAAGGCAGTCTCTGGCCTCCAACCCATGCAAGTCAAGTCTAGGAAATGTAAGCATGGAAGATTGGGAGTCACACACTTGAAGTTGCTGAAATGATGGCAACTGAAGTAAAAAAACAACTTCATATGGGACCATAAAGAAGATTGGCATCAGATGGAAAAAATATGGAGGTCACACTACTACCAAAATCAGAGGGTCTATTCTGCTGTGGGAAGGAAAATTTTTTACAGGGTTATTTCCTGCCTAATTTCTATTGCAAGAGAAGAAGTAGAGGAAGAGCACCTTGTAGGGCAAGAGTCAGAAACCTAACCTGTGGTAGGGAGTTAGAGAAGACTTCTTTAAGGAAATTTGCATGGTGGAAAGTTAATAAGGTAAAAAAGAAAGAAGGAAAGAAAGGGAAGGAAAGGAAACGAAAGGAAACGAAAGGAACGGAAAGGAAACAAAAAGAAAGGAAAGGACAAATGAACTTAATAAGGCTATAAAAGAAATTAGAACAGAAATACACTATCTCAGATAAGAAGTGAAAAATATAATAAAAGAATTGCCGATCATCTCTAAAGAAGACATAGATAAAAATAGAGGAGTATCAGAAAATGAAGGAAAACAGTGTAAGAGATTTTGAATGCATGAAACAGATTCAAAGAGATATTCAGGAAATTAAAAACTTTATTGAAAGCTGGAAAAACTGCTTAAAAGAAACTGAAGATATACTTTCAGATCTTGACAGGTTTGCAGCTAGCAACCATGAAAAGAAAGATCTTTTAAAAGTAACAAGCAACCAGGAAATAACAGTTTAGTGGCTGTAAGACAGCACAAAGAAAAATATTTTTTATTTAATAGGAAAAAAAAACAGTATAAGGATACAAGTAATATAGAATTACAAAAAAAATGGTAAGAAATAACTAGTTAATAGATTACATATTGTCATCTTAGAAATAGTTGTTCAAGTTACAGGATTAAAGCATACAAAGTGGACATTCAAACAGTGAGACTGCAAACAGTTGTGTTCAATGATCCAACAAAAACTTAGTAATATGGTCATCTATCTTAACACACATAAACACACTTGCAGTGGTATCCTTTAGAGCACTTCCTTTTCCTCTCTTTTTGTACAATGACAATTACACATTTTGGGTTTCATTACTCCCATAGTGCTTATTACTTTTTTTGTGGAAGAGAATAAAACCAAATATGACAAAACAAAGCAGTCAGTCAAAACAAAGGATAGACATAGCACATGATGTAAAAACAGGGTACAAGGTTATCAACAGTGGTTATATAATGTCTCTTGCTTCCTTAAAAAGAATTGCCTATATCATTAGGTATAATAAAATTGAACAAAACAGTATAGAACAAGACCAATAAAACCTAACCATCAGAAACATTACAGGACTTCAGAAGAAGAAACCAGAATGGGCATCATAGTGAATCTTATTGCCTTCAAAGTAGTTGCCTATACCTTCAAACATGATACTGTCAAACAAAATGGAACAGAGTCTAATCAGTCAAAATGAGATAGTGGGAATAATACAAGGCTTGAAGTCAAGTTAATAGGAAATCAAAAAGTTACTATAATATTTCCTGCCAATTTTTTAAATTTTTTCCCTTTAATTAAAATAAATAATTTTTTTAATGAATAAGAGGGAGAGTGAGATAAAAGAAGACATAACAACATAACAATACAGGTCAAAGCATGACAATTTCAGCAACCTAGTGCTTCACTACTAAATAACCTGACTTAATAGTAGTTACTATAGTGTCTTTTTCCTTGAAATATTTGAATATAACTTCGTATAGTATAGCATCAAACATATCAAGACAGTGTGAAACCATTCAAGTGGATGAAAGCATTGTAGGGTATTTAGAACCAGCTAACAGAAAATGAAAAATGGTTTCTATATTATCTCTTTGTCTATAACAATTTTTGTTTATACTATCACATATAATAAAATCCAGTAAGATACAACATGATAAAACCAATGGAGACAGAAGAGCAACAATTTGGTGGGGCTTCAAAACAAGATGATATTAAATCAGCACTAGCTATTATGATGTCTTGTTTTCCTCAGTATAACTGTTCATTTCATCACAGACAATAATATCAAGCAGCCCAGAATAAAGCCATTCCAATTAATGAGTGAAAACTTTATAAAACTTCAAGGCCACATAATGGGGTATGATTACCACATACTTTTATATATTTGAGTCATTTCTTACAATAGGGAAACTATTTGGTATTTACACATGTGAGTTTGATTTATTTCACTTATGAGTATGGTCTCAAGCTGTGCCCATTTATTTATAAATATCTCAATGTGATCCTTCTTCATAGTTGAGTAGTACTCCATGGTATAAAAATACCACAACTTTTTTATCCATTCCTCAGTTGATGGACACTTGGGTTGTTTACAAGATCTGGCGATTACATATTGTGCTGCTATAAACATAGGTGCACATATATCACTGTGGTAGGATGCTTTCAGTTCTTCTGGGAATATGCCTAGAAGTAGAATACCTAGAACAAATGCGATTTCCAATCCTAGCTTTTTGAGGAATCTCTAGACTGACCTCCACAATGGTTGTACCAGTCTACACTCCCACCAACAGTGCATTTTCCCCACAGCCTTTCCAGCACATGTTATTGTTGGTTTTTTGATCCTGGCCATTCTTTCAGGAGTGAGATGGAATCTCAGTGTGGCTTTAATTTGCATTTCTCTAATGACTAATAATGATGATAAACAGTTTTTCATGTATTTATTTGCCATTTGTATTTCTTCATCTGAGAAGTGTGTATTCATCTCAGATGCCCATTTTTGGATTGGATCTTTGAATTTTGGGGGTGTGAGTTTTTTTAATTCTTTATGTGTTTTAGACAGAAGTCCCTTGTCTGAGGGAGAGTTCACTAAGATTTTTTTCCCAGTTTGTGGGTTTTCTTTTTCACTATACTGGAGATTTCTTTTGATGTGCAGAAACTTTAATAAGAGGTGGTCCCAGTTATTGACTCTAGGAAGTATTTCCCATGCGGTTTCAGTCTTGTTCATGAATTCTCTACCAACCCCTATGTCTTCAAGGTTTCTACCCAATTTGTCTTCCAATAGATTTAGTGTTTCTGTTTAGATTTTAATTTAGTACATGGTGATAGGCATAGGTCTAGTTTTAGTTTTTGGCATATGGAGAGCCAGTTTTTCCAACACCATTTATTAAAGAGACTGTCGTTCTTCCAGTGAACATGTTTGGCCCCTTTATCAAAGATAAGGTGGTTGAGTGTATTTGTAATTGTGGTTGTATCTTCTAATCTATTCCATTGATCTTCAGCTCTGTTTTGATGTCATACCATGTTGATTTTACTACAGTTGCTTTGTAGTATAACTTCAAGTCAGGGATTGTGATGCCTCCTGCCATGCCTTTGCTGCTTAGAACTGTCTTTGCTATTCTAGGTCTCTTCTCGCTCCAGATGAATTTTAGGAGTGATTTCTTGAGATCTATGAGGTATGTTGGTGGTGTTTTTATTGGGATTGCCCTGAATCTGTATAACAGTTTTGGGAGAATGGCCATTTTCACAATATTTATTCTTCTATCCATGAGCAAAGAATGTCTCTCTACTTTCTGAGATCCTCTTCAATTTCTTTTTTCAGTGTATTATAATTTTCCCTGTATAGGTCTTTTACTTCTTTTGTGAGAGTAATTCCTAAATATTTCATTTTTTTGGTTGCTAGTGTAAAGGGTGTAGTTTCTATTATTTCTCTCTCTGTGATCTTGTTAGTGTATAGGAATGCTATTGATTTTTGAGTATTGATTTTGATTCCAGCTACATTGCTGAATTTATTGTATCTAAGAGTCTTTCAATGGAGTTTTGGGGGTCTTCTATGTAGAGTATCATGTCATCTGCAAACAATTTAGCTTCTTTTTTTCCTATCTTTACCCCTTTTATTTCTCTGTCTTGTCTAATTGCTCTGGCTAGTATTTCCAATACTATATTAAATAGAAGTGATAAAGGACCTCCTTATCTTGTTCCTGATTTTAAAGTAAAGGCCTTCAATTTTTGGCCATTTAGTATGATACTGGTTTGTCATAGATGGCCTTTATTATATTGAGGTAAATACCATCTATTCTAATTTTCTGTAAAATCCTTATCATGAATGAATGTTGGACCTTATCGATAGCTTTTTCTGCATCTATAGAAATGATCATGTGATTCTTACTTTTGGCTTTATTGATATAGTGGATTACATTTATTGATTTACGTATATTGAACCATCCCTGCATTCCTGGGATGAATCCCACTTGTTCTTGGTGTATAATCTTCTTGATGATTTGCTGCATCCTATTTGCCGTTATTTTATTGAGGATTTTTCCATCTGTGTTCATTAGGGAGATTAGCCTGTAGTTCTCTTTTTTAGTTGAGTCTTTCTCAGGTTTTGGTACTAGAGTAATATTTGCTTCTAGGAATGACTTAGCAAGGATTGCTTCCCTTTCAATTTCATTGAAGAGTTTGAGGAGTGTCGGCATTTAGTCATCTTTGTATTTCTTGTAGAATTCTGCAGTGAATCCATCTGGGCCTGGGCTCTTCTTTGTAGGTAAGGACTTAATTACATTTTTAATTTCATTAATAGAGATTGGGTTATTCAGCAGTTTCACATCCTCTTGACCTAATTTTGATACTTCATATGTTTCTAGGAATCTGTCTATTTCTTCTGTGTTATCAAACCTTTGAGAGTAGAGGTTTTCGAAATAGGTGTTGATGATCTTCTGTATTTCTATAGAGTCTGTAGTGATTTCACATTTTTCATTTCTTATTGCATGAATTTGAACTTTTTCTTCCCTTTTTTTAATAAGGTTGGCTAGGGGCTTATCAATTTTATTTATTCTTTCAGAGAACCAACTCAATGATTCATTGTTTCTTTGGATTGTTTTCTTAGTCTCTATTGCATTGATTTCTGCTCTGATTTTTATAATTTCCTCTCTTCTTTTGGCTTTGGGCTTGACTTGCTCTTCTTTTTCTAGCTGTTTGAGGTGTAGCATCAAGTTATTTATTTGTATTCGTTCTGTTTTCCTGATGTGGGAATTCAGTGCAATAAATTTTCCTCTGAGGACGGCTTTCATTGCATCCCACAGATTCCGGTAAGTTGTATCTGTATTTTCATTTTCTTGTAGGTATTGTTTAATTTCTTCTTTAATTTCCCCTGTGACCCACTGATTACTCAAGAGTATGTTATTCAGTTTCCATGTGTTTGTGGGATTTTTGCAGTATCTTTTATCATTAATTTCTAATTTCAAAGCGCTATGATCCGATAACATGCAAGGAATAATTTCAAGTCTTTTGCATTTATTTAAATATGTTCTGTGAGCTAATATATGGTCTGTTTTAGAGAATGACCCATATACTGCTGAGAAGAATGTGTATTCTGATGTTGTTGGATTGAACACTCTGTATATGTCTATCAAGTCCATTTGTTTACAGGTGTGATTCATTTCTATTATTTCTTTGCTGATTTCCTGTCTGGTTGATCTGTCCCTTGGTATCAATGGTGTGTTAAGGTCTCCTGTTACAATTGTGTTACTGATAATTTGATTTTTCATTTCTGTTAATATTTGTTTTATATAACTGGGTGCTCTTGAATTTGGTGCATATATATTTAAGATAGTTAGTTTTCCCCTAACGAATATGTAGTGACCTTCTTTGTCTCTTGTGATCATTACTGGTTTAATGTTCACATTGTCTGCAAACAAAATGGCTACTCCTGCTTTTTTTTTGGATTCCTATTGCGTGAAGTATTGTTTTTCATCCTTTGACTGTCAGTCTGTGAGTATCCTTCTGAGTTAGATGGGTTTCCTGTAAACAGCATATGGTTGGATTTTGTTTCTTAATCTATTCTGCCAGTCTGTTTCTTTTAATTGGTGCATTGAGGCCATTTACAGTAATGGTTGTAATATTATATGTTGGTTTATTGTTGACATGTTATCTTTCTGCTGTTGCATTTTTATCTTTCTGTTCTGTTTAATTATCTGCTTTGCTTAGTAGTTTTTTTCCTTTGTGTATCTAAACTGTCTTTCAATATTTTTTGCAGGATTGGCTTGGCACTCATGAAGTTCTTCAACTGTTCTTTGTCATGGAAGTATCTTGTTTCACCATCAATTTTGAATGATAGTTTTGCAGGGTACATCAGTCTAGGTTGGAAATCATTTTGCTTTAGGATCTGGAATACTTCACTCCATGCTCTTCTTGACTTTATTTTTTGTGCTGAGAATTCTGCTGTGATTCTGATAGGTTTTCCTTTATAAGTTATCTGTCTTTTCTCCCTGACAGCTTTTAATAATCTATTCTTGTGTTGGATTTCTGGGATCGTGATTATTATATGTTTGGGTGTAGTTTTATTTTGGTTATGACTATTTGGAGTTTTATATGCTTCACTGAACTTGATGTCAGTTTCTGATCTCATGCTTGGGAAATTTTCAGCTGTTACTTCTCTAAATATCCTCTTGACGTCCTTTATGTTGTCCCCTTGTTTTTCATTAATCCCTATCAATCTTATGTTGTTTTTCTTTGCGTCATCTTGCAGTTGTTGAATTGTTATTTCCTGATTCTTTGTTATTTTTAAAAGATCTTTCCTGTTCACTAACTGCAATCCTATCTTCAAGGTCTGAAATTCTGTCTTCACTTTCATTGAGGCGGTTTTTACAGCTTTCAGGGAAAATTTTGATTTCCTGTATATCTCTGTGCATCTGCTTTATGTATTCTGTTTGTTTCTTATGTTGCTCACCTAGGGATTCTTTTTGTTTAGTTCCTCCAATTTTTTAACTGTCTTTTCTTTAAATATGTTCAGTATCTCTTTCATTTCTTTTATCATTTCTTCTTTTACCGCTGAACTAAATCCCCAGCCCCGAAGTTCTTAATTTTAATGCATTCAAGTTATTAATCTTATCTTTTATTGTCTTCACTAGTGAGGACATGAAGATACTCTCCTGTATACTTTCTTTTTGGTTTTATTGAGACATGGTCTTGCTACAGTAGTCCAGGTTGGCACTGAACCCAGTGATCCTCTTCACTCAGCCTCCTGAGTGCTTGAGATTTATAGGCATTCACCACCACACCTGGCTCCTTCCTATATACTTCCTAAAAGTTTTACTCAAGCGGCATAAGCGCCTGCCTTGCAAGCAGGCAGTCCTGAGTTGGATCCCTGGTACCCATAAAAAGGAAAAAGACCAAAAAAAAAAAAAAAAAAAAAGAACTTCTATTCATCAAAAAATGATAAAAAAATGATAAAACAATAAAAAAATGAAAATGCCAACTACAAATTATTTGCACATAAAACCAATAAAGGGCTTTTGGAAAGAACATTTGGAAAATTCTGTAAATTAATAAAATAATAAAGAGAGGTATCAGAAAAAATGGGCAGACACTTTTGAACAATAGATAGTGATTGCCAGGGAAATGAAGCATAGCTGCTGAAAGTTACAAAGATTTAAGAGTGAATTTCGTACAGGAATTATATTTCACTTTAAAAAATTGTATTTAAAAAAATTAAATTCAAGTGTTTAGAGCCTTGTACTTAGCCGTAAAGCTATAAAGAAATTTCTGTTATAAAAATCAAAACAGTATTTACCTTAAATGGAAGGGACTTTTGATTGGGAAGGATTGTAAAGAAGGCTTTGGAAGGTGGCATTGTTACCATGGATGCTGTTTACACAGGTGTTTGCTATATAGGTTTTTTTTTATAACCTGTTAAACTGTATGAGAAAAGCAGCTGGCTACTTTCAAGATGAACTGGCTACTCCCATTTCTGTTATGTGTGTTGTATCATTATAAATTTTTTTTCTCTGGGATGCATGAGTTTTTTGTTTCTTTGTCTGGCTTTTTGAGACAACTCCAAATGTTAGCCCAGGCTGACTTCAAACTCATGGTGATCCTTCTCCTTCTTCACCATCTCGCCTGGCTCATTTTTTAAAAATTAATTTTATTGATGCACTTTAGGTATACTTTGGGTAATGTTCACATTAATCATGGGGAATTTTTTTGAGGCATAATATATCCTGATTCTTCTTTTCGCCCCAATTCCCTCCCCTTCCCTCTAGGTACATCCAAAATCATACTTTAGTAATAATCTCCTAGATTTCAAACTAATTAGAGTGGGGGAGGTCAAGATTAACCACCACAATAGGGTATTTAATTTAGCTCTAGAGCACTTGCATATGAGGTGCAAGGCCCTATACCAGAAAAAAAGAAAAAAAAATACACATCCTCAGTTGTTCATACCCTTCTGCATATTATAACATTTTGCTGTACTGAGTTTCTCATTTTTAAAAATGGTGATAGGCATATAGAGATCTTTGAAATGTGTTGAAAAAGATAGAAGTCTGGTCATCTGTGGCAAATTGCTGAAAAGAATGCCCAAACTCAGTGATGTAGTGCTGTTTTCTTTTACAAAATACCAAATGTTTCAAAGTTTCTGATATCTTCCTTTACTAATAAGTGGTTTTTCAGTAGTATGCTGTTTAGGAACTGTTGGGAGTAACAGTAAAGCAAGTACTTTTTAAATTTTTTCACGGTGAATATGATATTTCAACATTGAATTTTTAAAAAGCTGAATTTTGAAAGAAACTTGCACCACAGAAAATGTATTTTGAAAATAGATATTTGGAAATATTTTAATTAATATGTGATTTTGTTTACAAAAATACCACCCATAAAATTGATTTTAAAAAAATGGTAAATCTACCACCTAAAAACACTGGCAATAGAGTATTTCTAATCATCTAAATATAAGATTCGGTTGATTTTAAACCTATTTGAAATACAAAAATATTATACTTATAATCCTATTTGAAAATACAAAAATATGCTTGGGCATGGAAGACCATACCTGTAATCCCAACACTCAGGAAGGTAAAGTAGGAGGATCACCATGGGTTCAATCTCAGCCTAGGCTGTATAGTGAGTTCAAGGCCAACCTGAGCTATATAGGAAGACTGTATCTCAGAAAAAAAGAAAGAAATACCAAAATTTACCTCCTCATTGATTTCTAAGAACTCCTTGACATCACAGAAAGTATAAATTTATCACCCTTGAATGGACTTAGTTAAGTATCGTAGCATAATAAAAAGATTCACCAGTGTATTTCTTCCTTGGGGAATACAATTTTGAAGGTGGTGTTTGTTTTACTGGTACTAGGGGTTGAACCCAGGGCCTTTATACTAGGTTACAGCTCTAGGTCTTTTTAATTTTTTTATTTTAACACAGCATTGCTAAATTGCCTCACATGGAGTTGAACTTTTGATTTTCCTGATTAGGCTTCCAAAAATGCTACCACTCCCAGTTTAGATACAGAAAACTTCTGTGATACCAGACCGGGTAGGAATTTTTACCTGCCAGCGGTTCTTTAGCAGACATTTGCTGGGTTTTCTCTAATTTAATTTACTTCTGACACTGTGTACCTAGAGAGAATGACAGATTCCATAGATGGAGGGCACAATTCTAAAGAATGCCCCTGCAGTTTAGATTCCAGCTGCAAGCCCCATGTTGTTTTATTTTGTTTTTGTGGTACTGAGGTTGAACCTAGGGCTTCGTGTTTATCAGGCAGATGCTGTGCTGCTGAGCTACGAATTATGCTGCTGGCTCCCGAATTATGTTTTATCTTTGCTTCTTACTAATTTACCATAAATCAGGGTTCCAAAACCTTCTCCTAAAGTTCAATACTGAAATTAATTCAAGTGGTTCACAGAACTCACGGAAACACTTGGGTTTAGCATTTTTTTTTTTAGATTGGGCAATTTATTATAAAGGATACAGATGAAGAGATCAGTAGGGTAAGGTGTGATGTGCCACCCTCCAGAAATCTTCATGTGGTATCTAGAGGGTTTCCAAACACTGGGTCCTTTTGGGTTTATATGGAGACTTCATTGCATAGGCATTTTGCTAATGGACGATACTTTCTTGGTACCTACTAGTCAAATTCTTAACCTGTCTGAGCATCATTCCTCCCTCCAGATATGGAGACTAGACCTTTCTGGAATGAGGATGGCCTTATGATCTATCAAATAAGGTAGACCAGAGAATTTTTTTATGGCTACCTTCAAGACAGAAAAGTAGGGAAATACGGGTTTCTATGAATTTCCTTGGGGAAGAGAAATTCTGGTTTTTATGTCTGCATTAGGGATCATCAGGAAAAAATTATATCATTTTATAGACTTATGGACTGTGACTCTGTTATTTAGTGACTCAATTAGCATTTTTAATATGTATCTTTAACCCATACCATTTCCCTTCAAGTAATATTACACCATTTCACAAGGTGTACAAGAATTTTCTTTTTCTGGGGAACCTGGTGGTACACACTTGTAATCCCAGCACTAGAGAGCCTTAAGTAAGAGGAATGCAGTAAGTTCAAGGCTGGCCTCAACTAGAGTGAGTACTTGTCTCAATATCCAACCCCCCTCAAAAAAGGAAAAAAAAAACTTTTTCTCCCCTCCTAGATTTTATGTTATTGTTTCAGATTCTTAATTCTTATATCATAAATTCTGTATCACCTTAATACTAATTTTGTTTTAACATTTATTACTTCTTAAAGAGATTTAAATAAGAATAAGTCTTACAGATTCCCATGTAGTTAATTTTTCCAGTGCTTTCCTTTTGTGTATATGTATGTAGATCCTTATTTTCATCTCATATCATTTTCCTTATGTCTAAAGGCCAGTAGCTAAACTTTAAAAACAAAAAAACAGTGTCTGTCCATGTGGTTCTTGACCTGGCAATGTAGTCCAGGCTGGCTTTGAACTCAAACCTCCTCCTGTAACCAGCTCTCTCTAGTTCCTGAGTTCTTTTTTTTTTTTTTTTTTTTTTGGTCTTTTTCGTTTTTATCGGTACCGGGATCAAACTCAGGACTGCCTCCTTGCAAGGCAGGCGCTTATGCCGCTGAGCTAAATCCCCAGCCCCAGTTCTTGAGTTCTTTTTTGGAAACATTGAAATTGACAGTAGCTAACATCAAGCAGTGGAAAGTGGCCAGTTGCGTGTTTGTTAGAAAGAATAAAAAGAAAAGGGTCCCACTTGTCCAAGGAGGGGTTCTGTAAGGGGGACACAGTTAATGTTTAAATCCATTGGCTTTGGGAGTTTTTGTTGTTTTGTTTGGGGGTTTTTGTTTGTCATCAGTAAGAAATTTACTTGTTTTTAAAAACTCCAGATGCTGGCATGATCCAGAAAAATTTAACGGGTTAATTTAAAATTTATTGAACTGCTAAAACTTGTTCACTGAAACATTTTAATTTACATTAATTAATGCTTTCCATTCCCACATTAATATTAAAAAGTCATATACAAGGGCTGAGGATTTAGCTTAGTGGCAAGCGCCTGCCTTGCAAGCAGGCAGTTATGAGTTCGATCCCCGGTACCAATAAAAAGGAAAAAGACAAAAAAAAAAAAAAGTCATATACAAATGAAAATGGAAAAAACTTCCAGTACCTGATTTCTGTCCCTTATTTTCCTCTTTCTTTTTTTTTTTTTAATTTTATTTAAGGAGAAAAAAGAAAAAAAAAAACAGAAAAAGAGTACAAGGTATACAGAATTTCAGAAAAAATAACAGTTGGAAATCACTAGTTAATTACATACTGTCATCTTATAAATAGTTGTTGAAGTTACAAAATTAAAGCATATAGAGGGGGACTTTCAAACAGTGAGACTGCAAACAGTTTTGTTCAGTGATCCAACAAAACTCAGTAATATGGTTATCTATCTTATACACTTAAATATATATGCAGTTATATCTTTTAGAGAACTTTCTTTTCCTTTCTTTTGTACAGTGACAATTACACATTTTGGGTTTTATTGCTCCCACAGTTCTTACTACTTTTTTTTTTTTTTTTTTGAAGAAAGTAAAACCAAATGTGACATACCAGGACGGAGTCAGTCAAATCAAAAGGATGGATTTTGTTTTTACATTCTGTATTATGTTACAAAATACAAGGTGATCAACAATGGTTACCATAATGCCTCTTGTTATCTTAAAAAGAATTGCCTATATCATCAGGTATAATAAAATTGAACAAAACAGTAAAAAATAAGACCAATAAAACCAAAACATTGGAGACATTAGAGGACTTCAAAAGAAGATAACAGTCAACCAGAATGGGCGTCACAATGAATCTTATTGTCTTCATAGTTGTTGCCTATACTTTCAAACTTGGTACTATCAAGCATAACAGAATAGAGGAAAATCAGTCAAAACAAGATGGTGAGAGCAATACAGAGTTTCAAATCAAGTTAATAGGAAATCAAAGTGGGTTACTGTAATATATCCTGCTATTTTTTATTTATTTTTCCCTTAGTTAAAAGGATAAAAATGAAAAAGTAGATAATAAAAAGGAGATTGAGATAAAAAAAAGAGGGCATAACAACAAAACAGCACAGGTCAAAACATAGCCATTTAAGCAAAATAGTGTTTTCTTTCTGTTATTGGTAGTATTGAATGGTAGAAATTTTTTACCATGGGATCAAAAGGTATCTAAGCACATGATTGAAAGAGGAAAATAGACTTCCGGGAGAATATGGCTGACAAATAACAGCAGCCATGGAGGCTCTCTGAGATTACCAGTTTAGAATTCAGGAGTGGTCCCGTGTGAGGAGTCCTACGCCAGGGGAGATGTACCCTGCCAACCCAGGAATGAACTAAGCTAGGAGAAACCAACTGGAAATGCAATCCTGATACTATAACAGGAACAGATAAAATCTCAGTGCGGAAGCTGGATCCCGTGCCATTGGAAGCTGCAATTTGAATTTCCTGCTGCTGATACTGCCTCCCAATACACATGGTCAGAGAGAGAGAGACGTGCGAAAGCTCTGAGAGCTGGAATCGGCGAACCAAACGGCGTTGAGTGCGGGACTGGAAGGGAGCCAGGCATCGACCTGCGGTGAGTGAGAGAAATGGGGACCCTTTCATAGACTAGGAGGCTCCAACAGAGGACATTCTGGGAACGAGCAGACTAGCCAGAACAGGGCCCTGCAGTGACTTTAGTCGCATATTCCCCTCTCAAGCAGGATAGATGGGGAACGCTTGGCCTGGTGATGGCACGGACTAAGATCCAGTAGGCTAGCCCAAATCAGGTCCCTGCGCCTGGTGGTGCACCCTAGCAGTGAAGCATTCAGTAGGTTGACCTGAAGGGGCGGGCCCAGCAGAGGCTGCCCAGGTCTGTGTCTCCCTAGTACATTGTAGTGGGCGGGAATACCTAGCCGGCAGATTGAAACAAACTGTAACAGACAAAGAGAAAAAAAAAAAAACTGGGCCTCCTATATACACTTGTATGGAAGGAACAAAAAGTATGGGAAGAGGAAGCAATAAGAAAGGATCCTCAGTCCCCAATCCTGAGAACACTGATCCAGGAAAGGTAAATGCAAAAGAGAATGAAGACAGAAAACAAGCAATATCAGACACGGCACCAATAGACATAAAGCAATATCTCCGGAGCCTCATAGACGAGTTCAAAAATGAAGTATTTAATGAAATAAAGCAAGAAATAAGTAGAATAGTTAGAGAAATGCTAAGCACGGCCCAAGAAAAAACAGATGGTGGAATGGAAGAACAGAAAAAAAGGGGAGAATTGTTTGATGGAGAAAACATAGAATACGTGAAGCAGGTTCAAAGAGATTACCAGGAAACTAAAAACTCTATTGAAAGCTGGCATAACAGCTTGAAAGAAACTAAGGATAGATTATCAGAACTGGAGGACAGATTTGTAAGGTGGGAGCATGAAATGAAAAACTTCTTAAAAATAACAAGAAAACAAACAGCAATAATACAAAGGCTAGAAGATGATAAGAGGATCTACAACTTAAGAATTAAGAGCATAAAAGAAGAAGTAGGGACTCAAACAAATGAACTACAAAAGCTATTCACAGAAATAATCCAGAAGAATTTCCCTAATTTAGCAAAAGGCAAAGATACTCAGATGTATGAGGCATACAGGATCCCAGCCACCTACAACCAAACAGAGCTACACCCAGGCATATAATAATCAAAATTCCAGAAATCTAACATAAGAACAGAATATTAAAAGCTGTCAAAGACAACAAATAGATCACTTACAAGGGAACACGCATCAGAATTGCAGCAGACTTCTCAGCATAAACCATCAAATCACGAAGAGCGTGGGGGGAAATAATTCAAGCTTTGAAAGATAATAATCTCCAGCCAAGATTGAGATATCCTGCACAACTGTCCCTGGAAATTGATGGAAAAACAAGGTGCTTCCAGGATAAAGAGGAACTGGGGGAATTTGCAACCACCAATTCAACTCTACAGAGAGTATTGCAGGATATTCTAAAAAAAGAAAAATACAAAGAATCCAGAAATAGTGGCGGGAAGGCCACAATGAATGGAGCAGAGAACAAAATGAAGAAGACAAACTGACAGCTAATGACAGAAAAAGAGCTCAATAGAAATGAGGCAGAGAAGATTGGATGATAGGAACAGCTATTTTGGAGAAAATGATGTCTTAATAGGTAATACTGATTTAGTATCATCTTGTTTTGAAGTCTCATCAAGCTTTTGTTCTTCTGTCTCCATTGGTCTAAACAGGTTGTATCTTATTGGATTTTATTATGTACGATAGTATAAGCAAAAACTTTTAAAGACAAGGAGATTATACAGAAACCATTGTTCATTTTCTGTTAGTCGATTGTAAATACCCTGTAATGCTGTCATTCTCTTAAATGGTTTTACATTGTTTTGATACATTTAATGCTACACTATACGAAGTTGTACTCAAGGATTTCAAGGAAAGAGACAATATGGTAACTACTTTTATGTCAGGATTATCTTGTGGTGAAACACTATTCTGCTTAACTGGTTATGTTTTGATCTGCGCTGTTTGGCTGTTATGCCCTCTTTTATCTCAATCTCTGCTCCATTATTTACTTTTTTATTTTTATCCTTTTAATTAAGGGAAAAATAAATAAAAATAGCAGGATATATTATAGTAACCCACTTTGACTTTCCATTATCTTGATTTAAAGCCCTGTACTACTCTCACCATCTTGTTTTTGACTGATGTTCCCCTATTTTGTTTTGCTGGATAGTACCAGGTTCGCAAGTTTAGGCAACAGCTGTGAAGATAGATTCATTATGACGCCCATTCTCGTTGACTTTTATCTACTTTTGAAGACCTGCAATGTCCCCAATGTTTTGGTTTTGTCGGTTTTGTTCTTTACTGTTTTGTTCAGTTTTATTATAACTAATGATATAGGCAATTCTATTAGAGATAGCGGGAGGCATTATGGTAACCATTGTTGATCACCTTGTATTATGTTTTTACATTATCTATTATGTCCACCCTTTTGATTTGACTGACTCTGTTCTGTTATGTCACATTTGGTTTTACTCTCTTCCAAAAAAGTAATAAGAATCGTGGGAGCAATAAAACCCAAAATGTGTAATAGTCATTGTACAAAAGAGAGGAAAAGAAAGTGCTCTAAATGATATAACTGCATGTATATGTAAGTGTATAAGATAGAAAATGATATCACTGAGTTTTGTTGGATCATTGAACAGAACTGTTTGCAATATCATTGTTGGAATGTCCACTTTACAAGCTTTAATTTTGTCACTTGAACAATTATTTCTAAGATGATAATATGTAATCCATTAACTAGTGATTTCCTACTGTTTATTTTTTTCTGTAAATCTGTATAACTTGTACCCTTTCTCTGTTTTTTTTTTTTTTTTCTCCTTAAATAAAATTTAAAAAAAAAAAAAAAGAAATGAGGGTCCCTGTTGGGCTGGCCACTCTCTAGGAGTCGGGAAAGTCAAACCTCCATTGCCACAAATCAAGTACATTAGGCACCTTAAAATTAAAGCAAGGCCCATGCAGAGGCTTGATGCAGTCTCATGCTGTGTCCAGTACTTTTTGCACATGAAATAGGAGTCCTTTCCTCAGTCATCCCTGGGCTTTTCTTTAGATGACCTGGATGAATTTAAAGCATTACGAATTGCAACAGCTATTATCTTGTCCTCTTGCCTTTGTTTCTCTTCTGGGTCCCGATTGTTGAACACACTAAAAGCTGTGCAATTAGGCCAGAGGTGTCTGTGGCTCCATCTAAAGTTTTGATAGTTTTTGTCGAATATCTGGGACTGATTGACAGATGAAATGGTGTCCCATTAGTCCCTCTTCCTCCCTGAAAGATAAACATGTATTAATGAAAGATTCAACCTACCCCTTTTCTCTCTCTAATAAGAGCAACTAGGATACTAAAGCAGCATTTCTAGTCCATACTGAGTATTATAATCCAAGTTTGGCTCTGTTGAAGGGAGGATAGCCTCTCGAGGGTGGTTTCCTTCCCTTTTTAAAGCATATTGTTCATCTACATAGCTCCTAACCTCTTGTAAGATTCTCTGTGTCGCAGTAAAGGTACAGCAGATGGCCAAGATGAATTGGATTTCTTGCCTTGATAAAATGAAGGGCCAAAGTTTCAAACCTATCTGTAAAATTAGTAGGGTCTTCTGACAGCTGGCCTACTTGTTCTTTGCACTGTTTGACACCTGCAACTGGAAAAGAATATCCTCAAATATTCCCTCTTGTCCCTGTACTTCTCTTAGGGGCAGGATAAATTGTGGATTAGAATAATAAGAAGTACCACTTCAGGTTTTACCTGTGGCTCTTCAAGCAGCATGCACCTGGTTTTGCACTGACAAAAGTTGTATGAGTACTTAAAGGAATAGTATAGTTTTTCCTTTCTGTGGGAAGAAATAAAAAGGTCCCCTCTCTCACTTTCCATAACCCCTTATGCTGTTTAAAATCAGAAGCTTAGCTCATAAATCCAATTATTTTTAAAAGGGGAAATAGAGAAAAAGAAGGATGGTGGCAGCTGGTAACACATATCCACATAAAAGTTATGTATAGTCATGCAGCAAAACAAAATGGCAGCTGGCCATGGAGCAAGGTAAGATGGCAGCACCCCTGACCAAAACACAAACCAAGAAAAGCCATTTACAAACTGGGCCATGCAGATACCAGGCTAATTAAAAATACATAACAAACAAATATGCAGACAAAAAGTCATACCTGCAGAGTGAACGCAAATAATTAGAAAAAAATACAAAAGTCTATATTCATTTCCCCCATTCCCCAGGCTAGAAAAGCAGCAAACAATTCCTGGTGTACCTCTGGCCTCTGGGATAGAGGAAGGAACAAGAAACCATCTGACATGTTAACATGTGACAAATAGAAAGTAGGCCTATGTGGGCCATACCTTGGTCTCTGGTACCTGTGTTTTTCTCCTGGCTGGCTTACCAAAATGGTAATGGGTAGCCCTTTATAAAAGTGGCTCTCCAGTTAAATATTACTGGTTTCTGGGCTGCTCATCTTTCTTTTTGGAATTAGCTTCCAGATTCTTCTCATCTCAAAGAATTTGACAAGATAAGCCCAAAACAATGCTAAAGTTTATTTAAAAAGTGACCAGTGAAGGGTTAAGGGAGAAACTAATTCTGCAGACTTGGGCAAAACAGAAGAACAAGAAGATAAAACAAAAAATTACATACAGCATCTGGGAAACACAGTGTGGACTACCATGTGATAAAGATAGCTGTGACATTTATTATACTAATCAAATTTCAAAGAAAGTCATAAGAACTTCTACATAGGAGTCCTAAGAGGCAGTGCTGGGATCCCACACCTTAGGCTGATGTCGAATTAGACCATTCTATTGAAAACCTGCTCAGGTTCTTTTGAGAAGTCCACATATAGGGTTTTGGAACCTGTCTGTGCATGTGCTCCAGGATCTTGTAATTAACAAGCCATGCCTACTTCCCCAGCCAATTTGGCCACACCCTAATCGCCTATCTCAGCATGAACAAAAAAGTGATGCAAGGACTGTTAGAAAAAAAGGAGGAAAAGAAAAAAAATACGAGCTCAGTAGGACAGGTTCATTTTAGAAGAAACCTGAGATGGACTGTTCTGGCCTTTACACCAGACCAGATCTCTCATACAGGCTATGAGGTTCTAAAGGGTCATAGAGGGAAAGGGGCAGAGTTCACTGAAAGGAGCTTGTGGCTATCTGCCAAAAACAAGACTTGAGAAAGCACAAGGGGTAATGGCTGCCCAAGAACAAGGTTTGGAAATGTCTAAGGGACAGTAGTTGCTATCATTAGCAAGGCTGATGATATGAGGCACAGGCCTAGCAAGATTGATCGTAGTATGAGTCCCTGGGTATAGCTATGCTAGGGTAGGAGGCATTTAGAGTCATCGCTGGTCAACCTAGGATGGTGGTGGTCAGATGCTGTATTTTAGACTGTATGGTTAGATGGGAAAATGGGCAGTGCTTCTCTTCATTATATACTTCCTGCTGATCAGGGTTTTGTCTGGACTGAAGGAGAATCATATCTGCCACACCCTAATTGCCTGCCTCAGCATGAACAAAAAAGTGATGCAAGGATGCGGTCTTTAGCAACTGCCTATGACATGGCCACAATCCAGATGGTGACAAATCTTTGTAACAGATTGATTAGGCATGGCAACAGTAAAGTAAACAGAAAAGTAAAAAGAGAAGAAAAGGTACTATAAAGAGAACAACCTATGATAGGATAGTAGACTTTGCAACTCCCTTGAATTTGTGGTGGCGGTGTCCTGAAACATTTGTTAATACTGCCTGAACCTCTATGTAGATCTCTGAAAAGCTGCAGTTACACTATCATGATTATCTTCAGTGAAAGTACATGTTGTATAGAACTCCCCCTTGGGCAGCTGTAAGATCTAAGCCATGTGATTTTGTAAAACTAGTTTTCTCATTTGGCATAGTTCACCCATTAATAGTGTTTTAGCCTGGCGAATGGCATTTAATGCTGGGCTTGGGAAAGAAGCCGTGTCCAGACATGTTCTTAAGGGGTTGGGATAGCAATTGTAACAACCTGGCTCTCATACCTGTCTACAGAGATGGCTGGAAACTGTCAGCAGGAGTCAGTGATTGGAACCCCCTTTTTATATCTCTCCTATGCTACTATTATTTTGATATCTCTTTGGTTATACTTTTTTTTCTTTTGATTATATTTTTCTGCTGAGTATTCAAGACCAAGTCACAGTAAGACCTATGTTAGTCAAAATGAATCTCTTGCTACCTATCAGGATCATTTAAGCCTCCTCATGCCTTACTTTTGGAACCATATGCAGAGCCTCTTAGCTCCTCTGTCATGTCAGCCACCGAGATGGGTCATGACATGGGAAATGTTTCTTTCTCTGGCAACTCTCTGTTTTAGCACAGTGTACATTGACTGACTCCTGTCCTTTGGGGTTCAGTAATCTTCCTGTTCAGGAGGCTGGGGTACTCACCAAACTAGTAGGATCCTGTAGAAAGAGTTCCCTCAAGTCCTGGGTCCTTGTGAACCTTTGAGGGCCAGGGCCAAAATATTGTTTGTTCCCTTAGCCCAGCCCTTTATAATTCTGGCCTCCAAACCTCAGTGGTTGAACATCCAGATCAATTACATCCTAATTTTATGATCTTATCCCACTATCAGGCACCCTGAAATACATAATATGACCAAAGAACTGTTATTTTCTTACCAATCATGATTCTTAGAAGTTGAATCCCTGTAGAATTGTAAAATTTCACTGAGATCAAGAGCAGCATAATATTTTAGTGCAATAATCATGGTGACATTATTATATTATTATTAAATTATTGAGCCTGACACATTTATTACCATAAACATCTTTAATCTGGAAGTTGATGTTATGATAAGATGTTTTCAGTTCTGCATCTTTGAAAACTTGCACACTTGGGAAACATGAACTGTGAAATCAGCAGTAGTGATTGTTACAAACCAGATTAGAAATGCCCAAGGAGGTAGCTCTGTCCTGCCTTTTGTTATTGACCGCTTTAAGTATCCCTGCTAGTCACTGATAGGAATGAATTGATACAGGATGCTGAGTATCTTAGGAGCTTTCAATGAACAAGAGGGTCCAAGATTTCATTCTGATTAAATTGCATGTATGAGATGCAGTTGATATTTATAAATTTTTAATAAAGTTCCAGGGGAGAAGAGGTTACTGAATGTTAGTTTGGGATGTCTAACACCATGTGGTCTGGTCTGGAGCTTCAAAAATTTCTTGGGTCTTTGTCATTTTGTTTTCTACTTCCATTAGAATAGTGGAATGGAGGAATGGCTATAGGTTGTTGCCCAAACTCAAGTGGTTGGAGAAGAGTAGTTTCCTAGCACCCACTAATTGTACTAATTGTTATGATACTCAGCATCCAAGAATATTTTCGTGGCTTTAAATGGATAGTTTTGGAAACCCACAAAGAACATTTAGCATTAAATATTAAAGATTAGACTCGAATATAGATAAGACATCTCGAATTAGAAAATCCAAAATGTTCCAAAATCAGAAACTGAGCACCAACATGATACTCCCAAGCATTTCAGATAAAGAATGCTCAACCTGTACTTGTTAATCTGTGAAATGACATTAACCATGCTCCCCAAATATGCTTGGTATTTCTTTCTATTTTGTTTTGCAGTATTGAGTTCTGAATCCAGAGCCTCATGTATGCTGTCAGTGTTTAACCTCTGAATTACACCACCAACATTTAAAAATTTTTTTTCTTGACAGAGGATCTCACTAAATTGCTAAGCTGACCTCAAATTTGAGAACTTCCTACTTCCTTCTCAAGAAGCTAGAATTATAGGCATGTGCCACTATGTCTAAGGTAGGATAGAATAAATACAGGTAGAAAGTTGGCAAGAAGACTGGGCATAGTAGTAGATACCTGTAATCTCAGCACTCAGGAGGCTAAGGCAGGAGGATCACTGTGAGTTCGAGACTAGCCTGGGTTACACAGTAAACTCAAAGCCAGCCTGTACCACACAGCAAAACTCTCTCAAAAAAAAATAAAAAAAGGAAAATAATAATTATTGTAATTTTTAAATTGTGATTTTTAAAGAAAACTACAATTTAACAACACAAAAAATTGGGCCTTTTTCCTTTTTATTACTAAAATAATAATTATAATTTTTATTAAAATATTATTATTAAAATAATAATAATTCCTAAAGTCTTAAAGAGACAATTAAAAAGCCCATGCCTTTCACCTGTAAATCACTCATCCTCCCATAGATCTCCTTCCTTAAGGAAGCACCAATATTAGTGGGCAACGTATCTTAACTTTGAAGACATAAATGGTTTGGATTCTAACACAGCAGTCTCCAACCCCAGGGTCAGAGTTTGGTACTAGTCTGGGGCATGTTAGGAACCAGGCTACACAACAGGAAGTGAGCAAATTTCTGTTTGGGTTTATAGCTGCTTTCCATCACTAGTGTTAACCACCTGAGCTCTGCCTCCTATCAGATCAGCAGTGGCATCAGATTTTTATAGGTGCTCACACCCTACTGTAAAATGCACGTGTGAAGAATCTAGGTTATGTTTTCCTTATGAGAATCTAATCCCAAAACAATCCCTTCTGTCCTTAATAGAAAAATTGTCCTCCATGAAAAAACTGGTCGCTGGTGCCAGGATGATTGGGGTCTGCTATTCTAATATATCCTCCCACGTGGATAACCAGGAATACATAGCTTAAATCACCCATCTTGAAAACACTGCACCCAGGAGGCACACCCAGGCAGCATCTCTGAAGCCCATGGAGACCAGGAGTCTGGCGCCCAGCGTCCAACAGTCATTTGAGAACCCTTGATGAGGCACTTGGGGACTGGAAAGCTGCATCCAGCATGCTACCCACACCCAAACAGCATCTCTGAGGCCCATGGGAATCTGGAGTCTGCACGCCCAGCAATCAGAAGTCATCTGGGAATCTTTGTGAGGCTCTTGGGGACTGGGAAGTTATTATATCCTTCCCACAACTGAATACCATCTCTGAGGCCCATGGGGACCAAGAATCGGTGCCCAGTAATCCACAATCATCCTGGAACCCTTGAGGAGTCTTAGAACTGTGAAGCTGTACCCAGTGACCTGCCCATACCTAGGAACCCTTGGTGAAGCTTATAAAGGCTGGGAAGCTGCACCTAGTGATTTGCCCACACTCAGTAACTGTCTCTGAGGCCCCCAGGGCCTGGGAGCCTATGCCCAGCAACTCTTAGTCATTTGAGAACTCCTGGTGAGACCTGCTACTACTGGGAGTCTGCACCCATGACCCATCCACACCTGGGAACCATCTCTGGGGCCCACAGGAACTGGGAACCTGTACCTAGCAACCTGCAGTCATCCAAGAACCATCAGTAGAGCCTGTGGGGACCAAATGTCTGTACCCAGCAACCCAGAAATAACAGCAACCTTCATTAAGGCCCACTGCTGGACAGCCCAACAGAATGGGAAGCAACTAGCACTTGGCGTCCAACCAATTCAAAGGAACACAAGAAAATGCCAAAACAAAAGAACAAAACAGAATTTCAAACTTCCAACCCATCCATATCCAGGAAGCAAGCACATGAATGAATTTGGAAATCACATACCTGAAATCTTGGAAATGATAGTATGGGAAGTAAAGAAACAACTGCAGAAAGCTGTAAAGGAAATGAGATCAGAAATATTGGCTCAGGTATAAACAGAAATGATAAACATAATGAAAGAATTGAAGATATCAAAGAAGACACAGATTTTAAAAAAAAATAGACGAGCATAGGAAAGTGATGTACACAATATACAATGAATATACAATGTAGGAAACAATTATACATGCAACAGATTCAAGAAGATATTCAGAAAATCAAAAATTCCATGGAAAGCTGCAAAATCACATGAATGAAACTGAAACTAGACTCTCAGACCTTGAAGACATGATTGCAACTATGGATCATGAAAGGAAACAGCTCTTAAAAATAACAGAGAAATAAAAAACAGATCTTGGAAACAACCCAAATGCCCATCAACTGAGAAATGGATAAAAAAAAAAAAAAGATAGGATATTTTTGTACAGTGGAGTACTACTCAGCTATACAGAAGTATTGTGTCAAGGCTTTTATAGGTAAATAGATGAGAGTTGAAACCATACTCATTAGTGAAATAACAGACTTGTATGTGTAAATATACATTACTGTCTCCCTAGTGTGAGAAAATTAGAGTAAATAAGATCCAAAATCTATAATACATATTGTGAAAGATTAAGAAACTGTGCAAAGAGGAAAAATAACAAAGTTAAGGGAAAGAAATAAAGGAAGAGAAAAGGAAAAAGATACAAATTTGTTTATATATACATATAATAGCTAAGAAGATTATACTATTAATTCTATTAGTTCTTGGAAAAGAACAGTTAATACTTATATAGTTAGATCAGTTTTGCATGTCTGTATCTGGTAATCTCTTTTGAAGATAGTAATATGCAATATTATAGCCATTGCTGAATTCCTGTCATCTTGTTTTGAAAACCTATATTGTTATTGAGTTTTTTGTTCTTATAGTTGTTTTGTATGTTTCTTGTTTTTTGGTTTTCTGTTTTTTTCTCTTTAAAATAAAAAGGTTTAAAAAAGTAATCATAGTCGGTGATATATATATATAAAACTATGAACTGTGTTACAACCTAAATTAATTCATGTAAAACAAAAAATTCTCAGAATAATTCTTTGAGTTGTGTTTTTTTAAAATAAAACTTACTCCATGTTAAGAAAAAGAAAGAAAAAAAAAAGAAAGGCCCTGTGTTACTGGCATTTGGGTCCCAAAGAAATTCTTTCCAGGTTCTTGGTGTCCTGAACAAAAAATTGGACAAAAGCCATGGAAAAAGTAGCAAGGATTTACATATATTAAAGTTAGAAAAGCGTTATGCTCTACAGAGTGAGAGTGGGACTGTGAAAAGACTCACAGTGATCAGCAGGATAATGGCTAGGCTGTTTTGTATCTGGAATTCCTAGATTCTTTCTCTGTTATGCAAATAAGGCATTAAGATGATTGTCCTATTAGAAATTCATTTGGCTTGGTGTCAGGTTTAAGCTGGCCTATCAAAGGCCCACTTGTCTTTGGGACAGATGTAAATAAAGACTTGAAGATATCACTTTCTGGTTGGTTCCATATGCAGTGCTCAGAAAGTGCAATCATTATGTGCCTTGTGTCTTCATGACTGACAAACTTTTTACAGTTGTTTAATCTATTTGCCCCAGCCTTAATCTGCTACCTCAGACACACCAAAGTTGTGCATTTTGTGCCCCTGGCGGTAAAAAGCTGAGATAGGCGCTGAAAGGGTTTTGGCCCAGATAGGACACTGAAGCCAGGAAAGCCACAGCCGGAAGCAGGAATCCCCATCTCCCCTGCCCCTAGGAAGTTACCTGTGACACCATCTTCCTGCCCCTGGAAATTTACATATGGCGCCAAACCTAGGACCAATGGGCTACCTGTGTATCCCTAATGCCCGCCTTAGGTTCCACCTCAAACCAAGGCTATTTACATGCCCCCACGCCACGCGTCCGCTTGAGAGATCGCCAGACGCCAGCGGTGGGGGTGCCGGTCATCTCTCTCTGTGTTCTCAGAATAAAGGCCGCTTTTTATTTTATATTTCTCATCTTTTGTTAATATTTTTCATCTTTTGGAAATAACCCTAGCAGACGCTTCCTAATTAATTCAGCCAAAGATAATGCCTTTGTATTATCGAAATAGGGAGCTGCACAGAATAGTGTGGCACTAATAAAATGTTAATGTTTCCTAGATCAATACAGAAAGTCCAGGACCTGCTGAGTAGAGATAATGGGTAACAATAAGGTGACTGCATGGCATTTTGGAATATCTATACCCTATGAGGAAACTATCCAAGAGAAGGCCAGTACACACTGAACTATCAGATCTCTAGGTAGTTTAAGTTCCTTATAGCTGATGTTGGTTCAAAGGGGAGCATTAGAAATGGGGAGGTAGGCAGAGATTTGGAGAATGTCAGCACATCATGAAGCTTACTTCTGCATGGCCTTTCAAGTTGGAGACATGCTCAGTTTCTACCAAATAGAGCCTCCTAAGTATCAGCACAGACAGAAGATAAAACAGAGAAGTATGGCAGGCTTAGGTTCAGAATTGTGACTAGTACAAAAATAAGGACAAAATTTTGTTCAGTGCTTTGAGTTTTAAGTTAGCAAGTTGCAGAGAACACATAAAAACTAAGAAGATGGCAGTAGTTCCTATACTATAAAGAGGTTGAACATACTTTGTAGATGTGGGATCTTAAGTGTGGATACTATTTTAAGGTACACTACTGTCATGAGTCCTGAACTGAAAAACCTGTTTCCCTTTAAAAGCATATATACTTCTGATTTAGCCCTTTGGATGCAGTATGCAGAGATAAGAGACTTTTATACTGAAAGTCCTATTTGCTTGGGAGAAACATTTGAGTATTTTACTCTACCATTTGCACTGAATGAGCTCTTTAATTCTTTGGAATGTTGAATTAATTTGACAAGACATATTGGAGACTGAAGTGTCCCTAGGAGGTCAGGAAACAGGTAAGTTGCTACTAGATCTAGAATGGATGTCTGAGAGACATAGGTTGTTACAGGCAACCTGGAAACAAGGGGGAAGAAGCCTTTGGGTGGCCAGATTTTTACAAAGAGAGAATTATAAATTAATGGTGGCCTGAGAAAATAACTAAATATGCTAATTACCAATATTAGGGGCAGATTTCTTGTCTGAAGGTAACATTAGCTCTCCTCAGAAGCAAACTTTAGTGAGTTTCTTTTTCTTTTTTTTAACCACAGGTAACAGTCCTTTGGACAGCCCCCGGAATTTCTCTCCAAATGCACCTACTCACTTTTCCTTTATTCCTGGCCGCAGGTAAGTTGCTAAAAGACCTCTTCTGTGATTAACATATCACATGTAGCACTTTCATGAATGTTAGTTAAATGTCATATTTCTCCTTTAAATCTGTATTCTTGCAAGTGGGTTACTATGAATTACAAGCCATCGAAGTTCCTTCCCTCTTTCCTCTGCCAGATTATAATCATTTTGTTCAAATTTAGCTTTCTAGGTTACCTACATGTTTGCCTTTGGAATGTAGCACAGGCAAGTAGCTACAAGAAGCTGATTTTTACAATTTTAAGCCTAAGAGTATGTTTCAAGCCACTATACCTTTTTTGAAAGCTATCCTAGGACAACAATAATGTCTCCTCTCTAAAAGATCCAAAATTGTTCTCCTAAGCCAGCTGGTTCCAAGGGGCTGAAAGAATTTGGCATATCTCTCTCCTTGGCTTTCAGCTAAAAACCTGTATGTGTACATAGAAATATTACAAGGCCATTCTTATAATCTTTTTCCCATTTCTAGTCTCTCTGGAAGTGATAAGAGCCTGTCTCGGCCCAGGGTAGCAACCCTGACTGCTGTACTCAGGGGCAGGACATCACTTGGTCTCTCGAGAAGTCTTAAGCTGATGGAGTTCAAATCACTTGCCAGAGCTCCACACAAGCCTCGTTTCTTTTTAGAATAGTTTCAAAGATTCTTTGTTGGCAGAATTCAAGTTTTAAAAATTTGTTTGCTTAGAGGTTTTTGGTTGTTTTTTGTTTTCATCTAGGGGGTTGTTTTTGTTTTTGAGACAGTCTCACGATGTGGTTCAGGCCGGCCTTGAACTCAAAACAATCCTCCTGCTTCAGTCTCCTGGGTGCTAAACAGGTGTGCCACCACACCTGGCTTTTGAGAGAGATTTGGGGGGGGGGGATACGGTGATTGTTTTGTTTTAATATTTTTATTGGTGAGACTTGGTCTTTAGTGCTAAGACTTTAAGAAAAATTATGACTCCAGATTTGGAACTATTAGTGGATGGAGAACATAATACGACTTGAAGCAATAGCTTCCATTTTAAGTTTTAATATTTAGACTACTGTTTTAAAAAGTCTCAAGAGAAAAACAAACGATACCTGGAAATAGCGTTTGCTCACTGTCCAGGTGATAATCTAAAAAAAACAATTTCAACTTAACTTTTTTTTTTTTTTTTTTTTTTTTGGTACTGGGGATCGAACTCAAGACTGTGCATTTGTAAGGCAGGCACTTATACCACTGAGCTAAATCCCAGCCTCTCAATTTATCCTTTTCCTCCCTAAGATTCTGTGTAGTTGAAAGGAGCTGGACAGGAAGAAGTTTGACACTGACCTGGGTACCCTTTCTGACCCTGTTGTCTTATTCAAAGGAAATCTCATTCCGATTTGTCCATGCACTTATCTCTCCTACCCTGTATAACTTCCAATTAGGTAACCAAGCCTCAGGTAGGGGCATTCACAGTAAAAGAATGCTCTACCGTTACAATCATTTGGAAGGATTTATGCAAGACTTCCTACCTAAACTATGTATGAACTGTAGCTTCAGATTAAGTATGAACTGGAACAGCATGACCTGTGAAAATGCCCATAGGTGGGCATTCAGTCATTTCACATTCATTCAGTAAATATTTGCTGAGCACCAACTTTCAGCTAAGCTCTAGGCAAGGCATTTTGCTATAGAGTGATAACAAAATAGATATAATCCTTACATTCTTGAGAGGAATAGTCTAAGATTTTTCACTTAGTTCACTTATTCTGCTCATTTACCTCTAATCTCAAATGTTACCTCCTTATACTTTCCTTAACCACACAATCTAAAGTGGACCCATTTGTTATTCCTTCTCAAATCACTGTTTTTATTTCCAAACTAGTATTTTTCAGTGCCTGATGTTTTCTTAGTTGCATATTTTCTGTCTCACCATAACTAGAATCAAATTTAATAGATACCTTAATTTGTTGAAAAACTGTTTCCTGGTACATAACAGTGATTGTAATCAAATGAGTGGTGAGGAAGGCATATAATAAATAAAAAAGCAAATAAATATAGTGTTATAAACTATGGTAAGCATGATGAAAGGAAAAAACATGATGCAGCATAAATTAATAGGAAAGGAGTGAGGATAGTGAGTCCCACAGGATGGTCACATGAGGCTGGCCAGTCTGAGTGATGAGAAGCAGCTACTGCATTGGGTTGGGAGGACATAGGCTTGGAGGCTATTGTAGCCAGAGAAAACAGCAGGTGCTGTTGATGTCCTTGTATTTACTTCAATTAGACTTCATGAGTAAATACTGGAGGAGAATTCACAGTCTATTATTATCACTGAGACCCAAACAAGTCTGTGGTAGGAAACAGGATACTTGATGCATGTACATGGAACAAAAAACTCTGGGGTATCCTCTTACAGAATGGAGTAGGAAAAACTGCTCATTCTTGGTGAAATGGGGAGGAGGGTCTCAACCCTGACAAAGAGAGTACCAGGAATTGTTGGCTCCTAGTTACTGAGTCAGGCTGGAGCCCTTCAGGATCACATTGGTTTGGAATATCACACACAAATCAGATTTGATGAAATACTAAAAATAGGTCCATTAGTCCTACAATTTCACTTCAAATTGTCATACATTTTTAAACAGAAGGTTTGCCTCTGTCATGTTAGACCAAATGTTGGGGTCTCTGATTCGCTTTGTTTCTCACTATAATTTATATCTTTTCACTACAGCCATGGCCACAGAGCAGACAGGTAACGGTCGATATGGTGGGGAGAGGGTTGGGCCACTGATATGCATGGCTAGGCAGTGTAACTTGTGATTTTGTGCTTGGTGAGAGAACTAGTGATTCTCCTCTGACTATAGGTATGAACACTGGGTTTTTCATATTTAGCAAAGAGGCGTTACAGGATCCCCTGCTACCTGCTGGAACCAAGACTCAGAGCTAATATGATTGGAAGCAGGAGTTACAGTCCAACCTTCTGATTCTGGAGAATCAGAAGTCACCCTCTTTTTCACAACTTTCCTCAGCCTCCCAGCAAGGAGGCCAGATGAAGGGACCAGACATCTTATGGTAGCATTTCATTCTGATTCTGGTGGCTCATGTACTTCAATATACAACACAGAGAAGTGACTGCCATACAGTTGATTTGTATTTTTAGCTAAGGTCTTGAAAATCATGTTGAAAAAGCACAGCAGGGGCCTAGGAAATTCATCTTTACATTATACCTATCTCATCTTTGCTGAGTTCTTATTTTCCTGGAATTGAATGACATTTGTAATGTAAAGTGTTCAGGACCCAGCAAAGAGGTCAGAGAGAACATCATATTTTAGACATTTGTTTGCCTCAGAGACAAGGTTCCAGCAGACTTCTAATTGACATGTGCTAGCTGCCTAAGTAGCATGAAGTTTGAGTCATGTGCATGTGGCATGGAATGCTGGGCTCTTCCCATGTGAAACATAATAGAAAGACTGCTCAGTATTGGTGAGGATGGGCAAGAGTATTGCAGAAAGAGAAGCCCAACCAAGATATATTACTCTTTTCTTTCTTCTTCCCCCATGCCCTCATCATAACTGACACCTTAAGTAAATCATACAAATCTCTGGGTCATAGTTTTCTCTGAAAATGTAATGAGAATTTAGCCTATAAAGAGTCCGTATTGCCGATGTTCTAAAATTCTGTGAGTAGCAGCGCAAAAAAAAAAAAAAAAAAAAAAAAATTTTATCCAACTTCAACTTGAGCAGACTAGACCCTAAGCTCCATGAGAAAGAATACTTTGTACCATATCCACAGTCTAAGGAATCACATGTCCATGTTATAAAAGCTTCAGATCGGATACCTGCTTAATCTTCCACTTCTACAGTAAAACATATAACTGTGTTTCTTTGTGATGAGAGCTTTGGGTGGCATTCTTCTGAGAGCAGCAGGAAGCCTCCCCCTAATATACAGCCAAAGGTATGTCATTTCCCTCCTTTTGGGTAAGGTTGCTGTCACTCTTAGGCAGATATCCTCACAGATTGGTTTTATGGGTGATAGGCACGGCTTATGACTATTTGCCATCAATTAATGTTCACTTCATACCTAGATGGTTGTCTGTTTCTTCTTGATTGACAATGCAGTGGCCTAGAAAAGACCAAAGAGCCCTTCACATGGAACTTCAAAAAAAAGGAAATAAAAGCCAGGCACATGGCATATGCATGTAATACCAGCTACTTGGGAGACTGAGATGAGAAGATGACTAGTTCAGGTCTACCTGGGCAGGGGCTGGGTATATAGCTCAGCAGCACAGCACCTGCCTGGCAAGTGCAAGACCCTGAGTTCCATTTCCGGTACCCTCTCCTTACAAAAAAGTCTGCCTAGGCAACTTAGCAAGACCCTGCTTCGAAATAAAAGCAGCTTCAAAATAAAAACAGCTAGGAGGATAGCCCAATACTTTTAAAACCTGGGTTCAATCCCTGGTGTTGTTGAGGATAGGGGAGGAAATAAAACCGGGCATGGTAGTATACGGTTGTAATCCCACATACTGTAGTTGCTGAGGCAAGGGAATTACCTAAAATTTGAGGCCAGTATAGGTAGCACAATGAATTCTTATATTAAAGGAAAAGAAAATCTGAGTGTGATGGTGTAGCCCTGTAATCCCAGTACTCAGGAGGCTGAAGTAGGATGATCACTGTGATTTTGAGGCCCTCCTAGGCTATACGCTGAATTCTAAACCAGCCTAAACTACATAGTAAGACCCTGTCCTTTAAAAAGGAAAAAAAAAAGAATGGTATTAGGTAACAAATGTGCTTTTCTAAATCCATGGAAAACACACATATAGGCTAGTTACAAGTGCATGTGCTACAACAAACAGTACTCTGAGGTGAGGAGACCACCAGTGAATTAAATGCACAAAAATGCCAATGGACACAGATTCTGAGCTCAGGAGGGGGCTCTGTAGAAACTTTGTGATATTCTTGTTCTTGCTTAGGACGGATGGACGGCGTTGGTCTTTGGCCTCTTTGCCTTCTTCAGGCTATGGAACCAATACTCCTAGCTCTGCTGTTTCGGTAAGTAGCCAATTTATGGCACTGGTCCCTTCAGGTTAGTCCAGTGGTGAAAAATGATTTTCAATTTGTTCCCCACAACCAAATTCAAAGAGGTTTCTTAGCAATAAGGCTGAGTGAGTGGAGAGCTGGTGACCTTCATGGTCATAGCAAGATCATAATCCTTTGGAAGGATTAACTAGTACCGTCTCTAGGGGTCAGTTCTTCATGGTGGAATCCTGAGGAGGGCTTGAGTATGACATTTTGCTCTGCCTGTGAAACCAGGCATGGGAGCTCCTAAGCATGTTTCCACTACTCCCTCCAATATTATTTCAACAACTACAACTAAGAACAGACTGCGCTTCCTGTGTCTCAAAGACCTAGTAGACCTGGTCCCCCTCCGGTTTTCACCTTTTTTTTTTCCAAAAAGGAAGAGAAGCGTGGTGTTGTTTGCTATCCAAGTGTTATGTGTATCAATGAGAGACTGGACCTGTCTCTAAAACTTCTTTATATTTCTTATTTACATATTTTAGCCTAAAAAATAACAGATGTGCTAATTGTTATTATGTACAGTTGACCCTAAAAATGAATTCTTCTCTAGAGGCAATTGTTTATTTTTAAAGCTAGGGTGACCGGTTTGGCAGATTCTCTATAAAAAGCCAAATATTTTTTTTTTCTTTTTATCTCCAAAATGGATTTGGAAAAAAGGGGGAAAAAGCCCAATATGTTTCATATTTTTCAGGCTGTAGATTTGATGACTCTGTGTCTTCCATCAATCTTCAGGTCTTCTCACTTGATTTGTCTACAGTCATGAATCCCAAGCAGGGGGAAAAAAAGAATATAATTTCCTCCCTTGACCTTAATATTACTCTTAAATTAAGCCAGAGTTTTACTGATGCTCTCTGGCAGCTAAGCTTAAAAATTTTCCCTAATAAACACCCCTGTTTACATAAACTTTTACTCAGTTATTCCTGTAAACCTAAGATAATAGTATGTGTATGAGTGTGTGTTTAAATATGTACTGTATATACATATGCATATATTTTTTTTCTGTTTAGTAAATTTAACAGACTCAACTCATTACTCCCGTTTATTGGGATAATTTAAAATACCCATTTTGCCCATCATAATATATATTCAGCCATTGGCTCATAATCGACTTGCAGGCTTGATATAAGTCATTTATAAAAATGTGGCCAAGGCAGAGCCTTATAGAAGTCTTTCACTAACTGTTTACAACTGCATGTAATATTCTATAAGAGAGGCATGCACCATTAGCCCAAAGGTATTCATTTCTCACTTGATGCTGACCCTGTGACAGTAGAGCTCCCTGTGTGATGCTGCAGCTTTGGCTCTAAATGGTTATGATATTTAAACCCCAGATAGGACCAGTGTTGTTAGATTTGCCTGCTGTCTTATCCAGTTGTGTCAGGTAAAGGAGTATCTCACAGGTCCAGGAGCTAATCTATTGGGTTTTCACTACAGCAGCTGCATCTGCAGGATTACTACAGTAGCACTGGGTCATTCAAATGTCTGTTGAGATTGGTAGGCTTTTGTCAGGAATGCTCAGCCACTGAGCTGTGTTTAGAATTCATAATTGTTACAGATTAAATCTAATCCTCAAGTTTAAATTTAAAAGTAGTTTTCTTCCCTGGTGGATTTTCTTGCCACATAGAGCTCCTAAAATCTCAGCGCAGCCTTTCTGCCTCAGGAAATCCAGTCTTCCTCTGGATAACAGCCAAAAGCAAACATTGTTGAGCTGTACCCTCAGGCAAAAAGGAAAACTTCAAGGGATGTCATTTGTAGATGGCATTCCTGGAACTTTTCTCAAAGTAGGAAGAATGATTTATAAATTACTTATCATTTTTACTAGCCAAAAACTTCAGTGGAGACCCATGCAGAAGAATCTGCTTTTTTTATTACCTTGAGTTCTTCTAGGTGTTGAAAGTTCCCACACTTCACAAAGATCTAAGCCCGGCTCCCAGTCTGACTCCTGAAGGACTCTAGTGTCTCTGCTTCCTCAAGGCTGGAGGCTCTGAAGGGCTTGTAGTGAACAAAATCATGCCCAATCAAGGTTAAAGGGAACAAGGAAGGAAGCCCTGCTTTGAGTTCACATTGACGAGGTAGAGCCTGAGCAGTTTCAGTCCTTTAGCATTCATAAACTGCCCTTGTATGTGTATTTAATGCCATTTTTAATATTTTCTCCTCTAGTCATCCTGTTCTTCACAAGAAAAGCTTCATCAATTGCCTTTTCAGCCTACAGCTGATGAGCTGCACTTTCTGACAAAGCATTTCAGCACTGAGAGTGTGCCAGATGAGGAGGGACGCCAATCTCCAGCCATGCGGCCCCGCTCCCGCAGCCTTAGGTGAGGGCTGCTCTCATCTACTGTCCAAACTTGTGAGCCCTAGCTTGTTTGCATAACGTAGACATGAGAGAATATGTTATGCTTTGCAGGTGGTACCTCTTTGTTACAACTACCTAACTTTGCTCTTATTGTAGCGTGCAGGCAGCTCCAGGTAGCAATGAACCTTTGTTTTACAAAAACAAGAACCAAACCAGGATTGTTCTGCAGGCTATAGTTTGCCAACCCTTGGCAGTGCATGTTAGCCAGTTTGATTAAGTCAAGTCCAGTAATACTCAAGCCCTTTTGGCATCAGGTTCAAGTTAGACTGTCACTCTTGAAGCTATCCAGTCACAGACAGTCTGTTTTTCCCTTCAGACTCCCTTTGTTAACAGGGAAATAATAGTATCATCAGTTCTGACAGTTGCCTAACTGAAAACTATTGGCCCAGGGCACATGAGCTAGGCCAAATGACAAGTTGCTGCTATAGATACAATTGACTGACTTAGGGGAAAAGCCCAATTCAAAAGCAGAAATATATGCCCCACTGAATCTAACTCAGTTCCTTGAGTCACCTGGGCCCATCTTCATCGACTAAACTTTTTAATGGTATTAGGGATTAAACCCAGTGTCTCACACCTACTAGGCAAGCGCTCTACCATGAGCCACATCCCAGCCAAATTCTTCTAATTACTTGTCCATTCTCTTTAGCATTAGCTGGTAAGTCTGTGCCAACATTGCAGGTTAAGGATGAAGAAGGAAATTAAAATAAGCATGACTGAGCTTAGTTTCCAGTGACCCTGGGAGTTTTGACTAGCATGTACAGGATAGGTTGTAGAGGAAGATTCCCTCAGGTTTAATATTGGCACCATGAGTAACAGAGAGTGAGCTGGGCCTCTCAATTCAGATTCAGAGATTGAAGATGAGGGTATTTAAATGCAACAAATCAAGAAAACAAATGAGTAAATGTGGATTCCCAGTGCCTTTCATTGACCCACAAAGGAACACCTGAAACATGGTGTTCTGATGACTTACACAGAGTAAAACATACCTTTTAGGCTAGTTGAGATGAAGAGGACCACCATAATACTCAGGAAAGTCCCTGCTACATTATATTTTTAAACACTTGGTCTTGTATATCAGTGCTTTAGACAGAATGGCCTCTACTCAAGGGACAAAAGCAGAAAGGAACAGTAACCTATCTGAGATCTTCTTTTAATGCACTGAACTTAGACCCAAATATCTGTTTAATTGCATGACTTAAAATTCAAAATCCATTAGGAAGATGTAATCATGTATAAGGAAGGTTTAATAACATAGCTAAGGTAAAATAACAAAGCTGAGAATATTCAGGATCTCTTCAATAGATGACCCTTACTTATATAACTCATTATAAACTGGATTGGCCTCAATCATATCCCTAAGTAGAGCCCACATTAATCCCAGTGGCTGTAGCTTGTTTGAAAAAAGCAGTAGGTGCAATAGTTGTATAGAGTCTGCCTTTGGATGCTTTGGGGATTTTTTGATTTGATTCTGAGAACATACTGGATAAATCCTTTCGCTGGCCAAAGCTGAGGGCACAGAGTCCTGTTCTGGGAAGGGCATCCAAGCAAGCTACCAATGGGCTCATGAATAGTCTTCTCTTTTTTTTTTTTTTTTTTTGCCTTTCCAGACCCTAGCAGAAGTCTGTGTGAAAGTCCAACTTCTTGTAGGAGGATAGTCTCACTCCAGAAAGAATCATTTTGATTTGCATCATAAAGTACGCTAGGAGCTCTAAGAATAAGGAAGGCCCTGGAACTCAGCTCTCATTCAAGTGGCATTATGTGGGGTACTAAAGATAGCGGGAGGGCCAGGGAATGGCCATCTTTCTCCTTGATGGTTTCATAGCACTAAAATCACAAAATTATTTCTTTCTTGTTCAGTCCTGGACGGTCTCCAGTTTCCTTTGACAGTGAAATAATAATGATGAATCATGTGTACAAAGAAAGATTCCCAAAGGTAAGGATGCATTTAAAAGAAGAAGAGAATAACAACCCACTTTCAGGCTGCTCCTGTTTCTCAGGCGCTATCTCTCAATAAAGCTTTCCTACTCTCATACATACCTACATATATACATTTAGGAGATGGAGATATGTCCCAAGGATGGCTGCCTTTAGCCAGCCAAATGGGAAGACTCTGGGGTGAGGGGTGAAATGCTGCCTCCTGGGGTACCAACAAAAAAAAGCAGAAAAGCACCCAAGGAGGAACAGGGCCCAGGTATGAGGTCTTCATGAGAAGCAGGAGGCAGCGGTGACCATGATTTTGCCTGTACCCGCAGAGCCTGTTTCTCATTCCCTGGAGGGAGAAGTGATTAGAAGCTGTGTGTTAGAATGGTACCCACCAAATGTTAAAGGGGAAGGAAAGAAACACAGGCCTGACTTCTCATATGTTAGAGTCCTCCATGGCAGGACTTGCTCTCTGGTGGCACCTTCATTTGGTACAGATTCATTGTCTCTGTCTCTGTGTCTCTGTCTGTCTCTCTCCCTCCCTCCCTCCCTCCCTCCGTCTCTCTTTATTTTTACTTTTCCTTTGAGACAAGGTCTTGCTATTCAGCTCAGGGTGACCTTGAACTTCCTAGGTAGTCCAGGCTGCCTCAAAACTCAAGGCAATCCTCCTGTCTCAGTATACCAAGTGCTGGAATTGCAGCACTATAGCACAATGCCTGGCTTGGCACAGATTCTTAAGCAGCACCTCTTTACTAGGCCCCAGAGAGTATACAACCAGGAGATTCTAGGCTGGCAGGAAGGTCAAAGGAGCAATGGAACAGGAGATAGAAAGACTCAGAGTTGCTTACTAACATGTATATTCAGTTTCAAGGGGGAAAATGCTGAGAGATGAAGTAGTTTGCTGTCATGAAATAGCTAAGAAATAGCATGCACCCTTCTCAGAAACCACATTTGCAGGACTAGAACCTTACTTCCCATTTCCATTTCTATTTGAACACTACATGTTGTACACCCAGACTTGGCCTTTGAAGATAAGGCCTGTTTCTGAAAATGCACCTAACTCTTGTTGGAGGGAGAACAGTAGAACAACTTGCATGATGACAGAAACCTGGAGTGGCCAAGACTCATTCTTCAACCTAAGTCCAGATCTCACTGACTGTTCATCTCCATCTGGGATTTGCAGTGTATGATTCTTGCTCCTCTGAGAGCCCCCTCCTCTAGATTCAGGCTCAGTCTCCTGCATGGTTGAGGGACATGGTATGAGACCCTCGCACTTTTCCCTCTGATGTTTAGAGTGTAACCATGAACCAGAGTGCCTGAGTTCAAATCTGCTGCTATTGTTTACTAACTATGAGCTAAACAGATTTTTTTTAACTTCTGTGAACTTCACGTGCTTCATCTGATTCAGAATAAGAAGAGTATCTATCTCTTAGGGAGTTTTTGAGCATCAAGCTCTTCTAACAGTGTCAACTCTTGTTTCTCTTTTATTTGTGTCCTATAGTCTGGGCTTTCTAGCATTGGAGTGGACACTAGAGAATAAGAGCTAAGAAGGGACAGAATAGCTAGAAAGTAATTTTGCTGTAAAGTTCCAGAGTATGTGATTTTTTGTGTTTGTTTTGTTTTGGCACCAGGGATCAAACTCACAATCTCATGCTTGCCAGGCAGGTGCTTATGCTGCTGAGCTAAATTCCCTGTCCAAGTATGTGATATTGAGAAATATATCTCACATTTGTTCCTCCTTATATATTAGCTTTTGTATTATCATTCTTGCATAAAATGTCATGTGGATGGTATGTCTCCAGTCCTTCATGTAAAGCCTGAACCATTGATGGAGAAAATGTGCTAGGATCCCTTCTGTCTCTCCCCCTGCCCATGTTTACACACACACACACACACACACACACACACACACACACACACATGTGTATACTATATTTCCCCTAAAATATACTAGAAGTCAGAAGTCACCCAGTAGCAAAAGAAAAAAGTCAGAGTCCTAGACAACTATGAAGTTGTTCACTGATATGTATAATTAAGTTTCCAAGAAGTCTCTGAGCTAAGTCAAGTCTCTGCTGTGCTTTGTTAGGATCCAGGCCAGGGTTGTGTTCCCAACCCAGCCCCTATCCCAGCTTGGCATGAGACCAGTAGGTTCATACATGCAGTAGAAACTCTGAGCATCTCAAGTATGTTCAGCAGAACCTCCTTAGGCAGGTTCTCAGGTCAAGTAAAAGGATCCTGAGATAATAAAACTCTGATTTGCAGAACTTCCCACTCTAAATGTATCCAGGTGGGAGGCCCAGTGGAAGAAAACCCAGAAGAAAGTTCCGTGATGGTGAGGAGTGAAAGACCTTCAGAGCAGACAATTCTTGAGTTGGATGAGGAACAAGGCAGACCTTGCAGGGTGAGAAGGCAATTGGAGATAGCATAAACAAAAACAGGCTTAAAATATCAGGCTAAAGGAGAATAGGAAACCTTCTGAGTCTACAGACAAAAGAGCATGTTAGGAGTGATGGGAGATAGACAAAACTGGGCAATAGTGGGTCTTAGTATAACCCTGCATCATTCTGACTTGACTTGAAGGTGGTCTTTTTATGATTGGAGTTCTCAGGTTCCCAGATGTACATCAGGCAACCAGATTCACAGGGGAGCCAATTCTTAGGCTATCACCAGTCTTTCAGGCTTTGTTCCAGCTAAACTGGAATGAGAAGGGAAGGGAAGTGTCATTTTTCTTGCTTTCATTCTCAGGCCACTGCACAAATGGAAGAACGACTAGCAGAGTTTATCTCCGCCAACGCTCCAGACAGTGTATTGCCCTTGGCAGATGGAGCCCTGAGCTTTATTCATCACCAGGTGATTGAGTTGGCTCGAGACTGCCTGGATAAATCTCGGAGTGGCCTAATTACATCACACTACTTCTACGAACTTCAGGAGAATTTAGAGAAACTTCTGCAAGATGTGAGTGTCTTGGTGTGGGGGCTGTGATGAAACTTCCATGTGATAGTCTCAGGCTGAAATAAATAACTAGCAGTATTCTCAGCCTGCTGGCCACCTTACCAATGTACAGAAGCCACCTATGAGTGTGGTACCAATGGACTTAGATCCATCCCAAGCCCCTGTACCACTGAGAGAAGCTGCTTGGTATCAAAGAAACTTGGTTTTCTTTTTCTTTTCTTTCATTTTTTCCTTCTTTTCTTTCTGCTTTCCTTCTTTCTTTCCTTTATCCTAGGGATTGAAGCCAGAGAGTTTCACATATGGTAGGCAAATGTTCTACCACTACTGAGCTACATTCTCAGCCCATTTTATATTACTTTCAAACCTGGTCTCACTAATATGCTCAAGATGGCCTTGAACTTGCGATCTCCTTGCCTGCATGTCCCAAAAAGCTAGGATTACTGACATGTATCACTATGTCTGACTGAGACTTTCTTTCTTTTCTAAATCCAAATACCTGAGACTCCAACTGTTGTAGCATTCATAAGTATTAGATTAAGAGATTTGTTAGCTAAAGCTCAAAAAATGACACCAGTGGATATAGTGGGCATTTTTCTATTAGAAATAGCTGATAAAAGGAGAGCCTTCTAACAGTTTTTCCTCAACCCAGGGAAAGGAGAGCCAACGCTTACTCGATAGGTTTCTCCATTTGCTGATTATTAACATGATGACAAATGCTCTAATCAAGACTTCTATGTTTAAATACCTGATCCTGCTCAGTATGAAAAATATTTGTGAAGCTAAAGGTAGAGAGATGACCAAGACCAAAGCACTACACTAAGTTTTTGTGTTTTCTTTTGGGTTTTTTGGGTTTTGGGTTTTGTTTTGTTTTTTGGTGGTGGTGGTGGTACTGGGGATTAAAACTTAAGGCCTTGTGTATGTGAGGCAAGCACTCTCCCCCTGAACTACATCCCTGGCCCTATATACTGAGTTCTTAACCATTGCTTCATAGTCCAGTGCTTGCTTTGCCTTCAGCCTCTCAAATAAGGTGATGAGATGCCTTCCCACTCAGATCCCAGTTCTCACATGTTATGCTGAATACAGTTTGGAGGAGCAGTGATATACACCTATTTCTCCAGGGCATTCCCATCATGGAGTATATCTTAGTCGAGAATCTCCTATTGCCTCTACACTTGTGACCTCTGGAGTATTATCAACTGAGTTGAGGGCCCAGAGCAAATAATCAAATAGGACTTCAGTATGTGAATCTAGAAATTAGAAGGAGCAGAGCAATATAAAAACAAAGAGGAAAACAGTTGAACTAAAGATGGATGACTAAAGATAGCTGTAATTATTGCTGTTAAATAAGTGGTTCCTTGGTTCATAAACTTAATTTTTTCTGTGACTTTGGAAAGATGGCCATGTTTGGTGGGAAAGGTGACCATGGTCACGTTTGTCACCTCATGGAGAGTTTGCCAACAAAAACAAGATTTTGCCAAATGCTTCTGTTGTGAAACAAATTGTTTGCAAACAGAAGCATGTATGAACTGAGGTACTACTGTACTAGGTTTTTCATATGGAACATATAACAGATTTTCCCTATATCCATAAAGTAATAACTACCCCAGGGGGCAGGAGTTACAATGAAAAAAATTTGTCTAAATGAAAAAAATTCTGCCATCTACAAAAAATTTTATCTGTAATTTCAAAAATAATACTTAAAATTCAAACATCAAATATCTTTAGAAAACCAAATTCCCATGAAAAGCAGGTATTTAATGTTCAAGAATAACGTTTTCCCAGCTTTCCAACACCAGACATTTAGGAATCAGGGAATTGCTATAACTGGTCTTGAACTTACAGAGTCAAGTGATCTTTCTACCTCAGCCTCTCAGATGGCGGTATGACATATAGCACCATTATGTGCTGCTACATCCGGTTCCAGAGTTCCTTCAACATCTGAGATTGAGCTTCTAAAATGCTAACATCAGAACCTTGCCTAAAATCTTTGGGCATTTTTTCAAACTACTTTGCCCTGCAGTTAGGTTTCTGGGACAGCAAAAAGAACACCAAATTTAAAACCAAACTGTGCCTCTGTTCCACCATTTTTCTGGGCCTTGGAATGCAGGGAAAAAAAAAAAAAAGAGCATAACCTATATCTCTGAGTTACAAATCCATCAACACATACTTACAATAACAGCTGTCTTTTTGTTTGTTTGTCTTTTTGAGACAGGGTCTCACTATGCAGTTCAGGCTGGCCTTGAGCTCACTTTCTCACTTTGTAGCCCAGGCTGGTCTTGAACTCACAATGATCCTCTTGTCTCAGCTTCATGAGTGCTGAAATTACAGATGTACACCGCCATGGCTGGGTTAGCTGTCATTTATTGATGACCAGGTATTACATGAAAGCATCAATTTATCTTACCTCCATTTATTTTATGTGATTGATGAGCATTTAATAAAGGTAATTCTGAGCACAGAAGAGGATTCTATGTGAAATATTGAGCCTTGCCAAGTAGTTGGTCACTAATCCTAGGAAATAATATCATTAACCTCTCAAAGGCATAAAAGAAGTTGGTATATTCTATAAATTGTAGATAAAATGGTTTGACATGACTGGAGTTAAAAAGTTGATAAATTTTGAAGTTAGATTGAAGCTCAAATGATGCAGGGTCATAGGAAGAGCTTACCTTTTATATGAAGGCAAGTGGGTATGTGCAGTGTTGTTAAATTTAAAAATGATATTATCATTTTATGTGTAAAAAATGTTAAATCCCTAACATTTATGTAACATTTAATACATGTAATTTAAGTAAATTACATCCTACATTTAAAGAAAGCTGCAGCTTTAAAAACTAGGTTAGTCCAGATGATTAACTGATTTCTTAGGTAGCAGAGTGAGAACCACACTCAGATTTGTCTTATTCCTGAGCTTAGCACCATCTAGTTCAAATGTGTCGTCAGCAAACATTGACTGACTTCTGACTTTTTTCTTCTGATAAGAAGCAATGTAGCATGCTTAGCATATGAGTGTAGAAAATAAAGACACAGACTGTACTCAGAGGCCTCTGGGTCTTAGGATGGGGCTGTGGAGACAGACAAGTCATTATAAAACAACCGAATAATCTATGTGCTATGAGCAAACAAAGGGATATAAAAGGGCAGTCACTGCTTGCACTTGTGCATGTGTGTTGAAGGCATGGGGAATTAGACAAGACTTGATATTTGGACTAAAAAGAATGAATAGGATTTCTACCCTTTGAATTTCATAACTAATTTTTTAAGTCTTATTTGCTGTTTTTCTTTTCTATGCATTAGTCTTTTGCCTTTTAGTTAGTTGCCCTTAAAATTGTAAGGCAAAAGTTACCAAAGAACTAATCACCAAATCTTGTGGCCTCTTTCAGTCCTCATCTTTCTTTGGTAGTCTGCAGGCACAGTAAATACCTCCTCCTGAACCTTTATTTTCCATGTTGTTGGTTTACTTTCTTTCCAGTCTTGCTGCCTCTTCACAGGTTCCTTCTCTGCCTATCTCCTGGTTGCTGGTGGTTCACAGGGCCCCATCCAGAGTGTCTGTTCTCTATTTTATTTCTCCACTCTCATGCTAATGAACCTCATGTGCTTCCAGAGCCTAAATTTTCATGCATCCACTGAAGACTGTGTACCCATTCTGAATTTCTCCACTTTAATTTCCTTATAGGTTCATGTTATTTGGTTATAAGTAACAGAAGTCTGACTTAGTAATTTTAGCAATAAAGGGAAGCTAGTGACAAGCATAAGACAATCCTTAGAAAATTAAAGATAGGAATGCACCAGACCTTAAGAAGGGACCAGAATTAGAAATCAGAAACTAACAAACTCAGAGAGTGCTTGTTCTTCTCTTTTCATCTCTATTTCTTCCTGCTGATTTTCTATTATCTGTAGGGAAGAATGACGAACCATCTCCTTTCACTCAAATGAAAAACCATGCAGTTCTGCTACACTGATACTAACTCTTTGTCTGTCTTTAAATTTAAGAAAAGCAGTCCACACTGATGAGTTCTTGGACTAGGAGAAGGTCCAGCCACACAGTGTAAACGTGGCTCATAGAAAGCTAAACAGTTCTCAGTAAAAAGAGAAGAGTTCCTTGGGTCTAGTAAATACCCAAGAGGCTATCTGTATAGGTATCTAACACTCTATCATACTTACTTTTCCACTTGGATGGTATTTTTCCTAAAACCAAATGTAATTTATTCTTTGCTTATTCTCACCTAAACTATTGATTTCTTTATAATTCACATTCATTTATGGGTGTAATTAAATTTCCCTAAAAGTGAAGTTATGATTATATTCTTTTCCTGCTTTTGCCCCCACTCCCAGTCCAGAAATGGTCCAAGGCACTTTCCTCCAGTCTTACTCTCTTGATTTAGCCTTTTTCATCTGAGTCATTGCATTTGCCTATTGATGGTTTTCCTGCTTTTACACTTGCCCTCTTTAGTGCACCCTCTGCATAGCCATGGTGATCTTTCTGAAGTACCTCTCTGGTCGTATCACTCCTCAGCTGTTGAGGTCTTTCTGTTCCTTACAGTCTGTCTGGGGTGCAAAGTGAACATCAGAGAAAGCTCCATTGAGAGTTGCCCCTTGAGCTGGGGACTGGAGGGTAAGTGAAGCCTGTTAAATGAGGGAGCAGGTAAAGCTGTGTCTGTGTGACATTCCTTGGTGTCACGTAGCATTCTAAAGCTCAGTGGTTCAGATGAGCAACTTGTTCTTTCTCACAGCTGACTAGCCTTCTCTGAGTTCTTTGCTTTGCAGAGTTCTACTACCAAATACTTTTCTGTAGTCGGTTCTGCCCAGTCCAGTCCTGTTTAGCCTAGCCACATTGAGCCAGTAAGTTGCTTAAGCAGCCTTTGTGTCTCTTTAGGCTCATGAGCGCTCAGAGAGCTCGGAGGTGACTTTTGTAATGCAGTTGGTAAAAAAACTGATGATTGTCATTGCCCGCCCAGCTCGACTCTTGGAGTGCCTGGTGAGTAGACTCTGGGAAACATAGATGGGAGAGAGGACTGTAGAGAAAGAATTTTGTCCATACAAAACTGTGGTAATACCACTACCATTTCTGTGGCTGAAATCTTTATTTAAATATGATTTTCAGAATTTAAAAAAAACACTTAGATTTCACCTTATTGACTGTCATAAAGAAATCAATAAATACTGGCAAGGCTATAGGGAAAAGGAACCTCTGCATTGTCAGTGGGAGTATAAACTAGTACGGTATAACAATTCTGGAAATCAGTATAGTGATTTCTCAAAAAACTAAAACTAGAAATTCCATTTCAGCTATTCCTCTTTTAAGTATCTTCTAAAAAGAATTAAAGACATTACATTACAGTGATACTTGTATACTGAAGTTTATAGCAGTGTAACTCATAATAGCTAAATCTTGGAAGTTAACAGATGAGTGAGTGGATTTTTAAAAAGTGACATTTATATACCATGTAGTAGTACTATGCCATAAAAAAATGGTAAACTTGAGTCATTTGTAGGAAGATAGGTACACGTTGAGACCATAACTCTAAGTGAAATAAATCAGAAACACAAACTTTTAACTATCACATGGTTTCTCTTACATGAAAAACCCAAAATATAAAAGGTAAAGTAAAAGATAGATAATAGGAAGTAGAAAGATAAATGTTTTACAGAAAGATAGAGGATCAAGAGATGGAGGGAAGGGGAAGGGGGATTAAAAAAAGAATTAAGATGTGTTATATACATGTACCAACTCCTCATAAGCAGTATAATCATTATGTATTTCAGACATGTACAAATAAGAATATTTTTTAAAATACCATTTGCAAGCATTAGAAGATTAAGCAGGTTCCTGTAAGGACAAATATAAATGGTCCTGAAGAGGAAGGCAAGAAGTAGTAGTCAGTCTACTCTCACCCTGATCTGGAGTGGAGGCCTTTGGGCCCAGAAGCATTGAGCGCAGGAGGCAATTTAGTTTGCACAATTGAAGTTTTTCATTTAATAGTTAACTATGCCTTATTGAGTACCTACTTTATTGTTAGACACTGAAAGTACACATAGGAATATACCAGAGCCCCTGACAGACTGTTTCCTTTGTAGTGACATCAGCAAGTATAAGGCGGTAAATACTGATTATCTATTATAAGAAATATGACAGCTGAAGTCAGTACAGGGTACATTGAAAATCTAATGAAAGTAGTGCTTTCAAATCCTCCTTAGAATGGACATGCATTAAAAGCTTCATGGGGGACATGTGGCCTATTTAGTAACCTACAGGATAACTACAAGTTTGCCAGGTAAAGGGCATAAAATAGGACACTCGGCAAAGAACAGGATGTGTTTGAAGAATTGATGAAGGATGAAGCAGGGAGGTAAGCCATCTGAGACCATGAAGGTATTAGGTCCTCAGCTCAGGAGTTTGTCTTATGTGTCAAGCCACTTGGAACTACCAGAAAGTTTAGGTTCATAGATGTCACAGTCAGATTGATGTTTTACTTAACCAACTTTATTAAGTATAATTTACATACAATGAGATATATCCCTTTGGACTATACAGTTCATTGAGTTTTAACAAATACACATTAGTAGAATCACCGCCATAGCTGACATAGATAACATTTCTGTTTCCTTAAAAGTTCCCTCATGCTCCTTTGGCATTGGCCCCTTCCAATGGGAAGGCATTAGGATCCTTCCTCCCAGACACCGCTTTTCTGCTCTTTCACTATGGAAACATTTACCTTTGTAGTGTGATTCTTTCTTCAATGTAGTATTTGAGATTTGTACATGTTATTAGCTGTACTAGTTAGTGGTTCCTACTTATTTCTAAGGAAATACTCCATCAGGTTTAGTTCTACGAAAAATTACTTTGGCCTCACATGAATGGTAGATTAGAAGAGAGGGTAGGATGAAGTAGGGAAACCACTTCAGAGATACTTAAAACTATTGATGTGAGATAGAGTAGCCAGAACTAGGACAGTGGGAAAAGAAAAGAGAAGTGGTTTTGAGAGGTATTTATGAGGTAGATATTCTGATCAGAGCTGATAAAGAGTAAGAAGTTAAAAGAACTTCTAGATCTGGCTTAGGTGACATCCAGATAGGTAGTAGTATAGCTCTCCAACAGGTACTAGAAGGAATGAAAGGAAGTACAAAGTAGAGAGGTTTGAGACTACGAAGTCTGATAAAGTGGGAGGTTGAAGCCAGGCAGGTTTGCATACTGATTTTCTGTTCCTGCCTACTTCTGCACCCATCGATAGATGAGTCTGTGCACCACTGTGAGCACTCCATATTTTCTTCACTGGGGTCAAAGACTTCTTAGAATTTAGTCAAGAGTATGATACTTGGTAGATGAAGTAAGGCCCTTGTTATGATAAGAAAGCAAGGATTGTGCTCTTGTCAAAGTTGGAACACCAACTTCTTATACACAGGAGGTACTTGGTAAATATGTGAAGGCTTTTTTTGCATCACTAGAGCTGGGAGCTACAATTGAAGGTGTGGCAGGACTGCTCTGGACTGGAAGGCTCCAACACCAAATGAATAAGCTGAGATATTTTTTTTTTGAAACCAAAAGGTCTTGTTCTTATTGCTGGGAAGGCACGCTTAGTATGTTACCTGGGAGTGATCTAGAAGACAGCTTTACCCCACTTCTGTAATCCCCAAATCATAGTATTTCTGGTATTCACGGTGTCACAAAGAGAAAGTCTTCTTTGTTTTCCCCCTTTTGTTATATGCTGTAAATCCAAACATGAATCTGTCACCACTTACTGTCTCTCCCCCCGGTGCAGGAGTTTGACCCTGAAGAGTTCTATCACCTGTTAGAAGCAGCTGAGGGTCACGCCAAAGAGGGACATGGAATTAAATGTGACATTCCCCGCTACATTGTTAGCCAACTGGGCCTTACGCGGGATCCCCTCGAGGGTGAGCATGCTATCTGGTTTTGCAAAGAAGAGATTTAGCCTGGATGTGAGCACAACATTTCATCAGAAGTTTTAGGACTATGTGAGGCACTTTGTGGTCTCTGTCAATTCCTTTCCTTTGGAATTACTGTTTGCAACTGCTTTCTATGTGCCAGGACCTCTCACTTCACTGGACCCATCCAACTTGGATTTAGAACCTCAGATCAATTGAAGTTAACAATAAAGGACTGTAATCATTTCAAAAAAATGGTCATCTCTTCCATGTACTTCCTTCTCCTGCTAGTCACCTTATAAATCTTCCTGTCTGTGGGATAATCCAGCTCAGGAGATCTCCATTCGTCTGGCTTCATGCTGAACTCCTCTATGAACCATGGGCTTCCATGATTCCTGGTCAATAACTGTCCTGTTCCTGTTTCCCCTACTTCCCAGCCCCATCCAGCAAAGTAGTCTCAGACCAGCAGGATAGCTACTGGTAACCCAGCCTTAAATTTTGTTTTCTAGGATATGTGACACATTTGTGAGAAGTTTTTTCTAGGATATGTGACACAATTGTGAGAAGCCTTGTCGGTGGCGCTAGACTTGCCAAGACAGTGACACAATAGTATCTGGCTTGATTGCTGATCCAAAAGCTATGATTTCATTAATGCCTCCCCCAACTTGCACCTATGTATGACCTGTGGGCACATTGATGCCTGAAATTGCCATGCACATTTTTCTTTTGTGTCCTTTTTGTGTTTCTAGAAATGACCCATTTGAGCAGCTATGACAGTCCTGATACTCCAGAGACAGATGATTCAGTTGAGGTAAAGAACTTGAGCTCCTGCTCCAATCCTGGAGGCTGAGACCTGTGAACCAAAGGACTGTTAATTCTCTTTAAGACAATATCTGAAAAAGAATATACAGTTGGCAGCTGCAAACATTGAAAAGGCATGCTGCTTTGGGAGAAGAATGGGCAGAAGACTCCAACTCGGCTGAGAGCCAAGCCGAGACTGGATTGACAGATCCCCCAGTATGTGGGCTTTCAGAAGCATGTCTGCCCTTTGCCTTTCCCTTTTCTTCCAGGGCCGTGGGGCATGTCTGCCATCTAAAACGACCCCCTCTGAAGAGGACTTTGAAACAATTAAGCTCATCAGCAATGGCGCTTATGGGTAAAGACAGGGGTCAGAGTGTGGCCAGGAGAGGAGTTGAGTCAGCCCTTGGTCTCTTCCTTCTAGAAATGTATGTTTCCCAATTCCTGGGGTATCTTAGGATGGAGCCTTTCCCTTCCTGAAGCCTCAGAGGCAATAATTGTTTCGTTTGACATTGAAGCTATGTTTTTTTCTCAGGCAAGATTCTCACCCCTCTTTGGTCATACTCCTCCTGTCTCTCAGTTCTGGAAACATTGAACTGTGTCCTTGGGACATGGTTTATTGGGAAACTTCTAAGTTGTCAGAGTTAGGGGCCCTAGGTCCCTCTCATTATATGTACAGCTCTGCTTCCTTTTTCCATGCATTTATAAGATGTGAGGAGGCAGTTTTTGGTGGTGGGGAGCATAGCTCAGATGCTAAAGCCCACGCAGGCTAGGCTGGGCTGTGTTGTGTTGTGTTTCCTAGGGCTGTATTCCTGGTACGGCACAAGTCCACCCGGCAGCGCTTTGCCATGAAGAAGATCAATAAACAGAACCTGATCCTACGGAACCAGATCCAGCAGGCCTTTGTGGAACGTGACATACTGACCTTTGCTGAGAACCCTTTCGTGGTCAGCATGTTCTGCTCCTTCGAGACCAAGCGCCACTTGTGCATGGTGATGGAATATGTTGAAGGTACTGGGGCCATGGTACAGTCTGAGCCTTAGCCCTAAACAGGAGGCAGAGCCTCATCTAGAAGTGAAGTTTCAGGGCCAGCTTCCAAGTCCTTTTTGGCATCGGTTTCTGCTACAGGATCTCAAAGACCATTTGGCCACCATGAACACAGAGGCTCCCTGCCTCATTATGAGGCTGCCTGTGTCAATTGTAGTGAGAGATACCCTGAGACAGAATGTAGCAGCCCATCAGCAATAGAATTCTATTCCCCAAACCCTGCATACTCTCTTCCGCTGGCATTAGACAGGAAAAAAAAGGTATCAGAATCACAAGAACTCAAGGCTAGGTACTAAGAGGATTACATCTGGGCCCTCAGAAGAAAGAAGAACCATTGCTCAGGCTGATGGTTTGTAAAGGGGACACCCCTTAAAGCCACTCAGAATGTTTTGGAAATGCACTAGAAGGACAGCATGGGGAAGAGCTCTGGAGAGGGTAGGTCTGCAATGACCTGTCCTCTTCTCTTCTCATAGTTATGTATATTTCCCAAAGATATTTTCCCTAAGGCTTAAAATTGAAGCTGAAAAAAACTGCCCATCTAATTCTGTAAGTATATACTGGGAATTTATAGTGTTATTTTACTTAGAAACTAATAAAAGTCAATAGGAAGGGAACAAATGAACAAATGATAGTCTTAGCTGTTAAATACTTAACAGTATTCCTGTCCTATAATAACACAAGTTTTACAAGTCATCATCCAGGCAGAAAGGCCTCGATTCCTTTGTTTTCTCACCCATAATGGTCTTGACGGCCATTGGCTAATTCACTTCTCACTCCCCTTTATACCCAATTTATAACTATGTCAGCAACAGAGGAGCTAGAATCACAGTTTCTAGTACCAGGGAACTCTAGACAGCAAACCTCAGAACTGGCTAGAGTAGAGAACCATATCTCTCCCTCATGGTAGCCTGGGCTTCTTGCAGGAGGAGACTGTGCCACTCTGTTGAAGAACATTGGCGCTTTGCCTGTGGATATGGTGCGTCTGTACTTTGCGGAAACTGTGCTGGCCTTGGAGTATTTACACAACTATGGCATTGTGCATCGTGACCTCAAGCCTGACAAGTATGCCCACAACCTGAGTCCATTGTCCAAGGTTTCCCTCTTGAGTTTCTAAATAAACACAGACCAACACAGAATATTTGAATCTATCCAAGAGTGGCTTCTGGGAAACAGCATTCATGTTTGTATCCTTTCAAACCCTGACAACCCCGTATGCAAAGACCTTTGGCACGAGATCTTCCAAGAGCATCATAAAGATTTAGTGACATGAAGGAGTCACTAAGGGGCTCTGCTGAAGAATTGAGCAAGAACAAAAAACTAGCACATCTAATAATAGATGGCTGAATGGGTGTTTATGACAGTTATTGCCACCTATTCTGTGCCCAGCTCTATATTCCTGGTTTTAACTATATTGTAGTTCCGAGTATGTTGAATTTAAGTCTAGTGTGGGAGACATGTATAGGCTACTTCTTGGAGGGCTTTAGTCAACTGAGAAAATGTGGGTGCTACTTTCTAAATGAAGCAGGAGAGCAATGTGTACCAAAACGTACAGGTATAAGTGAACATGTCTGTAGCTTAGACAATTTCAGTAAGAAAAAAGGATTAACAGCAAAGAGACAGGAGCTAAGTCATTAAGGACCTTTGTAAGTTTGAGTTTTCTTTTAAAAGAGCCTAGAGAATTTTTGAAGAACCTGATAACCAAAGGAGCAGGATGGAGTATAAAGAAAATAGTGTAGGGAATTAGAAAGGACAGATGTAGGGCTGGTGCTCAAAAAGAAAGTGAGGAAGCAGCAAAAGACCTGTGAGACTTCTACTTTGAGAGTTGTACAGGGTGGTAAGCCTTGTGGTAGAAAGAAGGTTTGGTATTGGACAAACCTGAATTCAGATGGCCATCTATACTTGTTAACTCTGTGAATAGTTGACCTGTTAATTAAATTTTCCTGAGCTTCATGTTCCTCCTCTCTAAAATGAGACTAATACTACCTTCCTTTACTGTTAGACCAACTTCTTTTCTTTTAAGTGGCCAGGAGATTGAACCCTGGGCCTTATACATGCTAGGCAAATGCTGTACCACTGAGCAAGCTCTAGAGCATTTTCATATTTATCACAGAGCTCAATAGATGACAGAAAATACCATTTTTCATTGAGAAGAGGAGCCAGTTAGGAGGCAGGACTTTGATTTGAGCTGATTGAGTTTGTGGTATCTGGACAGTTGGTAGACATGTCTACCAAAGATAGTGACTTGGGAGTCACATCTTAGAATGAAGTGACTTCCACAGAGTGTACAAAGATACCTGATTGCTAGTTTCTCTTGCTCAGCTTTCCAAGACAACCAGGGATATAGACTCAGATTTTGTGCTTTTCTTTTCCTTACACTGATGTGGCTATTGTGAACCACCCAAATGAGGAGAGAAAACCAGGACTAGCTAGAGAAACAGGCTTACAATGAGCAGATCTTAGTTCTATGAAAGAGAAGTACTGACAGAGCAATACAGAAAAATAGTCTTGGGATTAGACAAAAGGCAGGTTAACTGCTCGTGCAGAAGGCAATACTTAGAAAACCAGAGCTATTTATTATTTTCATAGCTACCACCTGTCTGCTTGTGTCCCACAATACCCCATCAAGACCAGGGTGGGGAAATACGATGAATACTAAAATCAGCATTCTTTGAGAACCAGAAAATAACTCCATATTTTTGTTTCTGTGATTTTAACAGCCTCCTGATTACATCCATGGGACACATCAAACTCACTGACTTTGGACTTTCTAAAATTGGCCTTATGAGTCTGACAACCAATTTGTACGAAGGCCACATTGAAAAGGATGCCCGGGAGTTCCTAGACAAGCAGGTATGGTAGGATTGGTGAGACTTTGGGGGTTGAATTCCAGACTTAAGAATTAGTTCTTGGAAATGCACGTCTACCCTGTGGCTAGATGTTAATACTGGAATCGTTTCTACATTTGATTCCAGAAAGACACTGAAACAGGTAGCACATTTGGAAAACAGGATGGGGTCAGGCAGCATGGTGCACAACTGTAATTTCAGCACTTTGGGAAGTTAAGGCAAGAGCATTACCAAGTTTGAGCCCTCCCTGGACAACTTAGCAAAATTCTGTCTCTAAATAAAATATGTTTAGAAAAGGCCTGATGATGTGGCTCGTGGTAAAGGCCTGAGTTTGATCCTCAGTCCCACCAAAAACATAACAAAAGAAAAACAGTAACAAAAAACAGGATAGACCATGAGAATTGTGTGAGTATAAATTCAGTCATCCTTTTGTGGTTTGGAGAAAATTGAACATACAACTGTAAATGGGGGGTCAGTGCTGAAGTTCTGAAGTGCTGAAGCGTGAGTCAAGGTCAAGACTTTCCTGGGGTTTGTTGTTCTTGGAACATAGCTCCAAATTTCCATTGAGCTATGACTCAGTTTCCTGAGAGTAGCCTCCTGGTGTTCCCTGATTTGACATTTTAGGCATAATATTCACAAGTCCCTGTAGGTTCTTTATTTGGGAAGCTATAGGGCAAAGGCTGTTCATGGGATCAGATTCCAGAAAGAGCATTAGGAGTTCAAGGGATGGCAACTCCCGGCTAGAATTAGTCACCTTGGTTAATCAGGAAATATATTAAATTCACCCTACCCAGAGTTCTAACTCCAGTTCTCAGAGGCTCCCGTTGATCTCATTTACTCACTAAAGCCCCTCTTGCCATCATACTAGTAAGCTGGCTTGGGATGCTGAGCCAGCCTGGCTTCTCTGTACCCAGGTGTGCGGGACGCCAGAGTACATAGCACCTGAGGTGATCTTGCGTCAAGGCTATGGAAAGCCAGTGGACTGGTGGGCCATGGGCATAATCCTGTATGAGTTCCTGGTGGGTTGCGTCCCTTTCTTTGGAGATACTCCGGAGGAGCTCTTTGGGCAGGTGATCAGTGGTAGGTACCATCAACTGGCCCAGATCTTCAAATATGATTTATGCATGTACCTCTGAAACTCTGGAGCTCTTGTTCTGCATTCGTGAGTGTTCGACATGCTTGCTTCTTGGGTTGGGGGGAGGGTGCATCTGTGTGGGTGTACACATACAGGAACTATGTCCCCTGAAGTTTGATCTATTTGTGTTCATGTGGCTCCCATGTGTACATAGTATTCCTATGTTACATAGATGCTTATCTTATGAGTGTGAGTTCCGTATCTGGCATATAAAGCAAGGTAACCTGCAGTGCAGGGATGTCAATGTTTTGCAATGCCATGCCTGAAACAAAGAGCAAGCCATGCTATAGGAAATAGATTCTACTAGGTGAGGAAGAGCCTATAAGAATTTAAGGAATCAAGGCCTTCAGGGGCTTTGGGCTAGGCCCTTTGTGCTTCCTTATATTATCCTGGGCTACCTTCTGCATTTCTCCATACTACCAACAATTTCTCTTTCACTTTTCACTCTTGGTGACATCAGATGAGATTGTGTGGCCTGAGGGTGACGATGCACTGCCTCCAGATGCCCAAGACCTCACCTCCAAACTGCTTCACCAAAACCCTCTGGAGAGACTGGGCACAGGTAGGTCATGCCCCACTCTCCTTTCTCACCACTTAGAATGGGGAGAAGGGTGGCTCGATCACACACACTGAGATTCAGGCTTCAGATATGGGTAGGTGCCCTGGATCCTAAAACTGCCCTGTTCCCTGTGTAGGTACAAAAAGAGAAAGATACTGGAGCTGAGATTTCAGATCTTTTCCAAGGTTAGCTTCTCATCAGACTTGCTGACACAGACTCCATGTGCTCTCTGTCTACAGGTGGTGCTTATGAGGTAAAGCAGCACCCATTCTTTACTGGGCTGGACTGGACAGGACTTCTTCGCCAGAAGGCTGAATTTATTCCTCAACTAGAGTCAGAAGATGACACCAGCTATTTTGACAGTAAGGCCTCTGGTGATATAAGGTGGAGTACAGGTCCCACCTGTTTTCCCAGAGTCATCTGCATACACTTAGCATTGAGAGTTACTTCTCAGGATGCTGCTAAGGTCTCATAGAATGCTACTAGCAGAGGTTCTTAAAGGAATTGTCTTGTGTATCTGGTCTAGCCCGCTCGGAGCGATACCACCATGTGGACTCAGAAGACGAAGAGGAAGTGAGTGAGGATGGCTGCCTCGAGATTCGCCAGTTCTCCTCCTGCTCTCCAAGGTTTAGCAAGGTGCGACTGAGGAATCCCAGCGTGGAAGGTTGGGATAAGAGGACCTACTGAAGGACATACCTGGGTCAGGCTCAGAGCGTTGGCACAAGGCGCACTTCCAGGAAAACAGAAGCAGAGGTCTGAGCTACACAGAACCACTCCAGTTCCTATAAGAGGTGCCAGAGTCAGGCCAAGTTAGACTAGTGGAATAACTGCTTCCCTAGAAGAAAGGAAAGAACTTGTTCATATTCCTCAGTGTGAAGGACATCTTTTGTCCTTTGAGAGTTATGGCTTTCAGAACTGATCCCATTGTGTCCCCTGTCCCCACAGGTATACAGTAGCATGGAGCGGCTTTCCCTGCTTGAGGAACGCTGGATGCCACCCCCTACTAAGCGCAGCCTGAGTGAGGAGAAGGAGGATCACTCAGATGGCCTGGCAGTGCTGAAGGGCCGAGACCGTAGCTGGGTGGTTGGCTCCCCTGAGATGTAAGCACCTAGGGCTCAGCAGAGTAGGTGGCAGAGACTATGGGAGGCCTCTGGAAATGTATCCTGGGGAGGGGCATGGCAGTGACGCAGTATTCCCAAGGGCAGTCCTAGAAGAATGTCTGAGAAGACATTTTCTGTGATTGTAGTTCTCATGTAACTCAAGGAAGCATGGATGGGAAGAGGGATACTACCTGGATAATCTCACCCCAGGCCTCATGATTTACAGATTACGGAAGCAGCTGTCAGTGTCTGAATCGTCCCACACAGAGAGTGACTCGAGCCCTCCAATGACAGTGCGACGCCACTGTTCAGGCCTCCTGGATGTCCCTCGCTTTCCTGAGGGCCCTGAGGAGGCTAGCAGTACTCCTAGGAGGCAGCAGCAGGAAGGGATATGGGTTCTGACACCCCCATCTGCAGAGGGAGCATCTGGACCTGTCCCTGAACGGACAGTGGAACAACAGCTGAAATTGGATGAAGAGCCTCTTAGGCAGGGCAGCAGTTCCTGTCCGGGTATGGCACAGTGGATAGCCAAAGGGCTTTGGCTGGGGGATGCTGCAGGGAGGGGGGCTCAGTCACATTGTTGGTCTCATTGTTCACTTGGGCCCACAGCCATAGAGACCAGAGGTCGTGGGAACCCACAGCTGGCTGAGGGAGCCAAGGCCATCAGTGACTTGGCTGTGCGTAGGGCTCGTCACCGGCTACTCTCTGGGGACTCTACAGAGAAACGCACCACTCGCCCTGTCAACAAAGTAATCAAGTCTGCCTCAGCTACAGCCCTTTCCCTCCTCATTCCTGCAGGTGAGATCTCCAGGGAACTAAGATAAAACTCATAAGGAAAGATGTTAGAATTTCCATGGGCAGGGGCCTGAGTGGCAAATGTGTATGTGTTTGTGCAGGTGTCAGAGACTGTGTGTCATTTTGTTATGAAGGTAGAAGTCTCTGAAGGTGTGCGTTGGTCTGGGGGTGAAGGTGTGTGTGCCAGAGGACAAGACAGCACCATGTATTAAGAGCAGGTTTTGAGGGCAGAGGACCAATATTCAAATCCTTGCTGCAACATTAAAGCCTCATGACCTTGACAAGTTGTCTAACCCTTTCTAGTGTCTTCATTTTAAAAATGTGGATATTAATAGTGACTGGCTCATAAGGTAATTATAATGCTTAAATAAAGCATGAAGAGTTTGTATCATTCCTGATACATAAATGCTAGCTACTGTTTCCCATCATCCAAGCCCCATATGAGCCTGGGAAGCTCTGGACAGGTGAGTGGGCTTTGTGGGTCAAGAGCTGTGGGGAAGATGCACCTGGGCTCCAGCTCTATCTGTAGCTAGAGCTGGGCAGGGCTTAGCAGATTAGGCAGAGGGTAGCCTACGAGCATGGCCAGGCTGAAGCCTATGACCCACTAAGTCCTGGCTTCTTCTTCTCCAGAGCACCACACCTGTTCTCCACTGGCCAGTCCCATGTCCCCACACTCCCAGTCATCCAACCCGTCATCCAGGGACTCTTCTCCAAGTAGGGACTTCTTGCCAGCCTTTGGCAGCTTGAGGCCTCCCATCATCATTCACCGAGCTGGCAAGAAATATGGTTTCACTCTGCGGGCCATTCGTGTCTACATGGGTGACTCCGATGTCTACACTGTGCACCACATGGTGTGGGTATGTCTGGCCATCTAGACCTGTTGTGTCCCAGCTTCATCACTTTTCTTCCTTCCCCGTAGTAAGGCTGTGTGTCCTTTCTTTTGTCACTGTCCCTGCTACTCACAGAGGTCAAAGGGTGGTGGTAAAGGGGATCAGGGCTTAATAAATAGAAACAAGCCCCATACCTCATACTCAAGCTCCAGATTAAAGACTTCTCTTCCTGGAACAGCATGTGGAAGATGGAGGTCCAGCCAGCGAAGCAGGGCTTCGTCAGGGTGACCTCATCACTCACGTCAATGGGGAACCTGTACACGGGCTGGTGCACACAGAGGTGGTAGAGCTAATCCTGAAGGTTAGTCCTAAGAATGCCACCTGCTGTGGTCCTTGATGAGGGTCTTTGAGGAGGGGGAGGGTATGGCACTGGGTTTTCTCCAGAAGACAGTGCCTTCACTGGCTAAGGCCCAGAGATCTTCTGAGCTGTTAGTAGAAACAGCAAACAGGACAGGGGAGACTCTTCTGTGTCCTCCCACCCCCAAACCATTCTTAGTGCCAGTGAAAGCAATTTTGTAATTGGAAAGAGGGAGATAGGTCTTGTTCAGACTTGTTGGTGGAGGGTCAGATGCTGTACTGTGGTACAGCCATGTCAAAGGACAAGGGCAAGAGGGAGAATCCCACCATCACAGCTTAGCCTCATCCTATTTTGCTTCCCAGAGTGGAAATAAGGTATCTATTTCGACAACTCCCCTGGAGAACACCTCCATTAAAGTGGGGCCGGCTCGGAAAGGCAGCTACAAGGCCAAGATGGCACGAAGGAGCAAGCGGAACCGGGGCAAGGACGGGCAGGAAAGGTGAGTGAGGCTTCACACAGAGCTTGTGCTGAGCACCAGGTGTCGGCCTGTGCTGATGCCTTAGCATTGGGCCCAGGTTGTGCCTTGACTCAGCTGTGGGCTCCTCTCTGCAGGAAAAGAAGCTCCTTGTTCCGAAAGATCACCAAGCAGGCCTCCCTGCTGCACACCAGCCGCAGCCTTTCTTCCTTGAACCGCTCATTGTCATCAGGGGAGAGTGGGCCGGGCTCTCCCACACACAGCCACAGCCTTTCTCCCAGATCTCCTACTCAGAGCTACCGAGTGGCCCCTGATGCTGTACACTCAGGTACAAAGGTCTCTTTACCAGACTAGAGCAACCCCTGGGAAATAAGGAAGTGTCTGGATACCATTCTCTAAATGTCCCTCTATGACTCTTTCACCTGTCCCCTGAAAGGTCCAGTAATCTTGGGAGGAGTTTGTTTCTATAGTCTGGAGCCATGATGTAACCTTCCAAGGCTGAATCCTTGGACTGTCTTTTGCCTCTCAGTCACTTCTTGGAGCTAACAAGCCTTTGTCTTTTTTTTTTTTTTTTTTTTTTTTTTTTGTATAAAGTGGCAGGCAATTCATCACAGAGCAGCTCCCCCAGCTCCAGCGTACCCAGTTCCCCAGCTGGCTCTGCACATACTCGGCCCAGCTCTCTCCATGGTTTGGCCCCCAAGCTTCAACGTCAGTACCGCTCTCCCCGGCGCAAGTCAGCAGGCAGCATTCCACTGTCACCACTGGCCCACACTCCTTCTCCACCACCGGCAGCTTCCCCTCAGCGTTCCCCGTCACCGCTGTCTGGTCATGGGGCCCAGGCCTTTCCTTCTAAACTTCACTCATCACCTCCACTGGGCAGGCAACTCTCCAGGCCCAAGAGTGCGGAGCCACCTCGCTCACCACTACTTAAGCGGATACAGTCTGCTGAGAAATTGGCAGCTGCACTGGCTGCTTCTGAGAAGAAGCGACCCCCTTCTCACAAGCATGGGCTTGACCTGCCCCACTGTGAGCTAAAGAAGGAACTGTCACCCAGGGAAGGCAGCCCTCTAGAGGTAGTTGGAACCAGGGCTGTGCTGTCTGGGAAAGGTACACTCCAAGGGAAGGGAGTGCTGCAGTCTGCTCCTTCGCGAGCCTTAGGCACGCTCCGGCAAGACCGAGTTGAACGACGAGAGTCACTTCAAAAGCAAGAAGCTATCCGAGAGGTAGATTCCTCAGAGGATGACACTGACGATGACCCAGAGAACAGCCAGGGTGTACTGGAGTCAAACTTGGCACCCAACCCAGAAGTGGGCCAGAGTCTACCCTCTAGAGGAGCAAGAGAGGATAGGAAAAAGGAAACCATCTTACCCAAGGACCCAAGGAACCAGGGTTCATTGGTCCCAGGCCTTCTGACAGGGGTGATCATGGGACCTTCCAAAATAGGTTCTGCTGTTCCCCAGAGGAGGCTTGTGAGCCCACAGGCCTTTGAGGAGGCTACCAGCTTCTCCTTACCACCCTCTAGCCTGGGGAGGTGTGGACCCACAGACCTCTCCCCCACTGATAGCTGCTTAAAGGCCCAGCACCTCCACACCCAGGCATTGACTGCACTTTGTCCCAGCTCTTCTGGACACATCCCCACCAGCTGTTCTGCTGGCAGTCCTACCACTGGGATGCCAAGCACATGGTCCTGGAAGTTCCTTACTGAGGGCCCAGACAAGGCATCCTCAAACAGAAAGACAGCAGCAGGTGGGCTAGCCAGTCCTCAGGATTTGCAAACCACAGCTCTGGATCATCCTAAAAACCTGTCTTCTGGACAAGGTGGGAAATCACAGTCACTTGATTCCCCTGGTCTGGCCTGTCCACCTTGTGAGGTTCTCACTCAAACCCAGCAATGGGAGCAAGAATGTGCACAAATGAAGAAAGAAGAGCCATCCCTGAGCATCAAAGTGCCTGATGTCTCAGGTGACAAGAGGCAGAATGTTCCATACCGAGGCTGCACACTCGCCCAAGAGACTGAACCCAACCTGTTCTGGAGGGGCCAAGAACCAGGGAGCCATCAAAAGCATCAGGACATCCCATTGACACCTGATGAGTTGTTCAAGCAAACATAGCAGTTGTTGCCAATTCTTGTACTTAGACCTGTGTAATACACACTCCTGAAAACCATCTTTGTCTTTTGCTTGCTTCTTTCCTTAAATTGTCATACATGTGACTTAAGAATATAGTTCCCACTCTCAAGTGAAAGGCATCTAATCCAGTCACTTCTCAGACACTGTGAGCTCAAACATGAGAAGAGGCAATAGGAAGTGTGCTGGGTATGGAAGGGAAGGGGTTGGTTTAGGAGAGAATGTCCATAGTATATCATATATATGTATCTGGTATGTTGAACCAAAAATAATTCAAAGTGGAAATGGATCTTCAGATTAAGAAAGGACTGTATCTAATGGTCCTCCAGGAATTTAAGACCTTGTGCAGTTGATAAAAGCAGCCACGTGACAACTAATATTCCTGCTTTACAAAGAAGGAAGCTCAGGCTTTTCTGCATGAGATAGAATAGCTTACACAGATCTGGAATCAATCTTGATTCTGGAATTCACATTCATCTCCTGAGTGCCTCTTAGCCAGTGAATTAGAAGAGAATGGTACATGGACATGAGTTTAACTTGGGATGTATTTGAGCCGTTTGTGGGACATCAGAAGGAACTGAGTGAGTAAATTTGGAACTCTGGAGAGAAAGCTAGACAGAGATGAGAATGTATCAGGGGTGTATCAGGGGTGACACATTGAGGAACATAGCATTTAAGACCAAGAAAGAAGATTCAGAAGCAGCAGCCAGGAGAGAATCATAAAATCCGAGAGAGGAAAGTTTCAAAATGGAGCGGGGGTTGACAAAATGCTGAGAGGTCAAATGAGATAAAAATAGAAAGTTGTGTAAAGTCCTTACTGTTCGTAGCCATTTCTGGTAAGCCTGTTGTCAGGTAGGGCCCAGCACTAAAGATAGACATCATCATGTGCAGCTTTTAATAAGTAGAACTTTACTGGGTGAGAACTGAAAAGAAGGGGAGGTCATCCTAGGATGAAGGTAGAGGGGAGAGTATCCCAAGGCAAGGAGACAGGCTTGGTAAGAGGGCCTGGGGTTGGAAAAGCAATTTGGTCTCTACAGGGAGGCCCAAATTGCAAACCCATATTATACTATCATTGTACTAACCCCACAATCCAACACCTATGTCTGGAGGTGAGGCTTGAGGACAGGAAAGTATTCAAGTACTGTACTTGTAGGCTACTGGCTGGGTGCCTCTGGAATCCTGGCACTCTTTGCTGCCCTGTACAGAGCAAGCACTGGTTGCCAGAGGGCAGGCCCTCCCGAGTTGGAGGGTTATGTTTCAAACTTCAGCACCCTCCTCATTTCAAACTAGACTTTCCTCCGCCAGTTACTCAGCTGACCCTGAGCCACCCACACTGGACACTGGGAACATGGCCCATAGGTCGCCTCCTGAAGGACAGCTAAGGAAAGAGTGCCCCATGACTAGATCTGGTCAGAAGTACAGCAGACCTCAGGCGAAAGGAGGGTAGGGGAGGGGCAGGTAACCAAACACCCTGTTATGCAAATGCCTGCCCTAAGTGCCAGTGGTGCTGCCTTTGAGAAACTGCTGGATTATTCCAAAGAGAGTGCACTTGCCTGAAGTGTCCTTCCAAATTATAGGAAAATCACTAGCTGCAGTGTAGCAGGCTAGACTGAAATCCACAGGCCCAGAAATAGAATGATATGACCCAGGATGTTGGCTTGAAGTAGAACAGCAGTAAGGAGACAGCTCTAGTTGAGGGAAGGAGGAAGGTTGAGGTATGGAAAAGGATGCAGAATTAGGAGCCCAGGGAATGTGCAGAATGAAAAAGGAGACCCAAGATGTACTGGCTGAGAGAACTGCCCAAGAAAAGACAAGGTACAAAGTAAGATCCTGAATCAGGAAGAAGCTAGAATTCTGTAATTACCCAAGTGAAGTTACCCAAGTGAAGTGGCAGATGCCTGGGGTACCAGCCACTTGGGAAGCTGATGTAGCAGGAACACGAGCTCAAGAGTTTAGGGTCAGCTGGCAACGCAGCCTAAGATCCCATCTCTTTGAAAAAAAAAATTTGTGACTCACTGTAGGAGGAAAAAGTTTTTTATACAGTGTAAAAGTGTTTTATACAGTTTCAAGTTTATGTTGCAAATAACTGGTTCCTGTAATGAGAATAGATGAGAGTAGCAATGGAAGGGAGGCCTTTGGTATTAGGGTTAGACATGATATTCAAGATAAAATATGAGTTGGTAAAGGGTTTTATGTAGATAAGAAGGGCTATCAAGGATGGTGACTTAGTTTGCTACAAAAATTAAAATTTGATTCAATTATGAAACAATGGAATAGCAACAGAGTCAGGGCCATGAGGTTAGCAACCCTGAATTCAGCACTACATTCAATGTGTTGAGCATGAGCTCTCTTCTGATAGAAGTCTGGGCAGGAGAAATGGATATAACTGGTGTAGAGACCACAGGTGGATTCATGGATGTAAATAAGTCTCCCAAATCACAGGGTGTGGTGGTATACACCTATAATCCCAGCACTCTGGGAGGTTGACACAGGATCCCAAATTCAAACCCAGCCTGGGCAATTTAGTGACTTAACAAAACTCTCTTAGAAAGGTTTGGGATCTGGGTGTGATGATGCCTGTTGTTCCAGCACTCCAGAGGCTGGGGCAGGAAGATCACTACTGTTTTGAGGCCAGCCTGAACTACATAGTTAAGACCCTGTCTCAAAAAGGGGAGGGGGAGGGAATGTGTCTTGAGTGCAGAGTCAGATTTGAGAGAAGTCATCACAGTTCACAACAATAGTCTTTTTTTTTGTTGTTATGTTTTGATACGGAGTCAATATGTGAATCAGGCTTTTCTTAAACCACTATGTAGCCCAGGCTGGTCTTGAACTTGCAGTGATCCTCCTGCCTCAGCTGCTGGACTGTTAGTATTACAGTAGTGCACCACTATCCTCGGCTAAAATATAGTTGAGAGGAAGAACACAGGCAAGGTCACTTAGAACCATTGGTCCGTCCCCTGCTCAATCTGATTTTGTAATTGAATACACGTGAGTGAGGCCGGAAACTCATGGGTGAGAAGTGCACTATCCCAAGTAAGAAGCCATCTTCTGTGTGCTGTGTTCCCTGTGAGTAGGAACCCTGAAGTGCCTTGGAGAGTAGACAGGGCCTGGAGCAACAGGAACCCCAGCCTCCAAGTAGAACAGACTACATGATAACAACCAGTAAACAAATGAAAGGAGGCTGGAAGTGGCTCTCATGGCTCTCAGTTTTAACCTCTTCTCTCAGTATCTAAGTCTGTGTCCTGTTTTGAGCAGAGAGAACATCGTGCCATGATCTCTGGGGGCCCAGTTCAGCCCAAGGATCTGTCTTTTGGTGCTTACTAGAGAGGAGTTTTAATGCTTTTCAGTACCTTAGACTGCTTATCTTGTCCCCTCCCCAAACTTGGCCCCTCCATAGCAGGAAGACAAAAAAATGCTTTATTACAATGTCTTTATTGCATTAATGGAGCAAGTTGGCCAGACTCCCCTCTTGGGGAAGGTAAAAAACAAAATGCCCAACCAGTACAGTATCACCACTTACCTTCCCCCCTCCCTCCCCCACAACTGCACAGCAATGTCTGAACACATCTGGTGACACAAAACAATTTGCAAATGGTCTAGGAACTACATTATGAATTGTCCCAACACAAGACATACAGTTGGCTTCCTTGTGAGTAATATTTTTATGTAACTACATGAATCTTCTTGGACTACACAAGGACAACAGAACAGATTTTTCACAAGTAACAACAGGGCACCAAAGTCACATGCTGCAATTTGTAAGGAAACAATGTTATCTGTCACAAGTAGCTGGAGATAAAGCAAGGTAAGCAGTTGGTAGCAAGGGGCCTACACAGGTCCTCTTTGACCCTCTTGTTTCTAAAGCCTGCTCTGGAGTCTTAACTGGTAACACAGATCAACTTGGAAGCCAGGACCTGCCCATAAGCAATTCCTGGCTCAACAGAATGCATGGGATTGGCTCCTTGCAGCAAGAAGAGGAAACATGGAAGACACCTAACTGACTTGTAAAGCTTCTTCAGAGTGTCTGAGGTTTAAAGTAAATGGGAAATCCCATAAGGTCTTGGACAGGGAGTGGCAATGTTAGAAGTCTTCATCCTTGGCCACGTCAGTGATACGGACACAGGCAACCTACTGAGCCACTGCAAATTTTTGGTACCTGTGGCCAAGAATACACACAGCATTGTTCTGTGATGAAAGCTCCACCTGGAAAAGAGGAACCCAGGACCTGTATCTAGCCATCCCCGTGCTGCTTTTAGGTTGATGGCTGGCTTCTGTGGCCAGGAGAATGATGAGCACCTCTGGTCTTGATCTATGTCTCTACCTGTCACAGTGAAACTGCAGTTAAGATACCAAGAGAGAAATTCTCAGGGCCCACATCATAGGATAGGAGGTAGAGTCAAACTCAGGAAGAAAGCCAAAACTTGCTCCCAAGCCATAGGACAAAGGAGCAGCATCCTGCCCCCAACACACTTGGAGCCCAGTAGTTGGTCATTTCCACTGGCTCAGGATCAAGCAGATCATGTGACAACTGGTTAGAAAGGATACATTCCGATTTCTCGAATCATCTTGGGTCTTAGATCCTACAAAGCAATAAATTCAAGAATGAAAAGGGGGTAAAAAGGAATGTAACAAACTGCACCCCTTCTCCACAACTCAGCACAAGTATAGACATTCTGTGGTTACTTGTACTTCCTGCACACCTTCCATATCTGTCCAACAAGGTACAGACACACATAGTCATCAACGCTGCAGGGATGTACCCCATCCTATTTTGGTTTAGGACATTCAGAACACACTAGAACCATATAGGAGGGGTTCTGTGCACCCTCACTACTGGTTATTAAGAAAGTTCAACATCAAGTACAAACCACTTAGGTATGGCCAGCAGCCATTAGACTGGCATTCTGCAGTGAAACTTTCAGCAAGATTTCAATTCAGTGGTTTGGGGAAAGCTTGTGCTGGCTGTCAGTTAAGGGCTTTTAAGTCAGAACAATTATTTTGGAGGGGGTTCATTCGTCTTGATCTTAGTCCTGAGACTCCAATGTAAACAAGGAAAAGCCAAAGATATACCCTTTCTTTCCTTTCTTCATTGATAGAAACTGGACATTTTTCCAAAAATTTTAATTTATCATTGCTCATTCTAGATACTGTCACTCAGATAAGTGCTCAGATAAAGTAATCTTTTTCTTTTAGCCCCCAACCAGCTTTCCTAGCTAGCCTTATAGACCAAGTCATGGTTACTGGCTATTCCTATAGCTCAGCCTGGATGGCAAGCTGCACAGCCCTGGCTCAAACACATAACTCACACCAAAGCCCATTGTGGTTCCAGGACTGGCTCTGGGGCAGCTGGACTCTGTCAAGTGACTGTGGGACATACAGGAATACAGAGTAGATGCCTGCCCTCCACTCTGCTAGGCTACCTTCATTCACCTAAAAAAGTTAACCACAGGAAGCAGACAATTCCTGGCCTAAAATCACAACCACCTGAGCATGAGAGCAGACTCTGCACACTGCCTTAATGGCAAGGTAACAAAAAAGCAATAACAAAAGCTTCTAGATGGCTTCTACTAACAGTCTAAACTCAAAGCCAGTTTCTCTCCTTCCTGCAAAAGCTTCAGAAACTACTGTATGTGTAATATGGCATGACTATCCTGGACACTAGGGTTCTAGGTCTGTGATTTACTAGGTCTCAGACACAATCTGATTCCTTTTCCTTAGCCACCTATAGCTCCCAAACTCTACCAAAAATAAAAGGGAAATTAAACCGTGTAACTTAAGCCATCTGGTTCTTGCAGGGCCTTTCTTATTTCAGAGACAGGTCTCGCTATTTGCAGTTCAGACAGACCTTAAACTCACCATGTAGCCAAGGCTGGCAGTTATTTTCCTGCCTCAGCCTCCCAAGTGCTGGCATTATAGGCATGCACCACAAAATTGGCCTCTTGAAGGATCTTTAAACATGGGGAAGCACATACAAGAATGCTGTTCTGTATTTGGTATATCAAGCCATCTAAAAGCACTGGATTGCACTTTTTCTTTACTCATAAAAACAAGTCACAAAGGTTTCAAACATCATTCTTTAAGCTAAAGGAACACCACACAAGCACCAACTTCATTTTATGATTCAAACTTCACTATTTGCACGAAAAGAATGCTATTCCTCATCTCAGAGATACAAGGTGGGACAAAAGAAAATGTACTGACAGATTTAGTGTTTGCTAAAACTCACATTTCTCATTCTCTTATTTTCAAGTTTTGGTACAGAAGCCTCATTCAGCTACTAGTGCCATCGTCTCTGTTTAGAACTTGATCTGGCAACTAACATTGCTTTGTTGGTTTCTGAATATCGTTCTTTAGAGAGGGGGAGATAATGAGATGGTAAAGCCTAAATTATTAATTTAATGTTTGTAAGACAAGTCTGGTTTTTGTTTTGTTTTGTTTTGTTGGTCTTACCCTGTTGACTTAGACTTTTTTTTTGTTTGGTCATGAAATCTTAAGTCTCCATGTTTTCTTTTAGTTGATTGCTTGCTTGCTTGCTTTCTTTCTTTCTTTCTTTCTTTCTTTCTTTCTTTCTTTCTTATCAAATTACATTCTATCATAGACAAACTTGTTTTGGGAGAAACAGTGACAACCAGAGTAAAACAACTCCTCCCAACCCAGTTGAGGACCAAAAGAAAATCTCTATCTTCAGAGACTTTCAAATCCCACTCTCTACCCACAAACCCAGTATGTTCTGGTGAGGGTACTTGGCTAAACAGAAACAAAACCTTCAATGAAATAGAAACAGACTTTCCAAAAAAACAGCATCTGCTTCTACCTTAGTATTTCAGTGCCCTGGCACTGCTGAGTCCTAGAGACCCCAAGCCCCTTATTTCCCCACCCTGGCCGGCTTCTGCTTGGCCTCTCCACTTCACATTCACAAAATCACTTCTTGTGCAAAACAAGCAGTCCATGTAGAAAGAATGCCCTCATCATAGTCTAATAAAAACTAGAAAAATGCTAGTGCATTCCCCCTCTATCTGCACAGCGAGGGCATCTGTGCGTGGACAGGGTAGGCAAGCCTGACGTTGAGGGAGTCGTTGTGCTGGACCAGGGATGTCTGCTGGTAATGGAGCACCAGCTCCTTCAACGAGCTGTACAGGTTGTAGGGCTCTGCGAAGCCATATCCCCGAGCAGTGCTGTAGATCACACAGTGCTTCACTTCCCCATCGGCACTGCAATGATACACCATAGGAAACACAGTAAGGCAGATAACAATAGGTAAAGGACAATAAATGGCCAGAAATCTGACAGCAGTTGCTATACAAAGGAGACTCAGAAGTGTTTTGTCAATCAAAGCTTAGAAAATTGTGTTCTCCTCATCCTCTTATAGACCTGCCCACAAATACATTAAAACAACCATAAATCTGAGTTTATTTCTCAACTCTCAATTTTATTCATTGACATATATTTTCTTTTTTATGTTAGAACCTCACAGTCTCACTGTATCTCTGCATTAAGTACTGAAATCAAAAAGTGTGAGTGCTACAACTTGTTTCTATATTTTCAAGACTATGTTTTGACTCTTCTGGGTCCCCTGCCTTTTGATGTGAATTTCAGGAACATTTTATCATCCACAAATATCCAGCTGGAATTTTGATAGGATTGTCCTGAATGTATGTATACACTGACTTAGGAGGTTATGCTATCTTAAGTATTCTTAATGCTCAGCATGTCTTTTCACTTATTAAAGTTTTAACTTCTTTCAATGATGTTTTGTAATTTTTACTACAATTCTTGTTTTTTGGTTTTATTCCTACTTGTATCATCATTTTGATATGGTTATAAATGATGTGTCTTTTTTGGTTGTTTATTTTGTTTTTTGAGACAGGGTCTCACTATATAGTTCAGGTTGGCTGTGAACTCACTATGTAGCCCAGGCCAGTCTCAAACTTTCTGTGATCCTCCTGCCTCAGCCTCGGATTATATGCATGTGCCACCACACCCAACATCACTTTATTTTTGGATTGTTCATGCTAGTATATAGAATTGCACCTTTGTATTGTATGACCTGTAACCTTTATGAACTCACTTCTAACAGTTTATTTCTTCCTTTCCAATCTGGATGTCTGTTATTTATGTTGCCTAATTGCCCTGGTTAGAGACTCCTCTACAATGATGAAGAGCAGTGTCATGCCAGTAGTAGGCATCCTGGGCTTCCTCATTTTAGGGAAAGACAAGCAGTTGTTCATCATTAATTAAATATGGCATTAGCAGGGGATTTTTCATTGATATACTTTATCAGGGAGTAAAAATTCCTTCTTATTCCCGATTTCTTCTGTTTTTTGTTTGTTTGTTTCATGAAAGTATGTTGGATTTTGAAAAGCTTTTTCCAAAGCTACTGAGATCATCATGTAATTTTTGTTCTTTATTAAGATAGTTTATCACATTGATTGCTTTTCTTATGTTGAACCACCCTTGCATTCTTAGGATAATCCTTTTTATGTGGTTGTGGAGCTCCTTTGCTAATATTTTGTTCATGATTTTTTTTTAAATTGTGGAAAACCATATTCCTCATAAGCTTTGCAGATAAGCGCCATAACTTTTCTTCTGATGTCTGTGTCTGTTTTTGGTGTCAAGGTAATACTGCTGTCATATAATGAATTAGACACTTCTTATTTAATGACTAAATTCTGTTCCTACAGCTAGGTTGCCAAATGAGAAACAGTTTATAATATTACAATATTCAAAACAAATGGTCAAAGGAAATTTGATGACTTTGCTTTTAATTTGCATATGTCTTACATGTAGTGCCAGAATGTGTAACATAAAACTACAGTATTGTATAGTACAATCAGCAAAAATTACAGTACTCTATAAAGAAGGTGTACTGTACAAAAAAATACACAGAGGCTCTATAAACAAGAGGTACAGAACTGTACCCAAAAAAAAAAAGACAGGTCCTAAGTCCAAGCAGTGGGTTGTAATGTAAATCTGACATTGCAGCATGGTCCTACATCTGAACAGGCAGGTTGAATATCTGCAGAAAGTATTCTTTCCTCTTGTTTTCTTTTTTAGAAGGATTGTGAAAGATGGGTGTTTTTTTTTTTTTGTTTTTGTTCTTTTTAAAACGGTTACTATGCAGTTCCGACTAGCCTAAAAATCACCTTTTAGCATTTTTATTTTAAATATGTAGTAAAAATCCACTTTTACTAGTAGCTACCATGACTTGTGCTTTGCTTTTTGGTTTTTTTGTTTGTTTGTTTTGTCTTTTTAAGTTTTTTTAAATTAGTAATTCAATTTCTTATAGTTCTATTTAAATTTTCTAATTTTCTGGAGTCAGTTTTTGGAGTTCGTGTGTTTCCAGAAAGTTAACTAACAATAAACATAGGTTGTTCAAATTCTTGACATATAAAATGTTTATAATGTCCCTTTATTATCTTTTTCATTTCTATAAAAATGCTCCTTCCTTTGGTACCTGCCCATAATCCCAGCACTCCAGAAGACTAAGTCAAGAAGATGAAAAGTTTGAACCCAGCATGAGTCACTTAGCATCTAAGAAAAATCACAAGTCAAAAATAGAACAGATTTTAAAAGGGATTGGTATGTAACTCAGTGCAAAGGTCCAGGGTTCAATCCCCAGTACTGCTAAAAAAAAAAAAAAAAAAAAAGCCCCTTCCTTCAACTTGATTTTGGTAATTTATCTCCTCTTTTTAAATTTTTTTTCATAGAACCAACTTTTCAGTTTCTTTGATTTCCTTTCCATTCTTTGAATTTTCTCCAGTTCTAATCTTTATCATCTTTTTTCTTCTTCGTTTACTTTAGTTTGCTCTTTTTCTAGTTTCTTACCGTAAGAGAAGACTACATTATTAACTTGAGATCCTTCTTTCCACTATCAGTGCCTAAGCTACTGATGTGCATTTTAGCACTGCTTTGATTTTCTATATGGTAGTTTCATTTTACTCATTTGCATTCTCTTACTCATTTTACTCATCTAATTTCTCTTGCTTTCTTTTTTCAACATACTGGTTATTTAGGAATGTGTTACTGTCCATGTATGTGTTAATTTTTCAAATTTCTTTGTTTTTATTTTTAATTTAATGCCACTGTAGTGGGAAACATCATTTGTATGGTTCAATGCTTTTAAATTTATTGAGACTTTTTTTATTATGGACTTAACTATGGTGGATCATGGATGTTTTATGTGCATTTGATATTCTAATTTTTTTTTTTTTTTTGAACCAAGAATTGAACTCAGGACCTTATGCTTGCCAGGCAGGCGCTTATGCCCCTGAGCTGAATCTCTGGCCCTTAATCTGCATTTGAAAAGAAAGTGTATTTCATTATTATTGGGTAGAATGTGTTCAAGTTTCTGTTTCTTTGCTGATCTTCTATGTAGTTATTCACCCCTAATCAATGTCTTATTTTCTCTCTTCTCTCTCCTATCATCTCACATCCTCACTCTCTTGCTCCACCCCCTCCTGTACTGGGGCTTAAACCAAGGGCCTTCAAACTGAGCTACATTATCAGCCCTTTTTATTTTTAAGACAAAGTTTCACTTAATTGCCAGACAGAGCTCAAATTTGTGAACTTCCTGCCTCAGCTTCTCAGAGTACGGGGACTATATATGTGTGCCACTACACCCAGCTCTTAGTGCTCTCTTTGGTATATACTACTTATTCACTCAAAATTATGAATAAAAAACATGTGACCCAGCTATACAACAGAATATTATTTAGAAATAAAAAGAAAAGAAGTACTGACACATCTAACATCAATGAATCTTGGAACCATTATTCTAAACTCAAAGAACCCACTGGTGATAGGATTATACTCTCACTTATTGCTGAGATGCAGCATGCATTTTTTATTTTTGTTAAAGATATTACAGATTTCTCATTTATTTTGAGCCCAGGTCCTTTACACTGAGCAAAAGACCCAGTTGTCCTGCCTGGCTAAATTTCTTATTTTCCAAATGGTAACAACAATAGGATTGTAAGTTTTCACTACTTGACTCTCCAGTATATGCACTGATGGCTGCAGGTCTTTAGGCTGTAAAAGCCTGCAAGATCAGTAACTTCTTATGCTTATTTATGTGAACAGAAATTAAAATGGAAAAGCAAGTGATTTATATGTTAATGTCTTACTATGAGATATAACTTTAAATATATATATATAGCGAATGTTGCTGCCATGTGCCATTCAACAAAAAGATAGAGATCTTCAATTCAGAAAGCAGCATTTGACCCTTAGTAACAACTTGTTCAGTGTATCAGTTAGTTGTGAGCAATGGCTAAGACGTGTGTTTTGGAGTATATTATAAATCATGGATCACAATCAACATCTTTCACTAGAGTTGTGCAATTGTGCTACTTCAAATTGAAGCTTTTTAAGCAATGTCATCATGGGAGATGAAATTTGGATCTATGATCATGATAAGACCAAACTTTTATAGAGTTCTCACAAGAAACTACTCTTTCTTCTCATGTAAAAAAAAAAAGTGCATCAATTTACCTTTATGGAATTATGCAAGTTTGTATCCACAGTGAACAAACAAACACCACAATGAACTCAGAATAGTATAAGAAATGATGTAAATAGAAAATAGACTGAGAAATGGAATGCTCCATCATGATAACACTCCTTTATCAGATACAGCTTCTGATACAGCAATTTCTGTCCAATAAAAACATTATGGTGCATCTTTGTCCACCTTATTTACTGGATCTGGCATTGTGCCACTTCTGGATCTTCCCCCCAAATCAAACTGACCATGAAAGGCTAAAGTTTTTGAATTGATTGAGAACATCAAAGCAGCAACAACAGCACAACTAAAAACACTCAGAAAAAAGGACTTCCAAATCTGCTTAGGAAAGTGGCAAGAACGATGAAATAAGTGTATTCAAAGAAGTATTTCAAGAAGGCTTAATGGCAATATGTCTTTTACTGTAATAATATTAAAAATTTTAAACATTTACCTTTTTTTAATCAGACCTCAATAAGATTGTTTTAAATTTGCTACAAGATTCTAATGAAAAACTGAACTTATTCAGATCTCTACTTCAACAACCATCCAAAGTATACTTCGAGGTCACTGCAGAGTGGCAAACAGTTGGAAATCTGTGTGATGCCAACCTCTTTGCCTCTATCCTCAGTTTCAATGTCCAAAGTATATTACATTACATATATTAAGTTACTTAATCCTCACAAAACCCCCAAAACAGGTATTTTTATTAGCATCCTTCTTATGCAGATTAAGAAACTAGGCAAAGAAATGGTAGAGTCAAGGTCTGAGCACACTGTGTCTGGCACCAAAGCTCCCTCAGGATCATCATGATTTCCTTTCTAAGTATGAACTCTGTCAATGGCATCTCTGCCTTCTCAAGGAATACATACCACTCTCAAGCAAAATCTGACCATGGCATGGCTAATGGTTATCATACAATTTCACTCCATTCTCCTCTCTCCTCCCGCCCCCACTTCTTTCTTTCTCTGTCTCTCAGATAGAGTCTCACTATATAGCCCAGACTGGCCCAAACTCAAGATCCTACTGCCCCAGCCCCCAAGAGATTTGTTTAACATGTAAATTTAAATCCCTAAGATAATTTTAAGTTTCATTTTTCTTAATTCATTTTTCCCAAAAAAGACTTACACCACAGAACAGGCATAGCATCCTTTCTTGCTGCTCTCCCGAATTAAGAACGCTCCATCAGGTTTTCCGTAAAGCAAGTCCTCTGCTTGCACACGATTGATGTCCTCAACAAACCAGGTTTTCTCATCATAATGTGGCAGGTTTTCATCTTCTTCACTGATAAAATAGGCCCTAAAAGGTAAATATTAAAAATAATGTTTTTAATAACAATTTCTATTTAAAGGTAAATTCATGAATAAAACACTTGTAGTACCTAAAGGCTAATTCATGAATAAAATGATCTTCTAAATCTTTAACCATAAAATAACAAGGCAATATTGTGGTCAGTGTTTTGTTTCGTTTTTTTAAACAACCTCATTATCTGCAGGAGTACACAAAGCACAGAACTCCTGTTTCAACCAGTAAGCTGAAACATGAATATCCGAAGAGCAGCATGGATGCACCCAGTGGCTGGGCAGGTTTCTGAATTCAGATGCCTATAAGGTGACGCACTTCAAGAGTTGCAAACTTCTTGATTTAGTATCATCAAATGACAGTGAGAACCAACTCAGCCTGTATGGAGTCCACGTCTCACACTGGTAACAAAGTCCCTGACACAAAGGCTCAAAGAGAACTTACTCATCAGCATCCTCATTCTTGATTCCAAGCCATGCATTTAGGCGCTTCTGTCTCACTCCCTTGTGATTGAGCCATCTGCCAGAAGGAAGACACCAGTGTCAGAGTCTTAAATAAAGTGCCCAAAGTAGTTATGTCCAATCTGACCAAACTTCAAGAGAGATCAGGAACAACTTGTATCTCTAGTCTTGCCAGGAGTGGCCAGAGGGTTCCTTAAATTTCCCTATACCTACCTCTCTTTCTGTCTTCATCTTTTGTTTCAGTTTTGGGTTTTTTGGGGTGGGGCATTTTTTTGTTTTTTGTTTTGTTCTTTTGAGGCAGAGCTTTACTAGATAGTGCAGGCTGGCCTTGAACTCGCTTATGTAGCCCTAACAGTAACCCTCCCACCTCAGCCTTCCCAACTGCTGGGATCACAGCCAGGCACCACTACACCCAGCTGTTTTGGTCTTGCTAAGTATGTCAGGCTGGCCTTGACCTCACTTTCTATGTATTCCTGCCTCAGCCTCCCAAGTACTAGGATTACAAGTATGTGCCACCATACCCAGTTATCTCTATTACTTTTCTTCCAACTAATAACGGGATGACAATGTATTACAAACATGTACTAATTTTTAAAAAGGAAAAAGAAAGCCTAATATATAATGAACTCATCTTTTTTTGCAACAAGCATAAATACAGAAAACTACTTGAAATTAGGCCTATCTCTCACTTTTCACTTTCCTTTTCTAAAAGCTTATGCCACCAAATATACATACACTTGCGCTCACATAGGACATTTGTTTCTGAAATCATCATTTAGAAACTTATCATTGGTGAGCATCCCAATTGCCACTAAGCTAGAAGATTCCCTCCCTGTGTGGCCCACTGAATTAAGTTTCAAATTCTATCTGGAAATTTCAAGGTCTATTTTTGGCCCTAAGTAAACCACAAGAAATTCAGGCAGGAATCTGAGTAAGTGATATAAATTTATTTCCTCATCAAACAAACCATAGTCATCTTAAAATACCAACATTTAGCTATCAAAAGATGTAAGCCATCACATTTAGTTCCTTTCTGATGGCCAATGGTCTGAAAGTGGAGTAGAGTATAAAAAGTCATTCATCCCCAGCAAAGACTCCTTAGCATTCAGACTGCATCATGAATACCTCCTCACAGTGTCTACCCTAACAGTCCTAAGGCAATCCCCTCTCCCTATAACTGACCTTACTTTATCCTATTCATAGCTGGCTGAAACTTATTATTTTTTATTTCCTATTTATGTTTATCTCCCTTATAATGTAAATTGCTTTTAAAAGGGGGGAGGGAGATCCTGTCCTGTTCGTGGCTATATTCCCAGTGTTTAAGATAGCGCAAGCACAGGACATTCAATTAATTAATTATTTACTGGCAGGTTACGTTCAATATTAACATTATCTTTAAAAAGAGAGAAAAAAGCAAGCATGGTGGCGTACTCCTATAATCCCAGCACTTGGAGGGCAGAGGAAGAAGGATAACTACTGAGTTTGAAGTCAGACTAGGCTACAAAGTGAGTGCAAGGCCAGTCCAAACTGCCTACTGAGACCCTGTTTCACAATGGCAAAAAAAAGAGAGAGAGAGAAGATAGCTAATTATCATACCCTTTCTTTGCCCCTGCCCCAGCAATTGAGGAGAAAAAGTATATATACTGTCCTCCCTAAAGACCAAATTTGCCTTATAATCTGTCATACTTCAAGAGGAAAAGGGCTTGTGTTTTACTCTAAACTAGAAGAGTAAGATGAGAAGTCCCTGAAAGGACCGAAAAAATAGCTTAAAGCTAAAGCAGTACTCCTAGGGGAGTGTAGGCTTCCTCTAGAGCACAGCTAATATATGAAATGGAGTGGCTTAACTACAGGACACCTTCAACACAAGAAGAGAGTTTGAAGATGCAGAATCTGGCCAGGCATGGTATATACACCTGTAATCCCAGCATTCTTGAAGGCTAAAACAGGAGGACTCCAACTTCAAGCCCAGCATTGGAAACAGCAATACCCTGTCTGTCTAAAAATAAAAAAGGTTGGAGATATACCTTAGCACCTCAGTGCACAGGCCTTGGGCTCAGTACCCAGTACAAAAGAAAAGCAATCTGTTGGCTGTCAATTAGGAGATTACTATAAAGGATATTTAACCAAACAGCAGAGCCCAAGGACTAGGAGCAGAGGAAGGGTGTAATAACAATTATGGTCAGGAGCTTTGTCCTTTACTTCCTGGTGCTACTTCAGGAAAACAGTTCTAACTGGATCCAACTGTGACTCTGTGTGTGTGTGTGTGTGTGTGTGTGTGTGTGTGTGTGTGTACACAGGAAATGGGAAAAGGCCCAATAAAAAATGAGATTAAACATTTTCCATACAAAGCCAGGTGTAGTGGTGCACACAACTATAATCCTAGCTACTCAAGAGGTTCAGGCAGGAGGATCTCAAAAGAAAAATGCATAAACATTTTCTGTATAACGAGGCAAATGGGTGCTTGGAATGAACGAATTTTAATTTAAAATGAATACAAACTTGTCTTTTATCAGTTTTATACACAAAATTTCATATTCCCCAAATCAGAATAAAGTAAGATACTATATGTATTGCTTTGAAGAGAAAAAACACTTATAACTATTTAGAGTTATTAGTGCTGGCGTTAGAGCTCAGTATTAAAAGATACCTGCCTAACACGAATGAGGAACTGGGTTTAAGCTCTAGCACCAGAAAAAAAAAAAAACCAGAGTTATCATAAATATATTAAGATGTGATTTACTTAGTCCAAGAAAACTAGACTGTAACAGCTGCTGTTTTGAGTTCAATCGCTTTTCATAACAGTTAAATATAGAATTACAATATAATTTAGGAATTCCACTCCTTGTATATATTCAACGTCTGTTCACAATACATGTACATGAATGTCTAGAGCTGCATTAATGACAAGAGTCAAAAGGTAAGAACAGCCTAAATGTGCAACAATTAATGCCAGTTAAATTAAATGAGGTTAATACATACAAAAGGAAAACTATATGGCCATAAAAATGAAGTACTGAAACGTGCCACAATATGTATGAAACCTGGAAACATCGCACTAAGTGAAAGAAGCCAGTCGTAAAAGATTACATGGTATGTTTCCACTTACATGACATGTCATAGTTAGATACAATAACACGCAAAGAATAGTGGTTGTTCAGGATTGGGGAGATAAGGTGATATAGGGGATAAGGATAATTAATAGGTGAAAGGAATAAGATCTGTGTGTGTGTGTGGTGCTGGGCATTCTTTTTTTAATGTTTTATTTTCAGATAGGATCCTGCTGTGTCACTAAGGTGCCCATGCTGGACTGGAACTGTGCTCCTTCTGCGTTAGCCTTCAGAGTACCGAGATTCTAGGCATGTGACACCATACCTAGCTTCCAAGATTTCTTTTTTATGATGAGGAAAATGTCCCAAAATATGTGAGGATTCCAAATATCTGTAAATATACTAAAAACAAGGGATTATACACTTTTTAAAATTTGAGGTGTGGTCTTACTATGTTGCCTAGCCTGGTCTCAAACTTGTGGATCCAAGTGATCCTCCCATCTGAGCCACCTAAACAGCTGGTACTGCAGGCATGTGCCATCACATCAGGCTTTGGATTATACTCCTGAAATGAGTGAGCTGTATAGATGTCAATTATGTATCAGTAAAGTTGCTGGAAACACACAACCTTCACTCAACTCCTTGAGCTGCAAACTTCCCTAGCATGTATTTCTCATTAGCACACCTATACTGTGATGCCAAGTCATTTTTTTTTTCATAAATACCAAGACAAGTAAATGGTACTCATGACAACCTTAACTCATGATGACTAAAACTGTATGTAAACAACCAAATTTCTTTTTTGAAAAATATCAAGAATTTTTATACCTAAAAAAAATTTAATGCCTTTTTTGAGTTATATCAAGTATGTTAGTATATGTATGCAGGTTGTTGAATTTTTATGTACGTATAAATCCATGTTAGCACACTTAGATCAATATTCACAGTATTTCCAGGGCTTTTCTTGGCCACAATAGCAAACAGAAAAAAATCTCTTGAAAAGGATGCTATTAAAAATTATTCACTACAGTGTAGTTGTAATTGTTTTTGTCCCAAAAATGATTATTGGATACAGTTCTCACCAGACACTGCATCTGTTGATACCCTGATCTAAGTCTTCCCAGACTCCAAAACTGTGAGAAATTTATATGATACTAGTTTCTAGTATTTTGTAGTAGCCTGAAAGGACTGATACCTCACTTAATTGTGGCACTGGGATATCATATCTCCTGATATCTTTATTGTTTTTTAGGACAAAGAAGTGCATCCATTCATTCCACTAGTTTATGGCATAGCCTTCTTGGATTTTTCTTCAGCTTCATGATGTGACCACAACTACAGAAGTATCCCTGCTTTTTCTATCTCCTCCCTTTATTTACAAAGCTCTTCAATATGCTATGCATTCTTGCTTAACTTTGTTGCTGATGCTGTACTGGGGATTGAACCCAGGGCCTAGCATATACTAAACAGGCACTCTATTATTGAGTTATACCCACAATCTTTTTGTTGTTGTTGCTATGTAATTCTAGGGATTAAACCCAGTCTTTACACTGAGCTACAATCAAGTCTTTATTTATTTATTTATTTTGAGACAGCATCTCACTATGCAGTTCAGGCTGGTCTTGAACTCACTGTGTAGTCCAGCCTGGCCCCAACTAGCAGTGATCCTTTTGCTTCAGCCTCCTCAGTGCTGGCATTATAGGGGTGCACTGCCATGCCTGGCTAATCTGGACTACTTAATCTCCAAGGCAACAACCACCATTTAAGGTTCCTAAAACATCCATATGAAGGACAGTCATGTTACAATCTGGCCTGCCCCACCACTGACAGGGCTGAATCTCTAAATTCTTAACAGTCTCACTGTCCAGTTCTCAGTTACAAATCTTTTCTTCCATTGCTAACATCTCTAGTCCAGCAGTACTCAAATGCTGGAGTCTCCCTCCCATATGGGCCCACATTACTTACACAAGATGCTGATCTCGGATCTTGCGCAGTTGGATCAAATCAGGTTTGATACTATTCATTTTTTTATCTATTTCTCGGTTGTCCAAAGCTTGTTTCTTCAAATCCTGCTCTAGTCGCATTTTGCTATCATGAATTTCACCAAGACGTGATTTCAACTTATCATAATTCATCATAATTCTGTGAAAATATTTGACATGTTAAGGCTAAAATAACAACTAAGCAGAAGGACATGATAACATAAACATGGTCCTAAATATATAAAAAAAAGAAAAGAGAGAGAGACAGTCTTGCAGTGTAGTACAGGTAATCTTCCTGTCTCAGCTTCCCAAGTAGTTGAACTACTGGTACACGTCAGAGTGCACAGCTATTATCCTAATATCCTAAGTGTGGTGGACATAGTTGTTTTTGCCTGGGCCATTCCTATTCTCTTAGTAATAGCATCCTAAGGTGCCTGCCATAGATAAGGGTTCTCTGCCATCATCTCAGATCCAGGGGTACACACACACTCCAGACTGGGCACTAAAGAATGTTCCATTTCATTCCATCTCACCCTCAGGAACAAAGACTGGTTCAATAATGAGAATATGGGGGCAGTGGCCCCAGCCATCCAGTCACGGCCATGGTGGAACCCAGGCTGCATAAAGTAGCAATTCACCCACCCTCTTGGTAAGTGCCTCTCTCTAGTGCGAGCCAGGAAGAGACCCAGCCAGCGTCTCCTACGAGCCTACCAGTGTACAAGCTGTGAATCAAACACCCCAACCTACCCCAGCCCCCCATAGCAACTGGGGACAGAGGTCTGAACATCTCTTGGGAGGATGACTGTGTGCAATATAGCAAATATGGGGCATCTCCTCCTATCTTCTGTTTGAAAGAAAATGTTGCTTTTACCATTTTGTTTCATTATGATTAACTGTTTTACTCTATTCAATATTCTCTTTTGATTGGTTTTATAACACTCTGTCTTTGATTTGACTTTGCTATATCTAACTGGCTAGACCAACTACTATGGTACCTATTAACTGTTATCCCCTTCACTGCTGTGAAGTTCTGTACCAATTTCATTGCATTGTCTCAACTGGCTTTGTTCTATCTTATTCTGTTGTATTTCTACTGCCTTCAAAATTAAAAAAAAACAGGAGGAAAAGAAAATAATGAGAATACGACTCTACTCAATGAGATTCTATTCTAGGACTTGAGGTTTTTTGTTGGTTTGGTTTGATTGGTTTGAGTATTTGTGTGGTTTTGTTTTGTTTTGTTTTGTTTTGGGGGAATGTTTGATGGGGAGGGTGTTTATTCATTTGAGACAGCATCTCACTACATAGTCCAGGCTAGCCTTCAAGTCACTACATAGCCTAGAAACTTATCACTGTCTTCCTGCCTCAGCCTCCTGAATACTGAGATTACAGACATGTGCCACTATCTCCAGGCTTGTTTTTTGTTCTGTTTTTGTTTTGAGATAGGCCTAGCTACATGGCATAGGCTGGTCTTGCACCCTTGAGCCCAAGTGATTCACCTGATTCAGTCTACAGTGTAGCAAGGACAACAGACATATGCCATGAAGCTCAGGTAATGCTAACATTTGCTAGTTATTATAAAAAGAATATTGTTTTCTTTTCACTGGGGTTACTATATTATGAATATATCATTCTAGGATTCACATCAGTTATACTGTCACCTCACAAGGAAAACCTGCCTAAGCAGACAACTCTAAAAAACTGAGCTAAAAGACAATCCCATAAAGAATCCCAATGACCCTGAATCTAGCCAAGACTAAAAAGTAAAATTCTATGTACAATATTTAAGTGGTAGCAGAGCATAGCAGTTAAAAACAGGTTCTGCAGGCCACCGTGCAGACCGCTGCCCTCAGTCCACCTTTTGGCTTAGCCCAGCCCAGCCGGCTTACCGCCACGCAGACCGCCGCCGAATGCTGTCCTCAGGGCCCCCCCCCCCCATCTCCTGGACTTAATACTGTTGCTGATGTTCAACTTCCAGTCCTTCCCCCAGATCCTTGGACTGCAGTGAATTAACCATGCTGGGTCTATGGAAGACTCAGTAACCCCTCACCCAAAGAGAAGACCTCCATAGTGTGGTGAGTTTGCCACTAAAACAGAGGTCATCAGTGGGTAAACAGGAGCAGTAATGAAACTCCCTCCAACTCTAAGACCTTCGAGAACTTAGCAAGAGTGTGGGTGATTCCCACCTCCAGACAGAGAACATCAGGCAGGTTGAGGAGTGTGCCAACTAGGCCTCCCCCAACTTGGAGAAAATTAAAGGGGTTTACGAGACACCCACTGACACAGCAGGGCCTCAGCTGACAAACATGTTATATAGACAAGGAGATCTGGTGACTTGGAATAACCTGAAGACATAGTAACAACAGGAATTAAGGGTTGACTTACATCAATACTCCTAGGCTAGTCAGCCCAGGAAGAATATAGGACTCACCCAACAGGCCCTGTAGGAGAAATACTGGTGACTGTCCCTCCTCTACATTGTGGTACCCAGCAATGAGACAAACATCAACCACAGAGTAGGACCCCAAGATACACACTACCAACAGTTGAGACTATTGGGATTGTAAGGCCAACTATTAGCCCAAAAGGTGAAAACAACAAAATGAAAAAGCAAAATGCAATCTCAAACATACATTCCATCAGGAGCAAGTACAGACAACATTGAAATAGAGGACTTTAAAAGTCATACACCAGGGGCTGGGGATTTAGCTCAGCAGCATAAGCACCTGCCTTGCAAGCAGGCAGTTGTGAGTTCGATCCCTGGTACCGATAAAAACGAAAAAGACAAAAAAAAAAAAAAAAAGTCATACACCAGAAATCTCTGAAAAGATAGCAAGTGAAATAAAGAAACAAATTCATGAAGCTATAGAGGAAATCAAATTAGAAACAGTTTCCTATATAAACACAGAAATAACAACCTTAGTAAAGGAGCTGCTCTGCATAGCCAGAGAAGAAATAGATTTTTAAAAAAATACAGCAACATGGAAAATTGATTGAAACCTTGAATGAACAATATAGAAAACAAGCATAATCCATGACACAAACTCAAAGAGACATCCAAGAAACAAAAAATTCTATTGAAAGTTGGCAAAATCATTTAAATAAACCTGAACACAGAATTTTGAACACTGAGGACAACATCACAATTAGCAAGTAGAACTTTTAAAAACAACAACTCAGCATGAAATGACAATCCAGCAGATTCAAGATGATGCCAAGAGATACAATATATTACTAATAGGCATCAGTGAAGATGGAGGAGTCAACGCAAATGACATAGGTAAACTATTCACAGAAGTAATAGCAGAAAATTTTCCAAACATGGGAAAAATCTGATATGCAGTTAAGTGAGGCCAGTCACAACCAACATAAATCTACACCAGACATATAATAATTAGGATCCACCACATACCACATAAAAACAGAATACTAAAAGCTTTTAGAGAAAAGACACAACTCACCTATTAAGGAAAGCCCATCAGAATCATGGCAGACTTTTCAACACAAACTCTCACATTAAGACAAGCTTGAAGTGAGGTATTCCAAACCCTGAAAGAAAACAGCTTTCAACCCAGACTGATGTACTTAGCAAAACTGTCTTTCAAATTTAATGGAGAAACAAGAAACCTCCACGACAAAGAACAACTGAAGAAATTCATGCCCACCAAGCCAATCCTAGAAAGAGAATTGAAAGACATTAGATATAGATAAAAATGACCAGAACAACAGCAGAAACAAACCACCAGGCATGGCAAGCAATTAAACAAGGGGGAAAGCCAAAAACAAACAACAGTAAAATAATATGACAAACTTGAGCCAGTACATAACAGTTATATCCATAAATGTAAATGGCCTCGATTCACCTATCAAAGATTTGGATTGACCGAATGGATCAAGAAACAGGATTCCACAATATGCTGTATACAAGAAACACATCCAACTCTAAAGGAAACTCATAGATTAAAAGTCAAAGGATAGAAAACAGTATTCCATGCAACAGGAACCCAGAAAAAAGCAAGGGTAGCTATTCTGTTTGCAGACAATATGAACTTCAAACCTAAAATGATTGAAAGCAATGAAGAAAAATTTTACTAGAAAACATCAGGAAGAACTAACAATTATAAATATATATGTACCAAATACAGAAGCACTCAGCTATATAAGACAAATACTAATAGACATCAAAAACTAAATACACAAGAACACAATTGTAGTAGGAGACCTTAATATGGCACTGTCATAAAGAAATAGATCAACTAGACAAAAAGTCAGGAAATAATAGAACTGAATCATACCTGTGAGCACATGGATTTAATAAATGTTTACAGAGTGTTCCACCCAACCACATCAGAATATATATTCTTCTCAGTTGTACATCGGACATTCTCCAAAATAGACCAAATATTAACCCATAAAACATTGTTAAGTAAATGCAAAGGGACTGAAATTATTCCATGCATAATATCTGACAATAGCACACTGAAATTGAAAATTAATGGCAAAAGAAATTACAAAACCTGCATAAATACATGGAAATTAAATAACAACCTCTGAACAACCAGTGGGCTACAGGTGAAATTAAGGAAGAAATAAAGCAATAACAACAATTCAATGAAAATGTGGATACAACATACCATAACTTGTAGGACACAATGAAAGTGGTCCTAAGAAGAAAGTATATAGCACTAAGTTGTCACATCAAGAAAACAGAATGAGCACAAGTAAACAACCTAATGCTACATCTCAAGCTTCTAGAAAACAAAGAGCAAGTCAAACCCAAAACTCACAGAAGAGAGGAAATTGTAAAGATTAGAGCAGAAAATTAATGCAATGAGATTAAAAAATTACAAAGAATTAATGAATCAAACAGCTGGTTTTTTGAGAGAGCACACAAAACTGACAAACCTCTAGCTAATCTTATCATAAAAAAGAAATAAAAAAACTCAAATTCATGCAATAAGGACTGAAAAGAGAGAAATTACTATAGATCCTATGGAAATTCAAAAGATCATGAATACCTACTCTGAAAATCTCTACTCAGAGTGAAAACACAGAGGAAATGGACAGATTTCTAGAAACATGTGAACTACCAAAGCTCAATCAAGAAGATACAACTATTTTGAATAACCCAACAACAGCTAACGAAATTGAAAACATGATTAAAAACTTACCAACAAAGAAAAGCCCAGATCCTGATGGATTCACAGCTGAATTCTACAAGAAACTTAAGAGATTTGATGACAACACTGTTTAAACTCTTCAATGAAATTGAAAAGAGAAGCAACCCTCCCTAAATCATTCCTAGAGGCAAGTAATCACTCTGATACCAAAACCAGAGAAAAACCCAACCAAAAAGGAGAACTATAGGCTAATATCACTAGTGAACATTGATGCAAAGATTCTCAATAAAATACTGGCAAATAGAATGCAACAAATCATAAAGAAGATTATACATCACAACCAAGTGGGATTCATTCCAGGAATGCAGGGATGGTTTAACATATGCAAATCAATAAATGTAATATACCACATCAACAGAGCCAAAAACTGAAACCACATGATCATCTTAATAGATGCAGAAAAAGCTTTTGATCAAGTCCAACACTTGTTAATAATAAAAACCCTACAGAAACTTTGGAATAGATGGTGTCTACCTCAATCTCATGAAGGCCATTTATGACAAATTAATAACCAACATTACACTAAATGGACAAAAACTGAAAGCCTTCACTCTAAAATCAGGAACAAGACAAGGATGTCCACAATCACCACTCCTATTCAATACAGTTCTGGAAATATTAGCCAGAGAAATCAGACAAGAGAGAAAAATAAAAGGAATAAAGATAGGAAAGGAAGAAGTTAAATTATCACTATTTGCAAATGACATGATACTTTATATAGAAGACCCAAAAAACTCCATTAAAAGACTACTAGAAGTAATAAATTCAGCAGTGTAGCTGGATACAAACACAAACGACAAACTCACTGAGAGAGAAATTATGGAAATACCACTTTTCACAATAGCATCTAAAAAAATGAAATACCTAAGAATCAAACTAACCAAAAATGCAAAAGACCTATATGCTGAAAATTATACTACTCTAAAAAAAGACATTGAAGAGAGTATCAGAAAATGGTGTGGTCAGAATAGCCAACATTATGAAAATGACCATACTCCCATCAGTGTTATACAGACTTAATATAATCCCAGTCAAAATACCATTAACACACTTTACAGATCTAGAGAAAACACTCCTAAAATTCATTTGGAAACAGAAGAAACCTAGAACAGCAAAGGCAATTTTGGGCAACAAAAGCAAGGCAGGAGGCATCCCAATTCCTGATCTGAAATTACACTACAAAGCCACAGTGATAAAATCAGCATGGTATTGGCAAAGATACAGACTTGAGGATCACTGGAACAGATTAGAAGATGCAAATACAACCTCAAAGACACTCAGCCACCTGATATTTGACAAAGGGGCTAAACATGTTCACTGGAAAAAGGATAGTCTTTTTAATAAATGGTGTTGGAAAACTTGGCTTTCCGCATGCCAAAGACTGAAACTAGACCCATGCACTAAACTAAAGTCAAAATGAGTCAAAGATCTAAATATTAAAACAGAAACATTAAATCTACTGGAAGATAAGGTGGGTAGAAATCTTGGAGACATAAGGGTAAGCAGAGAATTCATGAACAAAACACAAACTGCATGGGAAACACTTCAAAGAGTCAACAACTGGGATCTCATCTTATTAAAAAGATTTTGCACTTCAAAGAAATCACAAACAAAGAGGAAAAAAACCTACAGAATGGGAAAGAATTTTAGTCAACAATCCCTCAGAGAGGAAAAGAAAGTGCTCTAAATGATATAACTGCATGTATATCTAAGTGTATAAGATAGACAATGATATTACTGAGTTTTGTTGGATCACTGAACAGAACTTTTTGCAGTCTGAAAAAAAAAAAAACCCCAAAAAAACAAAACAAAAAAAACAATCCCTCAGACAAAGAACATATCTAGAACATATAAAGAACTAAAAAACATCAAGCCTCCTAAATTCAAAGACCCTCAAAAATGGGCATCAGAGATGATCACACATTTCTCAGATGAAGATATACAAATGGCAAATAAATACATGAAGAAATGTTCACCATCACTGATCATTCGAGAAATGCAAATAAAAACAGCATTAATATATCACCTCACGGGCTGGGGATTTAGCTCAGTGGCATAAGCGCCTGCCTTGCAAGCGTATGGTCATGAGTTTGATCTCGAGTACCGATAAAAAAAAAAAGAAAAGAAAAAAAGATATCACCTCACTCCAGAAAAAATGGCTGCCATCAAGAAATCAACTGATAATAAATGTTGGTGAGGCTGTGGGGAAAAAGGAACACTTCTCCACTGTTGGTGTGTGTAGACTGGTGCAGCCACTATGGAAATCAATATGAAGATTCCTCAACAAACTAGGATTATAAATTCCCCTCAACCCAGCTATTCCCATTCTGGGTATTTTCCCAAAAAATCTTGAAAAGATCACATCACAATGATAAATGTGCACCCATGTTTACAGTAGCACAATTTGTAAAAGCTAAATTCCAAATTACCCATCAACCACAGAGTGGATCAAAAAGATGTGATATTTTTATACAATGGAATATTACTCAGCCATAAAAAGGGATGCTCTTGAGGCCTTTATAGGTAAATGGAGGCAACCTGAGACTTCCTCATAAGTGAACTAAATAAGACTCACATTTGTAAATATCACAGTCTCTCTTGTATAAAAAATAATAAAAGCTGGGGCTAGGGATTTAGCTCAGCAGCATAAGCGCCTGCCTTGCAAGCAGGCAGTAGTGGGTTCGATCCCTGGTACCAATAAAAAGGAAAAAGACAAAAAAAAAATAATAAAAGCTGAAGGAGTAATAAGATCCAAAATGTATAATAGATATTGTAAAAATGAAAGGGAAGAAAAATGCTCTAAAGGATATAACTGTATATGTTTATATACACATATGTATAAATAAACATTTATGTATATGTTTAAGTGTAAGATAGATGACCATATTACTAAGTTTTTATTCAATCACTGAACAGAATGGTTTGCATTGTCAGTGTTTGAGTGTCTATCTACTTTTAATGCTTTGTTTTTATAATTTGAGCAACTATCTCTAAGAGGATAATATGTAATTTATCAACTTGTGATTTCTAAGTGTTAATATTTTTTAAATTCTGTATTATTTCTACCCTTTTTTGTTTTGTCTTATTTTCTTTTTCTTTTTTCTTTATATTAGGCTAAATTATAATACATGTAAAAGGACTAGAAATCACCTGGCATATCTTGGTAAGTATTCACTAAATGATGGTTGTAAGTTTTCCTAGCACACAAAGTTTTGCTATGCTTAATCCTTACGGTCATAATTGTACACATTGCTCATTTGTCACTCAGTAATATGTGCCTCCCTTCTCATGTATCCCAGTAAAACACTATCCACCATTTAAGGAGGAGAAAACAGACTTGGAGAGTTTAGTAATCCACCAAAGTTACAAAGACAATAAACAGTCAATACAGATATTTCCTATTAAACAACTTACCTGTTTAACAACTGTTCAAACTTATGACTAAGATGCATTGTTCAGACTTATGGCCTATTTTTCTGTGTGTGCGCACAGTTCTGTACATCTTAATAGAGCTTAAATGTCTTCTTTGTACAGAGAGCCTTGTTTATACGGTTCTGTAATTTCTGTTGATTATACTATACAGGACAGTACTGTAGTTTTATGTTTGGTTATATGTTACAATACTACATTTAAGGGTTATATAAATAAATGCAAAATCATGAATTTGTAGTTTCCTTTGATCACTTCTTTGTCCTAAATACTATACTATATATACTACATATAATTCCTCATATAATAACCTAGAAACAGGAATGTAGCTTGTTCATTAAATGAGGAATGTCTGCATCAAATTCAAACCCATGGTTTTAACTATGAAGCCAACACAAACTCCCAGCATGTAATTCTATGTCCACTAACAATTGTTGTAGTAATATTTGAAGTGACTTTCCTTTACTATTGCATGATTTATTTTTATTACTCATTTTTCCACATCTTTTCACTCATTATTATATAATTTGTTCTCCCTATATTCTACCTTTATTTTGATAAATGCTTTTATTTTAATGAATGTTTTATTTTGATAAAGGTTTCCAATACTATTTTTATATAGTTGCATACACTGGTATTTGTTGCAAATATACAATAAATTGTTATTTCTTCCTCTTGAATTCTTCCCTTCATAAGGATGTAGTGACCTCCTTTGTCTCTCAATCAGTCTTGGCTTGAAATTTGCTTTGTCTGCAAATAGAATAGCTATTCCTATTTTTTTCTGGATTTCTGTTCTAGAGTCTTATTTTTGTCATTTTTCAGGCTATGTGTGATGCTATTGTTACTGCTGATGGTACCACCCAGTTAATGCAGTCCTTCACGTCCATCATTCCCTTCCATGGCTGCATCTCTCCACAGAAGCTCCAGTCCCAACTCAGAAGGTGCCACCCCCCACCTCCTCCTCCTCCTTTGTTGAAGTTTCTCTCTTCGCTCTCTCTGTGGGCTTCAACTCTCACTTCAGATCATTCTTGGTTCAGGGAACCCACTTCCCTCCTTATCTTCGTTGGGTTGCTATATTCCAGTGTCTGGACATAAACTCTGAGGGAGGTTCTCTCTGCTGCTTACCACTGCACCATCTTCCCAGAAGTCTCCAATACCATTTTAATCACCAAATACAACAAATTCTCATGTTAATTCTTTCTCTGTTCTCTCGTGCTTAGCACCTATGACAGTCTCTACACTTATGGTTCCCAAATCCTTTTGTTCCCTGAGCTCCAAATCCAAATAACCAGCTATCTGCCTGTCAGACAGCTCCATTTAAGCTGTCAAATGAACTTTAAACTCATTGGTTCTAATGCTGAACTCTCTTCACATACTTCCTATTTTAGTAACTAACACCATCTCCCTCCCAGTCACACATACCAGAAATTTATGAATAATCTTTGACCTCTCCCATACCTACCATCAATCTTCAGGCATCAAAGCCTCAGTATTTCTATTAATTCCTTTTCTGCAATGTTAGTCCAGGCCCTCGCCATATTTTAACCTGCTATTACCTGAAACAGTCAGGCTTATTTTCCTGCTTGTACTCTTAATGCACTCCAGTTTACTCTTAGGTGTCAAAGTTGCTTTGCAATTCAAAGCATATCTACTGAATACTCATCATGTACCAAGCAGCATTTAAATATTAAGGCTCTATCAGGGAAAATAAACCATTGAGCCTAATCTCAATGAGTGGGCATAAAATTTAGTAAACTAGGGCTCCGACCAAATGCTGCAGACATACAAACCCAAAGCTCCTAAACTGGTGTGAGGAATAAGATAACATTTTCTAGAAAAAGTCAGGTCTGACCTGAGTTCTAAAGGATAAGAATGAGACGAGCCGGGGAGTTTAAGTTCAGTGGCATAAGTGCCTACTTGGCAATCATGAAGTCCTGAGTTCAATCCCCAGCACCAAAAAAAAAGGATAAGCAGGAGTTAATAATTTGGGGAAATGGAGAAGGAACAAAAAAGAGAGGGGGTCCAGTTTGATGTCACTACAAATAACAAGTAGTAAATAACAAATAGTTCTACATAGAAGGCCTTTGCAGTTTGAGAGGATAAAAGCAAACAAGATAGGAACTATTGGGGAGTCTGGTCTCATTAATGTACTTAGAGGAATTAAGTAGACTTACCGTTCAATCTCCTTTTCATTCCCTTCTTTGCGAAATCGCTCAATATATTCTTTGCTGTGTTGTTCTTGTGTGTGACATTGTTCCTCAAATATTTTAATTGTTTCATTAAAAGCCTCAATTGCAGTTCTATTCATCTGTATTTCCTGCAAGAGAGAAAAGGAAACACATCATGATCTTTGTTGTTTTTTGTAAACTTGGTCTTACAGCAAATGTTAATTCTAGTTATCCTTAATAAGATCCACTTAGGACGGCTGTGACTCTACTACTGATACACAAAATACATCATTCAAACTATAAAATAAGTGGCTAAGAACTATAAAAAAAGAATGTGAATGACCAAGAAATACTGATACTAAACACGCTGCCAACAAAGATCAAGTTCGGTCTTTGTACCTATTGTAATGCTGACTCTTAAAAGTACCAAATGACTGAGTGCATAGAGAAAGGTAGAGTCTGTGAACCAAAGTGAAATGTCTTAGTCCCATAAAACCTCTACAGTGGCTGTTTATTCTTACTTTCATTTCAAAAGCACATGATGCTCAGTTTTCCACAGATTCATCTGATTAAAGCAAAACATGAAAATAGAAGAGAATAGCTTCCAAAGTCAGGTACAGTAGGAAGAATAAGATTAGAAACTCCACAAAACAAGACTTAACTTTTTTTAAAAGGTCCGGAGACTAAATAGCTCTATTTTTTTTATTTTGTTTTGTTTTTTTCCTTTGCTTTCTATAAGTTTTGTTTCTCTTTTCCAGTACTCGGGATTAAACCCATCCCTAGACCTTCTACAGTGAAAAAAACAATTTTTTTAAACAAGACTTTCACTGAATCGTTGAATTACCCAGGCTAAGCTTGAATTTCTAATCCTTTTGGCTGAACCTCCAATAGTATTGAGATTACAGGTATGCACCACCACACAAGGCTAATTCTATACATTTCAATGAGTTCTGAGGAGATTAAATCATGATTTCCCTAAAATCTTCAAAAAGGGCTAAATTGTGCTCAATTTAAGCTTATTTCTTAGACAATAAATATGCTTAAAGGTCTAGAATGAGTGTTATCTTGTATGTCTGTAATTCTAGAAATTCTGATGCTGGTGGGATAATTCCCCAACTATATAGCATTTATTAATTTCAACTGATTATTGAGAATTCATTACACAGAAAATGCCATCTGATTATAAAGAGATTTGTGAAACATGAAAAGTCTGCCCTTCCAGACTCAGAATACACGGGTGGCATAAGCTGTTGGTTTTAATAATGTTTGGTTTCTTTCATGTCATGGTAGAGGCTAACTGCTTTATAGATGCTTCACTGAGAAGATGACATCTGAACTACATCTTTAAAGAATTAGGGTAGCAGAAGAACATGCAGTTCTACACACAAAAGGCTTCACATGCAATATATAAAAAATAATGGGATATGTTCAAAGATCAATCACAGCCCAGTAGGACTGCACCTATGAGGATTAGCAGATGAAGGCAGCTAGAAACATGTGATGGTTCCTGTCACTGCACTCATATCACATAATACTCAACGCTGGCTGAAATGACCATATCCAATTATCTAGCTACAAATTTTGCAATTCTTAAGCCAATTTAAAAAGCACTAAGGGAGGAAGAAAGCAAGCCAATGCACAAAATGGGGAGAACCAGGATGAAAGCAATGCCCCACCTGTGAGCCAGCCAGAGCACAGACCAGAGAGAGCTAGGAAGGCAGCTAAGCCCCTGCCTGTGAGCCAGTCTAAAGCCAAAGTCTGAGCAACTAGAGGACAACAATATACAATATAGTAACTATTGTAGATTTCCTACTGTCTTATCACTGTTTCATTTCATTTTATTGCTGTTTATGCGCTTTAAAATAAATATATAAATAAAAAAGTAAAATAAAAAGGCAATATGGAAGAACTGAAGAACAAAAAACATGTAAGAGAGAAGTCCTTTTTTATCTGTAGTTAGTAATTATTTTTAATGTAAATAGATCAAAATCCATCTATAAGGCAAAAACTGGCAGATGGATTAAACAAAACAAAATAAAACCATAATTAGTATCCATGTATAAGGAATTCAATTAAGATGCATAGATATAAAAAAAGGTTTAAAGTAAAAAGGATAGAAAAAGATTCTATGTAAATGGGAGCCTACAGAGAACTTTGGTGGCTACACTATTATCTGGCAAAACAGTTTTAATGTCCAAGAGAGTCCAAGAAACAAAGGAGCATTGTCTATTGGTAGTTCCAATCATCAATAAGATATAACAATTATAAACATAAAAGAGGTAATCAAAATATATGGTGAAGTCAAGTTTGGTGGCAAATGCCTATAATCCCAGCACTTGGGAGGCTGAGAAAGGAAGATAGCTGGGAGATCAAGGCTAGCTTGGGCTACAACATGAGTTTAAGTCCAGCCTGAACTCCAAGGTGAACTCTTGTCTCAAAAAGACCAGAAAAAAAAAAAAAAGTTGGGCTCCTTGTGAGTTTGCTGAACTATACAGTGAGATTCTGCCAAAGAAAGAAAGAATAAGGATGTCTACTCTTGCCACTTTTATTCAAAATACTTGAAGCTTCAGTCAGACTAATTAGCCAATAAAAAGAAAGACATTCAAACTGTAAGCAGTAAAACTTCATCAAAAGACATGATCTTATATGCAGAAAACTTAAAAATTCACAAAAATTCTTAAGAGTTAATAAGCAAAATAACTTATTAGGCACTGATAAACAAATTAGTTATATTCTACAGAAAAGAAATAAATTGATCCAGAAAGGAAACTGAAGAACAACTCCACTTACAATCATGTCAAAAGGATAAAATTCTGAGGCCGGAGATTTAGCTCGGCGGCATAAGCACCTGCCTGGCAAGTGTGAGGTTGTGAGTTCAATCCCCAGTACAAAAAAAAAAGGATAAAATCCTTAAGAATAAATTAAACAAGGAGCCAGACATGGTGGTGCACACTTGTAATCCTAGCACTCAGGAGGCTGAGGCAGGAAGATTGTTATGAGTTCAATGTCAGTCTGGGCTACATAAGCAAATTTAAGGATAGCATGAATTATATAGCAAGACCCTGTCTCAAAAAACAAACAAATGAAAAACCCTAATCAAGTCGAGATTGGGTTAGTTTTCCCATTGCTGGAACACAGTACCTAACACCTGCTGCTTAAAGGAGGACGGGTTTAATTTGGCTCACAATTTCTGGGGATTCAGTCCATGGTTGGCAAGTTTTAAGCCAGAAACATCATGGCAGAAGGGTACACAGAGCAAATCTGCTCAGTTCAGCAGAACAGACTAGCACCAGACAGGAAGGCATCAAGGAACATGAGAATACCCAACTTCACACCTCCAAAACCTATCCAGATATACCCAGAAGTGTACTTTACTTATCAGGTAGGCTTTTCCTAAGTCACTCAAGTTGACATAGCATGGATTTATGGTCACAGAGATGAAAGATATATACAAAAAAAAACTACAAACACTAGTGGAAAAAAATTCAAGAAGACAAAAAATAAAAATTAAAAAACACCTTGTGTTTGTGACTGGACAACTCTATTAAGATACTAAATCAGAATGGAGATTCCTCAAAATCTAAAAAAAGAGAAATCCCATCTAAAACCCACCTAACCCACCTAAGCATCTCCAAAAAATGTTACAAACAGACTACAGTGATACATGCATACTCATATTTTTGGCAGCAAAATTCACAATAGCTACATTACAGACAGAAACAGCCTACATGCCTATCAACAGATGAATGGATAAAGAAAATGTGGCAGAATGTGGCAGGGGTATTACTTAGTCACAAAGGACAAATTCTCTAGTCATTTCTAGGAAAATGGATGGATCTTGAGACCATATGTTTAAGTGAAATAAGTTAGACACAGAAGGATAAATACCATATGGTTTCTTATATGACAAACCCAAAATATAAATGAATTAAAAAGTAAAAGGAGAGACGGTAGGAAATAGGTAGATTTCTGGAGATGGCAAAGAACAAGGTAAAGGGGTAGGAGATTATATAGATTCAGTTTGATTCAATTCAATGTCTAACAATATCCCAGTGGTATTTTTTTGTCCAAAATGGAAAAAATTATACTCAAATTCATATGGAATTCAAAGGTATGTAAGACAGCCAAAAATATCTAGAAGAAAAAGAAAACTGTTAGAGAACTCCTAATTTCAAATCTTATTGTAAGATTAAGGTAACCAAATCAGTGTGGTTTCTGAAACAGGACAGACACAAAGACTAATGCCACAGAACAGAAAACCCACAAATAAGCCCTCATTCATCCAAGAACACCCAATTTTTCAACAAATGTCCCAGGATTAATGGAGAAAGGGTACTCAAAATACTGCAGGAAGTATTAATATTTCTATAAAAAATAATGAAACTGGATTTGTAGGTCACGTAATGAAAATTAACTCAAGCAAGGTATGATGGTACACACCTACAATCCCAGCACTCTGGGAAGCTGAAGCGGGAAGAACACAAATTCGAGCCCAGGCTGGGCCACTTAGCCCCTGAGCATGCTTTAAAATATTTTTGTTTAAAAATTAAAAAGGGCTTGAAATGTTGTTCAGAGCAAATATCTTTGGCTCCATTTCCAGTACCACAAAAATTAATTCAAAATGGATAAAATATACACATCTTAAGAGTTAAGTTTTATGTCATGGGATTTGGCAAAAATTTCATAATTATTATATCAAAAGCACACACAACAGCAGAAAGAAAGAAAGAAAGAAAAAAAGAAAGAAAGAAAGAAAGAAAGAAAGAAAGAAAGAAAGAAAGAAAGAAAGAAAAAGAAAGAAAGCTCCATTCAAGTCAAAAAATTTTAGCCAGGTACAATAGTGCATCTCTGTAATCCCGGCTACTCAGGAGACTGATGCAGGAGGGTCCCAAGTTTGAGGCCAGCTTGGCCAATTTAGCAAGATCCTAAATTTAAAAGGGCCAGGGATATGGTTCAGTGATATAGCACTTGATTAGAATGTGCTAGGCCCTGAATTAAATATCCAATATTGAAGGAGGAAAACAGTATCAAGAACTTCTATGAAAGCAAAAAGACATCCAAAAGAATGGGATCTCTGGGGGCTGGGGATTTAGCTCAGCGGCATAAGCACCTGCCTTGCAAGCAGGTGGTCGTGAGTTCGATCCCCGGTACCGATAAAAAGAAAAAAAATTTGCAAAAAAAAAAAAAAGAATGGGCTCTCTCTCTCTCTCTCTCTCTCTCTCTTTCTCTTTCTCTTTCTCACATTACTTTATTCTTTTGGTTTCTTTTTTTGATTTTTTTGTGACAGGGTCTCTCTATGCAGTTCAGGCTGGTCTGGAACACAACTTGTGATGAACCTCCTGCCTCAGCCTCCTGAGTACTATAGTGACAGATGTGAGACACCATGCCTAGCCCATAATATATTTTAAAACCTCAACAAAAACAACAAAAAACAAGTAATTTGATACTATGCTACAACAAGGAGGATGGTCATTTATAAAAAACAATTTAAAAAGGAAGGATATAGAGAAATTAGAACCTTTATGCATGGTTGATAGGAAAACCTTAACTGTGAAAAACCATTTGAGCAATTTCTTAAAAGATTAAAAAAGAGAGAAAGAAAACAAGGAAGAGGAAGGAGAAAGCAAAATCACATATTATCAGGTAAATAAAACAAAGAACTTGCTACCAAATGATCTGTCCTTCAAAAAGCACTATAGTGTCTTCGGGTAGAAGTATCACGATGCCAGTAAAATTTACAGGAAAAAAAGAAGTCTAAAAATGGTAAATATATGAGTAAATAGGGAAGATCCTCTTTTTTTCTCTAAATACCTTTGCAAAATAATAAAATCTTAATTAAAATATTGTAACACTGAATTGTGGGATTCATTTAGGTAGGTATAAAATATGGAAATAATAGAGGTAAAAACTGAATGGCAAGGCTGCAAGGTTTTTAGATGTACCTGATGCATGACACAGTATGAATTCTAAATAAGCACCTACCTTTCAAGAAAGAAAAGCTATAGCTAAAAAGCCAGATAAAGAGTTAAAATAGAATACTAAAAAATGTTTGACCCAAAGGACAGTGAAAGAGCTGAAGAGAAACAAAAAACAAAATATAGACCAAATAAAAATTAAATAGCAAAATAGTAAGCATAAGTCAGCCATGTCCATAATGATAAAAAATGCATTTATAACTTCCAACAAAAACACAGATTGTTTGGCTGAAATGGGGGGTGGGCATGGTACTGGAGACCAAACCAAGGATCTAAAATTTACATTAAGCTACATGTCAAGCCATCTGTTTTGTGGTTGGTTTGTGTGTTGTAGCATTTTTTTCAGGAGGGGTGGGGAGTGAGACAGGCTCTCACTATATAGTCTAGGATGATCTTGAACTCACAATGATCCTCATGCCTCAGCCTCTTGAGTACTAAGATTACAGGTGAGCACCACCATTTCTGGCTTGTTTTTTGTGTTTTTGAAAGAGGTTTCCATGCTGGGCTCAAGTCTGCAGTCCTCCTGCCTCAGCCTCCTTGGTATATGCCCCCAGGTCTCTCCCCAAGGCCTTTTTTTTCCAAATCCATTTATTTCAAGGAGAAAAAGAGAAGAAAAAAAAAAAAAAAGAGGAAGAAGGAATGTTGGGAGCAGAGCTGTTGAAGCTGGAGATTAATCACAAGTGTGGGGCTGAAGTAAGTCCAGCTCAGAAAAAGCAGAAAAATCAAAACAAACTATGTAAACAAGTTGTTCCAGCACTGAGAAGGCAGGGGGCCCAGGCCAGCCAGGCAAACAAGTTGTTAGGCAGTAGGGTTGGAACTGATACTCTTCTCTGGAGGGTGTAAACATGCTGTACTGGTTGAGCAGTTTCTTTCCTCCCATCAGGAGAGTAAGGGCTCCACCTGACCCCAGCTTTGTCTTTTCTTTATTTTTCTCATCCTCTCGCAGGTCCTTAACCCCAAGAACCTCAGGAGCCACACTGGGTCCCGGCATAAGAGATTGAGGGCAAGGGAACACTTCTCATGTGCGCCCAAGTAGTGAGAGAAGTGCACTGGTATAGGTCAATAGTCATCACTGGAGTGTATTGATAATTGGCTGCATCAAGTGTAAAGAGTGGGGCATTGAAACTCCCTTATCCTCTAGGTCCAGTTATAAACGGGCCTGTGAGAAACCCCTTTCTCTGAAGAAAAAAAAAAGTATATTGATTATCTCAGCTGTCTAATTATGGGACAAATTTATTCAAAAGAATCACAAATGTATAAGGACCTGTTTGTTGTATGCTTGATTCCAGTATTTACATTCCTTCTGTGGATTTGAATGCAACAGGGTCTTAATAATGTTAAGCTTCTTGAGACAACTATAGGGGAACTTGGTCCAGGCACTGTTTTAGAATCAAGACCTGAGCAGGGGAGAGGTGGCAGCATGACTGCCACCCCAGTAACTTTAACTGAGCTATAAGCAGCAACTCCTGCTTTTTCAACTCAAACAAATGTTGCTGCATCTCAGGTTGGAACTTCCACCTCTCAGGGATTACAGCCATTTTGTCTGTCTCCTTTGCAATTAGCACTAAAGGAAGCCGACAGGTAGGGGAATACATGGAGGGTTTTCAACATATCTACCTACGTACAGAACTAAGAGTTCCCAATAGTCCGGGGCAATTAATTCGCATCATGAGGCTGTATCATTTTAGTTATTAAAAGAACTGAAAAATGCTACCTCTATCTATGGCCCTACAGCCCCATTTACCTTGGGTTTCATAGAGCTCCTAGGACAGCAAGTTATGGCTCCAAATGATTGGAAAGGCATAGCTAAAACATGTTTAAGTCTGGGTGATTAAGTCTGGAGGGGAAGGAAATTTTTTTGAATTGTGCACAGACCAAGCCACACGCAATACTGCTCAGAACATAGCTATTACAAAAGATATGTTGATTGGGGAAGGTATCTTTGCTGCTACAGGCAGTCAGCTTGCTTTTGATAAGCAGGTGTGTGACCAAGGTAGAAAAAGCAGCCATGAGAGCTTGGAAGGAGCTCCCTTCAAGGGGTGAGACCTCCCTGGATTTGACTTCTATTCGTCAGGGTCCAGACGAATCATTTCAGGATTTTGCTGCACGTTTATTGCAAGCTAGTGAGAGAAATATACATGATAAAGAAGCGACTAAATTAATAGTTTGACAACTGGCTTTTTAAAAGTCAAATAAATGGTGTAAAGAAGCCTTAAGAGCCCACAAAGAGCAAACTATGCTGTCTGAGATGATTCGGATTTGTGCAGATATTGGCCCCTTATATGTACAGAGGGCAGCTCTCACTCATAAAGCCACAGCCTAAGAAAAAGGGAAGGACATCTTGCTTGAAATTGTTCTGTTGCTGCACGTATCGAGGCAGCACAGCCAGTGTCCTGTCTCTTCCATAAAATCTCCTCAAATTGGCAAGAAGTCTACGAGGATATCATTGGGAAAATAACTGTAGATCAAAAATAGATGTGGAAGGCCGGCCCATTTCAGGAAACTTCCAACAGGGCCTGCCTTGGCCCCACCAAACACTGGGGGTGCTTTCCTCAATTCCTCCCCAGCCTCACTCTCTGCTGCCAAGCATGTCTCAGACCTCTGGCGAGCAACAAAAGATAGTGGAGGCTTGGACCTCAGTTCCTCCTCCAAATTCATACTAACTCCTGAAATGGGACCCCCAGCTATTCCTACTGGAGTCTATGGGCCTCTGCTTTAAGGAACAGTGGGTCTGCTACTAGGTCACAGCAGTCTCACATTAAAAGGTCTTCAGGTTTTGCCAGGTGTCATTGATGCTGACTACACGGGAAATTGAGGTTATGGTTCAAACTACTCCAAAAATTGTTCAAATCACGCCAGATTCTCGTATTGCTCAGTTGGTTACTGTTCCTTTGACAAAAATTGGAAAATCTATAAATAAGTAAAGGGAGTCCAAGGGCTTTGGGTCTTCCAATATTTACCGGATTCAACAGATTAAGCAAGATCGTCCTGAGATGGAATTGATCATTGAAGGAAAGGCATGTAATGGGCTTTTAGACACAGGAGCAGATGTTTCTGTTACTGCTCAAAGGCAGTGGCCAATGACTTGGCCTCTGAATGTGGCAACTGCAGATCTACAGGGTGTGGGCAGTGTTTCTTACCCTAACAGAAGTGCTAGATTTTTAACCTGGAGAGATACAGAAGGTCATTTCTCACCTTATGTCCCCCCCCCATTTATCAGTTAATTTATGGGGTCATGATATGTTACAGGATATGGGGGCATTTCTGGTTAGCCCTAACTCTTTGGTGACTCATCAGATGTTACAACAAGGTTTTCTCCCCACTCAAGGGCTTGGTAAAAACAATCAAGGAAACAGAGAACCCTTTACAATAAACCAAAGAGAAACCATTTGGGCATAAGATACTCAGCTTCAAATTTTTAGGGGGCCTTGATCTCTTTTCCAACTCCACGGACAGCATCCAAGATAACCTGGATATATGATGACCCTGTTTGGGACTTTATAGTCTGACTTTATGTCAAGAGTTTGTGGTTGCAGCTATTTTGTCAGTCCGTCAATGGCCCCTGACTCAGGAGAACCTTGTAGCAGCTCATTCACTGGTTAAGGAACAATTGATGGCAGGACATCTAGAACCCTCTAATAGCCCTTAGAATACCCCAATTTTCATAATAAAAAAAAAAGTCAGGAAAATGGTTACAAGATTCACGGGATGTTAATAAAACCGTAGAACCTATAGAAGCACTTCAACCAGGATTGCCTAGTCCTGTAGCTACTCCTTTGCATTTTTCTCTCATGGTGATTGATTTAAAAGACTACTTTTTTACTATTCCCCTTCATCTTCAGGATAAAAAATATTTTGCTTTTAGTCTACATTCTATTAATCATCAGGCCCCTATGTGCTGTTTCCAATGGTGTTGTCTGCCACAGGGAATAGTAAGTAGTCCAACTTTATGTCAAGAGTTTGTGGGGGCTGGGGATTTAGCTCAGAGGCATAAGCACCTGCTTTGCAAGCAGGCAGTCGTGAGTTCAATCCCTGGTACTGATAAAAAGTTAAAAAAAAAAAAAAAAAAGAGTTTGTGGCTGTAGCTATTTCGTTAGTCCGTCACACTTACCCATCTGTTTATCTTACTCATTACATGGATGACATACTATTGGCTCATGAATCTTTATCCACTTTGCACAAAGTATTTATCCAATTGGGCAATGCCCTTCACAATGCCAGCCTAGTGTGGCCCCTGAGAAGGTACAAACCATGGCACCTTTCTCATATTTGGGTTACATCATACAGCAAAGACATATTGTGCCTCAAACTATTCAGATTCAAATTAATCAGCTTGCGACCTTATCTGATTCTCAGACTTTACTTGGTAATATTAACTGGCTACACCCAGCTCTTAAGCTAACAACCCATGATTTAGGTGCTTTCTTTGACACCCTCAAGGGGACCCAGCGCTCCCATCTCCAAGGACACTCCCATCAGAGGCTAAAGTTGCCTTGCTAATGCCCAACTTTCTAGAGTTGACCCAGGTTTGCCCATGTTTTTAATTATCTTCCCTACTCAATCTATGCCCACTGGGGTCCTTTGGAAGTCTCAGGGGCCTTTACAATGGCTTCATATGCCACATACCCCACACAAAACATTACTCCCTTTTATGAGACTGTGGCAGAACTGATTGCATGTGGGCGAACACGTGCTATTCGGCCTTTGGTTATGAGGTACAAACTATCATTGTTCCCTTTTCTTCTGTCCAACAACAGTGGCTATGGAAATTTTCATCCTCTTGGCAATCTGCATTGGCTAACTTCCCTGGTAATGTTGATTGTCATTATCCTCCAGATAAATTAATTCAATGTGCTTCCCTCATACTCTTTGTTTTCCTTTCAAAAATAAGTGCAGTCCCCATAGTAGGAGCTCTCTCTGTTTTCACAGACAGGTCATCATCAGGCAAAGGAGGTTATGTGACGGCCTCCTCTTCCCGAATACAGGATACGGGTTTCTCTTCTGCACAAAAAACTGAATTACAAGCTGTCATATGGGCCTTGCAAGATCATCCATCCACTCCAAGTAACCTTTAATCAGACAGTGCCTATGTTTGTGGTGTGATGCGCCACATTGAAACTGCTACATTACACACTAGTCAAGATCTTTTTTTGCTTATTTCACACACTCCAACTCGCCATTCGATCACATCATGTTCCCTGTTTTATTGACCATTTACGCTCCCATTCCCAATTACCAGGGCCTCTCACTGAGAGAAACAATGCAATAGGCACACTGCTGGCTACTGTCACTGTTACTTCCTCAGAGGCCATTCAGTAGGCTTTGGCCTCTCATGCCATGTTTCATCAGAACACTTCTGCCTTGCACAAACAGTTCCATTTGACCTGAGAACAGTCTAGGCAAGTTGTCAAATAATGCTCCTCATGTGTAATACATTTTCCCTCACTTTCCATGGTGGCTAGTCCCCAAGAGTTACACGTCAATCATCTCTGGCAGGTGGATGTCACCCACATTTCTGAATTTGGCTCCTTACGCTCCCTACATGTTTCAGTGGACACTTTCTCAGGATTTATCTTTGCTTCTGCTCACATTGGTAAAGCGGGTAAACATGTCATTGCTCACTGCTTGGATGCCTGTAGTGCCCGAGGTTGCCCGCAGGCATTTAAGACTGACAATGGCCCTGCTTATACAAGTGCTGCCTTCCAAATGTTTTGTAAAACTTTTCATGTTTCCCTTCCAACAGGAATTCCTTATAACCCTCAGGGTCAAGGAATTGTTGAGCGTGCACACCACACACTCAAGATTCAATTACAAAAACAAAAAGGTGAAGCTTTTTCTACAAAATTTACACCTCATAATAGACTTCATTTGGCTGTATATACTATTTATTTTTTAAATTCTACTAAAGATGATATCACAGCAGCAGAAAGACAATTTAATCACGTAAAAGAAAAGGGGATTAGGAAGGGTCTTTTGGAAGGATCTTCATACTGGACAAGTATGAAGCCCACTACTCACCTGGGGTAGAGGGTATGCTTGTATCTTTCCAGAGAACCTGAACAGCCTATCTGGGTGCCAGAGCATGCTGTCCAGATATGTCATGGACCCATACCCAAAGAAGGAGTTGATTCCACCTCTCAAGCAGCAGATGCTTAGTCCTATGACAGTGATGCCTTAGAGACCACACCACAACCGATGGAAAAGGATGAAACTAGAACCAATCTTAATTGACCCAAGATGCCCAGAAGATGGTAACAAAAAATAAACTAGAAAAGGTCCAAATAGATGATAGGAGTATATGTTAAGTCCAAAAATATATGTTACTTATAGATAAGATTTTGTCTTTTTCAAATTCTTTGATAAAAGATCTCTGCTAATTGACCTACAACAAATCTGACTAGTCTTCTTAAAATTACAAATTCTACAACTGTAAGGAAATTTATGTAATTCAATTTGGCTAAAATATATTTGAGTGCACTCTGATTGTGTAAGATGATAGTCAGCCTGCCTATGAACCTATCTGCGTTTGTCCAGTCTGCTAAGCTGTTGTTGGAAGTTGTCTTTGTTACTTTATGCTCATCGCTGAAACAAAATACCTGAAGCCCAAAGTTGGGAAAGGAAAGGTTTATTTCTTACAGTTTTTGGAGGTTTCAGTCCACACTCAGTTGGCTCCAAGGCAGGCGGGCATGGCTGGGCCGCAGTTCATGGCGGCTACAAACAGCAAACAGGAACTAGCAAAGAGCAAGACACACCTTCTTCCTGCCATTACATCACATCCTGGCTCCACCCCTATGTGAATGTAGCACTGACACCATCAATCCAAGCACTAGACAATGAACCAATCACAAATGCACAATGCAAACTCATGAGACCTGGGGGCCACAGACATAAACCATGACAGAAGTCATTGAGCTAGTGATCATTCACACATGTGGAGCCAATAGCACAAGTGCACGTACAGAAGTGCCCAAGTGGCACAGGATGCCTGAGAAATGCTCTTAGAGCATGGGGTGCTGGAGGTGACAGATGTTGTAATCCTAAGGGTATGGGGTGTAAGAAGCGAGCTACTTCAGCAGAGGAGTGTGAAATAGCCCCCAGGAACTTGGAGAGTTCTTGTGGACACCAACAACTCTGCGTTTGTTTCTACATCCATTTCAATCTATACAGATTGTCTGCCCATGTTTGTCCATTTGTCCGTTTATCTGTGAACAGCTGTTCTTTTATTTTGAGCTCAGCAATTTTCCTTTTTCTTTTTCATTGATAGATCATTAATCAAGATTTATTTGAGTTATAGAATTACAAACATGCTTCCACCTGGGTTCCCAGTTAGTCAAAATGAGGCTAACGTCAGTTGTGTAAATATAATGTACACTGTTACTTATCATAACTTGAGAGTCTCTCATTATTCAAAAATAATATGTTGAATAATGACTGAAGTTTTCTTAGGAAAAAATTATTATAAAAATGCCTAAACAAAAATCCCTTGGGGTTGGGATTACTGGGCAGGATTTCAACTGATGAATAAGAAAGTGGCCACCTGGTAACATTTTACCAGCTCTTGTTCATTGATTTGAGGCCCCAATGATCTCCATAGCTTTATGGGAGACATCCCCAACTACAGTTATATAAATATTATTGTAATATGTTCACATTGACCATAATTAAAAGAAATAACACAAAAGGTTTTTGATTTAAGAAATGCCCACACAAAGGTTTTCATATGGTTATTACAAATGATTGTTGTTGCCCTCATGATATATTCATATATTCATGCCTCCAGATACACTGGTTTTCCAAAATGTAAAACAGGGATTGTTTATGGTGACAAAATTTTGGTTGAGATTCAGACTTCTGCCTTCAACAAATGCTTATGAAACCTATATCCCACTAAACATCAACAAGTTAGGTAAAATCTTTAATGTATTAGATAGGGATGATGAACCAAAGGGTGAAGTTTTATGTCAAAATGAAAATTCAAGTGTGTTACAAAATATCATCATGGGTTTTATGCCTCAATGTTGTAGTATATATATGGTTTGATTTCTAATTTTCTATGTAAAATATGTAACTGTTTGTTAATAATCTTCAGGTATTCAAATGTTAAAACAGCTATAGTTGTTGAAAAATAATGGTTCTATTTTATGTTGTAAGATGTTTGATATTTAGATAAGATGATAATGTCTCTACTACATTGTACTGTTATCATTGTACTATTTTCTTGTGGATGTTCAACAACCAAGGTACAGAGGCCAACAGCAGCAGTAAATATCAGGAAAACACAGCAAGTGCAAATAAACAATTTAATGTTGAACCTCAAATTCTAGAAACAGAAGAGCAGGATAAGCCAAAAGCTCATATAAGAGATGAAATTATAAAGATTAGAGCAGAGTTTGATCCCCAGTACCAAAATAAATAAATAAATACATAAAGATTCGAGCAGAAATTAACACCCTGGAGATTAAAAAAACAATACAAAGAATCAAGAATCAAAGAGTTGGTTCTTTAAAAGATTAAATAAAATCTATAAGCCCTTAGAACTTTATCAAAACAAGGAAAGAAGACTCAAATCCTTTCAATTAGCAATGAAAAGGGTGAAATCACAACAGAACCTGCAGAAACCAGAAAAATCATCTATACCTACTTTGAAAACTTCTCTTCTAATGAGATAGAAAATCCCGAAGAAATAGACAGATTCCTAGATCCATATGAATTACCAAAGCTGAATCAACAAGTTATAAAAATCCTAAATAACATAATTTCAAGAAATGAAATTGAAGATGTAATTAAAAACCTATCGGCAAAAAAAAGTTCAGGCCCTCATGGATTCACTGCTGAATTCTACAATAAATTCAGAGAAGACCTAACACCACTACTTCTCAAATTCTTTAATGAAATTGAAAGGGAAGCAATACTCTGAAATTCATTTCTGGAAGCAAGCATTACTCTGATTTTAAAACCAGAGAAGGACCCAACTAAGAAAGAGAGTTACAGGCAATCTCCCTAACGAATATTGATTTAAAAAAATCCTCAATAAGATACTGATAGATTGCAACAAATCATCAAAAAGATTGTACACCATGATCAAGTGAGATTCATCCCAGGGATGCAGAGGTGGTTCAACAAATGCAAATCGATATATGTAATACACTACATTAGCAGAGCCAAGGACAAAAACCATATAATCATCCAGATAGATGCAGAAAAATTTTGACAAAGTTTAGCACCAATTCATTATTTAAAAAAACTTACAGGTAATTAGAATAGATGGCCTTTATCTCAATCTGATAAAAACCATCTATAACAAACCAATAGCCAATGCTAAATGGACAAGAACTGAAAGTCTTCACTCTAAAATCAGGAACAAGAAAAGGATGTCCACTGTCACCACTCTTCTTCAATATAGTTCTGGAAACTTTAGCCAGAGAAATTAGACAAGAGAAAGAAATAACTAGGAAAGGAAGAAGCTAAACTATCATTATTCACAATATTCTTCTTAGAACACCCCCAAACTCCACCAAAAGACTTCTACCAAATCCAGCAGCATAACTGGATACAAAGTCAACACTCAAAAATCAATAGCATTCCTACACAAGAAAAACAAATTAACTAAGGGAGAAATTAGAGAAACAATACCATTTACAGTAGTATCCAAAAATATGAAATCCCTAGGAATCAATCTAATAAAGAAAGTGAAAGACTGCTATATTAGAAATTACAGTACTCTGAAAAAGGAGCATATCATAAAATGGATGGGAGGCCGGAGATATAACTCAGCAGTTTAAGTGCCTGCCTGGCAAGTGCAAGGTCGTGAATTCGATCCCCAGTACCAAAAAAGAAAGAAAGAAAATTGAAAGCTCCCTTGCTCTTGCATAGGAAGAGCCAATATAGTGAAAATGGCCATACTTCAAAAATTGTTATATAGATTTAATGCAATTCCAATCAAAATTCCAACAGTGTATCTCACAGAATTAGAGGGAAAAAAAAATCCTAAAATTCATTTGGAATCAGAAGAGATCTAGAATAGGAAAGGCAACAAACAGAAAGCAGGAGGCATCACAATGCCTAACTTGAAATTATACTATAAAGCCACTGTGATACAAACACCACAGTACTTGGAAAAACAAAAGCAAAAACACATGCACAGCATTCAAAACAAAACAAACAATACATGCACAGACTTGAGGATCCATAGAATAGAAGATGAAATAATAACTCCAGGCACACTTAATGACCTTTTCTTTGACACGTTTACTGGAAGAATAAAAGTCTCTTTAATAAAGGGTGCTGGAAAAACTAGCTCTTCATATGCCGAAGATTAAACCCATATCTTTTACCAACTAAAGTCAAAATGGATCAAAGATCTATATATTAAAACAGAAAAATTAAATCTGTTGGAAGATAAAAAAGAACTCTTGAAAACATTTGTGTAGGAAGCAGTTTATGAATAAAACCCTGATCACATAGGAAATATCACGAAGAATCAATAACTGGGACCTCATCTTATTAAAAAGCTTTTGCACAGCAAGAGAAACCACTGAGTGAAGAGACAACTCAGTGTGGGGAAAAAAATTTTGCCAGCTATTCCTCAAAAGACTACTATCTAGAATATATAAAGAACTCAAAAATATCAGACTCCCCCGCAAATTTAAAGACCCAATCAAAAAATGGGCATCTGACATGAATACACACTTGTCAGATGAAGCACAAACAGCAAATAAATATATGGAAAAATGTTCAACATCACTGGTCATTCCAGAAATGCAAATTTTAAAACAATATGGAGATTCCACCTCACTCCAGAAAGAATGACTATTATCAACATACAAATTCTGGAAGGGCTGTGAGGAAAAAGGAACCTTTCCCCTCGGTTAGTGCACTGGTGCAACCACTGTGGAAATCACTGTGGAGATTTTTCAAAATACTAGGACTAGAGGTTCCATTCAACCAAGGTATCCCCCTTCTTTTTAATCTTCCTGAAAGAATTTAAAAGCATCCTACCACAGCGATACATGCACACCCATGTTTTTAGCACCACAATTTGTAATAACAAATCTCAGAAACAGCCCAAATGCCCATCAACTGATGAACAGATAATACAATGGAGCACTATGGTGCTATAAAGAAGGATAAGCTTGAGACATTTCTAGGTAAACAGGTGTACACTGAGACCATTCTCTTAAGTGAAATAAATTGGACTTACATTTAAATACCACATTATTTGTCTGGTGTGAGAAACTGAAACTGTAAATAGGATCAAAATGTGAAATAGGTATTGTGAAATAGGAAGAAAATGTTCAAATGAGGAGGGGAGTAAGAGATGGGTGGGTGAAAGAAAGAAGGGGAAAATACACTTCAAGATAGGAGGGTTATCGGCTCTAAAGAGGAGTTTCCATGTTGATAAGAGGGTTAGTTTATTATAAATGTGTAAGAAACTTATAATAATAGAGTTTCAATATAATATACATAAAGCAAAAAGCTGATAGAACTAAGAAGAGCAATATACAAATTTACAATAATAATCTGTGATACCAAGACTCCTTTCCTAATAACTGACAGAATAATTAGCAAGAAAAAAAATTGCCCTTTCCTATGGACACACAACGTGGGCAGAGAGAGCCAGCAGACTGCTGGGTGCCCCCACCAGAAGGCCCTTTCCCAGGCGGCCAGCACCGACAGAGAGAACAGCAGGTCCACTTCCAACTGCAGGGAGCTGCCACCAAAAAACCCCTTCCTGCAGGTAGCCAGCAGGAGCAGAGAAACAGCCAGATAAGCCCTGTGCACCACTGGAGGGCCTTGATTCCTTTGGACAGCCAACACCCAAAGGCAGAATCAGACAAATAGACCCCTGTGTGTCTGCCACCATCACAGGAATCCCATTGTAGACATGCAGGCTGAGAGAAGCAGCCCCACCTCCATGCATCCCTGATCATCAGGGAAGCCTCAGTGTAGCTGCCACAGGTCTGGAGAAGCCTGTTCCATGCTCTGCTACCTCCCTGTAAATCTGGAGTTAAAGGAACCCATGTGCCTGTCCCATCCCCCTATACCATGGAGGGGCAGCCAATGTGGGAAGTACCTGGGGCCCAACAGCCAGCTTGTTGGGAGGAACCCAAGGAAATGTCAAGACAAAGGAGTAAAATGCAATCTCAGACCTCCAGCCCACACAGAAGAAATCTGGGAGATACAGTCATGGAAGAAAACAGAAGTCACACATCTGAAATCTCTGAAAGGATAGTAACTGAAGTAAGGAAACAACTTCATGAGATTGTAAAAGCAGTCAAATCAGAAATAATGGCTCAGATAAAAGAAGAAATCACAAACATACTGAAAGAATTGTTCAGCAGGTCTAAAGAAGACATAGACAATAAAGAGGAGCAAAGAAAATGATGGAAACTTGAATAAATATAGAAAGGACAATGCGATGGGTGTTGGTGAATAAGCAGGGTCAACACAGATGAAATTAAAAGGATATTCACAGAGTTAATAGAAGAAAACTTCCCAAACATGGGAAATGGATCTGGCATGCAGATAAGTGAGGCATATAGGACTCCAACTAGCCATAACCAAAGTAAATCTACATCCAGACATAATAATCAAGATCCCAAAAATTCAGCACAAGAACAGAAAATTAAAAGCTGTTAGAGAAAAGAAATAGATCACCTATAAAGGAAAACCAATCAGAATCACAGTAGACTTATTAACACAAACCAACAAGTCAAGAAGAATTTGGAGTGAAGTGTTTCAAACCCTGAAAGAAAACACTTTCAACCTAGATTGATCTACTCTGCAAAACTATCTTTCAAAATTAATGGAAAAATAAGATACTTCCATGATAAAAACAACTGAAGGAATTTACAACTACCAAACCAATCCTACAGAGAGTGCTAAAGGATATTCTAGAGAGAGATAAAGATAACTATGGTTCCAGGAACAGCAACAGAGGAGGATTGCCAAACAATACAGGTAACTGAATGAAGGGGAAAAGTGGAGGGCCAAGAAAAGGAGGATAGCATGGCAGAGACAACTAATGTATGCTAGTTATGACCATTACTGTACATGGCCTCAGGTCAGCAATAAAAAGAAACACAGGGAGAGTGGATCAAGAAACAAGATCAATTGATATACTGTATACAAGAAACACATTTAACTGGAAAGAAAATTCATAGACTGAAAATCAAAGGAGAGAAAACAATTGTTCAAAGTGACAGGAGGCCAGAAAAAAAAGCAAGAGTAACTTGCCCATCAACCACAGAATGGATAAGAAAGATATGGTATTTTCATGCAGTGGAAAGTTACCCAGCTATAAAGTAGAATAATCTCAAGGCTCTTGTAGATAAATGGACCCAACTGGAGATCATGTTCATGTGGGAAACAGTTCGAACTCATATGCATGAACCCTAGCATAAGAAACAGAAAGAGTTAATGGGATCCAAAAGCAAAATAGTCATTGTAAAAGCAAAGGGGAAGAAACACCTGGGAGGGAAAGGTGATAACTACTGTTAAATTTTTTATTGTCTTGTCTTGAACTCTTGTATTGTTTTCACAATTTTGTTAGGTTTGGCTTTGTTCTGTCTTGTTTTGTTAGATTTTACTCTGTCTGATGATAGGGGCAGCTATTTTGAATATAATGGGATATATTATGGTAATCTTGGTTTCCTATTATATTGCTTTGAAGTCTTATAATGCTTTCATTCATTTGTTTAGTTTGTTTTATTCATTTTGTTTGATTTTATGTGATGGTATGAACAGCTATTTTGAAGAAAATGAGACATTATAGTAGCCATTGCTGATTTCCCATTGTCTTGCTTTGAAATCCTATCTCACTTTTGACTGGTTCTATTCTGTTGTTTTATTTGATTTTATTATGTGTGATGGTATGGACAATTTTTTGAGGAAAATGAGATATTATAGTGGCCACTGTTCATTTCCTGTTATCTAGTTTTGAAGTCCTATAATGCTTTCATTCTTTGTGAATAGTTTTATACTACTCTATTATGTTTACTACTATTGTGTGTGAAGGTATGGTCAACTATCTCGAAGAAAACTAGAGACATCATATTATGGTAGCCACTGTTGATGTCCTGTTGTCTTGTTGTGAAGTACTGTGTTGCTTGCATTGTTCTGTTCTGATTTGCTTTGTTCTGTTTTCTTTTGTTTTATTGTCTTTAAAATAAAATTTTTTTAAAAAATCAAACCAGTTATGGTGGTACACATCTGTTAATTCCAGCTACTTAGGAATCTGAAACAGGAAGATCACAAGTTCAAGGCCATCCTGGACAGCAGAGTTAGACCCCATCTCAAAAGCACTGAACCAGCACTTGGGAGACTGCAGGAAGATTGCCCCAAGTTCAAAATCAGCCAGGGATACATAGTGATCTCAGCACTTGGGAATGAGGCAGAAGGATTGGCATGAGTTAGAGGCCTGTCTGGGATACATAATGAGCTTAAAGCCAGCCTGAACAACAAAATGAGACTTTATCTCAAAAACAAGAATAAAAACAAAAAGCCACTAATGCTATAGATCTGAATGACACAATCAACCACTGTGACTTAACTGATATTTATAATACACTACACCAACATCTACAGAATACATGGTCTTAAAAAAAAAAAAAAAAAAAAAAAAAAAAAGAATACAGGGTCTTTGTCAGTGTACAGAAAAAGTTTACCAAGATAGACATATGCTAGATCATGCAGTAACTTTTAAAAGACTATAAATTTAATGATGTTTACTGACAACAATTAAATTAGAAAATAAATGATATGATGTCTCTATTTTTATTATTTTATCTTTTTGAGACAGTTCAGGCTGGCCTTAAAATCACTTTGTAGCCTACTCAAACTCACAGTGATTCGCCCGTTTCAGACTCCCAAGTGCTGAGTTTACAGGTGTGAACAACCATGACTAGCCTATAATATCTTTAAAAGTCTAAAATATTTAGAAATTAACTAACATATGGGCCAAAGAAGAAATTACAAGGAAAATGAGAAAGTATTTAAAACTGAGCCAGGCAAGGTGGTATATGCCTGTAATCCCAACACTTGGGAGGCTGAGGTAGGAGGACTATTCTGACTTCAAGGCCAGCCTGGGCTATATAGTGAGTTCAAGGCCAGTCTGAACTACATAATAAGACCTACTCTGGAAACAAAAATAAAACTGAATGAAAATGAAAATATGGTATAATAATTACAGTATAATTTATGCTATACACTACACTAGAATCCATGAAATAGATAGTAAACCCTACTTTTAAAATATTCATTATTGTTAACTATTAGGAAGGATCCAGGTAGTTACTGCCATACAGAGAATTCACTTGGAATTTAGTCAAATCAGCAAAGACTAATAAATCTCTTAATGTACAAGGTAATAACCTTGTGTTACATGTGAATGAGATACATGGTTAAATATATTTTCCTACACTACTAAGAGCTCTAATATTATAAAGTATAAACTTCCTTATAGACACACTTTCATCAAACTTCCCAATACCCTTTATGTATTATATAATAATTCAGAACAAATTGAATCAATCCAAGTTCAGTGTAAAGAAAAAAAAGTAATAGAAATAAAAGTAGTAATAGAAATAAATTCTCAGGAAGGAATGAGACTACTGTTCAGAATTTTGCTTATATCATTAATGATAAAATAATTAATACCAATTATAAAAAAAGTACTAATGGCTCTATGATTTCCATTCATTTGCTCCCGCTTCCTCAGTAGCTCCTAAATGTTAGCTAGACATCCGTGATTGAATAATGACCAGCTCCCTCAGTGTCTCCTGCAGCTAGTCTCTTATCTAGAACTAAGTATGAACCAATAACTAAGTTTCAGCTAGTGAGATAAAAGCGAAAGTCCTGTGTGTTCCTTTAAGGAGTTCACCTTAAAAACAGGAATCCTACCCTAGGTTCAATTCTAATACCAGAAAAAATTTTAAAAAATTAATTTTTAAAATTTTCTCCTTCCTCTTCCTATTTACTAGAATATAGTTGTGATAGCTAATATTAAGACAAGCCACTTTCCACAGACAGCAAAGCATAAGATAGGATAAGCTGTGAATCTAAGTCCTAACTACTGTGGTAGTGACATAATATCCTTAAATTGGCTATATATATACATAAGAGAACATTTTCTATATGACATCTTCATTATTTTATTATCTTTGATCACATAGTAATCAATTAATACTAACTGGAACAAAATTATACCTTTAGGGCAGGAGCATAAACCCCTGCCTGACAAGTACAAGGTAATGAGTTCAATCCCTGGTCCCCCCCCAACCCGAAGGGGGGGGGAAATATATATATATATACCCTTAACCAATAAATAGCAATTTATGATAGCTAATGATTATAGAACATCTGACGGAACCATAATACTGCATAATTATTAGCCCAAACTACCAAAACATACTCACCTGGGATGTTCTGGTATATTCTTCATATAGCCTATCATATTCTTTGCTCTTTTCCTGATACTGAGAGTGGTATTCTTGTAGTTTTTTACCTACTGCATCAATATTATCTTCTTTCACCAACTGATCCTACACAGGAACAAAAGAAATGAGTGTTAACAACTCTGACATGTAATCTCTTCCATGTCTTCTTTCTTTTCTATTTATTTATTTAAAGGATAGAACCAGAAATTTCCACATGTCAGGCAAGCATCCTACCGTCACTGAGCTTCATTCCCAGTAGTATCTGTCTGATTCTGCTGTACTGAGATTGAATCTAAGGCTTTCCCACTAAGCTATAACCCCAGTGGTTTTTGTTTTTGTTTTGTTTTATTGTTTATTTTGAGAAAGAGTCTCACCAAATTGCTTTTAAATTGCCCAACGCTGGCTTTAACTTTGTATCCTCCTGCCTCAGCCTCCCAGGGTTCTGGAATTAAAGGCCCAGCCACTGTATTTATTTTCAAATTGCATTTAAACTTAGAAATTCAAAATACTGTATTAACACCAAACATGTAAAAGCATTAGGTCCTTTTGCTAACACTAACATCAGCCTTTAAATCACATAAAAATAATTAATACATTAAAAGTCAAGAACTAAGGTATAAATATAAAGCATAAACAAATATTTTACATAAATTTAATAAATATATGCATTAGGCTATTCTGGAATGTTAGCCACAAAGTTACAAAAATATGTAAAATCTTTAGTAGGATATCTAAATTGACTAGACTTCTTTTCTAACTGACAAATAAGAGTTAAATGATGTTAATTAATGAGTTGTTCAATAGCTATCATGAACATCAGTAATCATACCTGTTGGTACCTGGACACTGGGTACATCAGCTTCACGTCAAGCTTGGGGTTGTACTGAGCAAGAGATTCATGATGGTAGTGATTAATGAGCTCCACCACAGAATTAAAGGTCAGAGGATCAGAAAAGCCATATTTACCATCCCGATGATAGATCTTTATTAACTTATTATTGCCTCCCTTCCTGTGAACAACAAGACAAAAACTAGATTTTTTCCCTAAAAAATCCTACTCAAGTACTACTTTCACTGGATCACATAACAAACATGTTTTACTATGTTAATAAGACTCGAGGTGGTGAAAGGCATATATAATTATGTGTGTGCAAGCCAGGCATGATGGCACTCAGGAGGCTAAGGCATGAGGATTGCTATAAGTTCGAGGTCAGTCTGGGTTACAAAGTGAGTTCGAGGCCAGCCTGAACTAAGTGAAACCCTGGCTCAAAATATGTAAGTGACTAAAATAAATAAAAAATAAAAACTAATTATGTGTATGCAAGAATATATAATATTATTTCACAGAAGACAGACAAACTCTTCGGACTCAAAAATAGGTAGGCTCTATGTCTTTCTTTTCTTTTCTTTTTTTTTTTTTTAGTTTGTTTGTTTGTTTGGTTGGTTTTTTGAGACATGGTAGTTCTGGCTGGCCTTGAACTCACTATGTAACCCATGCGGGTCTCAAATTTGTGGTGATCCTCCTGCCTCAGCCTCCTGAGTGCTGGGATTACAGGTGTGTGTCACCTTACCCAGCCTGCCTTTACCTCTTTGAAGAGGAAGCAGAAGTCCTGAAGTGAAAATAAACATTTGCCACAGAGCCATCAGCACTCAAAGTCGCCTTGTTCATACACAAAACGTAAGTAAACTCCTTGAATGAATTATAGCTCAGTAACTGACCTAGCACCTTGTATTACTGAGCATCTCATATTATTTTGTCTTTTATACTTGCTTGTAATTCTTTGAAATGACTTTATTTAGGTTACCACGATAAACAAATGATTTAAGTCATTCAACTATTTTACAAACCAAAGCTTTTGAAGAGCTATGTGTATTAGATGGGTATAATTTGATGCTTGAACAGTCTAAGTCACTTAATTTACTGAGTCATATCCAAAGATAATTTATGACCAAAGTATACAATGGCAGTGTTTTAAAAATTCCATAAGGCATAATCTAAACTACAGCAAGTTGACTCATGATATCACAGTAAAATATTGTACCATTCCCATTTAACTCTTCTTATAGCAGTATGCTATAAGACTTAGTGGAAAAATATGCCTCCATGCCTCTTTATGTCACGCTATGCATTGTACATGATAAATGAGGCACTGGAATTTGTGAAAGGTGAAACACAATAGGTCTAAACCCATGGACTGGTTGAAATTAAACAGGCTTCAAAGGCGAGCATTTAGATGGGTGACAAATTACTCCTGTAAAATGTATGTTAGAAGAACAACCTAATCACTTGTAGTTATTTCAGGTGTATACACCCATACATGGCCTCATTATAAATGAAAATCTCTCAGAAAGTCAAAAGGCATTCATTCATTCAAAATAATGTGCTGAACATCTACTACATATGAGGAATTTTACAAACTACTGTGGATACAATGGCAAGGTGTATCGCTCACAGGGAACTGGAGAAATGTATAGCCATACTACAGTTTATGAAAGAAGATTTTAAAATTCCTTAAGTTACAACATAAAAATAGACAAATTAGTCAAAGAGTAGTGAGTCCTGAATGGGAGATAAAGCAGAATACAAAGAAGAGCTAGTTCCAATAGTGGAGAGGGTGCTGATTTACATACGTTGCTCAAGGAAAATCTCTCTGCTCAGGTGATACATGCGCAGAGTCCTACATACAGTAAGAAAGCTAACAAAACAGACAATAGAGGAAAAGGCTGTCGAGGTGAGGGGATGGCAAATGAAAAGGCCCTGAGGTAGGTATTTGCTGGATAGGTTTGAAGAACAGCAAGGAGGCCCCTAATGCTTGGACTGAGTAAATGGGGAGAGCAGCAGGAGCAACTAATAAAGGTGTAAAAACAGCTTACACCGTGTAACAACAACCTGAAGGCTATTTTAAGGCTTTAACTTTTACTGAGACAGGAAGATAATGATGGTTTTGGTAAAATGATGTAACCTATCCTGTGATTAAAGAGGCCCACTTCAGCTGGTGAGTTAGACTGTTCAAAGTCAGCAGGGTAGAAGCTGGGAGACTATCATAGTGTAGGCAAAAGAAAACAGTGTCCTGGATAGGGCTAGAAGCAGTGGAAACATTAAGAAATGGTGAGATTCACAAATTTTGAAGAGAAAACAGGATTTGCTGATGTTTGGATATGGAAAGTGATAAACAACATAAAGGTTTATCTTTTTTTTTTTTAATCGGTATCGGGGGATCAAACTCATGACCATGCGCTTGCAAAGCAGGCACTTATGCTGCTGAGCTAAATCCCCAGCCCCAAGATGGTTTATCTTAAGCAGTTAGAATGGAACTGTCATTTATTGACATAAATAAGTTATACAAAGAGAATACATTTAGCCTGGCATGATGCTATACACCTGTAATCCTAGTACTTGGAAAGCTGAGGCAGGAGGATCATGAGTTCCAGGCCAGCCTAAACTACATAGTGAGACTCTGTCTCAAAAAAAACCCCAGTAAATAAATAAATGCAGAAGTTGATATTCTTTAGATGCTCCTTAAAAGTGATAATAGCTAGAGGCAAATGAGTTATAGTCTAAGCCCCAGGGCACATCAATGTTTAATGGTCAGGGATATGAGAAGGTAAAGGAAACCAAAAGAGCGTAATTACTGAAGTAAGAAAATCAAGCTATGCTAAAAAAATCAATGTTTTTTAAAAAGCACTTCAGCAAAGGGTAAATAATCACCAGGTGCAATGTTCATTGGGTTTGGCAAAGTAGAGATCACTAAGCAACTGTAACTAAGTGGTTTTTGAGTGAAATAGTAAAAATGAAAGCCTGACTGAAGTGGATTCAAAAAAAAAAAAAGACTCAATCTCCATAAACTATCTTGAGGAATATTTATATAAACAATAGGAAGATTATCTTTATGGGAACTGACTGACTGATTCATTGACTGTAGTACTGCGGAATGAAACCAGACATGCTGAGCTACATCCTTAGCCCTCTTTTTACTTTTATTTTGAGACAGGGTCTCACTAAATCACCTGTGATGGATTTGAACTTGGAATTCTCCGGCCACAGACTGTGAGTAGCTAAGAGAAATGAAAGTATGAAGGAGGAAGAAGATGAAGAGAAGAAAGAAGAGGAGGAAGAGGAAGCAGGGGAGAGAGAGGTGAGGAAAAGAAAGTAAAGGTGATTATTTTGGGAGGCCAAGCATTGTGGCATATGTTGTGCCTATAGTCCCACCTACCTGAAGCCAGCCAGAGCCCTTTAGGAAGACCCCCACTCTCTTCAAGCCCCGCCCCACAAAAAAGTGTTTGAATTTAGTTAAGTGATTACAATAGAAGAAAAGAGTAGAGCAAGTTTTTAAGAATACATTTACAGAGCCAGGGATTTAGCTCAGTGGTGTAAGTGCCTGCCTGGCAAACATGAGTACCAAAAAAAAAAAATATTCACCAACCTTGTATTTTGGTTGGCTTGTTTTGTCTTTTAAGAGGGTCTCACTATGGTACCCAAGGTGGTCTCAAGCTCCTGAGCTTAAATGACTCTCCTTCCTCAACCTCTTGAGTAGCTAGAACCGCAGGACTTTGCCACCACATCCAGATTTTCAATAAAGTAATTTTACTAATGGACCAAGGACTCTAAGCAGAGGAGGAGAGAAGTAAAGATATGAAGAAGGTAAGTGAATTTTAAATCTATTTAATCTTGAACAGAAAAATCAGGACCTTCTTGCATTCTAGCACCTGGCCCAATGTCTGACAACAGATTCTTAAAGATTTATTAGATATCTACATTTTCTATAATAGCTATTTATTGTGTTAAAAATATTGGTTATTAAGAGCTGAAAACCTTCAGCACCGCTTACTCCTTGAAGTCTGGGTTCATTCTCACTCCCCTCATTTGACGATTGATTACCAAGGACTTCTGCCAAATTCAGGCTCTGCTCCTTGACTCAGGCCTTTCTCCTCCTCCCACCCTTCCTCCCGTGACTTGCAAACACTCTTTTTTCTTTCTATCTTTCAAGCTATTCTTCCTGTCTTCTTTCTGACTATAAACACAGTTATTCTCTCAAAAATTTTGCCTTTAGCCTCTACTCTCTCTTCCCTATACATTCTTTCTTTAAAATCCTACTGACTTGGGCTGGGGATGTGATTGAGGGCAAACCTCTTCCCTAGCATGCACAAGACCATGGGTTCAAGCTTCAGCCAAACAAATCCCACTTACTCTTCATATATGGTGTTTGGCTCTTTTTCTAGTCCCATAATCTTTTCTAAGCATTAAGCCCAATTTTCATCTATATCCCTAGATAATTTTTACCTAGCAGTTCTAGAGCAGCTAAAAATAAAAACTTACTCTTTCTTCCCAATAAAAAACTGCTCCTCACTTTCCTGTTTCTATGCAAAGCACATTCCAAGTGTAGGGGCCTCAAACAGCAGTCACTTTCAGTCCCACTCAACTTCGTACCTATTCTACTGCTAAATCCCTTTTGCTCTCAACTCCACCTTAAAGTCTGAGAGCCACAAGTCTATGAGTTTGTGTATTCAGTCATTTGAAGAGAAAACAGGATTTGCTGTCATCCTACTATTTGAAATTCTTTATTAATTTTTTTGTACTTGGGAATTTAAATTCTTTCAACAGGTCCTTAAAATTTTATATAATCTTATTCCGTCTTACCTTCAACTTCTTCACTTCTAATTTACACTATAAACCAGCCACAAAAACAGTCTTGGTATTTATCAGATCTACCAAATCTTTCCCAAATCAGTATCTTGGCATTTTCTATTCCTACCTTTTGAAACTCTTCTGGCTGGCACTTTCTAACCATTCAATCACTAGAACAAAGAGGCCATATCTATCCTGCCATTCTCTTGAGTTTATTTTTATTTATTTATTTTTTGACAGTGCTGGGGATTGAACACAGGATCTCATGCACTCAAGGCAGGTGCTATATGACTGAGCTATACCCTTAGTGACTTGTCTGTCGTTTTCTTGGCCTAAAACAATACATGAAGCATTGTGTGTACTCAATAAACTAAAGGATTGGGAGATAAACCCTATTCTTACTTTTTTTTTTTTGTCTTTTTGAGACAGGGTCTCACTATGTAGTTCAGGCTGGCCTTGAGCTCACTTTGTAGCCCAGGCTGGTCTGGAACTCACAACAATCCTCCTGCCTCTGCCTCCCAAGTGTTGGGATTACAGGCGTGAGCCACTACACCCAGATATTCTTACTTTTTCTTGAGATAAAAGTTTCACTACATAGTTCAGGCTGGCCTGAAACTCACAGTGATCCTCCTGCCTCTTGAGTGCTGGAATTATAGGCATGCTGTCCTAAGGGTACTGAGGCAATTTACAGAGATCAAATCTTTTTTGTTTTCTCTTCTAATTAGATTTTAATGGTACATTTTAGATACACATAATGATCCTACTCATTATAGAGAATTTGTACCTGTATATAACTTTTTTTTTCTTTTTCCTATTTTTTTTCTTTTTCCTATTCCTTATTCATCCTTTCCTATTTCTATTCTTTATCCTAGTTCCCTACCCTCCCTCCAATTCCTCCTCCCCTCTCCATTTACAAAAGCTTTTTCATTTGTTCTTACTTTCTTTTTTTTCACTTTTCCTTTCTTTCCGTCCCACCTCCCCCTCCTTCCCTTGTTCCCCACCTCATTTGAACATTTTCTTCCTATTTCACAAATACCTAATATACATTTTGGGCCTTATTTACACTTTCAGTTTCTTACATCACAGAAACAACGTGGTATTTAGTTGTGTGTCTGATTTATTTCATTTAAGAGTATGAGAAAGGCCAAATCTTAAAATAAAAACAAAGTCTTAACAAGATGGGATACAGTTCAGTGTGAAGGCCCTGGATTCAATTCCTAGTATCACAAAAGAAAAAAAGAAAACAACAAAGAAAATTTTTAATAAAGAGATTTTCCAAAGCCGTTGTAGCCACAGTGCTTCAGAGGTTGGAGCAGGAAAATTCTCACAACTTTGAGATCAGCCGGGGCCACATAGTGAGTTCAAAGCCTGCTTAAACTACCCAATGAGACCCTGTCTTAAAACACACACACACGCACACACACACACACACTCAAAGCCTGGTAATCTCAGCTACTCAGAAGACTGAGTCAGGAGAATCACCTGAGCCTAGGAGTTCAATACCAGTCTAAGCAACATAAAGATCTCATCTCAAAAACTGAGAGAAAAAAAGAAAGAGTAAAGACTTATCTAGCATGCACTGGGCCCTAGCTTTAATCTTAGCACCATGAAAAAATAATTATTTTTTAAATTATAAAGCTTTATTTAACTGGGCTATTGTAATCATTAAAATTCAATGTAGATTAGAGCTAATGCCATTTTTCTTAGCCCTTTTTTTTTTTTTTTTTTTTTGAAGTACTGGGGATCGAACTCATGACCTCATGCTTGCCAGGCAGGCACTTAAGCCACTGAGCTAAATCCCCAGCCCTCTTAGCCCATTTTTAATATATATATATATATCCCATGTTTGTCAACATACAAGGTCACACATCTACCACTATGATACTTTAATATGCCCACATAGAAGGCATGCTTTATCTTTTACATATCCTCATCACCCCAAATTATGCTAAGTTCAATTTTCTGAAGTCTGCATTAAGGAAAATAGGGTTAGTAGAGAGATATATAAACTGTGCTCCTAACTTTGACCTCATTAATAAGGGTAGCTGTTGTCTTTTTACTCTCTTACAGCTAGGGACTTCAGCCCTCCCATTTCATTGTTACATAAAAATAAAAACAGTGGTCATTTAGGGTTACATTTAGGCATTGAAAAACCAACTAAAAATTGTTCATCTAAATAAAAATATATTAAAATGTGCACATAAAGGTTTAAATAAACTACACAACTCTCTATATACTCAGAACTAAAAGAACACGAGAAAGGCACCAGTCAAAAGGCCAAAAAGTACTCACCTCAAAGTCAGAGTATAATCTCCCTGCATTTTTGTTGAGGCATCACGGACCAAAAAGGTACCATCTGGCATGTCCCGTAATTTGTCATTTACTTCCTCCCTAAAGAACAGAATTAAAGGAAACATTTTTTAAAATGTCACTATTACTGTGAGCTGGACGATGGGTATGTCTAAAACTGTAGTCACATAAGCATTCTGAAGTCACTCAGTCTTCCCCCAGATATGTTCTCTGTGATCTGAATTTTGGTGTCTTGCAATCTAAGGAAAGGTTATTCAATTTTTAAACTCTTCCTGATTTCCAACATCTGTAGGGGATAGTCCTTCCAGTTTTTAGGGCATTCTTAGGCAGGTCTGAACTTGCAGAGTTTCAGGAAAAACCAGCAGTTGTTTAGAAAGGTTATACTTAAAACAACAATGGGAGCTGTTCAAGAACAGTGAGGGAAAGTGCACAACCTTTCACTATGACATTCTTTACTTTGAGTTTATACTGACAGCAAATTCCTTCTTCAGAACTGGCTTAGGACTTTAAGAAACAACACTGTAACACTCAAAGGAAATGGCAGCACATGAAGAAAGACCTTAGATTACAGTAGAACCATATGATCTTAAAATATAAATTTACATGGCATTTAAATATAATAGACCCCTTTATTTTAAAATGTTCTGATCAATTTGAATATAAAAAGATAGGATACCCTCTTCAAAAAAATTAAAACATAGAATTACCAAATGACTCAGCAATTCCACTTCTGGGTATAAACCCAAAATCATTGAAAGCAAGGACTCAAACAGATACCTGCACAATAATGTTCACAACAGCATTATTCACAACAGCCAAAAGCTAAAAATAAGCCAAAATGTCCATTAAACCCATCTGTCACAATGAACAGATAAAATGGCAATACAGATATACAATAGAATAGTATATAACTTTAACTGGAGTGGAATTCTGACACATGCTACAACATGAATGAACCTTGAAAAAATGTCAAACAGCTGAAATAAGCCAGTCACAAATAAACAAATATTATATGACTGCTGAATTCCTAGAGAGTGAAAGCAAGTCATATTTATTCCTTCTCTAGGCTGAAAAGTATACAAAGCTGGGCATGGTCACTCACGCCTATAATCCCAGCACTCGGGAGGCTGAGGCAGGAGGATCCTTTCGAGTTTGAGACCAGCCTGGGCTGCAAAGTGAGCTCAAGGCCTACCGAAGCTGCATGGAGAGGCCCTGTCTCAAAAAGACAAAAAAAAAAAAAAAAAAAAAAAAAAAGAAAGAAAGAAAGAAAGAAAGAAAGGAAAGTATCCAAAACTGTATTTTACACCAAAAGGAGGAAATCTGTCCTAGAGTCCTGTTTCTTAAAGTAAGGTAGAACAACAGAATCACATAGGGAGGCTGCTAAATGCAGATTCCTGGACCTCACCTCAACTGAGTTTTGTAAATACAGAGAGTCTGGAACCCACACCCTAGAGAAAGTATTAAAGTATTAAGTATTAAATGTATCTTTTAAACTGGGCATGGTGGCGCATACTTATTATAATCCTAGTACTCGGGAGGCTGAGGTAGGAGGATCGCCATGAGTTTGAGGTCAGCCTGAGCTACAAAGTGAGTTAAAGGCCAGCCTAAACCATATAATGAAACCTTGCTTCAAAAAACATTTTTTTAAAATTATCTTTTATTATAAATCACATGTAACTACCCTAAAGTATAAGTTTCATGTATTTGGAAAACTACCTGCAATAGAGTATTAGAAGTAATAATTACATTCATAACTTAAAGATTTCCTTGTCACTTTGATATAGGAAGAAAAAAAGATTAAAGACATTTTTAAAATGTCCCCACACACAATTTGGTTACTGGTGATTGAACCCAGGGCCTTTGCACTGAATGACATGCCCATTACTTTTATGTATTTTTAAATTTCAAAATAGAGTCTTGTGCTGAGTGTGGTGGTACATACCTATAATTCCAGCACTTGGGAAGCTGGGGAAGAAGGACTGCCATAAGTTTGAGCACAGCCTGGGCTACAGTGTGAGTTTAAGACCAGCCTGAACTACACAGTGATGTCCTGTCTCAAAAAACTAAAAAAACGAAACAAAACAAAAAAGGTGGTATCTTGTTAAATCACTAAGTTACCCAGGCTAGACTAGAACTTGTGACACCACCCCCTTGGTCTCCTAGAGTACAGGATTAGAGATATGCACCACTACACCAGTTCACATGTTCAATTTTTCAAATGGCAGTCTTTAAATGATAAATAAGACATTAAAATGTTTTATTGGGCCAGACATTTATCTCAGCTGCACAAATGCTTGCCTGGCAAGCACGAGGTTCTGAGTTTGATCCCTCGTACCAAAAAAATAAAGTAAGACAAAGTGTTTTATTTTACTTTAACTGCTAAATCAAAAATAACCCTTTGAGTCAAGCACACGTGCCTGTAATACTGCCCCTCTAGTACATCCCCAGCTGCAGAATAGCCTGAGGCAAGAGGATCAAAAGTTCAAGACCGGTCTCAGCAACTTATCAAGACCTTGTCTCAAAATTTTAAAGAAAGATGTGAAATGTAGCTTAATGATTGTGCATTCCTGGGATCAATCTTCAGTACTGAAAAAAAAATTTTTTTAACTGCATTTAATTATCATAGTATTCTGATTACCTGGAAATATCCCCCCAGTACCATTCTGCATCCTGAAGAGGAATAGAACTGTCCTTCACTCCATTTGTAGTTCCTGAAATCATTGGCTTAGGTGGCTTTGGTGGAAGAGCTATAAGAGAAAAAAATACTATTTTCTATGTGTAAATTATTACGTTTTTTAATTTCCTCAGCCATAAGCAGCTCATTATATAATATACATTAAGATTCAAATAAATACCAATCATATATAATGTTATTTTATATTTACTTTTAGTTTAATTCCTTTGGGAATACTTATCAATTACTGCCTGAAAAATAAAACTTCCAAGATGTTTAGGTTTTTTTCTATTTTATAAAATACCAACTTTTGATTCACCAAAACTTCATCTTAAAAGACAACACAAAAATTCCCTCCTAAAAAATTCATTCCAGAAGGTATTAAATGACAAATGTAGATGAGCGCTATAGTTAATAGCACTGTGTATGGGGTGGCCTGGCCCAAGACAGCTGCTAAGTATTGGAAGAAGAGCTGGAGCACAGGGCTGGGTGAGGAGGTGGCAACAACACAGGGTAAAGGCCAAATGAATGAAACCTCAGTCCTCAGGGTAGGGATAAGATCAGGAAGGAGTGTGTGCTTGCACAGGCAAGGCCCTGGTTCAATCCCTTGCACAAGAAACAAACAAACAGAAGCATCAGATTCAATTCTCAGAGGCAGACAGCCTGATGCACTGGGCAGAACCAAAGGAAAGTGAAAAGGATTTCTACTTGAGCAAGGTTTGGGGAATGAAGTAACCTGGTTAGAGACTAGATACTGAAATAAGTAATCTATAAAAACAGGAGACAGGTTTCTAACAGTCTTATAAAAGAAGTTACAAATATGAAAAAATAATGAACCCTCTGATACAGACCTGGAATTTCGAAACTCATGAATTTCTATATTTAAATATTGATATTAAAATAAATATAGAACTAAGCCAATGGCATAAGCCTGCAGTCCAGCACTCTGGGAGGCTAAAAAGCAGGAGGACTGCAAGTTCAAATCCTACCTGATCAATTTAATGACCTAGCAAAACCATGTCTCAAAAAAAGGCTAAGGACACCAGAATACAATCCTCCCTATCTGTGTTTCCTGACAGGTCCTGGCTGCTGTATCTTTGTTGCTAACATCATTACTTACTAAAAGAAACCACAGTTTTTGGAGAAACACTAGGGACATCCCAAAGCGGGTACCAAATAAATCTGGATCATGTATCAAAAAGTAAAGGAATGCTCCCAAAATGAGGGCCCATGTTAAAAGCGGACAAATCTACATGAACCCTGGGCTGGATTCCAAGCACCACCAAAAAAAAAAAAAAGACAGAAGAAAGGAGAAGAGAGGAAGAGGACAATCAAGTTTGAAGAGAGCATTCTCACCCACCAAATGTGAAACAATTAGAGCATCAATACAAATAATGATAGCAAAAGAATATAACTCATTAAAATATGACTCAAAGTATCCATATGGATCATAAATGAAAAACACTGAGGGTGCAGTTCCAACATGCTCAGCATGTGAACAGCCCTGGATTTGATTCCTAGCACCATCTAAATAAACTGAAAGATTAAAAAAGAGCAAGTATCTTCCCACAAAATGCTTAATTATAACAAAAGGAAAAAATAATTTAATAATGGAAAAGCATGGCTAAATATCAGCCAACCTAAGCAATATCACAAATAATAGTGAAATCATGGACTCCCACACAATACACTGCAACGGACACAACAAATTGTGAATATCATGAACAAACATCAAGAAACTGCAACTGACAAACATTCTACAAAATAATTAGCTTCTAATCTTAAAATAATCATTGAAGTCAAGGAAAGACGAAATGTTGCAGATTGAAGAAGATTGAAGAATTATGAAAATTAAACATAATGTGTAATCCCAGGATGAATCTTTTTACTATAAATGATATCACTGGTATAATAAACAAAACTGGAATGAGATCTAAAGATTACATGACTCTAATACATCAATGTTAAATTTCTGATTTTTGATGGTGGAATTGTGATACATAGGAAAATGTTCTTGTGTATGGGAAATACAAATATGTTCATCATGTTGACAAGTTAGTCTTAAACAGGTTAAGGAAAGCAAGTTTTTGGAGGGTTGAGGGTTTAGCTCAGTGGCATAAATGCCTGTTGGCAAGTGCAAGGTCCAGAGTTCGAATCCCAGTAACCACAAAGAAAAAAGAAGATCAAGTTTTTAAAACTGTAGTTATATAACTTTTTAAAAAATTTTACTTAAAGAAAGACTAAAAAAAAAACAGAAAATGGTAGAGATAATACATACTTTCAAAGAAAAAATAAACAGTAAGAAATCACTAGTTGATAACTACATATTGTCCTCTTACAAATAGCTGTTCAATATACAAAAGTGAAACACAGAAAGTGGGGATTCAAACAGGGAGACTGCATTGTTCTGTTTGTTCTGTTCTGATAGTTCTGTTCAACTATCCAACGAAAACTTAGTAATATGGTTACCAATCCTATACTCTTAAACATACATGCAGTTATCCATATCTTCATTTACGTTGAGATTAAACAAACCAAAGCAGGCTAAAATCACTCTGAACAAAGAGTGCTGGATTTCATATCACATCATGATACTACAGGATCAGCACTAGGTACTGTAGTGTCTCTATTTCTTCAAAGTATCTGTTCATTTCATCATGCGTTATAAGACCAGTTCTAGTAAACTGTTTGTAGGTTCTACGCATGAATGAGTCTTAACATGTATTTCTATCCTTTCTATATTAAACGGAAAAACAAAACAAAGACAAAACAAAACATATTCCTATAAACACATGAAATGAAAAAGATATATAAAACCACTATATAAGGAGTCCTCCCATGGTTACTGTGTTGTCTCGTTATCTTCAATTGAATTGTCTATATCATCAGACATAGTATTGAATATAGCAGTACATAATAATATTAAAAACGTAACTTTGTAGATAGTATAAAAACAGGTAGTAATCAAACCAGAATGGGTATCGTAATGAATCTTGTCACCTTCAGTGTAGTTGCCTATACTCTCAGACTTGATACTATCAATCAACAGTTTTGAATAAAATCTGTTGATACCAATCAGCAATCAAACAAATCAGATTTAACTAAGATCAGTCATGATAAAAAGAATAAGTTATACATGGTCCAGATTAAGTTAATAGGAAATTACAGATGATTACTGTACTATATTCTGTTATTTTGTGGGTAGCTGTCTGTGCCCTCAGATCTAGTGCAAGTAGACAAATTGGGACAGAATAAAATCTATCTAAGCAGAGGGGTGCAAGTAATATGGGTTTTAAAACCTGATACTCTATTAACAATATCTTCAGCTGTCTTTTTTAAAACTATTCATCCCCTTTCACTCCCGCAGGGTGCACCGTGCATTTTTGGGTCTCACCAACACCCTCAGTTTTTAGATTGGGGAGGCAACCTGCTATTTACTTAAGTGGTTCTGAACCTTCTCCTTCCTGGACTTGATCTCTAGTTGTATTCCTTTACCTATTAAAGCCTGTCTTTCCAATCTATCCACAAATACTGGTCTAGATGCCCATACTACTCTCTGGTTCCCTGTCACAAAGAGCATTGTTTTCTCATATTTGATTTTCAGTTCATAAACCCTTTTTCAGGTTAATTACATTTCCTATAATGAGCATCTCAGTGGACCCTACCTCCTGATCTACTCCACCTGTTTTTTTTTTTTTTAGTGTATCAAGGCCATCTATATTAGAGATTATAGCCAACCTTCTCTGCCTCATTTCTGTGGTGCTCTTTTTCTGCCATTAGTTGTCAGCTTTTCTTCTTCATTCCAATTTCTGCTCCATTCATTGAGGCCTCTCTGCCACTATTCCTGGAATCCTGGTACTTCTCTCTCTCTCTCTCTCTCTAGAATGTCCTTCAGTATTTTCTGTAGAGTTGGATTGGTGGTCACAAATTCTCTTCGTCTTGGAAGCATCTTATTTCTCCATTAATTTCTAGAGACAGTTTTTCAGGGAGTATCAATCTGGGCTGGAAGTTATTTTCTTTCAGGGCTTGAAATACTTCACTCCAAGCTCTTCTTGATTTGATGGTCTGTGTCAAGAAGTTTGCCATGATTTTGATGGATTTTCCTTTATAGGTAATCTGTTTCTTGTCTCTTATAGCTTTTAATATTCTGTTCTTATACTGAATTTCTGGGATCTTGATTATTATATGCCTGAGCATAGCTCTGTTTTGGTTGTAGGTGGCTGGAGTTCTGTATGCCTCATACCTCTGAATATCATTTCCTTTTCCTATGCTTGGGAAGTTTTCCTTAATTATTTCTGTGAATAGCCTTTGTCCCTTACTCATTCACATTCTTTATTCTTAAGTTATAGATCCTCTTGTAGTCTTCTAACCTTTGTATTGTTACTGCCTGTTTCCTTGTTATTTTTAAGAATTTTTTTCCTTTCATGATCCCACACTGCAAACCTGTCTTCTAGTTTGGATAATCTATCCTTAGCTTCTTTTGAGCAGATTTGCCAGCTTTCATTGGAGCTTTTTATTTCCTGGTAATCTCTTTGAACCTGCCTCATATATTCTAAGTTTTCTTTATATTCGTCATCAAACTTTTCTTTTTTTTTTTTTGTGCTCCTCCATTCTTCCATCTGTGTCTTCTTGAGAGGTGCTCAGCATTTCTTTTATTAATCTACTTATATCTTGCTTTACTTGGTTAAATATTTCACTTTTGAACTCGTCTATGAGGTCCCAAAGATATCTCTTTATGTCCACTGATGCTGTGTCTGATACTGCATGTTTACTGTCCTAAATCTCTTTTGTATTTACTTCTCCTGGATCACTGTTCTCAGGGTTGGGGTCTGGGGACTTTGTCTTGTTGCTTCCTCTTTTCATATTTTTTGTTTCTTCCATACAGGGGTATAGAGAGGTCCCAGTCCCTTTCCTTGTTGGTTACGGTTCTTCTGAAGCACACTGGCTAGGTGATCCCACCCACTCCAGTGTGTTACTGAAGTACAAACAGGGGCGGTGTATGCTGGCTCCTTCTCTCTGGGTCAGTCAACCTGCTGAGACTTTCACTGTGTTAGTGTATGCCACACATAAGGAATTGGTTTGAGACAATTTATTGGGTCTCAGCCAGGGGTGTGACCCAGGCCAAACATATCCCACTAATCTTGTCTGGGAAGGGAACAACTGAAGTCACTGCTGTTCCTTGTTCTTGCCAGTCCTGCCCAATTCCAAAATGTTGACCCGTTGGTGTCCCTTTCCCATTGAAGGGTTTTATTTCTGGCACTCACTGCAGGTCAATGCAGGTCCCTTGCAGACTCCATTCTCCATTGGGCTCGCTGACCTCCAACTTCAGTACAATTGCACTTCAGTGTAACTGCGGTTTCAGTGAGTCGAAGTGGTGGGAATTTGGGCGCACAAGAGCACCAAATCTTAGCTGCCTCAATAGTAAGTAGCCCCAGGACTGCATGTTTGACTGGTTCTTTTCACTTTAGTTTCTTCCTGGATCAAGAGGATCCATCTCCCTCTGTCCGGAACTCCCCAAACTGTGTTATTAGGGCATCTGAGTTGTCTGCCTCAGGGAGCCTTGGTAATCTGCTCTTATCTACCCACCATCTTAACAGAAGCTCTAAAACTGTATTTATATAACTTTTTGAGACTTTCAATGTTTTAATTTAGCAAAAGATTGGAGGCAATAGTGTGAATGTGTTCTTCAAAATAGTAAACTGATTTTCAACAAGGTATCAAAAAAATTCACTGGGGAAAGAATATGTTTTTTACAGGCAAAAAATAATGAAGTTGGAAGGTAGGAATGACCAGTTGCTACATCTATAATCCTAGCACTATAGGAGGCTTAAGCAGGAGAATCCCAAATCCAAGCTTGGGCATTTAGTAACTTAAGAAGCCCCTATCTCAAAATAGAATAAAAATAAGAAAAGGCTAGGGATGTAGCTCAGTGCAAAAGCCCTGGGTTCAATCCCCAGTGCCTCAAAAAATAATAAGAAGAAAAAGAAGAAGAAGAGGAATGATGATGAAGTTGGAGCCAGGCATGGTAGTAATCTCAGCTGCTAGGAAGGCTGAGGAAGGAAGATCACAAATTCAAGCACACTCTGCCCAATGTAATAGAACTTCATCTCAAATAAATGAAAAGGGCTGAGGATATAGCTCAAAAATCCCTGGGTTCAATGACCAGTACTGGGGAAAAAACATTGAACATTACCCTACACCAAAATTAACTACAAAATGGATCCAAAAACTAAACTATTAAAACATTTAGAAGAAAACATAGACTTCTGGCCCTTAATCAAGGCCAGCAGCTTCCTGATGCTGTTGGTTTCAAGCAGGAGCCTAAAGAGATGTCTTTCTATAGTCTGTTGGCCATTTCAGAACCTGGGCAGTGAAATGGTCAATTTATTAGAAAGAAACAGCTTGAAGCAACCTCCACCCCCCAATGAGCGGCTGTGAGCATGGCAGGCTGCAGTGGCCCAGGATGGGAGCCACCAGCATTTACTGGGACCCGTGCCATGCTGGGATTTGGAGCGATGGGAAACCAAGCAACCTCACCCCCAACCCGTTCCTGGAGCCACCAACGTTTACTGGGACCCACACCATGCTGGTACCTGGAGCACCAGGAAACCAAGCAACTCCTCCCCTCGCCGTGAGCAGTTGTGAGAGGGCTGAGAATCAAACATCACATCTTCTCCCCACCCCCACCCCCGTTAGCAAGTGGGAGCCAGTGATCTGGACATCCCTTAAGAGGCTGACCATAGGCAATGTAGCAAATAGGGGGGATTTCCTTCTACCATCTCTTTGAAGGCAAATACTTTTACCCCTGCTTTGCTTTGTTCTAATTAATGGTGTTATTTTAGCCTGTTTTGTTTTGTTGAACTTCAACATACATGAAAGTATGGACAGCTATTTTGAAGAGAACGAGAGACTCTAAGGCAGCCATTAGTGACTTCCCTATTGTCTGGTTTTGAAGACCTAAAACGCCTTCCTCTTTCTGTTCGGATCAGTTTTATACTATGTTGTTTTGCATGAATTCTCTGTATGCAAGACATGGACAACTATTTGGAAGAAAACAAGAGACAATATGATAGATAAGTGAAGATCTCAGGTTGTCTAGCTTTGAAATTTGTATCTCTTACATTGCTTTCTTATGTCCTATTTTGTTCTACTTTGTTGTGTTTAATTTTACCCCCTTTAAAATAAAAAAAATTTCAAAAAAGAAAGACTACTCAAGAATGAAATGTTTTGAAAACAGATCTGAGCTATTTATGTATATTTTTATAAAGTGTTGTAAATATATCTGTAAATACATATTTTAAAATACAGATGTGAAACTTTTTTTTGAGATAGGGTCTGGCTAAGCTCAGCCTGGCCTTGAATTCACTTTGTACCAAGGAAGTCATTGTGATCCTGCCTCAGCCTCCTAAAGGCTGAGTTTATAGGTGTGTGTCACCAACTCCAATGCAGATAGCTACCTAACAAAGTCTTGCAACTCAGTAAGACAAATAAGAAATTAAAAGTGGCAAAGAATCTGAATTGGAAATTCCCCTAAAGAAGGCCAACAAGCACATGAAAAGGTTAGGTATGGCTGGGAATGGTGGCTCAGCCTGAAATCCTAACACTCAGAAGGCTGAGGCAGGAGGATCTTTATGAGTTTGAGACCAGCCTGGGCTACAAAGTGAACTCAAGGCCAGCCTAAAGTGCATAGAGAGATCCTGTCTCAAAAAAAAAAAAAAAAGGAAAGAGAAAGGTTAGGTATGGTGATACACGTCTAAGCACTTAGGAAGTTGAAGCAGGATTGCATGAATTGAAGGCCAACTTGAGCTACATAGTGACTTTAAGACTTGCCTGAACTAACAGCAAGATCCTGTCTCAAAAACAAAAAAAGCACACGAAAATATCCTCAATCTTATAAACCATCAGATTATGTGCAAATCAAACTACAATGAAATGAATAGTTCGGGGGCTGGAGATTTAGCTCAGTGGCATAAGTGCCTGCCTTGCAAGCATGTGGTCGTGAGTTCAATCCCTGGTATCAGTAAAAATATTAAAAAAAAAAAAAAAAAAGAAGAAGAAGAAACGAATAGTTCACCACAAATGATTATAGTCAAAAAGACAAGTAAACTAGGCAAAAACCACAGGCCTATAATTCCAGCGCTCAAAAGTTGAAGCAGGAAGATCACTTTAAGTTCCAGGCCAGCCTGAACTGCATAGTGAAATCCTGTCTCAAAAAGCCAAAAACAAACAATGTATATTATTCATCAATAAGAGTTAAGTACTGGGGCTGGGGATTTAGCTCAGTGGCATAAGCGCCTGCCTTGCAAGCAGGCAGTCGTGAGTTTGATCCCCGGTACCGATTAAAAAAAAAAAGAGAGTTAAATACTGACATATCATAAAACGTGAATGAACCTGAAAACATTATGAGATCACAGAGCAAGACATGGCAAAGCTGGCTGGCAAACCAGGTGCAATTTGTTAATTACAAAACCAGAAACACATATGAAAAACAGTTTCTCCAACTCTGCACTTGGACTTCTTATAGCAGGTATTCAATAAGATGTCTGGACCTGAGGTCAGCCTGAGACAGGGGATCTCATGTTATAGGCAGCTGAGTTAGAAATACAGGTAGTCAGACAAGGCTGGGTCCTCGAAGGAGCCAGTACAGAAGACCTTGCAACCTTGGATACCTTGCAACCTTGGAGGAGACAGACACCTCTGTTGTGGGCCAGATCTCAAAACAAAAGGTAAAACAAATGCAACCACACTCAAAGTATAAACATCAGTGATTGATATTCTAATTAGGCATGGACCATCTTGAGGAAGCCAAGAGTCACCATCCCAAAACCCTATAGGAAGGTCACACTGCTCTTCATTCGCATTTGTCCCCAATTTGGTCAATTTTACCTGAACAATTAATCTTATTGGTTGATCATAGTTCTGTCCCACCTCATGCCTGCCTGCCTGCCTTGAGAATTTCCATTTTTCCCCAACTTAGACCCATCTCACTTCTTGGTTTTGTTCTATTAAGTCCCTAGAAAACAACTCTTTGGCGACCCAATCAGGACCATTCTGTCTCTCTCAGACAGCTTTCTTTCTCTCAAGAAATATATTCTGCTCTTAACCTCTGTTATTCCTAAAATGCATTCTTCAATTTTAGAGAACATGAACTCATACGAGACATCTAGTAGGTTGGGAGTTTCACCAGCACCACCTCTCAGGTCCTGGATGTAGTGGCTCTGGCAGGTTTCCTGAGATTCAAACAGCTTAAAAGAGAGGTACTAAAAGAATTTGCTATCCCAGGTTTCCTCATGATAGCTTGGCCTGCTTTCTCCAGGCTCTTCTTTCATCTGGGTGTTTCCTCTTTCATTCGTCCCAAAATTGCTCTGCAGAGCCAGTGTCTCCCGTTTTTTACTTTTACTCTCCCAAATAAACTTGGTCACTGTTTTGTTTATGTTTTGTGTTTTGCTCGTTCTATCGAATTCTTACAAGAAACCTGGACTCTAATTCCACAGGGAAAGGCCAGCAACCCAGAGCCTGGCAATGTTTAGTTGGCAAGCCACTTTTGGGAGGAGCTATTGGATAACAACTATGCTAAGTAAAAGAAGCGTGTCATGAAAAATCACATGAGTCCATTATCCAGAACATGCAAATCCATACAGAAACAAAGTAGATTCATAGGTGTCTAAAATGAGGGGTTAAGGGGGAGTAGAAAGAGACTTTGTATGTATTAACATATACAGCATTTCTTTTGGGATAATGAAAATGTTCCAAAATCAACTGTACTGATGATAATTATACAACTCTATGAATACAAGTGATAGAAAAAGTGTTTAGATTTTTAAAATGTATTACAATAAAAGGCACATTGTCATTAATCCCCCTCAAAACACTTCCACTTCAAAGAGCTCAATGTTCTTGCCACTTTTTGAAGCAGTTGTGGAGGCCCTTTTTCATGTCTTTAGTTGTGCGGTGGTGTAGACTTGATATCCTGAAATGATTTACAACATTCAACTATCGTGATAATTTTGACTTTGGGGAAGAACCAGAAGTCCCATCTTGCTAGATCCAATAAATAAAATGGGTAAAGCTATATACTATAATGTTTACCAGCCTACCTTTCCATTGGGTGGCACTTGGAGTAGCATTCATCAGTTTTTTTGTTTGTTTTTGTCTTTATACCGGGAATCAAACTCAGGACCTCACCCTTACCAGCTAAGTGCTATGCCAGTGAGCTATATCCCTGGCCCTTATCAAATCTTGTAAACATGAACGAAGACCTCTGGAACTGCTTCAAAAAGTGCCAAGAACAGGAAAACAAGAGCAAAGTAAGAGGCATCACAATTCTGGACTTGAAGTTATATTACAAAGCTACAGTGATAAAAACAGCATGATACTGGCATAAAAACAGCTATGAGGAATGAAACAGAACACAGGATTCAGAAATAACCTAAGGACAGTCAACTATTTGATTTTTGACAAAAGAACCAAAAACATACACTGAAATAAGGCTGCCTCTCTAACAAACAGTGTTGAGAAAACTGGCAATCCCCATGCAGAAGACTGACTCTAGACTCATACCTCTCATCATGTATTAAACTAGAATGGAAATGGATCAACCATTAATTTGCTGGAAGATAAAATATTCTTTCAGTCACAGGTGTAAGCAAGGACTTTCTAAACAGAACCCTAGTTGCTCAGGAAATAGTCCCAAGAAGCAACAAATGGGATCAAATGAAAAGAAAAAACCTGCACAGCAAAAGAAACAACCAACAGAGTAAAAAGAAAAGCTACAGAAGGAGGTTAGCTGTTTTTCAGACAGAGCTATATCTAGTATCTAAAATATACAAAGAAATCAAAAGAATTATAACCCCCAATAAAAGATCCACTCAAAAAACAGGCAAGTGAGATGAAGAGAAACCTCACAGAACTATAAGTGGCTAATAAATACATGAAAAAGAAGTTCAACACTGCTGGCCATTAGAGACATGCAAATTAAAACACTGAAATTTCATCTCACCCTAGAAAGAGTAGCTACCATTAAGAACTCAGTAACAAATGCTGGTGAGGCCACAAGGAAAAAGGAACTCTTCTATGTTGCTGGTGGGAACGTAAACTAGCACAGCCACTATGGAAATCAATATGGAGATTCAAATTACAGAGTGAGTTTCAGGTCTGTCTGGATTACATAGTGAGACCTTGTATCAAAACACCAAAATAATAATGATGACATCGTATTCTGTGATACATTCATATCCATGTTTACAGCAGCACAATACATAATCTTGGAAGCAGTCTATATGCCCATCAGCAGAAAAATGAAAAAAGAAAGATTACTATTTACACAGAATGGAGTACCACTCTACCATAAAGATAGTCATTTTTATGAAAATGAATGCACCTGAAGACCATACTGTTAAGTGAAATGAGCCACACACACAAGCTTAAATACTTCATAGTTTCTCATATATGAAAAAACCCAAATTATAAATAAAGAGCAAAATAAAGGTTAGATAATGGGAAGTAAGGAAATTAACTTTTTCAAAGGGGAAGGGTATCAAGAGATGGCAGGAAAGAGGAGGAAGGGAGGAAAAGGATTTAAAAAAGAATTAAGATGTGTTATGCACATGTTCCAACTCCACACAAGGAATGTAAACATTACATACTGCAAACATGTATTAATAAAAAATTATATAAATGTCAAAACAGTAGCGTGAGTTCCAATATTCTAAGGGGGGTTAATGGTAATATGCCTTTTACTGTAATAACTTTTCTTTAATTTACTTACCCATCTTTGTTCCCAAATGCTGGGATCACAGGTGTGTGCCATGTCTGGCTATTTGTTTTAATTTTGAGACAGGACTATACTCAGGCTTGAACTTGCCATCCTCATGTCTCAGCCTCCAGAAGTGCTAAGATTATGAGCCTGTGCCTCTATGCATAGTAGCACCTTTTCTTTTGGTCAAAACTATTTTGTAAGGGATGCAAAGCCATTTTCATTTATTCAAAGACCTGGGAAAAGGAAGCTCGTAAGTTTCTGATTCCCCTGACTTGAAATCAACCACAGAGAAAGAAAAAATCAGAATAAGTTCATGCCCCCTTTTCACTAATACTAAATTCATGCCCTAGGTTCTGTGGCATTTATTAAGTATTACTAAACATAAAGCTAAACAACAAGGGCTGGGGATTTAGCTCAGCGGCATAAGCACCTGCCTTGTAAGCACGGGGTTCAGGGTTCTGAGTTCAACCCTTGATACCAAAAAAAAGGCTCAAAGACAGCAGTACCTGTATTCCCCACCATACTGTGGGATTCTTGAGACCAAGTTACCTCTGAAGCAATGGAACATAACAAACAGAAACAAGCTGGGTTGGAATCATAGCTAGAGTGCTCAGGGTGGTGCAATGCTGGGGATGGGATATCCATATTTTTCAACCACCCCTGGTACTAAAAACCATTGCATCTGTACAGTGTAAGTGGACTATATGACATGTAAACTGTATCTCAAAGCAGGCATTTTTTACAAAGCAAATATCAAACTTATTAACAGAAGGGAGAACTTGAGATTATCCAAATTTAATTTTTTTTTCAAAGTAGCTAACTACTTCTTTGAAAAAGATTTGATATGACCTAAAAAGTAGCTATAATTTGCACTATAACTTTGCTAATTACAAAATTTTTCCACTTACCCTCTTATATAAGGATAGTCTAAACTTATGCTAAACAAAGCACTGTGTTATAATTTTGAAAGGACAAGGACAAGGCATTCCTAATACGCAAAATGACACATAGAAACACATATAATTATTAACCATGTGTGGTGGGACTTGCCTGTGATCCCAGCTACTGTGAAAGCTGAGGAAGGAAGATCCCAAATTTGAGGCCAGGCTGGGCCATTGCATGGGTTCACTTTAGTATTTTTTAATTTAAAAAAAGTATTCAGAGTTAGAGCTATGTTCTTCCCTAACTTTCCTTTAAGACCCTCTTTTCCTTCACCTACTGCTTAAAATTGTTTCTCCTTCACTCTCCTTTTTACTCTGTACTCTTTATTGACTTACATAGCTCCAAATAATACTTGTACCTTTATCCCAAAACATTACATGTAACTACTGGACCTTCTTTAAACTTGTGAGTGCCCAACAAGGTATTTATTTCAAAAAACATATTTTAGAACATATATAGAACACTGTGGTACACACAGTGCTTCTCATGCTTTAGTGTGTAAGAATCAGAACGCTTATTAAGGACATGACTTTCGCAGTCCAGTGGGCCTGGAAACCTCCCAGACGACACCACTGCTGCTCCTGTGAGCATTACAAATGTCTCCATTAGAAAAGCTTCGATGGGTTTAAAAAAAAAAAAAAAAACCAATTAGGTAGATGAAGTACAGTAATTAAAATATAGTAGATTAAATATATATGTAGATTTTTGCTCCCTCTATAAGTCACTCTCAGATGGCAATAAAATATATTTTAAAGGTATAAACACACGACAGCAAATAGTAGAGGACACAGGTAATATCGACAAAAATGTAATATAGGAAAACCACCAGGATGAATCTGACTTGGTAGAGTACAAAAAATGAAACTCAAGTTTAAAGGGAAAAAGTCCAACTAGAAGCACAGAGATGGGAACAAAAAACAGAACTGGCTAAGAGTCTACTGAAAAAACTATTAAGATCCTCAGTTATTCCTAATCAAGAGAAGAGGCAACCACCCACCTCCATGTAGGACAAAGGCCACTTGCTAACTCCAGGTCTAAAAGCACTATTTGAAAGGCTCTGGACTTGAGAAAAGCAGCTGAGGCTTAAAATAAAGGTGGACCCTTTCCTGAAGATGGCAGAAAGAAGGAAGTCTACTAAACAAGCAGAGGCTACCAAAAAAAATCTCTTTTCTACCCCAGTGCCCAACACAGTTCCCAGTGTCTAGTAGACTCTCTAAGTATTTTGTTGAATTTATAAGGAAACTTCCCTATACCCTAGTCAGCCCTAAGCTTCTCGAAGCAAACAATCACTAATATCCTTGACTTACTAAGTAAGCTAAGTAAAAGATTAGCATTCGTACTCCTTAGTGGGATTGCATAATAACAACTAACATTTATTACCAAGTAGGTATTATATGCCAGGCATTGTTCTAAATGCTTCATATGTATTAATTAAGTTAACCCTTACAACAACCTCATAAAGCAGACCTTAAAAAGTATTACATATAAAAAAAATTTTTTTTAAAGTATTACATATAGAGTCAGGTGTGGTGGCGCACTCCTGTAATCCCAGCACTCAGGAGGCTGAGGCAGGAGGATCCTTACAAGTTTAACTCCAGCTAGGCTACAAAGTGAGCCTAAGGCCAGTCTGAAGTACATAGCAAGACCCTGTCTTAAAAAGAAAAAAAAAAAAAATTGTATTACCTGTACCCAAAGAAATTAAGTAACAGCTTTTGCCCATCCTATCAGGCAGGAGCTATAAAAAGAAGCCAAAGCCGAGGATTTAGCCCAGTGGCATAAGCACCTGCCTTGCAAGCGTGTGATCGTGAGTTTGATCCCCGGTACCAAAAAAAAAAAAAAAAAGAATTCAAGCAGTCTGCCTTTATTCCAGAGCCTATCCTCATTACTACTTCCTAGACTTCTCTCATACAAGAATGGATGCTCCCTTTTTGTTCTTGAGACAGGTCTCACTATGTAGCCCCAGCTGGCCTCAAACTTGCAGCAATCCTCCTCCCTGAGCCTCCAGAGTGCTGGGGTTACAGGTATGCACCATGTTCAGCTAGGTGTTTCATTTCTAAGCAAAGAATCCTCAGACTTTATGAGATACTTTTCAGTAAAAGTAGTCATAAGTCAATGTTCTGAAAAATAAAGCAACTCAGGAAATATTTAAGCATGAATATCATAATGAAGTATTCTTTTTTTTTTGGTGGTGGTATGAGGGATCGAACTCATAACCTCACACTTGCCAGGCAGACACTAAGGCCACTGAGCTAAATTCCCAGCCCCTGAAGTATTACTTTTAAGTGAACAAACCAAAATTATCAATTATTGATTTACTGAAAGCAGCTTACTAAGTATCTACAGCTTATATTGACATTTTGCAGAGAAATTCTATTCATACTTTTATTAAAACAAACTCTGCCAGATTAAAATTTTTATTTTGGGGGGCTGGGGATTTAGCTCAGCGGCATAAGCACCTGCCTTGTCAGCAGGCGGTCGTGAGTTGGATCCCCGGTACCGATAAAAATGAAAAAGACAAAAAAAAAAATTTTTATTTTGTAGCTTCTTCACCTGTCTCAGTCTTAAGAGAATTGAGGGTGATTAGAAAATTGTTCTGGAGTCACCTTTGGCTTAGGGGAATGTTGTTGGCAGTTTGATCTTCTACCTAGACCATTAAAACTTTCTTTGTATCAATAATAAGGCTGTTTTGCTTTCTTATTGTTCATCTGTTCAGTGAAGTAGCACTTGCAGTTTTCTTCAGCTTTTTCTTTGTATTTACAACTAACTGCCACAAGAAGCCTACCTTTAGGCCAATTTCAGATTTTTGTTTGTTTGTTTGTTTGTTTTGTTTTGTTTTTGAGACAAGGTTTCACTATGCAGTTCAGGCTGGCCCTGAACTCACTAAGTAGCTGAGCTGGGCTTGAACTTGCGGTGATTCTTCAGGCTCCAGCCTCCAGAATGCTGGGATGACAGTCATGCATCCGTCACATCCAGCTAATTTCAGCTTTCTTGACATGCCTTTCTCATTAAATTTAATTATCTCTAGTGCTTGACTTAAAGTGAGAGACATGTAAATTTTCCTTTCACTTTCCTTTAAATCACTGTAAGGTTATTAATTTGCCTAATTTTAGTAAGGTGCTTCAGGGAACCCACAGACAGGCAGGCAAACAAAGACAGACAAGACAAAGAAAATAATATAGATGGATGGAAGAATCAAACTACACATGCTTACCAATTAAGGTGCCTGCCTGGCATGTTTGAGCCCTGAGCTCAACCACCAGCGCTGCAAAAAAATGTTCATAGTCTTATTTGGGCAAAGTCTTGGCATCTCCCAAAAATTCCAACATTAACATCAAAGATCACCATTTACAGATAACCATAATGAATATAAATTACAATACTCAAATCCAAAGTCATATGAGAACAACCAAAACGTAACACACAGACATGAAGTGAGCCATGCTTTTAGAAAAATTACACCAATAGATTTGCTCATTGCAGGATTACCACATGCCTTTAGTTTGTAAAACATGTAGTATCTGATAAGCACAATAAAAGTTAACTCTGCCTGTATAAAAATGGCAATTCTGGGCCAGAAGTGTGACTCAGTAGTAGAACACTTGACTAGCATGTATAAGGCCCTGGCTTTTGTCCCTAAAATTACAGAAAACAAACAAAAAAGACGACAAAACACCAAAGTGATCAATGTAATCACTTTCAAAATTCTATGACCCTTTTTTTCAGGAATAGAAAAAGAAAACCTCAAACTCTTAAGGAACAGAAATGTACCTCACACAGCCAAAACAAAAACACGGGCCAGGGATTTAGTGCAGTGGCTCAAGGGCTTGCCTGAGGTCATGAGTATATCCCCAATACCAAAAAAAAAAAAAAAAAAATCCTCAGAAAAAACAGTAACATTGGAAGATTCAAGCTTCTCTATTTTTAAACTTAGTACAAAGCTATAGTAGTCCACAAAAAAAAAACTATAGTAGTCAAAGCAAGTTGGTAGTGGCATAAAGATAGATAGACTAAGACTAGTACAATAAAATTGATAGTCCAAAAAAGAGAGTAGAAGGATAAAATGGAAACAAAGCTTTTGTAAATAAGGAGGGGAAGAAGGGTGAAGGGAGGGGAAAGGAATGGAAAAAAAGGAAGCAAGCTATATACGGGTACAAATATGTACAGGAACAAATATCATGTACAGGTACAAATTCCCTATGATAAATGTTATCACTGTGTATATCTAAAATGTACCAATAAAATTTTTAATAAAAATTTGATAGTCAAGAAATAAAAGCTTAGCTGACTGTGGTAGGACATGCCTATACTGCCTGCACTCGGGGCTGAATCAGGAGGATCACCGTGAGTTCAAGGCCAGCCTTGGCCAGATAGTGAATTTGAGGCCAGCCTGCACTAATAGCAAGACTACCTCAAAAAAAAAAAAAAAAATTAAAAGAAATAAAACCTAAAATATATGGCAAATTGGTTTTGGTCAAGAGTCCCAAGATTATTCAAAAGAAAAACAAGAATCTTTCCAATCTGAAGCTGAGAAAACTGGATTATCTAGAAACAAAACAGTAACATTCAACTACTACTTGCTATCATATGCGAAAATTACCTCACACTGGAACAAAGACCTAAATAAAGGTAATAAAACAATATACATCTTAGAAGAAAATATAGGAGGAAATTTCATATTAACTTTGGCAATAACTTCTTTGATATCAAAAGCACAGGTAACAAACGGAAAATTTGGAAAATTGGATTACATCAAAATAAAAAATTTATTTGCACTAAAGAACACTGTCCAAATAGTGAAAAGACCAACAGAATGGAAAAACGTTTGCAAATCATGTATCGATAAGGGTTAACGATCTGGAATACATAAAAATTCCTACAACTCAATAATTCAAAAATTTTAAATTGGGCAAAGGGTTTGAAAACTATTTCTCCAAAGAAGGTACACCAAATGGCCAATAAACACATAAAAAGAGGCTAACTATAGGAAAATACCAATCAGAATCATGAGTTATTAACAGAGGAATAACTATTACCAACATAATGGAAAAAAACAAGTCGGAGAAGATCTGGATAAATTGTAACACATGTGATGTGCACTGTTGGAGAGATGAAAAATTGAGCAACTGTTGTGGAAAATAGTTTGGCAGTTCCTTAAAAAGTTAAATTAAATTAAAACTAGGCATGGAAATGCACACGAGTAATCCCAGCTCTTGAAAGGCTAAGGCAGGAGGATCATGAATTCAAGGATAGCCTAAACTACATAGTGAGAACCTGTTTTAAAAAAAAAAAGTTAAATAGGCCAGAGGCACATGCCTGTAATCCTGGCATTTGGGAGATTGAGGCAGAAGGATCACAAGCATGTGCTCACTCTAGGCAACTCAGTGAGACTCTGTCTCAAAAAAAAAAAAAAAAAGAGAACAGGAACACTCAGTGCAAAAACGTTCAAACCCCAATATTGGGGAGAAAAGGGCTAAACACAGAATTACTGTATGATCCAGCAATTCCATTTTTTTAGGTATGTACCCAAAATAATAAAAGCAGAGACTCAAGAGACTTGCATTCCAACATTTGCAGCAACAATATTCACAATAACGAATAGCTGGAAAAAAATTCAAATGTCCATCAACAGAAGAACAGATAAAACAATATGATATATATATAAAATATTACTCAGCCTAAAAAGGAATTAGTTTCTGATATAGGCTACATATGCATAAACCTTAAAAACATGCTCCTCCAGGCACAGTGGCACGCACACATAATCCCAGCACTTAGGAGACTGAGCAGAAGGATCCCAAATTCAAGTCCAGCCCAGGCAATTTAGTGGGACTCTATCTCAAAAGTTTAAATGGGCTGGGGATGGAGCTCCGTGCATAATAGCTGGATTCAGTCCTCAGAAGTGGGAACAATAGTGGGTGCTATAATCCCAGGTGTTTGAGAGGCGGAGGTAGGAATATCACAAATTCAAGGTCAGCCTGGGCCATTAGGGAGATCCTGCCTCAAAATTAAAAGAAGCAGGTAGGGATGAAGCTCGGTGACCTTAGGTTCTAGCCCGCAGCATCTCACTATGTAGTTCTAGTCCCCAGTACCAGAAATACAGAAAATATTATGCTAAAGTAAGTACGCCAGACACAAAAGGACAAATACTGTGTGATTCCATTTAAATAAGGTACCTAAAAATAGGTAAATTAATAAAAATAGCAAGTAGAATAGAAATTACCAGGCACTGGAGGGAAGGGGAAAAAGGAATGGGGAGTTACTATTCAAAGGGTGCTGAGTTCCTATTAAGAAAAATCACCTTTAAATTCTGGAAATGAACAGTAGGTTTAAAAACTGTGTATAATCTTAATGTCACTTAATTGTATGCTTAAAATGGTAAATTTTATATATACATACATATGTATATATAGATACACACACATATCCACTGTATTTTGAAAATTCTCCAACTAGGATCTTTCCTGACATTCCTTCCAAATAAATGGCTACAGTGATGTTTTAAAAAATAGTCATGACAAAGAAAATGCACTCCTGGGCTAGGGATGTAGCTCAGAGGTAGACACGGTGCCATGTATGCTCAAAGCCTTGGGTTCAATCCCCAGCACCTTGATTCTATGGCGTAGTTTTTGTTTCACTTGGTTTTACTGAGGTATTGACCCCATGGCCTTAGCACTGAGATACATTCTGAGACATTTTTTATTTTGACACAGGGTCTCCCTAATTAAGTGATGCATGTTGGGCCCAATCTTGAGCTTCCTGTCTCAGCCTCCCATAGTGCTGGGATTATAGGTATATACCACCATGATCAGCTTAATGGAACAGTTTGCAAAGTTTAGTCTGTGAAACCTAGAGAGCCCATAATCCTTTTTCAGGGAATATGTAAGATCAAAACTTGCTGGGCAGGGTGGTGCACACCTATAATACTATTACTCAGGAATCTGAGGCAGGAGAATTGCTGTGTCACTCTATTTTCCACTACTATGCACCAGGAGTTTTAGAAAATGACACTTAAAAACATCTAGAGTGAATCATAAATATTCTTACCAAAAAACAAAAACAAAATAAAAAATGATAACTAGGTGAGGTTAGCTGATTTTTTTTTTTTTTTAAAACAGGGTGTTGCTATGTAGTCCAGGCTGGCCTTGAACTCAGTATGTAGCCTAAGCTGGCCTCAAACTCATGGCAATCCTCCTGCTTCAGCCTCCCAAGTGTCCAAGTGTTGGGATCACAGTAGAGTGCCAACATACTTGGCAGCTAACTTGATAGTGGTAATCATTTTACAATATATATGTATATCAGGTCATATTATATACCTTCAACTTTTGCAATTCTATTTGTCAATTATACCTCAATAAAACTAAGAAAAAAATTTTTAAAAAACATTTCTCACATATATCATTTTAAAAAGTCCAATATGAAGCTGTAAAAAATTACTTTTTTTGCCAGGTATGGTAGCACATGCCTGTAATCTCTACACTCGGGGAGGCTCAGGCAGGAGGATTGCCACAAGTTTGAGCCATCCTGAGCTGCATAATGAGACCAAACCAGCCTGTATTACAAAAAAAAAAATCCCTAATTTTTAAATCTCTAGCTTCTGGGCTGGAAATTTAGCTCAGCATAAGCACCTGCTTTGTAAGAGTGCAGTTGTCAGTTTGATCCCCAGTACCAAAAAATAAAATAAAATCTCTAGCTTCTATATTACAATTAAAATTGATTAGAATTCTAAAGATCTCCACCCTTGAGCACAGATTTTTTTAATATACCACATGATAAAGTGAAAAGTATACATAAAGCAGTGCTACTACTCAGTATAGTGCAATGGCTACCTGAGGAAAAACACTTGACTGATTTACAAGCTGGTTTCTTCCTGAAAACTGTTCCCTTACAGTGGTTACCTGTAGTCCTAAATCATGTTACCTGTGATTGCCTGGACTCTAGGCAGGGTGGAACCCTACATGGCCAAGCCTACCACATATGGTCCTTCAATCAGAATAAATCATCCTCAGCCATGATGACCCCAGCACTCTGACACCAAGACTGGGGTAATGATAACTGGACCACAATCCACTAGCTAACCCTAAAACTCTAGCCCAATCTTTGTGGGTAGCCTAGTCTGAGACCCTGTGTCACAGTCCTTTTCTGTCTTTTCTCTAATTTTTCAATTAAAGTTTCTTTTTTCTGTTAAAAAAAAAAGTGACAACTATACTTATATTAGGACATTTTTTTCATGAAAAAAGTCTATTACTTTATAGATAACTACGTGCCATATTGGTTACCATTGATAGTTTTCCAAAAAAATTAGAATTTTGTCAAACTTGAAAGCTTGATAACTTAAAAACAATCATTTGGATCAATGGTAATACAGGTTGACTATATTCTTTATTCAAAACATTTGGGGCCAGGCGTGGTGGCACAGGTCTTTAATTCCAGTACCTGGAGGCTAAGGCAGGAGAATTGCCATAAATTCTAGGCCAGTCTGGGTTACACAATGAGCTCAGAGCCAGCCTGAACTACATAGTGAGACTCTCTCTCAAAAGAAACTAAAATAAAATAAATTACATAAATAATAATAATAATTGGTATCAAAAGTGTTTTCAATTTTGTATTTTTTCAGATTTTGGAATGTCATCCATATATAATATATCCTAGAGAAGAGACCCAAGTCTAAACATGAGATTCATTTATGTTCCATATACACCTTATACTCCCAGCCTGAAGGGAATTTTATATAATATTTTTAGTGCAACTATTTTGTTTTTGTTTTGAGTGTTCTTTTTGCCTTGGGGGAGCAGTGCTGGGGATTGAACCCAGGTCCTCATGTATGCTGAACAAGTGCTCTAATCTTGAGCTACATCCCCAGCCTGTGCCCCTGCATTTTGGCTATAAACATGAGATCAACTATAGAATTTTCCACTATGGCATCTGTGACACTCAAAAGTTTTGTTTTTTGTGGCACTTTAGATTTTGGACTAGAGACACTCAACCTGTAATTAATATAATTGTTAATATTACAGATGAAATACTTTCATATTTAAAGATTTACATGACTTAGTCAACTAATATTTTCAAAAAGACCAAGGCACAATGTAACAAAATCATGCTCAAGTTAGACAGCCATTCAAAGTACAAGACAAAAAAACTGGATTTTAATGTAACAGCATGAAAAGTTCTTTGATATGGTTTCCAATTCCACATTTCAACTAATTCTTTGTTTTGTTAGATGCATTCTAACAGTGTGATCTTATAGTGTGGCAAAATCGACAATTATTATTAAATTTTTAAAAATATTTTACTACCAAATTTTTCCATACATAAAACCTCAATCCTCCACCTTAACATTTTGTTTTTACTTTTGTATTGTTTTGTTTTTCAGAAGGGTCTTGCTACATAGTTCAAGCTGTCTTTGAATTATGTAGCCAAGGCTCCATCGCATAGCAGTCCTCCTGCTTCAGTCTCTTTGGATTACAGGTGCATGTCACCAGGCCTGGTGTCAATCCCCTTGCAACTCCCTTTAGGCTCTTCAATTTTGTATAATAAGCTGACACAGCAGACACAGGTAGTCCTAGTCATTGTTTTCAACATCACGGAGGATAAGGAGCCAAATCAATATCCAATAATTCTGATAGTTCTAAAGTGCCTTTTCCTTTGAATTTTGCTACAGACTGGCACACCTTTCTGTTTGGAAACTTTGTATCATCAAGGATTGTTCATCAAAGTATCTGAACAAACTCCTAACTAACATTAACTGAAAAATGCCAGGTGATAGATGGATGTTATATGCATTAAAACTAATTTTTTTATAAAAGTAATTTACCCTAATAAAAGGGAAAATATCTGAAATAGCCCCTTGAGGCTGGTGACCTTAAGTCAATCATTAAGTTGGGTCTGGGGATAAAAGTCATAAAGTGAGTCAATCAACCAAGAACAGAGGGGACACACTACGTTCAGAGCATCACCCTTCTCTTCTGCCTTCTCCAAAACAATCCAAGATCTGGCATAGGTGTGGCCTCTGCAGACAGGATGTTCGGGTTGGGTATGCTGGGAAAGTCCCTGGAGAATACTAGAAGCAAAACAGCCTTCAAAAAATGTAGCAAGGGCAGGAAGTTTAGTTCAGTGGTGTAAGTGCCTGCCAGGCAAGCACGAGGTAGTAAGTTCAATTCTCAGTACAAAAAAAAAAAAAAAAAAAAACACAAAAACTGTAGTGAACAACTGTTCTACACACTCTGTGATAAGACCTTCTTCAATTTAGGATGTGCTGGTTCACTGCTTCAGCTTCCATATTCTGAGTTCAGTGCCAAGAGGACAAATGTCAACTTGAAAGTCTTACGCTTTTGCAGGTGATAGGATCAAAAAATTTGTATATCATTTAGCATAGAATCAGTCACTCTGGGATGAATTTGAGAGGAAGACTCCTTGGAAGACCTCGGAGTGAGTTTATTTATCGTCAGGGTCCTTGAGTAAATCAACTTAGTGGAACAAAGGTTTATTTGGGTTCCTGGATTCAGAGATTTTAGTTCATGGTCAGCTGTTTCCATTTCCTTGGTTGGAGATGAAGCAGAATATCACAGCAGGTTCAGAATGTAGTAGAAGAAAGGCACTCACCTCGTGGCAACCAGGAAGCAGAAGGAGAAAAGAATCATCAGTCTTCAAGAACTACAATTGAGGCCAGGCACAGTGGCGCGCACCAGTAATCCCAGCACTCAGGAGGCAGAGGCAGGAGGATTGCTGCAAATTCCAGATCAGCCTGGGCTACAAAGTAAACTCAAGGCAATCTAAAGTACAGACTGAGGCTCTGTATCAAAAAGACAAAAAAAAAAAAAAAAAATACAACTGGTGGCACATGCCTGTAATCTCAGCACCGAGTGAGGCAAAGGCAGGAAGATCAAAAATTTAAGTATTATCTGGGAAATTTAGCAATACCCTGTCTCCAAGTAAAAAATAAAAAACAGCTACGAATGTAGCTCAGTATAAAGGGTCAGGGCTCAATCCCCAGTACCACCAGAAAAGAAAGGAGGCAGAGAAGGAGTAGGGAGAAAAGAAAGGAAAAAAAGGCAGGCAGGTAGGTAGTAGTTATATGCCTATAATGCCAGCTACTCAAGAGGCTGAGAAGTGTATTTAAATTCAAGGCAAACCTGAGAAGCTTACCCCAGATCTTGTCTCAAAATAAAACACTTTTAAGTCGGAAGTGGTGGCTCACGCTTGTTATCCCAGCACTCGGGAGGCTGAAGCAGGAGGATCAGGTGAGTTTGAGACCAGCCTAGGTTACAAAGTGAGCTCAAGGCCAGCCTGAACTACATAAAGAGACCCGGTCTCAAAAAGACAAAAAAAAAAAAAAGATACTTTTTATGTTACATATAGTTTTTAATGAGTGAAAAATTTAGATCTGTTCAGTTTTAATTTCTAAAACATAAACAAAAATTCTTTAGACTCTCCAATAATGTTTAAGGCATTAAGGATCCTCAAAACAAGGTCTAGACGGCTAGGTGACAGAGCACGTATGAGGCCCAGAGATCAGCCTCGAGCACAAGAAAAAACAAAGCAAACAGAATCACTGATCTAGTCAGACCTTTGCTTCAAAGGGGGATTTTTTTTTCTCATTATTGTACTTTGTACAGGTGCAAATGGGGTTGAATGTGAACTAGATTACACAATGAAACAAAAATGAAATCTGCCAGGCATGGTGGCGCATGCCTTAATCCCAGCACTTGGAATGCTGAGGCAAGAGGATCAACATGAATTCAGAGCCAACCTGGGCCACAGAGTAAATTCAGGGCCAGCAAGACCCTAAAAAATAAATAAACAAATAAATAAAAAAGAGAGAGCTAAGATTAAACTACAGAAGGGCTCACAGTCAGGAGTCATGTTGCATGCCACTAATCCTACCTCTATGGGAGGCTGACAGGATGAGCAGAAGAGGCTCAGGTACAACTGCTTCAAAAGCTCTGTTTCTTATGGCACGAAATATGCTCAACAAAGAGAGCATAGCAGGTGCCAAAAATGTTTATTAGCTATTCACTGGATATTTCAGTTATCACTGAACCATAACTTAAGGAGCACATGGAGAATCAAAATGAAAAACATGCAAGTAGTCATTCCTGTAATAGGAGGAGAGCCCCTAGTACTTGTGGCTTAGTCAACTACTGCTGTTAATTTAGTATAATTAGAGATATACAGCAAATACATAGATCAGAACTTGCCTTTAAATTTTATTACAGGGTTGGAGGTTTAGCTCAGTGGCACAAGCACTCGCCTGGCAAGTGCAAAGTTGAGTTCAAACCCTGCTACCAAAAATAAATAAATAGATTTTATTACAAAAAGAAACGGCCAAGGATTTATCTCAGAGGCATAAGTGCCTGCCTGGCAAGCACAAGGTCATGAGTTCGATTCTCAGCACACACACACACAGAAAGGAATGGAAAAAGAAATAAAAGGCCAGGGGTTTAGCTCAGTGGCCTAAGTGCCTGGTTGGCAAACGCGCGGCTGTGAGTTTGATCCCTGGTACTACCAAAAAAAAAAAAAAAAAACCTTGTCAAAAATAAATAAATAAACTACTACTACTGATCCATGTTTCCTTTTTCTTTATTTTTATTTTTGGAGGGGTTACCAGGAATTGAACTTACAACCTTGCACTTGCCAGGCATGCACTTATGCTGTTGAGCTATACCCTCAGCCTTATGTTTCTTTTTCATAGTTAAGCATTTGAGGAATACTCATTTTAATCAATCAAATGAAAAATAAAGATATTTTCAAAGCCTCTTAACGTTTCCCTTCAATTTACCATATTTCTTATATTTGCCCTCCAAATAGTAAATTCTTTTTTATAAATATCCTTGATGTAAAAATTCTCAATTTAAGAAAAGTGTTTTATTTACATAAACCTTTGTTATATAATACTTAGGGTAAATACCAAGAACATAAAAAGATTATCCCTTTAAATGTTGCCAAAGGCAAATTACATTACCAAAGAAAGACACACAACAAACTTGAAGTACATCATCTGACTACTTAGAACATTTTAACTATGGTACTATGACTGACCACATTAATGGAATGGATTTTCAATCTCTAGAAACATTAAGCCAGCTTTTAGTAATCATGGCTTGTAATCAAGGAACACGAAAAAAAATACCTAGTATTTGTATTGGTGAATAACCAGATATTCTTAAAAGGTCCAAAATATAAAGGTAATAAAACACAACAACTTCTAAAATGTATTTCATAAAACTCACAAATCTATGTCATTTCATTACAATAAAAATACAATGAATTAGAACTACTCATATGTTATAACTGTAGCTAAAGATACTTACAAAAATTGTTTTATCAAGCTACTCAGAACAAAACAAATGACTATCTTCAAGAGAAAAACAATGTTACATTAATTAAATCTTCAACTTTTGAAAGCCTAACATTAAAATTATGAAAACAGAAAAAAAAATTACGAAAACAGCAGAGAAACAAAAACAATTCATTTTTCTAAAAGAAAAAGAACAGCTTTAACCAACTTCCTTTTAAAAAGACAATAATTAAAACAAATTTCTCTTTAGCATCAACTGTGCTGCCACGTTCAAATCCAGACTCTGCTGGCTACCTGGAATGCAACACTAAATAGTAGAACAGTTTTGCTCCTGCATAGACAAATGCAATTTTTCCCCAGTGGAATAATTTCTCTGTACCACGCTTGGTAATAACACTAACCCTTTCCTGTGCTCCACCAATCAACCTGCTTTGAGCTAAATCCCAACCCCAGATCAGAAGCTGGCCAAACTGAACAAAAACAGCATAAAAGCCAATCATTACATGGAATCTGAATCGTTGGTACTGATGTTCAGACAAAAACCAGTTTCCAGTTTCCAAACTCACAGCCTCCCGTTTACCAGGTTGTCTGAATCGTATGGTATTGATGTTGAGACAGAAAACCAGTTTCCAGTTTCCAAACTCACAGCCTTGCGTTTACCAGGTTGTTTTAGTTGAGCTTCTCAGCTCAGTAAAACTAAATATAATTTCTTTCTCTTTTGTTCTTTCTTTCTTTCTTTCTCTTTCCTTCTCTCTCCTTAACCCCCTCTTTTTCCTTCCTTGCTTCCTTCCATTTTCCTTTTCTTTCTTTCTTTCTTTCTTTCTTTCTTTCTTTCTTTCTTTCTTTCTGTTAAGCTCCTTAGAAACTCAAAAAAAAAAAAAAAATACCAGTACTACTTACTAAAAGCAATTTCCTCTGACAGTAACAAATTATATGTCAATTACATTGAAGTACTTCTCCAGTTGGAGTGTAGAGTAATTAGGCATGACACATTTTAGACCTATTCCATTCAAATACTTTTTTTTTTTTTTTTGAGACAGGGTCTCACTGTGTAATTTAGGCTGTCCTCAAACTCACAGCAATCTTCCCGCCTCAGCCTGCTGAGTGTTGGGATTACAAGCATGCACCATACCCAGCCATTCAAATAAATACAATATTATATCTTAGCATTGTTCACAAACTCATGGAACTGAAATTTCTTAAAAGAAAACTTAAACTTTTCAAAGATTATTGATTATTGGTAAATAAAAATTATTTATATACAGTAAAATCTTCTGAATCAGATATAACCTAACAATTTAACTTTGGAAAATGCTCTTCAAATCTTTGGTCTACTTATCTGTATGATATTTTATCGTATCTCCAAGCCTCTCTCATCTCTAATTTTTATAGGCCTTTGTATTTAGCCAACTGAGGTACCGTATCCCAGACAGATTTCACTGGGCTATCAGAAATTTCAGTAATTCTTTGCTGGGATACCAAGACTAACATTCTCAAATGGAAAGCCAAATTCAACTATGGCCGAGCACGGTGGCACATGCCTATAATCCCAGCACTCAAGAGGCTGACACAGGAGGATCACCATGAGTTTCAGGCCAGCCTGGGTTACACAGTGAACCCAGGCCAGTCTGACCTACATAGCAAGACCTATCTCCAAAAAAAAAAGGATGAAAATGTAGCAAAAGAGGACAGACCACTTGTCAATTCATTCCATAAAGTCTATATTCCCATGTTGCCATAAAGCCTAGTCCCGAAGCCAGAAAAAGAACAAAAGAAAAGATTATAAACCAGTACTTCTTATGACCACAGACACAAAAATTCCCACCAAAACCCCAGCAAGCTAACTCCAGCAACATATAAAAAGAATTACATGCCATAACCAAGTGAGATTTATTTCAGGAATGCAAGACTGGTTCAACAGCAACAAAAAAAATTGATCAAGGTAATAAAGTGCATTAACAAAAGAGCCAAAATTGCATGATCATTTCAATAAATATGGGAAAACCACTTTATGACAAAACATTCAAAAAATAGGAAAAGATAATTTCTCCAATCTGATAAAAAATATCTACAAAAAACCTACACAGATGGGCTGGGGATTTAGCTCAGCGGCATAAGCACCTGCCTTGCAAGCAGGCAGTCGTGAGTTCGATCCCCGGTACCGATAAAAAAGGAAAAAGACAAAAAAAAAAACCTACACAGCTAATATCACACTTCCTGGTGAAAGATGGAATATTTTCCCTAAGATCAGAAACAACATAAGGATGCTTATTCTTACCATATCTATTCAACATTATACTTGTAGGCTCTAGTCAGTGCAATTAGTAAAGTAAAGCAAATGAGGGTGGAGACTTAGCTCAGCAGCATAAGTGCCAGATTGGCAAGCACAAAGTCATAAGTTGGATCCCCAGTACGAAAAAAAAAAAAAAAAAAAGTAAAGCAAACGAAAGCCATTCAGACTAAAAAGAAGTAAGACTACCTATCTTTATTTGACTATTTAAAATTCTTAGGAATCCTCATACTCAGGAGGCTGAAGCAGAAAGATCACTTGAGTATAAGGAGTTTAACACCAGTCTGGGCAATATAATGTGACCCTGTCTCAAAAACAGAGAGACAATGATAGACACACGGACACAGGACAGAGAGACAGACAAGAGACAGAGACACCCAGCCAACTCTGGGAAACTAGTCAAAGGACCTTTCTTTGCTCCTTGAAGCTTATTATGTTCCATGAACATGGATTAAGAACCTCTAAATCTGACCCCCATCCATCACAGCTTTTTGAGTCAAACAGGAAAAAAGAGAGGTCTTCAAATAGTAGAATTAGACCTGGTACAAGAAGTCACAGTAAGATTTACTGTCATAAAAATCATTTCCTCTGCAAATGAAGCACTTGAATGTACTCCCTGTTTCATCTGTAACAAAATGAATTGGATAAACTTCAAAGTAATATACACATGTTCATTCAGTATCAAATATTGTCATTAATCTGAGTGGACTTACAAATTCAGACTTTGACCACACAAGGAATAACCAAAAATTGTGCTGTTGGGCTGGGAATCGATTTAGCTCAGTGGTATGAGTGCTTGCCTGGCAAGTGCAAGGCTATGAGTTCAATTCCCAGTACCACAAAAATAAATAAATAATGTGCTGCCATGACAGAAAGAACATGTTTAACACAAAGACCTCAGATGTGTTCACCACCATCTGAAAGAAGAGACCAAAGACTGCCATTCCTGACTTATGGGAAGAGTTCACAAAGAATCAGCTGACTGAGTTGCTTGTCAAACAGGACTTCTAACAGAGCCAGTTCAGAGCTTTTCCAGGCACATTTTTTTAAACAATCTATAGACTCCTACTATGATCACTTCATCAGAAAAAAGCATGAAGGGATCCACCCATCCAGGCTGTACATCATCACTACAGAGAATGTTCTGAGAACCTTCGTGTCTTGAACCACCACAACTGCTGAGCACAAGGCAAAGGCCAATCCTATATCCACAGGCAAAAACCTCTGAGGTAAAACAGGTTAACCCAGAATGGGACTGTAACATCCTTAACTGATAATGCATCTTTCCTAAAAGTTCTGAGTATACACTTTCAACATTGTTAGTGATTTAGTCTAAGGTCTGCAGTTAGATTACAAACTTCTACAAACAGCTCCTGCTCATTAAACTCACAGCACTATAAATTCCACAATGCTAACATCATCTTCCACACAAGCACAAATGTTGTGACAAGCATCACTTCACAATTATAGTCTTGAAAAACACTCTGATACTCCAGGACTCAGGGTTGGACAGGTTGGGTCAGTGACATCTCAGTCATCTCCTTGATATTCCACCAGGCTATCTAATCACCAAGTCAAATTGTTGCTGCCTCTCAACGTGGCCGGTAAGGACATTCTATCCAGCTATTCCCATTCAGGAGCTAGCCAGCCAAGTCCAAAATAGGACCCAAGTCAGTATTGGCAACAAGCATCCTGCTTATCTTATTTGGTTTCATTCCAGGCCTTTGGACCAACAGTGGGACTGTGATATCAAATTCATATAGCTATCTTTTATCTATTGGCAAAGGAAACCATCCTGTGTGATACCCATTGCCTGAGTCAATGAAGATATACATGTTCCTAAGCTCCCAGTAAATTCCAGTCTTTGGTTCAGTTTCTCCAGAAAGTTATCAACTGAGAGCAGTTTGCCACCTGTTGCTAATGTAGCTGTTCTGAAGACAGAAGTCTTGATTTGGCTAATTAACCACTGCTTGTTCAGTCTACAAATGCTGAAGTACTTAGTGCAAAGACATTCTAAAAAGTCTTTCACTAGTAAAGTGTAGCAAATAATGTGCCAAAGTGGAGAGATCATCATAAAAAATGGCTCAAAGTCAAACTTGTAGTTCAGTAAGTCCAAGGAGACATTCGCTAGGACATTTGTCAGGTAGTCCACACGATAGTTTTCACCATGCTTCCATGACTTCTCATTGATAGAGAGGGTGTAATTATGGTATACAGAATTCCTTTCCAAAGCATACCAGTAACTATAGCCCAGAAAAACGTGTTCTATTTTACCTATATCCAGGGATCCGTACTCATTTCAATATTTCTCTGAGGGCTGGGGACTTAGCTCAGCGGCATAAGCACCTGCCTTGCAAGCGTGTGGTCATAAGTTCGATCCCTTGCACCCGTTTAAAAAAAAATAATTTTTTTTTCTCTGAAAAAAAGGTTTGGTAAGCACACACAGATCTCAGTATTGCTGGGGAAGTATCCGGTTTCTGCTAAGACACTACTGCAGTGACCCTCCAAAGTGTTAACAACATGATGTGGGTACCTCCCTGTCAGGACCCTGAATCTGCCCGAGCAGCAAAGGGCACCTGGCAAATAAGTGCTGGAGAAAGTCATCGCCGTATCTCCAGTAAGAGCTTTGGTTTTCTTAGTGTTGTCAGGCCAACAAAGCACTTTGCCCTGGTCTTTTATGAGGAGAAGCAGCACAGTGGGCCTCTAGGAACTGTACCCCTAACCCCCTATAATCAGCAATGGGAAGAGCAGCAGTGCTGGGCTGCAGCCATGCAGGTGATGCCACTAGGGCCCATGTGGGGCTATAAGCAGAAGCTGCAGGGCTGACACAGTCCTAGGGATACCTCAGAGAGGCCAAAGAAACCTGCAGTCAAAGAGACAGAGCCCAAAGAGCTGCCAGAAGAAAGGTACCTAGGAATACATTTCACTAGAAACAAACTTATATCTAATAAATAAATTCATGGTTAAACACATTTTGATGGTTTAGGGAACACTATGTGTACTGTTACACAGTTATGCACTTTGCCTAGCCCGTAACTGTAGATGAATAAAAGATCAGTTACTAAGGTGATGATTTGAAACTAAACAAACTTTCTTTCTTTCTTTCTTTCTTTCTTTCTTTTCTTTCCTTTCTTTTCTTTGAGATGGCTTTGCATTATGTAGTTCAGGGTGGCCTCAAACTCACAGCAATCCTCCTGCCTCAGACTTCCAAATGCTGGAATTATAGGTGTGCAACACCATACCCAGCCTAGCTGCTTCTTTGATTAACCAAGAAAACTATTAATAATAAAATGGAATTTATGTAAAATCCTTTAAAAAAAAGCTTCATCTCTCAAGAACCAACCCACTCTTCTAAGTATGTGCCTCTTCAATTCTGATTAATCAAACGATTTATGAGAAGAGAAAGACAAAAAAAAGAAAAATTATAAGGAATACCCAAAAAGCTATTAGAGCTAATAAAGTTCCACAAGATTGTTAAATAAAAGCCAAATACACAAAAATCAATAGCATTTGTACACACTGACAATGAACAATTTAAAAATAAAATTAAAAAATAATTCCATTTGCACCCTGGAGGATAAAATCTTGAAGACATTTCAGTGAAGATACACAAAGCATGTGTCTAGTAAGCACATGAAGAGAGGCTCAATATCATTAGTCACTGGAGAAATGTAAATCAAAACCACAGTGAAATATAACTTTCACACTCACTAAGATGGCTATAATCAAAAAAGACAGATAATAACCAGTGTCAGTGACATACAGAAAGTACAACTCTCACACTTTGCTGTGAAGGATATAAAATATAACCGAGCAATAACCCTCTCAAACACATACTCAAAGGAAATGAAAACATGTCCACACAAAAACTTGTACGAATGTTCATAGCAGCATTATTCAAATTAGCCATTTAAAGAAATGGGCATAGCTCGATGAAATACTGGATTCAATTCCCAGCACCAGAAAAAAGGGGCAGTCGGACACATGGCTATAACTGAATGAATATTTTTGTCACTATTAAATGATTGCCTGTGTGTGAAATGCTGTGGCCATTTACTTTAAAATCAGGCACAAGACAAGAATGTCACTTATCACCACTCCTATTTAATATAGTACTGGAAATACTAGCCAGAGCAATTAGACAAGAGAGAGAAATAAAAGGGGTAAAGATAGGAAAAGAAAAAAGTTAAATTATCATTGTTTGCAGATGACATGATACTCTACATAGAAGACCCCCAAAACTCCATTGAAAGACACTTAGATATAATAAATAAATTCAGCAATGTAGCTGGATACAAAATCAATAGCATTTCTATATACTAACAACAAGATCACAGAGAGAGAAATAATAGAAACCATGCCCTTTACACTAGCAACCAAAAAATGAAATATTTAGGAATTACTCTCATGAAAGAAGTGAAAGACCTATACAGGGAAAATTATAATACACTGAAAAAAGAATTGAAGAGGATCTCAGAAAATGGAAAGACATCTCTTGCTCATGGATAGAAGAATAAATATTGTGAAAATGGCCATTCTCCCAAAATTGTTATACACATTCACTACAATCCCAATAAAAATACCATCAACATAGATCTCAAGAAATCACTCCTAAAATTCATCTGGAGCGAGAAGAGACAGAATAGCAAAGACAGTCCTAAGCAGCAAAGGCAAGGGAGGAGGCATCACAATCCCTGACTTGAAGTTATACTACAAAGCAACTGTAGTAAAATCAACATGGTATGGCATCAAAACAGAGCCGAAGATCAATGGAAAAGATTAGAAGATACAACCACAACTACAAACACACTCAACCACCTTATCTTTGATAAAGGGGCCAAACATGTTCACTGGAAGAACGACAGTCTCTTTAATAAATGGTGTTGGAAAAACTGGCTCTCGGGCTGGGGATTTAGCTCAGTGGCATAAGCGCCTACCTGGAAAAACTGACTCTCCATATACCGAAAACTAAAACTAGACCCATGCCTATCACCATGTACTAAATTAAAATCTAAATGGATCAAAGATCTGAATATTAAAACAGAAACACTAAGATCTATTGGAAGACAAATTGGGTAAAAACCTTGAAGACATAGGGGTAGGTAGAGAATTCGTGAACAGGACTCAAACCGGACAGGAAATACTTCCCAGAATCAATAAATCACCTCTTATTCAAAAGTTTCTGCATATCAAAAGAAATCTCCAGCAAAGTGAAAAGAAAATCCACAAACTGGGAAAAAATCTTAGTGAACTGTGCCTCAGACAAAGGACTTCTGTCTAAAACATATAAAGAATTTAAAAAAATCAGACCCCCAAAATTCAAAGATCCAATCTAAAAATGGGCATCTGAGATGAATACACACACTTCTCAGATGAAGAAATACAAATGGCAAATACATGGAAAAATGTTCATCATCATTAGTCATTAGAGAAATGCAAATTAAAACCACACTGAGATTCCATCTCACTCCTGAAAGAATGGCCAGGATCAAGAAAACCAACAACAAATGCTGGAGAGGCTGTGGGGAAAAAGGAACTCTCCTGCACTGTTGGTGGGAGTATAGACTGGTGCAACCATTGTGGAGGTCAGCCTGGAGATTTCTCAAAAAGCTGGGATTGAAAGTCCCATTTGTTCCAGCTATTCCACTTCTAGGCATATTCCCAGAACTGAAAGCATCATACCACAGTGATATATGTGCCTCCTTGTTTATAACACCACAGTTTGTAATAGCTAGATCTTGGAAACAACCTAATGGATAAAAAAGTTTTGGTATTTTTATACAATGGAGTACTACTCAGCTGTTAAAAAGGATCACATTGAGATAAAATTTATAAATAAATGGGTGCAGCTTGAGACCATACTCATAAGTGAAATAAATCAAACACACATGTATGAATACCGAACAGTTTCCCTAGCGTAAGAAATGATATAAATACATAAAAGTATGTGGTAATAATGATTCCTCATTACATGGCTTTGAAGCCTTATAAAGTTTTCACTCATTAAGTGGAATGGTTTTATTCTAGGCTGTTTGATTTTATTGTGTGGATGATATGAACAACTATTTTGAAGAAAACAAGACATCATAATAGCTAGTGCTGATTTAATATCATCTTGTTTTGAAGTCACATCAAACTGTTGTTCTGTCTCCATTGCTTTATCATGTTGTATCTTACTGGATATTATATGTGATAGTATGAACAAAATTTTTTATAGGCAAAGAGATAATATAGAAACCACTGTTCGTTCTCTGTTAGTTGGTTCTAAATACCCTGTAATACTTTCATCCTCTTGAATGGTTTCATACTGTCTTGATATGTTTGATGCTACAGTGTATGAAGTTATACTCAAATATTTCAAGGAAAGAGACACTATGGTAACTACTATTAAGTTGGGTTATCTTGTGGTGAAACGCTATGATGTTTAAATTGTTCTGTTCTGACCTGTATTATTATGTTATGTTCTCTTTGGTCTCAATCTCCCTTTTTTTTTTTAATTTATTTTTTTATTAAGGGAAAATTTTTTTTTAAATTAGCAGGATATATTATAGTAACTTTTTTGATTTTCTATTAACTTGATTTGAAGCCCTATATTGCTCTCACCATCTTGTTTTGACTGATTTTACTCCATTCTGTTTTGTTTGATAGTATCAAGTTTGAGGGTATAGGCAACTACTTTGAAGGCAATAAGATTCCATTCTGGTTTGGCTAGTATCTTCTTTTGAAGTCCTATAATGTCTCCAATGTTTAGGTTTTATTGGTTTTGTTCTGTACTGTTTTGTTCAATTTTATTATACCTGACGATATAGGCAATTCTTTTTAAGGTAGCAAGAGGCATATGGTAATCATTGTTGATTACCTTGTATTCTGGTTTTACAACCATGTACTATGTTCATTCTTTGTTTTGACTGACTCTGCTTTGTTTTGTCACATTTGGTTTTATTCTCTTCAAAAAAAAAAAGTAATAAAAACCGTGGGAGTAATAAAACCCAAAATGTGTAAATGTTATTGTAAAAAAGAGAGGAAAAGAAAGTGCTATAAAGGATACAACTGCAAGTGTGTTTAGGTGTGTAAGATAGATGACCATATTACTAAGTTTTTGTTGGATCATTGAACACAACTGTTTGCAATCTCACTGTTTGAATGTCCAGTTTATATGCTTTAATTTTGTAACTTGAACAACTATTTCTAAGATGACAATATGTAATCTATTAACTAGTGATTTTGGTTTTTTTTTTTTTTTTTGAAATTCTGAATTACTTGTACCCTTTTACTGTTTTATTTTCGGGTTTTTTTCTTTTTTCTTTTCTTTAAATAAAATTTAAAAAAAAAGAAAAAGAAATGATGTGGCCAATACTCTTGTCTTAAAGAGTATATTTTCATTACTATGCCTAAAACAATCTCAAGAATATTATAGTTAATACTATAACTTCATAGACAGCATTTTCATTACCTTAACATTATTTTAAAAAGTGCTTTCACACAGAAAAAAAGGAAAAAAAACAAGCCAGTGGAATGATACACACCTGTAATCCCAGCACTTAGGAGGCTGAGGCAGGAGAACCACTGCAAGTTCAAGGCCAGCCTCAGCTACATAGTGAGTTCTTGCACTAACATCTTAGTAAATAACACTAGAATGTAGGTTAAAGCTTTTTTTCTTTTTTAAAATTTTTAATTTTTTATTGGTGGTTTGGTTTGGTTTGGTTTTGGTTTTTTGAGACAGGATCTCACTATGCAGTCCAGGCTGGTCTTAAATTCACTATGGAATCCTAGTTGGCCTCAAACTCGTGGTGATTCTCCTACTTCAGCCTCCTGAATGTTGGAATTACAGGAACATGCCACCACATCCCACTAGTAAAAGCTTTCTATCATTATTTCACATAATCACTTTAGGTTTTACACTGGTAGTCATTTTTTCCTTTTCAAAAATCCATCTCCAAGCTTTCCAGAAAACGATATCCTGTTTCTTTACCTTCTCTGTTTGAGTCTGAGAACTAACCACGCTATGCCAGGGGCCCATGCTTATAATCCCAGGACTCAGGAAGCTGAGTAGGTGGATGACTGTGAGTTCCAGGCCAGCCTGGGCTGCATAGTGAAACCCTGTCTCAAAAAGACAGAAAAAATAAAAAATAACCATACTATTTTAGCACACTATGTGTCAAGAGTTCCCTACCCCATAGAAAGGCAACATTCAAACTCTTCAATATGACATATAAGGCCCTACATGGTCTGCTCTCTGCTCACTCTCCTGAACTTTTTTTCCTATTCCTTTCCTACAGACATTGTTCACTGTAAATACACCACAATACCTACCCACAGACCATGCAACACACTTATTTTTAAAACCTTAGTATATATGCTTCATAAAATGCCCATTTCTGCCCCTCTGTCATTCATCACATTCCCTTTTTCAGCTTTTTAAGACTCAGGTCATGAAGTAATGGAGACTATGAATTCACAATGGTTAATTTTGCATCTTTCAATAAAAGGAGGCCTGGGATTATGGTATCACCCTTTTGAGACTTCCCATTAACTCTTGGGATGGGCCATCCTCTCTCATCAAGACTAAACTAAAAATATTAAGATGAAAATGAGGGCTAGGGATTTAGCTCAGCAGCATCAGCACTGAATTTGATCTCAGGTAATGATAAAAAAATGAAAATTAACACTTAAGAGCAAGATCTTTCTTAGCATAAAATCATCTCTGCCCTCTTGAGACATCCCAGGATTATCCACTGCCTGCTGACTTATAGATCTCTTGAGTCTTCCTCCTATCACTGCATACAACAACTGCATCATACATACCCAATAAACAGGGGCTGGTTTGCAGTATCTGGGTCTTTGCCCATCCTGAGGCACTGATCTCCCAGTGTCCCATCATGTATTACTAAATTTGTCTCTATTCTTATTTCATCCTTTCGCTTATTTCATCCTTCTCATACAGGCAGCTGGTGATCTTGACCAGGTCCTTGATAATGCAGAATTTTCCCATTAAAAGTCTCATATCCTCAGGGCTTACTAAGTACTACTTACTCCTTGGTTCAAAGAACTTTTCTCAGCCTTCTAATATAAAACTTACTGAATATAGATTAGCTGCTGACCTCTGTCTTTGTACTAAGATTTTGAGCTCTGTGAGAGGACACAGTTTGTTTAATCCTTATTATCTCCAGTACTGAATAATGCCTCTCAGGTAGAGGGAACTTGATAATTGCTAAATTACTGTGTAAGGTGATCAGCATTTAAGTTTACTACACAGAGATAAGGTGAAAATCCAAGAATAATTATGCTGAAAAAATAACAATGGAATTTTACTGAAAGCAGAAAAAAAAAGTCATTCAGGACCACAAAACAATTCATTTTCCCACAGAAAAAGTAAACACGAGGTATAGAAAAAGAATGATGATAGGTCACACTTGCTATAAATGTGTCTTGCCTCCCAAACCCTGCCTCTCCTGATCTTAAACAGAACACATACTAGAGCTAGGTAGCCTCAAGTATATCTGCCTCAAGCAAAATCTCTAGCATAGTCAGGCATGGGTAAACACTCAGCACTTGGGAGGCTGAGGTAAGAGGATCACTAAAAATTCAAAGCCTGTCAGGGCTACAAAGTGAGTTCAAGGTCAGCCTGAACTGCACAGCAAAACCCTGTCTTAAAAAGACAAAAAATAAAAATAAAAATCTCTAGCATAAGTCCTTCTCAACCTCTCTGATGCTTCTTTATCTCTGTAACCATAAAACCACTCACCTTCAAGGTCAGTGTAAAATATTTGCTCCATGCCACATACTAGGTATTATTTCATTAGATGTATATATGTACATATGTATGAATAATATGTGCATATGTAAGTTTTATTTTATATCTTATAAAATCCTTATAAATACAGTATTACTGTCATCAAAGAGAACTGTTCAGTGTCACAGAGTGGGTAAACACTAAATCCAAACCTGTCTATTACTCTTTTTTTCTTAAGGCAACAGTACACAAAGGCAAGACTTCAAAAGTTTGCAATGGTCTTTTAGTTACCCCTCACATCATACACCTTACATCATACTAAACGTATATACCAGATATTATGGAATATTCCAGAGACATTCACCAGGCATATTCTTTGCTAGTAAGGGTTCTCTTTTATTTATATTCTTAATTCTTCAACCAACAATAAGATTGTTCACTGGGTGTAGTGGTACATGCCTATAATCCCAGCAATCCAGGCTGAGACAGGTCGACCACAGTGAGGCCAGCCTACAGAACAGAGTGAGACTTTGTCTCAAAAAATAAAAAAAAGTTTTTAAAAAAGAAGCATTGGTGACATTTTATTGTCAGAAATAGTCTATGGTAGAGAGAATAATTGTCCTCCAAAATATGGCCACAATTTGCAGAACCTATACACATATTACATTACCTGGCAAAGAAGAGTTTGCATATTTAAAATAGGAAGATTCTATTCTGGATTATCCAGGTATACCAAAGTAATCACAAAGAAACTTCTAAAAGGAAAACAGGTTTTTCAGAATGAGAGAAGTAATGATGGAAGCAGAGATCAAAGAGGGAGATTTGAAGAAACCCTACTAGCTTTGAAATAGTAAAGGGGCTAGAATGCAGATAGCTTTCAGAAGCTACTAAAAAAGTGTAAGAAATGGATTTTTGCCTAGAACTCCAAGAAGTGCAGCTCTGTCAATAACCTCAATTTTAAGATTTCTGAAACTGTACGGTAATAAATTAATTTTAAGTCACTGAGTGTATGATAATTTGGCTATGGTATCAATAAGAAACTAATACAAAATCAAAGTTACTAATGCTTCAAAAGTAATGAGACACCTCCAAATTTATCTTTCTGAAGATTAAATTTTAAAAAAAAAATTTCGTGTCAATCTGTAAATCTTCTTTCTCTCCCTTCCTTCTCACTCTCTCTGTATCTATCTCCATCTCTCCATTTTTCTCTATCTCTCCACCTCCACCTCCACCTCCACCTCCACCTCCACCTCCACCCCCACCTCCACCTCCACCTCCACCTCCACCTCCACCACCTCTTAGGGCTAAGGACCAAATCCAGGGTCTCTCATGCTAGACAAGAACTATCAGTGAGTTCTATCTCCAGCCCCACTTTCCTTTTTTTTTAATGTACTTTTAATATTATTCTTACTATCCAATGACAAATTCAGGATAAAAATTATCTATAATATTATCAAATTGATGCTTTCATTTGATCATAGTAGTTTCTGCTTCCTTCAGCATTTTCTATTTTTACATACTTGCAGTCATATCAAGGAATGAATGTCATAGTCCACATTTTTACTAGTAAACTTAGTCTATCCATTTCTTTTCATTTTTACTTTGAGACACCATCGGATCCAAACCTAACCTTCCTCCTTAAACAGATATATAGAGAGACATATATGTCTACAGACATATATACATGTATCTATATTTTTTTTCTACAGAATAGGTTCCAGAAGACCAATTTTACTAGGTATTGTAAAATTTTCCAAATAGCATTAATAATTCGCATTTCTACCATTACTGAACCTAATTCATGAATCATAAGAATTAACAATCTTATCATTTATGCCCACTTGCTTTTAAAAGGGATGAGGTAATTGAAACACTAAAAGTTTAAAATGAGCTTAGCAACTAACACCCTGCAAGTATTTAGGTTTCCACTACAATCTCTCACCCACAAATCTCAGAAGCAAACCGAGAAGCACTAAAGCTGCTCTCCTTTCCTGCCCAAATAAAGCCTAACAGGGAAAAAAAATCACCAAAAAAAAGAAAATCTGAGTCTTTCACCTTTACTTCATTTTTAATTTGAGCCACCATAGGATTCAAACCTATGTTCCTCCTTAAATTGCCCTTATGTTATGATTGATAAATTGTGTCAACTTGAGAAATTTAGAACTTTAACTGAGAGACAGTAGGAAACCAGGATCCTTACTTGTAAATATCCTCATCCTGTGCAAGAGGAGAGCATATAGAATTTGTGAGTGCTACACCTGCCAGGGGCGGGGCAGGGCGGGGCAGGGCATCCTTTGTACACTGTAAGTGAGAAGAGGCTTGTTCCTCCTTTTTGCTCTGACTGCGGACTTTAAGTGTTGCCCCACTGTCATGCTACCCTGCCTTGAAACCAGCCGCTATGGACTGAAACTTCCAAAAATTATAAGCTAAATAAACCTTTCCTTCCTTCATTTTGGGTGTTCAGATATTTTGTCCCAGCAATAAGAGAAAAGTAACCAAGACACCTTAGTACTACCACCATCACCCAACCTAGAAAACTAAATCGTTGCGGTTTCCTTCAATTTGCTCAAAATAGTCTTTAAATCCCATTAACTCTACTTTTTATATAGCTCTCCTATTTTCACTACCACTACTTTACTGTAGGATGTCCTAACATTTTTTAAATCTATACTGAAATAGCTTAATTGGTTTTTCTTCATGAATCTTACTCTCCTCCATGTATTTTACTTTGCAGCCAACATATTTATTTCTCTTGCCTACTTACAACCAATGAATCAACTGGGTATAATGGTGCATATCTGAAATCCCAGCAGTCAGAAGCTGACAGAGAAGGATGACCAGGTCGAGGCTAACCTGGGCAAATAGTCCAAGGCCAGCCTGAACTACACAGCAAGACTCTCTCAAAAAAATAAAAACAAAACAAAAACAACCAGAACCAATCAGTTAGTGATAGCCAACCTCCCATGGAATAAAATTCAACCCCAAAATACATTCAGGACCTTTCGTGAGGGGGACCTCACCTATCTGTCCAGACTCATCTAACATTACTTCTCTCTCACATACTATGTTTCAACAAAATTTCAGGTACTTCAACCTAGGTACTTACCCACAATATTAACTACCCCATCAGTGAACTAGTCATGAGCATCTCTGTTATATTTATACATTCTGAGGTTTTTGTTTTGTTTTATTTTGTTTGTTTTTTTTGGTACTGGAGATCGAACTCATGACTGCACACTTGCAAGGCAGGCACTTATGCCCCTGAGCTAAATCCCCAGCCCCATTCTGAGTATTTTCTATGTCAAAGATAAGGCTAAGTACTAGAGATCCAAAAAGTCATTATGCAATTAGTCCCTATCCTGATGAAATTTATTATCTAATGATCACTAAAGAGGCTAAGTTAGTAAGTGTAGTTAAAAACAACGAAGGCAGTAATACAGTGTGTAGTGTAATGAAACTATGTATTAGATGAGAGCCAAGAAGAAGGCAAGGAGTTATAAAAGCACCAAATGTAGTTATTTACATAGGGGTCATCCTTAATTACAGTCTTATCTCTTTGAGACAGGGATTGTCATCCTGTCCCTAGTCAAAATAGTAAAGAGTAACAAACACTGACTATAAAATAGGATCACTGCCCTGTTTACTCCTGGGCAAATTACTGTGACCAGGTAAGTACTCTTATTGACCAAAGAGTTAGGTCTACTTCACCTAAACCACATGACTGCAAGTGGGGAAGAAGCAGTTCTAAGGGAAAAATCAGGAAGCTGTTATCTAAATAAGAGATGGGAAGTTGGATTATAAAATACAGTAGTATTCTCTGTAGTTGACACTCTCATTATCACTCCAAAGTATATATAGTTTCCTCTCTGGCTAAGCAAAGAATTTAGGTGGGACTGATTTGTATCCTAACTTCAGTAGGCTCTGATTTAACACAAGAGTGGGTCTCAAAGTGTGGTTTGTGACCAGCAAAATCAGTAATATCTGGGCATTTGTTACAAGTACAAATTCCTAAAAAATCAATCTCAGATCTAATGAATCAATCTTTGGGGACAGGGCCTAGAAATGTATTTTGACAAACCCCTCAGATGTTCCTGATACACAGTCAAGTCTACACAAAAAGCTACTCAATTTTAAGACAGTGATCCTTTGGAACATAGAGATTATCCAATTAGTGTCAAACTCAGATTTTTGTGTTATATTTGTGAGAAGCATGGTCTTTCTCTCCTAGGAATGAAGAACCATGCAATCCCAGCAGCCTAAGGCAGTCACCTAATAGGAAAGCCAACCTGAACAAAAGACTTATATGGAGGCTGGGCATGGTGGCACATGCTTATAATCCCAGCACTTAAAAGGCTGAGACAAGAGGATCACCTTAGCTACAAAGTAAGTTCAAGACCAGCCTGAAATGCACAGTGAGACCTTGTCTCAAAAAGACCAAAAAAAAAGAAAAAAGAAAAAAAAAGACTTGTTTTGGGTAAACTGCAGAGAGCAAATTGCAGAGAATTACAGAAAAACAGGGCCAAAGCCTGAAAGCCTTGATCAAACCATGCCAGAGGTCCTTACTCTCTTGAATCATTTCAATTATACTAACCTATAAATACTCTTTGTTATAACCAATTTGAGTTACATTTTCTGTTATTGGAAGTGAAAATATTGATATGTTACACATACATTCCTAAACACCTTTGAGAAAAGTACTAGAAAATATTATTTTAACAGGTCTCTCCCTAAATTATGGCTGCCAGATTTAGCAAATATAAATATAACACCCAGTTAAATTTGAATTTAAAATAAACAATAGTATCCCATCACCCAGGAAACTGAGGTAGGAGGATCTATGAGGGTAGCCTGGTCTACAAAATTATTTCAAGAACAGCATGAACTGCATAGTGAAACCCTGTCTCAAAAACATAAAATAAAGGGCCATGGATTTAGCTCAGTGGCTTAAGTGTGTGCCTGGCAAGCACAATGTCATCAGTACTGACTCTCAGTACCAAAAATATAAAGTAAACAATATTTAGTGGGAAGGCTCATTTAGACAGCGCACTTCAGAAGAATTGTAACCAATAATTCTTCCTGGAAGAAGAAAAAAAGATAGGAAGAGGAAGCAACAACAAAAGTCCCTAGGCCCCAATCCTGGGAACACTGACCCAGGACAGGTAAATACAAAGGAGAATGAGAACAGCAAACATGCAATATCAGACACAGTGCCAGTGGACATAAAGAAATATATTCAGGACCTCATAGACGAGTTCAAAAGTGAAATATTTAGCCAAATAAAGCAAGATATAAGAAGATTAATAAAAGAGAAACTAAGCACCCCTCAAGCAGACACAGACAGAAGAAGAGAGGAATTCAAACAAAGGAGAGAACCATTTGATGAAGAATATAAAAAAAAAATAGAATACATGAAGCAGATTCAAAGAAATTACCAGGAAATTAAAAACTCTATAGAAAGATGGCGAATCAGCTTGAAAGAAACTAAGGATAGATTATCCAAACTGGAGGACAATTTTGCAATGTGGGATTATGAAAGGAAAAACTTTTTAAAAATAACAAGGAAACAAGCAGTAACAATACAAAGGCTAGAAGACAACAAGAGGATCTATAACTTGAGAATAAAGAATGTGAATGAAGAAGCAGGGGTACAAACAAAGAAACTACAAAGGTTATTCACAAAAATAATTAAGGAAAACTAACTTCACAAACATAGGAAATGATATTCAGAGGTATGAGGCATACAGAACTCTAGTCACCTACAACCAAATAGAGCTACACCCTGCCATATAATAATCAAGATCCCAGAAATTTAATGTAAGAACAGAATATTAAAAGCTATTAGAGACAAGAAACAGATAACCTACAGAAGAAGGCCCATCGGAATAACAGCAGACTTCTCGACACAAACCATCAAGTCAAGAAAAGCCTGCAGTGAAACATCCCAAGCCCTAAAAGAAAATACCCTCCATCCCAGATTGATATACCCTGCTGAACTGTCTCTAGAAATTAATGGAGAAACAAGATGCTTCCAAGACAAAGAGGAACTTGGGAAATTCGCAACCACCAATCCAACTCTACAGAGAATACTGCAGGGAATTCTAGAGAGAGAGAAAAGTACTAGGATTCCAGGAATAGTGGCAGAGAGGCCTCAATGAATGGAGCAGAATAAACAAAATAAAGAAGATAAGTGGACAACTGATGGCAAATAAAGAGCATAACAGAAATGAGGCAGAGAAGATTTTATTCAAAACTGATATGATTGATAGTATCAAGTCTAAGAGTATAGGCAACTACACTGAAGATGACAAGACTCTACGATACACATTCTGGTTTGATAACTGTCAGTTTTTGGAGTTCTATACTATATACAAAGTTATGTTTTATTTTGTTATATACTGATATATTCAATTATACTATGCCTGATGATATAGCCAATTCTACTGGAGATAACAAGAGACAACAAAGAAACCATGGTAGAACGATTTGTACAACGGTCTTAAATTTTTTCATTTCATGTGTTTATAGGACTATGTTTTGTTTTGTCTTGCTTTGTTTTGTATTTCTATCCTTTCTATATTAGAGGGAGAAACATGTTAAGACTCATGCATGTGTAGAATTTATAAACAGTTTATGAGAACTGATCTTATGACATATGATGAAATGAACAGATACTCTGAAGAAAAAGAGACACTAAAACATCCAGTGCTGATCCTAGAGTGTCATAATGTGAAACCCAGAAATAGTATTATTCTTTGTTCAGAGTGATGTTAGCCTGCTTGGGTTTATTCTACTTCAACATAATTGAATATATGGATAACTGCATATATGTTTAAGTATATAGGATTGATAACCATATTCCTACGTTTTTGTTGGATAGTTGAACAGAACTAGTTGCAATCTCACTGTCTGAATCTCCACTTTATATGCTCCACTTTAGTATCTTGAATAACTATTTGTAAGAAGACAATCTGTAATCATCAATTAGTGATTTCTTACCATTTATTTTTTTATCTTTGAAATTATGTATTATTTCTATCCGTTTTCTGTTTTGTTTAGTCTTTCTTTAAATTAAATTTTTAAAAAAAAGATACTTCGGGGGCTGGGGATTTAGCTCAGCGGCATAAGCGCCTGCCTTGTAAGCAGGCAGTCGTGAGTTCGATCCCTGGTACCGATAAAAAAGGAAAAAGACAAAAAAATAAATAAATAAATAAATAAAAAAAATAAAAAAATAAAAAAAGATACTTCAGTACCCAGGGCTGATCACGGAGTGTCATGATGTGAAATCCAGCAATACTATTATTCTTTGTTCAGAATGATTTTAACCTGCTTTGGTGTGTTTAATCTAAACATAAATGAAGATATGGATAACTGCATGTATGTTTAAGTGTATAGGATTGACAATCATGTTACCAAGTTTTTGTTGGACAGTTGAACAGAACTGTTTGCAGTCTTGCTGTTTGAATTCCCACTTTACATGTTCCATTTTTGTATCTTGAGCAACTATTTGTAAAACGACAATATGTAAACATCAACTAGTGATTTCTTACTGTTTTTTCTCTGAACGTATATATTATTTCTACCTATTTTCTGTTTTGTTTAGACTTTAAATTTTTAAAAAATACCAATAAATAAATAAATAAAGTAAACAATATTTTACTTTGGTATGTACCAAATTTCTTACCTATTTTATCTGACAACAATTTCTACTGCTGCCCTCTAGGAATCACAAAGGCCCAAGTCACACCTATCAGACAGATAGGACAGCATGCACCCCTCTCTCTGCACTTCTGCCAAAGTTTTTATAATGTTTACAATACTTTACATAGCACAAAAGCTCCACCAGTCACATCATTACTTATCCTCTTTTCTTATACCTTCCCATCAGTCCACTTGAGCCATATTGGCCTACTAGGTGATTTCTGACTATATCACAGGGTAGTGCTTATCTCAGGATAAATTCATCCAATGCTGTCTCTACTGGTACACTCGCCTGCCCTTACACCTACCATATTTAGATAGTGAGATCCCACACTTCTCTGGATCAGGCCCTCAAGGTCTACTCAGCTAAAATAGTAGTTCCTACACTCAGCTCTCTATTTTGTTCTCTGCCTTTTTTTCTTTATAGAATTTATCACAAACAATGTACATACAAGTATTCAACTTACAAATTCATGTATTCTCTTTCTTCCCTCACTTAGAAATGCATATTCCATAAAGGTAAAGGTTTTTGCAGTTTCGTTCACTGCTGCTCCTAAAACAATGCCTGGCAGTTAAACAGTTTTTGGAAATTATGAACAGATATATACACAAAAATATTCATTGGCATTTAACATTTTTCAAGCATGATGCAAACTAAGTACTTTACAGTTAAGAATTCACCAAATATTCACAACAACTTTACTGAAAGACTATCACTATAGTGTTACCTAAAACTATAGTGTTATGTAAGAAATGACTCTAACACAAACACTATAGTGTTTACTAAAGACTATCACTATAAGTTTTTAGGTGAGGAACCCACAACACAGAAAAGGTAACTGCCCGAGGCCACACTAAGAAGTGGCAGAGGCTCAATATGAATTCAGGTCAGTCTGACTCGAGGGCTCTTGCTCTTAACCACCCCCCCCCACACACACACACACAGTCTCTAGATTTCCGATAGGGAGTCAGTTAGGTCATATCATACATTTTAGCTCAAAGTCATAATCTCTAATATGTCTATTTAAAGTAGTATTATAATTTTAAGGCTAACATCCAAATCATAAATCATTCTATAGGTCCCAAGTTTAATTTACTGAACTTTAGAATTTGAAGATTATAGTTTTACAAAATGCTCTCGCATGTTCATTTACTTGCTGTGTTGTGATTCTTGGCTCCAGTGCCTGTGTTTCTCAGCTGAGAAAAGGGACATCACAGAAATTAGCTCCTTCATCTTGTAGTAACTGACAAGACAGAAAAGCCTGCTACATATTTCACTGTTAATAGTATGTGACTCTATGAATTACAACTTAGAAAATGAAAATGGGCTTCCCACTGCTAAATGAGTTTTTTAAAGGGAAAAATTAAAAAAATAAAATAAAAGGAAAAATTCGTTAATACTATTTATATACAAACACAAAGATAAGAATTTTGAAAAGAGTTACAGTTTTTCAAATTACTTTCCACAATAGACACTGTTGATTCCCTACTTCAATTAGACACTGTTGATTCCCTACTTCCCTTCTTATCAGGAGACACTGTTGATTCCTTACTTAACTTCTTAATAGAATCCTTCCCTAACACAACAATATCTACCTAAAGGGATGTTAACACCATACCAAATTAGGGGGCATAATGTGTATAAGGTAATGACCAGGGATTGGTTTAGGAACTAGCATATGACCCAATTCTAGCCAAAAAAGATGTTACAAAAAATGTCTGATTGACATTTTTGGAGAATTTCCTCTCTCCAAAAAAGAGAGGTAGAAGAGGAGATATCTTTCTTCTTCCTTTAGAAGTTATGTATGACTCTAATGTGTGGAAAAACTGCAACCACTTTGCTATTAGCCTAAGGAGGAAGCAATCCTGATGATGAGAAAAATGAGCAATCCACTCATATACGGTTGAACAGGATATGAGTTTTACTGACACTGCTGAACTGTTAAAATTAACCAATCTGAAGCCTATTATATGAGAAGGTAAAGACTTCTATTTCTTAAACCATTCTGAATTAAGTTCTCATGCTTGAAGGTAAAAACATACTAACCAAATATGTTTTTATGAAACATATGCCAGAACTAGTATTAGAAAAGTTTGTGGTTAATTGTACAAATGCTTATTAGAACTTCAACATGAATCACACCACACTAAGTGACCCTGTTATAAAACTGAAAATCAAAAACCCTAGTACAAATGTAAGAAATGACTCTAACACAATGTATTTTTGGCACAAACAACTTGCCTGGCATGGTGGTGCATGCCAGTAATCCCAGCACTCAGGAGGATGAGGCGGAAGATTGCTGCAAGTTAAGAGGGCAGGTGGGGCTGCAAAGTGAGTTCAAGGCCAGCCTGAACTGCATAGTGAAACCCTGTCTCAAAAAAACTAAAAATAAAAATGAAAACCGTATTTAAGATTACATAACTATATGGTCTGGATTTGTCTTCCTGTAACCTCCAACAAGGCTTTCTGGCCAACACATAGAACATCAGACCATTATCAATGGTAGATGAGACTGACTTTAACTTTCTGACCACTACTGGATCACAGGGTAGTTTTCATGATACATACAAAATGGCATATGATCTGACAAGTAGATCACTGCTTCTTTTGTAAACATCAAGAGAGTTCTTATGCATATTTATACACAAGAAACAATATATACAAGCAATTTGAAAACTGATCGTTAATAAGATTTGATGGCTGACCTTACCTTGTTACCACTTACCAAGTCCTATACATTCTAAAATCAATTGGGATTATAGCACATGAGTAAATTAAATATCCATTTGGCCCTGTGCTGTGTAAAACACTAACCTAGTATCTCTGGAAAATTTACTACTCATTCGTAATTCTTCGAAGTTTCAAAAATAACTTTTTTTTTTGCCTTTTTTTTTTTTAAACCGGTACCAGGGATCGAACTCACGACCACGCGCTTGCAAGGCAGGCACTTATGCCACTGAGCTAAATCCCCAGCCCCTCAAAAATAACTCTTAATCCATAAAATCTTGCAAATGACATTAAGTATTACATTTTTACATTATTTCTTTTATTAAAGTACCTGTAAATTTAATGGTCACATGCTTACAATAAATAATATCAATTTTTTTTGAGGCAGGGTGTCACTATATAGTTGAGGCTAACCTTGAACTGTTGGTGGTCCTCTTGCCTCAGTCTCCTAAGTGCTGGGATTATACAGACATGGCAACACTTTTCTTTTTTTTTCTTTTTTTCTTTTTTTTTTTTTTTTGTCTTTTTCGGTACCAGGGATTGAACTCACGACTGCCTGCTTGCAAGACAGGCACTTATGCCGCTGAGCTAAATCCCCAGTCCCCTGGCAACACTTTAAAATTTAAATCACAAATGAAACTTGTTAGGTCCACAGGCCTACTTCATCATTGACTATTTAAAGAGATACAAAAACAGATAAAAAAAAATATGAAATGCAAACCTCAAATAATGTCTTGTTGAGATAAATTATATTCATGAAGTAATTAAATGCTGTAGTGTATGATTCCAAGTCAAAATAACAGACTGCAGCCCTAAGATATAAAGGAGTGCAGTACTGGAACTTATGGTGAAAGTTTTGTTGGGTTTTTTGTTTTAGCTTCTTTGCAGTACTGGGTATTGAATCCAGAGCCTCTTAAATGCTAGGCAAGAGCTCTACCACTGAGCTACATCCTTAGTCCTTTTTTATGCACCAACACACCTAGCGGGACAAAATTTAAGAAGGGAAAGGACAGAGGATATGGCTCAGTGGCACAGCATGTGCCTGACAAGTACAAAGTACTGAATTTAATTCTCCAGTTTAAAAAAAAAAAACACTTTGAAGATGGGGATGAGGTGAGTATATCCTAAGAAAAGTATATATAAAAATGAGAATTAGTGAAGTATAGTCAGGATATTGAGGTAGATGGAAAAGAAATGTACATAGAAGATTAACAATAAATTTATAAATAAAAGGATCATTGTGCAAACTTTAAGAGTATGTCCTCTGCTAGCCAGGCATGCTGGTCTAATGCTTGTAATCCCAGTTCTCTGAAGTCTGGGGCAAGAGGATTACAAAGTAACTAGGTTCAATTCCCAGTACTGAGGGGAAAAAGTCCTCTGCTTTAAAGAAATGGTTGTGGTGTATAATCTCAGCTATTTGGAAGGCGGAGGCAGGAGGATTGCAAGTTTGTGGCCAACCTGGGCAGTTCAGCAAAGTTTTGCCTCAAATAAAAAATAAAAAGGGCCAGGGATACAGTACAGTAGTAGAATGCCCCTGGATTCAATCTCCAGTTTAAAAAAAAAAAATCGCACTTTTAATGAAACCTAGTTGGATAAATTACATGAAAGCGATCACTAATCTTTAAAATAGAACATGTAAAAAATTGACACAGCCTTATATCATTTGATTATTTTATACTACAGTATCATTTTAAAAATGACACTTAGATCATAAAAGAACTATCTTACTAAACAAAGAAGAAGCATGGTATCAAATGAACTATTTTACCATGCTGAAAATGTCAAGTATGTCAGAGTCAGTAAATATGTTTCCCTGAAATAACCCTTCCCTTACGGGGGGAAGGGAGGTAACCAGGAATCGAACTCAGGATCTCATGGTTGCCAGGCAGGCGCTGCACCACTAAATCCCCAGCCCAAAACAACCTTTTCATCTGGCTTCAAAGTTAGAGAAACTTTACCAGCTTGATAACCAAACTACATATTCAGTAACTTCTAGACCACCAGTTCTCAAACTGTGGTCCAGAGTTCCTAAGACACTTTTAGAGAATCAAAATGTCAGAATATTCCATAATATTATGCTATTAAGACATTATGCTACCTTTTTTTTTTTTTTTTTTTTTTGAGACAAGGTCTTGGTACATAGTTCAGGCTGGCCTTGTACTTGCTTATATAGCCCAGTGTGGCCCCAAACTCATGGTGATCCTCCTGCTTCAGCTTCCCAGGTACTGGAATTACAGGTGTGTGCCAACACATTCAGCTTTGTTTTTATCTTTTTTCAACTGCACAGTGGAGTTTTCCATTGGCCATAATTATGTAGTATCTCAGTGGATTCACTGAAGAAGCAGATGTGAATTTAAAGATCTACAGAACTGGATATTAAAGTTATGTGCAAAACCTTAAAATCATGCCAGTCTTCTATTTTTTTGTTTGTTTGTTTTGTTATTTTGGTATGGGGGATCAATCTCACAACCCTGTGCTTGCACTTGCCAGACAGGTGCTTATGCCACTGAACTAAATCCCTAGCCCAAATTTTTTGTTTTTTGAAAAATATAACATTTTAAACAGTTACTGTATAATGATTCATGTTTAAGTAAACATTTCTATAACTTTTGTTTCATTCTAATATAGTAAATATCCAAAGAATCTAAACAAAATTACTGATTACCTCTTTAGGGTCCTCAAAAATTGAGTCTAAAAAGGTTTTTGAAATCAAAAATATTGAGAACCACTCTAATAGACCTTCCTATGTATTTCTATTAAGTAAAATTTTTATTCTCTATATACTGAGATGTTGCTACTCTTAAAATTTTAGAAATTCACCTTGAAAAAAAAAGTTCACAGTCTTCTTTTTTCGAGACACAGTCCTAGTATTCAGTTTAGGCTAACCTTGAACTACGTGTCCAAGGCTGGGTTCGAACTTGTGTGGCTCCTCCTGCCTCAGTTTCCTAAGTGCTGATATTACAGCTGTGCACCACCACATCCTGCCTAAAAATGTCCACAATCTTAAATGAAAATAGTGTCCATGAATTTTTAAAAGGAGTAATTTATTACATTTGCTTAAAATAGCAATATAAAAACTAACGTGCTAAGTTAATAGATAACTATAAATTTGTGCACGCATTTATGCCAGTTGTGTACAGTTCCTATACTGAAAGTGGACTCTTTGAGAGGTCTGTCCACCAAATATTTTGCAATAAAATGATCTCAATTCCCAAATTACAGGAGGATTCACCAAAATGCTTATAAGTAATTCTCAATTCTATAATCTTAACATTTTTAGAATAAGAAGTTATACTGCATCTAAATAGTTTAACATTTCTATAGCTGCTGGAAAACACAAAAACATTAAAACATTAAACCTCATTTAAAAACAATTCTTACACTGTCAGTAAATGATCATAAACCTAACCAATCCATGTAGTTATTAGAAATCTTGAGGATGGGGGCTGGGGATTTAGCTCAGCAGCATAAGCACCTGCCTTGCAAGCAGGCAGTCGTGAGTTCGATCCCTGGTACCGATAAAAACGAAAAAGACCAAAAAAAAAAAAAAAAGAAATCTTAAGGATGCATGACAATGATCATTATTGAAAAACAGGTTTTTAGGCCACTAGAAACAGAAACAAATAAGAACTTTACATTTATGAACCCAGCATAACGGCACACACAATGAAATTCCTCTCCTCAGGAAGGTAAGGCAAGAGGATCACAAGTTTGAGGTCAGCCTGGCAACACAGCAAGACCATAGATCAAAATAAAAATGTCTGTAGCTCAGTGGCAGAACAATTGCCTAGCAAGTTTGAGTCCCTAATTTCAATCTCTAGTACCATTTTGTTTGTTTTTTGAGACAGGCTTTTGCTAAGTAATCCAGACTAGCCTCAAACTTGCAGCAATTCTCCTGCCTCAGTCTTAGTGCTGGGATTCTTCTAGGAATGTGCCAGCATGCCAGGCTCCATTTTTTTAAAAAAGGAATTTTACACTCTGGTTCAGTCTAAAGTTAGTATTTAAAAATATATTTGAAATATACTGGTACTATTACAATTAAAGGGCCCCTATGTAAACATATGTCTAACTCAAAAGCTATTTAAGAGCCAGATATAGTGGTATATGCCTATAATCCCAATACCTAACACTCAGGATGCTGAGGTAGGAGACTTACCATGAGTTCAAGGCCAGCCTAAACTATGTAACAAGACTCGGTCTCAAAAAAAAAGACTTAACTCTAGGCTATTGGCAACAGCCAAGAGAGGTCCAAAGACCCTAAGCAGAAAAACATCTAAAGATTAGAAAAAGTGTTTCTTAGTTATTAACTCAACATATATTGACTATCTACTATTTGTAAGCTCCTGGACAAGCTAAGATGCTTTTCTTTCTTTCTTTCTTTCTTTCTTTCTTTCTTTCTTTCTTTCTTTTTTGTACCAGGGAATCGAATTTATGGCCTCAGGCTTACCAGGGAGGCACTGTGCCACTGAGCTATATCCTGACCCAAGAAGCTTCTAACCAGATGGAAAGATGATTCTTAAAGTCAACTGTGTACAGAAAAGTATACATAAATAAATTCAGATACTACTCTAAACATAATAGAATAAATTTTATCTGAGACGTGCTAGGAGAAGGAGGAAGAGGAATGGAGTGATAGAAGAGAGCAGAAAACATTTATCCAGGCAAAGATGGTATCTGACCTGGATTCTAATATACATGATTTCAACAGGTAAACCCTAGGCATTCCAATGAAAGCCCTCCAAAATGAATATAAAAGCACTAAGGAACAGCAAACACAAAATAGTTTCTACAGATATTACTGTGGACTCGAGGAAAAGAACCAACTGGAAAATTAAGTTGGAAACAAAAATAAAGGGACTTATATCACAATATAAATAATTTAGGCCTTGTTTTTTTCAGTAGGCAAAAGGAAGCCAGTGGGAGATTTTTAAAGCTATTAGAAGAGATAAATAAATAAATAACGCCATTAGAAGATTATTGAAAGGTAAATCCTTGGATGGTACTTTAACATTAAGTAAGTCCCTGACTTACAAACAAGTTCTTCTATCTGGCAGAATTGTTCGGAAGTCGCTCATAAGCCAACAAAGTAAGTCATATACAGTACACCTGTGATGTTCACAACTCAAATGTTCATTAGTTTGAGGACTTACTGTACTGTTGGATAGAGTAAAAATAGGAAAACAGTGTGTTACCACACCAGTACAGACAGAACCACTGCAGAATAATATTTAGGCAATATCAGTACCAGTACAGAATAATAAAGCTGATGTGGTGTGGGAGTTAGGAAAATGATAAGATATAAAACATGCTTGCAACCACTTCACTTGATGATTTACTTATAACTTATTCCCATTAAAAATTCATTGTAGATAAACAATGTCTGAGCATACTCAAGTATGGTTCTTTTTTTAAAAAGCTGTTAGAAATAACCGTATCTATATTAAGGCCTCAAAGTGGACATAAAGAACAGCATACATGTATCTTCATCATTCTGAATAGAATCTCATAATGCACAATTTCATTCAAGAAATAATGTACATGATTTCATCCAAGAAATAATGTTTTAAACTCAAAAGTTTGTTTCCACAGAAAATAAAGTCTGGATCAGGATTTTCCATGCAACCTTATAATATCCCTACATATAACACATTTTTCTGTAACAGTGAGCTTTTCTTAAATTACTTTTGGAAAACTGAATTCAGTATTTTTCTATCAGGCTAATTATTTTTCAACCATTAGTACCTACCTTACATTTTCTCCTCTCCTCATTCACCTCCCCACCCAACAAATTCTCTTTTTATGTCTCAAAGGCAAACTGAATGATACAGTGTGATTCTAAGGCAGTTTAAATATATAAATTTTACAGTTACAGAAACGTGTTAAACTTAGTTTTTATGAAAGAGGTTTCAGTGATACACTAAATTTCTAAGCACATGAATGACAAATGTGCCTGGCAGAAGCAATGCTTCACCATTAGGGTGAAACAAAGGGGAAAACACACAATAGATGGGTGGCAAATCTTACAAACTTTGCAAAACTGAAAAGCTGCATATGGACTGCAATCACAACTATAAAAGGAAATGAACAATCCAAAATAAAGGAAAATTCAAAATCTGAGTCATCAATAAGAGTAAAAAAGGTTTTCTCAACATCAGTTTTAGATTTTAATGAGCAGCATTTAATACTAACTGAAAAAAAGGATATTCACTGTTTGCAAAGACACAGGAAGTATTTCTACATACCTTCTATAGAATAATTATACTTAATTACACTTGCATGGGCTCAAATCCTTTCAAGCATTTCCAAAAATATACAGTCTTATATTAAGTGAGGTTCCCAAATGACACACAATTTCTTCTATAGGCTTGGTAATAAGACTTTTTAAAAACACTTAACGAAATCATCCTCAACAAAAACAAGCAGTCACAAAGGCTCTCTACTTATTCAAAATCATTATATAAAGTACTGTCTGTAACTGCAAACGATTTGAAAATCTGACAGCCAATAACCATAAAATAAGAGGGACTCTAAAAAAGAAAAAAAAAAACTTTTTCGTTTTCCTTTTCTTCCCTTTCACTATCAGATACACAAAATGTCTGTAACAGTCTCAGTCTGTCAGCTCTAAAATATATGTATACAGGAACTATCACATATATGTACATATCAAGTAGTCACAAGAAAGAAGTAGTCTAGCTCTTTTTTTAACTCAAAGAATTGAAGTTATATTAAACTCTATTCCATAAATTAAGTTAAATCAACATAAATTAAACTAATAAAATATTCCACGTAGATCTGAGTCATAGTATTCTAAAATAAAAACCTAAGGCCAGAATATTCAATTCCAGAAAATCACTAACTAGCGTTTAGTTTCTGTAAGAGAAAATGGTAATCTTAAAGTGAATAATCCACATAAGCAACTCAGTTTCGGAAATTAACCGAGATAAAACACAAGGAACCAAAAAATAATAATAATTCTGAGCTCGATCCCTGGTACCGAAAAAAAAAACCACACACACAAGGAACCAAATCACACAAATATATGAAACCACCAGTTTTAAAGAATTCCGAAAGACTGACTTGAATAATAGTATACAGAACATGTCGCAGGTACAAGTCTTTCCTGTGGGGAAGGGAGGGGAAATCGGGTCTTCCCTCCCATCCCCTCCTTCGCAGGACAATGGGACTGGGGTCCTAACTGCAAACTTTAATCGTGTAAGTCAGAAACAGCTTTACTGCAGTTCCTAACTGCAAAGCTCCCCCTCATCCCAAACCCAGTATACCCAAGAACACTTCTGCCCCAAAAACATCACCAAGGTCTTGTTAAACACAAATCAGACCCATCATAAGACTTTTTTTTTCTCCCAAGTACCTGGAGGATCCATTTCAATATAAAATATCAGTTCTGTTGAATAAGGCATCATCACCTCCCTCCAGTCTGCGTCATCGCGGTCCATACTCCACACCGTATTGTACATCGCGCTGTCAGGGGCAGGTCGTCAGGTAATACATAGAAGGCATATATTTTTTTGTCTAATATTTTAAAATCTGAAAAATATATGTGTAAAAGTTCCACAAGGAAACGTACTTCGGGGTTTCTAACGGCTGGTCCAAATCCAGCCAACTACCAGGACCAAGAAGAGAATACGGTCCTCCCTTCTCTCCTACAATACCCAGCAAAATGCCACCCGAACTTTCAAGCTGTAGGAGTTTTTCTCCTCAGAAGGTTAGACTCGCTTGGGGGCCGGAGAACAGTAATATTAAAAAGCGGTTTCCCGAAATCCTTTCACACAACCTCTCTCCAACGAGAAAAAGAAAAGCTCCGCCGTCTCTAAATCTTTCTGAGGAAGCCACTTTTGTGTCCTTCGAAGGGGGGAAAACTAAAAGGGAGGCAAACGCTTTGGAGAAAGCTGGGGATGTGACAAAGGCATAGAAAAAAAAAGGGTTGGGGTCTGCGCTCAAGTTTCGGGGTCCCACTGGTCTGAAGAGCGTTTCCCGCAGGGACCGAGACCCAGGCTCCGTTCCAGACGACTCGGAACCAAAGCTGCCGCAGCCTCAGGGTCGGCGGCCGTCGCGAAGTCCAGTCACTCCGGCTCGGCCGGGCGCTCCCGACCGGTGTGAACAACACCGGCGACGCTGAATCTCCTCATACTCTGCCCTGACTCCAGCCACTAGAGTTTCATTTTAACGGCGCCGAGGGGACATGCTCTCCCGCCCCCTCTACCCCCTCCCGGCACCGCCCAACCGTGTTGGGCAGGGGGGAGTTGCCGGCAACACTACCGCATTTTCACTCTATTCCACTTTAACATACAGGGAGGGTCTGGTGCCTGAGAAACTGTTCACGAAGATGTCTTCCACTCTGGGTTTCAATCTTTCTCGCCTCTCTCTAGAGCTCAACTTCTTAATCAGCAGTCCTCCCTCGCCCTCAGCCTCAATCGGAATGGCACAGTCCGGGCGCAGACCGCCTGCCAGGAGTCAGGGATGAGAGAGAGCTAGCAAACTAAGGAGGAGGAGGAAGGTGGGGGCGAGGTAAGGCTGGTGGTGATTGGCTGATCCCGGTTGCCGGAGCCTGGAGCCTGCGTCTTTTGTCTGCCTAGCTCCGGCACAGGAGCGGGAGACCCTGCGCGCCCCAAGAGAGCCAATCAGGAGATAGCCGGCTCCGGCCGGTGAAGCGGCGATTGGTCAAACTCCAGTTACTAAGCGGGACAAAGGCAGAGGGAGGAAGAAAAGAGGAGGAAAAAAATAGAGAAAAAGAAAAAGAAAGCGCAAACGATGGTTACTGACAGACTGGGCGAGCGCTCGAGGGGCCCAAGCTGCCCAGAGATAGACGAGCCTCCCACCGAGGTTCGGTTCGCCCGCACAAGTGAGGCGGGGGAAGACAAACTGTCTCCGCACCTCTGCCCAGAGCTTGACCGGGGTGGGGGGGTGGGGGGTGAGAGACGCGTGCTGTCACTTGGTGAGGCGCATGCTCTCCTGGGTGATGTTAGGCAGTCTCCAGGCAGAGTCCCTCACAGACCTCTTCATGCTAGAGCTGCCCTCCCCATTCTATGTGACAGGTCGTCCGATAAAGCAGAGGTCGCCAAACCCATATTTGAGAACCATCCCCGCTCAGGGAAAAGATGTGCTAAGAGGCCCTTCCACCGTCCCGGCCATCACCTGAGCCAGTGTCTGCTGCTCTCCAGAGCAGGTAGGCGTTTCTTAGGCATTTGTAGTTCCTCTGAGCTTCCCACCTAAGGACTTTTAAACCCCAGAGTAACTCCCTACACCCGAAATGGTGAGGCATTTCAGCAGGCCATCCGGAATGCTCAAGCTCAAGGAGAAAAAGGAAAAAAATCGTGGAATGACTATGTGTGTGTGATTTGTGAGACAAATCAGCGGTGTTGGAATTTCTTGGCAAAACGACTTTATTCTATTAACCTAACAGACCCTTTTCTCACACACCTGGACCCTCCCTCAAGCTTAAAGCTGTGGGATGAGCTTCGGCGTGAAAATGCCGAAAATTTCCATGCATTTCGGAAAGAGCTAATTAACTTACTAGGGAACACTGAATAGCTAAAAGTAGATTTGCGTCCGGAATTGCCATCCTGCCCTACAATGAAGTCTGAAGAGGCCAAAAACTTCCATTTCCTCTTTACACAGGAGTAACAAAGTCCATTGTGTTTTGAGTTGACAGCCTGATTTAAACCCCTGCAAAACTTCCTATCCCAAGTAGATCTGCTGTATTGTTGTCACATTTCATTATACCTCACCTGGTGGTTCTGCCTGAGTTGAGATAGTTCCCAGGAGAAAACGACAGGCAAAATGTGTATGTACTGAGTAGAGAGTAAGGGGGGGGAAAGCTGATAAGAATGTTTAGACAGTGTTAAGCGGGTTGGGGCGGAGGGACAGGATTCTTCCTTATGTTTCTGATAATACTTTCTTACATTTCTTACAAAGGCAAATCAGAAGCTGGATCAGCTTTGGGAAAGGGCTCATTAATTTTAATCTCCTGAACCATTCCTACAGGTAGAAGATGCTGAAAGATTAATTTGTGGCTGGCTTCTCAGTAGTCTGCACCGTATCTGGGAGCCAGAAGTACTCAAATTGATAACTCAAAAGTGGTTTATTGTTGTTCACAGGTGTTACTAATACTTTCCCAAATAAAATGCGGGTGAAGAGACAAAGTGTAAAAAAGATAATAGTTTTCAGATTTCCACAGCAGCTTTTGAATGGACCATTTTCATCAAGTAGTAATGAGGTTCAAATTTCTAATTCACAGAGCAATCTCCGGGGCTTAATTTGCATCTAAGGTATACTATGCTACTTCTTCACTTTATCTGCCAAATCAGATGCTCAAGATGAGTGCATAGAGCAAATCTATGGTTCAGCCTTGTTACCTAAAATTATATTATCCATATCTCCAATTTAAATAGATATTTGAAGGGGCTGGGGATTTAGCTCAGCGATATAAGCACCTGCCTTGCAAGCAGGCAGTCGTGAATTCGATCCCTGGTACCCATAAAAACGAAAAAGACCAAAAAAAAAAAAAAAAAAAAGAAATAGATATTTGAACAGGAGACCTCCAAAGAATCACACAAATGCAAGGCCATGCTGAACAGAGGGGAAATACGCTTTCTTCAGATGGACTTGTGTCAGCCCTGCCATGCTTGTTAGATAATGCTGGCCTTACTTTCTTTCAACTGAGAAATAGAAATGTTTTAATTGTGTGTGGCTCTTTGGCAAAGGTGGGAAATGTTAGCTTTTTGTCCTGGATCATTTCCATGCTACAGAATTATATTTGGCCTAGGTGTGGATTAAATTCAGCTCTTAAGAACTCAAACTCCTGGGTCATAACCAGCTACTTTGGGAATTGTTTTTTATTTTGTCTTTTAGTTTCATCCTTGTTTTATTTTTAAAGTAGTCTTGAGTAAATCAAAAAATGTTTCTGCCTTGGTTTATGTATCTGTGAAGGAGGATATTGTCTTCAGATTTATACAAGGTACATAGTTTATTGTGAAACTCTCTACAGAAAAAAAAAAAGCCACGTAAGTATTTAGAATAGTACCTTTCTGTAACTCCAAACACACAGGATGTCCTTCATTTTTTCAACTTGGTATGTTTTTGGTATGAAACTATTTAGATATATTCCATTTGCTTCTCTGTATTTCAAAGACAGGTAAAATATTTCTTCGCTTCTCTGAGTATAGGGTATGATCTCAGAGTTCTCTGTGCCAGCAGAATCAACCTGGAACTCAGCCAAAAGTTCATGATCAAAGGTACCATCCCAGCATGCAATATTTTTTAAAACCTTGCAAAATAAACTGGATGTGGTGGCACATGCCTGTAATTCCAGCACTCAAGAGGCTGACACAAGAGGATCATTTCTAGTTCGAGACCAGCTGGACTACTAAGTAAGCTCAAGGCCAGCCTGAACTGCATAATGAGACCTGTCTGAAAAATACAAAGAAAAAAAACTTACAAAATAGAAACATATTTTTTTTTTCCTTTAGGGTTACTTGCTTTGACTCTAGCATTAACTTTAGCTTCTAGGGAGAAATTCTACTGGCCTTAATATCCTGTACTGTTTCCTTTCTCATCATTCTTTCTTGATTACTTGTCTTTTAGTAAGGTCTAGTATCTGCAGCTAAATAAACTTACTTAACAAATGGCACTCCCAGGAAACACTAAAAATTATCAGTTGCAAATTTAAAGGCCTCCCTAGCCACATACTTGGTATAGCAGTAATATATCAAGTTTTGATAGAAAAGCTTGCCTTTGTAGTGTAAAAAGAGCAATGGTGGTAGATCGTCTCAAAAGAGATTTCATTTGGGAATTTGATAGTTATCTCTTGAGTAGCAGTCCCTAAAATTATAATTTTTCTTTTTTTCTCTGAACAACATTCCTTTTTTTGGCATTTGCAATTTCTTTTCTCAACTTTCTTAATTCATTATAGAGTTAATCATATCAGCCCAAGGCACTTAGAAATTTGTAACATTACCTAAATGAGTGGGCTTCATAGAAGTAGCACACCAAGTAGCAGGCGAGCCAGGAATAGAACCAGTCAGCATCTCCCAAGATCCAGCCATGTTGAAACTTAGGGTGCTAAGCAACAAAGCAACGCGCCCTCCTTCCTGGTAAGCAGCTGGGGCGTGAGTGGTTGATGAGTCAGGAAGAGAACCAGTTAGTGTCTCCTGTGAGCCTACTGGTGCACGGGCTGAAAATTAAACATCCCATTGGTATCTCCTGCCCCGTTAGCAATTGGGAGCCAGAAGTCTGAGCATCTCTTGGGAGGATGACCATATGCAATATAGCAAATATTGGGGATTTCCTTCTATCTTCTCTTTGAAGACAAATACTGTTTTCACTGTGTTGCTTTGTTCTGATTGTTTTGCTCTATTCAATAATCTGTTTTGATAGGTTTTATAAAGTTCTGTTTTTAGTTTGATTTTTCTATACCTGATTGAATGAACAACTATTGTGACAATAACAAGATATACTATGGTACTTATTACTGTTATCCCAGTATCCTGCTGTGAAGTTCTGTACCAATTTCACTAATGCAGTCTCAGTTGGCTTTGTTCTGTCTCATTCTGTTGTATTTTACTACCTCAAAATAAAAAATAATAAAAATGTGAAAATACAAAAAGTAGCACACCAGATGATGATAAATTCCTGGGCACAATGTTTGAGGGCTTCCTTAGACCCATCAGCACATGACATAGATCTCCTGTGCCTCAGTCTTTCCCCTTTGGGTCTTTCTTCAAATACAGGGCTCACAAAAGCATATCTTGCTAGCCTAATATGCTTCCTTTTTTTTGATGTCTGCCCTTTCAGCAAAACAGAGACCACCTGAACAATATGTATGCTACTAATACAAATTTTCCCTCCAGCAAAGCAACAGATTTCAGCTTGGCTTTTACCAGAAGGAAGACTGAGCACACTAATGAGGTCCAAATGACAGGAACAATAGTCCAGAATATTTCACAAGGGCAAGAGGCCAACAGGGCCGGTACCTGGGGAGCTCTGTTATTTTATTTAATCTCTATAACCATGAGAAGCACAGTTGTACTTTTATTCTCATTTTACAGATGAGGAAATTAAGACCCAGAGTAGTGAAGGCACTTGTTCAAAGACCTGTAGTCATTTAATAACCCAGCCAAGACTAGGATGCCATGTCACTACTGAAGATTCATTGCCTTTCTCATATGACACAGTCTCTCTCTCTCTCATACATTAACTTGGCAAATGTTTACTGATGCTTCCATATACTAGGGACACAAAAATGAATAAAACAAAATCCTTAAGATTAAGTATAGAATTAATAGAGGAGGAGCCAACATAGGGATAAATAATACAGGCTGTAGCCTGGAGAGACAGAATCCAGAATCGTGATGCTGTATCCCAGCAAGGCAGCCTGTTGCCTTATGGAGAAACAGTGGATAACCTTAGCAGGCCAGACTCATTGGGCTTGCCACAGTCCAAGCATTTTCCACAGGTCTCTGCCAGGCTAGAAGCTGCTAGAGGAAACTGGCAGCAGTTCTGGGTTCTGGGTTTATCCGACCCATCTCCAAAACGGCTCATTGTTTACCTTCTCCCTCTTTCCTAATAACTTTACTCTCTCAGTCTTCTTGAACTCTTTCACTATTGAGTCTTAACCTCACATTCCTCACTGATTGTGTTCTTGTCGTATTGACTTCTAGCTGTGTTCTGCAACAACAGCTGAAATCCATCCTCTGGATTAGGTCTTCTTTTCAAAGTCAATGGAGGAGTTTAACCCACTATCCTACCTTGATATTGGGCCTTGTGGTTGGTATTTCTGCTGGGTTTTCCCAGGACCTTTTAATAAGAACCATATAATAGCTGCCTGAAACTTTATAATATACCTGCCTCTCTGACCTTTATTCTTCCACCGCCACTCCTTCTTTTTTTTTTTTTTTTCTCAAATCCAGACCTTGGGGTAATGATTGCCAGCTAATATCACCTCAGTGAAGTGAATAATCATTCTCCCCTAAAAATATTTACAAGCCCTAAACCCTGAAAGTTCTTAATGTGACCCTATTTAGAAAAGGGAGCTTTGCAGGTATAACTAAAGATAATGAGATCATTCTGAATTTAAGGTGACCTATAGATCTTTTCAAATATGTCTAGCAACACAGAAGATCTGAGACAAACACTCATAGAAGACGCAGTTTGCAGACAGTGGCAGATACTGGAATGCTCCATATTATAAGCCAAAAAGCACCAAGAATTATATGCAACCAACAGAAGCTAAACAAACAGATATGAAGCAGGTTCTCTCCCAAGAGTCTTCAGAAGGAATCAATCCTACCAACTTTTGATTTTTGGATATCTACCTTTCAAAATTATGAAAAAATGCATTCCTGTCATTTTAAACCATCCAGTTGCTAATACATTAAGGTGTCCCTAGGAAATTAAAACAATCATCAACCACCATAATTTTGTTTCAAGTACTGAGGAACTCAGAGAGCACTGGGCTATATATAAAGCCTCAGCTCTCAACCTTTTTTTTTCTTTGATTTTTAAATTTTTATTTGTACATATTTGCAGTATATGATTATTATTCATGTACATAATGCATCTCAAATCATTTCTCCCTTCCCCTCTACCCACTTGGTAATATTTTTTGCCAGCAGGAGATTCATTTATTTATTTTATAAACCTTTATTAAGTTCATTATCATAAACAGACTAACAATAAGGACTTACAGGCCCAAAAAAGTATAAAACACACAAGACAATTAAGCTAAATCAAGTGTTCTTTGAGATACAATGCCCATGCAGAGTTACAATAGCTTTCCCTCCCTATTTTTCCATGTCTGCCCTTTGTTTTGTACTTTATTTATATATATTAGGCTTCTGAAATAAAAGAAACTGCAATAGTTAAGTTTCTGTGCCTGGTTTACGTTAACATTATTGTGTCAAAGTACACTCAGATGACTTGTTTTTACAAGACAAGTCCAAGATTTATATACTCCATTGTATATAAATCCACATTTTCTTTTTTTTATTTTAATTTTTTAAAAATTTTATTTAAAGAAAAAAACCAAAACAGTAAAAGGGTACAAATAATTCAGAATTTCAAAAAAAATAAACAGTAATAAATCACTAGTTGATAGATTACATATTGTCATCTTAGAAATAGTTGTTCAAGTTACAAAAGTAAAGCATACAGAGTGGATGTTCAAACAGTGAGATTGCAAACAGTTGTGTTCAATGATCCAACAAAAACTTAGTAATATGGTCATCTATCTTACACACCTAAACACACTTGCAGTTGTATCCTTTAGAGCACTTTCTTTTCCTCTCTTTTTTACAATAACATTTACACATTTTGGGTTTTATTACTCCCACAGTTCTTATTACTTTTTTTTGGAAGAGAATAAAACCAAATATGGCAAAACAAAGCAGAGTCAGTCAAAACAAAGGATAAACATAGTACATGATATAAAAACAGAATACAAGGTAATCAACAATGGTTACCATAATGCCTCTTGCTACCTTAAAAAGAATTGCCTATATCACCAGGTATAATAAAATTGAACAAAACAGTACAGAACAAAACCAATAAAACCTAAACATTGAAGACATTACAGGACTTCAAAAGAAGATAATAGTCAAACCAGAATGGGCATCATAGTGACTCTTACTGCCTTCAAAATAGTTGCCTACACCCTCAAACTTGATACTATCAAACAAAACAGAATGGAGTAAAATCAGTCAAAACAAGATGGTGAGAGCAATACAGGGCTTCAAATCAAGTTAATAGAAAATCAAAAAAGTTACTATAATATATCCTGCTAATTTTTAAAAATTTTTCCCTTAATAAAAAAATAAATTTAAAAAAAGGGGGGAGATTGAGATCAAAGAGGACATAACAACATAACAATACAGGTCAGAACAGAACAATTTAAACATCATAGTGTTTCACCACAAGATAACCCGACTTAATAGTAGTTACCATAGTGTCTCTTTCCTTGAAATATTTGAGTATAACTTTGTGTACTATAGCATCAAACATATCAAGACAGTGTGAAACCATTCAAGAGGATGAAAGTATTACAGGGTATTTAGAACCAACTAACAGATAATGAACAATGGTTTCTATATTATCTCTTTGCCTATAAAAAATTTTGTTTATACTATCACATATAATATCCAATAAGATACAACATGATAAAAGCAATGGAGACAGAAGAACAACAGTTTGGTTGGATTTCAGAACAAGATGATATTGAATCAGCACTAGCTATTATGATGTCTTGTTTTCTTCAAAATAGTTGTTCATATCATCACGGATAATAATATCAAACAGCCTAGAATAAAACCATTCCAGTTAATGAATGAAAACTTTATAAGGCTTCAAAGCCATATAATGGGGAATCATGATTACCACATACTTTTATGTATTTGAATCATTTCTTACACTAGGGAAAATATTCTGTATTCATACATGTGTGTTTGATTTATTTCACTTATGAATATGGTCTCAAGCTGTGCCCACTTATTTATAAACATCTCAATGTGATCCTTTTTTATAGCTGAGTAGTACTGCATTGTATAAAAATACCACAACTTTTTTTATCCATCCCTCAGTTGGTGGACACTTGGGTTGTTTCCAAGATCTGGTGATTACATATTGTGCTGCTATAAACATGGGTGCACATATATCACTGTGTATGATGCTTTCAGTTCTTCTGGGAAATCCATATTTTCTTTATCCATTCGTCTGTCGACAGACATACAAGCTGCTTCCAAGATTTAGTTATAATGAGCTGTGATACCATAAACAAGAGGAATGCCTCTGTCTGTGTTAATATCATGTCTTTCTCTTTTCAGAAAATATCTAGAAGGAGTACAACTGGATCAAATGGAATTTATAGTTTTAATTTTTTGAAGAATCTCCATACTGATTTCCACAGTGGTTGTATTAATTTATACTCCCACCAACAATGAAGATGCATCTCTCTCTCTCTCTCTTTCTCTCTCTCTCTCTCTCGCTCTCTCTCTCTTTCTCTCTGTCTCTATCTTTTTCCATTTCTCTATTTTCTCCTTAATTCATTTTAAATTTTAACCCCACGGGCAAGATCGACACATTATATACTGATATATTGCATATAATTATCTGGTTTGTTTTACATTTTGTAATATCATCACAAATTTTGTTTTTATGCTTAAAAGTTGCAAATTAAGGGTTAGTTGACATTGTTGTATTATAGGCTGTGTTTGATGCTATTAGTAACACCACAGTCAGAATTGCCACAATTGTTCTAAATAGCTGCTGGCCCTAATATTCCATGACTGAGGTAAGCTAAGGGTCACAGAAAATGCTGTGGCATAATGCCAAACAACCAAGGGCTATGCCAAACAAGTAACACCTTCTTGGCTCCAACAAACTGAAGAGGTCAGATCTTCCAGCAGACTCAAAATCCAAAACCAGCTGCACCTGGGAGATCCCTCAGAAAATTAATCATCACTTAAACGTCCTAAATACCACCAGTGAGAAACCAATCATTGACACCTTACAAGCATCACCCCAGGAATTAAAACTAAAAACTAAAACAAATGAGAAGACTCTTAAACAAGATGCAACCCCTGACATCCAGTTCACCAAAAGCAAATCCAGGGGGCAATGAGGTAGGACAATCAAAAAGCTCCCCACTAGGTCTCTGTGAAGCAGAAACAACAAAACAATTGAATAAGGCTCTAAAAAAATGAAATCAGAAATAAACTCTCAAATAACAACAGAGATTAACAAACTAAACACCATGCTTATCAATGTTAGAGCAAACAGAGACAAAAAAATAGACAAGTTTAACCAAGCTATGGAACCACAGCATAGGAATGAAATGAACTAGTAAAGCAGATTCAAGCAGACATCCAGAAGGAAAGAAATCCCACTGAAAATACTTGAAGCAAGTTCCAACAATGTGAGGACAGGACCTCACATGTTGAAGACAGGCTTGCATGTAGAGATTAGGAAAAGAAAAATTTCATAAAAATAGCAAGGGACAATGAGAAATCAATCCAGAAGTGCTAGATGAGACAAAGAAGAATAATTTAAGATTAATTGGAGTCAATAAACAGGCAAGATATACCACAGATGACATTAAAAACATGCTCATAGACATCATGACACAAAATTTTCCTAGTAGAGAAAAAGAATTTGACACATGGATAAATGAGGAATACAAAATTCAAATTAGCAATGATGAAAAAAATCTATAGCCAGGCATATCACAGTCAAAATTCCAGAAATTCAACATGAGTAGAATGTTAAAAGTTGTTAGAGAAAACAAACAAATCACCTATGAAGGAAAACCCATTCAAATCACAGCTGACTTCTCAGCACAGTACTCCAAGTTCTAAAAGTAAACAACTTTCAACCCAGACTCATATATCCTGCAAAACTATCTTTCAAAATTGATGGAAAAATAACATACCTCCATGACAAAGAACTTCTGAGGAAATTTGTGACCATCAAATCAGCACTCCAAAATGTTTAAAAGGACATTCTACAAAGAGATAGTAAGAACAACAGCTCCATCAGCGCCAACACAAGAAGTCCACCAAGGAAGGCAAACAATTAGAGGAAAGGGAAAAAAAAAAGAGAGAGAGGGAAGCCAACAATAGGAAAATAACATGACAGGATAAGTCAATGCATACCAATTGTAACCTTAAATATTAATGGTTTCAATTCACTAATCAAATGACACAGACTTGCAGAATGGATCAAGAAGCAAGATCCAACTATATGCTGCATACAAGAAACCCTTTTATTTCAAAATGAAATTCATAGATTAAAAATAAAAGAATTGAAAATAATGCTCTATGCAATGGGAATCCAGGAAAAAGCAAGGATAGCTATTCTATTTGCAGATAAACTGAATTTCAAGTCAAGACTGATTTAGAGAGATAAAGAAGGTCGCTACATTCTTGTAAAGGGAACAATTAAAGATGAGATAACAATCATAAATATATATGCAACAAATATCAGTGCACCCAACCGTATAAAACAATTACTATTGGACATGAAAAATCAAATAAGCCCTAATACAATTGTATTTGGAGACTTCAAGACCCCACTGTCACCAAAAGATAGATCAACTAGACAAAAAATCAATAATGAAATATTAGAACTAGGCTGGGGATTTAGCTCAGTGGCATAAGCGCCTGCCTGGCAAGCATGCAGTTGTGAGTTCAATCCCCAGTACCAAAAAAAAAAAAAAAAAGAAAAGAAAAAAGAAAAGAAAGAAAGAAATATTAGAACTAAATTAAACTTTTGAACAAATAGGCTTAGTAGTTGTCTACTGAATGTTCTACCCCACAACATCAGAATATACATTCTTGTCAGCTGCACACAGGATAAAACAGATCATATACTGACTCATAGAACATGCTTAAATAAATGCAAAGAAACTGAAATTATCCCATGCATACTATCACACCACAGTGCAATGAAATTGGAAATCCATGCCAAAGGAAATCACAAGAACTTCATCAACACATGGAAATTAAATAACATTCTAGTGAACAACCAATGGGTCACAGATAAAGACAATTAGTTTTTACAGTTGAGTGGTAAAAACAATTCAACATACCAAAACTGTGGGACACAGTGAAAGCAGGCTGAAAAGGGACATTTATAGCAGTAAATACTCATATGAAGAAAACACAGCGAGCACATATAAACAGTTTAATGTTAAACCTCAAACTTCTAGAAAAGGAAGATCAGGCTAAGCCAAAAGCTCACATGAGGAAAGAAATAACAAAAATCAGAGCAAAAATTAATACACTAGAAACAAGAAAAAAAAACAATCAATTAAGAGTTGATTCTTTTTGGAAGACAGTCATGGTTAAAAAAAAAAAAAGAGTTGATTCTTTGAAAGATTTTTAAAAATTGACAAACACTTGGTCAACCTTACCAAAAACAGGAAGAAAAAAAAAAGACTCTAATCCACATGATTAGGAATAAAAAGGGTGAAATCACAACAGACCATGCAGAAATCCAGAAAATCATCTATACCTACTTTGAAAACTTGTATTCTAACAAGATGTAAAATACAGAAGCAATGGAGATTCTTAGCTCTATATGAATTACCAAAGCTGAATCAAGAAGATATAAAAATCCTAACAATCCAATATCAATAAATGAAATCAAAGATATAATTAAAAACCTATCAAACAAGAAAAGCCCAGACCCTGATGGATTCATTGTTGAATTCTACAACAAATTTAGTCAAGACTTCACATCACCACTTTTCAAAATCTTTAATAACATTGAATGGGAAGCAGTACTCCCAAATTCATTCTTGGAAGCAAACATTACTCTGATTCCAAAAGCAGAAAAGGTCCCAACTAAGAAAGAGAATTACAGGCCAGACTCCCTATTGAACACTGATGTAAAAGTTGTCAATAAGGTCTGGTAAACTGACTGCAGCAAATCGTCAAAAAGATTGTACACCAGAATCAAGTGGGATTCATCCCAGGGATGCAGGGATAGTTCAACATTCGTAAATCAATAAATATAATGTACCATATTAACAGAGCCAAGGACAAAATCGTATGATCATTGCAATAGATACAGAAAAAAGCTTTTGACAAAGTCCAGCTTTCATGCAAAGTCCAGTACTACTATTCATTATTAAAAAAACCCTACAGAAATTGAAATACATGGTCTTTATCTCAATTGAATGAAGGTCATCTATGACAAACCAATAGTCAATGTCATATTAAATCAACAAAAAAGGAAAGTTTTCACTCTAAAAGCAGGAACAAGGGGCTGGGGATTTAGCTCAGTGGCATAAATGCCGTGCAAGAACGTGGTCCTAAGTTCGATCCCTGGTACTGATAAAATCAGGAACAAGCAAAGATGTCCACTATCTCCACTGTTATTCAGCACAGTCCTGGAAACTTTAGCTGGAACAATTAGACAAGAGAAAGGAAAAAAAGAATAAACATAGGAAAGGAAGAAGTTAAACTATCATTATTTGCAGATAACATGATACTCTACATAGAAGACCCCAAAACATTTCTATATTTAACAAAGTCAATAACACAGCTGGTTACAAAACCAACACTCAAAAATCAATAGCCTTCCTGTACACAAGTAACAAACTCACTGAGAGAGAAACCAGGGAATCAGTATCTTTTAAATAGCATCCAAAAAATGAAATACCTAGGAATCACTCTAACAAAGGATGTAAAAGACCTCTACATTGAAAATTACAGTACTCTGAAAAAGAAGACTGAAAAGGATATTAGAAAATGGAGAGATATCCCTTGCTTTTGTGTAGGAAAAAATGACATAGTGAAAATGGCCATACTTCCCAAACTGTTATACAGATTCAATGAAATTCCAATCAAATTCCGATAGCATATGTCACAGAATAGAGAAAACAATCTTAAATTCATCTGGAACCAGAAGAGACCTAGAATAGCTAAGGCAATTCTGGACAACAAAGACAAGACAGAGGTCATCACAATCCCTAACTTGAAATTATACCACAAAGCTACAGTGATAAAAAACAGTAGTACTGGCAAAGAAACAGACCTAAAGATCAATGGAGCAGATCAGAAGATGTAGAAACAACTGCAGACACACTAAGCCATCTTACATTTGACAAAGGTGCCAAACATACTCACTAGAAGAAAGATAACCTCTTTAATAAATGGTGTTGGAAAAATGGCTCTACATATGCCAAAGATTAAAACTAGACCCATATCTTTCATCATACACTAAGCTAAAATCAGAATGCATCAAGGATCTTAATATTAAAACAAAAACATTAAATCTGCTTGAAGACTGTGGTGTAGGCAAAGACTTTATGAACAAAACCCCTATTGCACAAGAACTATCAGAAAGGATCAACAGCTGTTTCCTACCCTACTGAAAAGCTTTGCACAGCAAGACAAACCATCAACAAAGTGACTTGATAGCCCTCAAAGTGGGAGAAAATGTACTATCAAGAACATGTAAAGTACTCAAAAAAAATCAGTCCTCCCTGATTGATAGACCTAATGGGCATCTGAGATGAATACACACTTCTCAGATGAAGAGATACAAACAGCAAATAAATATGTGAAAAAAATGTTCAACATCACTGGTCATTCAAGAGATGCAAATTAAAAGAACACTGAGATTCCACTTCACCCCAGAAAGAAAGGCTAGTATCAAAAAATCAAGCAATAACCAATGCTGGAGGAGAAAAAGGCTGTGGGGAAAAAGGAATCCTTCTCCACTATTGGTGAGAATGCAGACTAGTGCAACTACTATGTAAATCAGTGTAGAGATTTCTCAGATAACTAGGAGTGGAGGTCCCATTCAACCTAGCTATTCCCCTTATTGGCATCTTCCCAAAAGAACTGCACTCATGTATGTAGCAGCACAGTTTTTAATAGCCAGATCTTAGAAACAACCTAAAATGCCCACCAACTGAGGGATAGAAAAAAGATGTGATATTTTTATTCAATGGAGTACTACTTAGCCATAAAGAAGGATAAACTGGAGACTTTTATAGATATAGATAAATGGATACACCTTGAGAACATACTCATTAGTGAAATAAATACACACGTGTAAATATTGTATGGTTTCATTAGTGTGAGAAGCTAAAAGAAAAACATATATGTATATATATATAAAACTAGTTCAGATAGTTATATCACTGATTTCTCTGAGTTCACTGAAGAGAAAGATTTGTGCTGGTGTTGTCAGAACAATTTAATGCAGATATGTTGTGCTCTGGGTGAATGATTTGGGGATGACAATGTGCAATGCATGTACTATTTTTTCTTTTGATTGATATGTTTTGAATTTTTGTTTCTTCTTCTCTCCTTTTTTTTCTTCTTCTTTTTCTTCTTCTTCCTTCTTTTTCTTCTTCTTCTTTTCCTTCTTCTTCTCTCTTCTTTTTCTTCTTCTTTTTCTTTTTCTTCTTCTTTTTCTTCTTCTTCTTCTTCTTCTTCTTCTTCTTCTTCTTCTTCTTCTTCTTCTTCTTCTTCTTCTTCTTCTTCTTTTTCTTCTTCTCATCCTTGAAATAAAATTCATCAGACATAGTGGCTGATGGTTACATGATATGTAACCTCAGCACTTAAGATGCTAAAGCAGGAGGATCACTGTGAGTTTGAGACCAGCCTGGGATACAAAGTGAGCTCAAGGGCAGCCTGAACTGCACAGTAAAGATCCTGTCTCAAAGAGACAAAAGGAAGGAAGAAAGAAAGAAAGAAAGAAAGAAAGAAAGAAAGAAAGAAAGAAAGAAAGAAAGAGAAAGAAAGAAAGAGATGAATTTAGAAAAACTAATAAAAAAATAAAGACCTTAAGGTCAGGTCAATGTGAAGGAGATAAAAGAGAGGGGAATTATTATATACGACACATATCACTATCACTAATGGAATCCTCACTACCTATTGGCTGTGGAATGTTTTTTTCTCTTTCTTACAACTTTAATAAGTAAACTATCCAATAACATTTACTTCTGCCTCTTTTGTGTGTGTGCCTCCTTTTGAAGATTTTATGAAAATGGGAAATGTTACATTCCATGTCGTGAAACAGATTCACAGATCACACTGCTTCAGCTTTATTTGTGTTGTGCTTGTCTACAAATTTTTCTTTTCCCACATTTTACTCATCTCCCTAATCTCATTTGAAGCAAGGGATTCCTCCACCTTTTATCCTCATCCCCTGCAGATGAAATCTCCTTCATAACCTCTTGCTGTTCAGAGCCTATCACCCACAGTACCTTGGTGAGAGAGAGAGAACCATTGGCTCAGTTGCAATCACATGACTTTCAGCGTACTACTCATATTTTGAGACAGCACTCATTTATCAAGTTAAAATTTATTGAAATTAAGGCTCGGAATTTAGCTCAGTGGCTCAAGCACCTGCCTGGTAAGCCATGAGTTTGATTCCTGGTACCAAAAAATAAAAATTTATTGAAATGTTTGCTCATCTTAGGAGCCAAGTATTTAGCTCAGTGGCTTAAGCACCTGCCTAGCAAGCATGAGCTTGTGAGTTCAATCCCTGGTACCAAAAAAAAAGTTTGCTCATCTTGTAAACTCACATGGTTAACTAGTCTCCAGACTAAACCCATTCCCTCAAGATGGGCACTGATGCTTTCTGAGGGTGATGCTTCCATATGACCTAATTATCTCCCACTAGGGAGATTATCTTGTGAACATTCATGAACGAATTGTTCAAAATTCAAAGTTTGCTATAATCTTAAAGGACCATGAGTGCTTCAACTCATGAAACTTTGTCATTCACTGACTCTAATCCTAAGAACCACAGATCTAAATCCAAAATAGCTCTTTTTAATCATTTTCCTCTCATACTTTCAACTGTCCTTTTCTTGCTGTTTTGCTTGTTTGTTTGTTTTTGTTTTGGCTTTGGTTTTTGTTTTTTTTTAGTACTGGGGATCATACTCATGACCTTGAGCTTACCAGGCACTTGAGCCACTGAGCTAAATCCTTGACCCCTTAGAGAGTTTTAAGCAGAGGAATAACATGAACGTATGTAAAATGGATTTAGGAATCATCACAAATTGAAAAGAAAATTTGAAAACTTGGAAAACATAGTTGCAATAATATAGGAAAAAGACATCCTGTGTAGATTTGAGATACACTTAGGAGGAGTAAAAAAGGCCATACTTGGTAAGCAGTTGTTATGATTTATATCTAAATGGCCACTCAAAACTTCATCTACTCCTAGGTGGGGCTTCGTAAAAGTGATTGGATCATGAGAGCTGTGATACTCATCAGTGGATTAGTCCACCGATGAGTCTGAAGCTAAATGTAATGTTGGGAGGATGGGTGGGTACTGGGGATGTGGCCTAAAAAGGTACATCAACCTCCCTCCTCCCTTGTTCACTCTGCTTCCAGCCGTCATGCCATGAGCAGTTTCTCTCTGCCATGTTGCCCTACCTTAGAGCCAGCCAACTGAAATCTCTACTAACTGTAAACCAAAATGAGCCTTTCTTTAGCGTTAAAGTATCAGGTATTGTTTCTCAGCAATGAGAAAAGTAAATAAGACAACAAGCAAGTAATATACCTCCAACCTAAACAATGGAAAGTGTGGGGCTAAGGGTATAGCTCAGTTTTAGAGTGTTCGTCTAGCATGTAAAGAGCCTTGGGTTCAATCCTCATCACTGCAGAGAGAGGGCTTTTATAACTTGCTAGACTAGCTAGGCCCAAGAGGAGTACCTGGGGATATAAATGGATGGGTGATTCATCCTAGTGGATACCTTCTGATACCTGTGGCCAGATCACCATGAAGTCTTCCTTCTCAATGTGTACATGACTTTGCCCCTGGCCATGACTGATGGAACCTAAGCCAAGTAATTTAGACTTTCTTTTCACAAGCACTTGGAAATAATACCTAAAACAAGAATTGGTCTCTTTGGAGATTTGGACTTTTAGAATGGAATCAATCTCTATAAAGTTGAATTTGTCTGCTGTCTACTCTGTGGGCTGAGTTGTAAAGGAAGTCAGTCTTTGGAAAATCAAAGAAAGAGGAAGGGAATGCACTGAAGGGAACGAATACAAAGAATCGAATGGCCAGGTGTAGTGGTACATGCCTTTTATCCCAGCACTCGGGAGGTGGAGTCAGGAGGACTGCTGTGAGTTCATAGTCAGCCTGGAATACATAACAAATTCAGGACCAGAGCCAGACTGAACTACAAAGCAAGCCCCTGTATAAAAAAAGGATAGAATGATTACAACTGCCAAGCAATTTCCTATATTGCTATAGTTTGAACATTGTTGTCCCTCCAAGGTTCAGCTGCTGGAATCTTGATCCTCAACTGTTTTAGTGAGCTTTCCCATTACTGAGACCCAATATACAACACCCACAATTTAAAGGAGGAAAGGTTTAATTTAGTTCACAGTTTGTCCATAATCACCTGGCTCAAAGGCAATGACATCATGGCAGATGGCAATGGGAGAACAAAGACAGCTGAGAGCAAAGCAGAGGACAGTGTCAGACAGAAATGGGTGAGGGAGCATACATAATTTCTGAGGTCATATCTCCATGACCTACCCAGACATACCCAGGAGCATGCTTTAATAATCTGCTAGGCTCAGTCAGCAGCTCCTGAGATGGAATTTAGGAGGCTGTACAAAAAAACAATTCACCCACCTTCTTGGTAAGGCCCTCTGGCACAAGTCAGGAAGAGAACCAGTCAGCGGCTCCCATGAGCCTACTGGTGATCGAGCTGAGCATCTCTTGGAGGATGACTATATGCAATATAGCAAATATGGGGGATTTCCTTCTATCTTCTGTTTGAAAGAAAATGTTGTTTTCACTGTTTTGCTTTGTTCTGATTAATTGTTTTGCCCTATTCAACATTCTGTTTTGATTGGTTTTATAGTGTTCTGTTTTTGGTTTGATTTCACTATACCTGACTGGACAACTATTGTGAAGATAACAAGATATACTATGGTACCTATTACTGTTATACTGGTAACCTGCTGTGAAGTTCTGTAGCAATTTCACTATATTGTCTTGACTGGCTTTGTTCTGTCTTGTTCTGTTGTTGTATTTTTACTACCTTCAAAATAAAATTAAAAAATAATCTCCTAGATCACCTAGTGTGGTGGCATCACCTGATGTAATTCCATCACAAGAAGCTAATGCAGGAAAATTGCCACAAGTTCAAGACAAGTCTGGACTACATAGTTCAAGGGTAGCCTGAACTACATAGTGAGATGCTGCCACAGAAAACAAAAACAGGCCGAACATGGTGGTGCACATCTATAATCCCAGAACTTGGAAGGCTGAAACAAGAGGATTGCTGCAAGTTTAAGGCTGGCCTGTCATGTGCAGTGAAACCTTGTCTCAAAAAAGAAAGAAAGAAAGAAAGAAAGAAAGAAAGAAAGAAAGAAAGAAAGAAAGAAAGACTTGGGAAATAGCTCAAAGTAAAGCATACCTAGGTTCAATCTCTAAGTACCACCACCAGAAAAAAAATCTGCTAGTTGTTTTTTAATCCAATAAAATTGACATATCAAGATTAATGATCACATTTAGTATCATACTATAGAAATACAAAAATAATAGTCTAAACAGATGTATGAGTAGCCAGTTTCAGTGTAACATAATAAACACTTTACAATGCCAAAATGTATAGGTGTCTTTTAATCCAATGAAATTGACATTGCAGACTTTGTGGTCACACCAATATGACAGTATTGAGCAGTGGTAGAACCTTTAAGAAGTAGGCCTAAAAGGTAGGTGCATGCCAGTAATCCTAACACTCAGAGAGGCTAAGGTGGAGGAATCACAAGTTTGATCCCAGCCTGGCCAACTTAATGACTCAGCAAGTCTCAAATACAAAAGGGATAGGGATACAGCTTAATACAGAGGCTCTGGGATCAACCCCCAGTAGCCACCCCCAGACACATACACACAGGTAGGTCCTAGTGGGAGATAATTAGGTCATGGAAGCATCACTCTCAGAAAGCTTCAATACCCATCTTGAGGGAATGGGTTAAGTTTGAAGACTAGTTAACCATGTCAGTAGGTTGTGATATAGTAAATTTGGCTTCCTCAGCTCACTCTCTTGAACATTCTTTTTTTAAAACAAATCAGACTGGCTTTGAATTCACTATGTACCCCAGACTGACCTTGCTGTGATCTTCCCCCTTAGTCTCCTGAGTACTGGGATTATAGGCATGTGCCACCACACCCAGCCATTTGCCATTCTTGCACCTGCTCCCCACATTGTGATACCACCTATCTGCCATGTTATGAAGCAGCATAAGGACTTCACTAGAGGTAGCTATTCACCTTAGGACTTTTCAGCTTCCAAAACCTCTTTATAAAGTACCCAATCTCAGTTATTTTGTTATAACATAAACTATACTGAAACATGAGTCTTGAGCCTCCTAACCTCTGACATTGTTCTTATATTAAGGCAAAATGCACATCTAATAGCCCAAGAGCATAAATAGAGGCATATATACTGTATGTCAAAATACTCTGAAGTTATACATCAAACAAACCATTAAATAAAAAATATTAAGTCACCCTATCTTGCCAAATACAACTTCATGTAAACCTCAAGGACCAGATTCCAATTTAGTATTCAAAGACCCTTAGAATTCTGGAAGAGGCCAGATGTGGTGGCATACACCCATAATCCCAGCACTCAGGAGGTTAAGGCAGGAAGATTGTTATGAGTTCAAGGCCAGCTAAGGCTATAAAGTGGATTCAAGGCTAGCCTGAACTGCATAGTGAGATCCTGTCTCAAAAATACAAGAAGGAGAGGGAGGGAGAGAGAGAGAGAGAGAGACAGAGAGAGAGACAGAGAGAGACACAGACAGAGACAGAGACAGAGACAGAGACAGAGAGACAGAGAGAGACAGAGAGAAAAAGAAAGAAAGGAAGGAAGGAAGGAAGGAAGGAAGGAAGAAAAAGAAAATTCATTTTGGAAGAACATATAGAATGTGGGGGGCACAGAGCAGAAATCTTTCTCTTCCCACCCATGATTGCATCCTGCACTCTGAGATCCTTTTTCGCATGTTCAAGCTCCTTCCATCCAACCTTTGACAGCAGCTATACTGTGACCACCCCTTAGCTCTGAAGATGCCGTATTGACAGTGCTGACTGGTGTTAGGAGAACAGATCTCAGGGAAAGCCCATTCAGTTCCTGGAAACAGGCTATAGGTCATTTGGGACACAGAATTCAAATCTAGGATACTGAGCAGTCTAACAAGAGGAAAATGAGGAGTCTGGGTGAAGAAATCCCTTTGGCCGCATCGATTTCCCATCCAAAGGGAAGAAGTGGGCTCCAGAGAAGGACTAAAATAAGGCCCTCTAAGCATGGAGCCCCAACAAAGTCTCCTTATTCTTTGGGTCTAATGGAATCTCTTTGTACAGATTAAGCAGTCTCTATTTAGATTCCGTTACTCACAACACAAGATTTTCTAGACCCCTGCCTTTACCCTCAGATCCTGTGCAGTTTGCTTTCTCCATTCCTCAAGAGACCTAGAGTACTGCCTTTAGGAGGGCTTCCTCATGAACCATAAAACCTACCAAGTATACCAAAAATGCTAGGACAGCCTGAGTCAAATAGCTCACCAAAGTTACCAAGGCCTCCAGAATTCCAAGAAGTGAGGAAAGTGACTTCCTTCTGGATTTTAAGCTAACTTCTGAATTGGTGCCCTGAGTCTGCTCTGGTGATGTCAAGTTAGAACACTAACTTCTACAGTCCTGGAAAAGTTTTCACAAACATCACAATTGTTTCCAATTTTCTATAATTTATAGAATGAGATCAGTTGTCTGAAGATATTCTGGATCTGAGGTGTAGGTTGATAGTGTAGCACATGGTTAACATGCCTCTGGGTTTAATCCCCAGTAATAATAGTAATTATAATAATGATTATTGGGATCTTCTCACAACCTATGCTTATCCCTTATGTTATAGTACATGTCATTACATTTTACTGAGATCAAGCACAATTATTGAAGTTGTAAAGGGACTATTTCAAGCTCAAACTTCTCCTATGGTCCAGTATCACTGTTGTAATAGCATGACTTTTCAGTTGCAAATGACCAAAAACTATATTAAGTCAAATAACATGGTTTTCTCATTTCAGGAACCATATGTAAAGGTGCTTAAACAGTGTTAGCAGGAATCAGACTTATTCCCTTTGATATTTCCCTAGGTGATATAAAGGATAGACCCAGAAGCTCCAGTCTTACACTCTCCCCAGTAAGCAATTCCATCACCACAAGTTTCTCCATATGGTTGCAGAAACATTCTACAAGTGGAATCTCATTATCCTACCTCGGTCTTATATTCATCCATGAGCAAATTGCTGGGTCCAATTAGAACATCCTAATTATCTAGACCTTAGTCACCTCCAGAAGCAGAGTAAGACGGTCAGCTACAAAGATTGAAAATTAGGGAAAGCAAGTTATTTAAAGAAAGTTTAGGCAGACTAAAAACATGTTCAGTGAAAGGCTGAGGCAGGAGAATTGCTGCAAATCTGAGGCCAAGCCTGGGCTACAACTTTGAGGCTATAGCGAGACTGCATCCAGTACATTTGAAGAGCCTTTATGCACTTCCAAGATTTCAGAGAGAGAGGGAGATACCTATATATATAAATATATAAATGAATAAATAAATAAGGATATAAATGATTAAATAAACCTTTCCATATAAACTGAAATCAACCTCTGCACATTAATATCTATTCTTGAACCCCTTAACCTTTCATGCTGATGGACGAATACAAAATAAGTCCACCCTGTTTACGCTTTCTGTAGTTGCGTGGATTTTATAATACTGCTGTGTCATTTAGTGCTGCAAACAACTGACTCCATAGGAAGTGCCTAAGCTATCCTCTGTATGGAACCCCAGTGTTTTGGACTATTTTGGAATATCTATTGAGAGCCAGCAAAAGCACACAAACTCAGAATTTACCCGTATTTTTTGTTTATTTGTTTTATTTTGTTTTGTTTTTCACCATTAGAAACAGAAATCTAGCTAGGCACTGTGGTACATGCCTGTAATTTGAGCACTCTGGGAGACTGAGGCAGGAGGACTATAAGCCTTGGAAACTTAGTAACTTAGGAAGACCCTGTCTCAAAATAAAAAAATTTTTAAAAAGGGCTAGAGGGACTTCTGGGAAGATGGCAGAGCAGTAAGTTATAGAGAAAACAGCCTCTCTGAGAGTCACCATCCACCAAGATGCTAGAATATAGAATCATGAGGAAGACAAAAAGGAAGGAAGTGGATCCCCTGAACTCAGAAAGAATCTGAAGTGTGAATTGAAGCCCACAGAGAGAGTAAAAAGAAAAATTCAAAAAAGAAAGTGGTATCTGGTGATACCATCACCCTGAGCTGCACTCACTGCACCAGAGGAACTTTTGGAACCTAGAGATGCACAGTCACAATGGTGGTGGTGGTGACTGGTGACCCCAGAGGCCACTGCAGAGAGATGCAGCAGTGGAGAGAATCCCCAGATTTAAAGGACTGCACTGGCTAGCAGTGAATGCAGAAGACTTAGTCCTCCCATGGAAGACCATGATTAGCCAGGAGCCATTTTGGAGACAGGCCTGATAAGCCCAAAACCCAGAACTTCTGCCGGCTTCCTCCAGCAACTCCTAGCTGGGCACAGACCTGTGGAATTGTTTGGACTGTGGAAAGCCAAATGAGTCTGGTCTTAGGGCAGGCCTACTCAGGTTGTCTACTTAGAGCAACAGCTAGCTTGCTGGAATACAGTGTCACAATTCAGGGCTCTGTCTCCACAGAATGTCTATAAGTGAACCCAGAAAAAATCCTGGAAGTAGACTCTTGGTTTTTCTGTTTTGTTTTGTGATTTTATTTCTCTCTCTTTTTTCTTTTCTTGTTTGTTTCTTTTGTTTATTTTATTCAGTTTTATCATTTCTGTTGCTCTTCCATTGTTTTTTTTTTTTTTTTAATGAGTGTGAGAGTGGTTCCTGTCCTCTTTGTGGGTGTGGTTCTCTTTTGTTCTGCCTTTTAGCTCTTCCACCTTTCTTTTTTTTCAATCTTCTGTACCAGTTTCCCCAAGTTTGTCCTCCAACCTTAGCTGTAATTTCTTTCTCTTTCGACTTCTTCATTTTCTCTTTAATCCATTTTAAGTTTTAATCTTAAGTATAAAATTGGCATATTATGCACTTACATATTGCATATAATTATCTAGTTTGTTTTGCATTTTGTTATATAATCACAAATCTAGTTCATACACTTAAAGTTGCAATTTTTTTTTTATTGGTACCGGGGATCAAACTCACCACCACAGGCTCACAAGGCAGGCGCTTATGCTGCTGAGCTAAATACCCAGCCCCAAAAGTTGCAAATTAAGGAGTCTGGGAAGGTGGTGGAACAGTAAGCAGCAGAGTAAACAGCCTCTCTGAGAGAAACAGCCCAGAAGGTAGAATATAGCATTCTGGAGAAGACAAGAAGGAAGGAAATGGGTCCCCTCGACCCAGGAAGAACCTAAAGCGAGAATTGAAGCCCACAGAGAAAATTAAAAAAGAAAAAAAAAAAAAAAAAACTTTAACAGAAGGCAGTAGCTGGTGATGCTTTCACCCAGAGCCAGAACCACCATGAGAGAAACGATGTTGAAATCCAGGGATGCACAGTCACAGTGAAGCTGGTAGCTGGCAAGCCTGAAGGCCTCAGTGAGGAGACACTGGCAAAAGGGAGTAGCAGACTGGAGAATTGCACTGGCTGGTGGTGAGTGTGGGGGACTCAGCCCTCCTGCAGGAGTGGGCGATTGGCCGGGTGCCATTTTGGAATCTAGCAGGATAAACCCAGAGCCAATAACTGAAGCCAGTTTCATTCAGCCCCTCCTACCTTGGAGCAGACTGGTAGAAATTGCTTGGGCTGAGCCCCACTCCTGTCCAAAATCCAACAGCCATCACCAAGGCTTCCCTAAAGCTATCCCAAATCAGCTCCACCCAGCTGTGTGTTCTATACCTGGTGAGGGCTCCCTGCAGTTAACCAGCCCAAGGAGGAAGACACCAGCCAGTCCCACCCCTGCTTGCACTCCACCAGCTACCAATAGCACTACAACAATGCACCCAGTGGTCACCATCAGATATCCCTAGCCAACACAGGCTAGGAAAACCAAAGTCTCACTTCAGAGAAATTATAGCCAACACAAGAAGTGCCAGGTACCCCACTATCTACTTGTCCAGAAAAAACCAGGAATGTGACAAGGGGAAGAAGCAAAAGGCAGTCTCTGGCTTTCAGTCTAAGCAGTACTGGTCCAGAAGATGTAAACACAGAAGAGATCTGGAGTCACACACCTTAAGTTTCTGAAGCAACAGCAACTGAAATAAAGAAAAAAACAAGAGGCTATAAAAGAACTTAGAACAGATATATCTCAGATAAAAGAAGAAATGAGAAACTAAAGATAGACTATCAAACCTTGAAGACAAGTTTGCAGCTAGCAATCATGAAAGGAAAGAGCTCTTAAAAATTAACAAGGAACCAGGAAGTAACAATACAAAGGCTACAAGACAACAAAAGGAAGTATAACTTAAGAATAAAAAATGTGAATGAAGAAGCAGGGGTAAACACAAATGAAATACAAAGGCTATTTACAGAAATAATTAAAGAAAACTTCCCAAGCATAGGAAAAGGAAATGATATTCAGATAAGTGAGACATACAGAACTCCAGCTAGCTATAACCAAAATAGATCTACACTCAGGCATATAATAAACAAGATTCCAGAAATTCAACACAAGAACAGAATATTAAAATCTGTAAGGGAAAAGAAAGATCACCTATAAAGGAAAACCCATCAGAATCATGACAGACTTCTCAACACAAACCATCAAATCAAGAAAAGCTTGGAATGAAGTATTCCAAGTCCTGAAAGAAAATAACCTCTAACCCAGATTGATGTAGGCTGCAAAACTGTCTTTCAAAATTAATGGAGAACGGGGCTGGGGATTTAGCTCAGCGGCATAAGCACCTGCCTTGCAAGCAGGCAGTCGTGAGTTCGATCCCCAGTACCGATAAAAAGGAAAAAGACCCAAAAAAAATAAATAAATAAATAAATAATGGAGAAACAACATGCTTCCACAACCAAGAGGAAGTGAAGGAGTTCAGACCACCAAACCAACCCTATAAAAATTACTGAAGTACATTCTAGAGAGAGAAAAAAGACCATGGTTTCAGAAAGTGGCAGAGGGGGCTCACTGAATGGGGCAGACATTGGAATGAAGGGGAAAGGTAGACAAACAATGGCAGAAAAATAGCATGGCAGAGATGAGGCAGAGAAGTTTGGACATAGTCACTAATATAGATGGCCTTGATTCACCAATAAAAAGAAACACAGGCAGAGTGGATCAGGACCTAGGGTCCATGTAATATGCTTTATATAAGAAATACATTTAACCCAAAAGGGGGTTTATAGACTGAAAGTGAAGATCAGAAAACAATGCTCTAGTGACAGGGAACCAGAAAAAAAGTGGGGGTAAATTTTTTTTTATTTTAAAGAGAATAAAACAAAAGAGAACAGAACAAAACAAATCAGAACAGAACAATGCAAGCAACACAGCACTTCACAACAAGACAACCAGATATCAACAGTTGCTACCATAATGTCTTTTTTCTTCAAAATAGTTGACTATACCTTCATACACAATAGTAGCAGACATAATAAAACAGTATATAACCATCCAAAGGAATGAAAGCATTACATGACTTCAAAACCAGATAACAGAAAATGAACAATGGTTACTATGATATCACATTTTCCTTAAAAAAATTGTCTATACCATCACACATAATAAAATCAAATAAAACACAACAGGATAGAACCAATCAAAACAGAAGAACAAAAGAGTGGTAGGACTTCAAAACAAGATGACAGTAAATCAGCAATGGCTGCCATAATGTCTTGTTTTCTTCAAAACAGCTGTTCATACCATCACACATAATAAAATCAAACAAAACAGAATAAAACCAATGAATGAAAGCATTATAAGACTTCAAGGCAATATAAAATTGAACCATGATTACGATAAAATATCCTATTACATTCAAAATAGCTGCCCCTACCATCTGACAGCATAAAGTCTAACAAAACAAGACAAAACAAAGCCAAACTTAACAAAATTAAGTAAACAATGTGAGAGTTTCAAGATAAGACAATAAGAAATTGACAGTAGATTCCACCTTTTCCTCCCTGGTGTTTCCACCTCTTTGCTCTTACATTATCTATTTTGCTTTTGGATTTCATTAACTCCTCCTGTTTCTTATGCTAGGGTTCACGAGTATGAATTTGAACTGTTTTCAGCCATGAACATGATCTCCAATTGTGTCTATTTACCTACTGGAGCCTTGAGATTATTCTATTTTATAGCTGGGTAACTTTCCACTGCATGAAAATATCATATCTTTCTTATCCATTCTGCAGTTAATGGACAAATTACTCTTGCTTTTCTTGTTTTGTTTTGTTTTGTTTTGTTTTTGGTCTCCTGCCACATGGAACAATTATTTTCTCTCCTTTGATTATCAGTCTATGAATTTCCTTTCCAGTTAGATGTATTTCTTGTATAGAGTATATCAATGGATTCTTGATCCACTCTCCGTTTATTTTCATTGCATACCTTAGGCCATTTATGTTAATGGTTACAACCAGTATACATTGGTTTGTCTCTGCCTTGCTATCTCCTGTTGTTAGTCCTCCACTTTTCCTTTTCATTCAATTGCCTGTCTTATTTGGTCACCCTCCTCTGCTGTTGTTCTGGAACCATGGTCATCTTTATCTCTCTCCAGAATACTCTTTAGCACTCTCTGTAGGGTTGGTTTGGTAGTCATGAACTCCTTCAGTTGTTCTTTATCATGGGAGTATATTACTTTTCCACCAATTTTTTTTTTTTGTCTTTTTCATTTTTATCAGTACCGGGTTTTCCACCAATTTTGAAAAATAGTTTTTCAGGATAGATTAATCTGGGTTGGAAGTTGTTTTCTTTTAGGGCTTGAAACACTTCAAACTCTTCTTGACTTGATAGTCTGTGTTGACAAGCCTGCTGTGATTCTGATTGGTTTTCCTTTACAGGTGATCTGTTTCTTTTCTCTAACAGCTTCTTGTTCTTCTGCTGAATTTCTAGGATCTTGATTATTATGTCTGGGTGTAGATTTACTTTGGTTATGGCTAGTTGGAGTCCTATATACCTCACTTATCTGCATGCCAAATCCATTTTCCATGTTTGGGAAGTTTTCTTCTATTACTTCTGTGAATATCCTTTTAATTTCATTTGTGTTGACCCTTGCTTCTTCATTGATACCTATCACTCTTAAATTATGCTTCTTATTTGTTAATTAGTTATTTCCTGATTCCATGTTATTTTTAAGAGATCTTTTCTTTCATGATCACTAGCTGCACTCCTGTCTTCAAGGTTTGAAAGTCTCTTTAAAGTCTCTTTCAAGCAGTTTTGCCAGCTTTTGATTGAAATTAATTTCCTGCATCTCTTTTTAAAGCTGTTTCATGCATTGTAATTCCTTTCTACATTCATTCAAGGTTTCCCTCATTTTCTTATGCTGTTCTTTATTGTCTACATCTTCTTTAGGCCTGCTAAACAGTTCTTTCAGTATGTTTGTGATTTCTTATTTTACCTGAGACATTATTTCTGATTTGACTGCTTTTACAGTCTCATGAAGTTGTTTCCTTACTTCAGTTGCTATCCTCTCAGAGATTTTGGGTGTGCCACTTCTGTTTTCTTCCATGACAGTCTCTCCCAGACTTGTTTTCTTCCATGACAGTATCTCCCAAACTTATTCTGTGTGGGCTACAGGTCTGAGTTTATCTTTTGCTCCTTCATCTTGACATTCTCCTGAGTTCCTCCCAACAAGCAGGTGGTGGGGCCTCAGGCGCTTCCCACGTTGGATGCCCCTAGATAATGTATGGGAACATGACAGGCACCTGGGTTCCTCTAATTCCAGATTTACAGGGAGGTAACAGGGTGTGGAGCGGGCTTCTCCAGAGCTATGCAGCTACACTAGGGCCTCACTGACAATCAGGGGTACATGTAGATGGGGCTGCTTCTCTCAGCCTATGTGTCTGCACTGGGACTCTGACAATGGTGGCAGACACACAAGGGTGTGTTTGTCTGATTCTGCTAGTTGGTGATGCTGCCTGAGGGAATGGTGGCCTATGGATGCACAAGGCTTACCTGGCTGTATGACCCTGCATCTGCTGGCTGATTGCAAGAAGGAGCCTTCTGGTGGCAGCTTCCTGAAGGTGAAGGTGGATCTGCTGGTTCTCTCTGCCCATACTGGCCACCTGTAGGATGAGGCCTTTTAGTGGCAGTGCACAACAGGCAGAGGTGGTTCTGTCTGTCTCCTTCAGCCTGTGTTGAGTTTTCTGGAGGAAAGAGTCTTCCGGTGACAACACCCATCAGTCAGAGGTGGGGCTTCTTTTGGTTCTTTTTGCCCATGTTGGGTGCATGGAGGAAGGGGCCTTCTGATGGTGGTCACCATGACACTTTTATACAATGGAAAATTACTCAGCTAATAAAGAAAGAAACCTGGAGGCTCTTGTAGGTAAATGGATACAATTTGAGATCATTCTTAGGGGTAAAAAGGTTCAGACTCACTTAGGTGAATAGCAGATGGCCTCTCATATAAAAACTAATAGAGTTAGTGGGATCCAAAATGTGCAATACATCCTATGAAAATGAAAGGGAAGGAATTGTCTAAAAAGGGAAAGCAGTAGCCATTTTTCTCTATTAGCCATTTTCATCTATTATCATGATTTGAAACCTATATTGTTTTCATTGTTCTGTTTGATTTTATTCTGTTTCAGTTAGTCTACATGTATTAGATTTGATGGTATGGACAGCTTTTCCAAAGATAGCAGGATATATTTTGGTGACCATTTTTGATTTCCTATTAACTTAATTTGAAGCCCTGTATTGCTTTCATTGTTTTATTTTGACTGATTTTATTCTGTTCTGTTTTGTTTGATAGTATCAAGTCTGATGGTATAAACAACTACTTTGAAGACAATAAGATACACTATGGTATCCATTTTGGTTTGACTATTATCTTTTTTTTTTTTTTTTCTTTTTTGAGATGGGGTCTTGATATGCAGTTCAGACTGGCCTTGAGCTCACTTTGTAGCCCAGGCTGGTCTCGAACTCACAATGATCCTCTCACCTCAGCCTCCTGAGTCCTGGGATTACAGGCGTGAGCCACCACACCTAGCTGGTTTTTATCTTCTTTTAAAGTCCTATAATGTCTCCAATGTTTTGTCTTTATTGGTTTTGTTCTGTACTGTTTTGTTCAATTTTATTATGTCTGATGATACGGACAATTCTTTTGAAGATAACAAGAGGTACTATGGTAGCCATTGTTGATCTCCTTGTATTTTCTTTTAAAATCATGTACCATGTTCATCTTTTTTGTTTTGATTGACTCTATTTTGTTTTGTCTCATTTGGTTTTATTCTTTTCAAAATAAAAAAAGTTGCAAATTAAGAGTTAGCGCAGTCTGTTTCTTTCTGGGCTATTTAAGGCTATTGGTACCCCTACAGCTAGAATTGACATAATTGTTCTAAACAGCTGCTGGCCCTGATAATCCATGACTGAGATTAGCTAAGGGTCACAGAAAATACTGTGGCACAGTGCCAAAGAGCCAGGGACTAGGCCAAATGAGCAACAACTTCTCATCTCTAACAAACTAGAGAGATAAGATCTTCCAACAGATTCAAAACCCAAAAACTAGCTACACCTGGAAGATTCCTCAGAGAAGTAATCATCACCTAAGTGTCCTAGATATCACCAATAAAGCAATCCACCAAGAGCAACTTACAAGCCTTATCCCAGGAATTAAACTAAAAAAGAAAACAAATGAGAAGACACTTAAACAAGATGCAATCCCAGACATCCAGTTCACCAAAAGCAAATCCAGGGGGCAATAAAGTGGGACAGTCTGAAAGCCCCTCACCAGTTAAGTGCCCATATCAGCAAAACAGAGCAAGCACATATAAACAACTTAATGTTGAACCTCAAATTTCTAGAAAAAGAACAGGCTAAACCAAAAGCTCATACAAGTGAGAAAATTATAAAGACCAGAGCAGAAATTAACACTCTAGAGACTTAAAAACAATACAAAGAATCAATTCTTTGAAAGACTAAATAAAATTGACAAACCCTTAGCCAACCTTGTCAAAAATAGGAAAGAAAAGACTCAAATCCACATAACTAGGAATGAAAAGGGTGAAATCACAACAGACTCTGAAGAAATCCAGAAAATCATCTCTACCTACTTTGAAAATGAGTATTCTAACAACATGGAAAATACAGAAGAAATGGAGAGATTCCTAGATACATATGAATTACCAAAGCTGAATCAAGAAGATAGAAAAGTCCTTTATGTCTCTTTCAGAATAGACAAGAGTCAGTGAACCTGCAAGCTTCTTTTACTGGTAGGGTGGGTATAGAGTTTTTTTTAACCTCTGCTTTAGGGAACCTCAGGGAGCCATTCTTGTTCCTCATTTTTGGTACCAGAGATCAAACTTGCAACCTTGCACTTGCCAGGCAGGTACTTACACAACTGAGCTAAATCCTTGGCTGACATAAAAATCCTAAATAACCCAATATCAACAAATGAAATTGAAGATGTAATTAAAATTATATCTTCTATTAACAAAGAAAAGTCCTGATTACTCAAGGACTGCAAAGGAAGAGAACCAGACCTCACAAGAAAGTGATCCTTGCCTGGAAAATAGCACCATGAACAGGCTGCTGCCAGAGAGGGGATGGCCATACTCAAGCCTCTCTCTGTGAGTCAGTTTCATTCATAGACATCAGGGAGAGAGAAACAAGCCTCACAAGGAGGTGATCCCCACCTGGAAACCAGCACCATGCACATACTACTGCCAGTGGGGGGACAGCCAGACCCAAGCCTCTCTCCATGAGTCAGTACCATTTGTGGATTGTGAAAGAAGAGAACAGGCCTCACCAGGAAGTGATCTCCACCTGGAAACCATATCATTTTCATTGTTTTGTTGGGTTGGGTTTTATTCTCTTTTGTTTTGTCTGATAATGTTAAATTTGATGGCAAGAGCAGCTATTTAAAAGATAGCAAGATACATTATGATAGCCATTTTGGATTTGCTATTAGCTTGTTTTGAAGTCCTTTACTTCATTCATTGTTTAATTGTTTTGTTTTTATCATTTCTATTCTATTCTGTTTAATTTTTACTATGTGCAAAGGTATCTGTAGCTATTTTGAAGACAATAAAAGGCATTATGGTAATTATTATAGATTTCATAAGGTTTTGAAGTCCTGAATCACCTATACTGATTTATTTGATTGGTTTTATTCTGTTTTATTTTCCTTGGTTTTATCCTTTTTCAAATTAAAAAAAAAAAAAAGGTAATCCTACCCCTGATGGATTCACTGCGGAATTCTACAGGAAATTTAGTCAAGATCTCACACCACAATTTCTCAGAGAAAACTCTTTAATGAAATTGAAAGGGAAGCAATACTCCCAAATTTGTTCCTGTAAACAAGCATTACGCTGATATCAAAACCAGAGAAGGACCCAACTAAGAAAGAGAATTACAGGCCAAACTCCCTAATGAATATTGATGCAAAAATCCTCAATAAGATTTTGGCAAACAGACTGCAGCATATCATCAAAAGGTTTTATACCATGGTAAACTGGGATTCATTCCAAGGAATCAGGGATTGTTCAGTACATGTAAATTCATAAACATAATGTACTATATTAACAGAGCCAAGGACAAAAATCATACAATCATTTCAATAGATACAGCTTTTGACAAAATCCAGCACTCATTCATGGTAAAAACTCTACAGAAAATTGTAATAGATGATTTTTATTCCAATCTGATAAAGAAAAAAACAAAAATTTCTCTCTAAAATCAGGAACAAGACAAAGATATCCACTGTCTCCACTCTTACTCAGCATAGTCCTGGAAACTAGCTGAAGTAATTAGACAACAGAAAGAAATAAAAGGAGTAAAGATAGGAAAGGAAGAATTTAAACTATCATTATTTGCATATGACATGAATCTCTACTTAGAAAACCACAAAAACGCCAACAAAACACTTATAGATTCTACAAGCAAATTCAGTAACACAACTGGTTACAAAGCCAACACTCAAAAATCAGTAGCCTTTCTGTACACAAATAACAAACATTCAGAGAGAAATCAGGGAAGCAATGCCTTTTACAATAGAATCCAAAAAAATGAAATACTTAGGAATCAATATAACAAAGGATGTAGAAGAACTCTACACTGAAAACTACAGTATTCTGAAAAAGGAGATTGAAGAGGATATTAGAAAATGGAGAGACATCCCATGCTCTTGGGCAGGAAAAACCAACATAGTGAAAATGGCCATAACTGTAATACGAATCCAGTGCAATCCCAATCAAAATTCCAATAGCATATGTCACAGAATTAGAGAAAACAATCCTAAAATTCATCTGGAACCAGAAAAGACCTAGAATAGCAAATCCTGGGCATCAAAGACAAAAGTATCAAAGACAAAGGGGCCATCACAATCCCTGACTTGAAATTATCCTATAAAGCTACTGTGATAAAAAAAAAGTGTGGTATTGGCAAAGAAAAAGATCTAAAGATCAATGGGATAGATTAGAAGATGCAAAAACAACTGCAGACATGCTAAGCCATCTTATGTTTGTCACAGATGCCAAACACATTCACTGGAAGGAAAATAGCCTCTTTAATAAATGGTGCTGGTACAACTGACTCTACACATGTCAAAGGTTAAATCTAGACCCATATCTTTCACCATGTCTAAGCCAAAATCAGAATGCATCAAGGATCTTAATGTTAAAACAGAAACATTAAATCTGCTGGAAGACAGAGTAAATAAAACTCTTGAAGACTGGTGTAAGCAAAGACTTTATGAACAAAACCCAGATTGTACAGGAACTATCACAGAGGATCAACAACTGGGATCTCTCCCTATGAAAAGCATTTGTACAGCAAAAGCAATCACCAACAGAGTGAAGAGACAACCCGCAACATGGGAGAAAATGCTCGCCAGCTGTTCCTCACACAATGGATTATTATTGAGGACATATTAAAAAAAAAAAAAAAACTCAAAAAAATCAGTCCTCCCTGATTTATAGACCCAATCCAAAAATGAGCATCTGAGATGAATACACACTTCTTAGATGAAGAAATACAAATAGAAAATAAATATGTGAAAAAATATGCTGCTTACCCTACACTCATGATCCTTTGTCAACATTTCATTTGTGGTGAAAGACAAAAGTTTCTAGTATGGTCTGTCCATGATAGATAGCTTTTCTTTAAACCTTTTAAACTTTTTTTTTCTTTTTTTTTATTTAAAGAAAAGGAAACAAAAGAATACATGGAGATAAAAAAAAAAGGGTAGAAATAATACAAACTTACAGAAAAACAAATGGTAAGAAATTGCTGGTTGATAAGTTACACATTGTCATCTTAGAAATAGCTGTTCATGTTATAGAATTAAAGTATTTAGAATGACATTCATAAAGTGACACTACAAACCATTCTGCTCTATGATCGAACAAAAGCTCAGTAATATGGTTATCAGTCCTACACATTTGTTTTACATCTCAAAGAGGGTAAGATTAAACATATCAAAACAGAACAAAGCAGTTAAAAGAACAATTTAAAGAAATACAGATTTCGCAGCAAGCCCACTGGAGATCTTCATTGTCTATCTAACTGTCTCTAGTTTCTTACAAATAGTTGTCCCCATCTTCACCCATTTTATATACTTATTGCATATTATAGAACTAATCAAATCATTGGAGGCTTTTTAGGTCCTCAAGTTCCAAATTAGGGAAGACAATAGTAACTACCATCGCATCTCTCATTCTCTTTGTGATAGCTGTCCCCATCTCTACATATGCTGAAATTGAACTCAAGAAACCAGTCCAATGTCATTCTAATCAGTGAACAATAGTATTGCTAGAATTTCTATCATAATGCTACAAAATTAGCCTTGAGTTTCTTAGCATCTCTTCCTCAGAGTATCTGTTCATTACATCTTGCATTATATAATCTGTTCCCGTAAATAATTAAAAAGAAAAAAAAACCCATGTGTGAATTTCTACATATATATCTATCCTCTCTGTATTATAGGGAATACCAAGTCATAGCAAGACAGCAAAACAATTTCCTAGAAAAAGATGCAATGCATAAGACATATAAGACCACAATATAGATGATCTTCCATAGCTACTATGTTTTCTCTTGTTATTTTCAATAGATTTGACCACAACACTGGCTTATTATAGTTAAATATAGTATCACCTATTTTTATAAAAACTTAACTTTGACAGCATTGTAGGATTTGAGAGCTGTTACTAATTAATACCAGTATAGATATCCTTTACATCTTGTCATCCTCAGAGTAGTTGCCTCTACTTTTAGGGTTGATACTAACAAGCATACCAATTTCAAATAAAATCAGCCAAGGCCAACCCATAGTCTTATGATTCAGATTCAATTAAGATCAGTCATAGTAAGACAATGTAAGTATTGTAGGATTTCAGTTTAAGTTAATAGGAAAGTAAGGATAGTTACCATGGTATAACCTGCTATTTTTGGGTCAAGATGTCTGTGCCCTCAAATATGACATGAGTGGACAGACCAGTATAAATTAAATTCAAACTAAATATGTCAGTAAGACTACTATGTCTTTTAAACCCTTATACACCATTAACGATGACCTCTGCCTTTTTCTTTTTTTTATAGAGTTTCAGAGCTGTCTATACTAAAGACTATAGCTTACCGTCTCTGCCTCATGTCTGCTACTCCACTTTTCTGCTATAATTTGTCCACCTTATTCCCTCATTCCACTGTCTGCCCCATTCACTGAGGCCTCTCTGCCACTGTTGCTGGAATCCTGGTATTTCTTCCTCTCTTTCTCTGTAATGTCCTTCAGCACTCTCTGTAGGGTTGGATTGGTGGCCATGAACTCCCACAGTTCCTCTTTGTCTTGAAAGTATCTTATTTCTCCATTAATTTTGAGAGAGAGTTTTGACGGGTATATGAGCTTCAGTTGCATATTATTTTCTTTCAGGACTTGGAATATTTCTCCCCACTCCCTTCTTGACTTAAGAGTTTGTGTTGATAAGTCTGCTGTTATTTTGATAGTTTTCCCATTGTAGGTAATCTGCATCTTTTCTCTGGCTGCTTTTAATATTCTGTTCTTTTGGTGGATTTCTGGAATCTTATTATATGTCTAGGCGTAGATCTGTTTTGGTTGTAGGTAGCTGGTGTTCTGTATGCCTCTTTTATCTGGATATTTCTTTTTGCTATATATGGGAAATTTTGCTTTAATATATCTGTGAATATTCTTTGTATTTCATTTTTGGTTGCTCCTGCTTCCTCACTCACATTCTTTACTCTTAAGTTATGTATCTTTTTGTCATCTTCTAGTTTTTGAATTGCTTCTTTCTGGTTCCTTGTTATTTTTAAGAGGCTTTTTCTTTCACAATCATATGCCATAAATCTCTCTTCAAGTTTCAGAAGGCTGTCTTTAGTTTCTGTCAAGGCATTTTGACAGTGTTCAATGGAGTTTTTAGTTTCCTGGTATTCTCTTTGGATCTGTTTCATGCATTCTAAGTTATGTTTAAATTCTTCTTCAGAAGTTTCTCTTTCTTTTCTGATTTCTTCAGTTCTTCCATCTGTGTTCTCTTGGGCAGGGCTTGTCATTTCTTTAATTAATCTCTTTATATCTTGCCTCACTTGAATCAGGAGTACAGCTTTAAATTCTTCTATGAGATCATGAAGGTACTTTTTAATTTTGGCTGATGCTGTGTCGAGCAATGGATGGTTACTGTGCTTGTTCTCTTCGGTGTTTACTTCTCCTGGGCTTATTTTCTCATGTTGGGCAGCTGGAGATTTTTTTTTATTTTTATCTCTTGTCATGTTTCTGAATTCAGACTGTCCTGGGGTTCTCTGGCCCTCTCCAAATTGCTTAGGGCCTTTCAGAAGCATGCTGACTTGTGTTTTTGCTGTCCTCCCCAATTTGCTGTTATCTGGGGTAGGCTGGGATGCAGGGGTGGTACAGGCTAGTCTCCAGCCTCTGCGCCAGTCAATCCGTAAATTAGGCTGTACTTTCTGGATGTCACTGAGTTGAGACTATTTTGTATCTGCTTATTGGGCCCCAAAGCAGAGGCTTGGTTTAGCCCCAGTAGCTCCTGCCAGTTCTCTTTGTACCAGAAGCAGCTGACTAATGTCACTATGGCACAGGGTCCTGCCCAATTCCCAGCTGTTCTCTTCCAGACCTCTCTGCGACAGGAGCACCAGAACAGCAGATCTGCCCAAATTCAAGATGTCTCCCACTAGTTCTCTGTATGACGCTGAAGCCAACACATACTCAGGCTCTGCCCAATTTCAAGATGCCTTCCACCAGCCCTCCCTACAGGGGGACTCAGTGATGCCACCGAGCTGTAGGTTCTGCCCAACTGTAAGATGGCTGCCACCAGACTCTGTGTTATTGATGTCCCCGTGGTGGCGGGCACTGCCCAGTTCCAAGATGTTCTCTGGCCAACCCCAGCAGCCGCGGGGTCCCCAGTACTCACCAGGGTCCACGCCGCCCACCTTTCCCGCGCTCCTGGCACAGCGCCAGTTTTTACAGTTTAGTGATAAAACAATTCAACATACCAAAACTTGTGGGAGACAGTGAAAGCAGTCTTACGAGAGAAATTTATAGCACTAACTATCCATATCAGGAAAACAGAGCAAGCACGTACAAACAACTTAATGTTGTACCTCATACTTATAGAAAAAGAAACACAGGCTTAACCAAAAGATCATATAAGAGAGGATATTATAAAGATCAGAGCAGAAATTAACACTGTAGAGACTAAAGATACAAAGAACAATGAATCGAAGAGTTGTTTCTTTGACAGATTAAATAAAATTACCAAACCATCGACCAATCTTCTTAAAAATGGGAAAGAAAAGACTCAAATCCACATGATTAGAAATAAAGAGAGCAAAATCACAAGGGATCCTGAAGAAATCCAGAAAATCATCTATACTTACTTTGAAAACTTGTGTTCTAACAATATGGAAAATACAGAAGAAATAAAAGAGATTCCTAGATCTATATGAATTACCAAAGCTGAATAAAGAAGATATAAAAATCCTAAATAACCCAATATCAATACATGGAATTGAAGAGATCATTTAAAAACCTATCAACACAAAAAAAAAAATGCCATGCCTTGCGGATTCACTGCTGAATTCTACAAAAATTTAGAGAAGATCTAACATCACTGTTTCTCCAGTTCTTTAATGAAATTGAAAGAGAAGAAGCACTCCCAAATTCATTCCTGGAAGCAAGAGTTACTCTGATTCTGAAACCAGAGAAGGACCCACCTAAGAAAGAGAATTCCAGGCCAGACTCCCCAATGAATATTGATGCAAAAATCCTCAGTAAGATTCTGGCAAACAGACTGCAGCAAATCATCAAAAAGATTTTACACCATGATAAACTGGGATTCATCCCAGGGATGCAGGGATGGTTCAACATACATAAATCCACAAATGTAATGTATCATATTAACAGAACCAAGAACAAAAATTGTATGATGATTGCAATAAATGCAGAAATAATAAAAACCCTAAAGAAAATTGGAATAGATAGTCTTTATCTCAATCTGATAAATTTGGTTTGGCCATCTATGCCAAAACAGCAGCTGACATCATACCAAGTGGACAAAAACTGAAAGCTTTCTCCCTAAAATCAGGAATAAGACAAGGCTGTGCACTGTCTCCACTCTTATTCAACATAGTACTGGAAACTTTAGCTGAAGCAATTAGACAAGAAAAAGAAATAAAAGGAATAAAGATAGGAAAGAAAGAAGTTAAGCTATCGTTATTTGAGTATGACATGAATCTCTACTTAGAAGACCCCCAAAAACTCCAACAAAACACTTCTAGATTTTATGAGCAAATTCAGTAACACAGCTTCCTGTACACAAATAACAAATTCACTCAGAGAAAAGTCAGGGAAACAGTACGTTTCACAATAGCATCCAAAAAAATGAAATGAAATACGTAGGAATCAATTTAACAAAAGATGTAAGAAAACTCTACACTGAAAACTACAGTATTCTGAAAAAGGAGATTGAAGAGGATATTAGAAAATGGAGAGACACTCCATTCTTTTGGGTAGGAAGAACCAACATAGTGAAAATGGCCATACTTTCAAGGCTGTTATACAGATTCAATGTAATCCCAATCAAAACTCCAATAGCATATGTCACAGAATTAGAGAAAATAATCCTAAAATTCATCCAGAACCAGAAGAAAGCTAGAATACAAAGACAATCCTAGACAAAAAGAAAAAAAAGATAGGGGCCATCATAATACCTGACTTGAAATTATCCTATAAGGCTACTGTGATAAAAACAGCGTGGTACTGGCAAAAAGACCTAAAGATCAGAAGATGTAGAAACAACTGCAGACACACTAAGCCATCTTACGTTTGACAAAGGTGCCAAACATACTCACTGGAAGGAAGATAGCCTCTTTAATAGATGGTGTTGGAAAACTGACTCTACATATGCCAAAGATTAAAACTGGACCCCTATCTTTCATCATGCAGTAAGCTAAAATCAGAATGCATCAAGGATCTTAATGTTAAAATAGAAACATTAAATCTGCTGGAAGGTAGAGTAGGTAAAACTCTTGTAAGACTGTGGTGTAGGCAAAGACTTTATGAACAAAACCCCTATGGTACAAGAACGATCAGAAAGGATCAACAACTGTTTCTCACCCTACTGAAAAGCTTTTGCACCGCAAGAGAAACCATCAACAAAGTGACTTGACAACCCTCAAAGTGGGATAAAATGTTTGGTAACTGTTCCTCAGACAAAGGATTACTATCAAGAACATGTAAAGTACTCAAAAAAATCAGTCCTCCCCGATTTATAGACCTAGTGAGCATCTGAGATGAATACACTTCTCAGATGATGAAGAGACACAAACAGCAAATAAATACGTGAAAAAATGTTCAACATCACTGGTCATTCAAGAGATGCAAATTAAAAGAACACTGAGATTCCACTTCACCCCAGAAAGAACGGCTAGTATTGGGCTGGGGATTTAGCTCAGTGGCATAAGCGCCTGCCTGGCAAGCGCAAGGTCCTGAGTTCAATCCGTGGTACTACCAAAAAAAAAAAAAGAAGAAGAAGAAAGAAAAGAAAAGAAAAAGAAAGAAAGAACAGCTAGTATCAAGAAACCAAAAAAAAAAAAAAAAAAAAATCAAGCAATAACCAGTGCTGAAGGGGCTGTGGGGAAAAAGGAATCCTTCTCCACTATTGGTGGGAATGCAACCTGGTGCAAGTACTGTGGAAATCAGTGTAGAGATTTCTCAGATAACTACAATTGGAGGTCCCATTCAACCCAGCTATTCTTCTACTGAGTATCTTCCCAAAAGAATTAAAAACAGTAATATATGTGGCCCATGTTTATAGCAGCACGGTTTGTATTAGCCAGATCTTGGAAACAACCTAAATGCTCATTGACTGACGATGAATAAAAAAAGATGTTGTATTTTTATACAATGGAGTACTACTCAGTCATAAAGATTGATAAACTGGAGACTTAAATGGATGTACCTTGAGGTAATACTCATTAGTGAAATAAATAAGACACACATGTGTAAACATGCTATTATTTCATTAGTGTGAGAAGCTGAAAGAAAAATCATATATATATATGTAATAGTTCAGATAGTTATACTACTGATTTCTCTGAGTTCACTGAAGAGACAGATTTGTACTGGTATTGTCTGGACAATTGAAGGCAGATGTCTTGTGCTCTGGGTGAATGATTTGGGGATGACAATGCACAATAATGTATGTACTGTTGTTGCCCCCTGATTGATTTGTTTTGCAATTTTATTGTAGTTTGTTGTTGTTTTCCTTCTTATACTTCATTTTTTCTTTTTATCCCTGAGATAAAATGGATTTGGAAAAAAAGAATGAATACTTTAGGCCTATACCTGGTGGTGCACAACTGTGATCCCAGAACTCATGATGGTGAGGCAGAGGACTGTCATGAGTTTGAGGACAGCCTGGGCTACATGGTGAGTTCAAGGACAGCCTAAACTACCTAATGAGACTCTGTCTCCAAAAAAAGAGAATGATTTATGTATTTTTTTTCTTCTTTACTTGTTTGTATTTCCCAAGCTTTGTACAATGAATAAGCCTCAGTTTTTGAGTCAAGCATGGTGGCATACACCTGTTAATTCTGAGGCTCAGGAGGCTGACGCAAGATAACTGCCCTGAGTTTGAGGCTAGCCTGAACTACATAGTTAGTTTAAGGCCAGGCTGAACTAGGTAGCAAGACCATCTCAATAAAACAAAGCAAAACACAGTTTTTAAAAGTCTCCGCTTGTTAGCTACTCTTATGAGCACTCCCTTACATACCGGACTGCCTCAGCTCTTTAGACAACCTGGAAGAAAAATACTTGATGAGTGACAAATGAAGGTTAATAGTGTTCCTTTATGTCTTACAAGATTTTCTCAGCCATCCACAAAAAGACTAGTTTCACCTATATTTCTTATAATTCCAAGACCTTCCTTACAAAGAATGTATCACCTCATCATATTGTGTTTTTATGGAGGAATAGTCACTGGGATTTGAACCCAGGGTCCTCACACTGAGCTATATCTCCATCTTTTTATTTTTTATTTTGAGACAAGGCCTTGCTAAGTCATTAGATTGCCAAGGCTGGGCTCAAACTTGTGATCCTCCTGCCTCAGCATCCTCCAATGCTAGGATTACAGGTATGCACTAGCATGCCCAGCCACTTTTTTCAAGTAATATGAAGCATGAGAACAAATATAAACTTATGCAGGACTCTGACATGAAAATGGATAGCACAGAGCTTTCAGCTGCCAGTGAAATGCTAGTCAGAAAAAAAAAAAAAAAAAACATGCTTAGTTTGACCAGTGCTAGAGTTTGAGGCCTGTGGGAACTGTCTTCAGGAATCCCAGCCCACTGCTTGTGGGACTCTGTGGACATCTTCTACCCACACATGAGTCCCTAGGCCACAAGGTTTCCCTCTCTGCAGGTATCAGTTAGCTGCCAGTGATTGCTGACTAGAAAACAGAAAACAAGACTGTGCTTCTAGCACAATATGGATGGTACCACTTCCAGGAACACATCCTCTGTCTCCTTCCCTAATCCCCACAACCCCTCTCAATAATACCACTTCCCCATAGCCTTTGTACTTTCCCTGGCCTCGCAGAGCAAATGTACCCACTAATGATGCACAGCTGGTATGATACTGTATCTTACACAGACCTTCACTTGCCTTCTGCTTCTGCCTCTCAATTTATGAGCCTCAGTTTCCTTGGCTATTAGCTGAAGATGGTAATCTTAGCACAGAACGCTGTCGCCTCCCTGGATTCTTTGAGACAGTCTGACAATCCAATTTCGAGCTCATGTAACATGACCGTGCCCAGAAAAGTGCCTGGCAGTGCAACACAATAAAGATCCATCTAGCCCTGCCCAGTAACGGCAGAAGCCCCACTCAGGCATACAATCATCCAAAGCCCAGGAATAGCCCGCAGCAATGGCGCCTGATAGCCCTCCAGTTTTCAATAGTCATTGCTGAGAGGGGTTTTGAAGGACCCCAGTTATGGAGGATCTGTTTAGGAGTGTGGTCCTAAGCACATCCAAAACTAAACTCAGCTTCTTCTCAAATGTTTTACTCTTTCTATTCCTTGTCATGGTGAACAGCACCACTTTGGGATCCAAACTAGAAATATGGGATCATCTCACACCTTTTGGTATTGTTTGGGATTTTGTTTTGTTTTGTTTGTTTGTTTGGTCTTCATACTGAGGATTAAACCCAGGGCCTTCACACTCCTATACTCCTAGCATCTTTTATTTTTTATGTTGGAACAGAGTCTGGCTAAATTCTTTTTTTTTTTTTTTTTTTTTTTTTTTTTTTTTTTGTCTTTTTCATTTTTCTCGGTACCAGGGATCAAACTCACGACCGCCTGCTTGCAAGGCAGGTGCTTATGCCGCTGAGCTAAATCCCCAGCCCCTGGCTAAATTCTTAAATTGCTCAGACTGGGCTCAAACTTGTGATTTCTCCTGCCTCAGCCTCTCAGAGTGTTGAGATTACAAGTGTGCACCACCACACTGAGCTATTGTTTGGATCTCAACTATCCCTCCACAATGGGCCACGTGTTGAATGAGCCCAACCTGTGGCGCTTGAAGAATGAGCCTTGAAGAGGTGGGAATGCATGGAAGTTAGGTCTTGGACAATCGGCCCTTGAAAGGGATATTAAGGTCCTATCCTTCCCTTCCAGCAGCCATGAGGTAAACAAGCTTCCTTCATCCTGCGCTCCTACTATGATGTACTAGGCCACCACATGTCCAGGATTAAGCTGCCATGGACTGAAATTTCTAAAACCATGAGCTAAAGTAAAACTTTCCACCTTTAAAGTTATTGTGTCAGGTCTTTTGTCACAGTAATGCAAAGCTAATACACCTCCTTCTGTTTTATACCTCCCTGTGACCTCTGCTTCTCAAATCCATCAGCTTTAAAAATTTTTTAAATTTTGTTTTACTGCACTAGAGATTGAACCCAGGGCTTTGTGCACACTAGGCAAGGCTACTACCACTAATCTACATCTCTAGCCCTCCCATTCACTTCTTTTTATCATAGTGCCACTATAGTGCCACTGTCCCCTCCCTTGTGGCATTGCTACAGGCTCCCTCTTCATAAGTCTCCTTGCCTCTCTCCACAAGGCCTCACGCGGAGCCTGTCTTCTGCGTCTGTGGAAAAGGCCTCAAGGGCTCTCATGATAACAGGTAGACTTGATAACTTCACCACTCCCGTTCCTACCTCTGGCCTTTCCTTACTTTTTGAGCCTCATCTTTTTCCACCCCCTGACTCATGCTATGTAGTTTCCCTGAATTCTCTTTTCTCTCTTGCCTGTCTCATTTTGGCTACACTATTTCATCTCACTAACATCCTTTTCTTGCCCCCTTTATCCTAGACTAGTTCTTGCTTATGTGGTAAGACTTAGCACATGACTGTATTCTTCCCAAAGTGTTTTTTTGTTTTTTGTTTTTTGTTTTTTTGCTCCCCTACTCTCCACACACATCCCAAAGTATACTAATGGCTCTCATTGCCAATGCTTTAGGGAGCATTGTTCCAAACACCAAAGATGCTAGCTCACAACAAACCCTGTGCATAGGTGGTCCTGTGATTCTTCTTTTGCAGATAAGAACACTGAGACTTAGGAAAGTTAAAGCAACTATTCTATTGCCAAACAAGTGTCTCGGTAGCACTGAATCCAAGGTCTATATAATTGTTTGGGGTATTTTTTTGTTTTGTTTAGGGGAGGTGGTTTTGGTACCAGGAATTGAACTCAGGACCTTGTGCTTGCCAGGAAGGCACTTGTGCTGCTCAGCTATATCCTTGGTTCTATAAAATTTTTTGTTAAATAAAAGTTTTTGGCACCTTGTGTTTTGAGACAGTTTCCTATGTTGCTCAGCCTAGCCCCTAAGTCCTGGGCTCAGGGAATCCTCTGGAACTAGAAAGGCCTACACCACTACTTCTGGCTTGTCATTTTCTGATTATAAAGACATCAGAAAAAAAGTAAGAACTCTTCCTCTTGGGTCTGGCTTAAATAAGCACTCAATAAACAAATCTCACATATGAACCAACTCCCCACAAAGACTGTAATCGTTATATACTGCAAATATGTACTAATAAAAAATTAAAACTGAAAAAAAAAGGAACCTCGCTGCCACAGTGATCCCTACCTAGCTGTGCAGCCATGGGACTCTCTCTGACTCTGATAGGTCCCTGCCCAGTATCCTGGAACACTGCGGGACCACTGGGTCATCACTTGTTCCTGGCTGGGCCCCACCCAGTGACTTCCAAGTAGCAGGGAGCTGCTGCATGTGAGCTGAAGCCCACCACAGTGATCCTTTCCTAGCTATGTAGCCATGGGACTCTGCCTGGAACCTGGTAGGCTCCTACCCAGCATCTCAGAACACTGAAGGACCTCTTGGGCATCACTTTGGTCCTGGCTGGGCCCTGACCAGCAACTTTGAGGTAGCAGGAAGCTGCTACATATGAGCTAAAGTCTGCCACAGTGAACCCTACCTAGCTGTGCAGTGGAAGGTCTTTGCTTACAACCTGGTGGAGCCACACCCAGAGATCCCAAGAAGTTGGGGAGCTTTGGTGTGTCATATGGCATGAGCTGAAAGCCTGCCCATTATGTTCCATATACTATTCAGCCTCACTACACCACTCAGAACTTGGTAGGGCCCTGCCCAGTGACCTCAAGCAGCTGGAGTACTTTAGTGAGCCACATGGGGAGTGGTGAAGGTCCAGCCATCCAGGGAGCCTCTAAGTGGTACTAGGGAATCAGAGAGTACAGGAAAATGACAAAATGAAAGAGCACAATGCAACCTCAAGACTCCAGCCCATCCCAAATAAGCCTAGGAGACATGGACATAGAAGAAAATGTAAGCCATTCACCTGAAACTTCTGAAATGGTAGCAACTGAAGTAAAGAAACAACTCCATGAAGCTAAAAAGGAATGCAGATCAGAAATAATCTCCCAGGTAAAAGAAGAAATGATAAATGTAATGAAAGAAATGCTGAACACATGGGGCTGGAAGTTTAGCTCAGTGGCATAAGCATCTGCCTTGCAAGCACGTGGTCGTGAGTTCGATCCCTGGTACTGATAAAAAAAAAAGAAATGCTGAACACATCTAAAGAAGACCTAGTTTGGGGCTGGGGATTTAGCTCAGCGGCATAAGCACCTGCCTTGCAAGCAGGCAGTTGTGAGTTTGATCCCTGGTACGGATAAAAAGGAAAAAGACAAAAAAAAAAAAAAAAAAAAAGAAGACCTACTTTTAAAAAAATGAGGAGTACTGCAAAAAAGATGGAAACCTTGCATAAACAACATAAGAAAACAACAGAATACATGAAACAGATTCAAGGAGTCATTTGGGAAATCAAAAATTCCATCGAGAGCTGACAAAACCACATGAATAAATGTAAAGATAGACTTTCAGACCTTGAAGACAAGATTGCAGCTAGTGAAGAAGAAAGGAAAGATCTGTCAAAAATAACAAAGAATCAGGAAATAACAATTAAACAGCCTCAAGATGATGCAAATAGGATTGATAAGTATAAATTAAAAAGGTGACAACACAAATGATATCAAAAAACTATTTATAGAAATAATAGCAGAAAATCTCCCAAACATGGGAAAGAAAACTGATACACAGATAAGTGAATCATGTAAAACCTCAATTAGCCACAACCAAAATAAAACTACACCCATATAATAATAATTAGCATCTCAGAAATTCAATATAAGAACAGAATATTAAAAGCTGTTAGAGAAAAAAGATCATCTATAAAAGAAAGCCCATCAGAATCACAGCAGACTTCTCAACACAAACGATGAAGTCAAAAAGAGCATGGAACCAGGCATGGTGGCTCATGCCTATAATCCCAGCACTCAGGAGGCTGAGGCAGGAGGATCATTTCGAGTTTGAGACCAGCCTGGGCTACAAACTGAGCTCAAGGCCTGCCAGAACTCCATAGAGAGACCCTGTCTCAAAAAGACAAAAAAAAAAATGCATGAAGTGAAGTATTTCAGATCCTAAAACAAAACAACTTCCAACCCAGATTGACATACCCTGCAATACTGTCCTTTAAAGTTGATGGAGAAATAAGATAACTCCACAACAAAGAACAGCTGAAGAATTTCATGATCACCAAACCAACCCTATAAAGAATATTGAAAGATATTCTAGATAGACATAAAAGCAACTACAACTCCAAAAACACCAACAGAAAAAAATCCACTAAGCAGGGCAGACAATTAAAGAGAGGGGAAAGGTAAAGAACCAACAGCAGAATGATAACATGACAAAAATGAGCCAATATGTATCAGGTATCACCATTAATGTAAATGGCCTTAATTCACCAATTAAAAGAAACAGACTGGCAGAATGGATCAAGAAACAACATTCAACCATAGAGTGTATACAAGAAACCCATCTAACCCAAAAGAAAACTCACAGACTGAAAGTCAAAGGATGGAAAACAATACTTCATGCAACAGAAACCCTCAAAAAAGCAGGGGTAGCTATTCTGTTTGCAGACAATGTGAACTTCCAACCAAGAATGATCAGAAGAGATAGAGAAGGTCACTACATATTCATTAGGGGAAAACTGTAAGAGGAACAGATAACAATCATAAATATACATGCACAAAATATGGGAACACCCAACTATGTAAAACAAGTATTAATAGACTTCAAAAAATCAAATAAGAAATAACACAATTATAATGGGAGACTGATACAAAGAGACAGATCAACTAGACAGAAAGTCAGCAAACAAATAACAGAATTGAATCACATCTGTGAACAAATGGACTTACTAGATGTGTACAGTGTTCCACCCAACATCATCATAATATACATTGTTCTCAGCAGCACATGGGACATTCTCTAAGCCAGACCATATACTAGCCAACGGAACAAGCTTAAGTAAATGCAAAAGTATTTAAATTACCCCATGCATGTTACCTGATCAGAATGTTATAAAACTAGAAATTAATGACAAAAAAATCTGCAAAAACTCCATAAACACGTAGTAATTAAGTAATACCCTCCTGAGCAATCAGTGGGTCCTAGAGGAAATTAAAGAAGAAATTACACAATATCTACAAGCAAATATAAATACAAATGCATCTTACCAGAACCTATGAGATGCAATGAAAGCAGTCCTCAGAGGGAGACTTATTGCAGTGAATTCTCACATCAGGAAAACAGATACACAAATACACAACCTGATGCTACATCTCAAACATCTAGAAAAAGAAGAGCGAGTCAAAGCCAAAAGAAGGGAGGAAATTATAAAGATCAGAGCAGAAATCAGCACAAGAGAAACTAAGAAAGCAATACAAAGAGTTAACAAATCAAAGAGTTGGTTGGTTCTTTGAAATCAATAAGCCCCTAGCCAACCTTATTAATAAAATGGAAAGAAAAAATTTGAATTAAAGCAATAAGGAATGAAAAAGGTGAAATAAGATTCTGTGGAAATACAGAGGATCATCAATGCCTACTTCAAAACCTCTACTCTCATAAGTTTGATAATACAGAAGAAATGGACAGATTCCTAGAAACATGAATTACCAAAGCTGAATCAAGAAGATGTAAAACTGCTAAATAACTCAATTTCAGTTAATAAAATATAATTAGAATATTTTATTAGGTTATTAGAACCTAATAAAATGTAATTAGAACCTTACCAACAAAGAAAAGTCCAGGTCCTGATGGATTCACAGCTGAATTCTACAAGAAATTCAAGGAAGACTTAATGCCAACACTCCTCAAACTTCAATGAAATTGAAAGGGAAGGAATTTCCCCTAACTCATTCCTGGAAGCAAGTATCACCCTAATACCAAAACCAGAGAAAGGCCCAACCAGAAAAGAGAACTACAGGTCAATCTCCCTAATGAACATAAATGCAAATATCCTCAATAATGTACTGGCAAACAAAATGCAGCAAATAATCAAGAAGATTACACACCATGACCAAGTGGGATTCCTCCTAGGAATGCAGGGATGGTTCAACATTCACAAATCAATAAGCATAATACATCATATCAATAAAGCCAAAAATAAGCATCACATGATCATCTCAATAGATGCAGAAAAGCTTTTGATACAAAGTCCAACACTCATTCAGATAAGAACCCTACAGAAAACTGGAATAGATGGTCTTCACTTCAATCTGATAAAAGGCATCTATGACAAACCAACTGCAAGCATCATATTTTCTTAGGGGATGTTTATTTTTAAACTTTTTTATTTAAAGAAAAAAACAAAACAGAAAAAGGGTAGAAATAATACAAAATTTCAATAAAATAAACAGTAAGAAATCACTAGTTGATAATTACATATTATCTTCTTAGAAATAGTTGTTCAAGTTACAAAAGTAAAGCATACAAAGTAGACATTCAAACAGAGAGACTGAAAACAGTTCTGTTCAAATATCCAACAAAAATTTAGTAGTACGATTATCAATCCTACACACTTACATATACATGCAGTTATATCCTTTAGAGCACTTACTTTTCCTGTCTTTTTTTACAATAGCAATTACATTTTGGGTTTTATTACTCCTACATTTCTTACTACTTTTTACACTAGAGATACAATGTGATATTTATAAATATGATTCTTATTTCACTAAAGAAGATAGCCTCAAGCTGTCTCCATTTACCTATGAAAGTCTCAAGATCATACTTTTTTATAGCTAAGTAGCATTCCATTGTACAAAAATACCACATCTTTCTCATCCACTCCGCAGTTGATGGGCATCTTGGTTGTTTCTAAGATTTAGCTGTGCTGCTATGAACATAGGTGCACAAAGGTTCAGTTTTTCTGGGAAAACACCCAGGAGAGGAATAGCTGGGTTGAATGGAACGTCCAATTCTAGTCTTCTGGAAATTCTCCATACTGATTTCCATAGTGGTTGCACCAGGCTACACTCCCACCAACAGTAAATCAGTATTCCTTTTCCTCCACAGCCTTGCCAACATTTGTCAGTTGATTTCTTGATGGCAGCTATTCTTTCCAGAGTAAGATGAAATCTCAGTGCTGTTTTAATTTGTATTTCTCAAATGACCAGTGATGGTAAACATTTCTTCATGTATCTATTTGCCATTCGTATATCTTCATCTGAGAACTGTGTGTTCATTTCAGACACCCATTTCTGGAGAGAGTCTTTAAATTTGGGGGGACTTGATGTTTTTCAATTCTTTATGTGTTCTGGATATAAGTCCTTTGAAGGGTTGCTGGCTAAAATTCTTTCCCATTCTGTGGGTTTTCTTTTCACTCTGTTGGTGACTTCTTTTGAAGTGCAGAAACTTTTCAATAATATGAGATCCCAGTTGTTGATTCTTTGAAGTGTTTCCCATGCAGTTTGCATTTTGTTCATGAATTCTCTGCCTACTCCTATGTCTCCAAGACGTCTACATACCTTGTCTTCCAGTAGATTTAGTGTTTCTGTTTTAATATTTAAGTCTTTGGTCCATTTAGACTTTAGTTTTGTGCATGGTGATAGGCATGGATCTAGTTTCAGGCTTTGGCATGTGGCAAGCCAATTTTTCCAAGACCATTTATTAAAGAGGCTATCCTTCTTCCAGTGAACATGTTTAGCCCCTTTGTCAAATATCAGGTGGCTTAGTGTCTTTGTAGTTGTGCTTGCATCTTCTAATCTGTTCCATTGATTCTCAGGTCTATTTCTTTGCTTGTACCATGCTGATTTTATCACCGTGGTTTTGTAGTATAGTTTCAAGTCAGAAAGAGATACCTTTTGCCTTGCCTTTGTTGCCCAGAATTGCCTTTGCTATTCTAGGTTTCTTCTGTTTCCAAATGAACTTTAGGAGTGTTTTCTCTAGATCTGTGAAAGTTTTGGCTCTGTTGATGTGGTGTATTACATTTATTGATTTGCATATGTTAAACCATCCCTGCATTCCTGGAATGAATCCCACTTTATCATGATGTATAATCTTCTTGATGATTTGCTGCATTCTAGGTGCCAGTATTTTATTGATAATCTTTGCATCAATGTTCATTCGTGAGACTGGCCTATAGTTCTCCTTTTCAGTTGGGTCTTTCTCTGGTTTTGGTATCAGGTTAATACTTGCCTCTGGGAATGATTTAGGGAGGATTGCTTCCTTTTCAATTTAATTGAAGAGTTTAAGGAGTATTGGCATCAAATCTTCTCTAAGTTTCCTGTAGAATTCAGCCATGAATCCATCAGGACCTGGGCTTTTGTTTGTTAGTAAGTTTTAAATTACATTTTCAATTTCAAAAGCTGATATTGGGTTATTCAAAATTGCTATATCTTCTTGGTTGAGCTCGGGTAGTTCACATGTTTCTAGAAGTCTGTCCATTTCCTCTGTGTTTTCCACTCTATGTGAGTAGAGATTTTCAAAGTAGGTATTCATGATTTTTTGAATTTCCATGGGATCTGTAGTAATTTACCCCTTTTCAGTCCTTATTGAATGAATTTGGATTTTCTTTTTTTTGATAAGGTTGGCTAGAGGTTTGTCAGTTTTGTTTATCTTCTGAAAAAAACAGCTTTTTTTTTTTTTTTTTAATTTTGGTCTTTTTCGTTTTTCTTGGTACCAGGGATCAAACTCATGACTGGCTGCTTGCAAGGCAGGCGCTTATGCCGCTGAGCTAAATCCCCAGCCCCTCAAAAAAAACAGCTTTTTTTCTTTTCTTTTTTTTTTTTTTTTTTTTTTTGTCTTTTTCCTTTTTATCGGTACCGGGGATCGAACTCACGACTGCCTGCTTTCAAGGCAGGCGCTTATGCCGCTGAGCTAAACCCCCAGCCCCAAAACAGCTTTTTGATTCATTAATTCTTTCTATTTTTTTTTTAAGTTTCAATTGCATTGATTTCTATGCTAATCTTTACAATTTACTCTCTTCTATGAGCTTTGGGTTTGACTTGCTCTTCCTTTTCTAGAAGCTTGAGATGAAGCATTAGGTTGTTTATTTGTGCTTATTCTGTTTTCTTGATATGACAATTTATTGCTATATATTTCTCTCTTAAGCCCACTTTCATTGCATCCCACAGACCACAATATGTTATTTCCCCATTTTCATTGAGTTATAGGTATTGCTTTATTTCTTCTTTAATTTCATCTAGGGGCTGGAGATTTAGCTCAGCAGCATAAGCACCTGCCTTGCAAGCAGGCAGTCGTGAGTTCGATCCCTGGTACCGATAAAAAGGAAAAAGACAAAAAAAAAGAAGAGACAATTTCATCTGTAGCTAACTGGTTGTTCAAAAGATTGTTATTTAATTTCCACGTATTTATGCAGGTTTTGCAATTTTTTTGCCATTAATTTCCAATTTCAGTGTGCTATGGTCAGATATTACACATGGGATAATTTCAATACCTTTGCATTTACTTAAGAATGTTTTATGGCTGGCTCTGAATCAAGGCTGACAGTTTCCTGATGCTGTTGATTTCAAGCAGGAGCCTAAAGAGATGTCTTTCTATGGTGTGTTGGCCATTTCAGAACTTGGGCAGTGAAATGGTCAATTCATTAGAAAGAAACAGCTTGAAACAACACTTCCCCTCACCCCCATGAGCTGCTGTGAATGTGGCAGGCTGCAGCAGCCCAGGATGGGAGCCACCAGCATTTACTGGGGCCCACACCATGCTGGGACCTGAAGCGCTGGGACACCAAGCAAGCCCTCCCCTGCCTGCCTGTTTTTTTTGTTGTTGTTGTTGAACTTCAATGCACATGAAAGTATGGACAGCTATTTTAAAAAGAATGAGAGACTCTACAATAGCCATTGGTGATTTCCCTATTGTCTGGTTTTGAAGACCTAAAATGCTTTCCTCATTCTGTTTAGGTCAGTTTTATACTATGTTGTTTTATATGAATTCTTGTATGCAAAGACATGGACAACAATCTGGAAGAAAAACAGAAGACAGTATGATAGTGAAGATCTCAGGTCATCTAGCTTTGAAATTTATATCTCTAACATTGCTTTCTTGTGTCCTATTTTGTTCTGTTTTGTTGTGTTTAATTTTACCCCCTTTAAAATAACTAAATGTTTTATGGGATAATATATGGTCTATTTTGGAGAACGTTCCATGTGCATCTGAGAAGAATATGTATTCTGATGTGGTTGGGTGGAACACTCTGTAAACATCTACTAAGTCCAATTGCTCTCAAGTATGATCCAGTATCATATTAAGTGGTAAAAAACTGAAAGCTTTTACTCCAAAATCAGGAAAAAGACAAGGATGTCCACTATCACCACTCCTATTCAATACAGTGCTGGAAATACTAGCTAGAACAATTAGATAAGACAGAGAAATAAAAGGAATAAAGATAGCAAAGAAAGAAGTTAAACTATCATTATTTTCAGATGATATGATACTCTATATAGATCCCCAAAACTCCATTGAAAGACTTCTAAATGTAATAACCAAATTTAGTAATGTTGCTGGATACAAAGCCAACACTCAAAAATCAATAGCATTCCTCTATACAAACGACAAACTCAGTGAGAGGGAAATAGGAGAAACTATGCCCTTCAAAGTAGCGTTCAAAAAAAGTGAAATACTTAGTAATCAGTCTAACAAAGGAAGTAAAAGATCTATTCAGTGAAAATTACAGTACTCTGTAAAAAAGAAATTGAAGAGGATCTCAGAAAATGGAAAGATATCCCTTGTTCATGGATAAGAAGAACAAACATTGTGAAAATGGCCATTCCAAAATTGTTAAACAGATTTAAAGCAATTTCAATCAAAATACCATACCTCACAGATCTGAGAAATCGTTCCTAAAATTCATGGGAACCAGGAAAGACCTAGACTAGCAAAAGAAATTCTAGGCAACAAAGGCAAAGCAGGCGGCATCACAAACCCTGACTTGAAGTTATACTACAAAGCTACTATGATAAAATCAGCATGGGACTGGAATAAAAACAGACCTGAAGATCAGTGGAATAAATCAGAAGATACAGCTACAACTACAAACACACTCAGCCACCTTATCTTTAACAAAGGATTCAAACACGTTCACTGGAAGAAAGACAGCCTCTTTAACAAGTGGTGCTGGAAAAATTGGCTTTACATATGCCAAAAACTAAAATTAGACCCATGCCTATCACCACGCATTATACTAAAGTCAGAATGGATCAGAGTTAAATGTTAAAACTAAATATACTGGGAGAAAAAGTAAGTAAAAAATATTGAAGACATAGGGGTCAGAAGAGAATTCATGAACAAAAATTAAACTGCCCAGGAAGTACTTCCCAGAATTAATAACTGGGATCCATCTTATTAAAAAATTTGAACAGAACTGTCTGCAATCTCACTGTATTAATGTCCACTTTGTATGCTTTAATTTTGTAACCTGGACAACTGTTTCTGAGATGATAATATGTAATCTATTAACTAGTGAATTCTTACTGTATATTTTTTCTCTTGAAATTCTGTATTACTTGTAGCCTTTTACTGTTTTGTTTTGTTTTGTTTTGTTTAAATATAAAAAAAAAAGTTTGGCTGGGGATTTAGCTCAGCGGCATAAGCGCCTGCCTTGCAAGCAGGCAGTCATGAGTTTGATCCCTGCTACCGATAAAAAAAAAAAAAAAGAAAAAAATTAAAAAGTTTTTGCAGGGCTGGGAATTTAGCTCAGCAGCATAAGCACCTGCCTTGCAAGCACACAATTGTGAGCTTGATCCCCAGTGCCAAAAAAAATAAAAAATAAAAAATAAAAATAAATAAATAAAAAGGTTTTGCATGTCAAAAGAAATCTCCAACACAGTGAAAAGAAAACCCATAAATTGGGAAAAAACCTTAGTCAACTGTCCCTCAGACAAAGGATTTCTGTCTAGAACATATGAAATTTTTTAAAAATCAGGCCCCCAAAATTCAAAGACCCAATCCAAAAATGGGCATCAGAGATGAATACACACTTCTCAGATGAAGAAATATATAGGACAAATAAATACATGAAAAAATGTTTAGCATTATTGGTCATTAGAGAAATGCAAATTAAAACCACACTGAGATTCCATCTCACTCCAGAAAGAATGGCCAAGATTAAGAAAACCACCAGTCACAGTGCTGGAGAGGCTGTGGGTGAAAAGGAATACTTCTGCACTGTTGGTGGGAGTGTAGACTGGTGTAACCACAATGGAAATCAGTCTGGAGGTTTCTCAAAAAGCTGGGATGGGAAGTCCCATTTGACCCAGCTATTCTACTTCTGGGCATATTCCCAGAAGAACTGAAAACATCATACCACAGTGATATATGTGCACCCATGTTTATAGCAGCACAATTTGTAATAACTAAAACTTGAAAACAACCTAAATGCCCATCAACTGAGGAATGGATAAAAAAGATGTGGTATTTTTATAGAGTGGAATACTACTCAGCTATAAAGAAAGACCACATTGACACTTTTATAAGTAAATGGATATAACTTAAGACCATACTCATAAGTGAAATAAATCAAACTCACATGTGTAAATACTGTATTGTCTCTCTAGTATAAGCAACTGAAAGAGTAAACAAGATACATAATCTTCAATAAATATCATGAAAGGATAAGAAACTGCTCAAAGAGGAAAAAAAAACTGCTCAGACTGGGAAAAAGAGAAAAGAAGGAAGAGAAATGAAATAAGATACAAATTCATGTATATATGCACTTAAGATTACTAAGGTGATTGTAGTACTAATTCTATTAGTTCTTAGAGCAAAATAGATAACATCCATAGGATTACACCCATTTTCTATGACTATATCTGGAATTCAAATAAGACTAATAAAGATAACTATGCAAAACAACAAAAATTGTTATGTTCCTACCAACTTGTTTTGAAAGCCTACGTTGTTATTGTTTTGGGCTTTTATTTTTTATTTTTTTATTTTTTATTTATTTATTTATTTTGGTACCAGGGATCAAACTCATGACCTTGCACTTACCAGGCAGGCACTTAAGCCACTGAGCTAAATCCCCAGCCCCTGTTTTGGACTTTTAAATATAGCTATTTATTTGTTGTTTTGTCTTTTCCTCTAATACAGAAAAGATAGATGTACATGTATACACTTATATATGCCTAGAACTTAACCTAAAGTTTACAAGAATTGATTTTAGTATATGTGATAGTATGAACAACTACACTAAAGAAAAGACACCATGATAGCCATTGATGATTTCCTATCATTGTCATTTGAAAGCCAATAATGCTTTCATTTTTGGTTTTGATTCGTTTTAGTCTGTGTTCAATTATTTGATTCCCATATGTATGAAGATATGAATTGCTGTTTTGAAGAAAACAAGACACATTATGGTAGCCATTACCGATTTCCTAATGTCTGGTCTTGAAAGCCCGTAAGGCTTTCATTCCTGTGTTTTGATTGCTTTTATACTATTTTGGTGTGTATTAACTTATTGTGTGTGAAGGTATAGACAACTATTTTAAAGAAAAGAGACATAGTAGCCATTGTTGATTTCCTGCTGCCTTTTTCTGAACTCCTATGTTATTTGCATTGTTTTATTTTGCTCTGCTTTGTTCTGTTTTGCTTTGTTTTGTTTTATTCTCTTTAAAATAAAAAAAAAATTGTTTTTGTCTTTTTCGTTTTTATTGGTACCAGGGATGGAACTCGCAACCACACACTTGCAAGGCAGGCACTTATGCCGCTGAGCTAAATCCCCAACCCCCCAAAAAAAATTTTTTTAAAAAGAAAAGAAACTGAATGATAATAAATCAGCAAAATTAAATATTTCCTTCTTCTTCCTCTCCTAGTATTTCATCTCCACACTGGCAACAGTTATAATGTTTATATTATGTCTCTTAGTGGTTAATTTTTTAAATAAATTAAGTACTCAAAACAGAAAAATTAAAAATAAAAATATGCCTATATTCACAAGTATTTTTCACCACTAATTGCTCACCCTACTTCCACTCCCCACCAGTTCCCTGAGGACAAAGGGCCCCTGGAGAACAGGGATCTGTGCCCAAACCATATTTGTACTGAACAAGCAAGCCAGGCACAAGCTGGCCTCCGGCTTGGGGTGACCTAGGGATTGCTGCATTCTCAACCCTATCGGCCCCAAATCAGTTCACCAGCCCCCTATCTGTAAATCTTCCTCCCCAAAGCTCAGTAGGGTCCTCAAGATCAGGGTCCCTCCTGCTCAAAATGCCAGCCTTCACCCTGCACTGAGTCCAGCTTTTGGTGGCTCGGGAAGCACTTACAAGCCCCTGGCTTCCTCTCCCTCCCAGCACCGTTAGTCACAGCCCTGCCACAGAGTTCCACTTCCATGGCGCTACCTGGCAGCGAGATCCCAGCGGAAAAAGCGCCCTCCCCCATCCCAGGCCGTCAGGGCTGGCAGAGCTGCTTCCAGTCCTGCTTTGGCGGTCTGTTATGGAAAGAACGCCCGCTAGAAAATCCGGAGTAGATTTGCATCACGGCAGCCCAAGCTCCAGAGCTGAGGTGCCTCCTCCCCAAAATCGCCCAGAAACAAGCAGGGAAGAAAAGGGGAAAACCTAAGTTGGGATGGCAGTTAGCAACCTTCTCCAGATCTCTAGCTGGGCCTTGGGCCTCCCACAAGGAGGGAGAGGGAGAGGGAGGGGGAGGAGGAGGGGTGGGGGAGGAGGAGGGGGAGAGGGAGGGAAAAGGGGGAGGGGGAGGGGGAGAGGGAGAGAGAACTGAACTAAAGGAAACTACCAGCGCCTGAAATGGTGACCATCCAGTAGTTCCCCCCTATGCATTAAGACTCTTCCAGCTATAAACTGGATGTGATTGTACTTTGCCTGTAATTCCAGCAGTCAGGAGGCTAAGGCATGAGGATCACCTTAAATTTAAGGCCAGCCTGACCTACATAGTGAGTTCAGTGCCAGTCTGAACTAAATAGTGTAACTCTGTTTCAAAACATTATAGTTATTGTCAGTTCAGGTACCCCTAGCAGCTATGTAGAGACCCTCATATCCCCAGAGTCTACATCTTAGCAACTCATCTCACAAAGCACAGGCAGTCCAGACCTCAAGTGCTGGCCTGGCTGCCCTTCTCCTCTAGACACATGGGCCTGCCCGGCAGGACAATTCATTCATCCCACAGAGTGGAACAGTGCCGGCTCTGGGCATCTGTTCAAGCTGTTTCTTCCTCAGAAAATTTGTTTCCTTCCTGCATCAGCTAAAATTTTGCCAGTTTTTTAAACCTAGCTTTAAAACCACCTTTGCAGCTCAGTGTAGTGATGAATGCCTATAGTCGTAGTAACACAGGAAGCCAAGTTAGGAGGACTGGCTGACCACAGGAATTCAAAACCAGCCCAGGTAACATAGAACTCATCTGAAAATAGACAACAAACAAAGCAAAACCAAACCCACCTGTGCATCTTTTGGGCAGCCTCTGGTCAGTCTGTGCTCCTGCTTCTCCAAGGTCCTACTGTGCTAAGTTTGAACCTCTCACCTAGCCTTGACATCTTTCTCAGTATATCTACTGCCTGTTTTTTCTGTTGGGCTGCAAGCTCTCAAGAACAAAGACTAGGATGGATTCAACTTTGTGTACTCAGTGCCAAGAGGAGGGTATGGTAGGGACAGCAGTGGCTGCTGGGTGAACTTTGACAAGTCCGGTTCCTATTCTGAACCTCAGGCTCCTCCTTCATCTTGACATTAAAGGTCTGGGTGAGACAGCCTCCAAGGCTGCATCCAATTCTGCCTCTGTTGGCCAGTGACTTTCTGGATCTATCATGCTCCTATGATGACCAAGCCTTGGCCAGGGGTCAGAAGTATATCTGAATCCTCCACTTTCTCAGGGCCAGTTAAGAGAGGCAACTGTACAATGTTGCTGTGAACCTCAAGGTAGTGGACCTAGTGTCAACATACCATGATACTTTCCCATCAGGGAAGTCCCAGTGCCCCAGGCTCCTGAGACCTGTCAATCAAGTCCAACTGGAGGAAGGGGAACCAGCTGATCCCAGAAAGTGAAGCAACCCCCACTTTTTACAACATACACACACTCTCTCCAGGAGCAGAAAAAGCAGCCTGTCAACACCCTGAAGTCCAGTTCAGGACTATCCCATTCCCCTCTCCAGCCTTCTTACTTCCACCCCAGCCCAGTGTCTGGGCTAAGAGTACCAAATTGTCTTGAGTTTAAAGCTCAAGAAACTTTACTCCCTTATTCTATACCACCCTAAATGGAACTTACCATCTCTCAGGATCCGCCACATCTCCTTGAAACTCTCAGCCATGAGCTGTCATTTTACTTATGGAAGCCACATGGAGTAATGCTAACCTGAAACCATAGCCCCAGGTTTAGATAGGCAGACCTGTGATTCTAGTTCTGTTACTCCCTAGCTGCATAATCTTAGGCAAGTTATTTACCTTCCTGGAATCTCAGTTCATTCATCTATAAAATGGAAGCAATGAGAGCTAGAGGTATGGCTCAGTGGTAGAGCACATACTTAGCATGCTTGTATTCAACCCCCAACACCAGGAAAACAGAGGGCTGGAGGAAGGAAGGGAAAGAAGAAGGGAAGGAAGGAAGGAGGGAAGGAGGGAGGGAGGGAGAGGTAAAAAGAGAGAGGAGAAGGAAGGGGAGGATGATTTACATACAGAGATTAGTAGTTGTGGACATAATATTTATGAAAATATTCATCATTGACATTGACATCTATAGGATGTCAGGTGTGAGCATTATTTCTATTCCACATTCCCTGAAGTCTTCCCTGAAACTGCCCAACAGTTTCTCTAGAAGCTAAATATGGAGCTATCTGAAGCTAAAACTGCTCTGGACAAAACCAGGGCTAGGCAATACCAAAAGCTGCCCTCAGGACCCGATTATAGACTTCAAAAGACAGAAAATACTTGCGGGCTCAGAGAAGAGAAAGGCTTTGCCAAAGGTCACAGAGCAGGTAAGTAGCAGAGCAGCGGGAGGCAAGAAGAGGGAGGCAAATAGTTTGAGTGGAGGTCATCGAAGAGGTGGTGAGCAGTCTACAGACAGACAGGCAGCTGAGTAAGAGGACCTTAGAGTGACATTGTACCATTTCCCATGCCCAGCAGGGCCTGGTATTTGCCTCTCTTTGGAACTGCTCCTTCTAGGTTCCTGACTTTGCAGTAGTTTCCCAGAAACACTAGGTAAATATCTCCATTGTTTGCTGAGTAACCAGCTCCAGGGACAAGATAAGGGTCCCCATCTGGATTTGCCTCAAGGTTGGCTCCTTTTTTATACATGTCCAGCTCCTCCAGGACCATCCCACACAGGTACCCTCAGCAGGGTCTCCTCGCATGGCCTCACCATAGGCTCTGCACCCCACTGATGGGTGACTTTGATATGTACCATGTAGTTTAGGGCTCAGTGTCTTTTTTGAAGTCTGCTTCTCCCAACAACCACCCTCTAAATAAAGCTTGGAGTATGCCGGTACCTGTCCGCCCCCAAAAGAGCCAGACAAGCGTTCTTGCTCTCCAGTATGCTAAAGAGTCTCATTACCTTTGGAAATGTCCTTAGTTGATGTGAACCCCAACTATGGGGAAGCTGAAGCTGTTGGGTTGATGTATGTATTAAACTACTTCATGATTTTTTTTCCCCCTTGAGTCAAGGCTTTGCTGTGTTGTCTAAACTTGTGAACTGAAGTAATCCTCCTCCCTCCTGCCTCTGAGTCCTAGTACTACAAGCAGTGCATTCCTCCATGCCCAGTTAAGATTCTTTCTTTAGGTTATGTATTGTTTTTACAGTGCCACTCTGTAAGTTCCACCTGCCACACCCCTGTCTCTTATCCTTAGGAAGTGGGAATGTGTCCTGGTTTGTCTTCTGTGTGGTTCATTGCAGGCTTATGGCTTCACTCTAAACTCCTGTGACTCAGGCTTTCTGCCTACCCTCTGAGTTCCTGTGTAAACTCCTTTGTATGTACCCAAGTTTAGACATTCACTTATAAGTAGTTCTCACTAATTGATTTCTCAAGATTTTCAATTCAAGAATACTCTAACTCTGGGATTTGGGATTTGGTGATGCCACCATTTTGGGTCCTAAACTTCTGAAACTCAGAGTCTACCATGCTACAATTCTAAATTCCATAACTGTGGACTTTATGTATCCAGAATTTCGTAACATTTTATTTTGGTAATGGGGATCAAACTCACGACTGCTTGCAGGCAGGCACTTATACCACTGAGCTAAATCCCCGGCCCCTAATATTTTATTGTTTAATGAATTTGTCATTGACATGGTAACATTGGCCAGGGTTTTTATATTTCCAAAAGTTGCAAATCTCAGCTCTGGGTTCATTTCTCTGGGTCAGCTGAGATAGAGGAAATAAGTGGTTGAGTGAATTCTACTTTTCCTGGGGCGAAAGGACAGTCCAAATGGCCAAATGGTCAACAGGAAAGAAAGGGTTAAGGACAGGCCAAGAAATCTGGGCTTGGTGGCACATGCCTATAATTCCAGCACTCAGAGGAGGCTGAGGCAGGAGGATCTTTGTGAGTTCAAGACCAGCCTGAGCTACAAAGTGAGCTGAAGGCCAACCTGAACTACATAGCAAGACCCTGTCTCAAAAAGACCAAAAACAAAAAACAAAAAAAAGGGACAGGGCAAGGAGCCAGAGAAGGCAAAGTGGAGGTTTCTTCCCCAGGGAGCCCTGCAGCCTTCCCCAGAGAGGAGGAAGGAACAGAGGCCGGAAGTGGGGGCCCTGGTAAGGGTGGGGTGACCAGTGTTGCATTGTAAGGTTAGAACTGGCTTCCGGCCATTGACCCATTAGTAACAAAGGACATCCAGCCTGGCACCTCAGAGGCTGTCATGTGTGACCCCAACCCTCTGACTACGTGTTTCCCTGTCTGAGTCACATTTCCAGAAGAATCCAAAGGGCAGGAGTTGGGGGATGGGGAACCTAATCTTACAGAACCCTTTCCCGGGAAGTCCCACTGAGCCCTAGAAAGAGGCCAGGACTTTTCCCAAGGATCATACGAGGGATTAGCACAGGTGCAGAATAAGGACTAGTAACTCTGGGACCCTGCTTCAGCCCAGAGCTGTATTTCCCACCCTCCAAAAGGATTCTAAAATGCTTCTCCAACCAGCTGGTTGGTAAAACATAGGATTAAAAAATACCCGCTCTCCTGCCACCTACCGAGGATCGGTCTGGATTTCTCCTCCAGTCCTCTAGCACAAGGCTGAAGCTGCCAAACCTGATTTTCCAGTGGCTGCCTGAAGCAGCCTGGAGCTGGAGACCTTCCTCATACAGACCCCTGGGCTACCATCCTCCTCCCCCTCGCCTATTGATTTCCCCAGCCATGCCTGAGCTCCTGCACCTGTGCCAGACATCCCAGTGCCATGACTTCCTCCTCCACCTACATGACATTTCCCCTGCACTGCTCCTCTGGGTACTGCGAAGTGTGGCCAGCACTGGGCCATGGTTTTCTCATCTATAGTTGAGAACAGTGCCTGCCTTCTGGAGATCCAAAAGAAAGGGGGATGTTAGTGGCATGAGGCCCTCCACCTGCAAGTTGAGTTGGTGCAATTATGGGAAGCGCAGCCTGAGTGTGAGAAGGTAGCATTACAAGTAGAAATTTAGAGGTGTTTTTGCAAAGGTGAAAGGTGCTTCCTTTGGTTTCTATATGATAACCACAATTTCCTTATGTTACTGTGAAAGATGGAAGAGGAAAAAAAAAGCCCCATCATCCTAGACCTGTTACCAGTGTCCAGATGCCTTGCTACAATTCCCTGAAGTGCCCTGTGGTGTATTTCATGTCTGTTTCCCACTGAGGTATAGCCCTAATGGGATCCTGTCGTGGAACTCCATCTTCTCACTCATTGTCCTCTCTCTCCCCAGAACCGGGTACCTCCTGGTGTATTGCAGACACTAGGGACTGAGACAGAGCTGCAGAGCAAAAGCAGAGAGCCAGGTCAGCTCACCTAACCCAGGCTAGGCTGTGCCATGGCTGTGGTCCTAGAGCCCAGTATACTCAGCTTGCAGGGAGCTCTGGCAAAGGGCCACCTAAACTAAGGTGGTGGATGCCCTCTGGCAGCTGCTGCCTCTGAGCACCTAAAGGGGAAAGAAAATTGGGAACTTGGAGAGGAGAGGGCATCAGAGGAGTGTCATTGTAGATGGAGCTAAAAATAGACACCAGCAATGATGTCATCAGGTTCCCACAGCTTAACACCACACATACACAATCAAAGACAAGGTACACACACACACATAAACACACATTTTGTTTGGATGCATGCCTGTTTGTGTCTGTATGGTTCATTTGTAGGAGTATGTGTGCATTGTTATATGTATTACTGGGGGTTCTGTGCATTTTTTGTAGTGCATATCTGTTTGTATCATATGCCTATTGCGTGTGTATGCTGCATTGTGTGTTTTTGAGTTCTGTATGTATCTGTGGACTGTGTCATGCATATTTACATGTATAGGCTTCTTTTTGTTGTTATTGTTTTTTTCTTTTTTATGGTACCAGGGATCAAATTCATGACCTTGCACTTGCCAAGCAGGTGCTTATGCCACTAAGCTAAATTCCCAGCCCTCATGTATAGGCTTCTTTTTGGGCTTTGGGCACTGGCCAGCCACCTTGATGGTCAGCAAACCCCTAATCCCAAACCTTAAGGGGCCCAGCACTGTCTGGATACAATGTGGCAGTGAATTCCTACCCCACCTCTCTCTTTCCTCAGAGTCCCAATCTCTAGCAAGCCTTGAAGTAAAAAAAGGTAGACAAAATTTATTTCTCTCTTACAGGCAGCAAAGGATATTACCCTGGACTCTTAAACTTCAGGGGTCCAAATGTTTCAAGATTCACTCTTACTCTCAACCCTCAAGGTACTGGGGACACCACCAAACAATGCACAGATACAAAAGACAGTGACCTTCACAATGTTCCCAGCCACTACAACACCACCCATGGAGACACACCTGCCAGGAATCCAGTTACACCCTATAGCATATGAGCATACACTAAGAAATCCAAATGGAAAATCCCCAAGCCAGAGGATTCAGCTCCCGTCCCCCCTTACTGGGCTCAAACTCACTCTCTCCCGCCCCCAAGCATCTCAGCTCAGCTGCCTATCCTGGAACCACTGACCTGGAGAATGGAGGACAGGAGACGATGGCTGTGGGCTGGAGGTGATAGGCTTCTGCCCCCTCTCTTCCCTCAGGCTGCCCCCATCCCCCTCCTGACCTTCATTCTTCTCGGGAGAGCCTATGCCAGAGCTCAGAGCTCTGGCTCTGTTCCTCTCACAAACACTCCTTGACACAGCCAGACACAGATGCACAATGGATCACAAAGGCACATTAGGTCACATGTGCCTTATACGCCTATCTCCTGTCACAAACACACTCAAACACACACGAGGAGCTGCACGTACACACTGACTATCACAGGCAAACAGAGGCACACACACATTGGAACATTTACAGGATTCTGTCTTCTGTTCTCTCTCTCTGTCTCTGTCTCTGTCTCTCTCTCTCTTTCTCTATGCCTCCCTGTGTTTTTAAGATGTCTATGGAAACCCTTCAGCCTGGGTAGATGGTAGTGTTAGATGGGAAAGACTTCTGTCTCATAGGACAGACCAAGAGGAGAGGACAAAAATGCATATGTGTTGCTGATCTTGTCCTGTCCTGTTGCTATCGAAGTGTGACACCTGCTGCTGCTACTGAAGCCTGTCCTTAGGAGTATTCAGCCCCAGACCTGCCCTTGCAGTGGCAGAGTTGGCTGGAAACACATCAGTATGGAGTGAGACAGTTTGAGCAGAATGATTGTGTTTCATGTTCACCATTTCCAGCCCCTTGGAGATGTGGATCCAGAGCAGGCCGAGCTTCTGTGCTTCCTAAAGGATGAGAAAGCTCCCAGGTTGACGGCAAGGCCTGAGACCTGAGGAGAGAAGGCCCAGGAAAGTGTGTAAGGAATCAGAGTTTCTGGAGGTCCATTGCCCTTGGGTTCACCCAATTCTCCAGGCCACTGACTTCCAGTCCAACCCACTTTAAGCACTTGGAGATGCCTGCCTTCAAGATGCCTGGGAGCAGAAATTTCAGTTTGTCTCTAGAGTTGCTAAGCAGCACAGGGAAAAACCGGTGTCCCTGTCTTTCACATCCCTCCCCACACACACACCAAAACACAGGTCCACCTGTTCACTATGCCCCCATTCACCTTGAGGTGAGAGGATCCATACACTGGTTATGGCAGTGTGGGTGGCACTGATGTCTGTGCTCGTGGTGGCAACATTGGTAGCAGCTGGGCCTTGCAGCTTCTGCCTGTACCTTCTTCGGCTACACTTGAACATCTTGCGAAAGCCGGGCCGCGGGCAGCTCATACGTGACCTGCGGTACGGGGAACTCAGGCCCCGAAGCCGAGGGGCACGGAGCAGGTGAAAGGGCCCCATGGGCACAGGAAGCTTCTGCGGTGTCCTGAAAGAGTGCTGCTGGCCAGGGCAGCTGACTCCTCTGTGACATACTAATCCCAGGCTGCTCTTTACCCCCAGCCCCGCCCTGTGGCTCGGGCTTCTTCATAGTGCTCTCCACTGGGTCCTGCCCAAGAGCCAGAAAATCTGTTTGGCCCCCTGGCAAAAGGAACTCTTGGGGAAGATCACTCTTTTTTTTTTTTGTTCATAAGCATGAGTATTAATTTATTGAGCCCTTACTATGTGCCAGGCACATGTTGAGCAGTTTATAAATACAATCTCATTTAATCTATGAGGAGATTCTATCATTATCACTATTTACATGCAGTTAATTCTCTTTATTTCCCAGTAGCTATGTTCCACAAATACCAAACCATTACTTCTAAGGGAAATTCACAGGTTTTGGGCAAAGTTCTGCTCACATTTTTACCAAGTTGTTGCTACCTAAACTGGTTTTATGTGTGGAGACACCTCATTTGGTATCTTATTGAGTCACTCGCATTGAATTTGTGGCAACAACACTATAACCTGTGCCTTAGTTAAGTTTATTGAGCGCATGTTTCTCACCCACATCACATCTTGTGCTTATGAACTCTAGATGGTACTTTAACATTAAAACCAGGAGCTACTTGAATCAGCAAAATCACACAAAAAAACACACAAAATTGTGAAAAATATGGCACTAAGTAGACCATCAAAAGAAACTGTTGATGAGAACTGAAATAGGAAGGCAGACAGGTCTGTTCAATAAACCTCAGCTGGAAATACGTGTGTTGGGTGATTCAAAGTTTTTACATCTCTGGACTTGCCCTTGAATAACTGCAAAATTGGTAAAATTTTTGATTTGGAGTGACAAATAAATTTTAGTGAGCAAATTCACAAATGTAGAATCTATGAATGAAGTCGAATATATAAGGAAACTGAGGCAGGTGTGGTGGCACACACCTGTCATCCCAGCACTCAGGAGGCTGTGGCAGAAGGATCACTGTGAGATGAAAGCTACACAGTGAGTTTAAGGTCAGCCCAAACTGCAGAGCGAGGCCCTGTCTCAAAAAAAAAAAACAATGATGATGGTAAGGTTTAAAAACATAGTATTGGGCCAGAGGTTTAGCTCAGCAGCATAAGGGCCTGCCTTGCAAGCGTGAGGTCATGAGTTTAATCCCCAGTACTAAAAACAAAAACAAAACAGTATTTATCGTGTTTGTCTGTTTGTGGTACCAAACCCAGGGACTTCCTCATGCTAGATAAGTACTCAACATTGAGCTACAACTCTGGCTGCTTTTAAAACATTTTGAAGTTATTACGCTGCTAAGGCTGGCATCAAACTCTCAATCCTCCCACCCCAGCCTCGGTGGGATTACAGATATGCACCACCATGAGTAATTGCCAAGTATTTATCTCTTGTTACTCTGCTCATTCACTCACTCAGCAAATATTCAGCAGCTGCTTCAGATGTGTTGGGCAACAGGGACAGATGAATGGGATGTGATCTCAGTTCATTCTGAGATGAACGGTAAAACCACGGGCACAATTAGGGTAGGTAGGGATGTAAGAGGTGCTAATCCTGGGTTCATCACCTTTCTTGTACAAGATAGGAGAGTTGGGGCTGGGGATTTAGCTCAGCGGCATAAGCACCTGCCTTGCAAGCAGGCGATCGTGAGTTCGATCCCTGGTACAGGAAAAAAGAAAAAGACAAAAACAAAAAAAAAAAAGATAGGAGAGTTAGTGGCTCCGCCCTGTATTGCACTGAGCTGAAGGACATTGGACTTGCCCTTTTTCCCTCAACCCCTTAACGCCCTCTTCTATTCCTTCCTCTGTCCCTTTCTGATCTCTGCCTATTGCTCTGCAGGAACCTGCTGGAAGATGAGACAGGGCCCTAGGCCCCACTCTGGTTCCTTACTTCCTCCACTCCAACTTCTACTCTTGCCATCACAGTATGAAAATATGACCTACTGTTAACCACTATCCCCCTGCGAGCCTCCCTGTACTGTGGTCCGCTTTATCAGGTCCTGGACCAAGGCTTCCTCCCCTGCTTTTTTAGAGACTCCATCAATGAGTGGTAAAAAGACATGGCCTGTAGGCTGGGTGTGGGGGAGTACAAACCTGTAACCCTAGCATTCTGGGAAGCTAAAACACAAGGGCTGCAAATTCAAGCTCAGCCTGGGCAACTTAGTGACTTAGCAACGCCCTGTCTTAACATAAGGAAACAAACAAATAAAAAGGTCAGGGATGTAACTCAGAGCAAAGGCCCTGGGTTTAGTGTCCAATATGGTATGGGTGTGTGTGTGTGTGTGTGTGTGTGTGTGTACACACACGCACACATAACATGGACCCTGGTGTCAGACTGACAAGTTGAACCAGAATTTACCATTTATAAGGCATGTGATTGGTCCAGGGATATAGCTCAGTAGCACAAATACCTGCCTGAGTTCAATTCCCAGTATGGGTAGAGGGTCATGTGATTATGTCAAGTATTTAACTTAATGTGTTTTCATTTCCCTACATTCAAAACGGAAATTAAAAAGAAAGTATTTTAGAGTTATGGTGAAGAAGGAATAAAAAAGAATATGTGTGATGCATTTTAAGCATGATCTTTATTAGTAGTACAGACTGTAATTTTTTTTTTTTTTTTTTTTTGAGACAAGGTCTCATAGTGTTGTCCAGGCTAGTCCTGATCTGGAGACTCAAGTGATACTCCTACCTCAACCTCCAGAGTAGCAGGGTTATTGACATGCATCATGGCCCTGGACCGTGGACTACATTCTGCAGTATTACTCTCTCTTGTGCTTCTGTAGCATCCTCCTTCAAAAACAAACAAACAAACAAACGAAAAACTAAGAATACATTTCCTCAGTGCTGGGGGTGTAGTTCAATGGTAGAATCCTTGCTTAGAATGTGCAAGGACTTGGCTTCACTTCCCAACAGCACAAAAATAAGTAAATAAAATATACAAGCCACTTCCTCCTCCCCACATCTGCTCTGGTTGTGACTATTTCCCTCTGACTTCACCCTGTGCACATTCCCTTATGTCCCACAGCAGGAAGAAAATCTCATTTTAAAACCCCATAACTATTCTGTCCTACAGACCAGGAAATAGAGGTTTAAAAACAGGTCTAAGAAATGCCTCGGAGAGTCACACAGCTAAGAAATGAAAGAAGCAGGGATTCAAGCACCTGTCTAAAGAACTGGACAGCCAGTGGCAACCTGGGAAGTTTACAGCCCCAAGAGTTGGTGAGAAGGGAAGCATCGAGCCTTGGAACTAGGGCGACTGCTTTGTGGAACCATGGTGCCCCCTGCTGGCAGAAAGGAAAAGGGTGTGCCCTGAGTGCTAAAGGGAAAGAAAAGTGGAGTGGGGAGGAGGCAAAAAAAAAAAAAAAAATGTAGAGCAAAAAGAAGAGAAAGGACTAAGGGAAGAAAAAAGGGAAATTTGAGGTTCGTGGAAGGAAGAGGACTAGAAACCATTTGTTATTCAGAGGAGAAGGCAAAAACTGCCAAATCTTGAGTCATTTTCTTGAAATGTGTGTGTGTGTGTGTGTGTGTGTGTGTGTGTGTGTGTGTGCGCGCGCGCGCGCGCATAGGTACACATCAGTGGTACAGAAGCACCAGTAGATGTTTATGTATGTGACTGTGTGTTTGATGTGTAAACATGGATGGCAGCCAGGCACATGTGTGTGTGCCAGTGAGCACAAAGAACCCTTAGGTAGTGTAGTAGCAGATGGAGGGGAGGAAGCATATGTGCACTGTTGTGTGAAGGACACATGGAAGTTCTGGGCTCCACCTGCCTCAGCCCCATACTTTTCCTCTTTCAGATCAGAGAAGCACAGCCCATGGGTGACATCTCCAGGCCCCAGCCTGTTGCTCTGTGGTGGTAGAACTCCATCTCCAAGCAGCAGAGGGCAGCAGGGACAAGGGGAGGCTGCCTGGCCATGGGTGGGGCCCGAGGGCGGGCAAAGGAGGCTTTTAAAGAGCCTTCCCCACCTGCAGGTGAGCAGTGGAGCAGAGTGCCAACCTGCCCGTCTGTCTGACTCCTGAGCAACACCTCCTGCAAGCTGTTGTGCCTTAGCAGATCCCTCTCAGAACTCACTGCCAAGAACCCTGAACAGGTGATGACTTAAGATAGGAAGGTTCTATAAAATGGTATCAATCTGGAAACAGGTTGAGGAGCTGGAAGGCCTATGGGGAGGGTCTTGGATGGGTTGGAATTGGTCTGGGGAGGAGCCCAGGATGCACAGATGTCAGGAAAAAGGATGGGGTGATCTGAAGTGTGGGTGTCAGGCTTGCACTGCCTGAGCCTGAACTTGAGGTGTTAGGATCTCAGTGTCAGGTGCGGGTAGAGGGTCTGAGTAGTACAGTTGCTACAAGTGTTGGGGTGGGAACTGAGGAAAGTCCTCCAGTGTCAGAGTCCAGGTGTAAAGGAAGGTTGATGAGATCTAGGTCCAGGATACTGGGATCTGGTGGGGTCAGCCCAGGTATGGTGCTGTCAGGGTAGGCAAGGCTCTAACTCCCACCTGTCTGCCTCCCAGGATCCACCATGCAGTGCTTCAGCTTCATTAAGACTGTGACGATCATCTTCAATATGGTCATCTTTGTAAGTACAAAAAATATGCTATCTGTGCGGTTCCCTAAGGAGCAGAGCCTGCAGAGTAGATAACTACTATGCCCAGATTGTGCCCAGCAAGTTTTCTCCTCTGACTGCCGAGTGGGATCCAAATACTGATTTCTGGTCCTAGTAGCAGTGAGGTTGCCACGCTGTGGGAAGTGGGGTTGAAAAACTTTGGTTCAGGTGTTCCTTCTCTTCTAGGAAGTCTCAGCTCAGGCTTAAGGCCCAAGCGTGGGCAAGCTAACAGGAAGGATTTCCTCTTTTTATAGGTACTGGGGGAAAGTGTTTGCCTAAGTTCACCTAGTGTAGAAGACAATTTAGTGGCCCTCTGTATGAGTGGGAGTTGAAAAGATAGAGGGCCTATGTCTCCTAGGAGCAAAGGCTCTGCCTCAGATACCCTTATTCATTCAACATCCATTTATTGGTGGGGCCAAGAATGTAGCTCAGTGGTACCTTACTTGCCTAGCATTTGTGAGGTCTTAGGTTTGAGTCCCATGAACCCCAAACAGAAACAAAAACAAAACATTCATGGATTAAGACTTTGTGCTAGGTATTGGGGTGGCAGGTAAGAAAGATGTTCTCTGCTTTCCAGGATCTCAGGTCCAGGTAGACAGTAGATTGCAATGTGGTATGCCTGATTTCAACAGAAGGCTAAGGGAACCTAGAGGAGGGGTTTAAACCCTGTGAGAAAATACTTCCTGGAGGAAATACCTGAAACTGTAAATTTGCATTGGGTGGAGGAGCTATAAAGCACATAGTGAAACTTGATATTGCTCAAAAAACCAGGAACAGACTGCATAGGGTGTGTAAGAGAAGCAGGCAATGAGGCATAAACCGTGAAGATAGAGGCAGAGATAAGGAGAAATGGACAAGCTAGACAAATGACAAAGCCCTAGGATGGTGGCTGACGGATGGAAGAAAAGACAGGGAAGTCAGAGGTATTAGAGATGATGCCCATGTCTCTGGCAAGAGTAACAAGGGTTATAAGGGGGTATCCCAAAGGCAACTGGTTCCCCAGTGGAAGTGCAGCTCAGATTGGAGCTGGCCAGTTATCCACAAGTGGCCCATGAAGTCACAGGAGTATGTGAGAGCACTCAGGAAAGGTAATCTGGGAAACTTGGATTGTTAGGGATAAACAAAACAAAACAAAATCCAGTTACCATGAAGGAGATGGAGCAGGAACAGTAATGGACAGAGGGCAAACAAGAACAAGAGGGCAGAGAGATCTAGGAGACAAGACCTCTGAAGTAGTCACTGGGTTTAGCACAGGATGTCACCAAAGAACTTGGAGCCACATTAAGTGAGTTACAGTGACTAAAAGGTAAGGGACAGAGATGTGGTGTGTAAATTGATTCGGAGTATGGTTTGGCATGATAGGCTAGGGTGAGTACACTCTCACTCCAGTGTAGTCTGTACTTTGGGCTTCCTTTGGGTGTAAGAAATTAGTTTTTATTTATGTCTGGAGGGAACGATGGGATTCCAGAAATATGGAGAACAGGAGCTCTGGCCTGAAGGGGTTAAAGGCAAATCCTGTTTGCCCAGGCCCTCTGTTGCCCAGGCCTACCCAGGCTCTCCAGAGCAGGGTAGGGCAGAAGGCAGGCTCCTTGAAATTTGACCCTGCAGGCTACAAGCCCAGCTTTGGTCTTAAGCAAACATACCTGAGATCCAGCCACAGTCTCCCACCATATCCCCAATTCTAGCCTGGGTTTCTATAACTGGAAACTGGAAACTGGGCACCAAGTTGGTATTAGGCTGATTTATCCACTGAAGCCCTGGGTCAGCAAGGCCTTGCCCTAAGAACTGTGAAAACTGAGGAGGGCCTGACCCCATCAGAGCTTCAGGACTTCCTTTGTAACTGGGCCAGCTCCAATCTGAGCTGCACTTACTGGGGAACCAGTTGCCCCTGGGATACCCCCTTATAACCCATTACTCTTGCCAGAGGCTTAGTGTTGAACTAATGAGCTTCTAAGAGCTGCTCTGGCTGTGTTCCCACTCTGTTGCCTCAGTTTCATTTGTGAGGCAAGGAAGTCTAGGTCGGTGAGGAGCAGGAGGTCTGGCCTCTGATTTCAAAGCTGAGCCAGCTGGGGGTCAAAGTGAGTGAAACTTCTCAATGTCAATCCTCTTCAAGGTTGGAGCAGGTATAAACTTCAGCCCTGTCTCTGTTACTGTGGTGATGTCGTACTTGCTCAAAACTGCCACTCCTGTTTCTGTCTGTCAGAGATCAGAGGTGTTCCAGGCACCCAAAGTCCAGAAAGGAAATGACACACGCTACCCTCACCTGCCGTTTTCACTCCCAGTCATGTGTGTGCCAGGACCCTAGAAACAGGGACAGTCTTGTCCTTCCTTCTACCCTGTGGTTTTGTTGTTGTTGTTTTTTGTCTTTTTCATTTTTATCCGTACCGGGGATCGAACTCACGACCGCCTGCTTGCAAGGCAGGTGCTTATGCCGCTGAGCTAAATCCCCAGCCCCTACCCTGTGGTTTTTTGTTTTGTTTTGTTTTTTGTACTAGGCATTAAACTCCATGACCTTGCACTTGCCAGGCAAGTGCTTGTGCCACTGAGCTATGTTTTAGCCCTACCCTTTGGACATTTCTGGAAACACTGATCTCATTTATATCTAGTTTCTAGTTAGGTGTGAGCCTAGTGCTGGCTATGGGTGTCGCAGCTGTCATGGTTCTGGCACTAAAGTGTATTTCCCTCCCTATATAACAGGTTGTAAAATTCTCCAGCCAAGGAATGCAGAAGCTTCTTAGCTCCCATCCTCCTGAGTTAAGTGGATGATGGCGAGATTGTCAGCACTGTTTCAAAGCCTGCCTAACTTCTCTGTCCTCAGCTCTGTGGTGCGGCCCTGTTGGCTGTGGGAATCTGGGTATCAGTTGACGGGTCATCCTTCATGAAGATCTTTGGGCCAGTGTCGTCCAGTGCCATGCAGTTCGTCAACGTGGGCTACTTCCTCATCGCAGCTGGTGTTGTGCTCTTTGTTCTTGGTTTCCTGGGCTGCTACGGTGCTCTGTCTGAGAACAAGTGCGCGCTCATGATGGTGTGTCAGACGCAGCTCCACAGGCCCATGACCAAGGGTCCCCCCACCTTTGATACCAAGCCCAGGGGAATCCCAAAACACTACTTTGGACTCTGGAGGGTCTCAGCAGAAGGGTTCCCTGCCTCATTTATAGGGAGGGTTGGGTGGGCTGGGGGAGGAGAGCACAGGAAACTTTTCCTAAAACCAGATCCCTATTCTCCACTTAGTTCTTCTTCATCCTCCTCCTCATCTTTATTGCTGAGGTTGCAGCTGCTGTGGTCGCTTTGGTGTATACCACATTGGTGAGAGCCTGGGGGGAGATAAGGGAGGAAGACTGGGCATAGCCTGGAAATGGGCTGTGATCTGGGAAAGACCATCTTCCCCACCGGTCCCTAAACAACTGGCCTGCCCCACCCAGGCTGAGGAGTTCCTGAAGATGCTGGCAGTGTCTACCATCAAGAAAGACTATGGCTCTCAGAAGGACTTCACTCAAGTGTGGAATTCCACCATGGAAGGGGTAAGGTGGGCCGGGGCAGGGGTGGAGGGCAGAAAGAAAGCAGCAAGGCCCTACTGATCACCCACCTTGCCTCTCTCCAGCTCAAGTGCTGTGGCTTCACGAACTACACAGATTTTGTGGGTTCACCCTACTTCACAGAGCATAACTCCTTCCCTTCATTCTGTTGCAAGTACAATACAACTCACTGTGACATGAGCGAAGCTGAAGCCAGTAATGTTGAGGTGTGAACCGGTATAGAAGGGTGGGGACCGCTTAATGGCCTTAGAATGGTAAATGAGTAGGACAGCTGCCAACTATAGATGTTGTCTCCTGTCTCCCAAGGGTTGCTTCAAACAGCTTCTGTATAACATCCGAGTCAACGCAGTCACTGTGGGTGGTGTGGCAGCTGGCATTGGGGCCCTAGAGGTAAGCTGACAGGAAGGTTGGGACTGGGGTATCAACTGCCACCATACCTGGGCTTCTAGACTCATCTCTGAGGCCTCTCTGAAGACAGACTTTTTTGGTGCTGGGGATTGAATTCAGGGCCCCTTGCACATGCTAAGCCCACTGAGCTATACTCCCAGCCCAAAAGTCAGACTTTTAACAGAGCTTCATGTAGGCCATCTGGGATGCATCTTACTAGAGGGTTCCAATCATGTCCTCTCATCCATCTGTCCATCCCTCATCAGCTGGCTGCCATGATTGTATCCTTGTACCTGTACTGCAATCTGAAGTCTGCTTCTGCCTCTGCTACATGAGAACTGGAAAGAAGCACCCTGGATCAAGGAGCAGTGATCACGGGGCGGGGGGTGGGGATGGGGGTGCAACAGACTTGTCCTTGTTGCTCCAGTCTTGGAGCTGAGTAGGGTCCAACCCATTTAGGCTGTGGCTGACCTTTCCTTCTATTGCTGGGGTTGAGGCCCACCTGATCTAGAGATTCTAATGAAGCCAGTTCTTCTGGCCATCCTTCCATCTGTTTCTTCAGCCCATGACACCCCGCTAAGCCAATGGGAGCTCTTGATGATCCCTGTATTCTGCTGGAAATGAAAGGCAATTTATATGATGAGCACATTCAAAATTGGAAGAGCCATAAGGCAGATGTATAGAAAGCACTTCAAGTCTTATAAACTAATAAAAAAAAGTTTCTATTTGAACTCTGTATCCATGAGGAGAGGGGTCCACATTGCGTAAACTGCCCTTGGATTTCCTGTGGGGCTGGTGACACAAACCTCCTCTTAGAAGCCAGGTGAAGTGAAGTGGGATTTATAGAGCTAGGAAGAGGCCTAGGAGGGATGGTCTGGAAGGGACCAAGGAAGTTACTTCTAGGCCAGAGGGCCTCCTTAGAGCATGGAGGACTTTGGCCTGAAACTTCCCCCTCCTAGGTGGGGTCACTGGACTGGAAAGCTATGAAATTAACAAGCTGGTGCCCAAGTCGGGGAGGAGACTATAATCATTATCAAGTTAATGGAAAAGAGCTCCCATGAGAAGGTTCATGGTGCCTACCAACTTAGGCAAAGCCCCTTCTTCAGGATCTTAGAACTTCATTTATTCTTTGGTGTTGGCCTGTCTAGTCTCTAAAGACTAATCTCATCTTGGGGCTGGGGATTTAGCTCAGTGGCATAAGCACCTGCCTTGCAAGCAGGCAGTCGTGAGTTCGATCCCTGGTACTGATAAAAACGAAAAAGACAAAAAAGAAAATGGAAAAAAAAAAAAAGACTAATCTCATCTTAATTACTGCTATGCTTCAGGTTAGGAAACCAGGGCATAGAAAGGTCAAGTCATTTTCCCAAGTATCAAACCTTCAGTAAAGAAATTTAGCCTAGATTCAGACCCAACTGACTCTGCAGCATAGTTCAGTTCTGGCCATGGTGATAGTTTTACTTGAATGAGTACCTGACTAGAATGTCCAAGGTAGACCTGAACGCTGTCAAACCAGGAGTGATTGAGGAAGGCTATGGCAGGAGGATGTGGCGCCTGCTTTGAGTAAAGCCCAGCCTTGCTTCCCCTGGACCACTACATCTGTCTTCCTGAACTTCTGCAGGGCAATACAGAACTGCTGAGCCCAGAAAGGGGCTGACTTAGGGCCACAGAGCCAGTTTTAAGGTGAGACAAAGAGCCTGCTGGGGTGCTGGGTGGACTGAGGAACAGATCACCTCAGGCTCCACTATACCCCCTGCCTTGTGCAGGTGCTGTGTGGAAGCTGCAAGGGATTTGTTTACCCAGGGCGGGCTTCCACCTCAGTGTGGGCTGATTTTCAACTTGGCTATTTTGCTACTGCAAACACTATCTCAAAGGCGTTAGCATGGTGAGAAACATCCAAGCCATACACCACTGATGCCTTTGCCAAGCTGAGCTCCAGGCTCTGGTTAGGGTAGCAAGAACAAAGAACAGACACCAGCGCAGGAATTCAAGTAAGTTCCTGCCTTCTTGGCCAAAGCCTTATACTCCCAGACCCTTTCTCAATAGAAATTCTACACTCAGATCCTCATCCTAAGTCCACAAGTCCTTTAAATCTCATGGTCCCCTTTCTTGGACTGTCTTACCCTCTGGACAATCCCATCTATTCTCTGGTGAACATTTAACTCAGATCTTCCTATGCTCTGTTGCAAACATGGTTATCTGAGAATTTCATGAAAACCCTGGCCCTCTGCTTTAGAAAAATGCCCAGGAAAAAAAAGAAAGATAAATGCCCACATATGGCATTCTACATACAAAGTGACTCCAGGGCCACAAACACCTTTGCTCCTAAACCTGCAGTGTAGTCCTAGCCCCCTGCCTGCCACAAAATCATCTCCACAAGACCCAATGGCCGCCATACTCTAGGTCCTATCCCCCGCCCTCAGGATCCCTTCTGCCCTCCCTGCTCTCTATATGGGGATAGGTACCTGGTCCAGATAAACCAGGAACCAATGGACAATTAAACAGTGAGAAAGCCTGGTAGGGTGGCAGCAACCCAGCCCAGAAAGGAATCAGGGTGGAGCTAGTGGTCTTAGGTTGGGTAGAGCCTGGGGAAAAACTTTAAAGCTTGAGACTTGGGCATCCCCTGGTGGCCAAATAAATGTACCCAAAAGGAAAATAAATCCTGAAAGAAAGGAAAAAAGCATCCATCCAGATGTTTCTCTCCCTCCTTCTAATCCCTTCCCCCTAAAATTACAATCACAAGACATACCACCAGAGATTTTCTCCTTTTTTTAATCAATGACCACCTTATCCAGCTTTGGAAATCTGGACAAAGAAGAGGCTGAAAGGAGGCCTGGTCCAGTGTGTATGGGTCTCTGAGTGAGTCTGTGTCAGCACAAATGTCCCAGCTGGGCCTGTCTGTGGGTTGGGCACAGCAGTTTCCTGAGTAAGAGCCAGCCCCACCCTCAGGCCAGCATTCCAGCCCAGAAAGGAATCAAGGCCCTCAGGACAGTCAATAAATAGATTAGATTCTGTAGCCAGGCTGTAGGAGGGGGTGTACAAAAGGGGCTTGATCTGTTGCCTAGGTATCCCAGAGATTCCTAGGTATTCTGCCCTTCTCCAACATGGAAGTAAATAAATAGACCTTAAACTCACAAAGCAGGGTGTTGGAGCAAGGAACCTTCCCCTTAAGAGTTAGTAATTAAGTCTCATGTTAAAAACAAACCAGCCCCAGTCCCTACCAGCATCTATAAAATCCTACAGGATTGGGTGAAGGGCTAGCCTGCCTAGGGGTACACAGTACCCAGCCCTGCAGAGTTCTGGACAAGGTCTCATGTCTGTTCTGCAGCTCCTGGGGCTCCCTCCTCCTTTGGAGGTGGCTCCAGGTATATCGGGATGACCGATGGTGGCTTCTTCACTCTAAAAGACACATAACAATTAAACACAGGAAAGAGGTCCTTAGCTACAACCCTTAGTCCCACTAGGCTCCCATCTACCAGAATAAAAAAAGGTCCTCACGAGTAGGGAGAGGCTGGGACCCCCACCACCAGGAAGTGGTTCTTCTTCCGAAATAATCTCCATAGACCCTTGTGGTTGCCGCGCACATCCAGGTCCCAGATATGGAGGCACTGGCAGGGGTAAGGCAGAGATTGGGGGGCAGGGTCAGGGAACTGTGGAAAGAGACCACTGAGAATTCAGCAGTCATCTCAATCTGCAAATGGCAGTACCTTCAGAAACATGAATTCAGACAAAGGGCCTAGAAGGATTCTGAGAGCATGAGGAGGTTCTGAGGGTGAACCTGCATCTCAGGCCATGTGGAGTGGGGATGCTTCTGCGGTGGGGTGGGTATTGAGGTACCTTGGCAAGCTGGGTCCAGGTGGTAAAGTCATCTTCTTTTTCCATTTGGATGAATGCCACATAGATGTGGCCCTCTGTGTCTGGCACAAAGGAGTCTTCACAAGGGTACTTGGTGTGGTCCAGAACTTCAGCCTCACTGCAGTGGAGGGTAAAGGGGTAAGCCCAACGTAGGCCACAATTCAGTGTGTCACCCAAGGCCCTCAGCTTACGTTAATGCTTTGCTATTGCCATATTGAAATTCTTAGTAATGTCTGAACTAGAAACCCTGGTTTTCATTTTGCACAGGGTCTCATAATTTACAAAGCCAAGAACCAGTATTTGACTCCTTACTCCCTACCACACATCCCAAGCGTCCTAGGCCATACCTGAGTAACCTGTGAATTTCCACTTCATAAGCATCTTTCTTCAGACTGAAGGAGAGGGAGACATGAGTTAGGGGAGTGGGGCAGGCACACAGATCCCATGGGTAGCAGTAGGCAGGGCAAGGATCACATGGAAAAATGGGGCAGCAGGGCTAAAGTAAACATAGGCCTTGGGATTCAAAGGAGTGCTGAGAACCAGGTCTAAAGTCTTCCCCACATCCTCCGTCTGGCCCCATTTGCCACTCTACCTGTCCACATTCTGGAGTTGGACACTTGGAACTGTATTGAACTTGTGCTTCTTGAAGTAGGCTTCCTGCAGGGGGCATGACAATGTATATCAGGGCCTCGTGTACCTGGCCCACACCCGCTCACTAACACATTCCTGTCTGCATATCTACAAATGAAGTTCTAGTCCTGGATCATATCTGATGTCTTCCTGACCCTCCTTTTGTAGCATCCTTGGCAAACTCTTAGTAGGTTTAATAGGAACCTTCACTATTTTTTGTTACTGTTTTTTTGAGACAGGGTCTTGCTATGTAGTTCAGACTGGCTTTGAACTATGTAGCTTCAGACTTATGGCAATCCTCCTGTCTCAGCCTCCAGAATGCTGACATTACAGGTGTGCCATGCCCAGTTGAACTCCACTAGCAACAGAAAGCTTGTGCCCACATGGCAGCATATGCTGCTGACCTGTGAAGTATTCCCTGACCTCAGTGGTTCTCCCTGGGCTTGTTCTAGAGCAAGGAACTGGCCTTATGGGAGGTGGCAGGCAGGGAGACATGCTAGGTTGGGAGGGAAGACATTGCCATGACTTAGGAGTGACCTCTCTGGGAGACGAAGGACTCTTGTATTAGCTGCTTTCTGAGGACCTTCCTAGCTGCTCAGAAGTTCCAAATTAGATCCATTCCTTGAGCTTGCTGTCTCAAGGGCCCCATGCTGTAGCTGGGGAGGGAGTGGCCCCCCAACACACAATCAGGCAGAGGTGGGCATCTGGGGACCTCCCTGTTCATTTCCAGCTGAGGACCCTCTCCCCTACTCCATTTATAAGGACAGGAGAGGACAAAGCTTGCAGGATGTACTGCTTGGAGCACAGATACATATAATTATATATATTTAATCAACTTAAACCTCATAATCCTTTGGGGTAGGTATCCTTCTTATAGATAAATAAGTTGAGACAAAAAAGTGTAATAATTTTCCTGAGACAGTACTAGTAAGTGACAGCACCTGGGCAGGATCCATATCCTTGACCACTGTGCGGTACTGTGCCCCGCCTCCCCGGATCCCACTTACATGAAAGTAGCCATTCATGTTGAGGCCAACAATACCAAAGTGGTAGGATCGGGAGACATCTGGGATGATGCACTCTCGGCCCCGGCGCTGTTCGGGCATCCTCATCCATATGTCCCAGTCCCAGAGCTGGGGGACATGGGGGCTTTTGAAGGTTGAAATCTAGGTTGGTAGGGGACTCCAGCCCACTTGCCCTTCCCCACCAGGTACCTTTTCCGGTGTGGGCCACTTGGGCTCAAGCTCTTCCTTGTATAAGGACTTCCTAAGCACCCAACCCAGCCCAGGCATGGTCTCTACACGATACAGTAGTGCTGGATCCTCAGCTGTGTGTTCATATCCCTGGGGACAAGGGACCATTGTGAGAAACATTAGCTCTAGAGACCTCTATAAGCTACCCACTGGCAAATCCCTAGTCACCCAGCCTACCTGGTCATTCCAGGCAGAGATGCAGTATAAGCTGTCATCTTCCTCCAGCAGGTGGATGGACTGGCTCAAGAAACTGAGAAAGCCAGGTCCAAGAGTTCAGACAGAAGCAAGGACAAAGCCAGTCACACACATGGGACAACTGGAGGAGCTGTAGCTGGGACTCAGGAAATAAGCCTCCTCTCCTCTAATCCTCATCATCTCCATTTAGCCTTTCTCTGTTACCCTAGCCACAACATCTGCCTGCCTACCTTGGCTCAGGCTTCCTCTACTTCTGAGCTCACTTCCTCCAGAAAGCTCTCAAAGACACCTTCCCACCATCTTCCCTAGAGACCCAGTCAAGCAGAGCTCAGAGGGGTTTATGGGTACTAATGCACTGGGGTCATTCACCTAAAAAAATCCACAGCAATGTCGAGGTCCTCTTCCAGAACCACAGCAAACTTGGCTTCCTGAAGGGAAAGAGAGACATTGGTATCCCAAGGGGGTCATTCCCATCCTGGGTGCCCCCAACCTACCTCCCCCCACCCCCCACCCCATCACAGGCACTATTACTCCTGTTTCCATATAAGAAGTGACAGCCTGATAAAGGGAGAAGCTTGCTATGTAACAGGACTAGCCCACATCTCTCCAGGCCCACAAGCTGCATCCTGAGTACTCACCGGAAACAGATTGAAAGTGGCAGTGAGGCTGGCCTTGTAGTGCTGGGTGGGGAATGGAAAAGGGCACATGAGCCTTGGGGTGGAGGGCAAAGCCAGACATCTGCCCTTTTCATTCTTGCCTAGGCAGTACCTGAGACACACGGGCGTTCTTGATGCTAATGGGAGTGTGCTGGATGCCCCTCAGACCAAACAGCGCCACCACATCCATGGGTTCCTGGGGGAGTATAGCCACTAATCATCACCTGAGGCCACCTCTCCCACCTGCCCCCCTGCAGGTGCCCACATGCCAAGCCCCTCACATTTCACAGTCCTCATTTGGACTGTCACCTTTGTCCATCCTCAGTGGTTGCGTCCTCCCAATGACCCCAACCCTACTCACTTCATAGTAGCCATCGATGAAAACCGTGATCATGTGTGGAGACACCCCTTGGGCTGACAGTAGAGAGCGCAGCATCCTAGGGAGACCAGAGATAAATTAGAGCCTCTCTGTCTTCCAACTCAGAGCTCCCATGTTTATAAATGGGCTCAGATTCTTCATAAGGCATGGTTTCTACACAGATGAATGGGTCTAGAACCTGTTTTCTCTCCACCCCCTGGAGGTGTTCCTCCTGCAGGAAGATGAGCTAGGCACCCCTCCCTGCCTTGTTAAGCACCCTCCTGTACTCAGGCTCACCTGTACAAGTAATTGGGTCGATTTGCTGCAATGACAGCCACAGGTACATTGAGGACCTTATTATCTGGAAGCTGTGAGAAAACACCTTTTAGCTCTTGCCTTATCCCCTCTTCGAACTAGAATCCCCACTTAGGGAAGAGCTCTTGGTGTAGTGACGGACTCCAAAGCAGAAAAAAAATGGGCAAAAGGGGCTGGGTTTTAGCTCAGCAGCATAAGTGCCTGCCTTGCAAGCAGGCAGTCCTGAGTTCGATCCCTGGTACCGGTAAAAAAATGAAAAAGACAAAAAAAAAAAAAAAAATTTTAAAAAAAAGGGCAAAAAGGTCTTTTTGTGATAGTTTCACTACATAGTTCAGGTTGGCCATGAGCTCCCTTTGTAGCCCAGGCTGACCTTGAACTCACAAGGATCCTTCTGTTTTACTCTTGAGTGCTGAGATGACAGACATGGACCACTATGCCTGGTCACAGAGTCTTTCTTATTCTGGATTCCCTTGTTTTCATGGCTGCCCCTTATTTTCATCCTGTTTTGTGCAGCTCAGTATAAATCTTCAGCATCAGGGCTCGGGATTTAGCTCAGCGGCATAAGCACCTGCCTTGCAAGCAGGTGGTCGTGAGTTCGATCCCCAGTACTGATAAAAAGTTAAAAAAAAAAAATTAAAAAGACAAAAAAAAAAAAAAAATCTTCAGCATCTACTTTCCACTCAGATTGGGGAAGCGAAAGCCGGGCTAAGTCCTTCTTGGGGGTCCCCTGCAGCTGCACACACTCCCATAGCTGCACACATCCCATAGGAATGAGTCCAAACCACACTCCTGAGGCTGAACTCACTGGGTCAGGGCTGAACTCAATGGGTGTGGGGTCCTTGCAGCTGCACACACTCCCATAGCCCTCAACTTTGCTGCAGAAACGCCGGCGGCGGCGGTTAAGCTCTGTGTCTGCCCAGTGGCACTCTGCATCTGTGAGGGGATGAGTTGACAGAAGGGAGGCTGAGACAAGCTTGATCTGGAAGGCCCAAGCACAGGGTCAAGGGAATAACAGCTGGACAGAGAAGCTCCAAATGCCCAGTCCCTGTGCCAGAGCCCAGCCCCACTAGCCTACCTTCAGCCGAGCTCAGGGGCACATCTGTCTTCAGCAGGACCGGGTCTCCCCAGGAGGAGAGAGCAGGTGACTTAGAATGCTTCTCCCCAAGGACAGGACCTGGAAGGGGGCAGCAGTGAGGGATAACAGGGTCCCAGATTTCAGTTTGGTGGCTTCTTCCCATGTCCCTGCCTACTGTCATGCAATTCACTGCCCCTGACTCCTATGTCCCCACACCCCAGCCCACCCCACCCCCTCTCCTGGGTTCCCGCTCCTCCCTTGATACTACAGGATGGCAGCCTCTGCTGATGGCACCTCCTTTGCGTCCCACGAAGGCCCAGGTGTCCCTCCAGCCCAGGGTTGGGCCAGCCTGGCTGCCCAGGCTCCTCAGCAGAGCCTTGGCTGTATCTTTCAGGTGGAAGGAGCCCTCATCCTAGGGGACCAAAGAAGGTGGTCAGCTTGTCTGGTGTGCTTCCAGGAAACCTGGTCTCAAAATCAACTATACTTAGCACTGGGAAAAGACACCTTTTACTTAAATCAGCTCATTAACCCTGGCATGACAGGGCATGCTTATAATCCCAGAACTCTGAGAAGCTGAGGCAAGAGGATGGCAAATTCAATCCAAGCCTGGGTAATTTAGCAAGATCCTGTCCCAAAAAGGGTAAAAAAAAAGTAAAAAGGGACTGGGGATTTAGCTCAGCGGCATAAGCACCTGCCTTGCAAGCAGGCGGTTGTGAGTTCGATCCCTAGTACCAGAAAAAAAGAAAAGAAAAGAAAAAAAAAAGTAAAAAGAGCTGGGGATATAGGTCAGTTGAGAGATCACATGGTGCAATCCTTATCATCACAAAAACAACACGCCCCCCCCCCCCCAGCTCATTAGGTAATCCCAATAACCCTCTCTAAGGTCAGATGTGACAACTGAAGCCCAGTAAGGTGTCATGTGCCTATAGTCCCAGCTACTAAGGAGTCTGGGGTAGGACTGTCATTTGAACCCAGGAGTTTAGGGCCACCCTAAGCAATATAGCAAAACCCTGTCCCATACACAAAAAACAAAAGAAATAAAACTGATGTCTTAAGAGAGTCTGAGAATCACCCGAGGATTCCCAGCTAAGATAGCCTTACCACATACTATGCTCCCACATGATCTGTGTCGCTGCACTCTGCCATCTCTCTACCATCTTTTCCACCACTCTCCCCTCTTCTCTTACTCTGCTTTCTTGTCCTCCAAGTCCATCAGGCATCTCCCAACTTCAGGGCTTTTTCCCTTAGCATGTTTTCTACCTAGAAGGTTCTTGCTCTGACATTCTCCTGACAGAGGTCTTCCCTCTCTGAAACACAACCCCATTGTTCTGTCTCTTGCTATTTATCTGGCTGGTTTTCATTAATCTCACCCTGCTATGATACAAGCTTTTCTGGGTTCGAGATTCTACTTCCCACTGAATCTTTGGCACCAGAGCAGTACTCAGTGCATAGTGGGTAAGTGCTCTATCACTATTTTACTAAACTAACAAAGATACCAAGGCTGGAACTGGAGTCATCTTTCTTTAAAGGCTCTATCCCGAAAGAACCCCTAGGAAAGGTATCTGTCTCCAATGAGACCACTTTCCATGCACAGGATCGATGATGCAGGGCAGGGAACAGCCCGGGGCACAACCACTGACCTTGACAGTACAGATGAGCACTCGGCCAGGAGCCACCATGTTGAGGAACAGCACCATGGCCTCATCCTCGTGAGGTGAGTAGGTGTCAAACACACGCTTTGCCATCACATGGCCCTACAGGAAGACACAGCTCTCAGGAGCTAGAGTCCCTGAAAGCTGAGTCCAGTCCCTGAGAGCTCAGCTTCAGTTCTCTGGGTCCCCCACCCTGGGAAACTTACCGTAGCCTGGTTGAGGACAATGACATGGATGCCTCGGCCCTGTTCCCGGGCCTCATCCTCCAGCACCTATGCAATGGCAGAAAAAAAGTCCAACTTTTCACTCTAGTATTCAAGGTCTATCTCTGTCTAAAGAGCATTTAAAACTCCAGTTGGATAAAACTTTCCCTCCCAAGGACTGGAGATTTAGCTTAGCGATGTAAGTCCCTGCCTGGCAAGTATGAGGTTGTGAGTTCAATCCCCAGTACCAAAGAAAACTTTCTCTCCCACCCATGTCACTGTTCACAGTTCTCTTCCAATGTAGCTTAAAGACCATTTCTTTCAGGAAGCCTCCTACAACCCTCACTTCAATGGCTCCTAGAGCCAGTCACATCCTGGAGAAAACACAGCCTTCTATTCATTGAAGCCTTCCAAGTAAGACAGGTCCAACAGATCCCCAGTGCTGAACCCAAAGCTAAGGTCAGAGAAGGGACCAGAGAGTGATTATAAGTCAGTAAATTAACTAATTTCTTTTTCTTTCTTTCTTTTTTTTTTTTTTTTTTGATGCTGAGGACTAAGCTCAGGACAACATCATGCTTGCTAGGCAAATGATCTACCACTGAGCTAAATTCCCATCATTTTTTGTTTTTGTTTTGTTTTGTGTTGCTTAGTCTTTGAGACAGGGTCTCACTATGCACTTCAGGCTGGCCTTGAACTTACTTTGTAACCCAAGATGGTCTTCAACTCATAACAATCCGCCTACTTCAGGCTCTCTTACTCCGTGTGATACTCTGGTCCCCTCAGATTCTTGAAATCATGGACTGGACAGGGATTATAGGCATGTGCCAACACACCCGACTTTCTAATTATCATTTTTGAAATTTCACTACATGCAAGATATTTCATAGACTTTTTCACTTAATCCTGACAAGTGGCCAGGCATGATGGTTCATGCCTGTAATCCTAGCATTCAGGAGGCTGAAGCAGGAGGATTGTTGCAAGTTTGAGGCCAGCCTGGGCTACATAGGGAGTTCAAGTCCAGCCTGAACTGCAAAGTGAAACTCTGTCTCAAAACACAAAAAACTCAAATCCTGACAAGTGGAAGTCATTAGTCCCAGAGGAACCAAGGGCTTCAAAGTCACACTACTAGAAAGTGGCAGATTATAATCCCTACTTAGACAGGGAAGCCCACAGGCTGTAAATTGCATCCCCAGCCTACTTACCGTGGTGCCATCCACTGCTACATACACTTTGCTGCGGCTTGAATACACCTCCACATCCAATACCCGCCGGGGACCAGTGCCTCTGTGCTTCTGGGGCTCCAGGTGATCCAGGGCCTCATCTGTGGGGTGCAACAGGTCAAGATATAGTCTCCCCAGCAGAGTCATATCCTCAGGGATCCACCTGCCACTCTTATCATGAGATCCCAGGGGTCCCGCCTACACTATCCACAGCTGCCCCCACCATAGTCTTGTTCCAGCTCCAGATCTTCATTGGCTTCAATGATTGCTCGACGGGTATCCAGGATCAACTTGATGTTGACAACGACAGTTACCAGCAGGAAAAGCAGAGCCCCTATCTGAAGGGAGAGTTGGGGATAACTGAAATACACCACGGCCAATTATCAAGACCTCCTTTTAGGACATCCCTGGCTATCGTAAGGACACAGGGAGACCAGAGATCTGTCTCATCTATGTCTGTCCCTAGACTAGAGCTTACTTTCACTGTTGCCTGATCCAAGGGGACTCCTCACCCTTTTCCCTTCATCAATGCCCTCCCTACCGAGAGGTCCTGTATTTTGCCATTTGAGGCCTTGATTTCCTTTGTCCCCTCCACAGTTCCTACAGATGCAGCTAAGCTCAGAGAGCTAAGCTGAAGACGAGAAGAGGTGTGGCCTAGCCTAACTGCCTGACAGGTGTGAGTCCCTGGCACAGGCTTCCTGACCAGTCTTGAGGTTTCTGTCAGAAGCCTAGGAGACTGGACTTGGGTTCTGATTCCAGAACTCTGGGTCTAGATCAGTAGAAGGGAGGCACAAGACACCCAAGGGATTCCCTTCTAGGAACCTGCTATCTCTTTTTCCTTGGGGGTGACCAACGTGGGTCCCACAGCAGCCCACAGCCAAGACTAGGGAACGCTGAGATGAGCTACTAGGGCACCTCTATACCTGACAGAATCTCCTCAGGGCCCGTTGGTTTGTCAGTTTATACTTCCAGGTAAGATACCAGCTCCGCTTCTTCCTAGCCCCAAAGGGCTTGATGAGAGGGCTGGGCTTCCAGTTGTCCATGCCAGTTGAGAGGTGTCACCACTGTCCTGGCCAGTCCATGATTTCACGAATCTGAGGGGACCAGAGTATCACGCGGCGTAAGCTGCTCCTCCCAAAACTCTGATGCCTTCTGAAGACATAAGGGAGAACCTCCCAACAACTTTTCCCTGCAAACATCCTGTGTGACTTGGGACAAGAGGCTCAAGCTTCAGGAGATTGGGTCATCTGGAAATTCCCTAGGGCTAGGAGCACCAGCTGAATCAGGAATGCCCAGGAATCCAGGAGTGGAAATGAAATAACAGGCTCTCAAGCTTCATTGGCCCTAAAAGGACCAAGTCCCAGACCCTACCAGTGCCAGAGGCAGCAAAGAACAGCGATCAGTCCTATCCCAGTCCCCTCCCTTGCCCCTTCCTATCTGCCCTCTCTTCCTTCTCCTCCTCCTCCCAGTGATCAGGGCTGCTAGAAGGCTGGGGAGACTTGGCGCGGCCGAGTCCGACCTTCCGGACCCCCGCGCAGACACACTCACGGTTCAGGAGCCTCCGGCCCCGCGTGGGTGCCTCTCGGGCCCGCACAGCTCAGCCCCGCGCGCGGTGGCCTCCGCCTCCTCCATGCCGCGCGCGGCCCCGCCCCAACAGCCGGCCCCGCCCCCCCGCTTCCGCCGCCACGGGGGTGAGAGGGCGGCAGGCGGGGCTTCGGGCGGCACTGCAGAAAACCAGGCGGACTTGAGGCAGGGACCTGCCACCCTGAACCCTAACACAGTCTAGGTGGGTGTCCGGAAAGCTAAAAGCCTGAGCGTGGCAATCTCCCCTGGATCGTGCGGTTCGATCCCAAGGCACACACAGCCCTTGAAGGGAAGGGGATTGAAAACCTGGTCCTGCTGTCCTGAGCATTTAACTTACATTAAAACATCCGATTCCACAACAACCCATGAGGTCGGCGCAACTTGTGGCAGTCAGGCCAAGCTCTGCCTTGCTCTCTGTGATCGGTTTGAAAGACAGCATTGCTCCATTTTGAGTGCAAGTGCTAAAGTAGAATGATTTGTAGCTCATCAGTGGAAATAGCCACCAGATGTTGAGTACACCGACGTGCTGAAGAGGACAGTGTCAAACTTCACAGCAAAATCAGAATGCACAAACTGATAAATAAATCGACTGTGCTAATAATAAACACAACTACTGAGCTCGGCATGGTGGCATAAACCTGTAATCCCAGCATTTAGGAGGCTGAGGCAGGAGGATCACTGTGAGTTCCAGGCAAGCCTGGGTTACATAGTGAGTTTAAGGTTTGCTTAGACTACATAGCCTAAGACCCTGTCTCAAAAAAACAAAACAAAGCAAAGCAAAACAAAAACCAACAATTATCTCAAAGTTACCAAATTAAATCAGTGGCACAGGGACAGATGAGCCTGTGATCTTACTATAAACACTAGGCCACCAGCCTCACCTGAATCGTGTAAAAGGCAGGGTACCTAAACCCAGTGTGGTGGCACAAACCTATAATTCCAGCACTGAGGCAAAAGGATCATCCTGAGTTTAAACTCACATAGTAGTTCAACTCCGATCCTATCAGGCCACTTGGTGAATATGTTACAAGGTCAACAGTTGTTGAGGTTTCAGCTCAGTTTAACCATCCTGCTTAATGTGGCCCTTGAACTGCCAACAGATTCACTGCTCTCAACAAGCTCAGTACCTAGACTATAGGGGTCTGCATCTCAGTACCTAGCCTATGGGGGTCTGCATCTTACCTAGTCACCTCTGGTGACTGTTGCCATCTCTGTGGGCTTTCTGCTTTCATTCCTGCCTCTCAATGCTATGACCATTGTTAACCTCTCAGCCATTTTGTAACCTATATATTATTGTGCTGTGATGAGCACTACAGGTGTTAGTAATTAAGATTGGACTGAGGCAGTGCCTGCTATGATTCTGGCATCCAAGAGGCTGAGTCAGGAGAAGACTGAGTTTGATCTCAGCCTGATCAGTATAGACCCCAAAAACAAAACACAAAAATTGGAAGAAAAGAGACTATGGTTACTTTTCATATGGTTGCTAACATTTGGCATAACTTGTTATACAATAAATTCTAACATTGTAGAAAGACAAACATGCAGTCTATGTTAATGGCATAGTTCACGCACAGTATTATCCTAATTTTAGATAAAGAAAAAGTCACGAAGCTGGGTGTGGCGATACACTCCTACAATCCTAGCATTTGGAGGTTGAGGCAGAAGGATCATTGCAAATTTGATACCATCTTGGTCTACAAAATGAGGTCAAGGCCAGCCTGAACTGCAAGGTGAGAGCCTATTTCAAAAAGACAGAAAGAAAGAAAAAAGAAAAGGTCATGAACCTGGGAGAGCTGGGATTGAAGCTTTGGAGGGCTGATTTCAGATTTGGTTCTTAATACTTAACGAGTCAGTCATGAAGTTTATTTTGTTTGGTTGGCATTGCTGGGAATCAGAATCCAGGGCCTAATGTATGCACCTACCACTGAGCTACCTCCTTCCTAGTGATATAGGGGAAAGAAATTTCCAACCTATTAGATGTCCAGTATGAGTTCGTGTTCTCTATTTTTTTTTTTTTTTTTTTTTTTTGGTACCAAGAATTGGGATCACAACTTTGTGCTTGCCAGGCAGGTGCCGTACCACTGAGCTATATCCCCAGCCTCTGTGTTCTCTAAAATGAAAGAATGAATTTCAGAAACAATGGAGAAAAATATATTTATTGGAGAAAAAAAAAACCTTTGTCCGAGACTCAGAAGGCATCCCAGGTGAGTTGCCAAGGACCCTGTCTTTTCTAGGAATTTTACAGAACAAAACCACAAGGTGAGGCAGGTCCAGTGTGGGGGAAAATGGGAAATCAAAAGTGGGCATGAAGTGGGACAGAACTGTGGTCAACTAATAAAATTAAGAGCATAATTGCTGAGGTAATGTTGATTAAATCAGGATCAAATGGGGAAGCCAGCCACATAGCAAGCTGGCCTTAATAAAGAACAGGGATTTTTTCTGTAGAGATTGCATTAGTGGCTCATCCTGGCTTCCTCAAGGTGATCTGAATACCTATTTAGAATATCAATCCCTAGTGCCCGCTTGACAAGCTTGAGAGCCTGAGTTCAATCCCTGGTACCAAAGCTGGGGGCGGGGCGGGGGGGGGATATATATATAATCCTAATGGTTATCCTTGGGAAATATGTGAGTACATTTGTTTCATCTTTTGTCTTGAGGTCTGGCCCACATTGGAGGGGCCTGTCTCCCCCAACAGTGGCAAGGTATCTTGTCTTCCTGCACTGGTTCTTTCGAGGGCCCAGCCCTATCTGGTTGCCTATAATACTATCTGACTTAGCTGCCTATATTATTAACACCCCAAAGTTGTGGATTATTTTTTTTAAGGTTACTTAAAGAGTTTATTAATAGCACGCAGAAAACTGATGACTACAAGATCTTTCTTTTTCCATTTACAATTTCCTCCTCCTCCATCAAACAGAACTTTAAGAAATCCACATATGCTGGGGATATAGCTCAGCGGCATAAGCACATGCCTGGCAGGCGTGAAGTCATGAGTTCAAACCCCAGTACCAAAAAAAAAAAAAAAAAAAAAAAAAGAAATCCATATAGCTTTATTTATTTATTTTGTCTTTTTTGTTTTTATCAGTACCAGGGATCAAACTCACAACTACACACTTGCAAGGCAGGCGCTTATGCTGCTGAACTAAATCCCCAGCCCCCATATAGCTTTAAAAAGGAACATTGTTATGCAGAGATAGCATTCGTGAGCATAATAGTACAAACTTGTATCTCTAGCTACTCAGAAGGCTGAGATCAGAGGATCCCAAGTGTGGTACTAGCCTGGCAAATGTTCTGAGACCCTGTCTCAAAATTTAAAAAGAGGGCAGAAGATTGCCATGTAGCTCAGTGGTAGAGTGTGAAGCGCTGTGTCCAATTCCCCATTACTGTGGTGGTGGCGGTGAGGGACTGTTCTCGCAGTTGAACTAGTGGGGCTAGTGGGTGCCTTCGGCACCACAGATAGCTGGCAAAGTTGCAGGGTAAGGAATAGTGTGTTCTGATCTCTAGGTGGCTGACAGCCATGATGGAAGAAAGACAGGAGACCATGCCTCTGTTCGACTGCGCAGGTTGGGGCTGAGGGATTTGTGGAGTTTAAATAAGATGCACAATCAGTTAGCTTAGCATGCAGTTCTCAAACTTTAGTTTGCATCTGAATTCCTTGTAGAACTTGCTGAAGCACAGATGACAAGCTTTTGTCCCTAGAGTTTTAGATTTACTTGGAGCTGGGGATTTAGCTCAGCAGCATAAGCGCCTGCCTTACAAGCAGGCAGTTGTGAGTTTGATCCCTGGTACTGATAAAACGAAAAAGACAAAAAAAAAAAAGAAAGAAAGAAATAGGTTTAGTAGCCAACCAGAGCAAGCATTTTTTTGTTTTTCCTGTACTGGGAATTGAACCTAGGGTCTTGGTTTGGGGTTTCATTGTTACTGTGTTTTTTGTTTTGTTTCATTTTTGAAACAAAGTATCTGCAGTTAAGGCTGGCCTCAGACTCTTAGGGATCATCCTGCCTCAGCCTCCTGAGTGCTGGAATTATAGGTGTGTGCCACTCGCATTTGTTGCTTGAACAAATAATTATTGTGTGCCATACTTAATAAATGAATGTAAGCAGTCACCTATTCCTGTCAGCTTTACCTCCTAAAGAGCTGCTCATCCTGGTCTAATTCTTCTACAGCTTCACAATGAGCCCCTGGTCCAGGTTTGTTTTTTGTCATGCAACTAGTTTCCTTCACTCCAGGGTCTGACTGTTTCAATTCTTTCCCTGAACAATCCACAGTGATTTTTCAAAACAGCAAATGTTTTGTCAGTCCTTGATTTAAAACTTCCCATGGTGTGGCCGAGCGTGGTGATACATACTTGTAATTCCAGCACTTGGGAGACTGAAGCAGGAAGATTGTTGGAGGTTCAAAGTGGGCTAGCTACATAGGGATTTCTAGGCCAGCCTGAATTACCTAGTGAAACTCTGTCTCAAAAGTCCCTAAACAAATAAATGAATAAATAAAGCAGTAGTGGCAGAAATCTATTACCCAGAATTATGACTAAAACTAGTTGCCTTTGGGAAATAAGCCCTAGAGGTATGAAAGAGTAAAGCTAATTATCTTTCTATGTAAATTCTTCTATAACCACTGGCTACAATTGGACAAAAAGCAAAACAAAGTTTTCATACCTGTAAAGTCCAAAATCTTTCTTTTTTACTGTTAAGTCCAAATACTTTAAAACCATATTCTACAACATTATTACTCAAACTGTGGCCTCCAAACCAGCAGCATGACCATCACCTCTGAGCTTGTTAGAAATGGAGAATGAAGCCAGGCATGGTGCACACACTTGTAATCCCAGCACTCGGAAGGCTGAGGCAGGAGGATCCTTTTGAGTTCAAGACCAGCCTGGGCTGCAAAATGAGCTCAAGGCCAGCTGAACTGCATAGCAAAGACCTTGTCTCGGGGCTGGGGATTTAGCTCAGCGGCATAAGCACCTGACTTGCAAGCAGGCAGTCGTGAGTTCGATCTCTGGTGCCGATAAAAAGGAAAAAGACCAAAAAAAAAAAAAAAAAAAAGACCTTGTCTCAAAAAGGAGAAAAAAAGAAGAGGAAAAAAAGGGAGAATGAGTCCAGATGTGGTGACACACACTGGTGATCCCAGCATTTGGACTGAGGCAGGAGGATGGCTGCAAATTTGAGGCCACCCTCTGCTGTATAGTTAAGGACAGCTTGAATTACACAGAGTGGCTGGCTAGACCCTGTCTCAAAAACAACAACAAACAAAAAAGAAAAGCAACCGAAGGCCCCAGCCCAAATTTTCAGAATCAGAACCTGTCTTGCTGTATTTCCCAAGCTGGTCCTGAATTCCTGATCTTCCTGCCTCAGCCCCAGCATAGGTACTGGCGTGAGTCGCTGTGCCAGCTGAACCTGCGTTCCAAATGATTCATTCCCCACAGACCCGCGTGGGAAGCGACTTGCTTGTAAGCTCATGTAAGGTACAGAACCTCTGGACTCCTCTGGCTTTAACTCTGGTCGCTCTCACTTCCTGTGCCTTAGGTGTGCCTTAGGGAGGTGTGCGTCTGAACGGTTTGCTAAATTCTAGCCACTGTTTCAGTCTCAGCTCTTCTACTCCAGAAGCTTTCTAAATCCTCTGCAGTTCTGTTGCCACTGTTCCTAAAACTCTGATATCTCTGAGTCAGAGTTTTAGGCAACTGAGTCTTCTTCCTTCGCCAGGCTCTTATTGGACGCCTGCTGTGTGCCTGGCCAGACTCCGTGTCAGGCTGGGGGGGAGGCGCTGAGCTCCCCGCACTGCTCCCTCAGCTCTGAATCCAGGAAAGCCAACCCCAGGCAGCCCAGGCCAGGGGTGGTGTGCGCAGCACTGGAGTATTTCTCTGCCCTCCCTCTGCGTGGCTTTTCTGAGCCTTACGGCGCCCGCCTCCGCCCCGCCGGTGCAGCGCCCGAGCCGCCGGGAACGCAGGGCCCAAAGCGGGACCCCGGCGCCGTGCCTGTCTAGTCCTGTCCGGCGTGGACCCGCATGGAGGGGCCCGCGGAGCCCCCGACGCCTGATCTGCGAGACGTGGAGGGCAAGGTTGGCAGGAAGACCCCCGAGGGGCTGCTCCGTGGGCTTCGAGGAGACTGGGAGCTCGGAACCTCCGGCGCCCTGCTTCTCCCGGGTGTGCACGGCCCAGGCCTAGGGGACAAGATCGTGGCCCTGAGGCTGGAGCTGGTGAGTAAGGGCTGCATGCTGGAGGCGGGGCCCGGAGTTAGGCTGGAGAGGAAGGAGTTAAAAACTCTCCGCCTAATTCGTGGAATATTGATGAGTCCCCAAGGGCCGGCGATAGGAGGCACAGGTTTTGGATTTTTTTTTTTTTAAGACATTGTCTCACTGGATAGTTCAAGTTGGCTTTGAACTCTCGGTGATCCTCCAGCCTCAGAGTCTCAGGTGCTGGAATCACAGGTGTGCGCCACCACGCCTGGCAGCACAGGTTTCTGAAAGGTTTTTTGTTTGTTTTTTGGGTTTTTTTTTGCTAAATAATTGGAGAGGGCACGTAAGGGCAGGGAAGTTCTGAGAACCTAGCTCAGCCCAAATAGGGGCTACCTATTTCTCCAGCCCCAATTACTATAAGGCAATCAGTGGTGGTGGTTTTCCTCCTTCTGCACACTGGCAAAGTGTTTGCTTCCTGTGAGGTCCAATGTTCATTATAGCATTCAGCACAGAAGAGACTGGAGTGGTGGCATGTGTACCAAAAACTGCAGAGTGCTGGAAACCTCTCTTTTTCAACATCCAACACTCTCCATCTCTCGGTCTCTGCCTCTGTCTATGTCTGTCTGTCTGTCTCTGTCTCTCTCTCTCTCTCTCTCTCTCTCTCTCTCTCTCTCACACACACACATTCCACTTAAAAATACTTAAAAGTTACAGCCCTGTAGAAGAACTGGGAAAGGTCAGTCTTTGTGGCTCCTTCACCCACTCTTTTCCTTGCACAACACCTTTCAGGTTGCCTGCGAGTTGCTGAGCTAGATTCAGAGCCAAATGGACAGCTGAGCAGGCTCCCTAGGGCCCTGGTTCCAGGGAAGGGGGTGACTTACACCTGTCATCATTTTGCAGCCAATTCTGACAAACCAAGGAGTTGCCAGCTGCCCTCTGATCCAGGACCAGGAGCTTACATTGATATTGTCAGCAAATAAGTCTTCTTAGAGCCCCACTGTGTGCCTAGCTCTGCCAACCTGACCTGTGAAGGAACAAGGGCAGGAGCTGACTTTTGGAAGCACCTAGACCAGCCCAGGCTCCCAGCCCCTGATAGGAGAGGCCCCAAGGTCAAATGGTCAGGGAAGACTCCCTGAGGGCAGGACTTGAATGCCAAGTGTGCACTTGGCCTTAAAGGTTGAAGGCAAAGGCTGAATGCCCCAGAGCAGGGCTGTGACTGTACCCGTTGGAGAGGGGCTGATTCTCAGAGCTTACAGTCTGCTCTTTGGAAATGAACTTTTACCTAAGCACATCTGCCAGGCATCTTACTGAGCACCTTACATGATACTCTCTTAATATAGCAGTCTTGTTAGAGTAGTGATACTACAAAGGAAGAAACTGAGGCACAGAGAGGTTTAGTAATTGCCCACAGTCATGTACTTAGTACAAAGCAAAGTCAGGATTTGAATCCGAATTATCTGACCATGCTTTACATCTTTAGGTTGATATCTCCTTTGTGCCAGGCAAAGCACATTTTATGTCACTGAAATGAGCAAAGTGGTCATCATTTCTTCTGTCTTACAGAAGAAACACACTCGCAGATGTTTGAGAGCTTACCTTAATTCACACAGGGATCTGGAACCATGCCTAATCGCTCTGGTTCTCACTTTCCAGTCTTGGTGGCTGTTACTCATTTATAAACCTTAAGGGAGTACATTTAACTTATTTTGTCTGTCTGTACTGTATTTTTTTTTTAAACAGTCTTGCCATCTAGTCCTGCTTGGCCTCAAACTTGAGATCCCTTTGCCTCAGCCTTCTGAGGGCTGGAATTACAGATATACTACCATGTCCAGCTGTCTCTATATTCTCTTTGGGGGGTGGTACTGGGAATTGAACTCAGAACCTCATGCTTGCCAGGCAGATGCTGTGCCATTGAGCTAAATCCTAGGACCGTGTTTGTATTTTTGACCCATCTTTTTTTTTTTTTTTTTTTTTCTGTCTTTTTGAGACAAGATTTCATTATGCAGTTCAGGCTGGCCTTGAACTCATTTTGTAGCCCAGGCTGGACTCAAACTTGCAGCAATCCTCCTGCCTCAGTCTGTAGGTGCCTAGGATTATACACATGTCACCATGTCCGACCTTCATGACCCATCTTACTAGGACCTAAGACTGCCCATGTAGAGCAAGGAGAGGATTCCTGTCCCATTCTTTGCTCCTTCCTAGGATGTCACTGGTCTCTTTAAGCACTCTTCCTTGCCCACAGGTGGCACCCAAGAAGGACAAGGGCTGGGACAGGGGATTTCCCTTGGAGTCAGTGGAGGCAAGACTGGTCTACCTCTAAGGACTGTCCCCATCTCCCTGCTGTCCTTATAGGGAAAGGACAGGGCTCTTCTGGAGGCCAAGGTCAGCCCGGCTCTTGCCATCCTCCCTCCTGCTTCACTCCTCCAATTAGAGTTTGAGTAAAGAGCCAGACCTTGGGATCTGAGGGAATGGGGAATAGTAGCAACTTGCCCTCCCACCCAAAGAACTGTTGCTAAGACAACCCACCTCCACAGGGCAGTTTATGGAAAAGCTTTAGCCCAGGAGAGGGAAGACATGGGTTCATGCCCTGACTCTGCTTCTGGATTGTTTTGTGACCTTGAGGAAAGTTGCATGTCTCTGGTAGTCTTGGTTTTTCTTTCTTGGTGGCTGGGAGAAAGAGGGAACCATGGAACCAGATGATCTATAAGAGCCTTTCCGGTAACAACAGTGTGAGAATCTCTATCCACCCACAGAGAGCTAAAACTGAATCAACCAGGCTTTTACCCAAGGGCCTGATTTGGACCAAGCAAGCAGGGAGCCAGAACAGGATTCCAGGGCTGGGCAGAGTTGGATGTGCTTCTGGGGAGAAGTGGGGAGAGAATGGAGTTGGAGCAGCTGCCAGGGCTGCATTTCTCCTGAGCTGTTTCTGAAAAGATGGTGTGAAATGAATGTTTCTTTTTCTGGCAAGAAAGCCTGGCTTTCTTCTATTCTGGGGAGCAATGCCGTCACAGTAAAGGGATCCTACTGTCACAGGATCATGGAATCTCCTCCTCAGATTTATTTCCCAGAAGTGTACTACAGCCCAACTCCCACCCCCCCCTCCCCAGGCCCCGGAGATTACAAGAGCAGCAAGGGTCACAGAACTAAATATGACTTAGGCAACACCAGGCAGAGCACCAGAAGTGGACTGGCTAGGATCTGCTCCCAGAAAGCTTGGAATCTGGCTTCAGTGGTTGGAAACAGACCAACAACTCCGGTATACAATAAGCGCTCTCTGAGCCGACAGAGAGCCTCTCCCCAACCATAGAGTGAAAGATCAGGTCCTCACCACTGGGGCTGGCCAGAGTCCATGCTTTGGTTAGAATGCTTTCCCCCACGTCTCTGGCTAAGTACTACTCAGTTTTCAATCTCAGCTTTATTCTCTCATCTTGGAAGAATTTCTGACCTCCCTGGTTGGATTGTGGGCATCTAGGTCCTCACTCCCCTCTGTGTGGCAGCACTCCCCTTTGCCTAACTATCATTTAAGGGCTGGCTTCATTGTCTGATCTTCCCCACTTGGCTGAGCCCTCTGGTAGCAAGAAATGGGGCCTTTTCTCCTTTTGTCTAACACAGTCCATGCCTATAAAAAGTTTTTAATAAATACTTGTCCTATGATAGAATGAGTTAATTTCATCCTGAGGAAGGGTAGGACAGACTTCCTAGAGGGGATGGCATTTGAGTGAGGCCTAGGAAAATGAACAAAGTCAGTGGGAATTCAATTCAAGAGGACAAACCAGGCGTGGTAGGACTGCTGAGTTGGAGGCCTGCCTGAATTACATAGTGAGACCTTGCCTCAAAGATAAAAAGAACAACAACAACTAAAAGGACACACTGAGACATGCACTTACCTGGATTACTGCCTCTGACTCCACCAGTCTTTGGGAACTGAGCATGGCAGCACATGCCTGGAACCCCACTGATAGAACTGTGGGGGACCGGCGGTGGCTAAAAAGAAGTATGAAATATAAATGACCTTTTTTTTGAGAATGCAGGGAGAGACAGCCCCGATCCCCTGGGATGTGGCATCTCCCCCTGGGGTCGGCGATCTCTCCATGGAACACGTGGAGTGGGGGCATACATGTAGCTTAGGTTTGGGGTGGAGCCTGAGGGGCATTAATGATGCACAGGTAGCCCATTGGTATTCTTTTGGTGCCATAGGTAAATTCCTAGGGGTGGGGGAGACGGAACTCCTCGGCTCAACCTGAGGTTTTACCAGCTACAGTGTCCTGTCTGGACCAAAACTCTTTCATATCCAGTCTTATTATTATTATTATTATTATTATTATGAAAAGGGGTGAAGATTTCTTTCTTTAACTGCTTCCTGCTGAAAGAGGGCGCTGTACTGGGTCTAGGGGAGTTGATGGGATGACGGTTGATGCCCAGGTAGAAGCTGGTGCCAGGTGTTTTAGCCAGGACAACTTCACTGGTGAATGCACGTATGTTAGACTGGAAAAACAAAGAGACAAGATGTTATGAGGAGGCATGGCACTGTCATATTCTACCCAGGTGAGGTAGAAGGAAAGGTGCTTTGATTTAGATATGTCATATCAAGACCACGTTGAGGTAGGATCATTGTCACGGTGAGGTAGAATTCTGAAAAATAAGTGTGGGGTTAGGAGGAGTGAAGTTATGAGAGGTAATTACTCCTCCATCTGAAAGGGTAAAAGTTAAGAGGGTAGGTGGGTAAAACTTGTCTCTGGTATGCATAACATTGGAGTCTTTAGGAAATACTGTTAAGAGTCCTACTGTAAAAAGAATAAGAAATTAGAAACCAAATTGGATAACAAAACATGACAGCCTGAGAGTTGTGGCTTTAGGGCCTCGGTAAGGCAGAGATGCATAGGCAAAAGGATGGTGAGATCTAGGGCTGGAAGGGCACCATTTAGCCTGAGTGATGTGAAACCAGGATGGCAGTCTAGCAACTTTGACCACTGTTGAGATTGCCAAAAATGTCAGGTATGGGTTGCTGTAACCTGGTTGTAGTCCTTGGATGATTTGCTGTAACAGAACTTTAGCAAGTATATCAGCAGTTTTTCTGGTTGTATGAAAGGCTTTTATGTATCCTGAAAAAGTATAAACAAAGTGAGAAGACAAAATGTATCTGTCAGTCTTGGCCACGGTTGCCTGAGAAATTGGTGAATAAGAAAGGAAGGAGGTGGTCTTATATCACTGAGGAGAGGTTTACTAGTGATAAGAGGTATAAGTTGTTGAGGCCTCAATGTCTGGATCAGCCTGTATAAACACAAAGAAATAAAACTTCATTTTTAAGATTTGGGTGGATTGGGAAGAAGCAGTCTGGAACCTGCACGAAAGAGGCCTTGTTTGTAAATGGCATAGATTGACCTAGAGATCAAGGACTTACTATATAGCAGCCTGAAAACTCAGGAAAGAACTCTGTATATATGGCCTCTGTGTCCCCAAATATAGAGACTGTCTTACCTGAGACTTTTAGTGGGACTTGGACTCTGAGACGGACAGTCATAAAGAGGGCTGTTGTTGGCCCTGAACCCCGTCAGTCTTTAGGAGCAAGTTCAAGCAGATCTATCGGCTATGAATCTGGCAGTGTTGGCATTTCCTGTGAGGGCTAGAAGTTAGGATTGCTTACCCACTCTCTGGTGGCTAGGACAGTCCAGTAGCCCTGGAGTAAGGTCTCAAAGAACTCCAGGATGGGGCACTCTCTTGCCCAATGTATTCTGCTACATTTGAGGCATGGTCCATGGTGGGGGGGCACCCAGGCAGCTCCACCTTATGTCGGTTTACCTGTCTCAGAACTCCAAGTGTCACAAGTGTAATTATTATTTTTGTTGTTGAAAACATGAAAAGCCATATTAAGAAGGTCTCTGTGGAGTTTGAAGGTCAAGTTTTGCCTTTTTGTTTGGGATTTGTTCTACAGTAGAAGGTATCTGTAGAATTAAGTAAGTATGCAGGAGTTAATTATAATCAACAGGGTATTTATAACTTTAGTAATGGCTTCTCATAAGGACAGGTCCAGAGAATTTTAGGAACTGACAAGTTATTTATGTCATATATATAAGTATCTCTTTATGTTATTAAAATGTCTAATGCCATCTGACTTTTGGAGGATGGCCTGTTTAATTAGTTTTTACCATTTTATTTAGGAGAGAAATCAGCTATGGTGTTATTTAATATCAGTTGAATACAGTTAATTATGGCTCAGTGGAAGGCTGAGCTAGGGCAAGCAGATAGGCTGGGAAAGGTTTAAGTTTGGCTTCTGCCACAGTGTTGGTTTTGCTCTTTTGCATATATCATATAACCCTTGTTTTGGAAAAGAGCTAGTAGTTCCCAGCAAAAGGAATTTGTAATTATTTTTTAAGATTGGTGACAATACAGTATCACATAGGCAGTAAGCTCAACACAGAACACCAATAGTGGCTCACAGCAAAAGGAATCTACAAATACTTCCCAATTTTAGTTGTTAAACAAGAGATCTGCGACAACACAGTACAACATAGGCAGTAAGCCCAACACAGAACACCACCTGCGGTCCACAGCAAAAGGAATTCACAAACACCTTTCAACCCTAGCTGTCAAACAGGAGATTACCCGAGGGCTTTAATTGATAAACAAGACTGGTAAAATACCAGGTGGCCACTGTCCCATTTATCAGCCAAAGTCTCGTCTATTGCCAGCTTATTGATTAAATGGTTTGAGAATGTTAAAAAATAGCATCTCTGAGCAGAGCCACGGAGCTGCTGTTTATCTGTGTTTGTGGTCCGGAGCACAGGCAAAGCACGCCAGGCGCAGGGGCGGGGCACGCAGAGTGAAGGCGGAGCAACGCTAGGTGGTAGTGCGTGGGGGCAGTCTGGGACTGCCCCAGAAACGCACCTAAGGTGGAGGTGATGTTGGCGCATGGCGGGGTGGAGCTGGGAGGTGGAGTTGGGACTCCATGTGAAGCTGGGGCTGCTCCCCGAGGTGCTGCTAGCTGAGCTGCCACGTGGAGCTGGAGTGCCTCATGAGAGCCGAGATACCACGCTGGGTGAAAGCCTAAAGCAGTAGTATCTCCCAACACTGTTTGGGCCAGAGCGTGCTTGAGAGGTTAAAGCAGCCCGAGCATATCTCTCAACACTGTTCGGGCTCATTTTTTTTATCTCGGCAGGGAATGGGTCAGCACATGGGGGGGGGGGAGGAGATGCTGAGAAAGCTCTGAAAGGCTGCAAGGATAAAAGAAAAAAAAAGGCTGCAAGGAAAGACGCTATTATCTCTTTAAGTGTGTGTGTGTGTGTGGGGAGGAATCGTGGAAGAGCGGGAAAGGACGCACATTCCCAAAACAAAGGCTTAAAGATAGTTTTGTAAACTTGTCTTCAGTGTGATAAGCTATAAATAGGTATAGTTTTTTTTGGGGGGGGACAGGAAGTGGTCCCCAAGATAAAATCTGGTGTGGGGTCTGGCCCACGGAGATATAGCCAGATGAGGCAATGTAGTCTACTAAGTTTAAAGTCGTCACTTTCTACTCTAGACCAGTCGGTATTACATGGTTCCAAAACTCCTAATAATTGGCCATCACCAATGTACGAGTGGATTTCACACTGATACAACTGTGGGGGACCAGCGGTGGCTGAAAAGATAAGAAGTATGAAATATAAATGACCTTTATTTTGAGAATGCGGGGAAACACTCCTGATCCCCTGGGGCATGGCATCTCTCCCTGGAACACGTGGAATGAAGGCATACATGTAGTTTAGGTTTGGGGTGGAGCCTGAGGGACATTAGTGATGCACAGGTAGCCCATTGGTATTCTTTTGGTGCCATAGGTAAACTCCTAGGGGTGGGAGAGATGGAGTTCTTTGGCTCCACCTGAGGTTTTACCAGCTACAGTGTCCTGTCTGGGCCAAAACTCTTTCACCCACCACATGGGAAAGATGAAGCAGAAGGATTGCAAACTCAAGCCCAGGCTGGGTGTTAGTGACTTTTTGAGATCCTATCCCAAAATTAAAATAAGAGGGGCTGGGGATGTAGCTCTGTGAAAAGGCCCTGGGTTTAATCCCTAGGACTGAAAAAAAAATTGTTTTGAGACTGGATCTCACTAAATTACCCAAGTGGGACTGGATTTTACAATCCTATTTTGGTTTCTGTCAGTGCTGAGATTACAGGTATGCACCACCACACTCAGCTAGAAGGATTATTTTTAAAGGCATGAAGCCATTATGACTATTGAAATCCCAATATGATATGTTGTAATCCAAATATTGTATTCCTTTTTCCAGTTCACCTCATAATCCAGAAAATTGTTTGTAATTCTATAGAATTGTTATTGGAATTCCAGCGAATTAATTCCAATCTGCTGCCTTCAGTGTAGCCCATGGTGAGAGTAAAGACACCAAGACATATTTAAAGCTATGAGCAGCCAAGGGCTGATCCAAGGCCTCTCCCAGGATTTATTGTCTTTAGGGAAGTGGTTCAAGAATGAGTGACAGTGGGGATTGCAAGAATTATGTGAATAATGTGAGTTGGCTATCCAGGTAAGGAGAAAAACATCTTTGTAAAACACAAGGAGATATGCAGAAAGACCAGTTTGCATAACTTGACTGGGGTAGTATATGAATGAATGTAGGAGGCTGTTGCTTCAGTTTCTGATATGTAAATTTTTGTGCCCTGGGCAGTCAGTCTTTTACAGAGAGCACTGTTAGAGGAAACAGAAAACTGTCAGGTTGGCCTCCAGGATTATACATCTGTACTTTAGGACTAGCTTTATTTGCATTGCTTAGAGCCAATTGAAGGGAGAAGGGAATAGTATAGCCCGCTCTGTACATATCTGTATATGGAAATAAGACTTGGTTTAATTAATGTTGCAGTAATTGTACTGGATTCAAGGAGAGGTACCCAATTCGTCTTCTACAATGACAGTGAGAATAAGGGAGAAGAGGATAAGAACAAAATTTTGGAAGTTAAAAAACAAAAAGAAAAGTGGTAATTTAGCTCTGAGAAAACTAAAGCCAAATCCAGTAGTAGTAACCTATGTAGTTGGTTTTGTTTTGTTTTGATTGTGGTTTTTTGGAATTTATTTTTTATGTATTTAATTTAATTTTATTTTCTTGGTGTCTGGGATTAAACTCATGACTTCACGCTTGCCAGGCAGGCGCTTATGCCTCTGAGCTAATCCCCGGCCTCTGTTTATCTTTTTGAGACAGGGTCTCACTGTGCAGTTTAGGCTAGCTTTGTACCCCAGACTGGTCTCCAACTCATAACAATTCTCCTGCCTCAGACTCCTGAGTGCTGGGATTACAGGCTTGAGTGACCATGCCTGGCTGTTTGTTTTGTTTTGTTTTGAGACAAATTCTTACTATGTAGTTCAAGATGGCCTTGAACTCACTGTGTAACCTAGCCTGGCCTCAAACTCACAGTGATCCTCCTGCTTCAGCCTCCTGGAGTACTGGGATTACAGATATGTATTACCATGCTTCGTTAAAAAAGCAACCTGTTTTGTACTACAACGCCTATAGGCCAAGTGTGGTGGCTGGTGCCTGTAACCTCAGCATTCTTAGAGATTATGAGACAGGAAAATCACAAGTTTAGCAAGACACTGTCTTAAAATTTTTAAAATATTGGGATATACTTCAATGTGAAGTCCTGGATTCAATCCCCAGGAACACACACACACACACACACACACACACACACGCATGCACACACAACCAAAAACAACTCTCAAAAGGTCTTATGAGTTGGAAGCACCAGGTATTTCTGGAACTAGGGTCACATATAGGGTTGAAAAGAAAGGCTTTCCTGAATATTTAAGTATCATGTTCAGAGATTCCCTTCCTGACTATACAACCAAGTGTTAGCTGCCATTTATATAGCTGAAGGCTAGAGGTATGTTTTGGGAAGAGTAGAATGAGATATAAAGGAAAGAAGAAAAGAAAGAACACAAAAATAGCAGAAGTGTTTTAAGTATGAAGACATGGGGCTGAAGATATGGCACAGCACCACTTGACAAGTGCAAGGTCCTGAGTTCGATTCGTGGTACCAACAAAACAAGTATAAAGTTATTTATTCATTTACATTTTCTTTATGCCATAGGGTGCGTTGAACCTAGGGAGTAATGAGCTACACTAATTGCTAGCCCATTTTATTTTATTTATTTTTAGCATTCTTTTAGACAGGGTCTTGCTATGTAGCCCAAGGCTGACTTCAAACTCCCAGGTATCCTCCTGCCTCAGCCTTCTCAGTGCTAGTAGCTAGGATTGCAGGTGTATGCCACCATGCCTGGCCCTCGCCCTTTTTAATTTTTTTAATTTATTTTTAATTTATTTATTTATTTATTTATTTTTGGTCTTTTTCATTTTTATCGGTACCAGGGATCGAACTCACGACCACCTGCTTGCAAGGCAGGTGCCTATGCCGCTGAGCTAAACCTCCAGCCCCCAGCCCTTTTTATTTTAAGACAGTGTCTCGCTATATTGCCCAGGTTGGCTTTAAACTTGTGGTCCTCCTGCCTCTGTCTCCTTAGTGCTAGAATTACAGATGTACACCACCATACCTGACTGGGGTGTGGTCTCTTTCCTTTCCTTCCTTCTTCCCTTCTTTTCTTCCTTCTTTCCATCTTTTCGCAGTGCTGGGATTAAGCCCAAGTCCTTGCATGTGCTAGGCAAGTACTCTACCACGGAGCTATATCCCTAGGTCCTAATATAAGGGTTTTTGTTAAATGCATTTGGTTTGGTTATGGACTAGGACAGTTGTTTTCACTCTTTAGTATATTTGTCTGCAGCAAACATATACTAAGAAAATTTTTAGAAGGTAAAAAGTATTGTATTAATCATTGCATTATAACATATTATTATTAGTATATTCAGACAGATCTGAATGCTCCTAAAGAGAAAGAACATGTAATATGTTTGAAAGCCTTGGCAGGCAAGGTGGCAAACCCCTGTGATCCCAGCACTAGTGAGATGTGGCAGGATGATTGCTGCCAGTTTGAGGCCAGTCAGGTTTACACAGTGAGTTCAAGGCCAGCCTGAACTACATAGTGAGACTCTGTCTCAAATCAACAAAAGGGAAAAAAACCCTTGAAAAGGAATTGAAGTGGTTGGGAAATGATTTACTGTAACTATATAGTGAACTACGGAAAATAATCTAAAGAAAACACAAAGTTGAAGAAATAAATATATATGTTGCTTGGTTGTGAGTAGCCTTTCCAAATCCTAATAAGGCAAACATTCAGTAATTATATTGTCTTTCAGGAGGTGGGAAGAGGGAAATGTGTCTATATGACAGGAATTAGAGAATGGGGGAATGTTAAATTCCTAATCTCCTATAGTGTGGGAGTCAATAAGAAAATGCCAAAATCTTGCCTATCATGGTAGGACATGCACATAATCTAGCACTCTGAGAGGCTGAGGCAGGAGGATTGAAAGTTCAAACTCAACCTGGACAATTTAGCAATTTAACAAAATCTTATCTCAAAATAAAAACAAGCGGGGCTGGGGATTTAGCTCAGCAGCATAAAGCACCTGCCTTGCAAGCGGGCGGTCTGAGTTCGATCCCTGGAACTGATAATAAATAAATAAATACATACAAGCAAAACAAAACAAAAGATACAAACAAAAACAAAGCTGGCTTGGTGGTGCATGCCTGTAATCTCAGCACTCAGGAGGCTGAGGCAGGAGAATCACTACATGTTTGAGGACAGCTTTAGCTACATCATGCACCTGTCTCAAACAAACAAACAAAAATCACACACACACACACACACACACACACACACACACACAAATAAAAAGAGGGATGAGGACATAGCTCAGTGCAAAGGCCCTAGGTTTATTCCCCAGATATCCCACACATGCACATGTGCACACATGTACACAGAAAGAGAGAGAGAAAAGAAAGAAATGCCTAAATTTAAAAAGGCAGCAGCTGAAAGAAGGATATTCTCTGTAATAAACGGTGCTGGGGAAACTCTTTCCACACGCCAAATATAAAAAGTTAGATCCATATTTCTCACCATACACTAAACTAAAATCGAAATGGGTCAAATATCTAAATAGTAAGAAACATTAAATCTGCTGGAAGATAGGATAAGTAAAGCTCTTAAGACATAGTGTAGGCAATGACTATAAACAACTCCAGCTGCATAGGAACTATCACAAAGAATCAGCAACTGGCATCATCTTATTAAAAAGCTTTTGCACAGCAAGAGAAACCACCAACAGTGTAAAGAGACAACCCACAGTGTGGGAAAAATATTTGCCAGCTCTTCCTCAAAGGATTGATACCTAGAATATATAAAAAAGCTCAACAAAATCAGACCCCACAAATTTAAAGACTCAGTCCAAAAATGGGCATCTGAAATGAATACACACTTCTCACAGGAAGAAATACAAATAGAAAATAAATATATGAAAAAATGTTCAACATCACTGATCCTTCAACAGATACAAAATAAAACAAATGAAAACCAGGTATAAGTGGTACGCATCTGTGATCCCAGCACTCAGAAAGCACGAGGCTCGCTGCAAGTTTGAGGCTAGCCTGAACTGCGTAGTTAAACCATGTCTCAAAAAGACAAAAAAGAAAAAGAAAAGGAAATCAATAACAAATGCTGGAGGGCCAGAGGGGGAAAAGGAACCTTTCTCCACTGTTGGTGGGAGTGTAGACTGGCGCAACCACCGTGGAAATCCATGTGGAGATTCCTCAAAAACAAAACAAAAAGACTAATACTAACCAAGCCTAATGGTGCATGTAATCCCAGTACTTGAGACGATCACTGTAAGTTCAACATAGTGAGACCCTGCATCAAAAAAACAAAAAACCCCTAAAAACTAAAACTAGAGGTTCCATTTAACTCAGCTATTCTCCTTTGGTATCTTCTAGAAAGAACGAAAAGCATCACACCACAGTGATATATGCACACCCATATTTATAGTGGCACAGTTTACACTCTTTTTTTTTTTTTTTTCCCTTTTGTACCAGGGATCTAACACCATGACCTTGCACTTGCCAAGCAGGTGCTTACACCATTGAGCTAAATCCCCGGCCCTAGTGGCACAGTTTGTAGTAGGTAAATCTTGAAAACAGCCCAAATGCCCATCAACTAGTGAATGGAAAAAGATATGAGGTATTTTTTTATTTGTTTTTTGTTTCACAACGGAATACTCCTGTGTCATAAAGAAACATGAGCTTGAGACCATATTCTTTTTTTTTTTTTTTTTTTTTTTGTCTTTTTCCTTTTTATCGGTACCAGGGATCAAACTCACGACTGCCTGCTTGCAAGGCAGGTGCTTATGCTGCTGAGCTAAATCCCCAGCCCCGAGACCATATTCTTAAGTGAAATAAATTAGACATACATGTGTAAATATCAGATTGCTTCTCTGGTGTGAGAAACTGAAAGAACCAAAATATATAATAGGTACTGGGAAATAGGAAGAAAATGTTCAAATGGTACAGTAACAAGGACAACAACAGAAAAACAATTGTTTTCTTTGAAGAGTTTGATTTAGGATTAAGATGGAGGAACTGTTAGAAAACTTATCAAATGCTGGCCTCTTTTTTTGGTCTTTTTTTTTCCTTTTTATTGGTACCAGGGATCGAACTCACGACTGCCTGCTTGCAAGGCAGGCACTTATGCCACTGAGCTAAATCCCCAGCCCTAAATGCTGGCCTCTTTATCTGCACCGATTAATTGGATTAAAGGTGAAACTAAATTTTAAAAGTTATGCTGTGGCAGGACATTGGTTTCATAGAAAACATGCTAAATGTGAAGCAGAGATGAGGAAGCCATAGGACTGATGCAGTTGTGAACGCCAGCTGCTAATGTGTTTAGATTTCATTCTTTAAACACAGCAAAAGACACTAAATCCCTCTTGAGCAGGGGCAGGACAGGTTCAGACTCGTGCTTGGGGAACATAATTGAGTGCATCTGAGCAGGGAAGGACCCTAGAGATTACCCAGTAAGGCTGACCTCCTTCAGCACAGAGGGATGAGTATGTGGCGGAGCACATCTCAAATGGTGGGAGGGAGTCCGGCTCTTCTCTCTCCCTGACCAGCTATTCTTGCCCTCAGTCTTGCTTCCAGTACCCAGAAAAGACTAAGAAACCAGGCTTGCTCCCTTTTTATTCCCCAGAATCCACTTCATTTGGCCCAGTACACTTCCCATCAGATGATGCTTTGGCTGTTACTAAGCTTATTGGTGAATCTGGATCAGTTCAATAGTTAATGCTCTAAATAGCAGTTTCAAAACTTGGATTGCATTGGGTTTATTTACTTATTTTTTTAACAGGGGAATGGTTCACATTTATTAAAGGAAAATAGAAGAGGAAGAATGAGCTCTGCAGAACAATTTTAGGCCAAAGAAAAAGAAAAAGAGGGAAAAAAGATACACTCTACAGCCTAGCATGGGCTGTCATGCATGGGATTGGGATAGGGTTTTAATACTTAATTTTTACTAAGCCCTTCCTTTGCATGAGGTACTGTGCTGAGTATGTAATAAGCAGCAGTCAGAACCCTAGCAATCACCCTATGAGGTGATTTAGCCCTGTTTTAAAAACTGGAGGTCAAAGAAGGTAAGGTATGCTCACAGTCAGATAGCATATCAGTGGTAGAGTTTTTGTTCTGTTTTGTTTGTTTTTTGTCTTTTTGAGACTGTGTCCCACTGTGTAGTTCAGGCTGGCCATTAACTCACTATGTACCCTAGGCTGGCCTTGAGCTTGCAGTGATCCTCCTACCTCAGTCTCCCAAATGAGGGATTACAGGCCTGCACTACCATGCCTGCCCTGTGTAGCGGTAGAATTTTTTGTTGGTTTTTGGTTTTGGTGTTGATTTTTGTTGGTATTGAGTGTTGAACCCAGAGCCTCATGCTAGACAGAATTCTCTCCAACCTGAGCTCAAATTGTAAGTAGAGGTCTGCTTGCTTCTGAAGCGTACTTTCTGATTTCTCCTGTTTCCATGCTTCTTGAAAGTGAAGCACAGCTGGATCACAAGGTAGGGGTCTTTGGAAACCCCAGGGAAACCCAGAGCCCAGCACCCGGGACTGATTCCTCCTTCTCCTCCTTAGGCTTCCCTGCGAGCCATCGATGTGAAGATCCTGCAGCAGCTGGTGAGCTTGAACGAGGGGATCGAGGCCGTGCGCTGGCTGCTGGAGGAGCGGGGAGCGTTGACCAGTCACTGCAGTAGCCTCACCAGCAGCCAATACAGCCTGACAGGCGGGAGCCCAGGCCACTCAAGGCGAGGCAGTTGGGACAGCCTGCCGGATACCAGCTCCACTGACCGTCTGGACAGTGTCTCTATTGGCAGCTTCTTGGACACCGTGGCCCGCAGAGAGGTGGATGAAAAGGGGCCCCCTGGAGCTCCCTGTCCCGAGATGGACTGGGCAAAGGTTATTCCTGGAGAAGAGAGGGCCAGGACTGGTGTGGATCTGATGAACACTAGGCTAGGGAGCTGGAGGGCTTTGTGGAAGCCTCCAGGAGAGGGGGTGCAAGGTGGACCCCCTGGCCCCCCAGAGGATGAGAATGCCACCTTGGGCTTTGAGGATCACTGGTACTGGGAACAAAGCCAGGATGATGTGACTTTTTTGTAACAATTTTTGCATCCTTTTGTGTTCCTATGGCACTTTCATCCTTGGTCCTGGTCTCCCTCAAAATGTGTTGTCCCTCAAATCTAAGACTAGGAATAGGCTCATGGTAACTGAGATCAGTTACCATGGAAACCTAGCTTGCCATTCCTCTGGTCCCTTGAGAGGCTCTGTCTTTATCCCTCAATTATCCAGTCCCTAGAGCTATCTCCATAGAGATGGTGACTCTAGATTCTCGGCTTGTGGCTCCTTGTGTGAGGGTATCTCCATCTTCCTCCCCTCACTATGTAAGGATTGAGGAATCACAGGTCACTGATGAAGTGGTAGGGGTGTAATTACCTCAACCAAAGACCAGGAGCTTTGTCTTTTCTTGGCCAAAACTGAGGGTTAAGGAGGGACATGGAATTCAGGGCCAATCCTTCATAGATTTGTCCTCCCAGAAGCCTTTGGAGTTGGTGGACCCATTCCTTCCTATATACTGAGTGATGTCATTTCCTGCTGGGATGGACCAGCCAGCTGGGATGATACATGATGGAGATGTCTGAGTCCCTGCTGCTAAGCAAGACCAATCACTTAATGTCCATACCATTACTTTTGAATGGAAACACATCACCCCTCCCAACAGGAAAATTTCTCATTGAAAGATATGTGTGCTGCTTTTCAGATAGGCTGTTTTCATTTCATCCTGGGTGTCTCTCTTCCTCCATGTCTGCATCCCTCTTGGGTACCAATACTCTTATCTGTGTTGTTCTTTTATGGAGAGAAATTGTCAGAGGTCTCCACCTACAGGCTCTCATCTGCTTCCTCACTCTGCCATAGAGCCCTGTCTTACCCTGTTCCTGGCCAGCCTCATTTCTGTGTTATGACTTCATGCCTCCTGGTAGGAAGATTCTGTTTCTGTACTTCCGTAACTTCTCAGTTTCCTCTTCACTTTCAGCCCTTTTATATGCAAATGAGTCTTGGTCTCACCCTTTGCAGATGGGAGATAGAGAAGGAGAAATTTGAAGTCCGGGAACTCTGAAATAATTCTAGGATCTTGAACACTGGGGGAGGGGGGGGTGTTGTCTTCTCTGAGTCTGTGATTACCCTTCCCCCACCTTGTTCAGCCAGCTACCATTTGGTCACAAGGACGCCTGCCTGCAGCTAGGATACAAGGAATCTCCTTGTCTGGACTACAATGTGGGGGTGTGGCAGGAAAGACAGAGGCTCTTTGGTCCCTGGGCCCCATCCAGGGGGTGAGCAAAGGCAGGTCCTCCCTTCCTCTCACAGCTAGCCCGTGATTCCTGGGACCTAAAAAGGGAGCAGGGACCACCTCTGGGCTATGTCCCAAGGTCCTAGCTGATTATCCAAAGAAAGAATTCAGGGAAACTGGGACTCAGGGAGGAGACAGGCCTAGAGAGTAGGCACTGGCGCTGGCTGATATCAGAATGAATTCTTGGAAATTAACTCTCTAAACCTCAGGTAACAATCCCTGTCTTTGTTGGCTTCTGTCTTTCCTGAGCCCTGGATTACTAGAAAGAAAAATGGGAGGAATAAGGATGATCTTTGGTTGGTTAGTTTGTTGTACTGAGTTGGAAGAGTCTTCCCCAAATCCTGGAATAATTCCACCATTTCTTTACTTTGTATTTTATGTTGTGGGAGAGAGGAAGCCAGATTGATCACCTCCACTTCTCTAATATTACTTCCTCAGTGCTATATTGCACCTCCAGCCCAGTCCTTCTGGAGCAATACATTCCTTCCTCTGCTCTTCCATAAAGAATCCTTTGCCTCTTGTGCTCTGCTCAGTCTTTTAAATTTTCAAAGTATCCTCTCTGCTTTACTGTCTACCATCCTTGTCCTTACCGCTTCTCATGGTCCTGTGGCGCTTGACTTCCCCTCAGACTAGGATCTCAAATATTGTACGTATTGCAATCTCTACACTGTACTGGTTTTGTAGTGTGCCCTTGAGTAACTGCCCTTCCTCTTGGAAGCCATTGTATTTCTTTCCAAGGCATCTAGTCCACCAATTTCTGGACTGAAGAGGTTGCCCGCCCCCTTGTGACCATTTTGCAACATTGCTGTGATTGCTAAGAAGAACCTCCATGCTCAAATAAAATACAGTTTAGCCTTTCAGAAGACCGGTGGAGGTCACCCATGCACAGACAGTCTATTGTCACCCATTGTAAAACGGCAGCAAAGCCCAGATTGCTTGCCTGCTCACCCACAGCTCTGTCACTTGGCCACATTTTCCAGTCCATGTCCCCAACCCAAAGACACTGGACACACTTTTCCCCATTACATTTGGCCTATAATTTTCCACCTTTAAATGACAGCCCAGTGTTAGAGAAGGAGCAACAGGCTCTGAGGACGCGGGGCCTGATAGGGTGAGAGGGGCACCAGTCTGCATGTCAGATAGGAGGAAGATCAATACAGGGCCAATCATTTTTTTCTGGAAGGAAAAGTAGGTTCCAACGTCAAAGGAACAAAACTCAGTGTCTCAGACCTGGAGAATGGAAACAGGGTGAAAATAGGAAAACCAAATAGGTCCTGTAGAGTAGGGGGTGCACTACAGGTCAGGAGTCACAGGTCAGGTGGGTAGGCCTTTGAGAGTATGGGGCTGGAGAGCTGCCCAAGCAAGGCTTCTGGAGATTCTGGGTAGGTTGAGGCAGTCTGCCTTCATACCTTTGACTCTAGCTCCCTACCAGAGAAGCCTAGGAACCTGCTTCTAGGTTCTAGAAGCCTAGGAACCAAAGCAGCCTGGGTCCCTGCTCCCTGCCTGTGGACCGACTAGTTGAGACTCAGCTGTCACTTTAGGTTTGACTATTCTGGGGTACCGGTAGGAGCTGTTAGGTAGCTAGAGAAGAAAGAAGGAAAAGGGTCTGAGACGGAGACACAAGAAAGACAGATGGAGGGGCTGGGGATTTAGCTCAGCGGCTTAAGCGCCTGCCTTACAAGTAGGCAGTTGTGAGTTCGATCCCTGGTACCGATAAAAAGGAAAAAGACCAAAAAAAAAAAAAAAGAAAGACAGATGAAGACTGGGTGCTGAAAGTACCAGGAGCTACTGCTCTCCAGGTGTGTGGGGGCTTTTGTTAAGAGTCAGGGTGAAGGCAGAGACGAGGTTGAGCACAATAGCTGGGACAAACCCTTTGGAGGATGCATGGTCCACCCCAGGCATGTGAGAACAGGTGAGGGCAGGGCGGTGGCCCTGTAATTGGGACACCTGGGCACTCTGTGGTTTCAGTGAGAAACACTGGGATTATAATGGACACAAGGCCATCCTGTACATGGCATCAGCCACATACTGGGCATTAGGTTACAGCTGTTCCATACATGTGCAGAAAACCACAAAGAAATGTGACATAACAGGAAATGAGATTGGTGCTTTTGGTGCTTATACCCTGGGTAATTTAAAACGCTATATTTAATTTTCTTTCTTTCTTTCTTTTTCTTTTTTTTTTTTTTTTTTTTTGTCTTTTTCCTTTTTATTGATACTGGGGATCGAACTCACGACTGCCTGCTTACAAGGCAGGTTGCTTATGCCGCTGAGCTAAATCCCCAGCCCCTAATTTTTAGCAACCCTATATATTGTACATTGTTTACTGTGTTGTTGCTTAGAAAATTTGCTCAAGGTCAGATAACAGATGAGTCACATATAGGATCCTCATTTAGCAGTGTGATTTGCAGGGACTTCTAGGAAGTCATCCCTGATTCTTCACCACACCCTTCACACTCCCGCCTTCCTTATTCACTTAAAGACAGTAAATTAGTGCTGCATGGGAGCAGAGGCAGCCTGGTAATTTCTTATTGCTAGTGTAACAAGTTATCACAAACCTAGCAGCTTGAAAAACACATGTATTACAGCTCTGGAGGTTGGAAAAACGGGCTTTCCTGGGCTGAAGTGGAAGTGCTCATTGTGCCCCTTGAAGAATGTAGGGAGGACCTACTCTTTCTGCCTTCTAGAGGCTGCATGCTTTCCTTGTTTCAGGCCTCCCTCATCTCCACCTCCAACCCTACACACACCCCGGGAACTGGACTCTGCTCACCCCGCCCTCCCTTTTATAAATGTTTTTGAGATAGGTTCTCACTAAATCACTAAATTGCTCAGGCCAGCCTTGAATTTAGAATCCTCATGCTTCAGCCTCCCAGGGCACTATGATTATGGGTGTGTGTCCCCACACTCTGAAGCCTTCATGCATTTTCAAGGTTGGCTGTGTGTTATTTTTTCATCTATCAGAGTTCCGATTTCATCCCTACATTCTTCTCCCTAATTCTGCTGCCCCCCTCCTCAAAGGATTATGTTGTGAATTTATGCCCATCCTGCAACCTTGTGATTACACTGAGCCCCCTGGGATAATCCAGGATCATCCTACCATCTCAAAACCTATTTTTAACCACATTTTAAAGTCCTTTTTTGCCACTTAAAATATATATTCATAGGTCCTGGACACAAGGCAGTGTGCGTCATTGGGAAGAATCCAGCCAGCCACAGACAAGGGTGTATGATGGGCAGGAAGATCCGCACTGGCCCGGAAAACCGCCTGTGCTTGGTCTGTCTCTCAGCCTGCAGTGAGGGGTGAGGCTGCAGGGAGAATAGCAAGTGGCTCCTGCACCATCGACATCCGTCACGGCTGAGGAACCTTTGTAGGCCTTTGCCCCTCTGGTGACTGAGAAGGATGGCTCCTCAGCCCTGTCTGCTCTCCAGAGTCATTCTGTGTCGCTTTGCAGGCAGGAGATAGTTACACTCCCGGTTAAGTAGCCGGGCACTCTAGATTAGGTGTGTTAGTTGTCTCTTTAAATTGTTTTTGCTTCTGAATAGTTTCATTTTGTTTGGGGGGTTTAGTTTGTTCTTGTGTTCAGGATTGAGGCCAGGGGCTAGTAAAACCACACCCCCTCCATACATGGTGAATTCTTACTTTCACGTGCTACTAGACACTTTTCTTGTTTTCTTGCCTTCTTTTGGTCCCTGATACCTATTCTCATATCTCTCCCTATCATATGTGTCAGCACTATTGTTTGAATATGTACATAATCTTTATATGTAATTATGTACTTCTATATAAATGGTATGCTTTGACTGTAAATGGTCTTCTATAATGAATTGCTCCCTTATTTCAGTATTTAACCCAATAAAGATTTATTTTCACTTAATTCTACATAGTACAGGTGCTCCTAGACCAAAGCCCTCCCCTGCCATCTTGGTCATGTTCCAGGCGCCTTCTGTTTCCAGGTGTCGACCGTCCAGTCCCTGCCTCCTGAAGTTCCCTACTGCTTCTGCACCACGCCATTCCACTGTCTTCGGATGATTTTATCAGTTGGTTACTACACTAGGAATCATGAAACTGTGACTTTCTAATAGTACCTTTTCATTGTTAGGTCTTAATTCTATGCAAAAAAATTTTTTTCACTTCCTCTAGGATCATTTGGTTACCCTAAAATAAAGTTGATACCAAAAATGTTTAAATCTCTTTGCTTTCTTACCATTTTCCAAGTACTGAGTTGTTGTCTCAACTATTAATGGTATTCAGTAATTTTTGTTTGATTTTTTGTTTTAAAGAGAGTAACAATGGTTAATGCATTCATTGCATGTTGTTATCTTTAAACTAGTTACTCAGAGTTTTAGTTTTGGGTTTTTAGTTTTGTTTTGTTTTTGTTTTTTGCTACAGGGTCTCTATGTGTGGTTCAGGCTATTCTTGAATTTACTATATAGCTCAGATAGCCAAGATTGGTCTTAAACTTGTCATATCTTGCCTCAGCCTCCCAAGAGGTTTATTGGAGTGAGCCACCAGGCCTGACTTTATGGGGATGTTTTTTATTTGGTAACAACAGTAGCTTAGGGCTGGGGATTTAGCTCAGCAGCATAAGCGCCTGCCTTGCAAGCACGCGGAGTTCGATCCCCCCGTACGGATAAAAGACAACACTGACAACAACAGTAGCCTAGAATGGCAGCAATTAGATTCTTTCAGTGTTTACACTTTTAATTTCATTTGTAGTTTCCTTAGTTTGTGTTTTTCAAATAATCTGTTTCTCTTAAGTTGTTGAATTTATTGGCATAAAGTTGTTCATAACAATTCCTTTTACAAAATATTCAGTATACAATAAAGCACAAATGCAGAAAACAAATAAAACAAAGGTAAGGCTTAATGAATTATTCTGAAGCAAACCTTTTCTTGGCAGGGGGTGGATGTTAGTACAAGGGATTGAACCCAAGGCTTTGACACTGAGCTACACTTCAGCTTTTTTTTTTTTTTTTTTTTTTTTTAAAGCAGGATTTCCCTACATGGATGAGTTGCCCAGATTTGGCTCAAACCTGCTGGGGTACAGGTGTTTCTCAGTACTGCCAGTTTATCAGAGATTTGTACTAGCTCCCAGTCTCCTAAAATGAGTTATAGCGAAGGCTTAAATAAAAAAAGACAAGCGGTATAATTTGTGGGGGAGTCTACGAAGGTCAGCACACTCTGGGAGTAAAGACAAGGATTCTTTTGGATCAGTGTATTTATTAGGTTTTCACAGATTTAAGAGGTACAGGAAGAGTAGGGTGCATTGGATACAAAAGCCCATGAAAATGACCAGGATGACCTTTGAGAAACAAAGACAGTAAATCTTGGCAATTAAGAGAACTGATCTCTAAGGTTGACAATTTTACTGCTCTGGGAGTAGGGAGTCTCTGATGTGGTACCATCTTGACTTCAGAGCACTGTGAATAGGAGCTTTGCCAACACAGCCAGAGACCTTTCATGGTCAGCACTTTAACCCATATATACTCTGGTCTCTGACAGCAGCTTCTACAAACATTCTTGTAGCCAACAGAGTCGATCATGCCAAGAACAGTGACCTGTCTGAAGTCCTGTCCACAGGCTCCATCACAATTATAGTCTTGTTTCTATCCACATATAGCCATTGCCTGATTTTAGGGTGTTTACTTTTCTCTGTTTTTTATGGTGTTATCAATTTTGCCTCCTTGACACTTCAGTTTTTAAGTCTTATCCATTTCAAAGGAATGTCTCTTAATATATGTTTCCCTTTCGTCCCTTAATTGCTTACAGTTAATTTGTTGAAGATTCTGGACCATTATAGTATGTCACAGACTGAATTTTGCTGATTACATATTCATGATGCCTGTTTTGTTATGTTTCCTCTTGTTTTGTTATTCATTGCTGGGCATTGAATGCAGGCCCTTGTACCCCATGCAGTTCTAAATGTTCCTGCTGATTGGTAGCTGGATCCAGAAGCTGGTTTGCACTCAATCACTTTGACAAGACTGTAAGAGGCATGTGAATGTAGTTGGGTCTGTGATAGTTTTTTTAAGGGTAAATACTTTGGGCTTGTATCTGTTACTTTACTGGGTATTATAAATTTACTGGACATTATAAATTGGCACTAAATTCTAGGACTTTTGTTGTTGTTGTTGTGGTACTGAGGATTGAACCCAAGGCCTCATGCATGCTAAACAAATACCCCACCATTAAACTACATCCTGGACCTAGAACTTCATTTTATTGACACTTCTATAAAGAGAAATTTTCATCTGTGCATGGAGGCGCACATGGTAATCCAGGACTCTGGGAGATGAGAGAAGATCATCATGCATTCAAGGCCAGCACAGGTTACAGAGTGAGACGATGTCTCAAAAAAAAAAAAAAAAAAAAAAAATAGGTTGAGGATGTAGTCAATGCAAAGGCCCTGGGTCCAATCTTCTGTGACAACCCCCCGAGTGAGGGACACTTCCCACTCTCCACCCCATTGACATTTTTTTGGTAATAAGTCTACATTGTTAGCACATATAGTCGGTATATGTGTTTCCTCTTTAACTCTCATGAAGTTCAGTTCTACAAATAACTTCATAGCTGAGCTGGGCGTTGTGATACACCACTGTAATCCCAGCATTCAGGAAGATGGGATAGGAGGGTCACTTGATGTTCAAGGCTAGCCTGGGTTACATAGTGAGACCCTGTCTCAACAAAACAAAATATAACAAAACAAAACACTTATAGCCAGGTAGAATGGCATATTCCAGCAATCCCAGCACTGGGGATGCTGAGGCAAGAAGATCACCATGAGGGGATTTAGCTCAGCGTCGTAAGTGCCTGGTTAGCAAGCACAAGGTTGTGAGTTTGATCCCTGGTACAAAAAAAAAAAAAAAAAAAAAAAAAAGACAAGGCCCTGTCTCCAGAAAAACAAATAAATAAAATAAAAGCAAAACAAAAAAGATGATGATATGGTACTTTAAGGGTTGGAGATAATTTGATACCAACAGTATACTTTTCTCATACCATTGAACCTTTTGGTTAAAATAAATACTGGGAAAAATACTACTTTAAGTTTCAGTGAAAAGGGCCAGGGATATAGTTCAGTGGGGTAAGTGCCTGCCTGGTAAGTGTGAGATCATGAGTTTGATCCCTGGTACCAAAAAAGAAAAGAAAGAAAAAAGAAAAAGCCAAACATAAATGAAGGGCCAGGGATTTAGCTCAGTGATATAAGTGCCTGCCTCACAAGTATGCGGTTGTGAGTTTGATTCCTGGAATGAAAAAAAAAATCATGCCAAACAATAAATGAAACAGCTCTGGCAGTGGTCATCCTGCCTATGTACTCCCTACAGTCAGAACCGCTGACATTTACATACAGGGGTTTTGTTGATGTTGAATGGAGAACGTGTCCCTCATCAATTCTTATGCCTCAGAGCAGAGAGAGTGTTTGTATTGATACCAGTGAAAGCAGTGCTGCCAAATTTGATGAAAGGGAGGGAGTTTTAAGGAGTATTAGCTGTAAAGAAGCCACTTGCTCAGGCAGAGCATTTTTTTGTGTATGGAGTTTTTTTGGAGGGGGAAGTTTCACATAAGGCCTTGCTTTGTAGTTTAGGACAGCCTTGGAATCCCAGCAATCCATCTGCTCAGCCTCCCAAGTGCTGGGATTACATACATGCACCACAATACCCAGCAAAAGCTAGAAGAAAAGCATCAAAGGAAACCTTTGTTCTCTCTGGTAGCATCTGAGTCTTTTCCTGAAACTGTTGTAATAGAAAAAGAATTTTTATCATCCACCTTCCTAGCACACCTAGCCACTATCATTCTCTACTACTTCCCATTCCAGGAAGAAAAAACATTCTGTCAGAAGCCGCAGAGGAAAGGGCAAAAAAAAAAAAAAAAAAGGGTTTCAAAGTTCAAAGCTGCTAGATTGCATTAGAAGAGCTAGGGCACACCCTAAAACCTAGATATGCATTTTTAGAATATACCCAGCAAAAAATATATTACATGTGCTTTGAAATAAGGCATCATGAGTTAGTTTGGCAGCAACTTTTAAAAAATCCTTATCAGTGGGTAGTACTAAAAAAATTCAAAGTAAATGTTCGAATACTTTAATATTCAGCTTATTAATTCTCTCAATACTGTCTAAATTGGCCTGATGATGCAGTGGTAGCATTTCAAATTATTTCTTTTTTCTGTTTTTTTTTTTTTGTTTTCTTTTTCTTTGTAAGACAGTCTCTCTATGCAGTTCAGGCTGGCCTTGAACTTACCATGTAGCCCAGGCTGACTGCCAACTTGTAGTGATCCTCCTGTCTCAGCCTCCCACATGCTGGGACTGCAGGCATGCACCATCATAGTAGGCCTCAAATTATTTTTGAAAGAATACTGTTCATATGCATTGTTTCTGTTTCAGACTAAATACAAGCAGGTTTGTATCAATTGTGATGTAGTGCATTCCATATGTACTGGGGACCCCTGCAGTGGCCTCCAATCTCCTGCCAAGTGTTACAGTGCATGGCAGGAAAAAAGAGGAAAAGACAAAGTAACCCTACAAGGGAGATCTGGGAGGCCTAGTCATTTAAAGGGGAACAAAAGGCTAGGAGGCAGCCAGACACTCCACATTTATTGAATGAGAAGAGGATTATCAGATCACTTCCTAGGGCAGTGGTGATTTTAAACTAATGAGGATATTTGCCCTGGAGCATCTTTAGTCTTAGAGGTCTTAGTGGATGAGAGAAAGTGGCCCACTACTAATGGGATAATGGGAAATTTCAAAAAGGTGACACCAAAAATCTCAAGCCTCTGTTCATTCCTTAAGGAAGTATATACAATTAGCCATTGTAAATTTGTTGTCTACAACACACTATGAACAGTTTTTGTTGTTGTTTTGTTTTGTTGAGATAAGATCTCATTATGTAACCCAGGCCTCCCAAATATAGCCACCACACTCAGACCATATGGACTATTTTAAAGAAACTAAAAATTTCAATGAATTCAACACTTGGATTTCTTGGTTTCACATTTTATGTTCATGGATTCTTTTTTTTTTTTTTTTTTTTTTGGTACAGGAATTGAACTCACATCCTCGTGCTTGACAGGCAAGTACTTATGCTGCTAAATCCCTGGCCTTGGTTTCACATTTTAAACCTACTTTGAAAAAATCCTACTAGCCAGGCAAGGTGGCACACATCTCTAATCCCAACACTCAGGAGATTGAGGCAGGAGGATTACTGTGATTTCAAGGCTAGCCTGGGCTACAAACTGAGTTTAAGGTCAGCCTGAACTGCATAGGGAAAGCCTGTCCCAAAAAAGACAAAAACAAACAAACAAAGGACAAAAAACCCTCCAAAAACAAACAAACAAAAACCCCACGTACAGGTTTTGCAGCTAGGTGGCAATTTAAAAAAACTTATCCAATTTGGATGTAATACTGTAATCTTTAAGGCAGAAAGCTACATGTACCCTATAGGAAGTCTCTTTGATTGAAAGAACTTTTTTTTTGATTGGAAGAATATTTTGCAAAAACATTTAAGTAAAAATTTTATGAAACTTGGCCTCTTAAAAGAAACAAACAGACAAATAAAAAAAATTACAAATAACCTCCTATGTGCTACTCATTTCTAGTTCTTAAGTCATTTTCATTTTGATTGATAGGAGCTAATTCTCTTCTAAATTCCCCCAGGAAGGGCCTTGGGGACAATCTTCCCTATGATTCCTACATGCTGATAAAATTACCTGTGTCATTTATACTTACTAAGTATATGTCGTTAGGTTCATAATTTCCTTTCTTGACTCTCTGAAACTTGTTACTTCTCTTCTAAAGTGCTGAAGTTGAAAAGTCTAATGATAATTTTTTTTTTTCTTTTTGAGACAGGGTCTCTCTATGCAGTTTAGGCTGGCCTTGAGCTCATTTTGTAGCCCAGGCAGGTCTTTTGCTTCAGCTTCCCGAGTGCTGGGATTACAGGCATGTGCCATCATGCCTAGCTTTGATAATTTTGTTTTCCTTTTAAATCATGTACTCTTTCTTCTTTTTTTGGGTGGGGGTGATTTGAGACAGGGTCTCTTTATATAGCCCAGACTGGCCTGGAAGTTGTGGCAATCCTCCTGCTTCAGCCTCCTAAGTGCTAGGATTACAGGCATGAGCCACCATGCCTGGTGTCATGTATTCTTTCTGGATGCCCAAAAAATCTCCCTCTTCACCTGTCTCTTTCTGTTCCTCCTCCTCTTCCTCCTTCATTTTCCCCTCCTGCTGCTCCTCCTCATCCATTTTCTCCTTCTCCTCCTTCTATTTTTTTTTTTTTTTTTAAATGTTCTGTTCTCTACCACCAAGCTACATCCCCAGCCAAGTATCATTTTTCTTTAAGATCAAATTTTGTGGGCCAGGGATATAGCTCAGTCGCACAGTGCCTGCCAGGCAAGTATGAAGTCATGAGTTTGCTTCCCAGTAACAAAAAAAGAAAAAAATTAATCAGAATATGTCATGATCAAGCCATTTTGGGACCTCTTCTACAGCTTTGGAGTATGATGTTCTTTGAATATTTTCAAGTTTTTATTTCAGGAAATAAGGTAATTTTCTTGAATATTTATTATTTATTTGTGTATTATGGTGCTGAAAATCACCCAAAATCTCACATACAAGCAAGCAGTCTACCACTGAGCCACACCTCAGCCCCTTGAATTAGTGTTTTCTTCTTGCTTGCTTTCCCCGCCACTCATTATCTCTCTATAATTTTAATCTTCTTTGCCTGTTTTCAGTATTTGTTACTACTTCTATTTTCTCTGAATTCACTTTTTTTTAGTACTGTGTATCAAACTCATAGAGTCTTACATATAATACAGAAGTGCTCTACAACTGAACAACATCTTCAGCTTCATTTCTTTGTGATTTTTAAAAATTTCCTCTTGCTAGGCATGGCAGCACATACCTACAATCCCAAAACTAGGGAGGTTGAGGCAGGAGGATCCCTGTAAATTCAAGGTCAACCTGGGCTACAAGGTGAGCGCAAGGCCAGCCTGAACTATATAGGGAGAGCCTGTCTCCAAAAAATTATTTTTCATTTTCCTTTTATTCGTGTGGTAGTGCATATCTTTGCTGAATTTCTGTCTATTTTATTAGCTGATAAAACAAGCAAAACACAGTGACAACCTTGAATCCAAATTTTTTAATCATTTTACTAACTGTAAATAAACTAAACACAGCAATGAAAAAGAGGCTATCACTGGACATGGTGACCCATACCTATAATCTCAGCACTCAAAGGATAAAACAGGAGGTCACAAATGAGGCCCATCTAGGCAATTTAGCAAGACTCAGTCTCAAAATTTTAAAAAAGGGCTGGGGACAAAGGGATCAGTGCAAAGGCTCTGTGTTCAATTCCCAGGACTGAAAAAACTAATAGCTAATGAACCCACTAACTAAATGAAAAAGTTCTCCTGAGTTGGTGGCGTGGCTCCATGACAGAGATGTGGAGGGCTGGGGTTAAGCCTGGACTCCAGCACTGGAAAACACGGGCTCATATTTGTTGCAGATGATGTCTCTTAGAATCTGGCCCCAAGCAACTACTAGTCTACTTTGTATCAACAAAGACTAGTTTTTCTTGTTTTAGAGGTTCATATAAGTGGACTAATACAATATATATTTTTTTAGATCTGACTGGTTTTGTTCAGCATCATGTTTCTCTTTTTGTTTGAGACAGGTCTAGTTATGCAGTTCAGGCTGGCTTTGAATTCACTTTGTAGCCCAGCCAGGCCTCAAAATCACAGCAATTTTCCTGCCTCAGCCTCCCAAGTGTTGGGAATGCACCGCCACCCCTGAAAGTGTCATATTTCTGAGATTCATATGTGTTGTATGTACCAGGAGTTACTTACTGCTAAGCAGTATACCTTTGGTTGACTATACCATTTGGCTATCGGTGAACATTTGGCTGGCTCCCAGTTTGGGGCTCTTATGGACTAAGGTTCTGTAAGCATTATGTACAAGTCTTTTTGTGTGAAAACTTGACTTTTTTTCTTTTATGGGTACCGGGGATCAAACTCATGACCACCTGCTTGCAAGGCAGGTGCTTATGCTGCTGAGCTAAATCCCCAGCCCTGCCCCCCCTTTTTAAACTTGATTCTTGAATAAATATTTTTTGGGGGGGCCAGAGACTATCTCAGTGGCACAGTGGTGCAAGGTCCCGAGTTCAATTCCTGGTACCCCCTCTATATATATTTTTTGATAAATACCTATAAGTAGAACGGATGAATCAAATGGCTAGCATACATTTATTTTATTTTGTTCAGTACTGGAGGTCAAACTCACAGCTTTTGCACTAAGCTACACTCCTACCTACCCCACCTCTCAGAGTCTCACTACATCACTGAATTTCTCAGGCTGGGCTGGAGCTTCCAGTCCTCCTGTTTTAGCCTCCAAAAGGGCTGGGATTACAATTGGGTGCTACCACATCTGGAAGTATAATTTTATATGAAACTGCAAATACTTTTCTCAAGTGCTTTTCCTCTTTTACATTCTGACCAGAAATGTGAGTTCCAGTTGCTCTACATCCTCAACAACACTTAGTATGATCAATATCAATTAATTAATTAATTATTTTTTGAGACAGGATCTTGCCATGTAATGTAGCCTGGCTTTGAACTCACTATGTAACCCAGGTTGGACTTGAACTCACAGTAATCTTCCTGCCTCAGCCTCGTGAGTACTGGGATTATAGGCATGTGTCACCATGCCCGGTCCCCATCCCTTTTTATTTTGTTTTTTGTGTTTTTTTTTTTTTTTTTGGTCTTTTTCCTTTTTATCGGTACCGGGGATCGAACTCACGACCAGGTGCTTGCAAGGCAGGTACTTATGCCGCTGAGCTAAATCCCCAGCCCCCATCCCTTTTTATTTTGAGGCAAGGTTGACTTTGTTTTTTTTGTACTAGGAATCAAAACTCATGACTTTGCGCTTGCCAGGCAGGCACTTAAGCCACTGAGCTAAATCCCCAGCCGCAAGGTTGACTTTGAACTTGCAATCTTCTTTGCTCAGCCCTCCAAAGTAGCTGGGATTTGGCTATTATTGTTTATTGGATGTCGAACATTATAAATGCTTCAGGGTTTTGTTTTTCTTTGACAAATAGTTTTTGTTTTAGCAGGAAACCTACTTGGCTAGGCTTAAACTCAAGTTCTCTCTCTCTAGCAGTGGGCAGAAACTCAAATTTTTACATAGTTCTTATATCTTCCAACTGTTGCTTTTTTCTTTCTTTCCAAGTTGCTTGGCATTGCCCACTACACATGTGTAGGTAAGTGATCAACCAAGGATTGGGGAATTACTTCATGTAAATGTTGGGTTAAATCCTCTGTAATACTTTTCAGAATTGCCCCTGTAGCTTTTTGGTTGCTCTGCCATTCTCAAATTTGGTTCCTTAACACCCTAAGGTAGCAAGACTGTTGTATTTTGTACCAGAGCTGCTTGCAGACTGAGGAATGTCTTCAGCAAAAGGCCACAGATTCACTAATCTCATGAGTTGCAATTATTTCTCTCTATCTTACTATGACCCACATAGCTCTTGAGGTTCCTGGGATGAAGGACCATGAGAGGATGAGAAAAATCAAGAAGAGACCAAAACTAGGGTCAGATGGAGCCCTTCCTCTCTGGAGGGGAAGAAAGGAATTGCCCCCTCACTGTAGGGGTGTTTATTTATATATTTAGCAACACAATGTCATGTGGTACCGCTTTGCCTAGCAACCCATTGCTTGGATTGTCTAGGGGCTTGCAATTTTTTTGGGCTGAAGCAGCTTCTTCACATGGCTTGTCCTAGGCGCTCTTTGTTCTTGGGATGGTCATGCCCAAGCCTTGTACATGTGACCAACTTTCAGCATCAAAGACTCTCTACACACTCTTTCTTTTTTTTCATGGTCTCCCTATATAATTTCAGGTCTTAAACTCACTAAGTAGTAATCCTCTTGCTTCACCCTCCTGAGTGTTGTAATTAGAGGCATACATACCCCCCCAGCAGAGTTACAATTATTTTTCAAAGGTAGGCTGCTCTTCAGTTCCTGCCACATTTGGTCACGGTCTAGTGCCCTTGGATAATTTGTTTTTAAAAAAATCTTAGCCCGGCATGGTGGCTCATGCCTGTAATCCTAGCACTTGGGAGGCTGAGGCAGGAGGATCATTGTGAGTTCGAGACCAGCCTGGGCTACAAAGTGAGCTCAAGGCCAGCCTGAACTGCATAGTGAGATCCTCAAAAAAAAAAAAAAAAAAAAAAAAAAACAAAAAAACTTTCCCCCAGATTTAGTAACTCATCTGTAGATTAACTGATTGATGAAGTTAGTACTCTCATGATCCAGTCACTTCCAAAAGCCCCACCTCTGAACAAATGAGCCTTGACAGTGAGGGAGCAACAGGATGTATGTGGGCCCTTAACAGCACAGTGAACTCACACTGCTAGCCCAGAATTTTCTGACTCTGACATTTTCTGGCACGGAGAAATAAACTTATCTTTTATAAACTGGTGTTATTTTAATTTTATGTAATATATAGCCAAATCTAAGTTTAATTTAATACAGCTCTTTTCTCCACGAAGGATTAAGATTTCTTTACATTTTCATGAATGAGATTGGTTATAGTACCCACAAAAGTGAGGAAAAATCTATATACTTTTTACTTTTCTATTTACTTATTTTGCCATACAGTACGAGGGATTGAATCCAGGAACTTCCCAATGAGCTATACCCTCAGCCCTTACTTATTTTTTGTTTTTTGTTTTTTTTGAGACAGTATCTCCTTATGTAGTTCTGGATGGCCTTGAATGTATATGTAGTCTAGGTTGACCTCAAATTTGTGGTGATCATCCTGCTTCAGCCTCCTTAATGCTGGGCTTATAGGTGTGCGCCACCACACCCAGCTATTATTTATTTTTTATTTTTCTTTTGAGACAGGGTCTTGCTAAATCACTAAATTGCCCAGTCCGGGCTCATACTTGCAATCTTCCTCCTTCAGCTATGCAGAGAGCTGAGATTACAGGTGTTCATTCCCATACTTGGCTTAATTTTGATGGTGATACAAAAGCAATTCAATTTATTTAACCATTGCTAGTTAAAAGAGAGTATTTTCAACAAATAGTGTTAGAGCAACTGAATACCGACAGGCAAAACTGAACCTTAACCTAAATCTCCCACAGTATACAAAAACTAACTCATGGGTCACACTTTAAAAGTAAAACAATAATAAACAATAATAAAATTTTTAGGAAAAATTCTTTGGAATCAAAGGTTGAACAAAGAACTTTTAAGACTGGATACCAAAATCACAATCCATAGAAAAGGAAAAATTGATAAACTGTACTTCATCAAAATTAAAAATGCTTATTCTGTGAAAGACTGGTAATAGAAGGAGAAATCAAGCTATGAAAAGCAAGAAAGTATTTTCAACCCATGTATTTGAAAAATATCCGAGACTTCCGGGAAAACATGGAGATAGATAGCAGCAGCTATGGAGGCTCTCTGAGACAACCCACTTAAAATCCAGGAATGGTGCGGGGTGAGAAGTTAGCAAGGGGAGATATACCCTGCCGACACAGGAACGAACTAAACTAAAAAAAACCAACTGGAAACGCAATCCTGGTGCTAAAACAGGAACAGATAAGGTCTCAGTGTGGAAGCCGGTGCCTGCGCCACTGGAAGCTGCGATTTGAATTTCCTGCAGCCGCTGCTGCGTCCCAATCCGCACGACAAGGCGAAAGGCGTGAAAGCTCTGAGAGTGGGAAGTGGTGAATGGAGTTGAGAGCGGGTCTGGCCAGGAGCCCTGCATCAACCTGCAGTGAGTGAGCAGATCAGGGACCCTTTCATAGAGTAGGAGGCTTCAGCAAAGGACACACTGGGACTGGGCAGACTAGCCGGAACAGGATGCTGCAGTGACTTCAGTCACATACTCCCCTCTCAAGCGGGATTGGTGGGGAGTGCCTGGCCTGGGTGTCGCCGCTGACTTAAGACCCAGTAGGCTAGCCCAAACCAGGTCCCAGAGCCTGGAGGTGCACCCTAGCAGCGAAGCCTTCGGTAGGCTGACCTGGAGGGGTGGGCCAAGCATAGGCTGCCCAGGTCCGTGTCTCCCTAGTACACTGCAGTGGGCGGGAACACCTAGCCCACGCAATTCAAACAAACTGTAACCGACAAAGACAGAAACTGGACCTCCTATACACGCTTGTATGGAAGGAACAAAAAATATGGGAAGAGGGAGCAACAAGAAAGGGTCCTCGGCCCCCAATCCTGAGAAACATGCAATATCAGACACGGCACCAATAGACATAAAGCGCGATCTCCAGAGCCTCATAGACCAGTTCAAAAATGAAGTTATTAACGACCTAAAGCAAGAAATAAGTAGAATAGTTAGAGAAATGCTAAGCACTGCCCAAGGAAAAACAGATGGTGGAATGGAAGAACAGAAAAAAAGGGGAGGGGGGCTGGGGATTTAGCTCAGCGGCATAAGTGCCAGTCTTGCAAGCAGGCAGTCATGAGTTCAATCCCCGGTACCGATAAAAAGGAAAAAGACAAAAAAAAAAAAAAAAAAGGGTGGGGGGGGAATTGTTTGATGGAGAAAATAGAGAAAACAGAATACGTGAAGCAGGTTCAAAGAGATTGCCAGGAAACTAAAAACTCTATCGAAAGCTGGCATAACAGCTTGAAAGAAATTAAGGATAGATTATCTGAACTGGAGGGCAGATTTGTAATGTGGGTGCATGAAATGAAAAACTTCTTTAAAATAACAAGAAAACAAACAGCAATAATACAAAGGCTAGAAGATGATAAGAGAATCTATAACTTAAGAATTAAGAATGTAAAAGAAAAAATAGGACACAAACAATGAACTACAAAGGCGATTCACAGAAATAATCCAGGAGAATTTCCCTAATTTAGCAAAAGGTAAAGATACTCAGATGTGTAAGGCATACAGGACCCCAGCCACCTACAACCCAAACAGAGCTACACCCAGGCATATAACAATCAAAATTCCAGAAATCCAATATAAGAACAGAATATTAAAAGCTGTCAAGAGACAAAAAACAGATCACTTACAAGGGAACATCCATCAGAATTACAGCAGACTTCTCGGCACAAACCATCAAATCACGAAAAGCGTGGGGGAAAATAATTCAAGCTTTGAAAGATAATAACCTCCAGCCAAGATTGATATATCCTGCACAACTGTCCCTGGAAATTGATGGAAAAACAAAGTGCTTCCAGGATAAAGAGGAACTAGGGGAATTTGCAACCACCAATTCAACTCTACAGAGAATACTGCAGGATATTCTAAAAAAGGAAAATACCAAGATTCCAGAAATAGTGGCAGAGAGGCCACAATGAATGGAGCAGAAAGAGAAATGAAGAAGACAAACTGACAAGACCTTCTTGAACTCACAATGATTCCTCTGGCTCAGCCTCCTGAGTGTTGGGATTACAGGTATGTGTTACCATGCTCAGCACAGAAGCAGTTTTTTAAGTACTGGGAATTGAACCCAAGGCCTTCACTCTAGCTCTTTTTTTCTTTTTCCCTAATAGAATTTTATTTTCTTCCTTTTCATTTAAAAAAAATTTCCCTTCTTCCCTTTCCCCTCCCTCCTCCCTAGTTCTGCTTCCCACTTGAACATTTTCTATTTCACAATGTCTGTTATACATTTTGGTCCTTATTTACATTTTCAGTTTCTCACATCAGAGAAACAATGTAGTATTTACATACATGTGTCCAATGTATTTCACTTATAATTATGGGCTGAGGGTACATTCATTTACCTAGAAATATCTCAAACTTATCCTTATTTATAGTAGAGTAGCACTCCACTATAAAAAAAACCCTACATCTTTATCCATTCACCAGTTGATGGACATTTAGATTGTTTCCAAAGTTTGCCTATTTTAAACTGTGCCACTATAAACATGGATATGCATACATCACTGTAGTATGGTGCTTTTTTTTGGTTCTGGAAATTGAACTTAGGACCTTGTGCTTGCCAGGAAGATGCTTGTGCCACTGAGCTATATCCCCGTCCCTCATGTTTCCTTTCAATTCTTTCACATTCCTAGCTCTTTTTATTTTTTTCTTTTAAAAGCTTTCCAGAGGCTGGGAATATAGCTCAGTGGCATATGCGCCTGCTCAGCAAGTACGAAGTCCTGAGTTTGGTTTCTGTTACAAGAAAAAAAAAGGCTGTCCAGATGGGTCTTGAGTTTGCTACCCTCTTGCATCAGCCTTACCACGTAGCATGTGCACTGAGCCCAATCAAACAAAAAAAAAGTTTGAGACAGTCTCATAGCCCTATTGCCCAGATTGGTCTTGAATTCTCTTTTTTTTTTCTTTTGAGATAGGGTCTCCCTATATGATTTGGACTGGCCTTGGAACTCAGTATGTAGCCCAGGCTGGCCCTGAACTCCTGATGATCCTCCTTCCTCAGGCTCCTAGTTTCTGGGATCACAGGTGTGCTCCACCATGCCTGGCCTGGTTTTGAACTCTTGAGTTCAAGATCTTCTTCTCCCTGCCTCAGGGAGTAACTGGGTCACTGGGACTTGTCATGGTGGTGGCTATCTCATACTTACATAGTGTAAATTAGGCATGATAGCATATTGCTTGTAGTCCTAGTCCTCTGGAGGCTAAGGCAGAAAGATGAAAAATTTGAATCTGATCTTGGCAATTTATTGACCTAGTGAGAAAACCTGTCTCAAAATAAAAAATAAGGCTGGGAGTTCTGGCACACGCCTGTAAGGAGGCTGAGGCAGGAAAATTGCTGCCAAGTTCTAGGGCAGCCTGGGCTACATAGTGAATTCAATACCAATCTGGGGGGCTGGGGATTTAGCTCAGCAGCATAAGTGCCTGCCTTGCAAGCACATGGTCATGAGATTGATCCCTGGTACCCATAAAAAAAAAAAAAAAAAAAGAAAGAAAGAAAGAAAGAATACCAATCTGGATTATACAGTGAGAGCCTATTCCTCCTCCCCCACAAAATCAGTAAGTAAATAATTATTCCACACCTCCAAATAGTAATAGTTATTATCAGAGGCAGATTTACCATGAAGCAAGGGGTAATCCTGAAGGTCCTATCTGCAGACTTTGGGAGCACTGAAAGCTACTGAGAAGAGGGACTTGTAATCAGTGTTCTAACTGGGGAGAAGCCAGACTTCAAAATAGATTATTTCTTTCTTTTCTCCCGCCCCCCCTTTGTGGTGCTGAACTCAGCAGCTTGCACACTATAGCAAGGGTTGTACTGCTGAGCTGCACCTCCAATTTCTTTTGTGCTAGAGAAAGAACCCAGGGTCTCAAGCATGCTATGGTAGGCACATCCTGCTTCTACCACTGAGCCACACACCCAGCTCCAGTAACTACTTCTTTGTTTTTCAGCTGGGGATTTAAATCAAGGCCTACCACATATCCAGGAAGTATTTTTATGGCCACATTCCTGAATAATTGCTTAAAGAGGTTACAAAAGATACAGACTTAAATTGCCATGGTTCCAAGCTTGGGTGTGTCCTTTTATATGAATATTAATTAAGTATCTAATTTTGGAGGATCCCAAAGGTACTAACAAAAGCTTTAAGCCCTGCAAAGCTCTGAATCTCAGCACAGTGAGTGCTGTCAGTAAGAACTGTGGAGCTAGATTATCTAAATTCAAGTTCTGGAGGTATGCATTAGGTGTGTGAACTTGGATAAATTCACAAAAATTAATGTGTGCAAAGTGTAGGCAGCCCCCTACGATTAACATAATCAATATGTACCGCAGACATTACTAATAAAAATAAAAGCATTTAAAAAGTGCTTAGGCAGGCACACATTAGCTTAGTCTGTTTCCTCAATAATAAACCTGCCTCACACTCATGAGCACTAAATGGACTTTTACATCTTAAGAAAGTTAGAAGTGCATGGTGGTAAATTGCCATGTACACATGTACTGTTGTTATCAAAGGGCAACTAGGGGGGCTGGGGATTTAGCTCAGCGGCATAAGCGCCTGCCTTGGAAGCAGGCAGTCGTGAGTTCGATCCCCGGTACCGATAAAAAAAAAAAAAAAAAAAAAAAAAAAAAAAGGGCAACTAGGTTATGCATAGAATTGTGTTAAGTACTTTCGTCATTGGAGAAGCCAGGTCTTGACATAGCAAGAACCCCACTTAGTTCTCAGTTCTTTGTGCCCTCGATGAAGGAACTCAATCATGATACATAAGTTGTCGTGCAAAGTAGAGTAAAAAGTTGAGTTACACTCTCAAATGAAAAGGAGGCAGGCCATGCCATGAAAGATCCTGTGCTAAGTGCAAGTTTGAACACATTTTTATACATACCCAAGTCAATCCTGGAGTTCAGGAAGTTAGGGTAATTGTGATGTTCGATGACATTTTACTTAAAATTACTTTTGAATGCAAGTTGTCCTTTTTGAATGGTCAGAATTTCCTCAAGGACTTTAATTATGTAAGAAATCTATGAAAGATTTTTTTTTTTTGGTTTAAATTTTTTTTTTTATCAGTACCGGGGATAGAATTCACGACTCGTGCTTGCAAGGCAAGCGCTTATGCCGCTGAGCTAAATCCCCAGCCCTTTTTTTGTTTTTGTTTTTTTGAGACAAGGTATTGCCATGTAGTTCAGGCTAGCTTTTTTGAACTCATTATGTAGCCCAGCTTGGCAGACTCCTCCTGCCTCAGCATCCCCAGTTTTGGGATTACAGGTGTGGGCCACTACATCCAGCTGCTGATATTTTTTTTTTCTTAATAGTAACACATGCTACCCTTCCCCCTTTTCCCCATGTGTCCCTTTTCCTTCAGACCCGCTAATGTGTGCCAGCCTAAGCATTTTTTTTTTTTTTTGGTCTTTTTCGTTTTTATCGGTACCAGGGATCGAACTCACGACTGCCTGCTTGCAAGGCAGACGCTTGTGCCGCTGAGCTAAATCCCCAGCCCCCAGCCTAAGCATTTTAAAATGCTCTTATTTTTATTAGTATATATTTGTAGTACATAATGATTACATTATCGTGGGGAGCTGCCTAACACTTGGCATGTATTAATTTACATCTGAGAGTAACGGGGCGGAGGGGGGGGGTTCTCTTACACTACCATTTTAAATAGAAGTTCTGAGAGACTGGGAAACTGAGTCTCTGACTCCAAAATGCACGCTCCCACCTGGGAAAATTAGGTAGCGTCTTCCAGGACACCACAGACTGAGAAAGTCACATCCCACCGTCCGAACCCACAACTTGGTCATCCCGATCAAGGGCTCACCGCCTTCCAGGCAGGCCTGCCCGACTTCACCCCGATCTCTCTCCAGGTCTGGACAGGAAAGATGCGATCGGCTCTAAAAACGACCCAGACTCGCAGAAATCTTCCGCCTCTGCTCCAGGTGGTAAACTCCTCTGCGGTCCAGCCTGTGGCACACTGCCCTGGGATCAGCTCCTAGCGCGAAACCCAACGCCAGCGCCTAAGCCCCACCTCCCAGCGCGCAGAGGCGCCTCTCTAGCCTTCAGGCGGAGCTAGCACTATAGGCGGGGCGGTTGGCCAGTCCCTTACGTAACGATCACGTCGAACACCGACCACATCGAACGCAGCCAATAGGTGAAGCGTCGGCAGCGTGGCGGGAAGTTCGATTAACTCGGCCTGGCGCCTGTTAACGCGCGCTTCGGGAAGAGGAAGGTTGAGGGACTTCTGCGTGTACCTCTGTCAGTCTCGGCCGCTCTCTTAGCACCTCCAGTGTTTTACTACTCCTTCCTGGATCCGAATATCTTCCTCAGTCCAGACTGGCATCCTCTCCCCCGCCCTGGGAAATCCACCTCCGGTTTCAGAAGACTCTCCCCCGTTAACCTCATTTCTCTTCCCTACTACGATTTCCCACCCCTCTACCTGTACCTGTCCCCCCTCTTCACCTTCCTGAGATCATTATTCCTACTTAACCCTGTCCCCCCAGTCCTACACTTAATTGTCTCTGCCGTAACTTTTCCTCTTTGACTTCGTCTCTTGCCTTGGCTCACTGGCGACCGACATTTTCAGTTTGGACCCATTCCCATCCCCTGGCTAGATTCTCCATCGATAGTTCCTCTTTAATTATCCCATCTTCTCCATGATGTAGCAGTGCTCTCAATACACACCCTGGTCCGGCATCCTCTGTGGCTGAGTGCTTTCAATCTTTAACCCATGGGTACTTAACATATTCTGCTTCTGAGTCCAGGATGGTAAGTGTGTGCTTAGGGGAATCTGGGAAGAACGCTTCACCTGGGTCTAATGGGCCCAGGCCGCAGGATTCCTTCAGGTGTTTAATTTTTTTTTTTTTCTCCCTTTACAGAGAAGGAGCTTAGCTCCCAGCCAGTTGGCCAAGAGAAAATCAGAGGGTAGGTCCTCTGATGATGAAGATTGGCAGCCTGAGACAATGGTGAGTGTCCAGGGGGAGAGGAAACCAAGGAATGCAGGGCTGTTTGGACAGAAAGGAAGCCTAGACTTTGGATTCTATAGTCACTTGCTTTCTGGAGTTTTTATTTATTTATTTATTTGGTACTGGGGATCAAGCTCACGACCTTGCACTTGCCAGGCAGGCGCTTATGCCACTGAGCTAAATCTCCAGTGCTTTCTGGGATTTTATAGTCACCTCTAGAAGTCTTTTCATATGTTCAGTTAAGCAGATTTGTGTTTTGTTTTGTTGAGGCAGGATAATGCTATGTAGCTCAGGTTGGCTTGTGCTCAGTACATAGCCAAGACCGTCCTGGAACTCTCAGCAGTTCTCCTGCCTCGGCCTCTTGAGAGCTGGGATTACAGGTGTTCAGTAAACTTTTAATGAATGCTAACTAATGTGCCAGGCATTGAACACGATTAATAAACTGTCCTCTGAGTAGCTTCACCAGAAGGTGATATGCTATAGCCTCAATTTTCCCAGTGGGAGAGGTATGCTAAAGCCAAAAAGCAGGTTAGATTGGGTCCGTTGACTCTTGTGGGGGATCTAGAGGCTCCACCACAGCAGCTGACAGCTTCCTGTTTTACTCTTTGTCACTCAAGTGTCATAAAAAAGTAGGGTATTTTGAGCCTACTTTTAAGATTCTGAGCTTACTTGGGTCTAAATCTGAGGGTGATACCCTTTCAATTCTTGCTCATTCTCAAGTATGGCTTTTTATTTTCTTGAAGTCCTCCCAAAATAGTTCAAGCTGGTTTTGAACTCACTATGTAGCCCAGGCTGGCCACATACTTGTGATCCTTCTGCCTCCCGAATGCTGGGGTTACTGGTGTGCGTCAGCATGTCTTGCTCAGCACCTCTTTTGGGGACAGAGTTATGCTATGTTGCTTAATTTTAGGTTGGTTTTAAACTAACTGGCCCAAGTAATTCTTTGGCCTCAGCCTCTTAAGTACCTGGGGCTATAGATGTGTGTGACCACACCCAGGTTTTTTTTTCCACATCCAGCTTTAAGAAGCACTTTAAATGCTTGTCACCATTAGGTGTGATCTCTGTCTTCCAGACCTCAGTTTTCTAATTTCTCTCTCTTAGACTCCTAAGAAACGGAAATCCAGCAGTGAGACTCCGATCCAAGAGTGTTTCCTATCTCCTTTTCGGAAACCTTTGACTCAGCTAACCAATCGACCACCCTGTTTGGATAGCAGTCAACATGTAAGTCAGCATTTCAACTTGCCCATGTATGTCTGTGCCAGGTCCTTTTGGCTTAGTAGACTATTGTTTCTGTTCTTACCCAGCAGACAGTATATCTTCACAGAATGCCAGCCTGTCCACAGCTGGCCTCAGTTGGCTCAGATTTCCAAGATAAAGGAGCAGGCGTCTCATGGCAACTGTCTTTGACTCTGCTTACTGCTTTTGTTTTTGTTTTCTGAGACAGTCTCAGTATGTAGTTTAGGATGGCCTTGAACTCATATAGTCCAGGCTGGCCTCAGACTCATGGTGATCTTCCTGCCTCAGGCTCCTCCCAAGTGCTGGGATTATAGGCATGCACTATCACAGCCTGAATTTGTGTGTCTTCCTTGTGCAGGGACCACACTAATCTTCTCTGTATCATTTGAGTTTTAGAATATATGCTGCCAGAGTGGCACTGTTTATGGCTTTTATATTATTTCCCTCGTTCTAAAGCTTTTTCCACCAAGTTTTCTGAGGAATTTTTTGAAAGAAAAATGGGAATATGTTGATGGTATTACTGAGGCTTGTAAAATACTTGATGTCTAAAGGAACATGTGTAAATTATAAAACTGAATTAAGGGGCCAGGGATTTAGCTCAACGGCATAAGTGCCTGCCTGGTAAGTGTGAGGTCATGAGTTTGATCCCCAGTACCACCAAAAAAAACAAAACAAAAAACCCCCACAAAACTGAATTAATACTTGTGAATCCCATCAGGACTAGAACACTGCCAAATCCATAATCTCGGGGCTGGGGATTTAGCTCAGCGGCATAAGTGCCTGCCTTGTGAGCAGGCAGTCATGAGTTCGATCCCTGGTACTGATAAAAATGAAAATGACAAAAAAAAAAATTTTTCATTGCACAAGTCCATAATCTCTTTCCCCACCCCAGAGGAAGCACTATGCTGAACTGTGTTCACCCTGTGTTTAGTGATAGTTTTACTGACTATTTCTATATATAAAACTCAGGGTAATATATTTAATTTTTAAAAATGATGTTAAAACTGTAGCCTTCCAGATGGTTTTTGTTCAGGATTCAGTGAGGCTGTCTTATGTGACTTTGTGCAGTTGTGAGCGAAAAACATGGGCCTTAAAAGGGCCAGGAAGGATCTGATTCCAGGGGACATGGATTGGGAGGGCATAAGGGTTAGCCAGGCAAAGAGAGTAAGAAATACTCTAGGTACAGGGAACAGCAGGCATGAAAGTCGGGCAGCAGGAGAGTGAGGCAGGTCCTGAAAAGAGTTTTGCATGGCTGGATCAGTGGGGAATGTGGAGAGCTGGTGGATGATGATGGGATGAGAGCTGAAGAGGTGTGCAGAGACTGGGAGGGGAATGTGTTTTGTTTTGTTTTTGTGGTAGTGAGGATTGAACTAAGGGCCTTTGCACTGAGCTACTTTCCAGCCTTTTCTAATTTGTTTTCTATCCTTTCTAGATTTTGTGACAGGGTCTTGCTAAGTGGGGTGCAAACTTGTGATCTTCCGTCTTGAGTCTCTCTGAGTATGGGATTACAAGTGTGCACCACCACACTTGGCTTTATTTTTTTTGAGACATGGTCTTGCTAAGTTGTCTGTTCTAGTTTCAGACTTGCAGGACTCCTGCCTCAGCTGCCAGAACAGCTGAGGTTACAGCTTTATTCTACCATACTTGGTGTTTTGAGGTATTTTAAGTGTGAGTGGCAGGTGTAATATTATAGAAGATCCATTGGGGCTGGGGTAGGTAGGGAATCAGTGAGAAGGTTATTATAGGTAGCTAGACAGGAGATCATGGACTGGACTTGAGTGTGTGAGTGTGGGAATGGGAAGCAGTAAGTAATTTTGAGAGATACTTAAGAGTTACTAGACTGGATTGATTGCATGTGAGGAGAGAAAATTTAAGGTGAACTTGAAATTTCACAAATGGACAAGGAGAATGAATGATGGCACCATCTACTAAGATAGGAGCAAAGAGGAGCAACATTTTGGTAGGAGGGAGATAAGTGGGTACCTTAGTCACATGGCCCATGATACTTTAGGGGCCCACAGAATGTTTTAATTCCTGTTTGTTTTGTGTTATCTTTTGAGAAGGGCTCTCACTGTGAAGCTCAGGCTGGCTTTGAACTCACAGTGATCCTGTCAGCTTCCCAAGTGCTGTGTTTACAGGTGTGTGGCACTACACTGGCTTTCATTCATTTTTAAAAGTGGTTTAATGTATTTGAATAGCAAATTTACAGGGTCACAAAAGAAGACAGCCAACATTAAAAACATGTTTTAGGGGGACAACTAAGAAAAGTATAGTGAATGGATGGCACCTACTGTACGATGAAAATGCTATAAACACCATTTGGTTGTTGTCAATAAAAATTTACTTATTTTTAAAAACACAATTGGTTAGCCGGCTGTTGTGGCACATACCTATAACCTCAGTGTCTGGGAAGCTGAGGCAGGAGAATTACAAGTTCAAGCCTAGCCTAAGCAAGTTGCTTAGTGAGACTGTTTCAGAATTTAAAAAGTTCTAGTAGTGTAGCTCGGTGTGAAGGCCATGTAAAGGCAAAAAGAAAAAACAAAATACATTGATGCTGAGCGTGGTGGCACATGCCTGTAGTTCCAGTAACTGGAGGCTGAGGTGGGAGGATAACTTAAACCTACAAATTCAAGGCCAGCCTGGGCAATGTGGCAAGACTGTATCTCAAAAAGAACAAAAAACAAATGATGTCATTGTCCAGAATAATGTAACAGGCTTATTTATAATTACTATAAAGTTTATAACAGTTGTTATAATAAAGGTTATATTTGTTACAAAGCTGAACTGTTGAAACATTTTTGTTTGGCTTTAATGCTTTTAATATGTGCATTTGTATTAAAAATTCACACACAAATGAAAAATAGAAAAATCACCAGTATATTTTCCATTCGCAATGATACCTACCTCTTGACACCATTTGTGTGTGTAGAGGGGGAGGAATCCTACCATTTAGAACTACCAATAATCACACTTGCCAGGCAGTTGCTGTGCCACTGAGTTAAATCCCTGGCTCTTTTACTTATTTTTTGTGAATGAAATGTTTCCTGTGATAGTGGATTCAGCCATGTTCACCACCCTATGTGGGATGCTACTGGATGTCCTGGCATAATCTTTACACATTTGGCAATAGTGGAACATCGGTTGGTGTTTTTAAAAAGGCCAACAAGGTAAGCCTTGCTTGTCTCCCGCAAGCACCAACAGCTGTGCTTTGAAAGTGCAGGTCTGTTTTAAGTCCTGAACAATTTCTCACACCAGATGAGATGCTGAAGGGAGAGCATGCCACAATGCCAGGTCTGACATGGTGAAGTTTCTTCATCTCTCCAGTAGAGGGTGCACTCTTCCAACTGACTTGCTTCCCGATTGCTGTCTTGGGTTGATCTGCAGGCAGGCAGTCTCTATACTAGCTGTGGTTCAGACTCCCTTACTTACTCCTTCAGCAGCAGTGACCTTTAATTCCTTTTAAAATTAAAGAAAAAATCTATGGCAGTGACTCCATTCGGGACTGTGTTTGTCTTTATACTCATGCAGTCATCAAAAAAAAAAAAAAAAAAAAAAAAAGATTATACACACACACAGGAAGCTCAGGAGGCAAAAATGCCTGGGACCTACAAGAGTCAGTGTAGCCTTGGGGATGAGAACTTTAGCCTTAGGCTTGACAGGTTTGAAAGGCCTGTAGATAGTTAAGATTGGACGCGGTTTTTGGTGTGGAGCTAGGAATGAGGTATAGACTAGAAGTAGATCTAGAGGTTATTAGCATAGAATAAAGTACTTCAGGGTTGGGGGAAGGTGCACTTGGAGGAACTGAACTGACGGCTAAATCCTGAGCCCCAAGGAGCACTGATTTTTAAGGGGCTCAGGCAGAGGAAGTAGTTATTAGGAGATTAAACATGAGGTTCCAGGGAGGTAGAAGAGGTAGAAGAAGATGTCTAAACATCAGGGGCAGAACATGGTGGAGAAGGAATGGATGGCCTTGTCAGGTAAGATAAGGTTATAAACAAGTCTATTGGAATTTGGGTCATGTGGGTCTTTGGTGACCTTGAGCAGAGATGGGGGTATAAGGACAAGGCCCACAACTCTTCCCACAGGTTTGCCTGTGGAAGAGAGGAGATAAGGGATCAAAAGAATTCTTGTTTTGTTTCAATGCTGGGAATTGAAGCCAGGGTTTTGTGACTATTGAGCTATACCCCCAGCCCTTGAGCAACAGCTAGCAGAGAGGGAGAGCTTGAGATATAGGGGTGATAGAGGGAATCTCTGTGGAAGCAGGAGCTCTGGCCTTGGTGGGGAGGAGGGACGTGCTCTCCTATCAGAAGGGAAGGATGGTATGTGTTACTAGTGGGTAAATGAGCAAGCCTAAGCGCAAGCAAGCTGCTTTCCTCTGCCTCACTCTCGTGTTGCAGACTAGACCCCCAGGGGTTGCCTACCTGTCTGTCTCCCAGGCTGTGTGCTCAGGTTTTTTTGGCCAGGGATTTCCACATTCTCCTTGCCAATTATATGAGCTGTAATCCTCCCTGTAGGACCTGTGGCTGCTCGGTTCTACTGAAAGTCTGTTTTTTGCATAAAGTTTTGACTATTTGGAGCCTCAAATCTAGCTCCCTATCTGGATAACTTTGAAAGTACTATAGTATTTCAGTTCTAGAATTGATACCAAAGGGAAAAAAAAAGAATTGATACCAAAGTCCTGAACATGGTAACACATACCTGTAACCCCAGTGCTGAGGTAGAAGGATTGTGACTATGAGGTCAGCACGAGCTACCTAGTGCACCTGTCCCCAAAAAAATTATTTTTAGCTGGGGATTAGCTCGGTGTCATAAGTGCCTGCTTAGCAAGCATGAGGTTGTGAGTTCGATCCCCAGTCAACAACAACAACAAAAAAGATTATTTAAAAGAAATAAAATTTTTAAATGCTAAATTACAAAAGAAATCAGAGTCCTCTCCTTTTTCTTCTCCGCTTTCTGGCTTAAAGATAGCTTTTTGTTAGCACCTTACATAGTGATTATCATTGCAGATCATTTAAAAAATAATCATGCTGTTTAAAAACAGTCAGAAAAGCCAGGGATGATGATGCATGCCTATAACCTTAGCACTTGGAAGGCTGAAGCAGAAAGATTACCAGGAGTTCAAGGTCAGCCAGGCCTGTATAGTAAGTTCAGGGTCAGCCTGAACTACAGTGAGACCCTGTCTTAAAAAAAAAAAGAAAAAAGAAAAAAAAAAGTCAAAAGAAATGTATAAGTAAACAGGATTTGGACCTCTTCCAGTTTTCCCCTTCTTATTGTTATTGTTATTTTTTTCATTTTGAGAAGGTTACACTATGCAGTTCAGGCTGGGCTTAACTCACTTTGTAGCCCTGGTCTCCAACTTTCAGCAATCCTTCCTTAGCCTCCTGAGTGCTGCAATTACAGGTGTGCAACACTATGCCCAGCTTCCCCTGTCTTATTATTTACTGTAATAACAATGATTTCACTTTTTTTTTTTTTTTTAAACAATGTTCTACTATATAGTCTAGGTTGACTCCAAACTCCTGGTGATCTCCTGCATCTGCTTCTGGTGTGCTGGAATCATGGGTGTGCACCACCACATCTGGCTCCCCACTTTTTTATATTATAATATATCACAAGATATTTATTATATTTTTCCTGTTTAAAGTACATTGAAGCCAGGTGTTTTAGTTACATTCTTTGTTGCTGGGACATAACACTCAGCAACCACAGTTAAAGGAAAGGTTTATTGTGGCTCATAAAAGGTAGAGGTTTCATAGTTAGCAGGCTCTAGGCAGAGGGGACTTGCTTATGGCATGGCTGCCAGAGGAAGAGATCATGAAGGAAGGAGGAAGGGGGAGAGAAACCTTTACAGGCCACACCCCTTGTGACCCGCCTTCTCTGACCAATCAGTGAGGACACTTCCTAAGTTGAAATTTATTTTTGTTTATTTTTAGTACTGGGAATTGAACTCATAACCATGTATTTGCCAGGCAGGCACTTGTGCCACTGGGCCCTTCAATACTAGAGTCTTTGATGGGCTGTTTAGTTCTCAAGGAGCTGATACGAGAATTAGATGCAGTAGGGATAACTGATGTGGTCAAAAAAAGAATTGTGGAGTGGAGTTGTAGTGTGATAGAATATAGGACCTTAGCATTTGCAAAGCTGAAGGTTTAATCCCCCAGCAAAACAAACAGACATGACAGTTAAAAAAAATGCAAATAGCAGCATAATTTGTAATCACCAGATCTTGGAAACAACCCAAGTGTCCATCAACTGAGGAATGGATAAAAAAGTTGTGGTGTTTCTATACAATGGAGTATTACTCAGCTATAAAGAAGGATCACATTGAGATATTTATCAATAAATGGGTGCAGTATTTATCAAAAATGGGTGCAGCTTGAGACCATACTCATAAGTGAAATAAATCAATCTCGCATGTGTGAATACTGAATAGTTTCCCTAATGTAAGTAATGATTCAAATATATAAAAATATGTGGTAATCATGATTCCCCATTATGTGGCCTTGAAGCCTTATAAAGTTTTCACTTATTAATTGGAAAGGCTTTATTCTGGGCTTCTTGATATGGAAATATTTGAAGCTATAGTATATGAAGTTTTGTTCAAATATTTCAAGGAAAAAGACAGAAACTATGGTAACTACTATTAAGTCGGGTTATTTGGTGGTGAAGCACTAGGTTGCTGAAACAGTCATGCTTTGACCTGTATTGTTATATTGTTATGTCCTCTTTTATCTCAATCTCTCCCTTATTCATTAAAAAAAATTAGTTATTTTTTATGTTTTTTTAATTAAGGGGAAAAATTTAAAAAATTAGCAGGATATAAAATAGTAACTTTTTTGATTTCCTATTAACTTGTTTTGAAGTCCTGTAATACTCCCACTATCTTGTTTTGACTGATTAGACTCTGTTCCATTCTGTATGATAGTATCAAGTTTGAGGGTATAGGCAACTACTTTGAAGGCAATAAGATTCACTAAGATGCCCATTCTGGTTTGACTATTGTCTCCTTTGGAAGTCCTGTAATGTTTACAATGCTTAAGTTTTATTGGTCTTGTTCTCTACTGTTTTGTTCAACTTTATAATACCTAATGAGATAGACAATTCTTTTAAGGAAACAAGGGACATTATGGTAACCATTGTTGATAACCTTGTACTCTGTTTTTACATCATGTGCTATGTCTATCCTTGGTTTTGACTGACAGCTTTGTTTTGCCACATTTGACTTTATTCCCCCCCCCCAAAGTAATAAGAACTAAGCTAAGGAGTAATAAAACCCAAAATGTGTAAATTTTGTTGTAAAAAAGAGAAGGAAAAAAAGTGCTCTAAAAGATACAACAGCAGTTGTGTTTAGGGGTGTTAAATAGCTGACCATATTGATGTTTTGGGTTGGATCATTGAACACAGCTGTTTGCAGTCTCACTGTTTGAATGTCTACTTTGTATGCTTTGATACTGTGACTTGAGCAACTATCTCTAAGATGATAATATGTAATCTATTAACTGGTGATTTCTTACTGTTTTTTTTTTTTTTTGTAGTTCTGTATTATTTGTACCCTTACACGGCTTAGTTTTGTTTTGTTTTTTTCTCTTTTTCCTTTTAAATAAAATTTTTAAAAAATGCAAGAAGAATCATGAGCTGTGTTTCGGAACAGCCTCTGGAATATACTGTTAGTACAGGGTGGGTAAGTATAGGGTGTCCTTACTGATGTAGTCTCCAACGAGCAAATGAATTCTGAGCCTCATAGTTGACTGAGGCCAGGTTCTTCTGTTATTCCTGTGTATTGTGGAACCTTACGTGAAAACCTAAAGGTGAAACTGGTACAAAAACCCAGTTTGGGTTTTCACTGTTGTTGTTTTACAGCGTGGAGTTTAACATAACCACAAACAAGCATCCTCACAGAATAACAAAATCATCCTATAACATCTCCCATCGGTTCTGAGTCTCTTGTTTTTCCTTTCATTTTAGGAGGCGTTTATTCGAAGCATTTTGTCAAAGCCTTTTAAAGTTCCCATTCCAAATTATCAAGGTAAAATGCAGACTTTCAGTTTTTTTTTTTAAATCAGTGTGTGTAAAGGATCGAATGTACTTGAATGGAGTGTACCTGCTTTTGAAAATATAATTTTGAGCCAGGCGTGGTGGCTTATGCCTGTAATCTCAGCACTCGGCAGGCTGAGGCAGGAGGATCTTTGAGTTCAAGACCAACGTGGGCTACAAAGTGAGCTCAAGGCCAGTCTGAACTGCATAGAGAGACCCTGTCTCAAAAAAGAAAAGAAAATACAACTTTAGCTGGGAATCAAGGATGCCGATTAGGTGATTACTGTTTTTCAGGTGACTCATGTGAGGCCCATGTGAAAGTCACATTAGCCTTTACTAGGGCTACTGAGACTGCTGTCCTTTATCCTGATAAAGTGGCCAGTGCTTTTGGGCTGGCTGACAAACCTAGCTTCCTTCAGTCCAAGCGTATTTATTAGCATTTCCTTTATGAAGTTAGCTGTGTGGGAAGTGTTATTTCTACAATTTTTCTCTGTCTGAGATTGGGTGCTGCAGTTCTCTAAAACTGGCAGTAGAGAAGGAAGAGGCCAGCTTTCAAGAGCTCTCGGGCTTGAAAGTCCTCTTTGGGGTTTCAGACTTTCCCAGAGTGACTTGAATTGAAATGAACAAGGCTTAGCCTTTTAGAAGTTTCCAGTTATATGAGAAAAATAAAATGAAAAGAGCTTTGGTCTTTCCCTGAAGGGATGATGGTTAGGTAGAGCTTCCCAAACTGGGTTTGGAGGTGTTGTTGGAGAGAGTAGTTCATATGAGACCCTGGGAAAGGTGATGTTGAAGAAGAGCATTTGAGCTGGGCCGGCTTGAGCCTCTTAACATAGAGATTTGGTAACAGACTGATTGTTGGTTTCCAGGTCCTCTGGGCTCTCGGGCATTGGGCCTGAAAAGGGCTGGGGTCCGCCGAGCTCTCCATGACCCCTTGGAAGAAGGTGCCTTGGTTCTGTATGAGCCTCCCCCATTGAGTGCTCATGACCAGTTGAAGCTTGACAAGTATGTGTACTGGTATTCCTCCAGTGATTTCAGTCTTCTGAAAATGTACATACCCAGAAACGTGGATAGTATTTTGGTATGATTTCTTTTTGGGATTGGAATAAATTATCAGAGAGAAGTCCTGATGACTGCATTATCCAGAGGGTAGGTGGTTGGGAAAGGAGAGAGCCAAGGGAAGCCTGTATGGTCCTGTCCAGTTAGTGTGGGGTCCCTCTCTCGCTCTAGCCATGCTTTCCTGGGAGGAAGAGTGATCGAGGCAAAGACATGGGGAATCCATCTTGCTTCCTAAGTTTTTACCTTCAGGAGTAGGCAACTTGGTCTGGTTTGGTTAGTAGGCCAAGAAGTGCTATCTGTGGCTTCTGCATCTACAGATACAACATCCTGAGCATCACCCTTGCCTATGTCTGAACCACCATGTTTTTTGTTGTGTTTTCTCAGGGAAAAGTTCCCTGTCCATGTGGTTGTTGATCCTGTTCTCAGTAAGGTTTTGCGGCCTCATCAGAGAGAGGTAAATGGGGGTGAGGGAAATGAGGTGGGTTGGGGTTGAACTTGGAGATTACTATGTTTAGGGCCAAAGCCCTGTAGGTACCAATGTGGACTGAACTCTTATTTTCTAGGGTGTGAAGTTCCTGTGGGAATGTGTCACCAGTCGGCGCATCCCTGGTAGCCACGGCTGCATTATGGCTGATGAGATGGGCTTGGGAAAGACACTGCAGTGTATCACGTTGATGTGGACACTTTTGCGCCAGAGTCCAGAGTGCAAGCCAGAAATTGACAAAGCAGTGGTGGTGTCACCCTCCAGCCTGGTGAAGAACTGGTACAATGAGGTTGGGAAGTGGCTTGGAGGAAGGATCCAACCTCTGGCTATCGATGGAGGATCTAAGGATGAGATAGACCAGAAGCTGGGTATGGAGCCTAAATAGAGACAGTTATACTCTTTCACTCTACCTGCTGCTTGCTTCTTATTTGTATATTCATTTGTGGCCAAGGTTGAGGCCTGACACAGGAATAGAAGAGAATTCCCATTGAAAATAGTCAAAAGTTACTTTCAGGCTATAGAAAAGAGCTATTATTTTAGTATTTTTCTTTACAATGTTCTGATCGGCTCTCTTGACTGCTTTTCCTGTTGTAGAAGGATTCATGAACCAGCGTGGAGCCAGAGTTCCTTCTCCCATCCTTATCATTTCCTATGAGACCTTCCGTCTTCATGTTGGAGTCCTTCAGAAAGGAAGTGTTGGACTGGTCATATGTGATGAGGTACTGGTTAAATGTTAGTGCTAGTTTTTATTCTAGGCTGGGAACTTTCATGAATGGAAGTGTAGAGATAGCAAGCCCTTTTAGTAGTTGATCCTTCTTTTCTGGCTAAGGGAAATACGGCAGCAGTCACTGCCTGGCCTTTTGTATTTGCAAATAGTGGTAGAAGGGCTAGTACCGTGAGGGCTTTTACTATAGAGAACTCTAGGACTCCAGTGGACTTGGCTACCTGATGCTACTGCTCCTTGTTTATACCTCATGGAGTGCATTAGCATAATTTGGCGCACATTTGGGGCTTTAGCAGAGAGCTGATTGAAATACTTGGCCTGATGAGCCATGTTGAAAGACTGTTGATCAGCCCAGGGATCTGAGGGAATCTAGTGAGAGGACAGAGGAAGAAAGCTTACTTTTGAGTACCATACTTGGTAGTTGTGACCCATTCCTTAGTTGGGGTTTTGTTCCTGTGAAAAGTCAGTCATTGTCCACAAATTCTTGATTACCTGATAGATTGTCCCTCCTGGTAGGAATAAAAGATTTAGTGGGTTGAGATGAGATATATGGACTGCTCTGTGCTTAGGACTTTGCATCTGTTTTATCAGCATGATGGGGGGTACTGTGCCAGAAGCTTAATCCAGGCCACAGTATTATAAGAGAGAACAGGCTATAGCTATTAATCCCATAAGGACTGCGGAACATCTAGATATTTTCTCTTTTCGTTTTTTTTTATTTTACTTTATTCTGTTTGTTTGTTTGTTTTTGAGACAAAGTCTCACTATGTAGTACAGGCTAGGTTTGAATTCACCATGTAGCATAGGCTGGCCCAAACTCACAGTTCCCCTTCTGCCTCAGCCTATCAAGTATTGGAGAAATTATTTCCTCTTTAGTGTTCTTTTTGTCCCCTCTCCCACTTTGTGTGTGGGTTTGGTTTTGGTTTTGGTTTTTTGAGACAGGGTCTCACTGTGTAGTTTAGGCTGGCCTTGAACTCCCTATGTAGCATACTTGCCTAAGTCTCCCAAGTGCTAGGGTTGCAGGTGTGTTCCACTATACCCTGCTTGTTCTATTTTATGGTACTTAGACATAAGCAAATAATTTATCTTTTGGATTAAACCCAGGTTTTGTTATGTTCTTTTCTTTTTGAGATGAGATTGCACTATGCAGTTCAGGCTGGCCATGAACTCACTTTGTAGCCCCAGCTGCCTCAAACTTGCAGCGATCCTTTTGCCTCAGTCTCCCAAGTGCTAAACTCTTAGCTTTTGTACTGAGCTATATCTGGCCCTTTAAAAAAATTTTTTTTTTTAAATTTTGATGCTGGGCATAGTGGCATAGGCAGGTAATCCCATTAATTGGGAGGCTTAGGCAAGAGGATCATCAGAGTTGAAGGCCAGCTTAGGCTACATAGTGAGTTCCAGGCCAGTGAACTAAACAGTGAGACCCTGCCTCAAAAACCATAAATAAGCAAATAAAATTTTTAAATTTTGAAAGCTGGGCATGGTGGAACACTCCTGTAATCCCAGCCCTTGAGAGACTTAGGCAGGAGGACTGTATTGAGTTCAAGACCAGCCTGAAATACAGCCTGTCTCGAACAAACAAACAAAATAACAGGGATATAGCTCAGCGACAAAAGTGCCTGCCTGGTGAATGCAAGGTCATGAGTTTGATTCCTGACACCCCCCACACACAAATTATTTTTTGTTTTGAGACAGTTTCTTGCTGAACTGAACAGGGCTGGGCTTGAACTTGCAATCCTGCCTTAGGCTCTTGAGTGCTAAGGTCACAAACTTGCACTGTCATGTCCAGCTGGGAAATTTCTTCACAAGTTTCACTCATTTCCTTCTTCAGGTCAGAAGTCTCAGTTCTCATTTTAGGGCTAGTACTAAGAGCCTCCAGTAAATTTTAAAAATTAAAGTTGTATGTTTATATAACTCATTTTTTATTCAGCTAACATTCACTGAACAGTATTTTGTTCTTGACTTCTCTCTTAGGTGTTGAAATTATAAAGCCAACCTGACACGGTTTCTGCTTTAAAAAGTTGATGCCTGTGATAGATTGTGGAGAGTGTCACAGAGCTTAGCTAGGACCTACCAGAATGCCTTTTTGTTTGTGTTTTGCTGTACTAGGGATTGAACTAGGCCTTGGCACTGCCCTACATCCCCACCTCCTTAAAGCTTTTGCTTTTTGAGGTAGGGTCTCACTAAGTTACCCAGGCTGGGCTTGAACTTAAAATCTTCCTTCCTGCCTCAGCTTTTCATAGTGGAGAATTTTTAAATGCTGGGCTAATGGTTCCAAAGAACTGGGGCTTGCTTGCCTATCCCTGCAGATGGGAGTGTTGCTGGAGGCCCTGTGGTCAGTTGTATTGTGAAAGACTGACTGCAGAGAGCAAGGCTCACTTGTTTGTTCATTGTTTGGCTGGTGACTGAGTATATGAATTGTCTAATGTGGAAAGGAAATGAAGGTGGATCTAGAGAAGGCCCAGGCTAGACCTTGACTCTGTGGTTCTTAGAAAAAGAGGGAAGATGGTAGGGAACCTTTACTTTTTTTTTTTTTTTGTGCCAAGGATCAAACTCAGGACCTTGTGCTTTCCAGACAGGCATTATACTGCTGAGCTAAATTCCAGCCCCCTTTACTATTTTCTTAATGATGGCTTAATAGGGAGACGTTATGCAGATGTGTATTTGGTAGGGAAGAAAAGGGAGTGGGAAAGAGATGTGAAGGGAAGCTGTTTAGATGTGTTACCTGTCTAGATTCTGCAGGAAGCAAGAACATTGTATCTGATGGCCTGACCAAAGCCCTGAGGCTAATACAGAAGGGATTCTGTTTACAAAGTTCTTGACTGGTGGGAAGGGATGACTCCTGGTAGACAAGGGGTTGTGATGTGGACATGAAATCTCTGAGGTTCTGGAGCTTCAGGACTCTGGAAGGTGGAAGCGGATGTAGAGAACTCTTGCTTCATGGATGTAGCAGTGGTCTGCAAACTGATTGTCTATCTTATTGTCCCTAAGTAAAAGGACGAATGAACTCTTATGCTACCCCCTGCCTAGTTCTGAAGACCTCAGGACAAGTATCATTTGTGACTCTTTTCTTCTTGTCTTCACTAGATTGCTGTCATTTAAGGTTGTCACATTATACCCTGAGTAAGAATTAATTCTCTTGCAGGGACATAGGCTCAAGAACTCTGAGAATCAAACTTATCAGGCCCTGGACAGTTTGAACACCAGCCGGCGCGTGCTCATATCTGGGACCCCCATCCAGAACGATCTGCTTGAATATTTTAGCTTGGTTCACTTTGTTAATTCAGGCATCCTGGGTAAGAGTCAGTTTTTTCTGCCACACTGGTGATACTTCAGTCTTCTTTTTTTGTACTGGGGATTGAACTCATGACCTTGCACTTGCTAGGCAAGTGCTGTGCCACTGAGCTATATATATCCCCAGCTTTTCTGCCACATTGGAAAGGAGTTTTGCCTGGCCTTGTCATAGGAGTGGCTTTAGCTAAGGAGAGAGCTCTGGTTAGGTGTAGGCCACTTGAACACTGTTGTAGGAAGTCTTTTCTTAGGGAGTACAAAGCCATTGGCAGGCAGGCCTTACCTCTGCAGAGTTAATCAGCAGGATACACTTTGGCTGTTTTCCTCTGCAGTAGGCCCCTCACATCTGAGTTCTCTCAGAAGAGCTTTGTCCTTGAAACAGACTGTCTTAAACAGCTTTTTCCTTCTCTTCCTTCTCCTCTTTTTTTTTTTTTTTTTAAACATTTAAAAAATATTAATATTTTATTTTTATTTTTTTCAGTGCTGGGGATTAAATCCAGGATCTTTGCACTAAACTATAACCTTTAAAATTTTTAAAAATTTTATCTGGGCATGGTAGTACATACCCCAGTACTCAGGCAACTGAGGCAGGGGATTGCCCAGAATTTGAGACTTAGCCTGGGCTACATCGTGAATTCAAGGTGATACCCTGTCTCCCCAAGTTGTTTTTATAAGTTTTGATAGAGGGCCTTGCTGAGTTTCCCAGGGTACACTCAAACTTGTGATCCTCTTGCCTCAGCCTCCTGAGTGCTGAGATTAAAGGTGTGTGCCCTATATCTTTTTCAAATGTATCAGTCAATGGTGTTAAGTACATTTGCATTGATGAGCAACCATTACCATTATCTATCTTCAGAATTTTTCAGTTTGCAAAACAAAACTTTTAAAACAACTTCTCATTCCTCCCTCCTACCCCTATTGACCACCACCATTTGGGCACTTACTGTACACAGATTTGTAGAAGGGTTTGTTGCTGCTTCCCTAGTTTGCCAATTCTTAGGAGTATCTCTTTTGGTAGAGAACCTCTAAGCAGCAAAGGTATCAGTGTGAACATATTTATATAATTAACACCCGGCCAATTACTGCCATGCCAGCTTTTCTGACCACAGTTCTTGTCACTGTCCCTTTCCTTTCACCTTTGAAACTTTCCCTGTTCTCCTCCTTGTCACCCTTTTGAGATAGGCTGTTGCTAAATTTTTCAGGCTGAGTTTAAATGGGATCTTTTTGTCTCTACCTCCTAAATTCTGGGACTATAGGCCTACCACACTTGGTTTTGACTTTGTCTTTGCCCATTTTAAAATATTTTTATCCATGTATCAATTGAGGGGTATTTTGGTGGTTTCTACCTTTTGGTTATTGTGAATAGCACTGCTGTAAATATTCATGTAGGCACTTTTGTTGGACATGTTTTCAGTTCTTTTGAGTAGAACTGCTGCATCATATAAAAAGTCTGTTTAACTGAAGATGTTCATTGTTGGGTTGAGGAAGTTCATTTCTATCTAGTTTACTGAGGGCTTTTCATGTGAAAGTGTTCAAAGCAACTTTATTTTTTTACGTTTCACATTAGTCTGTATTTTTCTTAGATTTTTACATATGGTATCAGGTAGAGATAAAGATTTACCTTTTTCCCTAAGAATATCTGGTTAATACAGCACTATTTATTAAAAAGACTGTTCTTTATGTACTACTTTGCAGTGCTACTTTCTTCGTATCTCCAGTGTCCATCTTTTGTGTTGCTCTCTTGTCTCCTTGTTTCAATATGTCTCTGCTTTCATTACTGTAGCTTTTTTTTTTTTTGGTGATTCTATGGGTGGATCCCAGGGCACATCCCAGGCAAGTACATTACTACATGAGCTACAGCCCCAGCCCAATAATTTTGTCGGTGTTGGTGTTTTTGAGACAGGGTCTCACTATGTAATTCAGGCTTGCTTTGAGCTTACTTTGTAGCTAAGACTGGTCTCCAATTTGCAACGATCCTCCTGAGTACTGGGATTACAGGTGTGCGCCACCATGCCCAGCTTCCAAAGTTTTGATAAACAGTAATAGTTTTCTTTCTGTTTTTTTGGTACTGGGAATCAAACTCAGGACCTTGAACTTGCCAGGCAGGAGGTACTGTGCTGCTGAGATGTATCCCTGGCCCAGTAGTTCGTTCGTTCGTTCTTTCTTTTTTGTATTTTTGAGACAAGGTCTCGCTATGCAGTTCAGGCTTGCCTTGGGCTCACTTTGTAGCCCAGGCTGGTCTCGAACTTGCAAAAATCCTTCTGCCTCAACCTCCCAAATGTTGGTATTACAGGCGTGAGCCACCACGCCTGGCCTAGTAGTTTTCTTGTTCCTTAACATGCTGGATATTCTTAGCCCTTTGCATTCCTAGGTAGATTTTAGAATTATTGGCTGTGTTCCCCAGCAAAATAAAAACCCTCATTGCATTCCTATGCCTTTCATTCCCCCCACTCCAGTGCTAGGGACAGAATGAAGGGTCTTGTGGATGCTCAGAAAATACTCTGCCACTGAGCCACATCCCCAGCCTTAATTAGATTTTGACTAGTGTATACTGAATCCATAGATTGATTTTGGAATATCTAGCTTGTTTTTTTTTTTTTTTTTTTTTGGAGGCAGGGACTCTAGTGCAGACTGTCCTTGAACTCACTAGGTAGCCCAGGCTGGCCTTGAACTCATGACTATCCTCCTTCCTCAGTCTCTTGAGTGCTGGGATATAGGTGTATACCAGGATGCCCAGGTTAGATCTAGCTTTTTTTTGGATCTAGCATTTTTATAATACATACAGAATCTTCCAGTCAGTTAATATGACACATCCTTTTATTTGTTTAGGTCATCTTTAATTTTCTGAGTCATCTTTCATGGCTTTCTGTAGAGAAATATAGAGAAATATATCTTTTGAGATTTTTTTTCTAGGTATATAACGTTCTTAATGCAATTATGTGCTATTAAAATTTTTATAATTATTTGTTGCCAATAAATAGAATTATTTTATATATTGACTGGGTAAGGGCTGCTAGTCTTTGTACTGAGAGACTTGGCTAAATTAATTTTTCTAATAATTTCTGTAGATTCTTACGGATGTTTCTGCATAGTCATGCAATTTTCCAATGGCAGTTTACATCTTCCGTTCTAATTTTTTTTTTTTTTGTTTGTTTTTTGAGGCAAGGTCTCTCTATGCAGTTTAGGCTGTGAGCTGCGATGTCTAACTAAAATGTGTTTTTTTTTTTTGTACTGGGGATTGAACTTATGTTCTCATGCTTGCCAGGCAGGTGCTTATGTGACTGAGCTAAACCCCTGGCCCACATTCTAATTCTTAACTCTTCTTTTTTTATTTTATATATTGGTTAGAGCCCTTTTATAGTGCTGAATGGAAACAGTGACAAGGCAAGTGTGGTGGTACATGCCTGTAATCCCAGCACTCGGGAGGCTAATTATATACTTGCTAGAAGTTTGAGGCCAGCCTGGACTATAGAGTATAGAGTAAGACCCTCTTTGGAAAACCAAAAAAAGAAAAAAGGAAAAACTTTCCTATATAGTCACCTATATAGTAATTAATTATATACTTGGTCTTTAATCTTTCATTTTATTGTGTAGTCTTTTAAGTCGTTATTTCAGATTTGTTAAATAGAAATAGGCTATATTTTGTTCAGCTTTGTTGTTCTTGACAGGAAGGTTAGTTCCAGGTATGGTAGTCCATGATTACTAGAAGTGGGAAAATAATTTCTTTTCATCTGCTTTAATTTTCCCTTTTCTCCTGTGTTCAGGGACTGCCCAGGAGTTCAAGAAGCATTTTGAGTTACCAATTTTGAAGAGTCGAGATGCAAATGCCAGTGAGGCAGATAGGCAGCTAGGAGAAGAGCGGCTGCAGGAGCTCATCAGCATTGTGAACAGGTAACGGCTCCAGGATATCTAAGGTCAGCGAGTTGGGGATCTTGGTCTATTTAGAAGGCTGGGATTCTAAGGAAGGAATAGTCTTTTCCTTGACTATAGCTTTGAATGAATGAAGTCATGCAGACCAAGTCCCTATGTTTATTCTGGCCTAGACCTTTTGGTCTGGTTTTGATCTGCTTACTGACCTGCCGAGGAAGCTCTTCTCTGAGGCAGCAGAGCTTCCTGAGTGAAATGTCCCCTGGAGTACTGTTAGTGCTTCACAAGCTTTCTGGCAGTGCAGTTGGTCTCAGACCTTAAAGCACCATGCTTTCTGTCCCAGCCTCCATGTTTCTGTGACAGGTAGCAAATAGCATGTTAGTTTTGCCAACCCTTGCCTTTTTATCCTATTTTTCTCTAGGTGTCTGATACGGAGGACATCTGATATCCTTTCTAAATATCTGCCTGTGAAGATTGAGCAAGTGGTTTGTTGCAGGTACTGAGCTCAGTGGAAGGGTATGCAATAAGTAGGTAAAAACTTAGTCCGTGAAGCGTGATTGGATCTCAGTGTATCTTCATAGGCCAGAAATGTGTCTAGCTTTTTCTACTAATCTGGCTTCCTTTTTTTAGGCTTACATCCCTTCAGACTGAGTTATACAAGAAATTTCTGAGACAAGCCAAGCCAGCAGAAGAACTGCGTGAAGGCAAGATGAGTGTGTCTTCCCTTTCTTCCATCACGTCACTAAAGAAGCTTTGTAATCGTGAGTTGAGTCCATGCCTTGGTGTACTCTGTAAGGGGCTCTCAAAGGTGGTCCAGTAACCTTCACTGAAATTTGTCCAGAGACCCTCCTGTATTCTAATCCTCCTTAGGATATGAGTCATGCATTGTGGTGTTTTTTTTTTTTTTGTACTGGGGATTGAACTTGCAACCTCGCACTTATGAGGGCAGATGCTTATGCCGCTGAGCTAAATCCCTGGCCCTAGTCCTGCATTGTGGTTCTGTAAAGTAGGCCCTTGTGCTCAAGATTGAACTCAGGGCCTCACTTTTGCTAGGCAAGTGCTCTACTACTGAGCTACATCCCCAGCTCTAAACTACATGCTTTGCTTTGGAAAATTTAACTTATCATCTTCCCAGCCCATGCTTGATTTTCAAGATGTACAGGTCCATGTATGAATGCTTGCACACGCATGTACTTGATAAAATGTTAGGCAAGAGGAGAAATAAACCTGCCACTGCTGTAGCTCCCTTGTTGGGAGAACATACTAGTATGTGAGATTGTCCATCCACGGTTCCAGATGGCACTGACTGACTGCACCCTCTGGGAACTTGGAAGGGTAGAATCTGTCTAGTGCTGAGGAAAGCCTTTTGGCTCGGGCAACTGGAGGGTTTTCTAGGGAACATTGAAATGGAAACTTCAGAAAGCAAAGTAGCTGACATTTTGGTATGGTTTGGTTTCTCAGATCCAGGTCTAATCTATGACAAGTGTGTAGAAGAGGAGGATGGCTTTGAGGGGGCCTTGGACATCTTTCCCCCTGGTTATAGTTCTAAGGCTCTAGAACCACAGCTCTCAGGTGAGCTCTTCACGCCAGCATATGGGCTCCTCTAGGAGAAAAGTGGAAGACAGGAAGAAGTTATTTTTATACTATAGCTGTCTTGCCTCAAGGAAAGCTATCAAGAGTAAGAATCATAGGCCACTGAAACAGCCAGTTGGGGACTGACAGTTGCTGCTCTTCTCAGGTAAGATGTTGGTCCTTGATTACATTCTGGCGGTGACTCGAAGTCGCAGCAGTGACAAAGTAGTGCTGGTGTCCAATTACACCCAGACACTGGATCTCTTTGAGAAGCTCTGCCGAGCCCGAAGGTAGGGAGGAGCCTGATTAGGCCAGCAGAAAGATGTGCCTCTTCCAGTGCCCCTCTACGAGGATTAGATATTCTGACATATAGATGGGGGCTGAGATGTGAGTGAGTACATGAAGAATTTACCCGAAGAGGTCTCTTTCCTTCACAGTAGTCCTAGCTCCATCTCGTGGCAGGCTATCCATTGGTCCCTTAGGTACACCCTCTCCCTCAGGATAGAATCCTAGTCATTAGCTCCCTGTGGGAGGGGTTTAGATTCTGTAGGAGCAGTCTGAAGCTTGATTAGTCCCATCAGTACAGCGTCAGGGCCTCTTGCTTGCTTCTTGGTACTGATCTTTGGACTCCTCTTCAGGTACTTGTATGTCCGCCTGGATGGCACGATGTCCATTAAGAAGCGAGCCAAGATTGTGGAACGCTTCAATAGCCCCTCGGTAAATGTGCAGTCTCTGTCCACACACCAGCAGTACAGTAACATGACTAAGGGTCGGTAGAGAAGTTGTAAGAGGGCTGTGCTTTGGGTTTTTGTTTTTATTTGGGGCAGATATGGTGGTTGGTTTGGAAATTGACTTCTTAGGTTGGAAAACTGGCTATTAGGGAAACTGGTAATCCTTACCACTGGTCTAGATATGAGAAGAGAAGCATAAGAGAGCTGTGCTGAGTAATCTCAGTTTTGGCTATTAGAAGTTCTTTTTCCCAATTCTTTTCTTTCCAGAGCCCTGAGTTTGTCTTCATGCTGAGCAGCAAGGCTGGGGGCTGTGGTCTCAATCTTATTGGGGCCAACCGGCTGGTCATGTTTGACCCTGACTGGAACCCAGCAAACGATGAACAAGCCATGGCCCGGGTTTGGCGCGATGGTCAAAAGAAGACCTGCTATATCTATCGCCTGCTGTCTGTGAGGATGGGGATAGTCACTGGAGTTGGAGTGGGGCTGTAGTTGTTTTTTTGTTGTTGTTTTGTTTTTGTCTTTGTGGTGCTAGGGATCAAACCCAAGGCCTTGTGCATGCTAGGCACATACCATTCAGAGCTATGTTCCCAGTCTTTTTTTTAAGACCATCTGGAACTGCTGGCTCCTCTGCTTCTTATCAGTAACAATGTTGTGGGTCTAGGCTTGAGCCCTTTATTCTTCTGTTCTCTCTCCTGTTTCCATACTACTCATCCAGTGCTTTTCACAGTGCTGTCTAGATGTTTGTTTGGTACATTCTTTTCACAGGGAACCTGTTTTTTTTACCCAATTTCTTTAGCATCACTGGCTTTACAATTTCTTAACTCATGTTCCAAAGGGCTAAGGAGCAGAAACAGCATTTTCTACCATCACCATAGTTCCACATATCTCATAGTTCCTCTTTCTGTAGCTCATGTTGTCTGACTTGACTACTTTTCTTCCTTGCTGTAGTCATCTAACTTCTGCTATGTTCCTAATTCATGATGATTTTTGGACATTGGCTATTTCTTTCCCAAATCCAGCAGTCATTTTGGCTGACCTTTGGGACCATGCAGTTTTCCAGAACTCTGGCCTTCATGTTTCATGACCTCAAGTCTCTATAAGTCCACACTACAGAACTTAGTACCCAAAAGTTTAACTGTTATCCTACTCTTACATGCCATCCTTCAGCTTTCTGATACCTGCTACATTTACTTTAACCTGGTGCCGCCAGAATCTCTCCCATCCCTCTTTGCTCCACTCTGACTTGGTTTCCTTTTTTATCCAGTATGAGCCTTACTTTTTTAGCCACTCTGTTCCCAGTACCTTTCTACTTGAATTATTTCAGCTGTTCTCAGCTTCCATACCAACTAAAACTTGTCTTTATAGGGTAGACTCTTCAAATTTATACTCTCCCTTTATAGATTAGTCCATACCTTATTCCTTCAGCAATACTGCAAGCCTTCACCTTGTCCCTCAGGTTTCTTACCTAAGCATGGCTTGTTCTGTTTAAGAGACTTTATCTTCTCCACAGAGAAAACATAGGCTACTCTCTCATGTCCCTTCCTCTCTTCTGTAAGTATCTATAGCTGATCTTCCTTCCCATCTCTAAGGATGCCCTGTTTTCCTTTTACATCTGTTCTAAAGCCCTAACATAAGCATATACTACCATACCTCACTTCCAGTTAGAGTTTTCTGAACACTTTTATGCTTTCCCTTCTAGATTCTGAATGGATTTCCCTTTGACTCATTTAATGGCACCATTATTCACTTAACTCAAGCCTGGAAATCATCCAACTGGACTACTTTTTGCCTCAACCAGATTCCTACCACTTATCACTTATTTAATCTTCCTGAAATTTCCTTAATCTAACCCTCCTCTCCATTACTTGGAAGGACACAGTCAGCTGTCATGTGGATATTTTAAGTAGCTAATTCTTTTTTTTTAACAGGGTTTTTTTTTTTTTTTTTTTTTTTTTTTTTTTTTTTGATACCAGGGATTGAACTCCTGACCTTGCACTTGCCAAGCAGGTGCTTGTGCCCCTGAGCTAAGTCTCCAGTACTCTGTGACCTTGTGTCTTAACCCATTTCTTCACAATCTGCTTCTAAAATAAGCTCTCCAAAAATTATAAATTTGCTCTTCATTGCTTCAAAGACAAAGTCTTTCAGCCTAGCATCCAAGGCTCTCCAATATGGCTTCCCTTTCCCACTCCTGCCTCCATTGTCCTCTGTTCCTGTAGTCAGCCTCAACACAGCTCTCCCTCTCACTGACTTACTGAGAGTCTCTCTGTTGATCAAGCTAGCTTGAACTTTTGGGCCCAGATAACCTTGTAGGCTCCACTTCAAAGTCAGAACTTTTCATAATCCTTTAATAGGCCAAATTTATATCTTTGTTTCTGTGCTGGGAATGCTTTTGCTCCTTCTTTCTGTGTAAACTTGCTATGATTTTTCAAGATTTAGTTTAATAAAGGTTTTGCCATGCAGTTCAGGCTGGCCTCAAGCTCACGTTGTAGTCCAGGCTGGTCTTGAACTTGCAATCCTCCTGCCCTCAGCCTTCTGAAGGCTGGGATCACAGATGTGTGCCATCATGCCCAGCCACTTAAAGATAATCTTTTAAGCTTTTTTTTTTTTTTTGTCTTTTTCCTTTTTACCGGTACCGGGGATCGAACTCACGACTGCCTGCTTGCAAGGCAGGCACTTATGCCGCTGAGTTAAATCCCCAGCCCCCAATCTTTTAAGCTTTTTAACATTCTGACATCCCTCTTGTGGTTGCTGTGTATCCTGTACAGAGATCTTATTATACAAATTTGTTTATATGTCTATCCCTCCAATTAGTCAAGGATTGGGATCATACCCGATTCCCTTGATAGCACAGGGCCTGGCATAGACCAGATACCCAAATGATTACAGAACTGAGAGCTAGGCTTAATGTGAAGGCAACCTCAGTTCATCCTAAAGGAACTTGCCAGGTCCTGAGACCCTTCATGGTTTGCAAAATAGGTTGGGATGGGCATGATAGTGCACTTCTATAATCCCAGCACCCGGGAGGCACAGGCAGGAGGATTTCTTTGAGTTCAAGGCCAGCTGAATGAATAGCAGAACCCTGTGTCAAAAAAAAAAAAAAAAAAAAGAAGAAGAAGAAGAAGAAAGAAAAACAAAATAACCTGTGCAGATGCACATGCAGGTCTAGGAGGTACTTGAGAAAATGAGGCTTCGCTCAGTATGCCGGTATTACACTTCTCATTTCACCTGTACTTAAGTGGCTATAGTTTCAACCCATGGGTTTCCCTGCTCCTCCATGGGGATTACTGTGTTCTCAATCCTGTTCCCTCAGGCAGGAACCATTGAGGAGAAGATCTTCCAGCGGCAGAGCCACAAGAAGGCACTAAGTAGCTGTGTGGTTGATGAAGAGCAGAATGTAGAGCGGCACTTCTCTCTGGGCGAGCTGAAGGAGCTATTTACTCTGGATGAGACTAGCCTTAGTGATACACATGACAGGTTGGTGACATGCATTTACTGTTGTCTCTGAGCCACCTAATATTGAGATGTATAGTGACTTCAGCTCTGTTCTCATTCAGGCTTCATTGTCGCCGATGTGTCAATAGCCGTCAGGTCTGGCCACCCCCTGATGGTTCTGACTGCACTTCAGACCTCGCTCAGTGGAACCACAACACTGATAAGCAAGGTCTGCAGGATGAGGTACTCCAGGCTGCCTGGGATGCTGCCTCCACAAGCATCACCTTTGTCTTCCACCAGCGTTCCCATGAAGAACAGCGAGGGCTTCATTCATGACCATCTGATCCAAGTGTAGCTGTTAGAGGAAAGATACAGGGAAAGGGGTTCCCTGTCCCACCATACCCTGCTGAATTTTGTTCTCTGGGAGAAAAACATCAAGAAGGGCTGCATGATGTTTGCCCAAAATTTATTTTATAAGAAAAACTTTTTTTGGTTAAAAAAAAGAAAAGAATAAAGGTATGAAAGGGACTGAGGCCTGAGAGCAGTGTGGTAAGCCCAGAAGGAAAGAGGCCTGGTAGTGGGCACGCCTACACTTCTCTAAAGCCTATGTGCCTGCTTGAGGAGGGGAGGCGGGAACCTAGGGCAAGGGGAGGGAATTGTCTTCAGTGACAATGATGACCACTGTGACCACCTGGCCCAGGGTTCCCAGAGGACTGAGTAAGGGGCCCAAAGGCTTCTAAGCCCAACTGTGGGAATGCCTTAGCTGGGCAATACCAAGGCCTCCAGGACCTCAGTGCAAGGGAAAATGGAAAAAGAGGAAAAAGGTGACAGAAAGAGAAAGATAGAATTGATGGTTAGGATTCTGGGCAGCCCATACTATAGCCACTAGCTGAACATGGGTCTGTGAGGTATGGGCCCCATCACATGGTGCTGACATAATCTGCAAAGGCTTGGGATGAGTCCCATGAGTCGCTAACCACATGGCAGGTGGCCCGGAGGCGCCGGATAGCTTCCCTGGCTGTAACTGCATCCTGGTCCAGCCAGTTCTGGAAGAGGCGCAGGTGACCAAAGGCTCCACGGCCCCAGCGCTCCAGCCGCTTGGCAAACTCCAAAAGTCCATCTGGCTTGATACAGTTGGAACTGTTAGAGATGAGATTAATTAGATATCCAGCAATTAACTAATCCCTGGTCTGTAGCTCTGTGGTCCCACCCCCCAATGTACCTGATGTCCAGCTGACAGAGAGAAGAGGAAGAATCCTCTGAAAAAACATCTGCCAGAGCTAGCAGGCCAGCATTTCCTGAAGAGAAGGGGAGAAGTGCCCATTACCTCCACCAAAGCATAGGGAACAAAGGTATCCCAATCCAATTCTGGCTGAGAAGCCCCAGCATATAAAGCCTATATTCTAACTCTCATCTTCCCAGTGTAGAGGTCTATGCCTCTACCCAGGGAGTTTCTAGGTCAAAGGCCTGGCTTTCCCCCCTCCCACCCCGGGGTCCGGCTCCCACCCAGGCGGTTCCCAGGCAGCCGAAGGCCCTTCAGTGTGGAGTTGCCCTTCATAGCAGCAACCATCTCAGGCAGAAATTGGGCTCGACGCTTCTCAAACAGACGGCAGAAGGAGAAGGTAATCTCTGTCAAGAGAAATTAAGAGCAGTTTTGGATGGCTGAATTAGCAGCTGGTGCTGCCCCTCCTGTCCCAGGTATCCTTAGTAAGGTATTGAACTTTTTAGGCCTGAAAAGAATCTCGCCAAAATTCTAAGCAATCCTGGAAGTGAATCAGGGTTGAAATACAAGACTGAGTCTAAGCATTACTAGGAGGAGGATTTCTGCATGAATCCTTTATTCACTCTATCCACTGACCATTTTATACTATGATGGGATCAGAGAAGTCAGTCAGGGAAGCTTGTAGTTTTATACTGACCACCATTTCTGCCAGCCCATGAAAGGTAAGAAAAATGTCAGGTGAAGTACTATAACATGAGTAATTTTCCATGCTTGTAGAGGAGCTGAGTTTCAGACTTTTAGAAGGAAGGTCATGTAGATTGTATGTCTTTTTTTTATAGCTGAGGAACCATGGTGAAGAAAGGAACAGTGAGAGCTCATTCAGTGAGACAGCAGTGGAGCCACAATGAAGACCCAGCAATCCCCAAGTTCGAGATTAGGAAGTTACCTTGAAGAGTCAGGTTCTGTAGCAAAAAGAGCACCTCACTCTGACAGTCAGCCAGATTCATGTCATGGAAGCTCAGCCTCTTCAGGGCTAAGTTGTACTCTGGATAGGAGGCACAGACCACAGACATGGGCCTTAGCTTTCCCGAGGAACACTGCTAGGTCCCCTCCTTCCCTCCATCACCATTCTAACTTTTTCCTACCTTTGAGTGTCTGTAACACAAGTCCAAAATCCTGGGGAGAGGCAAAGGTGGCACTGTCCAGGGATAGCTGCTGCAGAGAGCCTGAGGCCTTCAGAACAGAGCACAGCAGTGGGGCCGGCTGGGCTCCTCGTGGAAATCCCATCTCCAACTGCTCCAGACAATTTTCTGAATATGACAGGGAAAGAAGATTCCAGCTGGCTATCTAGCTCATGCCCAATAGTAAGTTCCAATGTTGGCTTTAAGGGATAAGCTAAAAATAATTTATTCATCCACTTGTCCTTGTCAGTCACTGTGTTTGGTTCTGGAAATCCAATGCTAAATATGAGATTTGGTCCCTTGTCCTCAAGTTTCACTCCTGGAAGATTAAATCACTCAGGCAAATATAGAGTATATAAGCAGGATGGTGGGATTTGTGTATAGAAATTATAGGAACATAGCAAGGGGATCTAATTTGATATAGGTTCAGATCCCTCTTATGGAAACTAAACTGCTATGGTTACCCTCTAGGCTTACAGTAGTATGGGCCTTATCCAGCCCAAGGTTATGGTAAAGAACAGTAGCCTCTAAAGGAGGAAAAGATTCTAGATGAGCCAGGAATGAATCAAAGCAGACCTGGAGTGGAAATCCTCCCTTCCCCATACCAGTGCACTTGCATATTGGTGTAGAGACGTGTGTACACAGTGCTTCACCTGGTATCTCTTCATCTCCAATTATGTGGCTAGGGGGCCCAGTGTTCCCTGGCACAGCAGGGTTGTCCCGCTGACTTGGATGGTCAACACGGATAGAGAGAACCCGCAGCAGGGGCAGGGCTCGCACGATGGCACGTGTTAACTCCAGGATGGGCAGCGGTGAGAATAGATCACTGAGATGCAGGGCACGGAGGCGACATCCAGCCTGGCCTGACAGGGCCCTCAGGCTGTCCAGCAGGCGGAAGATGTTAGAGCCCAGGCCTGTGGCAGGAAAGATTAAATCAGTCATGTGGGTGTCAGCAGGAGACAACATTCAGAGACAACTTCAAATATGTCTATTGATTACTGAAAAATCTTGAGCTTTGATCAGGTTTTTATAAAACTTTTCTCTAGACTACTCATCTGTATCTTGCTTTTTTCTCAGGTAACCAGCATATTCTGATACTCTGATGCCTCCTGTGTTAGGCTGTGCCCTCAAGAAGAATCAGGGCACAGTCCAAAGATAAAAAAGGTTTGGTAGGGCAGCATGTGGCTATCAGGAGACGGATAGCCCCAGAGAGCAGCACAAGTCTCCAGATTTCTGAGTCCTACGTAGTGTCCTGAAAAAGCTGGGTCTTCTAAGGATCATAAATTTGAAACAAGCCTAGGCAACTTAGTGAGACCTTGACCCAAAAACAGTGTGGTGGCACATGCCTGTAATTCCAGTCCTTGAGAGGCTGAGGTGGGAGGATCACCCTAAGTCTGAGGCAAACCTGGGCTACAGCTACACAGTGAGTCCAAGGCCAGCATGGACTTCAATGTGAAATCTTGTACACCAAAAGAAAAAAGTGTGTGTGTGGCTTTATGGTAGAGCCCCCCTGTGTTCTATTTCCATGAGTGCAAGAAGCTGGACCTGTAGGGAAAAATTTTTAAGTGGAAGACATGAGTAGTCGGTTTTATCTATCTAGATGGGGCCTTAGGAAACTAAAGTATCAGTGACCTAGAGGGAATGTTTCAAGATTCAGTTGGTAGGAATGAAGCAGAAAAATAATGACATCTGGAGGGAGTGAGATAGCTTAGTGATAAAATATATGCAAGTGCAAAGCCCTAGATTCAGTCCCCAACACAGGTTAAATAGATCCAGAAAGGTGCGATAGTTGCTTATTAATGCCATAGGCAAATACCTTAGAACCTATTCCTCATCTCTTCTTGGAATGTGGGTACCTGTCCATTGAACCAAAATTTACCCAGGACCCACCAAATAGGGTTTTTTGCTAGATACTAGTGAGTAGCACATAATGTTCTTGCCTGTATTACCTGATTAAAAACAGGAACCAGACAAAGTATAATGAAGTACAGAAGATGAGCACCTAACAGTCTGGCTTGTATCAGTAAGTTTCCCAGCTGTCCTAGAGTAAAAAGAATCACTAATAGAGGAAATGACATAGAGGTTTGGAGGAGGAATGGCAGGTTTTAAGAAATGAAAAATGTTATGGTCAGTGTGTAAAATTTAAGAGGGAAAACATTCAACTTATAGAGGGAAGCAGAAGACAGAACATGAGTGACTATTGTAAACTAAGTAGTGAAGGAAGCCATGGAAATTTTTAAAAAGTGTTTCTGCTATACTGTAGATGGAGTCACGAAGAACTATTGATGTGATGGATTGAGGCAAGGAGTACAGGTAGCCTGAATTAAGGATGTGGACACAGGGATGGATCTGAAAAAATATAAAAACATGACCTGGTGATTAAACAGATGCAGAGACAGAAGCTTGTTTCCTTGGGTGACTGTTTCAACTGTGATGTCACTGAAAACAGGATCAGTAGAGTGAAGATGTATCCAGGTTAGACATGAGTCTTGAGGTTATGAAGGGGTAATGTCTAGTAGTCAGTTGGATAAATCCATCAGAGTTCAGGAAAAAGATGTGGGATAATGTCATAAAATGGAAAGTTTAGCATAGTTGGCTACTGAAGCTACAGGAATGGGTGAAATCTATTGTGTAAAGTAGGAGAGGTCTAAGGAACTGAATTTAAGAATTTAGTGGTGGCGCATATCTATAATCCTAGCACTGGGAGGCTGAAGCAAGAGGATGGCCGAGTTTGAGGCCAGCCTGGACCACACAGCAAGACCTTGTTTCAACAAAACAAAACAAGGGCCAGGGATATAGCTTAGTGGCTCAGCATCTGCCTGGTAAGTGTAAGTGTGTGAGGTCATGAGTTTGATTCTTGGTACCAAAGGGAAAAAAAAAAAAGCAAAACAAAATAGGAAAAGAGATAAGGTAATGTTCAAAAAGATTTCTCACTAGTGAGTTTTTCACAGTAAAGCTACCAAGTTGATGTAATAATTTAGAAGTACATGTCAGCCTGAACTACAGTTAAGACATCTTAAAAAAAATATAGTATCTAGTAATGAGGCTACCAAGCTATGAGTGAAACATGACTTATAAATTTGTGAAAAACTGGAGAAAAGGGATAGTTAAGGGATAGAGGGAGATGATGCTGATTGTGGTGGAGACCCAATTTGAATTTTTATAGTACTGAGGATCGAACCCAGGGCCTTCACATGGACCTGCATTCCCACTCCTACTCTTTTTTTTTTTTTTTTTTTTTTCTTTTTCCTTTTTATCGGTACCGGGGATCTACTCACGACTGCCTGCTTGCAAGGCAGGCACTTATGCCGCTGAGCTAAATCCCCAGTCCCTCTTCTACTCTTTTTAAACATTATTTTTGGCTGGGCATGGTAGTAATCTCAGCACTTGGGAGGCTGAGGCAGCAGGGTTACTATGAGTTCCAACCCAGCCTGAACTACATAGCAAGGCTGTCTCCAAAAAAAAAAATTTTTTTTACCAAGTTGTCCAGGCCGAAATCAAACTTACAATACTCCTGCCTCAGCCTCCCAGAATAGTAGAATTATAGGCATGCACTATCATGCTAATATATTAGGAACACAAAATATGCCATATATACTTAGGAGTATATAAAAGTAATTACTAAGGAAGTATGGATCTAGAGCACAAATGGAAAAATTTGCCTTGGATATAAGATGATCTCCATTGTGAAAGAGAAACTATTGATAGGCTGGTTAAAAAGTTCAAGTTCCTATATGATTCTACTTTATTTGTGAAGTAGAAACAGGTCATTTGCTGAAAAGAAAATGGGATTGGAAATGACAGAGTAGGAATGGGAACTGATGTTGCAAACACAGGTTGGTGACCCTGAATGTATTATAGGCAATGTTTGCACAGCTATGTGATTTTCTGCAACAGTACTTAGCAACTTAGGCAGATTGCTTGGGTTTACCCGAAATGAAGCTTTGCTAGCTGGGAGCAAGGAGGGGGAAAAGACAGACAGACCTGTCTTGCAAGTTGCTGATCTAATTTTTCTTTTAAAGTTCCATACCTCTTCATCTGGACAGCTGTCTTGATGTAAGTCTAATGCAGTAACGGTAAACCTTTTTAGTGACACAAACAGCCCTCTGTGGCACGTGTGCTGTAGGTCTGCCACCACTGATCTAGTCGGATTTAACCCCAGTCTTGTCTGGGACTGCATATATGATACTGTTCACTTACCCTTGTGTAACTTGTTGACTTATTTCACTGCCTCTAAGGAACTTCTGCTTCTATCAATCTAGCCTATGGAACTTGAGTTCCTCTCCTGACACTGATGGCTGCTTTTTTGTGAGCTTTTTGTCCTGCCCTGTGAGGCATAGGACATCTCCAGCTTCCTGATCATACTCCCAGCTCCCCTCTCAGGACAGTGCTGTTGGGAGATCCAAGCCCAATTGTGCCCCTCAAGGGTGCTCACCATTGTAGGAGAGTGTGAGGCTCTCCAGAGACACCCAGGAGCTCAGCAGGTGGCACAGTGTCAGAGCTGCCTCTGTGGAGAGGGGAACTGTGAATAGCTCCAAAGTGGAGATGCTGCGGAATCTCTGGGAGGCTTCCAGGGCTGGAAGCCCCATGCAGCTGGGATCTGAGCCATCCAAAGCTCCACAAGCCACTTCCCCGATCTCCATCTCTTCACCATCCTCCTTTTCACCAGCCACAATAAAAACAAAGTCATACAGATCTTCAGACTCTGCACCAGATCCCTGACGGACACGAGGACCCTTCTTCCCTGCAGCTTGTTTGAAACGCTTTAAGGGCTTAGGTTGTGGGGCTGAGTTAGCTGAAGCCCTTTTGGATGAGGATGTAGAAGAGGAGGCAGAGGCAGAAGAGGTGGTAGCCAGAGTAGAAGGTGGCCGCTTGGTACCAGAAGCCTCATGAGAAGTGACCGGAGGGTGCAGCCCCCTCTTAGGGTCTGTTCCACTTGCTGTCAGGCTTTCGTGTGTGCTCCGGCGTGTCACTCGAGTGGTGGGTGTTGCTCTGGGCATCTGCTTGGTTTCACTCTTCCTCCGGGTAGCCATAAGGGCTGCAGCACAGCGCTCAGCAGCATCCCGACGAGGCCGGCGTGAGCCTAGCAGCAGTGACCCTTCATCTCGGGATGTGGCCCGGCCTCGGGAAGCTTCTCCACAGAGGTGGCAGGGGGGCCCACCAGGGCCTGGCTGCCAGAAGCCAGCGCTCATGGTAAGGATAAGGATGAAAAGGGCTGACTCAGGCACAGGCCAGGAGTACAGCGACACTTGGCTGACGGCGCCATGGTGAATGAGCTGATGCAACAGCTGCCGCAGTGACTGCTGAGCAGCCACATCAGAGAACAGTAGGTGGCGAAACTTGAGGGTGTGCAGGGAACTGGCCAAGGTCTCCAGAACCCTGCGGTTGGGCTCAGCCACCAACTCTGTTGCACCCTGCAGCATGTTGCAGATGGTGAGTTGCCGGACATGTCTGGAGCTATGCAGAAGAGGTGAGAAGCGCTGGTCACAAAGGCGCCTATCAGAAGACACATCAATGGTACCTCGTAGAACATGGGAAAAAAAGGCTTCCATAAACTTGGCTCGCCAACAGGTCACACTCTGAAAGTAAACAACACGCCAGATAGCTATTATCCTCCATTTCCTGTGTCCCATTTTTTCTTTGTACCAATAGGAAGCTATTTACTGAGCACTCATGGTCAGACAACATACTAAATTATGCAAATTCATTTAAGCCTTACATCTTTGAGGTGTATGTTATTGGCAGCCTTATTTTACAGGTAAGAAACAGGTACCCAAGCAGTAGCTTTCCTTTCTGTAGGGCAGCACTATATTGTGCATGCCTGAGAAATGTGGCAGAAAATGTGTCAATTGCAGAATTTTATTCTACTCTTTAGGTACTAGGAATCAAACTCGACACCTCATGCTTACCATGCAGGTGCTGTACCGCTGAGCTATCAGGTTATTTTTAATGTCTTCTGAATCCTTTTTTTTTTGATACTGGGGATCAAACTCTCAAACTTGTGCTTGCCAAGGTTCAGCAAGTGCTGAACTAAAATCCCCAGCTCTTTGATGGCTTCTGAAGAGTGGAAAACCCATACCTCCCCATCTCCCAGTGTTGGGAGTTGAGCCCTGGGCCTTAGAATGCTAGGCAAGCACTTCACTAAACATACACCCAGTCCAAGAATCACTTTCTCATTCTCAGTGTTGTCAAACTTTTTTACTAAGCTGACAAGATTTAAATTTGAAAAAAGACACAAGTTATCACACAGGTAAATGGTAGTCAAGATTTGAACCCAGATAACTGAGCTCAGGACCATTCTTTTGCCATGTCACTCACAAATGAGTTGCTGCTGCAAATTCTGTACTTTTTCCAGAACCTGATGTCAACTTTTTAACCCCTTAAGACCTCACAGTATTATTTCTTAGCTTCCTGACAGTTGTCCTTTTCCTCTCCTCTTCCTCCTCTTTACTCATCCACTGAAGTTCTTGTAACACTCCTTTCATAAAGTAATTCTGCTTCAAACATTCATTCTGTCTCCCCACAGTCTAGAGTTAGCTTGAATTTCTTCCACCTCGCAGCAGTCTTTCACAAGATGGCCTCCATTACCTGAGAAGCACTCTCTTAGATGGGAGGTGGGTGTTCCCAGACCTCTGTACTGAGCCACATCCTCAGCCATTTTGTTTGAGTCTCCTTGTGCAGTTCAGGCTGACCTTGATGGCCCAGGCTAGCTAGACACTAGCAATCCTTGTGCCTCAGCCTCCAGAGTGCTTGACTACAGACATGTGCTTAGTTCTGAGACACTGGTCTCACTGAAGTTGTCCACATCAGGCTGGGACTTGTGATCCTTCTATGACAGAGGTGTGTGCCACCACATGGGCCATTTCCCACATGGGAATGCTTTCATCTGGCCAAGCTGGTCACCTTGCTGACCCAAACCTTTCTTCTGTCCTTTCATACATCTTTTAGAAATGATTTCTGCAGGTGGACTAAACTGATTTCCTGGTGAGTCATAGAAGGCTGTTTCTTGTTGGTGCTTCTCTAATATTGTTTATGTCTAAGGTGGTACACTATTCCATGGAGTTTGGTTTCTTTGCCTAAGTGTGTCTTCTATTAAGAATTCTAGGGAACATGAACCAAATCTTTGTTTTCTTTAAGGTAAGTTATAATGTCATCATTCCTGATATATTTGGAACTCTGAATGCAGTGGACTTTCAACCTTTATTGCACATAACAATTTCATGGAGGGCTTTTTTTTTTAAAGTTGGGTTTTTTTTTTTTTTGAGACAGAACTGTGTAGTTCAGGCTAGCCTTGAACTTAGCAATCCTACCTCAGCTTCCTGAGTGTGTGCACCACTATGCCCAGCTTAAAAGCACCTTTCAGTCCACATCACGTAAGATACAACAGGAGACTTCAGGATTGGTCCCACCTCTGCACTGTGCTTAGGACCTTTTTCCTTCTGTAAGGTATGGTTAATACTGCCTGCTTCACAGGATTGTGGCAAATATCAAGTAAGTGCAAGTTAAAACACTATAGTTTTTTGAAACATGGTCTTGCTGTGTAGCCCAAACTGGCCTCAAACTAAGCAGTTTTCTCTCAGCCTCGAGTGCTGGGATGACAGGCAGCACCACCATGTCAGCTACACCTGAGGGTCTTAGGAGTTTGCTCTTACCTTCCTCAGTCAAAAGTAGCATTCCCTTTTCCCTAGCTTTTCCCTAGCCTCTGCCTACTGTGATAGTAATTAGGAAAAATGTATTCATGATTTAGCTACCTGGAAGAAGCATAGAAGGGTCTAGATTCCTAGCAGAGGGGCATTGGGGAAATGAAAAAATAGCTTGCACTCAGCTCTGCTCAGCATTTTATAATGCTTGGAAATTAACCCAGGTCCTTGGTGGTGCCAGGCAAGTGCTCTACCAATGAGCTACATCCCCAGCTCCTCTGTTCAGTTTTATTCTTCTGAGATAGGGTATCATTATGTAGTTCTCATTGGCATTGAACTCACTATGTAGCCCAGGCTGGTCTTAAGCTGGTGACCTTCCTGCCTCAGCCTCCCAAGTGCTAGGGTTTCAGGTGTTCACATCTGTCTCATTGTTCAATTTTGTGTACAGGCAGTATCCTGTCTTAGATCCTATCTCTAGTACTTTTGCTATGGATATTTTGGCCACATACACATCTAGAAAATGTTTTAAGTTAAACACTCCAGTGTGTCAGTGACAGTAAGCAGCATGTCACAATAACCACAAATGTATGCTCTAAAACCAGACTGCTTTCATTTGAATCCTGGATTTGCCTTTCACTAACTGTAACTATAAGGAGACTTCACATCTCTTTGCCTCAGTTTCATCATCTATAAAGTGAAAACAATAACAGTACCAAGTGTTGTGAAGTTATGACACCCAGTAGTGGGAATTGAACCAGAGCCTACACACTGAGCTACACGCCTAGCCCTTTTTAAGACAGGGTCTAAGTTGCCTAGGTAGGGCGCAAGTAAGTGATGGTCCTGCCTCAAGCTTCCAGAGTACGGGGGTTGTAGGCCTACCCTATCAATGAGGGCTGTAGGGTGATTTAAGCACTTTGTTTTACATAAAGGTAGGGGGGGAAATGAAACACTGCCAATGAGGTGAAATGACATTTGCCCACCAACACTGTTCATGGCTCAATTCCAATGGGTGGCAGTTCAGAAAGTGGTGGGGCAAAGGAAAGTGTGTACATGCTAGAGAGGGTAAGATAGTTCTTTTTGAGATAGGGTCTTGCTGTATTGCTCAAGTGATCCTCCTGTATCATCTATAGGTTTGTGCCATCATACCTAGCTAGATACTTGTCAGAAACTATTCACAAATTATGTATTGCAGAAATACTATGTTCAGAAAGCTGAGGCAAAGCAAAACTCACATGTAAACTAACACTGGAGTATGTATGCATATGTACATGTCAATGGCTATATATTTGTTTTTCCAACATGGAGACAGTGTTGAACAATTTCAAATGCTGGGCTTTTTGAACATTGTACTGCCATGATTTAAATGTTTTTGTTTTTTTGAGACTGGTCTATAATTTTTATTTGTCTTTTTCAGACAGGCTTTCAATATACAGTTCAGGCTGGCTATGAGCTCACTTTGTAGCCCAGTCTGGCCTTGAAGTCACCATGATCCTCCTGCCTCCAGGGTGCTCAGATGACAGTTGTGCATCACCACATCTGGCTCCAATATTATTTTGAAAACATAGAGCATTACCTTTTTTTTTTTGTACCAGAGATTGAGCTCACTATCTCACACTTACCAGGCAAGTGCTTGAGCTACTGAGCTAAATCCCTGGCCCTAATTACCACACTAACAATCCCCTTAATATTGAATATTATTTCTGGCCTTTTTTCAGGTGGGAGGGTACCTGGAATTGAACTCAAGACATTATACTTGCCAGGCAGGTGTTGTGCCACTGAGCTGTATCCCTGGCCCTGGCCTTTTGATATTAAACTTTGCTATAATAAACATCTAGAAATGTATTTTATGAATATTTCAATTTTGTGGTTTTGGTCTCACTATATATAGAGTCCACACTGACCTTGAATTTGGCATGTAGCTCCTAGCTGACTTCATATTGAAGATCTTTCTGGCTCAGCCTCTTAAGTGCATGTGCCATCATAATTGGCTTCAATTTTTTCTTTTTGGTGATACTGGGGCTTAAATCAGGGCTTTAAAGAATTTGTTTTATTGGCTATTTTTTGTTTTTTGAGACAGAGTCTTCCTACATCATCAGGGCTGGCCTCGAGCTCATTATGTAGTACAGGTTACCCATAAACTCTCAGTGATCCTTCTGCTTCATCCTCCTGAGTACTGGTACTACAGGCATGCATCATCATGCCTGACTGAAACATTTTTCAATTTATTGGAGATTTTTATATATTTGTGATTTGTCCAAATCTCCATTTAATTTTAGGAGAATGTTCATCTTTTTCTTATTCATACTCTTTTGTTTTGCAAATATTTTCTCCCAGCTTATATGTCTTTGTTGCTGTTTTTTGAGATAGGGTCTCACTCTGCAGTTCAGGCTGGCCTCAAACTCAGTGATCTTCCTGCCTCACTCTCCCAAGTGCGGCTGGCAGTGTTTTTTTGGGACAAGGTCTATGTACTTCAGCCTGGGCTTGAACTTGCATCCTACTGCCTTGGTGTCCTGTATATATGTTTTTTAGTTTTTATAGTTAAATAAGCACATATGTGCTTTTTCTTTTTTCTTTATAGTGCTGGGGATAGAACTCAGGGCCTGTTGTAAATGCTCTACCACTGAACTAAATCTTCAGCCCTACATTTTCTTCTTTGGTTTGTTCATTAATAATTAGCACTCTTTCCATTCTGAGATTAACTATCGTCACTTTTATTCTCTTCTAGTTTTATATTTTTACTTGTTACAATTTAATCTTTAATCCATACAGAAATTGCTTGAGCAGGGGTGTTGAGGCACACGCTTGTAATCCCAGCATTTGGGAGGCTGAGGCAGGAGGATTACTGCAAGTTTGAGGTCAGCTTGAGCTACAAAGTGAGCTCAAGGCCAGCCTGAACTGCATAATGAGATCCTATCTCAAAAAGACAAAAAAAAAAAAATTTGCTTGGGCATATTGTGAAGTAAAGCTCTCTTTATTTTTTCAAATGATTAACCAATTGCTATATGATCATTTATTAAATCATCCTTTACTTCCCCACTGCTTTGTCACTGGAATGAATACCTACTGTGTTATATAAAACTCATGTACACCAGTATCACAATGTTTGAAATACTCTTGGTTTATAAGCAGTATCTCAGGTGCTGGGGATTTAGCTCAGCAGCATAAGCGCCTGTCTTGCAAGCAGGCAGTTGTGAGTTCGATCCCTGGTACTGATAAAAACGAAAAAGACAAAAAAAAAAAAAAAAAGAAAAGAAATAAGCAGTATCTCTTGAACCTAGCATAGTGCCTGGAAATGAGCAGGAACTCAATAAATGGGTGTTCCCCCCTCTTTTCTTTTGTAGTCCTGTGGATGGAACCAAGGGTCTCACATGTTAGACAAATGTTCTATCACTAAACTATACACCATGCGCTTCAATAAGTACTTGTGAATTGTGAGATGATAGGTTTTTTTGTTTTGTTTTGTTTTTTGTCTTTTTGAGATAGGGTCTCTATTATGCAGTTCAGGTTGGCCTTGAGCACACTTTGTAGCTCAGGTTGGTTTCAAACTTGCAAGATCCTCCTGCCTCAGGTCTCGAGTGCTGGGATTATAGGCGTGAGCTACCACCATGCACAGCTGAGATGACGGTATTATGTTACAAAAGTGTGAAGCAAAAGAAAACAATTGGAGTAGATAATATTCTAAGTCAGTGTTTTGCCACCCAATGTTCTGAAATGCTTTGAACTAAGATAACAAGGTAACAAAATTTGTTTAGAAAGTTTGAGATAACACTGGACAAAGTTAGTTTTCTCCAAGGGATAGATAACTATAATTTTTGTCACTTTCTGGTGAACCATGCTGATTGTGAAATACAGGGACAAAATAAATCTGATGTTTCTTTAAAGATAGCAAAAAGTTGTTACTCTTTTCTAATAGTCTTGCATCCAGTTTTCCTCATAAGGCCTCATGTCTGAGGATTTTGTTGGGTCTCAGTATCCTCACTTTGAACTTCAAGGGCTACAGTTGAGATCTGGAAGTGGAAAAGCTCAAGGATATGGGACTGAATGTTACTAAACCCAGTGTATCACTAGAATTAAATCTCCAGTTAAATCTTTTTTTCTTTGTTCATTTGGCCTCATTTACTATAACCCAGCTCAAATATACTTCCTAAAACAGACTTTCTTGCTTCTTTTTCCCTCCCTTTGCCTTTATTACACCACTTATCATCACTGAAAATCTATTTGTAGATCTCCTCGTTTAATTGGTAAATTAAGATTAGGGAGTGTGCATGTACTTCAGATATCTGGTATAAAATGTGGTATGTGGATTTAGTTAGTGTTTATTGAACTAAATCTGTCCTGTCACCTAATTATGGAATAGTTAAATTCTACTTAAATAAGAGCTTCAGTGATATATATTTGAATTAGTGACTAGTTAGACTTATGGCTAAAGGGAGCCCTAATGTCATCCTGTTGAGCCCCTTTTACAATGCTGAATTCTCTCTGTATAACACCCTTTTATCAAGTAGTTATCTAGACTCTCTTTGAACACTTGATAATGAGTGGCAAGTATATTACCTCTGGAATTAAACTTGTTTCATCACTACCAATCATAAAGTTTAAAAGTTTTACCTTTAGTTTAGCAAAAATGTATCTTCCTCTAGCTTCCACCCAAAACAAATCTATGAATCCCTCTTTTCATCTAACAACCATTCATGTATTTCAAGGCAGTTCATGTTTCCCAAGTTGTCTCTTTTAGGAGTAACTTCTCATCTTCCAAATGTGATTCATGTGTTGTGGCTTTGACTTCTTTCTCCATGTTCCAGGAATATATAACCTAATCACTGCAGAGCCAGGTAGAACTACTATCCCTCTTGTCTTTCAGCCTATATTATATTAGTTCATATAGCTTAGGTTCTCACTATTGTTCAGGCTGGCCTTAAACTCACTAGGTAACCCAAACTGGCCTGGAACTCAGTGATCCTCTTTCATCAGCCTCCCAAGTGCCAGGTTACAGGTGTGTGCCAACACATCTGGCCTAAATCTTTTTTATATAAGCCACTGTTAATCTGGACCCCTTTACCTACAAGTCATGTAACTCAAATTTTTGAACTTCATGAAGAGTTGGTTTAATTACTCTTTGTTAAGTTAATTACTCTTTGTTAGGTTTGAGCATTGCTCCAACTCTATCAAGAATTCTAGGAATTCTGGCTCTGCTATTCATTGTGATCATACCCTTCGCTGTTTTGTGGCCCCTGAAAATGTGAGCAAATAAGTTAGTTACAAATGCCAAATGGGCCAGCACCTCCTCCCAAATCCATTCCATTACTGCCCCTGTATCTTACCAGTTTCCAGCTTGTATTTGTGTGCTATTCCTGCTTTCACTGTGCAAGATTAGGCTAGAGTTCTACCTGGTACCTTAAACTTACTTCCAAACTGGAAGGTCTTGTCTTCATCAGCTCATCCCAGAGTCGGCGCCAGATAGCCTGAGTGGAGAGGCCTGTAGGGAGAATATCACACTTACTTTGCTGCTTGTTGGTCATCATTAGTGAAGTATATCAGCCTTTCATCTTGTCCTCTGGCTTCACAGGAACAATGTGGGCCTAGCTCTAAAGACAGACTACAAGGATTTGAATATCAGAAAACCTATAGTCTAATCTTAGACAAGTTAAATAATTTCTCTATCTCAGTTTCATCTGTAAAATGTAGTTAATAATAACTATCTCCTAGGGTGACTGAAAGGATTAAATGAGTTTGTAAATTTCTCTGAGTAAATATCCAGGAAAATGCCTAGCACATTAGGATTAGATAAATGTCAGCTATAACAGATTGTAAAAAGAGTAAAGAGAAGTAGGTTGGTAAAACATAAACCAAGATGCATAAGATCTGGGTTCTAGTTTTGGCTTTGCTATTATGGTATGCCAATTTCTCACTTTTATCAGAATAATAATGATTGTTGCTTGATGTTTTATAGGACACTGTAGGGAATCATATAAGAAAGTAGGTAGGAGGATACCTTTTAAAAAGTATGAAGTTCTATGCAGGCATCAAGTGCAATATTTACCTGAAGAACATCTTGGTGCCTTCCTCACAATAATCGAGAAATAGAAACTCACTCACCTTTCTTGAGGGCAGTTTCCTCAATCCTCTCCAAGTAATATATATTGAGCAGAGGTAAGATGCTTTGGAGTATTGGGCCTGGGAGGGCTACAAAAACCAAAACACAAAGCTTACTTTCCCCACCAAGGGTTCCAAGAATTATATATTCTACTGGAAAGGAAAATAGAAGGGTAGATTTCTCATTTGACAAATGTAACCTAGAGAAGTTAACAGAAATCTGTTCCAAACTTTGGTCTACTTCAGTTAGTAGGTAGCTGGAATTTCAGGGGTAAGGGTGCGACAATCCCATAAAACAAGGTGACATACGGAAAAAAAACAAAAACAGGTGACATGCTCATAATAAATCATTCTCCATTAAAAAGATCTTACTAAATCTGTTTTATAAAAGCATCTTAATCCATCATATTACCTTTTTTCTTCTATACTTAAACACTAAACTTTCTTATTTACCTAACATATGCTTCTTTCTGCCATTGTTGCTGTTCTCTAGAACAGTAACATTCTTGGCATGTCAACCACTCATCTTTCAACTATAATAAACTGTTTTTTTTTTTTTTTTGGTACTGGGTATCAAACTTATGACCTTGCACTTGCTAGGCAGTTGCTTAGGCCACTGAGTTAAACCTTTAGCCCCTTAATAAACCTTTTATTAAGCCTTTCTGAATTCCTTCCCCATATTCTGATCACTTTTATGTACTGGGCTAGCACTGAGCTAGTACTTTTCTATAAAGAATAGGAACAATTAGTCTGTATACTTTAAATTTACTATATCTTAAAAAACAAAACCAGCTTTAGCTTACCTTTTTAGTTCTGAGAGGGATTATAGTATTGTAGCTAAAGGGTTTAGTCTTCAGAGTTGGACAAATCTGAATGAAGTCTTGCTTGATCACTTAGTTAATTGTGAGTGCATAGAAAAAAAAATTGTTTTTGGTACTGGGAATTGAACACAGGACCTCGTGCTTGCTACATTCTCAGCTCAGAAAGATTCTTTAATCTTTTTTTTTTTTTTTTTTTTGGTACTGGGGATTGAATTTATAACCTCGCACTTGGCAGGCAGGTGCTTATGTCGCTGACCTAAATCTCCAGGCCCTCTTTAACCTTTTTAAGCCTCAGTTTTTTCAGTTTAAAAATGCAGACAGCAATGACTACCTCCTGATAAAATGATTACATTGTGAAGCTTAAAGGAGAGCATGCTAGTAATTTGGTTAAGACAATGCTTGGTCACAATAGGTTCACTGAATACATGTTTATCCTGTCAATAGCATCTCTAGGGGCTGGGGATTTAGCTCAGTGGCATAAGCGCCTGCCTTCCAAGCAGGCAGTCGTGAGTTTGATCCCTGGTACCGATAAAAATGAAAAAGACAAAAAAAAAAAAAAAATAGCATCTCTATCTTATTAAGAAGTCTAAGATCTTGACGTATAGAAAAATTCCTATTTTGCAATCTACCTTTATTTTACTTGTGGGACAACTGAATCTTGAGTTTAAAAATCTAGTATAATTCTGTATTCAATGTACCTGCTGAATGAAAGTATTAGTTCTTTATGCTATTATACTAATGTAGGCCCTATCACCTATCATCTAGATTAATGTTCTCCTTGATCTCAGTCTCTTTGCATACTGTTCTTGCTGATGACATTCTCCTCAAAGCCCTTTAGAAGACCTACTACTGCATTTAAGATAAAGTGCAAACTCCTCATCCTGACCTTCAAGATATAATAAACTTTATCCTACTTAAGTTTCATTGTTGCGCTAGATCTCACATAGTGAGGTTGAGGCCAGCCTGGACTTTAGTGAGAACCTGTCTCAAAAAAACAAAATAAAATTTTTTCCCCTTGTTGTCTTTTTCCTTCTACCTCTACTCATTCTTCCCATCCAACCTCCTACACAAAGTAGTGCTAATTCTCTATCCCCAGGAAGCCTTTCCTAGTAGTACACATTGAGACCTTTCTCCAAAATAGCACTATTTAGCAGCACTTTTTACTTGGCTGTCTCCTAAAAGGTCTTAAGTTAACTGAGCTTATTCTGTGTGGCTGCTTGGTCTAGGTCCACAGGAGCTCTTTCTCTCCTGTTTTATCAATCTGGATGGAGGCTCAGCCAGCAATAATGGTAGAGGTATGATATACTACAGTGGTGGTGGTGGTAGGGGCAAAGGTGAAGAGTCAATACAGAAAATACTTCCAGAGCCTTACCCTCTTTTCTTCCAATTTGCTTCCCTTGGTTTAGACAACCACAAAAATTCTCAGCCCCTACTACCAACAAACTACTCTTAATTTCTCTCTCTCTTTTTTTTTTTTTTTTTTTTTGAGATAGGATCTCGCTATATAGTTCACCACCACCATGTCCAGTCCTCTGTATTCTTTTTAGACAGGTTTTTCTCTGCTTTTTTCCAGCCTATACCTTTCTTTAGTACTTCCTCCTCCCAACTGGAGGCCATACCCAGTCCTGTCCCCTTTTAGCTGGGAGCAGCATCCCAGAAACTCCAGGTGAATACAGCCAGGCGCCCCCTACCTTCCATGTTTCCAGAACTTTTCTGAGCTTCTGCTCAACTTCACAGACACTTTTCTCCTATTCCTCATGGATTGGCTTTCCTATTCCAAATGCTGCCACAAGGTCTCCACAATTCCCTTCCCCACTTCTTTTTTTTTTTTTTTTTTGTCTTTTTCGTTTTTATTGGTACCAGGGATCGAACCCACGACTGCCTGCTTGCAAGGCAGGCGTTTATGCCGCTGAGCTAAATCCCCAGTCCCCCCCCTTCCCCACTTCTAATAGTCCCCTGTCCCCTACTACTACAAGGGCTTGGGCCTCCTCAGTATAGGTGGCCCTCATCTACTACCTACCACCAATGCCTGCTTGATCACTCTCCAAGGCCTTAGGGCTTATCCCGGAGCCTGGATTTTCCAAACTGCAGGGCCTTTTCCGCACACTACCTTGTGATGATGTGCAGTAACACAAACCCCCAACCTGGGGCGGTAAACTTTCACTCTTGACCTGCTCGGGGCCTTGTCCAGGCAAAGACACAGCCTGCCACCCCCATCCCCAGGCTGCCTCCTGGAACTCCCCTCCCCCGACTCCAAGGCCTGGAGCCTCCAGTCCTGCCACCTTCTTCTCCAGCGGCTCCCTGCACGGGGCCTATCCTGCAATCTCGCCCCACTTCACCCTTGGTCTTAACCCCACTCCCTCACACCACCCATTTGTCAGGCCTGGGGCCTCCTTGTCCCCGATGCATCGTAGAATCCTCACTTTCCCCTTTTTCTCTGGACCTCAGTTCTCTCACGACCTACTCACCCCCCCCCCCCAGCTGCCAGGCCGCAGCCAGCAGGATCCTCGCCACAGCCTGGCCTCCCCGTGACGGTGGGATGCAGGCCTCCTTTCCCTGACCAGCCACAGGCTAGCTATTGCCCTCACCCTCGCCGTACGCTCGTCTGATGTTCGGCCCGACCGCCCTAGAGACCGAATCCCCGTTTGCTATCGTTCTGACCGAGGCCTCCTGGCCGCCATGCGCCCCTCCCACTCCAGCCCTTACGGCCTGTCCGGCCCGGACACCCCCGGAGCCAGTCGTACTCCCGGTTGGGGCCTCGCGGGCCCGCGGTGCGGGTCTTCCGCACTGCCGTACCGCTCCGGTTCCCTGCACCTGCTTTCTGCTCTTCCATGCATCTCGGGCCCAGCTGCGGCCTCCGGCACTCACCGCCGAGGCGGCCGGCCACTGACTTGGACAGCTGGGCAGCAAGGCCCGAGTCGTCAGACAGGCCGCGCGCCACGAGCCTTCTGGCCTCTCCTCCAGCCCCTGGCCTTGCTCTCCATCGGCTGCCCCGCCTCCGGCCGGCGATTTCTCCAAAGCCCCAGCACCGCCGTGTGTCCAGCGGATACGGGAAGCCCCGGGCGGTTAGTCAGCTTAGGTGGCCGGGCCTGGCCTCCGTGCCTCTGGCCGGGCCTGCCAACCTCGGTCCCTATTCCCAGTAGCTGGGCCATCCCTGCCTGTCACTTTCACATCTGAGACGCTGCAGCCCGGCCCAGCCAAATGTCAGTTCGATACCTGAGGCTACGGCCTGCCACTCCAGCCTCAGTCGCCCGGGCCCTGCCCGAGGTACCCCGGACTGGGCCTCCTGGCCTCACTGTCGGACCCCCGGGCGGGCCGCGGTGCGAGTATACTTGCTTATCTAGTCTTGGTCTTTACTCTGTCCAGCACTGACAGTCACAGAATTCATGCTCCGACCCAACAATTCGGCCTTCAGTGTCCCAGGCTGGGCCTTGCCCCGGGCCTCTCGGCCTCGCCCCCCCCCCGACCCCCCTAGTTGCTGGGCCGCCCCCGCTCTTTGCCAGAGGTAGCCCCTCACCCCGCGACTTACCCCACACCCCGCTCTCCAGAACCCCCATATGGGCGCTCACCGCCCGCCCGCACAGCTCGAACAGGGCGGGGGGAGCGCTGGGGCCCGAGGCCGAGCTCTTCGCTGGCGCCGCCTCCCGGGACGTGGCCTCCATGGTCGTTGCCGCCGCTACCTCACAGAACCAGCAACTCCGGGCGCGCCAGGCCTCGGGCGCCGCCATCTTGGGGAGGTGCGCGAGCCCAAAGGCGGCACTCGCGGACGGCCATCTTGAAAAGGTCAGCAGTTAGGACGGCTCCATAAGTGTTTATGGGGAAGTATGAGAAGTGTGCTAAAGGACTATTAAAAACATTAACATATTTTTCAAGTCTTTAAGGTGCTAATATTTTAAATATAATCGTATGTTAGTGTGCTTGTGTCTTTAGTGATAAGAGGGACATTTTCTAGCAAAATCTCGGCAGATGCAAATACCAGTTCCCCCTACCTCCTGCCTTTAACGAGTAGTACATGCCAATCCGAGGGCGTGATCGCCGACTGCGACTAGTGTGCCGCACTTCCGGCCAGGTCGCCGGATATCCGCCGAGTGACCCTTATTAGTCCTTCTTGATCCTGAAGTGGAATAGGTACCGCTGCTGCTGCTAGCGTTGAATCAGAAACGTGGCCGGACATGGGACTGGAGGACGACCAGAAGATGCTGACTGGATCCGGAGATCCTAAAGAGGTAAGTAAAGGCAATCGATTCAATCTAGTTCGCTGCCTTGAGGCCCAGGACGAACACACCAAAACAATCTGCTGAGCTCTCCTGGTCCAGGATTGCGGCCTGAGGTTTCCAGGGTCAGGAGAACTGGTTCCTGCTACCCTTCTCCAGAATTGGTCCAGTGACTTTGGCTAGGAAGGCAAGTAGTAATTCTCTGGGCCTGTTTCTCCATTCTATGTGGTGACGGTTTAAGGAAAGCGAAAATGCTGTACCGAATAAACTGTGGTACAGCTAGTAGAATACCTGTGTTTTCAGTCAGTCAGGTGTTCTGAGGCCATGGTTTGGAAGATCTGTGATGCAGACCAGTTAATTCTTGGGCCAGCTCAGGTTAGGGATCACACATCCGTGGAGGTTATTGAATGCTTTATGTATACTAATTCACTTAATCTATACGATATTCCTGTGAGATATTGGGTGCTGTTATTATTGTCATTTTTGTAGATGAGGCAACAAGCGTAAAGAGGTTAAATATTTGAGCACTCATGGCTCACAAAATGGTGTAGCCCAGGCAGCATGGTTCTTAGGACCCTTATGGTGCTACACAACCCTAAAAGCTACTTGTTTTTATTTACAGTCCCATTTCCTACGTAGTCAGTGAAAGGGTTGCTGGCCCAGGCCGGATACTGTGGCCGGTAAAGCCAAGGAGCTCCTATCTCCCCCCACACTTAGAAATTACCTCTGGCGCCAAACTAAGACCAATGGGCTACTTGTGCATCCCTAATGCCCCCTTGGGTTCTACCCCAGGCCGAGGCTACTTATGTGCCTCACTCCACGTGTTCCACGGAGAGATCGCTGGCCCCGGGGTGGAGATGCCACGCCCCAGGGGGTCAGGGGTGTCTCTCTCCCTCCCCACATTCCCAAAATAAAGGTTACTTATATTTATTCCCAAAATAAAGGTTACTTATATTTTATATTTAAGATATATTTATCTTTTCAGCCGCCGCCGGTCCTCCTCCTCTTCCCCCGCCTCCACAGTTCTATCAGTCAGTTGTCCTCTGCTCACGTCATGGCAGCCGTTCAGGGCTTATGAGTTGAGAATAGTTGGAATCTTATCCCTTTTTTCTAGCCTTAAATACGTTTTCAGGAAGAGGCAGAGTCAGTCGCAGAGAATTCAACAAATGCCTCCCACAACAGGAACACACAGAAAATGGGCAATCAGTTTTAAAATTAAGAGACCTGGATATTTTCTGAAGAACCCATAATTCTTGGGGGCTGGGGATATAGCTCAGCGGCATAAGCACCTGCCTTGCAAGCAGGCGGTCCTGAGTTCGATCCCCGGTACTGATAAAAATGAAAAAGACAAAAAAAAAAAAAAAGAACCATAATTCTTGGAGTTTTAAGTCTTGTCCTTCAGTGTGACCTTGGTTTTTCTCTTTGGTTGGAAATTTTACATCTTTCTAGTTCAGTTCCTGGGAGGCTGAAGCAGGAGCATCACTAGGGCATTAGAGTTCAGCTTTGTGGATTTATGACACAAATTGATCAGTTTTGTAGTATTAATAGTCGGGAAATGATATATAAGATATTAATTTCTGGTTTCTTGCCTCAGACCAAATGTAATTTTAGTTCTGGATTTTTTTGGGGGAGGATGGGGATTGTGGTACTGAACGCAGGGCCTCAAACATGCCAGGCACATGGTTTACCACTGAGTTGTGTTTATCGTCCGGCTTTTAGTGTTTTGGGGGAAACATTTTCAGTACAAATTTTTAATGAATTTTAAAAGATAGCTTGTTTAATGAAAAACTAGAATTTACATTCTAAATAGCATCTTTAATGTTTAGGAGAAACTTTTAACAATTGTTAACAACAGCTCAGGTTACAGTTGAACCTGCCCTATCCTTCACTGTCAGCTTGTGTGCAAACTGGTCCCTTTTCTGATGGTAGACAGTGAAACAGATTGCATGGGATTTTGAAGACAATGATTGTTGAACTTGTTCTTTTTATTTCCTTGTATACCTTTTTTTCTCTTCCCCTAAATTAAGACACTTGCATGCATAGGGAGGCAAATGTCTTACTTCTGACAGATTGTTGAGATATTGATCAGGCGCCCCCATGCCCCATACTTAAGCCTATGCTGACATTCCTATGGGGAATTTTTAATCCTGCTGTGAAAGAAAGGAGACTGAATTTGAAGTCCTGCTCTTGAATCATAAGTAAATATGTAGGGCCTAATGTTTCCAAACTCACAAGTGGAGTTGTGTGGACCTTTGGTGTATTTACCTGCCTATTAATCTGCAAGCTAGAAAGCAGTGTTACAATGATCTTTACATTTGATCTTGGCCAAAAGCCCATGAAGTGATCATAACTATGTTTAGTTAAGCTCTGGCTAAAGAAAAGTTTATGTTTAGCTGTTTGATCTTGCCAAGTCAAGTTCAGAGTCTGAAAAAAGTCATTTTTTCCCTCTCAACTTGGTTTGGGAAATAAAGGCTAAATTTGGCTATTTCTAGCAATACTGGACTAAAGTCTAGACCGAGTATTTTTGTTGCTTTTTATTTATTTATTTATTTATTTATTTATTTATTTATTTATTTTACTGGTACCAGAGATCGAACTCACGACTGCCTGCTCACAAGGCAGGTGCTTATGCCGCTGAGCTAAATCCCCAGCCCCTAGACAGAGTATTTTAAGCTCTGTAAGTCCCGTATAAATATCCAACAGTTTGAATTTATTTGCCTTATTATTTTTTTGTAGGAGAATTGAACTCAGGACCTTGTGCTTGCCAGGCAGGCACTGTGCCACTGAGCTATTTCCCCGGCCCCAACAGCTTGAATTTATATGAGAAAATGTCTAACTACTGTTTGTTATACCTAAAACAAGATTACTCCCTTAAGTCCTGTGAAAGTATAACAGAGGGTGCCACATGTACACCCCTTACTTTTCTACTGTAAATTTTTACTTTACCATAATAGTAGCCAGCCGTGTGCCCCTGAGGGATGCAGAAAACAATCTCTGTGTTTACCCACTTGCTATGAAAAAGCATGGTATGTGTACCTGTACAAAAGTGTCAAACCAGGATTTATACCCCCATTATCCTTGGTGGAACAGTTTTCAGATGTGTTTACCTGAGCATCACAAAGCAGAAATTCCAAATGAAATGTTGCAATTTCAAGACAAAGAATTGTATAGCACAATCTTTGGATTTCAGAAAGGTTTACATCGACCTTGTATATGGCAAAGAAGAATAAAGTTGTACTGCTGATGGCGGTACTGAACCGTGATAGAAATATTGGTAGGGAAGCCTCAGTAAAACAGAAACCTGCGGTGAAAACTTTATACACCACCACCAAAGCTGGAGTATTGTTGATGAGTTATGCAGCAGCTCTAATGTCACTTGAAACACAAAGCATTGGCCAATCCCAGATGTGTGTGGCATAAAGAATTTGATAGTTTACAAAGAAAATAACCAGTGCAAAATACTATGGAAAAATTTTCTAAGAGGATTGGGACTGGAATTTTTAAGAGATCAATTATAGCAGAAGAAAACTATACAGAAAAATTGTGAATCTCACTGATGAGCCGATAGGTGAACAGGCAGGTGTAACATCCCAAATATGACAACAGGAAAACCCAAAAGATGTCAGCTGTGCCCTATAAGAACAGGAAAACAAAACATACATACTGTCAGTATAAGCAATACTCGTGTATGGAATGTGTGATTTTTTCATGTGTGAAGAGTGCCTTGAGAGTGACAGTTGAAGCAAAGATTATTTCTGTGATAGATTTTTGTGTTTACATTGTAGTTTACATAGGTTTTTTTTTTAGGTTTTTTATTTCTGATGTTATTTCTTAAATTTTGTAAGCAAATACACAACTGATGTTAAAATGTTGATGCCTATTGTAGGGACTCATTCCACATTTGGCATTTTACTGATATTTTGTTTCCCTACTAAGCACATGTTATACAGCATAGTAGGAAGGTCCCAATACAATAGGAAGAGAAGAGAGGTGCCTGCATATAGCAAAAGAAAGCTAAGCACATGTGTTGTCAGTGTAAGCAAGAACATGCAGCTGTTGCTTGTCAAGACTGCCTTGGGTATGACAGCTGAAGCAAAAATTATTTCTGTGGTAGACATTGGTTTGTGTTTACATTGCAGGTCACATAGGTTTTTATTTCTGATGTTATCTCTTAAGTTTTGTAAGCAAACACACAGCTGATAAGAGAATGTTAATGTCAGCTGGGTGCTGCAGCACACACTTTTCACACAGCCTAAACTACTCCCAAAAAAGCAAAACAAAACAAATGTTGATATGTATTTTAAACACTCATTACGCATTTAACTTTTTAAAAATTTTTATGTAGAGACAGAGTCTTGCCATGTAATTCAGGCTAACTTTGAGCTCACTGTGTAGCCCAGGCTGGCCTTAAACCTGCTGTGTACCTCCTGCCTCAGCCTCCCAAGTACTGAGATTACAGGTGTACCACCACGCCTGGCTTTGATATTTATTTTATTGATATCTTAGTTTCTTATTATTTTAGGTGTTATAATTGAAGTAAAGTTTTTTTGTTTTTGTCCAGGTATGATGGCACATGCCTGTAATACTAGCACTCAGGAGGCTGAGGCAGGAGGATTATCATGAGTTCTAGATCTTTCTGGGTGACATAGTGAGCTCAAGGCCAGCCTGAACTACATAGCAAGATCATGTTCCCCAAAAAGAATTTTTTGTTAAGTGCTATTGGTAATTTCATTATAGTTCATATAAGAATTTATTTCTGATGTTAATTTTTGGATTTTTTAAGGAAGTGTACAGCTAGTATGAAAATGTTAATGTTTATTCTAAGTACACAATACAATTCAAATTTAATACTTTTTAAATTGGTATTTTATGTTCCTATTAACTTCACGTTGCATAATATGATAAGAACCTCTTGATGAAAACAGCAACAGCTACCACATGTCAAGTATGTCCTACAAAAAGGTCAGAAAAGCGTAGTACATGTGCTGTCAGTGTAAGTGATATGTGTGTATAGAACATGCCATTGTCATGTGTGAAGACTGCCTTAGGTATGATAATTGAAGTAAAGATTATTGGTATTTTCATTGTAGTTCATATGGGAATTTGTTTCTGTTATTGTTTTTTAGACTTTGTATACCAAAAGCTAGTTGATGTTGACAATTTTGATGCTTTTTCATAAACAGTCAATAAGTATTTTTGGTCTTTTTTTTTTTTTCCGTTTTCGTTTTTATCGGTACCAGGGATCGAACTCACGACTGCCTGCTTGCAAGGCAGGCGCTTATGCCGCTAAGCTAAATCCCCAGCCCAACAGTCAATAAGTATTAAAAATGCAATAATTAGCAGGGTGTGGTATTCATGCCTGTAATCCCAGCCCTCGAGAGGTTGAGGCAGGAGGATCATTGTGAGTTCGAGACCAACGTGGGCTACAAAGTGAGCTCAAGGACAGCCTGAACTGCATAGTAAGACCCTGTCTCAAAAAGACACACACATACACAAGCAGTAAATTATTTTGGTGATTTTTTTTCCTGTTAAGCACTCATTGTTTAATATAATAAAACTCATAAAACCTGAAAGTTTGGGTTCAGGGATTTAGCTCAGTGGCCTAAGTGCCTGCCTGGCAAGTGCCAGGTCATGAGTGCAATCCCTGGTGCCAAAACAAAACTAAATTAAACAAAACTCTCAAGTTCAACACTAGCATGAGTAGCTTTTTGAGATCCTGTCTCTAATTTTAAAAAAATTATTTATTTATTTATTGGTGCCAGGGATTGAACTTATGACCTTGCACTTAACAGACAAGTGCTTGAGTCACTGAGCTAAATTCCCAGCCACAAAAAAATTTTTTAAAGGATAGGGATGTAACTCAGTGTGAAGGCTTGGGTTCAGTGTTCAGCACTACAAAAATAAATAATGGATAGATGTAAATAGGGCTAGGGATATACTCTAGTGGCAAAGCAGTTAACCTAGTGAAACAGAGTCCTGTGGTAGCCCAGCACTGCTCATGGTGTTTGCTTACCACATCCAAGGCTCTGGGTTTAATCCTCAGCCATGTAAAAAACAAACAAATAGTGTCCATTTTGAAATATTTTTGGGTTGTGTCAGGTATGATAGAGTGACAGACATGGAGACAACTACCTTTTTTTTTCTCTTTTTATCGGTACCAGGGATCAAACTCACGACTGCCTGCTTGCAAGGCAGGTGCTTATGCCGCTGAGCTAAATCCCCAGCCCCCTAAGACAACTACCTTTTTTTGGTCTTTTTCCTTTTTACCATTACCGGGGATTGAACTCACGACTGCCTGCTTGCAAAGAAGACATTTATGCCGCTGAGATAAATCCCCAGCCCCGAGACAACTAACTTTGAAAGGACCTACTACTTAGATAGAGTCTCTGAGAGTATACCCCACAATACAGGGTTATGTGGGGAAGTGAGCAGAAGAAGTTAGGGAAAGTGTAGCTCATACTCTTGTTTCTGTGGGAAGAAATGACTGAAGCAGGGTAGGCAAGCCTCATTAAGTTTAGGATTGGATAGTGAGTAATCTGTTAAGTTTCAGATGAGAGGGCACATCCATAATTTTTCTTTATCCCTGGAATAGTTTAGGCAAAGGGAAATATGAGCTTCATATATTGTGGGACTTACATAAAAGAAATGGTTGGCTACGTGGGCTTTGGATAAATTATGTTGCGTATAAAAAAGATGGGCTCCAGGCAAGTTGTGGGCTTTCTCTGATAGCTAACACTGCAAGAGTAGCTCCAAAATGAGTATGGCTACTAAGATGTCAAATGTCATAGAATATAGAAAATAAAACATGATTAGTATAACATCTGTTCTCAGTATTTGTAATGTGGTATAGATTAGGGAAATATATGTCATAAAATCGCTGACATTACTTTTGTTTTTCTTTTGTAGGAAGAAGAACAGGAAGAGGAGGAATTAGTGGTAAGAGCTGTGTTCGGTTTAGAATACTCAGTAAAAACAAGAATTGTGAGCTTTATGAAACTAAGAGCACCTTAAGGAGTCTTTATATGATACCTTCAGGAAATGAGAGTGGGATAAGCTTTTAATACTTTCTGTCTGGGCATAGTGGTTCACACCTGTGATCCCAGCAGTCAGCAGGATGAGATAGGAGGATCACTGAGGCCAGCCTCAGATACATACCAATAGCCTGTTTCAAAAACAAAAAACTAGAAACTTCCTGTGCAGTGAAAGTCTGAAACACTATTTTAGCTCTGAGTTTGAGACTTCTTCAGCTTACCAGGGAAGAGAGAACATCTAGAGGGCCTTGGTTTCAGGAAAACTCAGACTAGCAGTGTCACACACCTGTAATTCCAACTACTTGTGAGGCTGAGGTAGGAAGATAACACGTTGGAGGTCAGCTGGGCAACTTACCAAGCCCTTGTCTCAAAAAAGGGGAGGATATATAGCTTAGTGGTGGAATGCTTGTCTAGCCAATACCACCAAAAACAAAACAGACAGAAATAATTCTGGAAGGAACATTTTCTACATAGACCTGGTTTTTAAACAAGGGAATCTGAAGTTTTAAACACAATGTATTCCATAATGCTGTGTTAACAAATAAGACCTCTGATAGTTCTCCTTCAAGTTTGGCTGGATTTCCTTTACCACTGGTTTTTCAAATAGGACTGAGATGTTCAGTGTACACTGGCAACCTTGGAAGGCAAGAATGTGAAATCTTTCCATACTACTTAGCATCGGAGTTGAGTGAAAGACCCCATTGTGCTATTTCTGGCAGTAGTTTGGCTCTGCCTGCTGGCTTTCTGCATGGTAATTCAGAAGCAGCACCTTGGTTTAGAGGTTGTATTAATCAAAGCATAAGACTGGTGGGTCTTCTCTACAGCCTCCATTTTGTTCCTTTTGTTTGTGGTTCAGGACCCCCTAACAACAGTGAGAGAACAATGTGAGCAGCTGGAGAAATGTGTGAAGGCACGGGAGCGGCTAGAGCTCTGTGATGAACGTGTCTCTTCCCGATCACATACAGAAGAGGATTGCACGGAGGAGCTCTTTGACTTCTTGCATGCGAGGGACCACTGCGTAAGTCAGTCCAGAGTTGGACAGTGAAAGCTTATAGTGGTCAGAGAACTTGGCACTTGCAGTCTTTCTATGCTAGGGTCTGCCCGTCAGCAAGTGTCAACTGTGAACTTGTTATGTCAAGAATAGCATTTTACAAAAAAAGAAAGAAAGAATAGCATTTTACATGAATAATTTGGTCTGAACTTTGCCACTTCCACTGGAGGGTAGGTATCATTCCCACTTTACAGATAAAAATAGATTCAGAAAAATAAAGGCATCATGACTTCAATGCTAAATAGAAAAGCTGGCTTTTGTTGCTTTTTTATTTTGTAGTTTTTAGTATCAAACCAGGGTCTCAGGCTGTGCAGACACAGTATGTTTTTACATAATTGTCTGCGAAGTTTTATTTTTAAAAAAAATTGTGCTTAATTCTTTCATATACTACAAATTATACACAGGCAAAGTTCGATGGGGTTGCTTGAAACTAATGAGGAGCCAAGCATGGTGGCACATGCCTATAATTGCACTACTCGGGAGGCTGAAGTAGGAGACTCATAAGTTTGAGACCCTATCTCAAAATTTAAACAGAGAGGCTGGACATGTAGCTTAGTATTCCCTGAGTTCAGTCCCCAGAACTATAAAACAACAACAATAAAAACTGATTGGGTAGCCAGGAAATACATGACAAGATGGGGTATAGTAAGCAGCAGAGTATAGGCCTAGCATATGAGAAACCCTCGTTCAATCCTCAGTGCCAAAACCAAATTTGACATCATTACCTATCAGGAAAGGCAAATCACGTCAAGAGAACATGTTACCTGGGCGTGGTGGTGCATTTCTGTTATCCTTGCACTCAGGAGGCTGAGGCAGGAGGGTACTGTAAGTTTGAGACTAGCCTGAACTGCATAGTGAGACCTTGCCTCAGGAAAAATAAAAGCACGAGTGAACCAGGCATGGTGGCACATGCCTATAATTGCAGCACTCTGGAAGCTGAGGCAGAAAAATCTTGCAAATTTGAAACCAGCCTGGGCTACAAAGTGAGCTCAAAGCCATTCTGAATTGCATAGTGAGATCCTTTTTCAAGACAAAAAAAGGGGGCTGGGGATTTAGCTCAGTGGCATAAGCGCCTGCATTGCAAGCAGGCAGTCGTGAGTTCGATCCCTGGCACTGATAAAAATGAAAAAAGACCAAAAACAAAACAAAAGCAAGCATGAGTGTTTCTGGGTTTGATCCTAAGCAACATGCATACGTATACACACAGAGTGACAAGTAAGTATTAGAATGTGGAGAAACTGAAAACCACATATGCTGCTGGTAGAAATATAAATTGGTACAGCCACTGTGAAAAACAGTCAGGTACTTACCCCAAAAGTTAAGTATGTACAGGTTTAACATATGACCATCCATTTTTTAAATTACATATCCAAAAATAGGGAATAAAGATTCAAACAAATCCCTGTTCATAGAAGTATTAGTTGTGGGGTTGGGGATTTAGCTTAGCGGCATAAGCGCCTGCCTTGCAGGCAAGCAGTTGTGAGTTCGATCCCTGGTACCGATAAAAAAGGAGAAAGGCAAAAAAAAAGTATTAGTTGTAACAGCTAGTAGGTAGAAACAGCCCAAGTATCTTTTGGGACGAATACGTAAACAAAATTTATGCATACAGTGGGATATTATTCAGCCTTAAAAAGAAACTGATACATGCTACAACAGATAATTGTTAAGGACATTATGCCAAGTGAAATAAGTCACAAAGCACAAATGTTGCATCATAACATGAGGTTTTTTGGAGTAGCCATATTCCAGAGGGTAGAAATAGCCACAATCAGAGGGATAGAAGATGGACTTGTGGTAATTAGGAGCTGGAGGGAGAGGAAACGAAGATCTGTAGTTTAGAGAGTCAGGAATTTCAGTTTGGAAAAACGAAGAGGTTTTGGAGATCGATAGTTGCAAAACAAGTTACATAATGCCATAGAAATGGCATTACACAGTGATTAAGGTGGTAAATTCAGTGTATATTTTACCGCTTTTTGAGGTGGTGGTCGTGCTAGATACTGAATCCTGGGCTTTGCACATGTTAGGCAAGTGTTTCACCACTAAGCTGCATATCTTAGATAAGTGTTATGCTTATCTCACATGCAAAGTGAGGTAAGTCAGGCACAGACTCATATATACAACAGGATTCTGGTATTTATATGAAATGTGTAAAATAGGCCAGTCACCCTTATTACATCCCCTCTTGGTATTTACTGCCTCCCACTTTGTAATCATTTAGCAAATCTTTTTAAACACTTATGAGCTAAACTGTGGCTTAGGATATGGAACCGTTGTCCCTTCCTTCACTTAGTTTATGGACCAATACAAAAGACAAAAGTAGAAACATGATAAAACTGTGGTAAGTCTTTCAAGTGTAACTTGAGGATGGCATTCACTGACACGTGCTTGCTCCCTTCATGCCCTCTCCCATCTTCATTTGCTTATCACTATTAGAAATTAGCTTATTTTTATTGCTTCTTGGCCTTTTGGCTAAGTAGAGCATCTGTATATGTTAGTGTTAATATCTGACACATCATCTGTTTCAAGGATAATAGAGTAAATGGATTTTTGGAACAAGGAGATGGAGTAGAAGCTTGCTCCATCCACTTCATACACTGACCTGGTATGATACCTCTAGGAATGGTGTACTATACCAACTCCAAAGTATTTAATTAATATGGTTTGGGGTTTTTTTGAGACAGGATCTTGCTATGTAGTGCAGGCTGGCTTTGAATTTGCTTATGTATCCCAGAATGGCCTCAAAAGAGGTCTCTGTGATCCTCTCACCTCAGTCTCCCGAGTGCTAGGATTTCAGACATGTGCTACCACACCTGGCATGTTTAATTAATATGTAATATGAAGCTATGTGTGGAAATGAATACCTGTAATCCTCTGGGAGGCTGAAGAGGATGATTGCAAGCTCCAATACAGCCTGGTCAATGTAGGGAGACCTTGTCTCAAAATAAAAAAGGGCTGGAGATTTAGCTTAGTGTGAAAGCCATTGGTTGAATCCCAAGTAGTGCCAAGAAAAATTTCTTTTTTGTCAGTGAGTGTACTGAGAATTGAACTCACGACCTTGCACTTGTCTGACAGTTACTATGCCACAAAGTTATATCCCTGGTCTGAAAAACCCTTTTTTTTTAAAAAAATTAAAGAAATCTAATATTTATATCATGTGATGAGAGGTACAAGTGTTTCTGTTTTGTTTTTTGTCTTTTTGAGATAGGGTATCACTATGCAATTCAGGCCTGCCTTGAGCTCACTTCATAGCCCAGGCTGGTCTTGAACTTGCAGTGATCCTCTTGTCTCAGACTCTGAGTGCTAGGGTTACAGGCATGCACCACCGTGCCTCCTGAAAGGTACAAGTTTTAGTGGGAAAGATAAAAGGATAGATATGTGTAGTGATAGGGGCTTATTTAAGGAAGGCATGCGGTAACTGTAAGTTTTGAATGAAGAATACAAGATGAAAACTGGGAGAGTTTCAGTAGAAGGGATAGATTTGGGTGAAGAGCATTCAGTGGGACTCAAATGCAGAAAGGGTGTTGTGGGAAAGGACCCAGTACTGTTGTAGGTCTGTGATTGATGGGTTGATTGTTTGTTTTTCTGAGACAGGATCTTGCTATAACTCAGGCTGGCCTTGTTACTATGTAGTCCAGGCTGGCCATGAAAGCACGTCATCTTTCCTCACCTTCCTGAGTGCTAGGATTATAGGTGTGTACCACCACTCCCAGTTGAAGGATTGATTTTTTGAGACAGAGTCTCAGTTCAGGCTGACCTTGAACTCATTATGTAGCTCAGGCTGGCCTCCAACTCTCCTGTGTCAGCCCCCAAGTGCACCACCACACTTGGCAACTGTTGTAAGTTATAAAGAACCCTGTAATCCATGATATGAAAGCTGCCAATTGATGATTTTTTTTTTTCCCCTGTCTAGGTGGCCCACAAACTCTTTAATAGCTTGAAATAAGTGTGCAGACTTATTCAGCCTTCATCACCTGGATATCAAGCTGTTTTTTTGTGATTTTGAACATGTCATTTGTTTCTGATTTGTGAACCTCATGGATATGGGTTTACGCAAGTAGCAATGTAATTAGCAGATTCTGTCTTAATAAAATCCTGTGATCTGCAACCCTGACTCCTGATCTTTTTATTTAGAACTTTCTTCCTCTCTCCCCGCCTCCCTTTCTTCCTTTTTTTCCTTTTCTTTCTCTTTTCTTCTTTCTTCCCTCTTTTTTTTTTTTTCTTTTCTTTTTTACAGTGCTAGGAAGTTTTACTTTTTTCTTTTTATTGCAGTGTGAGGATGAAACCTAGAGCCTAGTCTCTTCATGCTTGGCGGCTATGTTACTGAGTGATACCTCTAGCTTCTAATTTAGATATTTTTTTGGTACTGGGATTGAACTCAGGAGTGTTTTACCATTTAGCTATATCTCCAGTCCTTTTTATTTTATTTTGAGACAGGGTTTTGCTAACTTGCTTAAGTGGGATTCAAATTTGTGTTCTTCCTATTTCAACTTCTCTCGGTGCTGCAATTATAGGCATGTAGCACCTCCCCAGCAAGACTCCTTTCTAAAGCAAAGAAAGTATAGCATTGTAGAAAGAGGGGTACTGGAATCTGAGCAGATGAGTGTGAAGGCCCTAAGGTTCAATACTCAGAACCACCAAAAAATCTGTATATAGCAGAATGTAACTTCAGACTTTAAACAACTAGGGCTGTGAACTGCCCACATTCCCACATTATGTTAGAGTTTGGCATATTGTCCCACAAAACAGTGAATAGTGATGAGGCTTATAGTACTGTTAGTACTGTGCGGTGTTCAAGAGATATGGAAGCTTAGTATCCACAAAGCCTTATGTTCAATCCACAGCCCATGATACAAAAACGAAACCATTTGCTGCCCCAGCTGGTAGGGTATCCAGAACTATGCATTGTGCTAGCCAGTAGCCATTTGCGACTGTCAAACAATTGGAATGTAATAATGTAACTGAGGTACAGAATTAAATTCTATTTAATTTTAAGTCACATTCAAGTAGCAATGTGTGTTTAATGGTTACCATTTTAAGAGAGAGAGACAGAGAAAAAAAAAGGTCTAGCAGTTGCAAACCTAGCTGCTTTAGTGGTAACTGATAGAAGTGAGATGTAGGAATTAGAAAAGTGCTTCTGTACTCCACCAGTTGTTTTTATATGGGAGTGCAGACTTGGTGTTTGTTATCACATCTTTCGGTAAGGAAGCAGAAATCCAAACTGTGAAATATCTCAAAAAAAATTTTTTTGGGGGGACAAGAAGGTCTTGTAATGTAGTCTAGCATATCCTTGAACTTAGGATCTACCTGTCTCAGCTTCCTAAATGTTGGGTATATACGGCCTAGCCCAGCCTTCACTTTTTAAATGAAGGCAAGTAACTTTTGTTTTTTATTTTTGAGACAGGGTCTTACTATGTAGCCCAAACGGAGTGCTGGAATTACAGGTCTGCACTACCACACCTGGCTAAGGGCAAGTAATTTGAAAGCATAGAGGTCAAATACATGTATCTGTGGATTTGGCATCCTAGTTTGCAACCTCTGGTTGCATATGAGAGTACAGTATTTTGTTATAATTGTTCTATTCATATTAATCTGTCCAGTTCATAAATTTTATCATAGGTACGTATTATATATAAGAAAAATACAGCATGGATATGACTGGACACTACCAGTTACTTCCTTGTTGCTAGGACAAAATACCCAACACCCAGAAGTTAAAGATTTATCTTAGCTCACAGTCTGTAAGGGTTTTAGTCCATAGTCTGCTGGCTCCAACACAAAGTGGTGTGGCAGAGGGGCATGGCAGAGGAGAAAGAGTTCACGATGTTCAGGTTCAGTCTTTCCTTTTTTATTCTATTCAGGCTGCAAGCCTATTGGTGCCACCCATACCTGAGGTGGGTCTTTCCTCTTCAGTAAGTCCGTCATCCAAAGCCACAGCCATATTAAACCAGTGGATTAGTCCTTTAATCCCAAAAAGTACCACCTATGAATACATGAGATTTTGTGGGTGCATCTAGGTATTAGCCAGAACCACCACCCAAGGTGTCAGGCATCCATTGGGGTTGTTGGAATGTATTACTTGTGGATAAGAGAGGACTACTGTGTTCAACTTGATAGCAACAGATTTAAATAAATGAGGGGTGACTGTGTTAAAATAGTGTTTAAAAAATAATCTCTATGGCTAGGTTTAGCTAGGGATTTGCCGGCCTGGCAAGTGCGAAGTTAAAAGTTTGATCCCTGGTACCAAAAAAAAGTCTCCAGGCTGAGTCTGACTTTTGGTCTCATTTTGCTGACTCTCATATCCCTACCATAGGGTTTGGTTTTGTTTGTTTCGAGGCAAGGCCTAACCACTCTTGAATCCACAGTGATCCTCCCACTTCACCTCAGCCTCCCACAGGTATGAGCCACCGTGCTTGGCTATCATAGTTTTTTTTTTTTTTTTTGGAGATGGGGTCTCACTGTGTAGTTCACACTACCATCAAACTCATGGCAAAACCAGCTTTATCCTCCCCAGTGCTTGGACAGTAGATATGCTTCACTATACCTGGCAATCATAGATATTCAAAGGGTAATAAGCCAGGCACTTATGGCATGTACCTATCATTACAATTACTTGGGTGGCTGAGGCAGGAATATCTCAAATTCAAGATAACCCAGCAACATTTTTTTTTTTTTTTTTTTTTTTGTCTTTTTCCTTTTTATCGGTACTGGGGATCGAACTCACGACTGCCTGCTTGCAAGGCAGGCGCTTATGCCGCTGAGCTAAATCCCCAGCCCCCCACCCAGCAACATTTTTAAAAGTTTTTTTGTTTTTCTTTTTGAGGTAGGGTCTCTCACTATGTAGGTCAGGCTGATAAACTCCCTGTATAGCCCAGCCTGGCCTTGAACTCCTGGCAATCCTGCCTCAAACTTTCGAGAGCTGGATTACAGGCATGCACCACCATGCCCAGTTTTTAAAAAAAAGTTTGAAAGGCAGAGCAAGACCAAGACCCCAGATTTAATTCTTAGTACTTTTACCAGGTCTCTCCTAAAAGTGGCACACCATTCTGGGCATGGTGGCACATGCCTGTAATCCCAGTACTTAAGAGGCTAAAGCAGGACAAAATGAGTTACAAAGTGAGCTCAAGGCCAGCCTGAACTGCATGGCGAGACCCTGTCTCAAAAAGAAACAAAAAAATTTGGCACACCAAACATTACCAGGTTTGGCAAGTAAAAGAGGGAAAACTGGCTCTGCAGAGTGAGTTTGGGCCAAGTAAAAGGAAAAGCAAGATAAAAATACACCTTGGGCTGGGGGTTTAGCTCAGTGGCATAAGCGCATGCCTGGCATGCATGAGGTGGTGAGTTCGATCTCGGGTTCCAAAAAAAAAAAGTACACATTAGTGGACCTGGGGCAGGCCATTGTGAAGAAAGCCAGATAGTAAGCTCTTGGTATCTATGTTTCACCATCCACATCTGGAGGAAACCTGTGAGAACTTCTACATCTGGGTCCTGAGAAGCAGTTCTGGGATTCTACTCAGGCTAACATCAGGTCCAGGCCATCCCATTGAAATCCTGCTCAAATTCTTAGAAATGTGTTCCAGGATCTTATAATAGGTCATGTCTGCTTCCGCAGTCATTTTGCCACGCCCCCTATCTGTGTCATTCCCCCACTGTGAGCAAATGTGCACACACAAGCATGTGACACAAGACTGAAGATGTAACTTTGGTACTTTCCTAGCATGTGTGAGAAGTGTGAGGCCCTTGGTTCCATTCCCAGTACTGCAAAAAGGTGGTGGTGGTGTTACTGAAATATTCTGAAGTGTTAGGGTATATGTATATATTTTCAGCACTGAGGATGGAACCTAGGATCTCATCCATAATAGGCAAGTGTTCCACCACTGACCTACATCCCTAGCCCAATAATAGAATATTCTGAACACTTTCATGGGAAGACAATTTAAGTGAAAATGGGTAAATTCTTTTAAAAAATTAAAATCATCAGAAGTCATACAAGAAGAATTAGAATGTTCGAAAAGCCTGATGATTTCTCAGTCTCAACTCTACTGACATGTTGGGTTAGGTAATTCTTTGTTGTTGGGGAAAGATGTGGTGAAGGTGTTTAGCCGTCTGTGCCCTCTACCCATTAAAAGCCAGAAGCACCAAGCAGTTTTAACAACTTCAGATGTTTCCAGATGTTACGAAAATGTCCTGAGGAAGGTACAAAATCATTCCTGAGAACTTGCCCTCTATCAACTGAAGAAGTTGAATTAATAATTAAAAAGTTGGAAAACATAATTTAAAATGAGCTGGAGATACAGTTCAGTGGCACAGTGCCTGCCTGGCAAGCTCAAGGCCATGTGTTACATTCCTGCTATCAAACAAAAACAAAAAAGCAAAACTTGCCACTCCTCCTTTCCCTGTTCCTTCCATCCCAGGAAAAGAAACAAAACAAAACACCTATCTCTCTGCCCGCAAGGCTTTATTGTTGATTTCTAACAATTATTTGAGGAAGAAATAATGCCGGTCTGACACAAATTCTTTCAAAGTAGAAGCAGAGGGACATTTCCCAAACTCATTTTATGATGCTGTTACCTGATAACAAAATCAAAGATACTACACAAAAAGAAAACTGCAAGCCAGTATCATTCATGAACACAGATGCAAGAGTAGGGTGTGATGATGCATGCATGTAATCTCAGCACTCCAGCAGCTGAGGTAGGAGGATCACCTCTGCGGCTAGCTTGGGCTACATAGTGAATTCAAGGTCAACATGAACTATATAGTGAGACCTGTTTCAAAAAACCACAAAACAAACCCCAAAACAGAAGAAAAGCCCTCAGATGCAAGAATCCAGCAATATAAAATAATGTACTGGGGCCTGGCACAGTGACACATGCCTGTAATCCTGATACTGTGGAAGGCCAAGGCAGAGGGGTTGCAAATAGACTAGGCAATTTAGCAATTATCCCTGTCTCAAAAAAAAGGCTGGGGATATAGCTCTGTGGTAGAGTACCCTTTTGGTTTCATTCCTAGTACTGCCAAAAGAATACATGAATTCAAGTAATTTTTAATTTAATTTTATTTTATTTGGTACTAGGGATCAAACTCATGACTCGCGCTTGCCAGGCAGGCACTTATGGCTCTGAGTTAATCCCTGGCCCTCATTTTTTTATGTTGTTTTTATACTAGAGATTGAACCCAGGGCTTTTCATGCTGACCCACACGACCTGACCCTTTTATTTTTGCTCATTTTTTCTTTAAGAATTTTTTTAGGGTTTTTTTTTTTTTTTTTATTGGTAGCCAGGGATCGAACTCACGACTGCCTGCTTGCAAGGCAGGCGCTTATGCCGCTGAGCTAAATCCCCACCCCCGAAATGATTTTCTTGTACTTGTCATTTGTGACCTGTAAGCTAGAACTTGTTAATTGCCTATTTGATATCCTTTCCAACCAAAACAGTTTGTTTGCTTTTTACTGTCATTTGATACTTGTTGTACCTTCTCAAACTAATTAATGACAAGTACTAAGGTACCTTGTAAAAATAGAGATGTAGCTTGGGAAAAAGAGAGTTTCCTAACATTTTAAATACTTTTACGATAAGATCAGTAGGGATATTAACAAGTGGCTTTTGGTTGTTTTTTGAAACAGACTTTCACTATGCAATTCAGGCTGGCCTTGAACTCAATTTATAGCCCAGACTAGGCTCAAGTTCTCAGAGATCCTCCTAACTCAGCCTCCTGAGTGCTGGCATTACAGGTATGTGCCACTATGCCCACCACCAAATGGTTTTTTGTTGTTGAGTACTGAGGACTGAACCTAGAAATTTTGCACTGATCTACATCCCCATCTCTGTTTTTGAGATGGGAAGTCTCATTAAACTGCTAACTTGCACAGTCTAGGCTGTTTTACTCAGACCTATAGAGATCATCCTGCCTCAGCTTCTCTAGTGCTGAGATTACAGGCATGTGCCATCACAACTCATTTTTAATTTCTAATCCAGCACCTATTAATAGATATTAATATTTTTAATTAGGTTTTTTGATATAGTGATTTTAGATATACATTTTAGATACAGTGATTTTAGATATACATTCATTATAGGGAATTTGTACCTGTACATATGTCTTGTGTTTTTTTTTCTCATTCCCCTTCCCTTCCTTCACCTCCTTGTCCTCCTTATTTACTAAAGCTTTGTTTTAATTTTTTTCCATTCTTTTTTTTTGTCCCTTCCTTCCTTTTCCCCTTCCCAATCTTGTTCCCCATCCCATTTGAATATATTCTTCTCATTTCCCAATATCTATTATATATTTTGGTTCTTATTTACATTTTTGGTTTCCCTTACCAGAGAAATAATGCAGTATTTAGACATGTGCAGGGGCTGGAGAGATAGCTCAGCAGCACAGTGCCTGCCTGGCAAGTGTCAGGTCATGAGTTTGATTCCCGATACCAATAAATAAATAAATAAGTTTCTGATTTATTTTACTTAAGAGTGGTAATAGTGTCAGCCTTGTCTTTTTCATGATTTTAGAGTGAAAGCTTTCAGTTTTTTCCATTTATAATGACATTGGCTGTTGGTTTGTCATAAATGGCAATTGAAATAAAAACCATCTATTCCTGACCCCAGGCATGGTGGTGTATGCCTGTAATGCCAGCACTTGGTAGGCTGAGGCAGGAGGGCTGCTGCAAGTTCAAGACCAGCCTGAACTGCATAGTGAGACCCTGTCTCAGAAAGACAGAAAAAAATAAAAAAACAAAAAAACCCCACAAGACTTCCTGGAAGATGGCAGAGTAGTAGTAAGCAGCAGAGAAAACAGTCTCTCTGAGAGACATCATCTATACATGGGAATATACCCACAAGACAAGAATTCTACAGTCTGAATTGAAGCCCACAGAGAGAATAAAAAGAAAAACTTCAATGAGGAAGAAGGTGGTAGCTGGTGGCGCCTTTGCATGGAGCCAGACTCATTGCATGAGGGACCTGTGGTCACAGGAACAGTGGCAGTTGGTGACCCCAGAAGCCTTTGCAGAGAGACTCAGCAGTGGAGGGGAGCAGCAGCATACAGTACTGGCTGGCAGTGAGTGCAGAGGATTCAGTCCTCCCGCGGGAGGGAGCAATTGGCTGGGAGCCATTTTGGAGTATGCCAGATAAACCCAGAACCAGAACCAGAACCTTTGCCAGCTTCCTCCAGTAGCTCCTGGCTGGGCACAGAACCTTGGAAATCACTTGGACTGCAACAAGCCCAATGAGCCTGGTCTCAGGACAGACCTGCTAAGGTTGTCTACTACTTGGTCATAAAGCAACTCCTGGCTTGCAAGGAAACAGTGGCATGATTTGGGAAGCTGTCTTCACAGGCTCTCTATCAGTGCATCCAAAGAGAGTCCCAGAAGTGGACTATTTTTTGTTTTCTTTTCCTTTTTTCTTGTTTTATTCAGTTTAAGAAATGAGAAGACACTTAAACAAAACACAACCTCAGACACCCAGTTCACCAAAAGCAAACCCAGTGGGCAATGAGGCTGGAAAATCCAAAAGCACCCTACCAAGTCTCTCCACAGTGGTAACAAAGCAATTGAATGAGGTCTGGAAAAAGTGAAATTAGAAATAATCTCTCAAGTAACTACAGAGATTATAAAAGTACACATAAAAGTATTGATGTTAGAGCAAACACAGACAAAGAAATAAATGCGCTTAAGCAAATTATGGAAGCACAATATAGGAAAGAAATGGAATCCATAAAGCAGATTCAAGCAGATATCCAGGAGAATAAAAACAATACTGAAAATCTTTGAAGCAGATTAAGCCAGTGTGAGGACAAGATCTCAGATACCGAAGACAGGCTTGCAGTTAGTGACCAGGGGGGGGGGAAAAGCATTTATCAAAACTAGCAAGGAACCATGAAAAATCAATCCAGCAGCTGCTAGATGAGACAAAGAAAAATAATTTAACATTAATTCCAGTCAATGCACAAACAGGACATACCACAAATGACATTAAAAACATCCTTACAGACACCATGTCAGAAACTTTCCTGGTAGAAAAAAAGAATTTGACAGAAATACGTGAGGCATATAGAACTCCAATTAGCATCCATAAAAAAAAAAAAAAAAAAAAACCACTACATCCAGGCATATCATAGTCAAGATGCCATAAATTCAGCACAAGAATAGAATCTTAAAAGCTCTCAGGGAAAACAAGTCACTTATAAAGGAAAGCTTATCAGAATTATAGCTGAGGGGCTGGGGATTTAGCTCAGTGGCATAAGCACCTGCCTTGCAAGTGTGTGATCATGAGTTCGATCCCTGGTAATGATAAAAAAAAAAAAAAAAGACAAAAAAAATTACAGCTGACTTCTCAGCACAAACTATCAAGTCAAGGCGAGCTTGGAGTGACGTACTCCAAGTTCTAAAAGAAAACAGCTTTTTTTTTTTTTAATTGGTACTGGGATTGAACTCATGACCACCTGCTTCAAGGCAGGTGCTTATACCGCTGAGCTAAATCCCCAGCCCCAGGAAAACAACTTTCAACACAGATTGATGTACCCTGAAAAACTATGTTTCAAAATTAATGGAGAAATAAGATACTTCCATGACAAAGACCATCTGAGGAAATTTATGACCACTAAACTAGCACTTCAAAATGTTCTGAAGGACATTCTACAAAGGGATTATAAGAACTACAGCTCCATGAACCCCAACAGAAGGAATCCACCAGGAAAGGCAGACAATTAGAGGGAAAGGGGAAAAAGCGGGGGAGGGGAGCAATAATAGGAAAATAACATGACAAAGATGTCAATACATAGCAATTTTAACCAGTAATGTTAATGGTCTTATTTCACCAGTCAAAAGACACAGACTGGCAGAATGGATCAAGAAGTAAGATCCAACAGTATACTGTATACAAGAAACACATGTAATTCAAAAAGATTTATAGACTAAAAGTCAAAGGATGGATAACAATACTCTATACAACAGGAATTCAGAAAAAAGCAGGGGTTGCTATTCTCTTTGCAAACAGTGAATTTCAAGCCAAGATTGATTAAGAGAGATAAAGAAGGTCACTATATCCTGGTAAAGAGAACAATCCAAGAGGAAGAGATAATCATAAATATGTATTCAACAAAGATCAGTGCACTCAGTTATATAAAACAATTATTAATGGACATGAAAAATCAAGCCTTAGTACAACTGTATTGGGAGACCAGAATACACTGCTGTCACAAAAAGACAGCCAACTGGACAAAAAGATAATGAAATATCAGAACTAAATCAAACTTTTGAGCAAACGGATTTAGAAGATGTCTATAGTGTTTCATTCCACAACATCAGACATGGGACACATGAGACATTCTCCAAAACACACCATACACTGGAACTGAAATTATCCCATGCATACTATCAGATCACAGTGCAATGAAATTGGAAACCTTTGGCAAAGGAAACCACAAGTACTTCATCAATCCATGGAAATTAAATAGCACCCTAGTAAACAATCAGTGGGTCACAGATGAAATTAAAGAAGCAATTAGACACTTTTTACAGTTGAGTGATAAAGACAACATACCAGAACTTGCAGGACACAGTGAAAGCAGTCTCAAGAAGGAAATTTGTAGCAACAAATACCCATATCAGAAAAACAGAGCAAGAATATATAAACAACTTAATGTTGAACCTCAAACTTCTAGAAAAAGAAGAGCAGACTAAACCAAAAGCTCATACAAGGGAGAAAATTATAAGGATCAGAGCAGACATTAGCAGACTGGAGACTAAAAAAACAATACAAAGAATTAATAAATTGAAGAATTGGTTCTTTGAAAGATTAAAATTGATAAAGCTTTGGCCAACCTTATCAAAAAAAAGGAAAGAAAAGACTCAGATCCATGCAATTAAGAATGAAAAGGGCGAAACCACAATAGACCTTGTAGAAATCCAGAAAATCATCTATTCCTACTTTAAAAACTTGTATTATAATGAAAAATACAGAAGAAATGCACAGATTCCTAGATCCATATGAATTACCAAAGCCGAACAAAGAAGATATAAAAATCCTAAATAACCCATATCAATACTTGAAATTTAACATGTAATTAAAAGCCGGGCGTGGTGGCGCACTCTTGTAATCCTAACACTCAGGAGGCTGAGACAGGAGGATCATTGCAAGTCTGAGACCAGCCTGGGCTACAAAGTGAATGCAAGGCCAGCCTGAACTGCATAGTGAGACCCTGTTCAGAAAGACAAAAAAAAAAAAAAAGTAATTAAAAACCTTTGGATAGGGGCTGGAGATTATTTAGCTCAGCAGCATGAGTGCCTGTCTTGCAAGCAGGCAGTCGTGAGTTCGATCCCCGGTACCAATAAAAAAGGAAAAAAAAAAAAAACCTATCGATAAGACAATGATGTACTACCAAGCACATATCTGAAGTGAGTGTGTGGACAGCACTAACCTGAGTCTTTTCCACAGGCCAGGTTGCTCATCCTGCCTTCTCTCTGCAGCCTGCTGTCTGTTCATGTGTGTTGAGATGAATCTGTCAGGGCATGTCCCAGTGAAATTCTCACCGGGCATCTGAAAGCAGGTGTGGCCCAGCAGTTGTTTTACTCTTTTTCCCACAAGTAGAAATAGAAGCAGAAGAAATAGAGGTGTATGCACTGTGGGTTCTCAGCTCCCTGCCTGGGGCTGGCAGTGATGCAGGTACTGAATGGCTAGAGTATTCTGGGGTGGTCTTGTGTGTTGGTCTTTTATTCAGCCTCGCTGCGGTTTTGGAGGGGAACATCTCACTTGGTAATTGTGTTTATCAGTCTCAGCACCTCTGTTCTTTTTTAGGTGGTAAGGGTCAGGTTTCCATAGGTAGAGAATTATGTCTGTATCCGAGAACATTTTAATGTTATAACCATGCCACTTCCTACCCTTCGTCCCAATCTGCTGCACTTGCAGATGTCATACATCTTGCTAGTTGTGCTGATGGAGATTGGCCACCTGGTGATGGGCATTACCCAGGTAAAGTACCTGTTGTACTCTAAGAAAATAGCATCCTTATATGTGTATTATAGCAAACCTGCAACGTGGCTTACTAAATGTGTTTTTTTATCCTTTTTCCCTAACTGATATGTTAAGTGACCTAATTGATATGTTGAGCAATACTCTCCTCTGTAAAGAATTGCAAGAATCTCACCTGATATGTTAACCATTGTTGCCCTCTACAAACTACAGAAGTTGTGCTAAAACAAGCTAACAAGCTGGTTAATCACTGTTAGGTGCCTCTATTTTCTGCTAAAGAGCTAAAGAAAACTAGGATGGCCCACTAATTTACATTTGTTTGAAGTAACTTGCTTGTGTGCAGAGAGATTTGCTTATGAGTTTAACCCTTTACCTGACCTTGATTCCCTTCCCAGAAAGAAGAAAAATACATAACTGCCGTTTTCTGTTCTGTATGGTGCCTTATTGCCTCCCTCTCCCCTTACCTATCTATCTAGACTAGGCCATAAAGAATTTGGGTTTCTGTTGACCTCTTCCCGACCCGGTGATGATCTGTCATTAAATGAGCCTGCCCCAATTTTAAGAACTGTTTAGCTTCAAAGAAATTACCAGGAAATACTATGGCCCAAACCCCAATCGGTGCTTTCTTTTTGTTCTGTATGCATCAAGTGAGTTAGACATCAGATCTTTGTAAAACTTAAGTTTCAGCTTCTTGTAACTCTTGACCCCTTCGCACCCACTAGCGAAAATGAGCTGTCCTGGGATAATTAACTCTCCACTTTCTTCTCCAAATATTGCTGCAGATGTGCCACTCCGAGATAATGTCAGTCTGTAGGATGGGAGTAATTTGAGAAACACCAGGAACTCCTGAGATTGTCAGAGCTAAGTGGACAGCAATACAGTTTCCAGACTCGGGTCAACAAGTTTGATGGCTCTGCAGGTTTCTTTGTCCCCCCCCCCCCCCTTTCCTCCAGCCTCCTTTTAAAGTCCTCCCTTCAGTCTCTGGGACACAGTCTCCAAATTGGCTCCCGGAGACTCGTCGCCAGGCCTGGAAATAAAGCCTTTGCTACCTAAATTTTCGGTCTCTTGCTTCCTTGGATTTTATACCGGGGCCCGAGTTATAACAGTACCTTTGTGTGTATCTCACCTGAGCCTGATGATGCCACAAGATCCTCAAGACTGGTCTGGGCTAAACAGATGTGTTTCTTACAGGGGAAAAAAAAAACCTATCAATAAAGTATAGGCCATGATGGATTCACTGCTCAATTCTACAAGAAATTTAGAGAAGACCTAAGACCACTACTTTTCAAGCTCTTTAATGAAATTCAAAGGGAAGCAGTACTCTCAAATTCAGTTCTGGAAGCAAGCATTACTCTGATTCCAAAACCAGAAAAGGACCCAACTAAAAAAATGAATTACAGGCCAGTCTCCATAATGAACATTGATGCAAAATCCTTAAGGTATTTGCAAACAGATTGCAGCAAATCGTCAAACAGATTGTATACCATGATCAAGTGGGATTTATCCCAGGGATGCAGGGATGGTTCAACATATGTAAATCCATAAATGTAATGTACCATATTAACAGAGCTGAGGACAATAATTATATGATCATTGCAATAGATGCACAAAATGTTTTTTTTTTTTTTTTTTTTTTTTGGTACCAGGGATTGAACTCACAACCTTGTGCTTGCCAGGCAGGCACTCATACTGCTGAGCTAAATCCGCAGCCCACACAAAGCTTTTGACAAGGGCCATGAATTTAGCTCAGCAGCACAGATACCTGCCTGGCAAGTGCAAGGTCATGAGGCTGATCCCTGGTTAAAAAAAAAAAAAAAAAAAAAAAAAAGATAGTGTGATGATGCCGGGAATTTAGCTCAGCAGCTATAGTGCCTGCCTAGCAAGCACGAGGTTGTGAGTTTGATCCCTGGCACCATAAGAAGAAGAAGAAGAAGAAGAAGAAGAAGAAGAAGAAGAAGAAGAAGAAGAAGAAGAAGAAGAAGAAGAAGAAAAAGAATTTGCTGGGGATTTAGCTCAGTGGCGTAAGTACCTGCCTGGAAGGTGCGTGTTTGTGAGTTTGATCCCCAGTGCAAAGAAATAAAAACAACAATAACAATAAAAAGCTTTTTGACAAAGTCCAGGACCCTTTCATGATAAAAACCCTACGGAAGAGCTGGTCATCTCAATCTGGTAAAAGCTATCTAATACAAACCAATGGCCAACATCATACTAAATGGACAAAAACTGAAAGCTTTGACTCTAAAATCAGGAACAAAACAAGGATGTCCATTGTCTCCATTCTTCCTCAACATAGTCCTAGAAACTTTAGCCAGAGCAATTAGACAAGAGAAAGAAATAAAAGGAATAAAGATAGGAAAGGAAGAAGTTTAACTATCATTATTTGCAGATGACATGATACTCTACTTAGAAGACCCCAAAAGCTCCACCAAAAGACTTTTAGATTTAATAAGCAAATTTAATAACACAACTGGCTACAATTAAAAATCAATAGCCTTCCTGTACATGAATAACAAACTCACTGAGAAAGATATCAGGAAAACAGTAGCTTTTACAGTAGTATCCCCAAAAGTGAAATACGTAGGAATCAATTTAACAAAGGATGTAAAGGACCTCTACATTGAAAACTATAGTACTCTGGAAAAGGAGATTGAAGAGGATATTAGAAAATGGAGAGATATCCCATGCTCTTGGGTAGGAAGAACCAATACAGTGAAAATGGCCATAGTTTCAAAACTGTTATACAGATTTAATGCAACCCCAATCAAAACTCCAATAGCATATCTCACAGAATTAGTGGAAACAATCCTAAAATTTATCTGGAACCAGAGAGACCTAGAATGGCAAAGGTGATCCTGGGCAACAAAGACAAGATGGGACATCCACAATCCCTGACTTGAAATTATACTATAAAGCTACTGTGATAACAAAACAAAACTGTATACTGGCAGAAAACAGACCTGATGATCAGTGGAATAGATTAGAAAATGCAGAAACAACTGCATATACAGTAAGCCATCTTATGTTTGACAAAGTTGCCAAACACATTCATTGGAAGAAAGATAGCCTCTTTAATAAATGGTATTGGAGGGGCTGGGGATTTAGCTCAGCGGCATAAGCACCTGCCTTTCAAGCAGGCAGTTGTGAGTTCGATCCCTGGTACCGATAAAAAGGAAAAAGACTAAATAAATAAATAAATGGTATTGGAAAAACTGGCTTCCCTCATGCTGAAGATTAAAACAGAACCTGTATCTTCTACCATGTACTAAGCTAAAATTAGAATGCATCAAGGATCGTAATATTAAAACAAACATTAAATCTGCTGAAAGATAATATTCTTGAAGACATTGGTATAGGCAGTCTTTATTAAAAAACTCATTGCACAGGACTTATTGCAAAGAATCAGCAAATGGGATCTCATCCTACTGAAAAGTTTTTGCACAGCTAGAGAAATCAACAAGAGACAACCCACAATGCTGGAGAAAATGTTTTCCATGTGTTCCTCAGACAAAGGAAACATATAAAGAACATATAAAGAACTAGGACAAATCAGTCCTCCCAGATTTAAAAATCCAATCCAAAATGGGCATTTGTGATGAATACACACTTTTCAGATGAAGAAATAAAAACAGCAAATAAATATGTGGAAAAAAATGTTCACCATCACTGGTCATTTGAGAGATGAAAATTAAAACCACTGAGATTCCACCTTATCCCAGAAAGAATGGCTAGTATTAAGAAATCAGCTAATAACAAATGCTGGAGAGGCTGTGGGGAAAAAGAAACTCTTCTCCTGTGTTGGTGGGAATGCAGACTGGTGCAACCACTGTGGAAATCAGTCTGGTGATTCCTCAAAAAACTAGGATTGGAGGTCCCATTCAACCCAGCTATTCCCCTTTTGGGTATCTTCCCAAAACAATTAAAAACATACTAGATATATGTGCACCCATGTTTATAGCAGCACAGTTTATAATAGCCAGATCTTGGAAATAACCTAAATGCCCATCGACTGAGGAATGGACAAAAAAAGATGTGGTATTGTTATACAATGGAAAACCACTCAGCCATAAAGAATGGTAAACTGTAGACTTTTATAGCTAAATGGATGCACCTTGAGAACATACTTATTAGTGAAATAAATGAGACACACGGGTAAACATTGTATTGTTTCATTAGTGTGACAAGCTGAAAGAAAAAAACATGTATATGTGTATGTATGTGCATATAAAAAAGTTGATAGTTTAAAAAAAAGCTTAATGGCCTCCTTTGTCATCCACATGGCATATTCAGAAGCAAAATCAATGCTTCTCTTCACTAAACACGTCTGTAGGTTCTACCTTCCCTTCTATACTCTGTCCCGGTCTTTCTGTCCCAGAGACAATGACCTCAGCCAAAGCAACGATTCAGGTCACACCTGTCTTCACTTTAACTAACCCAATGTGAGATATTTTGGTTGTCTTCTGGATGCTTTGTTTTGTTTTGTTTTGTTTTGTTTTGGTACTGGGGATTGAACTCACGACCTAGTGCTTGCCAGACAGGCCCTTAGGCCACTGAGCTAAATCCCCAGCCAACTTTTGGCTGTCTTAAGAAACTGATGATGTGCTATAAGGTTTGGGTTTTTTTTGCATGTGGATAATCCAGTTGTTCCAGTATATTTGTTGAAGATACAGTCCTTTCTCCACTTACTGCTTTTGCATTTTTGTCAGAAATCAATTGTCTGTTTTGTGGGTATCTGTTTTGGGACTTCATATTGGTACCTTGGTGGTTTGTCTATCTTGGTATCACTGCTATTTTGTGATGACTGGTGTAACTTTGTGGTAAGTCATGGGATTGGGAAGGGTTGGAATTCTAATTTTGTTCCTTTATCAAGGCTGTTTAGACTATTCTGAGTCTTTTGTATTTCTACAGAAATGTAAGAATCAAAATGTAATTTTTATGAAAAATGATGTTGGCATTTTGATAAGGGAATGTGTTTTCAGATCTTTATTATTTTCTTCTATTCATTTTTGGTTTTATTCTGTCTTTTTAGTTTTTAAAGGAAATTTAGAAGGATATTTCATAACTTTTTTTCTAATAAATGTACTTGGTGTTAAAAAAACGCATCTATTCCAATTTTCTGTAGTTTTTTAAATCATGAATGGATGCTGGACTTTGTCAAACACCTTTTCTGCATCTATTGAGATGACTGCATGTTTTTTGTCCCTGGCTAATACAGTGTTTTACATTTATTAATTTGCATACATTGAACATTCCTGAATCCCTGGGGTGAACCCTACTTGATCACAGTGTATAATTTAGGTGATTTACTGCATTGTTTGCCAGTATCTTATTGAGGATTTTTGTCTGTGTTCATTAGGGAGATTGGCCTATAGTTCTCTTTTATGGTTGGTTCAGGTTTTGGTATCAGGTTGATACTTTTTTTTGGTACCAGGAGTGGAACTCATGACCTCACACTTGCCATGTAGGTATAGTGCTACTGAGCTATATCCTGGCCCTCAGGTTGATACTTGATTCCAGAAATGAATTTAGGAATATTGCTTCCCTTTTAATTTCAGTAAGTATTTTGAGAAGTAGTGGCAATAGGTCTTTTCCAAATTTCTTCTAGAGTTCAGCAGTAAATCTAATCAGGACCTGGTCTTTTCTTTGTTGGTAGGGTTTTAATTGTAACTTCAATTTCATTGACCAATACTGGTTTATTTAAAGGTTTTATATCTTTTTTGGTATTGAACTTTCAGACATCTTGTGCTTGCTAGGCAGGCACTTGTGCTGCTGGACTATATCCCTGCCCCCCCCCCCCCCCCCCGCTCTTTTTAAACAATGTGTTAGCTTTTTTTTTTTTTTCCAGTACTGGGGATCAAACTCATGACCTCGTGCTTGCAAGGCAGGCACTTATGCCACTGAGTTAAATCCCTGGCCCTTTTGCTATATATATAGAGTTTAATTTAAAAAATTTTGTCTTTTTGAGACAAGTTGTCTGTATACAAATCAGGCTGGCCATGAGCTTACTTTGTAACCCAGACTAGTCTCAAACTCACAACAATCCTCTTGCCTCATTTGTATCTTCTTGATTTGGCTTTGTATCTAGGAATCTATCCATTTGTTCTGTGTTTTCTATCCTATTAGAATTCAGGTTCTCAAAGTAGGTACTGATTTCAACAGGATCTGTTGTGATTTCACCCCTTTCATTCCTAATTGCATAGATTTGAGTCTTTTCTTTCATGTTTTTGAGAAGGGTATCTAAGGGTTGGTCAGTTTCATTTAATATTTCAAGGAACCAACTCTTTATGTTTTTTTGTTTTTTGTTTTTTGGTGGTACTGGGGATTGAACTCACACCCTCATGCTTGCCAGGCAAGAGCTTTTACCACTGAGCTAAATCCTTGGCCCCAGAACCAACTCTTTGATTCATTAAGTTTTTGAATTTCTTAGTCTCCATTGCACTCATTTCTGCTCTTTTATAATTTTCTTCTTTGTATGAGCTTTAGACTTGACTTGCCCTTCTTCTTCTAGAAGCTGGAGGTTCATTAGGTTGTCTATTTAAACTTGCTCCATCTGGGTGTGCTGGCACATGCCTGTAATCCCCTTGGGAGGCTGAGGTAGAAGAGTTGGCCTTGAGTTTGAGGCCAGCCTGGGCTACCAAGTTAGTTTAAAATCAGCCTTAGTGAAACTCTGTCTCAAAAACAAAAATAAATAAACGAAGAAATGTTTAAGCTTGCTCTGCTTTTCTGATATGGGAATTCATCATTGGAAATTTCTTTCATAGGACTGCTTTCATACCACCCTTAAGTTCCAGTATATTGTACTGGCATTATTGTTTCATTGTAGAAACTATCTAATTTCTTCTTTAATTGCATCTGTGAACCATTGGTTGTTCAGGGGGGTGTTATGTAATTTCCTTGTGTTTATGAAGTCTTTGTGGTATCTTTTGCCATTGATTTCCAATTTCATTGTACTATGGTCTGATAATATGCATAGGATAATTTCAATTCCTTTGTGTTTACTTAAACATATTCTGTGAGCTAGTGTGTGGTCTGTTTTGGAGAATGTCCCATGGGCAGCTAAGAAGAATGTGTATTCTGATGTAGGGTAGAACATTCTGCAAACGGGTATCTACAGATACTAAGTAGATACTGAGTACATTTGTTCAAAAGTTTGGTTCAGGCCGGGCGTGGTGGCTCATGCCTTTAATTCCAGCACTCAGGAGGCTGAGGCAGGAGGATTGTTGTGAGTTCGAGACCAGCGTAGGCTACAAAGTGAGCTCAGGGCCAGCCTGAACTGCACAGCGAGAACCTGTCTCAAAAAGACAAAAAAAAAAGTTTGGTTCAGGGCCGGGGATTTAGCTCAGCAGCATAAGCGCTCACCTGGCAAGCGCAAAGTTGTGAGCTTGATCCCTGGTACCAAAAAGAACAAACAAAACAAAACAAAAGTTTTTAAAAAATTAAAAAAAAAATTTTTGGTACCAGAAATCAAGCTCAGAACCTCATACATGCCAGGCAGGTGCTGTGCCACTAAGCTGTATCTCCAGCCCAGTTCCTTTTTTTTTTTTTTTAGTTGTGACAGTGGAGTACTGAGGTCCCCCATTACAACTGTATTAGTGCTTATGTGATTTTTCATGTCTGTTAATGTTTTATATACTTGGATGCACTGGTATTTGATGCATATATATTTATGATTGTTATCTCTTCCACTTGAATTGTTCTCTTTACAAGGATATAGTGACTTTGTCTCTCTTAATGATAGTGACCTTGCTTTTTTTCAGATTCCTGTCATAGAGTATTTTTTTCCCATCCTTTGACTTTTAGTCTATGAATTAAATGGTTTCTTATATGCAACATTTATTATTGGATCTTTCTTCTAGATCCATTCTGCTAGTTTTGTTTCTTTTTTTTGTTTTTTGTTTTTGGTCTGTTTCTTTTTATCGGTCCCAGGGATCGAACTCACGACTACCTGCTTGCAAGGCAGGCGCTTATGCCGCTGAGCTAAATCCCCAGCCCTAGTTTTGTTTCTTTTGATTGGTGAATTGAGACCATTAAGATTGATGGTTCTAGGGGCTGGAGATTTAGCTCAGCGGCATCAGCGCCTGCCTTGCAAGCAGGCAGTCGTGAGTTCGATCCCCGGTACCGATAAAAAGGAAGAAGACAAAAAAAAATATATATATATATTGATGGTTCTAACTCACATGTACTTGGTCATGTTATTTTCCTGTTGTTGATTCCTTTTTTTTTTTTTAACCAAGGATTGAGCTGACAACTTCGCAGTTGCCAGGCAGGCACATGTGCCTCTGAGCTAAATCCCCTGACCCTGTTGGTTCCTTTTCCCCCTTTCTGTTTAATTGCTTGTCTTGTCTGGTGGATTCATTCTGTTGGGGTTCATGGAACTGTAGTCCTCATCTTCTCTTTTTTCTTCCTATTGGAGTAAAAGTTACATATATATGTATTATTTTAAAGAGGATAAAATCAAGGAATATAAAAGAATAAAATCAATCAAAATAAACCAGAATAAGTGATACAGGACTTCCAAACCTTATGAAATCAACAATAGTTACTACAGTGCCTTTGTTGGCTTCAAAATAGCTGCAGATACCACCTTTGAACATATTAAAAATTGAACAGAATAGAAACAATAAAAACAAAACAATGAATGCAATAAAGGACATCAAAACAAGCCAGTAGTAAATACATAATGGCTTCCATAACATGTCTTGCTGTAAGTTAAATAACTGCTCATGCCATCAGAGTTAACATATAGAAAACAAAAGAAAATCAAAACCTAGGGGCTGGGGATTTAAGTCAGTGACATAAGTGCCTGCCTGGCAGGCACATGGTCATGAGTTCGATCCTCGGTACAAAAAGCAAAACAAAACAAAAACCACAAAAAACCCAACCCAGCAAAATAATGAAAATGATGATTTCTGGACGGGGATTTCTTCCCATGGGGCCTGGTTCTCTCCCTCCACCACCTGCAAATGGCATTGATTCATGGCGAGAGGCTTGGGTCTGGCTCTCCCCCAGCTAGCAGTCACCTGCCCATGTCCAAAAGTTGTATTTTTTAACTTGTTGAAAATTATAATTTAGCACACTATAGTATATATCAGGTTGTAATCATAAAAATAAAAGCAGGGTAAGAGGAAAGTTATTAACCTACTGCTGGTGTAGTATAAGCTATTTTATTTTTAATTCATTCATTAATTATTCTGTGCTGAGGATTGAACCCAGGGCTTTATATGTCTGGCAGTAGGTTCTCTGAAGAGGGAGGGCCTAGGAGTCCCCTATAACGACCCCCTGCCTCTCTCTGGGCCCTTACCCTTACTTAAGTGAAGAATTAGAAAGTGGGACTCTTAGTGAGAAATGGAAGAGTTAAGACTGGTATAGTGCAAAGCAAGTTTATTTAAAGTATGGCAAATACAGAGAAAGTAGGAGAGCTTTCTTACCAGCAGAGTGGCGCTGCAAGATAGGGGCCTCCTACCTGGGATGATCTGGTGAGTGTAAGATATGCTTGTACTTATAGGAGCAAACTGTTTTGTTGATTGGTGTGGGCTAGGCCAATCAGGGTCTTAGTCTTTGTTTCTGGGAAGAGGACAAGATGAGTTCAGAATTTTTTAAGCATATAGAAGTGTGAGTAACATTGTGAGTAGGGTACATTTTTTTCGAAGAAATGGTACATCTTAGTTACTTTTCTCATTGCTGAGACAAAATACTGACATCCAAAGTTAAAGGGGGGAAAGCTGCATTTAGCTCATAGTTTGTTGAGGTTTCAGTCCACCATAGGCTGGCTCCAAAGCAGGGTGGCTTTGCTGATGGCAGGCAGAAGGTAGCAGAGCAACAAGGGACAACCATAGCTCTTTCTGCTTCCTTTTATTTTGTTTAGGATGGGTAACACTCACACTCTTATTCTTAGTGTCCTTGAGCCTAGCATTGTACCATGAATCAATTCTAGCATCACACACTATAGATCCAGTTCTATCTGAAAAAGCCTCACTAATGACTGCATGAGGTTTTGGTGGGACATCTAGGCACAAGCCATAACAGTACATGATAAGCATGTGATGATCTTATAATCATCAGGCACAGATAAACATGGAGTCATGCTTATTTTACAGTGTTACTCATCTGGGCTTTATACTGGGTTTTTATGACCCTCTGCCCCAACAGCTTCACAAGTCTTGACTTGAGAAAGACTTTCCCAACAAAACATGCTGCCATCTACAAACAAGAATTGATAGTCATAGAGCCAGGAGTTTAGCTCAGCAGCATAGACTCTTGCCTGGCAAGCACAAGGTTGTGAGTTTGATCCTTGGTAACAAAAAAAATTTTTTTAAAGATTTGACCTGCAATCTCCCTGATGCTGGAAGACCCAGCTTTATGTGTACACCTTGTGCTGATAGTCCTTCCAGCTTTGACCTCAAACATTCCATCCAGGTTCTTTGCAACTACAATTCTCAATCCCAAACCCTCTATACTTACCCTCTCCTCCAGATATTACTATCACTCCTATTTCAGCCTGCCTGTAACTATATGGGAATTAAATCTAGGCATTCTTAGAGACTCAGGCTCCAAGTGTTTTCTCACACCCAGTTAATTAACAAGACTAAGCATGTACTGTTACAACCACGGGGCTACACCCCCTACCTCTATGCATTAATTTATTATTATTATTATTATTATTTTGAGATAGGGTTTCGCAATACAGTTCAGGCTGGCCTTGCACTCACTTTGTAGCTCAGGCTGTTCTCGAACTTGAAACGATCCTCCAGCCTCAGCCTCCCAGGTGCACATCTGGGATTACAGGCATGCACCACCACACCAGTTGCCCCTCTGCATTTGTAGTTACAGCCAATCAGTCTTATAATTTTCTCAATTAGTGGAATCCATGTCCTTTTCATCCTCACTGCCACAAGAATCCAGATCATTATCTTCTAGCGTCTGATCTTTCAGTCTAACTTCTACCTACTCAGATCATCAACTGTTACGTGGTCATTTCTAAAAACACTTATCTGCTAATGTCTCAATGGTGCAGACAAGTGCCCTGGGGCCTACAACATACATCATTTGAGAGGCTCTTTCAGAAAGATAATACAAGATGAAAGAGGCTGTGTAAATAAATGACAGGTCCTGAAATTTAAGCTTTATTAGCTTCACTGTAAATTCACCTCTGCCCACAAGACTGGTCAAATTTTTCCGTACCTTTGAATCTTAATGCGTGCCAATTTCTTCTGTAATTCTTTAATTAGCTCCTTCAGTACTGAAACGCCATCTTCCGGTACTCTGACCCCCGTAAGAAAGTGGCCTTTTCGGAGGCCCTCACATTGCTCTAAGTATCTAGAATCCAGTGCTGAACCTCTGGGTGTTGTTTCCCAGTAATTCCAGCTAACTCCAGCAGGACTAGGTTGCTAGAGCGTCAGAGACGTAATTCCCTCCTCCTTCCCCCGCCCCTTTTTCGGGCTCCTCCAACCAGCGCGCGCACGTCTGCGGAACCTGCAGGGCTTCCTATGAGGTTTCTGCCGGAATTACCCGGCGGCGCACTCCTGACATGGCTGCCCCGATAGTGAGGAGTGTTCGTGAGCTGATGAGGCTTGTGGACTTCGCGCTGGTCCCGCGGAGACATCGACATAAGAAGAAATGGGTAAGGGCTGGCCAGCGGCGTAGGTAGGAAGCTCTCCCTCCCATCACAGTTCCTCTTTCTCATCAGTAGCGTTTACCACTTCTGCTCCACTAGAACGCCTCGCCATCTTTTCTCGCGCCCCTGACAGTGTCGCTGACTTACGTCTGCAGCTCACGGTGGGTCTGCGCTTTTACTCGTCACGCTTTTCCTGAACCGTTTGCCAACTCCTGACTCCGCCCCCTTAAGTTACGTCATCGCCTGCCCCATTCTTTCCGTTAAGTCACCACCTCTTCCTGGTGCTTACCTTTCCCTTGGCACCCACTACTCCTGTCTCCCTTCCCTTTTCCTCCCTTTCCCCTTCCCTGCCCTCCCCTTTCTTTCCTTCCCCTTTTTTCCTACCCCAGTCCACCATGACTTCTCCTTTTCTCAAACTTTCAGCCCAGTTGCCTGCACCCGTTCGACAGCGTGCTAGCGATGACCCCTTCCCTCTTTCTTCAAATTGTGGAAAAGGATTCAGCCCTGCCCTCACCCTCGAACTGGGGAAAGGTTACAGTGACCACCCTGCCCATATTGTCAAGCCTTCCCCAAAGACAGGGAAAAAGTGCACTGACCTCCCTCACCCCAGAGACCCTTCATCTTGCCTCACTGGCAAGTCCCCCAGTGTACCTCGAAGGATCCCCTCCCCACCGCCACCAGCGCCTTCCTCATTCCCACAGAATTCTTTTGAACCCTGTTCTCCCATACTCCTTGGAAAGTCCTGTTGCCACGGACCTAGACTCTCTAATTCATCCCCTACAAGCCCTGGTCTTGATCGGTTAGGCATTCTGGGACCATCCCCTCCCCGTCAGCGAAGCCCTTATTGCAGTTTGGCCAGTACCCCAAGAATGCAGCGTCCTTGTCCTCCAAGTTCGCTCTTTGATCAGCACACTTACCTTTGTTACTGTAGTCCGGTGACCTTCACACCCCTCACTCAGCCCCCAGTAACCAGTCCAGTGACCTCCCCTCAGCTCATTCACATACCCTTGGAAACTGACCCCATAATTTCATCTCTCACCCTGGAGTCTGAGGGAACTTGTTCTATGATCTCACCTCCTCTTATTCGTAGGCCCCTGGGAACTGGACTTTCAGTTTCACCTCTGCTTGTTCATCGGCCCATGGGAACTAGAGCCATAGTTTCCACAACTGTTCCTCCTGGGGTATTGGAAACTGGGCCTGGGATCTCCCCTCTAGTCTCTCACTGGTCCTCAGGGAAGAATTATAATGACCCTCCCCCTCCTTCAGCATCTTCTCAACCTACTGACAGAAGTTCCCATGACAACCATAAGCCTTCAGACTCTTGTGAACCTACACCACAGCTTGATGTACCCCTTGGCAAAATTTGTGGCTCCTCACTTTCTTCTCAGGTGGGCATCTCTGGCTCTCCCAGCTCACCTCAGGAGGGTGCTTTTCATTATTCCCATATTTCTTCAGAGGCCCACATATCTGCCCCTGGGAGCCCTTATTGTGCCATCCGCTTACGCCCTGAGAATACTGGTTCTTCTTGTTCACCCCAGTTCCAGCCTCCCAAGAAACCTTGCTTTGAGTCCCTTCTTTCCTGGGGGACTGGTGGGAACTCCTACCTTCTCCTAAGCCCTGGCACCATGATTTCTGGTCCCCCCTGTCCTCCAGAGCCACCTCTTTCCCACTGTCCTTGTTCTGACCTTTATTTTCCTTCATCCCTGGGCAACCGATTTGTAGCTCCACCGCAGACAGTCCCCCAAAGAAGTTATAATGAACCTCCTCTCCCTACTCCAGTTTCTCCCCATACGAAGTCCCCCAAATCCTCAGAGGTAAGACAGCCACGTACACTTCACAAGTGTCGCTCCCTAGTCAACACTGCCCAATACACTCCTGACCTGCCCAAACCCCCTAAGGCTGGCACCTCTCCTCTGCCTCTCCACCAGCCCACTGGCCTCTCTGGTACTTCTTGTATGGAGTCATCCATCACAGCTCCTTTAGATTGCTGCACTAAAGAACTTGCCACAGGTGTTCCCTTACCCAGTAGGGTCCCTGGAGTCATCAAAACTATTTCCCCTACTTCTCTTCCTCTCTGTGTTCCTTGTGATCCTGTCTTACCCAATAGTTATGCTACGAGTAGTCCCCATGGAGCCTCCTTGGTATCCCCCTGCAATACCCATATGTGTTCTGTAGTTCCTCCCACCTCTAATCCTTGTCCACCCTCTAGTTCCCTCATTCACTCTACAAGGTCCCCTCAGTGTCATAATCAGCCTATAGTACCCCCCTGTGGTACCTATGGTGCTCCCAGGGGCCCACCCCTACTCCCTTGCAAACCTGTGATGCCTCCTTGTTCTACCCACATCTATTCTTTTATCCCTCTGAGAACACCTTTTGACCCCCAGTGTCTACCCATTGTCCCCCGAGCTCAACCCTCCCCTGATAATATACCCTGTGGCCTTCACACCTACTCTGTAGCCTCTCAAGGCCCCTGCAAAGAGCCCCCCCAGATCCCCTATTGCTGCCCTTTGCCTTCACCCAGAAGCTCTACCTGTAGCACTAATCAAAGCTGTAGTTCAGTCATTGTGAGTGAATGTCAGAGTACTGACAACCAGAGCAAGAGCAGCTCCGAAAGCAAAAGTGTGAGCCGGAGCAAGAGTTCGCATCGTAGCCGAAGTAGGAGCCAGAGCAGTAGTCCTCGCCAGGTCATAATTCAGGACCAGAGTAAGAGTCCTCGTGATGGCCGAAGTCGGAAACAGAATAAGAGTACCCGTGGTGGTAAAAGACAGGGCCAGAGCAAGAGTCCTCGCAAGAGTCGGAAACGGAGCAAGAGTCCCCAAAATAAGAAGAAATGAGAGCAGAAATTCTGAGGAGACCGAAAATCTAGGCCAAAACAAAAGTACAGTTAGTAGCAAGACTGCCAATAGTAGCAAGCATTCCAGCTGTGGCGACCAACACCAAATTGTGGACTTCATTTCTATTTTAATCTATCTTCGTACTCTTCAGGCCTAACTTATGTGCCTCACGGCTATCCCCATAGCAATCACTCTTGAAGTTCTTGATTTGGTTCATACCTCAAAGACTTTGTGAGCCCTCTTTATTCCTTATCTTACTCCGGAGGCCTGAAAGCTCTCCCCAGAACAACCTCAACCCTATAATTCTGAGCCTTATGTTGCTACTCACTGTGTAATCCTAGGTAAGTTACCCTCATCCCTCTGTCAAATAGGAAAGTTTTTGCTTTTGTTTTTTGTATTCTACTGAGCACTTTTCTTCTAGTGTTAACGTAAGCTAGTAGACACAGTTTTTGGCAAGTAGAAGGGGTGTTCAGAATCAGAGTGTCTTTTTTTTTTTTTTTTTTTTTTGCCTAAAGCTTTCCTAGGGTTTCTGTAGTCTCTTCCAGACTTCTGCAGCCCCTCCCATTAAGTCTTCTCTTGAGCGTCCATTTGCTTAAATTTTTCTCAATCCAAGCCTCCCTCCCTGCATTTCACAGTGCTTGGGGTAAAACCCAGGGCATCACTTGTGGTAGGCAAGTGCTCTAATACTGATTGACACCTCAGTCCAAGAGTTTCTTTTTTGATGACCTCCCTTCTGCCCACAACAGTTATTGTAAGAAGTCCACTTACCTTTCATAATCCTGAGATGGAAAGGCCAGCTTCTCATTACTTTTTCCCCCCATTTATTTATTTGATTGGTTTTGGTTTCTTGAGATGGGGTCTTATAGTTCAGGGTGGCCTGGAACTGCAAGAACTCACTATGTAGTCCAGGCTAGGCTCAAACTCATGGTGATCCTTCTTAGCCTGCTGAATGCTGGGATCACAGGCATGTGTGCTGCGACGCCCATCCCTCCTCTTTACTTTTCTCTACCACACTTCTGTAGTGACAGGCAGAGGCAAAATGCAAAGGCGGGAGTGGACATTTAGCTGGTTCTGAGTTTGCCCCTGAGTTCTGAGGTTTCACTGAGGTCCAAGGCAGGAGTGGGAAGATCAGTAAGCCTGCCCTTTCTCTTTCAGGCTGCCACAGAACCCAAATTCCCTGCCACTCAACTGGCTCTGCAGAATTTTGACATGACCTACAGTGTGCAGTTTGAGGATCTTTGGCCATCAATCCGAGTCAGTCTTCTCTCAGAGCAGAAGTATGGTGCACTGGTCAATAATTTTGCTGATTGGGATTGTGTGAGTGCTAGGCTGGAGCAGCTAAATGCCAAGGACTTTGTGAGTGAAGCCATCTCCCACTGGGAACTGGAAGCTCAGAGTGGCCATTCTGCAGCCCCATCCCCAGCTTACAGTCCAAACCTTCGATGCTTCACTTTTGCCAGAGGGGATGTCAGCCGCTTCCCTCCTTCCAGGTGAGATGTAGAGCCATGGCTGGGTCTGTTCTGAGTGCTTGTTGAAAGTAGACTGAAGAGACCTAGCTCCTGGCCTCTGTAATAAGAATTGTGGTTAATGCTTCTGGTGTGCTTCTGCAGACTGGGTGTTTATCTACATGCTGTACCTATGTTAAGTCATTTCTGTCAATAGACAGATGAGGTAGGTAATATTATGCTGCTCTTTTACATTTGAGGAAACTTAGGTTCAAAGAAGCTAAGGTACTTGCTTCGAGTTGTTCAGTTAGTGGTGCAGCTAGTATTTAGACCCAAGTGGTTGTCCCTAGAATCTAGGCTTTGAAGCTCAGTGTTAGTTGCAGAATGTGGGAATTCAATTTTTATTTTTGATTTTTGTTGAGACAAGGTCTCACTATGTAGTCCAGGCTGGCCCAGGCAATCCTGTTGCCTCAGCCTCTCCATTACAGGCATGAGCCACCATGGCTTGATTTTTTAATTTAATTTTTTAGTGCTGGGTTTTGAACCTAGGGCCTTCACACTGAATTCATCCCCAACCCTTTTTTTTTTTTTTTTTTTTGTCTTTTTCATTGTTTTATCGGTACCAGGGATTGAACTCACGACTGCCTGCTTGCAAGGCAGACGCTTATGCTGCTGAGCTAAATCCCCAGTCCAACCCTTTTTTTTTTGAGACAGGGTCTAGTTAAGGCTGGCCTCAAACTTTGATTCTCTTGCCTCATCCTCCTGTAGTACTGGGATTATAGATGCATACTGCTGAATTGACTTTGAAGGCTTTATTGATTCATTTGACAAATATTATCTATCAAGTGCCAGGCATTTAAGTGTCTGGGTTAGTAATATATAGATAGATCTTCATGGAGGTTCTAGTCCAATGAGGAAGACAGATATTTAAAATGATTTATGGTTACGTTAAGTTCTACAAAGGAAAAGTATAAAATGCTATGAGGTTTCATAATTACCAGGAGATTTAACCCAGTTTTTTCTTTCTTCCTTTTTTTCTTTTTTAACCTATTTTTTTCTGAGGATGCGAAGTGTGTGTGTGTGTGTGTGTGTGTGTGTGTGTGTGTGTGTGTTGTGTGTGTGTGTGTGTGTTGTGTGTTTTGAGACAGGGTCTCACTGTGTAGTTCAGGCTGACCTTGAACTTACTGTGTAGCACAGGCTGGCCTCAAACTCAGGGTGATTCTTACCTCAGCTTCTCAGGTGCTAGAATGACAGATTTGTGCCACCACACCTCACTTACTGTCTGGCTGGCTTTCTTCTTTCCTGCCTTCTCTCTCTCCCTTTTTCTTTCTGTCTTTCTCTTTTTTTTTGAGACAGAATTTCAGTATATAGTTCAGGCTGCCCTTGACCTCACTGCTGGTCTTGGACTCAAGGCAGTCCTCCTGCCTCAGCCTCCCAATTGCCCTAGATTACAGACATGGACTACCATACCCAGTGTCTGTCTGTCTGTCTGTCTTTCTTTCTTTCTTTCTTTCTTTCTTTCTTTCTTTCTATCCTTCTATCTTTCTTTCTTGTCTTTGTTTTTTTGAAATTTAAGGTAAGACCCAAACACTGAAGTAAAGCTGGTGTTATGGGACTGGAATCAGAGTAAGAGGCTATATAAATGGTAGGCTACTTAGTAGGCAGGAGCCAGATTAGGAAGGTTTGATAAATCGTATGAAATTCTATCTAGGACTTTTTCTCTGAGAATAAGAGGAAGCCTGAAAGGTTTTAAGTTAGGGAATGATTTGACCAGATTTGAATTTCTAAAATGTTACTCTGGCTGGTGTGCAAAACAGATTGTAGAAAGATAGGAATGGAAATGAGGATATAAATTAAGAGGGTTTTATGACTGTCTTGGCTATTGGCCTGAGGGAGGAATGAATGGTGAGGCCGGAAAAGTATCTAGAAGGACTGTATGTGGGAATGTTGGATGCCAGGAGTTTCCACATTGGGAGAAAGGGATTTATCTGGTGACTCTGAGTTGCTTTTTGGTAGCTGAGGGCAGAATGGCTTCAGGCCATGTGTCCTTTAGTACAAACTGCTATAGTTACTAAAATTTGTTCTAGAGAACCGCCAAAAAGGTCATTCTAAGCAAATGAAAGCTAGTAATGCACAGTGGTTATCAGCATAAACTTTGGAGTCAGGCAGACCTAGATTTGGATACTGTCTTTATCACCTGTTGGATGTGTGGCATTGTGTACTGAACCTTGGTTTCCTTATCTGAAAATAATAGTAGATAGATAATAATAGTATTATTTGGAAGATAATGATAGTGATAGCTAATAATATAGCTTATTATGTGTCAGTTACTGTTCTAAGCACTTTATTTTTTGGTGTTTGGAAACAGGATTTCACTATGTCAATAGCCCAGACTGGTCATCCTCCTACCTCAGCTTCCTGAATGTTGGGATTGCAGGTGTGTGTCACCATACCTGGCCTTTTAATTCTCATAGTAACCCTATCTTACAAGTACTCTTATTGCAGGTGGAAAAAACTAAGGTGTAGAGAAATTGAAGAATTTGTGAAAGTCACACTGATGAGTAACTGGATTGGGTTTGAGGTGTAGGCAGTTGGGCCCTGAAACCTGGGTTTACCTATTTCATTGTGCTATGGCACAGATTAAATGTAATTATGGCCCGGTGTGATAGTACATTTCTATAATAATCCTAGTACTCAGGAGGTTGAGGCAGGAGGATCACCATGAGTTTGAGGCCAGCCTCAAAGACCCTGTCTCAAAAAAAAAAAAAAAAGAAAGAAAAAGAAAAGAAATTATGTATATTAAACATATACTGTAGTGCATGAAATATAGCACTCATCAGTAGCACCTTTTGCAATTGATGGTATTCTCATCAGTTATGCTTAGGAAGCTTCCTTTAGTTGCTGTGTAGGTATAAATAGATGGTACCAAGTTTAGAGACCAGTGCTGAGGCACTGGCTTTAGGTGAAACCACACAGTAAGAACCGTGTGGTTTCTTAAGTTGCTTGAGGTGCTTGACACTGATTCCAGGGGTTTCTACTCAGGAAGGTTACCCTGAGAGTGAGGAGAGTGAGCAATGATGGGAGATGTATGGAGGTGGTTTTTCCTTTTCCCCAAACTCCCACATGTCTGATTTTTTCCACTTTTATCTTGAACTCCCTGTAAAGTCAGTGGGCTCTTAACTTCTCAAGGTTCCCAGAGATTCTGGGAACCTTCTGAAATTGTTTGTAAAATTGTACTTTTTTTTTTTTTTTCAGAAAGACTAGCTTTTAGCTGATTCTCAAAAACTGTGAGCCAAAAAAGTTTAATATGGGATAGAAGAAACTTGATGAAGGTGGCTTTCTTGGCCTACTGGTGGCATGGTAACAGCCCTGTGCCTTCCTCAGATTTCTCAGTGCTTTTGTTATTCTCCTTTGTGAGGCAGAGGCACAGATACTCTTAAGTGTGGTTTGACTTTGAAAATATCCTTGTTGGGTATTGGAGCATATGCCTATAATTGATGCACTTGGGAGGCAGAGGCAGGAGGATTGCCATGAATTTTATAAAAACAGAAGCAAAAAAAAAGAAAGAAAGAAAGAAAGAAAAAAAATTGCCATATCAAACCTAAGTCTGTTGGTGAATGCTTGAGGAACTACAACTTGGGGACTGGCTATTGTAGCTTTTGTAACTGACCATGAGTGGTGCTGTGTGTTATCACATCCTTCTCCTCCTCCTGTTAGGGTTTCTGTGTCCTTGATCTGTTCCCAATGCTGAGCTGTCTCAAGCAGTGGAAATACTGCTCATCACCAACAGGCCTTAAGACAGTTGTCCTACAACTAGGAAGTTGTTTTTTGAGTCTGTTACTGATCATTCCTCCCTTTCTTACCCACACTTCCTACCTGGTGTCTCTGTCTGTAGCTTACCTACCTTTCTGAAACTCAGGTCTCTTTAGTTGGGTCATTTTCCTTAAAAATTTTTGGTCCAGACTCCATAGCATTCATTTTAAGACCTCAGTCTGCTTTCCAGCTTCAATCTTAACACATCTTGTATTTCTGCCACACCAGATTCCTCACTACCATTCTGACAGAAGGTATGAATTTGTATGTTTCTATGCCTGGCTTTTTCTTTTTTCTTCTGCTTAGAATGTTCCTTTTCTCTTTTTACTTAATGAAGGCCTCTGTTTCCTTCCCCTTTGAATCTGTAAAGCACTTTGTATCTCATTGTGTAACCCAATATAACTGAGTTCCTACTTTGTACCAGGCACTGTCTCAGGAATTGGGAACAGAATGAGCAGAGCAGACAGAATCCCTCCTGTCACAGAGTTAATATTCTAATAGGGCAAGATAGAAAAACAAAACACACAAACATCTGTATTTAAAACATGAATAACAAGTGTTTTAAATACAAATAATACAGGGAGACATAGAAGATAATGGAAATAGGGGCTATTACTTGAAATAGAATGGTCAGGGAATGCCAGTGCTCTGATGAGGTAACTTTCTTTTTTTTTTTTTTTTTTTTTTTTTTTTTTGTAATTTTAAACTTTGGCTGTACTTATTATTTTTTTTTAATTTTATTTAATGATGAGGTAACTTTCGAGAAGAGACCTGAGAGTAGTGAGGAAGCACATAGGGATGTTTGAAGGTACAGTGTTGAGGCAGAAGGCATAGAAGTATAGGACCTGAGACAGAAATAGTAAGGTGGTGGTATAGCTAGATTGAGTTGCTATGTATGTATGTGTGTGTGTGTGTGTGTGTGTGTGTCTGTCTGTCTGTCTCTCTCTCTCTCTCTCTCTCTCTATATATATATATATATATATATATATAAATTTTAGGGGGGGTGGTACTGGGGATTGAACTCAGGGTCTGTGCACTTTTTTGTTTTTTGTTTTTTTATTTTTATTTTGCAACAGGGTCTCACTAAGTTGTCCAGGCTGGCCTTAAACTTGCAGTCCTCTTCTCTCATCCTCTCAGAGTACTGGAATTACAGACATGAGCCATAATACCTAGCTTGATCTATTTTAAAAGATTTACCCAGGACACTGTGTAGATGAATGAATGAGAGAGAGAATAATTGAGTGTGAGTCTAAGAAATTAGTTTTTTTTGCTGAGCAGAACTCAGTACCTCTGAGAGCATGGACTTGGTGGTGTGACTCCCAGTGGATGTCCTGACCTGGAATTTAACATTAAGATGGTCTTTTTTGCAGACTTGGCAGCCTGGGTGTTATGGACTACTACCTGATGGATGCTGCCTCCTTGCTACCTGTCCTGGCTCTTGGCCTTCATCCTGGGGATACTGTGCTTGACCTGTGTGCAGCCCCTGGGGGAAAGACACTAGCACTGCTTCAGACTCTCTGTTGCGGTAAGTCAGGGTGTGGATGTTTTGTACTGTTTCCTACATTTTATTTTTGTTTTTTAGAACTGAGGATCGACCGCATGACCTCATGCCCGCCAGGCAGGCTCTTGCGCTGCTGAGCTAAATCCTCGCCTGGTGTGGATGTTTTGGGCCGGGGTAGCTCTCCCCACTCATCTAGTCACATTGAGTATGGTGAACTTTCTGCTCCTAAGGTCAGAAAGGAGGAGATATTGTTAAATTGTGTGTATTTTTTATTTGCAGTTATTGCCTCTTTTTTTCTCTGTCAGCTGGTCAAGGAACATGACTAAGCAAGGCCTCTGAAGGCAGATTAAAGGAAAATTCCCAATTCATTACATGACCCTTTCATCCCACTGCCTGTGTTTGCTTTGTCTCTAAGATTAAATCTTACTTTCTTGGCCTGCAGCTAAAATAGTTAAGATCTGTTGAAGTCCCATTTACAGGTTTATATATTTCTCTTCATCAGGCTTTGTGTGCTTCAGACATACCCTGCTCCTCTCTGTTGGCTGAATAAGGCTTTATTCCTGTTATACTTTCTGAAGAATCCCTCAGCCCACCAAAGCTGGGTTGAGCTTTCTATACTTAGCTCCAAGCTGCTACCTCCAGGAAGTTTTTCCTCAAGCCAGTTCATAAATGACCTCTCTTTCTTCTGTGCTCCCAAATCAAGAACATCACCCTTGCAACTGTTAACCTGTTAGCTTTAGCTTTACCTCAGAGTTTTACTGGATATGGATCTTTCCCTCTTCAAGATTATGAATTTCTTAAATCAGACACACATGTGTAAACATTGTATTGTCTCATTGATGTGAGAAGCTGAAACATATATATATATATAAATAGTTAAGATAGTTATATTACTGATTTCTCTGAGTTCAATGAAAAGAAAGATTTGTGCTGATATTGTTCAGACAGTTGAATGCAGATGTCTTATGCTCTGGATGAATGATTTTGGGGATGACAATGTATAATATATGTACCATTGTTACCCCCTGAGTGATGTGTTTTCTTCTTCTTCTTTTTTTTCTCTTTGAAATAAAATGGATTGGAAAAAAAAAGATTATGCATTTCTAAGCTGAATGTGGTAGTACATGTCTATAATCTCAGTTTTTTGGAGGCTGAGGCAGGAGGATTCCCTGAAGTTTGTGGCCAGCTGGGCTACATAGTGAGTTCAAATTCATCCTGAACTGGATACTGAGACCCTGTCTCAAAAAAAAAAAAAAAGAAAAGAAAAGAAAAGAAAAAAAAAAAAAAAAGAAAGAAAAGAAAAAAAAGAAAAGAAAAAGATTATAAATTTCTTGGGGACAGCTCAGGTATTTTTGTTCACAATGATTGGGCATTGAACTTAGAGCAAGCACTCTACCATTGAACTACAGCCCCAGTCTCAATCCAAGGCTTATTATTTACCTCAGTTGGTGAGTCCTGGCCTTCTGCACTGCAGGTGCTGTCACTTTAGCCATCTACTGGCCAACATCTTACCTTAAAATGCTATGAAGCACACAGATTTTTTTTCCCTTTGGGAACTGAGAAGTAGCACAGAGGGCTGTGATTTTCATATTCTACCTGGAGCTAGGCTAGGTTTTACATGCCATGCATCTAAGTGAGTTGGCCTTGAATCCTTCTATTTCAGTTCTTGCAGAGTTCAAGTTAGCATCCAGCCTCATAAGCCTCATAAGCTCATGGCTGATTCAGAGAACTATCATATTTTAGTCACAGACTTCTAGAATTCCAGAGGGAGAGGAGAAAAGATGTGAATGAACACCACATGAAGGAGAGCCCAGCATGAGTGCTGGGCTATGCTGATCTGCCTAAGTGCTGTAGGATGCTTCTGATGGGAGACAGGGATGTGGTTACTTGGAATGGGAGAATTTGAGCTAAAGGAGAGAAAAGGGCAAAGGAGATAGAATTGAGTTGCTGAGTTACTGGCACCTCTTCTTCATTCCAGCTCTTCACTCACGTGCCTGACTTCCTGATTCCAGGAAGACAGGATCACAGAATTTTAATGCAAGAAGGGAACTTAAAAGAGTTTCCTTGTTCAGCCCTTCTAGTTTGTAAAGGGGAAAACAACTCTGGTGAGATTATAAAACTTAAATTTTACAAGAGCTGGAAGTAGAGCCAGAACTGGAACCTATCTTTTCTCCTTGAGCAGAGTATCTGATTTTTACATTGTTGGGTGCCAAAAACTGGGGCATTTCTAGCTGGGCATAGAGACATGCACCTGTAATCTCAGCAACTCTGGAAAGCTGAGGCAAAATGATTGTAAATTCAGAGCCAGCCCAGTCAATTTAGCAATTTAATGAGGTATTATCTCAAAATAAAAATTTAAAAAGGATGGATATATAGCTTAGTGCAAGTCTGGGTTCAGTCCTCAGTGCTGAAGACAAAAAAACAAAATAAAAATAAAATTGGAAAGAAAGAAAAGAAATTTCTTACAGAGACACTAAAACTGGTTCATGTCACATAAGGTGTATGTATACTCTCCAGTTCCTACATCTCCTGTTGCTTCTTGATTCAGACTGAGTGTCACCTGTGAGATACTTCTTGCATTCCTATCTGTTGAAAAATACAAACTGAAACTGGGTGCATGCCTTTGGGAGGCTGAGGCAGGAAAACTGCAAATTCAAGCCCAGGGACAATTTAGCAATACATTGTCTCAAAAATAAAAAGGGCTAGGATGTAGCTCAGTGCAAAGGACATGAGTTTAATCCTGAATGCTGCAAAAAAGAGAGAGCAGAATGTTTCAGGAGTAGTGGGGTTCACCAGGAGTGGTGGCTAATGCCTGTAATCACAACACTTGGAAGGCTCAGGCAGGAGAATTGCTGCAAGTTTGAAGCCAGCCAAAGCTACATAGTAGAGTTCAAGGCCATTCTGAATTACAGAGCAAGACTCTGTCTCAAAAAAAAAAAAAAAAAAAAAGAAAGAAAGAATAGTGGGTTTCTGGGTATAGTAGCCTGCATCTGTAGTCTCAGCTATTCAGGATGTTGAAACAGGAGGATCATTTGAGTCCAGAGATTTCAAGCTAACCTGGTGCTATTTTAAAAAAAAAAAAAAAAGTTGTGCATGGTGGTATACACCTGTAATTCTAGCACTTGGGAGGCAGAGACTGGAGAATCGCCTGGAGTTCAAGGCCAGCATGAATTATATACTAAGACCCTGTCTCAAAAAACCCAAAACCCAAGAAACAAAAGGGTAGAAGAGAGCATATTTTCTTAGCAATAAATACTCATATTTGGCCTCCTTTATTTGCTTAGCCTTTCTTGGCCAGCAGGTGTTGGTGGATGTGCCTTATAGGTAGCTGTCCTGACAGCCTACTCTCCAGAGAGTTGATTTGGTGCCATGTACATAATAAAAACCTTATCCATGGGGTCTGCATTGACTGGCTGTGCCTGAGAATTAATGTGAGTCTCCATCAGTACCACTGCTGGAGGGAGGGATGCTTTATTGGACTATGGCTTCTGTAATCAATCTATCTATATCTATCTTTCTTTCTATACTGAAGATTGAATTCAGGGCTTTATATGTGCTAGGCAAGTGTTCTATCACTGAGCTACATTCCCAGCCCTAATATTTTCATTTCTACAGGCAACCTTGCTGCCAATGATCTGTCCACTTCTCGGACAGGTAGACTACAGAAAGTCCTTCAAAGCTATGTGCCTCAAGATATCAGGGAAAAGAATCAAGTTCGAGTTACTTCCTGGGATGGAAGGAAGTGGGGAGAACTGGAAGGAGACACTTATGACCGAGTGAGTAATTCTTTTTTTTTTTTTCTTTTTGAGACAGGGTTTCACTGTACAGTTCAAGCTGGCTTTAAACTCACCTGGTAGCCTAGGCTGGCCTTGAACTTGCATCGATCCTCCTGTTTTAGCCTCTGAGTGCTGGGATTACAGGTGTGCCAGCATGCTCGACCCTAGTAATTCTATTTTTTTTTTTTTTTTTTTTGGTCTTTTTCCTTTTTATGGGTACCAGGGATCGAACTCACGACCGCCTGCTTGCAAGGCAGACGCTTATGCCGCTGAGCTAAATCCCCAGCCCCCGCCCTAGTAATTCTTGATTGAGGATATCCACTTTAAATTTTTGTTTTGTTTTGTTTTTTTGAGACAGGGTCTCATTGTGTAGTTTAGGCTGGCCTTGAACTCACTATATAGCCCTGGCTGGTCTCAGATATGTGGCAATTCTATCTCAGCCTCCCAAGTGCTGGAATTACAAGTGTGTGCCACCATGCCCAGCTACCCCTACTCCTCCGCTTTTTGTGTTTGTTTGTTTGTTTTGGTCTTTTTGAGACAGAGTCTCTATGCAGTTCACACTGGCTTGGGCTCACTTTGTAGCCCAGACTGGTCTCGAACTTGCAAATGATTCTCCTGCCTCAGCCTCCCAAGAGCTGAGATTACAGGAGCATGCCACCAAGCCTGGCTACTGGCCCCTTTTTTTTGGTACTGAGAATCAAACTCATGACTTTGCATTTGCCAAGCAGGCACTGTACCACTGAGTTATATCCCTAGCCTTAGCCTCTATTTTTTACTCTTCTTTATTTTTTTTCTTCATGACTCAATCTGAATATTTTATTTTCACCTAATTCACTAATCCTTTCTTAAACTCTTATCTAATATGTAATTAAATATATCTACTATATTCTTAGTTTCAATCATTGTATTTTACAGTATTAGGATTTCTGGTTCTTTTTTAAAATTTTTGTAGAAACTTTTTCATCTCACTTTTTAATATATTGTGACTTTTGAAATACTTCTTTCTGATAATTTCAGTGTTCAGTCTTTCATGAGTCTGCTTGTGCTATCATATTTTTTTGTGTATATGTGATGCTAAGGATTGAACCAAGGGCCTCATACATACTGAACAGATGTTCTACCACTGAGTGACACTTCTGTTACCAGGTAGCTCCTTTTAGAAGAGGCTTGCCAAATAAATGTTACCAGGTTTTAGATCACTAGTCTTTCCTTCTGGAGTTAAGATTTCAGGGTTTTCTCATCTCAAACAGAGAATTAAATGAGATGAGCAAAAATGCAGTGGCAAAGTTTATTAGAAAAGTAAAAGTGAAGAGTAAGGGAGAGGGCTAGGGATTTAGCTAAGCAGTATAAGCGCCTGCCTGGCAAGCACGCAGTTGTGAGTTTGATCCCTGGTACCATAAAAAAAGAGTAAGGGAGAAACTGGCCCAAGCTCTGCAAAGTGAGCTTGGGCCAAGTAGAAGAGGAAAAAGCAAGATAAAAGTACACCCTGGAGGAAGCAGGGATGACTATCCAGGAGGAAAGCCGTGGTAGCAAGCTCTTGTGGTGTCACTCCTTTATGCTGTCTGAATCTTGAGGAGACTCATGAGAACTGGTGGCAGACCTCCTACCTCAGGTTCCCAGGATCCTAGATACTGAGCTTACAGGCATGTGCCATCATGCCCAACTTCTCTTGGTGTTTTGGTTATTTGGATTTTATCTTCTGGTAAATTAGTAATTTTTTTTTTTTTTTTTGGTCTTTTTCCTTTTTATCAGTACCGGGGATCGAACTCACGACTGCCTGCTTACAAGGCAGGCGCTTATGCCGCTGAGCTAAATCCCTAGCTCCCGAATTAGTAATTTTTAATATCGAATGCCAACACTGTATAATGAATTACAAGGATAATTTGAGCCTCTAGATGCTGCTAGTTTCCTTTAAAAAGATTTTGATTTGCTTTAGTACAACACTTAACTGTAAGGCATATCATCTTTATTCAGTGTAAGCTGATTCAAGGTTGGTCTTTGTGAAGGCTGTTCACTTTCCAGTTTTCCAGCTTTCCTCTGTATCTAGGGTATTAAATTTCGGGGGCTGACTCAAAGGAGAAGGTATTTGTTTACTAGCATGCTCTTTGAAGATTTGGCTTTGGTATGGGTTTTCATTCCAGTGTCTCATTTCACATGGGAAATGCTGTTTTTTGTCCTTCTAGGCTTTTACTTAATAGGAATTAGTAAAAAACAAAACAAAGCATAAACCATTAGCTGGGCATGGTAGCACATGTCCATAATCTCAGCAGTCTAGTAGACTGAGGAAGGAGGATAGCAGATGGCAATCCAGGCTGGACAGTTTAGTGATTTAGCAAGACTCAGTCTCAAAAAAAAGTGTAGAGATGTTGCTCAGTACAAAAGGCCTAGAAGGTTCTAGGACCTTCTAGGCCTAATTTAACTTAGTCCCCAGTATTGTACTGAAAACAAAACAATGCAACCCCAGAGGCCATTAACTTTAGCTTTTTACATGCCTTCTTAGATTTATTTTCCTTTTTTTTTAATTCTCTTTTGGAGGTTTTTGTAATCTTTGAATGCTACATTTAAATTTTTCAAATACATTTTACCCAGCCTTGTAAAGTTTTGTTGTCATAACAGTTTTTAGTAAATCTAATTTACTATATATTAATAGAAAAAAAAGTATTAAATTCTTCTATGAGATGGTTTCTAGAATATCTCAATGCAAACAAACAAATGTACCAAAAAACAAAGAATATCACAGTGGTCCTTCTGTGGACATCCCCATTAATTAGTATTTCATTTTTCTTGTGAAGGACAGCCTCATCATAGTTCCATAAAGCCTGAGTAAAATATGAGGTGATCGTTTTTCTTACTCTGTATACACTGAATCTATCAAGGCAGCTGAGAACACATCAGAATGTTGAATGCTGGGTAATTTTTTAATTTAGTTAGAATTTCTGCTTAACTGAAACAGATGTTTTCCAAAGATAATTATACTTTCTGAAACAAAAAAGAATTTTTTTTTGGTATTGGGATCAAACTCACAACCTTGCACTTGCCAGGCAGGTGCTTATGCCACTGAGCTAAAGCCCCAGCACAAACTACTACTACTACTACTACTACTACTACTACTACTACTACTACTACTACTATTATTATTATTTTGTTACCAGGGATGGAACTCATGACTTCATGCTTACCAGGCAAGGCTTGAGCTGCTGAGCTAACTCTCCGGCGCTAAAAATTTTTTCTTTAGTGTTTAGGACACAGTAGGCTTTTAGTGATGCCTGAGTCACTTTATATTTCTTACTTTAAAACATTTTCCTATTAGATCTGACATTGTTTTAATTTAACTTTGAATCCAAATTTTGTTGTTTGATATTGTCTGTAAATTGAGCATTATAACATCTATGAACTGGATGTTTTCATCCAAGTAGGTAAGAATACACCCCTGAATCACTCTCAGTTGATATTCTTTAATTTTATATTTATTTATGTATTGATTTGGGCTTTTTGACTATTCACAAATATTGCTGAATATACTATTTCCCACTCATATATTGCACAGTTGTCTAAAAGGCTAAAATAAGTAGCTTTGTCAGGTTTTCTGAAATGGAAGGATGGGAAGAAGGAACACTTCAGGAACCTTCTAGGCCAAAGTTTTAAGACAGCTTATGGCTTCAGTAGGAGGAACTTTAATGCTTTACCCTTTACCTCTGAGCAGGTGCTGGTAGATGTGCCCTGTACCACAGACCGACACTCGCTCTATGAGGAAGAGAATAACATTTTTCAGCGGTCAAGGAAGAAGGAGCGACAGATGTTGCCTATGCTGCAGGTGCAGCTACTCGCGTGAGTGATAGATTTACAAAATCTCAAGGATTTGTGCCTGAGTGCGCTAGGATTCTGGGCATTTGGGAGATTGGAGGAGTCAGAAGTTTTTGCTAAGACCGTTACCCATGGAAGGGTCTTACAGCTGGAGATTTGCTGAAGGGGACATGTGATGGTCCTTCTCTGGAACATTAAAAACACTATCTGGTAGGACATATCAGGGAATCCCATAAAAATTTACTCATGCTGTTTTGCCCTCAATACCAGTGACTTGCATATTTGAAAAATAGCTATTACCAGACTCAATGGTGTATACTTGTAATCTCTGCTACTTGCAAGGCTGGGAAGGAGGATCACATAAGCCCAGAAGTTTGGAGCTGCCCTGGATTCTAGCCTGGGAAAAATAGTGAGACTGCTTCTTTAAAAAAACGGAAAGAGCCAGTCATGGTGGTGCATACCTATAATCCCATCACTTGGGAAGCTGGGGCAAGGAGGATCACTGTGAGTGTGAGGCCAGCCTGCACTACATAGAGAGACTCTGTCTCAGGGGGGAAAAAAAAGGAAAAGCTCAGCGTGGTGGTGTACTCCTATAATCCCAGCACTCGGAAGGCTGGAGCAGGAGGATTGCCACAAGTTCAAGGCTATCCTGGACTACAGTGGGAGACCCTGTCTTAAAATACAAAACAAAACAAAGAAAGAAAAAGAAAGAAGGGAGATAGGGAAAGAGGAAGAGAAAGGAAAAGAAAATGAACTACTGAGGGCTGAGGTAAAAAGTCAGAGTATCACCAGCTTTAGGGTTTATTCCGTAACTAGAGTCAGGATACAAAAGAAGCCTTCCTAGACTAGGAGAGTTCATGGAATAAGATTGGGTTGCTCTCTGCTTTGAGAATAAGTTTCAGGCAGTGTCATCATAGAAGGGACTTAAAGGGGTATCGAATTCACTTCCCCATTGTGTAGTAGACTGCCCTAGCTTTGTTTTTAACTCTTTGGTTGCTTCTACAACTGGGAAGCTCACTAGTCATTGCTTCTTTCTGTTTCTATTTTCAGGGCTGGACTTCTTGCCACCAGACCAGGAGGTCATGTTGTTTATTCCACCTGCTCACTCTCACACTTACAGAATGAGTATGTGGTGCAAGGCACCATTGAGCTTCTGGCCAACCAATACAGCATCAGGGTTCAGGTGGAAGACCTGTCTCACTTCCGAAAGCTTTTTATGGACACATTTTGTTTCTTTCAGTCCTGCCAGGTTGGCGAACTGGTATTGCCAAACCTGATGGCCAATTTTGGGCCTATGTACTTCTGCAAATTGCATAGGTTAACATAGCATTACCCTGTTCCTGAATTAGGAAGACAAAGGGTATATTCTGTTGGAGGTACCAGAAACCGAGACCATTAGCAGATAAACACTCTGGATACTGCCTCCAATTTCTTCCAGTTTTTCTGAAGACAGTTTAAGCAGTAAGAAGTAGGAGTTTGTATGTCCTGATGTCCAGTTGTGGAGCATCAGCAGGTTGCTAGCTCACTTATACTTCCACCCCATCTCCACAACTGTGCTAAAGTTTCATGCCCTTTTGAGGATTAGAAGGGGGAACCGGTGAGCAGGCCCACACTGTAAGCTGTAAACTTGGGAAGAAGCAGTTAGTCAATAAAATCGTTGAAGCTCCCTAGATCTGGGGCTATTGTTGGGAACTTCATGTCAGTCCAGGTACTGTTATAGTTCTGTTTGTTCCCAGTGGGAGCTGAAGCTCTAAGGTGCCTAACCCCAACACCTCAGCCTGGTTACAGGCGTCTGGTTATAAATCTCCTCTAATGCTTGAGGTAAGTTCCATTTAATTAGTTGACAGATCCAGCAAGCCTCCCTAGTTTCCCCATGTGGGTTATGATCTAAACTGAGGAGCAAGTGACTAAATATTTTAAGCTGATGCATAACTTCTTACTTGTTGAGAAAACTCTGCTGTGCTGAATAATTCTGGCTATTCCTTGTGCTATCAGTGGCACTGCTGTGGCTGGAGAAGCTGCTTCTGCTATAGGAATGTCATACTCTTTTTGTGGGTTCCTTCTTTGTTCCTTCATCTAGCAGCCAGCATTCCATGAGCTCCTGTAGGACAAGGAGCTAGGGAGCTGTTAGAATATTTGAGAACTCACCACCTTTTGCATTTGTACCTGGGAATCTTAGTGTTTTGTGGTACTAGAGATTCAACTAGGGCAGTTTTTGTGCTTGTTTCTAATTTTGGCCTGTCCCTTGACCCACTTCAAATCCCTCAACACTTCCCAGCATCACCGGGCTTTACTTCACACAATTTGTGTTTGAGGGTAACATTACATAATTTACTTACCATGTGATGGTTTTGTAGTTATGTTTTGGTAGCATTAGTCCAAAGAAGATAACCTTTATGGCACGGATATTACAACCTGCTTACAGTCGTTGAGTGTGGTGGCACATGTCTGTAATCCCAGAACTTGGGAGGTTGAAGCAGAAGTATCATCCCTAGTTCAAAGCCAGCCTGGACTACATAGTGAGTTCAAGGCCAGTCTGAACTATATTGCAAGACCCTGTCTCAAAAACAAAGCGAAACAAAACTGGCTGATGGTCACTGTGGATTTTGTTTTTTATTAAAATTTTTTTCCTGAAAAAACCCTGTGCAGACAGTGGTATATAATTTTAGGATTTCTGAATGTTTCTTGGCACTTCTTGCTTTTCTTATCCCTCTCCTCCTTTTTCTATTCCTTTTGTCCTTTATGCTTTTCCTGTTCTTTATTTTTATTTTTATTTTTTTTTTTACTGGAATCAAGCTTAGGACCTTGCACTTGCTAGGCAGGCACTGTGCCACTGAGCTGTATTTCTGGCCCTTTTCTGCTGATTCTTACTTGGCTCCTAAAGTATCAGTTAAGAAGATCTTTAGCTGAAGTTAAACCTTATTTTTTTCTTAGGATTTGCATTGTAGCTGAGGGCTTGGATAGTCTTCTAGACTCTAGATCAAGGGAAGGTAGGAAGACCTAGGGAGCTTTGCTGGTACTCTGAGTAGGACCCTAACCAGCCTCTATGCATATGGTTGCTTCCTGTTGTTTATTAATTATTAATTGGATTTTTTGAGACAGGTCTTGCTATGTAGTTCAGATTGGTTTTGAACTCACGTAGCCCAGGCTGGCCTCAAATTCTCAGCAATTCTCCTGCTGAGAATTCAGCCCTGAGTGTGGATTATTGCTGTGTGCATCCACCCCCCAAACCTGCCTGCTATTTATATTGTACATAGTATTTTCTAAGGCTGAGAGGACTCTGCTGTATGGGTTTCTGCCCTTAGCCTTTGGATATCCAGCCTAATGCTGATTGAATTCTAAAGAGTACTAATTGAAAAGGAAGCAATTTCCTACGCCTAGAGTTACAGTCTAATTGCAGACAGACAGACTGTGATAAAAAAAAAAGCAGATAACTACTTTGAAAAATAATTTGTCTCCTATAATTGAATGGTTACCTACTCTATATCCTGGTTATTCTAATACTAGCGATAAATCCTAGAGAAACTAATGTGTGTACACCAAGACACATGTAAACAATGTTTATAGCAGCTTTTTTCACAAAAGCAGAAAAGTCCAGAAATAATCCAAATGCTCATGAGCCACAGAATGGATGAATAAACTTGAATATTTACATAGTGGAGTATTACACAGTTGTCTAAACAAATGAACTATACTGATGCATAGTAATATGGATGAATTTCAGCAATAAAATATTAAGTGAGCCAGACATGGTGAGATGCACCTATAATCTTAGTACTTGAGAGACAGAGGTAGGAGGATCACTGTGAGTTTAAGACCTGCCTTTTTTTTGAGATAGGGACTCACTGTGTAGCCTAGACTGGCCTCAAACTTGCAGCAGTCCTCTTGCCTCAGCCTCCTGAGTTCTGGGATTATGGGCATGTACCACCATACCCAGCTATCATTGTGTTCTTTTTGTTTTGGTGGTGTTGGTTACTGGGGATTGAACTCACAACCTTGAACTTGCCAGGCAGACACTTAAGCTGCTGAGCTAAACACCTAGCCCTCACCATGTTCTTTTTGAAAGAAAACTTTTGTTATATACTGTGTAATCCATCAGTTTTATTATTGTTTTGTTTTGAGGCTACTGGAAAGTGAACTTAAGACCTTGCATTGAGCTGTATCCCTTAGCCATTTTTATTTTGAGTTAGGTTCTCACTAAATTGCCTAGGATGGACTCAAACTTGTGATCTTCCTGCCTCAGCTTCCCAGAGTAATGGAGTTTTAGGTGTCTGCCTTCATGTCTGAATTCAGTTATAAATGTACTGTTTTTTGAAGTTCTGTTTGTTTATTTTTTTGGTTAGTGCTAGAGAATAAATATCAGATTTTGTATACTCTAAGCAAGTACTCTAGCACTAAGCTACATTCCCAGCTCTGTTTAATAAGTTTTAGTAATTAATAGTGTACCTAGGATCACCATCACGATACAGAAGTTAATTCCATCTCCTTTGTGTTTCTTTGCACTTATTCCCTTCCGTTCCACATCCCAGGTAATCATTGTTTTTCTGTCACTATATTTTGCCTTTTCTAGAATTTCACGTTGTGGAAAATAAGTTGATTTACAACTGCATTGCTAAAACTTCCTATTTATCTTTGGGATACCTGAATGCCTAGTTTTTCACTTTTGGACAAAATAAGGGTATTGGGATTTATATCTCTTTAGAGTCTGACAGTCCTCTGGTAACCTCCAGGATCAATTTCCTTAATGATAGTTTGCAACTGGTGTAGTTAGTTATGAGTGTCTGGCTTGATTTCATGGTCAAGAGTAGCATGAAAACCTTCCTAGGAACTTCCGATTTGAGTTTTTCCCAAAACTAGGATTCTTCATGCAGGTCACAGTGATTGAACCAAAGGCCCCTTTGTTGTTTTTTATCCTCACAAAACCCTAGTAGATATTCCTTTTTAGACCCATTTTAATAAGGGAAGAAGCTTAGAGTACTTAGTCTTAGCTAAGTAATTTCTTTTACCCTATGGATCCAGCTGGAGGGCATCTTGGACCTTCCATTCTGGGACAGCAGTCAGATGGCCTCAACTGTGTGAATGACCTCTATCAAGACCAATCTAAATTGCTGACCCCAAAACTTTGAGCACATAAAATGGTGACTATTGTAAGATACTCAGTTTTGAGCACAAATCAGTCTAATGAAATTATTAGCATTTATCAGTAAGTACTGTAACTGACATGTTAAGGACTGGTAATGAACTAGAGGTAGAATGCATGCTCGACATACATGAGGCCTTTGGTTCCATCCCTAAAATCATCAGAGACAAGCCTCCCTAATCTGAGAGAGGTATTGATCTGTTTCTAAAGTTTGTTCTTAGGGTTGCCCCCCCCCCCCAATTTCCTCTCAGACTCCATGTCCCTTTCAGGTATAACCTGACAGATACTCTGAAGTAGGTCACATTGTCTTCTCTGTCTTGCACTCTTTTCCTTCTATTCTTGCTCAGGGAGCAAGTCTGCACCTCCACAAAGTCTTTCCAGATCCTGTAAAGCACACTGAGCTGTTCCATCCTCTATATAAATTATGAGTATAGCACATCCCATTGCTTTTTCTCCTTTACCCTATTCCCAGACTAGGAATGGTTCAGGGCAAGGCTAGTATTTATCTTTGATGCCCTAGGTCTTAAGTACCAATACGCATGCTTTATATAATCAATACATAGTTGAGTGCCTTTTATATGCTAGGTCTAATCCTAGATATTAGTGTAATCATGGGATGGCCAACCTAGAGGGCAAGATAGTTGCAAATAGATTATAGTTTTATAATTATAAATAAAAGTAATTGCAGTTAATTTCTCAAGTAGGTTGCAGCTGAGCAAAGTCCTGAGAAAAGAGTAGGGTATATGGCTGGGGAACTTTGTAACAGAAAAGTTAAAATTCAATAGTCTAATGCTCTGTTAAGGCAAGATGTGCTCACACAGTCAACCACATAGTTAGACCATTTAACTCAGCCTTGATTGACCATGTCACTGCAAACTTAGAGATAATCCAACCTGACTCAGTCTAACTGCATCCATCTGGACTGCATGCACTGTCTGACATATAAACATATTTTCAAGAATTGTGCAACCAAGACAAACTAGTCAAGGACATGCTTAGTTCCAACCACCACCTCAGCCCCAGCCCTCCCTATTTTCTCTTGCCTTATGGTAAACAACTCCTCTAACGTGCTCTGAACAAACCTGCCTGGCAACATACAATTTGATCCATCTAACCAATTATGTGATAACCCATTTTCAGCTTTTGTACTTCCTGCTTACAAAATGTGTTGAAGTTTCTGTTTCACTGTTAGTCAGAGCTAGTGATTCAAACTTGGTCCCACCAGCCCACTAGTGTAATAAATAGTTGCCTTGCAACTCCCAGTTGCAGAGGTCTTCCATTTGGTTTGATGGCAGATTTCCACAACAATTTAATCTGCCCTGGAGGAAGAATATTTTTTTGGCACCAGGGATCAAACTCATAACCTCAGGTTTGCCAGGCAGGTGCTTGTGCTACTGAGCTAAACTCTTGGCCCCTGAGGAAGAAAATTTTAAACCTGAAGATGCAGAGGAATCAAATTAGGTGGTAGAGTGAGTGTGGGGTTCTCTGACAGAGGGAACAGGTTGTATGAATGGGAAGCTCCTAAGGCAGGCATGCATTCCTGGACCTGGGCAAGGACCAGAAGACTACAACAAAGGTGGGAATGGTGAAATGCAAGGCTGGATAAGCCAACTACATAGGACCTTATAGGCTGCATAAAAAGAATGAGTATTTTATCTAGAGTAAATTGGAAGGTAGTGTGAGAGTTTTAAGCTGGAAAGCAAACTGATCAGGTTCCATGGGCCTCTCACTGGAATATGATTATCAATAGCATTTGCTGAGTGAGGAAATGAAATAGCTGCCTCAACATAAAATGCTTCTGAAGGTCAGTTCACTCCTTAAGGTCAGTCCTCACCTTAGAGAGCTGTTAAACTTAAGGATTTCAAAACATGAAGTAACATTTTAGGAGGCATATTGACAAACTTAGTTATAGCCTGAGGAGGGTGAATAGGATGGAGGGCAAACAGTGTCCCAAGAAGACAGAAGACCTGGGGAATTGGCAGTGTTATACATGAAAAGGACAGACTTAGGAAAGACAGATGCTGTTTCCAAATAGAACTATTTTTGTTGTGTTTTGAGACATGATTTTACTATGTTGTGCAGGCTGACCTTGGAATTTGCAATCCTCCTGCCTTAAAACACATTCTGAGTGTTGAGATAGAGGGCATACACTATTATGCCTGGCAAGATAGTAGAGTTTTTGAGATTGGGAGAGAAGATATGTTTTGAATGTCTGTAGGGGCAAAACTGGGGCCCGGAGAAGGCAGTTGTGAGTCAGATTGCAGGTCCATCTTTTCTTCGCACCTCACCTCACTTTTTTTTTTTTTTTTTAAAGACAGGGTTGGGGGCTGGGGATTTAGCTCAGTGGCATAAGCACCTGCCTTGCAAGCAGGCAGTCATGAGTTCGATCCCTGGTACTGATGAAAAGAAAAGAAAAAAAAAAGAAAGACAGAGTCTCAGTACTTCAGTCTCTCAGTGTAGTTCAGGCTGGCCTTAAACTCACTATGGTCTCAAACTCATGGTGACCCTCTTGCCTTAGTCTCCCAAGTGCTGGGCATGAGTCACCATGTCCAGCATAAAAATTTTTTAAAAGAGCTGCATCGTAACTCAGTGCCAAGGCCTTGTGTTTAATCCCTAGGACTGGAGGAAGAAGAGAAAGGAATATTATGAAACTTTTTGCCAGTTGCTATGGTCTCAGTGTGTTCCCCCACCTACCCAAGAGCATATGGGGAAACATAATCGCCTCAATGCAACAGTCATGGGAAATGGGGCCTAATGAGAAGCATTGGGGTTCCAGGGGCCCCACCCTTATGAATAGATCAATGCCTACTTAAAGGGTCCAAAAGATTCAAATTTGAAATCTTGCTTTCTCTCACAATAAAAACTGACTGACTGGCCAAATGTGGTTTATGCCCATAATCCCAGCACTTGGGAGGCTGGGGGAAGAGGACTGCTGTGAGTTCAAGGCCAGCCTGGGCTACAAAGTGAGTTTAAATCCAGCCTGAACTGCATAGCAAAACCCTGTCTCAAAAAGATGAGCAAAAACAAAAAAACTGACTCAAGATGCAGTAGAATATTTATTTATCTTTGGTACTGAGAATTGAACTGAGGACCTTGCACTTGTGCTGCTGAACTAAATCCCTGGCCCGTAATAGAATATTTTATAACACCTCCTACTGAGATAATAAATTAGATGATCATTTTAAGCTGAATGCGGTGACACGTGCCTATAATCTCTGCACTCTGGGAGATGGAGGCAGGAGAGTTGAGTGTTCAAGCCTAATCTGGGCAATTAAAGGATTTATGAAACCCTTATAAAAAGTGGGGTGGGATGGAGATGTAGCTCAGTGGGAAAAGGCCTGGGTTCAACTCCCACTAATACAAAGTCACCTTCAAAAGGAGACAGAGGGTTAGGAGTGTAGAGTTAGTGGCAGAGGATGTGCTTGGCATGCATGGGACCAGGATTTGCTCCCCAACACTGCAAAAAGAAAGGAGTCATAAGGTGAGAGGGTCACTGTGAGTTGAAAGCCAGCTCAAGTTACGTAGTGAGTTCAAGCCTAGGCTGAACAGCAAGACTGCCCCGTCACCCCCCAAAAGAGAAAGGAAACAATAGTGGTGTATGTCTGTAATCTCAGCACTTGGGAAGCTGAGGCAGGATGGGTCCCAAATTCAATGAAACTTGGACTGTGTAACAAAGTCAAGGCCATTCTGGACTATATAGTAAAACTCGTGAAAAAAAAAAAAAAAGACGTGTAGAGAGGAAGGGAGGGAAGAGCAAAGGAAGGGAGAGTAGATCAGAGTGTATTACACAATAAAGGTAAATATTATTGGACTTTACACACGGTAGACAAGTGTTCTACTGAGCTGTAGCCCAGTGTAGCTCAGTGTAGTGGTATACCCCTGCCCAGGAGAAAATACTACTATTTGAAGCATTTACTTCAGTGTATATATAGTGTTAGCCTTACATTCCTGTAATAAATACTGAGATAAACGAAGAAGGGGGAAGGTTTATTTTGGAGGTTTTAGTCCATAACCAGTTGGCCCATTAATTTGGACTTGTGGTGAGATATGTGGTGGAGCAGACTCTTCCAGGACTTGCAAATGAGGAAGAGGTTGTCCCCAAGGTCCTGTGTCTCCCTTCAAGAGCATGACTCCAGTGACCAAAGACTGCTCATATGCCACACATCGTAAAAGTTTTTGTTACCTCTCAAAATGCCACACTGGACACCAAGCCAACATAACATGGGCTTTGGAGAACATTCCAGATCCAAAATATAGCATGTATGTATATATATGTTTATTAGGCCTTAATTCAAAATATATTCTTATTGTGAATTGTGGTATTAATAAAAAGTATAAAAACTACTTTAAAATACATTGAATAAAACTGGGCATGATAGCACGGACCAGTTATCCCAGCACTTGGGAGGCTGAGGCAGGAGGATTGCCTAAAGTTTGAGGTCAGCCTGGGATATATAATAGGGTTTTTTTGGGGCGGGGGTGAGATAGGTTCTTGCTATGAAATTCACTCACTATGTAGCCCAGGCTGTCTTTGAATGCATTGCAATCCTGCAGTAGCCTCTCAATTGCTGGGGTTACAGATGCTGGGGTTACATATAAAACTACATAGTTTGAAACCAGTCAGCTACATAGTAAGACTTTGACTGAAGCCCAAAAAACTAATTATGGTGGTATGAAAAGAAATGAGAGCCTGTTTACTAAATATGCTGGACAGCTATTTGCATGGGTCCCAGAGGCCATTGCTGCCTAGTATTCAGCTTCTGGGTAGTACACTCCCATGAATGGGGCTGAACCTGGTGATTTGCTTCTGTGAACAGTATAGCAAGTGATAAGCTAGCACTTCTGTGATGAGGTTGAAAGACTGTCTTCTAGCTTCCTTACTGAGATTTTCTTTCTGGCAGTATGCTTGCTCTGCTGGAGCTCCTTGTAAAGATTTGAGGGGGCCTCCAGCGAACATCAAGGAATTTAGGCCCTGAGTCCCAAAACCCTCAAGGAACTGAATCATACCAGCAGCTGTGTGAGCTTGGAAAAGGGAATCTTTCTCCATTTGTACCTTGAGGTAACTAACTACAGCCCTAGTTGACATCTTTTGTATTTCATCAGTTTATTGATTCATTATTTTAAGTTGAGATGAATAAACTTAAAATTTACAAACTAAAGTTTATCAAGCAATATAAATTCTTTATCTCAAAATGTAATACTAGTGGAATATGATGGCACATGCTTGTAATCCCAGCACTCAGAAGGCTAAGGCAGGAAGAGCACCACAAGTTCAAGGCCACTTGGCCTACAAAGTGAGTTCAAGGCCAGGCTGAACTGCATAGTAAAACCCTATCTCAAAAAGGCCAAAAGATACTAATTCCATAGAAAACAATTTTTAATGCACAGACATTTGAAAAAAACTACACAAAACTGTATCAGCACCAAAAATGCAGCACAGAATTTTAAAATTTTGCAGTCTCTAGATTCCATAACAAGTGATGTTATTTTTAACATTTGGGTAGCTTCACAAAATAAAATTAACCTAAATAAATCACTTTCTTAACGCATTCTCTCAAGTCCTTTTATAGTTTGTTTTGTTTTTGTTTTTTGAGACAATCTTACTATGGTGGTCTTCCTGCCTTAGTCTCCCAACTGCTGAGATTTTAAGTGTTGCATCTGGGGCTGGGAGTTTAGCTCAGCGGCGTAAGCACCTGCCTTGCAAGCAGGCAGTCGTGAGTTCGATCCCTGGTACCGATAAAAACAAAAAAGACCAAAAAAAAAAAAAAATATATATATATATATATAAGTGTTGCATCTGGCATATACACCTCTACTCTTCAGCCTACCAGGATTCTAAACTCAGCACCAGTAACCAATTAAAGGAATGAAGTTTAAAAGGGAAGACGCTTATTTGTAGGAAAGAAAAATCAAAAGACAGTTGCCAATGGATTGTGTCCAGCTTCCTTTTATCAAGTGATAGGGATGCTTTCCCCTGGAGCTTGTCACAACCTGATGCGCTGTCTTAGGTTAGATCATAGACCCCAAGATCCTAACCTGGGCACTGTTGCCTACATGCACATTCCTAGATGGGCTTTATTTGATTTCCCCCTACTCATTTGTCCTTGTCAGGGACTATCTCTGGGCTTATAGGAGTAGGTTAGGAGCCTTACACATAAGGTCAAATTAATGATTAAGTAAGGGGATGTGTGTATATCTAGTGCAGTAATACAGTGACCCTAGAGCCCAACAGTAGAAAAAATTACACGCATAGGTGTATTTTTATATATTAAATAAATTTCATAAATAATAAGTAATGGTTTCTTTTTAATGGTTACCTTTTGTCTTCCTTGCATTTTGTTGGAGAGGTAAGGGTTGTTTGAATTAGTAAAGACACCCGGCTTCCTCCTGTTGTTTATCAGCTCTTTTCTTTATCCTTTTAATTGCCTCATCTAGCAAAGTTTTAACTCTTTCTAGTTAAGATTAGCCAGAAAGCCTAATGACATCTGTATTTTACTCTTTTTCTGCCTTCAGACTCCTTTCCCCTATATAGGGATCTGCTACCACTCATATGATGTTTTTTTGTTTTTTGTTTTTTTAGACAGGGTCTCACTATGTAGTCTAGGATTGTCTAAAACTCACTATGTAGCCCAGGCTGGCCTCAAATTCACAGTTATCTTTTAACTCTACTCCTAAGATTACAGCTATGCACCACTGTGCCCAGCTGTATTTCCCCAGCATTTGTTTTAGCTTAACAGCATGCAGACTATTTATCAATATTTCAGATTTTTCTTTTAAAAATTTAAATATAAAGAATGATTTCTAAAAATAAAATGTATAATTTGGACATGTCCTAAGCAAAAGTTTTAATCTCTTAACAATTAAAAAACAAGTTGCTGACAGTTTGTGTCAGATGTAAATCACTCCTCTATGCAGTCCTTACTCAGAGGTAGAGGGCACAGGCTTTATGAATACAAGAAACAGGGATTCCCTCAGATCTTTTTCGTTTTAGGGGATCAAATCCAGGTTCTTGTACATTCAAGCAAATGGTCTATCACTGAGCTATACCTCCAGCTCTTAACACATCTTGATTGCTGCCTAGTGAAAGACTCTAAAGCAAATAACCCTACTACACCAGGCCCAAATTCCCGTTCTACTGAAATTGTGAGATAGTAAATGGAATCTCTTGTTTTAAGCTGCTAAGTTTTGGGTAATTTGTTATATAATGACAGGGGGAAAAGTGTGCTGAGGTATTATACTCTGATGATTTTTAGTCTTTAGGAAGTAGACATTGTGGGTTTAACAACCAATAGTCTGGTTGAATAGTAGCATACTCTACCCCAGGGTGGGCTCTAACTGGTCTAACCCTATCGAGGTAAATCCATCCTGATAGCACAGTGATTGATTCATGAGATCAGAGAAAAACTCAGAACTTCTGTTCAAGGGTTGTGGGAAATAATGCTTTCTCCTGGATAAGGAGGAGGAAGCATGTGTGAAGCATGGCTGCTTGGCAGCCATGAGACTAATCAGCCAGAGGGTGAAGCTGAGGTACCCAGAGGAAGGCGAAAACCAAGATTATTGCAGAGAACCATTGCCAGTGCTCTGATCAAAGTCAGTCATTTTCATTGTGATCTTTTCCATTTTGGCCAGTTATCTTTATTATTTAAGCCATTTTGGGTTGGTTGGGTTTTTTGTTATTTAATCCTAAAAGCAAGTTAATTGATAGGGCAGTATTGGTCTATGATCCAGAATTCAATTTGCTTCAAAGAATTGAGAAGAATCATGGAGGACAGAGGGGTGCACACCTATAATCCCATCACTCAGGAAGTTGAGGCAGGTGGACTGCTGAAAGTTTGAGGCCAGCCTGTGCTAAAAGTGAATTCAAGAGCAGCCTGAAACATATAGCGTGACTCTGTTTTAGAAACCAAAAATATTGCTCTCTCCAGCTAGGTATTATAGCGCACACCTAAAATCCCAGAACTGTAGCATGCTGAAGCAGGAGTATTCCAAGTTTTTCCCCAGCTTGGAAAGTTTAGCAATTTAGCAAGACTTGGGTCAAAAATTTAAGGGTTGCAGATGTAGCAGTGTAAAGGCCCTGGGTTCAATCCCAATGTTATGGCTCCTATCTAGAGAGCACTCATAGGCTGGGCTTTTTGAAATTGGCTGAATCTAGGGTTTGTGTTTCTTCTTAGCATAGTTCTGAGTGTGGATAATGGAAAGACCCATCCCATGTGTATGTGGTACCAACCAAAGTGCTGGTAGCCTGGATGGAATAAGAGGGAAATGGAGGCTACTGCTAGTTGCCTCTTGTATGTTCTGCCATGGACTGTTTGTCCTCTGCAGTGCCCCTCTGGCATGCCACCCTGTCTTAGAGCCAGCCAACTATGTACTGAAATTTTTACAGACTGTGAACTGAAATAAGCCTTTCTTTCTTTAATTTTGGGTGCTAGGTGGCAAAGGTTCACATTGGACAAGTCATTACGTCCATCTGCATTAAACTGCAAAAAAAATAACATGTGATCAAGGTCTTACACAGGGCCAAGTTCAAGTTCTCTGGCCACCAGAAAATCCACATCTCAAAAAAGGATCTTCACCAAGTTTAATGCAGATGAGTTTGAAGGCAGGGTGACTGAGAACCTTATGCTGATGGCTGTAGATAGGGTAAAATACATCCTGAATTATGGTCTCCTGGACAAATCGGGGCCTTGCACACCTGAAGGCTTTTACTGTGCTGTTGCCTCCTTCAAATCAAGTTCATCAAATCTCCCCACCTAGAAAAAAAAATGATTGGAAATACAGTACAAATTGAGTCAGTGACCTAGATGATTTTCAGACAAGGATATAACTGACAGTATTTGCATCTTAATGGGATATTGAACCAGTGACCTCCAAGGTCTCTTGAGAACTGACACCAGCTAAAACTCATTGACTGAGGTCTTGTATGGGGTCCTAGGCATTTCACAAGATAGACAAGAGAGACACAGGTTGCCTGCAGTGCTGAGGATGGCACAGTGACCTTGGGGCTGCTGCCATATTCTGAGTCTCAGGTGTCAGCTGCTGCTGAGAAACTGTCCAGCGATGTCTAACGCTGCAGGTTGAGGGCAGCAGAAAGGAACCAAAGATGCACTGTCCCAAGCTTTTGGAGCCAGCTGTTTGGTCCTACACTGGTACCTTTCTACATCTGTCCTTCCTTTCTCTCCCTCCAACTAAGCCAGAAAAGCTTCTCGGGCGAACCTCTGCTAACTTCATTCATTTTACAACCCCACAGGGTATGTGTGTCTCTGGCTGCAGTTTACCAGGACATTGAGTTTTCTCCAATGACAAAATCAGAAGAGGTCAGCCTGATGATCTCAAGTTTTTGGGTTTTTTGTTTTTTCAATGCTGGGAATTGAATTCAGGGCTTCAGGAGTGCAGGACAAGCACTCTGTCACTGAGCTGCACTCCTATACTTGAGGAGGCTGTTTGGCCATGTCTGCCCTCTCTTTTTTTTTATTTTTTCTTTTTCCTTTTTATCGGTACCGGGGATCGAACTCACGACTGCCTGCTTACAAGGCAGGCACTTATGCCACTGAGCTAAATCCCCAGCCCCCTGCCCTTCTCTTTTAAAGGAAGACGAATCTCTCTGCTTTGGGAGACTCTGCTCTTGATATAGGGGCTTGTGGGCTCAGCACCTAACACATATAGCTTGGACCTTCTCTAGGGCTCCCTAGGGGAGTGTGCTGGCTTCCTCTAGTGTCTTTGATGACGTCTCTCTCTTTTTTTTTTTTTTGTCTTGCCTTTACTTCCAATTTAAGATTGCTTGCTTTTAATCTTTGAGGAATTTAATTTTTTTCCAATTATTTATTTTAAAAATATGTTTTTCTGTTATTCTACTTATTTATTTGTTTAGGTACTGGGAATCAAATTCATGACCTCGTGTTTGCCAGGCAAAACCGTGCCACTGAGCTATATCCCTGGCCCTTATTTGTTACTTTAATGGCAATAGTTAATACTATGCTTTGCCTGCCACTTGAAACCTGAGGCCTGTGAACACCATCTTGAGGATGAGTAAAAGTTTGCAAGGCAGTAATGTATTGCTGAGTGGGAATGGGAGAAAAATATAGAGAAACATCAGGCATTAGAGGTCAACAGAATAGTGTGTTTAAGGGCACAGAATAATACTAGAGCCTAAAATATTTAAAGAAGACTGCAAAGTGTGTCAGGGCCTTCTTTCATACTTGTGCTCATGCAAGCAGTCTCTCAGAGACTGAACAAGAGATGTATATTCCTCCAACTCTTAGAACCAGATGTGGTCATTTGCCAGAGCTGTGGGCTATGTCTCTTGGATGTCCCTGTTTGTGAAGAACATTGCCAACGCGTTGTTGCCAGCTTGGGAGGAATCCTTGGGGTCTACCACCTGCAGACTTGGCAGCTGAATATCCAGATTGTCGGTGTAACGACAGCAGAGTCATTGAAGACAGCTCCTTCAAACCTGTTTAACTTTCCTCAGGAGAGGCAGGAATCACACAGATCCCAGGGCTAAAGAGCTAGGGATTAAAGGCCAAATGAGAGACAGGAGACCTCTAGGGGTCCTTTGAGTTGTACTGAATTTCAGTGTCAGGCAACCTTGAAGGAAGGGATTCTGGGATGGGAGACAGGGATCACAGTCCCCTGAGGGGAATGCTAGGCAGGGAAGATTTATTTTAGCAGACACAGACATTGCATCTGTGTTCAACATTTTCTTTTCTGTTCAATATTTTGAATGTCAAAGAATACAAATTTGCTTTATAAAAGCCATTTGATTTTGCAAAATAATTCCTGAGATGAGTTCAGATAACATGGATTTTTAGGGCTTGATTTACACACAACCTATGAAGAATATGTTCTTTGTGAAATGTGCCATGAATGTGTGATAATATCTCAAAAGTGTTTTTTTGCATGTCTGATTTTCAGAAACTTGTTAGCCACCCACAGGATGTTTCCTGTGCTGTTTTAGATAGAGGAATTTATGGCAGGGCATAGAATCTGACTCAACACGCAATACTGATTTCAGCATATCAAAATGAAAAACATGCGGCTCTCATGATCAAAATAAAACTGTTTCTCTAATAAAATTGTCATTGCCATGGCTCATTTTTAGTCATACTATTATGTTTTTTTTTAATGATCTAGCCCTTGATACATGCCAGATTCTAGTCTAAGCATTTTATTAACATGAACTCATATTTTTTCATGGCACCCAAAGAAGTAATACAAAATATTTCCGTCTTATAGCTGAGGAAGCTAAGGAACAGAGGGTAAAATAACCCTTCCACTTCAAATAAATTGTAGAAAGAAGCAAACATAAAATTTCATGTACATGCAAAGAGAGCTTGGATTAAAACAGGATGAGGAAAATATTTAAGGTGTAGCTTGTAGCTCTCCAGACTGTTGACTGTAAACCTCAATTAACAATAGTAGAGTCTTGTCTGTGTCCATGGCAAATACAGAGGCAGTAGGGATTGAGTCTTGAGGGTACAAGTTTGACTCACAGTTGAGCTCCCCACAGGCTATGTAGTGCTGAACAAGTCACTGGTTATCTGTGGGTCTCAGTCACTCATTTGAGATATTGGTAGGTGTTAGGTGTTAGTTATTAGATCAGTTATTAGATCAGCATGATGTATTGCTTCATAATAAACCAACATTAAAATTAGTTGTTAAAACAACCATTCTTGCCAGGTGTGGTGGTGCACAGTCAAGATCAGACTGAATTACATAGTGAGACTCTGTCTCGAAAAAAGAAACAAAAACAACCATTATTCTCTCTTTCTCTCTCTCTCTCTCTCTCTCTCTCTCTCTCTCTCTCTCTCTCTCTATCTCTATCTATCTATCTATCTCTCCTCTCGACAGGGGCTTGCTACCACACATGTATCTACACTCAGATGGCTTTGCTCAGCTGGGTCTCTCATGTGGCTGAGTAGAGGTAGCTGGGTAGGTAGCCTGTAGGCCACATGGCTTGTCACCTACTGGCAACTGGCTTGGGCTTGGAAGGGTTTCAGGAGAGAGAAATAAATAAATAAGAACTCGGGGCTGGGGATTTAGCTCAGCAGCATAAGCACCTGCCTTGCAGGCTGTCGTGAATTTGATTCCCAGTAGCGATAAAAAAAAAAAAAAACTCACTAAGAGCTAGCACAGTGTTTTTCCCATTGCTCTTACTTAGTTAAAGCAAGTGATAAATGTTACAGTAGTGGAAAAATAGAATCTTTTTCTTGGGGAAGAAGCTACTGAATTACAGTACTTTGCAAAAAGCATATATCCAGGGAGTGGTGTATTGAGGTCATTTATGCAATCAATTTATCACAGGTGAACTCTCCCAAAACATATCAGGGGCTCCAGAAACTGCATCCAAAGACCTGGCAGTGTTTCCATAAATCATAAGCATCCAGGGGTGTGTGTGGTAAACACCTGTAATTCCAGTACTGTGGGAGAGTAAGGTAAAAACATCATTAAATTTGAACCTGGCCTGGGCAATTTAGTGACTTAATGAGACTTTGCTTTAAAATAAAATTTTAAACTGGGTATAGTGGTACACACCTGTAATCCTAGTACTCAGGAGGCTGAGACAAAAGAATTGTTTCAAGTTGGAGACCAGTTGGGCTACAAAGTGATCTCTAAGCCAGACTGAACTACATTCCAGACCCTGTCTCAAAAAGAATATATATATATATATATATATATATATATATATATATATATATGAGAGAGAGAGAGATTATATATATGTAATAAAATTTTTAAAAAGTGCTGGGCACCCAGAGGACTCAATTAGAAGGATCACCTCAAGTGGGAGCCTGTCTCAAAACAACAAAATATATACATATGTATACATTAACTTTGCCCAATATTGGGGTCTACCATGGCATCATCATACATTCACCCCACCCCCTCCTCTTGTCTAATGATTTCCAAGCTGGGTTGTTTAAATTCTAAGGCAGAGGATGCTATGAATTCAGCTCCCCTCTTGAATGTTTCTAATTAGAAACAATGTTGCTTAATAAGCCCTGGACTCCTACCCTCAGCCCTAAGCCAGGCATTGATTCCACCATGAGCCCCAGGAACTGACAGCATAAAGGTTGAGTAATCCTGGTGTCCTTACCCTCTTACCAGGGATCAGATGATACAGCTGGGGCCTTGAAGGCCTCAAATTTTAACCCAAGCTGGGTATGGCGGCACACTCTTCTAGTTCCAACACTCTGGAGGCTGAGGCAGGAGGGTTGTTGTGAGTTTGAGGCCAGTGTGGTCTACATAGTAAGTTCAAGTCTGACCTGCATTGCATAACAAGTTCTGCTAAAATATATATATATATATAAAATAAAAGTTTTAGCCAAGTGTGCGCAGCTCAGTGACTTAGCAAGACTGTGTCTCAAAATAAAAACTGCCAAGGATATTGCTCAGTGGGAAGGCCCTGGGTTTAATCCCTAGTGCTGAAAAAAAAAAATACATATATATATATATATATATATATATATATATAGAGAGAGAGAGAGAGAGAGAGAGAGAGTTTAAAAAGAGAAAAATATATATATATATATATATTCAAAGTTGAAGTGGTTATCAACTTATATGTTATCTTTTGTTGATATTAAAATATTAAAATTCAAAAAATAAAAAAGAGCTATGGATGTAACTCAGCAAAAAGGCCCTGGGTTCAAACCCTGGTACTGGGGAATAAAAGGTTGTAGCACCCTACAGATGGCAGAGCTTTTGAGTGTAATATCTTGTGCATATAGAGCTAGGAGTCCCTGTCTTATTCCATTTGTGCTGCTATAAACAAAATACCTGAGATTAGACCAAAGAGCATAACACTGGTTCCACAAACACATCTGTTAGTTTTCTATTGTGAACTTTGACTTAAGTGTAATAGTAAATGGCCATGTTTCTTGGTACCTTTCCCTGAGGGATACAAGAAGAAATCTTTGTGTTTACCCATTTGGTATAATACAAAGCATGATGTGTGCATGTGTGCAATAGTGTCAAATTAGGATTTTCACTGACATGATGCTTGGCTAACAGGTTTGGTGTATGTTTGCCTGAGCATCACAGAGGGTGTAATACACCCACCCTACTCTAGGATTTATGTAGGGCTTTTTTTGTACTGGGGATCAAACTCATGACCTCATACTTGCCAGCCAGGTATTTGTGCCACTGAGCCAGGCACTGTGCCAACCCTTAGGATTTGTTTTTTTAAAAGTTTTCTTTTGATTTTACTGGTAGAAATAGCCTAGTTAAGTACAATGGCACATGAAAAGCCAGATTTGCAAGTTTGGGAGGTGCTCAAAAGGGTTAGATTACTCATGCATGGATGATGAAGATGATCAGTTGTTGTAAAATGCATGTTTTCATACCAGAAGAGTGGTTTGGGTGGATGATGATGATGATGATGACTTTGATGTTGATTCTGTCTTTTTTTTTTTTTGTCTTTTTCCTTTTATTGGTACCAGGGATTGAACTCACGACTGCCTGCTTGCAAGGCAGGTGCTTATGCCGCTGAGCTAAATCCCCAGCCCCTGATGTTGGCTCTGTGAGCCAGAGTTCATGTGACAGTGACATGAAGCAAGAACTGACTGATAGAAACACAGGGAATGCAGATCCCCTTGATTCAGATAACAAATAAAACAATGTGAACACATATTTGATTAATCGAAATGTGAAATGGCCATGCTACTGAATGGAATGACTGCATGTTAGAATTAGGTCAGAAAATATAGTGAGCATGTTGGCAGGGGTAAAAGGTATTGGACAGAATGTCAGCACTGCCATTCAGTGTTAGAAGTTATAACAGATGAGGTACTATGAGATGCTGTGAAATATGCAAAGGCTGAAATGTGTACCAATAGCCATATTAAAAATGTATTTATTATAACACTTCACTAACTGAATTGAAAGCATTCATAGGTCTACTGTACTTGGCAGCGGTTTCTTATGGTGATCACAGAGTTATGGAAAAGCAGTGGATCAAAATATGGCATAAAAAATCACACCCTTGCAGATGAGAAGACTTAGTTTGCTTTTTTTATTTTTAATTTTTTTTAATATCGGTACCAGGGATTGAACTCATGACCGCACGCTTGCAAGGCAGGCGCTTATGCCGCTGAGCTAAATCCCCAGCCTAGTTTGCTTTTAATTTAGACATTTATCCTGGAATTCAGCCATTAGGTCCTTATTCATATAGTAATAAATCAAATGATGTCAACAGACTTTTCTCCCAAATTAATCAGAATGTGTCCTTTGACAATTGGCTTACCAGTTTCAAATTGATGCTCCATTTGCTAACAGAACACAAGTTGACTAGCACGGGAACTGTATGCAAGAACAAAACAGAAATGTCAAATGCAATGTTGCAATTTCAAAACAGAGATTATATAGTACAGTCTTTGGATCTCAAAAAGATTTCAATTGGTCTAGTATATGGCAAAGAAAAACAAACTGGTACCGCTGATGTCAACACTGCACCATGATGGAAATACTCATAGGGAAACCACAACAAAATGGAAGCCTGAGATGGAAAATTTCTACAGCAAAACCAAAGGCAGAGTACTTGTTGTAGATGAGTTATGTAGCAATTAAAATGTTACTTGAAACACAAAACACTGGCCAATGGTAGTGTTTTACTTGATCCTAAACATGTATGGCATAGTTTGATAGTTTACAAAGAAAATAACAAGGGCAAAATACTGTGGAGAAATTTTCTTAGAGGATTGGGACTGTAACTCATAAGAGATTATTTACAGCAGAGGAAAAACAAAATGTTTATGGCCAGAGAATTATGTAAAAAAAATTGTGGAGCACATTGGTGAACCGACAGGTGAACATGTATGTGCAGCATCCTAAAAACCTACTGTGACAACAGGAAAACCAAAAAAATGTCAGCTGTGTCCTACAAGAAAGGACAGGAAAATGAAACACACATGCCATCAGCATAAGTGATACTTGTATATGAAACATGCAATTTTCACGTATAAAGATTGCCTTGGGTGTGACAATTGAAACAAAAATTGTTTTTGTTGTATTTTTATTGTAGTTCACATAGGTTTTTATTTCTGATGTAATCTCTTAGGTTTTATAATTAAATACACAGATTATGTGAAAATGTTGGTTTATTCTAAATGTGTAATATACAGAATTTAATACTTTATTTTATTGATATTTTTATTCCTGTTATCTACACACTGTATAATATAATAAGAACATCTTGACAAAACAGCAAGACCAGTCAACTATATGTCCTAAAAAAAGGTCAGAAAAGCAAACTGCATGTGCTGTCCATATAAGCAATACGTGTCTACACAATGTGCTATTGTCATGTGTGAAGGCTGCCTTAGGTATGATAATTGAAGTAAAGATTACTTTTTTGTAGAGTGCTATTGGTATTTACAGGACTTTATTTTTGTTGTTCTTTTTTTTTTTTTTTTTTTTTTTGTCTTTTTCACTTTTTATCGGTACCAGGGATCGAACTCACTACCGCCTGCTTGCAAGGCAGGCACTTATGCCGCTGAACTAAATCCCCAGCCCCTTGTTGTTCTTTTTTAGACTTTGTATACCAAAAACTAGTCAATGTTGAAAATTTTGTTTTGTTTTGTTTTTGGTGCTGGGAATCAAACTTAGAACCTTATGCTTGCCAGGCAAGTGATGTGCCACTGAGCTAAATCCCCAGCCCCAATATTGAAAATTTTTGAAACACTCAATAAATATTACAAATGTAATTATTTTTGTAATAGTTTTTCCTGTTAAACACTCATTGTTTGATATAGTGACACTCATAAAATTAATAATTCATCAATAGAAATATTTTAAAGAATAAATGAGGGTTTGACACATCCATATTTATGGTTCTTTTATGACCAAAAAATGTGTCATGGTCTATGGGCTAGGTAATTTATCAAGAAGAGCAGATTTACTTCCTGATGTTCTAGAGACTGATGAGTCGAAGATCAAGGTGTCAACCCATTTGTTGTCTGATTACAGTTCACCGCTTTGCATGTGGCCCTTTGTTGCTATACGTGCACATGACAGAAGGAGAAAATACTATTTTTTCAGTACTGGGGATTAAATCCAGGGTCTTTTTGTTGCTTGGTTTTAGGCTACTGGATTCTCTTTGGAAGTGACTTCTGGTTCTTTCTGTCCTGAGCAAAGAATTGGTCAAGACAAAATGAATGGGAGCAACGTTTTATTATAGGTAGGAAGAGAAATAGGCTCTGAAAAGTGAGTTTGGGCCAAGTCAAAGTAGGAAAATAAGTGTAACCTACAGTGTGAGGGCAGCCCACCATGCAAGAGTGAACAAGAGGGCAAAACCTCAATGTGGACCATATTTTTTTGTATCGCCTGTGTCTTAGGGTGATGTCAGGTCAAGACCATCCTATGGAAAATCTGCTTGAGTTCTCCAGAGAAGTAAGGTGCCTGGTTTAGGGACCCGTTCTGTACAGGTATTCTGGGAATCTTGTCATGCCTATTTGGAAATCCATTTTAGCCATGCCCAATCTTCCCATTTCATTTGCACTGAACTAGATCCCGTACTCTTTCTCCCCTTCTTTTTTTGAGACAAGGTCTCTGCTGTGTAGTTTAGCCTAGCCTTGAACTCAAGTTGTAGCTCAAATTGGCCTTGAATGCCTTGACAGCAATCCTCCTGGGATTATAGGCATGCACAATCAAGCCCAGCTCCCAACCCCTTTTCACATTTTATTCTTGAGTTAGGATCTTGCCAAATCACTTAAATTGCCCAGGCTGAACTTCTTGTTTGTTTCTTCATGTGCTGTGGATTGAACCCAAGGATTATGCACATTGGGTAAGTAGTTCAAAATTGGACCTTACTTCTAGCTCTAGCACTTTTTTATATAGTGATGAATCCTGTTCATGAGGGTGGAGTCCTTATCTAATCACTTCCTCAAAAAGCCCCACCTGCTGGATGTGGTGGTGCAAGCCTGTAATCCTAACCCTACCTGCTGCTGAGGCTCATTACCATGAGTTTGAAGCCAGCCTGGAGTATAGCGAGATCCTGTCTCAAAACAAAACAAAACAAAACACAAATGAAAGCTTGGCAAGTACCTGCCTGGCAAGCATAAAGTTCCACCTTCTACTATCTGCGTAATTAGGTTTCAACATAAGGGATTTTGGAGTAAGCATACATGCAAACCACAGCAATTCCTTAAAGCAGGACCCAGTCTTCCCTTCTCTTCTTTCCCCTCCCCTTCCCTGCAGTACGCCCCCCACTCCCCAGAAGAGCTCACAGAAGGGAAAGGAAGGGGAGAAGCAGAGCAGTACTGTTCCTATCCCCTGAACAAAGACTTCAAAGCCTGCTGGACTGGAGTAGTTGTTTCTGTTCTGCATGTCCTTCTCCCCTGGGTGGCCTGGTGCCCACCTCCCAGGTAGCTCAGGAAGGCACTGCCAGTCTTCCTATGGGACAGCTGAAGACTTAGTGAAGACACATGAGCCACTGGCACAGTGAGCCTGACCCCGAGATACCTTCCTGATAACGAAGCTCAGTGGAGCCTGGACTGGGCCCCGCTGGACCTTTACAAGCACCTGCTGTTTCATTCCTGGGCTCAGCCTCAGTGGCTGCTCCCATTTCTCCTCCATGGTGCCTTCCTACAGCAGTGGAAGGTTTCGATCTCAGGCACCAAAAAACAAAACAAAAAAAGGAAGGCAGGAAGGACCCACATATAGCTCAGCAACTTAGTGGCAAAGCACCTGCCTGGCAAGTGAGAGATTGTGAGTTTGATACCCAGTACAAAAAAAAAAAAAAGAAGAAGCCAGGGTGGGGATGTAGATCAGCAGCACAAGTGCCTGCCTGGCAAGTGTAAGGGCCTGAGTTCTGATGTCTGATACCAAAACAACAACAACAAACAAACAAAAACCCAGCAGGCTGGGAGTGTGGTGGTACAGGCCTGTAATCCCAGCCCTGGGAAGGCTGAGGCAGGAGGGTCCCTGGCGAAGTTGAGGCCAGCCTATGCTACAAAGTGAGTTCAAGGCCAACCTGAACTGCATAGTGAAAGCTTGTTCATGAGTGAATGAAGCCTGCTGTTTTCCTCTGGAACTCAGTTCCTGCAGACCAAGAATACATTCTCAATTAGAAAACATAATTTGGTTCCATCTCCCCCGACTTCTACAGTATAATTTTCTCCATTCTTTCAATTTTTTCCTCCCTAGCCCTTCATTTTTCATGAAGTAACTGGTGCATTTATTTATTTATTTTATTGATAATGGGAATCAAACTCATGACCTGGTAATTGTCAGACAGGCAATGTGCTACTGAGCTATATTCCAGGCTCACACACATTTTTATTTAATTTAATTTATTTATTTAGGTACCGGGGATTGAACTCATGACCTCAAGTTTGTCAAGCAGGCACTTATGCTGCTGAGCTAAACCCCTGGCCCCTCACATTTTTAAAAACTAAATGGTAAATGATACATTTTGATGGACATCAAATGGAGAAAAAATGGGAGAAGATACATGTTCTGTGAAAACATTTTTTTTCTCCACTAGTAACTTGATCAATAAGCTCTCATTTTTTAGTCCAGTGAATTGTGCTTTTTTTTTTTTTTTTTTTTGAGACAGGGTCTCAGATGAATTCACTGTTTAATTTTTTTTTTTTTTTTTTTTTGTCGTTTTGAGACAGAGTCTCTCTTAGGCTGGTCTTGAACTTGCAACGATCCTCTTGCCTCAGCCTCCCAAGAGTGCTGGGACTATAGGCATGAGCCTTCACACCCCGCTGAATTCATTGTTTTGACAACAAAAATCATATTAAAATATTTGCATACCTTGTTCAATTGGAGTTAAGTGCTTTTTACTTAGCATTGTGTAAAAACAGTTTTTTTTTTTTTTTTTTTTTGTCTTTTTCCTTTTTTATCGGTACCGGGGATCTAACTCACGACTGTCTGCTTGCAAGGCAGGCGCTTATGCCGCTGAGCTAAATCCCCAGCCCCAATCAAAGACAGTTTTATAACTTTTCTGTGTGCAGCTGTTCCTTGTCGGGCTTTTGGGTTTGGGTAGGGATAAATTATCACTGGCTTTGGATTAGACCTGAGTTTGAATCCTCCCTCAGTCACCTGTGTGACCCAAAGAAGTTATGTAATCCTCTCACCTCAATTACTGTACCAGTTAATTGTGAATAACTTCTCACAAGACTGTTGGGAGAACAAATAAGATAAAGCACATAAAATCCTGTGAGAGAGGTCTTGTCAAGTGTAGGAGTGTGTCTGTAGTTACTGGGAAAAGTCCAGATCTCCAGTCGGGGTCAGGTAGTTTTCTTTTAGCGGGATGAAGGTTGAAATCCAGGCAGGCTCAGCACCGGGAGAGGGTAAGGTTTGAGTGGACAGCCTGTGGGAAGTGGCAGAGGAAATGGACTAGCTATGGGGAGTTTGGGTCATGAAGAGGAGTCCAGGATGAAGGCATAGCATCCAAGGCTTGGGGTAACAAAAGGTGGCAGCCCCAGAAAAACTACCAGGATCTGTCCCAGGCTGGCATGGGTAGAGGACGCCCTGCGGTGCTCCGCCAGGACTCAGTTCTGCAGGAAAGATGCTGCTTCATGTTTGCAGAAGTTAACGCGGACCGCGAGCCCGGTCTCTGGCTGCAGCGGTCCTCTTGGTCCATGTCCAGGGGGAACCTGGGCTGCTAGGTGCGTGGGGGTGAGGCCATGCTAAATCACGGCACTGGTGCTTCTGAGGGCGCCCTCGCGAAGCGGATCCCCTTCTCGGTTGGCTGCTCGGCATCGCCAGAAGGGGAAGGACTCCGGGAGTGATCTCAACCTGGAGGCCAGGCTTGACTGTGACCGACCTCCGCACGCTGCCATCCTCCAGCTCCACACTCTCCTGCCTACCGGGCTGGCGTGCGATCCGGGAGATCCAGGCCGGGTTTTGGGCGGAGCGCTGAGGCTGCGAGCACTAAAGCTGCGGGCGCGGATTCCTCGTTCGTCGCCCTCTGCCGCAGACCCCGGCGCGACATCATGGTGCTGGACGAACTGTGGACCTCGCTCTCCGGAGCCTCCGGGGCTGCCCTGGCCTGCTGCTTCGTGGCGGTGGTGGTGGCCCTCCGCTGGTCGGGTCGCCGGACAGCGCTGGGCGCGAGGGCGCGGGCGCGGCAGAGGCAGCTAGCGGGCCTGGAGACCATGGACCAGGCGGCGCGGCGCTTCCGGCTCCAGGTGACTGCAGGGTAGTGCGGGGCTTGGCCGGAGTCCCCGCGCAGGGCTTCCAGCCGTGGGGACGCGCGCAGGCAGGTGCGTGGGCAGTGCAGGTGTGTGACTAAGGCACCTCTTCCCGCGGAGCTAAACGAAGAAGTCAAAGCAGGTCGTGGAGGCCAGCGCCGCTCAAAGGGGAGCTTTGCTGAACGCCACAGCCTTACTGATTGACTGTTAGACTAGCGCTCCGTGAGGGTCAAAAGGGTGCAAGGGTTTAGGACTTGGGAACCTGGAGTGTTGGCCCAGGGCACCCGGAAAGCTTGAGTTCAGGAATCTTGGTTTTGCCTAACGATCTTAAGAGGGAGCAGGAAAGCGACCCACGTGAGTGGGTTTTATTGGTAAAGTTGGTGGAAGTCGTCCCAGCTCCTGCCTCGCGGGCTGCTGTGTCCAATCCCCCTCTGCCCCCTCGTCTCTGCACCGCTTTCCCCCAGTAGGGCGCATGTCCCTGCAGAATCTGTCAACAAGCTTTGCTTTTCTAGCTTTGTCTTCCATCAGCTCAGCTTATGTGTGTGTAGTGGTGGGTGGTGGTAGAGGTGAATCTAAATTAATTATAGCCGAGATTTCACACACATTCGGGGGGCCATGTAACTATTTTGCATTTACCCCACACCACCCCAGAAGCTAGGATGTGTGGTATTTATTTTATTTATTAAGTAAAGACATATCTGGGTTCCAGGCTCCACTTGTCAAACTGGCCAAAAAGTCCACCATCAGTCAGTGTTAGGGTTTTCTCTGTCCAGACTGGATCAGCCCAGTGTTCAGACTGGCAGCCTCCTCCTCCTGAGCCTAGGGTCCAGCACTCTCATCTTTGGCTACCTTCTGGAAGTGCTTCTCTTAGGGTTGAATCCTTGTGATGAACTTGGTTCAGACTGGAGCCTGAGTTCTTTGCCCTTGTTCTCCTGTGCAGCCAGCTGGGTTCTGCCAGCTCCCCACTCAGTGTAGCCCTCTTCATGGGAACCTGCCCAGTTTCTGCCTGCAGGGAGGAATGTGCCTAGTAAGAAGGAATCCATTTAACTGCTAGGGCTGGGTCTTCCTACATTTCATCTTTGCCTTTTTTTTTTTTTTTTCATGTCAGATGGGTAGTGTGCCGATGTCCTACAAAGTTCAAAGGAGCCACATGTCATGCATTGAGCATGAACACCCAATCATCAGGTCTATGAACCTGAGGATCCACTTCTGCCCTTTTATTATTTTTGCCTTTTTAAAAAAATGAATTTTCCAGGATAGAAATTATGGCTCTGAAATACAGGCTTGTTTACATATCTTCCCTGGAGTAGAAGGCCTCGTTTTATATACCAAAACTTGGCTCTTTTGGCAGAGAAAATTATCTTTTCTGTTTCCAGTGACTAGAAATCACAGAAAGAGGATGTCTCAGGACTTTTCATCTGTGACTGTCTTGGCCCAGCCTTGAGTACCAAAGGACACTTGGGAGACTACAGCTGTGTGTAGTACAGCTCCCTACTCCTGCAGCTAGTTGTATGCTAAGCAGCAGGCCAGCTAGATGGGGAAGGAAGCTAAGTACCTCTGGGTTATCATGAATAGTTCATCTTGTCAGACTCTGGAGTAGCTCTACAGAAAGGTGTTTCTGATGACTCTGTGGACTGTGGGAGGCATATCTGTCACGACCCTTTACCTATTTCTACCATCTTCCCCCTGAGTAAATTCTCATATCTTTTCTAGACTGAAGAGAGGGATCACTGAGACTGTTGAGGTTGGGAAAGATGTCACAGGACATGCCTTTGCATGTGTGGTCTTGTTGTACCCTGGACGCCTTTTTCATGTCATACATCCAACATAGCTGAGGCCCTCTGGTTCTCAAATGTCACTTCCTTTGGTTGGATCCACCATCTCTTGGCCTTCTCCAAGCCTACATTGCATAGTGCTCTGAAATGATTTAGTAGGTGAATTGAAAGATAATATGATTACTAGTGGGACTGTCAGATCAAATGGAGGTGATTTTTTTTTTTTTATTTGAGACAGGGACTCACTATGTAGTTGAACTCACTTGAACTCACTGTGTAACCTAGGCTGGCCTTGAGCTTGCAGTGATCCTCTCGCCTCAGTCTCCCAAGTGCTGGGATGATAGGTGTGAGCCATCATACCTGGCTTGCATATGATGTTTTGAAATAGAACAAGAGCAATAAGACAGATGGAGGACAAGAAATGTGATAGGCTTCAGGCATGGTGGCGCATGCCTGTAATCCCAGCACGGAGGCTGGAGGATCCCAAGTTTGAGACCAGTCTGAGCAACTTAGCAAGACATTGTCTCAAAATTTTAAAAAATAAAAAGGACAGGAGCTATAGCTTAGTGGTAGAGCACTCCTTGTTTCTATCCTCAGTATCCCTCCTCCCGAAAGGTAGATTGATGTAGTCAAGGGTTATAAGGAGAACAATTACGTACAGGACAGAGAACTTATTTTATGATGGTCATCCAGAGTTAAATACAGAAAGTGCAGGAAATTGGTCCACAAGACTAAAGACCTAGAAAATCCAGCTGAGGGCCTGGATCCTACAGTAATGTCTGGTGAAGACCTAGAGCCCATGACGATGCCTCCCATGACTAGTCCAACTGGAGGCCTAGAGCCCATGACTATGACTCATACAAGTCTGTTTTACGGATCTGCACTGGGAAGGCCCAAAGGTCAGTGGTGGAAGCTAGAAATTCTATGCCAGCAGAGTGAAGGATCTGTGCCAATGGGTTGAGGGTTTTACATTTGAAGCCAAGAAGTGACACTCAAAATAAGGACCAGGGCTCCACTGAAAAGTACCACAGCCATCCTCAATGACAGTAAGGTCTCGAGCTCCTCCACTGCAAATAGTCGAGTACATGTCAGGAATTCAGTGTGACAAGCTTCTTTTGAACATTAAACAGCAAACATCTTCCCCTCCAAAGCCAGGAAGCGATTCTCTAAGTAAGGACCAGAGCTCCCCCAAAGTGAACCACAGCCATTCTCAGCAACAAGGTCCTGAGCTCCTCTAATGATAATGGCCAAATTCTTATCAGGGAAGCTAGCAATGACGAGCTCTTCCAGGAGAACCAATGGCTTCAAACAACAGCAGAACTTAGGAGAACCCTCAACGCCTCACTCTTCTTCTCCATGTCTCCTTTAATGCTGGCAACAATCCTCACATGTGCTATCTACACACAGCAACATGCTGATTTAATTCAGATGGTGTTAGATTGACTACCAGTTTTTAATCCGTAACACAGGTATACTAGCTTCCTTTGAAAATTTTCTCATACAGGGTGGCCACACAGTTACTTACAGGTTATGAGTATGTGTCCCTGCATTCTCTACAAGAAATGGTTCCCTGTTCACAGATTAACCTCCTGGAGGTGCAGACTTCCTTTGGTGTCTTATGAAGGAGAGAATGGCTCAATTGCCTGATAATAGCTGAAGACAAAATAGTTGTTAGCAACAGTCTTATCAGCTGTTGAGAGGGAAGTTAAAGTATGTGCTGAGAATGGGGGTGCAGATAACTTGTAAGAACAGGAACTCTGCCTTGTGTTTAGATGGGAGGAGATAGTGAGCAGACCGCTAGTGCTAATTATCACATAATGGTGGACTCTGTTGATTTAAACTTTCGTCTCTAGTGTGTTAGGCACATTTATTTATTTAGCTATTTATTTATTTTGTCTTTTTGAGGCAGGGTCTTGCTATGTAGTTCAGGCTAGCCTTGAGCTCACTTTGTAGCCCAGGCTGGTCTCAAACTCACAACGACGTTCCTGCCTCAGCCTCCTGAGTGCTGGGAGCCACTACACGAGGTTGTGTTAGGCATTCTTAAATTTTATTTTTTATATTTTTTTGAGATGGGGTTGCACTATGTAGTTCAGGCTGGCCTTGGGCTCACTATGAAGCCCAAGTTGACCTCAAACTCACATCAATCCTCCTGCCTCAGCCCCCTAGGTGCTGGAATTACAGGTGTGTGCCACCACGACCAGCTGGACATTAAAAAAAAAAAGCAGTGAGCTTCTATTTATATAATCTGACAACCCATCTTTCACTGGGAGATGGGAGAGGCAAGATACAGTACTCTGTGTATAAGCATGATCATTTTTTTTGGACATTTTATTATTTTGAAGGTAGTAAAATACAATAGAACAAGACAGAACAAAGCCAGTTGAGACCATGTAGTGAAATTGGTACAGAACTTCATAGCAGGTTACTGGGATAATAACAATAGGTACCACAGTATATCTTGTTATCATCATCACACTATTTGTTCCTTTTTTTTTTTTTACAAAGCATATACTGTTTTATTTACACAACAATCTCTGCCCACTGTCACAGAATAATTAGGTGTTCACATTGCAACAAGAATTGACACCCAACACTTTGTAGGCCCTAGACCTTGATGTCACAGGCTGGGTCTGCCTACGCGCAAACTATGGTTGCCACGCTGAGCCTTGAGAACCTGACCACAAAGCTGGCAGTATGTCACACTGGGACACATTAGTTGTTCTTTCAATCATGTGTAGCAAAATAAAATGAAGTACAGAACATTATAGAACTTATCAAAACAGAATATTGAATAGAACAGTACCATTAATCAGAATAAAGCAAAACAGTAGTAGAAATATTTGCCTTCAAAAAGATGGTAGAAGGAAATCCCCCTTATTTGCTATATTGCATATGGTCAACCTCCCAAGAGATGCTCAGATCTCTGGTTCCCACTTGCTAAAGGGGGGCAGGGGAAGTGGGATGTTTAACTCTAACCGGTAGGCCCACTATTGCTTACTAGGGAGGCAAGCTGCTTGCTTGGTTTCTCAGCACCCTAAGTTCCAACATGGTGCGGATCTCAGGAGATGCTGGTGGTCCCCCCCACCCCACCCCGGGGCTGCTGCAGCCTGCCACACCACAGCTGCTTACCCAGCATGATCACTTTCTAAAAAAAAAAAATGCAAACAGGTATATCCATTTTGGGTTTTTCATACACAGTTATTTCCTATAAGAGTTCACTGGAAACTGTTAACTGCATTTCCTTTTTCATAGAGGGACTGTGCAGGGTGGACCAGGGGTGGTGAATGCTTACTTTGCATTTTTTATGCCCTACCTTCTAAAAAAAAAAAAAAAATCAAGGGTTATGTGGTGTTTTGGGGGTAAGGCCATGAGCTCTTTTTTTTTCTTCTCTGTAACCTGCTATATTAAAAAAAAAATAGAAAATCCAAGTCAATGCTGTATCCATTTAACAAACTCAGGAAGGGCTCCTGATGTGTGAGGGCTGAGGTACAAAGGCTGTGGTGTTTGAAGATGTTCCAGGGTGGGGCAGTGTAGGTGTAAACAGTCATGCAGGAATAAGGGCACTTTGGCCTAGAGATTCTTCTGGAAAGTGCTCTGGAGCCTGTGATGTGACAGGATTGGAAGGGGAGGACAGGGGCCAGGTTGGGCTTTACACAGTCTGGCCCCAGAAGAAAGGGCAGACCAGGGGGACAGGGCTTCAGCTAGGCAGGAGTTCGGTTCCCTGTGTGACCCACGTGGAAGGGCTGGACTTGGAGGAGGGTCTGGCCCAGAGAAGTGGCCATTTTCCAAATTCCTTGGGAGGTAGGTGAGGGAGTGGTGGTGAGGAACAGGAAGGACTACAATTTTTCACCTGAACTCTTGGATGGATGGCAGCTCTTTCACTCTTGTGAAAGTGGGGGAAGTGATGAGATCACAGAGGACTAGGGCAGGTGACAAGAGGAGCCCTGTGAGTTGCTTTGGAGCTGGCTGGAAGATGGTAAGCCCATGGCATGGGTGAGGGCTTGGAGAGAGTCAGGGCCAGGTGGAGCGCAGACTGGAACCCAAAGGAGAACAAGCCTTCCCCCAGTGTCAGAGGGAAAACAAGGTGCCTGAGGAACCCTGAGGCACTTGTGTATTTCTCTGCATCCTGCACTTTCTTGTCCTTTAGACCAAAGCTGAAATGTCCCCTCTCCAGAGAGGCCTGCCTTGGGTGTCCACTAAACTCTATTTGCTACCTCATGGTTTCCTCTCCTACTCTACCTCTTCCTTCCCCTCCCATCCCCCGCCCCCGCTTCTCTCCCTTTCTTCCCTCCTCCCTCCCTTCCCTTTCCACTCTGCCTCCTCCAGCAACAGGCCCAACTTCGGTGGAGAGGTTGGGTGATGGTTGGGTGCAGGTGGACAGCTACTGGGCAGCTTGTGCTGGGTGGGCAGAACACTGCTCTTTACCTTTATAGTCCTTAGCAAGGTGCTTCCTCTCTCTGAGTCTTGGTTTCTTTATTTGTGCAATGGGAATGCTAGTGAAATGGGATCAAAACAAGTAGTATAGCCATGTATAATGGGGATACCACTTGAGAGGCTGATGCAGGAGAATCAAGAGTTTGAGCCCAGCCCGGGCAACATAGTGACACTCTGTCCCAAACAAAACAAAACATAAAAACCAAACAAAGATAGCGTGCTCCTATAGGATGCTTAGAGCATGTAGCGGGCAGCTACAATGGGGGTTAGCTGGAATGGTTGCAGGAATCAGCCTGAGGATGGCCTTCCTAGACCTGTCCTCCAGTACCCCAGAGAGGAATTATCACTATCCAGGGATAGCAAGGGTCTTCCCAGGCTGTGTCCTGACTCTGAAGTCTGAGCTTCACATGGGTGTAGCTATCACAGATAGGGATTTGGCAGTGAGAATCTGCTTGATGCTGGGGGCTCAGAGGGGCGTGGGCCATGTCTGCAGCCAGCACATGGGGGGCTGATTTGAGTGTGCTCCCCACAGAACCCCAACCTGGACTCTGAGGCACTGTTGGCCTTGTCCCTGTCTGAACTGGTACAGAAGTTACACAGTGGGGAGCTGTCCCCAGAAGCTGCCCTCTTCACCTATGTGGGAAAGGTAAGTGGCCCAAGACTGCTGGTTCCCTTTGCTCCCTTCTCCTCCCAATCTTTGCACAGGCTGTGGAGAAAACCTGGCTTGGAGCTGAGGGCCTCAGTGCCAGGGGCTGCCAGGGAGGGAAGGAACCTGGGTGCTTTGTGAGCCAGTGGTCTCAGCTGAAAACCTGGCTCTTAGCCCAGGCTTCTTTCTCCTTCCTGCCTCTACCCCTGTCATCTTGTGTGGTTTGTTCCCATTTTCTGCCTCTCTCCAGTGCCTCCCTGACTCCATTCCCTGTCAGCCACCCTGTCCCTAACTACCATCTTCCTTCATGCCCAGCAGCAGCCTCCTGGCCAACTCCCCAGTCCTTTCCTTTTTGTAACACTGGTATCCAGTAGCACTATGGCCAAGGGCACACAGGGCATTGGGGCTTGTGGCCTGCCATACTCTGCACTGGCTTGTTCAGCTCCTTCCCAAAGGCCCTGCCCTCTGCTTGGCCCCTTGCAAAGTCGTGCTAAGTGTGGCATGAGAGGCAACCTGACTGGAAGGCGCTGCTGTCCTGCATGCTGGCCCTGTTCTGCTCCGTCTCCTCAGCACATGTGGGGTTTCTACCTTTCCTCTTTCCCTTGCCCACCATGGGCTCTGTGGATAGAGCTTTTCGTATTTGTCCCCGCCCTCCCCAAAGATTAAACTCAGGGCCTTCATGCTGAGCTATATCCCTAGCTCTCCTCCCTCCCTTCCTTCCTTTTTTTGAGACAGGGATTCTCTGAGTTGCTAAATAGCTCAGGCTTGTTCCCCCTCCCGATATATTTTATTTCAAGGATAAAAAGAAGAAGAAGAAGAAAAAAAATTCAAAACACATCAATCAGGGGGCAACAGTGCACATTGTTACACTGCACATTGTTATCCCCGAATCATTCACCCAGAGCACAAGACATCTGCATTCAACTGTCCGAACAATACCAGTACAAAACTTTCTCTTCAGCGAACTCAGAGAAATCAGTAGTATAACTATCTTAATGATTTTTATATACATATGCATATGCATATACATATGTTTTTTCTTTCACCTAGCTTGAACTTGTAATCCTTCTGCCTCATCCTCTCAGACTGTTGGGACTGCAGGCATGCTCCACCACCCCTGGTCTTACTTATCTTTGAAAGTAGTGCTGAGCACATTGCCTTTCACTCAAGAAGTGTGCAAGAAATATATGGGAAAAGAAAGGAAGGACACATCGTGTTATGCATGTGACTTTTGTGTGATGGTGGGTATGGCTGTGTCACTAACAAAGGATAGAGTCTCAGCAAATAGTCTTGCTTCTTCCCTGTCACAGTCCTGGGAAGGCTCTTGCTCTTCCTGGTTATCTGAAGAGCACATTCCAATATACACAGGCTCCTCCCTTCCTGCCTTGGGTGGCCTGGGGACAGATGTTATGCAGTCCTGATTGTGGCAGCACAATGTACTTTTTCCCCCTAGGTTCTCACAAGGGAGGATAGCTGCAGCTGGCTCTCTCACCTTTCCTTCTTGGGGCCCAGGGCTGTGACTGAAGGGCTAGATAGATACCTCAATCATTCCTTTTCAAAAGAATGCTAGGCCCCAGGAGGCTGGGTTTAGCCTCTCTATGGTTCCTGTCTCCCTCAGTGGGCAGACAGGTGGCATAGAGGAGGGTGGGAAGTGGCTAGTGTCACCTTCCTCTCAGCTCATCTCTTGGTGGGAGCATCTGAGGATAGTGTCTTTTTTTTTTTTTTTTTTAAGACAGGATCTCACGATGCAGTTTAGGCTGTCCTTGAACTCACTATGTAGCCCAAGCTGGCCACAAGCTTAACAGCGATCCTCCTGCCTCAGTCTCCCAGTATTGAGATTACAGGTGTGCACCACCATGCCCAGCCAGAGAATAGTGTCTTGCTCCTCTGAGTTCCGTGGTTGTACCCTGGTTGTAGGAACTCTTTCTTTTTCTCTTTTTCTTTTGGGATTGAGGTCAAATGACCAGAGTGAGGCAGGGGCCAAATGTCCCTAGCTAGATAGCTATGTGGTATGCTAAGAGTCCTGGCTCTGGACCATATTGCTGTTTATCCTTTCCCTGAATATACTTTAAAAAGCTAACTGTACACATTTTACTGTAGTAAGCCTCGATTTACAAAAAAGTTTCTATTCCAGGAGAACATTTGTAAGTCAGATTTATTCCTAAGTCTGACAGAGTGAGTTTTACACACCTTTGACACAAACAATGTGTATTGCTTCGTGTTTCCTAGCAGTCCCCTCCACATCACCACTGCTCTTCCTCCTGCCTCTGGACCTCCTGGGTTCTGACCAAGTGCTGTACTGCTGTGCACTACACATTGTGCAGTAAGCACACAGCAGCATAACTATGACGTTGTTTGGCAGACATGTGAGCTACTTTTGGAATTGTTCACATCTACGTCAGTTTGCAGCTGTGCAAGTTTGCCACCTCAGTGTTCATGGGTCAGTGACTTACTGTACAATGAAAAGGAAAAGAAGAAGTACAGCTTCACTCTGTGTCTATTTCCTCCTTACCAGGCCTGGGAAGTGAACAGAGAGCTCAACTGTGTAACCTCCTACCTGGCTGACTGTGAGACTCAGCTGCGCCAGGCCCCACGTCAAGGCCTGCTCTACGGTGTCCCTGTGAGCCTCAAGGAGTGCTTCAGTTACAAGGTACCTCCCATGGTGTTAGGCTCTTCTTGCCCTCCATCCCTGCTGCCAGCTCGTGTCCTGGCCTCTTAGGTCCTGCAGAGGCATTGTGAAGTCCAGAAGTGATGAGAAGGACCTGTGGGTGTGCCTGGCCTTGGCTGGTGTGACAGAGTGGGGAGTGGACCTTTCCTGACTCACCTGCCATGTTTTTCCATTGCCCTTCCTCCTTGTAGGGCCAGAACTCAACGCTGGGCTTGAGCCTGAATGAGGGGGTGCCAGCCGAGGTCGACAGCGTGGTGGTACAGGTGCTAAAGTTGCAGGGTGCCATGCCCTTTGTGCACACCAATGTCCCCCAGTCCATGATCAGGTTGAGTCTCAGCAAGGTGGAGTGGGGTGGTTGGGAGATAGGTGCCAGCATGACCCTAGCTGACCTGCCACTGCTTTTCCAGCTATGACTGCAGTAACCCCCTCTTTGGGCGGACCGTGAATCCATGGAAGTCCTCGAAGAGCCCAGGTGGCTCCTCAGGGGGTGAGGGGGCCCTCATTGCATCTGGAGGCTCACCCCTGGGTTTGGGCACTGACATTGGTGGCAGCATCCGTTTCCCTTCTGCCTTCTGTGGCGTCTGCGGCCTCAAGCCTACTGGGAACCGCCTCAGGTACGATGGGTACTGGAACTTTTGGGCCTCTTGTGGCATGATCTTGGCCTAACTTCCACCCTCTCTGGGTTCCAGGTAGGGATTTGCTGAGTAGGGTTTCACTGGGTGGAGGTGTCACCACCAGCTATGCAGGGCTCCCAGGTTCCAATGGTGGGTGCTCAGAGATGCTACCCAACTTTTGGGATGGACAGAGGGGAGCCGTTTCCTGTTTCCAACCCCTTGTGTTTCTTACCCAGCAAGAATGGCCTGAAGGGCTGTATCCATGGACAGAGCGCAGGTGAGGTGTGCGGTTCTCTCGGTGCCCTGGTTGAGGGTAGGGGTCAGCCTGGTCTGCCTCTGACCCTGACTCTCTGGGGACAGGGCCACTCTAGGCCTGAGCTCCAATCTCTTTGTCTTGTTCACACTCCTGAGCCATGGCCCAGCCCTGACTTCATCCCAGCCCAGAGCCCACTGGGTCAGGTGACCCCACTTCTCTCCCCTCCCCGTCCCTCAGTGCAGCTCTCTGTTGGCCCCATTGCTCGGGATGTGGAGAGCCTGGCCCTGTGCCTGCGGGCTCTTTTGTGTGAGGACATGTTTCGCCTGGACCCCACCGTGCCACCCCTGCCCTTCCAGGAGGAGGTGAGTGAGGGTATGGGTGGGTAAGGTGGTGACCTCCTGAACCCAAGGGTTGTGTGTAGGCCTTGGAGCCCCTACTCCTGAAAAGCGGCCCCCAGGATCTGTGGCCAAGGCCAGCTGCTGCTCCTCAGATGACCATTAGGTGGCAACCTTGGACGCATTTGGAGACCCTCATGCTTTCCACCGTATTTGCCCCTCTGTGAATAGCAGTTTTACATATGTATTCCGGTCTGTATCTCCACAAGTGGGAGGCTTCACATGGACTGAGCCATAGTTGGATCCCCAAAATATCACCAAGACAGCCCAGTGATTAGAGCTGAGCTCACTGCTTCCTGAGGTGGCCCCCGCCTCCCCTAGAGCCTCCGCAGTATCTCAGAAGGCAGGGGTGCTGTGGAGAGTACCCTTCAACATGGGCCTGGATGAGACTGGATAAGGTCATGCCTAATAGTTCAGGACTGGGGACACAGCCACTGAGGATCTTGAGATGACAGGGTCTGAGTCCTGGGTGTGTCATTTGATGGTTTCTGTTGAAGAGTTGGTGAAGACTATTCAAGAATACATGGGGGGGGGGTGGAGAAAAAGGAATACATACGGGCTGGGTATGTAGACTTGAGCTAGCTGATATGAGCTCCATTTTTTAGCAGTCTGGTGTTCCTCTCTCCTATGCAGGCCTTCTGTCCTCACCCCAGCCAGGCTGAGGGGCTGTGGGCAGGAGAGTACGTCATGGTGTTCCTTGGGGATGGAGCAGGTGGGCAGATCTGGGCAGGGTAGGCTCTCATTCTCAGTCGACAGATTCAGACTACAGGAGCCTGAACCCTTCCTGCGGGGAGGAGGAGAGACGAGGCCCTGCCTGGAGCTCTGGGAGCCACCATATCCACACCAAGGGAGGTGATGGAGAGGCTCACCCCAGGAGTCAAGATGCCTGGGGCCACTGGTTGGCTTCAGGCAAATCCCAGCCCCATTATTTAGACATCAAGCTTCAGTTTCTTCATAATGACCAGTAGAAATTTTTATGTCTGCTTTGCCCACTTCCAAGATATGAAGGTGTTTTAGGAGAGGGTCACATGTGGAAGGTGTGCAGATAATCTCCTTCCAGGGCAAATGGCGCCGAGATCCAGGCTATAGCTGAGTAGCTTGTATCATCTTTAGGAGCTCTGTGTAGGCCTTCTCTCCTGAACTTCCTCTGCTTGCCCTGCCCCTGCCCCTGCCCCTGCCCCGTGTTTGTCTCCAGGTTTACACAAGCTCCCAGCCCCTGCGTGTGGGATACTATGAGACTGACAACTATACCAGGCCCAGCCCGGCCATGAAGCGGGCCCTGCTGGAGACCAAGCAGAGGCTTGAAGCGGCTGGTCACACGGTATGGCTGCAGGACCGAGTGCTGCCCGTCTCCTCCCCTCCAGGAGACCTTCCTGGTATCTGTGGCCACTCTCTCCCAGGCTTTCTGGCTCTGATTGTTTTGTCATTGGTGATCAGAACTGTGGCCCTGTGGGACCAATGTACAGAGGGCTGACCCAGAGGCTGGGGCTAGTGGTGGATGGAGAACTCAACACATGTGTAGTACATTTTTGGGGGACCTCACTGACTATGAACAATAGTGAGAAGCTGTCCAGAGATTCCCAGGCCCCTGACCTACTGGGCCAATGGTTCATGCTTATCTGAGGCAACCTTATATGTCATGGCTCCAGACTTCTCTCACAAGGGCCATTTTCTAGGGTGTTTTCATGGCTTTCATGAGGATAGCTACATGGGCCAGGTGGACCAGGCTGCCAGGTGGTGTGTGGGCCATGGGAACAAGCTGCATTCAGGCCAGAACCTTACCATCCCTCCATCCCTGCAGCTTATTCCCTTCCTGCCAAGTGACATACCCTATGCTCTGGAGACACTGTGTGCAGGTGGGCTGTTCAGTGATGGTGGCCACAGCTTCCTCCAGAACTTGTGAGTGCTCCCAAGCTTGGGCTGTATGGTGGGACCAGGAAAATGAATATACCCAGGGAGAGCAGTTGGGCCTTGTGACCCCCAGGACAGGCTCAGCCACATTCAAAGAAGACTTGAGCTTTCTGGGCAGGGACCTTGCTTTCCTTCCAGTTGTACATGTTGAGCCTGGAGCTATCTTGCCAGGGAGACTGAAGAGGCACCAGCCCAAGGGCGCCTAACTGTGCCTCTGTAGCCTGTTCTGAGTTTTTTTTGTCTTTTTCATTTTTATCGGTACCAGGGATCGAACTCATGACTGCCTGCTTGCAAGGCAGGCGCTTATGCCGCTGAGCTAAATCCTCAGCCCCTCTGAGCTGGTTTTTTGTGACTGTGCCTCTGTAGCCTGTTCTGAGCTGTTTTTTTTGTGGCATAGGAAGTGGGCAGGGGAATTCCTTGTGGTCTGGGAAATGTCAGAAGCAAGGGTAAGATCAAGGCAGGTGGATTTGGAGTATGGACAGCAGGCTATAACTGTAGGCTCTGTCTGGCCTGAGCCAAGTCTTTCTTTTTAAGTAGTACTTCAGTTTTTATTTCTGTAAAATGTGTGGGTTGTACCAGACTCTCTTTAAGGGATTTGGCAGAGCTAATGTTTAGAGAAGATGGTTCTCCTTAGCTGTTTTCAGACATTACTGGGGTAGAGGATGGACCTGTGAAGGTGGCTGCTGGTGATGGGCTGCCTGATCAGTGTTCCTCAGGCCATAGACTTCGTTACGGGGATGCCTGGACCTGTAGTCTTGCTCAGTCAAGGAATCAGTGTATCCTCCACCTCTACCCCCAATAGCTGAGTCTGGTACATGCTTCAGCAGAGGATGCTACCTCTCACCTTGGCCCTGGCGTTGAGCCCTGGGATTAGGCACCTCAGACCTGTCTGTAAGATCTCGAGCCAGATCAGAGACAGGCTTCATGTGTAGCTGCCCTAGAATGCTCCATGGGAGCCTGCAGGCTGGCATCAGTTTCGATGGGCACAGGCCCTCAGTCTGGTGAGAGATGTTTCCCTCGGCCCCTAAAACTCTGAGATCTATTGGAGGTGGGGAGCCTGAGTCTCCTGCCTTAGGGACTCTGGTGGGTGTGCAGTGTCCTGAAAAATTGGCAAGAAAAAAAGCCTGTGTTGGAAAATGGAAGGTGAAGGGTTGGAGGCCAGTAGTCACTGAGATCTGGTGAGGAGTGAGTTACAGGGTCACCGAGCAGAGAACAGGTTGAAGCTGATGGGAAGCTAGGAGGGACCAAGGACAGGACCCCCAAGACTCCCTTTTGTTTTCTAGCAAAGGTGATTTTGTAGACCCCTGCCTGGGAGACCTGACCTTAATTCTGAAACTACCCAGCTGGCTTAAAGGACTTCTGGCCTTCCTGCTGAAGCCTCTGGTAAGAACACACGAGTACAAGGGGCTAAGGGAGCCTCTGGGCCCCCCATCCTGTGATACCCCAGCTCCTGGCTATTCCCTGCTTCACTTCGGCCTCTCCATTTGGACAGGCTTAGGCTCCTCTCCTCTCCACCCCTCTTCCTGACTACTGATCTGCATCTTCATCAACCTGCTTGCCCAAAGAGGTGACTTGGGTGGTCAGCTTGTGACCCCATGCTGAGTCACTGATCTTGTGTCTGTTCTGGTGCAGTTCCCGCGGCTGGCAGCCTTTCTCAGCAGCATGAGGCCTCGGTGAGGATTCTTCCACTGCCTAGATGCCTGCCCTGTCTTTGTCTTACCTGCTCTGAGTCTAGGTGATTTCAGACAGCCAAAGTCCCTGGTGGAGGTGGAAGTGGCTCAGGTTGGGGCCCTCAGGTGGCACCTTGAAGTTGCCTGAGTGGGGTCCAGGCCCAGCTGTAGAGTAGGGGAACAGGAGGGGTGCAGTGGAGGGGAGACAGTCTGGCTGGGCTGGAGGGAAACACTAGGAAGGAATTTTCCCAGGCTTGGTGGTACCCGGGTATGCTGGGCACTGGGTGACACATTGAAATACATTTTGAGTTCTGAACTGAACTGAGCTGCACCAGTCTTATCTACCCTTCAGTGGGCAAACTGGAGAGGCAGGGCGTAAAGCATCTCACCTCCACACAGACACTCTGCACTTGTTCCTCCTTTTACCTGCAGGCGTTAGGAACCCCTGACAGCCTTAGCCTTTCCTTGGTCCTGAGGATAGTGAGGAATCAGGCCTGGTTTAGTGTGAGCTCCGCTGTGGAGTCACTAATAATCCAGTTTAAATTCTTGTGAAGCCTGGTGTGTCTCATCTGGTCTTTGAACTTTTCATCTGGCTTTGAGCTTCTGCCCTCTTAGAGATCCCTAGAGTGGAGGGCTACGGAGGAGCAAGACCTAGAAGTATTGAGAGTGGCTGTGGCTGTAGTGGCTGGTGACTTTATTCCCTCTTCCCAGGTCAGCTGGAAAACTCTGGGAGCTACAGCACAAAATTGAGGTAAGGCCTCGAGGCTCCTGCACTTGAGTAGGGGGTGAGGGAGGGAAGCTGTTCAGAGTAGCTGTCAACAGGGTCTTCTGGCCAGTGCCACTGCTGCTCTGCTGGAGTGACCTGTCAGTCTGCCTTGCCCTTCCCAGGACCCTGCTCTCTGATGCTCATTTCCACAGTGCTTATCATGGGAAGTTGAGTTAGGATGGGGCTCCTGTCCTGGGTGCTTCTTGGCTCCATGGGGCTATGCATGGCCATGCAGAGTGTAGTTCCACTTTGGCAGGGAGACCAGTGACTGCAGTTTGGGTGGAAGGTGGGGCAATGATGCCCTTCTCAGTGCTTCCTGCCTGCCCAGAGACCCTCCTTCTCCTCATGGCTCAGCTCTGCTGCAGTAGCAGGTGGTAGGACCAGAGCCCATCCGGCCACTGTCCCTGCCATGAGTCCTGGACAGGCCAGGTTGAGTGAGTGCCTCCTTTGTTTCACTGGTGTCCCCTCAGGAGTACCAGAAATCTGTGATTGCTGAGTGGAGAGCGCTGAACCTGGATGTGCTACTGACCCCGATGCTGGGCCCGGCTCTGGACCTGAATGCTGCAGGAAGGGCCACAGGTGAGGCCTGTTTTCCAGCTTACTCTCATTCTGGGGTCCCTTGCCCTTGAGAGCATATAGTCTGGCTGGCTGTGGAAAGAGGAGTCATGGGGATTACCCTGATACACAGTGAGACCCCTGTCATATACACTACAAGTCAGAGACCTCAAGTTACAGAGTCTGTAGTTTTGAAGGGTGGTATTTGAACCTAGTTGGGATTTAGATGAACCAAGAAGATAGGAACAACATTCCAGAAACTATATGGGTAAAGGCCCAGGGCAAGCATCAGAGGAATTTTGCTGGGTTCTTTGGGTTTGTCACTCAAGCCTTAGCCCTGGAGAAGGTCTTTTCCTGCTGGGGAAAGACCATTTTATAGAGTGAGTGACTGAGGCCCAGCATGGACACCGAGCACTGTGACCACTAAGACCTGCTTTAGCCTTTGTGGCATGTTTCAGGGGCCATCAGCTACACCGTCCTTTATAACTGCCTGGATTTCCCTGCGGGAGTGGTGCCTGTCACCACGGTGACCACTGAGGATGAGGCCCAGATGGAACATTACAGGGGCTACTTTGGGGATATCTGGGACACGGTATTACAGAAGGTAAGGCCTGCCCATCCCTCCCCCTGCTACCTGCTGCCCCCCAGCTGGTGTCCTCAGCACTCAGCATCCTCAGCAGCCTTTCTGAAATCAGTACAACATCCAGCTCCACTTGCCACTCTCCTCCTCAATGAGGCACTCCCTTCCTGGACCCTGGGTGTGCCCCACTCCCAATGACCATGTCTCCTGCAGGCCCTGAAGAACAGTGTGGGGCTGCCCGTGGCCGTGCAATGTGTGGCTCTGCCCTGGCAGGAAGAGCTGTGTCTGCGGTTCATGCGGGAGGTGGAGCAGCTGATGACCCCTGAGAAGCGGCCATCCTGAGGGCTGCCAGCCACTTGGCTCCAAAGGCCCCAGCAGAACATACCCTGTAACCCAGCCCAATGGGGCACATGGCCACCCTGTGAGGAAATACTCAGCATGGGGCCGAGGCTTCTGTGTCCCCTTCCCTGAGCCCCTGCCAAAGACTCCCCAAGTCTGGATCTTGTTTCCCTCTCTGGTCTCCTTTCCATCCTGACCCCCATCCTACCCCCACACTTATGGCAACCAGCAGGGCCAAGACTACCAATAAGTCAAAAAATGTTTCCTCGCTGAGGGCTGCTGGGACTGGAGCCTATTGAAAGCAGGGCTGGCTTGATCTTCCAGAGCCAGGTGTCAGTCACGTCACCCTTCTGCCCCCAAGCCCCCCAAGTCTCCATTACCCTTAGGAGGGACACGTACAGTGTCTCCAGCACTTTATTCCAGCCCCTCCTCTCTTGCTTGGACTCACTCAGGGTTTGCTAGATACTGACCTTGGTTTCTCCTCCTCTGTTCTCTGCCCTTCCTGCTCCTCTGCCACTCAGTACTTGAAGGCCTGGGCCAGACCCTTCTTTCTCCAGGAGGCTTTCTGTGTTGCTTCTGGGCCCTGGAAGGTGTGAGCTCTTTCCTGCCAGGCTCCCCTATATGGGGCATCTGTGGCAGGTGTCTCCCTAACCAGCTCTCCTAAATGGTGGGGACCACATAGCTATGTCTTTGTGTCCTGTGGCCAGCACAGGGCAACAGGGTGGGCACCTGAGTTGGGCTGTAGGGAATTGAATGGACACCGGCCTTGAGCCAGTGCTCTTGGGCCAAGGAGCCCACAGGCCTGGGGTTGGTGGTCAGTGATCTGGGGAGAGTGTTCAGTTGCAGGGTCAGCTGAAGCCTGCCTTGTTCTGTTAGTCCAGAAAGTTTTTCATGCCAAGGAACAGGGAATGAGGGCATTCCTGGGAGGAAGTACTGTATGTCCAAGACCAGGGTGAGCTTGGATGAGCAGGGATGTTGAATGGGTACAGAGGAAACAGAGGTGTAAATAAGCCAGGTCAGCAACTCGAATTCTGTCTCAAAGGCAATGGCTTGTGAAGGGCCATATAGGCTCAGTGAGGGGAGCAGACAGAGTAAGAGTGCTGCTGCTGACTGCTGATCTGGGAGAGGGGAGAGGGCTGGAGAGACTGCCTGAGGATGGGTACTTGGGGTACAGGTAAGCTGTTTCATCTCAGAGTCTCGGTCCTGCTCTGGCTGCCTGCTCATGTCTCTTACTGGGCTGAGTTGCCTGGCAGGGGGAGCATAGTTTGTGGGGGACTGAGCACCTTCCACAGAATTCCCCATCTGCCGGCCCCAGCCTAACTCTTTTGTGGTCTGGAGAAGGCTGAGAGTCTGATCACTCATGGTAGGGCAGGTACTGGCCCACACCTGGCCTATTTTACATTTTCTTCCAACCAAATTGCCTTTCCAAGGCTTTCTTCTCCACCCTGATTTCCCTGTTCCTCGGTGCCTTTCCTCCCAGCTTACTGCCCACTGGAGTCCATGCCCCTACCAAACTGCCCTATCTGGAGGACCCACACCTTGGGGGTGGCTGACTCAAGGGCCCAACCTGCATTGAGACACCTAGATTGAGATAAGTAGGTTCTTGCCACACTTTGCCTTGGTTCCTCCTAACTTGACAACTGCCTTATAATAGCTGTTGTAATTTTCTCTCATTGTCCCATAAAACCATCTGTCACCTGTGCCAGCTTCCTGTTTCTCCCACCCATTTCTCTTTCAGTGACTGGTAGACTTGTCCTTTCAGACCCAAGGTGGGGATGCCATTCCTTTATTCTTTCGCTGCTGGTTCTTGATTTCAGCCTTCCAGACCCCTAGTCTGGCTACATCCAGCCCTGTGCTTAGTGGGGCTGGAGACGGAAGCCTGGCTGCCATCCTTGAGAGGGAATTGACATACACAACTGCTCCCTAGTGACTGATAAGATTTTTGTCGTGATAAGAAAGACAAAGCAGGGGCTGGGGATTTAGCTCAGCGGCATAAGCACCTGCCTTGCAAGCAGGCAGTCGTGAGTTCGATCCCTGGTACCGATAAAAATGAAAAAGACAAAAAAAAAAAAAAAAAAAAAAAAAAGCAGAAAAGAGGCCTTTATTGTGGGCACAGGAGGGCTACAGAAGAGAAGCAAGCACTCTTGGAACAAAGTAGAAGTGCTTTTATCAGGTCTGGCTGGAGGAGGAGTTTGGGAGTTGGGTAACATGACATAGCAACAACTGATTTGAAGCCACACATGTATGCACAAAAACAGGAAACATTAACTGGGGGCTGGGGTAGGGCACTTGGGTGGTTGTAGAGTCTTGGGATTGGAGAGGGCTCAGCACCTATGCAAAAAAGGAGCAGGGGGTTTATTTCTGGAACTAGAAGAACGTAGAAGTTACTCTTGGAGTAACTCTTGCTTCTCTGGGCCTGGTACCAAGTTGGGTGGATGTCATGTTAGAGATAGCTAAGCCTCAGGCTGGCAGAATCTATCAATAACCTGGGCCAGGTCAAGGGGGCACAAGGATGGGGCCCCTTGCAGCTGAGGGAAGAGAAGGGGTCACAGAGGCACAAAGCTATCCACTGTGGTACATGTCCACCATCATGCTTTCGTCCCAGCTACCCGCCTTTCATCCAGGTAGAGTGGTAACTTCCTAGCCCTCGGCCTCCCTGCTTCCATGTTTGCCAGCCCTCAGTCCCTTCAAGAGTGATCCTTCAGGAGTCAGTCATAGTTGAATCACTCTGCTGAAGACCTCCCACTGGAATAGAATCCAGTCTCCTCGTGGGACACAGCTCCTGTCCACCTCTTCAGTCTCCTCTTGTAGGTTTCTTCCTCTCATCTACTGTGCTCTGGCCACACAAGCACTTTGGTTTCTTGGTCATCTGGAGCTGGTCTCTGCTTCAGAGTTTTTGTGTTAGCTGTTCCTCTGTGTCACCTTCCCTCACACCAGCTGTCACTTTCTAACATGTTACCCTTTGTACATTTTCTTTAAAAATAGAATTCTTTCTATCTAAAATCATTTATGTGTTTTTGTCTCCTCTACTAAAGCAACCATACTTTTTCTTGTTTATGACTGTATTCTTGGCATGAATGATATGTGGAAGGTGCTTAGTTACTTCTGTGAAATTAAGAAAGCATCTAGTAGGGGGGCCAGGCACTGTGTTGGGTCCTGAGCTACAGTGATGGATGACACAGGCTTGGTTTCTGTCTTCTTGGAGCTTACATTCTAGAGGATATTTCTAGCGTGAAGGCAGGTGGGTGTGTTAACAAAGACTCTTGAATATTTAATGCATGGAGAGATAAGGTAACTTTTCATTAGAAGAGGAAGAAAGGGATCTAGATCATCTTACTGAGTACCTACAGTGAGCCATGTACCTTCTGGGCCCTCGGAGCTAACATGTCATTTAATCATCCCATTAACCCTTTAGTAGGTATTTTGCCCCCATTTTACAGAAAGACTATGTGCTGTGCTTGAGGTCCCATGGCAGGAAGTGGGGAATTGGAACTGAAACCTGGGTCAGCCTTTGTTAGTGCCTCACGTCATGTCCAGCCCCTTCTGATGTCGCACGACATGGAGACACAGCAAGCACATCGCCAGGGGAAGGAGTGCCTGAGTCAACTCTTCCCTTCTGATCACCTGTCTTCTGGACTCAAAACCTTCGAGGTCACAAGGTTGTCACCTGTTTCCAAGGTCTTTTCCCTTCTCACCATGTCCACTGTCACAGCTCCTTGTGTGCCTTGCCTGCTTCCGCTGTGGTTGTGTCTGTCTACTCTTCATGTAGGGCAGTGAGGGGGCCTTTTTAAGTGCAAATATGAATACACTTAATGTCTTTAATATCCATTGACTCCTGGCTCCAGCCTCCAAGGCCACACTTGGCCTTTGAGTGATGCTGAGCATCTAGCGTGTTTCCCACCTCCCTGCCCTTGGACCCTGCACTAGCTGTGCTGGACACTGCCCCTCATCACCTCTCACCTGCCCACTCACCCCTGACCACAACTCTGCCAGACAGTGTTGCAAGCGCTGCCTTGTGCTTCTGTCTATGTCTGAAGCAGAGGTGGTGTAACTGTAAGATCTGGTAATCTGTTTGATTGTGGAGCTGGTAACCCCCTGTGTCATTTGAAAATTGGGCATTACTATTTTTTATACATGAGGAACTGAAGCCCAGTTGTTGATTTGTCCAGGGCCAATCAGTAAGGGGTACAGAGAAAATATGAAACCCACATGTCCCACTCCAAGCCACACAAACTTTTCTCATTTGTACAAGAAGCATTGAACATGCTATAGGTATAGCAGATATGCTGAGGGTAGAAGTGACACCTACCTGCTCCTCTGAACATATCACACACTTCAGACACGAACACATAGTCAGTTCATGTGCTTCCCAGTAAGATGTTTTTGGTCCATGTTTCTCTAGCAGCTGGCCTTGGGTGGACTCCCCCAGCCCTCCTGCCTGTGAGTTAGGAGTGGTGGTCCCGGCCTCCTTAGACAGATAACACTATGCAGGGTCAGGGCTTTGCAGTTGGCTGTGTAAGCCCAGCGCCCCATATGGTGCCTGGTACTCAGTGGATATACAGTGGAGCCTCATTGAGACAGGAGGAATGGAGGACTTGTTATCAGTGAGCCCATTTTGCCACCTCCATATTACTTCCTCATTTCATCCTCAGTGGGCGATTTCCCAGTCAGTCTCTGATTCCCTCAGCCTACGTTTATCTTATCTACTACCATATTTTTGATTATTGCCCATAAGGACAAATAATCATCAATGTATATTCAGCCTAGAGCTTTTTCCTGGTCTGTATATCTTTACCCACCCAGGACAAGAGCTGCCTACTCAGTCTACAGTCCTTCTTCCACTCCCTTACCCATCCAGTAACTATACTGAATTCCTCTGAACAATATGCACAGGGTGGCCAATCAGAAATAGTCCATGCTTGGCCCAGTGTGGTGGTATACACCTGTAATCCCAGCATTCAGGAGGCTGAGGCAGAAGGATTGCCTCAAGTTTAAGGCTAGTCTAAGGCCTGCCTGAACTACATAGCCAGACCTTGTCAAAAACAAAACAAAACAAAAAACAACTTTCATTCTATCAGTAAATGCATAATTACACAAAAATGTGTTAGGAGGATTGCAATGAAGCAGAAGTCCTGAATATTATGGGACTGAACCAAGTGGAACTTGATCTGGCTTCAATTGTGTGTGTGAAGCATGCCTCAGAGAATGCTTCCTGGAAGAGGGGACATTTGAGAAGCACATGGGCCAAAGATTAGCACATTTCAAGAGGGCTCAGGCTGACGGCTTCCGACATGATTGATATAACCAAGATCTGGGCAGGAACTAGATGAGTTGGGTGGAGGAGGGAGAGGAAGGCAAGGAGTACACTCAGGAAGTGTGGAGAACTTGAGAACATGTCTCGATGGGGCAGTGGCTGTGGTGGATGTAAACCTGAGAATCCTTTCTTACACCCTAAGATCTGACTTGGCATATTGGATGCTGTTAGGAAGGAGCCCACAGAGAAGTACAGAGGACACAGATAAAAGAAGGAATGAAGGACTCCATCACCACCACTCCTTCCTGAAGAATTATCATGGAGCCCCAGCCATGTGCCAAACACTTTGTAAAAGGCTCACAAGGTCCTTGGTCCTTGTTTTTGTGAAACATTTTTTCTAAGGTGGAAAACACACTTTCCCCTTAAGGGTGGTGAAATGTCCAGTGGAGTAATATGTTTTTTGTTTGTTTGGCTGGTTTTTTTGTTTTATTTTTTGAGACGGGGTCTCATTTTAGAAGTTAGGCTGGCCCTGAACTCACTAAGTAGCCCAGGGTGGCCTTAAACTCATGGTGAGCATTCTGCCTCAGCCTCCTGAGTGCTGGGATTCAAGGCATGCTCCACCATGCCTGGTTCAGAGAGGTACTATGGTAACAGAGTAGCAACCCAAGCTCAGCTGAGATGTCAAGCTCTGGGTGTCACAGGATGTGGTGCAGGTGCCACATGGCCAGGAAGCTGAGGGTGTTGGGACAGCCTGTGTTCAGTGTGTTCACTTCCACCTACGCGCAGCCTCCTCCCCACTGGAAGGTAATCCACCTGGGGGGAGGCGGGAGCCCCAGGACGAGAGCTGCCTACTCCGTCCACATGTCCTCATGTGTTGTCCCCTGGGTGAATAGAGACTGGTCCCTAAATCCCCCCCGGAATATCCACTCTGGGGAGAGCAAGGCCTGTTCAGCTACCTCCCTGGGTCTGCTTAGGGGGAGTACAAAGCGGTGAAAGCAACAGGAAACTACAGAACAACCCCATCCGGAAATTTTGAGGATCAAACTAGGGCACTTAGAGGGGCATTAAGTGAAGAACGTGATGTCAGAGCCTTGTCACCTGCCCCCTTTGTCCTCTGCAAGGGTTGGGACACTCTTCAGTCTTGTCTCTGTCAATACTTCCTCTGTCTGGCCTTTGTCCCCAGAATGTCCAGGTAATGGGAAAACTGGCTGGGAAGAGGCACGGCTGTGGCACATCCAGTGGGCGCCCTGGCAGTGTAGCTGTCACACGGCGGGAGGATGCTTAAGAAAATAGAAGCCTTATCCACACAGGGTCCCGTGAAGCTGGGGCGCATGGTCGGGGAGTTCTCCTGTGGGCCCTGCTGGCAGATGCGCTGCTATTCTGGCAGCACGGTTCGGCAGAGCTCCAGGGCGCAGGCGTTTAGGGAGCTGGAGCTGCAGCAGATGGGGGTCCTAGCCAGCATCTCTGGCAGCAGAGGAGCAGACAGCAGCTCCTAGCACCAGGGACAACCTTGGTCCTCCATCCCAGCAGATGGACATACTTTGGAATAGGGCCCTTTCCTTCAGAAAGCAGAGAGTCCAGTCAGGCAGTGTTCACCCAGCTCTGCCCTATCAGTTGTGTCCCTGTCAGTTTCTCCTCCATTCACATTCATGGAGCCTGTGGAGGTCAGGGACTGTGTGTTTTTGGTGTTATCTCAGTGCTGGGCACATAGATGGCTTAGTAATACGCTTACTTGGGGTGTTTGTTGACATAAAGAGATGGAAGCTTTTTGGGAGTGCCTGGACCTCCCCAAGACTCACTGAGACAGGAACTCTCACCCACCTGCACTCCATTCCATGAAGTTCTGAAAACATTTTCTGAGCAAGTCTTAGTGCAAAGGATAGGGAACTAGCGACAAAGCACCTGGAGAATTTAAGTCTTAAAAGCTGGCTTTGACAGTTCAAAGGGGGCTATTTCAAGACAGTTGAGGCTGGTTAGAATGGAATTAGCAGACGAAGGCTGAGCCAAGTCTTCCTGTGGTAGCAGAGAGAAGGAGGGGAAGGCAGGGCAAGGAGACAGAGACTGAGCCTGAATTTGGCATTGCCTGGGGGATATGACATGCCCTTTCTGGACTCCAGGCCCCTTAGCTGCTGGAGGAGGGAGCAGTGGATCTTGGGGTTCTCATCTTTCGTTGATGGTGGCAGACTCTGGGAGCACTGAGGGTGGGGTTATAGTCTCTCCATGCTGTGGAGTTCCTGAGTGTCCTCTGCTGTCCCCTGGATGGTGATTGATGGCCCCAGTGGGCAGCTTCTGTGCCTGAGCTGCTATTGTTGTTGAAAATGTGTATTAATATTAATTGGGGCTAATTAGTTGGATAAATCAATCTGCCCCCAGAGAGCAGCTGCCCCGGTTGATGATGAGGAAGTCCAGGCTAATGGGGCTTCTCTGGCAAATCAGCATGATGGAGAGGATTCCTGTGGGTGGTGGCCCCATCTGCGGGCATTGGTGGACTTAGGCTCCTTTAGTGTAGACCAGGGCCTGCTTGCTCAGCCTCCTGCTGGTGTTTCATCTGCCACGTTTGGGTGTGTCTGAAGCAGTGCTGCTGGTGTCTGATTGTGTGCCTGACTGGGTGTGCATACCAGCTGGACTGTGTACATCTTGATACACGTGGCTGGTGTGGGTCTGAGTGCTTTAAGTTAATATGTACATGTGTGCCTGTGTCTGGGCATCTAGATGTACACATGAGTGTGAGTATCTGGGCTAGAAGCCTGGGGAGAGTGTATTGGTCTGTTCAGCTGGAGAAGTGGAAGGGTTTTGGGGTGAGGTCATCAACTTGATGGCTGCTGGCTTCTTGGGTTTCTGCATTTCATTTTTTCCCCAACAAAGCTACACAAATCTTCCCTGGACACTTCCCAATCTGATCATCCTTCACCAGAGATACCCTAAGACCTCAAGTTCCCAGCTTGTTCCAGGGGAGGTAAAAGACTGAGAAACAGGTTAGATCCCCATAGAGTTTAATCAAACAAATCTAGTTCAGTTCAGTTTAGCAAAATTCCAAAGGGTGCTCCGCTGGGTCTTCCCTTGTGCTGAATTCTGCAGACAGATTCATTATAAAGTGAAATAGGAAGCCAGGTCTGTTGGCACATGCCTGTAATCCCAGCACTCAGGAAGCTGAGGCAGGAGGATCAAGAGTTCAAGATCAGCCTTGATTATATAGGGGGTTCAAGTCCAGTCTAGACTAACTAGTGAGATCCTGTATCAAAAACTGAAACCAAACAAACAAAGAGCTACCTGGGCCCAGCACAATGGTGTGTGTCAGTAGTCTTACCTCCTCAAGAGGCTGAGCCAAGTATTTCTTAAATCGAAGAGTTGAGGCCAGTTTAGGGCAACATAGGACCCCCTAGTTCAACAACAATGCAAAGATGAATCTCACATTTGACCCAGACTTGTTTTAAAGAAGTTCCCAACCTGAGTGGGACCAGAGCTGTGTACAAAATGATGGAGGGAGCTCATCTAAGCGTGGCCAAGGAGCTGTGGTACTTGGGAAGAGACAGGACTGTCCTGGCGATGGTCCTGTTAGGGAGGCTTCAGAGAGAGGTGATGTCTGTGTTGAGTCCTGTAGGATGCATAGTTTTCCAAAAGAAGAAAGGAACAAGAAAGGCAGTAGGAGGGAAGGGGAAGCCTGAGGTAAGGCTGTGTCTCTTTAGGACACACAAAAAAGCATATTTAGTTTGGCTCGCTGGGGTAGTAGGACAAGCTGTTCACGACTGCAGGCTACTAGCCAGGAGACTGAGATCACCTCAGGTGGAACCTGGTCACTCCAAAGGTTGAAGACTTTTATGCTATTAAACTTATTCAGGAACCCTTTGGAAAATAATACTAAGTCAATTTCATAGTAGCTTTAAAATATGTTTCCTTTGTTTTCCAAACTATGAGAGGAGACAGCACCAGCTGAATGTGGAAAAGTTCAGTCTATGGGACTAGCTGGAAGGGTGATTTGCTCTAAACCCTAGATTTAAATGGCACAGCAGAGCCAGATGTGGTGGTGCACACCTGTAATCCTAGCGCTCAGGAGGCTGAGGAGAATCCTTGCAAGTTTTCAGGACCAGCCTGGGCTATCAAATGAACTCAAGGCCAGCCTGTGTAGCGAGACCCTGTTTCAAAAACAAACAAACAAACAAACAAACAAAAATAAAATAGCACAGCAAAGGGTAGGGAACGATGAGTCCAGGGTTTGAAATGTGGCTCAGCAGTAGAGCAGTTGTCTGGTATATGCAAGCCCTGTGTTTCACCCCAGTATTACAAAAATAAATAAGGATGAATCCTGTGGTCTTGGGATGTTTGTGGGTATATAAGTGGGTGAACAGCTCTAGGGCCAGGAACCTGGGTTGGATAAATGGATTTGGCTCCTGAGGTCTGAGCTTACCCAAGGAGGGCAGACAGGCAGAGAGACAGAAGGTCAAATATTAAGGAATAGCTGAGGCAGGAGGATCCTTTAGAGTTTGAGACCAACCTAGGCTACATAGTGAGACCCAATCTCAAAAACCCTAAATGGTAATATCTCCAGGACCTGAGAGGAAGCCATTGGAGGGCCCTGAAGGGCCCTGAAGGGCTTCCATACAATCTTGGAGACAGACTGAGGCACCAAGGATGAGCACAGGAGCATGTACTGTACAGGCGCATGTGCAAGTGCTGTGTCAGTGGGGCACGTGGTGTGTGCTGTGCAGTGTGTGCAGTGGCCTGAGTGGATCAGGTTTTGCTATCTGCCTCCCCTACTCATCAGCAGTAACCCCAAACCTACCCTGGACTTGCCCCTAGATGAACTGGCCTAGAAGCTGTGGGTTGGAGAACTGAGTGTCCTCTGTAACTATGATAGCGAACATTTTAGAAACCAAGTGCCTAAGCTGCAGCCCCAAATCCACATATTTATTGGAAAGTGCCAATGCTGCAATTAAACCAGAATACTGAGGTTTTAGTTCAGAAAAAACTGGCCATTCGGGCAGCTTGGCTTGCATGCTAACAGACAGTTCTCTGCGTGCCCACATGTGCTATAGGTTTCCACCACTGCTCTACCACTGCTTAGAAGAGGTGGGGAACTTGTAAAAAAGAAAACAAGAAGCAGATCACTAGGAATCAAAAAAGTATTGAACCAGAAAAATCAAAAGCTACAGAAAAGTTGTAAACACAGCCCACAATGCAGAGAAAAGAAGGAAAAAAAATTGAACTCTCTCCTTGGCTCTTGAGGTTCATGGAGAGGAAGCCTGGACTCCCAGATAGGTGCAGGGTAAGTGCAAAGGGTCAAGATATCCAGGGAGAAATGGCAGCAGAGCTGAGGCCTTCATGCGGTGTGAGGCTTTACTCCATGGCAGGCAGAAGCAAGAGAGGGATTCAAGTACGGTGCCCACCTGTATTACCAGATCAGGTGCCATTTCAGGAAGGGATTCATTATTTAAATCTGGGATTCAGAACTACTAAAACTATTTCACTTCAGGGCTCCCAGTGTTATCTTCCTATCATGACTGGGTGAGAGACAGTCACGGGAGACAGTTGCAGATCGGGATTGAGCTAGAAAGAGATCCCCTGAGAAGTTTAAACGCAGGCTGGGATGCACGCAGACTACACCCCTCCTATGAAAAGCCAGGCCCGTTGGAGTTGCGCTCAGAAACACTTGGGTCTGAAAGTGCTTGCAGGCAGTAAGTACTTGAAGGCTTGCTCAGTTGCCTGCATCTGGCATAGATCTGAGATCTGATTACCTTCCCTCTGCACGAGTGTGAGCAAGGACACATCTTAGTATGCACACTGCTACAGCCTGGGGATAATCATAGTGCAAAGAAAACTAATCTAAGATTAATTGGAGGGCCAGGGATATAGCTTAGCAGTATGGTGTTTGCCTGGCAAGTGTGAGGTCTTGAATTCGATTTCAGTACCAAAAAAAAAAAAAAAAAAAAAAAAGATTAATTGGAATAAGTAAAATATCAGAAGATAACACAGAGGACATAAAAACCTGTTCACAGAAATAATGGCAGAAAACTTTACAAATATTGGGAAAGAATTAAATATACAAATAAGTGAGGCATATAGATTCACAAATAGCTGTGACAGAAAGAAAACCTCTCCATGTTATATTATACCCAAAGTTTCAGAAGTCCAACACAGACAGAATCTTAAAAGCTGTTAGAGAAAAGCAACAAATCATTTATAAAGGTAAACCCACTAGAATTAGAGTGGACTTCTTAATATAAAACTTAAAGGCCAGAAGAGTTTGGAGTGAAGTGTTTTATGTCCTAAAAGATAACTTCCAACCCAGGCTTAAATATCCTGGAAAACTTTCTTTCAAAATTGATTGAGAAATAAAATGTTTGTGTGACAAAGAGCAAGAAATTTATGACCACTGAACTAGCACTACACAAAATTTCAGTAATATCCTAGAAGGAAACTATGAAACCAGCAATGCTAAAAAATCTAACAGAATGGATACACCAGACAGGGTGAGCAGTTAAACGAAAAAGTAGAGGGGGATCAATAACAAAAACAATGCAGTGACAGGAATAAATCAAGAGCCAGACGTGATGGTGCATGCCTGTAATACCAGCATTCCAGACAGAAATGGAGACAGGAGGATTGCCAAGAATTCAAGGCCAACCTAAACTACATAGTGAGATCTTGTCTAAATAAATAAATAAATAAGATAACTCAATAGTTTCAATAACAACTCTCAATGTGAATAGTCTCAATTCCTCAATTAAAAGATATAGATTGGAATAGAATATAAATCAAGAAACAAAACCCAACAATATGCAGTATACAAAAGCAAAATTTAATAAAAAAATAAACATTAAAAATCAAAGGCTAGCTGGGGATTTAGCTCAGCAGCATAAGCATCTGCCCTGCAAGCAGGCAGTCATGAGTTTGATCCCTGGTCCCGGAAAAAAAAAATCAAATCTTAAAAATCAAAGGATAGGTTAAAAATCAAAACAATATTCCATGCAATGGGAACCCAGAAAAAAGCAAGAATAGCTATCCTAATTTCAGACAAAGTGAATTTCAAGACAAAACTGATCAAAAGAGGCAAAGAAGGTCACTAAATGCTGGTTTAAGGAACAATTTAATGGGAAGAGATAACAATTACAAACATATACTCACCAAATACTGGCATGCCCAGCTTCATAAAACAAACATTACTGGATATAAAAAAATCGTAACACAATTCAGTTACAGTGGGGGACCTTAAAACCCCACTGTCACAAATAGATCAACTAGACAAAATTAATGACAGCAACCAAAAGGAAAGGAGTATTTCTAAAGTCATTCTTGGAAGCTAACACTATCTTGATTCTGGAACCAGAATAGTATCTAACTAAAAAAGGGAACTATGGGCCAATTTTCTTTTCTCTTTTTTTTGAGACAGGCTCTCACTATGCAGTTCAGGCTGGCCCTTAAGCTCACTTTGTAGCCCAGGCTGGTCTTGAACTTGCAATGATCCTCCTGCCTCTGCCTCCTGACTGCTGGGATTATAGGCATGCACCACCGTGCCTGGTGGGGCCAACCTTTTTAATAAACACTGATGCAAAAACCCTCACCAAGATACTGGCAAGCAGGATGTGATGAATCATCAAGAAGGTCATGATTATGACTAAGTAGAATTCATCCCAGGGATGTGGGGATGGTTCAACATACATAAATCAATAAATGTAATATATCACACAAACTGAGTTTATATGTATCTAGGAATCTATCTGTATCTTCTTTTTTTCTTGAGCAATCCTCCTGACTCAGCCTCCTAAGTGCTGGAGTTACAGGTGTGTGCCACCATGCCCAGCCTACAAGGGATTTTGACAGGAAGAAGAACATGACTTTACTGGATTTCCATCTAGACATTAAATTCATTTGTAGAAAAAATGAAGTCATCCTCTGTTTTTAACCTGAGTTCATAGGTCTATAAGAATGTCTCCCTTTTCCCACAAAGTTCTATAGGTCTCAGGGTATAATACCAATTTCATCATAAAGGCATATAATTGTGAGTATATAATAACCCACATTTATTCTTTGGAATATTTCTATTGATGAATGACTAATTCTAATTTTGTGAATTTAGTAAACAATGAGTACTTAACAGAAAAAAAAATCAGAATAAAGTATTGAAATTTTAAATTTTAATGTTTATTGAGTGTTATAGAAAAGCATTAACTTATAATCCCAGCACTTGAGAGGCTGAGGCAGGAGGACATGATTCCAAGGCCAGCCTGGGCTACATAGCAAGTTCAGGGATAGTCTGAACTGCATAGTGAGACCCTTTTTCAAAACAAAACAGCAAAAAATTTAAGTTCAGCCTGGCATGGCAGTGCACATCTATAATCTCAACATTTAGAAGGTTGAGGCAGGTAGCTCCCTGTAAGTTTGAGAGCAGCTCGGGCTACAAATAGAGACCCTGTCTCAAAATACCAAAAAACAACAACCAAAAAAAAAAAAAAAAAAGAAAGAAAGAAAGAAAGAAAAGAAACGAAAAAAGAAAAAGGTTAGGGTTGGGCGCAACTGAAATGAAGAAAACATTCACTTCTGGCTATTAGAGAAACACAAGTTAAAACAGCACTGAGATTTCATCTTACTCAGAAAGAATGGCTGTAATAAAGAAAACAGATAAGTGCTGGTGAGTCTGTGGAAAATATGACTTCTTAATTGTTGATGGAAATATAAACTAGTATAATCATTGTGAACACCAGTATGAAGATTCCTTAAAGACCTAAAACAAGAAATTCCTTTTGACCCAGCTGTTCCCTGCCCAGGTCTCTTTCTAAAGTAAAGATTGCTGGGGATATAGCTCAATAGCATAAGCACTTGCCTGGCAAGCACAAGGTTGTGAGTTTGATTCCTGGTACCAAAACAAAACAAAAAAAGTAAAGATATAATATTACAGAGATCCATGCATCATGTTTTTAACAGCACAATTCACAAAAGCTAAATCTTAGAAGTTGCCTATATGTCCATCAACAGAAGAAGGGATAAAGAAAATGTGGTATTTATACACAGTGAAGTATTACTCTGTCATAAAGATGGAAAATGTAAGTCATTTGTTGGAAAATGAATGCACATTGAGACCATAATGTTAAGAGAAATAAATCAGACACTCAAGCTTAAATATTGCATGGTTTCTCTTATATTAGAAACATGAAATATAAATAAAGAGCAAAATAAAAGTAGGAGAAAAAAAAAGAGATGGAGTGGGCTATAGCCAGGAGGGAAGAGAAAGGAAAGAGACTTTAAAAAGAATTAAGATGTGTTACCTACATTTATCAACCCTTCACAATGCAATAATTATGTAATGCAAACATGAGCCAGTTAAAAAATTAAAACTAGGCCAGATGTGGTGATGGCATGCCTATAACGCCAGCACTTGGGAGGCTGAGGCAGGAGGATCACTGCAAGTTCGAGGCCAGCCTGGACTACATAGTGAGTTTAAAGCTATCTTGAACTACACAGTGAGAACTGGTCTCAAAAAAATTGAATTTAAATTTACAAGAAAGGAGAGGTTAGGGTGGAGGTCAGAACTTCAGCCCAGGACTTTGGGCTGGTTGGGGAGGGGTAGGTCACCTACCATTGTTTTACTTAGAGAAGCTGGGAAACAGGTGTTACCATGTGATACTGTGACTTACTTGGGAGAAGGAACATGCCACAGTCACCTGTCACTTCTATTCTTCTCCAAGTCAGTGTGTTGGGGGGTCCAGGCCATTAGTCCCTCGCCTTGGTCTCACTGGCCCCCCATGTCTGGTCTTTCCACTTATGCCCAGGAACAGAGGTGTATGGGGAGATGAAGGCCTGGCAGATTTCCTGGGGGATGTGAGGAGCAAACTTAAGCACTGAATAGGCTTGTAAAGGTTGAGGGGGCCTTATCTATGGGATCCCCGTGAGCCTGGAGGTGGCCATAGGCAGAGTCCCGGGGTGTATGTCCATGCATGAGCTATGATGTACCGAAGGACTCCCCGATTTCTAAGGGATTTGGGACTGAGGTCCTAAAGTTACATCTCTATTTCTATCCTGGTTTATCATCTAATTGTTCTTTTCCTCCCCTGTTCTCTGTCTTCCCTGCTCAGCCTTTAGTGTCCCTGGTTATTGTGAGATCTGTGATCAGTGCTGTGCTCTTTGGTCCCCACATTAGGAATCAGGGTTGCTGTCTGCTCCTAGCCTTCCTTACCATCAGCAGCCCTCACTCTGGAAAGGAGGTCAGGAGATCTCTGTCTGAGGGAGGAGCTCTGGGAACCAAAGAAGCCCTAGGATTGGCCTGACGATGTCCAGCCTCCAGACAGGATGGGGTGGGCGGCCAGATGGTTGTTCCTTCCGGGCTCCATTTCTCCTGCTTCTCTCAGCTTTGACTGCAGCAGCCTCATCCATAGCCAGACCTCAAACCCCTTGAACTTAAATAAAATATCTGCTTGTGTTTCTGAGGGTGGTGGGGCACCTCTGGCAGAAGGGGGTTCCATCCTGGGCGTGGGTATAGACACAGGTGGCAGCATGCACACACCAGCCCTGGTTGGTGGGGTTTATGGCCTCTGGGCTGCAGAATTCTGCCCCAGGTACTTACTGATTAGGGTGGCAGGCTATGGTCATCCCAGCCTAGAGCAGCCAGAAATGTGGCAGTAGAATGGCCTACTCCACCTGCCAAGGTGCATCCACCCAGCTCTGTTCAATGGGAAGTATGTGGAGGTAGGAGAACTTCAAATAAATAACTCCTGCCTTAGCCATAGCTAAACGTATGTTTCTTAAAGGTGATAATGGAATAGACTTTGTACTCCTTAATTGATCAGTCACTAATTTCTCCATGCAGCTATCTTCCACCTGCCTTTTCCCTTATCTATCAATCATCTATCTATCCATCCATCCTTCACTCATTCAGCCATCAATACTATCATCATTTCAATTTCTATCCATCAATCAATGTCACCATTCATTCACTATTTAATTTACTGAAAAACTTTTATCATTTCATTTGTTCCAGTTTGTTGGAAATTCTAAAGCATTTCACATTCTTTTCTCCCTGTTATGGCTTGTGTCTAGACATCCCTCTAAAGTCTCATGCAGTCATTGGTGGGGCATTTTCAGGGGTGGCTGACTCTAAAATGTGTGACATGCATTTTGTACTGGTTATTTGGGATATTTCAGTGAATAAACTGAAGAAATATTCCAGTCATTAAAAACTTACATACATCCTTCCTTCCATTATGTTTCATCCATCCATCTATTTATCAGCTCACATTTTATCCATTCATCTACTTACCCATCTATCCATCCATATTTCCATTAATCTTTCCATGCATGCATGATGCATCCATCCGCCTTTGAACTCATGTTATAGTTTGTGTCTGGATGTCCACCCAAAGCCCCATGCAGTCAGGGCGTGGGCTCCTAGAATTGTGATTGATTCACGATCCATTGCTGGGATTGTGAGTGTGAGTGCTGCACCAACCCTAGGATGGGTAGTCTACATACAATATAAGGAACAAAAAGAGTCTTTTCTCCATGCTTCTCCCTTTTTTCTCTTGTTGCTTTTGCTGTTTTCTGCCACCATGAACTGTTGCCCCTCTGCCATGAGCCCCTCTTCCTTGAAGCCAGCAGAGTATAGATTGAAACTCCACAAACTGTGAGTTAAATAAACCTTTCCTCCTTTAACTTTGTGTGTCAGGTATTTTGTCTTAGCAATGAGAGAAAAGTAACCAAACAACCTCTCTGAGTACCCACACTATGACTATGACTATGGAGACACAGAGTATGAACCGCAGAGCTAGCCCTTGCCCTGTCTAAGCAAGCTCTCCCTTGTTTAGACACCCAAAAGGTTTAATCAAAAGTGATGAGGGCATCAAGAGAGGGCCATCCTTGTGGGAGCTCACAAGATGAAGCTGACATTTTCTCCAATTGAAATTTATTAAAACCCTGTGTATGGGGCTTCATGTAATTCAGTGATAGAGCACTTGCCTACCATTTGCAAGGCCATGGATTCAATCACCTGCACAGAAAACAATAGCTAAAAAGGCCTTTGACTTTGAGAGGGAGGGAAAAAGGAGGGCAGGATTCCTGGAGGAGGCACCTTTCTTTCAAAGGATGAATTTGCAGATAAGTATAGAGTCTAAAAAGCTGTGCGCCTGTAAACAGCTTACTGTGCCTGAAGTGATATGCATGTGTGGAACAGCTAGACAAGAAGCTATGCAGAGTCCGTCCTTTACAGCCTTGAAAGACAATCCAAGAAGTCAGAGAGCTGTGGGCAGTGGAGAGTCATGGAAGGGCAAAAGCAGCTCCCACTCCTGTGTGCTGGGCTGGTGAGTTGGGGAGCACACTGACTGGATGCTCAAGCCTCCTGGCACCTCAGTCCTGCCCTTTTGAAGTTGACCTGGGTGCTGTGTGGGTGGGAACTCTGAAACACATCTGCCACTAAGGACAAAACTGCAGGTAAGGCTCTGTCTGTGCCTCTATTCGCACCTATTTGAAGGCAAGTCTGCCAGTCTTTATCCCAGGATATTTCATGTTGCCTGTGTTTCAGTGACAGATGACAAAGGTATCTGGAAGGGACATTGCATGGCTCCTTTCTGGCTGCCCTTTCTAAGGTTCTTGTCCTACTGAGAGGGGCTTCCTACACTCTAGCATTCCTCTCCTTCTGGCTCTTTATGGTCCATTCCAGGTCAGACCAATCTGTCTGTTCACAGGCCCTGACTCCCTTGATCATGGCCATGGGCCCCATTCCCTCAGAGACAGGAGGGATCCCTGGAATAGAAAGGTGAGAGATATCTATCACCATTCTGCCCTGTGCAGTGACCAACATGACTGGTCCCATGGCCCAGCACATGCAGAACTTGGTGCTGGGCCTGCCAGCCCTGCTGAGTGAAGCCATCCATCACCTGGACCCGCCAGTCCCCATGCCCTTCAGGGTGGAGGTGACCTGTGTAGGGAGCAGACCTGGTAGGGTTCTTTCCCTCCCCCTCCCATCATTCTTCACTGACATGTCCTCCTGTTTGAATACTTACTATCCACCTGAGTGCACAGAAAGCAAGAAGCTGAAACGCTCAATCCTGTTTCATACTCTTTGCTGGACACCTACTGCTTTGGCCTCCATATGAATCATAGCTGTAATTCCATCCAAGAAGGACTCCATGGTCACAAACCATCACATACAGGCAGAATACTCAGCAGGTGTTCAGAGACTCTGGTACCTAATTAAAATGGGCTTTGGCCCTGTCACTAACCCTGGCCAAGTCACATCTTTTCCACACATTAGTTTCCCCATCGATGCAATAAGGAGGTCAGACTATAAGATAGCCTCAGTCTTTTCCAGCATTGGCAGCCTTCATTTATTTTCACTCAATATTTATTGGTACAAACCGTGAGTGAGGCTCTTTGACATCTTCCTCACACTATAGAATGGGTACTGCTCTTCCCATTTCCAGGGGAGAAAACTGGGAAGTGAGATGACTTGTTTGTGATATATGATTGGTAACTGGTAGACCAGGGCTGATTCCAGAATTCTTTCCACAGGACAGAGTCTGTCTATCATTTCTAGATGTATCAACATGATTATCAATCTGTGACCATTGTCTGCAACTCATGATTTGACCCTGTTGATCTTTCCACCCTCATCTTCTGGCAATTTTTTGCTTAAAGATATCTGTGTCTATCTCCTTACCTCCCGCCCACTCAACATGCATGCATGCATCCATCCATTTATACATGCAGCCTTCTGACTACCCCCTCATCTGTCATCTACCCATTCATGAATCTGCCATCTACCTGTGACCTTCTTCATCCACGCAGTCACCTACCCATCTCCTACAGTCTTCATTCATCCCCAGAGCACCTGGAGCTTGAATATATAGGGCAGCTCCCAGGTACTCTTGGGGAATCTCTGAAGATTCTCCCTGGGTGAGGACAACTATGGCTCAAGAGACTGATCTATAACCCTTGCTCTAGGAGTGAGTGAAGGCACCTGGTCCCCAGCTCAGTTTCCCCTTTGAGCCTCACCAAGCATTTTGTGCCCCAGGTGTACTGTAGTATTTGTCTGCTACAAGTCAAATAGTTACACTCAGGCATTCCTTTGCACATCCAAGGCCCTGCAGCTCAGTGCCAGGCTGCTCCAGGATGTGGGACACAGGAGGGCTGAGAAAGGAGACGGGATCCTTGAGGACATGAGGTGGGGTCCGTGACGAGGATGAGGCCTAGAGAATGGTGGCTCAGAGAGGTACGCCAGGAAGAGGACTAAAGGAGGGGGAGGGGAAGGAACTGATCAGAGAGGGGAGGGGTTTTCAGAGAGGAGGGTACCTTATGGAGAGGAAAGGGGCTGGAGAGGGTGTGGGCTTCTCCAGAGCTTAGTGGGGCTAGGGCTTGGTGAAGGTCTGAGGTTTGTCGGGGAGCAGCAGGCTGCATGGTGGTGTGCCAATCTCCCTGGGCTGTTCCCTGTGGCTCTGCAGTCAGTCCCTGCTGCTTGTCACATCCCTTGGATGCCATAGTCAGTGAGAATTTTGAAGAGATTTGAGGAGAAGAGTGAGTCTCCTCAGGTCCTGCTCTTGCCCAGGAGAGCATGGGGTGGTGGGAATTGAGAGAGGGGATGCGACTGAATTTGGTGTCTACTTGGAACTAATCAGGGTTGCCTTTTTTTTAATCTTTTGTCAGTTGCCCTGTCTGATCTCAAACTCCTCACACTTTAGCCTCCTGAATGGTAGAGCTACAGGCTGGTGCCCACACACCTGGCTTAACTAGGGTGTTGAGTTCATGCTCAACCCTAGGATTGAGTTTAGATTTTTGAGTTGGAGTTGATTTATGGCTAGGGTTGCAGATCTTAGTGAAGGCTGGAAAGGTTAGGTGAAGATAAAAGATGGAGAGGAAGTTGAGGTTTCTTTTAATTATTATTTTTTGAGACAAGATCTCACAATGTAGTCCAGGCTGGTTTTGAACTCAGAACAATCCTTTAGCCTTAGCCATGTGAGTGCTGGGATTACAGACATGTGCCACCATGGCTGGCCATAGTTTTGGTTTTATTAAAACAGCATCTCACTATGTAGTCCAGACTGGCCTTGAATTCACAGAGATCCTCCTGCCTCAGCTTCCCAAGGGCTGGAATTACAGGTATGTGCTATCACGTCTGACATGAAGTTTAGCTTTGGGTGCGGTTTGTTAGTTGGAGTTGGAGCTGGGGTTCAAATTTAGAGGAAAGACAGGCCTGGGTTCAGGGCTGGGAAGAAGGTTGGAGTTGGAGTGGAGCTAGAATTCAATGGGCAATGAGGCTGGGAGAGGATTCTGGTTGGGCCTGTGTTTGCTGTTTGGCTTGGCTTGTGGGGTGGCTGGAGCTGAGGCATGAATAGATTTCAGCTAGAATGGCCCCTGGGCTAACCAGATGCCTCAAGGCTAGGAGAAAGAGCTATGGCCTTTCAGGGAGAGTTCCTATGGTTACGATGTTGGAGAGTAGTTGACCAGAGGATGAATGCTTTTGAGAATCTTGGGCAGAAAGAATTCTTGGCCAACGGATTGACCTGGCCATAGTCACTCCCAGCTCATCAGCTGATTTGCAGCCTATAAAGGGACCAGATCCTACCTCAAAAGCAGGTCCTCCTGGGGCTAGGAATATAGCTCAGAGGCATGGCATCTGCCTGGAAAGCTTGAGGTCGTGAGTTCCATTCCTGGTACAGAAAAATAAAAGCAGGTATTCCCATGGTGACCTTTGAATTGCTCAGAGTCTTCTTCAGTCTCCTGTGGCACCCAAGAAACTGTGTGAGTAGCACCCAGAACTAGATGCAACGTATGCTTGGGAAGACATCAAGGGGCTGCAGAGCTGGGGCAGCAAAGATTTTGTGATGCCAGGAGTGGCCAGACAAGGGCAGAATGTGGGCTGAGTAGCCTGCAAGGGAGGCCCAGGGGGCTTGGGGAGGGGGGGGCACTTGGTGACCAAGGAGCTAATCTCATCCACTGCTGAAGCTAGGATGGCACATCATTTCCAGACCATTGTTGTCCTCTTCTTATCCCTTCCCTTCAGCCTTGGGAAGGCCCTGAGCCTCGCTGCATCCCTCTGAGGCTCATAGCCTGAGAGCACTCCCCGGAGGCTAAGCCAGGACAGCATCCAACCCCTCTGGAAAGCAGTGGCCTTAGCGAGCCATGCGGCTTCCAAGTTTCTCTGTGCTTTGCAGGCACCAACTCTTGCAAGCTCAAATGAGTGCACTTCTGAGAAGAATCGACAGGGGGTGTTGGCCCACTTTCTTACTTGATTTTCTAGTCTTGCTGGAAGTTACCTTAGGAAGCGCCTACGGAGCCTGTGCAGCATCCTGAACTTCCTGGTGGGCGTGCGCCTGTCACTACGGTGACTGTTACTGGACTTTTACACGGGGCACCACAGATACAGTACTGACAAAAATTTCCAGGAGGTCAGTTTCCCTCCCAAGGGGTGCAAACCAGGGCTAATTCTTACCTCCATCTGCAGGAGTCTGTGGGGTGTGGTGGTGAGGGTCAAATGGGCCACTCCTTTCAAACTTTTACCTTTCACTCCTCTGCAGCAGTTTCACTCTGTCCACCTGACCTCCGGGTCAGCCTCATCCTTGTCAGTGAAGAAAACTTTGCAAAATCAGTGGTCTTCTTGGCACTTAGAAGAAAAGTGGATTCTGGAGGCAGAGAAGGTACAGGAGGCAAAAACCCCTGGTTGGGCCTGCTGGACATTGTTGCTCTCTGGAGCTCTCTTTTTTCTCCAGGAAAATGGGAATCAAAGCACTCACTTGGCCAATTTGTGCTAAAGCTTAATTAAATGAAAAAAAGAGAATGAAGCAGTTAGATGAGGACTTGCATGTAGAAAGTGCCCAATAAATGTTGCTATTATTAATTAAGAGGTGGTTCATACAAAGAAATACCACCGTAGAACTGTTTGCTGCAAGGTATGGAATAACAACATTGACTTTGGAGAGAAGGAGAGAGAAAGAGAGAGAGAGAGAGAGAGAGAGAGAGAGAGAGAGAGGCTGGACTGAAAAGTATGGATGTGTCTGAGTCAGACGTTAAGTGACTTAACTTTTTTTTTTTTTGTCTTTTTCATTTTTATCGGTACCGGGGATCAAACTCATGACTGCCTGCTTGCAAGGCAAGTGCTTATGACGCTGAGCTAAATTCCCAGCCCCAAGTGACTTAATTTTTTCTGGAAATTGATTTTGGTGCAAGTTACCCAGTGGAATTGCTGACCTGAATTCTGAGAAAATAACAATAATGACACTATTTAATGTGTCTTGAGCTCTTACTCTGTCCTAGGAACTGCTCAAAAGTGCTGTATATATATTAAATCATTAAATCCACAACTGTCCTGTGAGGTTTTGCAAATGAGGAAGTTTGTGCCTCCATTAAGGGACTGGATTGAAGTGACACAGCCAGTTGAAGTGGCAGAGCTTGGGACCTGAAGCCAGGTGATCGGCTTCCAGAGACAAAGGCAATTAAGGGTATATGTGCTATCATTGAAAACTTGTTTGAATACTTACAAGTATATTTGAATTTCATGATAGGGGTTCTGGCTCAGCTCTTATGGTCTGGACCTGTGAACACTGTCACTGTGGAAACGTGATCAGATTTGGATCAGGGATTTGTACCTTCTTCTTTTCCTTGCCATGAATATTAGGTGCATGCCTGCTTTTAGTTCCATCATTAGGGTCGTCATTCCTCACAGGGAGCAAGTTTTATACCTGAACCTTGGAGAACTATAAATACAGTGTGCTAACTGATTATAAACACTGGAGTTCTTTAACCTTGGAGAACTATAGATAAAATCAGCAGTCTTTCAGGTTTCACTGAAGAAACATGAAACTCAGAGCCAAAACATGTTTACCTTAGTGTGGATTAGGTCTGAAGTGTTTGGATTAAGGGAAAACCTAGGCCCCCCTGCTGCAGAACCCAGAATAGCATGGGAGAGGAAGGCAGGCAGGGGTCTGGGGACAGGAAGCAGCCTCTGAATTCTGTCTTGTCTCCTAAAGGCAGGGAGAGGGCCTGGGGCTTCTGGTGGGGGCCACGTATCACCGGAAAGAGGAGTTGTGTCTCCTGTCCATGATGGAAGTGGAAGGCTGGGTTAGTACCAGAGTGAATCAAAATAACAACTGCTCTTCCTAGAGACTTTATGAGGACTTCACCCATGTCTGCTAATGCTCTTTCCTTCTTGTGAGTATCAAATCAACCTCATGTTTCCTTCTCCTGTGGCTCCACCATAGTGCTCTTTGTGGCTCCCCTTTGAGGGTACACAAGGCCTCCCCAGGTTGGCTCAAGGCAGGAAGCAGGATGGGGGTAAGGGGGTCAGTAAATGGTTTTTGCCTTCTAGTCTTGAGATCTCTGGCCAGGTGGGGTGTAGCCTTCTGGTGTTCTTCTGTCTGCAGTTTCCTCTCCTTGGGTTCTGCTCCTCCAAATGCTGTCCCAGGTTGCAGTAGAAGGGAAAGAGACCCAACGTAGAAACCTGGGCCCAAGGCCTGGCTCTGCACTGGTTTGCTCTGTATTGGCGTGAAGTCATTTTCCCCTCTCAGGACCTCAGGTTTCCTATCTGCAAATAAGGAGGTTAAATTTGATAAGGTCCATGGTAATTGGCAGCCTGAGCACTCTGTGAGCTGTGTTTCCTAGGCACTGCCCTCACCAAGAACTTTCAATGGCTCTCACTGGTGTCTGGAGAAGATCCCAGAGAGCACTGCCAAGGGAGTGGAACCCATCCAGAGCAGACACTGGGTTAGACCAGCAGTCTTGGCTTACAGTCCAGTGCTTTTCCACAGAGCTAATTCCCTGCCCTGGCATTCAGCACCTCCCCCAAGACCTTCAAAGCCTCCTGCCCACGGCGCTGTCATAGCATTGCCTTTCTCCATGCCTTTCACCTGGGGTCTTCTTGCAATCCTGAGCACATCTTTTGCTTCTGTTTTTGTGCCTGTCTTCATACCATCCCTCTCCCTGGACAGCTTGACAGTCTTTTCTGTTTTTCACATCTTGTGTTAAATGCCATTTCCTCCAGGAAGAATTTCTTGGGTCTTCCATCTGTCCTCCTCCATGACCTTCCCTTCACCTGAACTCTCTTGAGGTCCTCTCCCCATTTAACTTCTTCTCCCCTGGTTCCATTCTTCTTTAAGCCCTACTTCTGGCCAATCATACAAACACATGAGCTCCCTCCTCATGGAATCCATCTAGCTGTCTTTTGGTCTTACATTCGTTCTCTCTGAACACAAATTTCAGGTAGGAAAAGGCCTTTGTTGTTTTTTGAGATTCGATCTTGCTATGTAGTTCAGGCTAGACTAGAACTCACTGTTTAGCCCAGAGTGAGCTTTAACTCATGGTGATCCTCCTATCTCAGCCTCCTGAGTGCTGGGATTACAGGGGTGCACTACCATATCTGGTTTAGGAAGGGGTTTTAATTAAAAGAATTTAAGAAGATCCCCGGAATCATACCAGAGGGGCAGCCATGAGAGTGAGGGAATTAATGTGGGGTGCTCAGGTATCAGCCGACCACACTGTGGTAGCCCCTCTCTTGCTCTACCACTGAATCTGAGCTCTGCTGGAGAAGACACCTCCTATTTTCCCTTCTCACAAGTTAGTAGAACTTGTGCCCTATCGATACTCCCTAAAATGGGACTTTAGGGGCTTGGAGGAGATAGCAGGCTGCAACAGGACGCCAGGGGGCAGCATTGAGCTTCACACGGTCCGCACGGCCGCTTCTGTTCGCCAGGTCGTCCAGCTCTGTGGCACAGGTTGGGCAACAGCCAGTGGAGGGAAGGAGAAAGGTGTGCAGCAACAAGCACGGTGCTTTCTTTTTGGGTTAAACAGCGGCAGAATGAAGATGTAGGAGTGGTATTCTCTTTTTGGGTTGAAATGCGCTTTCGGGGAAGGGTGGCAGATCCCAGCTCAAGGGACTGAGTAAAAGGGAAGCCGTGCCCTGGTCCCAACTGTGTCTCAAACTGTTGTTTGGGTGTTGGCAACCTCCCCGCTGCCCTGGCCCAGCTCGAGGCCCCACCCTAGCTTGTCTCCTGAGGCCATCTTGTCTTATTTGAACTCTCTGGTCTGTGTGAGCAGGGCACGTTGCTCACCTTCTCTGAGCTTCTCTCTGTGCAAGCTTCTCTGAGATCTATATGTGGGCACTAGTGGAATAACCCTCCCCCCTTCAATGACACATCATCTGTGCCTTCCCTTCTCACTCCATAGGCAGGTCCAGGTCCCACTCTGTACTCTCAGAGGCCTTGGCCAGGTCCCCAGCTCCTCAGAGCATCTGTAAGATGGGACTAAAAATCCTATGTGCCACACACCTGGGAGGGGACAGACCCCACTCATGGAGGTGTAGCACATTGGAAGAACTTGGGCGCCCCCTCCCCAGCATGGGAGCGCTTGTGGAGTGAGAGGTTGCTCAAGTCTGGGTGTCCGAGTCTGGAGTGGTTATTTATGCAGGACTATAATCCTAGCACTTGAGAGACTGAAGCAAGAGGATCTCCAGCTTGGGCTAAGTAGTGAGTTTGAGGTCAGTCAGGACTACAAAGCAAGACTCTGTCTCAACAAACCAATCACCAACCAACAAGCCTGGGTGTCAGTGTCCAGAAGCATCAGGCTCCTGTGGGAGACTGCAAGAACCACACCACAGAGGAGGAATTTCACTCAAAGGAGGAAAATTCTCAGGGTGAAGGGTGGTTCTACACGGGCAGCGTCTGAGGCCCCTCACTAAAGCTCTTTAGGAAGAGGGCCTGCAGTTTTGGCCTCATTTCTGTGCAGAGGGATATTAGGTGAGAACTATCACCTTTTCTGTGCCTCAGTTTCCCTTCTGGTTCCTGCAAAGGCAAAGGGTGCCCCGCGAGACCTCCCCATATTCAGTTCAAAGGCTCGCTGGGTGTAGGAATCCCCGGTTCTTCCCTCAGCCAACGCTCCCCCACCCACCCTGGGGTAGGCGGACCCACCCAGGCACCCACTGGCCGACCTAAGGCCTGCCCGAAGCCGGGCTCGCCGCCTACCCGTGCGCCCCGCCCCGCCCGCCGCGCCTCCCTGGGCACCCGCATTAAAGCGCATATGCAAGCCATGAATTATCAACTGAAAGGAGTCAATTACCGGCTCTAAAAACGAGTGTCTGCGCCCGGAGTGCCCGGGGCCATCCGCCTATTTACGGAGCGCTCTTCCCCGCCCCACCGGGGAGGGAAAAGCCGCAGACCTGAGCCTGAGACGGCGCGAGTGGCAAGCGGGGAGGCCGGGCTGGGAAGCGGGGCGCGGGGCGAAGGGCGAGACCGGGCGGGGCCGCCTGGGGCTCAGCCGGGCCGGAGCGGCGAGATCCGGCCATCCTGGCAGGAACCAGCGGCAGGCTGAGGCCTTGCTGTCTGCGGAGGGGAGGAATGGCCGGCCCTAAGGCAGGCAGGAAGGACAGGAACGGGGAGGAGGTGAGGATCGGCCTGATGGGGCTAGATGTGAGGGTGTCTGCGTGGACGCTCAGCAAGGAGCGAGAAATGGCCAACAACAACCATAGAGGGCTCAGGAAGTCCTGCCCCTCAGCTGTTTCCTCCTCTGGAAATGCTTTTTCTGTCTGACTCCTCACCCTCTGATTCTGCATCTCCCTGGCTTCTGCACCTGTCCGTTCTATTCCACATCCAGACCTGACTTCCCTACCAGGTGGTGGGTGTAGGAGCAGGGTCTTGTTTACCTTGCTTAATGTCTTCTGTGGAGGCTGCCCCCTGATATTTGCTTTTTGAGGAAGAAAGGGAGAGAGGAAGAGGAGAGAAGGAAGTGAGCTAGGGTAGAGGGGATTTAGGTATGAGAGCTATGACCACAGTGGGAGGCAGGTAGGCCCAGAGGGGCCCTCCCATACAGAATGGAGGAGGAAGGCTTCAGCCAGACACAGTGCTGGGGGTGGGGATGGAGAGGAGCTGTGGAGTCGCAGCAGGGGTCCAGAGAAGAAATGGAAATCTAGAGGGAAAGGGACCAGAAGCCTAATATCACCAGCTCCAGCAGGCACTGTCAGAGACCCATGGCTGAGCCCTGAGGGCCCCTTGCCATCCTAGGCCTCTTCTGGAAAGAGTGGGTAAGTGACCCCCGCCTCAAGAAACTAGGGAAGGAGCAGGCCGGGCAGGGGTAAGAATGTGGGTTAGGACTAGAACAGTCTTTCTCTCTCCCAGTGTGATCACAGGCTTCACTTCTGAGCCTCAGGTACCTTGTCTATCAAATGGGCAGGATGCTGCCCCCTTGCCGTGAATGTCCTGACATCTGCATAGCATTTTCCTTAAGTCCTTATTCTCACTGACCTGAGCTAAGAATATGAATAACCATCATTTACTGAAGCTTACAAGGTACCAAGCACGTTTTAAAGAGGTCATCACTGCACTCCTCACAGCTTTCAGAAGCTGCTGCTGCTGAAACCACAGGCTGAAATCAGGAAGCATCAGTATCAGGCCTGAAGCCAGCTCTGACAGCAGAACCTCTGGAAGTCTCCCTGTCCTGAAGAGCTTCTGCCCAGTCCTCAGGGCCCCTCTAGTCTGGCTGAGTCTAGATCCACAGTGGAGTGGGGCTGGGGGTCACTAGTGAACAGGGCAGCTCAAGTCTTGTAAGGGCGGCCCCTGGAGTCTTGTTCCTGCCATGGTGTGGGCTGGGCGTCCAGGCTGATGGGTCTGCGACCGCCATGCCATTAACAGGCAGCCAGAGGGGGTGTCTGCGAGCATCAACGCTGGGGTTCCTGTGCCGCTCGCCTATTAGTAGATGGTGGCTTCACAGTGATTTATTGGGGCTTCTTCATTTCCCCTTGGTCTGCTATAAACATATTTATACCACCAGAGTGACCGATAAATTTCCCTTATGAATCCTGTTATCTCCCCTATTAACCATCCGTCACCTTTTATGCGGCCACAGTGGGCCAGGCTAGGGCACCAGGGCTGGGTGGGCCACAGCCCCTTACCCCTGTGAACTCTTCACCTCCCCCATGTTCTGCAGACTGGCGGCTGCCGCCACTTTCCAGCTGCTTTCTAGGGTGAGACCAAATTTCATCAGGGAGGGCCTTTGAAATGTGGCTTTCTCCAGGGTCTAAGAATGGGGAGCCCCTCTTGGTGCTCTCTGGAATCTCTCCTACAGTTGCTCTGGCTTTCCCTCCTTTAAGTGCACAGGATTCTCCTGGAGCTGCTCTACTTCTCCTGTCCCTCTCTCGACTCTCAACCCCATCTATTTCTGTGGGGCCAAAAAATAAGACACAAAGCTGTGTAATGGCGCACTCCTATAAGCCCAGCACTCAGAATTCTGAGGCAGGAGAATCTTTGCAAGTTCAAGACCAGCCTGGGCTTCAAAGTGAGTTCAAGGCCAGCCTGAATTGCATAGCAGGACCTTGTCTCAAAATGACAAAAAACAAAACAAAACAAAACAAACCTAGTGTGATGACAGAGTAGCCTGATGCTGGTTGGTGTTGGTGAGCGCCCCCTCTCTGCCAGTCTTTTGCTATATGTGACTTTATGTGACCTTCCTCACAATCTCAGATGTTTATTGCTCCATTTGTCAGATAAGGCTGAGTAAATAAGGCTCAGAGACATTCAGTGAGGAGCCTTAGGTCACCCAGCTGAGGGACAGAGCTGTAATCTGGGGTTTTCAGTCACTGTAATATACATCCTGTCAAAATGCCATAGGTGGGGAGAGGTTCATCCAAAAAGTTTTTCAGCAGAGTGTTCTAGGGGGAGGAAGATGGGGTGCCCAGTAGAGCAGGAAGTGACCTCTGTTTCTCTCCAGTCCAGTTGACTTAACTTGGACACCTGTTAAGCCCTAAACTTCTGGGCATAGCACGCAAGGTCTTTACAAGCCTTAAGGCATCTGTCTGGCCACATCTGAAAGGGACCTGATGCATGGCCAGTAGACTGGGCCCTGGCTCAGACCTTCTCAGCTGTGTTCCTGTGATGAAGCTCCACCATCTCCAGGCTCAGCTGTTGTGGGCATGGAGTTCTGTGTTTTGGAATATGGCTGTGTGTGGGTGTGAGTGTGGGGTGTACATGGGAATCCTGTTTTCTCCCTCTTCATCCACAAAGTCAGCTGGGACCTTATGGGAAGCCCCTCTGGGGCTCAGATGACCCACATCCTCCACAGGAGGTAAATTTTGAGATTAAGGTCTACACCTTAAATCCTGGTATTTCTTCAGGAGCTCAAGGGAGTGGACTTAGGTGGGTATTGTTATTACTATTTTATGAACAGGGACACTGAAGCTCAGAGGGGAGCCAGAACAGAACCTTGAGTTAAGGCATGTGACTGGGAGAGACTCAGCAGCATGAGGCAGAGAGAAGCTGGAGGACGGCATCTGCAATCTGCACACTCTGCACAGCCATGGGTGCAGGTGGCTGCAGTCTAAGGGAAGTCTTGTTACTGTTGTCCAAGACGCAGTGTCCTGGGTGGTCGGGGTGGGGGGTGGCTGGGGAGAGAGGATTATGGGCTTAGCATCCCAAGCAACAGATTCTCTTCTGAAAGAGGGATGTGGCAAAGTCATTCTAGCCATTCTCCTGCCTCCCATGGTCCTGTGGGAAGAGCTGTTGGGGAATGGCTGCCTCCCCACACCCTAGCACTTGGGGGAGACAGCCCATGCCAGGGGAAGGAGTCCTGAGTTCAGGCCCCACTTGGCCTGTGACCTGCTGTGCAATCTGGAGCGTGTCTGGCCCTTTCTGGGCTTTACCCCTTTGACAGTCTCCAGCTCAGGCCTGCTGTGTGCCATGAGGAGAGTCCCATCCTTGGACCAGAGTACCTGAAAGGGGGTCTGGGGAATAAGCAGGCCCCTCAGCCAGCCAGATGCTTTGGGAGCCTTGCCTGCAGCCTTTCTCAGCGTTGCTGTCTCGGCTGCCTGCTCTCCTTGCTCCCCTCTCTCCTTCCGCTTGCCTTCTCTGTGCTACCATCTGTCTGTCTGTCCACCTTTATCTCTGGTCTGGCAGCCCTTCCTCCGCGTCCTCATGTCCTCTCCTCTCCACAAGGTTGGCCTCCCTGGGGTGGCTGTAGGGCCTGGATCATGCGTGAGAGAATGTGTGTGTGTTCTGCCTCCCTCTGCTTCCCCCCTTAGTCATTTTCAATGTCATAAATTTCCACGTCTCTCTCCTCCACTCGGCTATTACCTGCGCCTCCGTCACCGGGCAGCGCTCCCGCTCCCAGATGGGCTAGGCCATCTCCATTCTGCAAATGACTCAGGGAGAGAGAGGCAGGGAAGGAAGGAGAGAAAGGAGCTGAGAGACATGAGAGATTGAGGGAGAAGGTGGGTGAAGAGAAGACAGAGGCAAGCAGATAGGGACAGAGAGGCAGCCCAGGAGAGCTCAGCCCCTTCTCTCCTCCAAATACAAAGGTCATTGCCAGCAGGGAGTCTGCCTGGCACCAGAGCAGGACAGGTGGCGGTGTGCTGAGTCTGGGAGTGGGGCCAGGCAGAGCTCTGTCTCTGCCCAGTGTGGGCCCTGCTGCAGCCTCTCCCTATACTCCCATTTCTCTGGCTGCCAGGCTCCTGACAAACAGACCCCCTTTTCCCTCCAGGGAGGGAGCCCTCTGCTAGGCAGCTTGATAGAGCTTAGGGTCCCACAGGGGAGAGGGAGCTATCCTCTTCCTTCACAATTGGGGTTCTGGGTACAGGACTCTCCACAGACAGGGCTTCTCAGGACCATGTGAAAATGTCCCCTTGCACTCTGTGTTTGCCTCTGCTTTCTCAGGCCTAGTCCTTTGGATGGGAGCTGGTTGAGAAATCAGACAGCCTGTTTTGGGTACTTCTAGACAGCCCTGTGGGGAGGAAATAGAGCAAAGGAAGGGCCAGAGCAGCCAGGCTAAGGGACTCATGGCCCCCAAGGTGCTGCTGGGAAGGACACAGTGGAGCTCCAGCTGGTGCTGCTGCTGATGTGAGTGATGGCTGTGGTCGTGGGAGGGCAGCCCTGCAGCTGACAGCAGCCCCCTAAAGGGCTTTGAGCCTTCTGCTCTCAATACCTCCAATTGTTCCTCTGCTCCCCAGAGTGACTGAAAAAATGCAAATATGATTATGTTTTTTTCTGGCTTAAATCCTCGAACAGCTCCACATCTTACTGAGAGCAAAAGTGAAGTTCCTTCTGATTCTGTGCCCTTCCCCGCTTCTGCCTGCCGACAAGGCCTAGGCCAATGGTGGCGAACCTATGTCACCTAGGCTACGGTGGGCTGTGTGCATCATTGAAAGTGCTGCAAGGTTTGCCATCACTGCCCTAGACTGTCCACCCAGGGCCTTTGCCCTGTTTTCCTTGCACAGAGCTGGCTCTTCCTCTCTAGCCCAAATGTCACTACACAGGGAAGCTGACCCTGGTGACCTCATCAAATGACAGGTGACCCCATTCATCTCTATCATGGCTTCCTGAATAATTATTTTATGACTCGTTTTACACATTTTGTCATTACTTGTTTACTTAGCTGTTTTCTGGTTTAATGTTCAGTTCCTCTGATGGACAGTACCTCTGATGGCCAGTATTTGTGTTGTTCATCAGAGACAGCACCTGCTACAACATGAGTCTTCAAGAAGCATTTGTTAGGCAGGTATGGTGATGCATTCCTGTAGGAACACTATAGGAGGCTGAGACAGGAGGATCAAACATTTGGGTGGGAAACTTCGTGATTTAACAAGACCTCATGTCAAAAAATAAAAAGGTTTAGAGCAGTAGTTCAGTGCGACAGTACCTCTGAATTCCATACCTGGGCACATTACCTCAGGCTGGGCTCAAATTCACTGTGAGCCTCTTGCCTTGGCTTCCCCAGTACTGGGATTACAGGTGTGCATCACCATGTCCAGTTTTTAAAAAGCATATATTGAATAAATGATGTGGATAATGTCAGTGCATTTTCTTGACTGGTTTAGATGGAGGATCGATGTTGGGATGGATATTGAACTAGGCTGGTGGCCTCAGATCACTGTCCTTCTAGTGAAATTTGTTGAAATCTCAGTATGATAGATCATAAGGAATGACCTCTTGCCTTGATGCTGGGAATTTGGCTTATGATCAAGGGTGAGGCTTCAAAAGAGAGTTTTCTTTATTAAAGCCACACCCTCATATTAGATTCTCCCTACCTCTGGGTACACACACACACACACACACACACACTTTCTGTTCTCCATGCAGAGTGGTCTAATATAAACCACACTTATACACAGAGTCCCTCATAGATGCTCATACAAGGCACACAGAGGGACAAACTTGGTTACATACATTCCCACACATGCCAGACACTCCACAGGCATATTTGTGAACAGACACACACATATGTATATGCTACTACATATATGTGCTTATGTGTGCAGAGTCATCCAAACCAGCACAAACACTTAGATATCAAGAGAAAACACCTGTTCACTTGCCTTCTTGCTCAGGATCTATTCCATGGAGAGACACCCCAGGCTCCAAGGTCCCTCTGGCAGTGGAATGCACTACACTGAGGGGTCTGCACTCTCTGGTCTGCCCCCTTTGTGTGCATGTGTGTATAGGTGCATACATACCCTGGTTTACTGCCCCAGCACTCTGCTTGGACAGACTCAGACTTCCAAGGGTCTTCTTTGTGGCCAGAGGCAGCCCAGTGGGAACTGGGGTCAGGACTTTGTCCATGGACAAGGTCAAGGTCCACTGAGTGACTGGGATGAAGCTCATTTGGGACAGAGGTCAAAGGTCAGTCAGGGATTTAGATTTTTCTTAATGACCTGTCTCTGCTCACAGGTGTATCCACTTCCATGGGCAGTATTCCAAGATGCTGCTGCAAGGCCAAGACTCAAGGTCCTCCTCGTGAGCCTCTGCAGCTGGCAGAAGGTGGGTGGGGGCAGGTGGGGGCCAGGCCTGGGCAGATAGCTGTGAGGTACGTTTCCATCTCCGCAGGTCGGGCGGGCGAAGCCATTTCCAATCTGCTCTCTATCATTTTCAATATCATTAATCCCAGACACTCTATTTTCCATGCCTGCGCAGCCAGGCCCCCGAGTGTGCGCTGTGTAAAGTGACACATATTCATCACCAGCTCGTGGCGCTGGCGCCGACGCTGATACAATATTAGTGTTGCCCCCCCGCTTGGGGCCCACTCTGCCCGGCTCCCCGATGGCACGAATCCATCACCTGGAGCCTGTGTCACTTTCCCCAGCAGCCACATTTGTTTGGGCACTTAGGAGGTAATTGCAGCACATTAGCAGGGTGGGCAAGGGTGCCGGCCCCCATGAGGAGGGGAGACTGAGGCGTCCTCCTTGCAGCTGAAACCCATCCTGGCCTCTTCCAGCTCCTGGGCTCTGACTGGGCTCCTAGAATCTTGGATTCTTGCTCCTACAAATATGTACTTATGTGTGTGCATAAGTACCCATAAGTTCTGGAGAACTCCATGTGGGAGAGGTCCCAATTCTGGGCCCAGGGGGAGGCCATAGAAAGGATCCTTTGCTCCCTGTGTGCTCAAGCTGGTGCTTGCTCTAAATGAGGCTGAAACTCACAGGTGAGGGCTTTGAAACCTTTTTTTGGCAAGTCTTCTCTATCCCAGAACTGAAATTCAGATTGTGGCAACATCTGTCCCATAGCAAGAGGTGTTGGGAGTAATGCAGAAGGGAAAAGACACTTTCCAGTGCTCAGAAGCCCAACTCAGAGGTACAATCTGGCCTGCCCTGGAAGCCTGGGTCTGAGAGGAGAGCCTTGACTGTGCGATGTGTGATATGGGCTAGGTCTCAGCAATCCTGTCTGAGTCTAGCTGGAAGGGGATGCGACATCATGACCACTAGAGGTGGCCCAGGCCAGGGTTTTTTTTGGGAAGACTGCCTGGAAGTGGTGAGCTTCTGGACAAGGAGGCCTAGAGCGGCTGCAGCAGAGGGAAGGGCAGCAGCCAGGTATTCGATTTGAGCACAGGCCAGACCATAGGGGGCATGGGTTCCTCTGCTGCAATCCACAGGGCTAACACCCATTAACCTCGTCAGCAGACAAATTGCCCATCTTGTCAAATTCCCATTTAAAATGCAAACTCAATTTGACAGAGTAAACTGAGCAGAGGTGGGAGTGGATAATCCAGTGGAGGCTCATTAGTGAGGCCCAATGAGAGGGGCCTGCTGGGATGGCCTAACGAACCCGCCATGATGAACCTCCAGCCCATTAACATCCACCATCACTCGATACTCCAACTCACATGCCCTGCCTCACCCCTTCACTGTCTTACCCCGCTCAAGGAGTCAAGGACCTCAGCTGCTGACCAGCTCCTCTAGGAAGGTATATCTGAGGGCTTTCGAAGTGTGAAGAGCTGGGAACATCTCTGCCCCTCTGCTTGTCTACTCAGTGGCCTTCTGCAGCAACAACAGCAACCATCCCCTCCTCAGTCTCCACTGGGACGCTGAGTGTGTCTTGTCCTACAGAATCATGACTGTGGGGTCTTGTGAGTCAGCATATACAAGCTCATTTACAACCAAGAATCTCGGGGCCTGGGGAGGTTGCCCAGCTAGAAAGCAGCAAGCAAGCACTGAGTGCCTTTGAGCCAAACTTCCTCAGACTCCAACAGTTACTTGTGACCACTCTGCTGTGTAGCTTCCTGGTGTTGTAAATGATTGTTCTTTCCTTTGCTTTCTTGGGTTCAGTGCTGCCATTAGCTGGATGGGGCTAAGAAAAATGAATTCTTTTTTGAGCCTCTGTCTGTTTCAATCTGTAAAAAATGGGTGAGCAACGGCTATCCAGTCCAAAGAGAATCAGTTTATGGTTTAAGGAACCCTAATAATGACTCCAGAAATATCTGTAGACAACTTAGTTAGAGGTTGGGGGAGGGATGAGTAAGGAGGGGAGAGAAAAAAGTTCGCTTTCCCAGGAAGTAGCACATGAACAGACCACAGGGACCTCTTGGACTTTAGGCCCTGGAGACCTACACACGAACCTCCTCCTGCACCCTGAGCCCCACACCCAAGCCACTCTAGTCTGTTACTCTGGTGATCGATCACTCTAGGAGCCTAGAATGAGGCTGACAGTGTCCTCCCCTGGTAAAGATGGTGTCCTGGGACAGAAAGCCTGCCCACCTGGCCATTGCTCTCTTTAGGTGGCAGCCAAGCTATTATTGCCTGTTTGTAATAATTGGAATAATGGATGATTAAGAAGCTCAAGAGGGTGGCTATATAGAGAGTTAATAGATTGTTGCCCCCCTACTCAGCCACCCTACCTCTGCTACCCTACAGGAGCCTACCTGTAGCACCTCCAGCTAGGCTGGGCCCACAATAGTCACTGCTGCTACGTGGGCCACTGGGCTGCCTGACCATACTGCTGGTACAGGGTGGGTCACTTTGTGTTGGTGTCCTCTGTGGGTCACATGAGCTGTCACCGGCTTTATAGGAAGAACCTCCTTAGCCCTTAGTCTCTGCCTGTCTCCAGTGTTGTTCTGTACCCATCATTTCCTACCATGATTCCTCCATAGTATAGTCCGAATATCTCAGCTGATATTCAGGGCCTGTCACAACTGACCTCAGTTTGCCTAGTCCCTTTTATGGCACAGAATTCCCTGTAAACTCCTATCTCTCTGCCTTTGCCAGCTTTGAGTTACCCTCATGTCCTTCTCTGGCACCCTCTGTGGACTCAGCAGCCCCTGAGTGTTGGGAGGCCTCTTCCTCTTCAGCCCCTCTCTGTTCCATCCTTGTCCTGTGCTAACAGTGGGCTGGGTGGCAGCACTGAGGCCCTGGACCCTGTGTGGGGGCAGCCCCAGAGGAAGTGAGGGGTGGGTAGTATTCTCAGTCTCCCTCCAGTCGTCTGCCAAGCCATCCTCTGAGGCTGGCCTAATTCCCTTCAGAGCCCAGCTCCCATCTTCAGGGTGGTGCTTAGGGAGCTGAGAGCCCAACGCTAATGCCTAAGAAAGTCGTGGGTGGATTAGAAAGCGGGGGAGATTAGGGCCAGAGCTGGTGGCTGATGCGGGAGGGGAGCCCCTCCTCTTGAGGAAGAGGAGGCTAATCCTGCTTAGTGACTGAGGAGACAGCAGTGCTGAGAGGAGCCTTCATCCATCCACTCTGCTGCTGCGGCCCAGCAGGAGTGGCAGGAGAAAGATCCATCCACTCCTTCTGTCCTTCACATATTTGGTCTCTGATGCCTCTCCAAGCCATCCTGCTCTGTCTCCTGCATTGCTCCCGCCTCTAGGTAACCCCAAATTTCTTGCCCTTCTTTGCCCAAACTGTCCTATCTAGCCATATCCCCCAACTTTCTCCATGCGTTGAGCCACACTTCATGCATTGAGCCACACTGCCCGGGAAGTCTGTAGTAAGTACTGTGGAGCTGTTCAGATGGCCTGTGAAAGGCAGCCCTGGGGAACGCTGGCTACTGACTACTGATGGTTGACAACCATCCTTAGTTGCCTCACCCTAACTTATGGTCCCTCCTCAGGGTGACTGATCAGAGCAAGAGCACAAAACTCTGGCTCCTTTACTGAGAACTCGGACCAAAGGCCATCCCAGCACAGGACTGGGATGTGGGGTTGGCTGAAGCTGTATCACAGCTCATCCTCTCTCTTTGGCCAGTCCTGTGCCCCACTCCGCCGGACATGACATGATTCCCCAGCTCATTCTCCACAAACCCCCTCCATGCCCCTCTCCAATCTCTGCAAGCAGTGTTGCTCTTCACTTACGTCAAGTCTCATGTTCCAAGACGGAAGAAGATAAGGTTGGTCTGTGAGGGACCTGTCTCAGGAGCTGCTGATTTAGATGCTGGATGATGACCAGCAATTCTTCCCTGAGGAAAAATCCTCAAACTTCTCTGGTTTCCATGGCAGCCATGTAGACTGAAGGTTGGGGGCTCTCCTATCCTGGAGACCCAGCCTGAGATCCCAGTCTGAAAGGAGAGGCAGATTCGGCCTTAGAAGCTGATTGAGGAGAGAGAAAGAAACAATCTTGGTTCGAGAGCTTAATCTGAGGAGGAAGAGAGGAAGTCTGACTGGGCACCAGTTCTGAGTGGAGAAGGGGTGCTATATAGAGCTGAGTCCAAGGGGGAGGACTGGTTGCTAGACCAGAAGAGGCAGCTGGAGCCAGACTCTCCAACCCCATTCACCCAGGTCTTCCTCAACTGGCTTGACTCGCTCTCCAAGGAGTCAGCTGTTACTCTGTACCTGAATGTGGCTGGAAGGGGGTTCTAAGTTAATACTGGGGTGCAAGTGAGAATAGTAGAAGGGACATTCGCTAGTGAATCCCTTGGCTCCATTAGTCTTGATGTTCTGTGGGAACAGAATATTCTGGATGCTGGGCTTCTGAAAAAGTCTGGTCCTAAGGTAACTGGGAGGTGAATGGGTTGAGAGGGTCAGTTTGGGGTGGTCAGTTGAGGGGGACCACTCCCACTCTTTTCCCTACTCTTGATGGACAAATGCTAATAACATTACCAGCAATTGACCAGAAATGAATAAATAATTCAGTCTGGCCTGAAAATGGGAGAAAGTTACTTAAATGCTATTGACAAGCCAGTCCCTGGCCTCATTACCCATGCAGACTCAGGCCTCCACATCGACCCTGTCCCCCTCTCCCCCCGATTCCTTCAAACCCCACTGTGGGCAGCCTGGGGCTTCCTCCCACCCATCTGACCTGGGCTGAATGTGAGAAGGGTGCCCTAAGGAGCTTGGGGTGGAGGGTAGAAGCTGAGGCTCAGTCTAGAGGACCTCACTTCATCCCCCAAAAAGTACATCAGTGCCCTAAGATCTTCCCTTTCCTCAAACACTTCAAACAGCCCCTGTTGAAGGGTTTCCTTGGAGATTCCTCTCACCACCCACCCCAGGTGCACACATGGGAGGGGGCACGAGCAGGCAGGCACACGTGCACATGCACAGCAAGCCTGCAGCTGCCGCACTGCATCCTCTTCCAGGACACAGAAGACTGGTGACCCCCTGGGGCAGCTGTCAGTCACTGTGCTCTCAGGGAATACAAACTCATTAAATGTTTTCCTGCCTTGTCACAGGGGCCTGAGTCCCCGAGTTAGGCCTGAGGAGGAGGAGGAGGAACAGGGAAAAAAAATATGCAGCTGATCCTTTAAAAGCACATCTTGTATTTCTGACTTGGGAGAAGAGATGGGATTATGAAGGGTAAGGAGTACTCAGGGAAGGCCCTGGCTCTTGGTTTCTGGGGCATTGGCATTTCTGGCCCCAATAGCATCCGTGTAGCTGTGTTCCCCAGAAGCAACTCTGCAGAACAAAACCTTTCCATTTTCTTTGCATCTGCTTCTCTTCCTTAGCTGCCATGGCCTGCCTTGGCTTCAGAAAAGAAGTCTCTTCTGACATCATCTGGCTTCTTCTGAAGAGACTGTTCTGCTGCCTTCCCTTTCCCTGTGCTTCCACGCTTTCCTCTCTTCCTCCTTAGTTCTGTGCTGCTTCCCTGAGGCCAACATACACATGTCAGAATCACAGAGCTGTTTGGAAGGCTCAGTCAGAAGCCCACAACACCTACTGGTCAGAGATGAGAAAGCCTCAGAGACTTTCGGGTCCAAGGCCTGGATTTGGAGCACAGACTCAGGGGAAGGGAATTTGGGCCTAGGGGCCAGGATGTTCCAGGAGGTATAAGTGGCTCCTTTATGGCCCAGCCCAGGAAATAGGTCTAAAAGAGATTTATCTCTTTGTGGGCCAAGGTCTCGTACCAATCCAGTGCCTATCACTGGCAGCCAGGCTTATCTCTTCTTTCCCTGTGGGACCCAGAGCCTGCAGCCTGGAGGGTTCTGGCCTGGGCTTCCACTCCTCACCTCCCTCTTGGTCTCCTCCCTAGAGCCTGCCAGATTCTTGCCCTGACCAGGCTTTCTTGCACCAGCCCTTTTCCTCCTTCAGCCCCCACAGAGGTCCAATATCTCCTCAGATCTCCCATGAGCAGTACCCCCTGCCCTGACTCTGGAGCGGCCTGGAAAACTGATCATCCATAAGGCCCTTCTCCCATGGATCTGTCCCCGAGGAAGTCATTTATCCAGATCAACTGGCTCTCCTCAGTACAAACATTTGCAGGAGCATTAACAAGCCTAAAACCCAATTAGCCTTCAATTACTCAGGCCTTAGCCAGATTTTCTGTGGTGGGGACAGTCGGAAGGAATGTGTTTGGCACCGCCTGAATGAGAGCCTCCTCCTCCTCTGGGCCAGCTGCCCAATGGTCAGCAGTCCTGTCCGGCCTGACTGTGCTTACCTGCCCTGTGCAAGCCTCCACTGCTGTGCTGCGCCCCAATCCCCATCCCTCTTGAAACTATTATTATTGTGAAATGTACATAAACAACATGTACTTTTTTTTTTTTTGTCTTTTTCGTTTTTATCGGTACCAGGGATTGAACTCACGACTGCCTGCTTGCAAGGTAGGCGCTTATGCCACTGAGCTAAATCCCCAGCTCCACAACATGTACTTTGAAAAGTCTTATAACAGTGTGATGTGGAAGAATACAAGGTGAAAAGCTAAATTCCATGCCCCACAAGTCCCACGAGTAATTTGGGGGTTCTTCCCCTCCTATTCAATTCTAGCCATTTGCATGTGTGCTCATGAACATGCAAACATACACCCTACATAGTTTTGAGTGTTTTTTAAATTTTTTTTATTTTTTAGCCTTTTTCCTTTTTTATCAGTACCAGGAATCAAACTCACAACTGCCTGCTTGCAAGGCAGGCGCTTATGCCGCTGAGCTAAATCCCCAGCCCTGTGTTTTTATTTTTTAATGTCTTCGTTATTGTTCGTATCTTTTAATGATCTCCTCTATTTACTGGCCAGTGACATTTAATTTGAACTTCTCTTTCCCTCATCTGCTTTTCCTTCCCCTGTGCTTCCATGCCTTCCTGTCTTCTCCCTTAGCTCTGTGTTGCTGCCAGCTCCTCTCTTCTCACCTCTTCTTCCCTCTCACACCCTCTTCCCTACCTCGTCTTCTTCGCATCCTCCTCTGTCCATCTCCATCCCTTCTCCTTCCTGCCTGCTACTGCAGTGGGGGAGGGGCAGCCAAGCAGCTATCAGCTCTGCTCCCTAATACTCTGAGTCCCACTCGCCTCTTAACACCTCCCTGAGCCCAGGCCCCTAAGCTCCATCTCCCTCTAATCACCAAGGCTTATTTCTGATTTTCTGAAGTGACAAGGAGCTGGGTTTGGGGGAGGGAGGACTGTCAGCCAGCATCTCCTAGGATGGAGGGAGGCACAGCTGCAGGGAGGGAGGCCTGGCTGCTGAGATGTAGCCGCAGAGACTCCAGTGGAGCATTTCTCGCTCCCTTGGAACAGGTAGCCTAGTCTCCAACCAGCCTCTTCTGACTTTGCATACTATGCTACTATGTATATGCTTCTACCCTTGGGCATGCTTCAGGGTAGATTCCATTTCTCTCTTCCTTTCTAAAAAGGAGGATGACCTCTTCTTCCCCAGGCAGCTTCTTTGGACAGTCTGGTGCTCCACCACCACCATTCCAGGAGAAGCCAGGTCCACCAGCACTGTCCCTATCTCTTCTTACCCTACTCCCTCTTTTGATCCTGGAGGTGGGAAAAGCCTCTGGGCTGTACAAGCCTTGTCTTCTGCTTCCCACCTTGTAGAAATCTGGGTCTCCCTTCTATCTCCATGCTCCCTACAGTCCAGTGAATTGGCATAAATTCAATTAAGGACAACAACAAATCTCTAGACTTTTTTTTTTTCTTTTTGAAATAGGGTCTCACTATGCAGTTTAGGCTGGCCTCGAATTTGTAATGATCTTCCTGTCTCAGCCTCCTGAGTGCTGGGATTACAGGAATCTGCCACCACACGAGGCCCTCTCTCGACATTTTAAAGGCATGTAAGCTTTAAAATACGTGCTAAGAGCAGAGATCTCAAGAGGGGTAGGATGAGGGGACTAGCACTAATTCTGGGGTATACTTGAGCACCAGCTGTAGCTCTGTTGAGTGACCGTGGATGCTCCTTTGGTGTCTCTGAGCCTTGGTTTCCTCCTTACCCTCCCCCCCCCCCCCCAGAATGGCTAAGAGGCCCAGCAGGAGTACCTGGCTCCTGCCTGGAAGTGTTCACCCTGCGCTAATTTAATTACACAGCCTAACTGGGCCCAGGCTGGGGAGGTGGTTAATGGCAGCTGCAGAGACAGTGAGTAATCAAGAATTAATTAAGCATTTCTGGGGATTCCCAGCCTGGACCAGGGATTCCTGGGAGCCAGGCTGAGGCTGGATGGGGAAGACAGAGCTTCTCTAGCACTCTGTCTGTCTCCTCAAGGGGGTCGGGGAAGGCTCTAGGTTCAGAAAGGCTCCGAGTTCAGGGTTGTTCACCAAAGTAGTCTCTTGGGCCATGGGGCCAGCAGGAGGCTAGGCTGCATGGACTTAGACAGATGTCTACCCCATGCCAGTGGATTTGGACACATCTGTTTACGGCTTGGCTTGTGCAGAGGTCTGTCTTGATTAGGCTGGGTGCATAGAAAAGGAAATGTGGGCCTTGCCTCTGGACTCTGGAATCAGGCAGCTTTGAATTTCAGTCTGTTTACTGCAAACCAGGTGCTGCTGGAGAGGGCCTTCCTTTGCTTCTCATTTGCTTTTCCTCTACCCCCAGGCTTGTCCACTAGTCTTTCCCTGGCCCCTGCAGGTCATTAGGTTTTGGTGAACATGCTTTGTGACCAGCCCCTCACAGTCACTATCAGTCATTGGTGTTCTTTTCTGCTCATTTATTTCTTGCGTGTCCACCGGCCTCTTCCCCTAGAATTAAGTCCCATGAAGGCAGAGTTTGGTCTGGCTCACAGCTCTGTCTTTAGCATCTAAAGCAGCACTGGGTGTAGAAAGTGTGCGGAGAAGGAAGAAACCCTTCCAAACGTGTTCACTGGACTGGAAAATGCGGCTTCTACCCTGCAAACCCGAAGGTGCAGGAATTTAAAGCGTGCTCTCGGGAAGCACAGAGCTCAGTTCCTGGCCACTGTGGAGGCCACGGCCAGCTCACCACTTGGTTCCAGGCGCACCTCGAGCTTGCCGTCCAGGCCTGGGGACAGCGCCAGCGCCAGCGGCAGGCTCCGCCCCGCCCCCGCGGCCCAACTCCTTCCCAGGCGCCCCCGCGCCGCCGGCGCTTTGAAGTCCCAATCCGGCAAATAGAGTCAATCAATTATGAAGGGAACAATCTGGCGGCCCCTCGGGGAGCGGCGGCCGAGCGATCCCGGGGGATTAGGCCGCAAATCGCGCTGAGCCTCCCTAAGTGACAGCGAGAGAATCGCGCGCGGCGGCGGCGACGGCGGCGGGAGGGAGCGCGGCGCTAACCCGATTATGCAGATCCGTGGGGGGCGCGGATTAGGCCTGGGCGGCTCGCCCTGAGCAGCTCGCGGATTTGGGAAAAGTTTACTCAGGCGGAGGGGGCGGAGACTCCTGGGACTGCCGGGACTTCTTCCAGCTGGGTGAAGGCTGGATGCAGGCCCAGCGTGGCGCGGGCACATGCGCGACCCACGCCCGCACGAGCCCAAGACCCGCGTCCCTGGCCTCGGATGCAGCCGTGAACGTACACGCACAAGCTCGGGGGCTCACAGAGCCAGGCCCTCCGTTGCTCACACACTCACAAGACCCTCGCTGGTATCACGCTTACAGATACACAATTCCACCTTCAGATGTGCCTCCCTGTGGTCCCAGCAAAATCCCTAGTGACACTGGAAAGCAATGCTGACAAGGCCCAGGGCCGCCCTGTCCTCACCATCGACCTTCCTTGTCACCCCTAGCTGGTACTGTCTGCCCCAGGACAGAGCTGTGCGAGCCTGTGTGCTTTCTAGTGCGGGGTCTAGCTCCAGCCGTGGCTTCTGTGACCAAAGCCTCTTTAGGGAGGGTGGGAGTCACTGCAGTACGGTGAGCTGAGAAACAGGCTCCCAGCCAAGTGAAGGCAGGTTGTTAGGGAAGCCAGTGCTTCCTTTGCTCTGTAGAATGGTCAGGGAGTGTTCATGGTCCACACATGACTCACTCTCTCTGTATCCACAGTCTGTGTACGTCCATGTAACATGTATATTTGTGTTTGTGGACAGTGGTATGTGTATTCCTAGCCTAACATATCACACACTGAGTACAGACATTTACCCTGGACACACACTATGGCACAATCTCTCTCCCTCTCTGTTGCTGTCTCTCTCTCTCTCTCCTATATATATATTATACTGAACTCCTGATAAAGGTACCAGCAGCAGACAGTGGACACTGAATTGCTGTCATGGCAATTGCTGTGAGCTAGAGGATACCCTATATCCTGTACCCTAGGCAGTGACAGAATGACCCTATGGTGACCAGATTAATGAGGAGAAAGGGGACAGGGTCACTGAGTCTTAGGAAGCAGAGTATTCCCTGTTGTCCCCACCCCCTAAGCTGTGTATGTGTCTGTGTATGCACCATATTTTTGTTACTAGGAAACTAGCATGTCCATGCATGAGTGTGTGTGTAATTTCAACATCAGGGGTCCACTTTGGAGTGGTCTGACTGGTCCCAGGAACCTGGTCAGTGGCAACAGTATTCTATGGCAGGCTGGACACTCTAGACCTGGTCGCCTTATTGGTCTGTTCTGCTCTAACCTGTCTGATTCTGAGTCCCTGAGAGAAGCTGGAGGACTCAGGCCCTCAGGAAGAAATGACAGCTAACTCCTTTCTCCTGGGTATCTTCTGTCTCCTGACAGGATCTGTCAGGTGACCCCTGCCCACCCTTGTCAAAGTGCCTGCCCCAAGGGGCCAGCAGTGCCCATTTCACTCTTAGCAAGACTTCCTCTGGCTGTTATGGAAGATAACTCCGATTAGTTGGCCACAGGAGTGGTCATAGTCAGCGGTCAGGCTGTGTGGGGAGAGGCCACCCAGGCAGGAGGCCCACCCAGAAATGGACAAAGGGAGGGATTTTCGAAGCCTGGGGTTGGAGGAGTGAGAAAGAGAAAATCACTCTCCCAGATGTCCAGGGAGGCTGTTGGTAGGGACTTGGCAAATCCTTAGCTGGGCCTCCTTCCCCAACCCTACCCAAGTTCAAATCCTGCTGCACCATCTAATGAGCATGTACCCTTGGACAAGATAGGAGCTCTCTGCCTCAGGCTTCTTCTTCCTTTTTTTTTTTTTTCCAGTGCTGGGAATGGAGCTGCGATTCTTGTACACACTATGCAATATAACTGAGCTACATCTTCAGACTCTACATTTTAATTTTAAATAGGGGTAACGTGGGTATGGTGGTGCAAGCCTGTAATCCTAAGGAGGCAGAAGCAAGAGGATGGCTTTGGGTTTGAAGCCAGAATAGTGAGTTCATAGTGAGTTCAAGGGCAGCCTGAACTACGTAGGGAGACCTTGCCTCAAAACAAAACAAAACAAGGATAAAATAAGGCCTTTCTCCTAGGATCTTTATAAAGGAAACGTAAAGTGTGTAGCAGCATGGCTAGCACATAGTAGGAACTCAAGCTGTGGGAATTTCTGTTACTATTACTGTGATTTTTAGTTCAGAACAGGCAGAGTATAGAAAAAAATGCAGCAGCTGATGAAATTTTGACATCCATCTCACAGATGAAGAGCAGAGAGACCCTTGGGAGCTTCCACAATTTCCCCCTCCTCATTCAGACTTCTCAGGGAAGATGGGGAGCCAGGCTGGGGCTGCCTGCCGGAGGGGAGGGAGTCTGGGCCTCTTCCCTCCCCTCCTCTTCTTCAGCTCACCCAAGTATCTGCGAGCTGGGGGTGGGGAAGGGAGGAGAGGCAGAATCTGAAGTGGTTCAGTGGCTCAGTTGTTTCAGGCCAGAAGCCATTACCTTCCTGGAGAGAGAAGCCCATGCCCCATCTGAGGCTGAGGCAGGGCGAGGGGCTATAGATTAGAGTGGGACTCCAGGTCTGCCCTGCGGCCTGCTTACCTTCTCCCTTCCCCTTCTTTGCCCAGGTAAAGAGGCAAAGTCCCTACACTTCTCTAGTTTGGGTAGGTCCTGAGGGTGGGAGCAGAGAGACCAGCAAAGAAAGACAAAGACAAATCTCTGTCCACTGTACCTTCAAAACTGATTTTGCCCACTACATGCTAGGCTCCAAGCTTCTGTTGATTTTGTATCCCTGACACAGCTGGAAACCAGCAGGGGCCTTTTCAAGACAGTCATCCAATCATCTAGCCTGGGAGACTTGACTGGACAGTGAAAAGAGAGGAGTTGCATGGTGTGTGTGTGTGTGTGTGTGTGTGTGCGCGCGCGCGTGCGCGTGTGTGCACAGACTGGAGGAGAGGGGCCTGAGACTGCCTGCCTAGCAAATGTGCTGTTTTATGATGATTGCCCCCCTACTTGGAGTGATTCAGGACTGCTAGCGTTTGGGAGGAGCACTAATGCTTGGGGACTTGGCAAACCCAGGGAAGGCACTTGCCTATCAGATCCCAGGCCCAGAACCTGTGGGAGCTCAAGACACAATCTCTGGAGTCATCCCCTTGGTGTGCTCGAACCCTGGGCATGAACTATATGCGCTCCTACCCAGGAACAAGACTGTATCCAATGAGTTCCTTCACAGCCCTCATGCAGAGCATTCTGGCAAGAGCTACTTTGCTCCTCTTGGAGGAGCTGTCCTGACTTTCCCAGATGCCTTCCGAGGGTGGACTGAGTGATTGCATTGAGTTCTTATCTACCTTACCCCCGGACTCCCAGCTAGTTTTTGCAGGACAGAAAGTTTTTGGAGAAAAACAAATGAACAAACAAGCAAACAAACAGACAAAACCCCAAGTTCAAGTTCTGGAATTGCTGTTCACAAATTTTGTGACACAAAATTATTTGGTCTCTCCATCTCTCAGCCTCTCATATGTAAAGCAGGGATAGAAACAATCTCTATCTCTGGCCTGTAATGACAATAAGGTAATGGCTGAGGTAATGGCTGAGAAGCACTTAGTGCAGATCCTAACCAAGAACTGGAAGTGATTTTTGCTGCAGTTCCCCATTTCTTTGTTTATAGAACCTAACACAGGTGTAGATCTGTGGGAGTCTTGCTGAATGAATGCCAGTTTCCATAGTGTTCATTTCCTTTCTTCACTTCTGATTTCATTTCCTTCCATCTTTCTCTATCCCTGTGTCTTAAAGAAAAGGGGTCATAAGAATCTTGTGTCCCTCTGCTTGCCCATGAGCTTAGCTCTGCAAATAGTGCCAGGATCTATAAGCAATAACGAGACCTTTATTTTATTTTATTTTTGAGACAAGGTCTCACTCTGTAATTCAGGATGGCCTTGAAATCACTTTGTAGTGCAGGCTGACCTTGAACTCACAGTGATCCTCCTGCCTTGGCCTCTTGAATGCTGGAATTATAGATGTGCACCATACTGCCTAACAATGAGATCTGAATGCAGGTTTTGGTGCTGCAAATGAGGACAGTCCGTAAAGTTTTGGGCTCTGAAAGTGGTAACATGATCTGCAGATTATCGTGGGATTGGGATGTGCTGTGCAGCTGATCATTGACTCTGTGGACTCCTTTGACATTTGTATATTATTTCAGGCTCTGTGAACAATGTTGGGCCTTGTAAATAGGTAATGAGAAGGGGCGTTGGGAACAGTGAAGGCAAGTTGTGAGGGGCTCTGGAAAAATGACTAAGAGTTCTACCTGTACATGATAAGAAGGTCCCCCTGGATATCTCAGAACTGTGGTCAGCATGATCTCCCCTCTCTTCTCTTCCAAGCCCAACTAGGGTTTCTCTGTCCTTTTATTTGTTGATGTTAGGGTTGGGGATGGAATGGAGAAACGAGAGAAGGAGAGGAATATGGCTGTGTCTCCACTCTCAAGGATTTGAAAAGACAGACTTTTAAGTATCCAAATGGGGGCTTGTGTCTATGATGGCAGATCTGGTCTCAACCCAGCTACTTGTAAGATATTTTTCTACTCCAGAGCCTCTCAGAATGCTCAAAGGGTATTTAAACCAAACTGAGAAGACAGCTTTGCAAATCATGTCTTTCAGGCTCCAGCCAACTTTAAATTCTAGGTGACACCCCAGCAGCTTGGTAACAATTTAAATTTGCTGTCTGTTCTTTCCAGGTCTGGCCACTTTCATAGAACACATGCACACCTCTCAGAGCACAGGGCCTAGGGAGGGCAGAAGCAGGAGCCTGTTCCAGACAGGCTGCAGATCACAGCTGAGGATCAGATGTTGGCTGAGAATGGAGATGGGGTTGATGGTCACAGAGCGGAGAGCAATGGTGCTAATGTGCCAGTGGGGGTATGGACAGAGCTGGGGTGCTGGGGGTGGTGGTGATGGGTGAGTGACAGACAGGTAAAATGTGACCATGCATGCTATCTCCAAGGTAGTAGGTATAACTTTAGTAATAAGAACATAGCCTGGGTTGACCTCTGGCTATTGACATTCATCAGCTGTGTGATCTTAAGCAAAAGCCTCCTTCCCAGAGATATTAGGATTAAATAAGTTCATCTTTGAATATCCTTAAAATAGTGCATGGGATACGGCAAATATTATGTAAGTGACAGCCACTATTGCTACTAAGGAAGGCAGAAAGGTGAGGGTGATGAAAGGGATGGCAGGATGGAGTTGATAATGACAAGAGTAGGAATAAATAATGACAACAATAAGCTCTGTGGAGCAATACGTGCCCTGTACTGTTCTAAGCTTTCTATGTTGTGGCTTGTTTAATCACTGCACCCCTGTAAAGCAGCTCATATTATCACTATATGAAACTGAAGGTCGCAAGGAGTAAACTACACATCGAAGCTAACACAGCCGGGACTGGAGGGGCTCCAAGGCCAGTGTTCTTAACCATTCCTCAAATGGTGACAGTGGTCGTGGAGGACATAGAGGTGAGCACACAAGGGCAGTGAAGGCCTATGGTAAAAACATCCCTTAAGCCTGGTGCAGTGGCACACACCTGTAATCCCAGCCCTCAGGCAACTGAGGCAGGAGGGCCATGAGTTCAGGACCAGCCTGGGCTATATAACAAGCTCAAGGGCATCTACATAGTGAAACCTTGTCTCAAAAACACAAAGAAAAAAAAAATCCATTGGCCAAGCTCCAAGCAGGGCTATGTGGCTGCTGAAGGGAGACCCTGTGGGTTTCTTGCAGCAGATGGTGAGGATTCCTGGTCTTCTGTGTTCTTCTCTGAAAGCCAGAGGACAGCAGGGATGTCCCTTTTGGCCCAGTAACTTGGTAGCTTTGAGTCCCAGGCAGTGAAGAGGAGGGTGACAGCCAGATCTCAGGGGCACTGTGTGGAGAGGCATGGAATGAGCTTTCCATTTGTCCTTTACCTGCTTCCTGACTTTGGGGTCCTGTGACCCCATAACTGTCCAGCCCATGCACTTCGTGCCGGGGCTGTCTATGCTAAAGGAGCAGACAGTGGTGAGCTAAGCTGCTCATCCCATCCTGGAACTCTGTCGGTCTCACTTGTCCAATGCTGGCTCTAGCCCGCCTCTTGCTTGCTGCTGCCTTAATAGAGAATCCGCCTCTGTGCCGCCTGTTCCCTGCCTACCAGCCCATCCCCATTATCAGTACCATCATCGGCGGCAAATGACACTCGGAATCTTGACTCCAATCTGATGCCTGGTCCTCAGGGCCGTGGAGAGGCACAGGCCAGCCAGGCTGGGGGTTGGGGAGGGGGTTTGCAGTAATAGGATGTGGCTGAGGACGGTCTATTAGCAGCTCTGCAACTGCTGATGAGCCTGTTCCTTGGCCCTCTGGCACCCCATCCTCACTCTATCAGGCATAGTGAGAATTCCCAGGCAAAGGTGCCAGTGGAGTGGGGCTGGGCTAGGCCATCTCCGAAATCCAGACACCCCACTTCCTTGGGAGCAAGGAGGACACTTGGACACATCTTCTGACCATTTATCTAAGAGGAAGTGGTGGAAGGCAAGGGGTTCTCTGTGAGGGGGTGATTTTTCCTGTTTTTGCTTTGGATTGCGCTGTGCTCCACTCTGGAAGGAGCCTCAAGGAGAGTAGCATCTAGCTTCCCTTCTCTAGCTTTTTTTTTTTTTTTGAGTCAGGTCCTCACTGTGCAGTGCAGACTGGCCTTGAGCTCACTAAATAGCCCAGGCTGGCCTTGAACTTGCAGCAAATCTCCTGCGTCCCATAGCACTGCACTTGCCTTCTAGCTTCTTCTTGAAAACTTGTGGGCATGTGGAGCTCAGCACCTCTTGAGGCCACCTGTCATTAATTCCTTATTGGGAGCCCTGATTGATTTTTCTTGCAACCAGGGTCCTGAGATCCATTAAGGTCCCTCACCTATGAACAAGACACCCTCATAGGGTTTGGAGACAGAAGTTTAGCTTCCCCAGGCTTCAGTGCTCCTCCTGGCCACAGATCTACTGTCCTATGTGCAGTGTGTGTGTGTGTGTGTGTGTGTGTGTGTGAAGGGTGTAAGAGGCTGGGGATGACAGGGAAGTGGACGGAGTGGAACTCACTCAGTGAAAACAGTGTATGCAGGTTCCAACTCAGCTCGTCTGCTGGTGATCATAGAGAGTTATCCACCCTTCGCTCTCCTCTCATCTCCTTGTACTGCCCCTTCCCTAAAGACTCCTGCTGAGAAAAGGGGGATGATGGAGTCCCTCAGAGGGTTGGATGGATATAACCTAATGACACCCCTTCTCCCACCCACCCAGGATCAAGGGGATGCAAAAAAAAAAAAACAAGGAAGACAAAGAGTAGATCATGAACTTGGGCTTGGCTCTATGTACCAGGAACAAGGCACTCCAGGCTGAAGGAAGGACTCTGTTCTGTTTTGAAGGGTCCTTCCCAGGTGAGAAGTCTGCTTTTTTGGGTTGGAGGGGCTACACCTGTCAGAGCTAGAAGTCCTGGCCGAGGCAGGAACAGGAGGGAGAGGAGTTGTGTCCTAGCTTAGTGCTCCCCTCAGGTCTAGGCCTCCAACTATAGAACTGGATGCTACTTGCTGTTCCTACTACCTCGGCCATGCTGCTTATTCCGGAGGCCACTGACATCTTAGCTGTTTGCCTCTGCTGAATGGCTGCCCTCGGTACTCCCAGCAGGCGCCAGGCCATCAGTCACAGGGCTGGCGGTCCTCCGGGCTGGGCATGCAGCCTCTCCAGCAGGGCCGACTGTGGGCCAGCAAGTGGCAGGTGGCTGGGAGCAGCAGCTCCCATTCATGGGCCCCTGAGTGGCCTCTGTGTACTCCACAGCTTCCATGCCCCCCTCTGCTGCTCCCCAGCCCCCCTGAACTCTCATGTGTGTCGCCTCTCCTTTTCTGCAAAAGAGTCCACCTCATCTGTACGGTGCATTAAGCCTCTGGCCTGCACACCTAGGATCTGTCCCATCTTTCTCTAGTGGATGCCAATCCACTACTCCGTCCTCTCCAGTATCTGGTCACATCAGCCCCGTACTTCCTCTTGTCCCAGCCTCTTTCCTGTGTCAGCCTCTTCTTCCTCTCTCCTCTATAGGGGCTGAGAAGGGAGGATTTAGGTTTGAAACTCCATCTTCTCAACAACTAACCCTACCTCAGCTTGGCCCTCTTCTTTTAGTTAGCTGCTAGTGGACAACTGGGATGCCAGGGTAGGATGGACTTTTGATCCAACTAAGGGTACCTGGAGATGAGAAAAGTTGCCTATTTATTTGGAGTTATAAAAATCTTGCCAGATGGCTGGGCATGGTGGCACACACCTATAATCCCAGAATTTGGGAGGCTGAGGTAGGAGGATCGCTGTGAGCTTGAGGACAGCCTGGGATACATAAGTAAGTTCAAGACCAGCCTGCACTAAGTAGTGAGGCTCTGCCTTTTTAAAAAAAAGGGGGCTAGGAGACTCTGAAGAGAGTGCAGTTCTAAACATTTGACAGCAGGGGGCGCCCAATCCTTGGTGACGTTTGGTTCATTGCCACTCAAGACTCCATAGCTGGAATTACCCAAAGCGATAAACGTTGAGTATGTTGTGTGTGAGAACCCTAGAGGTCCCTCACTAGGGGTGAGCTTTGCAACAGTCTGACGTTCATTGAGATTGTTAGTCTTTTAAAGAAACTTATCTGTTTCCCTAAACTACTTCTTTATTTGAAAGCTTGCAAACAAACATAATCTGGTGCTTCATTCCCTTGAAGGAGATGGCAGGTAGAGGTGCTAAGGTTCCCCCAGAAAGGAGCACTGTCCTTAGCCCTCAGGAATGTTGGTCAGTTTACTGGGGATGAGGAAGAAGAGTCTCTTCATAAGCCTTATCTACAGGCACTGTCACCCACGCCAGCTTGAGGAGAAAGAAATTCTAGGCTAGTCATGCCCAAGGCGTGCCCTACAGAATTCCTGCCAGGTGCATAGTGACATGGAAAAGAGGTGTAGGGCTGGGGATGGTGGGCCTTCTCTATTTGACAGTGGGTACCTTCATAAACAGAATGTGCATGTGTGTGCAGAGAGAGAGAGAGAGAGAGAGAGAGAGAGAGAGAGAGAAGAGGAGAGGAGAGGAGAGGAGAGGAGAGGAGAGGAGAGGAGAGGAGAGGAGAGGAGAGGAGAGGAGAGGAGAGGAGAGGAGAGGAGAGAGATTTCTGTTCTCACCATGAATCCCAAGTGATGCTACACTCCTAGTGTTCCCTTATCCACTACTTCCAGAAGGGGCTTCTGGGGATCAGGTCAAAGCAACAGTGTGCATCATAGGTGCCAACCAAATGAAGCGGCCCCCAGGGCCAGCACCGCTCCCCTCTTTGTTTTCAGTACCTGAAAGTTCACTATTAAAGTTTCAGTTCTCAAGAAGAAAGGCATTTAAAAAAAGAAGAAGAAAGGCATTGCGTTGGATTTGATCATAGAGTCATCTCTATGGCTCTGTGATGTGACACCACAAGGGCTAGCAGAGGACCCAGGCATCGAGAGACAGAGTGGGACAAAAGAAGGTGACACTTGATAGGAAGGGGTCTCTGGATAACTTTGTGACCTAGCACCAAGGGAATGGGGCAGTCACCTCAGAGTGCACAGGCACCTTTCTTTGCCTCCCAGTATTCTGGGAACTGGAACTGAGACCCTTAGCCTAACATGCCCCCACTCCACTGCAAGCAGGCCATGGGAGGTTGGTAAATATCCTAATCAGATTAGCAGAGTGGAGACAGCAGAGGTGGTGGTGGGAAAATGCTCTGGGCTGGCCTGGCCCCCTCCATTCTCCTGGGAATCCAACCTCTTGTCCCTGTCCAACCTTTTCTCTGTGGCCCCTAAAGCCACTCTGGCCCCTCAGTAGCCTCCACTGGTCTGAGTGATTCCTTATAGCCTGATTTCTGCATCCTGAGTCTCCTGGAGAGCAGATGAGGTTGCAGGGAGCCCAGCCCTGCGTGAGGCACATGCCTACTACTGTACTATGCAGTCATGGAAACTGGCCCTGTGGGCTGTTGTTTTCAGCCTGCTGATTCCTTAGACCCTGTCTCTGCCTCTGGCCATGGCACTGTCCACCTACCTGTAAGGCTCGAATGGTACATCAGGATTCCAGAGTAGTTGTAGTCTTTTTTTTTCTTTCTTTTTTTTTTTAAACTTTTTAATCAATACCAGGGATTGAACTCACGACCGCCTGCTTGCAAGGCAGGTGCTTATGCCGCTGAGCTAAATCCCCAGCCCCCAGAGTAGTCTTGATGGAGGCAATGTCTGCTGAAGGCCTGAATTTAATCAAGGTCCAGTCAGTCACATCCCTCCGCAGGCCAGGCTGAGCACAGTCCTGGGCATACCTGGTCCAAGGAAGTCTGGTCAGACAGACAGGGAGGGGCGGGTGGGCCATAGTGACCCTGTGGGAAGACCAGGGCACTGAGCCAATGCAGGAGAAGAGCTAGGCAAACAGGAACTGGTGTCCCCGAAAGCTGAACATGAACCTGTGACCTGACAGCTGAGGAGAGCAAGGTAGAGTTGAGAGCAAGCGGTTGAGGGTGGTGGTGGTGGTGGTGGTGGTGGGGTGCTGAAGATCAGGAGTTTGAGATTGGATTGTGAGGGCTGGAGAGTCCGGAGGTAGAGAAGGGAGTGGGACATCAGAAGATTGGAGGCCAAAGGGTTGAAGTCTGGGTTACTGCGGAATGGAATGGCAATTAGGGGACTGAGGATTTAGGATTTAGGGGAATTTAAGGGCCAGGCATTAACCAAGGTGTTGGAGGACAGGATGTCAGCACCTGAGAAAAGGTTGAGGTTTTGGGGAGCTAAGGAAGTAGTAGGTTGGTGCAGCTGACTGTGGAGAGAGGAGGTAGACAAACAAGCCCTCCCTCAATGAGCAAGACGGAGTGTGGACCTGTCCCAGCCCAGGCCTCCCTTTGCCCTGTGGCCACACTGGGTCACGAGGGCGGGCAGTGGGCCTCTCCTTGTTGGGCTGTCAGAGCGGGTTAGGCTCAGGGAATTGGTTCCCTGGATCATCTCCCAGGAGCCAGCCCCTCCTGGCAGCTTTGTTTGGCGAAAGCCAGGGATTAGCAGGGCTGCCCCCACACCACCTCCCAGCCGCCAGCTCCTGGCGCTTTCATCCCTGAAGGTCGCTAAAGCTGCAGTGCTTTGAGATTAGGCCCCACAAAGGGGCCCCTTGTGCTTCAGCCAAGCCTTGGGGGCAGGGAGGGGATCCCAGGAACTGAGCATAGGCCGAGCCCCAGAGACAAATCCTTCTCTCCCTCCTTGGTGCATCCCAAAGCGACCCAGGACAAGGGCAGAAGACCTCTCTCAGACCCCCTCCCTGGCTCAAATACTGCGGTCATCTCAGGGTGGAGGTGGATGGCAGAGCAGGAGGGCAGCGTAGAGGTGGGGGCAGGTCTAGAATGCAGATGGAGAAAGAACATTGGTCGCAGACCGGAGAGGAGGCAGGGTCTGGGAGGAGGGCCCTTGTGCTGGGTCCTACCAGGTTGCTTGCAAAGCTGAGCCAGCAGTGTGGGGAGGTTCCCTTTGCACCAGGTGCCTGAGGCAGTAGGGGTTCAGGGTGGGGCAGGGTAATTTTGGCCCCTTTCAAAGAAGAGAGTGGCATTTCATACATTTGGATTTTTTTTTTTTTTTGTCTTTTTCCTTTTTATCGGTACCGGGGATTGAACTCACGACTGCCTGCTTGCAAGGCAGGCGCTTATGCCGCTGAGCTAAATCCCCAGCCCCTACATTTGGATTTTATAGGCCAATCAAAACTTATCTTAAATGTGTATTCTAGCATAAAGTTGCCAGATATTAATTCTGCTATAAAAGAGCATAGAAGGAACACTACCAACTACTGTCAGATCATTTCATAAAGGAAAAGATATTTTGGTATCAAAAAAGTAGAAAAGACATAAACCTGTGATATAGAAGATAAAGCTCTAAACTGAATAGATACAGTTTTATGAAAAATTTCCTACTAAAACCTTTTATTTTTCTTAATTACTGATGTTTAGGTGAAATGTTTTGGGGCTTCTAGAAGAAGTGAACTTCCAAATGATGCCTGTCTCTCCTGGAGTCTGGATCAGCCAGGTTGTGCCAGGGGTTGGGGGAGTGGGCAGCTGTTGGAGATGGAGGCCTGGGAAGGTTAGGGGAAGGGGTCTAAGACCTAGCTGCTGGGTCAGGGGCTCTGCTGAGAGTTCAGTCTTGGCCTTGGCCTTTCATTGCCAAGGAGACTTAGGAGGGGGAGGGAGCAGGCCTGACAGCGGTCGATAGAGGGAAATTTCTTCCTGTCCTCTTGCTCATAAAATGTTTGTGGCCAACGTATTGTACAACATTCCCAGAGAGGCCACAAAATGCGGTGCTGGGCTGGCAGGGTCAAATGGAGCTCATGGAGACCGGTCGGTGGAATCAGTCCCTAGCTAGGTCACTCCTGGGGCTGGTACTCTGGAGGGTTAGGGTTAGGGTCATTGGCATGGTAGTGGTGGAGGTAGACACGTGAGATTAGCAAGAGGCACAGCAAAGTGCTCCATCAATCCCTTGTTGAGAAAGTGTCCACAGGAAGGGCTGCCAAAGAGACAGAAAACTTGAGAACCATTAATTGATATTTTTGTGGCATTTTACCACATGCTGGGCATTATGCTGAATTTTAACTCATTTGATTCCTATAATGAACTTAGGTGTAAGTATGATTTCTTGATTATTCCTCCATTTAACAAATAAGAATACTGAGGCACAGAGGTTAAGTGACTTGCCCAAGAGAATAACTAGTAAGTAGCACAGCTAGGGTGTGAATCCAGGCCATCTGGTCCCAGCGTCCATCCATACACAGACTGCCATACATACTATACTGCTGCACTGTAAAGAATAACCAACTTCTGAGTTCCCACTGTTACCTGCTTATGTCCCCTCGCTGCAGGACACAGTCAGTAGTTTCCCTAGAGTTTGGGACCATCAAGTGGTACTTATCTGGCTGGGTGTGGATGGTATATGCCTGTAATTCCAACACTTAAGAGGTTGAGGCAGGAGGATTGCTGAGAATTCAAGGGCAGCTTGAACTATATAAGGAAACCTTGTCTCAAAACAATAAAATAAATTAAATAAAAAATATATACAGAGAGATACATGTATCTGGAAGGAATGGAAGTGTACCCTTGACTCCTTGCAGTGGTTTAAAAAAATCTGCCCACAAATTCTCTGAAACATCTTCCTTTGAGAGAGGGGAGTTTAATTCTCTTCTTGAATGAGTGCTGGTTTTAATAATTAGCTAGAATGAATAGAATATAGTAGAAATAATGAGATAATTGCATTTTTAAATTTTGAGATAGAGTTTCCCAATGTGTCCAGGCCAGTCTTGAACTTACAATAGAGCCTACATTGACCTTCAATTCATAGTGATCCTTCTGCCTCAGCTTCTTAAGTGCTCATATTACAGGTGTGTGCCACCATGTTTGGCAAGATAGTACTTTCATTTTTGTTTTTATTTTTGTTTCTAGACAGGGCCTCACTATATAGTACAGGCTGGCTCTGAATTCACTTTGTAGCCCAGGCTGGCCTCCAACTCGCAGTGATCTTCCTACCTCAACTTCCTGAGTGCTGGGATTACAGGTGTGTGCCACTGCACCTGTACAAGGTACTTCATTTAAGAATAGATTATAAACTGCCTCTGTCTCTTTGTTCTGCCTCAGATCCCAGATACCATGTGAAGAAGTCCAGATTTGGGGGACATATATAGCTCAGGGGCAGCATGCTTGCCTAGAATGATTGAGACCTCGGGTTTAGTCCCCAGCACCACCACCCCCAGAAGTCCAGACTGAAGACAGCACATGGAAAGGAACTAAGGCACCTTTGCTGACAGCCAGAATCAAGTGCTATCCACAGGAATGAGCTTCTCAGAAGGGGATTCTCCTGCCCCAGTCAACACTCAGAAGATACAGACCTGGCCAACAGCTTGACTGCAGCCTCATGAGAGGCCCCGAGCCAGAACCACACAGCTAAACTGCTCTTGGAGTCCTGGCCCTCAGAAATTGCCACAGAATAAATGTTTGTGGTAAAACGTTAGGTCTGGATGTAGTTTGTTATGCAAAGGTGGATAACTAGTACCTCAGACTAGTCTTATAATCAGGAATCTCACCATTAGATTTTTACCCTACAGGTAGGTTGTCGCTCTCTGCCCCATGACTTTCTCCCATCCTGAGATAATTACTGGGCAGATGCTGATTTGCTGGACCAGATAATAGCAAGAGGACACCTTCAATCTGATTAGGTGATGCCATTCTGAGAATGGCATTAGGCCACTTAGGTTCTCAACCCATCCAGGTTAGGCCAGTAGCAGTCACCACTCTGAGTAGCTTTGATGGTCCTTTGCCACTTTACAGTTTTTCTATATGGCCGCTTCTGTCTCCTAGAAAACACACACACACACACACACACACACACACACACACACACACACACACACAAAACCGTCCCCTGCTTCAGTACACAGCAAGGGGGCAAGGCCATCCCAGGGCTGAGGGATTGAGAAGAGTTGTGTTTTGAAGGACCCAGGGTCCACAGATCCCATTTTTGGGCCCCAGTGTTCGGGATAGTCTTCATTCTCCACTCTACGATGACCACATCACATTGTAAGCCTCTTCGAGATCCTCCAATCTCCTTTTAGCATCCCTAGTGTCAGAGGACCACTGACTGAGCCAGGGACAGAAGGTAAGTACAGTATGACTACACGTCTCCTGTCACAGTGCATATAACACAGTGTGAATGTATGAGGAAACGGAGTGGGAAATGTCTGTGTAGTGTGTGCTGTCAGCCTGCATGTAGCATTTGATTTGTGGTTTCCGGTTGGGAAGGAGAGTACGCACAGCCGTGTTTCTGTGTATACCTGAGAGAGCATTTGCATGTGTGAGAACACAGCTATCCATATGACAGCTTTGTCAGGGTGGAGATTTGTAAGCTTCATCCGTGTGTCAGTGTTTGCTGCCTTGAGAATGCCTGTCTGCCTAGTTTTCAGGGCAGGCACCAGCCCTGAGAGCTCCTGAGCTGCTGTCCTCAAAGGGTTAAGGGAAACAGGAGCCGCCATAACTCTTAATCATAGCTTTGCAAGCTTAGCCAGTGCCCCTGTTGAAAAATGTTTCAAAAAGCAAAATAAATGATCTTTTAGTTACAGAAGTATTGATTTTGCCCACATCTAGTAATAAAGAGCAAGTCACCTGTAGCTAAAACTCTTGTAAAATATATTTTATACTCTAATAGTCTGCAGATAGAGTCACCCGCTGAGCACAGATGACAAATCTCCCCAGCGCGGCCTGTGCCCCCCATATTTCACGTCAGGGACATGGTGGTGGCGCAGGCAGCAAAAGAGCTGGGCCTCCCTGCAGGTGATAGACGTGGCCTGTTTGGTTGGAAGAAGAAAAAAAAGCTGGGTTTCTGGCACACAGTTTGTGCCCCTGCCCCCACCCTTGGCCCTCAGCACCAGTCTGGGTCACGGTGTGACTCAATTTCTTTGCAGACAGAGCGCCCCTCTTATAGTTCCCTTCTTGCTCCCCCAGGGCCTCAGAACAGGGTATATTTCTCCCCACCCCTCAGGTTCATGGCCTGATGGTTTGGAAAAGTTGAGGCTGGATTAAGAGGGAAGTGAATGAGCAGTCAGGTACTCCTTCCTGGCTCAAAAACCACATATCCTAGGTGTGTACAGATGTGTTCACACATGTATAGTCTGGGCTTCCAGGTGCACACAGGGGACACACATGGCCCACAATGCACACATGTGCAGAATTACCCTTCCATGTACTTGGAGGATACCTGTGACAACCCCCTCCCCATGCGTATGTGCACTTGCACCACACTTGGCTTTACACAAGTGCTCATTGCTGGGCATTCCGCGGTGCATATTCAGTCAGCCCTTCGAGTAGACTGGCCTCCCAGCCAAAGAACCAGGCCGAAGCCACTTTGTCCAGAGAACGCCTCCAAGAAATAGACTTCTGTCACTCTGCTTCTGGGGACTGGAAAGGAAAACACACTCTTCTCTCAATTGTCTCCACCCAGGGGCTGGGGACTTGGCACAGCGGCATAAGCACCTGCCTTGCAAGCACGGGGTCGTGAGTTCCATCCCTGATACCAATTTAAAAAAAAATTGTCTCTACCCAGAGGCAACCTGGTCAGAAGAAACTCCTTAGCCCCAAAAGCATCACAAGAGGAGCCACCTCCTCCCAGCTGGGGATAAATAGGGGTTCTTGGTCCTTTATTTTTGGGGATGGCTGGGGAGAAGGGAGAAAGGGAGAAGTGAGGAGACTCTGGGTTTAGGGAAGTTCCAGAGGAGGTGAGCGGGATAAGTCGGGTGGTATTGGAAGGAAGGTTGGGAGTTGAGGACTCAGGAGTTCCTGGGGGTTTGAAGAGCACTCAGGAGCAGGCAGCAGTTGATCTTAGGGAAAAAGGAAGGGCAGGCAGCTGAGTGTGTGTGTGTGTGTGTGTGTGTGTGTGTGTGTGTGTGTGTGTTGCTTTCCGGTGGTCAGAGAGTCAGGATCATGCAGGGGCATCTTTGGTGGTGAGGGCCTCCTGCAGGAAGGAGGGGCAGAGCAGGTAGCTGCCCCGCCTGGGGTTGGGGGTGGGGTGAGGGGTGGGGAGAGCTCTTTAAGCGGCGGCCGCGCTAATAACCTGTCCAGGAGATGGCTCGTGGCAAATTGCTTTGTTAGTCTTGTCAGCGCGGCCGGGGCCGCCGTCAGCGCGCGCCATGGATCAAGATGATGAATCGCCTGGACGGCGCAGATGCGGGCGGCCCGAGGCCGGGCCCCGGGGTGGGGTAGGGGGCGGAGGGGTCCGCAGGGGGCCCGGGCAGCCGCTATTAACTCCCGAATTAGCTCTAAGCCGCCCACCACCCAGCCACTGCCCCGGGGAGCGGGCCTACCAAGGGGAGACACCCGCGACTCCACCCGAACGAGGACCCACGGCTCCTCACTAGGATCCGCACGAGGGAAGGGAAGGGGCGCGGTCTCCGCTGCACCCCCAAAGCCTCTTCCCTCGAGGCCAGGTGTTCTGGCTCTCAGAGGTACTCTGGGGGAGCACTAGGGAGACTCCGTTTGTGTGTGTGTGTGTGTGTGTGTGTGTGTGTGTGTGTGTCTTGGGTTGGGTTGGTGAGCTCGGGTTCCCACTTAACCCAGTTCAGAGACCAGAGATGATAGAACTGCGTGCTGCTGTGGATCTTTGCGGGGACGGGGACGGGGTCTTAGGCACATCCTTTCCCAGATCTCTCAGGAAGACAACGGGGACTCCAGCACCCTTGGAGTTGCTAGGCCAAATGGAAACCTATGAGTACCTACCTAGCTTTCCCAAAATCCTGACTTAACCCATCCTTTGACCACACCCCCCAATATAAAAACATCCCTGTAAACACACATGAACATACATACAGGAACACATAGGAATTTAAACAATCCACATTAGCACATTCTGCATTTACATACATACAAATATAGGTATATATATTCTATAGAAAATATTATATAGAATATATTCTGTAATGTATATCCTAGAATATATTTAACTGTATATTATATTTTATATATATTTTAAAAACATAATGCACCTTGGTACTCAACTGATCAGGTGGGGGCAGGTCCCCAGTTCCTCTGGGGATGTCTTTTCTTCAGCCCTTTGAAGATAGCAGCCCCAGCCCAGGCAGGCAGGTGGGAAGGCTCCAGGAGCCATCTTGGGAGGAAAGCCCCAAGTCATTTCCAGTTCTTAGCTCCTGTCTAGATGTGATATTTTCAAAGTGGTTTTGTTAAACCAGCTAAACTCACCTACATTGTGGCACAAGCTTTCTGCTGTACCAGGCCTCCCTTAGGGTACGTTCCCCTTGCCTGACCTACTGTTTTCCTCTCAGACTTTCTATCCCAGTAACAGAGTTTACTAAGGGTTTCGTGTCTTACCAACCATGATTCATAATTCTACAATCAACACAGAGCCAAATCTTGGGCTGCAATGTCTTTGAAGAGCATGGGGGAAGGGGACTGTGACTGGGTAAAGGGAGCTCTCTCTGTACATGATAACCCCCTGGTTGAAAAACTGTGTGCTCCTGTAGTGGTGGGTCTGCTTGGTAGTGTGACTTCTCTGGGTGTTAAGAAATTCAAGTCATCCCCCACTCCAGGACAAGGTCTCTCTATGCAATTCAGACTAGCCTTAAACTCACTATGTAGCCCAGGCTCACCTCGAACTCAAGGTGATCCTCCTGCCTCAGTCTCCCAAGTCCTGGGATTACAAATGTGTGCTACCATACGTGGCAGAAACCCAAGTCTTATGAGACCTGGTATATTCAATGAGGACTGGGCATACTGGCCATCTGCCACCACTTCCAGGCTGGGAATCCTAGAAGCCTGAGATAAGAGGCAATCAATAATTTCTCCAGGTAGATCTAGAATACAGATGGCAAAAAAGGTTCTTTCTAAAAGCAAGTGCTTAGTGGAACCTGGTGCCCCACTACCTGGAGTTCTCAATAGTCCTCTGGCAACCAGCAGAATCTGTGTTAGCCTCAAGCACACCAACCCCTGACTCTGAGCAAATGTGGCCTCTTCATGTCCAGGGATAATCACCCTTTATCCTTCCCAGAAAACCCTGTCCTGTCTGAGATGGAGAACTAGGGAAGGCTCTAGGCAAAGAAAGATTCTTCCTTCTACTAGAAGGGACACTCCAATGAGATTCTTCTTGGTAGGGGGCACCTCTTAGCAAGTCTCCTTGGCACCACCAAGCAGGGATGATTAGGACTTCACATGTGCCCTACTGTGAAGGGGACTTTTGGGCATCCCTAATTACATGACTCTATGTGTGACCCCTCCACATGTATGCCTGTGCCCACCCATGTCTGTGTGTCACTACCTGCCTGCCGGGAGTACAGCTGGCTGAAGTTTCCTCCAGGATGAGCTATGTGGCTGCTTGTATGTGGAGGGCAGCGGGCTGGTGGTGGTGGAGGTGTGGTGTCTTTCCCTCCATTCCCCTAGTTTGTGTGGCACTCCAGTGGCACATTTTGATGATCTAAGCCAAAGATGCAGTCTTTGCTCCCCTCCCTTGTCTACTCTCCTCTCCCTGCCCACACAGAGCCAGCATCCATAAAGAGAAATTAAAAGGTTATTTAAAGCCCCCACCTTCACCTTTCTTGTCCCTTTAAATTGAGCCTAAACGGTTTTGCTTTGGCAGAAAAAATCTTTTCTGGAGATTTGGGGTGGGGGTGGGGGATCCTGGTGGGAGAGAAGGGTCTAAGCAGCCTAATCCTCTTACTGGTCCCCTCCTTCTCCCCCTTCCATTCTGAGGCCCATCCTCTGTCACCTCCTCCATGAGGTGCACAGCCCCTAAGTCTGGCTGAAGAGAGACCTGACCCTCAAATCTGCTGGTCGCTCCTCTGTGACTCAGGCTAAAGGGCTTGAGTCTCTCAAGTCAGTCCGCAACTGCAAAATCCAGTGGCAGTATGGCCAGCCAACATCCCTCTTCTCCTCATACTTTAGCCCCTCAAAATAGCACAGACCCCAGGAGCTGGAGCTAGGAACTTTACTTGTAGGTCAGAGGGGCACCAGAGCCAGGGTCCAGCTTCCTCTAATCCCAAGTATAAGATTCTGTGACCAGCTACCTGGATTACAACTTCACTGAGCTGAAAATGGCAAAGGATTGGTTATACACACAAAGGAAACCTTACAGTTAGTTATACATGGACTCATGGTCACGGAGTACCAGGACAAGGACAAGGACACAAGGACATACAAGTCACAAGGACATACTCCACATGTAAATCACAGTCACAGACAGTGAGGCCAAGGCAGGCTGCAGAGTCTCAACACACAGGGATCCCCCACATACACTTAGCCAAGAGGCACCCCAGTGAGCTCCACAAGCCACATACAGAGCCTCTACCCCGTAAAGAGTGGCTTGTGGCTGCTGGCAGTGTGGAGACCAATGTGTGCCCTTGGGACACACCTCAGACATACAGCTTTGGAAGGCCGGGACTATTGGGCTGGCAGCCGCTGCAGAACATTTGCTCCTCAGGAATTGGTTTCTTTTGGAGGGAGCAGGACTCTGGCAGGATCGGGAGAACCCCAGTTCCTCGGGATTTTCTCTGCCTGGGCCAGGTGTGTGTGTCTGTTTCCCTCTTCCCCATCACAGGTGACAGGTGCGAATGCTGTGCTGAATCCTTGAGTCCCATGCCCTTGACCTCGAAGCCTGTCTGACAACTACGGGCATCCTGGTGCTGGACAGGTGAGCTGTTGCTAGCAGTGTCACCTTGTCTGGGCTGAGGGTGGGCAGTGAGTTCTAAATGTCTGTTGCAGCCTGGTGTGGTGGGCTGGAGGTGACAGTGTTGTGGTGATGGGGAGAGACACACACACACACACACACACACACACACACACACACACGGAGAGAGAGAGACACGGAAAGAGAGAGAGAGATTGGGGGAGAAGCTCGAAACCAACCTTTAAGTGATTTTGGGGGTGGAAGTAATCCCGGGTGCTCCCAAGACCCTGAAACAAACCCTACATATCAAGCTCCGGGGGAGACCCAGGAACAGGAAGTTTCTCAGGGCCTGTCGTTGCCTAGGGGTAGGCGCGAGAGAGGCAGCGATCCCGGGACCGGGAGCTAGAGACGGGGAACAGGCAGATCACAGATCCACCGACGGTCTGACCCAGGCCCAGAGCTATGCCGCTGCACCCGTGGAGCAGGGAGGAGCGGGGGCGGGAGCAGCGCGTGATTGGCAGCCACCAGGGCCATTAGGGAGCCCGTGGGCTCGTGTAGGGCGCCCGGGAAACGCCGTTTAAAACTCAAGCTTCTGCTGCAGCAAGCGTACATGGCAGCGGCGGCAGCGGCGCGGGCCGGGGAGACCAGGTGCGAGCTGCGGGGCTGACGCGGCGGAGCTGGGAGGGCGTGGGGAGCGCCGGGGAGGGGAGGACCCGGGCCGAGGTCCTCGTCCCTCAGTCCTCTAGCGTCCCGCAGTCCTCTAGCGTCCCGCAGTCCTCTAGCGTCCCGCAGTCTCGAACTCACTAGGAGGATCGTGAAGTTTACAGGGACCCGGCGACTTGGGGACGGACAGACAGACAGACAGACAGACCGGCCTCGCAGCGACTGAGGAAGAAGGAGGGAAGCTAGACAGAGTTGGGGAGACAGAGGACACAACAGCCAGGGTTGGAAACGGGAGTCGGAGAGTTCGTTACGCAGGGAGACAGACGCAACTCCAAATTCCTAGGCGGAAAGCGCGAGGGCGAGCCCCGGGCAGAAACGCGCCGAGGCGGAGACGGAAGCCTCAGTGCACCGAGAGGCAGGCACTCGCGGAGAACGCTTCGGATCCGTCACGGTTTTGCCTCATTTGGAAGATATTACTTCGCCCCTGAAAAAAATAAATACAAAAAAGGTTTGGATATTAAGCGGAGACAAATCCTTCTCAGTTTGGAAGGGGGCGGCTGGGGGTGGTGGTGGTGGTGACCGGGTAATGCGGAGCAGATGCCGCCCCGGGCGTCGCGGAGCCCCGGGCCGAGCTAGGGAGGGCGCGCGCCCCGCGGCCCAGGTTCCCGCCGGGGGAGCGCAGGGCCGCCCAGGCCTCCCAGTTTTCCTGCCCTCGCGCGCCCAGAAGTGGCCGCGGCATTGCCCAGGATCCAGCTGTGGTTCCACCCGCGCGGATCCCGCTCAAACCCCGCTGCCACCAAGGGCGCCTCTCTTCCGGGATTAGGCTTCTGCACGAGTTCGTCCGCGGGGGGTGGCTCGGCGTTCGCTGGCCTCTGCCCTCGTAGACACAGTCTCTGGCTTGGGTCCTCCAGGTGGGTGTTTGGGACGCGGCGGCCTTAGTTCCCTGGAATTCGTTGTGCCTCCCGCGGCCTCAGTCGGCGTAGGTCTGGCAAGTCGCGGTGAGGAACCCGGGCTGGGGCCAGCACTTGGAGCCCTCTCGTGGCGTCTGGGGAAGGGGAGAAGCTGGGAGAGCGCTAGGCCCGCTCCTCTTGGGCCTTTCACGCCGGGTGGCTGTAACGCAGGGCTGGACATGACAGATTAGGGGTTCTAAAGGGCTGTCCGGGGTCCTCGGCACGGCCGAGGCAGAACTTTCTGTTTTGTTACGTGGTCACAAATCATGCGCAGGGTCGTGGCAGCCTTGATGTACACTAAAGGGTTCGGAGGAGCTTCCTCTCCCCAAGTTCACACTGGGTCTGGGGGCCCCAACTTTTCCTGAATTCTGGCCTCACTTCCTCCTGGGAGCTGGAGGCTCCTCAGGCTTGAGATTTGTCCGACAAGGGAGTCCCAGATTAGGGCACGGGGGAATCGGGATCCACGGCCTTTTCGCCGTCCTTCCGAGTTTGGAATTTCCCAAAGCTGGGATCGCGCGGCTTGGCTTCTGCAGCTCATGCTCAGCGCGGGTTCTGCCGGGGATCAGGGAAGGTCTTTTTCGTTTTAGAAAGGACTGCGGAGGCCTGGTGCCGCCCGGAAGGTGCTGGTTTTCTGGGAGCGGGTCGTGTTTGGGGACGTCGGGGAAAGAGGAGGGCTTCCTGACTCGATGGGCCTTGACCGAAAAAGCCTGTTCACATCGCCGAGGTAGTACGTGCCACGGCCACGGCCACGGAAATCGTGCAAGTTTCCAGATCGCCGCCGGAGGACCGGTAGAGAGGAAGCTGGTCCTCTTCCTAGGATCCTGTGCGCTGCAGGCGGGTTGTTTCCAATCGGGCGTCGTTTCAGGAAATTTTGTGTCTGTGAGTTTTAAGTGGGGCAGAGTGGGGATCCTTTTCAATTTTGCTGGGATTCGAGGTTCGTTTCTCTGCGTCTCCAGACCCTGCGAAAAGAAAAGAGAGCTGTGCATCAAGGATCCGTGAATTTAGTCCCCACTTCCCCTCTCTGCAAACCAGCTGTGCTTATGCATGTGTGTACGCGGTCAGAAAAAAAAAAATCGAATTTGCTGCCTAGTGAGAGCAAATTATCCAGATAATTGGCTCAAATTTCTGTCCTTTGTGACTGGTTTAGAAGACACAATCTTTCGACAAGAAACCAAGCATCACTGCTCAGGAGGGGGATTCCAACCTTACCCCACCCTCGCAGACCATCGCAGCGCAGACTCCTGCCAGGACTTGGGAGCCTGGCTGTGGCTGCATAGCCCCAGAGAGGAGAGCCGAACCGGAAAGCAAAGGTTTGCAGGAGTGGAAACCCGCCCCCAGCGAAGCCAGGCAAAGGCCAGTGCTCTGGGGCTCAGGATGAGCTCTTTCCAATGGGTCATCTTTACAGGAGGGGTGAGTGTCTGGGGGACTTCCGCACCCTCCTTCAGCCACTCACACATGGTGTGGGCTGGTCCAGAAAAGTCATTTCTCCGATGGAAGCAAGTACCGTGTCTACACACACCGCACACCTTGAGCGGTAAACGAAGTTTCCGCTGTTACCCAGGCCAGGCCACTGCCGATACTCCTGGAGCCTGGAATACGGATGGACACTGGTTCTACTTGCCACCCTCCTGGAGCCGGTCGGGTTGAACCATTGGAGCTCTCGGTCTAAACAGTGGGTTTTGAAGGCAGAGGGAGAAAATCTGATTCTGTATCATAACCTCCATCTCTAAACAGATGCGGCAGGCGCCCTCGCCCTCCCCACATTTGGCAGACACGTATGCTGATGGCCACACAGTCAGACTCACGGGTTAGTCACTGGGCTAAGGGTGGCATTCAGACATGCTGAAGTGAGAAGTCACAAAGGCAGATCTTCTGGACATGCAGGAGCCCTCAGAGAGAGTTACAAACACACAGGTGCCCCTTAGGGCAACGCCTTGAGCACCAGCCAGGAGCAGTCCACAGACAGATTGACCTGTGCTCCCTATCATCACCGTGCTGTCCCGGCCTCTCTGCTCGGTCCCCTTCAGGGTCTCCAGTCCTCTTGGAGGCAGCCTCTACCTCCCCCATGTTCCCATTCCACCCCCCTCAGTTCTTTCCCCTCGGTCCCGCTCGGCGGCCCCGCGGTACCCATGTAAATGACAGCAATAAATATCTAATCAAGGCCCGGGGCGATGCCGCCGCTGCCGCCCGCGGAAGCCCATTACTAAGCGTGGGGCGGGTAGGCGAGGTAGGGGGGCGCTGGGATAGTCGAGCTCCGGCGAGGCTCTTCCAGAAAGCTGGCAAGTTTACCCTGGGCTGAGTACCCTCACGTCTGACCTTGAATGATCTCAGTTTCGCTTTTTGGGAGAGGGGTACCGCGCTGGGCTCCATAGGGTCAGGGCTCTTCCATACCCTAAGGGGTCTCCGGACAGTATTTACTCCCTGCTCTGTTTTTGGGATAACTTACTTGACTAGACCTAGCACTGCCAGAGGGCAGGAATGTCCCAGGTCACAGAGCCCCCGTCACAGCACTGCTGGAGCTGGCTTTTATGGTTTGGTTCTGTGCATGTCAAAGCAGAGTCCCGTGGATCCTCAATCAGCTGGCCTGAGCACCTTTCACAAATGCGTCGCCATTTCTGGCCAGTCTACCACTGCTGTGGACACTGCTTCAGGGTGCCCTGAGGTCAGTGAAGCCCAGTGAAGCTCGCAGCCCCTTTCAGACTCCTCAGCTCCAGCTGCCAGGGCTGGTTTGCGCCCACTGCTCTGCCTACCTCCTGTGGCTCATAGTGTAGCCACTGTGCGCCCCGTGCCCACACCACAGGCCTCCCCCAAGCTCTTTCAGGGGTCAGAGCCCTGGCTTGGCCAAGTGCGAGCTCTCCACAGGGAATTCTAGAGGACTTGTTTTTGGGCCAGCTGATGCCTAGTTCTGAACAAGCCCACAGCAGCTTGGTTGGTTGCAGGATTATGTGCCAGGGAAGGCCCTGATGGCAGAGCCACCCCCTCGGTGCCCACCAGAGGCCTGGGATGCCTCCGTGCCAACCCTGTTGCTTGTTCTCTTTCCAGCTGTGTTCAGGTCCCCTCAGCCTTTCTCTCTGACGCTGTAGCTGCCTCAAATGGAAAGATTCGAAGAATCCATTAGTTCCTGAGCAACTCTACTCCTGGGCACTGGTCAGGCTCTTCGGCCTCCCAGTCATCAGCCTGCATTCAACAGCCAACGCTAGACTGAATTCGAGAAAGAACAACAGTAAAAACTGGCCTGTCCCACCCTCTTTCCCTATTTCCGTCACATTTTGCTCCTTTTTTTTTTTTTAAATTAACTCTAGCCACCCAGTTTTTCTGCAGTGCCCACATTAAGGACCTTGGAAAACTAAGGTCTGCAAGTGCTAGCTGAGAGGCCTTCTTCAGTCTCGGCCCATTAGCCTGGGGGGTGGGGCTAATTACCCCAATTAGTGGCTGATTTATAATTAATGGCTCGGACCAAGGGATAATTGGATCTTAATGGATAACAGTTTGTGTAGGGAACTCAGCTCCTGGGCTCCTTGAAGGGGTGGCAGCCCTTTCAGGATGTGTCCTGAGACCTTCCCATGACCCTGGAGTTCTCTCTACTGAGGTCCTTCCTCCATCCCTGAGCCAGGAGGGGAGGGAAAGTCTCCTTTGAGGAGTTTACAAGCTCTAGGTGCCTGTTGTGACATCTGGTGCCCTATCTGATCTGACCCTGCCTGCAGTCCTTAGGTCCAACTCTGGGAACAGTTTGGAAGCCCTCAGCCGAGGAAGGAGATGACTGAGACAATTCTCCTCAAGGGCTCATTCCCTGCCATCTAGATCTGGCATTGTAGGACCAATGGTGGCAGTACTGAGGTAGGGATGCCCATATCAAACATCACTGGAGGATGGACATGGCCACTGTGAGAGCAGTGGCCAAGATTCAGTGTGGAAGAAGGGCAAAGGCTCAGTTTGTGGCAAGGTCAAGGCTGTAGATATGGCCAAAAGATGATTTGGCTTTAGGTGGGAACATGGATTTCCCTGGCTGGGGTAGGGCAGGAGAAGCAGGGTGGAGAGGATCCATAAGTTCACTCAGTTCTTGGCTCTGATGCTCTTCCCAAACCTCCCAGAGCCTGTCTTCCCCACTCAGAGACCCTGATCATCTGTAATTCCCCCACAGTCTGAGCTCCTGGAACAAGAACTCATTACAGTTTCCCAGACTCCTCTGCACATCACGCAGTAGCTACATCTTTATTTGTGGAATGACCATATGATGTCCCTTGTGCTGGGTGCTGGGTACTGAGTACTGGCTAGGGAGCCAGATCGGCAGGGTGAAGTGCTGCAGTGGGCATTGCATTCACACTTTGGAGTACAGCTCCGTGAACTCCATTCTGACTGAACTTCTTAGCTTTGATTTTGGGCAAGTGATTTTACTTCTCTGTTTCTCAGCTCCTTTATCAGTCATATGGGAATTCTGGGTTTGTTGTAAGGATTAAGTGAGATATTTCTTAGATTTCTATGAAGATGGCTAATAAACATTCTTATTGCCAGGTGTGGTGATGTACACCTGTAATCACAGCACTTGGAAGGCTTAGGCAGGAGGATTGCTGTGAGTTCAAGGATAGTCTGGGTTACAAAGTGACTTCAGGGCAAGCCTGAACTGCTGTGCAGTGAAAACCAAACCAAAACAAAACGTAACTAAAAACATTCTGTCTCTGACACTATCTCTGACAAGCAGCAGGCACATGGACAACTGTGATTTGGTGAGGTGATGCTATAAGAATTTTTAAGTCATCTGACCCAGCCTGGGTTCTCAGGAGAGGCTTTGCGCAGAAGGGGGCTCCTAAGCCCAGTGTGGTGAATCCCGAGTTCTCCAGGGGTCACTGGCGGAGGGACAGTATTTCCATGGGGGAAGCCAGTAGCATGGTGGCTTTGGAGAATTGTGTTTTTAGTAGGTGGGAGGGTGATGGTACAGTGCATTAGGAGACAGCAGGAAGGAAGAAGATGATTTGAATGTGCCTTTCAAGAAAATTTGGCTTCAAAGCATCAGAGATAACTGAGAGTTGTGGTTTGCTTGTGTCACAGGCAGACAATAGAAACAGGTTTACATGTGCAGTGATAGGCACAGTGGGACAGAGCTGTCAACCCAAGAGAATAAGGATCTGAGTATGGTGAATACGCCCCAGATGTTGCAGCATTTAGGCACTCAGAAGCAAACAATGCCACATTTCTAGCTATTAGCTCTTATGTGTTTCGCTCTAGAATGTCTTTTTAGCCATTCTCTATGGTCTTGTTGGTCACACTGATTCACTGAATTGTTGGTCTCCCCTTCCCAGTAGACAGGCATTGCTGGGGAGAATCTAGCTGCTGTCGAGGAGAGGAGAGGAGAGGAGAGGAGAGGAGAGGAGAGGGGAGGGGAGGGGAGGGGAGGATGAGGCTGGTTTCTGGGCTTTCTGTACCTTTGAGGACAGACACAGACTGGAAATTGGGGGATATTGTACCAAAGAATGGATGTAGACCCTTGTGAAACATATATATATATATATATATATATATATATATATATATATAGAGAGAGAGAGAGAGAGAGAGAGAGAGAGAGAAGAGAGAGAAAGAGAGAAATTCCTTGAGTGTTCTCATGTCAAGCCTGCAGCAGGGTGGTATGCCTGAGGGCCTCTGGGCAGGGGAGGCCAGGGCTCTCCATACTCCTCACATCACATGCTCATTGCTAATTCTTGACAACTCAGAACTGTGGGTATGGAAACTTACTGGGGTCAGGCTCAGCCTTTCCAGTTCCCAAGCAAATCAGACAAGGTGACTCACCTTCCTGAGGCTCAGTTCTCCTCCTCCTCCTCCTTTTTCCCTTGATCCTCCTGCCTCAGCCTCCCAGAGTACTGGAATTACAGTTGTGAGTCACCATATACCATACTTGGGTTAATTTCTATTCTGTAAAGCAGAGCTTAATAAAAGTGTCTCTCTTATCCAACTCAGGGAGGAGAGTAATGAAGTTGCTGGAATTGATTGGCATGTGCCAGGCACAGAACTCTTAAAATCCTAGACCCAAAAGGCTGGAGTTGGCAAATTTCTTTCTCATCCTGTGCCGCTGCTGCAGGTGCACATATACATCTGTGCCCAGGAAAGAGTCCCTTCTCTGTGGTCTCCCTCAGGGGTGGCTGTCCAGCCCAGCCCTGGGTGACATATTTTCAAGGCACAGCTCTCTTTCCCTGCTAGGGTAGGTCAGTGGGTCAGTGTCACAGAAGGTAATACTGGCCCTAGCCAAGGTGACGTAGCAGCCTGGAGGTAGGACAGCAGCTGTGGCCTGGGTTTGTGTGTTTGTATTCTTCTACCTGCCTGAATGAAAGTCCTTTTGGACTCCTAACTAGTGAGGAGAGATGGTTGCAGAGACCTGCTCCCCTCAGGGAGTCCCTGGAGAGCCTGCAGGGCTAACAGGGCAGCAGTGTTTCTCAGGGAAGGAGGTCCGTGATGACAGACTGTTCTCAAACCCTCCCTCTGACTGACACTCAGGGACTATCCTGGTCCTACCTCTTGGTCACATGCCGGCATAAATCCAAGAAGATCCTCAGGGACCATTCCTACCCTGCCTCTACCTCTTACTAGCTGCCGGACCTTAGGCAGGGGATCCACCTTCCTGAGTCTGTTTCTCACCCATGTATTGGAAGATAATAATATCTACCTAGCTGGATTGTGTTGAAGCTTACCAGGTGAAATACCTAGCGTGAGCAGGGCTTGACCCTTGGTAAAGATCTAGGTGACTGTCTTTGTTAATGAGGGGCTGTGTCTCTTTGAGCTGGGAACAAACTGAAGACAGGAGAAGTTTGGAAGATTCTTCCTTTCCTGCTTTCTTTCTTTGCTTTAGACTGAGTAGTTCTGCCTGGTTCCCTACTGTGTGGGGGAATAAGAAGAACCTGAAGGAGAATTAAAAGTTCAGCAAAGAGAAGAAGAGGCAGAAAATGATAGGGTGGCCTTTGGGTTGGCTGTGCCGGATGTGACCAAAGGAAGGGTCCATTTTCTTTTTAATCAAAGATGCCTTGCATGAGGTTTTCCTAGCAGTGCTGCTGTTAATTTATAAAAAAATACTCCCTAATAAAATTCTGCTTGATTCTTCGATTGGCTGGGCATTAGGCCGCAGCCAGCAGCGACGCGGGGACATAACGGATGCATTTGCAGATTTGGAAAATTAAAGCCATCTATATGGCGCCTGTGGCGGGAGATCCGCCGATCTGCTTGCTTAATGAAATATAAAGATTCTTTTAACCAATGTAAGCACAATTCGACAGCTTGTGAAACGCGGCCGCGCCATGATGAATGGCTCTCCTGGCTCACCAGGAATTGCGGGGCGGCACCTTTTAAATATATAATTGATTCTGTTTGGAGTGTGCAGTGGGCTGAGCCCATGCAAGGTCTGGCCTGGAGCTGGGAGTGCAGGCCCCTGTGTAGAGTCTGGCAGGCCCTCCAGGGTGCCTACCTAGGCAACCTCTCTGTAAGATCCACGGAGGACACTCCGGCTGTGCTGTGTGTGGGGCCCTGCTTCTGCGCTGACTGCAGACTCCAGGGAGTGGGTCCAGTCTCTCCCTAGTACTGGACATGACCAACCCAGGCCTATGGTGCTGGGGACAGAACAGGTGGTAGGGTGGGGTCTCTGAGTCTTTGTACCTTCCTGTGGACTAGACTTACCTATGGCAGCCTTGCCTCCTGAATTATATCTTGTTAAATTTCTTTTTTATCCATTCTATATTTATAACTTAGTAAGCACCAATGTTTTCTAGGTTGTGTGCTAGCTGTTGCAGAAACAAAACTGGCTGAGTATTTTCTCTTTGTTGATCTATTTTCTTTCTTTCTTTCCCCCTCTTGTTTTCTCTAGACCCTGTTCAGGGTGGACGAATCTGTATGCTACCTAGCAGCAGTTGTGTGGGACTCAGTGTCCATGCCTCCAGTCACACTCATAGCCACAGTCATTGGCACACATGGGCTGACAGGCACACTTGGCCACAGAGACATGGCAAATGGCCACAGATCTGTACATATGCACAGACACATGCACTTACAGCCCAGTAGTGCTTCCTCTGTGGAAACCTATTCTATGACTTCCTGCCTGTATGGCCTTAAGAAAACCATCCAGTCACTCTCACCTTCCATTGCTGCATGAATAGAATGGGGATAATAATAGCACCTACTTCCTGTGGAGCTAGAATGCGCAGTTATAAGAGGCATTTAATAAATAGTTGCTTTTAATTCATTCATCAGATCCTTATCTCTTGAGTCCTGCCTCTATACCAGGCCCAGTGATCTGGGTGGGAGTGGGGGTGTCCCAGGAACGTCTGAGGGACGGTTTTTGCCCTTGAGTCTAGACTATTGGGAGAGCTAGAAGTGTCTTCACAGTGCTCTGATTTAGGTGCCAGGAAATTCTTTTTTTTTTTTTTTTTTTTTTTTTTTTTTGAGACAGGGTCTTGCTATGCAGTTCTGGCTGGCCTTGAATCCACTATAGAACCCAGGCTGGCCTCAAGCTGGCAGTGATCCTCCTGCCTCAGCCTCCGAAGTGCTGGAACTACAGGTGTGCCCTGCCACTCCTGGCCAGTGTCATTATTTCTGTGGCTCCATGTATTTGTCTGGAGCCTGGGGAAGGGAGGAGTGACTTGTCCAAGGTGGGCGTGATGACCCTTATTCTGAGGAGGTTTCTTTGAGCTAGGTAGGTCTTCTGACGAGCAGGGATTTATCAGGAAAAAGAGAAGAAGGCAGAGTGTCCAAGATAGAGGGCCTGATGGGAGTGAGGCATTGAAATGATGAGAAGCAGTGGCACAGTCTGGTATTGGCTGAGTGCTAGGGAGGATGAGGACCAAGCCTGCACGTAGCGGTGGGTGAAAGCCAGACAGGGAAGATCTGGGAGACTTCCGGAGGGCTGAGAAGGCATTAATAGATCCATGCGAGGTATTTCTCTGGCGTCACTTAACAAAGACATGTCATGAATCAAAAACTGTGAGATCAGCAATCAAGTTAATTAAAAGGAGTAACCGCATTAACACTAGTGGGTTTGAAAGCAGCAAGGGCTTGAGTGTGGTAGGAAAGGGACATTGTACTTGCAGGGATGGCATAAGGAAAAGATGAAATCACTTAAATTCAGCTCCTCTTTCCTTTTGTGGAGACTGACACTTTTTGGAGCCTGGCTCCAACCCACATCCATCAGAACATATACATAACCCTCTGCCTACGTGTATCCTCCCCAGATGTGTGTGTGTGTGACAGAGAGAGAGAGAGAGAGAGAGAGAGAGAGAGAGAGAGAGAGAGAGAGAGAGAAAATTGCCTCTCATTCTATCTGCTATCTCCCAGAGATAACCTCTGTTAACATTTCAGGGCACAACCTTCCAGACTTTTTTTCCCTATGCATATTTATTTATACATTATAAAAATGGGATCGCATCATGCATATAGTTTTATTATCTATTTCTTCCACTCGACAATATATTGTGAACATCAGCACATGCAGATACACATCACTGTTTTAAACTGTGGCACTGTATTTCCTTTTGTAGGGATGACTGTCCCCTCATTTACCAAACTAATCCTCTCTTGATGGACAGTTAGGTTTCCAATTGTTTGCCCTCATAAGCAATGATGTGATAAATATTCCTGTACACATATCTCTACGTACTTGAGGGATAAATTTCTAGAAATGGAACTGTTAAGTCAGAGATGACACACTTTCTGAAGGCTTTTGATGAAGGGAATGAAGGGTTCTTTTGTCAGAGGAAAGACCATTTCCCACTGTCCTGAATAACCTTGGGTAATAATTGTCCTTCATATTTGCTAAGCTAGTAAAAAATATCTTATTGTTTCTATTTTTCTTTATTTAGTTCTAAGTAAGGCTGAGCTTTTTGCTATGTCATTTGTGTTTGTTCCTTATGAGTCATCATTTCATTTCCTTGGCCAGTCTTATTAAGACACCTAACTTAAAAAAGTAGGATGATCATCTGAAAAAAAAAAAAAGACATCAAAATTTTTATTTTATATTAGGTTACTTATATATTAGGGGTGTTCTTTTTTATTTTTATTTATACTACTTTTGAAAATCAATTTTGCTGTGTCATAGATGTGGTAAACATCTTTTCCATTTTTACCTTTTAGGTTTGTATATAGTATTTTGTTATATTGATGTTTAAATTCTTTTTACCAACTATATATATCTTTTTTCTTAGATTTGTGTCTTTGGCTAGGTGTGGTGGTATATACGTGTAGACCCAGCACTTGGAAGGCTGAGGCAGGAGGATTGCCATAAGTTCAAGGTCAACCTGAATCGCATAGGGAAACCTTGTCTCAAAAAGATGAAAAAAAACCAAAATCTGCCTCTGAGGTTATACTTATGGTACAGAGTCAGCTTTATTTTTTAGGGCGAGCTTTTAAGGGACTGTTATTGGAAGGTGTCCATGTGTGTGTTGACTCAGAAATCTAGTTTTACTCCCCCCCAGATTTCTATGTCCAGCTGCCAATTCAGTATTCTTACTTAGAAGTTGGATTCATATTTCACACTTGCCCTGTCCCCCAAAACTTTGATGTTTGTTGGGCAAAGTGGCATGTGCCTGTAATCTCAGCTCTTTGGAGACTGAGGCAAGAAAATTGTAGGTTCGAGGTCAGTTTGGGCAAACGAACTTGTCTCAAAAAAAAAAAAAAGTGACAAGTATAGTTCAATACTCCCCAGGTTCAGTCCTCAGTAATACAAAACAAACCCTTCCATCTTTTATTCTTTCACCTCCCTCCCTGAATGCCCCTGACTCAGGAAAAGCTCTAGTGTTCCTATGTTGCTCGAACCACAAACCTGCGTTATTCTTTTTTTGCTGCCTTTCCCTCTTAGAACTGACCTATCCACAATCATGTCTGTGTTCCTTGCAAACTGGGTCTAGAGCTTGTCTGTGTTCTTTGCACCAGCTCTTGCTACCCTAGCAAAGGTTTCTGGTCACCAGTCTGGACTTCTGCAATGCCTGCTGCCTTGGTCTCTGCTCACCCCCACCACCAGTCCGTTCTTCACCCAGCAACCAAAGTGAGCTACTAAAAGCAAATCACCTTACTCCTCTGTCTGGGATCCTCCTGGAACATTCCGGTGCACCCAGGATAGATCCAAACCCCTCTGCAGGCTCTGAAGCGCTGCAGCAACAGGTCCCCTCTTTTGTCTCCAGCCTCAGTTTCTCCATGCTTTCTCACCAATTCAGCCACCCAAGTTTTCTTACTCTTTCCTGGCTCAAGGCCTTGGTCCTTTCTGTTGCTTCTGCCTGGGAAGCCTTTCCCTCAGAGCTTTGCATGGTTTTCTTTCAGCTTCTGCTCAGATGTCAGAGAGCCCTTTCCTGACCACATGGCTCCTTTCTTTTCTTTTTGTTATGCTCCTCCTTTACCTCAGTTTTTCCCCCTAGTGCTTATTTCTGTTTGCCTTTATATTATTTATTATTATTATTATTATTATTATTATTATTATTATTATTTGTATCAGGGATCTAACTCATGACCTTGTGCTTGCCAGGCAGGCATTTGTGCTACTGAGCTAAATCTCCTACCTTCTATTTACCATTTTGACAGATATTTCTTATTTGTTGTCATAGATCCCTCCTTCCCTGGAATGCAAATTTCGTGAAGCCAGGGACCTGGGTATTTGGGAGGTGTGTGCATAATAAACATTTTCCTTTGTTGTTGTTGTTTTTTGAGACAAAGTTTCACTATGTAATTCAGGCTGGCCTTAAATTCACTGTGTAGACTGGAACATGCAGTGATCCTCCTGCCTCAGCTTCCTGAGTGCTGAAATTACAGGTGTGCACTACCACGCTCAGCACTAATAAACATTTGTTGAACAAGTATATGTAATTTGTCAGCATGTGTCAGTGCAATGTCTGTGTGTAGCTGTATCTCTGGATGACATCTGTGAGAGTATGTGTGAAACCATGGGAATAACAATGAGTTGTGTGAGTGAGTAGGGTAGCTTCTGCGAATGCCTTGCCAACAAGGTCTGTGTGTGTGTGTGTGTGTGTTTGTGCAGGAAACATATGTGTGCTGTTATGTAACTGTGTACACATGTGTGCATGCTGTCAGTGTCTGGTTATGTATCATATATCTGTATCCATCTCGGTGATGGTAGAGATCTGAGAAACCTGGGCATGTTCTTCCTCTTATCAAATGGACCTGCTGTGGTTCCAGTCTCCCATACCTGGGAAATAGAAAACATCTTCGTATCTTTGGGTGACTGAAGACATGGGGTTAAATTCCAAAAATGACATTTCATGCTGCTGCAGGGTGAATGCTCACATGAGGACTGCTAGAGTTGGAAGGGGATCTGGGGCTGATGAGACTTGGACAGTCTTGTGCTGATCCAAGATGTCTCAGTGGGAAGGATGTATTCTTCGATAAGTGGATGATATTCTTGGAGTAATCAGCCACAGAGGAACTAGTCTAGAGCTTCATGAGTGGGGCAGGCCTTGGATTGGTTGGGTGGCTTCAACATATTACTCTTCTTTCTCTAGGTCTCAGTAAGCTCATCTGCAAATGGGGTTTGTTGTTGTTGGCCTGTGTGCCTCTTGGAGATTAGATGACTTTAAAGGAGGTGATGATAGTGGATGTATGACTGTCATAATAATAGAATTTTTATGTCCATGCAGCATGTTAGGGTTTTAATCTGCTATATCATCACAGTAAATGCCTCGGTGGGCAATCCAGCTCTGAACTTGGTGTCAATGGGCCTTAATAGGTGTCTGTTGAATAAATATACATATGACTGAATCGATGAATGTACAACTAAGTAAATGCTTGGGTAATTGAGTGGAGAGATGATTGCATAAAGCAGCAAATGGACTGGGAAATCACAAAGACTACCATTGTTGTACACATACAGTACCAGGGTCAACTGCAAAAGTGGCTCTTAATCCTTGCAACAAACCCAAGAGATTGCTACTATTGTTAGTTCCATTTTGCAAATGCAGAAACTGAGGGTGAGAGAAGTTACTTGACGTGCTAGAGCCACAAATCTTCTAAGTGGCAGAGCTGAGACTCTAACCCACACAGTCTGACTCTAGAGCGCAGAGGATTAAACCTCAATCTGGCCTGGCTAAGTGAGTCACTGAATGAGTGGCTGCATGAAGGAATAAATGCAAAGCCTTCTGTGAGCAAGATAAAACACTTTTTTTCCCTTTGGGTGGTGGTGTTTGGGCTCCACTTCAAGGCTTCAAGCATGCTAGGCAGGTGCTCTATGACTGAGCTGCATCCTCTGCTAAGAGAAGTCACTTTCTGATGGGAAGGCAGGAGCTCTTGGGAGTGAGGTGGGTATCTAAACTAGATAGGGGCAGGGTCTCTCCTAAGGTACAGTTCAAAGGCCTGGCCTTTCATCCCCTCTTCCTCTTCCCTGTCTGCAGGTGGATGCTGCCATGCAGCACTACGGGGTGAACGGCTACTCCTTGCACGCCATGAACTCACTCAGCGCCATGTACAACCTGCACCAGCAGGCGGCCCAGCAGGCCCAGCACGCCCCTGACTACAGGCCATCAGTGCATGCACTCACACTGGCTGAGCGCCTGGCTGGTAAGAGCCCTGAGGATGGGACTTTGGAGACAGGACTCTGGAAGGAAGTTGCTCCAGAAGGGGGAAGGAGCACTTGTAAGCTTGCTCCAAGTGGCACAAAAATCCCCAGGTCAATTAGCACAAAAATGACAATTTCAAATCTATAGTGCTCAATTTGACAGTGCTTCTACCAAATCTGTGCATTATATCTGTAGGGCCCCTTGTTTGGTAGCACTAAGCGGGGCCCTGAAGCAGCCCTGTGCATCAACTTCCCATGACAAGCCTGGAAGGGACGTGTCTGTTAGGTCAGTCTCACAGATGGAGAGACAGGTAGAAGGGCATGAGACTAGTCCACAGGCCAGTAGCTAGAGAGTAGTTGGAAGAGGGCTGGAGTGCCCAGGAAAGGAAATTGCAGGCAGAGGGACTCCTAAATAATAACAGCTCCCATAGTGTGAATACCAGTTCTGGGCCTGGAACCATTTGAAGCTGTCTTTCTCTCTACATCAAACTGTTTAATTCCCATAAAAAGAGATGATCTCCATCTTTTAACAAGGAAACTGAGACTTGAAGAGGTTCAGTCTGGGTGAAAGTGGGATTGGAACATGACATCATGGCTGAAGAATGTGAGCTGTGGAGCCACAAATATACCATCATTAAGGGCTGCCCACTCCCTCCAATTCTCTGAACCTCAGTTTCCCCTGGGACAGTGGTAGTGTCCATTCTCTAGGATGGCTGGGAGGTTAGTTGAGAAACATATCTAAAACAGTCAGCAGAGCTTAGTGGCAGTGTTTAGAAGTTATCAGCACCCAACACCCACGGTGAGTACCAAGTGCAGTCCCTGGAGTCCCCCACTCCTGTTTCAACTGGTTTTTCCCCTGCCTGCTTTTTAATGGATATGAGAAAGATTCAGAGACATACTGAGGAGCTTGATTTCCTGGGAGGTGATGCCACCCACTCCATCCTGTTCCAGCCAACCCTTGAGCAGCTGGTGAACCTGTACAGGTCCAGCCTTGTACCAGGTGGCCCTCAAGGACTTGGGGGAATTTCTGGAGAAACCAGGTGCCTACTGATCCCTGAGAGGGCATGACAGAAAGAATGCAGCCAGGGACTAATGGTAGGGCATCTCAGAGTAGCAGTATCAATCGGTGGAGTCAGGGAGGGCTCTCTGTAGGCCACTGGGTAGGAATCAGCCTTTTAAAAGGCACAGTAAGAAGGAAGGACCAGCAGGAACTGAAGCATAAAAATGAGATGGTGTCTGAGGATTCCCAGACCTAAGTAGAGGTGTCCACCTGGCAAGGAAGATGAGGTGGCCCATCCCATTCCTTCAGACCCTGCCAGGCCTCTGAGCAAGACTTGGTGGATAAAATGGAGTACTTGGTTATCTTCTCTAGATCAGTGTGAGACATTAGTGTCCAGTGGAGGCATGGAAGTTCTGCCCTGGTTGTGGCTACTTCCTTTTCTTGAAGTGAATTCCTTGTGCTCAACCTGGTGGTGATATCAGCTCCTGTCAGTGTTCCAGGACCCAGAGACCAATGCACAAAGTCAGGGGCAGAGGCTCATGTCTAACTGGCATAGGCAGAGGAACTGGTGCATTCAGCCCACCCCATAGTTCTCTATCTCTTGAGAAGGAGGCGATGAGCCCCAGTCAGGTCCTTGCATCTTCTAGCCAGAAGCAGACATTATACTAGGTAGTTTTTGTGTTACCAGAAACAAGGGCAGACCCTAGAATTGATAGCCTACAAGCTCTGTCTCCCCTCTAGGCTTGCTGGGTTGCAATCTGGTGCCTTTGTCCTTCTGTGCTGTGGAAGGCACTCAGAGGGTTAAGAGTGAGTGCAACCAGCCTTGTTTTGAGCTCTGAGGACCCTGACAGAGCCAGACTATTCAAGAAACAAAAAAAGTAGGAAGCTCAGGTCTTGCCGTCATAGATGCATAGGCCATTGGATAAGATGAGATTTAATGTGGCAAACAAAAATCAAGTGCTGGTAAATTCTGCTTGCCTGCTTTGATTTCCCCTAAGAAGATCTGGAGATAAGGACCATTCCTCAGTTTGACTTCTTACAGTCAGAGGCCAGATGCTTAAGAAAGCTTTCGTGTCTGGAATCTCAGGGCCATAAGATGATAGACCATGGTCATGTAGAACTAGCATCATGTAATCTCAAATTATTATACTCACAGTATCCTGAGACTTCAAACATCGTAGGGAAATACCCATTTTACCCCCTCCACCCATTTCAGCCAGATAAGGAAGATGACCCTTGATCACATACCTGATAGCTATTCTGTTTTTGTTTTTTTTTAAGACAGTCTTTCTATGTGCTTCAGATTGGACTTGATCTCACTTTGTACCCCAGGGTATTCTTGAACTTGTGGCAGTCCTCCTGTCTCTGCCTCCTAAGTGCTGGGATTACAGGCATGTGCCACTATGCCCAGCTCTGATAGCTATTGTTGAAGCTGAGTTAGACTTCATAGCAGATAGTAGGGTGAAGAGGTTTTGAGAACCCAGGCAGTGGAGAGGACATGGGGAATTTCCAAGGGCAAAGAGCTGCCAGCTCTGGCAGCTACCTGGCTGTTTGGAGTGGGTCAGAGCAGGACTGGTTCCAAAATCTATTTCCCATAATTAAATGGCCCCCCCCTCTTGTTGCCCTCCAACGGCTGTACATTTCAAGACATCATCTTGGAGGCCCGCTATGGCTCCCAGCACCGCAAACAGCGTCGCAGCCGCACAGCGTTTACAGCCCAGCAGCTCGAGGCCCTGGAAAAAACCTTTCAGAAGACTCACTACCCAGATGTGGTGATGCGTGAGAGGCTGGCCATGTGCACAAACCTGCCTGAGGCCCGGGTGCAGGTAGGGCCCAGCTCCCTAAGACCCTGTAGAGAAGCACCAGCCCACCCATTTGGTCCCCAGTGTCCATGAGTCGGCATCTGCTTCATCTGTGCCTCGGTGCAGCTGCTCCCTCCACTGATATCTTCAGCCACAGGAGAGGCGATCTGGGAAGGATATCGGGGTGGGATTCCTAGAGGTGCGGAAAACCACATTATCACCCATATCTTACCCCAGAGCATGCCACTGTACAACAACCCCACTTCTTATCTTTTCCCTACGTCTAACTGTTCCTTTCTTTGTCCCTAGGTGTGGTTCAAGAACCGCAGGGCCAAGTTCCGGAAGAAGCAGCGCAGCCTGCAGAAAGAACAGCTCCAGAAGCAGAAGGAGACTGAGGGCTCCCATGAGGAAGGCAACATTGAGCCAACCCCAGACACTCAGCTGGAGACGGACCAGGCTCCTGGTCTACCCAGTGGTGATGCCCCTGCTGAGCTTCACCTGAGTCTGTCGGAGCAATCCGCTAGTGAGTCAGCTCCCGAGGACCAGCTGGACCGTGAGGAGGACCCCCGGGCTGGGGCTGAGGATCCCAAAGCTGAGAAGAGCCCCGGGGCTGACAACAAGGGTCTGGGCTGCAAGAGGGGCAGCCCCAAGGCAGGTGAGGCTTGGGGGACACTGCACTCTAGCTGAGTCTACCCTGTGGGGGCCTAAGTCTGTGATGGGTATGAGCAGGGCAGAGTCCACAACTAGCACTCAGGAACAAGGCCAGTAACACAGGGGTGGCTTGTAGACCTGGGCTAGGTGTTTGCTCTTTAGTTACTGTGGGATCTGTGGAAAGTGCTAGAGCATTGATGGCAAGGCTATGGCACATGTGCCACAGTGGGCTGTGTTATCATGGAAAGTTCTGAAAGGTTCGCCATCACTGGTTCAGAGGGTCCTGGGGAGGGATTGTGAGGCAAGGAGGAACATTTGAGGAGCTCAGGACAAAGATGATTTACCAACCATTTGAAGTACTCCAATGTTTCAGTAGCCAATATAGATGTACCAGTGTATACTGAGTGAGTACCATGTTAGTACTAGGGAGTCCCGTGTGCAGCAGTCACTTCTCCCTACATTCCTCTTTTCTTTCCATTCCTCTCCTTTCTAGCCCCTTCCATTCTCCTTTCCCTTTCTCCTCTCCCTTCCTCTCTCTGTCTCTGTCTGCTTCTGTTTCTCTCTCTCTGTCTTTCTTAAGTACTGGGGATCGAACCCAAGGCTTCACACTGAGCTACATCCCCAGACCGTTTTATATTTTTATTTTGAGACAGTTTCACCAAGTTGTTATCTTGCCTAGGCAGAGGTTGAGTTTCCTAGCCTCCTGTCTTAGCCTCCCAAAATGCTGGGATTTCAATCATACCACCACTACCACACCCAGCTAAATTCACCCTTTTCTTTGGATTTGGTCCAATGTTCTTTCACCTCAGGAGTCTGATTCCTCAGTGTTGCTTGTAGAGAGGGCACCTGTCAAGCCAGTGTAGAGGATGGGACTCTTTGAGGTTGGCACCTGTCTTCTCATCTCTTGCCTACAGAATTGCCCTGAGCTGGAGGCCCCTTCCCCAAGCTGTATTTATGAAGGAGCAGAGCTCTGGCATGTGGCATGTCCCAGACACAGACACCAAGCCTATGCAGGGAGGGCACAGGAACTGTGAGCTCAGGGCTGGAGGGAGGCAATAGGAGCTGTGGACAGCAGGGGAAGGAGAGGCAACAGCTCTTGAAAAGATAAAGAGGCTCTCTAAGGACTCAGATATGGGGGCCCTGGTCATGCTCCCTGGAGCTTCCTCAGGTCTCCCTTCCCTGAAGCCTCTGAGTGACTCTCGGGGGGATGTCCTGGCTTGGAAGGGATGGATATGCCTTCAGTCAACGCTTTGCTGTCAGCAGTGCCACCGGGATGGGAGGCTGAGCACACCTCTTGGCAGACGAGTGCCCTCATCCTGAGTACTTGGTTCTTGGTTTTCTGCTTGCAGATTCCCCTGGCAGCCTGGCCATCGGTTCTGCTGCCCCCGGAGGCGGACTTCTGGGCCCCTCCCACTCCTATTCCTCGTCCCCGCTGAGCCTCTTCCGTCTGCAGGAGCAGTTTCGCCAGCACATGGCGGCCACCAACAACCTGGTTCATTACTCGTCCTTTGAAGTGGGAGGCCCGACCCCCGCTGCAGCTGCTGTGCCCTACCTGGGTGTCAATGTGGCCCCGCTGGGCTCCTTGCACTGCCAGTCTTACTACCAGTCCTTGTCTGCGGCCGCCGCTGCCCACCAGGGCGTGTGGGGGTCCCCGCTGCTGCCTGCACCCCCTGCAGGCCTGGCACCAGCCTCTGCTGCCCTGAACAGTAAAACCACCAGCATCGAGAACCTGCGGCTCCGGGCCAAGCAGCACGCAGCTTCCCTGGGACTTGATACGCTGCCCAACTGACTGGTCTTCAGCCCAGCCAAGGGTTGTGGGTGACCCCAGCTAGTCCCATGGTTTTGCCCGGAAGGCTCAAGGAGCCCAGGATCTGGGGCCTGAGTCTTCTCCCTGTCCTCTTCCTCAGAGCCACAGCCCCAAGTGAAACCTTTGCGCCCTCTGCATGGCCCTGCTTGGACCCCACGGACGCAGAATGGGGAGGAGGTGAGGGAAGGCTAGCTTCCCTCTTCAGTGTCGCCTCCTCCCTGCCCCGCCCACGTCCACCCCTAGTAAGTTGATGTGTGGAATGTGAGATATAATTATAAATATATAAAACTATTTTCAAGCACTACCTGCCCCAGGCCCCTACCCTGCTCCCACTGCTTCTCCCTGCCAGTCTCGCTCTCCCTGCAGCATCAGCAATCCCCTGCAGTTTCCCTCCTCTTTATCTTCCTCTCCCTACCTCTCTCCTGGTCCCAGACTCTCTCTGTCTTCCCCACCCTGATCTCTCTCCCACATCTCTTCCTCCTGCCCCTTTGGTGCTGGCTGTGTTGGTGTCATCAGTTCCGCAGCCGTATTTTGTTTGGGGTTGTGTTTTTGGTTTTAGTAATTTCACTTTTTCCTGTTTCTCTCCTCTTCTCCCTCCTGACTTCTTTCCTGCCTGCCTGTCTCCTCCCTTCCCCTGCATCCTCTTTAGGCAGCTGTTCCATTCCATGCCCCAACAGGAAGCCAGGGCCTATAGAAAGACCTTGGAGCAACAGGCAGGGGTGGTCCTATCCCCCACTTCCACCCTGACATCTGGAAGGGGGCATGAGCCACTTTCTCTTCTCTCCTCAGTTTGGAGACTCAGTTTTCCCACTCCAAGGAGGAGGGACTGGAGGCCGAAGTGGGCAGTAAGATGACCAGTGTCCCTGCCTGTATCTCCTCCAAGGCCTGTGTTCACCCCGGTCTGACCAGTGCTCTAATGCCCTCTTTCATATGATTTTCCTGGTTGTAGGAAAGCGGTAGGAAAGAGGTACTCACAGAGAGAACTGGCATGGTGTTCCTCTCTTGGAGGCTCCTGGCCTCCAAGTTCAGCAATTTCTGTGCTTCTTTGGAGTGTGTCTGAGCCAGGAATGTCAGTTGAACTCAGGACTCTGATCACAGTGAGTACAAACCACACAGCAATGAGCACTTTCAAGCTTCTGTTGGCTTCTTGTTCCCAAACCAACAGGGGAAATAGGGGCTTCTGTCAAGCTACTCATCAGCGTAGAAAGGCATGTTCCTGTTGTGACCAGCAACCCAGCTCAGCAGAGCCCCTTTCGTAGAGATGTGACCTTGGACAAGCCCAAAGCCTCTCTGGGACCATGTCCCCATCTGCACTAGCTAGCCTGTAAGATCCTGTTCAACATTCTGCATTCTGTGCTTACAACCTCAAAGGATAGAAGTTTTTAGTTAAATCTAAGCATAACAACTACAACAAAATGTTCTGAATATATAAATTGGAAAATTGCTGTTGATTTACAGTGGAGCGATGAGTACTGTACACAGGAACCTGTCTACTGACACAGCCTAAGTTTTCCAGTAAGTGTAAGTGTAAGTTTCCTTTCTAGTTCAGACAATCGGGATTTGTCCTGCTTTTCCTGAGTTCTAGTGCCAGCTCCTGGAGTCACCCTAGTTCTATACTCATGGTCAAGGGGGAAGGGAGTGGCTTGGACAGATATTTCCTGGTCATCATCCCTAACTCTTCGTGGCTCACCACTGGACCTTCTGCCCCTTGCTTAGAGAAATTGAGTGCCAGGTCATGGTTCCTAAAGTTTGTCTTCCCCCCATGGGCACCCTGATAGGATTAGCTTACAGGGCAGTCAATGCCCATCATTGGAGGTCAGTCTAGGTTGATGCAGATGGAAGAAGCTTTGGGCAGGAAAAATGAGGCAGGTGGAGGTGTGGACCAGGAAAACCATTTGAACAAATCAGTAAAAATGAGACTAAGTGGGCCGTGGGGTTGAGGGGCCTAGTGTCCAGGCTAAAGAGCCCATCTTCTTGTGGCAAGTGTGCACAAGGGTTTCTGAACTGATGTCTTGCTGAGATCTGAAATCCAAAGCCATGTGAGCATCAGAGAAGGAGACCTAGGTAGGGGATGGGAGGGTAGCAAATACTATGGGAGACACAGAAGGTGTTTTTCATTTGGAACCAGTTCTGTGGCTGTTGGCCCGTTGGTTGATTATCTTTTGTGGTCAGCTCCAGGACATTCTGTTTCCAAAACAAACAAACAAACAAACAAACAAACAAAAAATATCATCTAGACCAGGTATGGAGCAGAAGCTTCTTGTCTGTCCAAATGACTATTGCTAGGCCTTGGAATCTAACAGCCCTAAACATCACTTCCTGATCACCTGGGAGGCAAGTCTACCTGTCGCTATGTCTTACTGTGGCAGCAGCTCTGCCCCTTTTAGGCTCATCCCCTCCCCTTAAGGTCTTTGTCAACTTTTCTGCCACCAGTGGATCCAAACCCATGAACCTGGAGAAAGGCAGGGAAGGTGCATGTGGTTCTGGCCTTTGGGGAGTCTCAAGCGAGTTTAGAACACCAGCCTGAAAGCAGAAGGAGAGAAGGAGAGGATGGCCTTGTAGGAGGTAACTATGGGGGTCCTTGACACGAGGAGTCAGAGGACACGACCCTGGAGCCTCCTGTCCAGGCCTGCTGGGCCTCTCTGAGGGCTCAAGCCCCAGCTCTCCCTTCCAGGAACTCTCATGCCACTCTGCTCCGTTCTTCTAGAGGTCGCCTATTTCCTGCTTCCCTGTTCTCCTGGAGGGTGTTCCAGGGGCCTGGGTCCCCACCTCAACTCCTAAGGCTGTTGTTCTGTACAGACTGCTTTCAAACCAGCTGTTTTGTGACCATATGTGTTTTGAGGTTGTGCCAGCCTGTGGCAAAACACTGTGTGCTGTATTTATTTATTCTGTTAGCTGAAGAAACAAAACTCAAACCATCCCCTTCCCCTTGTCCTGCGCCCTGCATAGTGCAGCATGATACTCAGTCCCTTGTATCTGTCTGTTTGTCTGTCTTACTTCCTGTGGTGTTGTGACCTGTTCTTTGTCCTACTTGGCTAATAAAAGATAACCTGGTAGCCCAGCTCTTGATCCGTGTTCATTCCGAGGAATGCCTATAAGGGGCTGAGCAGGTAGCATCTCAAGGTCTGTTCAGTGTCTCTCCACTCCTGCCGCTAGGGCCAGTGGGGAGAAGGCAGGCCTCCTTCCTGCCCAAAGGCCACTCCTGAGCTGTCCTTCAGCTCTCTTCATGATCTTTACCAGTCAACTTGCTGCTGATGTGAACACAGGGGAGCAGAGGGTGGTGGAGAGCTCCATCTTCTCTGGGCTGTTTCATCCTCACCGAAGCACTGGTAGCAGGAAAGCTGGGGCAGGAGATGTCTAGCATAGGACCCCCAAGAGTAATCAAGGTAACCCGAAGGAATAGGGCTGCGTGGTAGAGAGAAGGAAAGGATCCTGTAGAAAATCACAAGCAAGCCAGGGCCAAAAATGAATGATAAGGAGACATTTTTGGATCTAAAACCAAAGCTGTTTCCAGGGAAACACGTGGCCTTCAGAGGGAGTGAACTCTTGGTCTTCAGAGGTGAGCAAATGAGAAGCTGACTACAGTGTAAGGTGTATGGGGTATACGCTGCTGAAAGTCTATGTGCAGATGTGAGAATTCATGCCATGAACTCCTAACTTTACCTCTAGGCATTAGTGTGTGCACATATGCTCATTTGAGCAGGACAGAGAGACCATGGGACTGAATATTGCCGATAACTGTCAGAAAAGTGCACAACTCAGAAGTTCTGGCTGTGAAATCTTGGTTCCTTTTCATTTCAAGAAAAAGAGGACCAGAGCTCTCCATCATCCTGACTCTACTCTCCTTCCATGAGTTAGAGCCAGAAGGAGGTGCACACAGTGGGTTGAGGGCTCTTTCTGTTGGAGACCTGCAGGGAGCCATCTGTGGGGGTTTTTCCAGGAGCGGGGCCTGACTGCTCCACTTCCCAGATCACTTCTACCCTAGGAGACACATTCCTCTCTCCCCAGTGGGGCTGAGGATTAGGGCGGGGAGCATCCCCTTTCCTGGGCTCCCTGGCTGCCTGGGAGGGACTGGCAGATCAAATGTCAGCCCTGCAACCTGTGCCTCCCACATACCTCAGCCTCCAGGGCCACACCTTCCCTGGCATAGAAGGTGAGCTGGTGACACTGCAGTTAAGCTCACTCGTTCAAGCAGCATTGGTGAGCACCTGCTCTATATGTGTACCAGCCTCGGGCAGAGCACTGAGAAGCAAAGTAACAGGGAAAACATGTCCCTGAAAATCGCAGCACAGGGTGATTCAGAGGATTCACAAACAAGGAACTGTGTGACTCCAGAGAGGGTTCCTAGCTCAGCTGAGGAGGGCAGGAAGCCCTTGGGAGGGAGGCTGACCTGAGTCCCACAGGGCCAGGGTTCATAAGGTGGGTGGGGGTGTCCGGAGAGAAGCACAGTATGTCAAACCTGTAGGAATGATGTCTGACCCCTGGAAAAGCAGGGGGCCTGTTCTAGGGGTGGGTACACTTGAGACCAGTGGGGTATTGCCAGTGCACGAAGTCGAAAGTGAAGCGGTGGGTTTAGACTAAGGCAGGCCAGGACCTTGAGGGTATTGAAAGGTATTTCCAATGGAAAAGTGGGATGATCAGACTTGTATTTCAGTAACCATGTTACTTCTGTTGTTGCATGGCGATACATGTGAAGGAGCCAGTGTGACCAGAGAAGAGTCCATTGTCCATGTTCCAGGTATCATCTGGACTAGGGATGTGGGGGAAGGGAGAGAGGTCAAATTTATGTGAGATTCAGGAAGTAAAATCACCATGGTGACTGAGGAGGGGAGGGGTCAAGAATACTCCCAAATCTTAGGCTATCAACCATTGGAGAGATGAGGACACCAACTCTGTTGGGACTGGATGCTCCTGAACTCGGTGTTTGTGGGCACTATATCTAAGGAGCCTTCGGTTTATTCAAGAGAAATGTGTTGGGCCTCTGTCTGCTGCTGCTTTACTTGAGAAATACATAGTTCTTTCTTTTGGCCTGGTGCCTCATAAGTAAGTCACTTAATCTTCACGAAACTCTGAGGTAGATTCTCTTATTATCCCCATTTGACTGTTCAGGAAAGTGAGGCACAGAGCTGTTAAATTATTTGCCCTGGACCATGAGCTAGTCATGGGCCCAGCACTGTGTGGACCCGACTAATCTTGGAACCTGGGCTGTTTATCTTGATGGTTGCCAATAAGGAGAAGGTGACCAAAGCCACATTGCTAAATGAGACCTTACAGAGAGCAACTTGAGGTTGGGACCTCTGTGAAATGCTGGCTGTGACATGGAGAATTCTGATAATGGAGCTGAGACAAGCCGGTCCATGTTTGCTGTTTGCTGTGGTCTTGCTTCCTCTCCTGCAGGATGGGAACCATCAGCTATATCCAGCCTGCTTCCTGGGAGGCTTAGGTGTGATAAAGAGAAGAGGTAATGGCCCAGCAGCATGGTGCCCGGGCAGCCCATGGGGGTGAGATGGGAAGGGTAGGAGGGTTCTCCCAAAGTTCTCCCCCAGTTTGCAGTCTTGTGAGCCTTGGCCCCATGTTTCTTCAGCTTGTGTGGGGGACCTGGTTCCTTAGGTAGCCTTGAGGAAGAGACACCTGCTGAAAGAGCTGGGGGTGGGGGGATAGACCTCTTCAGGCTGGGCACCTGCCTCCCCATCTCTTTCCCACAGAGCCCCCACCCCTAATCTTTCATTCTCCTTTTGCTTCTGGGAAAGCCGATTAGGAGGCGGCCTTCAGCCCGCCCCCCTGACAAGTTTGTCTGAACTCCCAACAAAGGCCCTCAGAGCCTGCAGAGGGAGGGCTCAGGCACAGGAACCTGACACCCGGTGCTGCAGGGGTGCGGGGAGGATCACTCCAGCAGCCTAGAGGCGGCTCTGCCTACCTCAGGGCAGGCAGGAATGTACCTTCTAGGGAACCTGTTTCCAGAAAGGCCTAAGAGCAGGTAGGGGTGGGGGGCAGGCAGGCTGGGAGACTCCACCTGAGAACCCCTCACAATAGGGGAGATGACAGAAGCCTGTGCTTGGGATGTGCACACATTCATGCACATGCTGATACACATGCACACAGTCTCCTGGTCTCACATTCACAGCATACACATGCATACATCTCACTCATATAGACAAAGAGTGCTCACTTCTGCACTTGACCACAAATCCCGGGGTGTCTTCTCTCTGTCTCTCATACAGACAGATGGATGGATGTGCACACACCCTATAAAACAGCAGACACACAGCCCCCTGTCTGCCACCCAGATACTCCCCACATACCTGTCCCGCCTCTCCGCAGCATTCTGGCTTATTGACACTGTGCCCTGCACACTCAGAACCTCATAGTGTGGCTCTGTTCCCCTCTCCAGGTGGGCCTCACAAGAGACTGCAGTTGCTGCCCTGATGACATTGTCCCAAAGCCCACAAGGAGGGTCCAGCGATAGCCTGCTGCCACATGTGTGTCCACAGCCACTCCCACTCTTCCATCCCAACCAGCCACCCAGAGCCAACCCTTACACGTCTTCTCCTCCTTCCCAGGGCCACTTCCATGGGCATGTGACCTGCAGTCACACAGGACTCCAGGCTTTGAGGGCCCCTGTAGTCTGCTGTTATCTTGAAATCTTTAAACTTTGTTTTGTTTTGTTTGAGACAGGATCTCTCTATGTAGCCCAGGCTAGCCTCAAACTCATAGGGAGCCTCCTGCCTCAAACTCCTGAGTGCTAAAATTACAGGCATGTGCTACTATGCCCGGCTGAAATCCTTAGTTTTTAAACAAGCATCTCTGAATTTTCATTTTGTACTGAACCCACAAATTATGAAGCTGATCTTGCTCCCTCATCATGGTGTCTTTCAGACAATCCACCACTGAGAGCTTGCAGTGCTCCTGAATCTGTCCAAGTGCCTCAATTTCCCCTTTCAGTCAGGGATTCCCTCTCCACCTACCTTCACCACACAGCTGAGTGCAATGGGGCTAGGAATGACTAAGAAGAGCATTGTGCATCTAAACACACCCTTCCAGAACCACCTTAGGACTCAGTATCCTCCTCTGTAAAATGGGACTAGTGATGGTGCCTGGATTAGGGTTCTTTGTGAGATAACATCTATAAAACTTTAAGCACAGGTTTGGCATTTAGTAAGTGCTCAATAAACATTTATTATTATTACATTTTTGTAAGTAAACAAAAATAAATTCACCCCTATAGTCTAGTGGGTAAAAAACAGATTACTCAAATAATCACCTGCATCTAAATGTAAAGTAACAGGGTGAAAGAGAAGCACTCCTGCCTCTAACCTCATAGAGCTTACCGTGAAAGGGAAAGCCAGTCCAAGGTTAGGGTTAGAGACCAGCCTAGGCCAAAACACAGCTGTATTAGAGGCTGATGGGGCAGGGGAGTGGCTCAGACAGGGCCAGGGCAAAAATGCAGTCTGTGGTCAGGTTAGCGCTGACTTACAATGGACCAGGCTTCTCAGATTTTCCATTTCATCATCTGTAAAATGGGAAGACTTCTGCTTACCTCTAGGCTTGTGGGAATTGAGTAAGCTAATAACAGAAGTGAAGGATTAAGCTACCACTAATGACTCTAAGCCTGGCCCCCCAGGTCTTCCCTACCTTCCAGTCTGGGAGGCTGTGCCACCATCACCCATGTCTCCAGCTGCGGGAGCAGCCACCTCAACTGGGATCTCTTCCAAGAGGAGTCTGGAGATTTCAAAAAGCCCTTTGAACAACAAAGGCTGTGGGAGTGGTATTTCCTCCCAGGGGCTGACTGCCCAGTGGCTCCTTTATCTTGGCCACTGGGCTAGGGCTCCAAGAGCTGTTCTTGGAAAGAGCTTGTGTGGGGCGTGTGCGAGTGGTGTGAATTTGAGTGTGTGCGCACAAAGCTGCTCTTTGTTGCTATTACTACCTGAGCGGGCTGACAGACCTGTAAGCCTGGGTCCTTAACAAATCACCTTGTACACCCTGGGCCTCTACACAGCATGTGCTGGGCCACCAGCAGGGAGGGAATGCTTTCTTTTTTAACCTGAGATTGTCTTGAAGGAGAGAGCTCCAGGAAGCAGAGGCACAATGCTTCAAGACAAACTGAAGAGGCAAATGCAGTGAATGCTGGACATCAGGGGAAGGGTGAGAGGGTTTCCACTCTGCCAGGCAGGATGGACCTCAGCCTTGGGCCTCTCCAGTATGCACAGCACCCTGCAGGTGGGGGCCACAAGGTGGTCCAAAAGGCTTGCTCATTCCGGGTTCTCTTCAGTCTGCCCTTAACTGTGCACCCAGCAAGCTTCCTGCTGGCCCTTGGGCTGTGGGCTATTGGAAAAGTCCTTCTCTGAGTCTCAGTGTCTATTTTAAGTCAGGCTTCACTTGGATGGCTTCTGACCCAGTATTGAGTCCCCTGGACTGGGTTTGGTGGAAGCGGGACATGCAGGCAGGAAATTGAGCAACTGTAACTGTACGAGCAGCCATTCTGCCTGCTTCCTCACTTCTCTCTCCCCTGCTCCAGCCACCAGAACCCTACAGAGCCCATAAGAATGGGCAAGGTAGGCTAGGGTTGACCACAGAGGGCCAAGCCTGTCGATGGTCTGAGATTCCTGCTGCAGAAAGGAGCATCCATAGGGGTCTCTACTTCAGCCCTACCTGACACCAGGCCCTTACCCACAAACTGAAGGGGCAAGAAGCTCACTGCCATCCTGGGCAGCATGTTCCAAGTCAGACTAGGAAGTTCTTTCTAGTGTGGAGCTGAAATCTTCCCTACTCACCTTCATCTCAGGCCTGGGAGCCACACAGAGCACACCGCTCTGAGAGATGCCACCAAGCCAGACCAGGTGCAGCACACTGTCTGTGCCTCTTCCCATCTGTCTCTGCTCTTTCTTCCTCCAGAAAAGCCTGTTTACTCTTCGGGACACACTCACATGCCAGCACTTCCAGGAAGCCTTGCCTGACTACTGAGGGTGAGGTGGGGTGGGGAAGATGTCCCCTCCTTCTCTTGACACCTTTTGGTCACCAATTTAGTCTCATCCACTGCCAAAGGAAGCACCCTGAGAAGGACTTGGAGAACACAGAGCCTGACTCAGAGTTGGGGGTCCAATCAGTACTGAACTCGTCAAATTAACCTGGAAAAACAGAGGGACCAGGTCTCCCAAGGAACCTGGTTCCTATCTGGCCTCACCATTGCTCTATGGCAAGCTCTGGATTTTTCTGGGTCTGTTTGCCCAGTAAAGGATGGACACAGTGGTCTGTGTAGGGAGTTTGCCTTGGAGAGTCTTGATTTCTGGGTCTTGCTGAGATTTCTCTTCCCCCAGCTGCTCCCCCACTGTTTTTACCCAGGACCTCTTCTGACTCTGCATATTCCCAAATGTGGGTACAGATGAGACGTCGAGGCACTTGCATGGCAAAAGCCGGTCAGCCCCTGAGGAAGTGGAGTCAGAGGTCTCCTGGGATGGTACCTAAGGATGAGCATGCCATTCTGTGTGTGCAGGGTCTCGCCCTTTTCTGACCTACTCACTTGTGGCATTCTTAAGAGATGAGGCCGGCCTGAGGCACAAGTGAGACCACAGGCCCAGTCTCTTTTAGAGGATACAGTCCTGGCCCAGCACAGACTTCCATGCCCTCCTTTCAGTCCTTAGCACTGGGGATGTTCAGAGTTCAGGGAATATAGTGTGGTCTTTGCCAGGAGGGTGGGAGGGGCTCAGTCAACTAATATTGACTGAGCATCATCTGTGTGGCAGATGTAACCAAGGCAGTACTGAATGGGACCAAGTCCCTGCTCCTAACCTGCAGGAGGTGGGGAGAGATAACAAGTAAACAAGCAATGAATGAAACCTATCTATCTATCTATCTATCTATCTATCTACCTATCATCTATCTATCTATCTATCTATCTATCATCTATCTATCTATCTATCTATCTATCATCTGTCTATTTTAAAGGTGCTGAGAAAGTTATGAAGAAACTGAAACAGCACAAAGACAAGGCTCAGTGCATGGCTGGGTTAGAGCCCTGCCAAGGAGACAGAGGGAGTGAGTAGCTAGAGAGAGCTGGACAGATCGACAGTCAGGTGGACGGACAGTGAAGCAAGAGGCTGAACCAGGCCTGGAGGCTCCACTGAAGGCTTCTGAGGGAGAAGGGATGGGGAAGGGAGGCCAGATCTATTAAACTGATGACTCCAGGCCCTAATCCCATGCCAGGCCTAGTCTAGCAGACTGTGTAGGGGGAGGGGAGCACCCCTGCCGGGGTGTAATTTCACGCTGAAGGACCTGATGGGGCATCCCAGGGACTGATCCTTTCTGGATCAGAAAACCCACTTCCCTTTGTCCAATGCAGGGCGATTAGTGCCTTAACCCTTTATAGGCTGGCTCTGGGCCAGCCCCGCCCCATCTTACTTCCAACCCCTTGGGTCCTAGGTCAGAGCCCTTTGCCTTCAACCCAGCCAACTTCCAGAGCTGGTCATCCTGCTGTGAAAAAGAAGCTGTGACTGAAAAAGAAATCCAGCACTGTCCCTGTGCTTGTTCCCTGGCACTCAGCTTCCCTGGGCTTTCCTAGTCTTCCCTGACTCCTGGGCTTGGAAGAAGTGACCTGGCAGCTTCCACCACCTCTTTCAGCTCAGGCCAAGTCCAGGCTCCTTCAGAAAACCTGAGGTCCAGTCTCATCCTCTCACTTGCTGGCCACCACAGTGCGCAGCCTCCCAAGTGTCTTGATGGGGTGTGCACTTCTCCCAGGCCACTGACCATAACCTCCTACTTCTGCTGGGTCCTGATGGAGAATGAACATTGACTTCCAGAGGCCAAGTCCCTGGACTGCTAACAAGCCATGCTTTCAGTAATGTCCCAGAGACTTTGTGGCCATCTTGTCTCAAAGTGGAATTTCAGGATTGAGTAGGTTGTCACAGTCAGCCTGCTGCAGCTACGTGTTCTTCTGCTTACAACCTCCCCTGTTTATGTCTGTGCAAAGATCCATCGGAGAGTCCTCTCATGCTTTTTGGCTCCAGGTGCTCTGCTCTGCCCTTGGGGAGACTGGGTCATCCTCCCAGGCTAACTTCAAAACATCCTGGGCTGCAGTGGAAGGCTCTCCCCTCCTGTGCTCCTCCAGGGAGGGGGAGAAGGGCAGGGACCAGGCTGGGCCTCCTCTAAGCTCCCTGGATCTCTAAAACCCCAGCCCAATTAAAAGAAAGCCCCTAAATGTTATTTACACTTCGAAGTCTTAAAAACCATTAACAAAAGCCACTTAATTCAATTATCTTCCCGCCTGGCTTGGTTCTCAGTGCTGAGCACACCGGCCTCTCCTCACCCCCCTCCTCCTGCCCCCCCCCACTGTCATTGTGTCGGGCTAATGAGGTAAACTGAAGCGAGCCCTGTCCCCCCTGACAGGTTTATGAGAATTTAATAAAGCGTGGCCGGGACCAAATGAGTTGCCTCAGCCTTGGAGAGCTCATTGTCTTCAGCGTCAGCGTTTTTTTGACTTGAGCTGCTCCCTCCTCCATCCCATCTCCTGCCTGCCCCCCACCCCCAGGTAGGTGCCAGGCTGTTGAGCTGGCAGAGGCCAGTGAGGCTCCACAGGGGAGAATAGCCAGGTCCATCCCAGGGGAGGTCAGAAGTTGAATTGGCCAGTGTGCCCTGGGGAGTGGCCACGTTGTTCTTTGTGACCCTCTCTGGAGAGGCTTCCAGAGGCCGTAGGTACTTGCCAGCTACCTTCACTCCTGTGTCACAACCCCAGGTTATTTTAGGCTTGACTCATTTTTTTCATGCCTGTTTGGGGGGACCAGCCAAAGTGAACTTCCAAAGTGATGGGGCTTTTCCTTCTGATAGGGCACAAGCTGGGGACCTGAGCTCTTGGTCTCTTCACATGGAGAGTCGCCTTCACCTTATATTTTCCTGAAAGACAATGAGGGGATGGAGCACCACCCAGTGAGACAGGAATTTGTCCAAGGTTCTAAGGCAGAGACGAAGATGGTCAAGAGGCTTGCTGACTGCTCCCCAGTTCACGGGCAGAAAGGCTCCTGCCCTGGGGTTGGAATGCCCTGAGTAGCCCGGGTGCCTTCCCTTCACATGTCCTGAACAGCAGAGAACTGACCGTGCTCTGCCTGGCCGTGCAGGGGTCTACACTAGCCCAGGAGTTCCTGAATACTAGAAACCAGAATTTTTTCTTGCCCCAACAAAGGTGGTTCTGGGAGTTACTTTCTTCTGGGCCTAAAGCTTGACCAGACAAGAGCATCATCTGGTCCTTATGTCATTGGGGTGTTGGCAGAGCAAGTCTTAGAGATCAAGGCTTGTATTGTGACTATGATCAATCTTTGTCCACAGAGTTCAGGGTTCTGTGGCCAGTCAGAGTTAGGACTCAGTAGTGGACAGGGTTGGGGTATCTGCTCCCAGGGACTAAACTTAGGCTATAACTACAGTGTAGAGAGAGCTAACATGTGCCTAGTCAAGGCTCAGAGTCCAGATCAGGGTCTGACATACAGTAAAGGTCTAGGGTCAAGTTCAGTGTATGAGCAAAGTCAGGAACTGGAATGGACCAGGCGAGGGTTCAATCTAAGATCAAGGTTGGAGTTTAGTCTTCATACTGGAGCTTCTCTGTGGCTTTGATAAAGACAAAATCTATGTCCAAGTCAAAGCTGGTCATCCTGCTCTGAGAAAGAAGCTGTGACTGAAAAAGAAATCCAGCATTGTCCCTGTCCCTTGTTCGTCAGGTTCCAGAAATGGACAAATTATTTAGCAAATTTGCTGACTTGCCTTACCCACCAAACTCTCCTGCTTTTCCCTATCTCCCAGGCCTTGGACCTCAGAAGGAGAAAAAACAAAACAGCAGTCTGTTTGGGCTGAATTTCTCATCCCCTGACATGTGCCCAGGCTGCCCTCTGGTGGCAGTCCCTAGCAGTATCAGTTTTCTTGGGCTTGGTCCACTTATCTGGTCATCTTCTACTTTGGGCAGCCTGGTCATAAGGCTGGCTCACTGATGTCCAGCTGGCTAGGCCTTATGCCACCTCACTTCCCCCACCAGAGAAGCACAAAACAGGAATCTTCCAGTGAAACTCCTGTGAGACAATCATCTTCATAAGTCTGGCTTCCTGGGGACCTAGAGGCTCGGCCCTGGGATAAGATTTACAACTCTTATTCACTCATAAGGTATTGGCAAAAGCACTTAACTTGTATTGGGAAGGCACTGAGAGAATAGCAATAAATAAGATAAGAGCCCCAACCTCTAGGAACTTATATTCTATTTACTTCTCCCTAATTCCCAGCTTCTAGTCTATAGCCCTCATCAGAGAGGTTCTGCTGTCAGATGGTTAGGAGAGATTCCAAACTGACCAACTAAGGGTCCCTTCTGCCTAACTCAAAGGTTGGACCTCTCTAGGCTCTGGGCTCCCTACCTTTTCCTCTTCTCATGTGACTCATCTGGACTCATGGCTTAGCCACCAGCCACATACCAGGGTTCTGCTTACTAGAACTCAGACTATGGCTCCAGTTTCTCCATGGCAGTGCTCCTGGGCTAACAGGTCATGACTCTTGAATTTCCTCTAAATGTTGGTCCTCCACCATACACCCAAGGCTCAAACCGAAATTCTGGCATTCCTCCTACATTTCTTTCTCTTCCCTAGGAGATCTGGCAGGGTGACCTGTCCAATCTGCCTCAGAAACAGGTGCACGCTCTGTCCACTCCCCAGTGACCACTCAGTCCCAGTCCCCACAGGGCACAGATCTCTGTTGTAATCTCCTAACCCATCCCATTTCCTCTCTTTCCCCTTGACACTCTATTTTCCACACAGCAAGCAGAATGATTTTTACAATCATAAATCAGGTCATGTCACTTCCCTGCTTAAAACCTCCACTGGCTCCCACTCACCAAGAATCAAAATCTAAACCTCTCGTCCTAGTTGACTAAAGTTACCATGAGCTGGGCCATATCCTTTTCTTCACCTCTATAGTTTGGTCCCCTAACTGCTCTCTACAGCCCTGCTTTCTTATTCTGACATATGGAGGCCAAGTTCTTGCTCACCTTGGGGCTTTTTCACTGGCTTGAAATATTCTTGCTGTTGAAGACCCTTGCATGGCTGACCCATCATTTAGATTCAACTTAAATGCTGCCTCTCAGAGCAGATCTGCCTGAAAGTCCCTTTGCCACACCTTCCTATTGCAATTTGCTACACAGTACCTTTCACTAGCTAGCTGTCTTTTGATCTTGTTTGCTCACTTAATTCTTTACTGTTTTCCCCCAAGTAGAATATGACCTCCATAGAGTGTGTTCACACTGTATTCTCGGAACCAGCCACAGGGCTCAGGAATTATTTATTGAATTAATTAGTAAAACCTGATTCTGAGTGAATGCCCTCATTTCTTCTAGTGGAAAGAGAGGGAAAAAACCCAATTCCTTCCCCCTTACTGGTCTCTAATGTGCAGGCCAGGACCTCTCCAGACCCTAGGGAAACACTCTGCCCTCCATTGCAGCCTCTGGACCTCTGAGAGCAGTCCTTGATGCTTTGGTTTTCAGACTCCAGTGCCAGGCTTAGCCCTTATCAAAGGCCCTCTGCAATCTCCCAGCAGGACTCACCAAGCCCTGCTCAGATTTCTCAAGGTCAGGGAGTTGATGCCCTGGTGCTGCCAGGACTCTGTCTTCACCTTTAGCAGAAACAGGGCTCCCTCATGGCCTGCATGGCACTTGCCTGGGGAGAGGACTGCAGCAGGGAGGGGCAGGGCATGTCCTCCAGTCCCACTGTGTAAGGGAGTGGGCTGCTGCAGGGGCTCCCCGCTTGTACTTCCTGAAGAGCCTTGGCCCTCAGCTCTCACTGAGGAAATAATGCGAGAAGAGAGGAGGAGAGTGCCCTGTGGTAGCCCCAGAGAAATGATGTGCAGGTTGCTCTGCCAGTGCTGACTGGGAAGTGGGCCCTGCACATTGAGTATGCCTGAGGAGCACATTTGAGACCAGTGACATTCTTCATCCTGAGCTGGCAGCTGAAGGGACTCTAGGGAACCAGTGATCCCTTCTCTACACTATTCTGTCCCACTGTACTCACACCACTGCGCTATGGCCCACAGCCCTGAACTCACTCCCCCACCCCCTAACAGCTGCTCCCACAGCAAGTTCTGAGCAGGGGTGGAGGTGGGGAGTGGGTGGGGTGGGGGCTCTGAGAGTGCAATTTCTGGGATCTGCTAGCAGGTGGAAGAAGGCCTTGGACTAGGTCTAGCATTGCAGGTTGAATGTAGGTGTTTCCTTGTAAGAAGCTGGAGGGAAAAGGCGGTCCAGCCATACCCCAAGGCAGCATCCACAGTGGGCCCTTTCACATCTGCTCTACCAAGGCAGCAGGTGTCTGAGGCTGCAGACCAATGAATGAGGAGAACAGATGAGCCCGAGGACGTGACCTTACACTCATACACATGCATGCATGCTTACATGCACCAATCTAGTTAAGCTACAGGAGGAGAGGGGCAGACACTGGAGGTCAAGGTGAAGTGGCGCTCTGAACAGAGATTGTCAGCTCCAGAGGCAGAGTGCTTCAAGTGCTTTAGGGTCCATTGACCCATGTGAGCCACTGGAGATGAACTGCCGGGCATCTACTGGCAGATTTGCTCTCTTTGAGGAGACCACATGAATATCTTCAGTAGAAAAGAAAGCCAGCAGGAGAGGACAGAGATGGAGGTGGAGGAAGGAAGACAGAGCCCTAGGGATCTTGCGAGTGTTTGGGCCATGGCAAAAGAGTAGCAGAGCCCATCTTGAAATGAGAAACAGAAGCCCATGAAGCCAAGGAGGGTGGGCAGGGAGTCACAGCCCCCCACTTCATGGTGGGCCAGCATGTGCCAATGTTGCCACTTGCCGTGGTCTCTGCAGGAAGAGGAGGAACTAGTTCAAAGTCAGAATATTCCTTCGGTCCTCTGCTTCTTCTTCTGAGGCAGCTCCCATTCCTCTCCCAGATGCTGTCAACTGCTGGACAAACCCCACCTCTGCAAGCTCTGCAAGCCTGGGCTTTACAGTGTATGTACGTATGGGGGCAAGCTCTCCCCTCACCGTCCCTGCTCTGGGTGGTGATATCTATCTCAACTACCACCCCTCCTTACACTTCCCATACCTGTGTGCGATGTTGACAGTCACCCAAACACTGCCATTGCTACAGCTGTGGCTCTTAAAGGAGCTACAGCTAGGCAACTGCACCCATGGTCACACGCCTACATTTTCCCAGCTCTCTTCTGACACACCTGTTCTCACAGACATCTACAGGCATACACAGTCTCAGAGACATTTTCCCTTCACAGTCCCCCACTCCTCTCCTTGGAGGCCCCTTCTGGAGCTCCAACAAGGACTGGTACTAGGATGCGAAAGTGCTTAGTCATAGGCTGACAGGACCCCAGAATTAGGGTGCTCAGCCAGAGGTCCTACAACCTGTCCCTCCAGCCTACTTTATTCAGGAGGTGCTTTATTCAGGAGGGAGGTGCAGTCCTGGTTGGTGGCTGGCATTGCTAGCAGCCAAGGTGACAGTAGGCTGGAGAAGCCACCTTGCCACTGAGGGCCCAGGTCAGACAAGAATCGACCTCTTATCTGGGTGTGGTGTGGTATGGCGGCACACTTCTGTAATCCCAGCACTCGGAGGCTGAGGCAGGCAGATCGTTGCAAGTTTGAGACCAGCCTGGGCTACAAAAGTGAGCCCAAGGTCAGGCTGAACTGCGTGGTAAGACCCTGTCTCAAAAAGACCCCCCCCCAAAAAAAAATTACTTAAAAAAAAAAAAAAAGGAAACAACTTCTTCCTGAAGGGACCATCCTGAAGTCAGAACCCTTCCTCCCCAGAAAAATCCCAAAGGCCATGTTGAGACAGAGATGGGATTGGGTCCGGTGGAGGTGGGGTTGGGGGGGACTGATAGAAGCCTGGAAATTCTCCTCCTCTTGACCCTAAAAGCCTGGCTGGCAGCCAGTCCTCTTCCTCCACAGGGCTCACATGCCATGGGAGAGCAGAGGGTCAAGGTCCAGTTTCATCAAGGCTGAGGTTGAGGTGGAACAGGGCAGGTTCGGCTCCTTTTTTTTTTTTTTGGTACCAGGAATTGAACTCATGACCTCGCGCTTGCCAAGGCAGCAGCTTACTCCGCTAAGCTAAACCCTGGGCCCTTCAGCTACCTTCTTTGGGGTATGAGCGTCTACACCGATATCACATTCTCCACTTCTGTAGCTGGGACAACTGAGGCCAGCCACCATGCCCAGAGCCAGCGCTTTCAATGGCACTTGACGGAGAGAGCCGGGACAGGGGAGTCAGGCCGGGGTCCTGCCCGCTAGCAGACAGCCGCTCCCGGGACCCCTTCATGGCGCGGCACACAGACTGCTGCGGGTGCGGGCACGTCCAGGGCGAAGAGGCCGGGGCTGGACGGGCCCGAGGACGCTGCGGAGGCGGCGGAGCTGAGCTGCACCGCCGTGGTGTCCTGTGCAGTGCGCTCGCTGCTCTCCAGCTCCAGCGCCACCGGACCGGCGCGTGCGCCGCCCTGGCCCGGGCGGGCCATCCCCACGGTTCTCGCTCGGGGCGCGGGGGCCCGGCGGCCACACACGCAGCAGGCCAGGAAGAAGCCGAGCGCCAGCACCAGCAGCGCAGGCCCCACGACCAGCGGTGCGTTGTGCCCAGGCAGGAAGGAGGCGAAGGCACCCACCAGCGTCACATTCACGCCAGCCAGCAGCACGCACAGACCGCAAGCGCAGCACAGCGCAGGCGACGGCAGGCCAGGCAGCCTGCGCTGAGTTCCCCGGCCGCTGTCCGGCGCTCCCTGCTCTTCTTTGTGGACATGGGTCTGCGCGCCCGGGGCACGCATCAGCAGCCGAGATCAAGGGCCAACTCTCCTGGTCCTGCGGGCACACAGAAAGAGGGTGGATGAATAGGGCGCCTCAGTCCCAACCCCAACTTGGTTGGGGGCTACATTCAATGTCTGGGAGTGGAAAGGTCATCCAGAGCAGCTCTCTGCCTCAGCCTCTGGGCACAACCCACTCCTTTTACAAATTCTGCAAAGTCAGTTCTTACACCTAGGGCCTGGTCCTTTCCCACCTCCTCTAGTTATCCACCAGGAAGCCTCACCGTTAAATAAGAGAGGGAATAGCTGTAAAGTACTCAGCAGGGAGCTGATTAAATATCATCATCATCATCATCATCATCATCATCATGCTCAGTAGACCTAATTAGAGGGCAGGTGGCAGCCCTTGGATTTTAGACAACTCCAGGACCCCACATGGAAGGAAGCAGCCTGACAGTTCTCTGGCATGGTCCCTCCTCCTTCAGACAAAAAACCCACACTAGGCTCTGGTAAGCAGGGCAGTGACATTAATTTTTCTAAACATTAAGTAGATAAGGTTCTGGTGTGAGTAGTTACATGAGCGCAAAATGCTCTGAAGATTCACATGTCCAGGGGAGCAGGGAGAGGGGAGAAGTTCCTACAAGGGCTGGGCCCCTGGGCTCTTCCTATTCCGGGCGCTCTATTTTATTCTGGCCCTACAAGCCTTCAACCATCTGGGATCCCACAGCTGGATCTGGATTCACAAGCTAAATCACTGAATGCCAGAATTCTGGTTATGCATACAGAAGCAAGGGTAATATAAACAGAGTCTAGGGACTTAGGACTTCTATTTGAGACTTCTGTTCTATAACACGGAGTCACTGGTACCAAGGCTTGGGAAGGGCGAGAGCATAGCTGTGAGCTGTGAGAGAATTGTGAGACAGTGTCAGAGAGGGCCCTGTGGAGAGGGAGCAGTGAGAAGGCGGCACGGGTGGGATGCAGTGTGCAGGATGAAGAGCAGGCAGAGAGGACTAGCTGGCCTAGTGCTCTGGGCTCAGTGTTGTTTTGTGATGCAGAGCCAGTAACAGAACTAGCTTCCTAGAGGGGTAGTTCATTGCTTTCAGTGAAATAAAGTGCTTCGAGCAGTGACAATTTAATAAATGTTAACTATGTTCTTGTGTGATGGTTGACAGAGAAGAGACTCATGCAATCTCAGATCTGAGACGTTGGTCATGTTGGAAACAGAAGAGTCAGTCTGTTCTTCAAGTATCAGATTTTAGCTTTTGTGCTACCCAAAACTTGCACACTTTTGGGTTGGAAAAAGCTTGAAGACTTGGTGAGTGAAAATGATAGCTAGCAGCAGAAAAACACAGTTCACATACTTTACTCTGCTTTTTTTTTTTTTTTTTTTGTACCAGGAATGGAACTCGTGACTTGCCAGGCAGGCGTTGTGCTACTGAACTGAGCTATTACCCTGGCCCTGGATGCAGGTTAGAGTCAGCTTGGTCCGAGCAGCTCAGAGGCCCCCAGCCACTTCTAGGTTTCCAGATCATGATGCCTCTCCTGGCACCATGCTGAGAGGTGGCAGTTCTACTTGGACTCACTCTACACCAAGCTGGCATGAAATCAGAAACCCCCAAATCCTGGCCAAGACAGCACATGTTGACCCTTGAGGGCACCCACAGGCTAGATTCCTCAGGAAGCTCTGCATGTACACAAACCATCTTCTCTCTTTAACCTATTGCTGACGGTTCTGCCAGGGAGCAATAATAACTAGGTAAGTACAGCAGCATGCAGTTTGCAGGGCACATTTACATTTATGATATCATTGAATTCCTATAACTGCTTGAATAACATTTTATGTCTGAAAAAACTGAGACTCTGAAGGAAGTGGGTAGGGGTTCCTCTGGTGGTTGCACTGAGAGAAAGGAAAAAAAAAAGCCAGCGTGAGGCTGGAGTCAGAGGAGGTGATCTGGCGCTTGGTGTGCACAGGTGAATGTTGCCTCATTCTACAGAGAAGGGTTTGCTCCTCGGGAAGAACGGCCCGTGAGATTTCTAGGTCTTCCTATTCTGATTTCTTTCCCCCTCACTTATCAATACCAGACGTAACTTCTGCAAAGGCAGAGTCTTCCTTCCTGTGGGGAAGTCTTCTGAGGTTGACTGAGGGAGCCCCTGGTGGCGTGTGTGTGCTGGAGTCTGACCCTTCATCCCACTTCACACCACACTTGAAAACTGACAGCGGATGAAAGATTAAGGAACTCCTGGGTGGCCAGAGGATCCAAGGATCTCATTTCTTTTCTCTTACAGGGAAACCTCTGTGCCTTTGGATTTCAGTTTGACTACAATGTACTTGGCATGTTTTTCTTTGTGTTTATCCTTCTTGGGGTTACTGATGCTTCTACATGGTGTGGCTTGATGTCTACCTCCAGTTTTGGATAAATGTATGCCATTCTTTTTTTTCCTACATTCCCTGTCCTTCTCACACTGTAACCGCACATATGTTTAATTGTTCTATGTTGTCTCACATGTCTTTTAAATACTATTTTGTATTTTCCACACTTTTTTCCTTTCTGTTTCAGTCTGGATATTTTTCTACTGAGTTAGCCGATCTGTTAACATGTGCCTTTCCTACTTCTTAACCTTAGTTATAACTTTTCTTTTCTTTTGTTATTGGCAATCAAACTCAGGACCTTGTACTTCCAGGCAGACACTTGAGCCACTGAGCTATGTCTCAGCTATAACTTTTCAGCTCTAAACTTTCCATCAATTATTTTTCATAGATTCCTATTTTCTATTGAAAGACTCCCTCTTTCCTATTTCTTGAAAACAGTAAACTTTTAATATTTATACCTGAAAATTTCAACATCTGGATCTCCCTTGAGTTTGTTTTTCTTGACTATTTTTATGGTTCTTGGCTTTTGGTCATTAGTTGTTTTTTTTTTTTTTTTTTTGGTATAGGGGATCAAACTCACAACCTCATGGTTGCCAGGCAGGCACTTATGCCACTAAGCTAAATCTCCAGCCTGGCTTTTGGTCATTTGATCGTATATTAATGGGACACATTTATTTTTGTTTCTGTGCTGGGCTTCAAACCCAGGGCCTCACACATGTTGTACCACTGAGTTACACCTTCAGCATCCACATTATTTGTTTATTTTTGCAGGGCTGGGACTTGGACTCAGGAGCTTGCACATGCTAGGCTGCACATTCACCTAGTGCTGAATGTCCAATGTCATGCATGAGAAATTATAGATACAATTTAAAGCTCTATGCTAGATGATGTTGTTTTCCTTCAGAGAGGAAGCTTCTCACAGGCAGCTAAAGAAGGGACAGTCATTTCAGTCTAGTTTGGTATTGCACTGATAAGAAACTTGGTTCCAGTGTTTTTGAGGCTATTACTCACAGAGTGTAGCCCTTTGGGCACCCAACTAAACCCTTAAAGAGGGCCTGGGGTGTACCTCAGGGTAGAACATTTGCCTAGCATGTTCAAGATCCTGGTTTGATGCCCAGTATGGTAAAAAACTGAGAATAGAAGCTGGAGGTGTTCAACAGGACCTCTCCACTTTGTAAATCCCTAATTCCAATTTTACCTTATTAATCCCATTCTCTCTCTCTCTCTCTCTCTCAGACAGGTTCTCACTTTGTAATTCAGGCTGATCTTGAAGTCACTATGTAGTCTAGGCTGGCCTTAAATTCACAGTGATCCTCCTGCCTCAGCCTCTCAAGTGCCAGGATTATAGGCATGAGCATACCTGGCTTCCATTTTCTCTTACAAACTGGAAAATAAATCAAGGTACAGGTACAAATTCCTTATGATGAATATAATCATTATGTACATCTCAATTGTACCAATAAACAATTAAAAAAACAAGACAAAACACCAGAAAATAGCTTTTTTCTCTTCTTTGTACTAGGGATCAAAGCCTGGGCCTCATATGCTAGGCAACTGCTCTACCACTGAACCACATTCTCATCCCTGAGGCAGATTCCTTAAATGCTCAACCTGGCTTTGTAAAGTATACTCAGTGGTGCACTGGTCTGATAGAAGCTAGTCTACCTTTAGTCAGAAACACAGTTTTAGATGAGAATCTGAAATTTCTACTTTCTATTGATAACTAACATACAGAGCTCTTTATCCAATTTAAGTTTTCAACCTAAGATTATTACTATTACATCCCCATTTTATAAATGAGGAAATTGAGGCACAGAAAGATTAAGTAAACTCACCTACAGTGACTCAATGGCAGTAGTAGATTGGATTTAAAATCTAGTATCCTGACCTGGGTGCCTGAGCTCCCAGCCTAGCACAATGTTAAACGGATTTGCTAGATATTGGTTGGATGACTGAAGCATCAGGCTGGCTCTTCTCCAGGCCTTGTACATAAGCTTCTGTAATTAGCATCTACACTGATCAAATGTTAAGAGCGGAAGAGCACAGGGTGTGTTTTCTTTAATACCGAGCAAATTCCTGCCTAGGGGCTGAGCTTCTAAGTGCTAACTGTCAATGAGTAATTCTTATCTGCTCCTGGATAGCAGAGCCAACTCCATAAACAAAACCACTCCCAGAATTTCCACTTGGGCACAGGAAAAGCTAAGGGCAGGTGGGTACCAGTTTTATTCTTGAAGTTGCCTCCATTCTAGGGTGGGAGTTGAACGTGTGCAGAGGTGAGGTGTTGAGGGCATTTGGGGTTGTAATTCAGTTTGCACCACCACTTCCTTTGGTGAACTATGGTCCTCCAGATGTCTCTGTCAAGGTGTTGGTCCTGTTCTGTTCTGTAGTGGGACTTCTGGCTAGCACTGTGAACTGTCTTTGGTGTTGTTCAGTAAATCCTCTCCTGGCAGATCCGAGATTGGGCAGGGCTGAGTAACTAGTTTTGATGAATGACACAAAGCATTCCTAGTTGGAGTTCTGGGTTACAAGGCAGGGCCCTTCAATGGGGACTGAATTCAGGGCCTCACATATGAATGCTGTTCTATCCCTGAGCTATATCCCCAACCTCCCCTAGGGCTTTCTAGTTCATTCCAAGCTGAGCCCTCAAGCCCAGTACCTGAGCAAAGAGAAAGGGCCATTGCTCTGAAGTCCTGAATTTCTAGGATTAGAACTTCTAGGATTAGAACTTTCATGAGTCTTCCAAGCTGCTGAGCCTAAGGACATCACCAAGACCAAGTTCTCCAACTATAGGTAGAGGAAACCAAGGTTCAGAGTGGGAAATGGAAGGAATCTATACCAAGTCAGTTAAGAACCAACACTTTCCCCATCTATCCCAGGTTTTGAACACTGCCATCAGCTGCTGATGACCCTGGCCAAGTAGCTGTTCCTCCCTGATGGCCCGCATCTGGCTGAGTGGGCTTTTTGATCTGTAGGAGAACCCAGAAGCAGTGTGGGAAAGGGGCTGGCACTACTCAGAGATAGGCCTCAGGTGTCAAAGGTGTTGAATTTTGATCTGGCTTGGCAACTTAGAAGATCTAAGTTCCCTTTCTGGGCCTCTCTGAATGTAAATGGAGAAATATAACCAGGTTATTGTTCCCAAACTGTAGTTTCTTTTCAACCTGTGGCCTAACACTCTGCCACCTGAGGTTTGTGGAAGTGGAAATGGGGACTTACTCAGAAATTGCTATCATATCAAAAGGTTGCATGAAGACAGGACACTGATCAATAATGTGGAATATCCCTGTTCATCTTTCCACATTCTTTGCTTTAGGCCTGGATTCAGTTATTACCTGAGAAGTCCCTGCCAAACAGGGGTTCTGATTATGGGACAGAGGTATGCACACCAAGCAGAGAGTCTGTGCTAGGTACTTTCCCTAATTAAGACATTTAATCTTCACCCCAGCCCTGTGCACCTTGTAGCCTGTCCTGAGTCTCAGTGGGGGGGGGTGTACAGTCAATGGTAGTGGGGAATTCTGGGGCTTGAATCTGTTCTGTTAGCCTGAAGAGTCCATGTTTCTGCTATACTAGAATTTCTGCTTACTGAAAGCATAGAAATACGTAACTATTAAGAGTAAGCCAGACATGGTGGCATATGCTTTAATCTCAGCACTCAGGAGGCTGAGGCAGGAGAATAGTTGCAAGTTCAAGACAAGTCTGGGCTACAAAGTGAGCTCAAGGCCAGCCTGAACTGCATTTTTAAAAAAAAAGGTGTGGCCAAAATTAATATTGTCCAGTTAGTCATCGGCAAGTTTGGCGGTGGGCCTCAGGAGGTAGAGGGTTAGGGCCTTGGGGCAGACTGTCTGTCTGCAGCCCCTGCATGTAAAGCCCCATCTCCCCTGTCCCCACCACACAGTCTGGGATTTTTGCACTGCACAGGAGCAGCAGCCTAACTGGGGCAGCTCAGATCTTTTGGCCCTTAGTTCCTGTTCCAAGAGCCCAATAGTCTCTTTGCCAGAGGCTGGGGTCTCCAGGAAGGGGTCTTCCTCCCTGAGTGTATATTACACACACTTACCCTTACCCTTTGGCTTCTGTGAGACTCAGTCCCTCAGCTGGAACCCTTTGTCCCTCACTGAAACTCTTCTGATCCCTGAAGTCTAAGCCTTCTCCTCTGGTGCCCCAGTCCTGTGCTCTCTCTATTCCTACCTTACCCTCAGCCTCAGGGAATCTCATCATTACTCCTTCCTGGCTGGAACTCACTCACCCTCTGTATACTCTCAGCTCCTGCAACTGAATTCTGCCTTCTCGGAGTCCGAAGAGCCACCATCATCCTATCCCAGCAGTCTCTTCCCCATCCAGGGACACGTGAGCCTATAACACACACACACACACACACACACACACACGCACGCACGCACGCACGCACGCACGCAGATTCCCTGTGCTAGAAACCAGGTTCAAAGCTGAAGCTTGAAGGCTTGGCTTTTTCAATTCTGAAAGATAGTTTTGCAGGGTACATCAATCTTCATTGAAAGTTATTTTCCTTTAGAATTTGAAGTATGTCACTCCAAGCTCTCCTTGACTTGAGAGTTCAGGCTGAGAAGTCACCTGTGATTCTGATGGGCTTTCCTTTATAGGTGATATGTCTCTTTTCACTAACAGTGAAAAGAATTAAGATTCTTTTCTTGTGTTGAATTTCTGGAATATTAACTATGAAATGGCTGGATATAGATTTTTTTTGATCATGGCTAACTGGAGCTTTATATGCCTCCTTTATCTGTGTGTCAAATTCTTTTTTTCCACCAGGAAAATTTTCTGTCATGATGTCTGTGAACATTTTTAAAATGTCATTCTATGGAAAATGAGATAATACAGTAGTCATTGTTCATTCTCTGCTATTTGGTTCTGAAAGCCCTGTAATGCCTTCATTCTCTTGAATGGTTTTATACTGTTTTGTTACATTTGATATTATCATCTATGAAGCTATGTTCAACTATTTCAAAGAAAGAGACATTATGGTAGTTACTGTTAATTATGGGTTGTCTTGTAGTAAAATGCTGTGTTACTTGCATTGTTCTGATCTGATCTGCTTTGTTATGTCCTCTTTTGTCTTAATCTCTTTTAAAAAATTTAAAATGTCATTTGTGGTATCTCCTGCTTGTTTATTATTTCTAAGTAATCTTAAATTATTTGTCTTTGTCTCATCTAGCAGCTGCTGGATTGATTTCTCATGGTTACTTGCTAGTTTTGAGAAACCTTTCTTTTCCTGGTCCTTAACTGCAAGCCTGTCTTCAATATCTGAGATCCTGTCCTCATATTGGCCTAATCTGCTTCGAATACTTTCAGTATTGTTTTTATTCTCCTGGATATCTGCTTGAATCTGCTTTATGGATTGTATTTGTTTCCTGTGTTGTGCTTCCATAATTTGCTTAAGCTCATTTACTTTTTTTGTCTGTGTCTGCTCTAATGTCACTAAGCATGGTGTGTATTTTGGTAATCTCTGTAATTATTTGAGAGATTATATCTCATTTAATCTTTTCCAGAGCCTCAATTGTTTTGTTGTTTCCACTTCAGAGAGACCTGGTGGGGGGCTTTCAGACTGTCCCATCTCATTGGCCCCTGGGTTAGACTTGTGATTATATAACAAAATGTAAACCAAATCAGATAGGGCCGGGGATTTAGCTCAGTGGCTTAAGCACCTGCCCGGCAAGCATGATGTCATGAGTTTGATTCCTGGTACCATCAAAAAACATAATTATATGCAATATGTAAGTGCATAATGTGTCAATTTTAATTTTAGTGTTAAAATTTAAAATGGATTAAGGAGAAAACAGGGAAGTGGAAGAAGAGAAAGTAAGGCTGGAGGACAAAGGTAGATAATGCCAACTTGGAGAAACTGGTACAGAAGACTCAAGGAAGAAGAGAGGTGGAAGAGATAAAAGGAAGAACAGAACAGAACCACACCCACAAAGAGGTTAGGAACCACTCTTACACTCATAAAAAGAAAACTGAAAGAGAAAGAAAAAACAAAACAAAATAGACAAACAAAAAACTGAAAAAGCAAAAGCAAAACGAATAGTCCACTTCCAGGATTCTCTCTGAGTTCACTAGTTGACAGCTTGTCCAGACAGAGTCCCAAATCATGCAAACCATCCTAGTAAGACAGCAGTTGCTTTATGGTGGAGTAGTGGATAAGCAGGCCTGCCCCGAGACCAGACTCATTGGGCTCGCCATAGACCAAGCAATTTCCACAGATATGTGCTGCATGTCTCTACAGGCGCCTCTGGGGTTGTCAGCCATCACCATCACCCTGTGCATCCCCAGGTTCAAACAGCTCCTCTCGTGCAGTGAGCACAGCTCAGGGAGAAGGTACCTCCAGTTACTGCCTGCTTCTTCATTAAAGTTTTTCTTTTACTCTCTCTGTGGGTTTCAATTTGTACTTCAGATTCTTCCTGAGCCCAGGAGGACTCGCTTCCTTTCTTCCTGTCATCCTCACAATACTATGCTCCAGCATCTGTGGGTCTTCATCTCAACCTAGCAAGCACTCTGTGCCCCTCAAGAGCTGTTTCAGGGCTGTGGTATAAAGTGGGAGTCTGGTGTAGATGGTCTCTGCAGCTTTGACTTCTAGATCAGCCAAGGGCCTCAGCCACACAGGGGTCTCAGCCTTCTCTGTAGGAATCACAGGGCTGCATGCATCAGACCCATCTAGACCAAGGTAACGCCACTGCCTTGGGGGCTTTTTTGCTCCCTTCCTGATGTGCTCAGATATGTCATTAGTCAGGGCCACATCTGTGGGGAGAGTGGAATCTCCCGCCTCAGTCTGTGCATCAGCCTCCTTCCCCAGCAACTCAGGGGCCTGTGGACAGCAAGAGGCGTGGGCCAGACTGCAGCAGTAGAACTGCTCTCTCCATCCACCTCCTTCCATTCTTTAGGACTTACTCTGTGTTCCTCTCTGGCCTAACTCTTACCTTCCCAGAAGGACTGCAGCATCATATGCACAACCACGTGGCCCTCCACCCTCTTAGCTCCTTGATGCTTCACCTCCCAGGCCCAGCTCCTCCATCTACCCTACCGGCCCCCAGCTTGTCATCCTTGCTGTCAGCCACCATCAGTTCCCTTCTGTGACAGTTTCCTGATCCCATGCAGGGTTAGGAGGGGGGATGTTTGCTCTGTGGTCCTCTTGCCTTTGCTGCCTTCACCTGAGATCCACACTGACCGACTTTAGTTACTCTCTTGTCATTTAACATGTCCTTTTGTCCTTCTGCTAAAGTTGCCCAGCAAAGACTTAACCTGGCCTCAGTTAGAGCCTTCTCAAGTCTACACTTGCCCTGCTGAGCTTGGACAGAGAAGAAACCACAGTAAGCAGCATGGGCCCTCTATGTACCTACAACTCGGGCTTCAGTTGGGCCTTTAGGGTTCCTGGGAAACAGAAACCTCCCCACCACGCCCTCAGTAGACTGGGCCCTCCACTCAGACATTCTTTTTTTTAAATTTTTTTTTTGTCTTTTTCTTTTCTTATCGGTACCGGGGATTGAACTCACGACCACACACTCGCAAGGCAGGTGTTTAAGCTGCTGAGCCAAATCCCCAGCCCCACTCAGACATTCTTAAACCTGTCATATCTTAAAACCTTCCTTCAGTCCCACAGAGGTCTCCAGCCTTTCTTTCTTTCTTTCTTTCTTTCTTTCTTTCTTTCTTTCTTTCTTTTTCTTTCTCTTTCTTTCTGTCCCTTCCTTCCTTCTTTCACCTTTCTCTCCTTCTTTTCTCCTCACTCCCCCCCCCTTCTTCTTTTTTGGCACTGGAACTGAACCTAAGGTCTCTGCATGCATGGATCTAGAACTCTAGTCCTTTTTATTTAAGGCTCTTGGTCTGTTTAACCTAATCCTCTAGAACAAAATGTTGGTTATGGGTGTGAGTGGGAGGAGAAATATTGAAATGGTCAGAGTTACAGGAAGTAGGGGACTATATTTTGTGTGTTGGTAGAGTCACTTCATTTTTGTGTTGTTTTTTGAGGGGAATTTATATTTTAAGACAGGGTCTCACTAACTGGTCTAGGCTGGGCTCAAACTTACAAACTTCCTGCTTCAGCCTCCCAAGCCTCTAAGACAACGGGTGTTCATCACTCTACCTGGCTCTTTCTCTTTCTTCAAAGCACTGCTCATTGTATGTACTTCACCTCCTCAAACATCCTTCACTCCAATTTGGTTTCTGTCCCATTGTGCTCCCAGCTCTACATTCACCTGAGTTCATTGATCACTGCTCAGCCCGGCTTCCTGGAAACACTGTCTGAGACACCAATGTCACCATTTCCCACAGAGCTCACAGTCTCAGCCAGCCCTAGGCTCCTCTTCTCTCACAGGCTCCCCCAACCTGTTTCCAGCCCATCCCAGAGTCCTGCAGCTCCTCCTACCACGTATCTCTCTAGTCCAACCTTTCTCAGAGTCTCACTGCTGCTCTTCCTGTGTGTCCACGGCCCCCACTGCAGCTGCCCTGGCTCCAGCTCCTCCAGGTAGCCCCTTGATTCTGCTCAGAGGAGGTGAGTTCACCAGGTGTGAGCTGCACTGGTCAGGTGTGGTAAATGGGCCCAACAGGTGTGGTGGGACTGCAGCTCTCTGTGCCTGAGCTGCTTTGTCTTGCTGGCTATCTGAGTTCTACTTTCAGTGCAGCTGGGATGCTGCTTTTTCCCTCTTAGTCTTGTGAGTCCTCAACTCATGGCTCCTAAACTCCTGACTCCTTCTGAACACCCTGATGTGATTACAATCAGTCTGCACCCCCTGATTGTCTTCCTTGAGGACTGGGATTAAGATCACTTGCTTGCTGCTGTATCCCCAGTGCAGTCTCTGCTTCTTAAATAGACAGTGAAGGGAGGCATCAGTCAGAGGGGGCCTCGTGTTTGTTGCTTTTCTTGCTTGTTTGTCTCTTGGATTTGGAGTTGCTTGGTGTCCACTTTGCTCTGCTTCCAGCCTCACTTTGGGCCTAGGGCAGAGTGTGGAGCGGGGCAGATTCTATTGAGTTAAGAGGGGAGGGGTCAAGGCAGAGCAGAGGGGGCTCGAGGCCGCCAGTCCGCAGACATGCATCTCCTGTGTCTGCGACCCTCTTTGTTTTTCTCACCGCCTTTTTTCGCAAGGGCATGGGTCTGATCTTTGCCTGGCACTGACCCTTGCCCCAGGAGCTCAGGGCTGGATGGAGTGTCTCCTTCACTCCTTCTGCAGTGCCTTCTCAAGTCTTCCACCTCCCTCCACCCTTCCCCAGCTCCAGCAGCCTTGACTTGCCTGAGGCGGTGCGTGGACACTCCCCGCGGTCCAGCCCAGCTCCCCGAAGCGCAGGGCGGCTGGGGAGCACCGCAGTAACCGCAGCCTGCGGACTTCCAGGATCTGGGCCGAGTGGGGCACTGGGGCGCAGGGGCGCGGCGCGGTGGGCCTGAGCTGGGCCCGGAGCAGAGCCCAGAGAGGGGCTGAGCGGGCGCCGGCCGGCAAGAGCAGCCCGGCCCCGCCGGCTCCCGGAGGCGGCTCCCGCAGAGGCGGCGGCGGGATGGAGAGAAGCGCGGGCCCCGCTGCCGCCCACTCGCGCAGCGCCCACTGCCCACCGCGCCCGGAGCCCAGAAGGCGCCTCCGCCCCCAGCTCGCGCCGTCCGCCGTCCTGCTCCCTTTCGCTGCTCTGGGTTCCGCAGTTTGCTAGCTCCCCAGCAAATAACTCCCGCCCGCCCACACGCTCTCCGTGCACTCGCTGGAGCCGAGTCTGGGCAGAGCGCGCTACTCAGGCTAGCCCCGGGGGCTACAGGTGGCACTGGCCCTGCCTTCAGCTTGCGAGTCCCAGTCCGTCCCGAGGGCCCCGGCGCTGTGGGGGCGGGGAGTGTTTCCTGGGATGGGCTTGTCAGCGCCCCTTTGCCAATCAACCCCCTCCAATTCTGCAGTCTGGAAAGGATGTGACCTTGAGCCCCAATGGGTGATTCTATTTCCTGATGGGATTTGTGCTAGTAGCTAGCTAGCGAGTTTGGAGCTTCAAGCCGTGGTGAAGGCTAGGACGGCAGCGTGCCGGCAGAGGCTGGCTCCAGGCTGGACTGTGCAACCGGGAAACCTAGAGGGTGGGGAGGAGTGTGCGGGGTTGGTTTTCTAGGCCTGGAGGTGCCATCAGGAGGGTCTCTCCACCTCCCTTTTCTTTCAATCACACATCTGGTTGTCCCTGTGACAGGTGCCTTCCTCCCCAGTGGCCTTGTGAGTTTCCAGCGTCCACCTGCCGGTGATGCCAGGCTCAAAGACCTCTGCTCCCTGCCCCGTGTTACAGCTGGTGGAGTATTCAGCTTAGCCAACTTCTCACCGCTGGGATAAAATACCTGACACGTACATTTTGAAGGAGGAAAGGTTTATTTGGGTTCAGTGTTCACAAATTTCAGTTCATACTTGGTAGGCTTAAACACAGAAACATTACGGTGGAAGGGCCTGAGTGGCCAAGAGCTGCTCAGGGGGGTGACTAGGAAGCACAGAGCTAAGGGGGAAGTCCCGCATGAGGGCTTCTGGGTCACAATCCCAGCGGCCTGCTGCTTCCTACCACTCACCTGTAACAATAAATCAGCTATGTTGTCCTCCAAAAGCCCAGCCTAAGAGCCCAAGAGGCCTTTTGGGGACATTCACCATCAAAACCCTAGCAGTCCTCCTACAGTTGGGCACAGCCCAACCCAGGTGTCGGATTATGGTTACTGGATAGAACTGATTTCCTTTATGGAACAGACTGCTGGAAGAGCTGGGTCCCTGTCCATACCCTGTACCTATGCAGGGTCACTGGAGGACTTTATAGCCACTCTACCATATCAGCCCTGCCAGCTTGGCTCCCTTCACCTCTTCTCAAAGCCTAAGAGATGAGAGAAGGCAGGGGCCTCAGATGGCCCACTTCTGTGATATGGGGTGGTCAGGGTTGAGGTAGAGATACTCTTGGGGAAATTACACTGGATGTTCACCTGGATATTCACCAGGTTTCAGGAAACCCCCAACAAGGAAAAATGAGGACCCAGAGGCCCAGGCCCCAAGAATTCCCGGCCAGCTTCAAGAGTCCTTTTAACTCAGTTCTTCCCCACTGAATATCTCTTGTTATCTTATATGATCACTCCTTGGTTTATTTTTATCTTATTTTATGTTTTACTTTTAAGACAAGGTGTTACTAAATTTCCCAGGCTGGGCCTGGGCCTGAGCCTGCTTCAGCCTCCTAGAGTGGTAGATTTCAAGGGTGTACCACCATTCTGGGCTCTTTTCTTGTTTTATTCCTCTCTGATCCCTAGTACCTCTTTGTACCTGGCTCTTCAAGCCACTGGGGATGTCATGGTCCTGCTTTGGGCAGACTGTGGCTGAGAGTCGGGATGATGGGGACCCCAGCCCAGCTCAGGCTCACATTCTCCACCCCCACCTCTGCTACCCTCAGGTGTCTCTTAGGGGCACTGAGATAAGGACTAAAAGTGAAATGGAGAAGAAGTTTCCTCATTGGTCAGGAGGAGTCCAAGTTATTTGTTCATGATCTATGGTTGAAGAAAAGGTAGAGGGAAAGGAGATGATACAGAGAGCAGGAAGAAAGGAAGTGGAGACGAAGGGAATTAAGGGAAAGGGAAGCTGATTCTCTCAGGCTAGAGGAAGAACCAGTCTCCTCTACTGCCAGCACTTGTGACATGCAGCCCCTTCTCAATGGCTCTTCTGTGGTCAGGGAGTGAAGCCCTGTGGCCCGTGTGGAGGACAGAACCCTTTGTGCAGAGAGAAAGAGAGGAGACCTGAATGCAAACCTGGCTTCCAACTTGCCCTGGGTGGGCTCAACCGTCCTTGCTCCTGAGAGGTCTTGGCTTTCCCATCTGTACAATGACATGGGTGCTGTCCCTTTGGTTTGGTTTTTCTGCATTCACTGGATGCCTTCTGTGTGTCTGACTCTGCTCCTACTCTCAGGGGAGTCGGTGGATCAGAGCCACTCAGAGGAAAGCCCTGGTACTGTGGGAGCTCAGTGAAGATTAGGGGTGCTTCCACAGAGGACCCGTCTACACTGGTCCTGGGGGAATGAGAGCATTCTAGTTTGTCTTCTGTCAAACCAGGACAGAGGCCACATGGAACAGATGCCTCCACAGAGTATAAGAGTGCTGTGAAGACCAAACAACACCTGGAAGTGCAGGAGAGGAGCAGGGAGCACTGGACGTCCTGGCTCCAAACCCTGTGATAAATGGGCCCTGTGGGACTCTCCAGGAAAGCATAGGAGATTGTTTCTCTCTAAAATTAAGCATTAACATTCACTGAGTGTCCTGGGCTATCATGATGTGTGCTGTCATGTACTAGGGACTGGAAAAGAGGCAACATTCAGTAGTCACTATGTTTAAGTAGACTTAATAATTGCTTTGTGAAAAAGACTTTTGAGCCTCCCTGCCAGCATCAAAAGAGAGGGGACACGGGTTGGTGGAAGAGGACAAAGTGTGTGTGTGTGGTTAGGAGTCTTTGAATAGGGTGGGGGGGTTGACAGGCAGTGGACACAAGCCAAGGCCCAGAAGCTTGTTAAGGAGCTGTGGGAGGGTCGGAGAAGAGAAGCACACTGTGCAAAGCCCTGGGTGCTGTACTCAAATAGCAGGAATCCTGGGACTGGGCTCACCTGGGGAGCCACCTACTCTGACCCCATGCTGGGTCAGCGGCTCACCTTGACTCCTGTCATTTTGTTTGCATTTGTCTGTCTTTGAGTCTTTCCCTTCTGAGCCTCTCAAGGATATGGTTCTTGTGATTCACCATTGCTCAGAGGCTGTCCCTGAAGGATTACCCAGGGTTTGTCGTTTTGAAAGGCATTCTTTCAGCTAGTGAGCTCCCAAGACCCAGAGCCAGGCTGGGGGAATGGGGCTAAAGGACTCAGGGCCTGTAATTAACTTTGGTGGCCAGAGTGAAGCAAGGGACTGAGGGCTCCCTGGTTATAGTCAGCGTTCTGGGCCTCAAATCCAAAGGAATCACTCAGGAGATGAAAAAAGGAGAGAAACTGAGCTGCAGTCTAGAAGAAAGCCAAGTAATGGATGGAAATGTGGGAGCCCCTTGGAGCCTGTAGCAACACCGGTGGGCTGTGTTCTGTAGAGCCTGGATGAAGGCAAGTGCAGGTGTAGTGTCTCCAGGGCACAGCTCTCTGTGGCTCTGACCTTTCAACTAGGATGAGAGGGCTCTGAGACAAGGGTAGCAGGCAGGAATGGCAGGCAGAGCAGGGGCAGCTCCTCAGCCTTCCTCGGTACCCCGGGCTCCTGGCTTCAACTTCTCCAAGGTCCTGCTCACAGTGGACAAGCTGCTGCGGCCCCCTGGGGAGAGAGCAAGACACGTGCTGCCAGGAGTACTTGGGGGTGGAAGAACCCCAAGGGCCCCTGAATCAGTGCCTGGTGACCCAAGGGCAGAGCTGGGATAGATGTTTCAGCCAGCAAGGACCAGATGGCCCATGGAGCAGAGAGCAGCAGAGATGCAAGCAGCTTGAGTGAGTGTTGGTTCCCCCATTCCCTAGCTGTGTGGTCTTGGGTGTACCCCTTAATCTCCTTGTGACTCCTTGCCTCATATAGAAACTGAATCTCATTGCAGTACCTCCCTCATGTGGTAGTTGTGAGAATTGAAGAAGTTAATATATGTAAAGTGCTCTGGACAATGTCTGGGATGGGACCTTCTGCTGAGTACATACTTCAACAGAGACTGTAGGCTTTGGGTCGCTCTGGCCCTAGGATTTTCCAGTGTGTGTGGGATGGGATGGGAGGGGAGAAGATGCTGGGTTTCAAGTATCAGCTCTGAGAGTCAGATTCCACCATGAAGAGGGGAGTAGGGAAAATAAGCTAGGCAATGTGACCTGAGGGAAACCAAGAGATAGTAAGGGGCTCCCTGCCCCAGGGTCCGTTCTGGGCAGGACAAAGGGAGCCACAAGGACAAACAAGAGGAGGCCAGCTCAACCTGGAACAAGGGCTTGACTGGACACAGGGAAGAACCAGCCAGTGATGCCGCTTCCCTGGCTGGGCAGGTTCCTCTGCATGGCCCTCAGAGGCTCTCCTGGGGTGCCCCAAGGCTATCCAACCAGGGAGGAGAGATGAAAGGTGGATTCTAGAATTTCAGGAACTTACCTTCTTTGTTGCTGTTGCTGTTTGATCTTCCCTCCCCATGATCTGGCTCTGGATTAGGGTGAATTCTCAGGCCCCCTGCAGAATGAGACCCCCTGATTGCTAAGCCAAGCCCAAATCAAGCTCTTTTGCCAAAGAACGTCCTTCCTTCTGCCTAATCTCCATTCCCGCTGGTGTTTTCCCACTGCATTCCTTTAAGTCTACTATATGATCTGAGTTGATTTGGGGAGGGGCATAAGAACTTCAAGAGTTCTTGAAGGAGATGGTGGATTTTTAAGGAGACTGAGGTCGTGGAGAGAACTCGGAACACGTAAAGCCCCTTAAGGTTGAGGGAGTGTGGAGTCTGTATGTGGGTTGCTGAGATGAGGTGGGAGCCTTCAGACATCTTGGGGCCCTAGGGGACACAGAAGGTCCTTATGGGGCCTTAAGGACCTGAGGGGGTTATCTGGAGATCTAGGAGGCTGTGGAGGAATGGAAAAGCTGTCAAGGAAAATGGGCTCCCTAGGTTCCAACACCCTTTGCTGCAGGCAATAAGCTGGATTCTGGTACACTGTAGTCATGGCAACGGCTGCACAATCCACATACACAGCAACTCCAGCACACATGTCAAGAGCAGTCTGACACATGGGTCCTCTCAGCACACAGTCACAATATACACAAGGGGGCTTGCACAGTCCTTGGCAGAAGGTTCTGCTGGGGCTCAGGGAGGAGGCTCACTGATGGAACGCAGGATGTGATCCTGGTTGAGCCGAGCCTTCAGGAAGGGGTAGGCAAAGATGAGGAGACCTGAGAAGCACAAAGGGTTTTCTGCGGAAAGGACCTGGTTAGTGTGAGGCGCAGGGGCTGTGAGTGGACTGTGAGCCTGGAGAGTAGCTTATGAGGATGACCTGGGTATGCATGGGAAAAGCCCAAGAGTGCAGAATTGGAACTGTGGGTGTGTAGATGGGAGCCAGTGAGTGTGTACATGGGGCAGCTCCCCAACATCCAGCCTAGGTTGGGGGGCAGTGCTTATCTGTGGCAAGGGTTATAGATGGTGGTATTCACAGGCTCCTGGGTCCACCTAAGCTCAGATGAAGAAGAATTGGCTTTCTGCTATCAGGCCTGGTTGATACAAATACACAGCTCCCCCTTCTCCTCCTTTGACTCTCCAGGGCTGGAGTCAGCGGCTTCTCTGCATGCCCCTCCCCAGCTCCCTCTGGAGTGCAGAGTAGGTTCTGCCCTGCTTACTCCTTCTCCCTCCGGGACCAAGTGCTTGTGCCTGAATTCTGGGTACAGATGCCCAGAGTCACCAGCTTGGTGCTCCATGTTCTGCTTTTGGCCCTGAGGTGGAGTGAAAAATGATGTTCATTGTCACTCTGAGGATGTCGATGAGCCTAACTCAGACAGATAGATGGACAGAGCTACTGCTGAGACAGGAAGAAAAAAAAAAAAGAAACCCTTTATCTGAGCACAGCTGTGCTGTTTTGCTTGTCCCCTCAATCCATCTCAAACACGCTGATGAATCAAGCCTCTAACCAGGAAAACCCAAGAGCCTGGGGCTTGGGGCCAGGAAGCCAGACACAGGCAGCCAGAAAGGAGTGTGACCACCAGCCTCCACCCCATTCCCCTCAACTGGGGGTCCCATCTCCATTCTTCTCTCTTCCCTGTACCCTTGATGGCTACCTTGCACACACTTCCAGCTTCCATTCTCCTCAGCCAATTCCTGTGGATCCAGCTCACCCCACCATTTCTTGCTCACCTGATCAGGCCCCTGTTCCCCACCAAAATCTCCTCCCCACTGCCCCAGCCCAGCCCCTGCTTACCCAGCCCAGCAGCACCAAGGAAGACACCGCCCACAGCAGCTGCGGCCTTGGACACTGAGACGCCAATGATGATGCTGCCGGCCACCAGGCCAAGAGCTACACAGGCCAGCTGCAGACAGTGGAAGTCTCTGCTGTTGATGGGGACATCCATGCAGGCCTACATGGGGGAGGGTCCGTCCTCTTGGATGTCCCCTTGTTGAAGTTCTACCCTTAGAGTGGGTGTTTCTGAGTAAGATTAAGAGTCTAGGCTGGTAACCTTTGGATTTATCTACAACGTCATCCCAAAGCTCTCTTAGGGCTTCCCAGTCTTACCTTGACTTGGGGACACCAGCTCACTCTTAGTCCCACAAAATACACTGGAGCTGGAGGCTGCTCTTGGGACTTTTGCCTGGCCAGATTTCTACTTCAACTGCTAGAGCTCTAGGGAACTGAGCCTGTCCCATGGGATCCTTCCTTCTTTCCAGGAGCAGGGACTGCTTCCTTGCCCAGGACATCCTGACCTGGCTTTCTGGAGCCTGACTGATTTCCACTGAGCCTAGACCTATTAAAGTTTAAAGCACTGAGAGGCGGGGCGGGGCACAGATCCAGGGGACACAGGCTCCTCAGAGATGAGGGAGCAGGAGGTGCTGAGTTATTCATGAAGTTGCAACTCGAGCCATGGCCTGGGTCCTGGAGACTCAATGTGCAGTCACTGGCAGTTCCACTGTTGGTTCCGAACAGGAAGAATGAGCTGGTGGTTTAACATGGGGTCAGAGGACAGGGAGTGGAGGGGACTCTCTGGTTACACACTTGTCTTCTCTCTGCCCTCTGCCCTGGAGAAGCACCTGCAGCTCCTACTTGGAGACTTGGGGGCAGCAACATGGAAGATCTGCACAGGGCTCAGGAGAGAGGAACCGTGAGTGGGTCAGAAGGAGGAGAGAGGGAGGTAACCTTCCAAGTCCATACTCTGCCCCCTTTACCCTGTCACCTTTTGGCAGAGCTGAGGGGTCCTACTTTGAGGCTTGATTTAGGGGACTCCTTTCTCAGGAAGTTGGTACCCGCCCCCTTGAGTGGACCCTTCCTGGCACCCCTGGTGGGAAGTGGACAGGGAACACCAGTGGTAGTGGTGGGTAAGGGGTAGGGATGGGAAGAAGAACTGGAGGCGGTTCTGGATGTCAACAAGGCAGGAATAGGAGGCTGGGAGGCTTTCCAACTTCCTGGATGGAGCAGCCCCATCCAGCCTGACTGACAATGTACTTGCAGGATTCACCCAACTGGAGCCTGGCCAGCAGTAACCCAACCCAGCCCTACCTTGATCTTTGAGCCCTTTGCCGGCCCCCAGCCTCTAATTCCAGCCTTCTTGCATTCTCTGGCTCTTGTCTAGGACAGGGCCTTCACTGTCCTAGAATTCTGTCTGCCCCTTACCTGGGCACATCCCCAGGTCCTATGACCCTGCTTGGAGTCTGGTCACTGGCCCTTGTTAATGCCACCCCTTCTTTTCCTATCATTTCTTCAGCTTCAGCCAGACTCAGGGTCTCCAGCCTCCACCCCTGCTTCTCCCCTCCCAGCCTGCCCTCCCTCCTCTGAGCCTGTTTGCCCGCTGCTGGCCCTCTGAGCTATATCCCCAGCCCTTTCTTCTCCAAACAGCCTGTATGGCCAGCCTGCCTTGGGGCAGCCCTGACCACACCTGGACCAGTGCGTATCCCACCACACGAAGGGCCTGTTCTTTGCCTGCAACTTGTCTGCTTTCTGCAGGATGGCCTGGTCAGAGTGCACAGGAAAGGTTCGCATTGCACATCTAACTTGAGTCAGCAAACAGGAAGCCTAAGGGCACAAGGGAAACTGTCTATTACCAACAATCTTCCCTCCATGTGGAGCAGGGGTTTAAGAAGGCCCCAGGATCACCCAAGGAAGCTTCAGTTGTGGGAAGGCACCACCAGGAAGTCAGAGAGGAGGAAGCCATAGGGCATGGAGGGACCCTGGAGACCCCATAAAGAGGAAGACCCTGGAGCCAGCTGCTCCCTAGTCTCCACTGCCTAACCAATATCCCTTGTGCCTCCTGTCAGGATGAAGTCTGGTTATCCCTCTAATCAGGCATCAAATGACAGCTCATGTGTCTGTCACATGTAACTCAGCCCCCCTGAATTAGTTTTAGAAGGAGCTGCCAAAGTAAGTGTCCAAGAAAATGTGTTTCTCAGAAGTCCTGCTTTGGGAACCCGAGTACCTTCCATAAAGCCATGTCCCTCAACTCCTTTAAGACTCACTCCAAGACTGAGTCTCCCCAGCAAGACAGCAAGACAGGGCCTCCCGGGCCACGCTCTTGATGGCACCTAGACACTTGTACACTGTAAGTATCAGATTCTAGAGCACAACTGGAGACCAAATTCCAAATTAGAAATTTTCCTTGACACTTTAAACCCCTTAAGACAAAGATAGAACTAGGAGAGGGAATGGGGAGGACAGACACCTTGAAGCCAGTATCAGTTATCATGTCTGAACTCCAGACGTTTCAGCTTCATCTTGGAATACGTGGGAAAACCACAACAGGACGGCGGAGGAATTTCCCCAAAGCCTCAACAGAGCCCGTGCCCCTGGGCTTCTGCTCAGCTGAGAAGTTCTCTAGCATGTGCCTCTTCTGAATTTCTACATTGTGAGGTGAGAGGAACTGGCAACCCTACTGTATTAGTCTGTTTTCAGTTGTGGCAAAATACCTCAGGCCAGATACTTTATAAAGAGATGTTTATTTGGTTTATAGTTTTGGTGGTTGAAAGTCCAAGATTGGACAGCCCATCCATTTGGCTCCTGTTAAAGGCCTCCTGGGGGATGGCGTCACATTGGGAGGAGCACGTGTGACTGAGGTCACATGGTGAGATAAGAAGTCGGAAGCAGGAGAGAAGTTAAACTTGCTCTGTAACAACCCAGCCACAAGAGTGCACTCACTCCACAAGATCAGCATTCATTCCTTCCACTGGCAGCATCCCCAGTGCCCTATTACCATGCACTGAACCCCACTTCTTTCTACCACCTCCCAACATCGCCACACCAAGACCCAAGTGCTAACACATGAACCCTTGGGAACACACTCAAGTCATAGCCAAGCCACAGCACTGAGTGTCAGAGGAAGAAACTGTGGTCAAAGGGACTAGTCAAAGAATGTCTTCCTCCAAACCAGACAGTGATATTAAGGGCTTCTGAACCAGCTGTGATGCCCATCCTCCACTGACTGCAAATGTAATTCTTTCCTCCTTAAGAGCTATGTAATCCCTGAAAAAGAAAATATATTTTGGTCTCTACTTTTGTCAAAGTAACAGTTAAGTGAGCCTAGGCACTACAGCCCAAGCCTGATCGGTCTCCAGATCCATCCCAAGCATCAGAGTCCTCCTCCAGGGACCTGAGAACTCCTGGTGCCACAGTGCTCAGAATTCCACTACAGAATCTCTCCTCCTCATCACCTGGACAGGCGAGGGCAGTTACCTGTGCACTTTCCTTTGCAGAAACACCAAGTTCAAATATGGCGTGAGAAGGGGAAGAGTGGGAGAACTGGCTGCAGCTTGATTTGGTTCTGCTTATTTCCCTTGAGGGGTAACAACCAGGGGGAAAAGCGTGATCAGTGCACCAGTCCCTGGGTGACAGGCAGCTTTTCTGGACCACTCAGAAGCTGAAAGCAGGGAAGCAGCTTCCAAGGCAATTGCTTCCGTGGCAACAAGAGTGTCAGCCTTGGGGGGACCTGCCCCCGCTAGGTCTGAAACAGCAGGAGCAGCTGGCATGGGACGGAGGAGGCACTGCTGTCCGTGGAGATGGGTCTGGTGGGCGGCAGTGGGCCAGGAAGGAGGCGGGGCCCAGCACTCAGGTAGGTGAACACATGGAGGCAGAAAGACTTGGTTGCCTCTGTGGCCAGAAGCCTCAGACAGGAGTCCTTGGGGTTTTGACTGAACCAGGACTGGAGCTGAGGCCAAGCCCTTCTAAGTAGATTTGAGGAAAGGGGTTGAGGTGTGAGACACTCCAGCTGGTTGAGACTAGACCTCTCCTAAGGCCTCGTTGGATATGAGCCCTTGCTCTGGCTTTCACCATCTCAAGTCCCATGCTAGATAGGGCTCTTTCATCCCAGAGCCTCTCTCAGTACATCTGCCCTGTCTGCTTGTGCCAGGTGTCCCAGGGCCCCCTGTGGATAGTGGCAGGGGCAGGACTAGAACCCAGGGCCTTTGGTCCACAACCAGGTTCTTTCCCTGGCACCAATTTGCCTCTCTGGGATGGGGTACTCCAGCCCAAAGGGGCAGGGTACCCTATCAGCAAGGGGATCCCACAGAGGGCCCAGGCCTGGCATACCTCAAAATGGCTACCAACTGTACCACACAAGCCCTCCCACAGCAGGCTCTCTGAGCCAAAGGAAAGGGGAAGTTCCCTCCATCCCTGGGACTGTGGGTTGAATAATCCTGCCCCAGGAGTCAAGAGCAAGCAGAACTAAAACTAGCCTAGCTGATAGGTATGGAGCACTTACCATGTGTGCCAGGAACTCTCTCAACATTTTAGACTTATTACTTCATAACATTCCAGCAGGAGACATTCCCATGCATAGCTGAAGGAACTTTCAGAGACTAAGTCACTTGCCCAAGGCCCAAGGTCAGTAATATACTTATGTGGAATTTGAACCTGGGCAGTATTTCCTAGATTACAATTCTGGGCAAATGATTTTTTCCTTTCTCAGCTTGGTTTTTCATGTTAAGTGGAAAAAAATAATGGTATCAACATCATAGAACTGCTTTAAGAAATAATGTCTGTAAACTTCTTAGAAAGCATGGTTGTTTAGTGCACAACAATGCTAGCAAAGCCAGAGTAGGCAAGGTAGTAGCACTTAAGCAGAGCCATGGAGGGGAGAGGGGCCTTGCCATGGCATGCCAGGGATAGTAGGAGGCCGGAGAGCTAGGGTGGGAGAGGGTAAGCAGAGCAAGATGGGGCTGGGGTGGAATACGCTTGAGCCATGAAGTCCCTTGAAATCACATTTCTGTGGCCAACCTAGGGGTGGACTTCTCAGGCAGGGCTGAGCTCCTCTCCTGGTTCGGTATCTCCAGCATCTAGAGAAGCCTTGGGGCTAAGAGGCTTAGGTTCTATAGTCTGATCCTATTTCAGGTAGAGATGCAGGGATATGAAGGTAGTAAGGATCACTGCAAAGGGAAGATTAACAAGAAATGTCACATACATGTGCAGGTACTCAAAGTGTGGGACAGACGGTAGCCAGAGTGAAGTGCCGAGGCCCACCTCCTCTCTGCTTTCGCCAGGGCAAAGAGCTGTTGTCAGCATCCAGTCTACGCCCTGATTCTCAGCCCTCCCTCTTGTCACCTTCTTAGGAACTTACAAAGGTCCTTCAATCTGGCTCTGGGATTTATCACATGGGGTGATGTACATGGGAGTTCCTGCATGGTGTACACGGAGGCTAGGGATAGGAGGCACTGTTTTTCTGTTGCCAACTCTGGCAAGACATGTAGTCCTAGGCATGCAACAGGCCCTTCATAGTGGCTTAGGAATTCCTCAAGTTTTTTCTTGCATGGGATGGGTATGGGGACATCTATTAAAGTACGCTGGGAAGTCTATTGTGTGATGCCTACTTAACACTACCTGTCTCCTGATGGGCAGCCGCTGAAGAGCAAAGGCTGTTTTTTCATTCATCTGAGTCCTGCAGAAGAAATGATGTTTGATGAATTTCATTTCTTCATCTAAAACCAGAAAGGCAACATACATATTGCTTTTGTGTTATCGCATGTGCTGTTATATTTAGGGATCCTGACAAAAGCTCCTTCTCCCGCCTATCTGGGCTCAGTTGCTGTCCAGGAGGCCTGTCTCCTCAGGCTTGCTAGGAAAGAAAGGGCCACCAAATAGGCCACAGCTAAAATCAAAGAGTTTTATTAAAACAAGCAGACTATATGATTAGCATTGAAGTGGCTGAATTGAATACATGTCTGTCTGACATATGCAAAACTATTTTCTTTATAAAACTTGGCAGCTTATTGACAAATGTCTGCCCTTTCACGCTCCCAGACAGTGGGCAGCAAGTTGGTACGACCCAGGCAGTGGGGGCTGCCTCTGATCTGGCTTTGCCTCAGTCACAAAGCTCCATCTATCTGCCCCACATCTGTATCAACCTCCATACAGGGCCCGGAGGACACGGACAGGCTCTAAGGTGCTCCTCAGAGTAACAGCTTAAAAATGAGTCAGGACTGTAGGGAGGAGCTCATTAAAAACCAAGCACATGGACATTCTGCCTTTGAAAGTCCATGGGCAAAAAGGGGAAGCTTAAAATTCCATGTTTGCTGAAAGAGCACAGTTAAAATCATTTTAAAAATCAAATAATACTGACTTTAGCAGCAATCACAAAAACGGAAGAGGATGATAAATGAGGAACACATCGTGGTCGAGGCAAAGAAAGATTATGTGCTCCTCTGTGCCGCAGATGGAAGACTGATCTGGCCTCCTGAAAGAGAAGGGCCCTCTGCCCTCCCTGAATTGAGGAGATAGCTCTGCTCAGAAGGGAGCGGACAGGCAGAGAGGACGTCCAGAGGACAGAGGAAGGTGGAAGGACTGCTGGGGGAGGGCGACTGTATACATGGTGAAGAGGCATGTGTGTCAGCAGCCTCTGTCAGCCCACAGTTCTCTCCCTGAAGGCAGTGGTCCCAGCTGTCGTTTCCAGAGCAGGCTGGATGGGGATCTGCAGGCAGGTGAGCAGGTGGAGCCCCACAAAAAGATGTCCCTGCTGCAGGCGATTATGCAAAGTGACAAGTGATTGCTTTCCTTTCCAAAGACAACCCCTTTGGAAAATGCTTTTTCCTCCAAGGACCCTGGGGAAATGGGGGGGTTGGGTGGGAACTGCAGGGCCTTTGTGGATGGAGAAAGCTTGAGTGGAGCCAGAGAAGGCCTCTCTGTCTACTCTGCCAGCTTTGGCCTCACAGGTTTCTAGGCGGCAGCGACCAGACAGGTTTAGGCTTAACCATGAGTAGAATGGCTCAGAGTTCTGTGGGGGTCAGAGGCAGCCCTGCCTCTCCACCACGGCCTGCTTGGGTCAGGGCCCGCCGGCGGGCCAGGCGAGACTTGGAGGGAGGGGAAAGCTTCATGGAGCACAGGCTCTCAGCCAGCACCTCTGTCTCCTGGGCCAGTTCATTCTCCTCGTGCTGAGACAGCTGGCGGTTAAGAGCAATGGCTTCAGCTGCAAACAGTGTCAGATCCATGGTGCTGCTGTTTCTGCAGAGACAGGAAAGGGTACCAAGAGGGAAGCAGGAGCCCAAGTTAGCTTGGTTTGCTCTGTAACACGCTGCTCCAGCTGGGCGCCATACTCCCCCCGGATTTCCTGAGCTGTGTGGGCTGCTTTCTCCGAAGCAGTTCTTTCCTGGCTTTGGATTTTTGCTTGACTAAAGCTAGAATGGAGTTTCAATCACTAGTCTGGACAGTCAGGTCCTCTCAGAGGACTCTCCACTGGGTTCCATCACTGTGTACATAGCCATTCTGGATCCCAGTGCACTAAGCTCACCTGTGTCCCCTAACCCAAGCCCCAACCCCCAAGCAAAGAAGGGAGCTCCTGGTTCAAGGGCTATGTTGTTTATGTTGGTGTCCCTAGAACTCAGGTCAGGGCTAAAGTGTGGTGGGCACTTTGAATTTATGAAATATGTCACCTGTGGAGGATATTAGATTTGGTGCTTGAGGTTTCTGGAAGTAGCCCCAGAGAATCAGGTAGGATCCTCAGCTGGACATCAGCCCCATCAAGATAATGAATCCAGACCTTGCAGGGTAAGATTTCCCTGTGAAACTTCTAAAAACTGGCCATGTGGCTGAGTCTTAAGGGCGTTTCCCACATGGCTTCCTTTTTTTTTTTTTTTTTTTTTTTTTGGTCTTTTTCCTTTTTATCGGTACCGGGGACCGAACTCATGACTGCTTGCTTGCAAGGCAGGCGCTTATGCCGCTGAGCTAAATCCCCAGCCCCCAACATTGCTTCCTTTGGCTTTATAGGGTAGAGCCTGTTGGAAACATATATATCTGGGTGTTAAAAGGCTCTTACAGTCAAGGGCCAATGTGTAGCCTTTAACAAGTTATCTTGATCTCTCTATTCCTGACTTTTATCATCTATAAAATGAGGAAATCCTCTCTTTAAATTTGAATATTCATCTGCTGCATAATGACCTTTCAGTCAATGACACAAAATATACGATGTTGTTGTCTGTTTTGAGGTGTATGTGATAATTGGTCCCTCTGCCTTACAATGCTGCAGCCCAACTTTAACCAACTGCCCAGTGTGAATAACTCATTAACACGGTATGTCTTTGGGATGTAAATGGTGATTCCCCATGTCAGTCAAGTGGTTATGGAAGGTATCTGCCTGGAAACATGCACTGGAGGACAGGGGAAGCAATCAAGCTGGAGTAAGAGAGATCTACAATGTCAGGAAGAGAGCAAAGGGGTCTGAGGGGATACAGAAGGGGCACGAGAGCTTCTCTGAAGGGACCTGAGACTGGAGGTGGTGTCCTTTGGCCCACCTCTGCCCCAGTGTGGCTGAGGGCTGGAGAGAAAATTAAGGCCATGGAGAGAAAGTGCTGGGTGTACTTGGAGCATTTACCTCTGGAGGACTTGTGGCGTGGGGAGTCCCCTTTCTGGAGCTTGCTAGAATGGAATGACAGACTGTGAATACACTCTGCTCCTTCTTTCCACAGCTGTCCCACCCAAGCAAGCACAAAGTGGGTGCAGATGACAACAGGATCTCCACCCAACACTAGGACCTGGCTCTGCTGGTCTGTAAGGTCAGACTTCCCAAGGAGAAAGCAAGAAAGGCACACTCTGCGGTCACAGTTGCCTCTGGTGTTCTTCGCTTACTAGTATCACATCCAGCTCATGGTCATGCTGCACATCACTCCTTTGTGGCATCACTTACCCCCTGCACCCATGGGTGCTGTAGAACTTGAGCGGCACTGAGTCTCTGCTTGGCATCTCGAACCAGGAGCTTAGAGATGAGATCTTTGGCTTCACTGGAGATGTGAGCCCAGTCCCTGTCAGGGAACTCATACTTGCCTTCCTGGATGCTCTCGAACAGCTTGTTCTAGGTAAAAAGGATTCTTCCTGAAAAACACTGGCCAAGGGAGTGCAGGATGCACCTGTCAATTGTTCTGATCACCCTGGGTCTAATCGACCTCAGCTGCTGCTTGTGGCTGGGGTATGCTACAGATACAGTCCCTTTCTTGACACACTGCATCTCCTTAAATCTCCAAAAGATACAGAATGCCCTTGACAAGTCGAGATAGTTATGTTATTTGGGAGGTTGGTGACAGGCTGCCAATATAGCAAAGCCCACTCCGTGACTTGGCTCCTGGCAATCTTTCAGAGCCGTATCTCGCAATACCATTAAGTGTATCATATTTCTCCCTCCACACAAAAGCATTTGTTTCATGCCTCTGTCTTTGCTGGTGCCATTCCTCCTTATATTTCCTGTCCCTCTTCTCTAGCCAAGACTCATCCTTTTAGAGTCAGCTCAGGTGTGAGTTCCAAATGCCCTCTCTCAAACTTGTAGCTGAACTCAGTGCCTGGACATGAGCTCACGACTGCCCTGAGAGAAGAGGAAGGGGCAGTACACACCTCTATCAGACCAAGAACAATCTCCAACCCAGTACTGGCATCCCACTGACCCGTGCACCGTGGGCCCTGCTCACCTGGCACACCCTGCACACCTCTCCCCGGTCCCAGCCACAGTCAGCCCCGCAGTGACCCACAAAGGGTGGGTAGCCACTCAGCATGATGTAGAGGACCACGCCCAGGCTCCACAGGTCACAGCGCTTGTCGTAGAAAGTGGCCTCATCCCTGAAGACCTCTACCACCTCTGGGGCCATGTACTCCGCGGAACCGCACTGTGGGTACCAAGGATTGGGGAGGGGAAGATGACAGAAAAGAGAAGAGGTGAGTCCCAGGGAGGCAGGATGGCAAAGTGTAGAATGTAATCTGAGCGAGAGGATGAAAGCATGGCATCATCAGGAATGTCAGAGGGATTGCCTGATACCACTGCGGCACTCAGAGAAGCTTAAACTGAGCCCATCACACCCCTTCTCCAGTGGGCAGAGTCTCTCTGTGCCTCTGTAAACAGACCGTGTGTGGTCCAGGGATTTAAATGTATCAGGAATATGGCCTGGGAGGGGATATGGGAAAGCCCACTCCATCCTGCAAAGATTTCTTAAAGTGATTCCTGCTCAGCTTCCCCACTAACTGGGAGCAAGGGAATGATTAAGGTAATGATTTAGAATGAAGAGACCATCTAAATTAGAAGAATTTTGACAAACCCTCCTTCCTCCTCCCTGGCCCAAGAAGGGACAGGGAGTGCAGCAGTAGCAGAATCAGAATGAGGAACCAGGCTCCCTTCTCCCACCCTGCACAGGAAACTGCTGAGAAGAGTAAGACACATCTTATTTGCTGCCCTCTTCATTATTACAGGTGAAGAAACAGCTCGCTACTCTGCGAAGTTAATTTGATTAGAAGATAGTAAGTGCTCTCAAGAAAGGATATTTTCTTTGTTATAAGCAATTAGAGTTAATGATTTTGAGAACAAGGTAGCTTCTCTGTTAGAAACCACTATAGAAACACTTCTAACAAGGTTGCTTAGAAAAAGATGGAATCATTTAAAGACATGTCTTTTATAAAGGATATCAGGAAAATTCACTTATGAAACTTAGAAATCTCAAAAGAGTCAATGTAACTTTACTGTATCAAGTATGTTAAAAAATGTCCTGGGAAGAATTAGCTTCTGGGAGCACCATTTGGCTGTGAAATGTGCAGTGGGAGAAGCAAGAGGTTAACGTGACTAAGCGATCCCACATATGTGGCCAGGAATTTACAATTTCCACCATGGGTACTTCTCTTTCCTCTCCTTCCCACACCACAAGGGGGTTGTGCTGATTCCCAGAGGGAATGGGACCCACAGTTATGCACACTGCTGCACGTGCAACCTGGTGGGGCTAGGGGTAGTGTGTTTTCACTAGAAACCACAGCAGCCCACTGTGAGAGGCCCAGGGCACGCAGACGTACGTACTGGAGTGGTCAGCTCTGGTGTGGTTATGGGGATGCTGGAGTTGTTAAGTTTCATCCCACTGCCCAAGTCAAAGTCACAGATTTTCACTGGAGACACCTGCGAAGGGAAACAGAAAGCAGAGGTCACAGATACGAAAAGCCAGAGGCACCAGGAGACCAGTATAAACAAAGGGGTACATGGGCATATGGCCATCACACTTCAGCTTGACTATCTACCAGTCTCTATGCATCTCCTGGGGTTGAGTAGGAGCCACTTGGGGACTTTTTCCAATGTGTCCTCTGCCTCTGTTCTCTCTTCTTTCCCAGCTGAGAGAAAACCAGGTGAATTACATGGTGTTAGACTGTGGTGAACTCAGTGTAGAACTCCTGACAGTAAACAATGGCATAGGTTACAAGACAAATGCCAGAGAAGTAGCTGGGCATGGTGGCACACACCTGTAATCCTAATACTCAGGAGGCTGAGGCAGAAAGATAGTCACAAGTTCAAAGCCATCCTGGGTTATATAGACAGACCCTGTCTCAAAAAAAAAAAAAGCCAGAAAAGTTAGTACGTACAGTAGTCCCTGACTTGTGAACTAGTTCCATTCCGAGAGAATATCTGTAAGTCAGATTCATTCATGATTTGACAAAGTGAGTCTTACACGGTACATCTGTGACTCTCACACAGTACGACTGTGAAAGTTTGCAACTTTCATGTTTGTAAGCCGGGGACTTACTGCGTCACTGAAACACAGTTGTCTTGCAGTCCATTTAGTGGAAGGCACAGGAGCTTGGGGTAAAACCCTGACCATCTCAGGTGGTTTCGAGTCATCAACAAGTCATGGTTTGCTTGCTGGAACTTGGCTGGTTTAAAAGTCCTAGGGAAGCTGAGCTATTCAGTCAACGTGAACAGCGTGCACTCAGGTGCCAAGCCCAGCGACAGCACAATATATGGCCATGACCACAGCAGGGTGACTTATGTCTGCAGGAGAGAGGGAGGACGATGCAGAAGGTGCTGAGGAAGCTGGCCCAGGGGTCCCCGCTCGCTGCTCACGATCAGGAAGACCTGTGCCACCTTCTAACTTCTCTCCTCCCCCACTCTTTTTCGCATTCTTTTTCATTTAGTTTCTCTTTTCATTGTGGCCAGATGAAAACACAAAATATGTTCTTTTGGCCATTTTCAGATGTACAATTCAGTGGTATTAATTATATTCATGATGTTGTGGCACTATTGCCACTCTTTCCATCACTGAAACTCTTTCCATCACTGAAAACAGAAGCCACACCCCAGGAATAACTTGCCATTTCTGCTCCAGTCCCGGGCCGCTCAGACCTTCTTTATGTTTTTATTCACTGCCTATCTCAGGTATTTCATATAAGTTGAAGCACATAGTATCTATCCTGTGTGCCTTGCTTCTTTCACTTGGCATATTGGTTTCTGGGTCATTTATTTCGAACATGCATCAGTACACGTAGCATGTAACATGCATATTTTCAGGTTGACTAATGCTCTATCGTATGCATGGACTACATTATGTTTACCCATTCACCTAGGTGGACAGCTGGGTTGATTTGCCCTTGTGAATATTATGAAAAACACTATAATGTATTTTAATGGGCAACTAAGTATCTACTTGAGTCCATTTCCAATTCTTTTGGCATGTACCTGGAGTTGCTGGGTCATGCCTGCATTTAGCCTTTTGAGGAATTGCCAAACTGTTTTCCACATTTTACATTCCCACCAGTAATGTGCAAATGTTCTAGTTTCTCCACATCCTCACCAACACCGGTTATTTTCTATTTTTTTTACACCACTTTTTAAAATTTTTTTTTTATCGGTACCGGGAATGGAACTCATGACTGCCTGCTTGCAAGGCAGGTGTTTATGCCGCTGAGCTAAATCCCCAGCCCCTATTTTCTATTTTTAAAAAATTTATAGCCGTCTTTGTGGCTGCATAATGGTATCTTTTTCATTTGTTTGGTTATAAGACTAGGGTTATAGTGCTAGGGTTGAGTTGAACCCAGGTCTTCAGTTGAGCTGCAGCTCTGTCCCTTTTGATTTTTCAAACCTTGAGACAGGCGTCTCACTAAGTTGCCCAAGCTGGGCTTGAACTCACCCTGCCGCAGCACCTCAGAGTGCTGGTATATAGGCATCTGTGGCTTACCTCTGGTTTCGATTTTTCCCTAATGACTAAGAACTGAAAGTCTTCTCACATGTTTGTTAACCATCTGTACGTCTTCTTGTTGTTGAATTTTAGGAGTTCTTTGTTTTTTTTAGGTATCATACCCTTATAGATATATGATTTGAAAACACTTTCTCCCACTGTGAAGGTTGTATTTTTGCTTATTTTTAGTTTTTCCAATCATAAAAAGGGGGTAATAAACCTGTACTATGAAGAGCAAATGAAGTAAAGGACATGCAAATTCCTTGTAAATCAGAGGCAATGATGGGTAGTTCAGAGGCCTGGTGCAGTGTGGGGTCAGCCACCTTAGTTTTAATCTAGACTCTTCCACTCACCAAGGACTAACTTTATGTAAGTTTCTCAACTTCTCTGAGCCTCTGTTTCCTCATTTATAAGATGAAGATAACAATAGAACCTTCTTCCAAATAAATCTATAAATATTAAATAGGCATATAAGTCCCTGTGGTGTAAGCACTTCAGAAATGTTAACTGTAATTATTTATAATAATCATAATAATGAAGAATTACAAATTTGTATGGCAGAACCATGGACAGGTAGTCAAAAGATCTTACCTGAGCTAACACATAGTTATTCCCCCTCAAAGAGCTATATACACCAGGCTGACTCATGTTTCACTTGTAGTCATGCCTTATGCATGAGCCACAGCTTCACCCACGCCAAGACATGTAGCTCTAGCCTATGCACGTTTATAGACACACATAGGAGCCATGGATATGGGCCACCAATACTACTGGGCTAAATCTCTCCTAACAAACACAGAATTTACCGATTTAATACCCTGTGATGGGAATGCAAACACTTCCATTTATAGTAAAATGGGTTAAGGCAGTGTTTAAAATAGGTTGCATTTGATCAACATCACATGTAAATGTTTTCTCTTTAATGGGCACTTTTGGAAATAGAACTGGAAACTGAAGCACTTCTCAAGAACTTGCTTCCTAATTATTACTTCTTTGCTGGGTGTGATGGCACACTCTGTGATCCCAGCACCCAGGAGGCTGAGGCAAGAGGATCGCCATGAGTTTGAGGCCAGCCTGATCTTCATAGGGAACTCAAGGCCAGCCTGAGCTACACAGTGAGACCTTGTCTCAAACAAAACAAAACAAAAACAAAACAAAAGCCCCTAATTATTTCTTCTTCTTTTAGTGGTACTATGGATTGAATACAGGGCCTCAAGCAGGTTAGGCAAGCACTGAGCTACATTCCCAGTCCTTTCTAAATTTGATTTTGAGACAGAGTATCACTACCTTACCCAGGCTGGCCTCAAATTTGTGATCCTCCAGGCTCAGCTTCCTGAGTAGCTGAGATTATAAGCACACCAGGGTTTTAATTATTACTTCTAATGGTAGGTACCACCTAGCCTACATACCACACCACAAATATCATTTGTGGGCAGAGATGTGCCCATGTATGACTGAGTTGTCTCTGACTCTCAGCTACTCTAACGGAAGGTATACAGGACCTGTGTAGGTCTCAGATATTTTATAAGATGTATGCTTAAGCCAATCATATTAATGACAAAGCAAAGACAACGACAAAACTAACCCTATTTGGAATGCTGAAACGTTATATATTAGGCATGGCATTCTCATGTGTCCATGATAATCAGTTGTAGTTAGTACCTGAGGCTGAGGGAATTGCTAACGATCTACTGCATGCTGAGATCAGGGTGGCTTTCCTGATCAGTATGAACTAGAATATCCCAAAGCAGGCCATTAGTACCTTTTCTGGAGATTCACACAATATGTTTTCTGGCTTCAGATCACGGTGAGCAATTCCTGAAATGACCAACAGCAAAGAAGTGGTTAACATATGCACATAATTATCAAACATTCCACACACAATTAATTTTTTCCAAATGCTGTTGTTCGCAGATTAATTCCCAATTATGGTACATTAAAAAATCAACGAGCTGCAGGAGGCAGAAGTAACCAGAGACATAAACCAAAGCACAGTTGATTTTGCAAGTTCTTTTGAAGCAGAGACGTTAGAAGTCTGGCAGGGATAAGAAGGCCTAAATGAATCCCAGCCAGCCTACCTTTCAGCACTGTGGTGACAACCAAGAATTCTTATTGTGCAGCCTAATATAAAGCAGAACAGAGCTCTGCAAATGGCAATACTTGGAACAGCAATGCACAAATAATTAGAGTCTTATTTAAGAGCATCTCAGGGGGCTTAGAATGCTCTACCTCATTTCTTCCTGTGTAGCTGATTAGAAAAAAATTTTCCTTCAGTGGGGCTCCCTCAAATTTCTCCAAGCCTGCCTGCCTTTTTCTCACCTCTGCAAGGACATCCCTGGCCTAAAGGTGCTGTTCTTCAGAGAGGACACCTCTGCATTTTGGCTAGGCCTCCTTAACTGATGAGGGGTTAAAAACTGCTGACCTGGCCAGAAGGTGTCTAGGGGGAAAACCATCTTATTTGTTTTGTTTCCTATGATACTGGGGACTGAACCCAGGGCTTCACAACTCCTAGGCAAGCACTTTGCCATTATACTACACCCCAGATCTTTGAAAAATTTATTTTGAGACAAAATAAAAGTGCTAAGTTGCCCATGTTATTCTGAACTTGTGGCCTTCCTTCAACCTGAGTAGCTGGGGTTACAGGCATGGGCCAACAGTGCTAGGTGAAAGCCATCTTCTAACCGAAACAAAGGGACAAAGAGCAAATAGGGAGGGCCATGGTGCTCCAGAGAAGAACACAGAAACCAACCTTTCTCCCTTCCTTTTTTCTTCCCTGCCCTCTCTTCCCTTCTCTCCCTCCATCCATCCATGCCATGCACAGAACAGAGACAAAAAAGAAAGTCTGGTAGCTTGAACAAGAATCCACGTCAAAGACTGAAAAGTAGCAGAGGATTCTTGGGGATAATGAAGAGGCAAGATCTGCCCTAAACTCACTGGATGATCAACTTTTTAGGCAGCCCTCTAATTCCCTACTGGAATGCACAGCACAGGCCTGGCTCACCTGAGGCTCTTTACTAGCAAAGGAAAAGCTGAGCTCTGGCAAGCTAAGTAACATCATCAGTCACCTAATTGAATGAGAACCCAGAGCAACCCAGTTCAGCCTGTGCAAATTGAGTCAGGCTCATGCTCAGCACACTAAAAGTGAAGGATATTTTCCATTATGGCAAGTGCTCCCACAGAAGGATCATGAGCCGCACATGGAGCCTTACTCGTTGAATAGGTGCCCATGGCCCACTCGTCCTTCAGTGTGAGAACTCAGAGAGCCAGGCTGTAATAATGGACCTGCCTGTATGAGTCACCAGCCATCGAGCTGTGCCAGTTCATTTCCCAGAGGTTAAGCCACAGTGTGTCCAGTATTTAAAAGTATGGAACTTGTTTCAGGGCTGGCCCATTCTTACCCAATTCATCTTCCCAGCATGAAGTTATTTAGAAAACAGCCAAGTTTGGCTGGAAATCGTTTTTCATACCCTCAGCTCTGAATCACATGGGCAGCTGGCCAGCTAGATGTGAACAAGCACTTCAGAACTCCTAAAACCACCCGCCTCCATTCCCTTTAGTGTAGTCTTGTAAATAAATAAATAAATAAATAACAAAACCACCTCTACCCCTCCTCCAAGGTATGGCTCTTGTAAAAAGCATGACCCAGTTTTGCAATCTATAGAGGCAGCTTGGGGAGCAGTTGTAAATCTCTGTCACGTAGGTGTTACCTACATGCATCCCAGCTTTCAGAAACAGAACTGCTGCTATTCATCATGCTGAGGAAAGTCAGACCACCCCCTGCCAGGAATTTTCATCCTAGGTGCAAGTCAGAGTCCCACCATGGACAGTGCCAGTTTGCAGACCTCTGTCAACCACTGGAGAAGGCCAGGTGGGATCTGTGACCCTCCACACACCAGGCACAGCAGCTGCACTATGTCGGGGCACCTTATGGGTGTGCTTGCAGCTCATCTGCAGTTGTGCCTGAGCTCCACAACCAGGGAGCCCAGTCAGCAACCACAGGCATGAAGTAGGGGAGCCAGGTCATGGATTCTTGGCTGACCTCCACCTCCACCAGGTAGAATGCTTTCCTCAAGGAATTAATATTAGGGGGAAAAATGCTTTCTGTCTGGTGGAGGATGAAGATGGAGGAAATAACATTTCATGAGAATCTAGTATGTGCCAGGAACTAAACTATGCTCCACCTATTTTATATATATATGTATATAAAATGTGTGTACTATATACACATATGTACATATATATTTTACATAGAGAAGATGTACAAAACTACATAAATGAACTCATACAAATAAAAGGCCTAGAACAGTACCTAGCACATACCAATTGCCATGGACTACTACAGATGATATTATCATCTCTCCTAATCTTTAGCATAGCTCTATGGCTAGCTCTTTTCACTGAAAGCGCACAGTTGGAAGAGAAACGAAGCCAGAACTCATTTTTTCTATAACACTGCTATTGGAAAATTTGAGAAACTTCAAATGGTACAACATATTTACAGAACTGTTAAAACAATTTGCAAAAAGACTTGATTTACTACAAAAGTTCCTGAATTATTAGTTCTAGGAAAGGGAGTGTAAGCAAAGTATAACTCAGACAACAGCAACATACTAGTTACCACTGTGATGTTCAACAGATACTTCAAACTGTCATATGAACAGAAAAATATATTTTTCATTTACTGTAAACAACATATATAAAAGCATATATATATATATATATATATAGTACCAATTTTTAAGAAAGAGACATAGGTGATGTATTTTGAAAAACTAAAAGGAATGTTAAAATATTTATAAGAAAGCCAGGCGTGGTGGAACACGCCTATAATCTCAAGTCTTGGCTGAGGCAGGAGAAATGCTGCAAGTTCCAGGCCAGCCTGGGCTACAAAGTGAGTTCAAGGTGACCCTGAACTACATGGTGAAACCTGTCTCAAAAAGACAAAATACTTACATGAGAATGGTTGTTATCATGCATGATTTTTATGTTTTTCATCAGGAAAAGGGCATGATCTACACACTCAGGCAGGTATACTTACCTTGTTTAATATGAAATTCATTCTTTTTCCTCCCACTTTCTCCTTTATCCCAATCCTATTTAAGAGGATTTCTCCATCACCTCTCCATCATCCATAACAGAAGCCTATGAGCCATGCTGGACTGACCCTGCCTCTCAAGCTGTTTGCTAACCATCTCCAGAGCAAGCCCCCTGCAGGCCTCCTCCCTCCTATGGTACCCAGAGGCTGGCCAGCCTGACCCACTGACCCAGGGGTGGCTTGGCTCACCTTTGGTGTGCAGGAAGTCAAGAGCAGCAGCAACGTCTCGCACCACTTGGCTGGCGTCTCGTTCATTGAAGTGCTTCTGCTTCTGGATGTGGGCTAGGATGGAGCCTGAGGAGCAGAGGGGACAAAGGAGGATCACCTTTGCAGGCTCTAATGAGCACTACTTCTTAGAAGCCAAGTTTTCACAAGTTTGAGGTGGTGACATGGGCTGACTCAAATGCTAAATGTCAGCACCAAGTGTGCTGCCTGGAACTAGCATATGTCTACTGAATAAACTTAGACTGCTACCCTCTGTGCCTGTCTATGAGGAGCTCAGGAGTGGCAGAGACCAATTATTTACATGGCCAAAAAATTAGTGATCTAGGAATTATTTGGCTTCTGAAATCAAAAGGAACTGGAAGTGAATACACATGGGGCTGAGAGGACTTGAGACATTTGCTCTTCTGCATTTAGACTTAGACCCAAGTAAGAGCACAAGTGGAAACACCAGATCCTCTCTAGATGAAAAAAGGGGTCAGCTGCTTTACCTCTTGAAGTTTGTCTTATGTTGTTACTACTTTTCTGGGAATAGCTAACATTTATTGTTTAGTTACTATGTGCCAGGCACTATGAAGTGCTCTTTAAACAAATTATCTTACTCTCACAAAGGTATAAAATGGGCAGTATAGTTGTCCTCATTTTATAAATGGGGAACTTCATGCCAAAAATGGTTAAGCACTTGCTTCAGACATTACCCCATTAAGTTATGGAATCAAGATTTTTAGGTGTAATACATCTGGTCCCCAAACCTGTGCAGACTTCTCAGCTGAACCTGCTGGAGGGATAGACTACTCTAAGCCTTGTGCTCCCTCTTTACCCCTTGGGTCTGGCTTCAGTGGAGCTACACTCTAAGCATTATATAAAGGCTACAGAGGACCCAGCTGCTTGTAGCATTCCAGACATGTAATTCTGAGTCCTGATGTGCAGTGATGGCAGGGTGGGGTCAAACACACACATAAGCATACAGCTTGGCTTCATGGGACCACACTGACTACTGAAAGCCAGTATTTCTGGGCTGAAGGTGTCATTTCTGTGTCCTAGAAGTGGCCTGTGCTTGTTATTTCTGGGTATGTATATATGTATGCATTTTTGGTATGGGGAGGGAATGAGAGAAGGCAGGAAAGAACTACTAAAGATCTTTCACTTGATTAAACAAAGGATCCCAGTGTGGTAGGGAACATTTCCAAAAAATCCATCTTCTGGTTCTGCTTTAGCTTGCCCCACTTCAGGGAGCCTCTTGCTTCTAAATTTGTTAAAAGGGAAGGCAGAGAGTAACATATGTACTTCTAAGGCAGCCCCAGCTTCCAGTTGTTTTAACATTAGCAGCTAGTATTGAGCTCTTAGTGCACACCAGACATACAGCTAAGTGTTTCGTGGCAATTAATTTAAGCTATTTAGCAATCTCATGAAGTAGGTGCCATCATTGTCCCTACCCTACAGATGAAAATACTGCTTGGAAAAGGGAAAGAGATTTGCAGAAGGTCACAAGGCTGGAAGTAATAGAGCCAGACTAAAGCTTAGCTTTGTTGGTTTCCAAAGCATGCATCCTTGACCCCAAGCCCCAGTGTGCCCTTCCACTCAGCTCTGTGTATCCCTGCACCCTGTAACCTTTATCTTGAAAATAGGTCCTAGGGTCAGGGGAGGCTTGGGGAGTAAAGAGCACCTCTGTCTCCTTTACTATGTCACAAGAACGAACTGAAAACACATGTCCTAGTGATACCTGTGTGGGTGACAGCAGTATAGGAGCAGGCAAGTGTAGTGCCCTTCCACTTAAAGGAAGGATGTAGCATTTCAGACATGTAATTCTGACCTTACCCTCCCCTCTATCCTGGGTCTGTCCCAAACAATGGGGTCCCCTTCTCCTCTGTTTAGCCTTCCTGGACTTAATAATGTAAGCCAGAGCTTCCACCCCATAATTAATTTAGTTAAATAGTAAATGTGTCAAAACAGGGATAAATTGATCACTAAAAGTATCTATATATGACTCATATAATGAAAAAGCATTTACAGAATGCCGAACAGGCAACATTCTAAGCTCTGTGAAATGCTAATTAACATCCATTCCTTCAGCCTTCCCTATCCCAAATCAAGGGCAACTTTTAAGTCCTTCATCCTTTTATTAGCTTGACTTGTTTTAGAAGTCTCTGGGATTCATGATGGATGATCACCACCCTTGGTCTTAATTGGAAGTCCAAACACATACTCAACAGGAAGTACCTCCTTGCAATTTCTCAAAGACCAAGTAAAACCTTGTGTCATCTTCAAAGAACTCAATCAGCTCCAAAATGTTCCTTAAATGGGGAAAAATAGGAGGAGAGGGAAGGGGGGAATATTATATATTAAAGTTTATTTATAAATATACAAAAACCCCCACAATACCCTGTAGTGTGGCAGAAATCAACTTGAAATCAAAATGCTTATTAAAATCCCATGTTTGAGAAGCAGCCAATGGTGTTAGCAAGATTCAGGTCACCTTATCTTTCCATAATGTTTAGTCTCTGGTGTTTTCACCAAGTCTGGCTGTCAAACCCCAACCCTAAAACCCACTAGGTAGAGTTATAAAAAAGTCCCGGTCACATTAAACTGAATAAAATCTGCAGCCGACTGGAAGCAATTGCGGCTAATAACAGTGAATAGTAGGTGTGTGTCCTGGAGGCAAGCAGCAAATAATTACTTGCCCTCCCTCTTGCCCATAAATCACGGGGCAGTATTTACATTGCCTGGAGAAAATGGAAACATCTGTCAAATAGACTTGGGGCCTAACATGGGCACTGCTAGACCCTAACTGCTAAACGCTGCTTAATGAAACGGCTGCGTTCCTGGCCACTGTAGCACTTGTGGCCTTCCCCGGTGAGCACTCTCTGTCTGCCGGAGTATTGCTGTGCTCAGCCAACAAGGTCGTCTTGTAACTCAGTAGGGAAGCCACCAACCTGGATACTGGAGGTGTTGGGATTTTTTTTCTTTGAAAGAATGAAATAAACCAAGTAGAGTCTCTAATGCTGAACTAAGAAGCTGCAGGGCTGAAAATAAAAATCTGTCCTTCATAAAAAAATGCTGGCCACTTTGGGAGACACTACACTTTTACTAGTGTGAAGGCGTCCAAATAAGATGGCCAAAATGGCCTAATTTGAAAGAAGATTGTAGAGGCAGTGCCTGGAGTTAAATCAACAGCAGCCCCCTTCCTCCAAGCTTAATGACAAAGCCATCAATACCAGGCTACTGGCTCCCTGCTGACCCTGCCATGAAGGGAGAGAGATGGGGAAGCAAGTCGTGGGGGTGACCCTGATTTAAAGCCACCATGGGAGTGCCACTCATTTGGAGCGGCCTTAGTGGAGACTGAGGTTACTGTGGCCCAGTCACCAAGCAAGGAGCATCGGATCTGCTTCAGGACCTGAGCGGCATCCGTGCACATGGAAATATGCTAGGACAGAAAACAGCAGTGAATATTCTTAACACTTCTTGCACTCATCACAGTACTAAAACAGCTCTAAAGATTTCTACCAGTCAGCTGGCCAGGCTTCCACAGGCACTTGAAAGAAACGGAACCTCAGTTTCCCCAGCCACTGATTCCTATTACTCCCCTAACTTGAGGGACTGCTGATATTTTAGTGCTTCAGCTAAAGAGGAGATGGCTTCTTGGGGTTACTGCCGCTTTCCCTCCCTCCTTCCTTACCTCTTTCCCTCTCTTGTTGACAGATGGAAGGACTTACTTGCAGTTGTGGGGAAGGAATGAGAGCCAAGTGCTGGGGTCAGGGGATGGTACGAAGTCTTTCTGCGGCCACACATCCCCCAGAGAAGCATCGAGTCACCCACACTCACTTGTTTCCTTGACACTGATAAAGCGTCTCCACCTCTCGGAACACCCGACTCCGACTGTGCCCTGCTTGTTTTTCTATGATCTGTGGGAAGAATAAAGTATCATGTACATCACCTTTGCAAAACAGTCGCTTGGCAGGAGCTTCCTGGAAGAAGACAAGGTGAACACAGTCCAAATCCAGTTTCCATGGAATGGGCCATGGTGACACAGGCACTGTGGTTCTTTCAGCAAAGCAGTAGCCTGGCCCAAGAGCTTTCAGTATGGCTGAGCCTCTGGCCACACATGACACCAAGGTCTCTAGGTGGCTGCTCTGGGGAGACAAGGGGAGCCAGACTGACATAGAACTAGCTCTGCTCAGCTCCTCTTGCCTTACAGGTAAGAAGTGAAGGTCTCACAGAAGGGTCTTAAGGTGAGAGAGGACACAGGAGGAACCAAAGCCTTCAGGCCAAGCTCAGATGCCACTCTGAAGACCCTCGAGGCCGAAGTGTCCGCTTGTTCCTCTGAGCACTCACTCTTTGACAGGGCCTGTCTTAAGTAATGTATATATTTAATCTCAGTTAACCCTTACAAAAGGGATCAAAGATAGGAAAGTATAAAACATTCTGCCCACAGCCCAGGGCTGACCTTAAAGGCCTCACTGTCCCATCCCTGTGCCTAGCCTAGACAGATTCTCCCAGCGCCTGGAGGCTTCTCTCGTGCGAACCAGTGGCTTGCTCCCTCCACACCTCTCGCTGAGGTTCTTGGTAAACGCACGAGCCCATAGTGGAGTGGGTGATTTTCAGTAGACCCAGATTACTCTGCAAGCTCTGTGGTCCCACCAGACCGTTCCTATCGAAGCTTGTAGACAAGCTTTCTGCAGACCTGTACTCGGTCCTGGCCCTGCTTGATGATGATGTCGCACTCTTCCCTTCCAGTAATGCTGGGCACAACACCTCAGAAGTCTCTAGTATGCTGCAGCACATACTGAACTGCAAGTTGTTAAATAAGCCCACATCTATTAGTAAACCACCCTGGGTCCATTTTCTGACAACAGGCAATGAGGTCCAGTGCTGGGGAACTATGAGCATTCAGCATCATACACCAAGCAATTTGGGTCAAAATGAGGGGCAATTTTGCAGCAAGCAGGCTTTCCAGCAACAGCACTGTTTTTCTCAGAGGAGGTAACAGGCTCTGACCACTAGAGATGGAGAATAGAATATGGACAACTATTTGGGAAGAAAATCTTAGAGAAAATCTGGATCAGATTATCTGGACATTGCATTCTGACCCTAAGGTCCATCAGCTGGACACCTGTAGGGAAAGTGGTAATAAGTCAAGTCTTGTGGAGCCATGCAAGGAGAAGCAGCCCATCTTTAGGGGGCTTCCAGAAAGAAGAGGTGACACAAAACATTGGCAGTGCTGAAACCAAGGCTCTACCAATCCACGGGAACATGGAATAAGGGCCAGGCTGTCCTCTTGTGATCCGACCTGGGAGAACGGATCTGTCATTTATCAATGTATCAAAACTTTTGACAATCAATTTACATTTGTGGTTTTTACCACAGTAGGCATACTTTTAAAGAAATTACTTGGCCAGGAATATGGCTCAGTGGCACAGCAGCTGCCTGGCAAGCACAAGGTCCTGAGTTCAATTCCCAGAATGCTCCTCCCTCAAAACAACAACAAAAATAACAACAAATAAATGACTTATAATTTATACCAGTCTTTCTAAAAGGAATGGGGGTGGCTCTCTTGGTATCATGTTTCTGAGGCTGTAGGAAGATGGGGATAAAGAGATGTCTCTTTCAGAGCCATCTGGCTGGGTTCCCTGGGAAGAGGACTGGGAAGCAGCCAGTATTATCTTAAGCACTTTACATATTAACTTATTTATCTCCCACAACAATTACATGTAGTCTCTATTATTATAACCATTTCACAGATGAGGAAACCAAAAGAAGAACAGCTGGGGAACTTGCCTGATGAAAAAAACCAAGATCTGAATCTGGTAAACACAGCTTGAGAGCCGAGGTTCTTCCTGAGCAACTATACTATAGGATGTGAAATATATTTAGTTTACAACAAGCTGTAAATGACTATGTACAACATCCAGAAGGGACACTCACTTTGACAGCATACTCTTGGCCAGTCTGCAGGCTCACAGCACCTTGAACTTTGGCATAGGCTCCCTCTCCCAGCAACTCAGAGGTCAGCTTGTACATATCTAGGGATGAAATGGGGGAGAGGAATAACAAAACACGTCAGCCTGCTGCAAGCTCAGGAGGGAAGAGTTCCTGTTGCTCAACTTCCCCAATCTGACCAGCCCGAGAACCAGGCACATGTTGACTCTGGAGGGCTCAGTGACGAGGAAGATGTATAGTTTCCCCAGTCACAGCAGGTCTCAGTTTCTCAACCGAGGCCAGATGTAAGCATCCTGTTCCTCATTTCAGAGATCAAGTCAGAGAAAGGGTTTCAATTCAGCACCTCTTTCCTGAGTACCTACTATGTGCCTGACAGCATAACAAAGACATTGTGAGGAATAAAATAGAGTCTTATCGCACTGAGGTTCTCAGTCCAGTGTGAAGACAGACAGATAACCTATTGGCCCCAGAATAAAACAGGAACTGCTAAGTACCATCAGAGATCACAGAGGAATAAGACAATTTTTAAAAATGGCTCAGGAAAGGGGAAATCTGGAGAACCCAGGGAGCCTCACAAAAGAGATCAAATTTGAATGAACATCATTCATTAATTCACTTATTTCCTGAGCAGCTACAATGTGCCAAGTTTGTGCTGAGCAGAGGTGATGCAAAGGGGAAATAAGCACTGTTTCATTTTATATCAGGCACAGTGGAGGTGATTGGAGGTTTCTAAGAAGTTTCCAGAAGTTCCCCACAGGAAAACAGACATAGAAGTAGGATGTGAATGATGTGCTGAGCTTTTAGGTAATGAGTCAGAGCAGCTGTACCACAGCAATAGGCCTGGAGTGAAAGAACGTTGGGATGACCTGCTCTCACAGAGAGCACAAGCTGACCTCATCTGCCATTGACCTTCACTCCTCAGCTTTTCCTCTTGATGCAGCTTAGTCTTAAACCCCTACACTGAGCAGAAGACTAAACTGTGACAGAGATCTTCTTACTCTTAGTCATGAGAAATTGGTGACTGTGTAAGCTTTCCTTAAACAACAGGAGGTACTCTCCTGTGTTCACCAAGAGTGCAAAAGACTTGTAGACTTGTAACCTATTCTAAAACCCTGGGGAATTTTGCCTATTAACTCCTAGTCCTAGTCTACCCTCCATATATATATACAGTTCTCTGCTTTTGAGTTAAGGACAAGCAAACAAACAAACCCTTGCACTAAGTACTTCCTTGGTTCTACCATGGTTGGTCTCGAAGCTATGTGAATAGATGGCACAGTGTTGTTCGTATTTTAAACGACATGTTTCTCTCAAGGTGCATGCACATTCATGTTAATCCTTTACACTTATCAAGATGTTCAGTGGTTGGAATTCAATATTCCTGATGCACAAAGTGCTTGTTGTCAGAACCTCTGGTGTGCCTACAAGGTCAGGCAAAGGGCTCATGAGGGGAAGATACTTCAGGTCTTCAGAACAACACAACACAGGTAAAGGGGACATGTTACTCCTAGAAGTTGCTACTGATCCTCTGGGTCCTCAACAGAGGTTCCAGCAGAGTGTCACGTCACCCCACCGTAACCCCTATATCACCCCGTGATAACAACTTGAGCACTGAGTTGCATGCCACATGCATGGAGTACCCCAGAATGTCACACCACTTCACATCACCCTTCCACAGGGAGTCAGACACTTACAGCACAAGAAGCTTTGATCTCTAGGAGTCCAATCCTCCCCTTAGCTAGGCCTGCAGTGTCATCTGCAGCCTCAGCCCTCGGTGTTTCTCACTTCCTCTTATGTGGTTGTTCTCCTCTCAGCAGCCTTTCCAGGAACTGCTGTGGTAAGGCTCACATCTGACAAGGTGCCAGGACACACGAGGCAATTCACTTACAGCTCTGACATATTGGTCTTCCTTTCCACTGAGGAGTACTTGACAGCCAGGGGAGGCCAGCATGTAGACCAGGAACTGTGCCCATCCCCAGCCCTGTCACTGCTGTGTAAACTTGCTCCCTTCTGAGATGCAGCATCCAGTTACTTGCAACTACAGGTGCCACTGCTTAGACAGCCATTGGCTCACAGCTGTGAGGGCTGTGGGAGTAACAGACCTTCAAACCTTCCTGGCAAGGAGTCGGTGTCTCGGGCTTTCCGCTTCTTCTTCCTCCTCTTGTGGCCGTCTGTGATGGGAAGGGGCTCACTGCTGCCCATCTCTGGAAGACAAGAGGAGATATGAGGGAAACAGCAATGTACTGACTAAGCCATACGTTCACCCGGAAGGAGAAAAACAGGACGGGGGGGGGGAGCCCAGGAGCTTTACGCTGATGGTTTTTAAATATCTGTGAGGACTATTGATTTGTTTTGACCCAGGAGGCAAAACTAAAGGCAAAACCATTATAGGAGATCATTAACTGAGGAAAAGAACTCAGACAGGAAGGCTAGATTATAAGAGGATAGCAGAAGCCTGTTTTAATCAAGCTCATTAGAACATGAGATTTAGATCTGCCACCAGTCAAAACACATCCCCCAAACACCACAAAGAATCCACGAACAGAGTGCCATCTGCAGCAGCCCCAAACCTCAGTGCCAGAAAGGCAGGACCCAGGGAGCTAGGCCAGAGAGAGGGTGCAAGAGGAGCTCATGTAGATGAAATCAGAAGCTCTGTAACTTCCCTAAAGATAGAGGTCTCTCACTGGGTGTGATGGCACATGCCTGTAATCACAGCACTCAGGAGGCTAAGGCGGGAAGACTGCTACTAGTTCAAGGCCAGCTTGGGCTACACAGTGAGGCTCTGTCTCAAAAAATTAAAAAGAGAAAGAAAGAAAGAAAGAAAGAATTAATATATACAGGCCTCCCTTGGTGTTGCCCTAGGGAAGGTAATGAGAGGGCTGATTACGGAGCTGATCGTAGCCCGCGTTTCTTCATGCCTAGGAGCACAGACTTGAGTGCCACTGCAGCCTGCAGCACTATCTCCTTCTCCCACACCTTCCTTGGAGGGGTGTGATGAATACCCATTTTGAAGCCTCCTTAGTGACAGGTCTGTGCCAGGCTGCCAGATGAGGTCAGTTAGTGTGAAAACATTATTCTCTCTTCTTGGCAGGCACCTGGCTCCCCTGTGAAAGGGAGGCAGACAGACACTGGATTGAATGGGCAGGAAAAGGTCAGGACAGTAAGGAGATGCAGGAGACCAAAACAAGGAAAGAGAAAAGGAGCCAGTGCCCAATCACACTTCTGTTTCTAGGCCATTCTAGTAGGAGCCTTCCTCTGTTAAAGATAAATTACTTACAGAACATGTCATGCCCCTGATCCAGAGTGGAGCCTTAATACTCTTTGCCTGCAGTTAGAAATAATAAGATTTCTCTGAAGTCTCTGCTTCTAAATCCCCACCAGAGTGATTAAACCTTTTACATCCTTCTAAAATAGAGGCACTCGAGTGCTGATGGGGCACACAGTATGAGAGACTTTTAGATCAGCCTTCAATAAACACAGGCTCTAGGTTGCTGGACTTCTTTTTTTTCCTTTTCTGAGATATTTTAAAATAGAAGCTGGCTCTTGCCTACTGAGGCCACTTCGTTCTCAAAGGATCCAGCTGAACATGAACAGAAAAATGGCAGTTGGGCCCAGAAAGTTGATTAATGTCAATGCCGGTCTGCTTGCTGTTCTCAGGGTGAGCACACTGCAGCCACTAGGAGTAGGAGGAAGCACACAGAGTGCACCTTCAACACCACCAAGGAGAACGCACAGTTCTGCAGACAAGGGCCTGACATCTCAGTTTGGTGCATTCTTCCATTTCTGGAATCTGTGACAGCTGATATTCAATTATACTTTAGGGTAGAGAGCAGATAATCAACAGATAAAAAGAATCCACAGAGGACCTAAATCCAACAATTTTAAGCTCAAGTTACATATGGGGACAGCAATATCCTATGAATTCAAAGAATTAAACATTGGCACTGAAATGCCCACCTTTGCCAAGGTGAATCAGAAGGAAAAATGTTCTCCCTGTGCATTTGTTGAGCACAATGAGAAACTGTACAGAAATCAAATGTAAACTCACTCTTCTCCAGGAGCTTGAAAGGGAACACTGGCCATGGGACAACAGACTGGGAAGGAATGAACCCTGCCCCTTTGGCCCTGACCTTGCATGCAGTCTAGCGCCCACCCTTGTGCCAGCTATTTTTTTTTTATCAGTGCTGCAAACCAAGTGTGGGGCTTTGCTTCTTCTCCCTCCCAGGCCCACACTGTGGTGGGGGCCTGCAGACAAGCGAACAGGCCAATAGGCAGGTGGTGCAGAGCAGCAGCAGGAGAGCTGGCAGCATTGTGACTCACAGAGGCTGCTCAACTATACTTATGGCTCTACTAGAAAATCTGTTAGCGACAGTCCATACTTGCTCTTCACCACCGTATGGCTACGTAGCCTCTTGCAGAAGCAGCATAGCTCTGGGCACCGCCAAACACTCAGTATTAGGTTTTATGGTTTCACACACAAAAGACAGAGTACCTGGTCTATTCTGCATGGATCTCAATGGAAGAGGAGACACCGGAGGGACAAATGGTTAAGTCTGCCCTTGTAAAAAGAACTTGAAAGAAAGTTGTTTTTGAAACTAGAAGAGAAAAATGCAGAAAGAGTGAAGTGAAAGAAACAAGTTTAACTTCCCTACTTTCACAGGTAGAGCGAGGTAGCACAATTTCACCAAGGGGTTGCCAGTCCCTCCTCTGGGGGTAGGCCACAGAGAGTGACCTTATGCAGTGACCTAAGGCAAGTGGGCCCTTAACTCAGTATGCATGTAATCATTGGACAAATGCTTCCCCGGCAGAAATTCCCACAGTCAAGCTGCACTGGGGCTCACCTGCTGCCCCTAGCGTAAGAGGAGTTCTTGGCCATCAAAACCAGTTTAAAAGCCCTTGTCTCTCTGGAACAAGGGGAACCCTACCCTGTACTCCCAATAATTGCAAATGAGCTGGAGCTTATGCTCAGTCTTCTGCTCTCAAGCCTCCTGTGAGGAGCTCTGTTATAGTGCTTGTTTTATTTGGCTCTAAATGTGGTACGTTCCTTGTGTTCTTAAGGCCAAGGTTCTGTCTTTCAATAAGTCATGGCACAAAATGTCAGATATAGATGAGCCCTCAGAAACCATGCACTGAGATGGAAACAACATGAAAGGATACACATAGAAAGTATTAAGCAAATGGGCCCTGTAGGTACCCAGTTACTCTGAAGGAAATGTGGGTACACCTGTGCCCCACAGAAAATGGGGGGGGGGGAGCTATTCTCATCTATGAATTTGGCTCAGGAATTCTAGCCATTAATTCTCTGCCATACTCCCTCTCCAAAGGCCCTGTGACTAAGGGTCCTTAAGTTTCTAGCTGGAAGTCTGGTTCTTGCCATGGGACTGGGTGATGTATCTGTTATTTTAGAGAAGTAAGCACTTCTCAGCTTTCAGATAGATCCAGCTGATCTGGAGGCTCCCAGCACTGCTGCTGTCTCTAGGCTCTGCCCTTCTTTCGAGCAGGTCTGGAGGCCTGTACTATGTTCCTGGTGCAGGTGGAGGTGATGAGAAAGCACACTGCTGAGAGGGAAAACACATGGGCTTGATCAGGACACCAACGTGGAGATTCTAGTTCAGATACCACCACACTGCATCAAGGCCAAGTTACTTTTTGTCTTGCAGAATCTCAGCTTCTTCCATCTAGAGAACAGATTTAAAAATATGCCTGCCCTGTCTACTTGCCCTGTCCACCTCACAGGGTTGCTATAAGCACTCAATGGTATACTTAATATAAATGTGCTTCAAAAAACAAGTGTATGCGAAGGCACGTATGTGTGTGAACACACAAGAAAGTGAAAAGTCTGGACAGAAATACACAGAACTGTCAATACCACTATCTTTCAAAGAGTGCCAGTGAGGTGCCAGGCACTGAGCTGGGTATAAATGTATGTCTAATTCTTTGTTGTTGTTGTTGTTGTTGTTGTTGTTTGTCTTTTTTGTTTTTATCGGTACCAGGGATTGAACTCATGACTGCATACTTGCAAGGCTGGTGCTTATGCTGTTGAGCTAAATCCCCAGCCCATACGTCTAATTCTTACAATATCAAAAGATAAATGTTATACCATATTTCAGGCAGGGAAACACTTTCAGAGCAGATAGCTGGTAACCTATTAAATGCCAAACATCTAATTAACAGCTTCCCTAAGATTTAAACTCAATGCTGCCATTTCAAATCCAGGCTACCTCTAACCTACAGTAGTGTTCTCTGTGTGATTTGTCTTTTCCAAATTTTTTAGTATTCTACAAATTGTATACAATGAAATGCATTATTCTTATGCTATTGTTATTTAAATAAAAATTTATGCTAATGAAGTACACAATTTTTCTTTACTATACACTAGAATTTAGAACCTAATTATGATTTTGAAATTGTATTTTTTTCTGTACTGAAATTCAATATTCAATGATGTAAAAGTATTATAGAATGTGGTACCTTAAAGATATAAATTTACAACTGTGAAAAACACAAATGTTTATTTTTTTGAAATGCTATTCCTTTGTCTTTTGTTTTTGAGAAAGGATCTTATTATATAGTCCAGGTTGGCCTCGAACTTGCTATACAGCCCAGGGTGGTCTCTAACTGCTTCAGCCTCCTGAATGTTGGGGCCATATGGGTGTGGCACTAGCTTGGCTAAAATGCTACTTTTCTTTTTTCCTTTTTATCAGGACCGGGGACCGAACTCATGACTGCCTGCTTGCAAGGCAGGTGCTTATGCCACTGAGCTAAATCCCCAGCCCCTAAAATGCTACTTTTAAAGAACTATTTTACAAAAACAATTATCATGTAGGGTATAATGAGCATGCCTGTAATTATAGCCACTTGGGAAGCTAAGTAAGGAAGATCACAAGTTTAAAACTACCTGGGAAACCTAGAAAGACCCTGTCTTAAAATTAAAAAAAGGTTTAAAAAAAGTAGAGTACTTGCCTATCACAAGATCCTACGTTTAGTCCCAGTACTACAAAACAGCCGCAAAAAGCCCCAAGTGTTGGAGCTGAAAGCTGTGGCTCCCAACTCCTGCCAGCCCCTGGCAAGATGCCTGGCTCCTTGCTATGGCAGATTTTGGGTAAGAGTAAGGCTGGGCTGCCTGCATCGCAAGACTGCTATGAGGATCAAACAGACTGTATGTGGAAGCATCACTAACTTATTCACTCAACCAATATCATATTTATTAGGCAACTACTGATCCAACTAGAAAGGAAGAATGTAAGAGACACAGCCTCCCTTGTTGTGGAATTTAAATCTCCTGACATAAAACAATTTCAATATAGGATAAGTATTATGATAGAGAAATAACAGGTGCTGTGAAATGGAGAAGACGCTAACTCAGGTGGGTAATTAGAGGATAACAAAGCTCAGCCAGCACTGGAATGTAAGTGGCAGCTGCCCAAGGTAGGCCTCAGGGAAAATTCCTACTCTGAAGAGTGAGTCCCACAGAAGACATGGCATAGCTGGTGTGGGCCACCACCCACTGAGCAGCTGGCTGGGGCACAAAGTAGATGGGGAAGTTATGACTGATTGGATCATGAGCAGTTTCAGCATCTCAATAACAACTAATGTTTCTATTCTTAGGTTTCTCTGCTTATCTTGGTTTCTTTGATAGGACAGTGATGCATGTTTTGTTTCTTTGAGAAACTTGTTAGCCAACAAGTCTGACTATATTGGAAATGTAACAAGTGTTAGAATATAGATCCAACACTCAACCTGGCACCTGCACAGGGAGTATCCTAGAGCACTCAGAGAGATGGGAGGGGTCAAGGTGGCCCAGGGGACTGGGATGAACCATAATAGCAACAGGTGCCAAGAACTGCTCTCCCCCACAGATGACCTCAAGTCCACCTTATGAAGAACAGTGTCATTTCTCTGGAAAGCCTGATGCACACTGTCTCCTGAGCCATTAACTGCATACTTTGATAGAATCTGTGCTGTCACATCTGGAGTGCGCTACAGAAGGGGGTCTTCTGGCTAACTTGGCTCTGCAAATGGCTCCTGCTCCCTCCATCTATCCACTCCTGAGCTCTTTCAAGGTCCCAACTTGCCCAAGCACTTCCTTTATCCACAAGGCTCTCTAGAGAAGTAACTGTGGAGATTCAAGCCATAGACTTAGCTGCCTTCTCAGGCATCATCCATTTGAGGGACCCAAACAAATGGAGAGCTGAGACAACTGAAGGACTGGAGTGTGGTATAGTGGTGGAGTGCTAGCATGCACGAGGCCCAAAAACAAAAAAGGAAAACTGAGGAACCACAAGAAATAGGACAAATATTCTAGGAAGAGGCCAAGACTAAGCCACACGAGACAGGAGGTAACGTGCAGGGCCGGGGAAATTGACTCAGAGTGGTCATGACTTTGAAGAGGCAGCACAGGCATGCAGCTCACTCCCACTAGGAAAACGTACAGTGCACACCTTTTGTGGGGTTCACCACCATGTTTGAGGTGCTTGATAGATACTACCCTTGACATGCTGTCCTTGTTTAATCTTCACAACTCTCTGAGGTAAGCACAGTTACTGTTCATATTTTGCAGATGGAAAAGCCCAGGTACAAAGAGGAAATGATTTGACCACGGTCACGTAGCTAGTAAATAAAAGACTGGGATTTCAATCTAGACAGTCTCGCTCAGAATTCAAGCTCATTACACTATACTTAAACATTAATGTTGAGGGGCTGGGGATTTAGCTCAGCGGCATAAGCACCTGCCTTGCAAGCAGGCGGTCGTGAGTTTAATCCCCGGTACCGATAAAAAGGAAAAAGACAAAAAACAAAAACAAAAACAAAACATTAATGTTGAAAAGGGCAGGTAGGTGTAGCCAGGAACCACTAAGAGTGTTGCTGTTTACACACCTTGGTGCCCAGCTTCCCACCTCATGCAGGGACCAGATGCTGTTGCCTCCTCAATCCTCCAGTGACCTGGGCCACTGTTTACACAGGTGTACTGGACGCTACTGTTCCCTCCCATGTGCTGTGATGTCAGAAGCACTGCTTTAGCTTCTGTAAATAAAGGGGCACGATCATCGCATCCTTGCTATTATACTACTTTAAAGTTTCATCTATCAGAAGTTTCTTTTTGCTCTGAGGTATCTTTGTATTCTATGCTTTGTTGTATTATAAGGATGAACTACAAACCAAAGCCTGGGTATCAGGTACAAGTCTATAATCATCTGCCTGACCTGGTAGTTGGCTGATGTGGTTTCTGATATTACTAAACAGGGAATGAGGAAAGGGCACACTCAAGAGGAAGACGGTCAAATTCAGTACACCATAGATGCAAGGAACTCCAGGGGATCGGCTCAGAGGACAGTGAGTGAGATCCCACACGGCTGAAGTATTCTTTCTCTAGAGTCCTGTGGATGGGAAGGCTTGGCCGCCTCAGGCAGACTGCACTAAAGCTGGAAGGGAGCCCTGCTTGGGGCCAGCAAGGTGATCCACAGTAGGCTTCAAACAGGGCTGGGACAGGGACAGTCCTACAGCCAAAGGTCTAGATTCAGGCCCATTTTCCCCTTTGCTGATTCTGGGGTCACAGCCTTCAGGCTGTGTGCGTCTCCTAGTGGAAAGAATGACAAGAGTTAAGGGCAGAGAAGGTGGAAAGGAGTGCGTGCTTATGGAACAGCAAGCAGGCAGGGGTGAAAGACTTGGGTGAGGAACAGTGAAGACTAAGAAAGGCAGGCTGCAGTGGGTCACCCAAGCTTATTAATCTGGCCTACTTCAGAACCTGTCCTCACATTTCTTCTATGCTCAACAACCGACTCACCCTTTCAAAACAGCAGCTCATTCAGTTTACAGATCTAACAGTCCCTGAAGTGCTTTTCCTTGGGGCCACTACTGTGCCCTGATATGCAGTAAAAATGTGTTGTGTACTTACTGGAGATATAGCTCAGTGACAGATCACTTTCCTGGCGTGTGTGAAGCCCTGGGTCTAATTATTTAGCAGCACACACACACATACACACACACATGCAGTGTACTCAAGGACAGAAATTCAATACAATTAATAGTTTTTGCTTTATCATCAAGGACATTCTTAAGTGAAAATGACACTTTTAAAAATGTGAGCATGCAATAGTGAAGCACCAAATGGTCACTGGCACAGTTCAGTGTCACTAACTTCAACAGCAGCTCCTCCCTGTCACTTTGCAACAACAAATACTATTTTAATATTGCTATGAATATCCTTTGTGAAGCTCTGCTCTAGGCAAGGGGGAGCTACAGCAGAACCAGGTGCAGGCTGGGGGGACATGACGGGATAAGGGAGGCTGCTGCAGCAGACTGGGAGGAGGTAAGGAAGGGCAGCAAGAAGGCAGAGAAAGGCAAGGTCTGCTGCAGTGGGAGGGAGGACACTACAGAGGTACAATGCATCTTCCCAGAGCCAGTGACTAGAGGTGGAGATGGAATCAAAGGCTACACTCTCCTTCCGAGAACAGATAGTGTCTTATTCTTCTTTATCTCCATTGCCTAGAATGAAGCCAGGCAGAGGTGAGCCTCAGCATACATTCATACATATATGCTTTTTTTTTTCTCCAAGAGTAACTTATATGCTTTTTAAAGCCAAACATAGCGGTATACGCCTATAATCCTAGCCCTGGAATTGAAGAAAGTTCAAGGTCAGTCTGTAGTACATAGTGAAACCCTGTGTCAAAAACAACCCCAAACCCAAAATGCTTTTTAACCAAAATCAGGTTATAAGAACACAGTGCCATCTGAGAAGGGGAGAACTCAGGAAGGGGAGCTATGTTCGGGTGAAGAGCAGAAGAAGACTGGTGTTACGAGGAAGCTTCAGAAGTAAGCAATGCCACATGGCAGCCAGGGACTGTGAAAACTCACAGACAAGGCTAAAATCATCTCACCCAGTGATCACTATCACCCAGCCAAATCTATAAATAACTTATAATTAGCCAGACATGACAAAATCTCAGATTAAAATGGAACACAGAATGCTTTAAAATATCATTATGGGCCACACGTGGTGGCGCATGCCTGTAATCCCAGCACTCAGGAGGCTGAGGCAGGAGGACTGCCGTGAGTTTGAGGTCAGCCTGAGCTACACAGTGTGTTCAAGGCCAGAGTGAGCTATATAGTGAGACCCTGTCACAAACAAACAAACAAACAACAGCAACAAAAACATTATATATGTCATATGTAAGTTAAAAAGGAATCGGAAGTGATACATCCCAGATTATTAACAATGGTTCCTTGGGGAGAATGTGATGGGTTTCTGCAAGAATTTCTTTTTTTGGTAGTGGAGAATGAACTGAAGCTACATGCCCAGCTCTTTTTATTTTGCAGTAAGGTCTTGCAGGCTGGGCATGAACTAGATTCTCTTGCGTTTCCCTCTAAGAATGCTGGCATGTGTGCCACCATGCCTAACTTTAATTCTACTTTTTAACATTTCTGTTGTATTGATTTACTTTTACAATCAAAAGTAAGTAAATATATCAGTGCATATTTCCTTATGTCCCGTGGTCATTTTTTTCTGGAAGAAATGTGCCTCCTCCTGATGAGCACCGTAGGCTGCTCAGCTAAGTACGGCTGCTCAACTAAACCCTGAAAACCCAGCACTCAGGAGGCTGAGGGATGAGGATTGCTGAGAGTTGAGGCCAGTCTACACCCCATAGTGAGACCTTACCTCAAAACTAAGAAATCAATCAACCAACCGACTCATCCTGAAAACCACTAACAGCTTAGGTGACTGTAGGTCCACACCTTTCTCTGGAAATAGCACATATTTTCAATTTGAAGTAACCTAAAAGGATAAGTAAAATGTACATCCAATCTTACCTATAGGTTTCTGTGAACTTGGAATTCCAAGGCAAATAATGCTGCTGTCAGGGGTTGGTGTCTTACAGCCGCAGGCAGTGTTCACTGGCTACTGTGCTCAGCAGCTCCTTCAATTCTCTATCTGCTTCTGCTTCATCTTACTTGGCATGAAAACCTTCAAGAAGCTGAAGTAGAAAGGACATCAAAATGCTGACTTCTCTAAGAGGACCCAGAGAAGACAGAGATCTACCGTGCCCCCAGTCCTGTAAGTTATACCAGAAAGTAGAAATGCACATGGAATCCACAGATGATCCCAGGATTTAAAATCAGACAGCTCAGTCTCTGCAAAGGCTGACCCTAAGCACTGAAGATTTAATGAGGGCTTGATTAAGATTTTTCAGATTCAGTTTCCACTGTGGAGCTTCATACCCTGAAAGATCTAACTGAGCCAGGGTGAAAGCAATAGACCCCTCTGTCAGTCTGAGGAATCTTGTGCAAAATGGAAAAGCTTACAGTTCTCTGCGGCCCACTTTTTAGTGGTGAATGGGCTCTGGTTCCACCTCCTAGTGGCCAGGCCTGATCTTCAGTCAAGAGGTCATACTGCCAGAAAGATAAAGCAGATGCTGAGAGCAGCAGGAGGCAACAGTGGAAAGTCTTGTCCCAAATGCATAAATACTGCCAGTTTTCAATGTGATGCCTTCATTTTCTGTATGTCCGCTGCTATTTTTAATCCTGTGACTACAGCTATCACGTGCCAAAGTTGCTTTGTCAACTTCTTCTCTATTAAATAAATATGTACTTCCTCTCTTCCCAGGAGAAAAGATCCAAAATTGTAGCTTAAATTTGAATTCTTGGCTTTTGTGATGGAAGCTGGATGTGTTTCAACATTATCTCAAGCCACATGTCTCAAAGTAGACCTGTCCCCTGCCCTACCCACAGCTTCCTTCCTCTTGATTTCTTCTCTATCAGATTGCATCATCCTGCCAGTCACCAGCCACAGTAGCCTTTAAATTATTTCCAATATTTCTCTTCTATCTATATAAGTTCCCCATGTTGACACTATCAGGATTTCCCTTAATCTTGTATAGTTCCTCGAAAAATAACTCCTATTGGTCCCTTGAGGCCCATCACTAATTACTAATTCTTCAAGTTCTGGAAGCATTCTTAACTTTCTTTCTACTTCATTGTGCATCTCATCAAGCCCACAGTTCTCCTTTGTAACCAGAGGAGGCTATACAGCTGCTCATGTGGCCCTCCTACCAGGCCATAAGCTCCTCAAAGATATGGACTCACATTCTTCATCTCTGTAGATCTGGCAATTGACAAAATATCTGGCACTAAAAAAGGGCTCCAGTGAAGCTGAATGAATGACTTCACCCACAGTATCCTTTTATTGTCCATCAGTGGACAGTCTTGCCTACTACATTTTTTATTCCTAGACAAATCTCTGAGACTCAATAACACTGCTTCCAAAGCCCAAGGAAACTTAGCCCTTTCTTCTGCTGCGACACTGCCAGGGACAGCTGTAACATCTCTGAACTCTGGGCCTTTAATCTTGACACAGTGTTGTTGGTGTTTTTTTTTTTTTTTTTTTTCTTCTTTCTTTCTTTTTGGTTACAGGGATGAAACTCATGACCTTGTGCTTGCCAGGCAGGTGCTTATGCCACTGAGCTAAATCCCCGGTCCAGCTGTTGTTTTTTGAGACAGGGTCTTGTCATGTACTTCAGGTTGGCCTTGAACTCACTAGGTAGCCCAGGCTGGCCTCGAACTCACAGTGATTCTTCAATTGTGGCCAAACATTGGGAAAGCTGGGACAGAAGAATTGCTGTGGGTTGGAGGCCCAGCCTGAACTACCTGGCAAGACCCTGTCTTGAAGGAAAAAAAAAAAAGGAATTAAGAGGTCATATGTAACCTTTAGAGCAAAAAAAACCTCCGAAAAATAAGGGATCCCTCACACTACCTTCAAGATGGACAACAGTAGGGCACCAAAAAGACTACTACTTACAGAATTTCTTTTTTTTTTTTTTTTTGTCTTTTTTTGAGACGAGGTCTCGTTATGCAGTTCAGGCTGGCCTTGAGCTCACTTTACAGCCCAGGCTGGTCTCGAACTCACAATAATCCTCCCACCTCAGCCTCCCAAGTGCTGGGATTATAGGCATGAACCACCACACCCGGCTACTTACAAAATTTCTATCTATGGTCCAAAGATTTGGACCTCCATTTCCTTGATGCAAAATCTCTAATGGGTATGGAAAAACAAAGCTCCTGTATGGTTACAAATGGTCTCCCCAGTGTTGCCCAGCCCAGCTTCCTGCTTTCCAGTCCCTTTCTGAGCCTACACCTATACTCCAGCTACAAGCCTGGAGTACCTGATGGCCCTAAACAATTTCCAGCTTCTCCCACACATGCATGACTGAATCACACTGTGACATTTCATTACATATCTCATCCTAAAGTCCAGTGTGGTAGTACATGCCTGTAGTACCAGCACTTGGGAGGCTGAGGCAGGAGGAGTGCTATGAGTTCAAGGCCAGCCATGGCTACACAGTAAGATCCTGTCTCAAAACAAAATGAAATGAAATGAAACACAAGACAGAACATCCTAGACAGAGTTAAGGATGGGGTGAATACTATGTCTAAGTCAGCTCTGACCCCCCTACATTTAGTTCAGGGTCTGGCACAGGGCAAATGCTTCCTTATATTAACGAATGAATATATTCTCTGAAGTTTTTTGCTCTTAAATTATTTTGGTTGTACCCTTATTTTAGCAGACTGAGCACAGGAAGTAGAAAACCCAAAGAGAAAGAAAAGAAGCATAACCAATGTGATCCAAGCAATGGAAAATCAGTTTTATGGGCAAGGAGAAAGCAGCCCCAGCTGTTTAGCCCAGAGAAGAGAAAATGAGGTCTAACTGGATTTCAATTTTAAGTAGAGTAAAGGTTCTCATGAGAAAATCTTGATCTCATCCTCCCTTCATTATCAGAAGAAACTTTTCCATATTCATGGAAAACAGAACAATAAAAACTGGCTTAAGTTAAGGTCAAAAGGGCTTAAACTGGAGAGAAAGAAGAACCGAATTAACACCCCTTTTCCAGAGGTACTGCATTTTTGTTCTCTTTGGCAGCTCTGGAGGGGCCTTGTTTAGCCCTTTAGCTGATGGCTGTGCAAAAGGAAATGAATACATGGCTCTGGTCTTGATTACTGCAAAAAGAAGCAGAGGAATCACAAGTCAGGTAAGATTTTCTAACAAGCCACTGACTTTTTATTGACCTTTTTCCTGCAGGCACTTTTGTCATGTCAGGATTTGTAACCCTGTGATCAACTAATCTAGTATTTCCAAGTTTTCTGCTGGTGCAATGGAAAGAGAGAAGATAATAATGCCAGAGTGATCCAGGCATGGTGGTACATGGCTGAATCCCAGCACCCCAGAGGTTGAGGTAGAATTACTGAGTTTGAGGCTAGCAGAGCTACAGGGAGAGGCCCTGTCTCACACAACACAACACAACACAACAAACAAAACAATGTCAGAGTGAGAGAGTTGGGAAAAATGGTCCTAACAAATGTAGTTTCTATAGAAATACTACCAGACTGGGCATAAATATACTGGCCAGTATTATTATTAAAGCTAACATTCATTGAGCACCTACTACATGCCAGGTATACTGCTGGTTAGTAGGTTATCTCAGTTCTCTTAAGAACTCACAAGGAGAAACTGAGACTAAGTAAGGTTAAGTGACTAGCCTGATTCACACAGTTAGCCAGCGACAGAGGCAGGATTCAAATACAGACAGTTTGGTTCTACTCCATAGCCAACCTACTGTCTCTTTATTTGGGTTGAAAAGCTGAAACTTGAACCCTAGTCTCTCTGAATCCAGGTTCATATTCTGTTTTACTCCCTTAAACTTCCCCAAGTCTGAAAGAGAAAAGCAACACATGACACTGGCAAGAGACAAACCCTCAGAAGAGAACCCACATCCCATACTACGTTGGGGAAGGAAGCTGAGACCAAGGACTCACAGATAAGGAACAGCAGACCAAGCCTTGAATGCCAGCCTTCTGTCTCACTTGTAGGGTTCCTTCCTCTGTTATGGGTTCTGGTTGAATCTGATGCAACCAGATGTGTTGGATGGGCTGTCTCCCTAGAAGACACTCCACAGTGAACTGCCAATCACATATCAGAACTTGTGCCTGAGATACAAAGGAGCCTAAAGCTTTTGTGAACTCATCCCAAAAGCCTACAAGTTAAAAGTGGCAGTGAACTGACCAGTGGCACTGCAGGGGCTGCCAAGATGCTCACCTATTCACCCAAGGGAACAGATCCGGGCTCTGGAAGCTTCCATACTGGGTGAATGGTGCACAGTTTGAAGCCTCCTCACTGGTATCCCTATTCTGGGAGCTTCTCTGCTCCCATCAGTCTCCATCTTGTGGTCACAGAAAAGGGAGCTCTGGTCATGGGCCATTAGGTCTGCAGCACAGGGGAAAGATCATGTGCTTTTAGGCTCAAGCTTCCTGTGCCACTTGCTAGATATCTGACCTTAGAGAAGTCACTTTAATCTTTCTGAGGTCATCTTTAAATTGAGGATAAGTATCCCTATACTACATGGATTGGAAAGATTAAACAAATTATAGTGGATAAAACATGTTGTAAGCTACAAAGCAAGGAGACATTTGATAAATGTTAATGTTCTCCCCAGTTTTTTGGATTTTGTCCACGATTACTATTCCAGTGTATTTCCCCTCCTCACCAACTTCTCTTCCCTCCCCACTACACACACACACACACACACACACACACACATGTCTTCCTCTAGATCACTGTTTATGTTGCTCTCTTCCTCACAAATGTATTCTTGCCAAGGCCCAGCATAAATTCTTCCCATCAAGAATCTTCTGATCACATTGGGATTGATTTTTCCTTCTTCCAAACTCCCACTTTGTTTATATTCCTTAGTATATTTACCATAGTGAGTCTGATATCAGTTATTTATGTATTTATCTATCTTTCTAACTACACTGGAAGGAGAAAGCTTGGAGAAGACCATTTCTTATAGAAGGGCAAGAAATGTGCTGTCTTTGGTGTGAATTTCTCAGTACCATGGGCTTGTATGCAGCAACAGCTTAGTAAGTATTTATAGATTTGAATTTTTCCATCCTAGAGTAGGAATCATTATAGAAACATCTAGAACTAAGTTCCTCCCCTGCAAAAAACTATGTATTTAATAAAGAGGCAACTTTTGAAATATATTCCTATTCCTAAACTAGGATCCACAAGTACTAAGGTGTACTTGTGTTATTCCTTCCACCATTCTACCAACATAACCTGTACTCCTCTCTGGACATCTCTCCAGCATGCAGGGAGACACCGCTAGGAAGATGTCTGTCCATCATAGAAGAAGGGGGATCTGGGAGCAAGTTCTTTGAAGAACTGTTCCATTCCAGTGGGTAGAGGTGACTACAATTAAAACCATAGTAAAGGATTTACATAGTTTAGGATTTAGATCATTTAGAGATCTAAACGATTTCTATCTGCTTCTAAGTCTATAAAATTGTTTAAATTGTTGAAAACAGTATCCATCACTCAATAATTATTAGATATTATATTAACAATATAGACCCAGGCATACTGGTACATGTCCTAGCTACTCAGGAGGCTGAGGCAGAAGGATCTTTTGAACACAGAGAAATGGAGGCCAGCTGGGAAAACATAGGACTCTGTCTCAAAAATTTATAATAAATAATTTAAAAATTATTTTAAAAAGTAACAGGTTGAATTTGGGTATAGTGGTGTACACCTGTAATCCCAGCGCTTGGGAGACTGACACAGGAAGACTGCCATGAGTTCAAGGTCAGCCTGGGCTACATAGTGAACTGAAGGCTGGCCTAAACTACACAGTGACACCCTGTCTCAAACAAAACAAAAACCAAAACAAAACAGCTAGAAAAAGTCAGGAGACCGCACTTCCAAAACTCTCTCTCCCCTTGCCTGATTCTTGTGTAATCTTGATAAGTCATTTCTTTCTCTGGGTCCTTCCCCATCTATAAAATGAAAGGTATAGAAACAGATGGTTTCCAAGCTCCTTCTACTTTCAACAATGCATATTTTTTTAATGATCAGCAGAGAACTTGCTGTTCCATATGCTGAGGCAGTTGGCAAGGAAAAATGTGAATTTGTAGCTGCTGATCCCAGATGGGAAAGACAACTGTTTACCACGGCAGAACAACTGATTAGTCAGTCACCTGTGAGCTTTCCCCTTTGTGACCTGTACCAGAGACTGAGCAGATACCTGAACAGAGCACTAATAACAAAACAGCAAAGGCAGGACACTGACCTGAAAATAAGGCAGCAATGTGGAATCCTAGTCAAGCAGAATTTCTGTACTTGCTGGCCTCTGATGCCTGTAAATGGGGTACCACCAATACAAACTACTGTCCTTCTAGTCACAAAGAAAAGGAAAACTACAAGGTCCTCCTATGAACCAAATAACTCATAAAAACCAAGTACCAAAATATATAAAAAATGTAATTGGTTGATTTAATCCTAAAGATTGCAGAGACCTCTTGTGTCAGGCAGAGGACCAATGAAACAGACATTGTCTCTGGCCACCAGTGTATTCAAGGGTATATATAGGGTGCCATATCCCCGGGGCAGACTGTGATAAATGCTCTAGCATAGAGTCAGTCTCTGATGCAGAAGATGGGAAGGGGAGCAACTGATCTAGCAGGAGGATGAGAACCATCACCAAAAGGGAATATGAAACATGGGGCTTGAAAGATGGCAAAGAGAAGGGAATACAAGCTCAGACTGGAGCAGCAAATCAGGGACTATTTAAGGAACACAGACTAGTTTATTTTGACTAGGGTGCAGGGTGTAGGTTGGAAAAAAAAAGGGATCAAGGCAGAAAAATGATTTTGGGAAGAGAGATTATGGAGAGACTTCTTGAAAAACCAATGAAGTCGGGCTGGGGATTTAGCTCAGCGGTATAAGCTCCTGCCTTGCAAGCACATGGTCGTGAGTTTGATTCTTGGTACCGATTTTAAAAAAAACAACAAAACAAAACAATGAAGTCTGCAAAATTTCTGAGCAGAGATAGTATAACCCGATCAGAACAGTGTCTTAGATCACATGAACACTCATAAGAAGATACAAAAGGAAACATATTACAGAATTGCTGTAGGACCTCCTAGAAGGAGACCATGTACTTCCCACCTAGATGTGCACTGCAGTCTAATAGCTCTTATTTACAGGCTTCTCTCCTTTGTTTTAGCCTCATGAGAAGCGAGTTGCCATGCTCCAACTATCAAAATCTGCTAAGCATGTGGGTACAGAACTCCCAGACAGGTCAAGAGACTAGGATCATAAGAGAAAGAGCTGAGATGGAGCAGGAGGGTGGGAATACTGAAGTCTCCTGCTGGCTCAGTTCCATAAAAACCCAACTCTGGGTCTCCTTTTCACATGGCTTCACTTGGCAAAGCATAGTTAGCCAAAAGCACTGGGTGACGAATGAGGCTCTAGTAGGACCCTGGACACCAACTCTCCAACAGGTCAGCACCTGCTTGATCGGCAGTGGTCACTAAAGACTAGTCCCTTTCCTATCCTACAAGGTCAGTTCCACTTGTGAAGGCCAGTGAGGTTTCAAGGCCCAGATCAGATAAGCTCTTTCCCCAAAGCTTCTCTAAACTATCCTAGACCAAAATGACCTACTTTCTTAAAGTCACAGCAATCATGTACACACTACATGACAACTGAGCAGCTGAGTTAGATATAATCCTATTTCTCCTTCACAGTGATCCTATTATCCCATTTATATAGAGAGAAGAAATGAACTGAGAGGGGAGATGAGCTGTCCTAGGTAATACAACTGAGAGGTGGTAGAGCTGAGATCCCCAGAGTTGCCTCATTCCTGTCACCAGGTTGGCCTTCAGCCTTTCACTGCAATTTCTGCAAGTAGCCTGGAAGGTCTTTAAGGAGAGAACCTGCACCTGAAACTATTACCTCTCACCACTGGACAACCACCAGCACACAGCAGAACTTTTAAGTACTGTACTGTTCAATAAATGAAAACAGTTAACTTTAAACCAACACAGCACACACATTTTATAAATTCTCCACGTGAAAAACTTCCTGACGTTGGACTGTCTGTGCCTTGAGCCTTACCACAGCCTTGCCCTGACCTTCAGTTTGGACTGAGGCTCAAACCAGTTACGGGCTGACCTCCAACCTCAGACACAGACGAACTCTGTCTTGTCACAACACAAGTCCCAGCTGATCCTAGGCACAGGCTGAGCCCCTACTGGGACGCATGCTGCACCTTGGTCTTGGCACAGACAGGCCCCTGCCAACCAGCCACAGTGTACTGAGAACAGTACTAAAAGTGGGTCCCCTTCGGCTGTCCCTTAGCAGCACGACCGGGTCGTGACCCCCAGTCGCTCTTAAGGCCGCGAATGCTCCTTTCAGGTTCACGGACTCACTCCGCACCCCCAACCCGTCCTGCTCAAAGGGATGCGGAGCTGTCTTATTTTTACCTTGGCAGAGCACGGCGGGAACGGCGGCGCGCACCCGTACCTGCGAGTCTCTGTCGGGAACGCGGAAGAGGCGGAGCTAGACCTGAGGGGCGGGCCCGAGCAGAAAGGGGCGTGAGAGAGCGGAGTGGCGCCTGCGCACACAGGGGAGGCGGGGAGCAGACTGCGCAGGCGTACTAAAAGAGGGGAGGGAGCCTTTCGGCTCGGAGGCGGGGCCTGGCCTCACACTCCTTTCAGAGTGGTGGTAGGAGTTGGAAGGTAGGGAAGTGCCTGGAGGGCGTGTGCAGGGCAGAGCAGATGTGATAGGTATTTACTGAGCGCTTCTGCAAGCCAGGAAGAAATTTTAAAATGTCACTTGAATGCAAGGAAATGCTTCTACGTTTTTCTAAAACAGGGCTAATTCTGTAACATGTCTTTAAAGGTCTGGATGCCTACAATTTTCCATGAAAGTTTCAGTAAAATGTCTCCAGCTGTTCAAAATTTAAAACGAAAACAAAATTCTTTCAAAAATTTGGAGATAAACAACTGTAAATGGATAAATACATCAACCAGGTCCTTGCCCTACTCCCCAGGCTGTGGGTGCCACAAGAAGGAAGAACAGTCCTAGCTTGGATTTCATTCAGGTTCTTTGTGTGATGGACATGAAAATCCTTTCCCTACCTTATTCAGGCTTGTGGTGAGGGTCTGGTGAGCTATGCTACTTAAAAAGCTTCTTGAACTTTAATTCTCTGTTCCCCCTCTGGGCTGTACTCACCTGTATGATGGAAGGAGGTGAGGAGCCTTGAGGAACATTTGGGACTTTGCTGTATTTCCCAATCCAGATGAAGGAGTAGGAGATCTTCTCCCGAACTTCAGTGTTCAGTTCCTCCTGGAATCAGTCCAAGCTGAAGGCCCAGAATCTCTCACCTATCACCTTTCAGCTACTCAGGCAGGTTTCAAGCCCTCAGAGGACTTGTTTCCCTAACCATCTCTATAGCCAGCTGGTCATGACTCAATGATCTAATCCAGATTGCTGTGCTCCCCACATGGCAACCAAGTTCAGTTACCATCAGAGAAGGGCTGGAGGGTGGGGTTCAGAAGAAGGAAGGCCCCTCCGAAGCAGGTGAGACTCCAGCCTTGCTTGTGGCTCTTTCCACATCAGGTTTCATAGCTCCTTACGTAAGGTGGCAGCAGTGAATCTCAGGCTGTAGGGTTCATGGGAGCCAAAGGTGGTGGGATGTTCTTTACTAAACATGAGGATGATCTGCTCTAGGGAGAAGATGGCTTACTCCCTTGTTTGCTACTCCAAAGATTGTCATGGCTGATGAGCCACCAGGAAAAGAAAGTCTAGTTGGCTTCCCAGCCAAACTGTGACTAATTCCAATACGGTGCCTCTCCAAGGACCTTCTGGTAGGGTTTGCACTTTGGAGGGAGTAGCTATTTGATCACCAAGGACCCAGTTCTCTCTTTCTTAACTTCTCTGCAGTCCCCTCTGCATCTCTCAAAGTGATATCCATGTCAGCTTCCTGATGTATTTGTGGACATTGCTATGGAAGTTGTGATCCTTGGACCACATAGTTCTGAGGTAAATTTACTCTTGCCTTCAAGATGTGTTTCAAAATTACCTAGACGCCAGCACATGGACTTTCTAATAGTTTGTATTGCCCAGGGTTGGAGGAGGTAGTGAGATACAGTGGTGCCTTGGTTTAGGGATTTAATTTGTTTTACATTTTGGGGGAAGATGGTCGTGGTTGTGTTTGTCATCACATGCAGTGTTTGTGAACAGAAACAAAACTTAGCCAAATGCTTTTATTTGTGAACTGAGTTGTTTGCAAACAGAATTGTTTACGAACTCAGGTACTGCATTCTATATTTGTTATAGGAGATGTGTGACACCCTTTTAGAATGATGGACCTTGGGCCTTCTTTAGTTAGAAGGAGCAGCAGAATGAAGGGCAGAATGAATCTGGAGATCTCAGAGTAGTGAAAGGATGGAAAGATATTAGGGACTGAAAGGGGAGACAGGCAGCTGGCTAAAGACAAACTTGATTTGAGAAGCTTCTATATGCAAGTACTTATAACTATATCTGACCCATAGTGATCATTAGCCATTATTGTTATTATGAACAACTCAAAGGTTCCAAGTAGTGAATGAGAGATCAATCAGTCCACTTCTGATCATGAAATGGATGGGAAATTGAGGTCTACAGGTCAAAGGGATTTTGCATGGCACCTTGGGGGCTGGGCTGGGACTTGCACACAGGCCTTCAGCTCTCAGGAGACCCCTTGCACAAAAATATCTAGATATTTTACAGGGAGAGAGGAAACTTTAGGTGGGCTTTTGCTGACACTTAAGAACCAAACTCCTGTCGGGGAAGCTTGTGGATTGACTGTAGTGCAATGACAGCAAATCTGAGCCAGCAGTCTTAGATGTGGTCTAGAAAATAGGTTCAGGAGCTTTGTGTCCTACCTCTCATGCTTCAAGTTCTCTCCTGTAATTAGGGTTGGGATTATACTTTCACTCTGCCCCTTTACTCATTAGTTCCCCAAAACCAGCTTGATGAAGGGGATAGAGTGACTGACCATAGCTGGTGCCAGTTGAACTGAATTAGGATGCAAAGTTTCCTATCAGACTGAGTTCCTGGAAGACAAGGAGCAGCCCTTCCTTTCCCAAGGTTTCCTAGCCCAGCATGGGTTAGAATTCTCAGAACCCTGGGAGAATCTTAGTGTCCCCACCCTATGGATCTGAGCAAGGGCCAGACATGATCACACCAGCCAAACCTCCACATGGTCCAGGATCTCACAACAAAATCCCCCTAAGCTCCATTCTGCCCTAGATCCTTGTGGCACCCAGACCACAGCTTCTCACCAGTGACTGCTTTAGTTTACTTCTTTTATTTTACCAAAAATAACAACAATAAAGTCTTTCTTCTTTTTCACAAAAATAGATTCCCCCAACCTTTCCCCGCAATCAGCCCTTGCCACAGCCTAGAATCCATCGTGTAAGCCACAGCCAATGCTGGAGGAAGCTCCTACTCCCTTTACTTTGGAGCTGCTGGTAAAGTTGCCATGCCAGAATATGTCTCTTGGGAAATTCTTTGGAGCCGGCAGAGGCAGAAATCCCAGGCTCGGCTGGCAAGCCTTCAGTGGTTTCCCCAGAGGACAGGCAGTTTCTAGGCCATGAAAGGAACATGATTTTGGAGGGTTGGCTTGGCAGACAACCCCAGCCAATCCAAGAAAGTGTTATAGTTCTTGCCATCTGGCTAGAAATCTTTGCTTAAAGCAGAACAGTCGTGTCCTGGAGAAAACCTCTTTCCATATGCATCTCTGTGTAATAATCAATGAGCCCTGGGATGGGAGTCACAAACACTTGATTTTACTCCAGCTCCACAAGACTCATCCTCAGGATGGACAGTTTTTCTCCCTTTACCTGGCTTCAGTTTCCTCTGTTGTATATTGAGAAACTGAGACTGGATGATTCTCAGGGCCCTTCTGGTTCTCCATCCTAGCCTCTCAGTGTAGGTTCCAGGAGGGTAGAATCCTCTTCCTGCTTCAGTTCCCACACACATGGGTCTGGGCACAGGGCTGGGCATGGAAGTACTGAGTAATGGGCTGCTGATTGAACATCCCAGCCTCTCTGTGAATAGCTGTGTGGAGATCAGCCAGCTGACTGTCTCTGAGATGGTTGGGAAGAAGGCAAGTATTTTTAGGATAGGGGCTCTCCATAGCTACGTGATCCTCAGTGTCCTGGGATGGGAGACAAGATTCCACATACTTCCCAAGTCGAGTACCACTGGCGTTTTGGGCTGAAGGTTTATTTTGTGCTGGGCTTCAGAGCCTATGAGTCAGGCCTGTAGATTTGGGAGCTAAACAGGAGAACATGATTCCCAGTTTAAGAGACAGGAGATCTTCATGGACATAAAGGATCATCTTGAAGCTTAGAAGACTTATTATAGGGCTCCCCTAGAGACAGGGATGAGTGAAATGACAGATTGTTTAGCATCCTTGGCTGAAAAAATCAGAAATGTGGTTGGCCTGGGCTTTAAGGAACTCAGGTAAAGCTCCCCTTTCCAACTTCCACTTAGCACCCCAGGATTCATGCTGGTGGAAGATGGTTGTCTGAAAGGCTTACCTGTAGAACTACCTCTCCAACTGCATTTTATGTACTTACACATCTGGTCAGATACCCTGAGTGGGGATACTGGCCTGTCATTATTCCTATAGTGGTCATGGTCAAATAGTCCCAGTCTTTTTATACATCCAATGGTCCATCCATCCAATATCTGTGAAGGCCCATTTATGTGCCAGGGAGGGTCTGGCTTTCAGGCACACTCTAAGGTCAAAATCATGCTCACAGACACACTCACACTGGTGTCTGGGCTTACTCACACACAGGCACTCCTCTCTTGCACCTTTCTTGCCATTACCTCTGCCATACACACACTTCCCAAACAGGCCTGGGAACCAGCATGGAAGGGTCAAGTAATGGAAAAGAACCTGGTATCCCACCCCACTCCCAGACCTCTTGCCGGGGTTTTGATTCCTCCATTCCTTCTGTTTGCCACTTGAAGCCCTTTTCTTCTCCATTCATAGTCAGGGGGACACACAGACAGACTTCACAGCAAAAGAAGTCTGGAGGCACTGGGTATGCAAAGGAGTCCTGGAGCCTTCAGATTCTTCTATCACCAGAATCCCAAGAGTCTCCTCCACTAGCCATGCTGTGTTCAGATGGTCCAACAATGTCCAGGACTGGATTCAGTGACAGATGCGTTCTGTCATCTCCTTCTATAGAGACACAAGGTGTGGAAGAGTCAGCCTGACCTCAGTTTTACAGAAGCCCTTTCCCAAAGTACAGGGCCTAACTACTCTCCTGCCTGAGCCTGGTCCCTCCCACTCCTCCCCAATTCTAGGGTGCAGATCTGGGGTGTAAACTGACACTTGAGTGAATTTTCCACTGAAGTACACAATCCACTATTAAATGTTAATCCACTGGGATACTGGAGTTTTTTACAGCAGGTAGCCTTTGGGTCTGCAAACTCCCAGAAGCTACCCTTGGCAAGGAAGGGTTTGGTCTCACCAGTGGCTCCAGCTCCCGCTGGTCCACCAGGCTGAACTCTTGGATGAAGTAGTAGAAGTGCTTGTAGCAGGTGTTGACATGAGCCTCTGCCCCCATGCTGAGGATGCTGTCAAAGTGGTGGATGTAGACGTGGACGAAGACTCTGAAGAGCCTGGTTAGTATCTTGGTGCAAACTTGCTGGAAGTTCTTGGGGAAGGGAACTCCTAGGGGCCAGAGAGGGACAGACAGTGCAATCAACATCCTATAATGAAACTCAGTCCACCACTGCCTCCTCTATACAGGCAGCCTTCACACAGGGTAGTGCTGACCCATCTCTAAGCACATTTTCGTGTGGGGGAGAGGGAGAGAGGAGGGACAGAGAAAGAGAGGGAAAGGAAAAGGGAGAGAGACAGGCTGTGGGCCAGGGAGAGGGAGAGCGAGAGGGGGAGAAGAGTTTCTCTTTCTTTCATACTTTGCTTTTTAATGAATCATATATTTGACTGGTCTTTCCCCTGTCAAAATACAAATCATCTTCCACCTTTTCTACCCTTGGGCTTAGATCACCTTCTTAGACTATGATGGATTTTATGGCTCAAGCTCTCCCCAGAAATAGTGTACTGCAAGGATCACATCCATTCATACAATTCCAAAAGAAACCCACCAACATCTCGGTTTATTTTTAAGAACCTCGGACTGCAGGATTAAGTCCTAACTTCCCAGCATGGCATTAAAAGAGGCTTTTCATGACCTGATCCTGACCTCCCTCTCTAGCCCCACTGGGCGTCCCTTCTCTTTTCAACACTCATGCAGTGGGCCCCAAATGCCAAATGCTGATAATTATTAATTCTTGAGAATTTACTCAGACATTCCCTCATTCCTTCAAATAGTTAACAACACAAAGAAACTTCCAACTGTGAGTTCAGCCTTTGTTCCTTTGGCCTCTAAGTCTAATGATTCTGCTATGGGGCTGATAGTCATTCTAGGTGTGACAAAAGAGGGTGTGTGCAAAAGGGAAACTATTTGCCCAATGCCACATAATTATTAATCAGCTGAGACTGGAGTCAGGATTTGAATGGTCTTTTCACTACATTACTTTTCACTATACAACTGATCTAGCCTCTTTTGGACTCAGGCTCACTGTTAGGTAAGACAGTGCAGGATATGGCAGCTACGACCTGGGGAGAAGCCATGTCCACAGAATTGTGACTTGGTACCCAGCTTCCCTCAGCACACTGACATCTTCCCTCTGGGCTTGACCAGCTGACCCACTTTTCTGAGTCCCAGAGGTACAGCAAGGAAAAGCAGGAGGCAGGTGGGAGCCAGGGCCAGAGGTACAGGTTGGACTGTCCTGAATACATTATCAGTACTTGTTTTTTTGTTTGTTTTGGGGGCTTCTTTGGTATCAGGAACTGAACTCATGACCTCATCTTGACAGGCAGGCACTGTGCCACTGAGCTATATCCGCAGCCCCTGAACACATTATCATGCCTGCTCAGCTCGAGTGAGGAAGCAGGGCTGGGATGACATCACCTCTCCTCTCCTCCCTCACCCACTCAGGCTGCACAGTTGAGATTAAAAAAAAAAAAAGGCCCGTGACCTGCACCTGACAAGGAAAAATTGCCCTCAGTCTGAGTTAGATACCTTTGTCCCACTCAGTCTTCACACCCTTCCTTTTCCTGGGGCCAGGAATGGGAGAGAACTACCAGGAGGCTGGAAGTCAGGTCAGCATGAGCTGGTGTGGCTCGGAGTGGGATACTCATGCATTGGGTCAGAAGAGCCTCAAAGGCAAGTAAAACACTTAACCTGTCTCAGCTGCAGTTTCCTTTCCTACAATATGGCAAGGAAAATCTCCTGCTCTCTAAAGCTGCTCTATTAAACTAAATGCTGCATCTGTCCTTTGGTAGCTCCCACTCTTCCTGGCCAGGCAGACCCTCCAGCTAGGTGCACTCACCAACACGCGTGGGAAAGACGTCCTCATCATTAATGAGGCCCTCGATCCAGTCCATGAGCAATGCCATGTAGCGCGGTGCGGAGAGCTTAGCAGGCCTCCGGTACTGGTGCTCGTCCTGCCAGCGGTACTCATAGCGCGGTCCGCCGGCCATGACCGGGCAGCTGGTCTCGCTGCAGCGCTCCGCCATGGTGCCATAGATGAGGTTGATGCGGTTGAAGAAGTCCACCACGTGGACTGCGATCCAGTCATCGATGCTCTCACCAGGTGGTAGCCTCACCACACTGCGCAAGTCTAGGCCTGACTTGAGCGATGCCTGTGCTTTCTTGTACAGTTCAAAGCGCTGTGTGCCTGGCTCAAAGCGCTTTCGAGGCCTGAATGTCTTGTCCTTGGCAAACACCTGCTTCAGGCACAGTGCCATGTTCAGAACTGGTGGAGCTGGGTGTCCGGGGGCAGAGACCTCAGGATCCCCTGTCAGGGACAAAAGCAGGGGGTGTAGGTTGGTCAGGACCTCATCATATGGGTTTTGAGTTTCCAATACATCGCTTCTCTCTCACCTCTCTGCTTTAGATCAACCTCTGCCCTTTCAACCCGAATTTGAATTCCTCCTCCCTTAGGTCCAGTGTCCTAAGCACTTTCCAAGCTACATTAGCTCCTCCTACTGTGCCTTCAAAGAACTCCTTTCTCCTTTCAACGCGTCTCACCACTAGGGGGCTGGCCCAGGGCTCAAACAGCTGCTCCTCAGTCTTGCAAATTGTTACAAAGGTGGGAGAGGCTCCCGCAGGCCCACCTGGAGAAAGAGGTGTAGACAAGATAACTTTAGGAAGCCCTGTAAGCCAGCTGTGCAGTATGGTAAAGCTGGTTGCATTGTGCTTGTAGGGAGGAGGAAGGTCTTGGCTTTTGACTTCCTCTGGGATATCCCGTATCCATCCGGCCACCTGGGATTCCCAGGGAGAAGGAGGGACTTCTCTACCAAACATGTCCTTTCCTTTTTTTTTTTACTCTGAGAGGAAAGGGCTCTCACATGGCCAGCTGGATGGCCTCTGAGTGTTGCTGCAGGCACAGGAGGAGGGGGAGGGAGGCAGGCCAAGAGCACAGCTTCCTCTGACAACAGCTGAATGGTCTTCCTCCCAAGCCTTCATCTTGCAGCTCCAAATGTGAGTAAGTCACTGGCTGTCCCTCCGCACCGGACACTGGAAAGACATTCCTACCTTGCCTACTCTGCACCTGACATATAGGTGGGGGAGGGACAAGGAAGGGAGCCAAGCCTATCTACAGCTTTGTTTATATGGTCTCCTACAAGTGAAAGATCACAGACTCAGAATAGATTTTGGGAAGCAACAATCAGAGCCCCAGACATAGAAGCAAGAGTTCTGGGTTCTAGTACAGCTTCATCACTGGATGCTGGGTAACATTTATAGTGCCAGTGCACAAGCAAATACTGGGTCACTCTGATACAGCCAGCTTTTTGAATGTCTCAGAGCAGTCATCCATCTCTCCTGTGAATATCTAACACAGCAGGCAGGGCAGACCCAGGTATCTGCTGAGAATGGAGTGTAGCCACAAGCTACTCCCTGACCCTGTCCCAAGACTGAGTGCCAAGGCTGAGTGTAAGCTAAGCACTGAGCTGGTGTTCCAGGCTACACTCTAACTTGTGCTTTGACCCTGGTGAATCTGAGTTTTACTCTCGCCCCACACAGAGCCTTGACTTCAGACTGACATTGATACACTGAGCTCAGATCTCCTTTTCTGGAAGCAACTCACATCTGCTTAACTGATGGGCAGGACTGGGAAGGGGAGGGTAGGACAAGTGTCAACTAAGTATAATGAAAGGCATAGCACACATGGAGGGGATGCTGTTTCTGGCAATAAATCAAATTATAACAAATTTTGGCACAAGGGTCCTTCCTTATAATCACAACAGGCAGGCCAGGGCCAGAACAGTCAGGAAAAATGAAAGCTGTTTACAAAGCAGCAACAGGTCTCTTAGCAGGCCCTTGTCCTCTTGAAAAGAAAACTCAAAGATGCAGAAGGTTCTCTTTCATCCCTACTCCCTACTTCCTCTCAAAGAAAGGGTGGGACCTGAGTGCCCTGAATGAAAAGGAGATTTTCTATCCTTCACTTGCTGTCTCCATTTGATGCTCTGTTTTTACAGGTACTTTCCAAATCATTCACGCTGCAATTAGGTGGGGGTTCCCAGGTCCTTCACCATTACACAGCCCCCTTTGCTAACAATCCAGACTCTCATTCTGGCATTCAACACAACCCCCTACCTCTCCTGTGCTACTTCCTTACACCAGCTACGCTAGGCCTCTTCCTGACCCCTGAACACAGCCCCTCACTGCTGCCTGTGTATTTTCTCTCACTGGGCCTGACAACACTCCAACAGGTTCAATCTTCCCTCCTCCTGCAGCCTCCTCCAATGGGCTCTGATCACCTCCTTGTGTAAGGCTGGTGTTTGGATACTGCTGTTTCTACCCTATGACCACTTAGGTCAGAGGCTGGCACAGGCTTTAAAGGAAGCTTATACTCAAGAGTCTTACAACTGAAATAGCCCTGAGAAAAATCACAGCGCAGCCCACTTGTTCAAATGGGGAAATTGAAGCTCAGACAGGACAGGAAGCTGCAATCACATAGCAAGTTACAGGCAGAACTAGGAGCTGGGATAAGGAAGGGCTCAGCCCACGACAAGAGCTAAAGATCATTTCCCTGCACTAGCTGGTCACTGACCTGGTGCAGATAAGAGAGCAGAGTAGAGGGAGGGGGTCAGCAACTTCTTTCCAATCAGACCTACCTGCTTCCTGTCCCTAATACACTGACACCTCCTGGCACCCCTTACCCCCAGCAACTTGGGTATCTGCATTAGGGAGCTAGAGTCCCATCTTCATGCTGAGTCTTTTCCTAGGAAAATGTAAGCTTGGAAGTGGGTACAGGACAGGTGCCTTTCTATCCTTGTCTCATGGCTCTTCACTCCCACTTTTCTGCCCTGGTGAGCCTGTCTCTCACTGAACCTCCACCACTCTCCCCGATCCACTGTTTAGCCCCCATATTCTAGGGCTGACTGAATGGCCGGAGATTTGCTCATCCACTGCCTGCCTGTGCACCTGGGCTTCCCAAATGAAGACCATGCATTTGCTGACATTAAGCTCCCTGCCAGGGATACTCTTGCGGGCTCCTGGGCTTCACATAGGAGCTCAGCATGAAGATGGCCCCAGCTCGAGTTCAGAATCTGGCCTGGGACGTAGGACAGACCTATGAAAGCCAAGGCGAGGACTCCACGCTGTCCCTGCCGCTCACACCCACCCGAGGCTGCCCTTTAATCCCCACCCCCCACCCTCCGCTCTGCCACCAGCTGTCAGGGCCAAGCAGGGTGGAGGACCTGGAGGAGCCGGCTTGACGTTTCCGCTCCCAAAGACACGCCCCCCTCCGCACTGCCACCTCGTCCCGGCTTTCGCCGAGGTGAGCCTAGGACCTTGGGCCTCGGGGTCGCCAGCCTTCTCCCGCCCGGGTCGCCTTCCGGCGGTGCCACCCCGGGACCGCGGGAGAAATGAAAGTGGAAGCAGGGCCTGGCGGCGGGGGGCGCTCACTCGCGACGTGGCCTGGTGCGAAGCTCCAGTCTTCCGGCGGCCGGCCGCGCACGGTCAAGTCCTAGCGCGCTGCGGCGCCCTCCTCCCGGCCTCCTGCCCCGCGCCGGTGCGGCCCGCCAGCCCCGCCGGGCCGCGGCAGTCCTCCTGCCCGCCAGGGACAGCAGCTCCGCCCCGGGCCTCGCCACGCCGAGGCCGAGGAGCCAGGAGGGCGGGGAAAGGGACTCCCCCCACCCCGCTGCAAAGACACCACACCCCTCCTTTCCGGAAAGTCCATATCGGGCACCCCACTTCCCGTAGGGAAGGGGACTGACGGAGCAGCCAGCCCTTTTGCTGTCTCCTTGCACCTCAACTAAAGAGGCAGCCCCAGATTCTGTCTGGAGCAGAAACCAAAGGCCAGGGGTGGCCTTGTCCTCCTGGAATCACCTGCATCTCCTTCCTCTCAGAACTCAGTATGAAGTGGAGGCTCCCTATCACGCCCTCAGCTTCTCTCAGGGCACTTAGCAAACATTTAAAACCCCTTTGAATAAATGAGTGACGGAAGGAATGCGTGCTTGACAGTCAGAATCAGAGTCCCTCACCCTGAGAGGACTGCCCCATCCCCTACTACGGCTCAGTTTCTAGTGCTCAAATCCTACACTTCACAGGTCCATGGTGTGGAGGACCTTACTCTGGCTAGATCCATTCTCACTTGTCACCCAGAGTCATCCCACATCCACCTTTAGACCTTTATCTCAGCTGTTCACATCTTGGAAAGCTTTTCTTTGAACCAAATCCAAATCCTTCCAGACTTGATCAGCTCTGCCAACTTTTCTACCTGGAGTACTTCCCTGGGGACAGATAGCTCACACTAACCCTAACCCTAACTCAGTACAAGCTATGGCCTAGATCCAGAAACAAGTTGCCTGACTCTGTCTGGGCTGGGAGGGAAGACTGGAGGACCAAGGACCTAGTGGACCAAGGCAGACAGCTACTCTGCAGAAGTCCCTTAGAGAGGGGCTAGGAACTGAACACGTGTGGGTAGGAGAGTGCTGGAAGCTGCAGGTGGGCACTTACCATGGCACAGATGCCCTGATGGGATCCCCTCAAGTCTGGATCTGTTTGTTTGATGACATGAGAACACTTAGATCCCTAAGAATTCTAACTTGCCGAGCTTCTTTTGCCCAGAACTTAATTTTGCTTCTGCCTAAAGTTGTCTATATTTTATAGCTGTCTTAATCTACTTTGAATCCACTGTAAACAAACATCTGCATATGAAAGGATGTCAAATGTGCTCCTTCATTTAATTTAGTATTCTGAGTAATATTGGGATTAGATGATGAAGTTTATCATGTGTTGATAGGTCAGCATAGCACAAACACACAAACACACACATGTGCACAGGGTCAAAACTCATCTAGAAGTGAGAACATGGTTATGCACTAATGGCGGAGCGATTTGTAATAATGGGGCTATCTGCAGGAAATTCATGAAATACTGCAGGTGTGTATTTTGATGAGGATTTAATGAAGGCACTTTGTATAGGGATTAAAAAAAGGTGTAGGGAAACCATGAGGATAGTGTAACATCAAAAGGCAAGCAAGGGCAGTGGGCAGCTGTCAGTCTAGGTTGAAGGTACACAGTGAGTGAGGGTGGGAGTGAGAGATGCAGAGGGAACTACTGATGGTGCTGTGGCCTAGGAAGAGGGGTGTACCATCCCACAGCAGTTGTATGGAGGACTACTTTTCCTTCCCTTCCTCTGGCCACGGGTCCTCATTAGCTGAATCCAACCAGAAGGCAAGGATAGGGAAGTCTGTTGTCGCAGGTCACAGAGGTCAGCCTCTCAGACACAGGGTGGTGGGGAGGGTGGAGAGATCTGGAGAAGCAAATGAGTCAGGGCCAACTACACAGGGGAAATGACTTAGAAACTGTGTGTGCTTTCCTTATCATTCACTTCTAAATATTTCACAAATTTCATTGTAATTTCCTCTCTGACTCTGGATGATTTAGAAGTATGTTTTCAGTTTCTCAGTGTATGAGAGGTTTATGTTTTTCTTGTTGACTTTTACTTATATTGCATTGTGGTTAGAGCTCATGGTCTGGGAGAGCCTTTGGAATTTAACATGACTTCCTCAGTGGCTTTGTACGTGATCATTTTCTGTGCCTTGGAGCTGGGTTTTATAGTATGGGTAGGAATTTGTATGGTGGAGTGAAAAGCACAGAAGAGTGTTGTGGAAAATATGGGTGATCCATTTAGAAGGAATTTCAGAAGTTCCTGGCTCATCTGCACATCCCCATTGTCTTTGGGGTGGGAGGCAGGCATAAGGGTAGGGGGATCCAAAAAAGCCCAGATCCTTCAAATACTTTGCTGCTGCTCTCAGTCTGGTCTGAGCAAGACAGTTTGTGTGTTTTTTAAGAGACTGCTGGGGCTGAGAAGACCCAGACCTTGGAGAAAAAAATGCTCACTTTACCATGTATTTACTGTGACCTTTGGTTAGTCCTGTCTTCTCTGATGGCACACTATGACCCTACAGTACTGCACGCCTACATAGGACAGACTGTTCCCTGGGTGTGATACGTGGGTCAGAAGGCTCAAACAAGGCTCGTGTCTGTAGGTGGTTGGGAATCAGTGAGGACCTAGGAGAGTATGTACCCCGCTTCACCATATAGCTCAGGCACTTGCCTGCCCTATTGGAGTTTCAAGTGGTAACACTATGGCATCCAAGGCTGTAAACCTGAACTCCTGCTCTGGATCTGTTACTCCTCTGATGTGTCTCTGGGAAAACCTCTGCCCCTTTCTGGATCTCAGTTTCTGCACTGTACCGCACAAAAGCATCTTCTAGTCATACCAAGTACCTTATCAGAACCAGCTTTCAGTTCTTCTCCTCTGGGCCTGTATCAAGTGACCCTATGTATACAAAGTGGCCTCTCCCTGGGGACTCTCCCTCCCATGCCAAGAAAGGTTCCCCATACCTTCACTCCTCCCAGAATCCCCAGTTCATCTCATTGCATATCTACCATAGCTTTTAGGGCCTGATCTCTCCTTACTTTCATCCAAAAAGAGCTTATGCTTCAGCTTTTGCCATTTTTTGCCTAAAAGGCAGGATCTACCATCTACAATCTTCCATCCCAGCCCACTGAGGAGAAGGCATGGCAGTAAGAGGAACCAAGATGAGACTCCTTGTAGTATGAAGAAGACAAGGCTCAAGAGAATAGGGTAAGCCAAAGTGGATAAGGATGTGTGTAAAACTTTGCTGTGACTTTGGGCAAGTTACGTATCCTTTTTGAGCCTATTTCCCCTTCTCATTAGAAACAACATCTGCCTCCACAGAAGGGCCATGAGGATTGAATGTCATAGTCCTTGTAAACAGCAGAAGGTGGTGACCAGTCTGTTTCAGAGGTGCTGCTTTCAATCACCCAAACAGTATTGGTGTAGCATAGGGGTTGAGTTTATTGTAAGGTTCTGAATGGCACTAGCTGAGACCCAGGACAACAGGATCTCACAGCCTCAGTGGTGTTGGTCTTTCTTAGGAGAAAGTTGTGCAAGCAGAAGCGGTACAGCCCCCTGAGAAGTGGTGTTTAGTAGGCTCAGTTCCTCTGAAGCATAAAAGGTCCCTGTGCCTTTGGGAACCTCAGACTCTTGTATTCTCTGCATCCTCCTGCTTCTCGGCTTTCCCTGTGACATGGAGGCATTGCCCACATTTCTCCAAGGTTAGTCTCTTCCATCTTGGGAAGGAGACTCCTGGAGGTTCTGACAGAAGCCTGGTGTGTACAAATAAGTACCTTAAGGCCATTTCAGAGCCTCAGAAAGGACCTTCAGCATGCCTCTGGTTGACATTGTTTCTTCCATCCATGGGTTTTTCCGCTGGCACAGGCGCACTCCAAGAGTGGAGGTGATACTTGGGGAGTGGATTTTACTACTTTCCTGGGCTTAGCCTTCTATGGGACTCATCATGAAGCCTGCACAGAAAGTTCTGCCTAAAGCTACCCCTTCCTATGCTGCTGTGGTCCCTCAATTTCAACCTGTGGGACGGAGTGCCTGGAGCACCTGCTCCAGTCCCTATGGTATTTTCTTCCTTCCTCTCTCCAAGTGTGCTCAGTAACACATACCTTGAAGTCACCAGCAGAGATGGTGGGAAGTTCTAAGCATCTGGTGTACAATCTCTAGTAATAACTGTAGGAGATTAGTATGGTTTTAATATCTTAGACAGTGTGGTGCCCTAAGCATTGCACATCTGTTTCTTTCTTTCATCCATTCATTTGACAAATATTTACTGAGGGTTTATCAGGTGACAGGTACTGTGTTTTAGTCGGGAGCATCCTTGTCCTTGACAAAAGCCTCAGTCTTATGAGGACCGTCCACTAGTTTAGGGTCTAGTGCAGAAGACTGAGGGGCAAAATGGATATTGATGAGCAACAAGTCAAGGACAGGGTGGGTCTTGGAAGGAAGGGCTTTGGATATTACTTAGTCTAATATCCTGGAAGTACATGGGGAAAAGTTAGGCACAGGGAGAGTGGGAGATTGGCCTAATGCTAAATCATTATAAAAATCTTCAGTGAACTTTCTATACCTTGCTTGAGACGCACATGGGAATTCTCATTTCTTCCTCTCAGCAAACTTGGAGTGGAGGGGAAGGATGGAGATTTATTTTTCTAGAGCTTTAAAGTTATCTTCTCTTCAGAGTGAGAGATGGAGAAGCAGGAAACAGGGACAGCTTCACCAAGTGGGAAGTAGGGACTGGACTTGTCAGGATGAGGTTTAACTCTGCCCTGCAGTTTTTTCTGGGTCCCATTCTGGCTTCATTTCTGGGAGATGGGAAAGTTGTGTCTGCTGTAGCTGGCCAACAAATATTCAGGCAGTGGGTGGGGTTCACTTCTTAGTGAAGAATCACACTGTGTCCCAAAGAATCTGGATTCCACACAAGTCCTCATGACTGTGGGGAGTAACACTTGACTCCTTGCAGTTGTTATCCAGTTTGTCCTCCAGCAGAATTGGAAGCTTTTCAAAAAGCAGCTGGGGATGCTCCATTTTGCCCAAGGCTGAATGGTCTTAAAGGTGTGCTCATTTTTTCTGAGTCTACTTAAATGACCCCAGGTACCTGGAATCTGCCCTCCTCAGGCAAAGTCCTGCATACAGAGTTCCCTGTGCTTTGCAGGTGTGTGCCTTGGTTAAGCCTATGGATGTTTTTGTTTTCCCCTTGTATTGTGAGCCCTTAAAAGTGAAATTTTAAAAATTTTGTCTCCTCCTATGCAACCCTGTAGCAACAACTATAAGGACCTTTTTGAATTATAAAGTGCTTTCTCTACTCTAGTCATTTTTGAGACTTTCTGCTACCTGGGGAGGTGATATTGACTCTAAAATGTGAAGTGACTGGCCAACAAGTAGAGTCTGAAATGGCAGAGCTGGGACTCAAACCCAGGCTTGCTAACTACAGCCGGAGGGTCTTCCTTTTTGCCCCGTACCACCTGAGTGCTTAGCAAATATACTGTTCAAGAGCTATCTCATGACACTCCAGTAAGTTAGCAAAAGAACAAATCAGTTGGAAAGAGGGCTAGATATTTTTCCAAATTGTTCTGCAGGGAAAGTAGATAATAATGTAGGCATCTGTGCTTGTATCCATGTCAAAATAATTAATGTTATTTAGATAACTGGACAATCCTCAGTAACTGGCACTATCCTAGGAAAGCTTGAAATGCCTGGATTTCTCAGCCCCTCTTTATGAAAACCTTACAAACTGCTGGGCAAGACATGTTCCACACACACTATAGATGGCACCTGAGGGAGAAAGCCAGTGAGTGTGGGGCAAGGGTAAACCGTGAGATACAGGTAGGAATGAGGCCAAGAATAGAATGAACAGCAGGCTGTCTGAGTGTCACCTGTTTATTCTAGACTGTAGAGTTGCTTTCTGTGTGGAAAGAAGGTCCAAGGTGGACCACCACTGAGAGATCTAGTTTTGCTGACCTTGGGTGCAATTCCCTCTCCACAGGGGCACCCAGAGGACACAATACAGGTGGCTGGCTCTGAGACAAATTGAGGACAAGAAAGTTCCAGCCAATCAATCCCAGTTTCAATGAGGTGTGAGTTTCCCAATGAGCTCGGTAGCTGAGTCCCCATTAATCGCCCCTCCTCCCTCCCACTGCTCTCCATATATCATCCCCCTTTGCTTGCCCACCACAGGGGAGAACAAACACACAGGCTGGATGGAGACCTATAGCCTGCACAGGCAATTCACAATTCTCTGTGCAGCTGCAGGGCCCAAACCCAGATAATCCTGTGCCACAGATAATCCAGCATTTGGCTTGAGGGTCACGAGCCTAGAAAGTTCTCAGCTTTTAAAATCAAACAAACAAACAAAAATCTGGATGCTAAGAGTCTGGAAAGGTCTCTGCTTTCCTCTTGTGCTCCACTGAGATCTCTACCCAAGACACCATATCAGATCTCTACCCAGGAACAGCGAGCTTGTTTACTATAGAAACTTTCCCAAAATCTTTTTCTTTTTCCTCCCTATTCTCAACCTCATCGTTGTCCTCCTCGTCTTCCTCCTTTTCTTCTCCTCCTCTTCCTCCTCCTTCTTTTTCTTCTTCTTTTCTTCAGACATTGGCCACTTGAGTTGCTTGGAATGAAAGTGCAAGGAAAATCTAGAACAAAGAGATATAAGAAATGCTGCCTGCATGACTCTGAGAAAGTCACTTCACCTGATTTAGTCTTTTTCCTTAGCTGTGAAATAAAAATATAATCACCAATTTGTTGCAGGAATTCTCCAAAAGGCTGAGGTTCAAAATTATCTACATAGTAGAACTACCTACAGGCATGGTAGCACATGCCTGTTGTTATCCCAGTACTTGGGAGGAAGAAGCAGGAGGATCGCCATGAGTTCAAGGCCAGCCTGAACTGTGAGATCCTGTCTCAAAAAGCCAAAACCAGAACCAACATCAAAGCCAAAAACAACCAAAAAAAGGAATTACTCAAAGAATGAAGAAGGTGTCTCTCTCTCTCTCTCTCTTTCTCTCTCTCTTTGTGTGTGTGTGTGTGTGTGTGTGTGTGTGTGTGTGTAAAACTTGTCTTCCCCTGGCCAAAAGACTGTTTAATCTTAGTGAAGGGGCCCAAGAATCATCAGTTTTTATAAGCACTTGAGGTGTTTGTAATGCTCATCCAAGTGGAAAAATGACAAGATTAGATGAATCTCTTTAAGATGTAAGTTATGTTACATGAGTTGACAGGGAATTAAGTAGAGATTTGTTACCAGAAATAATTTTGTTCCAGATAAATCGTTCACAAATAATGACACAGACTTGTGTCTTGGCCTCCAACTCTAGGTGTTACCGGGCTCCTGATCCAAACTTCAGCTCACAGGCTCCATTGTTGTCTCAATCTCCCACCCCTATGTTACTCCATGTTACCTTGCCCAGGTGTTGGCACTACCCAGTGATTAATGAGTGATAGTTAATGACTGATAACTGGTCCTGTATTAACCTGGCCTCAAGATTCAAAATTTCCAATGTCTGCTTCTTAGTTTGGTGCAATGGTCCTTCCTCAAGCCTCTAGATATTTTTGGAAGAGGATTTCTGAAAATGGCAACATGGTGCAGGAAAAATAACATATCAGAAATGTGGTTCAGAAGCAGGTCTATTTTCTAGAAGCAGAGAATTTATATTCCAGAAGCAGATCTCGCCTTCTCCATAGAGATGTATACCTTGAAAAGCTGAAGTTTTTAATCTAATAGCTACTATTTTATACTGTTATTATGCATGAAGCATAGTGCTAGGCACTCAAGGTGTAGTAAATCATCTTATCCTTTATTTGCTTTGGAGGTAGGATTATTTTATTTACAGGTGAGAACACAAAGGCTCAAAGTGATTGAGTAACTTGTCCAAGGTCAGAGAGCTAATAAGAGGCTGGAACTGCTTCTAAGAACTGGAATTTTAATTTAGATCTGATTCAACATCTAAAATACTTTCTCCCCAGTGCTCTTATCTGTAAGATAAGAATAATATTATCCTTATGGTATTGTTACAAAGATCAAATGAAAGAAATTTAGTGGAAGTAAACATATCAAAGAGCATGCTGGGAGTCTTGTAGCAAGTGACATACAGCAAAAAGCCTTTTTCCTTTCTCCCTCTGCAAAATCAGTGTCAAAATGTAAAATGTGTCTGCTGCTGCTGGGCGTGGTAGTACATTCATGTAATCCCAGCATGTTGGAAGGTGAGGCAGGAGGACTGCTAAGAGTTTGAGGCCTGTTTTGGCCAGAGAGAGTTCAAAGTCAGCCTGAACTGCATAGCAAGATCTTGTTTCAACAAAACAAAACAAAAAAATAACAAACAAAAAAATGTCTGTGCTACTTTCAGTGTGACCAGAGACAAGGTCAAATGGGGGCAGGATACATATTTGTAAAAATGAAACAGCAATGTGGGGATACATGCTACATCATAAATGTGGGAATAACAACAACAATGATCTGGGATCCCAGTGGATCATTAGTCAAACATGGTCCAGTAGTAATGTTTCATAATATGGCAAAGATTTTATTGGATAAGTGAAGAGCTTGAGAGGACACCACTTTCTCACAGCCATTACCATGCAGATATAGGAAAAGACCAAGAAAAAGTGAGTACCATATTTGTTGGCAGGCACACAAGTGGGTGTCATATCTTTTGGCAGAGAAAAGAGGGTACATGTGCAGAAGTCCAAGAGTCCAAAGTTCCAGGCACAAAAAGTCATGTTTGACAGTAGATCATGAGACAGCTGAAGGTGGAATGGGGATGAGGGTGGGAAAGGGCAATAGAGTGAGATGACCTCAGTGAGTAGCAAAGTGACGAAATGATTTCCAGGTGGGTCATGACAACTCCTAACAGGCTACCAATCTGAATCCATTCTGGTCACTCTACAAAGCCATCTTGGACTCTGGTTCCCAATGTGAGGGGAAACTGGTGAGCTAGGATATGTCCAAGATCAGAGTAAGGGGCTGGGTTTTGAGTCACAGAAGGAAGCAGAAGGCTGTTTTACCTGCTGAAGCCTCCAAGGCATCTTGAGAGTTATCTTCACACATCACAAATAAGCAGAAGACATTGTTAGGTAGAAAAGTCAAGGCTTCTAGAAGGCTACAGTTATGGAAGGCAGGATTCCAGTGAGGATAGTGAGAGGAGCATAGATACGAGTGGAGAGTAACTTTCGTTCACTAACAGCTGTCTCAACATGGTGGAAATCAGGGTAGAGCTCTTCTAGTCCCTGGAAAATTTTCCCAGTTGCTCAATGGTTTGGGTATGCTGTAAAGAGGGCTAGTAGGATGGTTCAAGGTTAAGTGACTAGTGCTTTTTTGGTCTTTATTAGAAATTTTTCTTCAAACGATAGTTTATGGGAAGCCCGGTAAATAAAACACTAGTTCTCTGGTTGGATTGAGAGTAAGGACTAGACTCTCAGGGTCTTTACCTCTAAGGAACTTCTGAAATTTTCTGAAGCACAGTTTGAAAGTTCATGATTGAAGAGTTTCTTGTTTTCTGAACCAGTTTTTCTTCTACTGGTTCCTGAGGTTTGAAGAATTCAGAAATAGCCCCATTTGAATGGATGTGAGAAATGAGCTTGCTCATTGGATACTACAAATCATAGCATTAAGCCTGGAGCATGGACAGTTGCTTCTATTCTAGGCTTGACCCTGATGAAGGCAGCAACCTTCAAGTCATCTTTTCCCCTTCCATGCTCCAAGTTTTTCATTTAGCAGAACAGCAATAAAAATGCTGTCACCAAGCTGCCATATTAAGAGAACTGATAAGACCAAAGTGCTCCCTGAGAATACAGCACAGAGTGAACACATGTGCACACACACAAATGCCCCCCACCCCCATATCCCACCAAAAATAGTCTGGAGGAATAAGAAACCGAATGTACACATTCTTTCTTTACCAGGAGGAAAACTGGCAGACATGTTCCACATGACAGGTTCTATCGGTCTCCCAGGACTTCCTAAGACGTGAGTTCACTGTTGGAGCAGGGCTTCGAGGTGATTTGGAGGTTTCCATCTTTTTGGAGCCAAGAAGAGGAGAAGTATAAATATAAGGAGGAGTATAAGTCCACTGGCAGCATGTTACCAACTCGCTCAGGATAAGCTACATTCTAAGTCCCTAGAAAACCTTAGTGATCATTGTTACGTGCATATATTACAAGGCCAGCTCTGAACTCTTGGGGGCTCCTGCATTGCTGCATTAAACAGCTATCTTTTGAGACTTTACTATTGTCTACTTGTTATTCTCTTTAATGTCATAACCACTTCCAGAGTAGGAACCATGGTCTGGCAAGCTTTGCATCCTCCATAATACTCTGCAGGATTCTGTAACACTTGGCCATTTTCTGAGAAGGTTCTATGTTTTACTTTGTATTATAATTTTTCAGGTGAGTGTCTCACCTGAAATGTGGGTCCCCCGAGGGCAGGGACTAAACTGTGCCCAGAAAGAGAAATAAGTATGCTTATTTAGCTCTGCTCTAATGTCTTAGCACCTGCTTTTCTTTACCCAGTAGTATCCTCCCAGCTCAGGTATTAGCTATCACTTCTGCAGATGTTACTCTTGACCATGTAGTTATTACTTTCACTCCAGTCTATCATGTTAGTTTATTATTTTTATAGCACTGCCAATATATGAAAGTCATTGGCTTGTCTTCTCCACAGAATATAAACTACCGAATAAAAAGTTAAAAAAAAAAAGAATATAAGCTACAGGCCTTATTTGTCCTTTTCATAGTTGTATTATCCAATTTTCTAAAACTGTGGTTGTTATATAAAAGGCACTCATCAACTATGGATGACTGATGAATAACTGCTAAATCAAATGGGTGAGTGGCATTAGTATTTCTCCAAGACTGAACAAAAGGTCAGTATCGTGGGAAATGCTGGAAATGGGACATGTGTCTCTAGTTTCCACACTGGTTGGAGAAGAAATAAGCACCTATATGAATAGCCTGAGATTAAGACAGGGCAAACTGTCATGGGTGGTGGCGCACTAGCACTTGAAAGTTGAGGCAGAAGGATTGCCACAAATTGAGGCCAGCCTGGGCTACACAGGAGCGCAAGGCCAGCCTGGGTTAAATAGACTCTGTCTCAAAGAAGAAAAAAAAAAAAACCAAGGAAAACTGTGACTAGGTGCTGGGAGTGAGGTTCAGAATTACAGGCAAGAGAAACATATGCCTAAAACAGAGTTTGAGAGCAGGGATCACACCCTGCTCACCCACACACTGGCAGCAGAGGAGGTATTCTGTGAGCAACTATTGAATTCACTAAGACAGCCCACCCATTGGTGGGCTGTTAATTAGTGGGCATTGGTAATGCCAGATGAGATACAGAGGCTTTGTGCATAACTTGGTGCCTTGGTTTGCAAATTTTTTTTCAACAAATTCCTAATCTTTGTGTTACGAGATCCTTCTGGTCGGGTGATACAGCTCAGTGGTAGAGAACTTGCCTGTATGCACAAGGCCCTGGTTTTGAAACGTGGGAGAGAGGGAGAGATTCTCTATATATATATAAAAAAGGGGGCTAAAGATATAGCTCTATCATAGAGCACTTGTATAAGGTCCTGGATTTAATACTCAGCACAGGGAAGAGAAAAAAGAAAAAAAGAAAAAAAAAAGCACACACACATACCAGTAAGATAATAGTTTGGCTACAATTTATATAATTTATTTATTCAAGAACTGAGTATCTTCTATGGTCCACACCATGTTCCTGGTGCTGAACACAGATAAATTCTGGCCCACAGGAGCTCACAGTCTCACAGGGAAAAGACACAAAAATAAATAATGTAATTAAGAGTTTGCAAAGGGAACCACTAAGAGCAGGGAGAGAGAACAGGGGGACCTATATCCTCTGATCCATATCTACAGGAGGGAAAAGATTGGCTGACATTGTCAGAAGAATAAATAAGGCAATATTTTTCAAAATACAACTTTCTAATTATTTACAACAGAATCATATGGAGCACATAGTAAAATATATATCCCAGCACTTCTGCAAATTTATAATTCAGAAAGTTATGGGACTGGGAATCAACATTTTAAAGCACTCGGAGTGATTCTACTGCATCTTTTTTTTATTTACAGCTTTTATTTTTTATTCATAAGTTTACTGGTACATTTCAGGTATACATAATGATCACATTCTTTATAGTCCACTGTATCTTAACATTTGAAAATCGGTAAGATATGGTATAAATTGAAATGAATAATGATCTATACATCTGTTACGCTAATCTGTACTAGTCTTTAGTAAGGGCAGGGGAAGTACAGAAGAGGAAAAAGGTTGACATTTATTAAGTTGCCCTATAATCTATATATAAGTTAACTTCTTGTAATAATCCTATGAGGTAGATACTATAATCTCCACTTTGCAGAGGAAAAAAGGATAGAGAGTTTAAGTAATCTGTTTGATATTACAGAGTTAATGAGTAGTGACACTGACATTTGAAGATTCATTTAATTATAAAGCCTGCCAACTTCCTATAGGGATGTCAGGGGAAAGATTAAATATTATAATTTTCTTTTAGCTCTTTGGTAGCTCTCTCGATAAATAAATATCAAGAACAGTCAGATGGTAGTATAGTGACATCCAGTATCATTGATTACCCACGATACAACCTTCTTTGGTAAGCTGAGATTGAGAGCAAAGCTGGAACTGTAAAACAAATGGCCATTTCTTACCTCTTTTTCCATCATTTTCTCACACCATGGTGGAGGTTTATGAAAATACCCTATAGTTAAGAACTGGGTGCATCTGGAGGGAAGAACAAACATAATTGGACACCCATGAATGCAACCCCAACTGCTGTCTATGACTTCTGGATTGCAAAACATCTGGAAGGTCAGATGGCATTCAAGGAAAATGGTAAGACTGATAAAACTCGAGTTTCTAAAAAGATGAACTGTCAGGACCAGTAGCAGATCCAGAATTTGCATTAGGAAAAGCTCAACCTGTAGGGAAATTATGGAAGGGATAGTAGCTTCTTCAAATGAAATAAACATTATATATGTATCTCTCTATACACTGACTCAGATGTACAACAGAAGTAGACTGTTCAGAAAATACTGGGAAGTCCAATCCTATTTTCCTGGGAAACCGGGTATAGTGATGCATGCATGTAATTCCAGCATTTGGGCTGAAGCAGGATTGACATGAATTCAAAGGCCTCCTGAACTACATAGGGAGACCTTGTCTCAAAAACAAAACAAAACAAAACAAAAGCTTGGAGGACAGGCCCAACTTATAAAAACTTACATAATAAAGAAAAATACACACAGATGCATGCATGTGCATGTAGAGAAACATACATACTGGATGCTGCTTAAATTTCTGCTCACCATATTTTGCCATCCAACTAGATCTTAGGTAGGGGCAGCAGATAAAATGTACATGTTAGATTAAGAAAAGGAAAGGCATGGTACAGGTAGTTGACAAATATCCTGGGGATTCTTGGGGCCTCAAGTTCAGAAGGCTGCTATGTAACTACCATCCTCTTCTATCACTGAGTTGGGAGCTACTCAAAACTGCACATGGGCTTCTAGCGCTAGAAAACAACTTTCTTATTTTTGGTGTCTCAAGAAATTGGTGTCCCAAGATAAGTTTTGATGAAATCAACCCATAGCACCAAAACTATGGACAGTAAACAGCTCAGATTTCACTATTTTGCATAACAAAAACTATAAGCCAGATTTTATTTTATTGCTACATTTTCCCCACACTCAATCTGAGAATATATGCTCCCACCTATGTTTTCATATAATGCTTAGGGTTGGTTTAAAAAAATCATGCAAATCTGAAATGATCTTTTCCTTAGAAAGATGTTTTATTTACCCTGTGTTGATTTACTTCTTCCAAACAACCTGTAACAGGCAGAGCTAGAGGAGTAGATGTCATAATCTATAGTTTAACAATATGTAGGCACTGTACCTATTTATCTAACTGTATCTGAAATTTGTTGACACCCTAAACCAGCTACAATAAAGATAATTACTATGGGGAGCATCTAGATGAAGTCTTTATCCTGGTGGGACTATCTTCTTATTTGGAGCCTAAACAGAATACCAGGATTATGCCTTTGGCCAGCTGCTAGGCATATGGGAAGATTACATAAAACACATCTACCTACATCAGGTCTTTAAACTTATTATCTTGTCTCAAGTTCATAAAGATGTAGAACTGGAAGCTATAAAGTCAAAATAGCCAAAATGTGACTGCACTGTGAAATAAACTGCCCTGCAGATTCCTGGCTGTCTCTTGACCAGAAACATTTAAAAGGAAACCTCGAGTATGCTGAGAGGTAATTATCACAATATGTGGGAACTTTTATTTCTGAATGTCAAGTATTAAGGCTCATCTCCATGTTCACTTCTTAAAATAAGTACATAGAGTAACTCTTTACAGACTGCTTAGTATAGATGCTGAGCTCTTGAGGTCAGGGTGGTGGTGGTTGTTTTCTTACACTATCCAGGGTTGAGCTGACTCTGTGAAGGGCCAGTTTTTATAGTTTCTAAGTCTCATCCTTGTTCTGGGTACATTTCAGTTTTGCTCCAAGTCCACTTTGCTCCAATTCAGCGATGACAGACATATATTTGAACTCATTTGGTCTGAAGTTAAATGTCTCCACTAACCCATAGGTCTCTTTACGATCAGTGGCATAGAAGAGCTGAACTTGATTGGCGATGCACTGTGCCTCAGTAACATTCTGTAAGACAAAAACAGTGGTGAGGTTCCTCCTGACACAGGACCACAAAGTTCTCTGTGTGAATTCTGTGTCGGGGGCTTCACCCAGGAATCATTGCTTTTGAAAACTTCTCTGACTCCCTGGCTCCTGAGTCTTGCCCCTTCTCCATGTTTATCACTGTCACAGGATTTATCACACTGTCTTATATGTGTCCTTTTTTCCCTAATACACACTCCTCAAAGACATAAATTGTGGCTTGTTTTATGGTCCTGCATTCACACATCTGGTGAATGTTTGAACAAATTAATGTATATGTTCATAATTTCCCCATTTAGTTCCTAAATAACTTAAATATATCTCCTAAGGGAAAAAAGAGAAAGAGTTACCAAACTCTAAGAACTGGTTTTTAGGTACTTAAACTGACTAACCAGACATACATGTTAATAAACTCTTCACTGACCTTGCCAGTCAGAAAAACAGTGCCAGAGCCAGCCATGATGGTTTTAGATTTTCCCACAAATTTTATGATATTCCTTCTTTTGGTGATGCCTAAGGTCTCTTTCCTTGTATAAGGCTGTGTACTCAGTCACTTGCCTCTAACAAATAGACTATATGAAATGATAGGGAAGGACTCCTGTTACTAACACATTAAATGACTGTAGCTTCTGTCTTGAATCACTTGCTTTGGTGAAACCCAGCTGCCAGATCATTAGGATACTCAGGTAGCCCTTTAGAGAAGCTGAGGTGGTAAGGAACAAGGGCTCCACTACTAGCCATGTGTGTGGGGGCTAAAAGTGGATCCCCAACTGCAATCAGCCTTCAGATGACTAAGCCATCACCAGCATCTTATCTGCAACCTCATGAGACTCTGAGTTTGGCTAAGCTCCTCCCAAGTTCCTGTCCCACAGAAACTGGGAGGTGACAAATGATTGTTGTATTAAGCCACTAAGTCTTGGAGCAATTTGTTTTGCAGCCATTTATAACTAATCCACCAGCAAAGCCCTAGGAAGAGAAAGGGCCACATCTCTAAAGTACAGTGCACAGAAATGGTGGGCAGACAATACCTGACGAGAGGCGGGGTAAGGTTGGGGAGACACAGGCTACACCCTCAAAACTTCACCAAAGAATTATCTCAACACTGAGTTTTGTTTTCTATATATTCTGCAGTGCTAGCTGGCCAGAGACATTTATCCATCATCACTGAGTTCACATGTTTAAAATAAAACCTCAAAAGATAATGGAAAATTCTAACGTGTGCTTTAGCTACAGGATGATGAAGATGAGTTTATAAACACTATCATCTGTGCTTCACCTTTATTCTCTCCATGAGACTTTCAGATCATTTCTCAAAAGCAGTCTCATCTCTGAGACTGGGCTATTTCAAGTTAATATAAATTTAAAGTTGGAAGGAGTCTTAGAAATCACCTAGTTCTTAATCATGCAGGAAACAAATGTAGATGAGCTTAAGGGATGAGTCCAAGCTCATCTAGTTAGCCAGTGGCAGACCTCAAGATTTCTAGGCTGGGACTCCTTCCACTTCATTCTGCTACTGTTTTGATAATCAAGACTGATTGAAGTTGGTAACTCTATTCCATCAATTTTACCTTTCTTAAGCTCAAACATGTCTAAAGAACATGCTCTTCCTAAAGCAAGTGTATGTCTAAAATTGGAGGCAGATACTACTTCTCTGAGGCTGAAGCTGATAAATGAGACTGACATGAGAAGGGACAAATAGACTGTGCAGCAATCATAAAACTGCTGCTGATACCTGGAGAGAATACAACAGGCTTCATTAGCTATGGGCATATAGTTGTAGCTCTATCTTAGTGAAATTCAACTGGTAATGGGAAAAGGAGGAAAGAAATTACTATGTACAGTAAAGGTTTCACATGTGGACAGTATGAAGAAAGATGAAAGACAAAGAATTACCCTACATTTAGAAAGTCACTTATCTGTCTACAACCTCTCACCTGAAATTCCCTAGGGTCAGATGTGTGTTAGATTTAGAATTATTGGATTTTTAAAAAAATTTTTTTAAGAAACTTTTTTAAGGTAATAGGTTCAGATAATATACATGTGTACTATATAATTCTCCATATTCAAACATACTAGCATTTTACTAATAAAACACAATATTCTATACAAAGTGAAATTTAATAAAGATTATAAATGGCAAGGGCTAGGAATTTAGCTCAGTGATGTACGTGCCTGTTGGCCAAGTGCAAGGTCATGCTTGATTCCCTGGTACCAAAAAAAAAAAAAAAATTATAAATAGCCTTATGTCAATTTAAACACTCAGCTCTCAGATGAATTTAAATCAGGTAAGATTTTGTGACTAAATGGGGGTCAAACAACTATTATAAGTTAAAAAAAAAAAAAAAAGAAAGCCAGGGCTATAGCTCAGCAGCACAGTGCCTGCCTGGTAAGTACGAGGTCATGAGTTCCCAGTACCAACACAACAAAAAAAGAGAAAGTATCTGGAATTTTACTTCTCATGAACTTTGATAGAAGTGCAGCACTTTCAGGGCCACCAAGTAAATCCAAACAGGTAAAGGTGATTCTTACCAGAAATGTGGAATCCATTTCTGCCGTCATCAGCACTATGCCCTTTTCTTCCTTAAGTTCAGGGTAGTGATATAAAATCAACTGGCTGGCTGCAGCGTCCCCTCGGGTCTGCAGGACAAACACTTATTAAGGCTCAATAAGGTACCATGACAACAAATGACCATTTCAAAGCAATAGAGAGTCTGGCGGAAATTCTGGCTCTTGCCACCCGCTTCGGTGGCCAGTGAGCTTGAGGACAGGTATGTAGGGGCGAGGTTGAGCCTGCAAAGGCAGAGTGAAACTGACAGTTTGCACGGTGTTATTTGTGTCTTCAATTGGAAAAGGTTTGGCTTTTTTCCCAGAAAATGTTTATAGAAGGCAGTGAATCCTTCACAGTGGCCATACATTTAAAAATAAAACGGCACAAGCTGCTACCAAATGAAATTCCAAAGAAAGCAATGTGCCTGTGTAATTGCCACTTTTATGGACTAGTGCATTTCATAGCTGAAATATACTCTCCATGGCTGGCTCTAAGACTGAGCTCTTTTAAGTTGTAGTAAGAGCTGGAGAGTTTGTACATGGGTCAGATATGTAGTCTGTGGTTTTAAAATATAATTTGTTTGAGGTGAGAAAGGAAAAAAGAGGAATGGGGACATCATAAGTCCATGAAAAATGATGAGGGCAGTGATTATCAGACCTCAAGGGTAGACTAGGAAGCAAGGTTAAATTCAAGACTAAAGCTCCATGTCTCATCTGGTGCAGAAGGACACTGCATTCAAAATAAGATCCCTGGGCTTCATCTCTAAAATTTCACAGATCTTTTAATGAACATATCTAACTTTTGCTAAGGTATTCTTCAGTCTCTTAGTTCTCTCGAACTTTTAGTATTTTACTGATCATTTTGGTCATTATTCTACTGTTATATTCTAATCATTTTAATCATAATTATGTTTCTAAATCTTTTTCTTGTATATGGGGATAAGCTTCATGAAGGCAAGGACCTAGTCTCAGTTCTCCAGGTCCTAGCATAGTCCTCAACAAAATGATATACTAAGTCAGTTCATATACTTTGGAGTTAGATAACTTGGATTCGAGCCCAGTTCTATCACTTAACAATGTGAACCCTCAAATGTTAGTTATTATAGTATGTGCTCAATAAATTCTTGTTGGATAAATTATACAAAAATTGTGAAAAGCTGCCCCACCATTCTATTTTGCACTTTATTCCAACTTTTTTTGGAGGTAGGGTCTCACTATGTAGTCCAGGCTTGCCTTGAACTCAATATGTAGCCTAGGCTAGCTCTGAACTTGTGACAATCCTCCTGCTTTACTCTCAAGTGCTGAGATTACAGGCCTGTGCCACCACACCCTACTACTTTACCTTGACTTTAAGCCAATCTGACTATCCTTGTTTTTGCTTTAAAAGCTTTAAATATTTAGAATTTAACTTTTAAATCTAACATATAGGAATAAAATGAAAAAAGGAGTCAAATAAAATAACATTAGATGGAAACTTCATTCAGTATCTTGGAATGTTATGACTTGGTTAACAAAACGCATGTAAGACGTGGATTTTTCCTCAACAGGTTTACAGCTTGGGTTAAAAAGATAACTTTGGGTTAAAAAGATAAACAGATATCCCTGTCAGGGATACAGGTCAGTGATCCAGCACTCGCCTGGCAAGTTCAAGGCCCTGAGTTTAATTCCCAGTACAAAAACAAAAACATAATATCCTAATTTAGTCATGTTTGCTAAGTGAGGTACATGCAGTCAATGATACAGAATTTCACAAAGAGATAAAAGAGAGCCAGATGTGCTTAGATAAAGTGTTTTGGAGACTTTTCTCTTTTCTTGTTACTGAGAAAAACTAGTACAACATGCAAAGGATGAAAATTCATCAGTGCCTCAAGTATTGCTAGAAAATAGTAGATATTCTGCACCCCCAAATCTCAGCAAGTACTCCTAGTCTGGCCGAATGATAGGTCTCTTTCCTCTATCCTTATGCTTGCAGGACACAGCCACGTACCTGGATATTTATAAGTGCAGTAAAGTGAAGTTCAGTTCTTGTCCACTGTCCAACAAAGAACTCATAACCTTCCCTTCTTGGCAGGGCACACAGAAACTGTGGGATACAGATACACAAGCAGATGGACAAGTAAACAAAATCATTTGCTCTGAGTCCAACTACCTGTATTTCTTAATCCATTTTTTCAATGCTTGGTTTTAAAAATAAATTTTTAATTATGAAATTAATGTATAATAGACACTCATGCACCTAAGAGGGAAAGCATCAGAGGTTAATTTGAAGATCTCTCTGCATCCCATTCTAATCCCACTAGAGGTAAGATGCTTATGTGTGCTTATGTGTCATTTCACTTCTTTGGAAAACTCTCTCTCTCTTTTTCTTTGATATTGCCTTATTATGTTGCTCATGCTGGCCTCAAATTCCTGTTTCATCTTCTTGAGTAACTGGGATTATAAGCACGTATCATCGTACTTGGCCTTGGTGAACTATCTAGTCAAAATTCTTGTCCACTTTTAAATTATGTTGTGTTTTTTAAAATTGAGCTTTAAGAGTTTTAGATATAACTTGGGTTATTTCTACATTTTGGCCACTGGGACTAATGTTGCAAGGAACATAAGTGTACAAATACAATGTTTTACTTTTAATGAAATTTACATTTTTTTTTTTAGTTTATGCTTCTTGTGACATACTTAGGAGATCTTTGTCAAACTGATCTTCACTAAGATTATCTCAGGAAATCTTTGTCAAACTGCTCTTCATTAAGATTATCTCTTTTACTTCCTTCTGTTAGTTCCATTTATGTCTTTGATCTATTTTGAGTTACATTCTGTATATAGAATGAGGTTAATGGATATATTTTTGCAATTGTTTTAGAACAATTTGTTGAACAGATTATCCTTTCCTTATTTTTTTGGTACTGGGAATTGAACCCAGGACCTTGTACTTGCTAGGGAAGTGCTTAGGTTGCTGAATTATATCCATGGTCCTTTCTTTTCCTTATTTAATGATGCTGGTAACTTTGGTGAAAACAACTAACCCAGATAAGTTGGTCTGTTCCTAGACTATTCTCTTCCACTGATCTATGTGCCTATCTTTACACCAATAACACAATGATTTCATTCATGCAAATCAAAAGCCTATCGAGATTTTGATTGGGACTATATTTAATCTAGAGATAAACATCTTAACAACATTCATTTATGGAATTCATGAACAGTGTATACCTCTCCATTTACTTAGATATTTTTTATTTTCTCTCAGCAGTATTTATCAAGTTTTTTGAAAAACCCAGAAATCATGAACAACACCAACTCAGTTGTCAAGTCAGCTATACATTCCCTTTTTTTGGGCCTTCTGTCAGCTCTTTACTCAAGCAACAACAACCTCATAATTGTCTTTAGGTCCATTATGATAAGAACGCATGGCCAAAATAGCAAAGAAAACTGTCAACAGAATAGGAATTTGAAGGAAGTTGCAAAGGCTAAGGTCTCAGATGCCTTCCAATATGTACCTATATTGATGGGTTAAGGCCCACATTCAGTAAGGCTTGAGATGTGGTAGAGACCCAAAAAGGCAGAGGCTATAAGGTCAAACCCATATAATTTTATAGGCTGAAAATATAATTTATTAGCAAATTAAAATGTAAGCCTTTTTGTTAAAGGAACATGTGAGAGGGCATGGAAAACGAGGAAGTTACTTGGAAAGCATCCTTGTTTGGCAGCATTGATAAATCGTCTTTACACAGTCACCAGAAACTTACTGTTGGACAGGATTGAGCCCGGCTCCAGATCAAATCAAACTTCTCTTTCTGTGAGTTGGAAAACAGTAAAATTACCTCATAAACAGGAAAATATAGGAGAGCACAATCACAATTTAGTCATAAAGACTAAATTCTAGAATTATACTACAACTAACTATTGAGACGTGATCTAGATCCCCAACCCCCCCCCCCAATGAGTTTATGGTGAAAACTTAAATAAACGAGACAAGTAATGTGATTTTAGGGCTCCAGGAAGATCAAAACTCTTGTGCCAAGTTCAAGAAGTTGAGGACTAAGACAAAGAGCTTCTCTGGACTGCTCATATTAGATTCAAACAAAGAGCGGGTATACTGAGGAAAGTGTGGGAAATGAACAGGGCTTTGGGAGTCACTTCAAAGACTTCTCCAAGTAGGAAATTATGCCAATTTAGGAGAACTGTCTTATCTCCATGAAGACATTATGGTAGGAGTGAGATTGCAGGAGTGAGATGCCTGCAGCTGTAGTCTTTATCTGCTTAATTGATGTTTGAGCCACGTGTCCTCTGCTGTGGCCTTATCTTGCTTTTTGAGGTATCTTTGGCATCACAGGCCACAGCCAGGACCAGTGATTCATAGAGGTTTGCTTACTATGAATCAGCTCCCATTGCTAGGCAAGGGGCCTAGGCTGAGGATAGACTCTCAGATAAACATAGGAAGCCAACTAGTTAATTTTAAATCCTGTTCAGAGTTGCTTTGTAGGTCTCTAACAACTAACCAATCCTTTTCTATTTATAAATTGCTCTCATGACAGAGACAGAAAATGTCGGAATGTTTTACTGCTTGCTGTGAGAATTTTATGTGAAGATTAGCTCTAACATTCCAGGGAACCACTAACTCAATCCAAAAGAGAGCTGAGGTCTGTTCAAACAATGAATTGGTATAAAAGAGCTAAGATATGATGAAAATGCAGACTGCTCTGTTACACTCATAAAAGGTAAGGATGTATATGTGTAAGAGGCCCAAAAAAAAAAAAAAAAAGATAGTGATAACCATGTAAAAATCAAAGGGCTTGGCTTGGACAAGAGAGGAACTAGCCAGTAATTCAGTATTTTGAAAATTTTCCTGAAGCCAGGCATGGTGGTTCACCCATATAATTTCAGCATTTGGGAGGTGGAGGCAGGTTCCACAAGTTCAAGGGCAGCCTAAGCTATATAGTGAGTCCAGGTAAGCTTGAACTACATAGCGAGACCCTGTCTCAAAAAAAAAAAAAAAAAAAAAAAAGTTTTCCTATATTAGCAGAAAAACCAGAAAGTAGCATTCCTGCCTAGGCACAGACCTTAATGACTAAGTGACCAGTGACCATTTTCAAGACAGCAATTTCAGGAAGGGAGAAACTAAGACAATGCCACTTGCTAGAAAGAAAGACTAGGAGAAGGCTCTAAATTACCATGAGTATGTGTCATTTACAGACAAGATGGGAAGAAAGCTATGTTAGAGGCCTTGTTTTGAATTCTAACAGCTTGGTTGAAAATACCAAAAAGAAATAAAAAACATCTGCAAATCACTGAGTAACAGAAACTTATACCCTGCTCCCTTGTCAAGAGACTTGACTCAAAGACATTTCTAAACCAGAAAGAGGGAAAACAAAAGCCATAAATATACCATATGGAGCTTCCAATCTTTGGTGCTTAGGGCATAATAAAAACCCTCAAAATTGTAAAATTCAAGTTCTCAAGAGGCCATAAACACAGGGAAAGTAAAGGCAACTGCCTGCTGAGGTTACAGTACTGACCTTCATGCTGTAACACTTCATTTCCCCTCCAAACTACTTACAGGAATGACTGCGTAGACTGTATCTTTTGCTGCAAAATACTGCTGCCAAATCTGTACAAAAAAAGAGGGTGTCTGTGACATGTAGATAATCTTTTCAACCTGTGGTAAGAAATGGTGACAGCTTTCATTGCTAAGAGTAATATACTACTTGATAATGGGGAGGAAAACCCATCGTAATGCTTTTGTAACTAGTACATGATTATAAAAAAGATTTAATGACACACTCACTTATAGGTGATTAAACTGTAATTCTTAATAAATTCTATCAGAGAAATTGATTCTATGATCTTTGAAATCATTCCTCTCAAACTGTGCCTTGTAATAGACAACCTTTCTTTTCCTATCTTTTTTCTTCCCTCTCCATCCCAGCCAAATGTTGATCTTCTTAGAGAACCAGGATATCAGTCATTCAGAGAGGTCAGGAGGAGCTAGATGCAAAACGTAGCTGCAGCCATTTACGAGTTATGACATCTTGTGTTTATCACTGAAATTCCCTAAGTCATAACAATAAAATAACCATAATATCAACCTTACAGGATTGTCATAAATACTAGTTAAATCAATACACTATCACTGTCCTTGACATGGAATAAACACTAAAAACAATGTTAGCTTTATTAATGTCCTATTATAGGCAGCTCGAGACCTCACTTCCAGAAAGTTTTCCATATGAGGAAGAGATAGCACAGTCAGACTCAGCAAACTCTTATCAGTTAGAAGTCCTACTTTGGTCTGGCATCATGAACAGAAAGGGCACAGTTAACTTTCATCATGTAAATACCAAAAGGAAGGGAATAAAATTACAAAATTAGAATATAGTGAAAAATAAAAAATGTTCACAGTTCTACCACTCTAAAAGATACACCTTTTAGATAATATTGTGATACATCTTTTGCTAGTGTTTCTTAGGAATGTTTTTTCTTTTATAGTACATATACATAGATATAGTGCATATGCAATATTGTGTCTTTTGCTTTTTGTCTCTTAGCATATCATATACATGATAAGTGCTCATATTTTTACTTTTAGGATTCTTCACTCCTTTTCATGTTATTGGCTCTGACTGGAAAGCCTTCTTTTCTCCATCTCTGGCCCTACAAAGATTGTCACCCAAAGCTAAGCTTATATACCTCTTCTTCCATGTAGTTTCCCATGATCATTTCTGTCAAGAATTTTCCAATGGATTGCTTTTGTATTATTATTTATTTATTTATTTATTTATTTTTAAGTTTTTTGGAGATAGGGTCTCACCATGTAGACCAGACTGGCCTCAAAACCCCAGCAATTCTTTAGCCTCATCCTCTCAAGTGCTGAAATTACAGGCATGTGCCACCATGCCTGGCTGCTTTTGCATTTATACCTCTCCAAAGATGCCTAGGATATGCTACTTCATAATAAGGCTATTTACATGTGGAGACCTCTCCCTCACTAGCTTGCAAATCTTCTGAAGACAGATTATCTGTGTTGTCACCAATGTCCTGAAAACCAAAAAGTATTCAGAAATGCTGACTAGATGGTAGACCAATGTGATTTAATAAGAAAAAAATGTCTTCTCCATGGTTGTTAACACAAAGATACCAAAAGAGGCACTTAAACCAGGCTAGGAAGGGTGTCAGAGGAAGGGACACTTGGATATATTCTAAAAAATGATTAGAAGTGAGTGGGGTAAAGAGAGGCGAGAAGATGGAACAGGTAGAACAAGATGAGAAAAGAGACACATGCTAAGCAGCGAGTCACATCATTAGCAAAGGCCTAGAAATCAGCAAATGCATCATAGTCAAGATGACATCGGAATGAGCCAGCCATTCCCTTTTAGGCTTGCTCAGTATTGTCAACATTCCCACTAAAACTAACAATAACCCCAACTAACAATAATCAGCGTGTGATCTAGCTAGTCAACACAGAGCACAAAATGTCTGTTACCTCCTTTGGCCTAAGAAAACCACTCTATTAATGGACCCTAATATTGCTTTGCCCTTTTATTTTTCTTTTTTTTGTACTGGAGGTAGAACTCACGATCATGTGTTTGCCAGGCAGGCGCTGTACTGCTGAGTTATAACCCTGGCCCATACTCTTTTAAAAAACCATGTCATTTCTTTGTATTTGAAGGACAGCATATTCCAATTACAGTATTTTGATTCGATTTGTGGTATTAGCAGATAGCTTATGAATCAACACTGAAATTTATGAGACTGGGAGATATTTCCTAATTTAGTTGATTTCTATTACTTAAAAATTATTTCAGTGAACACAAATTTGTATCTAAAATTGCAGGTTAAATGTCACTTCCTTGTTCAGGTCTCTTAAATGACATGCTTGATGTACATGATCCAATGGCACTTTCTCTCAAAGGGACAGCCTGAGATGTCCACAGGACAGCATAAAGCTCTATTAATAGAAGTTAGAACCTTGTGCTGATCTTAGTTGTTTTGTATTTGTCCCTCCACTAGGCAAGAATAACTTTAAGAAGACTTAGTAAGAATATGATAGGTAAGGTGACAGAAACGGGAGTAGGAAAACCTACCTAGAAAGGTAGTACTGCAATCAGGTACAGAGTACTAATGATTTTAAGATGTGGTAAGAAGTATGAAAAAAGAAAGAGCAATATAAGTTGATTAGATAGAAAAGCAAGACCAAGAAAGACAAGTTTTCATTTCTTACTTTTTTTTTTTGAGACGGGGTCTCACTATGCAGTTCAGGCTGGCCTTGAGTCACTTTGTAGCCCAGGCTGGTCTCGAACTCTCAAAGATCCTCCTGCCTCAGCCTCCTGAGTGCTGGGATTACAGGTCTGAGCCACCACGCTCGGCTAAGACAAGTTTTCTTATGCCACTGTTCATGTAATTCATCACTTTTGTCCTTTATTACTACTTTTTATTTCTACTAGACAGAGGTGTCAATAAAGGTATAGTCTTTTCTATTCAGATTTGGCTCACAGAACACATTTTCATGGAGTATGCCAACACATTTTCATTCATTACCTGTTTTATTTCTTCTGCAGTTTTGTCTTTCACCATCTCAAGGTTAAAGATTGAACTAAGAGTCTTGGAAGAAAAAGTACAAAGCAATTAACATCTATAATCAACGACAACAACAAAAATCCTGCATCTTAGCTCTGTGTCTAAGCCTTATGGGAAACAATATCTAAGGACAGTAAGCAGATCTTCAATTAACTATACTACAAGCATAAGAAAACTTTGTACTCAGAGACATGAGGGCACAAATCCACACAGGCTTTCACAGTTTTATTCCTAGAGAGTATCTGTTAGACAATCACATACTTCCCAGTTGTTTCCACTTCACTGGTAAGTGTTGCAGCTCTTTGCAGCTGGTAAAAGGAGAAAGCTTGGTTGTTACTTTTATTTTAACTGTTTTTGTACCAAGGGAAGTTCCTCATTTGTAAATCAAGTGACAAACTGATTTTTATTTGACCTTTTAATCTACTCCCTAAATAAAGGAGAAATTTTACTATACTTCTTTTAAATTTCTTCCAACATCACCAGGACCCATACTTAAGCTAGAGTCACATTAACAACACAGAAATTCATATCTCATCTCTATAGTTAGAAAATGATCTTATACAAAACCACTGAATCACAATAAATGTGTTCAAGTTTGCAACCCCTCATTATACACGTCCCATATGACTTCAAACTTGGATCTCAATAGTTAGAGACTTACTTTGTCTTTAGTGAATCCTTTGCTCACAGGCTGTTTCTCCAAGGCCTCTGTCTGAAATACATGATAAGAGAGGGTTTTAATCTATATTTATAAGAAAAAGAAAACCAAACTAGCTGCAGTACCCAATCTTATTAATTTTATACCTGATGACTCACTTTTCAATCAATCTCCACTCTCCAATCCCCACCCTCCCCTCTTTATAAATTTGAAAAGCTACTGTTTATGCAACAACTCTCCTCTAAGATTCTGAAATGCAGAGATGAGAACTTTTTTTTTGGTAAGTACTACCACCTGGTAGTACTGGTAGTTCATCCTACACCTGCTACTGTGAATATGAGGTATTCCTTTCCAGAATTAGATCTGTTTAGGTTGCCTGTGCTCAGCCCATGACCAGTTGAACACTGAGACAAAGAGGGATGAAAAACAGAAAAATGTATTTTCTAAGACTGCTCTGTATCTCCGACAACACTTTCTGATGGCAGATTTCCTGAGTGGACTTAAATCTTAACAGTCCCTCTATCAAATTAAATGCTATCTCAAAAAAGGCCAAGAACAACTGAAAGTAACTATTTTCTCTCTTGCGTACTATTTCTGATAGAAGCCACAAACTAGAAATCTTACTTTGATGGTAAGTTCCTAATAGTAGGAACGGCTGACATGGTTGATAATTCTGAGTCTTCCATTCAGCCTCTAAATTCAAATCAGGCTTTTAAGCCTGTGCAGTGGTTGAGATCTACAATCTCAGCTACAAGGGAGGGGAAAAAAAACAAAGGTTTTCAGAGATAAATGAGTCTACACGTAGGACACCTACTAATGCTACAAAACACATTGTCACTATGTGATTTAATGAATCCAAATTTTTAATAATGATGTCCACAGGACTGGTGCTAACAAATCAGATAAAACTCTGGTGCAGAAAAATTTTTTGGGCAGGATTTGTTTTTTTTTTAAAATTATATTCTTATACAATGTTTTCTTATTATTTACTATTACAGCATCCCAAGATAGCTATTCCTTCATATTCAAGCCATCTAAAAAGGAGAGAAATGATTTCATCTTCATACTATTCATCCTTAGGTGTACCGTGAAAACAAAACTTCATTTTAACAGCTACTTTCACCATTAAATCACCAAGCTTCGCATGTGTTTTTTTCCCATATTGTTCTTCAAATACATTTTTTGTTTCTATTTTTCACTTACAAAAAACCCCCGAAGTACAAGCCTATTATAGTTTATCAAATCTAAGATATCACCGATCTTAAGACTCACCATTATTTTACGTATCAGAAAATATTTTACGTATCAAAAAATAATTAGCAGTAACATAACACTATGATATCACATCAATTTTGAGTCAGTTTTAATGATGCCAAAGTGTGAAAAAAAATCTTGGGCCTTAAAATTGATTAAATAAGATAATTAAACCAAATGCCAAAGGTCTCAAAGCACTAAACAAAAAATTTAAATGACTGCTTTACCTTCTCTCCTATACTCTAGAAATTTGTGGGGACAATTTTTTTGTTGTTACAATAACCGACTGGTGATATCTGTGTTTACCGAACGGCAGGAGCACTAAACATGCTACAACTTTATAATTGAGTCCACATAAATGACAATCTCTGAGTTCAGCCAGACATCCTTGTAAGTGAAACTATTTTGGAATTACCTAGCCCATAATTAAAAAAAAATACACAGCTTTATCAGACATTGACTTTCCCAGAAATATAATCACTGTATAACTGAAAGAATACTGTACAATGTAGCATCTTGGGACACTCATAAGCCTACTTCTTAAGCTTTTGGGGTTTTTATAATTATCACTACATTTCTATACCAGTTAGTATTTTCTACTTATGTGCTCATAGTTATTTCACAAATAAGTGAAACATCTAAGAGTTCAGATATCATAAATTTTATTTAAAAATACTTCAATTATGGCTGATTTTTCCATCAAAATTATGTGTTTAGGTAGGTTATATAATCCACCTAACTATATTATTTTATTTCAGGTTGGAGAGGGAGAATTAAATATAATTTATTATAAAAAGAGAATATTGAGTCCTTTGTAGTACGGAACTGATGATTCAAAGTAAAGAGAAGGCTTTGAGAATTAAATGTATGTGCTAGCCAAAACCCATCCTCTGTCTACCTAGATAAGCATGATAGTAAATGAATATTTACCTAAGAGTTGCCATAATGTAAACTGCTTATTCTATATCTTATCATCATAAAGCTGAAATTTTTTTTTTTGGTACCAGGAATCTAACCCAGGGCCTTGAGCTTGCCAGACAGGTGCTGTGCTGCTGAGCTATATCCCTGGTCCCATAAAGTTGAATTTTTAAGTTTGCTTAAAAAAGGGTCAAAGAAAAAAAATGGGTCAAAAACTTTCCTATATAAAATTGAAAATTTATAATACAGATATATTTCCAAGACCTATCTGCTGTAACTCTGCTGCTATAAATGTTTACAACAGTTAAAATATTTGTAGTAGGGAGTAGTTGGTTTACCATAGGAGGTTGAATTTGCTCTCCAATTTTATGATATTAGTCCACTAACTATTAGTCTTGTACTAATTGACCCAACTCGTTATTAAGACTGAATATAGGCTCTTAAAATTTAGGATACCTAAGGCAAAAAAGTTATTTCCCAAGAAAAACAAACATCTCTAATTTGACTTTCAAATACAGTCTACAATCCTAATTTCCCTCTGCAACTACCTTACTTCAGGTTTTCTTATGCCCAGACTTGGACTCCTGTGTTTTTTTTCTGGTACCAGTCTCTCCTACTCCAATTTGTTCTGTGCCCCAGTCTAGATTAGCATTTTTCAAATCTTCAGTTGTAAAATCAATTTAATGGACTGCCATCAGAGATTTTTAAAAGATGAAAAGGTATAAAAAAATAAGCATGTACTACATGTCATAAAAGTAACTATTGTTTCATAAAAATTTTTGTTATAATCATGCCATATGTACTAAACTGTAACATAAAATGCATTTCTTATTATAGGCCCCGATCAAACAATGTTACTAATACTGTGTTAATTTTTCCACATGCTTTTCTCTAGCTTTGACTCTTGTTTAAGGATAAAAATGGCTAATACATATTAAGTACTTACTATGTGCATATTAAGTACTTATTATGTGCTAGGACTACACTAAAAAAGTGTTGCATGATTTTATTTACTCCCCTACACAACTCTATGAAATAGGTACTGTTATTATTCTTGTTTCAAAGAGAAGCACACTGACACTTGGAGAAGTTATATAATTTGCTAGCAAATGGAAGAGCTAGTAGGTAGAAGACCTAAGATTCGGTTCCTGGCATCTGTCTGCATAATCCATACTCTTGGTAGAACAGTTATCCTGCCTCTACTCACTTGGGCTTCTATCCAAATGAGTATGCCGTGGCCATTTGGATAGTGCAGCTCTTGGTAGGCTCTGGGGATATAGAAATTGGACAAAGTACCTCAGTCTCTCCAGGAACTCCCTTTGCTTTTAAAGTTTTTCCTCTATTTAAGCTAATTGCTTATCATAGAGTGGGCATAGAGGATGGAAGGGCAGTGGTTGGTTGTTAGCAAACTAGGATTCTAGTTTGTTTTTGTGTGTGGTTTTGGGGATCAAACCCACGGCTTTGTACATGCAAAGCAAGAACTCTATCACTGAGCCACATCCCCAGCCCTGCCAACAGTTTTTGTAAATGAAGTTTACTGTAATGCAACCACACCTATTCATTTATTGTCTATGTGGCTTTTGTACTATAATAGCAGAGCTGGGTAGTTATAATGGAGATCATATGATTTACAAAGCTCAAGATATTTACTGCTTGGTTCTTTTACAAAAAGTTTGATGATCTTTGTTCTATATCAAAGCCCTACTCTCTCTTTGCTGTTTTAAATTCCCCAGACTCTTCCTAGCATAGGTCAGATTCAATTTCTCCTGAGAAATTTTTCCTGACTCCCATAGCCCCACATATGCCTTGCCTTGGCTTCTAGATTGCCAGTTTAGCAGGATTAAATACACTTTTCTTCCTTCTCAGTCTCTGCCATAACCACAGTACCTTGCCTAGAAAAAACAGGATATACATTTACAGACGGAGACTGAATACAATAGAGAGAAGCTCTGCTCAGATCACACAAGTTGATCCATTATCAAGCCCACATTAAGGATAGAGATGGAAGAAATGGGGAGGAGTGTTGGTAAGCCAATGACACAAAAAGGGGCAGGCCTTACCTTCTGCTCCACACATTTGATGAAATCACCTTGCCTAGAGTACCCTACTGGCTGCTTCTGAATCTCACTGCGCTTCTCCAGGCGTGACTCAAAGGCAGCTGGGTCAGACCTGATAAAAGTAAAGCAAACGTAAACCATCTGGGCTGTTTTATTTTTTTGGAGGAGATTTTTAGATTTTGAATTAATAAAGCAGTATGTTCTACCTTTACCGAAAAAGGACACAGGGATTCAAAAAGGCTGAAAGATTTGTCTTCAGTTAATAAGGACTAGGCACAAAACAGTGTGTGGGGGGGTCTAGTTATTTAACTGCTATTAATCCTCAAGGGGTCAGTGTAAAATTTTTTTCTCCTGCAAGAGATACTGAAGTGCAACACAGGGCTTTTTCCTTCAGGTACTTTTAGCCTGGGTAATTAGAATCCTCAGGTTGGAAAAAGTACTCAAAGGTCATCTTGCTACCTCCACAGACAGGAATCCTAGAGGATCTCTACTAGGTGTCAAGCTTTTAGTTGAATATACTCAGTCCTTTGACAACTCTTTTACCCCTCAGGTTAAGCATTTATTTTATCATAGGCTTGAAGGCATCTATTTCGCATAAAATTTAGCACCTGAGTGTCTCTCCCTGACCTATCCTCTGAAAAACTGCAGATGAAACATCAGAACTTGTTTTTTGTGTTAAAATAGGGCTAGTTTTCAAACTTCAGACTTGGAGATGCCATCCTTGTTAACGGCTGTTTTTTTTTTTTTTTATCGGTATTGGGGATCAAACTCAGGACCGCCTGCTTGCAAGGCAGGTGCTTATGCCGCTGAGCTAAATCCCCAGTCCCCAAACGGCTGGTTTTTAAACCTTGGGCTGTCATTTTTGTTAAAAATTCTTCACACCAGGCAGTCACACACACCTGCAATCTCAGCACTTGGGAGGTTGAGGCAATAAGACTGTTTGAGGCCAGCTTGGTGTATAGTGAGACTCTGCTTCAAAAACCAAAAGAATTCTTTGGGGGTGTGTAGATAGTTGGCTTTGTATACTTTAGTGATGACATCATCCACAGGCTCTAGTTTCTTGGTTGTGAGAGCCACAATGTCATCAGGGAGGTTGGTAGGATCCAGGGACATCTTGGCTGTCTGGCAGACCCTCTCCATTAAGACATTTTAGGGAGCTCCCCTTCCATAAAATTCCTTTTTGGAGGTAACATCAAATGTCACTTTTCACTGTCATGTAAATGGGTTGATTTTTTTTCCCTCTAGAAGGATTGGGTTAGTCCTGACAGTGGCCCAGACATATCTGAGCCTACCATGGTAACTGTAATGGGGTAAGAGGTATTGTTGCAGGCAGAGCTCTTGATGGGCTCTGGGGATACAGAACAGAATAAGATAGAGTCCCTACTTCAAGGAATTTGCTATCAATTGGAGAGATAGTCATGTTAATTACTATATGAGTATGCTACAGGCACTATGAAAATTTGTCCAAACATCCGTAAATGTATGGTAGTTTCATGTTGCTGGACTTTTAACTATGTTGCTGTTCCCCTTGTCCAGAACATCCTACCCATTTCCTCCAACTTTTTTGTTTTTGGACATAGTACTCAAAGGAAATTGTGGTAAGCGATAAGGCTGGAGAGACTGGAAGCAACTAAGGTGTGAGAATTTTGCGTGGAACCCTATGGAATTTGGGTGTTGTCCAGAAGTCAATGGTGATTTGGAAAGTTCACACTTCAACAAATAACAGTATGTGTAAATGTTAATAGAGAAGGAGAACAAAATCATTATTTTTTTTTTCTTGGTCTTTTTTTGTTTTTATTGGTACCAGGGATCCAACTCACGACTGCCTGCTTGCAAGGCAGGCTCTTACACCACTGAGCTAAACCCCCAGCCCCAAAATCATTATTTCTTCATGAGGTAGAATGAATGGGAGCTCGTGGAAATTTTTGTGCGTAAAAAGGATCAAAAAGAAAGGGTTAGAGTGGTAGGCCAAAAAAGATTTAAAAATGACAAATAAGTTGAGAATATCTAAATCCTGTTAAAAGGAGTAAAAAACTACTCATTCGTGTATTTCATCATTGCTTCAAAAAGTGAGAACCCTTACAGTAGCAGTGAGATGGACTGGGGTAGAGGGTCCAAGACTGAAAGTGAGGGACATTAGAGGATGATAGTAGTAGTCCAGGTAAATTAAGGCAGTAAAATTAGAGATAAGACATAGTACAGAGGATTTACAGAACTAGATTTCTGGTTTCCTTTCATAACAGAACTGCCTTTTTTACCCTGCCAAATTCTCTCCTCAGCTCCCTTTTCACTTCTAATCTTTTAGCTCCTTCCAATGGAACTTTTCAGACCCCCAAGTCCCACCACTACACCCTCTTCAAAACTGTTTTAATCTCTAGGTCTTTCCCTATGGAAGCTGAAGAGTAGTGTTACAAACTCTGAGCTGAGTTAGATAACTTTTGTGGGGTGTGATTTTTGGCAAGCCTGTTCCACTCTCTCATCCTTAGTCTCCTTATTTTAGCGAGATGTTTTGACTGATGGTCCAATGGTGACAGTCTCTGCGGCAGTTCTCTCATCAATCTCCTTTTTTGCATCCAGTTCTCTAAATTATGAGCCCGGAAACTCAAACTCTAGACCACATCTCGGCTTACTGAATACGTGACCTTAAGCAAATCAAGACCTTTCTCTGGAAGACTTCATTTTTCATTTCTATGAGGACAGGTGTCCCTGCCACACAGGGCTGTCAAAAAGTCTACCTTAGCATTTTGAGAACTAAACACAAAGACAACTGTGGAGAGACTAACCAGCTGCGTGATCTTGGAAAAGTAGCCGATCCTGAACCTCTACACACCATCAGCACACGGGGACAGCCCTCCACGCAGGGCTGTCCGGAGGCCCAGCCTAGCAGGGGACCGCCAGCCCTTCCCCCTCCCCGCCAGCCGGCTGGGGCCGCACCTGCGCAGTTGCTGGATCTTGTCCCGGTAGCGATGGTAGAAGGGGTTGGCCTCCAGCTCGGCCCCAACCCCGCAGCCGTCTGCGCCCCTCGAGGTCTGACCCGAGCCGCGGCGCACGGGGAACACGCGCAGCTGTGCGGGTGAAACAAATCCCAGGCCCAAAGTCCGACTGCGCACCGTGCAAAGGCCTCGATAGAGGCCGGCCACTTGCAGGACAGCCGGGCCCGCGCCACCTGCAGCCGCCATGTCCGCCCCCACCTCCTCCAGCTCCTCCACTTCTTCCTCAGGCGAGTCGGCCCCGGGCCCTCGTGCCTGCTCCATCGGCCTCCGGGTCCGCGGCGCTAGCGACTCGCCACGGAGGTTCCGCACGCCCAAAGTTCCGGGCGCAGGAGAGGGTCTAGGCAGAGCAGGGGCAGGGGCAGGGGGACGGGGGCGGGAGCGGAGCGTGAGCTCCAGCAGTCCGGCGTGGGAGATGGGCCGCTTCCTCCCCGGAGCCCGCAGGGATCGCGTCCTTCCCCCGGGACCAGCAGCCTCTGCGCGCCAAGTGTCCTCTGGAAAGCCAGGTCGGTCTTTCGGGTCCTCCCGGAGCCTGCACCCTTCTAAATTCGTTTGGCACCAGCTAAAGCGGTCCCTCCTTCCGCGTTCAATGCTGGTTCACTATCACCACCACCGCAGCATCTCTTTACTGAGGTTGCTGTGCAGAACACTATCCGCTTCATAACTTATGAAGCGGGCATCATCTCATTTTACCAATGAGAATGATTTGTCTAAGATCTGACCGAGTTGAACGCCTTTCAAGATGCCAGGTGCTTGCAGGACTCTGTTTCTTCTCTGGATTTCTTGACACCTAATTGGAGATCGAGTCAAACTTTTTCTCCACCAAAGAGACACGAGGAATGGTCCTTGACATGTCTTTTTTCAGTAAATTTGTTATTATTTTTATCCATGGAATGGTCTCTTCTTCTTAACCCAAATATCACCATCTTCTTCATTTCTTGAACCAATGTATCTGAACTCATGAGTTCAGGGACAGTAACCTCACCCTTTTTGTGGCTCACTGCTGTTAGCATGAGTGGACCCTCTGTAAGGGTAGCCATTAATCTGCCTTGCATAGAAATCCTTGTCTGGGTCTTACCTGAGCCAGCAAGTGAGCTTCCCACCCTTTTTAGTCCAACTTGCTTTTATGCAGGTGAATCCTGCCCTATTTTAGGAACACTATAGGGGAAGATCACAAGTGTGTTCTCCTGTGTCTGGCTCAGGATTCTTGCACTTGCTGTTTCCTCTGCTTAGATTTGTTCATCTCGGGCTCAGTCCACACATCAGCATCTTAAAAGAATTTTTCAAGATGAACCGCTCCATTCTTTCATAGTCTATTTTTTACTCCATTATGTCTTTATTTTACCCTATTATCTTTATGGTAAGTTATCACTATAAAAATTCTTAGATCCTTTTTTACTTTTAACTCACAGAGGTTATATTCTAGTAGAGTGAGAGATAAGCAGGAAAACAAAGCAGGCCAAGAGAGAGATGTAAGTAAGGGGAGGCTCAAGCAGAGACCTGAAGGAAATGAAGGAATGATCTGTATGGATATGGGGAGCGGAGACAGCAAATGCCAAGGCTCTAGTGCAGAAACATGCTTACCCTGTTTAGGGAATAATGAAGAGATTATTATATCTGGAGGAGTGAGAGGGAAGCCGTTAGAAGTAAGACTAAGTTGGTATGAGGAGGTTGGCTAGATTGCTCAGGACTTTGGAAGCCTTAGTTAAGGACTGCGATTTCTGATCTGTGTGAGATTAGAAATCACTGTAGGTCTTGAGCAGGAGAGTAAGATGTTCTACCTTTAAAAGGATCATCCTTTCTGCTGGTGGAATTTAAGGTATGTAGAGCAAGGATGGAGACTCTCCCAAGGTATGTAATTTGTAAAGACAAATTGTTTATCTAGGACCTTTTCTTTTCTTGCCTTAAAAACTATTTTTTTCTTCTAAAATTTGAAAGGACAAATATATTTAGCAGTGTAACAGAATCTATATTATCAATAACTATTTTAGCCTCTTATCACTACCTAAATTTACATACTTTACATAAGCACTTTCAATGTCGAAACCAATAAAGTCCTCTGGGTTTTAAAAATTAAGTGTATTGGTACAATTTAGATAATGATCACACTGATTATAAGGAATTTTTACCTGTACACAATGTATCTTGGTTTTTCTTTTTTCTTTGGTTCCTTCCTATTGAACAGGACTTTTTTGGTTTTAGCATTGAAGACTCCATGTCCTGAAAGCACTCTCAAATCCTGGCCAAACAAGATGATTGATTATTTGTACTGGGAGGTCACTGATCCAAGAGACTAAAGTTATAAGGATGGACAAGTGGTCAGATTTTGGGCATATTTTAGTGCTTTTGTTTTGTTTTGTTTCTGATACCAGGAATCAAACTCAGGAGCTTGCGCTTAACAGGCAGGTGCTATGCCACTAAGCTATATCCCTGGCCTCTAATATTAAAGTTTCAAAATTTTGCTGAAGTCTGAATATGATAGAATGAAAGGAGTCAAGGATGACTAGCAGAATTTTGGCCTGAGCACCTGGAAGGACAGTCACTATTCAGAGAGCAGCAACAGTGCAGGTAGACTAGATTTTGAGGAAGGATGATAGAAGTTTGGTTTTGGACATGTTTGTGAAAATAGACTGGCAAGGAAGGATGTCAGCCAGGATGTTGGGTAAATCAGACTGTGAAATGTATTCCAGTTGGAGATACAGCATGATTCTTAAGCTCATAAGATCACTGAGGAGTCAATGTAGATAGAATGATAAGGACTGAGCCTTGGGACTTACCAATATTTAGATATCAGGGAAAAGCAGAGGAACCAGTAAAGAAGACTGAAAAGCAGGGGTCAGTGATGTAGGAGAACAGAGGGAAGTGGACCCCAGGAAAAAACTCTGCTAAATAGTGTTTCAAGTTACCCACTAGGGAACTATAAAGACCAGAGTAGTTAAATGGTGCCAAGAAGCTGAACTAAACGTGTGGGGAGACAATTCTGTGGTGGACCAGTTTCTGACAGAAGGAATGGACACACACCATGCCCACAAAATGCCACTGGATGGAGGAACTTCCATTAACTCAGGACCCCTTCACAAACACCACCCCTGGAATGCTTAGTGCTCAGAACCTGGTTACTTCTTTAGAGAACAATGGGTCCTGAGCCTTCTGAAAACTCCCATTGGTGGAGAGATGAGTGAGTTCCCAATTCCAACAGCCATAGACCAGGAACCAAGGATAAACATACATGGATTCCCAGCAGGACCTGAGCATCTTTGGCAGTAAGTGCCCATCTAATTCCCGCCTGTTGCCTTGTGCCTTTGGGCATGAGGACAGATACTCAGGGAAGGTCCTCTGCATTGTTAAGGTGGTAGCTACCTACTTGGAATGCTAAACAGTTAAGAGATAGTCTGCTGTCAGGAGGCTGAGGGTCTCTTGAAGGTAGAGACTGTCCTCTGCCCAGCTCCAGGAGACATACTAGTGAACTGAACTTCTCTGCCCTTACTGAGGCTTCCCAGTGCTATGGATTGGACAGGTTCTAGGTCTGGCTAAACCTAGGCAGTTCATGCTCCCTCTAGACTTGGGCTTATCTATAAAGGGCTACAGTGGCCTCTGAAGCTCCTTGGAGATCCAGTTTTGACTGATGGAAAGAATGTTGTGGCAAGTCTATGAGGAAGGAAAGAAGGAAGGAAGGAAGGAAAGAAGGAAGAAAGGAAGGGAGAGAGAGAGGAAGGGAGGGAACAAGGGAGGGAGAGAGTAGTTCAGTGGAAGGAGTGATCAACAAATGGGTCAAGGAGGACTGAGCAACAGCTCAGACTCTAAGCCAGAGTTGTCAGGCAGCCTGCTTTTTTCTTTCTCACTGCCTTAGTGTGGGTGTCACTGTACTTTGGATTCCTGGGGCTGTGTTCTTTGGTCACGGGCAGCTGCATTATCTTTCTGCACTGGAAGAAGAACATGTGGCGGGAAGCACGTGCCCAGCAGTGGGTTGAGGTGATGAGAGCCGCCAGGTTCACCTACAGCCCGCTGTTATACTGGATCAACAAGCGACGACACTATGGCATGAGTGTTGCCATCAACACGGGCCCTCTCCCTGCTGTTGCCAAGCCTGAGACTGAAGTCCAGAATCCAGATTCTTCATGCAAACTGGATATCCCCGAAAGCAAGAACTACCCTGTCCAACATGACAGCCCCAAGATTGAGGTCCCTGATCCTCTGCAGCCCACTCTGGCGGCACACCAGCAGCCCGTATCTTCTTTCGTGCTGCAGCCCCAGACCAACTCCCCACTTCCATTTCTCATCTTTAAAGAGGCACCTTGTGCACCAACCCTCTGTAGCCTACCTCCCATCCTGAGCCACTCTGTCTCCTACCCTTTGGCCAAGCATCCTGAGAGGAATGTTCACTTCCATTCCCTTCCTACACTGGCCCACGGGGCAAAGAGCTTCAGTGCCAGACCTTTTGCTGCAGAAGTGTAGCCTCCTCTCACTGGGAGGGGAAGCTATCAGGGACAGAATAGAAAAATGGAGCTAACTTCAAGGAGGTGGTGTTGATACAGAGGCCAGAGCCCATCTGGATGTCATTTTGAAAGATTAAAAAAAAAAAAAAAGCCCAAGGTTCTCTTGTGTCTCATTTGCTGTTAGGGCATTGTATTTCCTCTATTTGGCACAGGGAGTAGGGCACTTTGCAAACTAAGTTGCAAGGTCTTATCAGATACAAAGGATGGCTGTGCAGAAACACATTCAACTGGTACTTATAGGACTCCCTATCCCTCCATTCAACATTTAAGGCCAAACAGGTGGGCTAAGCCCTAGCCTAGGTCCCCAAAGACACTGCTGTTCTATAGCACACAGCTATGAAGGTCCACAGTGGCTGTCAATGGCCAAACAAGTCCTGTAATGAGACCTTTAAGCCACAGCACACTAAGGGCTTGAATGGCTGTTATCTATAAGGATTTGTAGGTAGTTGTCTCTGTACATTATTTTTAAGATGCACAAGAATACTGTCACATAGCTATCATAAGCCGCCTCTTACAGATGAGACAGGTTCCAAGGCTGTGTGCTATATAATTTTTATGTTGTAGAGCCAGCTCTCCAATTTGCATCTGTCTGGCATCAAAAGTCCTGATCTCTTCACTGTATCCCATGGTGTTTCTTCCCCCCCCCCTTTTTTTTTTGGTAGGTGCTTGTGCTGCTGAGCTAAATCCCCAGCCCCACTTCCCTAATCTTATGTCATATGAATGCACTTGGTAAGTGCTGTAGTGTGTGTAGGTGTCAGCAACTTGGTCCAGATTGGCTTTGAGGGAGTACAATTATGTGCAGAAATATATCCATTGTTTCCTTTTCTTGGATTCCATGGCCTCCTTGTAAGTTAAGATCTGCTATAAAGGACTATGAATAATCTTTGTACTTGCTGAAAAAAGTCCTAGAGAGACAAAAATAATATTATTTTCCCCCTATTTAAAGATAAGACACTCAGGGGGCTAAGGCAGGAGGATCATTATGAATTTGAGACCAGCCTGGGCTACAAAGTGATCTCAAGGCCAGCCTAAACTGTATAGCACGCCCTGTCTCAACAAGACAAAAAAATTTGGCTGTCACAAAATATACATTTCTCCCTTTTGCTTTGGGAATCAGCAAATCCTCTCTTCATACTCTAAATTCACTCTCTAAACGCCACCAAAATTACTTATACATTACCAAAATAATTTCACTAAAACAAAGTAGGTTTACGTTTCTTAATATGAGAAAACAACATGGTAGACTTCCCTGAGAAGGGCCCCCCAAAGTGTATGTGTATTCCCAGAACCTACTAAACAGAGTTTTTATTTTTTGATGTATATGGAAAAGCCCCAGTCCTGTCATATGGCCCCTCTCTAGCAATCCATTTAAAGACCTTTTCTTGCAAACCTGCTGTTATATTGAACCTCTAACTACAAAACAGGCTTAACTGGAGATCACACTCCTCTCTCAACTACTCATTTCCCACTCTGTAGATATATGAAGACTAAGCCACGTAGCCTTTACTTCTTCAGGCCAAATATTGCATTTTTTGGTTTTGTTTTTAATTTTTGAGACAGCGTTTCACCATTGTAGTTAGGAGGCTGGCCTCAAAATTGCAGAGATCCTCCTGTGTCAGCCTCCCGATTGCTGGGATTACAGGTGTTCACCACCATACCTGGTGGCAAATATTGCGATTTTTAAAAGCAGATTCTTGAACATTACTTTGTGCCCACATCTGTTACTTTCAAAAGGAAAAGAAAAATTAGTGAACAAAGCAAGTTTTCTCCCTTAATAATCAGGGGAATGGGGAAGGCTTTATTCGGACACAGTGAGAGAAAAAAATATATTTATTTAGATAAATTAAAATGGCTGTGTTACTAATATAAAATAAGCAAAGCTTAAATCAAGTCACGGAAACCTTGAATTCACTCTGTAAACAAAACTGAAATTGCTTATACATTACCAAAATAACTTCACTAAAACGAAGTAGATTTACATTTCTTAATATGAGAAAACAACAAGGTAGGTTAGGTTCTTATAACAAATATACGCTCTATAGAGTCTCAGGAATACCCAAAGGTGTTCTGGTTTGAATATGAAAGAAGGTACCACACATCCGGCTGGTGTTGACAAGCAAGCCAATGAGGTGTATAGCAAACAAAAGCTGTCACTAGAAACAACTCAACAGGCTATTAAGAGTATGAGCCCATCACAGTCAAAATCCTCTACTGTGACCAGCAGGACCAGCAAGGGGGGCTGAAGGGCTTATGTCCAGCAACTGCAAAGAAAGAAAACTGCAAGGGAAGGGAAAAGAGCCCCCAACAGGGGAAGGGTGTCCACTCCTCTGATTTGCTGGCCTTCAGACAACACACAGTTATCTTGAAGCGAAGTACTCTTCCTTTGGTTCTTCTTTTTTTTTTTTGGTCTTTTTCCTTTTTATCGGTACCGGGGATCAAACTCACGACTGCCTGCTTGCAAGGCAGGCGCTTGTGCCGCTGAGCTAAATCCCCAGCCCCCGGTTCTTCTCTTTCTACACTGCTGTTTGCCTCTTTTGACTTATGGGGAGCCTCTAAGTAAACAGTATGCTAGACAGTACAAGCCTACAAAACAAAAAGATCAAGCAGTGCTTCAGGAAACCAGAGCAGTAGGACCTGCCAGACTGAAAGGGTAAAAGCATTCACCAAAGCCAGACTCAGCACCACTACTTAATCTTTGTCATACAGCTGAGATGTGACAGGTGAAGCCTGACTACAGCTGACAAGCCACAGGCTAAGTTAGAACAACATAAGAATGAAAATCCCAAATTTAACACTGAGTGTGGGCTTCTGAGGCTTTTGAATCAGTTGTGTCTACTCAACTTTGAACAAAGGAGATCTATATACCTACCTCTGTCCAGGAGCTATGGTCGTTTCTTAGGCAGGATGATTAGGGGGATCACAGGCCTGAGTGCAGCATGGATGCCTATGGAAGACTTGATAGGAATGGGAATGGCATTACACTGGCTCTGGGGTGATGCTAGGAGACAGGCTTGAGGTGGGACTTTAGCAGAGAAACTAAAAACCAAAAACCAAAAGGCCCCAGAAAACGTCCATAAATAGCTATTTGATATAAAAGTACATACCACAAAGAGTTAAAGTGTCCTGAAAGTGTCTGCCTTGAATAAGAACTTGAAACTAAAAAGGACAAGCTACATTACCCTCAAGTATATTTCATATAAATCAGTTTTCAAAAAAATACCTTCCAGGTACAGACATACTTTATGGTACAATATATACAAATATAGCAGTGTAAGTCAATTTATTGCTAGAATTTTATTGGTTGTTACAAAAATCTATAAGGGTGTATATATTAAAAAAGAAAGGAGGACATGGAAGCAGCCAAAAGAGTAAGAGTTATCTTCAAGTTACCTAAAGTGCCAGGCTAATGTTAAACTATAATTTTTCCAAGAAAGTAAAATAGATGAGCAAGGGAAACACTACAGAAAAAATTAAAAAGACAAACATAAGCTATAATGAGATAAGCAGACACATATATGGGAAAACCTGTCTTGCTTCAACTAAATTTTAAGTTTCTAGAAAAAATTAAGGTTATACAAGGATATTCATCAAATTGAATAAAATGTAAAGAAAAAAAGGCATTTTTTTGGAGATGGGGTTTTACTATGTTAAAAAAAAAAAAAAGGTATTTCAATGTTTAAGGGACCTGGACTGCACCCATGGATAACAGAGCAACCTGGACAAAATTAAACGGAAATGGTTTCTACTACAGAAGTCTGTGCCATGAGAGCTTCTCTAGTTTTTCCCTGACTTATCTACTTCAAAGTTCAGTTCTATAAAGTTTTCCTTTTGTGTTGTTCAGATTGCTTCTTGAAACAACACAGAAAGTCTCAACATAAAGTGACATGGAGGTGTTACTCCTCCCAGTTTAGGGGCTTTTTGTGTAAGGTCTACACAAATATTTAAAGGGAAAAATATTGCACTTGCTTGTGTAAGATTTGAAAAAAAACTGTTACCATCATGTGAAGGTTCTTGCTCCAAGCCTGTGTGTCACAGACCTGAAAATTGTAAGGAAACTTGAATATGACTTCACATTTCATTTTATGTTTTTGGTGTTAGTCATTCCACCAAGAAATATATTTAATTCTTTTATAAAATCAGGGTCAAAATCAGAAGTACAACTTTCTTCTAATGCTTTGGGTGATTATCCAAAGTGACCAGGGACTTGAGCCCTGCCATTCAGAAGAGAGATAGCTCTGCAGGATGAAGGCAGCTTCTACTTTTTTGTTGGTTTTTATAAACAGGGTCTCACTATTTAGTCCAGATTGGTTTACTATGGTAATCCTGCTTCAGCCTCCTGAGTGCTGGGATGACAGGAGTGTGCCACCACACCTGGCCCCAGCTGTAGCTTTAAGGTAGACGTGAGTAGCACGGTGGGTAGAAGACAATTTAGCTTGCTTAGGGGTAGGGAGGGAATGTAGCTCCCCACTGGATAACTTTTTATGTTCATAAACCTTGAAGAAGAAAATCAGAGAAGTTCCCAACAACTCTCCTGAGGGTGGGTGGGCACTGTCCCCACAACTCCCAGGTCTTACCCATACACTAAACCCCAAGCCCAGGGAGGCCCGAAGCATTTGAGGGCTGCTGTGAGGAAATGTGAGCACAATTTCAGTGGCTACCCAGATTAAATTAGTGGTTTTTAATAACAAGTCACTGTTCACATCCTATTCAAAATCATTTTTCCTACTTTCCATATAATATGAACAATCTTTCATTTATTTTAAATATTTACAAACAGAAAAGGCTTATCTTTTAAAGAAAAGACATTTTCTGAATCTGTATAAAGTGCAGCTAATTTTAAGGCAAATTCAGATGAAATATAAAAGGTGGCTTATTATATATATATATATTTCAGTTTTAAAAGATAAGGTCTGTTTCCCTCAAAGAAGAGAGAGAAAAAGGGGGTTTTTTCCCTAGCAATTTTAAAATGTAAGATCTTACTAGCTTCAGGAAATCATAAATTTCTGAACATTATAAGTAAAATGTTTTTCTTTTTTTTTTTAAAAAAATAACTTTTTTATAGCTTTTTTTAACAAGTTAAAAGGTGACCATGTGTCTGCAACAGTAGTTTGGAGGACTGGAGAGCTGATGGGTAAGTAAAAGTTGTTGTTAGGTAAGTAGATTTTAGGTTGTAGAGAGTATATATCTATTTCTAAAATATGCCTGATACATTTAGATACCTAAAGCTACTCTTAGCTCTAGGAACGAGTATCTTCCATCTCCATTGGAATCAAATGCTCTCAAATTCTCTGGTTCTGGTACAGCAGAACCTAGGGAGTTCCAGATTTCCTGGTAGGTCAGCTTCCCATCCACATCCTGGCCAGTCTTGTGGAATAAATCTTGAAGATCTGTCAAAAAGGAATCACAAAAGATGTATATGTCCATATATACAGCTAAATTTAGTTAAAAGTAGCCTCTAGGGAATTTAAAGAACTAGAAGAAAAGCTGCTTTGCAGATTTTGCTTACAAAGGCAACATTGAGGATCTTACTAAATTAGAAAGATTGATTTTTGGTCCTTTAAGAATGAGAAGAATACTGTATCACATTATCCCTGGCAAATAGAATAAGTGCCAGACAATCATGGAAGAAATTAATGGATTGATTTTCTGTGTCTAGGGCCTTCCACTAAATTTTTCCAGATTTTATTCAATGCTGCAGGGGTGGAAGGAATGCACAGACTTATTTGTAAGAGCTAGCCTATAAGAGTGACTATGGCATATTGTGAGACAGCTTATTGGATGGCTGAGTAGAAACCGGAGGAGCTGGGTGTGGTGGCACACACCTATAATCCTAGCCCTGGGGAGGCTGAGGCAGGAGGATCACTATGAGTTCAAGGCCAGCCTGAATTGCATAGGGAAACCCTGTCTCAAAAGAAAAAAAAAAAAAAAGAAACAAACAAACAAACAGGAGGAATGGCTTGGAAGTCCATAAAGCACTAATGATTCCTAAGACTCATGGTTTTCTGACTTTTAATAGCAAAACCAAAGTTCAAAAAGGAAAGTTGCTGAAGGTCACATAACTCTTACATAAGTAGATATACACTAGAGTACAAATTTTCTAATTTAACCTCCTCTGGTCCTCTTTCTAGTACGTGACATTGTCACTCTGAATCCAGAAATTAAGCAGACCAAAGAGCAGTGATTCAAGTCTAAGATAAGATACCATTTCATCTTCAAAAAATACTGCTGAGGATATAGACAAAGTGTATTGATTCTTCTACTGGTGATGAGAATGTAAATGGGGTAGCTACTTTTGGCAGATACCTTGGCAGTGCCTCAAAAAGTTAAGAGATATGATATAACCCAACAATTTTATTGCTATGTATATACACAAAGGAAATGAAAACATAAAAACCAGAACACTAATATTCACAGAAAGCATCGCTCCTGATAGCCTCAAACTGGAAACAACTCAAATATTCAACTGAGAAATGGATGAATAAAATGTGGTATGTCGAAGCAATGGAATATTATTCACCCACTGAATAGGTCATGAAAACATTATGCCAAAAGAAGCATACTCAAGTTCACATACTGTATGATTTATTTATATGAAACATCCCCAAAAGACAAATCTATAGGCGTAGTGGTTGCCAGGAGGTAGGAGCAGAACGAATTGAGGAGTGATTATTTATTTATTTTTTTTTGTTTGTTTGTTTTTTTTTTTTGTCTTTTTCCTTTTTATTGGTACCAGGGATCGAACTCATGACTGCCTGCTTGCTAGGGAGGCACTTATGCCGCTGAGCTAAACCCCCAGCCCCAGGAGTGATTATTTAATGGGTACAGAGTTTTGTTGTGGGGTGATGAAAATGTGGAATTAGTTACTGGTGATGGGGTTAGGTCACTCACAACTATGTAAGTAAACTAAAAAAATCACTCAATTATGCATTTTGAAAGGCTGATATGGTATATGAGTTATATTCCAATTTTTAAAAAAGCACAGAGCTGTATTTTCTCTCACTGTATATGATTTAAAAAATTTGGTAGATAAGGAAGAGCACATTATTACCAGTTGGTCTATGTCATCTTTGTATTCCTAAGGCATTATTTCATTCAACAGGACTAGAGAATTTTTACTAAGTCTATAACATTTAAAAGGAACTTCATTTTAGCTTCATAATCAAATAGGAGATTTAGTATCTAATACTGAAGAAGATCAATGAGGCTTACGTTTCTTAAAAAAACTCTTCCTAAATTATTCCTTTTTCATTTATTCGAGATTCAACAGGCTTCACACTTTTTGGTATTCAGGAAGAATAAAAATGGCTTGAAGGGAGGAAAAGCAGTTCCAGTCCAATAAGTTCTTATAAACACCTTCTGAACAGGGCTCACTTCAGTTAAAGGCCCAGCAATGCAGCTAGTAAAGTCTCAAAAGCTCTATGAAAGCCAGAAAAGCAGGTGGAGATGCTTCTTTCCAATGCCTGGTTACCAAGTGGTTAATATTTTTTTGGGGGGGCATGAGTTTATATAATACTTGGTTAGCAGTATTAAAATAAAAATGATTGCTGCTTTAGGTCATTGCAAAAGTGCCTGAGATTTGAAGTATAAATGTTTAGACTGCTATTTCTTAATCTAACAGTCATTTTCCCATGTATTTTCAACTGTTCTGGATATAATAATGTAAAGTGGGAAGACGCAACTTGCTTTTGAACACAATACCCTCCCCTACCCAGAGGATAGAAAGGAAAAAACCTGGGATAGAGAAAGAAGTAATCACATTTAGATGTTGATATAAATCTTGTATATTTTATGTTTAAACTATTAATTGTAGTCTGTTGGTAACTCATTCGCTCATTTAACAAATATTCATGTATACCAGGCACTGTACAAGAGTTTGGGAGTGATCAGGGCACAAACCTTACCCATGGAAGTTAAATTTTTTATCTTCCCAGGATTACAACAGAGTGACAAGTGCAAACAGGGGTAAAAACAAACTACCAGCACACAGTAGCAGCCTACTCCAGTCCTGGGAGGTCATATTTCGTGCTAAAATGGAATCTAGGCTAAAGTGAAGAACCAGAGAAAGGTAGGTAGACAGGGGTGGTGATTTTTTTCTAGGCAGTTAGCAAATGGAAAATCAGGAGGTCTCAACATTGCAATGACTAGATGACACTGTTGCAAACAGGGCAAACATATTTTTCTGTGAATCATGTCCTTCCTACTAATGTTTATTTTGCTGATTTTCAGCAAAGGACCCTCTCATTTTTGGACTGGAAAAACTGTCAATTTTTGTTTTATTTTTCTAATATCATAATATTGTATTTGCCTTTATGCCTTCTACACTAGACTATAATATCCTCGAGGAAAGAATTTGAGACTTATACTGTATTGTTGTAGTTTTGCATGTGGCCCCTAATGAGCACTGAATGAAGGCCCTAAAGAACAATAATAGATCTGAAACACTGGCTCAGAGTGCAAGCTTTTGTGATAGTGTCACAATGAATTGTGCTCAACCAATTATTTGCTACTTGGACTTAGGTATTTTCCTATCAGTAAAATGGGTATAATACATGAATACTTATATTCACAGGATGGTTAACAGGATATGATGTATATCAATCATCCAATGGAAATATTCAATAAATGTTAGATACAATCTTTCTATAAGTTAAAAAACATTAGTTTGAACATTCCCACCTTTTTCCTACATTATACAAATTTACCTTCAATACTAGAAATTCCTGGTAGGGAGATGGGTCTTAGTTGGGCAGCTTTCTCAAATTGATCTCCAAGAAATTGTGAAAGTTTTGGCAATGATGATGGCTTGGATGTGAAACTCTGAACTTGCTCTGTAAGAAACACATACACTTTTAGTATAATCAAATCTAACACCAAATTAAGCTAGTATTAAAGGCTACCTTCTAGGGCAATTGCATATGTGCTTAATTTAAGAGAAACAGTTGAGAACTAAATAGCATAGTTACTATATAAAGTTAAAGGCTTGGATATATATATATATATATATATATATATATATATACACATACATACATACATATATACTTGTGGTTAAGTGAAAATGAATCAGTAGTTTGAAAAGACAATTTCATTAGAGTATGTTGTATAAGTTTAGCATCCCTAATTAAAACATCTGAAATCCGAAATGCTCCAAAATCTGAACTTTTTGAGCATCTGAACTTTTTTAAATAGCTGGGGATATAGCTTGACAGCATAAGCACTTGCCTGGCAAGCATGAGGTCATGAAGTTCGATCCCCAGTTCCAAAATACAAACCAAGAAAAAAAAATGACATAAATAGAAAATTTCACACATAACCTCATGTATGTGATGGGTTGTAATCAAAATGAAGGTACATTATATACTAAATAAAATTATCATCAGGCTATGTATATAAGCATAAAACATAAATCAATTTCATGTTTAGACCCAAGTACCATCCCTAAGACACCTCATTATGTACATGGATATATTTCAAAATCAGATATATTCCAAAATCTAAAAAAAAAATCTGAAATCTCATATACTTTCTATTCCAGATATTTTGGATTAGGAATACTCAAGCTGTAGTATAAGTTAATACTGTATACATTTAGATGGTAATAGTTTAAACTGCTAAGTGGCAACATAATGCTTGGATATTAAAGATCTTTGACATCCTGCAAGATCTGCAGTAAGTCTGGCCTGGGGTAATGTGCTACCAGACAAGCTGAGGCTAAAACAGTGTAAGACTATGAAGCATTGTGTTAGAACACTATGGTTCTTTTTCCTACCGAGGAGAATTCAAGGTAGCTGTACTGTTTTTCTAAAGCTGAAAAATACTTCTAGGTGGAGGTGTCAAGGTCAAGATAGTTCAATGTCTTTGTTATATCCTCACAAGGCTTAAGTCAGTCTACCGTAATGTATGTGCTAACATTGATTAGTTATATCCCTTACCTAGAGCCAAGTATCCTTCCATCCCAATAAATCCATCATTATATGTTAATCATTTTTAGGAAAACTAATATTTATTTTTAAGTAAATTTTATGCACTTACAGAAGTGAAAAGACTCCCACAAACAACATTTAGAACTAGTTTAATATACACTGTAATAGTAACATTTGTGCTTATAATTGGATGCAGACAGCATGGAGAAGTCTATTTCCAGCTAAACATTACCCATTCTTCCCTTAATAGACTACAGTACAAATCATGTACAAAATGGGCTTTTTCTAAATGAAAGCAAAGTGCGTCAGCTTCATCTCAGTGCACTCAGGCATCATTCCCTTGGTTCGATCAGTGCTGCTGGAATACCTTCCCCGCTCCCTCCCTGTGCGGGAGGCAAGCTGCCCAAGCCTGCGTGAAATATTCAGAAGCCAGCCCAGTGCTTACCTTCGTCTGCAGTCTCGGGAGGCCTGTTGCTCTCAGGTTTGTTTGTGAGAGCACTGATCAGCTGAAGCTTCTCTCGTAGCTTGGATACCTGAGAATTTGAACTATCTTCTTTCTGCTTAAAACAAAGATCAAAGAAGGTTTAAGGTAAAGAAAGACTTCACCTCAATCTTCACTGTGTTCCTAGCGCCTATTTAGCATATAGTGCTTGATCCTCAGGAGGTTTCTTCTAAAGGTGATGAAGGAATGAATTAGCAAATACTAGAGGTACCTTTGGTGCACTGTTGATTAGTGTCTAGTTGGATCCTAAAGGGAACTTATACTCCAGATGATCTGATTCACTGTGAACATTTGACTGATGGGAGAGGCACGTGCAGGTCAGCAGTAAAGGAAATACATCCTCCCTCAGGCGTCTGTGAGATACTCATTTCCTAAATGAGGAAGATACTGTTTTCTAGGAGCTATTTCACACTAACTAAATAACTGTCCTGTATTTCTCATATCACCTTGTGACCAGATTCCCTAAAGCAGAGCTGTATGCTTGTATCACCTGAAGAAAAAAACCAGCAGAACCCAAACAAATCACAAGTATATGCCCAATCTTCCCTGTCCCCTATGATGATTCAGCTGATGTAGCAAGTTATCATTAACATGAATAAGTAGTGATATTTCTAATTCAAAGTCTTAACTTCCTAATATCTTTGAAAAAAATTTCCCTCCTGTCTTAGTCCCAATATGAATCAGAGTGGCACATAAAAATACATTTAATTATAAAAAGGGAGGCATCTTGTTTTTCTGAAGCTAGTTTCTCACTGAGCTCACACTACTGTGACAAGCCCCAATCCTGTATTTATTAGAACAAGAACTCATCTCACATTTCTTTTAGTTCAGTATGTGTTTACTTGTCTCTCTTTTATCTTTACTTCTACCCTAATAGCGACTGTATAGTAGGTCAATTAGTCTCTGTAGGAAGCTCTAATAAGGAGATATGCAATCTTGATCAAAATACCATTAGCATACCTCACAGATCTAGAGAAAACATTCCTAAAATGCATATAGAACCATAAGAAACCCAAAACAGCAAAGGCAATTCTGGGTAACAAAGGCAAGGCAGAAGACATTACAATCGCTGACTTAAAGCATGATACTGGCAAAAAAACAGACCTGAGGATCAATGGAATAGAAGAGAAGATACAAACACAACTACAAACACACTCAACCACCTTATCCTTGACAAAGGGGTCAAACATGTTCACTGGAAGAAAGACAGCTTCTTTAATAACTGGTGTTAGAAAAATTGGCTTTCTGTATGCTGAGGACTTTAACTAGACCCATGCTTATTATGCACTAAAGTCAACGTAGATCAAATGTTGAAACAGTAACTAAATATACTAGAAAACAAAGTAGATAGAAAATCCTTGAGGATCAAGGGTAGTTTATGAACAAAAACCAAACTGCACGGGAAGTATTTCAAAGAATCAACAACTTGGATCCCATTGTATTAAAAATTTTTTGTACATCAAAAGAAATCACCAACAGGGCTGGAGATTTAGCTCTGTGGCACAAGTACCTGCCTGGAAAGGGTTCAGTCTCCAGTACTAAAAACGAAAACAAAAACAACAACAAAAAGAAATCACCAACAGAGCAAAAAGAAAACCTATGGATTGGGAAAAGATTTTTACCAACTGTCTCTCAGACAAAGGATTTCTATTCAGAATGTATACAGTACTGAAAAAAATCAGGGCCCCCAAATTCAAAGACCCAATCCAAAAATGGGCATCTGAGATGAATATACAATTCTTGGATGAAGAAATACAAATGGCAAATAAATACATGAAAAAATGTTCAACATCATTGGTCATTTCAGAAATGCCAATTAAAACAACATTGAGGGGCTGGGGATTTAGCACAGTGGCATAAGCGCCTGCCTTGCAAGCAGGCAGTCGTGAGTTCGATCCCTGGTACCGATAAAAAGGAAAAGACAAAACAACAACAACAACAACAACATTGAGATACCATCTTACTCCTAAAAGGATGGCCAACATCAAGAAATTAATAAAAATGCTGGAGGGGCTGTGGGGAAAAAAGAATTTGTCTCCACAGTTGGTGGGAGTGCAGACTGGTACAACCTCTGTGGAAATCAGTATGGAGATTCCTCAAAAAACTAGGATTGGAGGTTCCACTTGACCCGTCTATTCTCCCTCTGGATATTTTCCCAACAGAACAGAAAACATCATACTACAGTGATATATATATATATGCATCCATATTTATAGCTGCATAATTTGTAATAGATCTTGGAAACAACCCAAATGCCCATCAACTGAAGAATGGATAAAGATGTGGTATTTTTATACAATAGAGTATTACTCTGCCAAAGAAGGATAAACTCGAGGATTTTATTGGTAAATGGATACAACTAGAGATCATACTCATCAGTGAAATAAATCAGACTTGCATGTGTAAACACTGTATTGTTTCCTTTGTGTAAGAAACTGAAAGCATAAGTAAGATCCAAAAGTTACAATGGATTTAATGAAATGGGAAAAAAAACTGCTGAAAGAGAAAGAACAACTGGGATGGGGAAAAAAGAAAGAAAGGAAGGGAAAAGGAAAAAAAATATATAAACACAAGATAACAAAGGTAACTGTACCACTAACTCTTAGTTCATGAAAAGAACAGTTAGTGCTCATAATGTTTGATCAACTTTGCAGCTTGTATCTGGTAATCTGAGCAACTATTTTGAAGATATCAATATGTAATACAGTAACCACTGTTAAATTCCTATTATTTTGTTTTGAAATCCTATCTTGCTAATTTTTGTTGTTGTTGCTGTGGTTTTTTTTTCTTTTTGACTTTCTCTTTAAAACAAAACAACAAAACAACAAAAACATAAGATTTGAAAGTAAAGCCCAAAAAATATGTACACTGGTATTACGTTCTGATATTTACTGTTAAAATGTGAACTACTGGTAAAGTAACCTCTTTTTCTAATACTATCCATTTGTTACTTTTTTGTGCCCAACACTTATTTCTTGTCATTCTCTAAGTGATGTTTAAAATATTTGAAGTAGTTAGAAAACTCAAAAGTCCACCTTATGATACACTGAAACCTTAAATATACGTGACTTTATCAAGTCAATATAAAGTTGCTAAAGATGAAAAAAATAAAGATAGAAAGCACTATATCAACAGCTGCCTGTTCTTGGTTCTAGTTGAAGTTCATTTTCTCTGAATCTCATATTCTTTGAATTTCTCAAATGCAGATTGTCTGATTATTATTACATAACATTTTAGTCGTGCAGTCACAATCTTCCTGGCTACTCCTTTACTTTAGGCCTGAACTTAAAATATTAGATGGTACTCCAGTCAGAGAATGCTTTCCTTCCTGGTATAGCAAAGCATATCGCAATTTGCTTATTTTACATTGACAGTATGTCTGGGTAGATATGCAGTAAACGGAACTGGCTAAAGTTTAAATGGACTGGGAATGTACTGACACTACAATATAAACACAGGAAATGATTTTAAGGTTGAGCATTATTTTTAGATTATCTATGCATGTGTCCTATGATTAGTACAGACACTATCTTAGTTTTTAAGTCATTTTCTGAAGGAAGCTTTCTTGACTTCTGTTAACCCTTCCTACTTCTGTTAATACATCATATTCTATGCTTTTCTTTTGTAGCACTTATCAGACTTATGACTGATAAGCTGATTTTTATTTCTGGTTAAGCCACCTGTTATTTATCTTTATGGTCTGGGATTTTATGATATCAGTTCTGATAGTTATTTGATCCAAAGATTCTTGTTTGGGAGTGGCAGCCCATCACCTATCTTAGAGAGCAAAAAGAATAAGAAAAAAGATTAAAGACAATGATTAAAAGTTGATTTGACATCTAGCACATTAAAACAAGCTGGTCAAGGTTATTTTTGAGACAGGGTCTCAGTATGGAATTCAGGCTGGCTTTGAACTCACTATGTAGCCCAGGAAGACCTTCAGCTTACAATGATCCTCCTGCCTCCGCCTTAGGAAAGCTGTCACAGGTGTGCGCTACCACACTTGGCTAGTCAAGCTTACTTAGAGGGTCTCAGATCATGGTCAGCAGAAATGGGAGATACGCGGTAGAATGCAGAGAATTGGGAGAATGGGAAGAAAGAGGGAGGAAGATCAAAGAGATTGAAAACAGAAACTGGTGCCTCTAGTTGTTTCACAATTTTGAAATACAAAAGGTGATAAAACTTTATCCAGATCCAGGGAGGGCATGATGATGTTGCAAATAACAGTAGGACACATGGATTTTATTACCAGTTTTTTCCCTGGAGAAAAATAAAACAGGGAAGACAAGGGTCAGTAAGGGGAGTTTGCCTCAAAAACTTTCAAGGTACAATATTTATCAAATCATTCAAGGTTCCTAGTCCCTACTTAGCTTAGCTGAGTTCCAAAGCCCTTTTATAAATAGGACACCTTTAAACTTTGCAACTTTGTAATAAATTACACACCCCTATAAAGTGGAAGGGGAAATGGGGGGAGCATAGGTCTTCCTACTCTGCCCTTCAAAATCCTGTCAATTTGCTCCTCTGCGGCAGAAGCATTTCAAACATTCTTGCCATGTACCTGAGTTTGATTCTCCTTTTGGGCTTGCTTCCAGCCTTGTTGGTTATCTGAATTTATAGTACAATTTCCTATATTTGGTTTCTATTTTATTTTAATACATGTCTACATCTTCGTGTATGAAATCTTTAAATTAAGGTCTGCAATTGTTAAAAATAATCTACAGGGATCTCACTGTAATGTATATATGAAAGGTAACTTTAAAAAATTCTATCCATAAGAACATAAAAACCAGTAAACCGTAGGATTGGTCACTTATTAAAATCAGTTAGTTAAATGATGGGTTGGACTCAATGACTTTGTAAGTTAATCTGGTGTGACCTGATCTGGGTTAAATGTTTTCTTGACGTTAGGTCAAAGAGCTCCCCCTAACCTGTGGTAGAAATAGGATAAATCTGAAAGCTAAGTTTAGGCTTAAAGAAATGGCAAAAGATTATTTGTAATAGTCATTGTCATCACTCCCTTCTAATACTTTCCCTTCTAATACATTTAAACTTCTAATACTTTGAAAAGAAAAATATTAAGATGCACTTTTGAAAATATGTACCACAGCCTCCCACCAAATGGGCCACTGCAGCATAACAAACCATTCATCTCTGCCAACCACGTAGGGTGAGGCTTCGGCAACCACTAAGTATCTCCCTTTCCAAAGTGGAACAGCACTGCCTATGCTATTCATATCACAGAACTAGTGTAAACATTAAAGGAGACACTGATTAAACATAATACAAATGTGTAGCCTCTCAAATTTGCCAGAAGACTGTTCTCAAAAGATGGTGAAATGTCACCTAGGTAGAGACAAAACACAGTTCAACACGGATTATGTCACCAAAAAATCTGAAAAGCTTACCATGCTAGAGGTCAGGTTTGCTCTCTTTTCTATCTTGGTCAGAGCAATCGTGTCACTTTCTATCAGGTTTACTCTTTGGGTAACATTATTGAGTGTTGCATTCATTCCCTCGAGTTTAAGATCATTTTGTCTCTGGTACACCATTAGGGCACTATTTACTTCTTCTAAAGAGTTATGAAGGTACAGGATATCCTAGAGTGGAAATAAAGCAAGTTGCACAATCCAGCTAAAGACATATGTTAGGCAAACAGGCTAATGACACTGATCAACCATTACTGTGTTAAGTTACTAAAGCAAACTTCTTTTCCTAGTTGTGAATATCAATTGTCTCTCTCTGCCTTGTCCCTCACACTCCAAATTGTTCCCAGTTTACTCCCTCTGGAGTTGTTTGATCCCAGACAGATAGGAAAGGAAAGAGGGAAGAGACTACCTACATGATTCTCCCTGGTCTGAAAAAAGTGAGGAGTTTGGGAATTGATTACCCAATGTTTTCCTCACTTGTTTGCAGGAAAGCCTGTTGGCTTATTAACAGAAAGTCCCATTAACCTAATTTGTCAGAACAAAACTACCTTAGGAACAATACCAATTACTGAATTGGTTCATGTAACAAAACTATAACAAGTAGTGCATTATTTAGTACAAGCTTCAATTATTTTTATTGACGTCCTCTGGTACTGATTGCTACTTAAAAAGGAATGATGACTATAGGGCTTAAAGGGCATTAAACTCAGGATGGAAATTCTTCTTAGTGGAGATTTCCTTTATTTTCTTTAAGGTGATTTTGAATCCAGTATCCTTTTTTCTCCTCTCTTGCCTTTCATCTTTAGACTTTAGAGAATCCCAGTTTTTAAGGATATGTTTCCTAACATTCTTAGAATTACTGTGGTTCAAAATAGCCATTGCTCTGGAATAATCTGCTACCTATCTCTCTTTGACTTAACAAGATTGCTATTTTTCATAGAGTTTCAGGATAATCTGGCCATTCTGACTTTTAAGATAGGAAAAGGAATTTACTCCACTGACACACACACAGGAAAAAGCAGAGGGTCAAGGAAGAGACAGGGTGGCTTTTTGGATCCCCAAGATATCTACACACATTTATCTGTGCTAAGCTCTCTGGCAAGCAAAGAGATAGATGAGCCCATGCTGAGGCATCACAGCATTAAGCCCATACTCCTCAGGCTTCCTCCATAGCCCACTATAGTAGACAAAAAGTACCTGTTTCAAATTTTCACTGTGGGTTTTATTGTCAAGTTCTAAAGTAGCTGAAGGTGGTGGAATGATCTGGTTACTTCTGTTGGTCTCCTTCAAGAAGTGCTGATTCTGTTAAAATGGATGGAGGTTAGTGCAGGGAGCAAGTTATTACTAGGTCTACTGAACCAACTAGGGTGGCTGTTGAACATTCTAGCCTCTCCAGGGTACATTCACAGGTTTTAATTACAAGCACCCTATGAATCTATAGTGTGGTCAGTCTAGTGTGAGGCCCTGGGGGCACCACAACCTTTTGGGGATGCTCAGCGTGAAGGATGGATAGGATCAGTAATGCCCAGATTATTCCGGGGGATTGAGAACTTTCTAGTCTGCTTTTGATAATGGAAATAAACTGAACAAAACATTTTTTCTGTCCCCTATCTGTACTCCCAGAGAAACTGAAGAATCACTAGAATGTTCCCCTGACCAACTCAGTCTGAATCTGGGAGGGTGCCATCATTTTTATTGGTCCAACAGGGTTTCAACATCACAAAAGCAACCAATCATACAACCACTGGCATCAGACATGAAACACAACCAATGATCATGCATATTATAGTGTTTCCCTTATAACTCATGCCAAGATTTATGTTGGAGGGTTACCGTCCTTTCCCATTCCCTCCACACTAGACTCTCTTTGTAGAGATAAGGTGTGTTATGCTTATACTGTATATATTTTTCCACATTAGTGGGAAAAACTGCCTGTCTTAATCCTTTACTGTTTATAACTATAACTTAGTATAAAGTATGTCAGTTTTTGGATTATTATTGGTAGTCATGGAAGTTCAAAAGAGGTAGATTAATTACAATAGAATACAATTGGTTAAAACAAATTGTTTTTCTTGCAATATGAAATCCTAGACATTGAGCAAAGCTGTTTTATAATACATAAAAGCAACATTAAAGAGAAAGGAAGAAAAACTCAAGATTCTAGACAAACGAATTTTTCAATTGGGAAGAGGCATTTCAGAAAATGGTTCATTTGGCCAGGGATTTAGTTCAGTGGCATAAGTGCCTGCCTGGCAAGCCCAAGGTTGTAAGTTTGATTCCCAGTATAAAAAAACAAAAAAGAAAATTGTTCATTATTTGAGAATATACATAAGATGAAAGAATTGCTGAGCCATAGGTTCTTTATTACTGTGGGTCAAGGAGTTACACTATGGCAGATGGAACCAGAAGCCAGATGTCTGGACACTTAGATCAATGCTTTTCCTCTGGGTAGGCCGCCACTAAATAACAGGAATACTGGTTCTAAAGAAAATGAAAACTCCTCCATCCTGGAGTTCTCTTAAAAAGCTCAGTTATCCTTGGTACAGACTTCCTAGTTTAAACTAATAACTCTGAATGAAAGAACATGGGCAGTTCTAGAAATTAATCAACGGGCTAGGGAACTTTTGTGTGCTTTGAATAGTACTGATTTCATGTACATGTAACTTGTCTTCCCAGAAAGACAGCAAGGGATGTGTTGTCACTTTTTATTCTATATAAAACTTCCATGAAGCTGTTATCCATTGATTAAGGTCTCTGAATGGCTATGGACAGTTAACATCTAGAGTAACGTTAGGAGACCTAGAGATATTTAAAAACAATTCCTAGCCACTGCAAGTTTTTGCTTCTGTCTTAGCTATCTGTCACTGCATAACAAATTATCTCCAAACTTTAAGATTTAAAACAACAATTTTTTCGCATGATTCTGCTGGTTGAATGTGCTCAGCTGGGTGGAGTGCTTCTCCTATTCCATGTGGTATGGGCTGAGATCACACATATGCTTGCATTCTACTAAGATACTGCTGGAGCTGGAACACTCAATATGGGCTTACATATTCCAGATCACCTCTTGCCTTGGCTTCTTAGCACTTGAGAATAAAACTGCTTAAGTTTCTGATGTTCAGAATAGTTAGAAATCATAACTTGTCTTGAGGCAGTCTGCTATGTAGCACCAAATAATTGAGACAATTCTCTACTTCCTTTTCCTTCTTTCCTATTTTCCATCCTACCCATTTCATCCTCAGTAACTGTTTTATCATCATCTCCTCGAGGACCAAGTTTGTTAGAGATCCACTTTCTACTCTTAAGTTAGATGCTTAACTTACAGACTGAAGAACAATCCGTACATGTTACTTATTAGATATTCCAACAGATGCATAGTTTGTCCTATTCAGATCAGTGGAAAGTTGACATAGAAAAGGGTGAGTAAGAACATGTTGCCTATCTGCAGCATTTACAGACTTCCTTACCATATCACTCTGCAATGATTCTATGGTTATTTTGTGTTCATCCACAGTTTTCTGTATTGTCTCCACAGCAAGATGCACGCTGTTCAAAGTATTGCCAATGGAAGCTACACTCTGAATGGAGAAACACAGGAATGTCAAGTTTCTTTTCTTAAAAGTTGTATGAAGATATAAGTGATATGCAATAAACTGCACATATTCAAAATGTATAATTTAATTATTCTGATATAAATATACCTGTGAAACTATTACCATGATCAAGTAAGCCTATAAGTTCTCTCTTCCTGTATTCAGGCAATCACTGTTCTACTTTCTGTCACTACTGATCAGTTATTTTATAAAATTTTACATAAATGCAACCAATGAGTACACATTTTTTTTTTAATATGGTTTCTTTTACCAAAAGTAACTGAGATTTATTAGTTACTTAGCATGTTGCATTCCACTGCAAAGATGTATCAATGTGTATTCACCTGCTGAGGGACATTTTTAGGTTGTTTTCAGTATTTATGATTACAGTAAAACTGTTATAAACATTCTTGTACAAGCTGTTACATGGGTTTATGCCTTTACTTCCCTTTATCATTAGTTTTGCATCGTCATAGTATTTAGGAAGAAATGGCTGATCGTATGGTAGACCTAGGCTTTTCAACTAAAATTAAAATTTCAATTAAAAAGAAATAATATGATAAACTTTGAAGTTAGGTGTTTGGGATGACTTAACACTACAAGACTGAGCTGCCTGTAATAAAAGCAGTGTGGCATCATCAATGCACAGAATGTAGAGACAATATACTGAACAGAAGTCTCTAAGCTGAGATGCCATGTAAACGTTGTTGTTCAAAAGCTATATTCAAAGACATGTAACTGTTAGAGAATCCTCCCTGGCTGGATGTCTGAACTCATCAGGGTGTATGGATAGTAAGCTCTTGTTTAGGAATTTTTTAAAGGAACCAGCTGACTGAGTCATAAAGTAGGCAATGAAACTCTAAAACTAGTATTCCCAACTTCAAAGTGCCTGAGGAGGTACATACTAGAGGAGGCTCCACAAACGACTACTGGATTAATGAATGCAAGGGCAAATTAATTTCTTTTTTTAATACATGGTTGTCAGAGTTGCTTTGGTAAAATTAAGAGGCCTGCCCACGGCTGGCCTACTTTTTTTTCCCATTGGCTCTTGGGAACAATGGCAAGAATCTGGCCTTGTCAAAGTTGTCCCCATCCTTTTTTTTTTATGTTGCAAACAGATGATCATACTGCACACATGAACTATAGAGACTGAGTATACATGGATACTGTAGCTATATATAATTTTTTTTTGTCTTTTTGAGACAGGGTCTCTATGCAGTTCAGGCTGGCCTTGACCTCACTTTGTAGCTTAGGTTGGTCTCAAACTTGCAACGATCCTCCTGCCTCAGCCTCCTGAGTGTTGGGATTACAGGCGTGAGCCACCATGTCCGGCTGAGACTGTTGCTAGAAAATAACAAATTTTCGTTTTCTTTATGGCTTCACTATTCTAGAAAAACACATTTATAGATAGTTGGATTCTGGCATATGATCAAATCAAAACCACACACTAACTTTTTTTTTCTTGAGACAGGGTCTCACTATGTAGCCCAGGCCAGCCTTGAACTTGTGGCTATCTATCCTTCCTCAGCTTTCCGAGTACTAGAATTACAGGTGTGTGCTTAATCATGCTAACTTTCAAAAGTCAAGGATCTTAGACTTAATAACCACTGTTTGGGGTTTTCTTACTTCTGAATTCCTTCTTCCTGCTGTATGAATGTTCCTTGTGTTTATTTCAGCACTTTCTTTTTCCTTACAACCCCTGTACCTTCTCCCCATGAAGCATTAAGGATTCCTGAATATTATCTATCTGCTTGGTCCTTGCCTCCAGCTCTAGGCCTGAATCCTAGGAATCAAGTAAGCAGAAGTTCCAAATGATTATTTACCTAGGCTCTGCAGTCTAGGGTAGACATCTGTTGGGTGAGTTGCTTATAGGATGTACACATTCACCTTTGTAAGAATAACATCAAATTGTTTTCCAAAGAGATTTTTTCCAACTTCTACTTCCTAGCAGAAGTATTTGGAAGTATCCTTGCTTTACCCTCTTGCTAACACCTGTTTCTGAAATGTCTCACTTTTATATTTCCCTTGTCATCTTGTTTTTTACAAACACAATAACAAAAACTGTCAACTTTTTCTCAACCATAAAAGAAGATATTTAGAGCAATTCTCATATATAATTTATGTTCCTCTATGAAGACAGTGCAAATGACAAATTGAAAGGGAAATGGCTGAAAGGCAAACCCATATATGCTTAATGTAACAGTTTCAGCAAAGCAATTTGGGGACTCAGACAAATCAAAAAATGTGAACTCATATAAACCATAGCTAAAGTAACCTCTGCAAATTAATGGCCTGATTATCCAGATCAAAAGAAAGATGTTCTGAATTCTTTAGAATATAAAGATATTCTCTATGACTGCCCTCTCAGGGCAGATGATTTAAAATATCAGACTTTCAAAGAAAACCTGAAAGAAGCTAGAATTGAAGGAGTAGGTTAATCTCAGTACTCATACATAGCACTGACCTTCTGAAGTCCCTCTACGGTGTTAGGCAGACTAATTAGGTCTGCAGCTGACTTGACATTGGCTTTGAGGTGGTTTACAGCAGAAGTCAACTGAAAAATCTGGAAGGGAAAAAGCAACAAGCAATGAATACAGAATTTATAGAATATGCACTTCTTTTATAAACTTTGTGGTTGAAGGTGTCAATGTACCCTGGCAACTCACAGGAGCAGAGGAGCTATAGTACCTTGGCTAGAGCTGAGATTTGGAAGGCAGCAGTAATACACCTTCTTTCCCTGCCCAATTTAAACTAGTGCCAAAGAGGGAAAGGCAGGTATTATTCTTTACTCTAGTCCTGGCAGCTGTAAGGTCCAAAAATCTTAAATTACCCAACAGATGCAGTAATTACCATACAATCCTTCAACAATTGAACAGGAAAAAAGCTAATGATCAAGAACCACTTCAAGATTTCATTTTGGTAAAATATAACACCTCAGTTATTTAACTGAACTTTTGTTCCTGTCCAAGTGGGAACATATTTTATAAAGTAAAAGCCCATCATCACAAAATAGAGTCTACATATACTGTATCCCAACAACTTGAACAGTACTTTCAACTGCTTGGGGATTTGGTTTTGGTTTAATAATGTGATTAATATTTCAGACTCAATAGCTCAACCAAAGTACTACTTTGTACCCTGAAGGCTCAATAAATACCCATTGACTCACTGACTGATGCAATGAATGTATTACAATAAGCACTGAATAAAAATGTGACTTCCTTTCTGCTTCTTAAGGGTAGAATTCTAAATAGCTGGACTTCTTTCTTGAATGGGGGCTGGGAGAACCTGCATAACATTCAATTTTAGGCTATGAAAATCATATTCTAACAATTTTTACAGTGTAGCTTAAAACACTCTTCAAAGATTCTCAGCTATAAACTGCTCTCCTATTCCAAATCCTAGGATAAAAACACAGATCTGATAATAGCAATTAGAAGAGTGGCCTTTATACAGTAACCATTTCACTTTCTGGGTACTTGCTATAGACTAAGCACTGTGGTAGACAGCAGATGGACATCAGACCAAGGAGAAACTGATTCCCTATCACTCCCTCAACAAGTGCTTGGCATCTTCTCTGTGCCAAGCACTGCTATAGGCACTGAAGAGACAGTGGCAAGTCAGCCCATGGGGCTTTGCTCTCATGGAGTTTAATACTGGTAGAAGGTGACAGAAAAACAAAGAATCAGTAATAAGTTGGTATGAACAAAGGAGTCCAGTGAGGAACCTGGTAACTCAGGAACTCAAGTTCTCATTTCCATCTTTTGCTTAAGAGGGGTGAATGTAGAAGCTTAAGATCATTTTTCATTCATTCATTAATGCAACAAATATTTATCAAGCCCATATATATATATATATATATATATATATATACACATTTATACACATAAATACATTTTTTTGTGTGTATGTGAGACAGGGTTTTACTACATAATTCAGGCTGGCCTTGAACTTGGGGCAATCCTCCTGCCTCAGCCTCCTGAGTCAAGCTCTATTGTATACTAGTAGTGAAAAATACAGATATTAGAATCTTTGTGGTTCCTACATTTTAGACAATTTTATGTATAAAACACCAGGTGGAAGTGACTTGGTAGCTACTTCGGATCAAAAGGTTCCAGAAGGGGCTGGATGTGGTGGTATGTACCTGTAATCCTAGCACTTTGGAAGGCTGAGACAACGAGTTGGAGCCTATAGGGAAGCTGAATTTAAATAGATCTATATAACAAGAATCAATCATATAAAAATTGAATGTACATGTCAGGGTTAAGGAAATTACTACGGCAATTAAAAGAAGGTGCTTGGTATATTTAAAGGACAGAAAGGTATTTAGGTAGTAGAAGTTGGCTAGAGATACAGAAAAGGGCCAGAACTGGTAGAAATGCTTTTGTAAATCAGAACAAAGATATGCATTATATTTGAGTTGCAATGGGAAGGGGTGAAATGATAATTACATGGTTGTAGATACCTTGTGTGACTATACTATCGCTACCTTGTGGAAACAGGAGTCTAGGAAGAAGATGATTTGGGTAGTCTGGATAAGAGACAATGATGGCTTGGATTTCACTTGCATCAAAGGTAGCTGCAGAAATCAAGATGACATGATTTGCTGGGACTAGATATGAGAGATGAGGAGGAAAAAAAAGAATTAAGAAACTCCTAAATCTTTTACTTCAAGGAGTTAAAAGGGCTTATTAAAGGAATAATTAAGCATTAACTGTGATATTGGGTAAAATCATTTAAAAATGATATTAGTGGAGGCAGAAAATGATAGGCTTTATTGAAGTAGGACTTAAGAAAATGCTGATGGAAAAGTTAAGTTTTATATATAAAAATAAAGCAGGTGCCAGGTGTAGTGGTGCATGCTTGTAATCCCAGCACTCAGGTGGCTGAGGTGGGAGGCTGGGCTACAGGGGAGACCTGTCTCAAAAACAAACAAACAAACAAACAAACCGGCCAAACTTTCTAGGTTAGAAGTGTGACAGTGGCATTGGGGAATGGGTAGAGAACAACAATATCATAGGTTCAGCAGTACTATTCCTATGCTTCTGAAAGCAACAATGATTTAATTATTGAGGTTTCTCTCCTCCACAAGACTGTAAATTCCATGTGATCAATGATCATGTCTGTTTTATATTCCACAACACGCCTGCCACACAGACAGTAATTCAATAAGCATTTAAAGAATGAATAGAAGAATGAATGGCTGAGAACTAATACTTGGGATGGATCCTGAGGTGGCTAGTCCCAAGCAGAACAGAGGGAAAGGCCAGGAGGTCAGAAATAAAGTTACATAAATAATGAACTTATTTTTCTCACAAGTATAGTGCTCTGACTATGAAAACAAAAACAGCAATAACAACAACATCATTACCATCAAAAGTTTAATAACCACTGCAGAGGAGTGTGTGATGGTTTGAAAAATGAATCTACAAATTCTTTAATAGTTTCCCTTTAAGATAGACCTTAATTCCCTTCCCCTTGAATATGGTTTGAACTTATGTGACTTGCTTTTAGTGAAAAGACAATTTTAGTGAAGTGACAGTTGGCAACTTTGGAAACTAGGTCATATGTCAAAAGGCATTATTGCAACTAAGGCTTCTCTGCTCTCTTGGGTCCCTCACTCTGGGAAAGCTAGCTGCCATTTTGCAAGAAAACCCAAACAGTCCCAGGTTGGGAGAAACTGAAATCTCTTGCCAATAGCCCTGAGAGGACCTGCCAAGCCTATTCAAGCCTTCAGACGAGGAAATCCTGGCTGGTATCTTAGCCTTAGAGACTAGCCAGAAGCATTCTGCTTAGCTGTTCCCCAACAGAAACTAAAGAAGAATAAATGCTGTCATTAAGCCACTAAAATTTGGGATGAAATATAATCCAATGACAAATGACTAACAGAGGTAATAAGAATTAAATGCCATACATAACTAAAGCTCTGAGCACAGTACGTAGCACAAACAAAACATCAAGTAAGTGACAGGTATTATTAGTAAAATTTAATGAGCATTTAAACATGTAATTCTCCATAAGTGCTCTAAAATATGCAGACTACTTATCAACATTCTGACTCTATCCCTTCAAAAACAGAGGTGAAAAACATCAATACACAGAGAGATACTTTTAGTAAATTATAAACCTCTTTAAATTAGTAATTACATCAAGGAAGTTTTCATCTATCTCTTTTAGAAGATATGAATAATATTAAGGTTTGAAAAGCACAAAAAGAAACAAGCATTCTCATGCATTGTTTGTGAGAGCATGAATCAGAGAAGCCGTTTTAGAATTTATCTAGGGATAGCCTTCAACATTTGAAGTGTTTAGGTTCTTTAATCAGCAATTTCATTTCTTGAAATCGATTCTGACTATTTGCTCATGTGCACAAAGATACATGCACTAGGATATTTGTGTCTTCTTTATTTGTAACAGCAAAGCAACTAGAAACAATCTAAATGCCTATCATCTAGGATGTAGATGTATTTGGTGAGCAAAGCAAACTGTGGTACAACACATATTGAATGACTCCACTTATTTACACTCACAGGCTAACCCACAAGCTAATTCACATTAAAAGCTATTAAAGCTTTGTAAATGCCTAGAGGTTTGTAAAAGTGCAGCCCACATTATAGACAGTGGATAAATATGAGGACAGAGAGCACAAAGAACAGAGTGTGTGCATGTGCGTTTAATGGTGGCAGACAGACGGGGACCAAAGGGAAATCTGCATGAGTTCTACATGTATTTTCTTTTTAAAATCTTGTATAATAATATATTCATATATTACTTACAAATTTTTAAAAGACAAAAGATGAGAAAAAATATATATGAAAAGAAATCACATGATTTTTGGAAGAGATGTCTCTTTCTTCCAAGTCCTCCACTGGGCCTTCCAAGATCATCTGAGCATGCCCATGAAGTAGTAGGAAGGATATGTTTCACTCATTGCCCTAAAGTATGAATATAACCAGCCCAAAATAAATTTGATGGACAAGAATTTAGTTATTCCAAGTGCTCTAATTAACTAAATACCTCTGAGGCAACTTGAAGCAAATGCAGGTAGGATTAGGTGAAGTATTATTCCACCTCATACCATGCCACACTCAGTCTAGACTTTAAGCTGTCTTGCTGAAAGAGTATACTGAGGAGAGCTGACCATCAACTCTGTAGCTCACCAACACACTTAGAGCTTTGTATTCAGATCATACACTACTCACTAGGGCTCAGCTATATTTCTTATATTACAAAACCAGATTCCATCTTCCAGTCTTCCCCTCTTCAGCGCAGTAATGCCAACACCTGGGAAATTACAGCAAATCCATGTGCATAACTGGAATGGAAAGATAAAGGGCACCTTCCCATTACTGTCTCTGGAGCCTCTCAGGTTCTGTAACAGGCAAACCTAGAATGTCAGATTAGATTCAAGCACACAAATGTGTGCTAAGAATCATTTTTTGCAATTTGAAGAATCTATTAAGTTGAATTAAATAGAAACCATAAAGAAAAAAAACCCTCACATTCCAACCAAAAGATGAATCGTGGCTTTTATGCATATTACATGATTTTTCATTAGCAAAATTGAAAATAGCCACTGTAGACCATTTGATTAAGGTACCATTTTATACTACAAAGTCAGAAATGCTCTTTCCTTTTTGGCTTTGGGTTTAAAGTTAAATGTTCTTTAAATAGTAAAGAAAAAGTTACTAAAACAGACAGTCATTAAAGCTGAATGGTTTATGAGTAGGGACACCCCCCCAACCACGCAACCCCTCAGTAAGAATTCAACATTATATACTTTCAACTTTACAGACTGCCTTCTGAATCCTGCGAAGGATATAAACATGGGAGGTAGAATGGGAATTTGGAAAGAGTCTCTCAAGACTTAAATATTTTAACATTAGCCCTGCTATACAGCTGTGTAACTGTGGGCAAACTAACCTCTTAAAGCCTTGATTTTCTTACTTGTAAAATGAAATACCATTTTTACTTCATGGAAACAAAGAAAGAAGATCATACATAAGTGTATCTAATAGTGGCTTGCATAAGAAAATATTAAATGAATGCCAGTTATCATCTTTATTACTATTACCTCCCCTGCAGCTGCCACCATCATTTTCATTATCATGCTTAAGGCTCAGGACAGTGTACAACCTTCTAGTCCAATCAGATGTACACAAAAATAACTGAGATATACAGATTGTACTACAGATGGGTACTGAAGGTCCTTCTCAAAAATGGCTCTTGGTGGCTTCCTTTATCTCTGGCCTCTTTCCACCTAACTAGAGTTATAATGAATGACTAAAATTCCCTGAACATGACATGTTTTCACTGGTTTATGCTTTTACACATACAAAATAATTCTTACTATTAGTGTTAGTTATCTCCTAAAAAAGCTGCAGCAAGCCACTGTTCTTTGAGGAAACACAGAGTTAGTCTGTTTTCATCCATTGATCAATGCACTATATAACCTTGTTATTATGTCTTTTCTGTTTAAACATTTTATCGAATACACAGTACTGACTCATTAATACTGAATTACATCATGCCTGAAGGGAATCTATTTAACATATGTATTTTCTTTATGTGGCACATCTCAGTTTCCTTCCCTTTAGGAACACTAGCTAGTACTTTAGCGCTGTTGTGAGAGACATTTAAATGGCAAAATAATCAACCGAAAGCACAAAAATATGAAAAATGTTACTGAATATAAGTATAGCACAAAAGACTTGTTTACAGCATGAGACCTAATACAAGAAGGCAGCTTGTCATCTAGTTTGACCTCAGCTGTAAACATGTGTTGGGTAAGTAAAATTTTTCCATCAGTGAGTGACTACAAAGGCTCCTAAGTATAGATTTTGGGGCTACCAGTAAATTTTAGGGAACAGATGAATTTTCAAATATAGAATTCAAAAATTAAGAGGATCAGCTATACTTATGTTTTAGTGCAAGCATCCTTCTCTCTTTCTGCAGAATTCAACTAGTAGACTCCTGTTTGTCTTTCAGGACTTTGTTCAGCATTTCTAGGAAACTTCCTCATCAGAGTCCAGACTGATTGAATATATAAATATGCCCTTACAGTACTCATTTGGACTGTATTTTATTGTTTATCAGGCTGTTTATTCTAGTTTACTATCCTATTTCCTCCATTTGACTGTAAGACCCTTGTGGGAAGGAATCACAGCATATCATTTTGCTTTAGAATCTGCTATGGTCTGAATGTTCATGCCTTTAAAATTCACATGAAATCTAATCTCCAATGTGGTGTCATTAAGACACAGAGCCTTTGAGGTATGATATGGGAGGGCTTCACCCTTATGGATAGGATTAGACATCCTCATAAAAGAGGCCTAAAGAAGCTTGTTTTCTCCTTTTGCTATTTCAGGACATAGTAAGAAGGCACAATGAATGAAGCAGAGTATGATATGAACCTTTGCCAGATACTAAATCTGCTGGTACCTTGAAATCAGAATTCTAAGCCTCCAGAAACATAAGCAATAAACTTGTGTTGTTTATGTTACTTACTCATTATAATAGCCTGAATGGATTAAGAATCCAAAGCCTAGATCTAAAGAAGTAGTTTAATAAACATTAGTTGAATTAATGATCTTCAAGGAAAGGGGAGAAAACTCCTTATATGGTAGAGAGGGAGGATTGAGTATAAAATCAGAAGTTTTGGGCCAGGGATTTAGCATAAGCGCATACTGGGCAAGTATACGGTCTTGAATTCGATCCTCAGTAGCAACCCCCCCAAAATACCCAAAGAAACAAAGAACCCCCAAAAAACAAAAAACAAAAAAAACCCCAAAATACAGAGGTTTCATGAATAAAAATATAATAAAATTTTAGCTATTAAGAAATTTTCCCATGGAAGTTTGATTTAATTTTTTTTGAACTAATGGCTTTTTTCAGACTGTATTATCTTTAACTCACATGTGATAAGAAGGGTTCTTGTAAGTGATATATTTGCTTGCTGTGTAAGCCACTTTGAAATGCTTTCAAAAATGCCAATAAAAGCATCATAACTGACAGTTATCTCTAGGTATAGAAACAATTAAATACTCATTTTATTTTTGTATCGATTTTTGTTGAAATGCCTCTTACTCAAATGGACCACCACAGATGTATGTGTAGCATTAAATTTAGAAAACCACTCAGAGTGCAGAACTTCCTGTTGCAAACATGAAACTTTGCTTACCTATTGCCTATCTTTCTGAGTCCATACCAGCAGAAAATTCCTCTGCATCATGCTGGCTCCATCAGTCAGTCCTAGCATCTGACTGATGGAGCCAGCATGATGCAGAGGCCAAAATGAAGAGCATTTTAGTCCATTCTTCCCCAGTTTAATATATAAAGACTTAGGACTGATGTAAATTTCCCTCTATACTTCCATATCCAGGTACTTTTTGCAATAATTCACAATAGTTTCAAGAAAAATTAAATATTTAGGAATTAACTGAATAAAGGAAGTGAAAGACTTCTACAATGGAAACTACAATACTCTGAAAAAGGAAATCTAAGAGGACATCAGAAAATGGCAAGTTATCCTCTGTTCCGGGATAGGCAGAATTAATAATGTCAAAATGGTCATACTATCGAAACTGATACAGTAAAACCTTTAGATTGTAACTTGTTCTGTGAGTATTCTGTGAGATGAGCAAACATTTATAATAATTTTTTTTTATATAGGGTATCATTTGTAATTCAGACCAGGCTTGAATCTGCCTCAGATCCCCACGTGCTGGGATTACAGGCATGTGCCACCACACTTGGCTCTAATATATTTTAACTTGATAAAGGAGTGATGTCTTGCTATGACACTGAATGTTACATGATCACAGATCAGTTAATGGTTCTTTTCTCCCAATCCCATACTCCCCTGTGGGGTTGTGGATGATCATCTCCAACAGCAAGGGGTCATGGAGGAGGTCTTAGCTGCCGAGGAGGAGAAAAATGCAGACAAATCCCTCACTTAAAATGAGATTGGGAAACGAGTTAAATATATAAACCTGCAAAGTTTTCTAGAAAGCACCACCCATTTAACCCTGTAGCAGTGTGAGTGATAAATCTGTTTAACAATGCAATGTCACATTTCTGTGAAATCCTCAAAAGGGACAGATTTCCTGTTAAACCTGCATGGAAGGAAAAAGATTCCTTTGAGCCAATAGGTAGTGATTCTGCAAGTCATGGTACACAATAACCCCTTACTCTCTTGTCTGTCTCACACTAGCCACAAAAGTTTTTTTTTTTTTTTTTTTTGTCTTTCTCCTTTTTATCGGTACCAGGGATCGAACTCACGACTGCCTGCTTGCAAGGCAGGTGCTTATGCCGCTGAGCTAAATCCCCAGCCCCCACCACAAAATTTTTTAAAGGTAAATGCAGGTTAATTTATTTTTCTTTATATTTTGTGTTTTATTGTTTTGCATTATACTACAGTATTGTAATCATTTTTATATGAATATTTTTGAGTTGTAGGATAAATCACCTGAGTTTCTATTATTTCTTATGAGTAAATTGCTTTGATATATAAATGTTTTAGGTTATGAGCATGTTTCTGGAATGAATTATGCTCACAAACCAAGGATTTACCTTATGTAGATTTAATGCAATCTTAAAATATCAACAGCATTCTTACAGATATTACAATCAATTATTTCACAAATAAAATTTTTATTCTCTCAAATTTTTTTGAGACAGTCTCACTATCTAGTCCAAGTTGGGCTTAAACTTGTGATGTAGCCCAGCCTGGCCTTGAACTTGAGATGTAACAAGGCTGGCCTGGAACTTAAGATACTTCTGCCTCAGCCTCCAGAGATACTGCTGGGACTATAGCAGTGAACTTCATGCATCATTTTAAAAAGCAAACTAAACTAAAAGATAATGAAATGTCAAAAGACATTATACATAGTGTTTCTGTTTTCAGAAATTTTTATTTCAATAATACCTAGTATCTTAGTCCATTTTCTGTTGCTGCAACTGAATACTATACACTGAGTGATTCATAAGGAACAGAACTTTATTTAGCTCATGGTAATGGAGGCTGAGGCATCCAAGAACATGGCACCAGAATCTACTGAGGACCCTCTTGTTTTATCACAGTAAGGGACAGCAGTAGTCAGCCTGATTTTCTCTTCTGCTTCTTATGATGCCATCAAGAGGGCCCATCCTTATGACTCAATTCTAATTACCACCCAAAAGATTCATCTCCAACTACTAATAACACATGAATCTGGAGATTAAATTTCTGACACATGAACTTTTTTTTTTCACTATTGGGAATTAAATTCAAGATCTCATACTTGCCAGGCAGGCACTGTGCCGCTAAGCTGTCCAACACATGAATTTTGGGGGGACACATTCAACTACTGCATATAGATATATACATGTCCACTGGATAATTTTTAAAACACTCTTTTCTGTGGGTTCCATGCAAAAGTTGGAAGCTACTTTCCCAGAGCACTGATTCATGGTCTGAAGTACTGAACTATCTCACTCTCAAACCATTACTGAAAAGTATATAGTTCAGAAACATTTGCAAGCACTTTCTTCTAGCACAGTGCTCTTCCCTTCTGGCTCATTTTGAACTTTGTAACTCTACTATGAAGAAGAGAATACCTTCTTAGTCCCATCAAAAATGACATGCTCACTCTTAACAGCACTTGCATGCATATTGCTTATTTGGTACGTGAGTTTTGTTTTCAGTGACCATATCTTTACTAACTACACAAAAAAATGAGTACAGGGCAAGTATGGTCCCTTATACAGAAGAAGTGCTTTGTCAAAATCCTTAGAATAAAATCCCTTTGTTCTGGCAGACTCATCTGGAAGTGATGCCTACTGAGCTCTGGCTAATTTAGGGATCAGAAAAGTTTATACTCTAGGCTTGCTTGCCTGGTCAAGGTAATTAACTAACTTTATCACCTGCTCCTAAGATATTCTAGAATGTATACTATTAGCTACTATGCTTTACATATTTGTTTTAGTATAGCTTATAGCACTATAATATAAGGCTGTATCTGTAAGTTTGTTAACAATATTAAAAAAATCTTCATTGTTTAATAAAAATGGTCTATCCATTTTCTTGGGGGCTAGATGATACTCTTATTTGATACCCATATTGTTCCATAGGAAAAGCTAACTCAAGAATTTCCAACTTTCTACATTGCTTTTAACTTGGTAGAACTGTTTATTTGCAGAAAGGGTTAACATTTTACATATCTGGTAAATGTATAACTGTTATGTATTTTAACATGTTGGGATCATAGTAGACAAAATCACAGTTTAACAAGTCAAACACCCTGGGCCAGAGACTTAACTCAGTGGTGTAAGTGCCTGTCTGGCAAGTGCAAGGTCATGAGTTTGATCACCAGGACCAAAAAAAAAAAAAAAAAAAAAAAAAAAAGTTGAACACCCTAAAATGAATTCCCTGCACCTACAAATTCAAACTAAAAACCCAACCAATCAAATCAAATATTCATTGCTTACATACAAATTAAAAAAACACACTTTTGCTACCTGCTTATTCATTTCTGTGATGTTGATCCAGACTTTGTTTAAGCCCAGGTCTCCAGATTCAATCTTTTCAAGTTGCTTTTGTTTGCTGAGAAGTTCTTCATTAAGTCTGGGGATTTCCTGGAATGAGCTTTTCTGATTAGATTCCACTAAAAGCAAACACAAGAAAAATCATAAACATACACAAAGTTCCCTCAGGGTCCCAAGATAAAAAAAAAGAGCATATAGTAAGAAAGCATATGTATTAGTTAATTTTGTACAACAATGATTACATTTATATTTATCAACTACATCATCCTTTTATTTACACAAATGTGTATCTTTTAACACTGAATTATTTTAACTGGAGCCATCTGACTAGTGGCAATACAACATTTTAGTTAGGCGACTAAAAATTTTAGCAAAGAATATGAGCAGAAAGAATTAGATTTGAATTTCAACTCCATAGCTTACTATGATTTTGAGTAAATTATTCAAGTTCCTTGAACTCAAGTTTCCTCATCTATAATATGATTGTTAGAATGTCTGTAAATCACTTAATGTAGCTGACTAGACATATAGTAAGTGATAAAAAATACTGATTAGTTTAATTAAGGAACTTCTTAATGATTTATAAATTTCATTAGTGGTAAATGACATTATATTTCCAAATTCTTAAATCTATTTTTAGATTTAAATGGATTAACTGCAAGGGATCTTATAACTTTTCAAATATCATTATGAAGATTAGTATTTTTAATCTCTTTCTCAAAAAGCAAATAATGTTTTCTTAAATTTAAAAATCAACCCAAAGTTCAAGATGAAATAGAAGATAAAGAACATGCTAGTGAAATACTGAGTGACATTTGGACTTTTCTTTGGGAAACAACATTTCTTGAATGGTTTAGAGATTTGCCAGCCTGAAGGCAGAGACCTAAGAGAGTGCTTTTTCTTTTTTCTTTAAAAATCATTTTTCCTTTTAATGGAAAATAAAATATTGATAATGGCTGGTCCTCCAGAATAAAATCTGGACCATTTTTTAAAAAAAAGTCACAGTCTACCTGATTAGTTATATGCTTCCTTTAATACCAAAAACTGGCATTAAGGCCCTATAGAAAGCAATTTACTAAAATGTAAGCTCTAAAATTTGGTCTTGTTTATTTCTATATATTCTGCATTTAGAATACATTTGGCACATTTTAGGCACTCAACAAATATTTGTCTCCTGAACAAATCTTTGTTTATCTCTTAACCACATTTCTAATCACCTTATATGCTTCTTCAATCTAATAAAATCTCAACAAATAAACCTAGATAAACATGCTTAATAATAACACACAAAAAACTCACAAAAATTGATGGTGGTGAGTTTTTGAGCCCACTAAATGAAAATTAAGAATGTTATGTATTTTTGTTCATTAAAAAAACTTGCTAAAGGATTTAATTATAAGTAGACTTTCCTAAGTGCTTTTAATGTAGTATATGATTTACATATAGTTTTCAGGAATATATTTATCTCAGATAGTGAGAACGTTTTACCACTCAGTCTAAACTAACGCAGCTCTTAGGCATGTCACTGAATTTCTTACACATTTCAGCTAGATTGTAAAGAAAAACTCATCCCATGGGTGTGTGCCATATTCAGGTTGTCACATATCCCAAAACGTCTCTCCTCTTCCTGAAGTCTGTTTGAAGTAGAAGGTAAAAGTGTAAGAGGAAATAAGACAAACACAAATAACCTGGGTTATAATAATTAACTAATAACTATATAAAGCTGATAAGCTCTTAAAACACTCTGGACCTTGACTAATGTATGAATGAGCCAAAGGGGGTTCATAATCGTTATGTGATTGGGCTGTTTTAGGAGAGACAAGTCAAGTCCAGGTACTTTTATTACATAATTGAGAGGAAGTATAGACCACACACAACTTGCCAATAAATGTTCTTTCAGCAAGGAAAGCAGCTCATTTAATGCTTAGCAAGTTAATTCTCAAAAGATTTCCTAATCATTAGGATTAGGAAATAGAAATTTCTATAAACACCCTTTAAACAAAACATATACAATGCCAATAGCATATTTTATATTTATCTAATGTCTTTCTAGGATTTTTCTTTTTAAGAAGGATCTTGAGGTTAGGCTGATACCAAACCTATAGTAATCTTCCTGCCCTAACCTCCCAAGTGTTGGGATTATAGGTGTGTACCACCTGCTATTTTACAGTTTTCAATAAACCTTTTCAGTAATTTGTCATTGAGCTCTGACCTTGTTCCCAACTGTGCATTTGGCACCAGGTATATAAAAGACCTTGAAGTTCTCAGTCTAGAGAGGAAGTGAGGGTTATATACTGTAACAGGCGTTCAAACAGAGGACTACTCAAAGTGCTTTATGGTAAATATACATCTTTATGTCTTATGGATAAGAAAATGAAGATTCCAAAGGAATAAAAGACTTGTCTAGATTTTGTAGTTAAGAATGAGACGCCAGGATTCAAACAGATGAAACTTCTGCTTGTAGGACCTTCTCTTTTTAGCATATTCCTGATGTCACACACTTGCCCATTCCCATATTAGCACAAGACAATGTTTAAAGTCTATACTAAATGATCAAACCACCACTGTGCCTATATGGTCAGAAAAGAACATGCTTGATATATTAATACTGTCTTTCTGTTTCAAATTTGTTTCCTTTACTCTGATGTTTCATAATTGAGTTACAGTGAGGGATGGCTGGGAATAGAATTTTCCTGAGGATAACTGTGGAGGTCTTCAGAAGTACCTGATTCTGGAAACAGAAGAGTGAGCTAAGAGTCTCAAAATCAGCCAGTAATTTTAACTTAAGGATTCAGTTACTTCTTGGCTGCAAAGAAAATGTCAAGCCTATCTGTTTTGCTTTCTATTTCAAGTATTTTGGCAATCTCTGTTCTTTTCCTACCAACTACCTTGGGAAAAGTTTTGAAATAAATAAAAATGGCGTCTGAATTTTTCAAAAAGGTATTAAAGCAAGAGAAGCAGGTAGCCTTAAATTTGTAACTGTCAATGAATTCCCTGTCGCCTTGAGAAATAAGAGGTAAAAATTAAGTTACTGAAATATATTTAAAGTAGAAGCACAATTCAAAGAAAGTATTTAAACTTAACAAGATTGACCCCATTTAGTCAAGATAATTGGTTTTCATAAAAAACCTTGCGCAGTCTACAGTAGTATAGCCTATTACCCACCCCATGCCCCATCCTCTACCTTTCCTCAGAAAGTCCTGCTTTTAGACATTATAGGTGCTACACTTTCTGTTGTATCAAATCAAAGCCAATAAAAGTTAGATTGACAATTTCAAGTCTATTTTATTCAGCTGGCTGACAGATGTAGTAAAGGTCTCAGAAGAATGTTTCTCAGTGGTAGAAAGCTGGTTCCAGGGTCTAAGATATAGTACTTGGTATTTTTAAATATACTACTTCAAGGAAGTGGTATGAGTGCTCAAAAAATATTTGTTGACTGTTAGTGAAACTACCTGTCCTTCATTTTCCAAAAAAATTTCCTGAAAAACTCTGCTAATGTATACATTATCTGGGTATTCTGTAAACATAGACACACAGCAAGCAGAGAAAAGAATCCCTAGAAGGCAGAATTAAGGAATGCTTTGAAATGTACAAATATATACCTGCTATATGTGATCAAAAAAAAGCTGTGGCACAAGCTTAGGAAGTCCAACTAATTATGGAGAGTTGATGGTTCAGTGGTTACTTTTGGTTAAAAACTAGTTTCGAGAACTTCATTTCCAAATTACGATTACTATTTACATGAACGCAAAAGACTGGACCTAGAAACACTGGCAATACTGCATTAACAGACATGTGAGTAGGAAAAAACTACAAGGTACAAATATTATTCTTTCCTTGCACTGTGCTCTGATTTGACTGGTTGACAAAACACACAGGTCAGAATGATTCTGACAGAAAATTGTGGGTCCCCCACTTACATTCCCTGAATCAGAAACTCTGAAGAAAATCTTAGTATTTACACATTTTTTTCCTAAGCAACTTCATTAGAAATAGCACTAACATACTAAGGATTAGCTCCCCTCTATGTCAGGTTTAGAACTGGAAAAACTGCAGGCAGCAGAGAGAAGCTGGAGTAAAAAAAAGGTAGGATATTATGATCTCTGAGGCTCAGGATGGGAAGAATTTTCCAGTTCTGGGGCTAGATTTCTTTATGATCTTGACAAAGTCTGAGGCGTTTTCTGGGATGCCAATGCTACTGAGGTTAAGGTATCTATGATTAAGTTGAAACTAGTTCCTTACCTTAGAAAATTAACCCTTGAAATCTAGAAATGAAAAGTTCAGTGTTACATTTTTAAAAATGATATTTAGGTTAAATTTGGTTGAAGCTATCATGTAAACATATCTTTCAGAAACATGCAAACTACAATTAGAATATATAATACTTTGTAACAAAACATCTCTTAAACCTTAAAACACACTCATAAGACCAAAATTTCTGCCAGTTGTATAGTGCTTAGGATAGACACTACTGTGGTTACTGACTTTAGTACATAACTTTAGTAGTTTATGCAATTTAGTTCAAAGAGTCACAAAGGTTTTCTAAAACTTCAAAATGGTAATACTCATTAATGGCAAGGTTTTTCCCTTGAAAGACAAATAAGTGTAGCTAAAGACAGGAGAGAAATGGTTTTTTCTTTTTTCCTTGTTATGTAGTCCAGGATGGCCTTGAACTCACTATGTAACCCAGTCTGTCTTTGAAGCACTCCTCCTGCCTCAGGATTACAGGTATGTGTCATCATACTCAGCTTGAGAAATCTATTAGTTTTTCCATGGTGCTTGAATGCTAATGTGCAGAAGACAAGCTCTTCCAGTACTTCTACTAGTCTTCTCTTAGACTATTGACCCAAGCTGACAGCAACAAAATCTGTAAGCACTTGAAGAAATGTGTGTATGCTTACATAGCCACTGTGAACAGTGATACACTATAATAACTGTTACAAACACAGTCCTGGGCAAGGGGGCAAGAGGGCATCTATAAACAAGTCTCAACTTTGCATACTTAGTCACTTAACACGTCACTTAATCTTTCGAAGCCTTTTTTTTTCTCCTGGTATTTTGAGAGAGGTTCTCTGGGTTGGCCTTGGAACTTGCAGCGATCCTCCTACCTTAAGTCTCCCAAGTGTTGGGATTATAGGCATGTGCTGCCAAATCTGGCAACTCTTTTTTTTTTTTTAAGAATACAAAAATGATAAAAAATATTCATTTCACAGGACTGTTTTTGGAATAAAATAATTCATTCGTGACTTGGCACATAATACGCATTCCACATATGTTGACTATTACCATTACTAGTAGTGCTCATTCCTATGTCCTACATGGTGTTTAAGTGGAAATCATTTGACAGTCCTACATTCTTTTGCAACTGGAAAAAGGAAACAGTCCAGTGTTGCCACGTCACAGGTGACGGTTAACCAAAATTCTAGACTTCTGAAGCACTTCCCTTCTAAGTCTTCCTGAAGCACTCCAAGAGTCCTCATTATTTTAGAGGTTAAGGCAGGCATGGTAGGGCATGCCTGTCATCCTAGCACTAGGGATCCCAGGAGGACTGCCACAAGTTCAAGGCCAGTCTAAACTATATAGTGACACTCTATCTCAGATACTACTTGTCCTGGTGGTACATGAGAACTGTCTTTGCTTATGGGTTTAAAAGCAAATAATTGAGCCAGGTGTGTTGGCTCACGCCTGTAATCCCAGCACTGGGGAGGCTGAGGCAGGAGGATCATTGTGAGTTCGAGACTAGCCTGGGCTACAAAGTGAGCTCAAGGCCAGCCTGAACTGCATAGCGAGACTCTGTCTCAAAAAGCCAAAAAAACCAAAACAAATAAAAAAAAAAAAAACCCAAATAATTGTTATACCATTCAAGCTGACAGCTGAGAATGAGGATAAAAATGCTGATAAGAATATATAATTTGTCCTAGGATGTGAGGAAAAAAAAAAAAAAGAGTTCAAGATTAAGCTTTGGAAAGGTATCCTATCTTGTGCTCTGGGTGAAAGGTTTGGGGATGACAATGTGCAATATATGTACCACTGTTAACCCCTGAATGACATGCTTTAAAATTTGGTTTTCTTTTTTTTTTCTTTGAAAATGGATTTTTTTTTGCACTAGTGATCGACCTCATGACCTTGCACTTGCCAGGTAGACGCTTATGCCACTGAGCTAAATCCCTGGCTATTGAAAATGGATTTTAAAAAAGAAAAAGGAAGAAAAAGATGAGGAGGAGACCACTTACTTGTTCTAAATTTTTCCTTGAGGGCATCAAGATCCTCCTTGAGAGCAATTTGCATCCACACCAAGCCAACACAGGCCACAACACAGGCCGCGAGGATGACAAAAGCACAGAGGGGATAACAGATCTTGCAGCATCGTAAATAGTCTCCCCTATAAAAAGAACAAATCCAACCATCAGTATGAAAGTGATCATGAATACAGTTTTATAGAAACCGTATATATATGTTGCCATGCAATTATCTTCTCTAATGAATGGCCAGTAGGTTTACCAGGGCAAATCGGATAATGTACTTACCTTTAAATAGTAAAAGGTTAACTAAACACATAATACGATCTATTAAAATTTCTATTCAGTATGAAGGTTTTAAACTTTATGTGAAACTTCATGAGAGGTCCTATGGGCCACGGGAAACATCTTTGGGCCTTGCAGACCACTATCCTCATTAATTCAACAGAGAAGCCTTCTGAGACAAGCTCAGTTGGAAAAATGTAAAAACTAGCAGTTCTTTGCAATTCCATCACTGCACTGTAATGTATCTATTTCTCTCAAACACATGCTTTCTCAGTTTTTGAAACCTCACAAACTTCTGAGCAAGTCTTAACTGCAAATGTAATGAAAGAAAGAAACAGAATCTCTAAGTTTTAGGAACACCTGGTACCCTATAGCTCAGTAATGGCAAACCTTTTAGAGGTTTCAATGATATCAGTCAGCTGTGGCATCCTTGCCATAGGTTCTCCACCACTGCTCTAGTTTGTTGACTCAGAAGGAAGGAAACAGAAACAAGTGAGATTTCACACTAATCTAGCCTTGAACATCTAACTCAAGAGGGTATTTCAGAATTAACAAACCTTCATACATCATACACAAAATTGGCCTTATATACTTAATCTGGCAAAGTTCATTAGAAACCAAACTCTTTAACCTAAAAAGATATAGATATTGTAAATAAATAACAAAGATCCAACCTCTTTTAGTACCACAATCTTCTGCTAGTCCTTGCTTCCACCAAGGACACCTTCAAGGTTGCCTTTCGCCCCTTCCAACCTGAAACCTGATTCCCAACATCATCTAAAAATGGTTTGGGAAAAAGTTGCTTCTTTTACCCTCACTCCTTAGTTACTCTCAAGGCCCATACTTTCTATGGTATGTATCTCATCGTAGTCCCCCATCACCAAGATTTAGATTTATTAAGAGTATAAAAAATAATTAGCAATCTTAAGGTCCTTTATCCTTCTACTGTTTTTCTTTTTCTTTCTTTTTTTTGTCTTTTTTTTTTTTTATCAGTACCAGGAATCAAACTCACGACCACACACTTGGAAGGCAGGCGCTTATGCCACTGAGCTAAATCCCCAGCCCCTTTCTTTTTCTTTCTTTTTTTTTTTAAAGAGTCTCACTATGCAGTTCCCACTGGCCTTGAAGTCACTTTATAGTGCAGGCTGGTCTCGAACTTGCAATAATCCTCCTGCCTCAATCTCCTGAGTGCTGGAATTACAGGATTATAGGTTTGGGCCACCAGGCCCAGCTTCTACTTTCTTTCTTTCTTTTAAAGGCCTAGTCCTGAAAGCTTCTCTGCCCCACTGTCTATTATTCTTAGCCTCATTCTGATGCCCTGGGCCCTTGGTACACTGCCTACACCAATACCTCCATCCTAGATCTAGAGCTGTCCTTTTACACCTAAAGACTGACCTTTAATTTACCCTTCATTCAGGATGCCAATTTACCTCTGACACTTTTCTCCCTGTTTGCCTTCCAAGGTCTACCTCCTTCTCTTCCTAGACACTCTTTTTTTCTTCCCATCAATTTCTGTTGGTAGTGCAAGGAGATCACTTTATCCTAGCCCTCACCACTGCATCACTTACTTGACAAAGCGAGAGCGATTTCCAATTCCATCAAATTCCTCTTCCTCCTCTGAGCTGGACCCGGAGTCTGAGTCAGGAGGCTCAGTGCGAAGCAGGCGGTGGCTGCTATAGCCTTTCTTGGGTTTCTTTCTCCGGCTGTCTCCAGCCAAACCGATCAATGCATTGAGCTCTTTGCGCTTTTTCATCTTCTTGTGTGGGGTTAGTGGAGCACCCACTCCTGAGCTGCCAGGTTCGTACCCGACGCCCAGTTCTTTTGCTGTCTTGGAGCTGCCTTCCAGGGTGAGAAATTCTGGGCCAGAGCCCCCCTGGTCACTCCCACCCAGAGGTGGGACTGACCTGATCCGCTGGAAGCTGGAGAAGAGAGCCCAGAGAAAACTGGAACTCAGAGGAAACTGGAACTCAAATGAGTGGGGGAAGTCACACAAGATCGCCAAGGAATTGGTGACTGAAATGTATAAAACTCTGGGCATGCAGTGTCAGTTAAGAATGCAGAAAGGGTAAAAAAGCCAAGAAAAGCGAAGCGAAGAATGAAAGATTCACAGCTTTGTTAAGTTCAGTAATATTTCTAACAGTGATCTAGGAGCTAGGGAACACACAGGATATGTACTTTGGACTTCTGGGACAGGATTTTCAACGCAGAGAAAAAGAAACGTGTTCTTGAATGGGAGAAGGGAGAGTAATAGAGTACGACAGTTGGAACTCGCCAGTCCCTGGTAGGAGAGGTGGCAGCGGTGTGTGTGGTGTCTATTCGCTACAACGCAAAGGTGGCAGCGGTGTGTGTGTGTGTGGTGGTGTCTAGCTGCTATAACCCAGACACTGCCTGGCGCGGAGAAAATGCCCGACTAGGAAGCCAATTGGGGTTAGGGAAGATCACCGTTCCTTGGCTTCCGTCCTGAGTTTGAAGGAGCTCGGCTCGGAAGTTTCGGCCTGAGATGAGCCAGCACCGCTCCTGGGAGACCCCAGCCCTGCCAGTCCGGGCCTGGCGCGGGGGTGGAGGGACAGTGCTGAAGGGGCGACTGCCACTCTGCCCTCTTCAAGCGCTTAGTTTGAAGTGTCTGGAAGGGCGACTTCCGCAACTCACACGCGCAGCTTCCACTGTAGCTGCGACTCCAGCCCCTACTCCGGCTCTGGCCGCTCCTGAAGCGCTGGTGGAGGCGACGGCCGCAGGCTCCAGACCCGGGCCATTGCTCCGGCCACAGCTCACTTCCCCTTTGGCAGCTGCCGCCGGCACCGCCTGTCAGTAAGACGCGACCCCATTGGTCGCTCACTTGATGACGTCACGACAGAGGACACGAGTGGTGGTGGGAGGCGGGGCGTTAAAGGGGCCCGGCTCTAGCGAGGGCTGTGTCTGGCCGGCGTTGAGGGAGGCTCCGCCCTGAGGTGGGTATAAGGAAACTTGAGGCTCGCCCGAGGCGAGGCAGGGTTATGTTTACCGAGGAACCAGGTCTGGAGAAGCCAGCCTAGAGGCTCCACCCCTCTGACTCCCAGGTTGTTTATTAAAAGTTTAGACGCGTTTCAGATTAATGATCTGGTTGACCACATTCATTCATTCAACACATGTTTATTGAGGGCAACATTTCAGGAGCTGCCCTAGCGCTGAGGACACAGCACTAAGCAAAATAATCATTGTCCTTGCCTTCCAGAATAGGGTTGCCAGATTTAACAAATGAAAATACAGGACATCCAGTACAGTTTGAATATCAGGTAAACAGTGAAATTTAAAAAAATATAAATAAATTCCATGCAACATCTGGGACATCCTCCTACTGACAAATGACTTGTTTACCAGAAACTCAAATTCAACTGAGAATCCTGCTTGTATCTGTCCATTTTTTCCTGCAGCTTGCACTCTAGTGGTAGGAGAGCAATAACCAACAAATATATTAAATGTCAGGAAGTGATGAATGTTATGAGGAAAACTGAAACTTGATAAGGTTGATGAGGAGTGCCTCTATGGTAAATGGACCTTTGATCAGAGGTCTTGAAGAACCTGGGAGTGAGCTTTGCGATGAGTGCAGGAAAGACTCACCGGCAAGACCTGGTGTGGTTGGACCTGAAAAGCAAGAAGAGCAAAGGAAAAGAGGTCAGAGGAGGCATCCAGGACCGGACCTTGTAGGATTGTATGTAAAGACTTTAGGAAACTACTGGGCACTGTAAATTGAGAGGGGACATACTATGGCTTTCCAGTTTTTAAAAAAATCCCTCTGATTACCGTGTAGAAAAAAGAATCAAGAAGAGCCAGAGACACAGGAGACAAATTTGCCCTAGTCCAGGTAGAGATGATAGGTAAGGGTGGAAGCAGTAGAGATGGGGAACATTCTGGAAGTTTCTTGAAAATAGAGATAGAGAAAACATTTGCTAATAGTTTAGATGAAAGACAGGACACAAAAAAGAGTCGTGGGTGATTCTATGATGGAACAATCTGAAGTAGAACAACTGGAAAGAGGGCATTGGCATGTAATGGGAGGGGAATGTTTGGGGCAAGCTTGAGAAGCCAGTTTGACATTCAAATAAAAATGTCCAATAGGCTTCTTGCTATAGCCATTGGCAGTTCTGGGGCTTGAAATATACTGTAAATTAAGGACTCATCAGATGTAAATGGTATTTAAAGTGAAGTGCCTTCACTTGTTTGGAAGAAAGTCACTTAAAGCAATTTTTATACCCACATTTTTATTGTGGCAATTACACTGCTTTGTCTCAGGATTCCATCCAAAGCCTGGGCCTATGTCTGATTTGTTGTTGTGTACCACAGAGGTAGGCAGCTAACAACAATGACCCAATAAATATGTGATGATTACACAAATGGGCGGTGTTGCATAGAGATGTAGATGGAGTTTTGGAATCAGGAGATCTGGGATTGAATCACATTTCTAACCCTAGCTCTGTCAGTGGAAGCCATTTAACTGTTTTGGGCTTTGGTTTTCCTCCATGTAAAATGAGAATAAACACTTAATTCACAGGACAATAGAAAGATGATTGTGCCAGTGTTTTTGAAATCCCGAATTGTGGTGCAGATGTTCCATTTTTACTGTCCTTTTTTGTTTTTAGAGCTATGATGCCCACATACAATAACCACTAGCCACACACAGAACTAAAATGTATGTTTAACTTAAAATAAAAGAAAACAAATTAAGTTGGTTCCCTTTAGTATCACTGACCACTGTGCTCAGTAGCTATGTGTATGATTCCAACATCAAAGAAAGTTTTATTGGACAGTTGAGTGCTAGTACTTCCCTGAAGGGTTGGGAATGGACAGGTGAGGCTCTAGATTTCCAGAACCATTTCAGAGACTCACTCTGTGAGTGGCCACCAGAATCTGCAGGCAGAGAGATGGCTGTCCAGTGAATGACCCTTCTGTGTTGTAGATGCTATATTCTTACAGAGGTAACAGGGACTGAGGAACCCAGGACCACCCACCTGCAACGACTTTTGGTTAACCTGATGTTCCCTCTCTTTAGGTGGTGACCTCCTTCAGGAGTGGTTAGTGGGCGGGGCATGAGAGGAGAGGCCAGTGCTTGTGCTGGGATTCTCTGTCCATCCCTGTTTATTCCTCCATCTGTCTGCTTGTTTATGTCCTGGAGATTATACCTCTCTTGTACCGGGCAAACATCCTCAGATGCTGAGTCACCCTTTGAACACTGCTGACCTGGTATTTCTTTTCTTTCAGGAGCTCTAGGATAGCTCTCTGACCTCCTCTCTTGGACCTGGGAGCCTCAAGGGATGGGATCCAACCAGATCCTTCAGAGCTAGGGCCGCTGTCCCGAGAGGCCCATGCTGCCCTCACATAGCAGGACTTCCCAAAGTAGCAACCTAGCTTTTCCTTTGTGGGTGTTATTCATGTGATTCTGCACCTGTAGGGCCCTGTAACCTATTCAAAACTTGCTTGAAAGCAGTGTGAGTCATTTTTACAATTCTCATGCTTTAATATTGCTGTCTGTGAAATGGGGATAAAAACATCCCCACCCTGCCTTCTGCTCAGTGTTGTCTGGGGGAAGGAGTGGCATGAAAGTACTTTGTGAGCCGTGAAGTGTCATGCAGTGTGGGTGGCTGTCTTGTGCTAAATGTACCTGGAAGCTCTAGGGAAGGTGGGGTGCGAAGGTGATTCCTTTATGCCTGTCTAAATGACAAAAGCAAATCTCAGAGCCTGTACTACCTTGGAAAACTTTACAGAGTGCTTTCACTTGGGGAAAAGGAGACATATAGTGGGCAGCTTGCCCATGGCCATAGTGTGAAGTTAGAGATCTCCTAATTCTTAGACTAAAGCTCTTTAAGACCGTAGAGTTCTCTGTCTTCATGGGTGTAAGTCTCTGTGTGCTGCTGCTTGGCAGCTATGTGATCTTGGGAAAGTTACTGAGCTTTGATGTTCACTTTTGTGAAGTGGTGGTAATACTAGTACCCAGACTGACTGCATAATTTATGGGGGCCAGTGAAAATGAGAATCCAGGAGCTTTTATTTAAAAAGAAAGAAAATAAAAAGCTTTTTCCTTTTTTTCTCCAACTTTTTACAACCTATTGTGTTGCTCTAAATAAATTTTTATCAGTGCATTTGCAGTACATAATGATGACATTATAAGGAGTTGATCCATGTATATAACACATCTTAATTGTTCTCATCCCCTTTACCTCTCTTCCTTCCTTCCATCTCTTGGCCCCCTTTCCATTTGTTAAAAGATGTATCTCTCTGTTTCCTATTATCCTTTTATTTTGGTCTTTTATTTACTTAATTTAATTTACATAATCAAAACCATGTGATACTTTGTTCATCTGATTTATTTCATTTAACATTATGGTCTCAAGGTACATCCATTTTCCTACAAATGATCGCGTTTTCTTTTGTTATGGTGAAGTAGTACTCCATTGTGTATAAATGCCTCATTTTCTTTATTCATTTATTTGTTGATGGACATACGCCTTCCGAGATTTGGCTACTATGCTGCTTATTGTTCCCTACTTAATGTTGTATTCCCTTGGGCCTGGTGATACAAGGTTAGTGCAAAGTGTGGTAGGAGTGCAGGAATCTGTTTCACGACTTGGCATGCACAACTTCCTCTCCTTTCCTTGTTCCTACATCCAGGCCTACAGAACTGGGGAGACTGGGAAAAAGAGGGGTTGGCTAGGGAGGTGGGAACAGGCAGCCAAGAATCCATATCAGGGAAAGGAGGGAAGGAGGCAGGACTCTGTGTGAATGGAGGCACAAAATCCTCCGTGTGTTCTCTATGTTCCATCAGACTTCATGTACAGAACAAAAATTCAAAAGTGCTGTACCATGTTATGAATTTCAAGCTGGTTGCCACACAGCATGAAACTACAAGTGTGGCGCTCCCTTCTGAGAGCGGCACTCTGCACACCTGCATCAGTCACACCCATCCAAGCCTTGATAGTACCTAGTGCACAGAGTAATTGGGCAGAAGTAATGTGTCTGACTCATAGTAAGTGTTCAACAAATGCCAGATGTACTAGTAATGTGATTTTAAATTAGTATGATTTATTTTACATTTACAATGTGATCTTGATGATACCTCAGTTGTGGAGATACATCTCCATTTACTTAATGGAAAGCATGCTTCCATTTGCTACAAGATCCCTCTTTGGCATTTTTTTCTGGATGTTTTGTTATGGTTGAAGTGAGAAGAAGAAATATAAATAAATAAATATTGTTAAGTACTTATGTATCAGGCATTTTTGTTTTAATATTCACTGCAGTAATTTAATCTTTAGTACAGAAACATCTTCTTGCTCTAAACAAGAAGGAAACTGATGCTTACAGACTGGTAGAAGCTTGTCCAGGGACACACAGTAAATCAGTTCCAGATGCAGCACTTGAATCTGGATATGTCCACCTTTAATGTCTGACTTTTCTGTGCTTGATGCCCAGGGCCATATTGGCAGAGCCCCCTGCCTGGTTCCTTTGCAGCTCATTTGGAAAAAAGACCACTAGTTGAAGCTTCTGTTTTTTCTGGGATGATCTCGACTTGTTCCAGCCTCTTCCCATCTTTTTATGGCTGTGGCAGCTGCATCCTGGATCTTGAGGAGAGGCCTACAGACAATGGGAAGGGGAAGGATTAGGTGGTAGGAAAGGGGCCAAACAGCAAGCCAAACAATGGGTTCTCTCCTCCTGGATCCAAAGCAGCGGAAACAGCAACTTGTTCCCAGCATTATTGTAGGCAGGTGTGAGGACTCCCCTCCCTGGATTCTCCTATTTCAAGTACTGCCTCCTCTAAGATCACAAGCTTCTGTGCATTTGTGTAGTAACAGCCTCAGTTTCCCCCCCTGTAAACTATCTTTAGCATTCATAACAGAGTGAGAGGGAGGAGGGTTCACGTGCTGTTTGCTGAACTGAATTATTGCACTATATGAAACTAAGGTTTTCGAACTTCTTCATTTTGGTCTCATCCATCCATCCACCCACCTACCCAGCCATTTATCCATCCATCTATCCTTCCTTCCTTCCATCCATCCTGTCCTGAGGGAGCCGCCACTTGTTTGTGAGGTCCTATGTGCTGTCCTCAAGTACACCATTAATAATCAGGCTCTGCCTGTAGGTACTCCAAGGAAGCAGGCAATGCCTAGCTCCAACCTAAAAGTAAATGTCACACAAAATTTATAGAAGAGGGAAAGGCAACCCTGGGGTGATGAGGTTTATTTAGGATGAGAACAATAATCTCAGAAGAGAAGAATCTACACAATGCCTCGGTTCACTTGTGTTGGCTTACACCACTGCCTCTGTGCCTGGGCATGAGCTGGAGAGGAAGCCACAAAGGGCCATGGAGAAAGACTTGGAGCCATCTCAGTCTCTCCAATCTCTAATTCTGTGATCTTAGGCAAGTTCCTATTTGTCTCTGAGCCTGTTTCCTCATCTATAAATTGGAATAATGTTCCCCTGCGACAGTGCCAATGGTAAGGATTAGGTTTAAATGGTGGGCATCAAAGGGTTTCCAGGAAATTGCTAAGAGCACTTAGTGGGCCAGGAGGCCAGGGAACAGAATTTTGAGAAATCTCATTTGAAGCAGGATGAAGAGAAAAAGTCTATAACAAAAAGGAGGGTTCTTCTCACCGAGGAGGCCAATATGTGAGGTGTGAATGTGTAAGTGTGTGAATGGGTGTGTGTATGTGTTTGTTTGTGTGCTTCTCCATCAAGCCTGAGTGTTCATAGATGACTGACCGAGTGGTGGGAGATGTGGAGACAGTAAATCCTTGTAAGGGATCCTAAGAAAGGGTACCTGGGCCCTCCTGAATTCTTTAGAACACCAACATTACCTAAGGCAGCTCCAGCTTCCTGCGGTGACCTTCACCAGAGAAGACTGGCTTTTGGGCAACCTTAGGCTTGTGCTGCTCTCTGCTGGTGTAGGAACAGCAGTGCTTCTCAAATGGGGCCAATTCCCATTCACTCAGGTAACTTCCTGCCCATGTCCAGCTCTGTGTTGGGCTTCCAGAGATAATTGAAAGATCATCTTCCTACTGCTTAAAAGTTCGTGTGTGTGTGTGTGTGTGTGTGTGTGTGTGTGTAACAGAAAGACAGAGACACATATTTTTATGTGATTAATCCCCATGATACGAGTTGTAGTTTGTATGTGGAAACTTTTCAAATGGTGTGTTATCTTTCACTTATTTACTCATGTGTTAATTTACTCATTCATAATATATATTTATTGATCACTTAAAGTATTCCAAGGTTTGATCTTTGTTCTGGAGCTGCAAACTGGGGTAAAATTACAAAAAAATATCCCCACCTGCATGAAGCATACATTCTTATAAAAGGAAACAATAAATAAGAGAAATGAATACATATAGTGATAGAAATGAATGTTAAGGAGAAAGATGATCAGGAGAGGAGGGTAGGGAATATTGTTAGGATGACTGCAACTCTTGAAGTAACATTTGAATAAAAACCTGAGAAAAGAGGAAATTCACTTTCTGGACATGACTAACTAGTAGCAAATATTCTGTTTTGCATAAATAACTAGAAAACTGAACAAATATAAGAAATTGTTTAGACATGAACAACAGTCAGCATAGGACTGTGATTTCTGAAAGAAAACAAACAAAATGTTTTTATGGTCATGTACACTTTCTGCCTAAATATGCTTCCTGGCTCAGTAGAGAGGGGAAACCTGAATAGAGAATAATAGTCTTTTTGTGTTAAAAATAGACAATGGCATTTGGGAAAGCTAAGCCACTAGGATTTTCAGGAAGAACACTAAACATAAGGAACTACTCAGAAAAAGAGCTCTGAAAACCTGTTTAGGGTCACCCCCCAATCACTGTCTGAGTACTAAGTTATGCACCTATAGGGTAAAACACTGTGTCTGTAAACCAGTAATAACTACTGGGAAACTACAAGCCAACAATTTCCAGTTCAGACAACTGAGAGATATTTAAGTTCTAATTGGCTGGAATCAGAGGAACTTGCTGAATACCTGGATCATTCAGTAGAGACCGCCAAAGGATTGTAATAGAAAAGCTAAACTAGCTTTTGGGTAAAGGCTCGAGGGTGAGTGTGTCTAACACATGATCCACAGGCTATATAAGGGCCTGAAAAGCTAGTAATGTGGTCCCACAAGATCATAGTAAACTTTTAACATTATTATGTGAGTTTTAGTAATATTTTTCATGACTCTATTGCATGGTACTGATATAGGGGAAGGAAATTCCCAGCGTACTATATGTCTGGTACAAGTTCGTGTTCTCTAAAATTGAAGGATGAATTTTAGGAATAATGGAGGCTAAGAGCAGAATCTATTTATTGAGAGAAAGAAACCTTTTGTCTGAGAGAAAAAACAGAATAGGTCCTGAGTGAGTCAACAAAGACTCTGTGTTTTCCAGGGATTTTTATGGAGTAAAATCACAAAGTGAGGCAGGTCTAAGGTGGGCATGAGGTGGGACAAAACTATGGTCAACCAATAAGATTAATTGCACAGGTAAAATTGATTAAGCGACAAATAAGGGAGCGAGTCATGTAGCAAGTGGACATGCTTAAAGATCAGTGACTCTATAGGTGGTTGGGACAGTGACTCTTGGCTTTCTCAGGGTGATAGAGATCTATTTAGAATATCAGTCCTTAAGATGTGGGTATATTTGCTTGATCTTTTGTCTTGAGGCCTGGCTCACAGTGGAAGGTGTCTTCTCCAAGATTTCAAGATATCTGGTCTTCTGCATTGTCTCCTTTGAGAGCCTAGCCCTGTCTGACTGCCTATAATATTTCTATCTAACTCAGCTGCCTATAACAGTACTTGATTGTAGACTGCACAATGGCAACAAGTAGGGTAGGGCACAGTGTAGTGCTAAGGCCTCCTTTTTTGCCTGCCATATGCATTTGAATTAGAATCCAAGTTGTGGGAAACCAACCAGACAACTCTCCTTGACTCTCTTTGAAAAGAAGAGCAACTATCTCTATTTTGGATAAACTTGGCTCTATCTCCATGTATTGATAGGTACAGAGATGGCTATTTCTTTGTCCTTCTTTTGGATTTAAGCCAATATAAACTGGACTAGCTGAGGAGCTGATGTGTAATCTCTGAAGCAAAGCATCAGTACCCCGCCCAGTGACTCCTCAAATATATGGTTGAGGGAATATATGGGAAGGAGAGCCGTGCTACAAGTTGTCAGCTGGGACCAAGCCTCGAGAAACAGCCTATGACTTCCCAGGGCAGAAAGGATTGTGCATCAGAACTGAAGCTCCAAGCCCAAATTATTAGATACTAGCTCAGGTGTGTTATGCAGATTACTGTCTCTGCATTTCTTGCCCTAGTCCAGCTCTAGGTAGTCACTTATTTCTCACCACTGTCACTGTCACTTATGCCTGAGCCACTTCCTTCATGGAGATTTAATAAAACCTAAGTTGAGCTCTGGGTGTGATCTCTATTCTGGTAAACCACCATCTTGGCCAGACTTAGGACCCTTTGGCTCCCCATACCTGTATATATGTCTTAGTGTCTTTATTCTTGCCTTGGGTTGCACTGGAAGTGGTAGATAGAAATTAACTTACTAGAATTCCAGTAACTTGTCCTTGTCCAAATATAAACCTTTCTAGACTACAAGGACAAGAAAAGGTTCTCTATACGGAATGTCTCAGACGTTGCACATATTTGTGCAACTTGATGAATAAAACAGCCATCAGGACTGGCCAAGATTCCCCAACAGCCTGTGTGAGGGATATGGCAAAGGATGAAGGAAAAGCAGAAACAAATTTAGTAATTCATAAAATGAGATCTGGGAGTTCAGTGTCTAAGGATGGGCAGAGACAATGACACTGAGCTAGCCACTATTTATTTGGTGCACACAATAACTGGAGTGAGTATGGGATGGTTTAGAGTGCAGTGGTGACCTTAAACTGATGAAGATCTTATATTGATGAGGATCAATCGAGATGACTCAGAGGGCAGCAGTGATTCTATGCTGACATAATTTTGCCCTGGAGCATCACAGCATCATGGGACTATTAAGGCTCCATTAAGGCCTCCAGGATACGGCTTCAATTTGTAATTTGTGGTCCCCAACAAATAGTCAGGCATTAGTATTACCTACATGTGCATATGCCTGTGAAAGCAAGTGCTTATAGTTATTAAGCTGATGTATAAGTTTTATTTTATTGTTAAAAATTGGGCTTGTGTTATTTTACTACAACATAACATCATAGCTTATACAAACAAAATAAAATAACATTCTTTAAAGGAAAGAGTTAAAAATTCAGACTGTCAACAATGGGACACTGTGAAGTCCAATGTTCAAATAAAATGTTTGGACATGTAAAGGAACCAGAAAATATGACCTATAATCAGGATAAAAAGCACTCTATAGGAACAGATCAAGAAAACGAGAGGAACAGTGGAATCAGTAGACAAGATTTTGAAGAAACTATTGTAAATTATATTAAAAAATATGAATAAAAACATGAACCAAATCAGTAACGAAGTGCAAGTTAACACATAAAACTTCTAGAGTTTAGTAATTATTAAATTCTATTAACAGTTTAATAGCGGAACTAAAAAAGGTACTGTGCACCTTACCAGCAGATTAGAAAATGAAGAAGAAAAGATGAGTGAACTTGAAAATTTAGTAATAGAGATTATCTAAAGTGTGGCACAGAAAGGGAAAAAAAGAACTTCAGTATTTTTAGGACACTATCAAATGGTGTAATGTATGTACAATTAATTGGGGCATTAGGGAGGGTAAGGAAAATGTTTTGAAAAATTTCCCAAACTTGAAGAATATAAACAATAGCCCCCAAGAAGTACAACAAATCCAAAGTAGGATAAACACATTGAAAACAATACTAAGGCCCAGAATAACCAATGTACCAAGAAAAGAAAAAAAAAACCAAACAAAATCAGTGACAAAGAGAAAATATTAAAGAGATAAAAAGAGAGAATGCATTATAAGAGGATAAAGATGAAATTAATCATTTATTTCTCATTATATCAGAAGAACAACGTTAAAGTGACAAGAGAAAAAATCAGAATAGAGTTCTGTGCCTACTGTAAATATTCTTCAAAAATGACTGCAAGGAAAAGACACTTTCAGACAAGTAAAAGCTTAAGAATTTATATCAAAAATATTGCTTTATATGTTAAAAAGAATTCTTCAGGTTGTAAGAAAATAATACCAACTTAAATTTGGATCTATACCAAAGAATGATATATTTCTAGCTAGACCAAAACTGGGAAAACAGAAAGACACAAAGTATGAACATTAGAATGAAAGAGAACATTAGTATATATTCTTCTGATTTGCAAAGGAAAATAAGAGCTTTTTTTTTGGTATCGGGGATTGAACTCCTGACCTCATGCTTGCCAGGTAGGCACTTATGTCACTGAACTTAATCCTCAGCCCAATAAGATAATATTTAAAAATAAAATTTTTGCCAACAAACTTGACAACTTAAATGAACTGGAAAAATTCCTTGAGAAATACAAACTGCCTAAGTTTACTCAAGAAAAACATCTCTGAGTATCTATTAAATAAATTAGATAGTGTATGTGATTACCACCTTCCCCTCATAAATAGAAAAAAAGAGCCAGGTCAGGGTCATATAGATTCACTTGTAAATTCTGTTGAGTATAATAATAATAATAATAATAATAATAATATACAAATATAATATAGACTTATTGCAAACATATGGGATGAGGAAATTTTCCAGCTTATTTTTTGAAGCTGGTGCTATCCTAATGTTAGAATCAGTTAAAGACATTGCAAGGTAAGAAAACTATGAACCATATTCTCTTTGAAAAAAAGGTGCAGCTGGGCGTTGTGGTGAATGCCTGTAATCCCAGCACTTTGGAGTTTGAGGCAGGAAGATTATCATGAATTCAAAGCCAGCCTTGACTACGTAGTGAGAACTTGTCTCCAAAAAAGGTGTAAAAATATTCAACAAGTATTAACAAGTTAAAACCAAAAATACATAAAATATCACGACCAACTGGGGTTCATCCCAGCAACTAAATATTGGTTTAATATTTGAGAATTAATGTAATTCATTATGTAGAGTAAGGGAGGAAGACGTAGCATGTGCACAAAGATGCATTTGATGGCCCTTACCATTGAGGAAAGGCCCTTCCTTAGTGTGACAAACAGTATCTGCGAAAGTCTGGAACTAATATCGCACAATTCTGAGAGATCAAACACTCTACCTAAGATTAGGAAAAAGACAAGGATGTCTCGTTTAACCACTTCTGTTCAATTTTGTATCAATGTCACAGTCAATGACAGAGCCAAAAATAAAAACAAAAACATACCACTAATTATGCAGAATTATGTGCAGGGATTTTTCCTTTATCATCCTAGTGCAAACCATAAGAACAACAAATTGTTCAAGGTCTATCAGTGGATGCAGAAGTAAAGCTATTTTGATTTACAGATGAGACAAAGGGTATTAAGGAATCTACAAAAAGTTATTAGAATTAATATTAATTTAGCAAAGTCACAGGATAAAAGCTCAATTTGTACATACCAATTGTGTTTTTATATATTAGGAAGGAGAATTATGAACAACTCCTGATAATTGGAAAATAAAACAGAAAATTAATATTACTTACAGTAATGTAAAACATGGAATATTTATGGATGTTTCAGGAATTATGCATAAAATTATGTATGCACATGGGAAGTGCAACAGGTTGCTGGAGACTGAAGTAAAGCAAAGCATGAACTATGTTCACAGGTTGGGAGACTCTGCTGTTACCCAAAATCTATAGATCTATAGATTGATTGTGGGTTTTTTCTTTTTCTTGTCTTCCTTCTTCTTTTTTTTCTCCCTGATTCTGAGGATCAAACCCAGGTCTACAAGCAGGCTAGGGAAGTGACTTACCACTGAGCCACATCCCCAGCCTTTCAGTGAAATCTTTTTTCCCTCCATACAGGTGTACTCCCCAATTCAATCTGGGCTGCCATAAAGACAAACAGAAAGCGTAGGGATTTTTCCTTTATCATCCTAGTGCAAACCATAAGAACAACAAATTGTTCAAGGTCTATCAGTGGATGCAGGATCAGTGAAATCTTAAGCAAAAAGCCATCAGCCTTTTTCTGTTTTTGTAACCTTCTCAATTAAAGATATATGCTTATATACTTTAATATATATGAAAGTGAACAGAACCTAGAATAGTCCAAAAACTTCTGAAAGACAAAAATGTTGGAAGATTTACATTGATTCTAAGATGTAACAGATATGATGGCAACCAAGATGTGTTTTTTTTTTTTTTGTACGTGTGTTTCTCGTTTTTATCAGTACCAGGGATCGAACTCACAACTGCCTGCTTGCAAGGCAGGCGCTTATGCTGCTGAGCTAAATCCCCAGCCCCACAACCAAGATGTGAGAAAGGTTAGGGAGAAATTACGGAAGTCTTGGGAGAAATGATCTCACCTAAAAGAAGAGAAAGTTAAAAAAAGAAACGAAGGGAAAGTATAAGTAGCCTAAGGGAGGAGCATGATTGTTTGACATGTTTGAGAACAATGAGGGTACCAGTATGGCTGCAGCAGAAAGTAGCTGAAGATAAGGTCAGATGGGTGGTGGAAAGTCAAATAATTTAGAGCCATGTAAGCTTTCATAAAGACTATAGCCTTTATCCGAAGTTAGGGAGCCATTAGAGAGTGCTAAGAGAAATCATATGATCTCTACTAATGTTTTAACAAGAACATACTCGTTGCTATATTCAGAGTAGAATCAAAGGGCAGGAAAGGGCAGAAGCAGACAAAAAATTTGGGGGCTACTGCAGTAATACAGAGGTGATGATGATTTAAATCATGGTGGAGGTGGTGTGAGTTGGTTGGATTATGAATCCATTTTGAAAGTAGAGCTGACTGGCCTTGCTGATGATCGAATATGTGATGCGAGAGAAAGGAAGGAAGAAAGGAACTGAATAAGTTAAGCTTCAAACAACTGAAGACAAATTTATTAATTTTTGAGATGGGGAAGATTGTGGGAAGAGACATTTTGGAAAGACTAGATAAAATGCCTTGCTATAAAATTGCAAAGTTTGAGATGCCTATTGGACATCCAAATATATGTCACAGATATGACTCAGAAGTTCATGGCAGAAATTGAAATTAAGATATATTTAGGTACACAAGACCAGGTTAGATCATTTATGGGGTGAGTGAAAGTAGGAGAAGCATCCCAAAGCCTTCCAATCCTCATTTTGGGAAATTGGGGGGAATTATCAGAGAAATAGGAAAGAAAGCTTTGCCATAGGCAAAATATTCAGGGACACAGGCTGGCTACCAACTATGTTGGATTTCCTTGTCCCAAGGTTCCTCCACTGAAGACTTACTCATTGACACTAAGGATGGACCCTCTGCTTCCTTTTAAAGAAATCTTAGGGTTCAGGTGAAGCTTCATCCGTACCTTTCTAGCTTCACTGAAACCTTGAGGTAAAAAAGAGGAAGCCGCGGGTGCTGTCCATGGTGCTGACACGTAAGTGTTCCTTTACACCTCTTGAAAGCAACCTGCATTCCAACCTCAGATTTCAGGACTAGCGAAGAATCAACCAGTCTAGCATTACCTCTTGTGTAGTCAAAAGCTGAGGCCTTGGGTTTTGGTAAAAGATGATTTGGGGAATGTGTGCTATTTCCCACTGTGTTTAGAAATCATGTTATAGCTGCCTCAATGAGTCTGGCTTGGCAGGACAAACTGGAATAGGTTTCAAATCTAGGGAACAGGAGGGTTTTTAGTACAGGTAGCATGATTGGGAGACTATTCCTTCTGCTTCCATCTGAATTTGGGCAACATCCCAGGGCCAATCCTCTTTCCATTTTTCTAAGAGAAGCAGAAGATAAAAATAACAAAAGATCTATGAAATTTCTAAAGCTCCAGATCAGAGCACATGCATGTTAAATACTACAGTCTGATTATCAGTAATCCTTCCCCACTTGAACTTTGTTAAAGGTTCATGTGTATGGACTGAACCTCACATATATAATTTAATCAGAGTGGATTCAGGACTGGACATGGAAGCCTTTGAATGACTCAGCACTCTGTCAATCATTTTGTCAGTCTTTATCTAGAGAACTGATGAGAGGAAACTGGAATCAGGTAAGCATCATTTAAATTCCAAAAGCCTGCTCTGTGTGTGTGTGTGTGCGCACATGCATGTGTATTTTCTTGTAGTCCTGGCACCATTTTTCTGTTTGTGCCACCTTTGTGTTGGCATAGACCTGCCCTGAGCATCTCTTTTCATAATCTTCAATAAATGTAGCTGCCTTTTCTTTTATCATTGGATGTACACTTACAATTTTTTGCTTGTCATACACTAGAGCCTGGAATCTACCTGTCAGATCCATCATGCAGTATCATTCTGACTCAGTCACTCTCCTAGGTTCCAATCTAGGTTGGGGGCTCTTGGAGGTGGCTCAGGACTGACTTGGTTCCTGAGTCCTGTTTCTATTCATACCTACTTCTCACTCTGCTCAGTAATTCTCTTGAGCAACTTGTAGATCCACATTTTCTGGTACTTAGTCTTTCCATGTTAATTTTTTCTGTAAAATCCCTTTATGTTTTCTTGATCTGGATAAGTCTTAGGTACTACTCTATGTTCAGTTTAGGTGTACTTGTTTCCAGAAAACTGTCCCTGACCCCTCTCAAGGTACTTAAGTGACTTTTTCTTCTCTTTCTTTTAAATTGACAGTATGCACAAAACTGGTTTATAAATCTGAAGTTGTGACTCTTGCTATTGCTTTTGTTGGTCTTTGCATATATTGCTTTCTTTTTCTCCCTTTTTCTCTTCTGTCTCTGTCTCTGTCTCTCTCCCCAATCCAATCCAACAATTAATAATAATTTATATTTAAGTATCCATCCTCTTTCTTCATTCCCAGGTAAACACCATCTTGAAATTTATATTTTAATTTATTTGATTAAAAATATATTACCTAACTTTAAACAATTTTCATTGGCATTAAAATTTCTAAAATGGATAGCATGTTATATCAGTCTTCTGAGACTTGTTTTTTTAATTTTGTTATAATCTTACCAAGGTCCATTCATGCTGTTATTGCTATATGGGCTATATATAGTCACTCAATTTGGCTGGTATATAAAAGTATTCTTTTGTATAGGTATATTATAATTTATTTGTCCATTTTCTTGTCAATGAGCATTGGAGTTGTTGCTATTATTACAAATAATACTCCTGGAGATGGTGATAGGAGGCAATGGGCTCCTCCATCTTTTCAGAGCTAGCTTTGAATAAAAACTTTTTTCCTTTTTATCAAATGCCTCCTTTGATTTGGTCAGTGGCAAGCAAACAAACCCAAGCATATAAATTTAAGTAGTCTGTAACTGTTTTGGCAGAGCCAGCCAGGATGTAAGATTATAACAATTTCTAAGGGTTCAGGAGTCAAGGAAAAAGATTTCCAGGATTACAAAGAGAAGAACATTACTGATACTAATAATGACCATTCCTCTTGAGGTGAATTGCCAAAATGTGTCCCATAGACTGCAGCCCTTCCAGGGGGAGAACTAGCAGTGTCTCCTGAGATCTACGCCATGCTGGAACTTAGGACTCTGGGAAGCCAAGCCAGCACCTCCCCTCCCTGGTAAGCGGAAGCAGGGTGGCAGACTGCAACCCTTCCAGGAGGAGAACTAGCAGTGTCTCCTGAGATCCACGCCATGTTGGAACTTAGGACTCTGGGAAGCCAAGGCAGCACCTTCCCTCCCTGGTAAGCGGCGGTAGGGTGGCAGACTGCAGCCCTTCCAGGGGGAGAATTAGCAGTGTCTCCTGAGATCCACGCCATGTTGGAGCTTAGGACTCTGGGAAGCCAAGCCAGCACCTCCGCTCCTTGGTAAGCGGTGGTAGTGTGGCCCACTGCAGCCCTTCCAGGGGGAGAACTAGCAGTGTCTCCTGAGATCCATGCCATTTTGGAACTTAGGACTCTGGGAAGCCAAGCCAGCACCTCCAAAAAAAAAATCAATGTATATTATATGCAAGTTGCAGTACACCAAAATGTAATCCACTATTCTGTGCAATTTACATGAATTTATAAAATCATTTTCAGATTCTATAAAATAAAAAAATCTGTCCCATAGCCTCCAACTGAATCCTCAGACGCACCCAAGAATATGAACTGGAATCCAAAAAGCCATACTAGAGAGGTATGTGTAAAAAGAGACCAAGTAACTGCTAAGCAAGTAAAAGGAGGAATACAGAACCCTGTTTGAAAAAAAAAGATATTCTATCAAAGGCATCACCATCTTTCCATTCTCACAACTTAAATCTATTACCATTTTGATAAAAAAAAAACCAATATAAGCAACCAACAAACGGGGTGACAATTCTTGATTACCTAAATGGTCACAATGTTTTTTGTTTTTTGACACAGAGTTTCATTTTGTAGCTCAGGCTGGCCATGAGCTCATTATGTAGTCCAGGCTATCCTTGAACTCATGGATATCCTCCTATCTTAACCTTTTGAGTGCTGGAAGTACAGACCTGTGCCACCATGCTTGGTTAGTCAAAACATTTTAGAGGTGCCATAAAGCAAAAGCAAACTTCCAGTGATCTAGGTGGAACCTCCATTATGGCATGGGAAAAACAACTCCCAACTTGTTAAGTGTCAAATGTGTCGAGTTTGTGGTCTTACAACACTGAGGAATGAAGCTGCAAACTTAAGGAGGAAGTTAGTAGAGTTTTACTGGAAATAGGAGGAATAGCTCCTGGATTTTTCAGGAGGAGTCTTGAGTGGCTGGTCACCAAATCTCTGGGTCAGGGGTAATTTACACAGCAAAATCACAATGTGGGTGGCACAGTGTGGGTCAAACTACAACCAAGCTTATTATTATAGGTATATCTGCTTAAATAATATTGATCCAAGAGGGAAATGAGTCACATGAGAGAATTAAGGGGAAAAGAACGGGTTCAGATGTTCTGGTCACCTACCTATGTGTCTGATGCCTATCTAGCCTCACTGGACCAAGTGATGCTAATTACAGTGTAATATCAAGTTAGGTGTTTTGTTTTTTTCTTAAATCTCAAACTGACTATTGCATTTCTTTTTTGAGGCTTGGTTTGCTGCGATCCATACGGCCCTTGAGGTTCTTGGGGTGAAGGACCATAAGAGGATGAGAAAATAAGGAAGAGATGAAGTTGAGGTCAGGTGGAGCCCATATTCTCCTGATGGGAGGGAAGGAACTGCTCAACTACTGTAGCACATTTACTTATATACTTAGTAGGATGATGTCAATTTCAGCCTTGCGGCCTAGAAACTCATTGCTCGGATTATCTTGGGGCTTGATGTTTTTCTGGGCCGGGGCAGTTTCTTCACATGGCTTGTCCTGGGCACTCTTTTTTTTTTTTTTGGATGGCCTTCCCTCAGCCCTTCTGCAGCCCTGCACATGTGATCAATTTCCAGCTTCAGTGGTTCCCAATACTGATTCCCTTCAGACTTGATTCTAACCATAATTTTTGTGTCTTATCTTCCATGCTGACTTCCTCAAAGGCCCAGTTCATGTCTGATTTCATATTAATTTCTTTCTAACATTTGATATCTAATAGGTTGGGAGTTATATTTCTCCTCTGTCATTAAGAGGCAATATATTCCTAGACATTGGTTAAGAGAGTTATGGTTTATGGCAAAATGGCTTTTAAATTCCTGACATAAATAAAGTAATCCATAAATCATGGTTTTAATGAATGGCCAGTAAGGGCTTGGTTTGGCCCATTTCCCCTCCCCATGGTAGTTTCTATGCCATGGTTGTATGAATTTCAAGAATGGTTAGTTCCAGGATGCTCTTGGGACTGTTTTCTTTAATGAATGTGGTTTAGCAGGACTAAGCTTCTACTTGGTTAATCTATTGAGCAGAAGTTGAGTTGGATAACAGACATATCCTATGGTTCATTACAGTAGAAAAGGGAGAGTAATTAAAAAGCTTATGTTTATTAGATAATCTTAGACCTTTTCTTCCTCTTCCTCTTCCTCTTCCTCTTCCCCTTCCCCTTCTTCTTCTTCTTCTTTGTCTTCATCTTCGTCTTCGTCTTCATCTTTGTCTTTGTCTTTGTCTTCTTCGTCTTCTTCTTCTTCTGTACTGGGAATTGAATGCAGGACTTTCCACTTGTCAGGCAGGTGCTGTGCCACTGAGCTGTATTTCCAGATGTAGGCAACATCTGATAAATGGCTGAGAATTTTTTACTAAGTCTATGGAAAGGCATAGACGGTTTTGTGGCATATTGATTTGTGTCTGAGTAAATGTTGCTCATCTGTGCTGTGCTTCAGAATTCCTGGAAAGAGCTGGCTCCATCTTTCCATGGGTAACAACTTTCACAACTTTAAAATGATAAAGCCAGGAGGTGTGGAGATGGGGCAAGTATTTTCTTTTATAGTTTGTGGATCTTTTTTAGATCTTCTGAGTTTTGATATTGGAAAAACTCAAGACTAGTAATGATCCTTTTATAATCTTCCAAGTGGATTCATTTATGAGCATTCTTATTATCAAGGATATATTTCATTTGTCACATTGGAATTTGGTTAAAAATAATTCATTTGGGTCAATATAAATATTCAAGTTCCAAAGTCCCAGAAAGTTCTTTATGGATTTTTAAAAAGCATGTAATGGATATAAATACAATTTGTATTTATAAATTGGCTACAAATTTTGTGAGTTTTATCTTCAGCAAAAAAATTCCTTTTAGGATATCAATGTGTTTGTCAGATGTTTTATATTTTGTGGGAAATGCAGAGATATTTGTTAAAAATTAGATTAAATGTAGAAGTAAAACATCTAAGTTGTTTATAATTAAGTTAAAGTGCTAAAGATGTTTGCTAAATATAAATTCATGTATCCTTTGCTTAAAATTTATAAATGATAAGGTATTTAAATCTATTAAATGTATTCCATAGGTATATGAAATGTACTTCATAGATAACACTGATATAAGATCAAAAGATACCAAGTTAAAAATGAACTTTAAAGAATAAGTCTCAAAATGACTGAGGATTGCACCTGCTTACTTTAAGATATCCTAAAGTTAGTAATTTATATAAGCACAACTCATTTAATATTCTAGTAGTAGCTAATAAACACTTTGCTTTGAAAGATTATTAGCTATAACTTATTTAGCCTATTAATGGATTTGTTTATGTAAAAATTCTAATAGTTTTTGAGCGATGCTAAAAGGCTTGCTTGCTTTTCTCGGATAGATAAGTTGTTATTATTTTATTGTCTAGTCTTTGCTGTATAGTTTTCTTTCAGAAATACCTTGCATATTCTTGTCTGTTTATTTCTTATTAATTTACAGTAAGTTGCCAAGTTTCTTTTCAAAAAACTTCATGGGAGCTGGGTATGGTGGTGTGTGCCTGTAATCCCAGCTCTTAGGAGGCTGAAGCGGGAGAATCACTGTGAGTTCAGGCTTGGGCTACACAGGCAAGTTAAGGTCAGCCTGCAATACATAGTTAGATCCTGTCTCAAAACAAAACAAAAAAAAAACAAAGGAAAAAACCCAAAACAAACCTCTATGGAAATTATGGTTCATTTACATTCAATCTAAAATTAACCTTTTAATAATATTGAGTGTATTTATTTTTGAGCATGAGAGATATAGCATCGTCATTTACTTAGCTATTCTTTAACATCTTTCAGTGAGTTTTCTTCCCAAATATTTGTTTTGGAAAACTGTCAGGGTATTGGACATTTGTAGGAACAGTAAATCAACACCTGTATACCATTGAAATATTTGCTTTAGGTCTCTCTGTATAAGTAGTAATACATTTTTATATTCTGAATCATTTAAGAGTGACAACTCAAATTATGAAATTTATTCTAAAATAGTTCCAAAATATAATTCCTAAATCCAAAGGCATTTGTCTGAGTGGGCACAACATAATTGCTATGAAGAGGAAAACAGGGCGTTAACTTTTTAGTAGTGAGTTAACTTTAGAGTTAAATTTTATTTCTGAGATCCTATGCCTGAAACTAGCCACTCTCTTGAACAGAATTGTCTTCCACCAGGGGTACATAATTTCCCTTATTTAACTGACTGTACCCTGAACTCCTATATTATCTCAAACACTTGCTTCCTGCAACTCCTACCTTGCCCAGAGTTTGAACTTGTCTTACTATGCAACACATATGATGTAGTTTTCTTTTAGACTAATAAGTAATAATGACCTAACATGTAACCAATTAATAACTGCAAAATTCTCTGCATCTGTACTTCTCACTTGCAAATCCTATATAAGCCTTAGAGCACCAGAGATCAAGGCCCAATTCTTTGAGAATGAATCCCAATCAGGTCTGTTGACATAAAAAGTCTGCCTCCAAGTCTTGGATGACGTTTTGGTTTTTTGTTTGCTGTTACAATCACACTCAAAAAATGTAAACCTGATATAAAATTATTCTTTTATATACACCCATGTTAAAAATTCTGCACTTATCCCTTTAATGTGTTTTATAGTTGATTTTAAAAATCAGGATTCAATCAAAGATCTCATACTGAAGTGAGTTGCCTTGTCTCTTTTTTTCCCCTCTTTTCATCTAAAACTGTTCTTTGGCTTGTCAGGTGAATTTTGTCTTTCACAATTCTTTTGAAAGTACATTTGCAAAACATATTTCAGAATGGTTGGGCCAATTCAGAATTCCACCAGCAGCTGTGTGATTGTTTCCTCATGCCAGACACAGGGTAAACATTTTTGGCAGGGCCCTGCTGCTTACATTAGCACAGAACTCAGTGGTCTGTTTGGTTTCCTCATTTACCAATGTGAGCAAGGATATGGCTCAGCTGTTGTGGTTGCCACGGGCTGGGCCATACAGACTGAGAAACTTCTGAAACAGAGGAACACCTCACAACCCAGGGAATGGAATGACGGGGTGCACAGAGGGACGTGGAAAGTGGGAACTGCCAGAGTGATGGTAGCCAAAGGATACAACTGACTGTAGCCAAAGGGTGGACACAAGGGCCGATCATGTTCAGTGGGAAAGGTGAGGCAGGATACAACATTCATGTACAAAAATATGAGTGTGAAAATGACATAGGTCTTAGCAGTAGCTTACTATTGCTCTCCCTTATCCACTGGATTCCAATTCTGCAGATTTTGGGAAGAAGTCACTCACTCATAAACACACAGAGACTTTTTTTGCTCTTATTTCTTTTTAAAAAATTGGTTCTTTAGGTTTGGGGTTTTTCTTTTTTTAATTTTTCTGTTTTTTCCTTCTGTTGTCTGTTATTTTTTATCTATTTCTACTACTTTCCTTTTACTCCTTAGTAGACTACTTTATTTCACTTTTATCTTCTCCTTCTTATATTTATTTTTTTGTATTTAAAATTTTACTTTTCATTACCTCATTCTGTGTCCCTCTATCTTTACTAGTATAATGATTAAGCTTTATTAATCTTTAGATATTTAGTTAACTGCTTCTACTGTTGAATAATGTTATATGGTTAGTGAATGATAGTTGTTGCATTTAGTAGATACTTACTGTGTGTCAGTATTTGGTTCATCTTTATGTTTATACCACTTTCTATGGTAAAAGATGGCACATTATTGGTTCTTATGGTAGGTCGATATTCAGTTTGTCTTTGACTATTACTGTTGTTGCCAGGTTAGCATAGTTGTTGTTATTAAAAGGATTTTTCTGTATGCAAATACCTAGATTGTCTTTATGCATTTCTGGTGAACTGAGTGCTGCGCTAATTACACAGCAATCCCTTACCTATTAACAGATGTTGGATCTTGGGACAGAGGCAAAGGCCCATGGTTAGCCATGTCCGGAATAAATTACTGAAAAGCAGACACTAACTAAAGAGATCTCCATACTAGCAATAAAGTCTTTTTAATATAACTGACCCACAGACCTTAGTCCATGTGTTTATGTGCGTGAAAACACACACATACACACACACACAACATAAGAAGACAAGCCAACAAAATGCCTTCAAAATTCCCAGCTTCCCCCAAGCTGATCCCCGTGGGGGCATCAAAGGGAAGAAAATCAAAAACCACAGAACTGAATTATGCAAAATGATAAAAAAGGAGATTAAAAAAAAAGCCAATAAGATTCTCCATGATAAGATCACAGATAAGATCAAAAGATAAGATCACAGAAGATGTTATTATCTAAACATAATAACAATAATAATAATAATAATAATAATAAAGAAGGTCATCAGTGGCTTTACAGAAGACTAATAAAAAGCTAACTGAGTTAAACAACATGATACAAAACACAAATGACCAGTTTAGCAAAGAACTGGGATGAAAAGATACCAGACAGAAATCCAGGAGATTAAAATTTCTATTGAAAGTATGAGCGACAGAAGTGACCAATATGAGGACAGTGTTAGAACTGGAAGATAGGGTTGATGTTGGTGATCATATACTCAGAGATAACTTACAAAAATCATGAAAACATGAAAAATAAATCCAGTAGCTGCGGCATAGTGCAAATAAAACTATAATATAAGATTAACTGCAATTAATGAAAAACCAGAAGACAGCACAAATGGTATAAAAACTGGTTTATAGAAATAATAGCAGAAAGCTATTCCAAATATAGAAAAAAGAATTTAATATACAGAAAAGTGAGACAAAGAAACCCCAAATAGCTGCTATCAGAAAAGAGCTTGTTGAAGACACATCACAGTTAAAATCTCAGAAGTACAACACAAAGAAATCTTAAAAGCTATTAGAAAAAAGTAACAAATCTCTTACAAAGGTAAACCCATCAGAAATATAGCAGACTTCTCAGCACAAAACTTAGCAGCGAAGAGAACTTTGAAGTGTTTTAAGCTTTACAAGAAAGCAACTTCCAACCTAGACTGATATATCCTGCAAAACTATCTTTCAAAATAGAAGGGATATAAGGTTTTTCTATGACAAACACACCTTAAGAAATTCATGAGCATCAAGCCAGCAGTCCAAAAAATTCTCAATGATATCCTGGCAAGAGACAATAAGGTCAACAATGCCAAAAGTCTAACAGAATGATACAGCAGGCAAGGTGAGCAGTTAAGCAGAAGGTGAGTGGGGGAGAATCAGGAAAGGGAAAATAATGCAGTGACAAGAATAAGTCAATACTCGTCAGTAATAACTCTCAATGTGAGTGGTCTGTCAAAAGACATAGATTGGCAGAAGGGATTACAAAACAAAACCCAGTGATATGCTTTATAAAGGAAACACATTTATCCAAAAAGAAATTTACAGACTGAGAATCAAACAGCAGAAAACAATATTCTTTGCAAAGGGAATCAGAACACAAGTAAGAATAGCATTCTTATTTTCAGAGAAAGTGGATTTTCAAGCCAAAACTAATCAGAAAAGGCAAAGAAGGTCATTACTTATTGATTAAAGGAACAATTCAACAGGAAGAGATAACAATTATTAGCACATATGTGTGGAACACTGAATATTCAGTTTCATAAAACAAGCACTACAGGACATATTTATAGTGGGGGACCTCAACACCCCACTGTCACAAACAGATTTACTAGACAAAAAATTTCAGCACAGAAATATCAAAGTTGAGCCAACCCTTTGAACAAATGGATTTAATAGATATCTACATAGTGTTCTACCTAAAAGCAACAGAATAAACATTTTGTATAGAATATGCTTAAGTAAATTCTAGAGTCAAAATTGTTCCATGCATATCATCAAATCATAGAGCAATGAAACTAGAACTCAAGAGCCAAAAAACCATAAAAATTATGCAAACACATGGAAGCTAAATAATTCATGCTTGGATAATCAGTGGATAACAGAATAAACTAAGGAAAAAATTAGACAGTTCCTAAACTCAAACAACTATGCCAGTATAACATAACAGAGCTTATGGGACACAATGAAAACAGCCCTAAGAGGGAATTTTATAGCTGTGAACGTCCACATCATAAAGATAAAGTAAGCCCAAATAAATTGCCTAATGATGTACCTCAAGGTCCTAGAAAAACAAGAATAATCCAAGTCCAAAGCAAGTAGGAGGAAGGGAAATTATTAAGATCCTAACATACATTAATAAAGTTGAAACAAAACAACAAAAGGAATCAATGAAATGCAGATCTGTTTTTTAAAAGAATAAACAAAATAGACAAACCTTTAGTCAATCTTACTATGAAAAGAAGAGAAAAGAAAGACTCAAATCAATGCATTAGGGCAATAAAGGTCAAATCACAATGGACCCTGCCAAAATCAAGAAGATTATTAGTAACTACTTTAAAAAACTGTACTCCAATGTTAGCAAGCCCAGAAGAAATGGATAGATTCCTAGATAAAAGTGACATTTGAAAACTGAACCAAGAAGATATAAAAACTAAGAATAATCTGATAGCCGGCAATGAAATTTAAGCAGTAATTTATTAAAATCTATCAACTAATAAATGTTCAGAAGCCAATGGTTTCACCACTGAATTTTATGAGGATGTCAGGGAAGATCTAATATCGGTATTCCTCAAACTCTTTAGTGAAATTGGAAGAGAAGTACTCCCAAAGTCATTCCTGGAAGCTAACATTATCCTGGTTCCCAAACCAGATGTGGATTCAACAAAAAAAGAGAGTTATGGTCCAATCTTTTCAATGAACCCAGGTGCAAAAATCCTTAACAGGATACTGGCAATCAGAATGTAAAAAACAATTTTAAAAGATCATATATCATAACCAAGTAAGTTCAATGCCATGGATGCATGGGTGATTCAACATATGCAAATTGGGCTGGCACAGTAATGTACACCTGTAATCCCAGCACTCAGGTGTCTGAGGCAAGAGAATCACTGTTTGAGGCCAGCCTGGACTGCAAACAAAGTGAGTTCAAGACAAAGATGTCCACTATCACCACTTCCATTGGACATAGTAATTGAAACATTAGCCAGGGCAATCAGGTAAGAGAAAGAAATAAAGTATAATGCAAGAAGTCAAACTATCATTATTTGCAGATGAAATGATCTACATAGATGACACAAAAATTTCACCAAAAGATTTCTAGAATTAATAACCAAATTCAACATTGTAATAGGATATGAATTCAATGCACAAAACTCAATTGTGTTCCTCCTATACACCAATAATAAACTCACAGAGAAAGAAATGGGAAATACAGTACCATTCATAATAGCACCAAGAAAAAAAATACTTAGAAATTAACCTACCAATAAAGTGAAAACTCTACAGTGAAAACTACAGTACTCTGAAAAAGGACATTGAAGGGGCCATCAGTGCAAGAATATTTCCTGTTCTTGGATAAACAGAATGAATATCATCCAAATGGCTATACTCCTAAATATTGTAAACCAATTTAATTCAATTCCAATCAAAATACCAATGCCATTTATCAGAGGACCAGAGAAAATCATCTGTAAATTTGTATGGCATCAGAAGAGACCTGGAAGAGCAAAAGGAACCCTGGGCAACAAGAGCAAAGTAGAGATCTCACAATCTGCGACCTCAAGTTACATTACAAAGCATCTATGATAAAAACTGTCTGGCACTGGCACAAAATACAGACATATGGATCAATGTAACAGAATAGAGGGTGCAAATACAACCCCAGGCACATTCAGCCACCTGATCTTTGATAAAGGGTACAAAACATGCAGTGGAGGAAAGGTAACCTCTTTAACAAATGGTGGTAGGAATCTGGCTATGTACATGCAGAAGGTTGAATCTAACCCTGTATTTCTCATGATGTTCTAAAATAAAATAAAAGTGAATCAGAGATCTAAATGTTAAAACAGAAACACTTAATCTACTGGGAGAGAAAAGATATGCAAGACTCTTAAAGCCACAGTTATAGGCAAAGGCTTTTGGAACAGAACTCCAACTGCACAAGAGAAAAGACCAATAATCAACATATGGGATCATATCAAATGGAGAACCTTCTGTACAGCAAAGGAAGCAACCAGCAGTGAAGAGTGAATTAGTACAGCCATTATGGAAATCATTAAGAAAATTTCTCAAAGAACTAAAATTAGAATTTCCATTTGACTCAGCTACTCCTCTCTTAGGTATCCTTGAGAAGACCTAAAGACATTATTACAGAGATACATCTATATCAATATTTATAGCAGCACGATTCATAATACCTAAATCCTACAATCAGCCTCTATTGATTTAGGGGAAATAAATGTAACTGCCAAGCTACTAGATGTCAGATATGCTGAGTTCATGTTTCCCAAAATCAAAGTATAAATTCTAAGGAACAAAAGAGGGTAAGAGTAGAAAATATTTAGTGAGATGGAAATAGCTACTGAGAGACAGGAGGGGACCTGAGAAATGGGATTCTGTGGACTCCATTTTACACAATAAGTTTTATAGAGTAAAACCACAGTTGGGAACAAAATCACAAATTGAGAAAAAAATTCGGAGCTGGGAGCTGGGGAGATATCTCAGCAGCACAAGTGCCTGCCTGGCAAGTGTGAGGTCCTGAGTTCAATCTCTGGTACAAAAAAAGTAAAAAATTACAAGCTGGTTACAAAAAACAATGATCTACTAATAAGATTACAAATTTGGTTGCTTAGGTAGTATGATCCAATGTGGGAAGAATAAGGATTTTTTAAGAAAAAGGTGAACTAGGGTGTCTTGTGTACCCACTGGAGGGACCAATATTTACCAGGTGAACACAATTTCTAATCCATTGTTCATGCCTGGTATCAAGGCCTGGTCCTTTTGTCTTTACCTTGGATCACCTGTCACCATTGTGATGTGTTTTCATCCATATTGACTCCTCTGAGGGCCTAGCTCCATCTGACTGCTTATAACATTTTTTTCCTAATTTAGATTTCTATAATAATATGCCCATCAACAGATGAATAGGTAAAGAAAATGTGGCATTTATACTTAATGGAATATTACTCAACTAAAAAGAGAAATTCAAGACATTTGTAGGAAAATGGATAAACCTGGAAAATATGTTTAGTAAAATAAATCAAACACACAAGCTTAAATATTGTAGGGTATCTTTCATTTTAGTAAGGCAAAGTATGAATCAAAATAAAGGCCTGAAAGAAGAAAATTTATCAGGTCTACTGCAAATGGGACAGGGTCAGGGAGACCATGGGAGAGAGAAGGTGGCGAGTGGAAGGGAAGTAAAAATTTAAAATACGTCATGTATGTAATGTATCAAACACCCTGAATGGGAAGTAGTGTATACTTGGAGACAGCTGTGGCTTCAGCAGATTGACTGTGGTGACCTCCTTTCACATTTTTCTGTTTTCTGCTTTGGAGGTTTTAGATTTGAGGATCAGAAAGAAGGATTACATTGAGTTGCAATGGTTGGAGATATGTAGTTCCTCCTGGACTTGGCTTCTGCCTCTGGTCTTTAAGGGATGAAAACCTGGGGGACCTGGAGCAGTTTGGTAGAAGAGCGGATCTTCTTTCACTCCTGTAAGTGGCTGAAGTGTGACCGTTCTCCCCACTAGATTGGAGATCCTCAAAGGCAGGGCCAGTTTCTTAGGCCTTCAGGGGATGGAGTCTCCAGTTCCAAGAATGGTGGAGAAGTGCTATCAAAAAGTGCTTGATTACTAACACTTACGGGGCATTCAAGGGTCCCAAAATGTTTCATAAGCAAAATCTCATTTGGGATTCAGTATAATCTGGAACATGGCAGGGATCACCATCCCATTTTACAACCAAGGAAACAGACTCAGAGAGGTGAAGCATTTCATGCAACTTCACACTGCTGTTGAGCAACTAGTAGTCTACGTCCTGCACTGTATGTGCTTTCCTGGGAGGGTTGGTGTCAAGCAGGTGTTCTCCCACTGGGCTCTCTGTAGGAGAGCAGGGAACGGAGTTTGGTCTTAACATCTCATACTTTCCCCAGTGCACTTACCCCTTTTTGCCAGCAGAGGGCAGCATGAAAACACAGAATGTTCTTGTAGGCCTCTAGTTTCATCCTTCAAATGAGATCAGAATATCAGTAGGATTCTAGGTAAATAATAATGCCAGTAATGTACTGAACACCCATTCTATATTATTATTTATAATCCTTAAAACAACTGCATAGTAGGACTGACAGTCTCCATTTTTCAGATGAAAAGTAGCTCAGAATGAAGTCATTTGTTAACCATGAAGTTGGTAAAGAGTTTGCTTTGGAATTTGAACCAAGTGTTCTGTTGCCAAGGACTGGTGTTTCTTCCAAGGCTCAGGAACAAACATCAGTAAATGAACTTGTGGAATGAGGTTCAAGAAGGGTCCTTCATCCAGCCATCCTTCTCCAAGGCAACATCAGGCATGGCTGAGTATAAATCTCTTGTCTGAGGAACAAATTTTTCTGCTTCTGCCTTTGGCTTCCTGGCTCGGACTGTGTCTAACATGTCCACGTTGTCTCCTCTTTTCTGAAGTTGCTTCTGCTACTTCTTTTCTATCCGAGGCTGGAAAAGGAACCAGGTGTTTGTACCTAGAGTTTGGGACACTGGACTCGGTTGAATTCTGGCCTGTGGCCTCAGACCCAGCTGACCATCCTGGTCTTGCTGTTCATCTTACACCCGGGCATTTCTCAGTGGCCACTCTCCTGGGAAAGCCTCCATCATCTCTTGCCTGCTCTCCTTACTGATCTCCCATCCTCTAGTTCTTCCTTCCTCTTTACATAATGCCCACATCGTGGCCAAACTGGGCCTCAATTCCTTTAGAATCTTCCAGCATTCCATGTGGTCTGGAAAAACTCTAATTTCCCCAGTAGACCAGGTCTGATCTGGGTCTGGCCTGCTCTCCAACCCTTTTGCTCAGCCTGTACTATCCTCATGTCCACTGCCCTGGCCTAATCCATGACTAGCCAGCTGCCTCCTGCTTCTCTGGCCTTGCACACACCCACATTATATCCTCTGTTAGGGAATGTTGTCCCTTTTTGAAAACTCAGCTCTGGTGGCCCTGTGTCAGGAGATTAGAGCATGGTAAAGTACCTGGTCAATTAGGTGTGACTTGGGAATTGCAGAAACTTGTTAACTATAGAGTTTCAGAACACATGTGAAGAGCAAGCTTCAGAGCCCTGCATGTGATACTAATCAGGGGATGCTATTCTTTAATCTTCCTGGATAAAGTGATACCGAGTTTTGTGCTTCATACCAGTCTGCTGGCATGACATCAAGCAGGGTTCTGATGGGATAGCCTAGATCCGATGTCAGAATGGTGGTGTAAAAGGCAGTGGTCATTTTATTTGTGACTGCTGTGAAGCTTTTTACCAGCTGGCCCTGTGCTATGCAAGGTACACTTCTTTTTCATACTTGAACTGGACCACTCACTCTGTGGAGCACTTAATTTCAGAGCCCTTTCTTTTCTTGAAAACTTCCTGTCAACTTCTTTTCCTTTTGTCTTAAATAACTGTAAAGTTTCACATTCATCAGTTGTTCTGTCCACATCTTTGAAGGGCACAGTAAGAGCCTGGAAAGGACCAATGGTCACTAGAATATCCAGTAACGGATTTGGCAAACCAGTGAGGACATAACAAGTGGAGCCCGAAGGAAACGCTTTTGGACTCAATATTGTTTCTTTCTCTGAAGTCTATAGACTCAAGCTGAGAAGGACTGGTTTCATCTTTTTCTTCCCCTCTCTCACACCTAGGAAGGACCCAGTCCCTCCCCTCTCACAATGCTCTTCTTGTCCTTTCTTTCCAAGAGTGAGACTTTGGTTGTTGAGAAAAGCAAAGAGGCAGAGGGTTGTAAAAATTAGTGGAATCTGGGTTTTCCTCCCTAGTCCTTCCAGTGGCCATGAGAGGAGAGCCCACAGGGCAGAGTAGGAGGCCTACAGTAGTGCCATGCTATGCAGCAGCAGCAGCCCCTTTAAGGTTTAGCTTGCAGGTGCCTCTAGGTGGGACGAAGACTGGGAGTCTCTGAGGGGCTTGAGGGCTGAGCCAAGTGCTGGGGGAAGATCTTGGAGAGGGAGTAGAAGCCGTGGTCGGTACTTCCTTTGAAGAACAGATGAGGCTGTTGTACAGAAGACCATGATCACCAGTCCACCTGAGTGTGCTTGAATTGTGAGGATGTTTGGACCTCCAGCCCTGGGCCAGGTCTCCAGTAGTGGCCAGAGTGGGAGGGGCACCACCAACAGCAGTGCTGCTTCCCACAAATTGCACATGGGGCCTCCTTTTTCCTTTTTCACCCAGCCTACTTCACCAACTCAAGCAGCTTCTGTCTGCTTAAAAGTGGGACTGGCACAAAACCGACAAAGCAGGATGACTTTGTCACTTTCTGTTGTTATCCCTCTCCTGGGGCATTATGGGAAGCTGTTATATTTCAAGTAATGCACTATAAACCAATTATAAATGTTCACTGTTTATATTGTTTGACTAGGAAAGACTTATATAATGCTTACAAACCTAAAATCAAGTAGATTTTATCTGAAAATTAAAAGATATTAGAACAAGCGTTTAATTCAGACATTTCAAGGTTTACAATTTTATTTAACTCCTATGTAGTTATTTTACATATAAAATCCATTGAAATGCCATCTTTTTATAAATTAGCAGTAGGTAACTATATGCTTTTGATGAAGTAAAAATGGGTATCTAACCTGTATATCATGTCAATGAGAGATTTACCGTGTTTCCATCAGAGCAAGATACTTGCTTTGATTTTAAGCATAAGTGAACAAGATCTGATTCACTCAGGGAAAATGCATTTAAAGCAACTTTAAGTATGTTTTCGTTTGTTTATGCTTACTGTTCTAATTTGGTGGTAAAGGTATTCTCAAGAACTTGCAAGTACTCTAGATTTTCAAAACTGAACAAGAGAAAAAAATTGTGTAACCATCTGCTGTTCTAAACTTTTATGTACTTTATTATATGAGGCAACTAAAGTTTGTGGTTGTTGCTAGGGAAATCTAATCCTAAAAATATTTTTGATTAGTTGCTAATTTGTTCTTGACTTGTGCAAGAGAGTCAAACTGTTTCATAATGGGGAGCTTAAAAGACCTTGTAGTGTATCCTCTGTAGAATATCAAAGGAACTGATTACTCCTGTTTGTGATTGATTGGGCACTTACTAGGCATGAAGATTCAGCATTGAGTATACATAATCACTCAGTTCTAATCCATCTAATTATATCAGCAGCCACTCCTATTTTCCTTTCTTGTTCACAAGTATTTTTAATTCTGAGAATCATGACCAAGACCATAATCCAGATAAGTTTCCTGGAACTGTCATTTTAGTAACATTTGCTCTATTACCAAATGCTAGTTTGCTGTGTAAGTTAATAGACATCTATTTATCTATTATTTTGAATTTAATTTTTCCTCACATGAATGTGTTTTGGATCATGCTACCCAGATTCTGTTATTTTTGTAGATTCAGCTGAAGCATAGTTAGCAGCTTATATTAGTGCTCAATGTGCAGTGATCACTGTTTAAACAACTCTTTCTTTGTTATAGTTACTTCTGATATCATGTGCTGCGTTTTACCTTTGAACTCTCAGAAACCACTTTCTGTCTTACTGTATATGTGTCATGCTCTAGTTGTATCTATACCAACAATTCTTTGTTGCTATGGATCTTAAAACTTCTGCATTTTAAGTCTTATATAATAAATGTAACTGGTTTAGTAGTTATCCCATTCTAAAGCAGAGACATGCTAACCAGAATAAGCATAAACAAGGAAGACATGACAGAAGAGGAGGAGTCTGAACCCTAGGTCTCAAGGCACCCAGGTTGTTTCAGCTTTGGTGAGTTTTGAGAGAACATCAGAAGACCTACTAAAGTAGAATAATAATATTTTGAGCAGTTGCTACAGATTTCTTTGGCCACTGTATTTATTGATATCTTGCATTTTAAATGTATGAGGGGAACTCAGCTGCTGGCTGGGGTGAGTCCTGCACACCATCCTGATCCCCAAGAGAGTTTCAGATCATTGCTTCCAGTGGTTAAGGACCTGCCCAGCTTCCAGCTACACTAGGCTGGATTTGGCAGGTTTCAGGCCTGCTTGGGTCATGCCCAGTGACCTTCTTTCAATCTGGGGAACTCAGCTGCTGGCTGGGGTGAGTCCTGCACACGATCCTGATCCCTGGGAGAGTTTCAGATCATTGCTCCCAGTGGTCAAGGACCTGCTCAGCTTCCAGTCACACTAGACTAGGTTTGGGAGGTTTTGTGGCCCAAATAGACTACGCTCAGTGACCTTCTTCAATCAGGTGAGTTGAGGTCATGTGAAGTGAGTTTCAGGGCATTAGTCTCTGACCAGGGAGAGATTTGGACCACCATCCACAGTGGTTAGGTGCCCACACAGTTTCCTGGAACACTGGAAGGGGCACAGGAGGACCTGAGGTTGGACCACGCTCAGCAACCTCCATGCAGCCCCAGGAGCCAAGGGCACAGGAGGTGGTTTCCAACACACCCAAGGGAAGCCTTGGAACAACACTTGAAACACGGAAATATAGGAAAATGACAAAATGAAAGACCAAAATGCAATCTCATACCTCCAACCCATCCCAAGAAAGCCTAGGAGCCATGTACATAGAAGAAAATATATACCATACACCTGAAATATCTGAAAAAATAACAACTGAAATAAAGAAGCAACTCAGGAAGCTTTAAAGGAATTCAAACTAAAAATAATCTCCCAGGTAAAAGAAGAAATGATAAAAGTAATGAAAGAGATGCTGAACACATCTAAAGAAGACACAGTTAAAAAATTAGAGGAACAACAAAAAGCTAGAATCCCTGGATGAACAACATAAGAAAACAAACAGAATATATGAAAGATTCAAAGAGATATACAGGAAGTAAAAAATTCCATTGAAAGTTGTCAAAACTGCCTCAATGAAAGTGAAGATAGAATTTCAGACTTCAAAGACAAGATTGCAGCTAGTGAACAGGAAAGGAAAGATCTTTTAAAAATAACAAGGAATCAGGAAATAACAATTCAACAGCTGCAAGATGATGCAAAGAAAAACAACATAAGATTGATAGGGATAAATGAAAAAGAAGGGGATAACGTAAAGGATGTCAAGAGGATATTTAGAGAAGTAATAGTTAAAAATTTCTCAAACATGAGATTGGAAACTGATATCAGGATCAGTGAAGCATATAGAATTTCAAATAGCCATAACCAAAATAAAACTACACCCAGACATATAATAGTCACCATCCCAGAAATCCAACGTAAGAATAGTATATTAAAAGCTGCTATAGAGAAAAGACAGATCACCTATAAAGGAAAACCTATCAGAGTTACAGCAGACGTCTCAACACAAACACTGAAGTCAAGAAGAGCAGGGAGTGAAATATTTCAGATCCTAAAGGAAAAGGATTTGCACACAATTATATAAAGCAAGTATTAAGAGAAATGAAAAATCAAGTTAGCAATAACACAATTATAACAGTAGACCTTAACACACCATTGACACCAAGGGACAGATCAACCAGACAGAAAATCAGCAAAGAAATAACAGAACTAAATCACACCTGTGAACAAACAGACTTGATAGACATATACGGAGTATTCCACTGAACAATATCAGAATATACATTCTTCTCAGCAGCACATGGGACATTCTCTAAAATAGACCATACACTAGCTCACAGAACATATTTAAATAAAAGAAAAAGAATTGAAATTTTACCCCATGCATGTTATCAGGTCATAGTGTCATGAAACTAGAAATTAATAATAAAAGAAACTGCAAAAACTCCACAAACACATAGAAATTGAGAAATACACTTTTGGGCAATCAGTAGGTCACAGAGGAAATTCAAGAAATTAAATAATACCTACAAGCAAACAAAAATACAAATACAACTTACTGGAATCTGTGGGATGCAATGAAAGCAGTCCTCAGAGGAAAATTTATTGCACTGAGTTTCCACATCAGGAAAACAGAGTGAATACAAATAAAAAATTTGATTCTACCCCTCAAACATCTAGAAAAAGAAGAGCAAGTCAAGCCCAAAGCCAAAAGAAGGGAGGAAATTATAAGAATCAGAGCAGAAATTAATGCAATAGAGACTAAGAGAAAAATCCAAAGAATCAATGAATCAAAGACAGCTCTATTGCCAGATGATGATCCGCAGGTGCCTATTCATGATTGCCAGGACCTGATCTCTGTGACTATCAGCCTTCATCAGGACCTCACTGATCTTCCACTAGAAAGTCCAGATGTTAAATACTTTCCTGATGACAGTAGCTCTCTGAAGGTAAACGGGTGACAGGGGCAACCATGACCACACATACACAGGTCTTCTGGGCCCAACCCTGGATCAAGGTACCTCCACTCAGAGAGCTAAGTTCATTGCCCTTACAGAGGCCCTAAAGTTAGCTAAGGATCTAAGGGCAACTATCTACACAGACAGCTGTTACATGTTCATGTGCATGGGGTCATTTACCAAGAAAGGGGGCTGCTAACCTCTACTAACTCAAAGATTAAGAATTCTCCTTTTTTATCCTGGACTTGTTAGCCATTGTCTGGCTCCCCAAATCTATAACAGTGGTGCATTACAGGGGCCACCAAATGGGAAAAGATCCAATCTTGATAGGAAATGCACTTGCTGACAAGAGTGCTTAAGAGGCAGCTCTAAAGTCATCTGTGCAGCCTACAGCCCCATTTGCTGCCAGTTCTGCCACCCCTTTGTTTGCTCCAATTGGTGTAATCCAAGTCAGATCAGGAGCTAGCTAGACAACTGAGAGCAAAACAAGAGCACCCCCAAAATTGGTTTCAATTGCCAGAAAGATGAATTTTAACACCCACTGCCTTAGGAAGAGACTTGACTTCTTCAAATCCACCAGCCCTCACATATAGGAGCCTCAAAATTGGATGAGTTGCTTAAGAACAGGTACTTCATTTCTAAGCTGACTCAAATGGCAAAGGAAGTCAGTCAAAGATGCCCACAATGTCTGCAAGTAAATGCCAAAGCCACTGCTACCTCAGAAGGAACTAGATATTGAGGGACTTTTCCTGGAGAACACTGAGAAATTGATTTCACAGAAACAGAGAAACCAGGTCTACATGGACATAAGTATTTACTGCTATGGGTAGACACCTTCACCGGTTGGACTGAGGGATATCCAACAAAGACTGAATCGGCCTTGATTGTTGTCAAAAAGCTTTTATATGAAATAATTCCTAGATTTGGCCTTCACTTATCTATGGGGTCCAACAATGGCCTGGCTTTCATAGCTTCCATCACTAATAAAGTTGCTCAGTTATTACAGATGGATTGGAAATGTCTCTGTGCCTACCATCCCCAAAGTTCAGGTCAAGTTGAGAAGATGAACCAAACTCTAAAAGAGATGCTTAGCAAATTGATTTTAGAGTCTGGCAAAAAGTGGGTGAATCTCCTTTCTTTTGTCCTCCTGTGTGTGTTGTACTCCATATATAAATGAAATAGCCCCTTTTCAGGCAGTCTATGGGAGACCACCACCCCTTGTCCCCCACCTTAATAGTAGTCATTTGGTAGAGACTGCTAACCACAGTTTTATTAAGTCCCTACAGGCTCTTCAACTTGTGCTGACTTTTATCCACCAACTCTTCCGAGACCACCAACCCAAATCTCTGCTCACACCAGAAACTCTTCTTGTTTCTAATCCAGGAGATCAAGTGCTACTTAAGCATCATTCCTGCAACTCTTCTTTTGAACCTCACTGGACTGGACTGTATGCCATCATCCTCAGCATCCCTATGATTGTTTTCTTTTGCCTTCTTTTGCCTTGAGTATATATCCCTATGATTGTCAAAGTAGCAGGAAAACCTACCTGGATACATCATTCTCACATCAAGGTTATCCCACTGGATGCCCAGGAAACAGATAAGTGGAATGTCACATGGACTGAGAACCCCCTTAAACTTAAATTGTCAAAATGCTCTTGATAATCCTCTTTGTTTGTCATATACAGCTTGCTTTGTTAGCTAGCCATATTTCCTAAAAATAGCATCTTGGTGGACCCTACCGCCTGATCTACTCTATGTGTGGTTCTTTTTTTTTTATTTTTAGTGTATCAAGGCCATCTATATTGGAGATTATAACCAACCTTCTCTGCCTCATTTCTGTTATGCTCTTTTTTTTTTTACCATCAGTTGTCTGCTTGTCTTCTTCATTTGGTTTTCTGCTCCAATCATTGAGGCCTCTCTGTCACTATTCCTAGTGCTTTTCTCTCTCTCTAGAATGCCCTGCAGTATTCTCTGTAGAGTTGGAGTGGTGGTCACGAATGGCCCAAGTTCCTCTTTGTCTTGGAAGCATCTTGTTTCTCCATTAATTTCTAGAGACAGTTTTTCAGGGTATATCAATCTGGGCTGGAGGTTATTTTCTTTTGGGGCTTGGAATATTGCACTCCAGGCTCTTCTTGACTTCATGGTTTGTGTCGAGAAGTCTGCCATTATTCTGATGAGCCTTTCTTTAGAGGTATCTGTTTCTTGTCTCTAACAGATTTTAATATTGTTATTATATTGAATTCTGAGATCTTGATTATTATATGCCTGGGTGTAGTTCTGATTTGGTTGTAGGTGGCTGGAATTCTGTATGCCTCATACATCTGAATATCATTTCCTTTTCCTATATTTGGGAAGTTTTCCTTAATTATTTCTGTGAATAGCCTTTGTAGTTCCTTTGTTTGTACCCTTGCTTCTTCATTCACATTCTTTATTCTCAAGTTATAGATCCTCTTGTCATCTTCAAGCCTTTGTATTGTTACTTCTTGTGTCCTTGTTATTTTTAAGTTTTTCTTTTCATAATCCCACATTGCAAACCTGTCCTCCAGTTTAAATAACCTATTCTTAGTTTTTTTAAAGCAGTTATGTCATCTTACCATAGAGTTTTTAATTTCTTGGTAATCTCTTTGAATCTGCTTCATGTATTCTATATTTTCTTTATATTCTTTATCAAATGATTCTCTCCTTTTGAGTTCCTCTATTCTTTTTTCTGTGTCTTCTTGAGGGGTGATTAGCATCTCTTTTATTAATCTTCTTATATCTTGCTTTACTTGACTAAATATTTCCCTTTGAACTCGTGTATGAGATCCCAAAGATATCTCTTTATGTCCATTGGTGCAGTGTCTGATATTGCACGTTTGCTGTCCTCATTCTCCTTTGTATTTACCTGTCCTGGGTCAGTGTTCTCAGGGTTGGGACCTGGGGACTTTTTCTTGTTGCTTCCTTTTACCATCTTTTTTGTTTCTTCCAGGAGGCCCCAGTTTCTTTTTTTGTTGGTTACAATTCTTCTGAAGCATGCTGACTAGGTGACCCTTCCCATTTCAGTGTGCTAGTGAGTTGCAAACAGGGGCAGCATATACTGGCCCCTCCCCTCCAGATCAATAACCTGCTGAGGCCTTCACTGTATTAGTGTGTGCCGCCTTCACTGTATTAGTGTGTGCTGCCTCCCCTCCAGATCGGCCAACCTGCTGAGACCTTCACTGCATTAGTGTGCACTGCTGCCCTAGGGAATTAATTTCAGATAACCTATTGGGTCTCAGCCAGGTTGCATGGCCTAGGCCAAGTTCACTCTACCAATTTGGGAAGGGAACAACTGACTGAAGTCACTGCTGCCCCTTGTTCTTATTGGTCCTGCCTGGTCCCAGAATGTCATCTGCTGGAGCCCCCCTTTCTGTGGAATGGCTCTACTCCTTCACTCACCACAGGTTGATTCAGGTCCCCCACCAGTTCAGCTCTCTGCTCAGCTCACCGACCCCTAACCTCAGTGTGACTGTGTTTCCAATGAATCGAAGTGGTGGGATTTCGGATGGCTTGGTGAGTCGCCACTGCACGAGTTCGGGTGTGACAGTGGGAGCACTGAATCTTTAGCTGTTCTAATAGTAGCACTGGGACTGTATGTTTGATTGGTTCTTCTCAGTTTAGTTTTTTCTTGGGATGTGAGAATTCATCTCCCTCTGTGTGGGACTCCCCATGCTGTATTATGTTGAATTCTAAGTTGACTATCTCAGGAAGCCTCTGTAGCCTGCTTTATCTATCTGCCATCTTTGCTCCACACCCCTGTGATACTTTCTATGTAATCAGGATTTTATTCATAAAGTCTTTGCCTATATTAATGTCTTCAAGAGTTTTACCTAGTCTATCTTCTAGCAGATTTACTGTTTTTGTTTCAGTATTTAGATCTTTGATCCATTTTGAATTTAATTTAGTGCATGGTGAAAGATGCGCTTCCAATATTAATCTTCAGCATATGCAATGCCAGTTTTCCCAGCACCATTTATTAAAGAAGGCTATGCTTCTTTCAGTGAAAATGTTTGGCATCTTTGTTAAAGATAAGGTAGCTGAATATGTTTGAAGTTGTTTCTTCATATTATAATCTATTCCACTGATCCTGAGGTCTGTTTTTTCTGCCAGTACCTCACTTTTGTGTTTTTAAAATCACAGTAACTTTATAGTGTAATTTCAAACTGGGGATTGTGATGTTCCCTGCCTTGCCTTTGTTACCCAGATTTGTCTTTGCTATTCTAGGTTTTTTCTGGTTCTAGATAACCTTTATACTTTTTTCTCTAATTCTGTAAGATATGCTGTTGGAATTTTGATTAGAATTGCACTAGATTTGTATAAGTTTTGCAAGTATGGCCACTTTCACTATATTGGTTCTTCTCACTGAAGAGAAAAGGATATCTTTCAATTTTCTGATATCCTGTTCAATTTCTGTTTTCACAGTATAGTAGTTTTTTTTTAATTTTTATTTTAAAGGGGGTAAAATTAAACACCACAAAACAGAATAAAATAGGACATAAGGAAGCAATGTAAGAGATATAAATTTCTTTTTTTTTCTTTTTTTAAAAAATTTTATTTTATTTAAGGAGAAAAGAAGAAAAAAAAACAGTGAAAGGGTACAAGTTATACAGATTTACAGAGGAAAAAAAAAGAACAATAGGATATCACTAGTTAATGGATTACATATTGCCATCTTAGAATCAATTGTTCAAGTCACAAAATTAAAGCTTGTAGAGTGGACATTCCAACAATGACACTGCAAACAGTTCTGTTCAATGATCCAATAAAACTCTGTGATATCATTTTCTATCTTATACACTTAAATATACATGCAGTTATATAGTTTAGAGCACTTTCTTTTCCTCTCTTTTGTACAATGACTATTACACATTTTGGGTTTCATTGCTCCCACGGTGAGATATAAATTTCAAAGCTAGATAACCTGAGATCTTCACTATCATGTTGTCTCTTGTTTTCTTCCAAATAGTTGTCCATGTCTTCACATGCAGAGAATTCATACAAAACAACATAGTATAAAACTAATCTGAACAGAATGAGAAAAGCATTTTAGGTCTTCAGAATCAGACAATAGGGAAGTCACTAGTGGCTGTCATAGAGTGTCTCATTCTCTTCAAAATAGCTGTCTATATTTTCATGTATATTTAAGTTCAACAAAACAAAACAGGCATGGGGGAGGGGTTGCTTGGTTTCCCAGCACTCCAGGTCCCAGCATGGTGTGGGTTCCAGTAAACACCAGTGGCTCCCATCCTGGGCCACCAAAGCCTGCCATGCTCACAGCTGCTCACCAGAGGGGGAGGGGTTGCTTGATTTCCCAGTGCCCTAGGTCCCAGCATGGTATGGGTTCTAGTAAACACCAGTGGCTCCCATCCTGGGCCACCAGAGACTGCCATGCTCACAGCCACTCACAGTGGGGAGGGGTTGCTTGGTTTTCCCATGCTCCAGGTCCCAGCATGGCATGGGTCCCAGTAAATGCCAGTGGCTCCTGTCCTGGGCCTCTACAGCCTGCCACACTCATAGCCACTCATGGGGGGAGTGGTTGCTTCCAGCTGTTTCTTTCTAATGAATTGACCATTTCATTGTCCAAGTTCTGAAATGGCCAACAGACCATAGAAAGGCATCTCTTTAGGTTCATGCTTGAAAGCAACAGTATCAGGAAGCTGCTGGCCTTGATTCAGGGCCATAGTATAGTGGTTTTCAACATAGAGGTCTTATACATCCTTCTTTTGAGTGATTTCCAGGTATTTCATTTTTTGGATACTATTGTGAAAAGTATTGTTTCCCTAATTTCTCTGTGACTTTTAAATTCATGTACAGAAGATTTGATTTTAAAGTATTCACTTTGCACCCAGCTACTTTGCTGAATTTGCTTATTAACTCTAGTAGTCTTTTGGTGAAGTTTTTGGGATCTTCTATGTAGAGAATATATCATCTGCCAATAGTGATAGTTTGATCTCTTCTTTTCCTATACTTATTCCTTAGGGTTCCCTCTCTTTTCTAATTGCTCTGGCTAAAGTTTCCAGGGCTATGTTGAATAAGAGTGAAGACAGTGGAATCCTTGTCTTGTTCCTAATTTTAGAGAGAAAGATTTCAGTTTGTGTACATTTAGTATGCTGTTGGCTGTTGATTTGTCCTAGATGGCTTTTATCAGATTGAGAAAGAGACCAACTATCTGATTTTCTGTAGGGCTTTTTATTTTTACTTTAAAGAGACTAAAACCAAGGAAAATAAAACAACAAAGCCAATCAAAACAATCTATGCAAAGACTTCAAAACAATACAAAATCAACAATGATTACCATAATGCCACCTACTGTCTTAAAAAGAGCTGCAGATACCTTCAGACATAGTAAAAATCAAACAAAATGAACTCAATAGAACCAATAAAAACAAAACAATGCATGCAATAAAGGACTTCAAAGAAAGATAATAGCAAATTCAAAATGGCTACCATAATATATCTTGTTATCTTTGAAATAGCTGTCCATGCCATCAGACACAGTAAAATAAAACAGAACAAAACAGAACAAAACCCAACCCAACCCAGCAAAACAATGAAAATGATATAAAACTTCAAAACAAGACAATAGGGAATCAATGATAGCCACTATCTTCAGAAGGAGATCACCTATAGATGCTATACTGCCATTGCCATCCTCTGAATAGATGATCAGACCACTGGCTTTAGAACTGCAAAGTCAGTGAAACACTAAGTATTCTGTCTCAATAGCCATAATTGTAGCCTGTTTCTTCCCAGATTAGCTAGTCCCTTACAATGGGGGTGGGGATTGGGAAGGTGGTTGGCTCTTCCTGTTTCCCAGTCCACACACTGGAAGGGGCTGGTTCTCACCTCAGCAGTCCACACATGGTGTCAACTTGCAGGAAGGGCTTGCTTCTTGTTGATTTTCTACTCTCTTCTCCCTCATTCTGTGAATGGCACTGACTCATGCGAAAAGGCTGGTGTCTGGCTGTTCCCCAGTGGCAGCGGCCCTCACATGGTGTTGATTTGGAGGGAGGACTAGCTTCTTGTTGAATTCCTATACCCTTCTCCCCCACACCCCGCAGTCTGTGAATGACACTGACTCACTGGAAAAGGCTGGCATCTGGTTGTTTCCCTAGCAGCCCATGCATGGTGTCAATTCTCAGGGAGGCTTGCTTATTGTTATTTCTTGTTCTCTTTCTCCACAGTCTGTGAATGATGCTGACTCATGAGAAAAGGCTGGTATGTCTCTAGGTTTTTTTTTTTTTAAATCATGAATGGATTTTGGACTTTATCAAAAGCTTTTTATGCATCTATTGAAATAATCATGTGACTTTTGTCTTTGGTACTGTTGATATAGTGTATTACATTTATTGCTTTGAATATGTTGAACCATTCTTGCATTTCTGGGATGACTCCTATTTGATCATAGTATATCATCTTTTTGAAGATTTGCTGCATTCTAATTACCAGTATCTTATTGAGGACTTTTGTATATATATTCATTAGGGAGACTGGCCTATAGTTCTCTTTCTTAGTTGGGTTCTTCTCCAGTTTTGGTATCAGAGTAATGCTTGCTCCTTCATGTGGAGCACTTCTTTTCAGAACATATTTTCTTCTTGAACACTTCTTTTGTGCTTTTCTTCCTCTTTTGTACTAAATAAATGGTAAACATTTACACTTATCAATTGTGCTATCCAATTATTATTTTTAGGAATGGGTACCAGCTCACAATTAATTATGACATTTTAGAATTGTACAGGTGTTTTGACATCTTTTCATCACATTTAGTTTCTTAATTTTACTTTTTTTTTGCCTTTTTCCTTTTTATCGGTACCAGGGATCGAACTCACAACTGCCTGCTTGCAAGGCAGGAGCTTATGCTGCTGAGCTAAATCCCCAGCCCCCACATTTAGTTTCTTAAAATGATAGAAACATCACCACACAGAGGGTTAATGGGATTAGTAGATAGAACTCCTCAGTTTATATTTGCAGTGCTTAATATTTCCTTCAAATACCAGTGAGACATGGGAGGGGGAACAATAGATTTCACCCTCCAGAGTCGCAAAGTTGAGGTTCTCTGAGTAGTCTCTGCTGCAGCGGCACTTATCTAGGATTTGTACCTCCCCACGGCTGGGAACTTTAAATGTACCGGTGAGGAGCAGGGAAAGCTTTTTCCCTTTTAAAAGGAAAAAAGAAAATTATTCCTCAAAATCATACTGATCTGGCTGTGAGGTGTTTCCTTTTGTCCTATGTCTTCAAGTTCTTTTTCTTTTTTACAGGAAAGCAAAAGAGACCAAAACTTAACCTGAGTTACAAGAAACAAGACAGTGATGGCTACAAAGGGAGTGACCAGGAGCAACTGAGATACTCCTTTACCTCTTACATCCAGTGTATATGCTTCATAGAAAACCAAAAAACCAAACCAAACCAAACCAAAACAAAACAAAACCCCCACAAAAAACGAATCCAAAGAACACAACAAGCAGAATTACAAAATCCATTCCTCCAAAGGCATGGAAAGGCAAAAAGGACAGATAGGAGGGTAAATGGCATGGGGGAAAAAAGCAAAGTATTCCAATCAGTCCAGGTACGAGGGCTGAAAAATGCTAGAAAACAGCTACAGAAAAACCTGTGGTCAATTTAGATTCAGAATGGTGTTAAAAATCCCCACATTGGTGTCAGGAAGACTCTTCCTTATATGCATCAGAGACAACAATTCTATTTCTTTAAAGAGAAGTGAACATGCAGAATACCCTTGGCAGAATGGGTTCTACCTTCCCTTACCAGGAAGAGAGAACAGAGAAAAGAGCTGCCACAGCCTATCTCTTATTCCACTTATCCTCTTTTGATGATAGTGGCCTGCAGCAACCTTCAGTGTGCAGGAAATGGATGTGATAAAGAGAATTGATCTGCAGAGGTGAAGCATCTCAAGACAGACTGTCTTTTAAAAATATTTTTTATTTTGAAAGTAGTAAAATACAGCAGAACAAGACAGAACAAAGCTAATAAAGACAATGCAGGGAATTTGGTACAGAACTTCACAGCAGGTTACCAGGATAACAGTGATAGTTACCAGAGTATATCTCATTATTTTCACAATAGTTGTCCTTTCAATCAGGCATAGAAAAATCAAAACAAATACAGAACATTAACCTATCAAAACAGAATACTGAATAGAACAATACAATTAATCAGAACAATGCAAAATAGTAATAACATATTTGCTTTCAAAGAGATAATAGAAGGAAATTCCCCATATTTGCTATATTGCATAGGTGATCCTTCCAAGAGATGCTCAGACCTCTGGCTCCCATTTGCTAATGGGGGGTGAGGGGATGAATGGGATGTTTGATTCTCAGCCCTGTGCACCGGTAGGCTCACAGCTGCTTACCAGGAAGGTGAGTGGGTTGCTTTCTTGCCCAGTGCCCTAAGTTCCCTCATGGTGGGATCTCAGAAGATGCTGGTTGGTTATCTCCCTGGATTACCTACTGCTCATTTGAGCCACGACTGCTTACCAGGGAGGTGAGTGGGTTCCTTTCTTGCCCAGTTTTGTAAGTTCAAACATGGCAGATTGTCTTACAGAAGAGTCTAATGCTTAAGAAGACCAAGGGATGTATCTTGAGAAATAGTCATTAGTGAAATAAATAAAACACACATGAGTAAACATCATATTGTTTCATTCGTGTGACAAGCTGAAGGAAAAAACAGGTATATGTTTATGAATATGTATATAAAAAGTCATAGCTATACTACTGATTTCTCTGAGTTCACTGAAGAGAAAGATTTGTGATGGGACTGTTCAGATAATTGAATGCAGATGTCTTGTGCTCTGAGTGAATGTTTTGGGGATGACAGTGTGAAGTATATCTACCATTGCTGCCCCCTGATTGGTGTGTTTTGAAATTTTGTTGTAGTTTTTTTCTTGTCCTTCTTTTTTTCTCTTTCTTTTTATCCTTGAGTAAAATGGATTTGAAAAAAAGGAAGACCATCAAGGAGAAGAAACGCAACACAAAGCAAGGCATGCTTTTCTAGAGATCTTTTGCTTCATTGGCGTTGATGATTAATAAAGGAAAAATGATTGAGAAGGCAGCCATTGATAATATATGAATAATGGATTTCTGTGAGGAAAGCCAAAGGAAGACCAAATCCAAAGCAGGATGCACAGTTTTCTCTATGTTTGACAATCACTGATGCATTTCAATTCCTTTATTGAACCATAATATTCAAAGCAGTACTTTCTTCCCCTATTTTTCAATTTCCTGCCACCCCATCTATGAAACCCCTATCAGAGTTATTGAACAATAATCTCATCTGAGATAACTTAGTGACCCCAGACCTTATCTAGTTCTGGAACACAGTGATAGCTTTGTGGGTATTTATTAAATGCCTGATCTTAACCTCAAATGACTTGACTTCTCCAATACATGGCCTCAAGTTCCTATTGCGCGAAAATCCTACTAAATAATGGGAAAACTTTGCAAAGGTATATGAAGAAAAACCTTTAGCATCCCTGTTGGTTTGCCTCCTTTTTCCTCCAGACACTCTTCCACAATTAGGGCACACTGTTACCAAGCTCTACCATGGCCACAGGGAGAACCCACTCTTATGCCGAGAGAGAGGAATTCTGCCTTGGCACAGTCTTTGGTGCACATTTTGTTCTCTTTTTTCGTTAATCATTTGCTTCTCCATATTTGTGCTCCAGTCCATCTAAAACTGCAGTTCCTGGCTTCCTGAAGCATGGATTCCTCATTGTATCATTTATCAGGAGAAGGAGATAGTGAGAAGGAGGCAGAGGAGGGCGAGCAACATCTTTAAATTCCAGGACTTTCATTTTTTGGTGAAGTAGCAAGTACTGATAAGCAGAAGTACTTCCTCCTCTTTGGCACCTGCTGCTAGAGAGTGAAAGGGTTGCTGGCCCAGGCTGGATACTGTAGCCGGTAAAGCCAAGGAGCTCCTATCTCTCCCCACACTTAGGAATTGACTCTGGTGCCAAACTAAGACCAATGGGCTACCTGTGCATCCCTAATGCCCCCTTAGGTTCCACCCCAGGCCAAGGCTACTTATGTGCCTCACTCCATGTGTTCCACGGAGAGATCGCCAGCCCGGGGTAGAGATGCCATGCCCCAGGGGGTTGGAAGTGTCTCTCCCCGCATTCCCAAAATAAAGGTTATTTATATTTTATACTTCTTATCTTTTCAGCCGCCTATCAGATGGTTCCCTGACTGGGAACAGCAGGCGAGAGACTCCTGGGGCTGGTTCCCAGTTTTGAGTCCCCTGCTGTTCAGGACCGACCAGACTGCATCCTGCATTAATTCCTCACTTCTACATCAGGAACTGTAAGCTTGGCTGCTGGTTCACAAACAACACCCACCAATTTACCATAGGTGAGCAACTCCCCGGAGACAGCCACTGAGCCAGGCTCATGTGGATTTTCTCCCCCTTTGCATGGGTTCGTGACCCTTTCACATCTTTTAGAGAGCCCAAACTAAGGCCTTTCTGGGCAAGCCGTTGTCCACTCTGGACAGCCCATACTGAGAGGCCCTCATGTTTTTCCAGGGTGTTTTAAGCTCTCACTGGCAGACAGCCCAAACTAGGGGCTTTCTGGGCAAGCCTATGTCCGTTGTTGGACTGCCCACACTGAGAGACCCTCACGTTTTTCTAGAGCTTTTTAAGTTCTCATGGCAGAGCGGTTACTCAGCCCACACAAAGTCCACTCTTAATATTGGTGACGGCCAATCATTAAGAGTTTGGAGCCATATAGCCAACCTGTCGGTCTGGGGTGCAGTGTGATGACTCTAGTCCTGACAGACCACGGTCCATTGCCTCATCTGATTGTACCCCATGGGCTAGACCCCACACCAGATTTTATCTCGGGGACCACTTCCAGTGCCCCCCCAGAAACCATACCTATTTATGGCTTATCACACTGCAGACAAGCTTACAAAACTCTCTGTCTTTGTTTTGGGAATGTGCCCTTTCCCTTCCTGCCAGCGTCCCTGTCCCTTTGTCTCCTCCAGGATCCCTCTCCCTTCCTGCACTTAAAGAGATAACAGCATCTTCCCTTGCAGTCTTTCAGAGTTTTCTCAGTGCCTCCTTTCCTCCCGGCTAACCCTCCCCTGCACCGCGCTGCCAGCGTCCCTTTGTTTCCCATGCGCGCCAACCCATCCCCCTGCCACCGAGATTAAAAAAAAAAATGAGACCAGACAATGTTGAGAGATTCACATAAAACTGCTTTAGATTTTAAACAGCTTTTGACTCTCACACCGTGCTCCAATTCTGTGCAGTATCTCCACTCTCATGGAGCGCTTCAAGTCCACATAGGGTTGATGTTTCTGTGCGCCCCACAAAGTTTCAGCTCCATATCCAACCCATTCCCCACCATGCCACCCCATTCCGCTGTTGAGAGATATGCGCAGGACTGCTTTTCGAACAGGTTTAGGCTCTCACATGCTTTTGGCACTGCGTCCTGGGCCGCGCATCCCGCGAGCAGCCATTTGCCAGCTGCCGGCCACGCGCCTCTGGGAGCAGAGCCACACTTGGCTGCAGGCTATGTCGCGCCTCCCAGCTCCACCGCCGTTGCTGCAGCCACTGCTGCTGCCGCTGCCCGCCCTAGCCGGGGCTACCACTGCTGCCACTGCCACCGTCGCTCCTGCCCCCCCGCAGCCCTTCATGCCACACGCTGCCGCCTCCCTCAGCAGAGCCAGGCCACGGCCGCTGCCACCACTACAGGCTTCCAATCCCCACCCCGGTGTGCCATCGCAGCTAAAATGCATATTTCCCTGCACCGTCCCAGCACCATTGTCGTGGTTTCTGGATGGGATCTTGGCCCGCCCCTGCGCGCTGTCCCAGTGCTTGCCCCACTCACTCTGCGGGTTCCATCTCAGCCTGCCCCTGCACGCTATGTTGAGGCACTCACCCCGCCCACTCTTCATGTTTCACCTACGTGCTGTGTGCCAGATAATCTCGGCCCCGCCCCAAGTGTGACTATGCTCTCTCTATAAGAGCGATCTGTCTATCTCAGAGTTCCAAACTGCCTTAGACACCGTGTGTTTACAACATCTTGCGGCTCCGCTCAAACATATTTTTTTTACAATTCAGTTCCACTCAAGAGAGGCTATTTTTCTTACAATTTTCTACCATTTATTCAAGGTTAGTGGCTACCTGGTAATTTTACCAGCCTTGCTTATCAATTAAAGTCTACACTAATATCCTGTTTTAACCACTAAAATTAAGAGATATTTGTCAATTCCTTTTTGCTGGAAACCACTGGCTGTGTTCCAAGACAAGGGTTTTGTTAAAAATTCTAATGTTGTCCACCACCAGTAATGTTCTCTGTTAAATTCATTGCTTCCACTGTACTGTGTTGTCGCCAATCTCCTGTTTAACAACTGGGTTATAATAACTTGAGAGTATATACTAAGTTAATAAATTTATTCATAAGATTGATAAACCTTTACTGCAAAATGTTTCCATTAAAGCCTTTTTTGTTAATTCCACATGGCACTCTATAAAAAGTGGTATAACATCCAGATAAAGCCAGCTTTTTAATCTAAAATGCCGATATTAAGCTCCTACATACTTACTTAATTCTACAGATACCTTTTACTATAGTCCAGATCTCAAGCAACAAGGCAAAACTTGACCTTCAAGCTCCACAGAGACCTTAATATGGTTTTTCATATTTTAAATAACACTTGCAGTTCTGAGACAGACAAATCTACACAAGGTAAAGCTACCCCACCATGGAACCACGCTCAAATGCAACAGAAGACATCGGACAAGAAAATGCCCCATCCTGGCATTCTTTGAGACCTTACTCCAGGGCTGCTGGGCTGTCCTGGCCACCAGAGAGTGGGTGGGCCATTTGAACTTCTAGCCCTCACAGGACATTGCCAGATTTGTCACTGACAAAAATTGCTGCTGAAGACTGAGAGGGGCTAAGGGCCAACAACAACTGCCTTTGTGGGTGTCTGTCTCAGAGTCCAAGTCACATTAAAACTTTCAAGGTAAGACATTCTCTATATTCGTGGACATAGAGGCCATGTATACAGAGTTGTTACTGAGTTTTCAGGCTAATAAATTCTCAATGTCTGACAGAGTATTAAAGGTCAACCTATGCCAGTTACAAACAGGGCCTATTTTGTGCAGGTCCCAGTCCTAAATCTTAAAATGCTTTTATTCCCTTTTATACAGGCTGACAGATACATTTTGTCTTCTCATTTTGTTTATACTTTTTCAGGATACATAAAGCCTTTCTCACAACCAGGGAAACTACTGATATACTTGGTAAAGTTCTGTTGCAACAAAGCATTCTGAGGACTACAACCAGGTCACAGCAACCCATACCTGATATTCTTGGTAATCTCAACAGCAATCAAAGTTACTAGACTGCCATCCTGGTTTCACATCATGCAGGCCCTAGATCTAACCATCCTTTTCGTACTCACCTCTGCCTTATGACTCACAGGTTGTCATGTTTTGTTATCCACTTTGGTTCCTAATTTCTTACATTCTATTAATGATCATTTTTACAGCAGGACTCTTTAACAGTATTGCCTACAGACTCCAACGTCGTATATACCAGAGATAAGCCTTACCGGCCTACCTTTTAACTTTTATGCTTTCAGATGGGGGAGTAAACACCTCTCATAACTTCACTCCTCCTAATCCTATGTTTAAGTTTCAGAATTCTGCCTTACCATAAAAATGATCCTACCTCAATGTCATCCTAATAAAATACCATGTCTAAATCAAAGGCACCTTCCTCTCTACCTCACCTGGGTCCTTAAATATGACAGTGCCATGTCTCCTAATAACATCATGTCTCTTTGTTTTTCCAGTCTGACATACGTACATTCATCAGTAAAGTTGTCCTGGCTAAAACACCTGACACCAGCTTCTACCTAGACATCAACCATCATCCTGTCAACTCCCCTAGACCCCAGTACAACACCCTCAGCCAGTAGGAAGTAGTTAAAGAGAGAAATCTTCACCCCTCTTCATAATAATCATAAGATGGGATATGAAAGGGTTTTGGCCCAGGCCGGATACGGTAGCCGGTAAAGCCAAGGAGCTCCTATCTCCCCCCACCCTTAGGAATTGCCTCTGGTGCCAAACTAAGACCAATGGGCTACCTGTGCATCCCTAATGCCCCCTTAGGTTCCACCCCAGGCTGAGGCTACTTATGTGCCTCACTCCACATGTTCCACGGAGAGATCGCAGGCCCCGGGGTGGAGATACCACACCCCAGGGGGTAGGGGGTGTCTCTCCCCACATTCCCAAAATAAAGGTTATTTATATTTTATACTTCTTATCTTTTCAGCCGTCACTGGTCCTCCTCCTCCTCCTTCCCTCCACAGTTCTATCAGAGAGGGATGGATGATTTGCTATGGGGAAACTCAATACCTCTCTGAAGTGTCTGAACAGGCAGTTGGAACCCTCAAACCCTTGGCTTTTTGGGGGGTCTTCATGTGCAGAACTTGAGCCCAATTTTCTGCCCTTATCTCATCCTTTCCCACTCAGAAAAGTGTTTGTTTTGTTATTTTCAATAATAAAATCATTTAAATTTTTGAATTTTCAATAATACAATCAGATTAAAATCCATCTCTGCTAATTTTAACTGCCTGGTTTAGTTACAGAGTTTTGTTCATAGGAGGAACCATTGTCCACCTGGTGTGTCAGCCAGAGCTGTGGTCAGTTTCCAAAACAACTCCAGAGAACATTCTCAAGTGAGTAAATTGCTGCACCCTTTGTTGTAGTGATGCTTCTGTGAGCTTTGCAAATTTTACACATTTATTAGATTTATACAAGTGTGTGCACCCCGTGGAAACTGAAATGTTGCAGAGTTACAGTCACTCTAGTTTACTTAGCACCAACACAGACACAGAGTAGAGTGTCATGAGATCATTGTCTTCAGGGTGTCAGCCAGGCAAACTGGCATTCCTGCCCTGGGTTTCCTGAAGTCCTCCAGTCTCTAGGTTACTCTGCCCTTTGTTACTCAGAATCACTTGAGATCTGTTTCCATACAGGGAAAAGTAGAATCACTCTTTCAACCATCATCTTCAAGATTTGTGCTTCTCCTGGTGGCCTTGGGATCTTTCAGTGGTTTTAAATGTTAGATTCCCTGCCCGAGACTTGCCCAGTCATCACCAATGCTGAGTCATGATGGTGCTTAGCTCCCTCTTCCAGAGACCCTTGTGATTTATTTTTCCCAGCTGCTTTTGCCAAAGCCCATGTGTGGCAAAAATAACCCTATTCCCCTCAGTTTTATCATATTTAGCAGCTAACATAAGCTACCTTTTGCCTCTTCCAATCAGAACACATATAAGCTTTGCCCTTTGTCTTCAGAGAGCCCGCACCTCCCTGTGGTGGTGACTCTCTGTGCTTGCATTAAACTTTTATATCTTGTCTTCATATTTTTTTCTCTCTTTTCCTGCACCATTTTAGGTTCTTAGATTGAATAATTAAATTTAACTCAATCATTAAACATGTCTGAAAAATTTTAAACACTCTTCCTATCAAGGACTGAGCCTAATTATCTCTGTGAGTATGGGCTGGTCTTGGTGATTTGCTTCAGATTAACAGAAAAAGGCAGAGATGTTGCAGGCAGCTGAGTTAGGTAGAAATAATATAGGCAGTGAGACAGGGCTGGGTCCTCCATGGAGCCAGTGCAGAAGCCCAGTTACCTTGCAACTATGAGGGGAGACAGACACCTCCTGCTGTGGCCAAGCCTTAAGACAAAAGACCAAACAAATGCACCCATATCCTAAGGACTGATATTCTATATAGTTCCCTATCACTCTGAGGAAGTCAGGAGTCACCATTCCAATCCTCTAGCAAAGAGTCACTGCTAAGAATCCTTGCTTTCTACATGACTTGCTTCCCCATTTGTCCCCAATTTAATCAGTTTTACCTGAACTATTAATCTTATTCACTAACTGTAGTTTTGTTCCACCTTACACTCATTTGCCTGTGAGTTTCTAGTTTTCCCCACCTTGAACCCATCTCACTCCGGATTTTACTCTATAAAATTCCCTGGAAAAGATGGAGGTCCTTGGCAACCTGCTCGGGATCCCTTCTGTCCCTCCCAAAAGCTTTCTTTTTCTCAATAAATATATTCTACTCTTAACTTCCATTGTTCCTAAAATTCATTTGTTGATTTTAGAGAACGTGAACTCGTACTGGACATAGTAGGTCAGGAGTTTCATTGCCCTATATCAGTACCATTTGATTGCTGAGGAAAGGCTATCATGAAAGAAGATTGAGCCTCTGACAGTCTCTATCACTAGGTGCTCATGTGCAGAATCTAGCCACCATGTTATGAGAAATCCCAGGCCACATGGAATAGTCATGTGTAGCTGTTCTGACTGACAATTGCAGATGAAGTCTCAGGTGATATGTAAGTCAATAAGTCTTTGAGAGTACTCCTTTTCCATCTGCTACCTGACTGTAATTTACCTATGGCCTGGGAGTAATGTCCTTTTTTCCTGCTTCTTCATTCCACATACACTATTTCCTCTCCTCCATCAGCCTGATGAAGCATCACCAATGCATGGCAAATGTTTGTAGAAAATGCTGGGAATGGTGCACACTCCTATAATCCCAACTCTTGGGAGACCAAGGCAGGAGGAATGCTGTGAGTTTGAGGCCAGCCTGGGTTACATAGTGAATTCAAGGCCAGCCAGAACTGCATAATGAGACCAGCTCAAAAAATATGTTTGCAAAGGGAGTGTCTTGGTTACTTTTCTCTTATTGCTGGGACAAAATGCCAATGCCCAAAATTAAGGAGAGAAAGGTTTATTTAGCTTATAGTTCTTGGAGGTTTCAGTCCATCATCAGCTGGCTCCAAGGCTAGGTAGTATGGATAAGGCGCAATCATTCATGGTATCTACAAGAGAAAAGAGCAAAAAGAGCAAAAGGATGGAGCAATCCTCTTTCCCTCCTTTATACTGTATGTAAGCTGCCTACCTCAGGATGGGTGCAGCACTCATATGGCCAATCCCAGTGCTAGACAATGAATGAATCACAAACTCTAGATTTAACCATCTATGAAAGGCCTCCCTTAATGACTACATGAGGTCTGGGGGGCATTCAGACACAAATCATAACAGGAAGATATTGAAGAGTTGTGGTCACAACAGGAAGGTTTGGTGCCAAAGTAAAAACTAGGTTAAATGAGAACTTCAATTTAGTATTCAACTTGCATGAGTGAAAATGTATACGTACTCTATACACAGGGAATTTTTTTGCAGGGTGGTGGTAACAGGAATGCTCTTCCCAAGCAGGTGCTGTGCTGCTGAGCCATATCCCCGGATCACCCACAGGAACTTTCTTATAGGTCTTGCCCATCCTTGGGCACACTTTTTTGCCATTATCTTGGGCCTTTCTTTTTTCCCTCTCCCATTCCCCGGTTTCACTATGTTTATTCTTATTTGCATATGTAGAACCATCCAATGGTTAGATTCTTAGTCCATAAACTTAGGGCTACAAGAAAAGAACACTATTTCTTCATATTGAGACTCCTCCTCCCCTTTTTCCTGCTTCCATCCTGTGGGGGCAGAAACAAATCTCAGTCATGACAAGGTATCCTCAGTTCACCTTACCTTAACCCATTTGGGACACTATAACAAAATACCATGGAGAAGGTGATTTAGGAACAATAGAAGTTTATTTCTTACACTTTCAGAGGCTGGAAAGACCAAGATCAAAATCACTGGCTTACCCAGTGTCTGATGACTACCTGCTTCCTAGCAGTTCATAGCCATCTTTTTATGTCTTCACAACTAAAAGGGAAAGAGTTCTTTTTAATAAGAACACTAATCCTTTCATGATGGATCCTGCATCATGATCTACTTACCTGTGCAAAGGTCTCATTTTCTCATGTCATCACATTAATGATTAGGTTTCAACACATGATTTATGGAGACACAAACATTCAGACCCTAAGTCTGGTCTCATGTCAAGTTTTAACAGTCACAACACTGGTGAGGTTCGGGTTCAGGGCATTTGTCCTTGTTGTAGAGATAGGGATCTGCAGGCAGGAAAAGAATAGCATAAGGGCCTCATTAGTCTTTATTAAAGAAATCAGTAGGAAATCTTACTAAAAGTGGTTTTTGCCTCTGCAGTTACATTTACTGGCTAATCCTGACTAAAGGTGGTAAAACCTTATTAGGTGAATTCCTTTAGGAACAATTAAAAGGACAAGGGTAGTGAGAGGAAAACCACCAGATATAAAAAGGTACCAGATAGTGATATAAGGGAATGAAACTCCCAACCTACTATATGTCCAGTATGAGTTTGTGTACTCTAAAATCAAAGAATGAATTTTAGGAACAATGGAGGTTAATAACAGAATATATTTATTGAGAGAAAGAAAACTTTTGTCTGAGAGAGACAAAGGGGTCCCAAGCAGGTTGCCAAAGACTGTCTTTTCTAGGGACTTTTATAGTATAAAATAATGGGTTGAGATGGATTCAAGGTGGGGAATTTTGGGAACTTATAAGGCATATGGGCATGATGTGGGACAAAACTATGGTTAATCAATAAGATTAACTGTTCAGGTAAAATTGACTAAATTGGGGACAAATGGGGAAGCAAGTCATGTAGAAAGCAGGGATTCTTAGAAAGCAGTGGCTCTTTGCTAGGGGGTTGGGATGGTGACTACTGACTTCCTCAGGGTGATAGGGAACTATTTAGAATATCAGTCCTTAGGATATGGGTGCATTTGTTTGGTCTTTGTCTTGAGGCCTGGCCCACAGCAAGAGGTGTCTGTCTTTCCCACAGTTACAAGGTATCTGGGCTTCTGCACTGGCCCCTTCAAGGATCTAGCCTTGTTTCATTGCCTATATTTCTAGCTAACTCAGCTACCTGTAACACTTTTTTGCTTTGAGTTCTCCAAAGAGGAAATGCAGGGAAATTTATTGCAGACCTAGTGGTTTTTATTTCTTTTTCATACTTCTCTCTTTATACTTCTTTCATTCAGTTTAGATCTGTCTCAGATATGGGAAAGTGGCTCCAACAGATCATATATTTTTCCAAGTTTGTTATTGGTATTATAGAGTTTGTGCTCCAAATCTTTCAGACTTAGGCTTGTGAATCTTGAAATCAAGCATCTGACTCTGATTAAAAAACTTGCAGGTCTGGTTGGTGAAGTGGAGATTGGGAAAGTGGGAGAGCAATAGCAGAAGTAGAGAGAAGTAAACATCACACACAGAAACTTAAAGTCTCTTTGTCTGCACACATCACATATATTCTCTGGTTAAGGTCAGTTTATTTCAAATTGATCTCTTATTGTCTTTCTCTAACTAAAAGAACATTACCTTCCTAAAGATTATTTTCTTTGGCCAAATTCCCAGGCTGTAAGTGATTGTTGAAAATAACACTCCCTCCTTCCTGTTACATAATTATAAGGTTGTGTAACTAGAATTATTGTGGAGGCCAGCACGGAGGACCTTGAGATAGAGACTATGGGGAGACAGTTTGTAAGAGCAGGTAGCAAAAGGCTTCCTGGAAGAAATGGCATTTTAGCTGGGGAGAGCCTTCTAGGCACAGGTTATGGGTAATAGATAAAGGGAAACTGCAGTGTGTGGGTGGGAGGGGCACTAAGTTGGCCCTTGGGAGTCAGTTTGTGCCACGAATGGGAGGCAGAGGGCTTGGCTTCTTTTTTGTAAAATTTTATTTAAAGAAAGACAAAACAAAACAGAAAATGGGTAGAAATAATACATACTTTCAAAGAAAAAAATAAACAGCAATAAATCACTAGTTGATGTTTACATACAAATAATTGTTCAAGATACAAAAGTGGAACATATAAATGGGAATTCAAACAGTGAGACCACAAATAGTTCTGTTCAACTATCTAATAAAAACTTAGTAATATGGTTATCAATCATATACACTTAAACATACACACATTTATCCATATCTTCATTTATGTTGAGATTAAATAAACCAAAGCAGACTAAAATCACTCTGCACAAAGAATAATAGTATTGCTGGATTTCACATCATGACACTCCGGAATCAGCACTGGATACTGTAGTGCCTTTTTTTCCTTCAAAGTATTTGTTCATTTCATCATGTGTCTTAAGATCAGTTCTCGTAAACTGTTTATAGGTTCTACGCATGCATGAGTCTTAACATGTATTTCTTTTTTTTTTTTTTCTGGTACCGGGGATCGAACTCACAACTGCCTGCTTGCAAGGCAGGTGCTTATGCTGCTGAGCTAAATCTCCAGCCCCTTAGCATGTATTTCTATCCTTTCTATACCAGAGGGTGAAACAGAGCAGAGCAGGACAGAACAAGACATATTCCTATAGACACATAAAACTAAAAAGACACATAAAACTGCTGTGCAAGGAGTTCTACTGTGGTTACTGTGTTGTCTCTTGTTATCATCAATAGAATTTACTGTATCATCAGATAGGGTATAATTGAATATATCAGTACATAACAATATTAATAGAAGTACAACTTTGTAGATAGGGTAGAACTACAAAACAGGTAGCAATCAAACCAGAATGGGTATCATAATGAATCATTTTCATTTTCAGTATAGTTGTCTATACTCTCAGACTTGATATTATCAGTTTTGAATAAAATCTGTCAAGAACAAACAGCAATCAAACAAATCAGATTTAACTAATATCAGTCATGATATAACAGTATAAGTTATACAGGGATCCAGATTAAGTTAATAGGAAATTAAAGATGTTTACTGTGCTATATCCTGATATTTTGGGGATAGCTGTCTGTGCCCTCAGATTTAGTGCTTCTATACAAACTGGGATGGAATAGGTTCTACCTAAGCAGAGCAGTGTGAGTAATATGGGTTTTAATTCCTGATACACTGTTAGCAATATCTTCTGCTGTCTTTTTTAAGATTATTACTCCCCTTTCTCTCCCCCAGGGTGTACTGTGCATTTTTAGGTCCCCCTAACACCCTCGGTTTTATATTGGGGGCAGCCTGCTAAGTGGTTCCGAACCTTCTCATCCCTGGGTTTGGTCTCTAGTTGTATTTCTTTACCTATTAAAGCCTGTCTTGCCAACCTATCCATAAATACTGGTCCAGTTGCCCCTATTACTCTCTGGTTCCCTATCACATAGAGTATTGTTTTCTCATATTTCATTTTCAATTCATATACCCTTTTTCAGGTTAATTATATTTCCTACAAAGAGCATCTCGGTGGACCCTACCCTTTGATCTACTCTGCCTCTGATTCTCTCTTTTTTCCTTAATTTAGTGTATCTAGGCCATTTATATTAGAAATTATATCCAACCTTCTCTGCCTCATTTCTGTTGTGCTATTTTTCCATTATGAGTTGTCTGTCTTCTTCATTTCACTTTCTGTTCCATTCATTGAGGCCTCTCTGCCAGTGTTTCTGGCATCCTGGTACTTTTCTCTCTCTTTAGGATGTCCTGCAGTATTCTTTGTAGAGTTGGACTGGTGACTGTGAATTCCCCCAGTTCCTCTTTATCTTGGAAGCATCTTGTTTCTCCATTAATTTCTAGAGAGAATTTTTCAGGGTACATCAATCTGGGCTGCAGGTTATTTTCTTTCAGGGCTTGGAATACTTCACTCAATGCTCTTCTTGATTTGATGGTTTGTGCCAAGAAGTCTGTAATTTTGATGGGTTTTCCCTTGTAAGTAATCTGTTTCTTGTTTCTGACAGCTTTTAATATTCTGTTCTTATATTGGATTTCTGGGATCTTGATTATTATATGCGTGGGTGTAGTTCTGTTTTGGTTGTAGGTGCCTGGAGTTCTGTATGCCTCATATATCTAAATATCATTTCCTTTTCCTATGTTTGGGAAGTTTTCCTCAATTATTTCTGTGAATAGCCTTTGTAGTTCCTTTGTTTGTACCCTTGCTTCTTTATTCACATTCTTTATTCTTAAGTTATAGATCCTCTTGTCATCTTCAAGCCTTTGTATTGTTACTTTTTGTTTCCTTGTTATTTTTAAAAAATTTTTCCTTTCATGATCCCACATTGCAAACCTGTCCTCCAGTTTAGATAATCTATCTTTAGTTTCTTTCAAGCAGTTCTGTCAGCTTTCAATGGAGTTTTTAATTTCCTGGTAATCTCTTTGAACCTGCTTCTTGTATTCTATGTTTTCTTTATATTCTTCATCAAGTAATTCTCCCCTTTTTTTGTGTTCCTCCATTCTTCCATCCATGTCTTCTTGAGAGGTGCTTAGCATTTCTTTTATTAATCTATTTATAGCTTGGTTTACTTGGTTAAATATTTCCCTTTTGAACTTGTCTATGAGGTCCCAAAGATATCACTTTATGTCCACTGTTGCCATGTCTGATATTGCATGTTTGTCATCAATGTCTTTTGTATTTACCTTTCCTGGATCAATGTTCTCAGGGTTGGGGGCTGGGATTTTTTTTTCTTGTTGCTTCCTCTTCTCATATTTTTTGTTCCTTCCATACATGTGTACATAGGAGGCCCCAGTTTCTTTCTTTGTTGGTTACAGTTTGTTTGAAGTGTGTTGACCAGGTGCTCCTGCCCACTGCCATGTACTATGGTGGTACAAACAGGGGCAGCACATGCTGGGTCCTCCCCTCTGGATCAGTCAACCTGCTGAGGGCTTCACTGCATTAGGGTGTTCTTCCAAGCGTAGGGACTTGGTTTGGGCTAACCTATTGGGTCTCAGTCTGGGGCATGACCTAGGTCAAGCATACCCCACCAATCCCATTTGAGAAAGGAGCAGCTGACTACAGTCACCACCGCTCCTTGTTCTTGCCAGTCTGTCAGCATTTCTTTTATTAATCTATTTATATCTTGCTTTACTTGGTTAAATATTTCCCTTTTGAACTTGTCTATGAGGTCCCAAAGATATCACTTTATGTCCACTGTTGCTATGTCTGAAATTGCATGTTTGTCATCATCAATGTCCTTTGTATTTACCTTTCCTGGATCAATGTCCTTTGTATTTACCTTTCCTGGATCAGCAGAATGTCGTCTGTTGGAGCCCTTTTTTCTGTTGATTGGTTCTATTCCCGTCACTCACCACAGGTCAATGCAGGTTCCCCACCAGCTCAGCTCTCTATTTGGCTTGTGGACCCATGACCTCAGTGTGAGTGTGTCTCCAGTGAATTGAAGTTGTGGGCTTTCGGGCAGCTTGGTAATTCTCAGCTGTGTGAGTTCAAGTGCTGCAGTGGGAGCACCGAACCTTTAGCTGTTCTAATAGTAGCATCAGGACTGTATGTTTAATTGGTTTCAATCAGCTTAGTTTGTTCCTGGATTGGGAGGATCCTTATCCCTCTGTTTGGGACTCCCCACACTGTATTATTTTTCGAATCTAAGTTGACTATCTCAGGGAGCCTCTGTAGCCTGCTGTTATCTATCCTCCATCTTTACCAAAACAAGAGGGCTTGGCTTCTCTCCCAAGGAGAAAGACCCATTTAACTTCCTGATTTTACTCTATAAAGGTCCCTAAAAATGATAGAGTCCCTGGCAACCCATTCAGGACCCCTTCTATCTCTCAGACAGGAACTTTTTTTCTCTCAATAAATATATTCTGCTCTTAATCTCTGTTGTTCCTAAATTATTTGATTTAGAAAACACAGACTCATACTGCACATATAGTAGGTCAAGAGTTTCATTCCCTTATATCATTTGGAGGTCCCACCAAGATCATTAGATGGAGATAAGAATTTGCTTTTATATCAGACTCTAATCTGGTACCCATTAGGAAACAAATTTTTATGCTTCAAATTTTGCTTTATCTTTGTCAGTTGCTTATAATTACTTGTGATAATTGCTTGTGATTTGCTCATTGTTTTTATTAAAAACATAGTTTTATTAAAATAATAAGTTAAAACTTGGGAAGAGAATAAGATCATGATATTTCTTTAATGGTATATTTTTATTATTTTGATTTTTTAAAATTTAAATTAGTTGCTAAAGTTACAGGTACTCCTTGCTTAACTGTATTTAGACAATAACACTAGACAGAAAAATATTAGAACACCCCTGACAGACTTTAATGTAAACTTATATAAAATGGCTCTTAAATAAAATCTACCTCAGACTTAGAAAATATACATGCCTGTAATAAAATCAAGACTCCTTCCACCATTTAAGCAGTATTAGGATGATGGCTGGTCTTCAAGACTTGGAGGACAGGTTTCACTGAGACAGACGGGCTCTGATCCTTCTCTATACTCTACAGGAAATGTCAAGCCTGTTCTGCTTCAGTTTTCTTCCTTTGACTTTACTTCTATTCATTTTCCACTTTGTACTTTCCTTAAAGAGGAATGTAAAGTAGAAAAAAAAACCCTCTAGACTATTCAAACCTTGTCCTTTTAGTTAAGCCCATAGAAAGTGAGCATTTGCTAATGTCAAAGACAGGGAAGTCATCTTAGATGAGGACACATACCTGTCTATGGGTCAGATGAGACCCAGATGGAATTGTGCCCATCCAGGAGAACATACATGAGAGCCATGTCCTGGTGTAATGTTTGAGGCCACACCTCTTTTAGAGATAAAACCTGAGTCACTGTGGTGAGAACAGGTTTCCATGTGACAATGGAAGAAGCTATCCCCCAAAGCAGTACATCTATGGGATCTAAACACATTTAAAATAAAGAGGCTCTCCAACCTTTCAAGTCGTGGATTTTAAAACTTTCATTGTAAATTCATAGAGCACTAGGTAATGAGCTTGCTCAGGCTTTTAACTATCCTTTATAGAATTATGACACACAGTGGTTACTCTGCTAGCTAATTAATCACTCATAGCAGCTGCCACCCTTAAAAGCAGAAGACAGGTTTCCCCAGCGTATGTTTGGTGAATCCCCATTAAAGCCAGTGACCAATGGATTCAATGAATTGTTGACCAGACAGACAGCTGGATTACTTTCTGGAGACTGATCTCTGGTTATCTGTGCCAAAAAAACTGAGACCTGGGCTGGGGATTTAGCTCAGTGGCACTGCAAGGTCATGAGTTTGATCCCTGGTTCCATTAAAAAAACCAAACCAAACCAAACCAAACAAACAAACAAAAGAACACCTGAGACCTGAGGTTTCCTGGCCAGGGCAACACTCTGGTGGACATCCAAAGGTTCCTCAGTGGACATTTTCTCATGACCACTGAAAGTCTCCACTTTTCTATCATCCTTAATTTTCTGCTAGTAGATTAATAACTCTCTCTAAACTTTTCAGTAGATCTTCAGATCACTTAGATTACCCATTCCTTCAGAGATTAAACTGACCTATCCTACAGCAATTGCTTACATTCCACAGCAGCCAGTAAAAAATTGATTTACCTATGTTAATTAAAAGTAAATAGGTTTTTATGTGTTACTAGAAGACTGATGTGCATTTTTCTAACTTAAAATGTGACTGCTAGATGATAATTTATAAATTTAACCTGTGAGTTTCAAAGATATAAAAATTTAAATAAAGTATAGCCTTGTTCTGTTACTAGAAAAGCTTACATAGATAATCAAATGAAGACAAGTGTCTGGAGATATCTTTGCCCTAGTGAATGGTGCAAAAGGTCTTCAAGTCAATTGTTCTGTCTGCAGAGGTGAGTTATTTTACAACCTGAGAACTGCTCTGCTTGTGACTCACCTTTTGGTGTATACTCTCTTCCAATGAATAAAAGCAGTAGTGTATTACAAGGTGATACTTCCTTCTTTAAACATTTCTATCACAATAACTTATAAATGTCATATGGAAACAAAGTTCATGAGCTATTGGGAAAGATAAGACTGCCTTGCACCAGTCTGAGGGTGGATAGGTTGATCAAATTTATCTTCTATGCTCTCCAGATGGCATCCACCTGGCCCTAGAGCAAAGTCAACCTAAAGGATGCATTGAGGACACTTATCAAATAGGAATAATAAGGGACACCTTAGTTATCTCTTTTTTGCCTAGTCAGATAGCTCTATGTCAAAATCTTTTGCACTACAGGGCCAAAGACATAGCTCAGCAAAAGTTTCTGAGTTTGATTCCTGGTACAAAAAGATTTCATAGCCTTACATATTACTAATACCAAAGCCTGTTATTCCTTTAGAATGAATTCTTAAGCACAAGAAGATGTTTGACCCTTCCATGTTGAAAAAGAGCCATTTGATATTTCTCTGCATGTGTATGTGACCTACGTACCCCTTAGACCCAAAATAGAATGAAAAGAGAAATATTGACTATACTGTTTTACAATTAGAGACATACTATAAAAAGGTGAAAAAATGTTCAAAATTGTCTTATGCTCAGATATTATTTGCATTGAGAAATATTCTTTATTTATATTCTAAATGTAAATGTGAGCCACAAGAATACTCAGCACCTCAGGCCTTTAAGGCATTTACTACACCAGAACCTCAGATTACTGCTTCCAAACCTTTGGAACCTGAGGACAGAACAGCCTTAATCAAATCTATGTTCATTACTGAACCTGAGATTTCCCCTATTTTCCCTTCTAGTCTTAAGGATGAGGATTCTAGACCAGCTGTAATTCAGGCCTCTACAGGGATATATCCATCTTTTGCTGAGTTTATGCAAGCTCCTTACGGGCAATATCCTTTACAGGAAGGACATGGACAATTTGGGACTTCCAGAGTTCACGTGCCTTTTTCTCTCAGGGACTTAAAACAGACTAAGTCAGACCTTAAAAAATTTTCAGATAACCCTGGTAATTATGTTGAGAACTTACTCAGACCTGTGAGCTAGAGTAAAAAGATGTGATGTTATGCTTAAATCAGACACTTAACGTCTAGTGAGAGACAAGCCAAATTACAGGCTGATATTGCCTTTGGAGATAAATACCATATAGTTAATTTTAAAGAGCCAAAAGATAGACATCAGGGGAACCACAGTTCCCACTGGATCACAAACAGTCCCTATGCAAGACTCTTACTGGCCTAACAGCCAGATAGATGACTGAACTAAAAAAAAATTTCCAGGAATGTGTTCTTAAAGGTTAAAAAAAAAAAAACCAGACCATTCAGTTATTTTAAATTATCAGCTGTTCCACAACAACAAAAAGAAACACCCCTCTGCTTTCCTGGATCATTTATGAGAGGCATTGATAAAGCATACTTCCTTAAATCCTTATTCAATAGAGGGACAAATTATACTTAAAGGCATGTTTGTAACCCAGTCAACCTCAGACATTAAAACAAATCTAAAAAAGGTAGCCTTTGCTTCAGATAGTTCACTTGATTCTTTAGTAAAAACTGCTTCCTTAGCATTCTATAATCAGGACTGCAAGAAAACCAAAGGGAAAAAGCAAAGACACCAAAAAATGGCTGCCTTTTTGTGGTTTTAAAAACACAGACCTTAAGTCTGATTCTTGGGGCTCCAAGAGAGCTTGAAGAAGTCTACACTGACCTACTGATTGCTGCCACAAGCCAGGCTACTTTAAGAGAGACTGCCTTAAAGGGCCTTCCAAGCCATGTCCTAAATGCAAAGGTGACCACTGTAGGCCAAACTGTCCTCTGAGGCCAACACCCCAGGGTTCAGGACCTGGTCAGTTGGTCCAGCAGGACTAAAGGGCCTCAGGGCACTTGTCTCCTCCCTCTGGCCAGACTGTCATCTCTGCCTGTCATCTCCATGAAGAAGTGTTTACCTCTTGTCATGATTACTCATGACAAGAGGTAAAAACCAGCTGATTACCAGACATTGGCACAGGTCTCTTTGTCTTTCTCAATTCTGATATTCCTTCCAGGTACCTCAATACCAAAATATAGGTTACTTAGACTATAAGTGGGATAATTTTCTATTCACTCATTCTTTTAGTTATAAAAACCCACCTTCAATTCTGGAGAGATGTTATCCTAAGTGTTACAATATATATCCAAGTTGCCAACTAATCAAAATGAAGACAAGTATCTGGAGATATCTTTGCCCTAGTGCATGGGGCGTGGTCTTCAAGTCAATTGTTCTGTCTGCAGAGATGCCGCACTGCATACCATTATTTTCTGAACAGATGATCACCACTGGCCCTAGACCTGCAAAGTCAAGGAAACATCAAACTCCACAGTCATCAAATTGCATTTCATCTCAATCACTAGATCTTAGCCTATGTTTCTCTGGGTCTGTCAGTTGCTTACAAGGGGTAGGGTCACTTTTGCTCTTCTTGTTTCCCAGCCTGCATGCTGGAAGGTGCTAAAGTCTGGCTGAATGGTGCTCACTCATGGGAAAAGGCTAGGTCCTGGTTGTCTCCCCAGCAGTGGTGGCTTGTTCATGGCACTGGCTCACCCCTCTTGCTATCCTTAAAATACTTGCCCTTACCATCAGACATAATAAAATCAAACAAAACAAAACAGAATAGAGCCAATCAAAATAAAACAACGTAAGTGACACAGGACTTCAAAACAAGATAGCAGGAAATAAACAATGGTTATCACCTTTTCTTTTTAGATATTTCCTTCCCCTTAACTTTCACAATATCTATTGTACATTTTGGCAGTAATTGCTTCAGTTTTTTTTTTATAGTAGAGAGACAACACGATGTTCATCCATGTGAGTCCAAACCGTTTCACCCATAAGCATGATATCAAATTGCATCTAACTGAGTAGCTTTCCATTGTATAAAAATGCCTATCTTTCTTATGCATTCTACAGTTGATGGATGTTACTCCTGCTTTTTTCTGGGTCCCTGTAACATGGAGTATTGTCTTCTCTCCTCCAACCTTCAGTCCATGAATTTCCTTTTAAGTCAAATATATTTCTTAGGACCAGGGACTTAGCTCACCAGCATAAACATTTGCCTGGCAAGTGCTTGGTCTTGAGTTCGATCCCCAGTACCCCTCCCAAAAAAAGAGGTGTTTCTTGTTTACAGCATATTGATGGATGCTGTCTCCTGATCCACTCTGCCCGTGTTTCTTTCTATTGGTGAATTGAGGCCATTACATTAATGTTTATGACTGACATTCACTGGCTTTCTCGGTCATGCTATCCTCCTGTCATTGATCCCCCACTTTTCCCCTCAATTCAATTGCCTGCTCTTTTTGGGGATCCCCTTCTGGTGCTGTTCCTGAAACTCTGATCATCTTTATCTCTCTCTAGAATATCCTTCAGGACTCTTTATAGATTTGGTTTGGTGGTCATGAATTCCTTCATTTGTTCTGTATCATGGAAGTATCTTACTCCTCTATTAATTTTGAAAGATAGTTTTGAAGGGTACATCAACCTGGGCTGGAAGTTGTTTTCTTTCAGACTTGAAACACTTCACTCTAAACTTGTCTTGACTTAATGGTTTTGTGTTGAAGTCTGCCATGATTCTGATAGGTTTTTCTTTATAGATGACTTTTTTTTTCTCCAAAAGCCTTTAATATTCTATTTTTGTGCTGAATTTCTGGAATCTTGATCATTATATGTCTGGGTATAGCTTTATTTTGGTTATGTCTAGTTTAAATTCTATTTGCCTCACTTATCTCTGTGTCAGGTCCTTTTCCTATACTTGGGAAGTTTTCTGCTATTACTTCTGTAAACAGTCTTCTTTTTATGTCATTTGTGTTGACTTCCTGTTTTTTGTGATGGTACCTATCAGGCTTACATTATTTGTCATTGCTTTGTCTTATAGTCTTTAATTGTTATTTCTTGGTTCCTTGTTATTTTAAAGAGCTCTTTCCTTTCATGATTGCTAGCTGCAATCCTGTCTTTAAGGTCTGAGGGTATATTTTCAGTTTCTTTCAAGTGGTTTTGCCAGCTTTCAATGGAATTTTTAATTTCCTGGATATCTCTGAATCTGTTTCATGGATTGTAATTCTTTCTCATTCAGAGTTTCTATCATTTTCCTATGTTCCTCTTTTTTTAAAAAAAAATCTTTGTCTTCCTTAGAAATGCTCAGCAGTTCTTTCATTATATTTGTCATTTATTCTTTTACCTGGGATATTATTTCTGATCTGATTGCTTTTACAATTTCATGAAGTTGTTTCTTTACTTTAGCTGCTATTCTCTAGCAGATTTCAGGTATGTGACTTCCAATTTGTTCCTGTCCATGTCTCCTAGACTTGTTCTGTGTGTGGGCTGGAGGTCTGAGATTGCCTTTTGCTCCTTCATCTGGACATTTTCTTGGGTTCTTTTGGATTAGATTATTGTGGGGTCCCAGCCACTTCCCATATTGGCTGCCTATCTAAAGTGTAGAAGAATGGGCCAGGCACCTGGGTTTCTCGGTTCCTGGGGTGGTGGTGTAGTGCAGAGCAGACTTCTCCAGACACAAGTCCTACAGTGAGACTATCCCAATGATGGCAGGCCTATGGGTATGTGGCCGGGTGTGCCTCCCATCCCATACTAGTTACCAGCTCTGATGGTTGTTAACATGGTCACAAGGCCCTATGTTATTTATTTGCACTCTCTCTGTTTTTCTGATGTGGGAATTGACCACTATAAATTTTCATTTTATGACTCCTTTTATTGCTAACTATAGGTTTCATTGTGGTGTACTGACATTATCATATAATTGTAGAAACTTTCTAGTTTATTCCTTCATTTCATCTCTGGCTCATTGGTTATTGAAGAGGGTATTACTTAATTTTCATGTATTTATGAAGTTTTTGAGGTTTCTTTTGCTATTGATTTCTAATTTCACTACATTATGGTCTGGCAATATGTGTGTGACAATTTCAATTCCTTTGCATTTTCTTAAACATGCTCTATGAGTTAATATATGATTTATTTTGGAGAGAGTCCTATGTACTGCTAGGAAGAATGCTTACGTTGATGGGTGGGAAACTCTATAGGTATCTATTAGATTCATTTATTCAAAAGTTTTGTCTTTGTTGATTTTTTCATCTAATCAATCTATTGTGAGAGTAGGGGGTTGAGATCCCTCATTACAATTGAATTGCTGATTATCTGATTTTTAATATATATCAGTGCTTATTTTATGTAATTGGGTACCCCAGTATTTGGTGCATATATATTTATGATTGTTATTTTTTCCTGTTGAATTATTATTATGGGGGGCTGAGGTAGGAGGACAGCCATAAGTTTGAGGGCAGTACATAGTGAGTTCAAGGCCAGCCTAAACTACATAGTGAGCTCCTGTATCAAAAAAAATCATCAGTTTTGAAAGTGATCAGATGCATACACTTTTTTCTTTCATGGTTTGATAGTTTCCTAAAAGTTTTAAAGCCTTAAAACACTTAATGTTTAGGTACTTAATCCATTTGAAATGTTTATATTTTATATAACACAGAAATCTGATTTTCCCCATTTCTATGTAGTCTATCCATAGTCACAGCACCATCTATTGAATTTTTCATTTATACACATTGATTTTTTTAAAAAAAATTATTTAAACAGAAAAAAGCAAAACAGAAAAAGGGTAGAAATAATACAGAATTTCAAAAAAATAAACCGTAAGAAATCACTAGTTGATAAATTACATATTGTCCCCTTAGAAATAGTTGTTCAAATTACAAAATTAAAGTATACAAAGTGGACATTCAAACAGTGAGACAGCAAACAGTTCTGTTCAATGCCCCAATAAACACTTAGTAATGGGTTGTCAATCCTACACACTTAAACATACATGCAGTTATATTCTTTAGAGCACTCTCTTTTCCTCTCTTTTACAACAGCAGTTACACATTTTGCATTTTATTACTTCTACATTTCTTATTGATTTTTACACTAGAGACACAATGTGATATTTATAAAAATGACTTATTTATTTCACTTATGAGGATAGTCTCAAATTGTCTACATTACCTATAAGGGCCTCAAGATCATCCTGTTTTATAGCTGGGTAGTATTTCATTGTATAAAACTGTCACTTCTTTTTCATCCACTCTGCAGTTGATGTATACCCATTGACTTTTAATGCTACTTTTGTCATAGATGATGTTTTAATGTCATTATTAATCTTTCTGTTCCATTGTCCACTACCATTCTTTTTAAAATGTTATTATAGCTTTAAATAAATCTTGATATCTTTTTTTATTTTTTTGAAGGTAGTAAAATACAGCAGAACAAGACAGAACAAAGCCAATCGAGACAATGCATGAAATTGGTACAGAACTACACAGGAGGTTACCATGATAACAGTAATAGGTACCATAGTATATCTCATTATTTTCACAATAGTTGTCCTTTTAATCAGGTACAGTAAAACCAAATCTAGTACAGAACATCATACAATCTATCAAAACAGAGTGTTGAATAGAGCAATACAATTAATTGGAACAAAGCAAAACAATGATAATATTTGCTTTCAAAGAGATGGCAACAGGAAATCCTCATATTTGCTATATTGCATAGGTCATCCTCCCAAGAGAGGCTCAGATCTCTGGCTCCCATTTGCTAATGGTGGGGGGGTGGAGGGGGAAGGGAAGGATAGGATGTTTGATTCTCAGCCCGCATGCCAGTAGGCTCATGGTTGCTTACCAGGGAGGTGAGCAGGTTGCTTAGTTGCCCAGTGCCCTAAGTGCCAACATGGTGAAGATCTCGGGAGACACTGGCTGACTGGTTCTCTCCCAGGGTCGCCCACCGCTGGCTCGAGCCACTGCTGCATACCAGGGAGGTGAGCGTGTTCCTTTGCTGGCCAGTGTCCTAAGTTCTACTGTGGCGAGGGTCTTGGGAGACGCTCTGGCTGGTTTTCTCCCTGGGTCACCCGCAAATCTTGATATCTTTATGATAGCCATTCCACTCTTATTCTTTTTAAAATTCTCTGGGTACCTTAGCCATTTATTATTCTGTAAAAATTTGAGGATCAGTTTATTAAGTCCCAAGAAAATTCCTATTAGGATTTTTGGGGGGATGGCATTGAAGTTACAGATTAAGAAGAAGTGCCATCTTTGTGATACTGAGTCGTCTCTATGGATATGGTTTATTTCTCCATGTATTAACCTCTCTGTACTTCAGAGGCAAGTGAAAATGGGATTAGATTTTCCTCTTTAATTAGCTCACAGGGTTTTGTGAGAATCCAAGAAGGAGAAAATGCTTTCCAAACTCTGTAGCTCTGTACATGCTTCTTGCAGCCTTAGCATGAAAACAATTTCTGGATCCTATTTCCCTTGGATAAAAATTCATTAATGATGAGATGCATTTTTGATACCAAGTTTTTCATTCATATTTTCCTTTAATTAAGCACTTTTCATATTTTCCTTTAATTAATTAAGTACTTTCTTTTTGGTACTGGAATTGAACTCACGACCTCACCCTTGCCAGGCAGGCATTGTGCTGCTGGGTTAAATCCCTGGCTTAGTTAAGTACTTTCTAACTCAACTGTGGATTGGCTGGTAATCAGACACTTCAGTGTGCCCCAGACTATTCTGATGTTATCATGGAAAATTCTGTATCCCATGATACTCTTATTCTTAGACACATGGGGATGATTGGTTACTAGGTTTTGTGCTGAGCCATCTCCACAGAGAACTGAATTGGTTGAGCCCTGACTTTCTAAGAAGGGGGCACTGTCGGTGTCGCTCCCGGCCGGCAGGAAGAACACACGACAAGATCTGGCAGTGGCTAGGCTCTCTTTATTTTCCTTCTCCGCACAGTCTGCCCTGGGATTCTTCCCGGCCGAAGCCTCTACCGGTCCGCTCCCCGCGGCTCCTTTCGTGCTTCTCTTCTTGTGGCGGGAGAGGCACTCGCTTATATGCAGTCACAGCACCCAATCAAAGCGAAGCGGGTAATGCAAGCTAATTGGCTAACATCAATTGTTGCTAGGCAGATTATTCTGTGAGGCAGGCTGTTTATGCGGCAAGGACACCCAGGAAGCAGGACGCAGGCGCCATCTTGGCGCCCTTGATGGGAGGGGTAATCTAGCTCAGGCTTTGCTCTTTCCCACAGGCCCCATGGCTGTTATGCATGGTGGCCTAGCATAGCCGCGGCTCCCAACATCTCCCCCTACTTTATATTAAATGAATGTGCGCATCGCAGCCCGTCCTGGATTGAGCGCAGAGGCCTATGCCCTGAACTGAGGCCCACTGCAGGCCCTTGGTTCAGACCCTGGTCGGCCACCCCTGGGTCCACCAAGGCCTTGAGGCCCTCGTCCTTTTTTCCAGGGCCAGGAACGAACTGGATGGAACCTGGATGCACATAGGCATGCGCTCATACCACTCCGTGTGATCCCCTCGGAGAGGCATCTAGACTCTGGGCAGAATCTAGCAATCCAGCGGCTTTCGTGCGATGTGGGGTAGGGCCTGGCTTAGGTCGAGTCATGCTGGGGTGGCATGCTCTTACCCGTCATTGACTCACCTACCCTGCTATATATTGTCACCTTAGGGAGGAGAATGAGGGATGCCCGCCATATCTAGACTCGGTCGTAGGCCAATCGAGCAAGCCATGCGTATGCCTGAGGGTCATTTTGTCCATTTTGGACCGCTGCCAGAGCCGCGTGGGCAACCAAGCGGACCTGTCGTTGGGCCGCTGCAAGGCGTCCATTAATAAACGATGTGACCCATCTGAGCAAGAATGGTCCTATAAGTAAAAGCAGAAGCAGGGAGCAGATAGCACTCCCAGTGTAGAGGGCAGCCCTTTTTTGGCTCATCTTGACTTTACGTCTACGGCTGGTCCCTGGTGGGGCAAGTCTGGTCTTCGGCCGATGGACTTGTCGCACGTGTCAGTCTCTCTGGGACCCACAGTGGTTCCCGTCCCGGTTCCTGCGGAAAAACACAAACCGCACCTCGGTTCCAGCTGATTACCGGATCCGGGCCCATCCATTGTCCTGTTAGGACATCTTTCCATTTCACCCATCCCTTATTGCTAGGAGATGGACTAGAATGCTCCATAGCTGGTGAGCGGTTATTATTGTTTAAATTTAAAAAATTGTATGTGAATAGTGCCATAGATAACCGTGCCTTTGGAGGCAGGCCTTGGCTTACTCCCCCTTTTTGTTTATATAAAACTTCTTTGAGGCTTTTGTGAGCTCTCTCAATAATTCCTTGACCTTGAGGATTGTATGGGATACCATGTTTTAATTGTACTTCCATAGTTTTACAAAACTCATTGAAGGCTCTTCCTGTATAGGCTGGTCCATTGTCTGTCTTTAGTATTTTGGGTTTGCCCCATGCGGCCCAAGCCGCTAGGCAATGATTAATCACATTAGATACCTTTTCGCCTGTCTCTGCAGTTGCAAATATGATATGAGAGCAGGTGTCTGTAGAGACATGGACATATTTAAGAGATCCAAAATCTGCCATGTGTGTGACATCCATCTGCCAAATGTCACCAGGGACCAGCCCTCTAGGGTTAACCCCCACTGATGTAACAGACCTAAGTGTGGCGCATGAGCCACATAGCCGCACTATGTCTCGCGCTTCAGCTCTGGAAATGCGGCATGGGGAAGTAGATGGCTTAACATGCCCCGCTTGAAGTTGGGCTTTAACTATTTCTGCTAATGCTAAGAGTTTCTCCTTGGGCAAGGGCCACTGAGGAACCCAAACTGGATCTAAGGACTTCCAGGTGATCTTGATTGGAGTGGGCAGGAGATCTTCCTCAGTGGCCCCTAGGAAAAACCCAGCCCGTGTCTACCTTCCCTTTTTTCTACAGGCACGGGAGATGTCCGGCCCTGCAGGGCAGAGCCCAGGCCCTTGCCGGGAACATATCCCTGATTTTTAAGCATATCTTTGGCTTGAGGGGAACAGGTGGATGTAAGAGTAACATCCATCTGTGTGAGGATGTCCCTCCCCCACAAAGACACTGGTAGCTGCAAAACAAAAGGTTGAAAGTGACCCTGATGACCCTCCTCATCGCACCAGAACAATGCTGTAGCACTAACTTGAGGGGCAGACACCATCCCCAGGCCCTGAAGCGTGTTGTCCGCAGTGTTGGTGGGCCAACTGGAAGGCCAGTCCTTTTTGGAAACAATGGAACGGTCAGCTCCTGTATCTAGGAGCCCTGTTATATTCTTGCCATTGACCTTAAGTGAGAGCATGGGCCTTTTATCAAGTGTCATATGGAGTCCCTCGAAGATTTCCCCTGAGGAACCAAAGCCTTGGCTTTCTCTAACTTTCTGCTTTGAGGGAAATCTCTTGTGGAGACTGGGGAGCAGCAAGAGCTGCGCTATCTTGTCTCCTTTATTGATTACCATAGTGCCCACAAGAGATTGAACCATAATTTTAATATGTCCTGTGTAGTCTGAGTCTATGACCCCCGGGACTACTGTGAGACCCCGAAGGGCCGTGGAGGACCTTCCAATCACTAGACCGACGGAATCCTCGGGTAATGGTCCCTTGAAAGTGGTTTCTACCACCTGAACACCCATGTCGGGCGCTAATATGAGTCTGGAGGCGACACAGAGGTCCACACCGGCTGACCCAGGGGTAGCCCTTGCTGAAGGCTGCCATCCTGCGCTGTCCTGTCTCGGGGGCGGGGGCCCGCCGGCGAGGAGGGCCCCCTCTGGCCGTTTTTTGGCTCGTTTGCATCTCGGCCACAAATACGATTCCCCTGAGCGTCATAAACTGACCTGCAATCCTCTGCCTTGTGTGGTCCCTTTTTGCACCGCCCACAGACGTTATACGATCCTTCATTTTTAAGGCGAGGCTTGGCATCTGTACTATTTGGGCAGTTGCGTTTAATGTGTCCTGGGTCCCCGCAGCTGAAGCACCCTTTGGCTTTATGTTCCTCTCTAGGCCCGCGAGGTCCCCTTTGTTGCACTGCCGCAGCCAGGAGAGCTGCAACTCCCGAATTAGAAAGCGGCCCCCCTATTTCTCTGCATATTCTGATCCAGGCATTAAGGTCTTTATTCTTATGGGGAGCTATCGCTGCCTTACATTCCTTTGTGCATTGTTCGAAAATCAACTGCCTGACAAGCGGACGAGCCACATCCTGGTCGGAAAATATTTTGTCAGCAGCATCCTGCATCCTGGCCACAAAGTCAACAAATGGCTCCGTGGTGCCTTGAACTATTTTTGAAAGACATAGGGAGGCTGTTCCAGCACCACTTACCTGCTTCCAGGCGCGAAGCCCTATGGCATTAATTTGTTCATAAACAGCGCCGGGGAACTGGGTCTGATCATCTGCGTGTTGGCCTTCTCCCATAAGCATATCCTTATTCCATCCCCAGTTTCCCCGGCTGGCATTTCTCTCAGCCTGTTTGGCTGAGAACTCCGTGTACCAGGCTCGCCAGTCTAGGTAACTACCCGAGGGCAGGCAGGCTTTTGCCAACTGGACCCAATCCGTGGGGGTAAGGGGCCCGGCGGATAGGTTCTCCAGCATGGCAATGGTATACGGTGCAGTAGGTCCGAAGGTCGTAACAGCACTTTTAAGTTCTCTAATCTGTTTTATTTCAAAGGGTTCCCACACATTACGTCCCTGGCCTAGGGCCATTTGTACAGGATATATCCCATAGGGGCCGCTATCTATCCCTGGGAACGGGTGGTCTTCATTAGACACACGACCCCCACGCCACAGCTGTCTGTGGAAATAACGTCCCGCCGGTGGCGGAGCATAAGATGGCGGCCTGTGCGTTACTTCCTGTACTGATGGAAGAGGGGGGAGTTCCCATGCGGCGGCCTCGCGGCGAGGGACCGCTTCCGGGAACGAGTTCCAGGGCGGAGCAGAAGGTTCTGTCTCCCTCCCCTGCCAGGGGGCGCTCAGAAGCTCTCTGCTTTTTCGTAAGCCTAGCTGAGCGGAGCGCAATTCGCGGCGCAACGCAGCGAAAGAGCCTTGCGTCTCCCCATCAAGCGACTTAGCCTCCTGACAGCTGGTTCCTTTGGCCTCCTTGCCATTCAACTTTCCCTCGTCCTCGGAGTCAGACGACTCCGAGGCTAGAGCCCCGTCCTCCTCCTTAGCATCCTTGTTCCCCTTGACGGACCCCTCTCGGGAGCTCCCTGACTGGGCCTGCTCAAATACCCTGCGTACTTCTGTAAGCTCTTGAGAGCTTTCCCCGCAACCACCCTCGCTCTTCAGGCACGCATGTATCATCTCCCACAATGGCCGAGCAGAGACCGAAGCTCTGCCCTCCCTCTCCGCTAGAGAAAGGTCTCTGCCCAACTTTTCCCAGGACGACAGGTTTAAGTGCCCTGTAGGCAAGAACCAGGGAGCGAAACTGTCAATCTCTTCAAGGAAGTTTTCTAGAGTTTTGCATCCCACTGTGAGGTCCCTGGACTTTAAGAGCCTCCGGAGGACCTGTACCAGGGGCTGAGTGCCGCTACTTGGCATGTTTCCCATTTTTTAATATGTTACTCACCGCGTGAAGCCCAAGGAATCCGCCACTTACGCGTGAGCCTGAGAGGAGTCTACAAACCCTGTAGGTGCGCACCACCCAGGGCCCAGGTTTATCCTCTACTCACCTGTCCTGCAGCACCGTATCGGAGGATATCATCCACTGCCACGTCTCGGGGCTGATCAGTTCCCCGTAAGGGCCACCAGTTGTCAGTGTCGCTCCCGGCCGGCAGGAAGAACACACGACAAGATCTGGCAGTGGCTAGGCTCTCTTTATTTTCCTTCTCCGCACAGTCTGCCCCGGGATTCTTCCTGGCCGAAGCCTCTACCGGTCCACTCCCCGCGGCTCCTTTCGTGCTTCTCTTCTTGTGGCGGGAGAGGCACTCGCTTATATGCAGTCACAGCACCCAATCAAAGCGAAGCGGGTAATGCAAGCTAATTGGCTAACATCAATTGTTGCTAGGCAGATTATTCTGTGAGGCAGGCTGTTTATGCGGCAAGGACACCCAGGAAGCAGGACGCAGGCGCCATCTTGGCGCCCTTGATGGGAGGGGTAATCTAGCTCAGGCTTTGCTCTTTCCCACAGGCCCCATGGCTGTTATGCATGGTGGCCTAGCATAGCCGCGGCTCCCAACAGGGCACTTTTTGAGTAGTAGGGTTTGAGGGTGAGGTCAGTGGGCTTGTGGACAAATTTACTTTGATACAACAGGCTACATAGAGGAAAGAAATCACAAAGAGCCAAACAATGCTGTGTGAGTTGGTGGTGGGCTCTAGGAGGAAGTATACTGGGGACAGAATATGCAAAATTAAACAGTCAGATGTTGGGGCTAGGAGAGACAGACAGAAAGACAGAAGAGAGAGAGAGAGAGAGAGAGAGAGAGAGAGAGAGAGAGAGAGAGAGAGAGAGAGAGAAAGAGATTTGTTTTTCTCCTACTAACCTGTAGATTCTCACCTCATTTGTTGCTATCTCTGTTGTCTTTCCAAATACAATATTTTAGAGCAAGATGAGGCCCTTGTCCAATTCTCCTACTGAACAGGTGGGAAAATTAAGTAAAGAAGAAATCACTTGCCTAGAATGATATAGTGAGTTCATGGCAGAGACTGGCCTGAAATTCAGCTCTTCAATCTAATACGCCACCAAACCCATCTTGAACTGTTTTTTTCTAAGGACCTGACCCTGACTTCAGGTTGCTCTTGAAGCAGAATCCTGACTTGCTTTACTGGGATGAAACCTGAATGAATCATCCCAGTTAATGGACTTCCTGTTTCTGCCCATATTCCACAGGGCATCAGCTGGGTATAGATGGTATTATTCTAAACAAGTCTATTTCAGTGGGAAAACTTGTTCAGAAGGTTTAAAAAAGCCCCAGAATCTTGTACTGAGGTTGTCTTATTCTGCTTTTATTGATCATCACCTATCTAAAAACAACAGTAAGAATACTGTTATTAATGTGGGGGCTGGCACTTCATATACATTATCTCCCTTAATCTTCTAAAACAACTTTATATGGTAGATAATATTGTAACCTTTGTTTTACAGATCAGCAAGCTGAAATTTTTTTTGTGGGTGTGTGTGGTCATCAAACTCATAACTCCATGCTTTTCAGGCAGGCACTTATGCAACTGAGCTAAATATCTTGCCCCACAAGCTGAGATTTAGAGTTTAAGAAACTTGCCAGGTTGGGCTTATATGCAAGGTAGTCACAAACCCAAGATAATGTTCTCAACTGAAACTCCTAGTAGTGCCAAATGCCAGAGTGCCTGATGAAGTGGTAGCTAGACAGAGAATGAGGTGAACCTGTAAGAGATGCCCATTGAATCATGCAGCTTGGGAACCCCCAAATGGACAATCATTTCCCACATATAAAGAAAAGGGATAAGAACGTTTCTCTATTCCTTCAAACCTGTGAGGGGAAGGAGGGTGTTCAGCATATCAGGGAAAATGTCAGCTGACATTTCAAATGGGCCTGTCTCTCATCCCTTTCCCTCCATTTCTGTACCTCCTATTCTGTTTTCCTCTTCTTCCCCTCCTTCCCTCACTAGAGACTCTAGCCCTGTACTTTTCCTGATTGACTCATTCTGAGGGACAGCTAGACTGATTAGTAGTGGGACCTCTGCAGACAGGACTTCTGTTCCCTTCTGGAGGGACCCAGGCAAGTGTCCACGTTTTCCTATGAGGATTAGTTCCTACCTGTAGACTCTTACTGTACTCCTCTCATTCCCTGTGTAGCCCACCTCATTTGACATCTCCAACAGTTTCTCCCCTCAGGGACTTGGCTGGGGAGGAAAAGATCAAACCCTTAGCATGCTGCTCAGGTTACTGTGAACTGAAGTTCTTTGAAGAGGCCAAATCTATATTAAAGATCCTGAAGACAGCTTGATTTTGGCTGACTATAACATTGTGATTGTGGAGAGATGTAGTATAGCGAACTAGAGCCAAAATCATCTTGGAATATCTTTTATCCTTTAATAGCCATTTGTCATGAACCTCTGTATCTCACCTAATATTTTCATAATTAATAAACTTCTCAGAATATATAATTTAGCTTATTAAAAGTTGATTTGATACCAACTCTAAGGTTAAGAGTGCTATAAGATAAAATCTAAAACCCATAGAAGAAATTTACGCACTGTGCTGTCTGTCATTCAGGGTAACTTCAGTCTGTGTTCTAAAGCATGGTCATTCATGTTTGGCTTAAAATAAACCATTTTCTTATTTTCCTTAAAGCAGAATTATTATTTTGTGTCAAAATTACTCACCATACAAGCCTAACCTTCCCTTCCCCTCCATTCTAATCAATATCACTAGCTGCTAGAAGCATCATTTAAAAACATCACCACAGGGCATGGTGAGAGAAAGGTGGAGGGAAGGTAGGGCTTCAACAAGGCAGCTGTGACATTGGCAGTGGCAACAGTTGTCTGAGAAGTACAGGATGACTTTTCCCTGGGAAAGAATATTTGAGTGGGCTGATGATATTGAGAAAATCCAAGAAGCCCAGCAGAAAGCAGAAGCTAAAGTGAATTCTAAAAGTGGCCCAAAGGGTGATAATGAAAGAACTTCTCCAGACTCACAGTACAGCCACAATGCTACCTCCTATTGACCTTATCCTCGCAAGCCTACTGCTCGACAACATCCTCATTCCAACTTGGATCAGCAGTAGTGCCATGAAACAGAAAGTTCTCCCCACACAAAGGCAGATTTCAACCCTGCTGACTTTGAATGTGAAGAAGATCCATTTGATAATCTGGAATTAAAAGCTATTGATGAGAAGGAGTAGGTAAGAAACATTCTGGTAGGAAGCACTGAACCCATTATGGCTTAGTTACTGGATGATAATTTGCCTAGAACTCTGCATATGTGTAACAGGATGAGGAAGTCTTGGCATCCTTGGAGCTGGCAACCCTCGATTTCAAACCTCTTCATCAACTCAGTGGCTGTATATTATAACTCTATCACAGTTACGCAACTGTAAAAAGATGTCACTGTCTTCCAAAATGTTCCTTTATCCTATCCCTACAGTAAGCCATATCAAATCTCTGTCTTTTCCCAAACTCGACTCTCATGACAGCAGTCAGAAGACAGTCAAGCTGGCAAGTACTTTCCATAGTACATCCTGCTTCCTCAGAGGTATGTCCTGAAATTCCAGAAAGCCATCTTCCTAAAGCAGTGCCAGTGAGATAAGGGGGACCATACTCTTGGGCTCTCAGCTTTGAACTTGAATAGTGGCACAGAGATGCTAACTCTGACATGATCCTACGTGCCTTCCCTGTCTATATTGTCTGTGTACACAGAAGAATCATCACCTCTAAATGCAGGTCCCACAGTCTCCCCTCTGAATTTCTCAATGCCATAAGTGCCCAACATTTGGAGTTGTCCCCAGGCCTATGCTGAACTTTAAGCACTGTCTCCCAGTGAATGGCAGTGTGTGGGCATCTCTTACAGGCTCACTTCATTCTCTGTCTAGCTACCACTTCATCACGCACTCTGGTATCTATCACTACTAGGAGTTTCAGTTGAGAACATTATCTTTTGTTTGTGACTTATCTTGGATATAAGCCCAATCTGGCAAGTTTCTTAAACTCTAAATCTCAGCATGTGGGGTGAGACAGTGATCAACATGGGCTATGCATATGAGTGTGTCCTGAGAGCCATTATGAAGAAAGGAGAGAATACTGAGCAGATTCTTGATTATCTCTTTCATATGGACAGCTTTATGAGAAGGGCTTTGACCCGTTTTAGTGGAAGAGGTTCTGGAAATGTGCCAGTGTTCAGAAGAAAAGATGATGGAGTCTCTTCAGTTAATGAGCAAATTTAAGGAAATGGACTTTGAACTGAAAGACATTAAGCAAACCTTGTTATTACACAAAAATGAACAAGACAATGCTTTGGAAGACCTGATGGCTAGGGCTAGAGCCACCTGAGACCAGGCCCTGCCTCATCTTGCCACAGAACCACCCCCCCCAGGAGACCCTGGAGAGCCCACCTGTGAGGAAATTTCTTTTAGAGGTTATAAGGTTAGGTATGGAGACACTGCTTGCCAGTCTCTGTGGGCCTAGATCTTGAGCTGGAGGGGAAGTAGGGAAGATTTTTAGCTCCTTCTGTATTAAATTTATGTATTTTTGAGAAGTGACCTTCCCATCTTGGTCCTCCAGATAGACTCCTTAGGTCTTTCTGGGGTCTTTGCATCTTTAGCTGGAGCCTGACTTTGCTGCTAAGAAGAACAGGGAGGAAAGAGGAGGGCTGGACACAGTGATACTTTGGGGCTAGAAGTTGCCCCTTCTGCCTCCACAGGTGGACTTAACTTTAATCCAAGTGCAAGTGAAGGATTCTTCCATGTTTTATTCATCGTCACCTTTTAACAAAGTCTTAGTGTTATATTAGTTCTGCCCTGTCTGTGAGGCACAGAGAAGGCATTTTTTCCCATGGGACTGAGTTTGTCTGTTCTGTCAGGCAGTCACTATGCTTTCTTGTCCAGCCTATTTCTTTCAGTGTGATTTGGACCACATTCCTCTGTTGTCCAGGGCTTCAGGGCCCCTGATTTAGGAAACCATTGCCAGTTTGAGTCATGCTTGGCCCCATCCCAGCACAACTGAATGAGTGAAAAAGGAGGCCATGATCTAGTCCCCAGCACTAACCCCCAAGATTCTCTGAAAAGTCTCTTCCAGCCCTGCTTTAGTATGACACAAGAGTAACACACCTAGGCATAGAAATCAGTTTCTTTGGTTTGTTTTGTATTATGTTGAATATCATTAAAGATTTAAATACAGAGCGATACAAGACTTCAAAACACAAAGTCTTCATGAATCTTAAATAATTTGCTATTTTGATTCTTCAGAGACAAATAATAAAAATCCAAAAGTTTAAAGAAAACATCATCACAGCAGCTAGGCAGAGTGAGATGGGAATTAGGGCATGGCAAAATGGCTGGGTAATTTAGGGCATGACTTGCTAATTGCAGAGACATAGTAACCATGAATTCAGAACACAGCAGAGAAAAATTCTGGGACGTGTACCTTATATCCATCAGGGTATGTTGTTTTAAATTCTTCTGGCATGGAATCTTCAAGAGATCAAGCTGAACCCTGCACCTGATACCAATTTTATGGCATGAGATCAATAAAGTATCTGATGGCACAGTTTAGATCTGACATTAGAGTGGGGGGTATGAACGATGGTGGCCATTAAGCTCATGGCTACTGTGAGCCTTTTTAACAGCCCCCCCTGCCCTCTGCAAGGTGTATAGTGTTTATTTTTCTGATTTAACTGGCTCACACTCATCACTCATCTGCAGAGCATTTTTCGGAGCTTTTTTTTTTTTTCACTTCTTTCTAAAATTTTTTTTTTTATTTTAAAGAGAATAAAACCAAACAAAATAAAACAGAATAAAGTCAAACAAAACAAAACAATGAAAGCAATACAAGACTTCAAAACAAGATATTAGAAAATAAACAATGGGTACCATAATGTATCTCGGTATCTTCAAAATAACTGCCCATATCATCAGACATAATAAAATCAGTGAAATAAAACAGAATAAACCAAACAAAAGACAACAATGAAAATGATGCAGAACTTCAAAACAAGATAATAGGAAATTAACAATGGCTACCATAATGCCTCTTGCTATCTTCAAAATAACTAGACCATCAGACATAAAGCATGTAAAAATGACCAAACAATGTAAGAACTAAGTTGCTTCTTTACTTCAGTTGTTATTTTTTCAGAAAATTCAGGTGTGTGACCTCTAATTCTACTGTATCTGTATCTCCTGAACGTGTTCTGTGTGGGCTAGAGATATGAGATTGCATTTTGCTCCTTCATCTTAATGTTTTCCTGTGTTCCTCAAAATCAGCCCATTGTTACTTACATCCCAGGTGCTTCCTGCATTGTCTACCAGTCCCTCAGTGTAGTGGGTTGGAGTAGGTTCCTAGCTTCCTCTGATGTGGGGTTCTTGGAGTGGTAGAGAAATGTGGGTTCATGGTTCACCAATGCTTTCCCAATGGCAGAAGGGCTCCTCGGCATGGCTTCTTCTCTGGGCTGGTTGGACTGGGCTGTTGGGGTGTGGCTTCTCCAGGCTGGTTCTGGGTTTGCTGGGTCTCTCCAGGCCACTGGCACATGTCCTTGGAGTGTGGCTTCTTCCTATTAACTCTGTTTGTTCACAGGTTTGGTTCAGTTCTGATATTTCTTTGCTTGTTTTCTGTCTAGTTGATCTATTTCTGCATGACAATGGGGTATTGAGATCTTCTGTTCCAAGTGAAATATTGCTCATTTGATTTTCCTTGTCTACCAATAACTGTCTTATACAGTTGGGTGTTCCTCTATTAGGTGCACATATATTTATGGTTGTTATGGTGTTTGTGCTATCTCCAGCTTTTTCACTGATCCCTATCAATCCCGTGTTATTTTTCCTTGTCTCATCTTGTAGCACTTGGACTGTTTTCTCATGGTGTCTTGCTATTTTTGAGTTATCTTTCTTTTCATAATCACTATTTGCAATTCTATGTTCAAGATTTGAAATTATATCTTTTTCTTCAATCTGTTGCATATACTTTCAATAGAGGCTTGAATCTCCTGGATCTCTGTTTGGATCTGTTTCATAGATTTCATTTCTCTCTCATGTTGGGCATTTTTTTGTTTCCATCTTTTTTAACCTCCTCTATTGTTTTATTTGTGTCTTTTCTAATATATTTGACTTTTAAGCATCATTTCTTTTTGTACCTGAATGATCATTTTCTCTTTAGCTTTTTCCACTTCTGTTACTATTATTTCAGGAAATTCCAGTGTTTGACTTCCAACTTGGTTTATCTTGTTGAATTTCAGGTCTGGGGTCACACCTTGCCTCTGACTCTTGCCACTCTCCACCTTCTCTTTTTTCTTTCACTTTGAATTCTATGTTAATGCTCACCAATCTCCCATGATATCACTCTACCAGTAGCACTGAGGCCTCTCTCAAGAAGGAAAGGAGATGTCCGTGCCTCAGGGATGTCCTCCAGATGTAGGTGGTTCTTTATAGCTATCCTAAGAACTTAACCTTCTTCTGGTGTTTATGGTTCTGTGATACTGTCTATGTTACATCCTAGACATGTGCTGGGTATGGAGCCAATCTTGGCTTCTAGATGTGGAGGCTGGAACTTGTCTTCTGTCAGTGGACTTTTTAAGTCCAACTGCTGTCTTTTCACTGCTGCTTCAGATGCTTCCATCTACTGGCCTCACTGATTACTTGGTCCTCTAAGGTGTATGTGCGTCTGGGCACCAGGCTGTTGTCCTGGGACTGAGGATTCCCATCAGTCTTATACTATTCTAGCCAGTCCTGCCATCTGGGGAGGTAACAGAGGAGGCCCAGATCATTAACTCACTGTCTTCCAGCAGGCCCACCCTCTAGAACGCAATGCAGGGGCGCGGAGCACACACCCTGTCTTCTAATTGGCTTGCCTTCTGGGATGTAATGGAGAAACGCAGAGCATGACCTTACTGTCATCCAGCCTTCTCCACCATCTGGAATGTTATGCAGGGGCACACAGCACACACTTACTGTCTTCCAGCTGGCCACCCTCTGGGATGCAGTGCTCTTCTTTCTTCTTGAGCACTTCTTTTATTCTTTTTCCTCTTCTTTTGTCCTCAAGAAATGTTAAACTTTCACATTCATCAATTGTTCCATTTATTCTTTGAATGAGATAGCAGGAGTCTAGAAAGAACTGGTAGTGACTATAATATTCAATAACACATTTGATGAATCAGCCTGGAGAAAACTATTGGGTATGTTTTCTCTCTCTCTCTCTCTCTCTCTCTCTCTCTCTCTCTCTCTCTCTCTCTCTCTCTCTCTGAAGCATATGGACTCAAACTGAGAACTAATTGAGGTTTTTTCTTCTTTCTTTTTCACTAGAAACATCCCAATCCTCTTCATACCCTTTTTCTACCAGGATGGGCAGAGAAAGGCAAGGAGCTAGAGGTTGGTAAAAATTAGTGAAAGTTAGAGACTCCTCATCGAGTCATTGACCATGAGAAGAGAAACAATGGAGCGTGGAGTAGGAAGCCTGTAGTGGTGCATATTTCTTAGCTCACCTAGAGTCTAAACACCAGAGATCCATGCTGAGTGAGTGTTGGTGCCCCTAGGTGGGGTGTAGATTGAGAGACTCTGAGTGTCATAAGGACCAAGCTGATTGCCTGGCCAGGGAAGACCCTTGGGTAGAGGTTTGGCATCAGAGCTAATACTCCTGCTCACCTTGGGGATTGCATAGAGTGGTTGCACAAAAGACTGTGCCATCAGTGTACCTAAGTTCTAGTGGCAAGAATGCCTGGACACCTGGCCTGGAGGAGGGTTGCAGCAAGAGTGGGAGGTGGAATCCCATACTTCTCCCTTCCCTATTGCTGATTCAGCTTTCCTCACTAGCTCTGAGATTATCCTACCTGCTTAAAAGCAGCACCAGTACAAAAAAATGTAGAGAAGGATGGCCCTGTTTCTTTCTGCTGTTGTCCCTCCCTGTGGCTATTGGTGGGGAGTAGTTGCTTTTCAAATAATTCACTTATCTAGAAAACTAAATCTTTTTAGCCCAAATGAACTTTGTTAAATATTTCATAGATATTTTATCTACTTGTTAAAGATTCTGTGAGACCCTGAATTTAGAAACATCCATCTCATCTACCTTAGTTAAATGTTGACTGTTTAGGTTGTTTGGCTAAGAAAGATTTATAAAATTTTCTAAAAATTCATTTTATTCAAGGATAAAAAGAAAGAAAGAAAGAGAGAAAGAAAGAACTACAACAAAATTTCAAAGCATGTCAATTAGGTGGCAACAATGGCACATACATTGTGCATTGTCATCCCCCAATGATTCACCCAGAGCACAAGACATTGCATTCAGTTGTGAACAATACCAGTACATACAATGTTTACAAACCTAAAATCAAGAAAAGATTTTACCTAATGTTAAGAGATATAACACCAAGTGCTTAATTTAGGTTCCTTTTCTTCCCTTCCTTCCTTCCCTCCCCTCTCTTTCTGTCTCTCTGTCTCTGTCTCGGTCTCTCTCTCTCTTTCTTCCTTCCTTCCTTCCTTCCTTCCTTCCTTCCTTCCTTCCTTCCTTCCTTCCTGGGTACTGGCAATTGAACTTGGAACTTCTCACTTGCCAGACAGGCACTATGCTGCTGAGCTATATTCTCAGCTTTAATTTAATATTTTCAAGCTTTAACATTTAATTTATTTGCCCACTTCTGCATATAAAAATCCACTTATATGCCATCCTATTGTTAATTAGCTGTATATAACCAGGTGCTTCTGATGAAGTAAAAATGCATATCTGACCTATATAGTACATGAATGAGAGATTTCCTGTTTCCTTCAGGGTAATACTGTATACTTGCATTGACTCAAACATAAATGATCATGATCTGACTCATTTGTGGAAATTCCATTTTTTGAGTCCATCTTTATTTGTAAAAGAAATTGGTTATATTATGCTTTCTGTTGTAATCTGGTGATAAAATCATTCGTAAGAATTTGAATTACTCTAGATTTAAAAAACTGAATGAAAGGAAAAAATTGTATAACTATCCTAATGTTCAGAGCTTTCTTGTGCTTTATTAGGTAAGGTAAAATTTATGGATATTTCTGTGAAACTCTCATTCTAGGAATGTCTTAGGTTAGTTGTTATTTTATTCTTTATTAGTGAAACAAAGCTTTGACATCAAACTCTTCTGTTTTTGGGAGAATAGATGTTCCTATTTTGAGATTGGGTAATTCGGGTGAGTGCTTTGAAGTATAATTTATAGTCTGAAGAACGCCTAGGGAATTAATTGCTTCTCAGTTTCTGGTATATTAGGCACTTGTTAGGCATGAAGATTCATGCTTTGAGTACACATAATCATTCAGTTCTAATCCATCTAATTGCATCAGCAGCCACCCTCCTTTTCTTTTCTGTTTACAGGTACTTCTGATTCTGAGAGATATAAACCAATCTGCAATCCAGATAAGTATTCTCGGGCTGTCATTTTATCTTAACATTTTCTCTATTAGCAAATACTAGCTTGCTATCTAAATATTAGACATTCTTTTGATCAAATGTTTTGAACTTAATCTGTTCCTCACTAGCTTGTTTCTGTAATTCATTCAGGTTCAGATGAGGCACAGTTAGCCTGGGTTTCTTTTTTTTATTTTTAATTTTATTTAAGGAGAAAAAAAAGAAAAAAAAGCAGAGAAAGGGTACAAGTTATACAGATTTACAGAAAAAAATAAACAGTAGGAAATCACTAGTTAATGGATTACATATTGTCATCTTAGAAATAATTGTTCAAGTCACAAAATTAAAGCTTGTAAAGTGGACATTCCAACAGTGAGACTGCAAACAGTTCTGTTCAATGATCCAACAAAACTCAGTAATATCATTATCTATCTTATACACTCAAATATACATGCAGTTATATCGTTTAGAGCACTTTCTTTTCCTCTCTTTTGTACAGTGACAATTAGACATTTTGGGTTTTGTTGCTCTCACAGTTCTTATTACTTTTTTGGAAAAGAGTAGAACCAAATGTGACGTAACAGAACAGTCAGTCAAATCAAAAGGGTGGACGTAATAGATAATGTAAAGGCATAATACTAGGTGATCAACAATGGTTACCATAATGCCTCCCACTATCTCTAATAGAATTGCCTATATCATTAGTTATAATAAAATTTGAACAAAACAGTAAAGAACAAAACCAACAGAACCAAAACATTGGAGACATTATAGGTCTTCAAAAGTAGATAATAGTCAACCAGAATGGGCGTCCCATTATCTTCACAGCCGTTGCCTAAACTTTTGAACCTGGTACTATCAAGCAAAACAGAATAGAGGAACATCAGTCAAAACAAGATGGTGGGCACTGCGGCTGCGCACGGGCCGTGCCAGCAGTGATGGCTGAAGAGCCGCACCGTGGCAGCCTGACGCCACCCACAGCCTGCTCCCGGCCCGGCCTGGCCCAGCCCTGTCCGCACTAGTGCCAGGGCCAGAGGCCAGCGCGCTGCATGGCAAGACGCGGAGCTCTACCCGGAAAAGCTGTGTCGGCTTTTGGTGACTGCTGGAAACTGAGACCTGGGACCCCGAGAAGCAGCCAGGACTGCCCCACTGCACCAGAGGAGATCATGAAAGGCTCTGGAGCTCCGAAGCCGAATGCTGTGCAGATTTCTGACTGTTCCGCGCTGTGCCGGGAGTGCGGGAAAGGTGGGCGACGTAGTGTGCGGTGGACCCGGGAGAAGGACCTGTGCCAAACCCTGGTGAGTACGGGGAACCCCGCGGCTGCTGGGGTTGGCCAGAGAACATCTTGGAACTGGGCAGTGCCTACCACCACGGGGACATCAATAACACAGAGAGTCTGGCGGCAGACATCTTAGAGTTGGGCAGAACCTACAGCTCGGTGACATCACCGAGTCCCCCTGTAGGGAGATCTGGTGGAAGACATCTTGAAATTGGGCAGAGCCTGAGTACGTGCTGGCTTCAACGTCATACAGAGAACTAGTGGGAGACATCTTGGGTTTGGGCAGATCTGCTGTTCTGGTGCTCCTGCCACAGAGAGGTCTGGAAGAGAACAGCTGGGATTTGGGCAGAACCGTGTGCCATAGTGACATTAGTCAGCTGCTTCTGGTACAAAGAGAACTGGCAGGAGCTACTGGGGCTAAACCAAGCCTCTGCTTAGGGCCCAATAAGCAGATACAAAATAGTCACAACTCAATGACATCCAGAAAGTACAGCCTAATTTACGGATTGACTGGCACAGAGGCTGGAGACTAGCCTGTACCACCCCTGCATCCCAGCCTACCCCAGATAACAGTAAATTGGGGAGGACAGCAAAAACTCAAGTCAGCACGCTTCTGAAAGGCCCTAAGCAATTCAGAGAGGGCCAGAGACCCCCAGCACACTCCAGTCTGAAAGAAACCAGAAACATGACAAGAGATAAAAATAAAAAAATATCTCCAGCTGCCCAACATGAGAAAATAGGCCCAGGAGAGTTAACACTGAAGAGAACAAGCACAGTAACCATCCATTGCTCGATACAGCATCAGCTGAAATTAAAAAATACCTCCATGATCTCATAGATGAATTTAAAGCTGTGCTCCTGATCCAATTGAGGCAAGATATAAAGAGATTAATTAAAGAAATGACAAGCCCTGCCCAAGAGAACACAGATGGAAGAACTGAGGAAATCAGAAAAGAAAGAGAAACTTCTGAAGAAGAATTTAAGCATAACTTAGAATACATGAAACAGATCCAAAGAGAATACCAGGAAACTAAAATCTCCATTGAACACTGGCAAAATGCCTTGGCAGAAACTAAAGACAGCCTTCTGAAACTTGAAGAGAGATTTATGGCATATGATCGTGAAAGAAAAAGCCTCTTAAAAATAGCAAGGAACCAGAAAGAAAAATTCAAAAACTAGAAGATGACAAAAAGATACATAACTTAAGAATAAAGAATGTGAGTGAGGAAGCAGGAGCAACCAAAAATGAAATACAAAGAATATTCACAGATATATTAAAGCAAAATTTCCCATATATAGCAAAAAGAAATGATATCCAGATAAAAGAGGCATACAGAACACCAGCTACCTACAACCAAAACAGATCTACGCCTAGACATATAATAATCAAGATTCCAGAAATCCACCAAAAGAACAGAATATTAAAAGCAGCCAGAGAAAAGATGCAGATTACCTACAGTGGGAAAATTATCAAAATAACAGCAGACTTATCAACACAAACTCTTAAGTCAAGAAGGGAGTGGGGAGAAATATTCTAAGCCCTGAAAGAAAATAATATACAACCAAAGTTCATATACCCATCAAAACTCTCTCTCAAAATTAATGGAGAAATAAGATACTTCCAAGACAAGGAAGAACTGTGGGAGTTCGTGGCCACCAATCCAACCCTACAGAGAGTGCTGAAGGACATTACAGAGAATGAGAGGAAGAGATACCAGGATTCCAGCAACAGTGGCAGAGAGGCCTCAATGAACAGGACAGACAATGGAATGAGGGAATAAAGTGGACAAATTATAGCTGAAAAATGGAGTAGCAGGCATGAGGCAGAGATGGTAAGATATAGTCTTCAGTATAGACAGCTCTGAAACATTATAAAAAAAGGCAGAGGTCATTGTTAATGGTGTATAAGGATTTAAAAGACACAGTAGTCTTATCGCCATATTTAGTTTGAATTTAATTTGTTCTGGCCTGTCCACTCATGTCAGATTTGAGGGCACAGACATCTTGACCCAAAAATATCAGGTTATACCATGGTAACTATCCTTACTTTCCTATTAACTTAAACTGAAATCCTGTATTACTTACATTGTCTTACTATGACTGATCTTAATTGAATCTGAATCATAAAACTATGGGTTGGCCTTGGCTGATTTTATTTGAATTTGGTATGCTTGTTAGTATCAACCCTAAAAGTAGAGGCAACTACTGTAAAGGATATCCATACTGGTATTAACTAGTAACAGCTCTCAAATCCTACAATGCTGTCAAAGTTAAGTTTTTATAAAAATACATAATACTATGTTTAACTATAATAAGCCAGTGTTGTGGACAAATCTATTGAAAATAACAATAGAAAACATAGTAACCATGGAAGATCATCTATATTGTGGTCTTATATGTCTTATCCTTTTCATGTTTTTCTAGGAAATTGTTTTGCTGTCTTCCTATGTCTTGGTTTTCCCTATAATACAGAGAGGATAGATATATATGTAGAAATTCACACATGGGTTTTTAAAAAAATTATTTACGGGAACAGATTATATAATGCAAGATGTAATGAACAGATACTCTGAGGAAGAGACGCTAAGAAACCTGAGGCTAATTTTGTAGCATTATGATATAAATTCTAGCAATACTATTGTTCACTGATTAGAATGACATTGGACTGGTTTCTTGAGTTCAATTTCAGCATATGTAGAGATGGGGACAGCTATCACAAAGAAAATGAGAGATGCGATGGTAGTTATTATTGTCTTCCCTAATTTGGAACTTGAGGACCTAAAAAGCCTTCATCATCCTGTAATGATTTGATTAGTTCTATAATATGCAATAAGTATATAAAGTGGGTGAAGATGGGGACAAATATTTGTAAGAAACTAGAGACAGTTAGATAAGACAGTGAAGATCTCCAGTGGACTTGCTTTGAAATCTGTATTTCTTTAAATTGTTTTTTAAATGTTTTGTTCTGTTTTGATATGTTTAATCTTACCCTCTTTGAGATGTAAAACAAATGTGTAGGACCGATAACCATATTACTGAGCTTTTGTTTGATCATAGAGCAGAACGGTTTGTAGTGTCAGTTTTTGAATGTCATTCTAAATACTTTAATTCTATAACCTGAACAGCTATTTCTGAGATGACAATGTGTAACTTATCAACCAGCAATTTCTTACCGTTTGTTTTTCTGTAATTTTGTATTATTTCTACCCTTTTTAAAAATCTCCATGTATTTTTTGTTTCCTTTTCTTTAAATAAAAAAAATCAAAAAACTGTTATATAGTAATTTCCATTGTTTTCCTGGCATGCAACCACTTTATATGAAGTAAGTGAGTGTAGGCTTTACTATTTTCATACTACACATACCTGACAGTTAAATATCTTGCTTTCAGTTTTAATTTTAAAATGAGAATATTTTGGCTTTGACAGTAGTCATGTGGGAATTTGACTAGGTTAGATATATTCGAATGGTGTGTGAGAGAGAAAAAAGAAAATAGGCTTTATTATTCATTGGATACCCTGAACCCTTTTTAAAGCTAAAATTTAAGTAAAGAGATGATTCCTTTTCCATTTACCATCTAGATTTCCACAAAAACAAGATTTTTTTACCCCATATAGTGTAAGAGTTTAAGTGTCCCTGAAATCATAATTAAATTGAATGAAACATTTTGGTTTTTATATTCAGACAACATTCAGTTAAAGTACTAAACTTTTTAAGAAAGATGAATTTTAGAATTTGTATTGATAACTTGTATTTTAATTTATATGAGAACAATAAGGGATTGTTGAACTTACCTTGGAACCCAGGCTGGCCTAGTACTTGTACCTCAGCCTCCTGAGTGCTGGAATTATAGACTTGTGCCTCCACACCCAGTTTTCTTAAAATAGTCCTATAAAATGAATGTTCTTTCTACCCATCTTAAAGAATGATGAACTGGGAACAAGGAAGCTACAAAATTGCTGTATTTGTTATCAGAGCCTAGAAGCAGAGTTCCTTGTCCTTATTTAACCGTGAAAAACAGTGGAGGTGAACTTAAGGTACATGTTTTGAAGCAGGCTGCTTGTATCATTGTCAACTCTAAAAGGTTTGCTATCATCTTAGGGTAAAGCATACAACCTTTCAAGTCTGGTATGTTTCAGCTTTAGGGTTATCTAAGGATTTTGCATGTGGCACATTTTTGATGTTTTCTAAATTTGAATTCAGACCAAGTAATTCAGACCGGTAAAACAGAATTGAGTAATTCTGTTTTACTGTCTAATTAATTGTGATGGCAGTGGCCTGGTGCTTCACCACCAAATGGCCTGACTTGGTGGTGTTTGCCATAGTGTCTGTCTTTTTCCTTGAAATGTTTGAATGTAGCTTCATGTACTGTGGCTTCAAATATTTCCATGCTGAAACAGTCATGCTTTGACCTGTATTGTTATGTTGTTATGTCCTCTTCTATCTCCCTTATTCATTAAAAAAATTATTTAGTTATTTTTTATGGTTTTTTTAATTAAGGGGAAAAATTAAAAAATTAGCAAGATATATTATAGTAACTTTTTTTGATTTCTTATTAACTTGTTTTGAAGTCCTGTTATAGTCCCACGATCTTGTTTTGACTGATTAGACTCTGTTCCATTCTGTATGATAGTATCAAGTTTGAGGGTATAGGCAACTACTTTGAAGGCAATAAGATTCACTAAGATGCCCATTCTGGTTTGACTATTATCTCCTTTGGAAGTCCTGTAATTTTTACAATGTTGAAGTTTTATTGCTCTTGTTCTCTACTGTTTTGTTCAACTTTATAATACCTAATGAGATAGACAATTCTTTTTAAGGAAACAAGAGGCATTATGGTAACCATTGTTGATAACCTTGTACTTTGTTTTTATATCATGTACTATGTCTTCATCCTTGGTTTTGACTGACAGCTTTGTTTTGCCATATTTGACTTTATTTTCTTCCAAAAAAAAGTAATAAGAACCAAGGAGTAATAAAACCCAAAATGTGTAAATTTTGTTGTAAAAAAGAGAGGGAAAAAAGAGCTCTAAAGGATACAACAGCAAGTGTGTTTAGGGGTGTTAAATAGCTGACCATATTAATGTTTTTGGTTGGATCATTGAACACAACTGTTTGCAGTCTCTCTGTTTGAATGTTCACTTTGTATGCTTTGATACTGTGACTTGAGTAACTATCTCTAAGATGATAATGTGTAATCTATTAACTGATGATTTCTTACTTTTTTTTGTAGTTCTGTATTACTTGCACCCTTACACCGCTTTGTTTTGTTTTTTTTCTCTTTTTCCTTTTAAATAAAATTTTTAAAAAATTGTGAAAAAAAAAACAAGATGGTGAGAGTAATACAGGGCTTTAAATCAAGATAATGGAAAGTCAAAGTGGGGTACTATAATATATCTGCTATTTTTAAATTTATTTTTCCCTTAATTAAAAGGATAAAAAAGTAAATATTAAAATGGAGATTGAGATAAAAGAGGGCATAACAGCAAATCAGCACAGATCAAAACATAACCATTTAAGCAAAATAGTGTTTCACCACAAGATTATCCTGACATAAAAGTAGTTACCATATTGTCTCTTTCCTTGAAATCTTTGAGTATAACTTCGTATACTATAGCATAAAATATATCAAAACAATGTAAAACTGTTTAAGAGAATGACGGTATTACAGGGTATTTAGAATCAACTAACAGAAAATGAACAATGGTTTCTGTATAATCTCCTTGTCTATAAAAGGTTTTGCTTATACTATCATATATAATAAAATCCAATAAGATACTACCTGTTTAGACCAATGGAGACAGAAGAACAAAAGCTTGATGAGACTTCAAAACAAGATGATACTAAATCAGTATTACCTCTTAAGACGTCATTTTCTCCAAGATAGCTGTTCCTATCATCCAATCTTCTCTGCCTCATTTCTGTTGAACTCTTTTTCTGTCATTAGTTGTCAGTTTGTCTTCTTCATTTTGTTTTCTGCTCCATTCATTGTAGCCTCTCTGCCGCTACTTCTGGATTTTTCATATTTTTCTTTTTTAGAATATCTTGCAGTATTCTCTGTAGAGTTGAATTGGTGGTTGCATATTCCCCTAGTTCCTCTTTATCCTGAAGCACCTTGTTTTTCCATCAATTTCCAGGGATAGTTGTGCAGGATATCTCAATCTTGGCTGGAGATTATTATCTTTCAAAGCTTGAATTATTTCCCCCCACGCTCTTCGTGATTTGTTGGTTTGTGCAGAGAAATCTGCTGTAACTCTGATGGGTGTTCCCTTGTAAGTGATCTATTTCTTGTCTCTGATGGTTTTTAGTATTCTGTTCTTGTATTGGATTTCTGGAATTTTAATTATTATATGCTTTGGTGTTGCTCTGTTTGGGTTGTAGGTGGCTGGGGTCCTGTATGCTTCATACAACTGAGTATCTTTACCTTTTGCTAAATTAGGAAAATTCTCCTGGATTATTTCTGTGAGTAGCTTTTGTAGTTCATTTGTTTGTGTCCCTACTTCTTCTTTTATGTTCTTAATTCTTAAGTTATAGACCCTCTTATCATCTTCTAGTCTTTGTATTATTGCTGTTTGTTTCTTTGTTATTTTTGAGAAGTTTTTCATTTCATGCTCCCATATTACAAATCTGTCCTCCAGTTCAGATAATCTGTCCTTAGTTTCTTTCAAGCTGTTATGCCAGTTTTCGATAGACTTTTTAGTTTCCTGGTAGTTTCTTTGAACCTGCTTCACATATTCTATGCTTTCTCTATTTTCTCCATCAAACAATTCTCCCCTCTTTTTCTGTTCTTCCATTCCACCATCTGTTTTTTCTTGGGTGGTGCTTAGCATTTCTCTAACTATTCTGCTTATGTTTAGCTTCAGGTCATTAATAACTTCATTCCTGAACTTGTCTATGAGGTTCTCGAGATAGCGCTTTATGTCTATTGGTGCTGTGTCTGCTGTTGTCTCTTTCTCAGGATTGGGGACTGAGGACCCTTTCTTGTTGCTGCCTCTTCCCATATTCTTTGTTCCTTATATATGCAAGTGTATTTAGGAGGCCCAGCTTCCTTCCCTGTCAGCCACAGTCTGATTGAATTGCGCCAGCTAGGTGTTCCCACCCACCGCAGCACACCAGGAAGCTGCAGACCAGGCAGCCTATGCGGGCCCCCCTCTCCAGGTCAATCTACCTTCAGGAGCTGGGACCTGGGCTGTGCTAGCCTACTGGGTCTCAGCCAGCAGCGTCACATAGTCTATAGCCTGGGTTTCTAATGTTTCTTAGCTTATATTGGTGCTCACAATATAGTGACAGCTGTTTAAATTTCTCTTTTATAAACATAGTTACTTCTAATGTTATGTACTTACTTTATATCTGAACTCTTTGAGTCTCAGAAAATCTTTTTCTATCTTAGCTGTATCTAGTGTCACACTGTAGTTGCATTTTTACCAACATATCTTTGTTGTTATGGATCTGACCACTTCTTCTGTATTTTAAGTCTCATTTAATAAATGTGCTCTATTTAATAGTTACCTTGTTCTTAACCAGAGCTGACTAGCATAAGTATAAACAGAAGACATGAACAGAGGAAGGGTCCGGAATCTAGGGTCTCAAGACACTCAGGTTATTTTAACTATGGTAAATTTGAAAAAAATCATCAGAAGGCCTATTAAAATAGGATAATAATATTTTGAGCAGTTGCTGCAGATTCTTTCGGCCATTGTATTTGTTGATTTCTTGAAAATGAAACAGTTGACATTTTGTTTTTGTAAGTCTTGCGAGTTGACATAGTTTGCAGTTTGGGAGCACAAAAACTGCTAAGTGAATCAAGTGTCCTCTTGGCTTTCTCATCCTTACGGTAAGAGCTAAAGCCTCTGCCTTCAGGGAACACGTGGGATTTGGGTTAGATCCATTCTTTCTTGCAAAATTCAGGTAATTACTTTAGAGTCTCATCTTTATTGTCTTAAACAAACTGTCAACACATTGACACGTGAGAGTAAGCAATATTGTTTAGCAGGAGGCCAGCAGAGTCTTGGCAGGGCTTCACCCCAAGCTGCTATTTCTCAAGTGGCTAAAGGAACCCCTGAGCGGCCCCACTCTTTTTGCTAAGGAGGTAAGTACTGAGGCCATAGTAGTGAGTACTATGTAAGGAGTACTAAGTAAGGAGGCCATAGTACTGAGAGTCGCAAGACTGAGGGAGCCCCCTGGGGAGGTTTTGCTTTTCCAGGAAGGCACCAATGCCACTGCCAGAGCTTTGAACAGAGACGTCTGCTTAGTAAGTACTTGAGTATCACAAAAGGTGCTCTGTGAGCTCACAAATCTTTCTGTTTCTGCAGGGAATACCCTCTGATGAACCCCAGACCTAGTTTTCTTTCTCCATAGACATCAAGACATGCTATGGGAAACATTTTGAACAATGTCCCACAGATCCCAGTGTCCTCAACTTTGGGCGATGGTCCTTCAACAGTAGGAAATAATTTGACACTGCCAATCTGAAAAACGAACAGTTTATCTACTATTGCAATACATTTGGGTTTAGTACAAACTAGGGAATGTGAAGAGATGGCTAAAGGATGGCAATTTAATTAACAGTACTATTTTCCACTTAGATCATTTCTGTGAGAAGCATAGAAAGTGAAGTCTCCTATGTTCAGGCTTTCATGCCTTTTAATCCCTAATACCCAGAAACCATAGTATTTAGGGGCCTCTCAGAAAGTTGATATCGTTGCTGATCCTGTCCTCAGATCGCCGTCTGTCTCCCAGGGAAATGTGTGTGTTTCCCACATGTTTTATGAAAACAACCACACTTGAGTAGAGTCTTCAAATTCCTCTTGGCGTCTTCAGGCAAATAGACTCAGGAACCCAATATCTTCAAGAGATCCTGGTAGGTTTGCTGATGGGACTTCAATTACTGGACACGGCCTTTTCTTTGTTTGATAGTTGGGATTTAGAGGAAAATAAAAAAATAAAGACAGTACAAAATTATAGGTGTCATGATTGGCAAAGCTTTAAACGCACTCAACCACTTCCTCATCTGAAGGAAAACCTAAGGACAATTGAAAATACAGGTTTCTGCTTAAAATATAAGAAGATTAGTTGGTGATATAGCTCAGTAACACAGTGCCTGCCTGGTAAGTGCAAGGTCATGAGTTCAAGTTTGATTCCCAGCACACACACACACAAAAGGACTGGACACTAGGCACATGACTGTGCCAAGCTACCGCCCGGGCCCTGCTCTATGTGTGAGGTAGCTAATGTGCCTACTTCATGGTGCTGGAAAATAGACTGTGTCCACTCCCAGAGAGGGGCAAAGCCAACTTCTGCTCTGATGAAGACTGAAGGGGTTCAAGATAACCTATAATGAATAGACTTAGGCAAGGGCTTTCTAAACAGAACCCCAATTGCACAAAGAATCAACAAATGGGATCAGATCAAATTAAAGTTTCTGTACACCAAAGAAAACAAGCAACAGAGTAAAGAGTCAGTCTACACAATGGAAAAGTTCTTGTCAACTATTCCTCAGGCAGAGGAATAATACCTAGAGATAGAAAGAACTGAAAAAAATTAGACTTCCTCAAAATGAAAAAAAAATTAAAAAGTGGGCAACTGAAATGAATAGACACTGCTCAGAAGAAAGAAGTACAAATAGTCAATAAATAAATATGGGGAAGGGGCTGGGGATTTAGCTCAGCTACATAAGCACCTGCCTTGGAAGCAGGTGGTCATGAGTTCGATCCCTGGTACCGATAAAAAGGAAAAAGAAAAAAAAATGTTTATAAATACGGGGAAAATGTCCAACATCTCTGGCCACTAGAGAAATGCAAATTAAAACAATGCTGAGATTCCATTTTATCCCAGAGGCAATGGCTGTCATCAACAAATCAAATAGTAACAAATATTGGTGAGGTTCCATGAGAAAAGGAACCCTTCCACATTGTTGGTGGGAATATGAAATAGTACAATCACTCTGGAAATCAGTGTGAAGATTCCTCAAAAAATTACAAATAGGAATTTCATTTGACTCAGATATTTCCCTTCTAGGTATCTTCCCGAAAGAGTATCATATTACAATGATTGATACATACCTACGTGTATAGCAGCACAACTCATAATAGCTCTTTCTTGGAAGAGGCCTATATGTTCATGAACAGATGACTGAATAAAAAATATGGTATTTATATACAAGGGAGTACTAGTCTGCCACAAAGAAGGATAAATTTGTAGAAAAATAGATTCAGCTTGAAACCACGATGTTAAGTGAAATAATCAGACACTCAAGCTTATAAATATTGCATGGTTCCTCTTATATGAGAAATCCATAGTATACATAAATGAAGGAGCAAATTAAAAGATAGATAATAGGAAACAAGGAGATAGGGCTTTTGCAAAAGGGAAGATGACAAAGAGACAGAGGGAGGGGGAATGCAGTGAAGTGGAAATGAATGAAAACAGAATTAAGAAGTGTTATGTACATGTACCAACCTCCCCGATGGTGGATATAATCATTATTTACTGCGAACAAATGCTAATAAAGATAAAATTTTTTAAATAGAAAGAAACACAAAGGGGATGGACCTGTCAGAAAACTGTTGAATCCACATGGAGCTTCCAAAAGAGAAGTAAGGAAATTTCCTCTTCATCTTGCAAGTTTCAGGAAGCTGTGGGGGGGACCTTGAGCGGAGGAACAGGCGTAGTCAGTGGTGGGTTCCCGGAAAAGCCTTCCGTCTTTCTATTTGTGGAGACTCTAACTCGTGAGGATGGAGCCTGCTTAAGACTCCACCCATTATGAGGAGAGGGAGCTATTAATACACTGATTGGTCCTTTAGACATGACAAGCCTGGGCAGGAAGGTAGCAGAAGGCACAACTTTCAGCTGTTTATGGTGGAAGGTTTTGAATCTCAACTAGTGTTGGCAGATTGTGAGTCAGAAAGAATCAGCAGAATATGTTATTTGCATTCTCAGAAATGCAGCATATCTTCCCCTGCTAAAACCAAGCCCAGAACTCAAGGTCTATTTCTTAGAAGCAGTAACAGTCTCTCTACTTACCAGCTAAAGCTTGGTAGCCACCTGTACTTCTAGAGCAAAGGATAGGCTGACCCTATCGGTAGCGCTAGAGACTGAGAAGCAGATGACTCCTCATTCCTACCTCACTGGCTTCTCACACCCAGTCATCTTGACAGAGTGATTCTCAGAGCTAAAATGTGCCTCTCTGCAGTGTCCAACCAATGGTTTTAGTTTGGCCATCAAGAAAAAAAAAAAAAAAAGACTTCTGTTGAAAAAGAAAGCCATGGAGATAATTTCAATGTGTTATAGGCAAAGAAACTTGCATCTATTTTAGTAGTTGCTAATCTCATCTTTAGTTACTAGTGTGGGGGGAAACAATGAAACCTGCAGAGCCATCAAACTTGTTGACCTGAGTCTGGAAACTGTATTACTGTCCACTTAGCTCTGACAATCTCGGGAGTTCCTGGTGTTTCTCAAATTACTCCCATCCTACAGACTGACATTATCTTGGAGTGGCACATCTGCAGCAATATTTGGGGAAGAAAGTGGAGAGTTAATTATCCCAGGACAGCTCATTTTCGCTAGTGGGTGTGAAGAGGTCAAGAGTTACAAGAAGCTGAAACTTAAGTTTTACAAACATCTGATATCTAACTCATTTGATGCATACAGAACAAAAGGAAAGCACCGATTGGGGTTTGGGCCATAGTATTTCCCAGGAATTTCTTTGAAGCTAAACAGTTCTTAAACTTTGGGGCAGGCTCATTTTATGACAGATCATCACCGGGTCGGGAGGAGGTCACCAGAAACCCAAATTCTTTATGGCCTAGATAGATAGGTGAGGGGAGAGGGAGGCAATAAGGCGCCATACAGAACAGAAAATGGCAGTTATATGTCAAGGTCAGGGTAAAGGGTTAAACTCACATGCAAATCTCTCTGTACACAACCAGGTTACTTTAAACAAATGTAAATTAATGGGCCCTTCTAGTTTTCTTTAGCTCTTTAGCGGAGAATAGAGGCACCTAACAGTGATTAACAACCCTTGTTAGCTTGTTTTAGCACAACTTCTGTAGTTTGTAGAGGGCAACAATGGTTAACATATCAATTAGGTGAGATTCTTGCAATTCTTTACAGAGCAGAGTGTTGCTCAACATATCAATTAGGTCACTTAACATATCAGTTAGGGAAAAAGGATTAAAAGAAACACATTTAGTAAGCCACTTTATAGGTTTGCTATAATACACATATAAGGAAGCTATTTTCTTAGAGTACAAAAATTATCTCAGGAATTCCTGTCTCTTTACTCCTCCAAGAATCACGATGAGATGACATTTCTGATTTCTTTGAAGTTCTACTAGATTTCTCTTCAAGCAAATTTTGGGAGAAGTCTGCTAGGACCCCTCCTTTGGTTACTGTTTTTGAGATTATTGTCTCCTTGCTATGGAACTCTGCCCAGCCTGGGCTGCTGCTGGCGCTGGGTGTGGCTAGGGGTGGAACTGGCAGGGTGCCTGGGTCTAGTGTTTAAGGGAATATAAAGGAAGCTGGAGGCTGGCAGAATTCAGGCACGGAAACTTTAGCCATGGCACCCACGTTTCTCTCCCCAAGCCTCTCCTACCTGAGCCTGTGGGCTTCTGGAGTGATCTTGGCCATAGTCTTCCTCAAGCTTTTTCACCTGCTGCTGCGGAGACACAAGTTGGCCAAGGCCATGGACAACTTCCCGGGACCCCCAACCCACTGGCTCTTTGGGCATGCCCTCGAGGTATGTGGGGAAGGGTGGAGAAAGGAGACGGCTTTCTTTCCTTAAAGAATCAGGCTTAATCCTTTGGGGGCTTTGGAGGGACATCATCAACCTGGGTAGAAGCCCACATCCTGGGAGCTGCGGTTTCTATCAGAGTTCTGTCTGGAACTGCTTCCTCACTCCTGCTTTTTGAGTTGATGCCAGAAGTAGCAAGCATGTCAAAGTAGGTGCCCAAACAGACCAGATTCCTTCCCATTATTCTGAAGCTCAATTTTCAGACAAGTTTGTACCAAAGGCTCCATGTCAACACAGGGGAGAACCCAAAGCCCTAATCGTCACATAGGACTAGAAAATCATGTTTAGTGTCATGAGCATCCTCTTTCCCCTCTGTAATGTAATATTTCCATTTCTCAGGCAGAAAATGAAAGTGAAGGCAGAGGTAAGTGCAGCCACACAGATCTCCCAGTGTCCAGGAGGCTGGTATTTCCCAAAGGAGGAGATTTTCTTTGCCATACTTCTGGTTGGTTCTGGAGTCATGGCATTTTCCTAGGTTCCGATTCAGGCTTGTCTTCCTTTTAGGGACCATCTTATCATCTACTCTGAGGTATGTCTTTGGTCATAGGGGCCTAGATCAGTAGTTTCTGAACACAGGGCAAGGAATTGGAGTCCATGGAGAAACAAAATCCTGGGCCGCCAGCACCTGGAAATTCTAATTTGTCAGAATAGGACTAGGAGACTGAGTTTATTTTCTATTTTTAAACTTTGCGTATGTATCTATGTATGCATGTACTTACTTACTTTTTATCTTTTTTTGAAAAAAGTTCTCGCTATTCAGTTAATGTTGGCCTTGAGCTCACTTTGTAGCCCAGGCTGGTTGTTAACTCACAAGGATACTCCTACTTCAAGCCCCTACCCCCAAGTGCTGGGATTACAGGTGTGTGCTACCACACCCAGTTTAGGAGCCTGAGTTAAAAAAAAACCTCTCCACATGTTCAAATCTGAAGCCTGGTTTGGAAACCCAGATATAGATAGACCCCAACAACTAAGCGTTCTTGCAAATCATGCTTCCTGCTCCTACCTCCTGAATCCTCTTTTCTCACTCTCGATTTGGGGAGTTGCCTCCTTCTGCGATTGACATAGGATGTGGGACTGACCTTTAGGTTTATTCTGCTCCAAGGGATAATCCTTCATGGATAGGGAACCTATAAGCATCTAGGAATATTCAGGAAAAAACAGGTGAGCTGGGGGGAGAATCAGACCCTGCCTGGGCTCTCAAGGAGCTTGCTATCTGTGGGAGAAAGCATACTTCAGAGCCTTCCCTGCCCTTAGGCTGGGTGAAGTGGCTCTCAGGATTCCATATCAGCTCTGTTCTTTTCATCTCAGTACTTGTCCATCTTCTATACCAGTCTGTGACTTCTAGAGAATGGAGATCTGGTTTGATTTATTCCTGTGTCCTCCAGGTCCAGCATAAAGTCTGGCACAGAAGACATACTGCCAAAAGAAACAAAAAGGAATGCTGGAGTGTAGGGAGGGGTATCCACAGAGGAGAAAGCAAGTGACAGACAAATAAATGAAGGGTCAAAAGGTTTGGGAAGAGTCTGCCAAACATGGAAGGAGAATCATAGGGAGGCTGAAACCTGACCCTAATGGGTACAAGAAGCATTTGGGAGACTTTCAATTCCCTTCTTCTTGTACTCACTCCCACTACTACCTGCCTCAATCAGAGGTGGTTTTGTCTTCAGCCAGTGAGCTTCCCTAGTGCAGGGGTCTTGATCTCCCCACAATTCTGTGCTGGAGTATCCTACCCTCTTCCCTGCAGTGACCCCTGCACCTCTACTTTGGAACTATGTGACAGGACTAAAACATAGCCTCACCTTGGCCTCTTGGCTCTAACAAAATTGTCTAAAGTGCTTTTTATTGGCACCCAGAAGGCATGAAAAGATGAGAAGGGTGGCTGCACTTAAGCATCATAAAAAGTTTCCTAGGGACCCTTCAAGCAAAATAGCACTGCATTCCTTCTGGACTTGGCACTTGTACTGAAGGTTGGGTGTACACCTGAACCTGAGAAATGGGGAGGGAAGCTTGAGGATTAGTGTCCTTAATGTAAATACGAGGAAGTTGGGGTTTAGAGGGGACAAAGTGTTGCCCAAATCCATTTAATGACTTAGTAATTGAATCAAGGCTGGTCTCAGGATGTCCACATTTTAATTCAGGACATGACCAGGCCATAACAAGTGGCAACAAATTTGATTCCTAGGCCCAGTGAGGGGAAAGAAGGAATTGGGAATTGGGAAAGAAGGAAGAAGGTTGGTGGGTAAAGGCCCTCAGGGTGAGGAAGAGCTGTCCATCAGGATTAATTTCTCTCTTTTTGGTCTACTTTTACCCCTGAAGCCCTGGTAGTATCTATTTGTCATCTTACTCAGCTTGCAGAATGTGGCCCCACGAGGCAGGGGCATGTTCTGTTCTTGCAGCATTCTCCTCATTCCACTCTGAGGTTGAAGGGGACTTGTGTGTATACAAGGTACTTATTGTTGGCCTAACACTGGGGCAGGCAAATTTGATCTGTTTCTGTCTGTGTCTCTGTCTCTGTTTCTGTCTCTGTCTCTGTATCTCTGTCTGTCTGTCTATCTCTGTCTCTTTTTCTCTGTGTCTCTTGTCTGTGTTTCTCTCTCTCTGTCTCTGCCTCTTTCTCTTTCCCAGTTTGTGTGTGTATGAAATGCCAGTTTCCAGCCCAAGGAAAAGCTATCCCCTGAGATCCTTGAGGCTTCCACAGCCTTACTCACCACTGGGATTGTCCTTCGCTCTTGTGTTGGGTAGAAAGAACTTTGAATAATTTTATTCAGCAAACATTGATCATGACCTTTGCTGTGCCTTGTTTGATAGGTTATTTTCCCTACTCTATGCTTCTATTTCTTTGTTGATTAAGTGAAGATACAGCAATCATCTTTACCTTGCTGGTTTAGAGTTATAAGAATAATCACTAGGCAAGGTGCTGGACAGATAAATATCAAATGCTAAACCATTGTGGAGAGAAATTCTTAAAGCAAAACACCCTGAGATATTTGCTCATTTTGTCCTTTTCTTTCTTCTCAAATCAGTTTAGTCTTTGACTTTTTGTTTTTCCACTTAATCTGGCCTTGCCTGATCAGCAAGTCCATGTCTGACCTTGTACTGACACCAGAGGATGAAGAAATAAGGCAAAGAGTTCCCTAAGGAACTGGACCTGAGAAAGGAATGGGAGACACACAAATTTGGGGCTTAGAGAAGGGAGCCTTTAGCCCGGTAATCAGGAGAAGTCCTGGGAGGTGGTGCTGAGATGATCCCCAAGAGGTCGGAAACAGCAGCCTGGAGAAGTGCAGAAGCAAAGGCAGAAGAGGCTGCCTGTGAACAGACACAAAACCTGGAGAGAGTATTATCTGCTTAGGACTTCAATTTGATTTTTGAGGTAGTCCGTGCTTGTGTCAACTGCTTAACATATTTGGACTGGTAAGAGGGAGGACAGAATAGAGAGGAAGAAGGTGGAGGTAGAAAGGGAATTTCACTTTCTACATGATCTTTCTACACGTTCAGCCCACGTACATTAGTCCAAAAGCCTTTGCTTTTTTGTGAGAGCAATTATGAAAGAGATGAGGTCAGACTCAGACTTGAGAAAGGTCACATTGGTTTAGGGTGGTGGACAGATTGACAGAGGGCAAACAGGAGGCAAGGTGGAAAGTAAATAGGAGGGAGGGTTCTTGGATGGAGCCAATCCAGGCAGACTTTGATTGGCCAGTGGGATGCAGAGGAATGGGGAATAGAGTAGGCTAGGACTGTTGTAATGGGCATAGAAGGCTTCTGCCATAGATGTGAGGGTGTCATTGAAGTCCCTTTCACTCATCAGGAAAAGGGGACAAAAATTTTCCTTGGAACTTCATTAACCTGGGGCATCAATATGGCTAGCTCAGCGCATAATTTGGCAATCTACCTAAAAAGAGAAAAGAACTCCTTGAGCCATGGAATGGCTCAAGGAGCCATTCTTGAGGGATGGAATTTGAAGGACTCCATCCTCAAGGCTCCATCCTTGAGGGATGGAATTTGAAGGACTGTAACCAAGAGGAATGAATTCCTCTGTGTCAATTCAAATGTGGAGATTTGAGGCTGAGAAGGAGGAGGAGGAGGAGGAGGAGGAGGAGGAGGAGGAGGAGGAGGAGGAGGTGGAGGAGGAGGAGGAGGAGGAGTAACAGGAGGAGGATACTGAGGCCTGTCAGAATCTTTCAGTGTCTGGATGTGGGAGAGTTGAGTGCTCAATTTGTAGAGCTTTGCGGTGGGAGCTTCTTTCTGGGAGCTGCTACATCTGGTTCTCTTAAGTCTACCTTGCTGATCTCAAAGTAAAAGTTACTTGGTGGGTCTGCAGCAGGAAGGGTCAGCCATCACAAGGGCTCCCCTTTAGCAGGGCTACAAATCTGGGAGAAAATCACATCCTGTATTAGTAGCTGGTACTGAGATAAGTAATGACATTATTCCTAGAGTTAGGAGGAGGGCAGATTTTGTGGGCAAATGAGATGTGTGTAAACACATGTATGCACTTGAGGCTCAAAATGCCAGGTCTCAGGAGCCTGTAGGATGTCATATATTGACATCTAGGGGGTTTTGATGATCCTTCTGGGTTTGGAAGAAAAATCAGCTGGGATGGGCTATCCAGTGAGGAATCATTGGCAGGTAGGTTGCAAAAGAAGCCCACAGGAAAAGATGAAGGCTCCAGGAAGAAGGTGCAGGATGGGGAAAGGCCAAGAGCAGGATGTAGGAGAGCATCATCCTGGAGGATAATGTATGGATAGGGAATGAGGAGAAGGGGGGTGATCTAGGAGAGAGCAAGAAAAGGAGAGTCACTTATGGCACAGAAGCTGGCAGACTTCAGAGCTTAGTAACAGGAGGGCACTGAGCGGGTGAGGAGGTGAGGGCTAGAGCATGAGGAATCCCTTTGAGAAGTTTGGTGTCTTTCTTTTTTTTCTTTCTTTCCTTTTTTAAAAAATTTGTTTTTTAAGATGAGGTCTCTGCCAGGGATGATGGCACATGGCTGGAATCCGAGCACTCGGGAGGCTGAAGCAGGAGGGTCACTGTGAGTTCGAGGCCAGCCTGGGCTACAGAGTGAGTTCAAGGCAGTGCAGATTGCACAGCAAGACCCTGCCACAAAAAGATGAAAAGAAAAATAAAAGACAGGATCTCACTGTGCAGTGCAGGCTAGCCTTGAACTCATGGAGATCCTTGTGCCTCAGCCCCCCAAGTACTGGGACAACAGGTGTGTGACACTATGCCTGGCCCAAAATTTAGGTTTTGAAGGGGGGAGGAAAACTGAGTGCTAGCTGAAATAGGTGGAAGCAGGACCAAGGGAGGTTTGTCTCCTAACCCCTGTGTCTTTTTTCTAGTTGGTAAAGGCTTGAACATGTTTTAAATGTGGGTGGGAAGGATTTAGCAAAGAAGGGGAGACTGTGATGATGTAGGGGGATGAAGGGAGGGGGAAGGAGGACTCCAAGGGGCCTGGACTTGGATGAGGCCCCAGACACCCTTTTCTGGAACAGGAAGACAGGTGAAAAGGCTGGGTGCCGGTCAAGTAGTTCTTCAGGTTTGGCAGCTGACTTTTAGGGCGTCTATTGATGACTTCTATTTTCTCTGTGAAATAGATCAAGACTCGTCAGTGGGAAAAGGGAGCAGGGGACAGGGGTGGTGGTGGTGGTGGTGACAGTAGTCATGGAAAGAGAAGTATTTTTGAGGAACAGATTGTGGCCAATGTTACCAGCCTTTCTCAAAGGTGTTTCTGCCTATCTTTGCTCAAATGACACCTCAGCAAGGTCTTCTTTGACTTCTCTGAATTCCAAGCAGCCCTGCCCTTTTGTTCTCTTTATTTTTGTTCCTGGAGTTATCATTGACTGAAATTCTATTATTAGTGTATTCAATTCTTGTTTGTTTCCTTTCTCCTCACTTGCTATTTACATTTGGAGGATAGGCAAGTTTTGTTTACCATGGTTTCCCTAGGAACTAGCAATGCCTGACATGGAGAATATTTATTATTCTTTTGGCACGCCAACTCATGGCAGCAAGGTCACTCACATAGGCTAAGGATCAATGACTACATCTCTGTTGACTCAGGTATTTCTTGGGCTCCTTGCTTTCCTGACTCTTTAGGTTCCCCTGAACTCTGGTCCCACCTAAGTCACTCCAGGAGCTACAGTCTACCATTGGATCCTGAAGACAGGAGAGGCAAGGGATTCAGAACACAAGCTTTGGAATTGAAAGCCCTGGTTGAGATGCCAGTTGTGTGAAGGCCCATTGTTATGGCTTGCATCTAAATGTAACCCCAAAGCCTCCTGTGGTCATAGGTGGGGTTTTTCAGAGGTGGCTAGATCTAGAGTGTGTGATGCTGGGGCCAAGGGGGTGTGGTTACTAAATTAGTCCACTGGCTGGTTGGCATAGTGTGGGAGTGGGTAATGGGAAGACTCATCCTGGGTGTGAGTGCTACCTGCCCTTAGGACAAGTAGCCTGGACAAAATATAAGGGACAGAAAGAGGGCTGCTAGGGTCACTTGTCACTTGCTGCTTACTGCTTTTGCTGCTTCCGGCCTTCTATGCCACAAATTGTTTTTTTTCTCCTCTGGGATGCTCCTCTGCCTCCGCCTTAGAATTGGTTAACTACGAATTGAAACCTCTACAAACAGTGAACTAAATAAATCTTTTATCCTTTAACTTAGGTTGTCAGGTATTTTGTCTCAAGAATGAGAAAAGTAACTAAGACCCCCATTGTCACTTCTTAGCTGAAACATGGTGGCTAGGAGAGTCACAGTGGCCCATATAGATTTCACTCAAAGCCCTTTTGGTCTTTCTATTGAGCTGGAGGTTCTTTCTGCAACTTGCATATTCAAGTTCATGTGTACATTTGTCTCTGAAAGGGGGAATGGAGGATGAAGGCACCTGTTTGTTAACAGAGTGGGCTATAGCCACTTCTCTATAATGCCTCTAGTTCTTGAAACCTTATACCTTAGAACGCCTCTTTTATATATCTGCTCAATCCTACAGCTGAATTACTGGTGGCTTGTGTAAATCAAATCTTAATAGTTATTTCAGAGATGTTGCTTCTTTTGGATTTTGGTTGATTCTTATTGGCAAGTGCTTTTAGTTCTCTAGTTTTATTTAAAATCTTGACACTGACTTGAGCTCAAGTATGTGCTGAGCCATGATCTTGTGTGTGGTGATAAAGTATCCACAGTGGGAAGAAAATCTAGACTAATGCAGCAGAATGCACCTTGGGATGTCCGTGCTGGAGGACAGCAGGTCCAGGCAGATCCCTGCACGGCTTCCTTGGACAGTGTCATCCTGAGTGACCTTGGAAGATCATGGGGAAGGCTCCAGGGAGGTGGCTTTTAGTCCAGTGATTAAGAAGTCTTGTTAAGAATTTTAAGAGTTCAAAGGTGGCTGTTTTGAAAAGCAATAAATTTGCTGTTGCTAAAGCTGTCTGAACTTGGGAGATAGCGATTTTCATATGGTAGAAGTACTGGGTCAGACAACAGCTGGTACTGAGAATCTGAGATTAATATGATTTGCTTCCAGGGATTTCAAAATGTTGAGGAAGAGGAAAATTCCTATTCCCTCTACGACTATTGTTTTTCTAAATGGCTACCCCTACTTTGCAGGCAGTTTGTTTTTGTTATCAAGCAGCCATAAACATCTTGTTCCTTAGACACTGGCCAACTGAGCTTCGGGTCATCTGGCCAGGAGGAAGAGCCTCATTCAGAGTCCCTGACTCAGCTGGAATAGTTCCCTTTGGGTTGTACTACTGCCACTTACAAAATGAGTTCATGGTTTGTCTGGATAGTGTTTATGCTTTTTCCGATTTTATTCTTGGAGCAAATTTTAGACTTCTGGGGAGCAGAGGAGTGACATGTGCTTGTTCATTCATTCCCTGTCATTATACATTCCTAGAAGAGTCAACAAAGAGGGCAAATGAGAGGACGAGGAGGGTGGAGCTGGAAAGCTGAGGTCAGTGAATGATCTTATACCCTGTGCATTCCCTGTTTTGTTACTTGTGGAGAAAAACAAGTTGGCCCAGCCCTCCTAGTAAGTGTCCCAGCTCAGGACATGTGAGGATAAGTCTGAGACATCCTGTTATATAGTCCAGAGGAGCTGGCCTGCAGCCATACGAAATCTGAAAGGAAGAAATCATTGTTCTTTTGGAGGGGCTGCACTACAGAAGTGTGGTCAGGGAATCCTGGGAGGTATTCTTACTGTTCTTAGGTTCTTGGGGCAGCCAAGAACTCACAGGGCAAAATGGGAAACACAGGAGAAAGCTGGACCCAGGAAGACCATGGCAACCTGTAAGTGTCCAAGGTCAAGGTTAATGTGAAGTCAGGGTCTCTATAGTAGGGAAGTTTCAGAAGGGCACAGCATGGCCAGTAAGGAGGGAAGTGGGACTCAAATGAATGAGATAAGCTATAGGTTCTTTCCACCTTCAAGATCTTAGAGTCTGTTTTTTTTTTTTTAATTTAAAACATTACCTACCATGGTATCTTAAGCTCCCTGGATGTGAGAGAGAAGGGGAGTGACCATGGTGATCAGAAAGTTGGTAAGGAAAACCCAGGAGACAGATGGAAAAATAGAAGAGACATAAGGGGAGGGAGCACTGCCAGGGCTATCAGCTAAAAAGGAGGCAGAGACATCAGAAGTTTCTCTTTGCCTGTGAGTGGAGATGATTTTTATTCCTGTGTGTTCTTCCTGACATTGTGTGCTCAGGGTGATGAGAAACCTTACAACCATTTTGGGTTGATTTGGAGGGATGAATCTGTCTATGGGGAGATTATTCCAAACTGTACAAAGGGTCTGGGCAGAGAGGACTGCCCAGAGAAGGTACAACTAGTAGATGTGTTTCTAGGTTTTGGATGCTGGAGTCTTCTTCTAGAGGTAGTTTCTAAGTTCTTTCCTCCCTGAGCAAAGAATTAGTCAAAACAAGCACAAACCATAGCAAAGTTTTATTAAAAGAAGGGAAAAAAACCAGAGTCTGTAGAGCAGGTTTGGGCTAAATAAAAGTAAGAAAAGAAGTACACCCTACAGCGTGAGTGTGGGCCACCACGCTAGAGCACAACGCAGCATGGAGCATCCTTTTTGTATCATCCATTCCTCAGACGGCTATCAGTTTTGGGCCATTGGATTGAAGGCTTCATGAGATGTTCTTACAAGAAGTTTATGAGCAGGGGTTTGGAAACTGTTCTGCAAATGTGACCTGGGTTCTTGTGCTACCTCCTTTCTCAGCCAAGTTTAGCCAGCCCTACCTTCTGTCTCAGCAGGGGACCAAAGAAAGCCAAATCCTGAAGGCCCTTAGGGCTAGTGCTTGGGGGAAGACAAGGATTGGGGCTGGAGAGAAGGGGTACAGGAGGAAGGAGGAAAGCCCTGGAGGCTGTCTAGGCAGCCTCCTCCTTTTCCCTGTCCAGGAACCAGGGACCTGGATGGTGACTCAGTTCCTCAGGGGTCCTGACCTTCTGTCATTTCAGATCCAGAAGACGGGAAGCTTGGACAAGATGGTGTCCTGGGCCCACCAGTTCCCTCATGCCTTCCCACTCTGGGTGGGACCATTTCTTGGCTTCCTGAACATCTATGAGCCTGACTATGCCAAAGCTGTGTACAGCCGAGGAGGTGAGATATCTCTGGAAGAGGGTGAGTCTTCCTGAGGGCAAAAGGCTCCGAACATGATGTGGGGAGGAGACCAGGGCTTGTGTCCTATATCTGGGTAGAAAATGATCAAGAGCACCACCCCATTCATCAGTGAGCCACCTCTGGAAAGCCCCTGTCCTGACAGGTCCCCTTTTTAACTCACTTCTCCATCTCTTGCAGACCCAAAGGCTCCAGATGTGTATAGTTTCTTCCTCCAGTGGATTGGTGAGTGAGCATCTGTTTTCCTCTCCCTTTCTTTCCCTCCTCTCCCCTTTTCTCCTCTCCTGTCCCCTCCCCTCCCGTTCCCTTCCATTCCTTTCCCTTCCCAGCTTTGGTACTGGTGACCAGGATACTGGCTGGCCCAGCCATGCTCAGTTGGTCCTAAGCTCCTGGCTGGCAGGGGAAGAGAAACATGGTACTGTACTTTCCTGCTGGGGCTGTTACTTTCCTTTCTTTCCAGACAGGGGCAGAGCTCTGGGGAATGTATGGATGTGAAGAAAGCTTCCTAGAGGAGTTGGCTTTAGAGCTGATCCTACAGGAAATTTTAAAAGGCAGTGCTGTCTAGGGCAAGGGCTGAGACCAGGACTGAGGCCACAGCTGTCTGGGTAGCTGGAGAGCCGCCCTCCCCTGGGAGTTGAGGTTGGGCGGGGAATGGCTGCCTTTCCTGTCAGAATGAGTCCTGCAGATTGATGTTAATGTGAGTGAGAGTCATTGCATTTTCTTGAGCCAAGTTCAAGTGCTTTTCCAAAGCCCTTCCTTTACTCATTATCCCTAGGAATCTTCAGCAGTTTCCTGATCTGAGAAAAGTGAGGGAAGGAGTAAGAAAAACAGTCCCAAGGCTATTTACTCATAGAACAAACCAAGGAAGTCTTTTTGTGAACTTTAGTGATTCTTAGTCTCTCTTCAGCTACCAAAGGGGCAACAAAAGAAAAGATTAAAACCAAAAAGGCTTAGGAAATTCTGAGGCAGTTTTGAAGAGAGGAACACATTTCCATGGCTGGATGTGTGGGGAGGGGAAGTCGATAGATTCCTGTTTGAGGACACAAAGGCCAGACTTGGCATATTATTCTTGAGTCCTAAAGCTGAAAGGACTTTCCAGAGTCTCAGCAACTTAAGAAGCAAGGCCCAGCGGGCCTCCTTTCTGCCTGACTGTCCCAGGGAGCCCCATCTTCTTGGTCTTGGTCCAGTGCCACCTAATACAAGTTCCTAGAGCCCAAATTTTGTGGTGCAGTCAAGAGGCACAATTGAGTCATCCTGCCTTGAGCAAGAAGCTTGCTCAGTAGAGAATGACTGCCTGGGGTTCTGGAAGCCTAGGGGTGGAGGAGGAGGGGTAATATTGGATGTGGCAGCCCAACCCTGGAGGCATCCAGGCTTAGGGAGGGAAGATAATGCAATTTAGTCCCAACTGCTGGAGGTGGAGTAGGACTCATGATCCTCCCTTCTATCATTCCTTCCCAGGGAAAGGCCTGCTTGTTCTTGAGGGAAGCCAGTGGTTCAAGCACCGCAAGCTTCTCACACCTGGCTTCCATTATGATGTGCTAAAGCCCTATGTGGCTGTGTTCACAAGCTCTGCAAATGCCATGCTGGTGAGCTTCCTATGATCAGCTTCTGGAGCTGTGGGTTACTGGGCTAGTCCTTTGCTCCCTCATGGGGGAGAGCAGATGACATGGGAAAGATCCCTGTGGCCCTGAGTCCATAGTCTTCTGGTAACCACAGTGCCAAATTCCTGCCCTGTGGTCCATTGCTGTATACCACCATAGGAGTGCTGCAGCTCCTAGAGTGTGGGCAGCCCTGGTCCTTGTTTCTACCAGGGCACCTGGCCCTCTGTCTTGCTAAACCAAAGTGGTCCAAGAAGCCTCAGTAAGGTGCCCACTATTGCAAAAGTGAGGACTGTCTACTTTTTAAGAGTATCGGAAAAGCTCTTCACATCTAAAATGTGTTTCTGTTCTACTACTGTAGCGTACCACTGTGGTATGTCAGGTTAGAATTAGAGTCTCAGGGCTGGAGAATTATCAGAGATACTCAGGCTAGTCTTTTCCATTGCAAGAATCTCCTGTCCAGTGTGACTGTAGTTTCCCCTGCCCCCATGCTGTGCTGGGGAGCTCATCTCTCAGTCTTCTGCTTGTATATCTAGGTTGCCCTGAGGAGGGGAAGGTGTCTGTCTTGTGGGAGATCTATCTCCAGGTCCTACTGTCTGAGTCTGATACCCAGAGGCTGCCAAATCCACATTCCAGCAGGATGCAGGGCAGGGTAGAGGCTGGGGTGGGTGTGGAGATGGATTTGGTGGTGGAGGACAGGATGTGCACCTGGAGGGCAGTGTGGGTGTTCATATTGTTTTCTATTCCTGGACTCTAGGACAAGTGGGAGGAAAAAGCTCGTGAGAATAAAAGCTTCGACATCTTCTGTGATGTGGGCCACATGGCACTGGACTCACTCATGAAGTGCACCTTTGGCAAAGGAGACAGTGGCCTGAGCTACAGGTCAGGGGGTGCCTTGTAGTTGACCACACTCCTTCCTCCCCAAGCTAGCTCAGAGGGGAGAGCTTTACGGTCCTGGTCAGAGGAGAGGTGCCTTAGTGAGGGAGCTTAAGCGGGGCATGGTGGTTGGAAGAGGGTTGCACAGGGCTTCGCCCCTGGATGAGAGTCTGAGCAGTCTCTCACTCCACTCTTGCCACACAGGGATAGCAGCTACTACCAGACAGTGGCTGACCTCACACTGCTGGTGCAGCAGCGCATTGACTCCTTCCAGTACCACAATGACTTCATCTACTGGCTCACACCCCATGGCCGTCGCTTCCTGCGGGCCTGCCAGGCAGCTCATGACCATACAGGTGCACCTTCCTGTGGGGCCTACTGATAGGAAGTCTGCATTTTTCTTCTTGGTCCCTCTGCATTTTGCCCATTGTAGATCCTTAGCTCCCTTTTGGGGACAGTCCCCAGGGAGTGACACCTGTGCTCCTGGCCTAGATCATGTCATCAGGAATCGGAAGGCAGTCTTGCAAGATAAGAAGGAGCAAGAGAAGATCCAGCACCGGAGGCACCTGGACTTCCTGGACATTCTTCTGGGTGCTCGGGCAAGTACCTACTGCCCTAGAGGGTCCTCAGACAATCTTGTGAGGGCAGAGAGTGCTGCCAATGAGAAGAGACCATTGAGTACTCCTCTCTTTCCCCAGCAAAAGCAACTTGATTCTTGCCCCTCAACATACATCACTAAAGGCACAAAGGTGCAGGGTATGTTGTGTTAGACTACAGTATCTTGAAACTGGGGGCCTGAGTCACATGGTGGTGACCTGAAGACATTTTTAGACTTCTGAGATCCTCAAGAATCTTGACATTGTAGAATCTTAGAACTTAGATTTCATTCATTCATTCCTTCATTCAGTTCTTTATTCCTCCATTCCATAAACTCACTGAGTCACTTCCTGTGTCAGGATGCTTAGATGGGAAAGACTTTGTCCTTGCCCTTCAGATTCTTACAGTCTAGTGGAAGGAACTTATAGTTGATGAATGTTGACGAGATGCCTTCCTCTAGTAGGTGGCATTCTGTGTGACAAGACAGTAGGGCTGACAGTCAGGGCTGGGTAAGGTCACAGGTCATTTGGCCAGAGGGGTCAAGGAGGGAATCATGGAATAGGAGGCATCCAAGGTGGGCTTAGAAGAAAGATATGACCCTGGAGAAGGCTTTTATTCTCAGTCTGCTAAGCAGGTTTCACTGCCCTTGTCAGACCTGCTTTTGATAGCTATTCTTCCAACTTCTTGGAACCTACCTCAAAGCCTTGAGCCTGTTATATCTTAACCCAGGATGAAAGTGGCATCAAGCTGTCTGATGCAGACCTCAGGGCTGAAGTGGACACATTCATGTTCGAAGGTCATGACACCACTACCAGTGGCATCTCCTGGTTTCTCTACTGCATGGCTCTGTACCCGGAACACCAGCAGCGTTGCAGGGAGGAGGCCCGTGAGATCCTAGGGGACCAGGACTCCTTCAAGTGGTGAGTGAGGTTGAGAGGTATCTGACCTGTCCTGCTCCACCCAAGGAGCTCCGCACCATCCTGGAAATAAGGTGAGGATTCCGCTCCCTCCAGGTCTTCAGCTTTTGGAGTGCTGAATGTGGACATATCTTTTACCTCATTCCCTGTAAATGGAGCCTTTTCAGTGTCACACAGAGAAAAGCTAAATAGAACCTCAACAGTCCCTAATGGTGGTTTCCATGTGGCAGTGAGAGACACAGAAGTGACCTTGTCTTTCATAGTTGGGTGCACATACATCTAGGGTCCTGTCCCTTTCCTTCCTCGCAGTGAAGATGGGGATGGGATAGAGGGGTGTAAAGCCAGATCAATGTGTCTGAGTGGCTACCTTCTGTCTAATCTGGCTCAGCTTCTTGTAGCCCTTGGGCCCCTCTAATTCCTGGATGTAAGCTGGTGCTGAGGGGAAGGCAACATGGTGAGGTATGAAGTTGGAGGTGGGTCTCATCTTTCCTCAGGACCCCATTACTCATCATTCCAAACTGTCTTGTGTTTCTGCCAGGGATGATCTGGGCAAGATGACATACCTGACTATGTGTATCAAGGAGTGCTTTCGCCTTTACCCACCTGTGCCTCAGGTGTACCGCCAGCTCAGCAAGCCTGTTGACTTTGTGGATGGCCGCTCTCTACCTGCAGGTGGGAGGAGGTGGGCTAGGGGGTTGATTCAGGGGCTCCTGGATGTTCCTTTGACACCTCCTGCAACGTTGCCTAACACTCGGCAAGCTTAGGCTTTGTGTTCGGAGAGTCCTGGGTACAAATCCTAGCTCCACAGCACATAAGTTAATTGTCTGCCTCTAAATCTTCATTTTCTCATCTATAAAATGAGGAAAAGAAGAGTACCCCCCTTTCAAGGGTGTTGTCAAGATGAAAGAGACACAGCTCACCAACGCTGCCCCATAGCACCATGCACTTTCAGGTTGTGTCTTGGATAACCTCAGGGCATGATTTGCATAATTTGAAGTTAATGCAGGGCTGCATACAACTTGTAAAACTGTATATAGTAGCTTCATACAGAGTGTTTAGAAGTATACCTGACATGGAGCAATTACCTAATGAAATGGTAGTGACTACTATTGATAGCATAATGTTATGAATAATAGCTTCTTGAGAGTTACTTAATGGACAGCAGAAAGGTTATAGTGGTTTCTGCCTGTCCTACTTTATGGTAGGGTGGGCTCGTATTTCCTTTTCTTTTTTCATGCCATAGATGTCTGTGTCGGGTGCTGTGTTCTATGTTGGTGCTACAGGAACTGGACAGGGTAACAATAAAAATACTTTGAAGAACAGTATTGCCAAGAACTTGAGGTTACTGGCAATGGTCAGGCAGGGCTAGTCACTAGGTAGACACTAGGGCATTCAGGTCCTATGTGGAGGCAAGACTAGCTGCTTCAGGCCCATTTGGTCACCAAGTCTTTCTTCCACAGGCAGCCTGATCTCTCTGCACATCTATGCCCTCCACAGGAACAGTGCAGTGTGGCCTGACCCTGAGGTACCTTGTTTGTGCATTGAGATCAGACAGGGTGGGTGCTATGGGAATTCTCACATGCCAGGACTTGGTGGGTGTTTAAGCAAAGCCTGTGTCCTTAGGTCTTCGATCCTCTGCGTTTTTCTCCTGAGAATGCATCTGGACGCCATCCTTTTGCCTTCATACCCTTCTCTGCTGGGCCCAGGTAGGGAGAGTCCAAAATCCCCAGTTCCCCAGAATTGAGAAAGAAGGTGGGAGATGCCATTAGGGAGATATTCTTATGGGATATCCTGTGATGAGGAGACTGTATTGAGTTTTTTAAATGCATGGAAAGCTTCAGGGATATTCTTCTTGCTATTATATTCTTTTCCCTGGGAAGTGGGTGGATGGCAGTCATTCCAAGAGAGACCACAAGCCAGAATCCCATCATGCAGCTACTCTGTTAAGGCTTTCGCTATGTTCCCAAGATCTCTTTCTTAAGCCCAGGTCAATCAGTGTATCAAGCAGTTATACATCCAAAAATAGTTACTGATTTTTTGTTAGCCACTAAGAGAACTGAAGTTCATCACTCTGGATATCTCACAGCCCAGGGCCTCTCTGTACTGCTCACTGCAGGAACTGCATCGGACAACAGTTTGCCATGAATGAGATGAAGGTGGTCACAGCTCTCTGTTTGCTTCGCTTTGAGTTCTCCCTGGACCCTTCACAGCTGCCCATCAAGCTGCCCCAGCTGATTCTGCGTTCAAAGAATGGGATCTACCTCCACCTGAAGTCACTGCGCCCTGAGTCTGGGAAGTAACTCTGTAGAGAGTAAAGCTCCAGTCAGCCCAAGCTCTTCCTTCTCCCTGAGCACCGCTCTCCCAGATGAATGTAGAGTAGTTGTAGCTTTCTGCTTTCAGGAATCTTATTGTTTGGGAGGGGAGTAGGCACTGGCACAGACAACCTCCAGGAGGACAATGCCACTCAAATGTTGAGTGTCTGCAAATACTTGTTACCTATATATTCAAGATCTCATTCATTCACTTAGTTGGGGAGTACAGACTCATCTCAAGAAGTGTCATTTATCTCCTATAATTAACAGTCTTTCTAAAATGTAGGAGAAATGTGCTTTGCAGCCTTAGTGACATAGTGAATACAGTAGAAGCTTTGCTGTGGATTCATGATTATGACCTGGTAGCATGTGATTGTGGGGTGGCTCAGGGAATTGTCCCTCATGGAGATGTGTTTTTATGTTTAATTGTGTATGTATAATATAATTAAAATGAAGAAAAATTATCTAAATCAAAACTATACAAAATAACGAGTAATTCTAAAGCAAATTCCCATTGCCAAAGTCAAAGAATATTCAGGATGGTTTTGTGGGGCTTCTTCCTTGGCTGAGTGATTCTCTGTGGCATCTTGCATTCTCAGCATTAAGGTCTCAGTCATGTAATGCTCTGGGAATTCACAGTTAGGCCAGGGAAGTTTGGCAGAGTTGTCATTAGAGGGGGACTTCCTGGAGAAAGAAAACCTTCCTTGAATCAGGTGTTGAGTCATGAGTGAGGTAGGAAGGTACAAAGAATTTTTGAGGAAAGCCTCAAGCATGGGGTTACGTGATGACTTAGAGGTCTTTTCTGGCAGCTCCTGCAGCAACTGCATGATGGTTGTAAGCTCATGCACTTCTGGGGTTCAAGGTGTAAGGCCACTAGGAGCCTGCAGTCCAGGAATTACCACAGTTATAGAAGGAAGAGGACTCAGGATTGGGGTTAGGGACAGGAGAGAAGAATTCCAATTTTGGAACTTGGTGATGTCTCGATGGTGCTCTGAGGGTGCACCATGGCAGATAAATCCTTCAGGATACTGCTTTTTTCACTCTCAGAAGAAAGTTTCACTCAGGCTGACCTGCCATACACTATCTGCTAAAGATCCAAATCTCCTTGCCCAACTGAGTATAATTCAGAGGACCTAGCCAGGGTATAACTTTTGGCTGTCTGTTCTGCACCTCATGCTACCAACAGCCTGCTGTGTTCCAGTATCTCAATAGATTGCTCTCTGTACAAGTGAAGACGATCATCACAATCATCACAATTTTGTGGAATGGGAGCTATGCCTCCAGCAGTGATCACCTTATAGAAGATATAGACCTAGGTGGGAGTTAAGCCTTGAGGTCATAACCATCTTATACTCCGGGATGGCCTCTGAGCACAACTGTATCCATTTCCTAAGTCTCTCCAGACCTTCAGCACCCATGCAGTCATTAAGTGTGGGCAGGGTCAACATCCCCTGATGCGAGTAGACTGTGATCCTATTTCAGTATTAACAGAAGGAGCCTGTGAGACACTCATCTGGGAGGAGCTTGAACTGACTGTATTCCAAGGTTAGTACTGACAGTCTCCTGAGGATGGATGCTGATGGAAAAATAGAGCTGAAAGCTCTGGAATCAGAGTGTAGAGAGGCTCCCTGGAGGAGAGAGGATGGAGGCTGTGAGTGATAGGTGCCACAGATGAGTTCTCTTTAACCCCTCTAGATCTTCAAACACACACACTGCTGGCTCCTGTGACCCTAGAAATGAATGTGTGTGCATGTGTGTGTGGGTAGTGTGGTGTCTGCAAAGGGTGTATACAAGAGTGGCTTATGTGTCTATTCATGTGTCTGAGGGGGTTGTGCATATGAATGGAACTCAACCTGGGTCTTGCCTATTGCTTGGAGGCAGCAAGGTCACTTTTGAGTCACACTTCCATATCCTGTGGAATCCTGTAGTTGCACCACATGTTCATGGCTGGTCATCCAGAATTCTGAGCTTCTATTGTCCTGTGTGCTCTGAACATGCCCTGCACCACTTTTTGCACCTCCTGATGCTGGGCCTGCTGCTGGACATGCTGTTTGTGATATTCCCAGATAACTCTTTTTCCCAACTCTCCCTTTCCTCTTGGTTTAGAATCCAGTCTGGTCTCTCCTGCCCCTCTTCAGAGCAAGACCAAATGAGCCCAGTGACTTAGGAGGCCAGAAGGACGGGACAGAAGTCTTGGCAGCAGGTTTCAACTTAGAGAGAAGATATGGACCATAACATGCTGGGGACATCAGATGACTGCAGGAAGTTCTGTCTATAGCATCTACAGCTATTGAGGCAACTGGGGAATCTGTGCTCAGAACCAGCAAAACAAGCAGAGGCTTATTTAATGGAGACTCACAGAAGCAAGAACAGAAGACCAGGGAATCTGGTGGTAGTACCTAGAGGGATGAAAGTAGGGAGCAGGACCAGGGTCAGAAGTACCAGGAACCAGGAAGCCTCCATCTGTGGGCAGAGTTGTTGATGCCCCTCATCCTTCAGGGTAGCCAGCCAGGGAGACTTCATGGGGCAGGAGGAGCTGCTTGGGTTCTGACATCCCCTCCGGTCAGATGAGGAGACTCTTGCCAGCTCTTGACTGACAGTTGTCCATTCTCTGAGCCTCCTGAGGAGTATTAAGGTCCTATATGTGAAGGAGGCTGACAGGTGACTTGGTGACACGGCCAGGCCGGGTTCTCTTCTCACATCTCATTGGATCTGTGAATAGCAAGGTCTTGAGGCTCTCATGCCAGATCAGGTTGGAAGGCTTTCCTGCTCAGCTCAAGATGAGCTTTAGCTGGAGCTTCTGAAAAGTCTAGGGCAAGTAACGTAGTCCTTGAATATAATAGAGGCTTTTGTCTCCTTCCATGACAGATGTGAGCTTCTCTGAGATCCCAGAGAAAAGCCCTTTGTCTAAACTCAGCTACTGGAGCCTCAGCAGCTGGATTGGTATGGGGCATGAGGAGTCACATGTGTGAGGCCACTCAAAGAGGGTGGGCTCCATAAGGCCAAGAAGAAGTTCTGGCACCACAGGCCACATGTCATTTTCTTCTTCCTCAGAAGGGACTTGTCTCCTTTCCTTCGATCTCTTTTTTCCTGCCATAGTCTTACAAGAGGCCAAGACACTCCATGTGACATTAGGAACTTTACTGCAAGGAAGAAGGAGATAGAGAAGCTCGAGTGAGAGAAATACAGGCAGATAGACGCCTTGCAGGCGAAATCCGGTGACAGTTCAGGAGGGACAGTGGCAGACTGCATAATGTTTTCCCAGGATGTCCAATGCCTCAGCTTTGAAGCTCAGGATTATGTTATCTCATATGGCAAACAGAACTCTGAAAGTTGAAAGGTTGATTAAGTAAAAAACTTTGAGATGGGTAAATTATTCTTTAAAGAAAGAGGAGCTAGTTCCAAGGAATACAAGAAATGAATCTGTAAAGTGGAAGGACAATTAAAATTATTTTCTCCAAAACTCTGCAGAAGATGGCTACACTAACAACTAGATCTTCTCCTAGTAATACCTTTTTTTTTTTAAATCAGTACAGGGGTTCGAACTCATGACTACACCCTTGCAAGGCAAGCACGTATGCCACTGAGCTAAATCTTTAGCTCCAGTGGTACCTATTTTTGACTTCTGATCTCCAGAACTATGAGAGAGTAGATTTTCATTACTTCAAATCACAAAGGTTGTGATAGTTGATTATAACATCAGCAGGAACTCATACAGATTAAAATCAGCAGGCAGAAAAGGAAAGAACAGGTAGAGAGGTAGGTAGGCTGAAGGATAGGCAGGTGATCAGGGCCTAGATAAACAGAGATGCAACAGAAAGGAGACAGGTAGCAGACAAGCAAATAGGGAGTTTGAAAAAAAAGAAGGACACATAGGAAGGAGGCAGGACAGCAGGAAGATGAGAAGATAGAAAGCAGGAGATGAGAGACGGGCTGGGGACCTGACGACAGGATGGTAGGCAGCAGACCCTCAGAACCTGTTGTTGACTCACCAAGGTTAGTGGAGCTTCCTGAGATACAATTGGATCCCATTTTTGGACTTCAACACAAGTTGTGGTATGGGGATGGGGACCCTGGTGGGGTCTGGCAGTAGCTCAAAACGGAGCAGGGTCAGGGCCACAGCCACCTTCAGTTCATTCATGGCAAATTGTTTCCCAATGCAGTTCCTAGGCCAGACAGGAACAGTGAAACAAGATATAGCCTCAGAAGCTATGCTGAGCTGGTCAGGAACTAGTGCCTGAGTCCCAGCCCAGAGCTGGGCATTCAGGCTATTTATATGCCCGGTTTGACTCACGCAAAGCTCTGCCCTAGGTCTTGGGTCACTCTCTCTTGAACTTTGACAAAGTCTTCTAGTTGTGCATGGCTACCCCTGGCCCACTGTTGCTCTCACAGGCATGGAATCACTCTCTTAGGACAGAGCCAGAGGGGCAGTCTGATCTCTTGAGTCATTTAAAGCGTTAACTGTTGGTTAGTTCATTGCATTTAGAGATTCAAGAAAGTTCACTGACAGGAGCCAAGTGTTAATAAGGAACCAAAGGGGGGTCAGGTTGGGGATCCCACTCAGTGGTCAGGCACCTACTTCCCTCTCCCACCCCAGGCCACCAATCTGTATCCTTCTAAATTCATCTCAGAAATGTCCCTGCTTGTTTCTTCAGTGTTTTTGTCCCAGATTTCTCTTGTGTCTGTGCTTTCCCTTCTTCCACACTGATACTTCCATGTCTTTCCTTAAGCAGGATGGTGCATCCACATCTTCTATGTCTGCTGTCTCTCTCACCTCCTACCTATGTGATCCCATGTTCTAGCTCACATCACAAACATGTTCTTCTTCCATCTCTGCCTGTACATCCTTAAGGCCCAGACAAATGACCAGCTGGTCCTCATCCCTGCTCCGCTGTCCCTTTCCTTCCTGGGGTCGCAGTGATACCACTGGTACTTTACTCAACCCAGAGACTGAGACAGTGCTGGGAATGTGGACCATCCCACTGAGAGTGAAAGAATAAAGGAAGGAAGGATGTCTTCCTTAAGCATGGCTACTTCTTTCTGTAGAGCACATATTTGCCCTTGACTGAACACTTGGAGAGAGGAATGATATCTTTAATTTTATAACCCAGTATAGGACTTGGCACATAGAGGCTGATGTAAGGCCTTCCTTTATAGTTGAGTTAAGTTAATTAACTTCACAAGAGTTAAGAAATTCAATTTAATTGATTTTAAAATAATATAAGAAATTTACCTAAAAATTGAGCTACCTCATATTCTCCTGTCCTCTAGTGGCAGCAATATGACTTATAGTCAGTGTACAAGGAGGTACTGTCTTAGAACAAAAATCAAATTCTAGAAAGTCTATTTTTGCAAAGGCAAGTTCCTTGAAGCTGGTTCTAGGAAAGTTGTTTTATTTTGAATTTGAAGAATTCATAAAAATACTGACTGAGAAAAACCTGTTTCTACCACTTCTTTATAAACATTATAGTAAGTTACATCCTACTGGGCAAGTCTCATGGGCTTTGAGGGTCAAAGAAGCCCTTTTGAGGTGTTCTTGTCCAGCTCAGCAGCTACTTCAATTGTGTTTTATATTTTACACACCAGGAACCTGTCCAGTGACATGCAGTATATACAAAATAGTAGATTTCTCTCAAAGGAAGTTTACTGTTCTCATTTTAATGCTTTTTTTTAAAAAATCCAAAGTGGAACTATGTTGGATCTAAGTGTAATTTCAAAGTATTTACACTGGACTTCATCTATCCCATTTTGACAACTGGAAAAGTAAGAAGAATGTGAACATTGAAACGCAGTCAAAAATTACTTTGGGAGAGACTGAAAATGTGCTGTGAAACTTTCTTTGATGGCTTACTGTAAATTTTCAAAATATGACTAAAGAGGTGGCAGATAGCAGGCACCCAGAAAGTGAATCCAGGCAAACTAATCACTTGCTGCAGTGACTTGAGAAAAAATGAATCAATAGAAAGAGTGGTGGCTGGATTGCAAATGTGTGAGAAAAATCTACCCTTGGAGATTCCTGGCAGTCAAAAAGCACGTCATCTGAAGTCAGACATACACAAACATTTCTAATTCCTAACATCATACTTCTAAATTGAGGAAAGCAGCAGGACACACTGGAATGTGTAATGTCTACTGACACTGGGATTTGACCTGGCCATTGGGCCAAGGTCTCTGTGGTGTGCCCCGAAATGTTCTATTTCTTATGTGCAGAGATGTATCCGCACAAGGCTTCTTTCCATAACACCAACAAAGAAGGGTATATTAGAAGAGGCCCTATGTGAGCATAGGAGGTAGCAGGGTTTGCTACAGGAAAGTAGCCTCATTCCCTATTACCAAATTACCAACACAGGACACCTCACCTTGGTCCTCCTGAGAAGGGCAGGAATGAGTGGCTGTGTCTGGAAGAATCAGGTGCAAATCGGGAAGGGTCAAATATCTGCAGAAAGAGAACCAGTGTCTGCACAGGTAGGGGCCAAGTCCCTTGTTCCAAACCAAGAGGGGACAGGAAGCCCAGAGGAAAGAGAAGGAGGAGGGGTTCCTGAGGAATCACCTCCTTCCCTTCCCTCTTTTCCTCTCAGGGACATCATACCTCAGGATTTGGCCACACCTTCGGGTTATGGTGAAGGCCATGAAAAGAGAGTATGACGTTAATACCTGGGGGACAGAGGAAGACAGAGAAAAGACTGATTATGCACATGATGTTAGTTCCTGGTCCCTCTGCCAGTAGGAGATAGACATGCACAAAAGGTCCGAATGCCACAAATCATCATTTTGAGCAAAGTGATCTTGTTGCTAAAGATATGGGTGGACTTGGTAAATAAACTACCTGAACACAGGTGAAGAACAGAAAACTATGACTTTAAGAGAGATGCAAGAAAGAATTGGACTTTCCTTTTTGTTATAAATCAAATGAGAACTTTTGTTGATAAAGGATTTTCACTGAGGAGCATACATTAATTCATTTAGTCCTCATAACAACCCTCCAGAGAAAGCACTGATATAGCCCCATTTTTCAGATGAGGTAACTACATTTCAGAGAGGAATTGTCAGCTATTGCGCAGGTAGGATGTGGCAGGACTGGGACTCACGTTTAGTGGAGGGTGAACCAACAAGTCGTTTGCTACCATAGCAGGGTTCTTAGATCTGGCTATCAGCTGCTTTCTGCCTTCAACATGAGTGCTCCTCAAGGACTGGACCATAGCTGACCAATGGCATAGAATTCACTGCTCATTTGTCTTGACTCCGCATAAGAACCACGTCTCCTTAGCCCCTATCTGTTTCTCTCATCATCCTCTACATTTTAGGGTGTTAGAATTTTAGAGGCCAAAATCTAAAAGTTAATATTTCTCTGTGGGGAAATTCCCACAGGATAAATCGCATTACATTTATTAATACATATAGTTTTTTACTCAATTATGCAATATATTATATCAAATATAGAAGATGTAAAAAAGATGTGAGAAAAATCTACCCTTTGAGATTCCTGGCAATCAAAGGGACAAATATGGTCATACATGTCATCTAGAATTGGAGCCTAGAGTGTTAGAATCAAAGAATGTCACTATCACCAAACTGCAATTAACTGCAACATTGCAAGACTGTGCATTCTAAAGAAGAACGAATGTCAGCTGAAGAACAGGAGTAGTGTAGGGTGGTAACCATGTGAATAGACAGTATTAGAAGGAGCTGTATAGTTCATGTAGGCTTATGTTCTACATAAGAAAAATGTACTCTATAAGTAAGAAGCATTCATTTATTGACAATAAAGAAAGACCCAGCCAGATTCAGAACTGCTGAACCACACATGAATTTCCTAATTCTTCCCTATCCTTGAGGAGAACTTAGGTGATCCTGGAAAGGTTATACCTTTGGGTAAAGATTTTCCATCAGGGAAGGTAACAGGTTTGCTGAGCTCTCTGCCAACAAATGGAACTGGTGGATAGAGCCTCAGGGCCTCCTTGATGCACATGGTGATATAGGACATCTGGTCAAGGTGTTCCCTGAAATGAAGCCCATCCTGAAGGGCAGAAAGAGTCTGGAAAGACTGAGGTCTCCCCTGGCAAAAGAGGCTGTGCTCTCCCACCTCTTCAGCTCTTACTCACCAAGTAATGGAGCCTTTATCTCCCAGGAGGTTCTGGACCTCTTCCCTGCACCTCTGTTGATGGCTGGGGTGTGTAGCAAGAGCATACAAGGTCCAGCAGATACCACTGGCTGTGGTGTCATGGCCCTCAAACATGAAGGTGTCCACCTCAGCACGCAGGTCCTCGTCTGATAAGCTGCTCCCATTTTCTGTCTGAGGTGGAACACAAACAACCAAAGAGGGTTTGTCCCTGCTCTGTGAGTTTGATCAAAGCCTTAGGCTCTCCCACACAGTCTTACTTTGGCAAACAGGAGGATGTCCAGGAAATCCAAGTGTCTCTTTTTTCTGATGTTCTCCAACTCTTTGTCATCCTTCAGCTGAGCCTTCCTCTGCTTTATTATTTGGTCTATCCCAGAACAAAAGTTCCTAGGTAGAACCAAGAACTACAGAAACCTACAGCAACCCAACCTGTATCTCCCTCCCCGGACCCAATATGGAAGTGTTGTGGAGCTCAGGATGAGAGTGCAGTGTGTGGGTCAGGAGTGGGAATTCAGCACTATTTGATACAGGTCAAGTTTTCCCCAGGAGTACAGCTCTTCAGTGTTGCTCAGAATCACCAATGTGAGAGCACCTTACCTAACACCTTCACATCTCAGCTCCCTTGCACTAGGGAAGACCAGCATGAGCCTCAGGTTTTGCAAGGGCACCAGAGGGCTTGGTTCTATCTGAAGGGCTGACGCCATTTCTACTGGGTTAAGTCTGGTAAAGATGGGACACAGGAGGGGGAGAAAGTACCTGTGTGGTGATGGGCAATCTGAGTGGCACGTTTGCAGCGTTGGCCATTTGACGACAAACTGTAGATGGTGTCATTCTGGTGAAACATATTCCTTACACGGGAAAAAAACATGTTGTTCATCTCCTCAATGGCTTGGAGGTAGGGCCGGGATTTCCTGAGGGAGAAGATACAGAACAGATTGAACTGAAAGGAGATCTGACCTGGAGGTAGAGGGGCTATTCCCTCAAAGGTGGGGGCACAAAACACTGAGTCATGTGTTACTTCTATCTTATAGTCTTTGTGACTCTCTGGCCTTTAGAAAATGGTGAGCAGCTGGGTTTTCAATCTTGCTAGGAATCAGGGGTGTATGGCTGAGGCAGGTTTGGATCTAGACTGGAATTACAGGTGGTTTGGGGCTTAAAACAGAATCTTGTTTTGTAGCAGAAATAGTGCAAACCAAATATGGCTGGATGCACTAGGTGGGCTGCGCCACTTGCTTCTCAAATGAGTCTATATCAGTAGCAAGAATAAGGACTTCTCAGCTGAAAGGCTGTCACTGACCGGTCCAGCTGGACACTGCCCTGGTAGCTGAAGGCACACTTCATGATCGAGTCGAGTGTCATCAAGGAAACAGGTTGAAAGATCTCCATAGAGGCATCTTGACTGATGAGCTTTTCCCATTTGTCCTATGGTGGGAGGATAACATTTACCTTCTTACTTTCTCCAGAATTCTTCAGTTAAATAGACTAGAATTCCCCCACCGCCCCATATTCCAGATTCTCTCGACTTATTTAAGAATTAAGCATAGCATTCTGTAAGACCTGAAATAAATTTGAAAGTTTTGGCAACCAGCTATGTTTTTCATTTCTTTTTTTTTTTCAACCAACAAAATAGATTTTTCAGGGGATAAAAGGGAAGATGATTCTTCAATATTCTGAGAATTGGGCTTGATCTGAGGGAATAGTGGGACTCCAATTTTAGAAGGCAAATGTGTCAACTAAAAGAAAACCTAAGCTTTTACTGTGGGCTCTTCTAATGAGGGCCATAAGAGACTTTGATTCTTGTTTAGTCATTTTTTTTGTCTTTTTTGTTTTTATCGGTACCAGGGATCAAACTCACGACTGCCTGCTTGCAAGGCAGGTGCTTATGCCGCTGAGCTAAATCCCTAGCCTCTAATTCTTGTTTACTCATTAAAACGTTTGCTGAGACCAGCTGGATCAGAACCAGTCTTGTTGAAACATGATGGGATGGCAGGTTGGCTGTAAGAATGTGCTCCTATTGTCCATTTTACTGCATGTATTACTCAAAACCCACGAAGAAAATGTGTGCCTGAGGCAATTAAATGATATGCTGTGAGATTCCCTGAGCCACTGCAGCTGCTGCTGTTCCTCAGGCCAGCCGGGGACAAGCAGTCCTGGTGTTGAGCAGGCCTGACTCCTCCACTAATCCACTGTGCTAAAGACCTGAAAGTGCAAGGTGGGTCCTGTATCCACCATGACACTCTGTCATGGGTGATGAGCACAATGTGGCTTGACCCTGATGCTTGGATCCTCTGTGTCCTGTGTACTGTCACAGGGTTAACTTAAAGTATGTTATTCCATATGACTGTCTGAGGTCACATGTGTTGAAGACCAGCATCTGAGTGTTTGCTGTGAGTGTACATTCGTGAAAGACAGACTCACCAGCATCACTCGAACAGAGTTGGCCATGATTTCCACATAGGGCTTCAGGATGTCATAGTGGAAGGCTGGGGTCAACATTCGCCTGTGCTGGAACCATGTTGGTCCGTTCAACAGGAGCAAACCATACCCTGCACCAGAGATAGGTGTATGTAATCTGTGTGTGTGTGTGTGTGTGTGTGTGTGTGTGTGTGTGTGTGGTATGTATGTATGTGACAGAATCAGATCCCTGGGATAATTTGGGAGGAACTCTAATGTGGAACTGGGGAAGACAACCCTTGAGGGTAGAATTTCTTGGACAAAGGCAGGAAGGTCACGTATATTCATGAACATAGACTTTTCCAATTGGGATGGTCCATCTGCTGTGATTATGACAACTCTTCTTAGATAAAGATTTTTAAAAAGTGTTGGTGTTAGGTCAAGGAGGGGCATAAAAAATGCCAGGTAGGAATGCTTGAAGAGATAGGGCAGGAGCTGATCTTCAGGAGGGCTCATTTCAGCAGTAGGAAGGGATAAGTGTCTAATGAGAAGAAAAATGAGGGTCGATTTAGGGATGGTTCATGACAGTCTTGACTAGGTACTTGTTCTCTGTAAACCAGAGAAGTAGCACTAGGGAAACTTTATTGGACAATAATTGTGCTCTCAATTTAAACATACATACCAATCCAGGGTGCCAGGAATCTGTAGAAAGAAATGGCCTTTGGATCTGAAAGGTAAGCAAGGGCATTAAAGGAAACTGAAGGCCAAATAATGTGGCCCTAAGGAAACTGTTGTTCAAACTATGGCACGTTAAAATTCTTGATGACTGCCAGGTGGCAGCTGATGTTATGGCACCTGCTGTTGCTTCTAATCCCTTAAACCTGACAGTCAGTTTGTCTCAGGAAGGTAGGCTCCTTGTACTAGAAGCTGACCACTCCCAGGACTGTGATGAGGAACTGGGGAGAAACAATGGCTACAGCCTCAATGCCAAGGAATAAAACAGAGCTTATTGCTTTGCTAGTGTGGGTCCTGGCTCAGTCATTTCATGACATCAAACAGGTGACAATTAGTGGTTTTGAACCCAAATTGGTGTACATAGTTTGCTTTTCAGATTTAGATCACTTTATACAACGCATTCCTTACTTTGATTTAAAGAAAGAAAGTTTAAAAAGAAAGAAAACAGAAAATTGGCCCCATGCAGTTTTTTTTTTATTTAAGAGGAAAAAGAGAAAAACACAAAACAAAACAAAGCGGTGTAAGGTTACATATAATACAGAACTACAAAAAAAAGCATAACAGTAAGAAATCACCTGTTAATAGATTACATATTATCATCTTGGAAATAGTTGCTCAAATCACAGTATCAAAGAATACAAAGTAGACATTCAAACAGAGAGACTACAAACAGCTGTGTTCAATGATCCAAAAACATTAATATAGTCAGCTATTCAACATCCCTATACACAGTTGCTGTTATATCCGTTAGAGCTCTTTTTTCCCCTTCCTCTCTTTTCACAACAAAATTTACACATTTTAGATTTTATTACTCCTTAGTTCTTATTACTTTTTTGGGGGGGGAGAATAAAGTCAAATATGGCAGAACAAAGCTGTTAGTGAAAACCAAGGTTGGACTTAGCACATGATGTAGAACAGAGTATACGGTTATTAACAATAGTTATCAACGTTGTCTCTTGTTTCCTTAAAAAGATTTGTCTATCTCATTAGATATTATAAAGTTGGACAAAACAGTAGAGAACAAGACCAATAAAACTTAGACATTGTAAACATTACAGGACTTCCAAAGGAGACAATAGTCAAACCAGAATGGGCATCTTAGTGAATCTTACTGCCTTCAAAGTAGTTGCCTATACCCTCAGACCTGATACTATCCCACAGAATGGAACAGAGTCTAATCAGTCAAAACAAGATCGTGGGAGCATTACAGGACTTCAAAACAAGTTAATAGGAAATCGAAAAGAGTTACTATTATATATCCTAATTTTTTAAATTTTTCCCTTAATTAAAATAAACATAAGAAATAACTAAATAATTTTTTTAAAGAATAATAGTTACCATAGTGTCTGTCTTTTTCCTTGAGATATTTGGATAAAACTTCATATACTATAGCTTCAAATATTTCCATATCAAGAAGCCCGGAATAAAGCCTTTCTAATTAATAAGTGAAAATTTTATAAGGCTTCAAGGCCACATAATGGGGAATCATGATTGCCACATATTTTCATATATTTGAATCATTACTTACATTAGGGAAACTATTCGGTATTCATACATGCGAGATTGATTTATTTCACTTATGAGTATGGTCTCAAGCTGCACCCATTTATTGATAAATATCTCAATGTGATCCTTCTTTATAGCTGAATAATATTCCATTGTATAGAAATACCACAACTTTTTTATCCATTCCTCAGTTGATGGACACTTGGGTTGTTTCCAAGATCTGGCGATTACAAATTGTGCTGCTATAAACATAGGTGCACATAAATCACTGTGGTATGATGCTTTCAGTTCTTCTGGGAATATGCCTAGAAGTGGAATAGCTGGAATAAATGGGATTTCCAATCCCAACTTTTTGAGAAACCTCCAGACAGACCTCCACAAAGGCTGTACCAGTCTACACTCCCACCAACAGTGCAGGAGAGTTCCTTTTTCCCCACATCCTCTCCAGCATTTGTTGTTGTTGGTTTTCTTGATCCTGGCCATTCTTTCAGGAGTGAGATGGTATCTCAGTGTGGTTTTAATTTGCATTTCTCTGATGACCAATGATGATGAGCATTTTTTCATGTATTTATTTGCCATTTGCATTTCTTCATCTGAGAATTGCGTATTCATCTCAGATGCCCATTTTTGGATTGGATCTTTGAATTTTGGAGGTCTGAGTTTTTTAATTCTTTATATGTTTTAGACAAGAGGCCCTTGTCTGAGAGAGAGTTCACTAAAATCTTTTCCCAGTTTGTGGGTTTTCTTTTCACTATGCTGGAGATTTCTTTTGACATGCAGAAACTTTTTAATAAGAAGTGGTCCCAGTTATTGATTCTGGGAAGTATTTCCCGTGCGGTTTGAGTCCTGTTCATGAATTCTTTACCTACTCCTATGTCTCCAAGGTTTCTACCTATTTTGTCTTCCAATAGATTTAGTGTTTCTGTTTTAATATTCAGATCTTTGACCCATTTAGATTTTAATTTAGTTCATGGTGATAGACATGGGTCTAGCTTTAGTTTTCGGCAAATGGAGAGCCAGTTTTTCCAGCACCATTTATTAAAGAGACTGTCGTTCTTCCAGTGAACCTGCTTGGCTCCTTTATCAAAGATAAGGTGGTTGAGTGTGTTTGTAGTTGTGGTTGTATCTTCTAATCTATTCCATTGATCTTCGTCTCTGTTTTGATTCCAATACCATGTTGATTTTACTACTGTTGCTTTGTAGTATAATTTCAAGTCAGGGATTGTGATGCCTCCTGCTTTGCCTTTGCTGCTTAGAATTGCCTTTGCGATTCTAGGTCTCTTCTGGTTCCAGATGAAATTTAGGAGTGATTTCTCTAGATCTATAAGGTATGTTGATGGTATTTCTATTGGGATTGCATTGAATCTGTATAAGAGTTTTGGGAGAATGGCCATCTTCACAATGTTTGTTCTTCCTATCCATGAGCAAGGGATGTCTTTCCATTTTCTGAGATCATCTTCAATTTCCTTTTTCAGTGTATTATAGTTTTCACTGTATAAGTCTTTCACTTCTTTCGTAAGAGTAATTCCTAAATATTTCATTTTTTTGCTTGCTAATGTGAATAGTCCAGTTTCTCTTATTTCCCTCTCTGTAATTTTGTTGTTCGTGTATAGGAATGCTATTGATTTCTGAGTATTGATTTTGTATCCAGCCACATTACTGAATTTATTTATTGTATCTAAGAGTATTTCAATGGAGTTTAGGGGGTCTTCTATGTAGAGTATCATGTCATCTGCAAACAATGATAACTTAACTTCTTCTTTTCCTATCTTTACCCCTTTTATTTCTCTTTCTTGCCTAATTGCTCTGGCTAGTACTTCCAGTACTATATTAAATAGGAGTGGTGATAAAGGACATCCTTGTCTTGTGCCTGATTTTAAAGTAAAGGCTTTCAATTTTTGGCCATTTAGTATGATGCTGGCTGTTGGTTTGTCATAAATGGCCTTTATTATATTGAGGTAAAGACCATCTATTCCAATTTTCTGTAGAGTTTTTATCATGAATAAATGTTGGACCTTATCGAAGGCTTTTTCTGCATCTATAGAAATGATCATGTGATTCTTAGTTTTGGCTTTATTGATATGGTGGATTACATTTATTGATTTGCGTATGTTGAACCATCCTTGCATTCCTGGGATGAATCCCACTTGGTCATGGTGTATAATCTTCTTGATGATTTGCTGGATCCTATTTGCCAATATTTTATTGAGGATTTTTGCATCTGTGTTCATTAGGGAGATCCGTCGATAGTTCTCTTTTTTAGTTGGGTCTTTCTCAGGTTTTGGTACTAGAGTAATATTTGCTTCCAGGAATGACTTAGGAAGGATTGCTTCCCTTTCAATTTCATTGAACAGTTTGAGGAGTGTCGGCATTAGGTCTTCTTTGTATTTCTTGTAGAATTCTGCAGTGAATCCATCTGGGCCTGGGCTCTTCTTGGTGGGTAAGGACTTAATTACATTTTCAATTTCAGTAACAGAGATTGGGTTATTCAACAGTTTTACATCCTCTTGATGTAGCTTTGGCACTTCATATGCTTCTAAGAATCTGTCTATTTCTTCTGTGTTATCAAACTTTTGAGAGTAGAGGTTTTCGAAGTAGGTGTTGATGATCTTCTGTATTTCTATTGGGTCTGTAGTGATTTCTCCTTTTTCATTTCTTATTGCATGAATTTGAGCTTTTTCTTCCCTTTTTTTAATAAGGTTGGCTAGGGGCTTATCGATTTTATTTATTCTTTCAAAGAACCAACTCTTTGATTTGTTGATTCTTTGGATTGTTTTCTTAGTCTCTATTGCATTGATTTCTGCTCTGATTTTTATAATTTCCTCTCTTCTTTTGGCTTTGGGCTTGACTTGCTCTTCTTTTTCTAGCTGTTTGAGGTGTAGCATCAAATTATTTATTTGTATTCGTTCTGTTTTCCTGATGTGGGAACTCAGTGCAATAAATTTTCCTCTCAGGACGGCTTTCATTGCATCCCACAGGTTCCGGTAAGTTGTATCTGTATTTTCATTTTCTTTTAGGTATTGTTTGATTTCTTCTTTAATTTCCTCTGTGACCCACTGATTACTCAAGAGTGTGTTATTCAGTTTCCATGTGTTTGTGGGATTTTTGCAGTATCTTTTATCATTAATTTCTAATTTCAGAGCGCTATGATCCGATAACATGCAAGGGATGATTTCAGCTCTTTTGCACTTGTTTAAATATGTTCTGTGAGCTAATATATGGTCTATTTTAGAAAATGATCCATGTACTGCTGAGAAGAATGTGTATTCTGATGTTGTTGGGTGGAACATCCTGTATATGTCTATCAAACCCATTTGTTCACAGGTATGATTCAGTTCTGTTATTTCTTTGCTCATTTTCTGTCTGGTTGATCTGTCCCTTGGTGTCAATGGCGTATTAAGGTCTCCTGTTACAATTGTGTTACTGATAATTTGAGTTTTCATTTCTGTTAATAATTGTTTTATATAACTTGGTGCTCTGGAGTTTGGTGCGTATATATTTAAGATAGTTATCTCTTCCTCTTGGAGTTTTCCCCTTACAAGTATGTAGTGACCTTGTTTGTCCTTTATGGTCATTGTTGGCTTAAAGTTCACGTTGTCTGCAAACAGAATGGCTACTCCTGCCTTTTTCTGGATTCCTGCTGCATGAAGAATTGTTTTCCATCCTTTGACTTTCAGTCTGTGAGTATGCTTCTGGGTTAGATGGGTTTCCTGTAAACAGCATATGGTTGGATTTTGTTTCTTGATCCATTCTGCTAGTCTGTTTCTTTTGATTGGTGCATTGAGACCATTTACATTAATGGTTATTACTGTTAAATGCTGGTTAATTGTAGGAATGTTATCTCTCTGCTGTTGCATCTTTATCCTTCTGTTCTGTTTAATTATTTGCTTTGCTTAGTGGTTTTTTCCTTTGTGTATCTAAACTGTCTTTCAATATTTTTTGCAGGGTCGGTTTGGTGTTCATGAAGTTCTTCAGGTGTTCTTTGTCATGGAAGTATCGTATTGCACCATCTATTTTGAATGATAGTTTTGCAGGATATATCAGTCTTGGTTGGAAATCATTTTGCTTTAGGATCTGGAATATTTCACTCCATGCTCTTCTTGACTTTATCGTTTGTGCTGAGAAGTCTGCTGTGATTCTGATAGGTTTTCCTTTATAAGTGATCTGTCTTTTCTCTCTGACAGCTTTTAGTAATCTATTTTTGTGTTGGATTTCTGGGATGGTGATTATTATATGTCTGGGTGTAGTTTTATTTTGGTTATGAGTGTTTGGAGTTCTATATGCTTCACTGATCTTGATGTCAGTTTCTGATCTCATGCTTGGGAAATTTTCAGCTATTACTTCTCTAAATATCCGCTTGACATCCTTTATGTTGTCTCCCTCCCTTTCATTAATCCCTATCATTCTTATGTTATTCTTCTTTGCATCGTCTTGCAGTTGTTGAATTGTTGTTTCCTGATTCCTTGTTATTTTCAAAAGATCTTTCCTTTCCTGTTCACTAGCTGCAATCCTGTCTTCAAGGTCTGAAATTCTATCTTCACTTTCATTAAGGCGGTTTTTACAACTTTCAGTGGAGTTTTTTATTTCCTGTATATCTCTGTGCATCTGCATTATGTATTCTGTTTGTTTCTTATATTGCTCGTCTAGGGATTCTATCTTTTTGTTTAGTTCCTCCAATTTTTTATCTGTGTTTTCTTTAGATATATTTAGAATCTCTTTCATTTCTTTTATCATTTCTTCTTTTATCTGGGAGATTATTTCGAGTTTGAATTTCTTTAAAGCTTCCTGGAGTTGTTTGTCAACTTTAGTGGCTATTATGTCCGATATATGAGGTGGATGGGATATATTTTCTTCTATATACATTGCTCCTAGGGTTTCCTGAGATGGGCTGGAGGTTTGAGGTTGTAATTTGGTCTTTCGTTTTGTCATTTTGTATATTTCTGTGTTTCAAGTGTTATTTGAAAGCTTCCTCAGGATCTGTTGAAAATCCCCTTCTATGCTTGGAGCTACTGAGCCTCTGACACCGCACTACCCCAAGCCATTGGGCCTGCAGAACCAGTGTCCCTCCTCTGCCTGCTCAGAACTCCGCAGTTCCAGACAAGCTGGGCCTCAGGGACACTGTGCGCCCACCTGCCCCTTGGAAGATCCACAGCTCTTCAATTGCAGCTGGGTTAGGGTGCTCTCCACAGGCCACAGTGCCTCAGGAGCCTGTGATCCCTCCCTGGTTGCAGAGATATCCACAGTCCTCTAGGCAAAGGAAGGGAATTCTGCAGGCACTCCAGATCCGCCAAGCTCCTCCTCTGCAGGCAGATGGCTAGGCGAGGCTGGGCTTGGGGGTTAGTGTAGGCCCGCCCATCCGTCAGGAGCTCAGCAGACTTCCAAGTGTAGCCGGGGGAGGGGGGGGATGGGGAGGCAGCTGTAGTGGCCTCTAACCCACTGCTCCACTTCACTGCACCCAGAAGCCTGGGGGGTCCGGAACAGTCTGAGATTTGGGCAGACTGTGCTGGGCACTCACCACAGGCTGAGGTGCCTCAGGAAGCTGCGATGCCTCCCTGCTTGCAGAAGTATTCAGTCCTTCAGACAACGGAACGGGCTTCTGCAGGGACTCCGGATCCGCCCAGCTCCTCCTCTGCAGGAGATGGCTAGGTGCGGCTGGGCTCGGGGGTTAGTGTAGGCCCGCCCATCCGTCAGGAGCTCAGCAGACTTCCAAGTGTAGCTGGGGGGGGGGGATGGGGAGGCAGCTGTAGTGGCCTCTAACCCACTGTTCCACTTCTCTGCACCCAGAAGCCTGGGGGGTCCGGAACAGTCTGAGATTTGGGCAGACTGTGCTGGGCACTCACCACAGGCTGAGGTGCCTCAGGAAGCTGCGATGCCTCTCTGCTTGCAGAAGTATTCAGTCCTTCAGACAAAGGAACGGGCTTCTGCAGGGACTCCGGATCCGCCCAGCTCCTCCTCTCCCATGCAGTTTGTTATTTTTAAAACTTCAGTAATGAATAAGAATTGTTGGCCATGTGCTGAATTGTGGCTTGGGTAAATGATGGGTAGCATTTTGAGTTGATGCCTGAAGTGTTACTCTGTGCTTTGAAAATTGTGGGTCATAGTGGAAGGCTGGGGTCAACATTTCAAAAGTGCTTTGAAATTTGATGGGTCAGATGTGTATACTACAGAGGAAGGAGCTCCTCTTGCTAAAATGAGGCTTTAGTCTCACCTGATCTCCCCAGAATCACTTTCATGTACTCAGGGTCGTAGATGATCAGGTGAGCTTCACTCCCCCAGAACCAGCGAGGATAGGCACTTGGGAATTCCTTTACCCATTTCAGCGTCTGCTGCAGCTCGTCTTCTGGCAGGATCTGTCACCAAGGGAAAGACAAATCAGTAAGTACTTTTGTTTAGTTCTAGTCCTTGCAGTGAAGTGAAGGGTAGGACTACCAGAGGGACATAGTTGTGGATCATTCAGCAAAAATTAGAAATTTGGAGTTGGATGCATAACCTATCTATGCTGTCAACCAGAATTTGCTGTCTCCCAGGACTTTCCCTAAGTCAGATTCTGTGCCCCACGAAATGAAGTTGTGTGCATGAGAGAAGCAATGGGAATCAGCAACTCAGGTGTCTTTCTGAGCTCCTTATTTCTCTTTTCTTAAGTGGATTCAGTGCGCAATCTCTTGCTGAGCTCCTCTTCTTGCAGTCCCTCATCAAGCCACGGGGTGGCATTGCAGGGAGTAATTGCTGTCTCTCTTCAGCTTGTACATTGTTCCTTTCTCTCCTTCCTGGAAGACTTGTTGAGGGGGACTCCACAGACCTGTGCCAACTCCAGTGAGCTCATAGCATGGGGAGAGTGGAGGCTGAGCTGGCAAATAAAAAGGCTGTTTCATAAGTGACTCTAATGTCAGTCCCCTTCATCAGCAGAATTGTGCTGTTGTCTCACTCTGTGTGTCCATAATTTTCAATATGTTAGCCTCCATGATCACCCATTTTGGAGATTCCCCCAGTCTCAGGCAAATCTAGTTAGTTGGTTCCTCCACCTGATGTCATCGCCCTCCCTGTTAGTCTTTGCCTGTGGCCCCACACCTCCTGAGATTCATGTTTACCATGTGCTCCCCTCAGAGCAGGGATTCTATCACACTCATATCAGTATCTCCAGACAAGCTCAGGCCCAAGCACAGAGGTTGGCATCAAGTGACTGGAGTAGGTGGTATCCCGGCTGGTTCTAGCACTCTAGGATCCTAAGGCTGGACTTGCAAGTTTGAGCCCAGCCTGGGCAACTCAGAGACTAAGCAAGACCCCATCTCAAAATAGAAAATAAACAAGGTCTGGTTTGTTGCACACAGTTGAGAGAGCCAGGGGTGCTCAGCTTGGAGGAGACAGAACTCAGGAAGGGTCAACCACAGTGTCTCCAAGTGCAAGGCTGCCAGGTCAAGTGACAGATATTCAAAAAAAAAAAAAGGAGTGTATGATAGAGCTGAGTCACAGCCGGACCAGCTTCTTGTAGAGTGAGCTCCCTGAGGCTGAGATAAGCACAGCCTGAGAGGGTCACTGGGTGCTTCTTGAAGATCACATGCTTGCTACATGGTAGTTTTGTCATGTGGATTGCTGGCTAGACTCTGAAAGCGCCAGCTTCCCTGCTCTCTCCTTCTTGCTTTTTCTTACCTTGTGCCCTAAAAGCCAGTGGGAGGGTGCACACGGGAACTGCTGGAAAGCTTTGAGCAGCCATTGTCTGCACAGGTAGAAGTGGGCTGCTTTGAACAGCAGCAGAAGCAGGCTGAGCAGGGAGACCACTTGGAGGAGTCCAGAGATGCTGCCTGGGAATCTGGTGGGGCTGAAGGCAGAGACGCTCATGGTGCAGTGGCTTCGGGATCTCTGACTAGTCTCACCACCTGGCCTGTTTTGTGGAAGATTGCCTGCCCACTAGTGGGAGGGAGCAGCATGAGGGCAGAACTTTATTAGTCGTTTATTTACATGGATAATCTACTTTGGAAGACAGAAAATGCTTTGTCAGCTGACAGTGGCAATCATCATGCACACACCCACTTCCCCCCTCCATATCAGACACAAATATTTATTTATTCATCTATCTGTTTATTTTCCTTTTCCTTTTAAAATTGAATGTCATTTATTATTTCTTTTATTTCTTCATATATACAAGATACAGTGTGATATTTAGATACAGTATGTTCTAATCAAATCAGGTTAACACTTTCACATCTTTAAACATTTATCATTTCTTTCTTTTTTACTATTGTAAAAGTTTTATGTTGTAATTATTAAGCATGATTATCACAAAAAATAGCTATGCTGCTAAAGCAGTATCTTAAGTGAAGGTCCCAGGCTTTGAGCCTTTCTCCACACGTCTATTAAGGCCACCACTTTATTCACCTTTGTGGGAAGCTCCTTAAATTCCCTCAATAAATCTGACACCTGCACATTTTCCTCTGAATTGCCAATGCTGAGTTCTCCCAGTAGATGGTAAATGATTGTCAATTCAGACATCTAAGCACTGGTGTCTGTCTTCCTCCAGGAGAGACAAGTGGATCACTCTCATAGGCAGTTAGTGCTTTTTGGTGACCAGGGTGTGGGGGCGAGTCTCGTATTGCTCCTTAAAGCATTCAGTCATTGCCTGATGGCAGCTCTGCATTCCTCTGTGGGCATTGAGCATGTGTTCCAGTTTTTGATTCTTACAAATTTTCACTTCAGTCCACAAGACTTTTCCTGTAGCTTCTCTTTTCTTTTGGATAGTATTAATAAATTCTTTTCTGTCTTTTGTTTGGACTGAGTGAAACTGTTCTCCATCTTTGTGGTTAGCAGGGTCAGCCACTAATGTTTGGAATTCCATCATTTCCATCATGCCAGATAAATGTGGGCGCTTTCTGCAAGGCAACAAGTGATGCAGACTTGGCATTATCTTGTCTGACTGTGGAGTTCTTTCTGATTATGCTTCTGTTATTAATGCAGAGAGATCTAGCTCATGTGGGGCCAGCCTGGCAACATGGACTGCAAGTTTTCCTTCCTGACTTCACTGCTATCTTTCCTTTTATCTTTAGGCATTTTCTCACTGGTTTTTAACCCTTTTCCTTTAGGAGACATTTTGATTGTTTTTCTTTCATACTTGAAGCATGAGGGACTTGAGCACTCCTCCACTTTTTGTCTTGGTGTCACTAGATGTGTTGTGTTGGAACCAGTGGTAGAAACCTTCTCAGCGCTGTGTCTGTCCTTTTCCTGCCTTCTACTTAAAGGCTGGCCCCATCTTCCTCCCTCCCTTCCTTCCTTTCTTTCTTCCTTCCTCCTTTTGTTCTCCTTCCTTTCCTCCCTCTTTCCCTCCCTTCCTTTTTAATCACAACTCATAAAGACACAAAAGAGGACTTCCAGAACTGTTTCAGAAAATGTGAAGAATTATGGCATAAATGTGTTTGAAGTGAGGGGGATTATTTTGAGAAAGGATTAGTGGTATGTGTCTTTTATTATAATAAATTTAAAAAAATTGAAACGTTCACCATATTTTGATTATACTTGATACACTTAGGTCTGGTTTATTTTGACTCAGTTTCTGTAACTGATGAGAGACACATGGGTCTAATTTCATTCTTATGGTTATGCTGTTTTCTACAAACTGCTGGTGTCCTTTCTTCAATGTGTGTTTTTGATACCTTGTCCAAGATGAGTTGATTATAGATATGTGGACTTGCTGATGAGTTTTCTCTTCTATTTGTTTATGTGTTTGTCTTTATGTTAGTACCATGCTGTTTTTGCTACTATAATTTGTAATGTGGTTTTGGTTGGGTATTATAATGCCTTCAACTTTGCTCTTTTTGCTCAATATTGCTTTGGCTATTTTGCGTCATTTGTTTTTCTTTTTTTTTTATTTAAAGAAAAGGAAATGAAAAAAAATACATGGAGATAAAAAAAAAGGGTAGAAATAATACTAAATTACAGACAAACAAAAGGTAAGAAATTGCCGGTTGATAAGTTACAAATTGTCATCTTGGAAATGGCTGTTCATGTTATAGAATTAAAGTATTTAGAATGACATTCCAAAAAGTGACCCTACAAACCATTCTGCTCTATGATCAAACAAAAGCTCCGTAATATGATTATCAGTCCCACCTATTTGTTTTACATCTCAAAGAGGGTAAGGTTAACCATATCAAATCAGAACAGAACATTAAAAAAAAAATAAAAGACAATTTAAAGAAATACAGATTTCAAAGCAAGTCCACTGGAGATCTTCCTTATCTAACTGTCTCTAGCTTCTTACAAATAGTTGTCCCTAACTTCACCCACTTTATATACTTATTGCATATTATAGAACTAATCAAATCATTACAGGATGATGAAGTCTTTTTAGGTCCTCAAGTTCCAAATTAGGGAAGACAATAGCAACTACCATTGCATCTCTCATTCTCTCTGTGATAGCCGTCCCCATCTCTGCATATGCTGAAGTTGAGCTGAAGAAACCAGTCCAATGTCATTCTACTCAGCAAACAATAGATTGCTAGAATTTATATTATAATGCTACAAAATAAGCCTCGGGTTTTTCAGGTCTCTTCCTCAGAGTATTTGTTCCTATCCTCTTTGTATTATAGGGAAAACCAAGTCATAACAAGACAGTGAAACAATTTCCTAGAAAAACATGCAATGGATAAGACATATAAAACTATAATATAAATGATCTTCCGTAGCTACTATGTTTTCTCTTGTTATTTTCAATAGATTTGTCCACAACACTGGCTTATTATAGTTTTTTTTTTTATTTAAGAGGAAAAAGAGAAAAACACAAAACAAACCAAAGCGGCGTAAGGGTACACGCAATACAGAACTACAAAACAAAACAAAACAAAACAAAACAAAACAAAACAAAAAAACATAACAGTAAGAAATCACCTGCTAGTAGATTACACACTATCTTCTTGAAAATAGTTCCTCAAATCACAGTATCAAAGAACACAAGGTGGACATTCAAACAGGGAGACTGCAAACAGCTGTGTTCAATGTTCCAAAAACATTGATAAAGTCAGCTATTTAACACCCCCAAACACACTTGCTGTTATATCCGTTAGAGCTCTTTTTCTTTTTTTTTTCCCTCTCTTTTTTACAACAAAATTTACACATCTTGGATTTTATTACTCCTTAGTGCTTATTACTTTCTTTGGGGGGGGGAAGAATACAGTCAAATATGGCAAAACAAAGCTGTCAGTCAATACCAAGGATAGACATAGTACATGGTGTAGAACAGAGTACAAGTTTATCAACAATGGTTATCAACGTTGTCCCTTGTTTCCTTAAAAAGAATTGTCTATCTTATCAGATATTATAAAGTTGAACAAAACAGTAGAGAACAAGACCAATAAAACTTAGGCATTGTAAACATTACAGGACTTCCAAAGAAGACAATAGTCAAACCAGAATGAGTATCTTAGTGAATCTTATTGTCTTCAAAGTAGTTGCCTATGTCTTCAAACTTGATATTATCATATAGAATGGAACAGAGTCTAATCAGTCAAAACAAGATCGTGGGAGTACTACAGGACTTCAAAACAAGTTAATAGGAAATCGAAAAGAGTTACTATTTATATATCCTAATTTTTTTTGAATTTTTTCTTTAATTAAGACAAACATAAGAAATGACTAAATAATTTTTTTGAAACAATAAGGGGAGATTGAGATAAAACAGGACATAACAATATAACAATAGAGGTCACAGCATGACTGTTTCAACAACCTAGTACTTCACCACCTTATAACCTGACTTAATAGTAGTTACCATAGTGTCTTTTTCCTTGAAATATTTGGATAAAACTTCATATACTCTAGCTTCAAATATTTTCATATCAAGAAGCCCAGAATAAAGCCTTTCTAATTAATGAGTGAAAACTTTATAAGGCTTCAAGGCCACCTAATGGGGAATCATGATTACCACATATTTTTATATATTTGAATCATTACTTACATTAGGGAAACTATTCGGTATTCACACATGCGAGATTGATTTATTTCACTAATGAGTATGGTCTCAAGCTGCGCCCATTTATTGATAAATATCTCAATGTGATCCTTCTTTATAGCTGAATAATACTCCATTGTATAGAAATACCACAACTTTTTTATCCATTCCTCAGTTGATGGGCACTTGGGTTGTTTCCAAGATCTGGCGATTACAAATTGTGCTGCTATAAACATAGGTGCACATATATCACTGTGGTATGATGCTTTCAGTTCTTCTGGGAATATGCCTAGAAGTGGAATAGCTGGAATAAATGGGATTTCCAGTCCCAACTTTTTGAGAAATCTCCAGACAGATCTCCACAAAGGCTGTACCAGTCTACACTTCCACCAGCAGTGCAGGAGAGTTCCTTTTTCCCCACAGCCTCTCCAGCATTTGTTGTCGGTTTTCTTGATCCTGGCCATTCTTTCAGGAGTGAGATGGTATCTCAGTGTGGTTTTAATTTGCATTTCTCTAATGACCAATGATGATGAGCATTTTTTCATGTATTTATTTGCCATTTGCATTTCTTCATCTGAGAATTGCATATTCATCTCAGATGCCCATTTTTGGATTGGATCTTTGAATTTCGGAGGTCTGAGTTTCTTTAATTCTTTATATGTTTTAGACAAGAGGCCCTTGTCTGAGAGAGAGTTCACTAAAATCTTTTCCCAGTTTGTGGGTTTTCTTTTCACTATGCTGGAGATTTCTTTTGACATGCAGAAACTTTTTAATAAGAAGTGGTCCCAGTTATTGATTCTGGGAAGTATTTCCCGTGCGGTTTGAGTCCTGTTCATGAATTCTTTACCTACTCCTATGTCTCCAAGGTTTCTACCTATTTTGTCTTCCAATAGATTTAGTGTTTCTGTTTTAATATTCAGATCTTTGACCCATTTAGATTTTAATTTAGTTCATGGTGATAGACATGGGTCTAGCTTTAGTTTTCGGCAAATGGAGAGCCAGTTTTTCCAGCACCATTTATTAAAGAGACTGTCGTTCTTCCAGTGAACCTGCTTGGCTCCTTTATCAAAAATAAGGTGGTTGAGTGTGTTCGTAGTTGTGGTTGTATCTTCTAATCTATTCCACTGATCTTCAGCTCTGTTTTGATTCCAATACCATGTTGATTTTACTACTGTTGCTTTGTAGTATAACTTCAAGTCAGGGATTGTGATGCCTCCTGCTTTGTCTTTGCTGCTTAGAATTGCCTTTGCGATTCTAGGTCTCTTCTGGTTCCAGATGAAATTTAGGAGTGATTTCTCTAGATCTATAAGGTATGTTGATGGTATTTCTATTGGGATTGCATTGAATCTGTATAAGAGTTTTGGGAGAATGGCCATCTTCACAATGTTTGTTCTTCCTATCCATGAGCAAGGGATGTCTTTCCATTTTCTGAGATCATCTTCAATTTCCTTTTTCAGTGTATTATAATTTTCACTGTATAAGTCTTTCACTTCTTTCGTAAGAGTAATTCCTAAATATTTCATTTTTTTGCTTGCTAATGTGAATAGTCCAGTTTCTCTTATTTCCTTCTCTGTGATTTTGTTGTTCATGTATAGAAATGCTATTGATTTCTGAGTATTGATTTTGTATCCAGTCACATTACTGAATTTATTTATTGTATCTAAGAGTCTTTCAATGGAGTTTAGGGGGTCTTCTATGTAGAGTATCATGTCATCTGCAAACAATGATAATTTAACTTCTTCTTTTCCTATCTTTACCCCTTTTATTTCTCTTTCTTGCCTAATTGCTCTGGCTAGTACTTCCAGTACTATATTAAATAGGAGTGGTGATAAAGGATATCCTTGTCTTGTACCCGATTTTAAAGTAAAGGCTTTCAATTTTTGGCCATTTAGTATGATGCTGGCTGTTGGTTTGTCATAAATGGCCTTTATTATATTGAGGTAAAGACCATTTATTCCAATTTTCTGTAAAGTTCTTATCATGAATAAGTGTTGGACCTTATCGAAGGCTTTTTCTGCATCTATAGAGATGATCATGTGATTCTTATTTTTGGCTTTATTGATATGGTGGATTACATTTATTGATTTGCATATGTTGAACCATCCTTGCATTCCTGGGATGAATCCCACCTGGTCATGGTGTATAATCTTCTTGATGATTTGCTGGATCCTATTTGCCAATATTTTATTGAGGATTTTTGCATCTGTGTTCATTAGGGAGATCGGTCTATAGTTCTCTTTTATAGTTGGGTCTTTCTCAGGTTTTGGTACTAGAGTAATATTTGCTTCCAGGAATGACTTAGGAAGGATTGCTTCCCTTTCAATTTCATTGAATAGTTTGAGGAGTGTCGGCATTAGGTCTTCTTTATATTGCTTGTAGAATTCTGCAGTGAATCCATCTGGGCCTGGGCTCTTCTTGGTGGGCAAGGACCCAAATACATTCTCAATTTCATTAGCAGAGATTGGGTTATTCAACAGTTTTATATCCTCTTGATCTAGCTTTGGTACTTCATATGCTTCTAAGAATCTGTCTATTTCTTCTGTGTTATCAAAGTTTTGATAGTAGAGGTTTTCGAAATAGGTGTTGATGATCCTCTGTATTTCTATTGGGTCTGTAGTGATTTCTCCTTTTTCATTTCTTATTGCATGAATTTGAGCTTTTTCTTTCCTTTTTTAAATAAGGTTGGCTAGGGGCTTATCAATTTTATTTATTCTTTCAAAGAACCAACTCTTTGATTCGTTGATTCTTTGGATTGTTTTCTTAGTCTCTATTGCATTGATTTCTGCTCTGATTTTTTCATTTCCTCTCTTCTTTTGGCTTTGGGCTTGACTTGCTCTTCTTTTTCTAGCTGTTTGAGGTGTAGCATCAAGTTATTTATTTGTATTCGTTCTGTTTTCCTGATGTGGGAACTCAGTGCAATAAATTTTCCTCTCAGAACGGCTTTCATTGCATCCCACAGATTCCGGTAAGTTGTATCTGCATTTTCATTTTCTTTTAGGTATTGTTTAATTTCTTCTTTAATTTCTTCTGTGACCCACTGATTACTCAAGAGTGTGTTATTTAGTTTCCACGTGTTTGCGGAATTTTTGCAGTATCCTTTGTCATTAATTTCTAATTTCAGAGCGGTATGATCCGATAATATGCAAGGGATGATTTCAACTCTTTTGCATTTGCTTAAATATGTTCTGTGAGCTAATATATGGTCTATTTTAGAAAATGATCCATGTACTGCTGAGAAGAATGTGTATTCTGATGTTGTTGGGTGGAACATTCTTTATATGTCTATCAAACCCATTTGTTCACAGGTGTGATTCAGTTCTGTTATTTCTTTGCTCATTTTCTGTCTGGTTGATCTGTCCCTTGGTGTCAATGGCGTATTAAGGTCTCCTGTTACAATTGTGTTACTGATAATTTGAGTTTTCATTTCTGTTAATAATTGTTTTATATAACTGGGTGCTCTGGAGTTTGGTGCGTATATATTTAAGATAGTTATCTCTTCCTCTTGGAGTTTTCCCCTTACGAGTATGTAGTGACCTTCTTTGTCCTTTATGGTCATTGTTGATTTAAAGTTCACGTTGTCTGCAAACAGAATGGCTACTCCTGCCATTTTTTGGATTCCTGCTGCATCAAGAATTGTTTTCCATCCTTTGACTTTCAGTCTGTGAGTATCTTTCTGGGTTAGATGGGTTTCCTGTAAACAGCATATGGTTGGATTTTGTTTCTTGATCCATTCTGCTAGTCTGTTTCTTTTGATTGGTGCATTGAGACCATTTACATTAATGGTTATTACTGTTAAATGCTGGTTAATTGTAGGAATGTTATCTCTCTGCTGTTGCATCTTTATCTTTCTGTTCTGTTTAATTATTTGCTTTGCTTAGTGCTTTTTTCCTTTGTGTATCTAAACTGTCTTTCAATATTTTTTGCAGGGTTGGTTTGGTGTTCATGAAGTTCTTCAGGTGTTCTTTGTCATGGAAGTATCGTATTGCACCATCTATTTTGAATGATAGTTTTGCAGGATATATCAGTCTTGGTTGGAAATCATTTTGCTTTAGGATCTGGAATACTTCACTCCATGCTCTTCTTGACTTTATCGTTTGTGCTGAGAAGTCTGCTGTGATTCTGATAGGTTTTCCTTTATAAGTGATTTGTCTTTTCTCTCTGACAGCTTTTAATAATCTATTCTTGTGTTGGATTTCTGGGATGGTGATTATTATATGTCTGGGTGTAGTTTTATTTTGCTTATGACTGTTTGGAGTTCTATATGCTTCACTGATCCTGATGTCAGTTTCTGATCTCATGCTTGGGAAATTTTCAGCTATTACTTCTCTAAATATCCTCCTGACATCCTTCATGTTGTCTCCCTCTCTTTCATTAATCCCTATCATTCTTATGTTATTCTTCTTTGCATCATCTTGCAGTTGTTGAATTGTTGTTTCCTGGTTCCTTGTTATTTTCAAAAGATCTTTCCTTTCCTGTTCACTAGCTGCAATCCTGTCTTCAAGGTCTGAAATTCTATCTTCACTTTCATTAAGGCGGTTTTTACAACTTTCTTTTTTTTTTATTTAAGAGGAAAAAGAGAAAAACACAAAACAAAACAAAGCAGTGTAAGGTTACATATAATACAGAACTACAAAAAAAAGCATAACAGTAAGAAATCACCTGTTAATAGATTACATATTATCATCTTGGAAATAGTTGCTCAAATCACAGTATCAAAGAATACAAAGTAGACATTCAAACAGAGAGACTACAAACAGCTGTGTTCAATGATCCAAAAACATTAATATAGTCAGCTATTCAACATCCCTATACACACTTGCTGTTATATCCGTTAGAGCTCTTTTTTCCCCTTCCTCTCTTTTTACAACAAAATTTACACATTTTAGATTTTATTACTCCTTAGTTCTTATTACTTTTTGGGGGGGGAGAATAAAGTCAAATATGGCAGAACAAAGCTGTTAGTGAAAACCAAGGATAGACTTAGCACATGATGTAGAACAGAGTATACGGTTATTAACAATAGTTATCAACGTTGTCTCTTGTTTCCTTAAAAAGATTTGTCTATCTCATTAGATATTATAAAGTTGGACAAAACAGTAGAGAACAAGACCAATAAAACTTAGACATTGTAAACATTACAGGACTTCCAAAGGAGACAATAGTCAAACCAGAATGGGCATCTTAGTGAATCTTACTGCCTTCAAAGTAGTTGCCTATACCCTCGGACCTGATACTATCCCACAGAATGGAACAGTCTAATCAGTCAAAACAAGATCATGGGAGCATTACAGGACTTCAAAACAAGTTAATAGGAAATCGAAAAGAGTTACTATTATATATCCTAATTTTTTAAATTTTTCCCTTAATTAAAATAAACATAAGAAATAACTAAATAATTTTTTTAAAGAATAATAGTTACCATAGTGTCTGTCTTTTTCCTTGAGATATTTGGATAAAACTTCATATACTATAGCTTCAAATATTTCCATATCAAGAAGCCCGGAATAAAGCCTTTCTAATTAATAAGTGAAAATTTTATAAGGCTTCAAGGCCACATAATGGGGAATCATGATTGCCACATATTTTCATATATTTGAATCATTACTTACATTAGGGAAACTATTCGGTATTCATACATGCGAGATTGATTTATTTCACTTATGAGTATGGTCTCAAGCTGCGCCCATTTATTGATAAATATCTCAATGTGATCCTTCTTTATAGCTGAATAATATTCCATTGTATAGAAATACCACAACTTTTTTATCCATTCCTCAGTTGATGGACACTTGGGTTGTTTCCAAGATCTGGCGATTACAAATTGTGCTGCTATATACATAGGTGCACATAAATCACTGTGGTATGATGCTTTCAGTTCTTCTGGGAATATGCCTAGAAGTGGAATAGCTGGAATAAATGGGATTTCCAATCCCAACTTTTTGAGAAACCTCCAGACAGACCTCCACAAAGGCTGTACCAGTCTACACTCCCACCAACAGTGCAGGAGAGTTCCTTTTTCCCCACATCCTCTCCAGCATTTGTTGTTGTTGGTTTTCTTGATCCTGGCCATTCTTTCAGGAGTGAGATGGTATCTCAGTGTGGTTTTAATTTGCATTTCTCTGATGACCAATGATGATGAGCATGTTTTCATATATTTATTTGCCATTTGCATTTCTTCATCTGAGAATTGCGTATTCATCTCAGATGCCCATTTTTGGATTGGATCTTTGAATTTTGGAGGTCTGAGTTTTTTTAATTCTTTATATGTTTTAGACAAGAGTCCCTTGTCTGAGAGAGAGTTCACTAAAATCTTTTCCCAGTTTGTGGGTTTTCTTTTCACTATGCTGGAGATTTCTTTTGACATGCAGAACCTTTTTAATAAGATGTGGTCCCAGTTATTGATTCTGGGAAGTGTTTCCCGTGCGGTTTGAGTCCTGTTCATGAATTCTCTACCTACTCCTATGTCTCCAAGGTTTCTACCCACTTTGTCTTCCAATAGATTTAGTGTTTCTGTTTTAATATTCAGATCTTTGACCCATTTAGATTTTAATTTAGTACATGGTGATAGACATGGGTCTAGCTTTAGTTTTCGGCAAATGGAGAGCCAGTTTTTCCAGCACCATTTATTAAAGAGACTGTCGTTCTTCCAGTGAACCTGCTTGGCTCCTTTATCAAAGATAAGGTGGTTGAGTGTGTTTGTAGTTGTGGTTGTATCTTCTAATCTATTCCATTGATCTTCGCCTCTGTTTTGATTCCAATACCATGTTGATTTTACTACTGTTGCTTTGTAGTATAATTTCAAGTCAGGGATTGTGATGCCTCCTGCTTTGCCTTTGCTGCTTAGAATTGCCTTTGCGATTCTAGGTCTCTTCTGGTTCCAGATGAAATTTAGGAGTGATTTCTCTAGATCTATAAGGTATGTTGATGGTATTTCTATTGGGATTGCATTGAATCTGTATAAGAGTTTTGGGAGAATGGCCATCTTCACAATGTTTGTTCTTCCTATCCATGAGCAAGGGATGTCTTTCCATTTTCTGAGATCATCTTCAATTTCCTTTTTCAGTGTATTATAGTTTTCACTGTATAAGTCTTTCACTTCTTTCGTAAGAGTAATTCCTAAATATTTCATTTTTTTGCTTGCTAATGTGAATAGTCCAGTTTCTCTTATTTCCCTCTCTGTAATTTTGTTGTTCGTGTATAGGAATGCTATTGATTTCTGAGTATTGATTTTGTATCCAGCCACATTACTGAATTTATTTATTGTATCTAAGAGTATTTCAATGGAGTTTAGGGGGTCTTCTATGTAGAGTATCATGTCATCTGCAAACAATGATAACTTAACTTCTTCTTTTCCTATCTTTACCCCTTTTATTTCTCTTTCTTGCCTAATTGCTCTGGCTAGTACTTCCAGTACTATATTAAATAGGAGTGGTGATAAAGGACATCCTTGTCTTTTGCCTGATTTTAAAGTAAAGGCTTTCAATTTTTGGCCATTTAGAATGATGCTGGCTGTTGGTTTGTCATAAATGGCCTTTATTATATTGAGGTAAAGACCATCTATTCCAATTTTCTGTAGAGTTTTTATCATGAATAAATGTTGGACCTTATCGAAGGCTTTTTCTGCATCTATAGAAATGATCATGTGATTCTTATTTTTGGCTTTATTGATATGGTGGATTACATTTATTGATTTGCGTATGTTGAACCATCCTTGCATTCCTGTGATGAATCCCACTTGGTCATGGTGTATAATCTTCTTGATGATTTGCTGGATCCTATTTGCCAATATTTTATTGAGGATTTTTGCATCTGTGTTCATTAGGGAGATCGGTCTATAGTTCTCTTTTTTAGTTGGGTCTTTCTCAGGTTTTGGTACTAGAGTAATATTTGCTTCCAGGAACGACTTAGGAAGGATTGCTTCCCTTTCAATTTCATTGAACAGTTTGAGGAGTGTCGGCATTAGGTCTTCTTTGTATTTCTTGTAGAATTCTGCAGTGAATCCATCTGGGCCTGGGCTCTTCTTGGTGGGTAAGGACTTAATTACATTTTCAATTTCAGTAACAGAGATTGGGTTATTCAACAGTTTTACATCCTCTTGATGTAGCGTTGGCACTTCATATGCTTCTAAGAATCTGTCTATTTCTTCTGTGTTATCAAACTTTTGAGAGTAGAGGTTTTCGAAGTAGGTGTTGATGATCTTCTGTATTTCTATTGGGTCTGTAGTGATTTCTCCTTTTTCATTTCTTATTGCATGAATTTGAGCTTTTTCTTCCCTTTTTTAAATAAGGTTGGCTAGGGGCTTATCGATTTTATTTATTCTTTCAAAGAACCAACTCTTTGATTTGTTGATTCTTTGGATTGTTTTCTTAGTCTCTATTGCATTGATTTCTGCTCTGATTTTTATAATTTCCTCTCTTCTTTTGGCTTTGGGCTTGACTTGCTCTTCTTTTTCTAGCTGTTTGAGGTGTAGCATCAAGTTATTTATTTGTATCGTTCTGTTTTCCTGATGTGGGAACTCAGTGCAATAAATTTTCCTCTCAGGACGGCTTTCATTGCATCCCACAGGTTCCGGTAAGTTGTATCTGTATTTTCATTTTCTTTTAGGTATTGTTTGATTTCTTCTTTAATTTCCTCTGTGACCCACTGATTACTCAAGAGTGTGTTATTCAGTTTCCATGTGTTTGTGGGATTTTTGGAGTATCTTTTATCATTAATTTCTAATTTCAGAGCGCTATGATCCGATAACATGCAAGGGATGATTTCAGCTCTTTTGCACTTGTTTAAATATGTTCTGTGAACTAATATATGGTCTATTTTAGAAAATGATCCATGTACTGCTGAGAAGAATGTGTATTCTGATGTTGTTGGGTGGAACATCCTGTATATGTCTATCAAACCCATTTGTTCACAGGTATGATTCAGTTCTGTTATTTCTTTGCTCATTTTCTGTCTGGTTGATCTGTCCCTTGGTGTCAATGGCGTATTAAGGTCTCCTGTTACAATTGTGTTACTGATAATTTGAGTTTTCATTTCTGTTAATAATTGTTTTATATAACTTGGTGCTCTGGAGTTTGGTGCGTATATATTTAAGATAGTTATCTCTTCCTCTTGGAGTTTTCCCCTTACAAGTATGTAGTGACCTTCTTTGTCCTTTATGGTCATTGTTGGTTTAAAGTTCACGTTGTCTGCAAACAGAATGGCTACTCCTGCCTTTTTCTGGATTCCTGCTGCATGAGGAATTGTTTTCCATCCTTTGACTTTCAGTCTGTGAGTATCCTTCTGGGTTAGATGGGTTTCCTGTAAACAGCATATGGTTGGATTTTGTTTCTTGATCCATTCTGCTAGTCTGTTTCTTTTGATTGGTGCATTGAGACCATTTACATTAATGGTTATTACTGTTAAATGCTGGTTAATTGTAGGAATGTTATCTCTCTGCTGTTGCATCTTTATCTTTCTGTCCTGTTTAATTATTTGCTTTGCTTAGTGGTTTTTTCCTTTGTGTATCTAAACTGTCTTTCAATATTTTTTGCAGGGTCGGTTTGGTGTTCATGAAGTTCTTCAGGTGTTCTTTGTCATGGAAGTATCGTATTGCACCATCTATTTTGAATGATAGTTTTGCAGGATATATCAGTCTTGGTTGGAAATCATTTTGCTTTAGGATCTGGAATATTTCACTCCATGCTCTTCTTGACTTTATCGTTTGTGCTGAGAAGTCTGCTGTGATTCTGATAGGTTTTCCTTTATAAGTGATCTGTCTTTTCTCTCTGACAGCTTTTAGTAATCTATTCTTGTGTTGGATTTCTGGGATGGTGATTATTATATGTCTGGGTGTAGTTTTATTTTGGTTATGAGTGTTTGGAGTTCTATATGCTTCACTGATCTTGATGTCAGTTTCTGATCTCATGCTTGGGAAATTTTCAGCTATTACTTCTCTAAATATCCACTTGACATCCTTTATGTTGTCTCCCTCTCTTTCATTAATCCCTATCATTCTTATGTTATTCTTCTTTGCATCGTCTTGCAGTTGTTGAATTGTTGTTTCCTGATTCCTTGTTATTTTCAAAAGATCTTTCCTTTCCTGTTCACTAGCTGCAATCATGTCTTCAAGGTCTGAAATTCTATCTTCACTTTCATTAAGGCGGTTTTTACAACTTTCAGTGGAGTTTTTTATTTCCTGTATATCTCTGTGCATCTGCATTATGTATTCTGTTTGTTTCTTATATTGCTCGTCTAGGGATTCTATCTTTTTGTTTAGTTCCTCCAATTTTTTATCTGTGTTTTCTTTAGATATATTTAGAATCTCTTTCATTTCTTTTATCATTTCTTCTTTTATCTGGGAGATTATTTCGAGTTTGAATTTCTTTAAAGCTTCCTGGAGTTGCTTGTCAATTTCAGTGGCTATTGTGTCCGATATATGAGGTGGATGGGATATATTTTCTTCTATATACATCACTCCTAGGGTTTCTTGAGATGGGCTGGAGGTTTGAGGTTGTAATTTGGTCTTTCGTTTTGTCATTTTCCTATATTTCTGTGTTTCAAGTGTTATTTGAAAGCTTCCTCAGGATCTGTTGAAAATCCCCTTCTATGTTTGGAGCTACTGAGACTCTGGCGCCGCGCTACCCCAAGCCATTAGGCCTACAGAACCAGTGGCCCTCCTCTGCCTGCTCAGAACTCCGCAGTTCCAGACAAGCTGGGCCTCAGGGACACTGTGCGCCCACCTGCCCCTTGGAAGCTCCACAGTTCTTCAATCGCAGCCGGGTTAGGGTACTCACCACAGGCCGCAGTGCTTCAGGAACCTGTGGACCCTCCCTGGTTGCAGAGATATCCACAGTCCTCCAGATACATGGAGAGGCCGATGCAGGCACCCCAAATCTGCCCAGCTCCTCCTCTGCAGACCTATGGCCAGGCGCGGCAGCTAAACAGGCTGGGCTAGGCTGGTAGTGTGGGCCAGCCCACCTATCGGGAGCTCAGCAGGTCTCCAAGTGAAGCCGGAATGGGGAGGCTGATGTGGAAGCCTCAAACCCACCTCTCTCCTTCACTGCACCTGGAAGCCTGAGGGAACTCCAGCAGTCTGGGCGCAGATATCCAGAGTCCTCCAGACACGCAGAGAGGCCGGTGAGGGCACCCCAGATCTGCCCAGCTCCTCCTCTGCAGACCTATGGCCAGGCGCGGCAGCTAAACAGGCTGGGCTAGGCTGAAAGTGTGGGCCAGCCCACCTATGGGGAGCTCAGCAGGTCTCCAAGTGAAGCCAGGAATGGGGAGGTTGATGTGGAAGCCTCAAACCCACCTCTCTCCTTCACTTCACCTGGAAGCCTGAGGGAACTCCAGCAGTCTGGGCGCAGATATCCAGAGTCCTCCAGACACGCAGAGAGGCCAGTGAGGGCACCCCAGATCTGCCCAGCTCCTCCTCTGCAGACCTATGGCCAGGTGCTGGCTTATTATAGTTAAACATACTATCACCTATTTTTATAAAAACTTATCTTTGACTGCATTGTAGTATTTGAGAGCTGTTACTGATTCATACCAGTATGGATATCCTTTACATCTTGTCATGCTCAGAGTAGTTTCCTCTACTTTTAGGGTTGATTCTAACACGCATACCGATTTCAAATAGGATCAGTCAAGGCCAACCAATAGTCTTATGATTCAGATACAATTAAGATCAGTCATAGTAAGACAATGTAAGTAATACAGGATTTCAGCCTAAGTCAATAGGAAAGTAAGGATAGTTACCATGGTATAACCTGCTATTTTTGGTTCTAGAGGTCTGTGTCCTCAAATCTGACATGAGTGGACAGACCAGAACAAATTTAATTCAATCTAAATATGGCACTAGGACTACTGTGTCTTTTAAATCGTTATACACCATTAGCAATGACCTCTGCTTTTTTTTAAAATATAGTTTCAGAGCTGTCTCTACTAAAGACTAGCTTACTGTCTCTGCCTCATGTCTGCTACTCCACTTTTCTGCTATAATTTGTCCACCTTATTCCCTCATTCCATTGTCTGCCCCGTTCACTGAGGCCTCTCTGCCACTGTAGCTGTAATCCTGATATCTCTTCCTCTCTTTCTCTGTAATGTCCTTCAGCACTCTCTGTAGGGTTGGATTGGTGGCCACGAACTCCCACAGTTCCTCCTTGTCTTGAAAGTATCTTATTTCTTCATTAATTTTTAGAGAGAGTTTTGATGGCTATATGAACTTCGGTTGCATATTTTTTTCTTCAGGACTTGGAATATTTCTCCCCACTCCCATCTTGACTTAAGAGTTTGTGTTGATAAGTCTGCTGTTATTTTGATAGATTTCCCGTTATAGGTAACCTGCATCTTTTCTCTGGCTGCTTTTAATATTCTGTTTTTTTGGTGGATTTCTGGGATCTCGATTATTATATGCCTAGGCGTAGATCTGTTTTGGTTGTAGGTAGCTGGCGTTCTGTATGCTTCTTTTATCTGGATATCATTTCTTTTTGCTATATGTGGGAAATTTTGCTTTAATATATCTGTGAATATTTTTTGTATTTCATTTTTGGATGTTCCTGCTTCCTCACTCACATTCTTTATTCTTAGGTTATGTATCTTTTTATCATCTTCCAGTTTTAGAATTGCTTCTTTCTGGTTCCTTGTTATTTTTAAGAGGCTTTTTCTTTCACGTTCATAAGCCCTAAATCTCTCTTCAAGTTTCAGAAGGTTGTCTTTAGTTTCTGTCAAGGCATTTTGCCAGTGTTCAATGGAGTTTTTAGATTCCTGATATTCTCTTTGGATCTGTTTCATGTATTCTAAATTATGCTTAAATTCTTCTTCAGATGCTTCTCTTTCATTTCTGATTTCCTCAGTTCTTCCATCTGTGTTCTCTTGGGCAGGGCTTGTCATTTCTTTAATTAATCTCTTTATATCTTGCCTCACTTGGATCAGGAGTACATCTTTAAATTCCTCTATGAGATCATGTAAGTACTTTTTAATTTCGGCTGATGCTGTGTCGAGTAGAGGATGGTTACTGTGTTTGTTCTCTTCAGTGTTTAGTTCTCTTGGGTTTATTTTGTCCTGTTGAACAGCTGGAGTTTTTTTTTATTTTTATCTCTTGTCATGTTTCTGGTTTCTTTCAGACTGTCCTGGACTGTCCAGGACTGTCCAGACTGTCTCTGGCCCTCTCCGAATTGCCTAGGGCCTCTCAGAAGCATGCTGGCTTGAGTTTTTGCTGTCCTCCCCAATTTGCTGTTATCTTGGGTAGGCTGGGATGCAGGGGCGGTACAGTCTAGTCTCTAGCCTCTGTGTCAGTTAGTTCATAAATTAGGCTGTACTTTCTGGTTGTCACTGAGTTGTGACTATTTTGTATCCGCTTATTGGGCCCCAACCAGAGGCTTGGTTTAGCCCCAGTAGCTCCTGACAGTTCTCTTTGAATCAGAAGCAGCTGAGTAATGGCACAGGATTCTGCCCAAGTCCCAGCCGTTCTCTTCCAAACCTCTCTGTGACAGGAGCACCAGAAAAGCAGATCTGCCCAAAACTAAGATGGCTCCCACTAAGTTCTCTGTGTGGAGCTGAAGCTAGCAAGTAATCAGGCTCTGCCAGGACTCAAGATGTCTTCCACCAGCCCTCCCTACAAGGGGACCTGGTGATGTCACCAAGCTGTGGTTTCTGCCGCCAGGCTAATATGTCTGCACCAGACTCTGTTATTGATTTCCCCGTGGTGGCGGGCCAGCTGTTCTCTGGCCAAACCCAGCAGCCACGGGGTTCTCTGTACTCACCAGAGTCCGGTGCAAGTCCTCGTTCCGGGACCGCCGCACACCAAGCTGTCCACTTTTCCCGCACTCCCAGCACAATGCTGACCAGTCAGATATCTGTGAGCCGTTTAGATTTGAAATGCCAGAGCTTTGTGCATCCGCTCTGGTGCAGCGGTGCAGAACCGGCTGCTACTTGGAGTCTCGGTCCGGGTCTCCGTTTCCCGCAGTCCCCAAAAGCAACTCAGCTTTTCGTGCTGGGTCCACAAGTCTGTTTGTTGATTTAAGGGCGCGGGATTTGCAGCCTCCAGATATTGGCATTGAAGGTCTCAGCACGACTTTAAATCCTCCAGCTGTACTGTCTTGGTTAATAAGAATTGCTATCAATTTGTCTGGCCCTCTCCATGCTGTCTTTTTTTAGCTTCGAGTTTGAATTCTCTGGTGAGACTCTTCGCTCGATCCCCTAGCCCGCCGCCATTTTCAGAATCCGTCATTTGTTTTTCTATATGAATGTTTGGGTTTTTCTTCTATTTCTGTGAAGACACTATTAGTATTTCGATGAGGATTGTACTGAATACATGAATTACTTTAGATATTATGGACTAATATTCTTTCATTATTTATTCTTCCAATCCATAAATATGGAATGTTTTCACAATTTTTGCATTCTTAATTTCTTTCACTAGTGCTTTGCAATTTTCATTTTAGAGAACATTTCTCTTCCTTGTTAAACATATTCTTAGATATTTTATTTTTATAGCTACTGTGAGATTCCTTTATTTTTGAAAAAATCATTATTGGTGTGCAAAAATGCTACAACCTTTTGTATGAGATTTTATGTTCTTCGAATTTACTGAATTTATCAGTTCTAACTTTTTAATGAAGTCTGTAGGTTTTTCTAGATATAAAATTATGTCATCTTTGAAAAAAAATAAATTGATCCCCTCCTGTCTTATTGGATGTCCTTTATTTCTTTCTCTTGCCTGATGGTCTAAGGTTTCTATCATTATGTTGAATATGAGTGGTGAAATGAACAACCTTATCTTTCTCCAGATCTCAGCAGAAATAATTCCACCTTTTCCCATTCAATATGATGTTGCTTGTGGGTTTGTCACATGTAGCCCTCACTGTGTTGAGGTAACTTTTTTTCTATAATTAATTTGTTGAGGACTTTTAAAATAAAAGGCTATTTAATTTAAAAAAATTTTTTTGCTTCTATTGCAGTGATTATATGGTTTTACCTTTTGTTGATGTACTACATATATTGATTTGCATATGATAAACCATCCTTGCATCATTTGCATAAATTCCTCTTGATCATTACATATATATATGACCTTAATATGCCTTTATATTTAATTTTCTCATATTTTGTTGAAAATATTTGAATTTATGTTCATCAAGACTATTGGTCTCGGACTCTGGAGAACATGGCAGACAGACAACAGCAACTACTGAACGCTCTCTAAAGGCTCGGCTCAGAGGCCAGGAATGATGCGGACTAAGGAGATACGAACCAGTAGAGATATGCTCTGCTGACTCAGGAACGAACTGGGCTGAGAGAATCCAACTTGGAATACAGTCCTGGCGCTAAAATAGGAACAGAAAAATCTCGGTGTGGAGGCTCGACTCCGCGCCATTGGAAACCGCGGCTTGGATTTCCCGCCGCGCGGCGGCCGGCTACCTCCTAGCGGCTCAGCAAGGAGAGACGCGACCCCCGAGCTCTGGGAACGGGCGTCTGGGAACGGTCTCGGAAACGCGACGGGCAGGAAGGAAGGCTGACTGGTGGCGAGGTGAGCGAGGAACTGACTCCCTACCGCAGTCTGACTCCAGCGGAGTATTTTCTGGGCGCGGACAGTCCTGTAAGAGCAGGGCGCGGTGGCAACTCCAGCTGCGCATTTCCCTCTCGGACGGGATTGGTGAAAGGTGCCATTGCCGGAGGGACGCTGCTCGCGGACTCCCTAGGCTGGCCTAACCCAGATCCCAGAGCCTGACGGTGGCCCGGAGGAGCGACCGACTTCCGCGTAGGCTGCCTCCTCCGCAACTCCCTGGGGCGCAGCGGTGAGCTGGAACAACTAGCCAGCGCAATTCGATCAAGCTGTAGCTGACAGGCAGGGAAGCCGGGCCTCCTGTGTAAGATTACATTTTATAAGGAACAGAAAATATGGGGAAGGGAAGCAACAAAGAAGGCTCCTCGACCCCCAATCCTGAGAATCAGGCAATAGTGGACACTGTACCAATATACATTAAGCGCCATTTAGAGAGCCTCATAGACCAATTCAGGAATGAAGTTATCAATGACCTGAAGCTAGAAGTATGCAGAATAGTTAGAGAAATGCTAAGCACCACCCAGGAAAAAGCAGATGGTGGAGTGGAAGAACAGAAAAAGAGGGGAGAATTGCTTGATGGAGAAAACAGAGAAAGCATTGAGTATGTGAAGCAGGTGCAAAGGGACTATCAAGAAATCAAGAAGTCTACCCAAGACTGGCATAACAGCTTGAAAGAAACTAAGGACAGACTATCTGAATTGGAGGGCAGACTTGAAACATGGGAGAATGAAATGAAAAACTTCTTAAAAATAACAAAGAAACACACAGCAATAATACAAAGACAAGAAGATGATAAGAGGAGCCATAACTTAAGGATTAAGAACATAAAAGAAGAAGTAGGGACACAAACAAGTGAACTACAAAAGCTACTCACAGAAATAATCCAGGAGAATTTTCCTAATTTAGCAAAAGGTAAAGATACTCAAATGTATGAGGCATACAGGACCCCAGCTACCTACAACCCTAACAGAGAAACACCCAGGCATATAATAATAAAAATTCCAGAAATTCAATACAAGAACAGAATATTAAAAGCTGTAAGAGACAAGAAACAGATCACTTACAAGGGAAGACCCATCAAAATTACAGCAGATTTCTCTTCACAAACCATCAAATCATGAAGAGCATGGGGAGAAATAATTCAAGCTTTGAAAGATAATAATCTACAGCCAAGATTGAGATATCCTGCACAACTGTCCCTGGAAATTGATGGAAAAACGAGGTGCTTCCAAGATAAAGAGGAACTGGGGGAATTTGCAACCACCAATCCAACCCTACAGAAAGTATTGCAGGATATTCTAAAAAAAGAAAAATACAAAGAACCCAGAAATAGGGGCGGGGAGGCCACAACGAATAGAGCAGAGACCAAAACGAAGAAGACAAACTGACAGCTACTGACAGAAAAAGAGCTCAACAGAAATGAGACAGAGAAGATTGGATGATAGGAACAGCTTTTTTTGGAGAAAATGACATCTTAATAGGTAATGCTGATTTAGTACCATCTTGTTTTGAAGTCTCATCTAGCTTTTGTTCTTCTGTCTCCAATGGTCTAAACAGGTTGTATCTTATTGGATTTTACTATGTACGATAGTATAAGAAAAAACCTTTTAAAGACAAGGAGATTATACAGAGACCATTGTTCATTTTCTGTTAGTCGATTCTAAATACTCTATAATGCTGTTATTCTCTTAAATGGATTTACATTGTTTTGATATACTTAATGCTACAGTATATGAAGTTGTACTCAAGGACTTCAGGGAGGGAGTCAATATGGTAACTATTTTTGGGTCAGGATTAGCTGGTGGTGAAACACTATTCTGCTTAAATGGTTATGTTTTGATCTGCCCTGTTTCGCTGTTATGCCCTCTTTTTTTCTCAATCTCCACTCCATTATTTACTTTTTTATTTTTACCCATTTAATTACAGGGAAAAATATAGCAGGATATAATATAGTAACCCACTTTGACTTTCTATTATCTCGATTTGAAGCCCTGTATTACTCTCACCATCTTGTTTTTGACTGAGGTTCCTATATTCTGTTTTGCTGGATAGTATCAGGTTCGAAAGTTTAGGCATCAGCTGAGAAGATAATGAGATTCATTATAACGCCCATTCTCGTTGACTTTTATCTACTTTTGAAGACCTACAATGTCTCCAGTGTTTTGGTTTTGTCGGTTTTATTCTTTACGGTTTTGTTCAATTGTAGTACAACTAATGATATAGGCAATTCTATTAGAAATAGCGGGAGGCATTAGGGTAACCATTGTTGATCACCTTGTATTATGTTTTTATATTATCTATTATGTCCACCCTTTTGACTTGACCGATTCTGTTCTGTTATGTCACATTTGGTTTTACTCTCTTCCAAAAAAGCAACAAGAACCGTGGGAGCAATGAAACCCAAAATGTGTAATAGTCACTGTACAAAAGAGAGGAAAAGAAAGTGCTCTAAACTATATAACTGCATGTATATTTAAAAGTATAAGATAGAAAATGATATCACAGAGTTTTATTGGATCATTGAACAGAACTGTTTGCAGTATCATTGGTGGAATGTCCACTCTACAAGCTTTAATTTTGTGACTTGAACAATTATTTCTAAGATGGCAATATGTAATCCATTAACTAGTGATTTCCTACTGCGCATTTTTTTATTCTGTAAATCTGTAAAACTTGTACCCCTTCACTGTTTTTTTTTCTTTCTTTTCTTTTCTCCTTAAATAAAAATTAAAAAAAAAAGACTATTGGTCTATATTCTGTTTGTATGTTCTTGTCTGGTTTTGGTATCAGAAAAATGCTAGGTTTATAGAATCTATTTGAAGCAATTCCTGCTGTTTAAGTTTTTTGAAATAGTTTGAGAAGAATTTGGTTTTAATTCTTCAAAACTTTGGTGAAATTCAGCAATGAGACCTTCTGGTAGTAATATACTCTTTCTTGGGAGATAATTACTAACTCAGTTGTTTGTTTGTAGTCTGCTCAAGTTTTCTATGTCTTCATGATTCAATTTTGTAGATACATGTGCCTAGAAGCTTAAACATTTCTTCTAGGTTTTCTAGTTGGCACATAGTTGTTCATAATTATCCCTAAATGATACTTTTTGTGATAGTGATTGTGATGGTTCCTCTTTTTCTTGCTCTTGTTTACTGTTTTTATTTCATTTTTTTCTTGGCTAATGTAACTAAAGGTTTGCCAACTTTATTTTTTGGAGAAACCACTTCTTTACTTTGCTGAGGTTTTGTATTTTTAAAAATCTTGATTGTATTTATTTCTTCCCCAATCTTTGTTTTTCTTTGTATCATTTTGAATTTCCTATGATTTGTTCATGGCCTAATATATGGCCTATCCTAGAAACTGTTTCATGTGCTGATGAAAAGAACGTGCAATCTGCAGCTTTTGCTTGTCATGTCCTATCAATATCTGTTAGGTGCATTTGGTGTGTGATTCCATATAAATCCAGTGTTTCTTGGTGATTTTTTTTTTGTTCTGGATGACCTTACCATTGATGGAAAGGAAGGGATGAAATCCCTTGCTCTTATTGTATTGAGTCTACCTCCCTTTGTAGGTCTAAAAGTGGTTTTAAAAAATGTAATTGAGTACTCTGGCATTGGGTGTTTATATATTTCCTCCTATTGAATCAATTATTATATAATTACTTTCTATGTCTTATTTTACTTTTTTTTTTTTTTTTTTGGTACTGGGGATCAAACTTGTGATCTCACACTTGCCAGGCAGGCATTTATGCTACTGAGCTAAATTCCTGGCCTTACTTCATATTTTTGACCTAAAGTCTGTTTAATCTGCTGTTTATTTTTTGCTTTCCATTCATATGGAATACTTTTCACTGTCCCTTCACTTCACTCTATTTATGTCTTTATGGGTGAACTGAATTTTTATAGGCAACACATTGCTGGCAGGCTTTTTTCTTCCTTCCTTCCTTCCCTCCCTGCTTCTTTCATCCTTCTTTCCCTCCTTCTTTCCATTCAGCTAGACTAAAAATTTTTTTGTTTAAAGAGAAAAAAGAAAGGACATAAAAAACAAACAGTAAAAGGGTACAAGTAATACAGAACATCAAGAAAAAAATATACAGTAAGAAATCACTAGTTAATAGGTTACATATTGTCTTCTTAGAAACAGTTGTCCAAATTATAAAATTAAAGCATATAAAGTGGACATTCATACCGTGATATTGGAAACAGTTCCGTTCAATGATCCAGCAAAAGCTCAGTAATATGGTTTTCCATCCTACACACTCAAACATACCTGTGGTTATATCCCTTAGTCCACCTTCCTTTCCTCTCTTTTTTACAATAACAATTACACTTTTTGGGTTTTATTACTCCCACAGTTCTTGTTACTTTTTTTTTTGAAGAGAATAAACCCAAACGTGACTAAGCAAAACAGAGTCAGAACAGAAGGATGGGCATAGTACATGATGCAAAAATAGAATGCCAAGTGATCAAAAGTGGTTACAATTGTGCCTCTTGCTATTTTTAAATTGAGTTGCCTATATCATCAGGTATAATAGAACTGATGAAAACAGTACAGAACAAGACTAATAAAACCTATACTGGAGACCTTACAGGACTTCAAAAAAAGATAATATAGACTAAAACTTTTAACTGACTGGTTTAATCTCTTTACATTGAAAGTTAATACTGACAAGTAAGGGCTTACTCCTCTCATTTGTTCTAACTTTTCCTGATTGTTCTGTATATTTATTGTTTATTTATTCTGCTCTGTTCATCTTTGTAGTTTGATATTTTCTATATTGATGAGATTTGATTTTCTCTTTCTATATTATGTGTCTGCTCTAGTTGTGAGCTTTGTACTTTGACATATTTTCATGATGGTATTTGTTGCCCTTTTGTTTTTAGATATAGGAATCCTTTAAATGTTTCACATAAGTCTGGTCTGCTAGTGATGCTTGCCAGAGACAGTTTTTATCCTTCCCTTATAAGGGATAGGTTTCACTGTTATTCTTTTTTAAAAAAATGTACTAGAGCCACCTGCCCTTAGAACACAGGACCTTCAGTGGCATGCAGGGCTGGGCTGGGCCATGCTGCTTCCATGCCCGCCACCCTGGGGGACCCCACCACCACCTCCTGGACCTAGTATTGCTGTTAATCTTTGGCTCTTACTCTCCCTCCCAGAATCTTGAACTGCAGTGGATTAACCATGCTGGGCTAACGGGAGACTCAGTAACCCCTCATCCAAAGAGAACACCTCAGCAGGCTTCCCTCAGTCTGGTGTTTGCCCCTAAAATAGGAATAGAGTTTATCACTTTCAGTGGGAAAATAGGAGCAATAGCAAACTCCTTCCAGATGTAGGACCTTGGCAATCTTGGCAAGAGTGTGGATGAGCCCTTATTCCACACAAAGAACATCAGGCAGGTTGAGGAGGATGCCAATAAGGCCTCCCCCAAACTGGAGAAATTTAAAAGGGCTTCTGATACATAACCAGTGGCACAGTAGGGTCCCAGCCAAGACAAACACTTTTAACAGGGAGATCTGGTGACCTGGAACAACCTGAAAACATAGTAACAGCAGTAACTAATGGTTGAATTATATCAATACTCTTAGATTGTCAGCCTAGGAAAAATATAGGGCTAACCCAACAGGCCTTTCAGGAGGAATTCACATGACTGGTCCACCTCTTCATTGTGGCACCCAGCAATTGACATATATCAATCACACAGGAGGACCCTAAAATACACACTACCAACAGTAGAGACTAGAGTGGAATTGAAAGAACAAATATTAGCCTGAAAGGTGAAAATGACAAAACAAAAAAAGCAAAATGCAATATCAAACATCTAGTTCATCAGGAGCAAGTACAGGAGAAATTGAAATAGAGGACTTTAAAAGTCATACACCAGAAATCTCTGAAAAGATAGCAAGAGAAATAAAGAAACAAATCCATGAGGTTATAGAGGAAATAAAATTAGAAATAGTTTTTCACATAAAGACAGAAATAAGAACCTTAGTAAAGGAGTTGCTCAGGATAGCTAGAGAAGAAATAGATAAAAAGTACACATGGGAAACTGATTGAAACCTTGAATGAACAATATAGAAAGCAAGCAGAATCCATGAAAAAACTCAGAGAGATATCCAAGAAATAAAAATTTTTATTAAAAGCTGGCAAAACTGTTTAAATAAAGTTGAGAATAGAATTTCAGACCTTAAGGACAAGATTGCAATTAGTGATCATGAAAAGATAGAACTTTTAAAATTACAAAGCAGCATGAAATAACAATGCAGCAGCTTCAAGATAATGCCAGGAGAAACAATTTAAGGCAAATAGGCATCAGTAAAGGTGCAGGAGTCATTGCAAATAACATCAATAAACTATTCACAGAAGTTATAGCAGAAAATTTTCCAAACATGGGGAAAAATCAGATATACAGATAAGTGAGGCATATAGAATGCCAAACAGTCACAACCAACATAGATCTATACCCAGACATACAGCATAAAAACAGAATACTAAAAGCTGTTAGAGAAAAAACACAACTCACCAATCAAAGAAAGGCTATTAGAATCATGGCAGACTTTTCAGAAAAACTCTTAAGTCAAGACAAGCTTGGAGTAACACATTTCAAGCCTTAAGAGAAAACAACTTTCAGCCCAGACTGATGTGCCCAGAAAAACTTTCTTTCAAATTTAATGGAGAAACAAGATAATTCCATGAGAAGAATAACAGAATAAATTCATGCCCACCAAACCAACCCCAGAAAGAGTACTGAAAGACATATTAGAGATAAAAATGACCACAATTTCCAGAAGAACAATAGAAAGAAACCACCAGACAAGGCAAGCAATTGGAAAAGGGGAAAAGCAGAAAACCAGCAACAGAAACACAACATGACAAAGTTGATCCACTACATATAACTTATATCCATCAATGTACATGGCCTCAATTCACCTATTAAAAAAATAGATTGACCAAATGGATCAAGAAACAGGATTCCACAATATACTGTATATAAGCAACACATCTGGCTCAAAAGCAAACTCATAGATTAAAAGTCAAAGGATAGGAAACAGTATTCTATGCAACAGGAACTCAGAAAAAAGCAGAGGTAACTATTATGCTTACAGACAATGTGAACTTCAAACCTAAAATGATTAAAAGAGATAAAGAAGGTCACTACATACTTGTTAGTTGAAAAATTCAAGAGGAAGAATTAACAATGATAAATATACATGCACCAAATACAGGAGCACCCAACTACATAAGAGAAATACTAATGGACCTAAAAATCCAAATACACAAGAACGCAATTGTAAAAGGGACCTTAATACCCCATTGTCACAAAGAGATAGGTCAAATAGACAAAAAGTCAGCAAAGAAATAATAGAACTAAATTATATCTGGGAGCAAATGGACTTAGTAGATGTTTATAGAGTGCTCCACCCAACCACATCAGAATATACACTTTTCTCAGCTGCACATGGGACATTCTCCAAAATAGACCACATATTAACCCATTATACATTCTTAAGTAAATGCAAAGAGACTGAAATTATCCGATGCATAACATCTGACTATAGTGTACTGAAATTGGAAATTAATGGGAAAAGAAATTGGAAAACCAGCATAAATATATGGAAATTAAATAACGGTCTTCTGAATAACCAGTGCACTACAGATGATATTAAAAAAGAAATTAAGGAATACCTACAATTCAATGAAAATGTGGCTACAACATAACCACAATCTGTGGGGCACAATGAAAGTGGTCTTAAGAGGGAAATATACACCAATAAATTGTCATATTAAGAAAACGGAATGATCACAAATAAACAATCTAATGATACATCTCAAGATTGTAGAAAAAAAAGAGTAATTAAAATTCAAAGTTGACAGAAGAGAGGAAATTATAAAGATCAGAGCAGAAATTAATGTAATCAAGACTAAGAAAACAATGCAAACAATTCATGAATCAAAGAGTTGATTTTTTGAGAGAATAAACATAATTGATAAACTCCTGGTCAACCTTATCAAGAAAGAGAAAGAAAAACTCAAATTTATGCAAAAAGAACTGAAAAGAATAATTACTACAGATCCCATGTAAACTTGAAAGATCATGAATACTTACTTTGAAAATCTTTACTCACATATGGTGGAATATCAGTATTGACCTAGATCCCTGATCTTCCAAACAAGTGTACTGCAAAGATTAAATAAAAAGAGACAAACTGTATGATTTTTAGGGCTCCAGAGGGTCAAAATCCTTTAGCTGAGCTCATGACTCTGAGGGCTATGACAAAACATTCTCTGGATTAGCCCACTTTTATTAGGACTAAGACAAAAGGTGGGGAACTTAGGAAAGCACAGAAAATGAGCAGGACCTCAGGGGTCACTTCAAAGACTTCCCCCAAATAGTAGGTTAAGCCAATTTAGGAGAACCATCTTACCTCCAAGATCACATTTATGGTAGGATTGAGACTGCAGAAGTGAGATGCCTGCAGCTGCAGTCTCTATATACTTAATTAGTGTTGGAGCCAGGGTGTCTTCAGCTGTGTCCATATCTTGCCTTTGAAGTATCTCTGGCACAGGTCACTAGAGGCCTCAGCCAGGGACAGTGATTCATAGAGGTTCACTTACTATGGCCCCATTGCTAGGTGAGGGGCTGAGGCCTAGGACAGACTCACAGATAAACATAGAAAGCCAATTAGCAAAATTTAAATCCTTCTCAGAGCTTCTGGGTAGTGGTTCCCAAAAGTGGAAAACACAGAAGAAATGGAGACATTCCTGGAAACATATGAACTACCAAAGCTCAATCAAGAAGATATAACATTTTAAAAAAGTTTTATTTAAAGGGAAAAAAAGAAAAAAGGGTAGAAATAATACAAAATTTAAAAACAATAAACAGTAAGAAATCACTAGTTGCTCTCAATCCTGGGAACTGGGCGGCTGGTGGTCTTGGGCCTGCCTGCACCCTCAATTCTGGAAACTGGGTGGCCAGAGGTGAGTGTCCCCGCACCATCCCAAGCCCTGGGAGTTTAAGATCATCGCTCCCACCAGACAAGGAACTTCCCAGCATCCTGCCACACTAGACCTGCTCTGCAGGTCTTGGGTCTGCCTGCCCCGCCCAGAGTGACCCTCTCTCAATCCTGGCAACTGGGCGGCCAGAATCCCAGGAGCTGAGGGCATAGAAGATGATTTCCAACATGCCCAAGGGAAGCCTTGAAACAACATTTGAAACACGGATATATAGCAAAATGACAAAATGAAAGACTAAAATACAATCTCAAATTTCTAGCCCATCCCAAGCAACATTAGGAGTTATGTATATAGAAGAAAATATATGCCATACACCTGAAATAATAACAACTAAAATAAAGAAGCAACACTGGGAAGCTTTAAAGGAATTCAAACTAGAAATAATCTCCCAGGTAAAAGAAGTAATGATAAAAGAAATAAAAGAGATGCTGAACACATCTAAAGAAGACAGTTAAAAACTTAGAGGAACAAAACAAAAAGCTAGAATCCCTGGATGAACAATATAAGAAGCAAACAGAACACATGAAGCAGATTCAAAGGTATATACAGGAAATCAAAAATTCCATTGAAAGTTGTCAAAACCATCTCAACAAATGTGAAGATAGAATTTCAGATCTCAAAGACAAGATTGCAGCTTGTGAACATGAAAGGAACGATCTTTTAAAAATAACAAGGAATCAGGAAATAACAATTCAACAGCTGCAAGATGATGCAAAGAAAAGCAACATAAGATTGATAGAGATAAATGAAAAAGAAGGGGACAACACAAAGGATATCAAGAGGATATTTATACAAGTACTACCTGAAAATTTCACAAACATGAGAACAATGAAACAACAGGATTAGTGAAGCATATAGAACTTCAAAGAGCCATAACCAAAACAAAACTACACACAGACATATAGTAATCACTATCCCAGAAACCCAACATAAGAATAGAATATTAAAAGCTGTTAGAAAAGACAGATCACCTATAAAGGAAAACCTATCAGAATCACAAGGGACTTCTCAGCTCAAACAATAAAGTCAAGAAGAGCATGGAGTGAAGTATTTCAGATCCCAAAGGAAAATGAATTGCAACCTAGACTGATGTATCCTGAAAAACTGTCCTTCAAAATGGATGGAGAAATAAGATACTTCCATGACAAAGAACAGCTGAAGAACTTTATGATCACCAAGCCAACCCTGCAAAGAATATTGAAAGACAGTTTAGATACACTTAGGAAAAAACCACTAAGCAAAGCAGACAAACAGAATGGACGATAAAGATGCAACACCAAAAAGATATCATGTAAACAATAAACCTATATAACAGTTATAGCCATTAATGTAAATGGTCTCAATTCACCAATTAAAAGAAATAGACTGGCAGAATGGAACAAGAAACAACACCCAACCACATGTTGTCAACAAGAAACTCATCTAACCCAAAAGGATACTCACAGACTGAAAGTCAAAGGATAAAAAATAATACTTCATGCAATAGTAACCCCAAAAAAGTGAGGGTAGCTATTCTGTTTGTAGACAACGTGAACTTCAAACCAAGAATGATCTGAAGAGATAAAGAAAGTCACTACATAATGGTTAGGGGAAAACTTCAAGAGGAAGAGATAACAATCTTAAATATATATGCACCAAATTCCAGAACACCCAATTATACAAAGCAAGTACTAATAGAAATGAAAAATCAAATTCACAATAACACAATTATAACAGGAGACCTTAACACACCATTGACACCAACAGACAGATCAGCCAGACAGGAAATTAGCAAAGAAATAACAGAACTGAATCATAACTGTGAACAAATGGACTTGATAGACATATACAGAGTGTTCCATGCAACATTAGAATACACATTCTTCTCAGCAGTACATGGGTCATTCTCTAAAATAGATCATATACTAGCCAACAGAACATATTTAAATATATGCAAAAGAGCTGAAATTATCCCATACACGTTATTGGATTATAGCGTCATGAAACTAGAAATTAATGATAAAAGAAACTGCAAAAATCCCACAAACACATGGAAATTGAATAACACACTCTTGAGCAATAAGTGGGTCACAGGGGAAATTAAAGAAGAAATTAAACAATACCTACAAGCACATGAAAATATAAATACAACTTACTGGAGTCTGTGGGATGCAATGACAGTGGTCCTCAGAGGAAAATTTATTGTACTGAGTTTCCACATCAGGAAAACAGAATGAATACAAATAAATAACCTGATGCTACACCTCAAACATCTAGAAAAAGAAGAGCAAGTCAAGTCCAAAACCAAAAGCAGGGAGGAAATTATAAAAATCAGAGCAGAAATTAATGCATAGAGACTAAGAAAACAATCCAAAGAATCAACAAATCAAAAAGTTGGGTTTTTGAAAGAATAAATAAAATTGATAAGCCCCTAGCCAACCTTATTTTAAAAAGGGAAGAAAAAGCTCAAGTTCATGCAATAAGGAATGAAAACGGTGAAATCACTACAGACTCTGTAGAAATACAGAAGATCATCAACACCTATTTTGAAAACCTCTTCTCTCATAGGTTTGATAATACAGAAGAAATAGACAGGTTCCTAGAAACATAAGAAGTACCAAAGCTGAGTAAAGAAGATGTAAAACTGCTGAATAACTCAAATTCTGCAAATGAAATTGAAAATGTAATTAAGTCTTTATCTACAAAGAAGAGCCCAGGCCCAGATAGATTCACTGAGGAATTGTACAAGAAATAGAAAGATGACTTAATGCTGACACTCCTCAAACTCATCAATTAAATCGAATGGGAAGCAATCCTTCCTAAGTTATTCCTGGAAGCAAATATAAGTCTAGTACCAAAAACTGAGAAAGACCCAACTAAAAAAGAGAACTACAGACCAATGTCCCTAATGAACACAGATGCAAAAATCCTCAATAAAATATTGGCAAATAGGATGCAGCAAATCATCAAGAAGATTATATAGCATGACCAAGTGGGATTCATCCCAGGCATGCAGGGATGGTTCAACATACATAAATCAATAAATGTTATCCACCATATCAATAAAGCCAAAAGTAAGAATCACATGATCATTTCTATAGATGCAGAAAAAGTTTTTGATAAGGTCCAACACTCATTCATGATAAGAACTTTACAGAAAATTGGAAAAGATGGCCTTTACCTCAGTGTGATAAAGGCTATCTATGACAAATCAACAGCCAGTACCATACTAAATGACCAAAACCTGAAGGCCTTTACCTTAAAATCAGACACAAGACAAGGATGTCCCTTATCACTGCTCCTATTAAATATGGTACTGGATATAGTAGCCAGAACAATTAGACAAGAGAGAGAAATAAAGGAGGAAGTTAAGTTATTATTTGCAGATGACATGATACTCTACATAGAAGACCCCCAAAAATCCCCTGAAAGACTCCTAGATATAATAAATAAATTTAGCAATGTAGCTGGATACCAAATCAATACTCAAAAGTCAATAGCATTTCTATACACCAACAAAAATCACACACAGAGAGAAATAAGATAAGCCATACCCTTCACACTAGCATCCACTAAAATGAAATACTTAGGAATTATTCTCACAACACAAGTGAAAGATCTACATAGGGAATATTATAATACCGTGAAGAAGAAATTGAAGAGGATCTCAGAAAATGGAAAGACATCCCCTTGCTCATGGGTAGGAAGAATGAATATTGTGAAAATGGCCATTCTCCAAAAACTTTTATATAGACTCAATGCAATCCCAATAAAAATACCATCAATATACCTCATAGTTTTAGAGAAATCACTCCTAAAATTCATCTGGAACCATAAGAGACCTAGAATAGCAAAGACAGCTCTAAGCAGCAAAGACAAGGAAGGAGGCAACACAATCCTTGACTTGAAGTTATACTACAAAGCAACTGTAGTAAAATCAACATGGTACTGGAACCAAAACAGAGCCGAAGATCAGTGGAATAGATTAGAAGATACAACCACAACTACAAACACACTCAACCACCTTATCTTTGATAAAGGGGCCAAACATTTTCACTGGAAGAATGACAGTCTCTTTAATAAATGGTGCTGGAAAAACTGGCTCTCTATATGCCAAAAATTAAAATTAGACCCATGCCTATCGCCATATACTAAACTAAAATCTAAATGGATCAAATATGTGAATATTAAAACAGAAACACTAAATCTATTGGAAGACAAATTGTGTAAAAACCTTAAAGACATAGGGGTAAGTAGAGAATTCATGAACAGGACTCAAACCTCATGGGAAATACTTCCAAGAATCAACAACTGGGATCATATCTTATTGCAAAGTTTCTGCACATCAAAAATAATCTCCAGCATAGTGAAAAGAAAACCACAAACTGGGAAAAAAATCTTAGTGAATTGTTCCTCAGACAAAGTACTTGTGTCTAAAATATATAAAGAATTTTTAAAAATCAGACCACCATAATTCAAAGACCCAATGCAAAAATGGGCATCTGAGATAAATACACAGTTCTCAGGTGAAGAAATACAAATGTTAAATAAATACATCAAAAAATGTACATCAGCATTAGTCATTAGAGCAAATTAACACAACACTGAGGTTCCATCTCACTCCTGAAAGAATTGCTGGCAATTCGAGAAAACTACCAACAAATGCCAGAGAGGCTGTGGGGAAAAAGGAGCTCTCCTGCACTGTTGGTGGGAGTGTAGACTGGTGCAACCACTGTGGAGGTCAGTCTGGAGATTTCTCAAAAAGCTGGGATTAGAAGTCCCATTTGTTCCAGCTATTCCACATCTAGGCATATTCCCAGAAAAACTGAAAACATCATACACACAGTGATATATGTGCACCTATGTTTATAGTAGCACAATTTGTAATAGACAGATCTTGGAAACAATGTAAGTGTTCATCAACTGAGGAATGGATAAAAGTTGTGGTATTTTTATACAATGGAGTACTATTCAGCTATAAAGAATGATCACATTGAGATATTTATAAATAAATGAATGCAGCTTGAGACCATACTCACAAGTGAAATAAATCAAACTAACATGTATAAATACTGAAAATCTCTCTAGTTTAAGAAATGATAAGAATATATAAAAGTATGTGGTAATCTTGATTCCCCATTATATGGCTTTGAAACTTTATAATGTTTTCATTCATAAGTGGAATGGTTTTATTTTGGGTTGTTTGATTTTATTGTCTGTGATAATATGAACAGCTATTTTTTAAAATTTTATTTAAAGAGAGACTAAACAAAACAGAAAATAGGTAGAAATAATACAGATGTTCAGAGAAAAAAATAAACAATAAGATATCACTAGTTGATGTTTACATATTGTCATTTTACAAATAGTTGTTCAAATACAAAAATGGAACATGTAAAGTGGGAATTCAAGCAGTGAGACCATGAACAGTTCTGTTCAACTATCCAACAAAAACTTAGTAACATGGCTGTCAATCCTATACACTTAAACATACATGCAGTTATCCATATCTTCATTTATGTTTAGATTAAACAAACTAAAGCAGTTTAAAATGATTCTGAACAAAGAATAACAGTATTGCTAGATTTCACATCATGGCACTCTGTGATCAGCACTGGGTACTGTAGTGTATTTTTTTCAATGTAATTTAAAGAAAGACTAAACAAAACAGAAATTGGGTAGAAATAATACATAATTTCAAAGCAAAATAATAAAAAGTAAGAAATCACTAGTGGATTATCACAGATTGTCTTCTTACAAATAGTTATTCAAGATACTAAAGTGGAGCATATAAAGTGAGGATTCAAACAGTGAGATTGCAACCAGTTCTGTTCAACTATCCAGCAAAAAATTAGAAATACGGTTATTAATCCTATATACTTAAACATACATGCAGTTATCCATATCTTCAATTATGTTGAGACTGAACAAACCCAAGCAGGCTAACATCACTCTGAACAGAGTAATACTATTGCTGGATTTCACATTATGACACTCCAGGATCAGTGCTGCTGGGTATTTTAGTGTCTCTTTTTCTTCCAAGTATCTGTTCATCATGTGTCATAAGATCAGTTCTCATGAACTGTTTATAGATTCTACACATGCATGAGTCTAACATGTATTTGTATCATTTCCGTATTAGAAGGAGAAATAAAATCAAGCAAGGCAAAACAAAACATATTCCTATAAACACATGAAACGAAATAAACATATAAGACCATTGTACAAGGAGTTCTACTATGGTTCATTTGTTGTCTCTTGTTATCTCCAGTAGAATTGGCTATATCATCAGACATAGTATAATTGAATATATCAGTACATAACATTACTATTTAAAACACAACTTTGTATATAGTATAGAACTTCAAAAACTGGCAGTTATGAAACCAGAATGTGTATCATAGAGTCTTGTCATCTTCAGTGTAGTTGCCTATACTCTCAGACTTGATACTATCAATCATATCAGTTTTGAATAAAATCTTCTCTGCCTCATTTCTGTTAAGCTCTTTTTTTGCCATGAGTTGTCTGCTTATCTTGTTCATTCTGTTTTCTGTTCCATACATTGAGGCCTCTCTGCCACTGTTCCTGAAATCCTAGTACTTTTCTCTCTCTCTAGAATGCTCTGTATTCTCTGTATCTAGTATTCTCTGTAGAGTTGGATTGGTGGTTGCGAATTTCCCAAGTTCCTTTATGTCTTGAAAGCATCTTGTTCCTCTATTAATTTCTAGAGACAGCTTAGCAGGGTGTATCAATCTGGGATGGAGGGTATTTTCTTTCAGGGCTTGGAATATTTTGCTCCAGGCTCTTGACTTGATGGTTTATGTCGAGAAGTCTGCTGTTATTCTGATGGACCTTCCTCTGTAGGTTATCTGTTTCTTGTCTCTAACAGCTTTTAATATTCTGTTCTTATATTGAATTTCTGGGATCTTGATTATTATATGCCTAGGTGTAGCTCTGTTTTGGTTGTAGGTGACTGGAGTTCTGTATACTTCATATCTCAGAATGTCATTTCCTTTTCTTATGTTTGGGAAGTTTTCCTTAATTATTTCTGTGAATAACCTTTGTAGTTTCTTTGTTTGTTTCCCAGCTTCTTCATTCACATTCTTTATTTTCAAGTTATAGATCCTTTTGTTGTCTTCTAGACTTTGTATTGTTACTGCTTGTTTCTTTGTTATTTTTAAAAAGTTTTCCCTTTCATACTCCCACATTGCAAAATTGTCCTCCAGTTGGCAGGTAGGTGCTTATGACACTGAGCTGAATCTCTGGCCCTTGTCCTCCAGTTGGATAATCTATCCTTAGTTTCTTTCAAGCTGATTTGCCATCTTTCCATAGAGTTTTTAATTTCCTGGTGATCTCTTTGAATCTGCTTCACGTATTCTATACTTTTTTATATTCGTTACCAAATGGTTTTTTCCTTTGTTTGAGTTCCTCCCTTCTTCCATCTGTGTCTGCTTGAGGGTTGCTTAGTGTCTCTTTTATTAATTTTCCTATATCTTGCTTTATTTGGCTAAATACTTCTCTTTTCAACTCATCTATGAGGTCCCGAATATATCTCTTTATGTCCACTGGTGCTGTGTCTGATATTGCATGTTTGCTGTTCTCATTCTCCTTTGTATTTACCTGTCCTGGGTCATTGTTGTCAGGATTGGGGCCTGGGGACTTTTTGTTGTTGCTTCCTCTTCCCATCTTTTTTGCTTCTTCCAGGAGGCCCCAGTTTCTTCCTTTGTTGGTTACAGTTCTGAAGTGTGCTGGCTAGGTGACCCTTCCCACTGCTGTGTGCTAGTGAATTGCAGACAGGAATAGCATATTCTGGCCCCTCTCTGGATAAGTCAAGCTGCTGGGGTCTGCACTACTGTATTACTTTGCATTGCCTCCCCTCCAGACCAGCCAAACCTCTGAGGCCCCACTGGGCCAGTATGTTTAGTGTGCACCACCACTGCAGGGACTTGACCTCAGATAACCTATTGGTTGGGTCTCAGCCAGGTCACATGACACACATCTAGCTCACTCCATTAATCCCAGTTGGGAAGGGAACAATTGACTGAAGTCACTGCTGTCCCTTGTACTTGCCAGTCCTGCCTGGTCCCAGAATGTCATCCTCCAGAGTCCCCCTATTTATGGAATGGCTCCACTCTTGTCACTCACTACAGGTCGATGTAGGCACCCTGCAACTCAGCCCTCTATTGGCTCTCTGACCCCTGAACTCAGTGTGACTGTGCCTCCAGTGAGTCGAAGTGGTGGGACTTGGCAAGTTGCAGCAGGACCTCGGCAAGTCACAGCGGGGCCTCAGCAAGTCACGGTGGGACCTCAGAAGGTCAGCAAGTCGCCTTAATTTCTTCTTGGACAAGAGAATTCATCTCCCTCTGTCCTATGTTGAATTCTAAGTTGACTGTCTCAGGGAGCTTCTGTAGCCAGTTGTTATCTATCTGCCATCTTTCTTCACCCTCCTACTTACAACTTTGAACAGTTAATTCACTTGGTGAGCCTTGGGTGGTGAGCCATCTGCCTCTGTCTTGTGGCCTGGTTTTGGTCATCTCAGGCCTCAGCTGCAGATCTAGTTCACTTCATCTCAGAAGTGGCTTTGTTGTGGACCTGCTCTGTTTCTACTTGCCTATCAATAATCACCTAACTTAACCTTGTGCATGATAAGCATTCATGCAGATTTTCTGGGTAGACTTACATCTTTACAACTCTTCTGTACATGACAAAGGTAGTGACTACTGAGCAGCATGGAGACAATTAGCAGTTGCACAAATATTGTTCCATTCAAAATTCATGATAAAATCTAATTTTTAGTGGTATAGATGAAGAGCTGAACATCCAGGAGCATGTAAGAACAGGCCTGAGCCTGCCCCCTGCCCTTTCTGCCATGTGAGGATCCTGGAAGATGCCACTTATACCGAAAATCTATTTTGAAGAAAACAAGACATTACAATAGCTATCATCTTGTTTTGAAGCCCTACCAAGTTTTTGTTTTTCTGTCTCCATAGGTTTTATCATGTTGTATCTTATTGGATTTTATTGTATGTGATAGAATAAACAACAATTTATGGACAAGGAGATAATATAGTGACCATTGTTCATTTTCTGAATACCCTGTAATACTTTCATTCTCTTGAATGGTTTTATAATTTTTTTGTTATGTTTGATACTATAGTGTATGAAGGTATACTCAAATATTTCAAGGAAAGAGACACTATGATAGCTACAGTTATGTCTTGTGGTGAAACACTATGTTGCTTAAACTGTTCTGTTCTGATCTGTTTTTTTATGTCCTATTTTAATCTTTTTTTAAAAATAAAAATTACAAAAAGAAATTACTAGCTAAAAAATTACATATTGTCTTAGAAATAGTTGTTCATGTTACAAAATTAAAGCATACAAAGTGGACATTCAAACAGTGGACTGCAAACAGTACTGTTCAATGATCCAACAAAAACTTAGGAATATGTTTATCTATCTTACACACTAAAAGACACATGCAGTTATATGCTTTAGAGCACTATGTTTTCTTATCATTTTTACAATAGCAATTATGCATTTTGGGTTTTTTTTACTCCTTACTGTTCTTATTTCTTTTTACAGTACAGACACAATGTGATATTTATAAATATGATTCTTATTTATTTCACTTATGAGGATAGTCCCAAGCTTCCTCCATTTACTTATAAAAACTTCAAGATCATCCTTTTTTATAGATGAGTAATATTTCCGTTGTATAAAAATACCACATCTTTTTCATCCACTCTGTGGTAGATGGGCATTTTGGTTGTTTCCAAGATTCAGCTTTTACAAATTGTGCTGCTATGAACAGGAGTGCACATATATCATTGTGATATGACCCAGGAGGGGAATAGCTGGACTGAACGGAACTTTCAATCCTAGTCTTCTGAGAAATCTCTATAATGGTTTCCATAGTGGCTACACCAGTCTACACTCCCTCCAATAGTGGAGCAGTGTTTCTTTATCCCTGTAGCCTCTCCAACTTTGTTTTCAGTTGATTTCTTGATGGCAGCTCTTCTTTCTGGAGTGAGATGAAATCTCAATACTGTTTTAATTTGCATTTCTCAAAGGACCAGTGATGGTGAACATTTCTTCATGTATTTATTTGTCACTTTTGTATGTTCATCTGAGAAATGTGTGTTCATCTCAGATACCCATTTTTGGATAAGGTCTTTGAATTTGGCGGCTTGATGTTTTTCAATTCTTTATATGTTCTGGATATATCCTTTGTCTGAGGGATTGTTGGCTAAAATTTTTTCCCATTGTGTGGGTTTGCTTTTCACTCTGTTGATGATTTCTTTTGGAGTACAAGAACTTTTTAATAATATGAGATCCCAGTTATTGATTCTTTGAAGTGTTTGCTATGCACTTTGCACTTTGTTCATGAATTCCCTGCTTACCCCTACGTCTCCAAGACTTCTACCTACCTTGTCATCCAGTAGATTTAGTGTTTCTGTTTTAATATTTAGATCTTTGATCCATTTTGACTTTAGTTTTGTGCATGGTGATAGGCAAGGATCTAGTTTCCATCTTCAGCATATGGAGAACCAATTTTTGCAACACCATTTATCAAAGAAGCTATCCTTCTTCCAGTGAACATGTTTTTTTTTAAAGAGACTAAGACAAAACAGGACATAACAGAGCAGATCAGAACAGAACAGAACAATGTAAGCAACACAGTATTTCACCAGAAGACAACCCATAGCTAACAGTAACTACCACGATGTCTCTTTCTTTGACATAGTTGAGTATAACTTCATATACAATAGTATCAAACATAACAAATAGTATAAAAACATTCCAGAGTATGAGAGTATTACAGGGCTTTCAGAATCAAATAACAGAAAACAACCTAGGCTACTATATTATCTCATTTTCCATAGGAAATTTGTTTATACTTTCACAGGTAATACAATCCAATAAGGTACAACATGATAGAGCCAATGGAAACAGAAGAGCAAGAGCATGGTAGGGCTTCAGAATAAGATGATATTATATCAGTACTGGCTATTATAATGACTTGTTTCCCTCAAATTAGCTCTTCATACCATCATAGATAATAAAATTAAGTTGTCTTCTAGGCATATGCCCAGATGAACTGAAAGCATCATACCACAGTGATATATGTGCACTCATGTTTATAGCAGCACAATTTGTAAGAGCCAGATCTTGGAAACAACGTAAGTGTCCATCAATGGAGGAATGGATAAAAAGATGTGGTATTTTGATACAATGGAGTACTACTCAGCTATAAAGAATGATCACATTGAGATACTTACTAATAAATGGGTTCAACTTGAGACTATGCTCAGTGAGCATGTTTAACCCCTTTGTCAAATATCAGGTTGCTGAGTGTCTTTGTAGTTGTGCTTGCATCTTCTAATCTGTTCCATTGATCCTCAGATCTATTTCTTTGCCAGTACTATGCTGATTTTATCACTGTGGCTTTGTAGTATAGTTTCAAGTCAGGAATTGAGATGTCTCTTGCTTTGCCTTTGTTGCCCAGAACTGCCTTTGCTATTCTAGGTTTCTTTTGTTTCCAAATGAATTTTAGGAGTGTTTTCTCTATATATATGTAGTATGTTAATGGTATTTTGATTGGGATTGCATTAAATGTGTATAACAGTTTTGTGACTATGGCCATTTTCACAATGTTGGCTCTTCCTAGCTGAGAGCAAGGAATATCCTTCCATTTTCTAACATTCTCTTCAATCTCCTTTTTTAGCATAGCATAATTTTCAGCATATAGGTCTTTTACATTCTTAGTTAGGTTTATTCCTAAGTATTTCTTTATTTAGATGCTACTGTGAAAGGCGGTATTTCCATGTTTTCTCTCTCAGTGAATTTTTTGTTCGTGTTATAAGAATGTTACTGAGTTTTGAGTGTTGACTTTGTATCCAGCTATGCTGCTAAATTTATTGTCTTTAGTAGTCTTTTAATGGAATTTTTGGGGTCTTCTATGTAGAGTGTCATTTCATCTGTGAATAGTGATAATTTAACTTCTTCCTTTCCTATCTTTATTCTTTTATTTCTCTCTCTTGTCTGATTGCCCCACCTAGTTTTTCCAGAACTATATTGAATGGGAGTGATGACAGTGGACATCCTTATCTTGTTCCTGATTTTAGAGTAAAACCTTTCAGTTTTTGTCCATTTAGTATAATGTTGGCTCTTGGTTTGTCATTGATGGCCTTTATGAGATTGAGGTAGATATTGTGTATTTCTGCAGGGTTTTTATCATGCACATGTGTTGGACTTTATTTTTCTGTGTCCATTGAAATGATCATGTGGTTTTCATTTTTGACTCTGTTGATGTGATGTATTACATTTATTGATTTGCATATGTTAAACCGTCCCTGAATTCCTAGAATGAATCCCACTGGGTAATGACATATAATCTTCTTGATGATTTGCTGCATTCTATTTTCCAGTATTTTATTAAGAATCTTTGCATCAATGTTCCTTAGTGAGATTGGTCTATAGTTCTCCTTTTGGTTGCATAGCAAACACTTCAATGTTTCTTAGTGAGATTGGCCTATAGTTCTCCTTTTTGGTTGGGTCTTTCTCTGGTTTTGGTATCAGTGTAATACCTGCCACCAGGAATGTGTTAGGGAGAACTGATTCTTTTGAATCTCATTGAAGAGTTTGTGGATTATTGGCATGAAGTTTTCTGTAAATTTCCTGTAGAATTCAGCTATGAATCTATCAGGACCTGGGAAGTTCTTGGTTGGTAAGGTTTTAATCATGTTTACAATTTCAATAGCTGATATCAGGTTATTCAAAATTTTTATATCTTACCAAAGCTTACAACTGAAATTGAAACTGTGTCTCCTCAACAGAGACAGACATTACTCCAAACTACAGTATTCTGGCAGGTAGTATTTTCTCAGTTCCTAGGGACAATAGATAATGATTATCTTTTACAATTCTTCCTTCTCACTTTTGTTATTCTCCCCAAGGTCATTCATTTCAGGCCATTGACAGGGGCTGCTACTTACTTTACAGACAATTCTTCTAAGCAGAGAGCAACTATCTGGAGCTTCTCCTTACAGCATTCCTTCTCTATGAAGAAGGAATTAGCACAGCACTCAGAAATCAAAGCTATACTTTATCTTTTAGAACAATTCACAGACCAACCACTTAATATGTTGAGTAACTCCTCTTATACAGTATATCTGACCCAAAAGATTGAAGCCACTTCTATTCACTCCGCCATTGAGCCTCCTTTATTATAACTATTTTTAAAACTACAGAAACCTAAAATTAGCAGAACTTCTGCATTTTTTATCAATCATATTAGAGCCCATTCTAGTCTCCTAGGTCTGTTATCAATGGGAAACCTCAAAGCAGATGGTCTTGTCAGCCTGATTTCCATTGTCAACAAAGTAAAACAATCCAATGAGTTTTTTCTTTAAAATTCTAGAGTTCTGAGAAAGGAATTTAAAATTACTAGAATGAAGCTACTGTTGATATCTGGTTGTCTTCTTGTGAAGTGCTGTGTTGCTTGCATTGTTCTATTCTCTTTTGTTTTATCCTCTTTAAAATAAAAAAATAAAATTACCAGAATGCAAACTAGACAGATAGTGATGTCATGTCCTTCTTGCTTGTTCATTCCAATGCCTCTTCCTCAACAGGGCTGCAATCCTATAGGTCTTAGAACTAATCAGCTATGGCAAATGTATATTACCCATATAGCCTCTTTTAACACACTTAAGTATATTCATGTCACTATAGAGACCTTCTCACATATGGTACATGCCACCTGTCATTCAGGTGAATGAAGTCAACATGTCATGACAACATTGTGTGGCAGCATTTCTATTTTAGGAGTGCCACAGAAAGTAAAAACTGATAATGGCCCTCCTACATTAGCAGGATTTTCAGAGTTTTGTTGATAACGGAATATAAAGCATGTTACAGGGATCCGCTGTAATCCCTAAGGTCAGGCAATAATTGAATACAGTCATCTTAAATTAAAAAATCAGCCAGCTAAAGAAAAGAAAGGAGGAATATAAGATCAGAAATCTCAAAAGTTTTTAAATTTTGCTGCAGATATTTTAAACTTTCTGAGTCCTGCTCCTAATTCTGATTTTTCCACCAGCCATGTTACACTGGGCACAAGGATCTACCCATTCTCAGAGATCTTTAGCCTCTGTTGCTTGGCAGGAACTCCAAACAAGTGTATGTAATGATCTCGTACACTCTTAAATTGGGCAGGGGATACATGTGTATTCACTCAGGAGCCAGAGAAACATAGATTCTGCCCCAATGCATATGCTCATGGGCTGGCCAGCTCCAACAGGGTATCACCAGCATCAATCTCAAGCAGAGACCTCAAAGCACTGGTTCACACCTCTTAGCACCTAAGGATCAGGAATCCCCCTCCTACCTGATGGAAGAGAACTCCCTACCATCCATCAGAGCAACACCTTGATCAGAATTCAATCTACCCATGCAAAACATTGAACCCTATACCAAGACTGCAAACAATGAATGTGAAAGTACATTGTCCACTGTCCAGGAAAGGCATGCAGCGGACCATTCATCAGATTTGCTACCTGATTAGCAACCAGGGTTTAGTTCAATTACTTGAGGAAAAAAATACATTTTTTACAACGCACTTTCCTAACTCCTGTAGTATTCACTTCCTAGACACAGTTAAAATTCCCTTTAACAATCTGATCCATTAATAGGAACAGTTGCATGTGGCTATAAAAACAGCACTTTTTGCCATGATTGTCCTATAAATGAGTATCAAAGCAACAGTGAGTAACCCGAATAGCTGGAAATTCCAATCAGACCATCAGCTTACAACCAACATAAAAAGTTTTTATTTCTTTTAATACTTATTACAAGAGATCTCAGTTAAAAAACTTACAAAAATGTCCTGATTAGTCTATTTATACTTAAAAATATGAAAACTAAAACAGTAATTGTAATTTAAATTGGCCAAATATATTTAAGTGCATTCTGATTTTATAAACTGTTTTGGGTGTCTTTGTTTTGTCTGCCTATAGTATAAACAGCAGTTATAACTGAATTCAAAAATAATTTTCTTTTTTTTCAATTTTTAATTTTTTGAGGGACCCTTGAGGTTTGGGGGAATTATTGGACAGGATTCCAACTGATGAATAAGGAAGCAGCTGTCTGGCTGGAGAAATTTCTCTCGTCCTTGTTCATTAATAAGGGAACCCCAATAATCTCCATAACTTTATGGGGAGACATCCCAATAAACTTTCTTTACAATATATTATTGTGATATGCTCACATTGGTCATTGTCAAAAGATTAAATTTTCTAGACAATAAGGTTCTTATTTAAAGGTGCTCTGATACAAACTTTTTCATGTAACTATGACAATTAATTGTTACTAAACTCATGGTGCATTAAATGTATTCGTGCCTCTAGATATACACTTCCCCTAAATTGTAAAATGGAGATTATTTATGGTAATAGATTTTGGTCACATTCAGACTTTTGCCAGTATCAAAACTTTAAGATTCACATTCTATTAAAGGTCAATATGTTAGATAAAAACTTCTTAGATATTAGATAGGTATGATGAGCTAAAAGGGGGATATATTATGTCAAAGTGGAAATTTAGATTGCTATAAAATGTGATAATTGTTATGATACAATTATATGTATAGTTTTGATTTTTAACTTTCTGTATAAAATATGCAACTGTTAACATTCTATGGGGATTTAAATGCTAGGACATCCATGGTTAGTGAAAAATAATGATTCTATTTTATGTTCTAAGATGCTTGATATTCAGATAAGTAGGAACATTTAGCTTACTGTCTTATCACACAGTAATATTATCAGTGTTTTCTTGATGCACTAAGAGATGCTGTGAGTGGTTCCAAAGTAATTCCTGAGGAGACTTAACTAACCCTAATAGATAGCAAAGAAGGTAAATTTTATTAACGTAGGTCTCATTTTAGCTTGGTTTTAAACACCGTGAAGAAAAATGCATATAAAAGATATATATCCTATATGTTATTTCAATTGCTTCAATTATAAAATCAAAAATGGGGATATGTTGGGGATCACAAATTCACAGTGACTGGTTTTGTGTATTTACTTATGAGATAAAAGGAAGAAATGGGATTACTGATATCACCCATCTGAGATTTCCCATTGACTCTTCTAAGCATAAATCATCTACACCTTCTTAAGTCATCTGAGGATTATACTCAAGGACAAGATGCTTCTAAGCATAAAAATCAACTATGCCTTCTTAAATCATCACAGGATTATACCCAGGTCAAAACACTTCAAACAAGGTCCTGGGGATTTAGCTCAGCAGCATAAGCACCTGCCTTGCAAGCAGGCGAGCCTGGGTTCGATCCCTGGTACCTTTAAAAAAGATAAAAAACAAAACAAAACAAAACAAAAAAAACCCACTTCAAACAAGATTATCTATGCTCTCTAGAGTCAGAGTTTTCAGATAAATTATAATCCTTTGCTATCCCCACTTATCACAGTATAAAACAAATAAGTAGATGCTGTTTTGGCAGTGGAGGATGTTGGATCCAGAGACATTGCCTTCCCAGGCACTGTTGGAATACAATATTTGTCTCTGTTTTTTATTTTTCTCATGACATTCTTGAGACTGACAATAGGGAGTGATGGCCAGGTTTTTGATCTTGACAGTCAGGACTTTTGGCTGGATTCCCAATAATAGAGACCATAAAGTACCCCATGGAAATGTTGGGGATTATCATACGGACTGGAAGCTCAACCTAATCATGATAGCCTTCACAGTAATGATAAACAGAAAAGTCTTTGGAGCCAAACATCCTCAGTTTGAATCCTGACTGCACCACTTACTGGTTGGACGATCACATTCAGACAACCAACATTTCTAGCCTATATTTCACATCTAAACTATGAGAGATTTCTTAAATAGTATGCTTGGTTGTATGATTTTTTTTTGAGGAAGATGTGAAGCATTTTGTTCAGTGTCCTAAACATATTAATTGCTCACTAAGTAAGGATTAACACATCATGAGGCCAACTACTCTAAGAACTCATGATTCAGAGAGGGAACGAATTGTCACAACCAAAATTCAAAGCCACGTTCTACTCCTAAGCTCTTTCCATAATTGTCCCTTGTGCTGTGGTGGAAAAGCAGGAGCTGAGTCAAGTAGGGTAAAAGCCAGGGTCTAAGAATCCCAAGTAGGTGGGTAGGAGCAGAATGTAGGCCTATAACGTAATCACAGAACTAAGGGAAAGGTCAGTAGAATGATGTGTGTACAGCTGCATTCCCCTTTACCCTGGATTTTGAAAGAGCTTGGAAATCATTATACAAAGAAAAGAACTTCAGATCCCTGGGTTATGTAATGAATTTTTTTGTTATTAGGAGAGGTAAAGGTGAACACTATGGGGAGCATTTCAGGAGCCTTTGAAAGGACCTGTTTTGTAGTTCACCACAGAAATCTAAACCAGCCATAGACTTCCCATGGCTTTAATTCTCTTAAAAATATCACTTTGTAGCCTGGGGATGTAGCTCTGTGGCACAGTGCCTGTCTGGCAAGCATGAGGCTGTGAGTCTGATTCCTAGTACCAATAAATAATAGAAAAAAAATGATCAAAAAAGTCTCTTTAAAAAATGCCATTTCCCACTATGTCACCAAATTCTTATCAGTGAACTAAGGATAATAATACAAATACTATCCACTAAGTGTTTGGTGAAGCAGAAAGTATTCTCTTACATTAAGGCTCATGTCTGCTTTTTTGCTGTTGTGCTCACTACTTTCCATCCTACCTGGCATACAGTATGTGCTCATTGAAATGTAACCAGCAAGATGGTTAACTAGCAGTGTCTGTCTCCCCAAACAAAGGACAAAATAGATAATATAACTCATATTTCACTGGAGTATTTGAAGGGTACAAGAGAGCTCAAGATAACTTTGTTACCATCACATCTCTTCAAACAAGATGAAACCTACACTCTACACAATAGATAAAGAGTAAGTAGGAAACTCTCAGAAATCCCCACAGACATCTAAATATTTGCTACTGCACCCCTCACAATCCTGAATTCAGTTTCCAGTACTACAGGAGTCTACTCAAGAGAAAGATCCCAGCCCATGTGCCCTAAACCACCAGGCTTGTGCTACACCACACAGTCTTGAGGCCTGTCCACCTGTTTTGCCATGATGCAGGCAGCTATCCATATCCAACTCCCTGAGATATCACAAAGTGGCCAGGCAGCTTGCATGGTTCAGATTTCCAAGGCCACAAAAAGTAACTGGGAAACCACTCTGAGCAACTTAATGGGCTAAGTCCCCAAGAAGGTTCCTGTGTAGCCTTTGGGCATTAACTGGAATCCTGCTAGAGCAATCAGTGTATCATGGTCCCTGCAGGGAACTTAAACACAGGTGAGTGCTCACCTATGCTGCTGACAGTGCAATGCCTCACATGCAGACCAGACAAAGAGCTACCCTGGCTTTGATGCCAGCTTTTAGACGTTAACAGGCATCTGTTGTTATTAGACAACTTTTGTTATTAGGTAACCAAAATTATATCTTCCTGAACCCATTAGATTAACCTGATTCCCTCAAGGGCTCACAAATTAACCAATACACTCCCTCCATGGCCATCCCTGCCAGGTCTCACCTACCTGAGCCAAATAGATCAGTTCTACATGATGCAATCTATGGAAACTCACCTGTGCATCCATATGCAGAGGCATGTATTGTACCCAAATCAGCTACCTGTTCACGTAAGAGAACTGTATCCAAGTATCAGAACAATCCCACGAACTCCAAAAGCCTAGACCACTAAAACATCTGCAGTCAACACCAATGTTTACAACAATTGAAAAAACTATATGGAAACTACACTACTGTACTCACCTAAAACCAAAGCCAGTGTGGTCTACCCAATCAACACTCCACAAGAAATGTTTTAAAAGCTATGGAGGAAGAAGCGAGGAAAGGGAAGAAAAAAGGATGAAAAAGGGAACTAAGATGTTTTGGATATGGACCAATTCTCCACAAGAAATGTACCACCAACACGCACTGATTAAAAATTGAAAAAATTAAAAAGCTGCCTTATAAAAATTAGAGAGATAACTGACTCATCAGATGTACAAATGTCAACATAGAGACAGATATGAAAGAGAATAACATGATTCCTCAAAAGAAAAACAATAGCTCTCTAACAAGAGCCCCAAATAGAAGTAAATTGGTGGATTGAACAGAACATAATTCAAAATAATGGCTTAATGAAAACTCAACAAGATACAAGAGAATGCAGCCAGACAACTCAACAAAATTAGGGAAACAATTTATAATCCGAAGGAGAGATATAGATAATAAAGCATGAATCAAACAGAATCCATGGAGCTGAAGAATTCAACACAGTAAATGAAATAAAAATACAGACAAGCACTCCACCAACAAAGTAGATCATGAACAAGAATTTATGATTTAAAAATGTGTTTAAAAATAATCTAGTCAAATAAGAAAATAGAAGGTGTATGAGAATTATGATACAAATAAATGATCACATATTCACATTATGGAAGTTACAAAAAGAGAAGAAAGGGAAAAAGGTACATTTAACAAAATTTAACAAAATAAGAATTGAAAACTTCCTAAATCTTGGGAAAGTTGTGGAGGCTCAGGTCCAGGTAATTTAAAAGGCCTTATTTAGGTTCAACCAAGGCAAATTAGAGTTAAACTCCAGAAAGTTCAAGATTTAAAAAAATGTTCTAAAACTAACAAAACAAATACTTCATCACATGTAGGTAATTTCCCATAGCAGATTTGTCGATAGAAATCTTACAAGCCAAGAGTCTAAGATGATGTATTCAAAATCCAAAAGAAACGAAAGTCAGTTAACGATATTATATCTGGATGATGGGGAGTGAAGGTAGAGAAGAGAAGGTAAAATAAAATGAATTAAAGCATATTATGTGCATGTACCAATTCCCCAGGATTAATGTAATTATTACATACTGTAATGTGTGGTAGTAAATATTTTTTATTTAGAGAATGAAATCAAAACAGAAAAAGGATAGAAACAATGCAAAATCTCAAAAAAAAAACACTATAAAATCACTAGTTGATAGATTTCATATGGTCATCTTAGATATAATTGTTCAAGTTGTAAAATCAAAGCATAAAAAGTAGACAATCAAACAATGACAGTGCAAGCCATTCTGTTCAATGACCCAACAAAAACTTAGTAATATGATTATCTTGTACACTTACACATACATACAGATATATCCTTTAGAGCACTTTCCTTCCTTTTCATTTTTACAATATCTATTATACGTTTTGGATCTTATTACTTCTTCAATTTTTATTACTTTTTACATTAGAGAGACAATGTGATATTTGCAAATATGAGCCTTATTTGTTTCACTTATGAAGATAGTCTCAAGTTGCCTCCATTTACCTATAAAAGCCTCAAGATCATCCTTTTTATAGCTGAATAATATTCCATCATATAAAAATACCACATCTTTTTCATCCACTCTGTGGTTGATGGGCATTTTTGTTGTTTCCAAAATTTAGATATTACATATTGTGCTGCTATAAACACAGGTGTACATATATCTCTGTGACATGGCCTTTTCAGTTTTTCTGGGAAAATACCCAGGAGGGAATAGCTGGATTGAATGGAAATTCCAATCCTAGTTTTCTGAGGAATTTCCGTAGTGGCTGCATCAGTCTATAATCCCACCAACAGTGGAGTAGTGTTCCTTTTTCCCCACAGCCCTGCCAACATTAATGCTTGATTTCTTGATGATAGCTGTTCTTTTCGGAATGAGATGAAATCTCAATGCTGTTTTAATTTGCACTTCTCAGAGGACCAGTGATGGTGAACATTTTTTCATGTATTTATTTTCCATTTGTATATGTTCATCTGAGAAATGTGTGTTCATCTCAGATGCCCAGTTATGGAATGGTTTTTGAATTTGGCAGCTTGCTGTTTTTCAATTCTTTATATGTTTTGGTTGTAAGTCCTTTGTTTGAGGGACTGATGGCTAAAATTCCTATTCCTATTCCTCCTATTTTTAGGGGTTTCATTTTCATATTGTTGATGATTTATTTTGAAGTGTAAAACTTTTTAATAATAAGAGATCCCTGTTATTAATTCTTTCAAGTATTTCCCATGTGATTTGTGTTTTGTTTATGAATTCTCTGTCTGCCTCTAGGATGTCTCCAGGATTTCTACTTACCTTGCCTTCCAGTGGATTTAGTGTTTCTGTTTTAATATTTAGATCTTTGATCCATTTTGACTTTAGTTTAGGGCCTGGTGATAGGCATGAGTCTGTTTTCAGTCTTCAGCATGTGGAGAGCCAATTTTTCCAACACCATTTATTAAAGAGGCTATCTTTCTTCCAGTGAACATTTTTAACTCCTTTGTCAAATACAAGGTGACTGAGTGTCTTTGTATTTGTGTTTGCATCTTCTAATCTGTTCCATTGATCCTCAGATCTATTTCTTTCCTAGGACCATGATGATTTTATCATTGTGGCTTTGTAGTACAGTTTCAAGCCAGGAATTGAGATACCTCCTGCCTTACTTTTGTTGTCCAGAATTGCCTTGGCTAATCTAGGTTTCTTCTGTTTCTAAATGAATTTTACGAATATTTTCTCTATATTTATAAGATATAGTAATAGTAGTTTGATTGAGATTGGATTAAATTTGTATAACAGTTTTGTGACTATGGCCATTTTCACAAGATTGGCTTTTCCTACCCAAGTGTAAGAATATCATTCCATTTTCTAATATCCTCTTCAATCTCCTTTTCTTTAGAATTATACAATTATCAGTGTATAGGTCTTTTACATTATTTGCTAGGTTGATTTGTAAGTATTTCATTTGTTTGTATGCTATTATGAAAAGTGGCATGTGGCATGAGATTATAATACCACTCCGTAGACTAGGTTGTAATGCCCTCATTGGAAACATGCAAGCATTTATAGCTCTCAAGTCTTATAATCTCCACTTGCGTGATCTTTGTGGAATTACAAACACAGAAGTTTTCGATGGACTAACAGATGGCTCAAGGTTACCTGACTGTAGTTGCTTTTCTACTAATGTCAATAAAATCTTTAACTTCTCCCAAATTAAGGGCCATTCACGAACCATTTCAGCTCTGTGGTTTTCCATTGAATTGGCAGTGCAGAAACAGGATAAGTGCCAATAGCCCCCACTATAAATTTGACTTATATCCAATTCTAGGTCTGCCTGGTTTTATTAAGACTCATCTGGAAGTGTACAACTCTGTAAGTTCTTGCTCAAATCTTTGTTTGTTTGCTTGACATTCCATCTTAGCCTTCCTCTTGTTAGTGGGTGCTATGTTCTTCTGAGGGGCACAAGTATCTGGGACAGTGCCCCCACTCTTCCATAAGGCCTCTTCTCCATAAATTGATGGGAATGCGTGCAATAAATGGTATGGTAATACCTGTCTTCCCATCAGGGTCAATATATGGAAGTGGCATAGCACTCTGTGATACAGATTGAGGGAAACTTAAGCCTATCAGAGCTGTAGAGACAGGTCTAGCCAGCCAAGCAGTTGGCCAAGATTGGCTATTGATTATAGTGACATCAGCTTCTGTATCCATTAGTTTGGTAGAGATTTTCCATTTAATTTAATAGTGCAAGTAGGTATATGAGCAATAATATCCTGAGAAAAATAAATTTCCCTGCTTAGATGCTTATCTTAGATGCTTAGGAGGCATAGTAGCAGAAGCATTCTTTTTCAAGTGGGGTTCAGAGAATGAAGCTGAGTGTGTGAGTAAACTGGAAAAGTTTCAGATGTGATCACAAATTTCTTGTAAAAATGAACATATTTGATTATCTACATTTTAAAACATGCTTTGTTTTTCTCTACCAACCCATTGGAAGTCTTATTGTCATGGTGATCTGACTTTTTTGTTATTCTTATGTCAGGGCTCTTTTCCATTTTATCTGCCTCATTCACAATCATTTTGTTAGCACAGGTGCAGTATATAATGATGGTAACTGGCTATTGGTCTGCTTTACTCTCTGGGTTATGTTGCAATGAGGACAGGGTCATTTTCACCAAGTTATATGCAGCTATTGCTTTGGGGTGATTTTTTTATCTTGGATTGTAGCTACATAAAAATAACTCATCTATTTTATCCAAACTATCAGATCAAGTATGACAGCTTTGGGAAAGGAAGGATAGAACTTAAAAACCTAAAAATAGGTTTTGATGAGACTTTGATGGCTGCATCTATTAACAGCTTCATAATCAACCAGCTAAACTCTTTCTCATCAGCGGATAAAGAATGCAATTTTTGCCCCATAGTTATCTTTGACAAACAGCCTCTTACAATGGATTTCTATTTGCTAATTGAATCTCAGCTATATAATTAGTAAGATGCTCCACATATTTTTAATTTAATCAAGCAAGGTTTGGTGGATTCTCAGCACCTTGATAATACTAAAACTTGATCCATGCCTATCACCATATACTAAACTAAAATCTAAATGAATCAAAGATCTGAATATTAAAACAGAAACACTAAATCTATTGGCAGACAAATTGGGTAGAAACCTTGAAGACATAGGGGTAGGGAGAGATTCATGAACTCAAACTGCATGGGAAATACTTCCCAGAATCAATAACTGGGACCACCTCTTATTAAAAAGTATCTGCATGTCAAAATAAATCTCCAGCATAGTGAAAAAAAAATCCACAAACTGGGAAAAAATCTTAATGAACTCTCTCTCAGAAAAAAGACTTCTGTCTATAACAGATAAATAATTTAAAAAACTCAGACCCCCAAAATTCAAAGATACAATCCAAAAATGGACATGTGAGATGAATACACACTTCTCAGAGGAAGAAATACAAATGGCATATAAATACATGAAAAAATGTTCATCGTCATTAGTCATTAGAGAAATGCAAATTAAAACCACACTGAGATTCCATCTCACTCCTGAAAGAATGGCCAGGATCAAGAAAACCATCAACAACGTATGCTGGAGAGGCTGTGGGGAAAAAGGAACTCTCCTGCACTGTTGGTGAGAGTGTAGATTGGTGCAACCATTGTGAAGGTCAGTCTGGAGATTTCGCAAAAAGCTGGGCTTGGAATTCCTATTTGTTCCATCCATCCCACTTCTAGGCATATTCCCAGAAGAACTGAAAGCATCATACCATAGTGATATATGTGCACCCATGTTTATAGCAGCACAATTTGTAACTGCCAGACCTTGGAAACAACCTAAGTGTCCTTCAACTGAGGAATGGATAAAAAAGTTGTGGTATTTTTATACAATGGAGTACTACTCAGCTATAAAGAATGATCACGTTGAGATATTTATAAATAAATGGACACAGCTTGAGACCATACTCATAAGTGAAATAAATCAAACTCACATGTATGAATACTGGTTTCCCTATTGTAAGAAATGATTCAAATATATAAAAGTATGTGGCAATCACGATTCCCCATTATGTGGCTCTGAAGCCTTATAAAGTTTTCACTCATTAGTTGGAATGGCTTTTTCTGGGCTGTTTGGTATTATTGCCTGCGATGATATGAACAGCTATTTTGAAGAAAACAAGACATCATAATAGCTAGTGCTGATTTAATATCATCTCATTTTGAAGTCCCGCCAAACTGTTGTTCTTCTGTCTCCATTGGTTTTATCATGTTGTATCTTAACTGGATTTCATTATATGTGATAGTATAAACAAAAATTTTTATAGGCAAAGAGATAATAAAGGAACCATTGTTTGTTTTCCTTTAGCTGGTTCTAAATGCCTTGTAATACTTTCATCCTCTTGAATGGTTTCACACTGCCTTGATATGTTTAAAGCCATACTATATGAAGTTATACTCAAATATTTCAAGGAAAGAGACACTATGGTAACTACTATTAAGTTGGGTTATCTTGTGGTGAAGCACTAGGTTGCTGAAATTATTATGCTTTGACCTGTATTGTTATGTTGTTATGTCCTCTTCTATCTCAATCTCCCTCTTTTATTTTAAAAAATTATTTATTTTATTATTATTACTATTATTTTTTAAAAAATTTTAAGGAGAAAAAAGAAAAAAACAGAAAAAGGGTACAAGTTATACAGAATTTCAAAAAATAAACAGTAGGAAATCACTAGTTAATAGACTACATATTGTCATCTTAGAAATAGTTGTTCAAGTAACAAAATTAAAGCATATAGAGTGGACATTCAAACAGTGAGATTGTAAACAGTTCTGTTCAATGATCCAACAAAACTGAGTAATATGGTTATCTGTCTTATACACTTAAATATACATGCAGTTGTGTCCTTTAGAGCACTTTCTTTTTCTGTTTTTTAAAATGACAATTACACATTTTGGGTTTTATTACTCCCACAGTTCTTATTACTGTTTTTTTGAAGAGAGTAAAATCAAATGTGACATAACAAAACAGAGTCAGTCAAATCAAAAGGATGGACATAGACTTCCGGGAGAACATGGAGGACAGATAACAGCAACTACCGGAGGCTCTCTGAAAACTAGGCTCAGAAGCCAGGTATGGTGCGGACTAAAGAGACATAAGCAGGTGGAGTTATGCTCTGCTGACTCAGGAACGAACTCGGCTGAGAGAAACCAACTTGGAATGCAGTCCTGGTGCTAAAACAGGAACAGAAAAGTCTCGCTGCTGATGCTGGACCCTGCGCCATTGGAAGCCGCGATTTGGGTTTCCTGCCCCGCGGCGGCTGGCTGCCTCTACATCGGCTCGGCAAGGAGAGAGACGCGCGGAAACTCTGAGAACGGGAGTCTGCGAACGGAGTCGAAAACAGGATGGGCAGGGAGGCATGTTCTGACTTGTGGCGAGGTGAGTGAGAGAAACTGACACTCCACCACAGTTTGACTCCAGCGGACTTTCTGGGCCCGAGCAGTCCTGCGGGAGCAGGGCGCAGTGGCGACTCCAGCCACACATTCCCCTCTCGGGCGGGATTGGTGAAAAGTGCCTGGCCTGCGTGACGCTGCTGGCGGACCCCGTAGGCTGGCCCAACCCAGATCCCAGAGCCCGATGGAGGAGGCCGGGAGGGGCGGGCCCCACGTAGGCTGCCTGGTGTGCAACGGTGAGTGGGAACACCTAACCAGCGCAATTCGATCAGGCTGTGGCTGACAGAGAGAGAAGCTGGGCCTCTCATATAAGCTTGCATATATAAGGAACAGAGAATATGGGAAGAGGCAGCAACAAGAAAGGCTCCTCGGCCCCCAATTCTGAGAAACAGGCAATAGCAGACACCGCACCATTACACATAAGGCGCCATATAGAGAGCCTCATAGACCAATTCAGGAATGAAGTTATCAATGACCTGAAGCTAGAAGTATGCAAAATAGTTAGAGAAATGCTAAGCACCACCCAAGAAAAAACAGATGGTGGAATGGAAGAACAGAAAAAGAGGGGAGAAGTCTTTGATGGAGAAAACAGGGAAAGCATAGAATACGTGAAGCAGGTTCAAAGGGACTACCAAGAAACTAAGAAGTCTATCGAAGACTGGCATAACAGCTTGAAAGAAACTAAGGATAGACTATCTGAACTGGAGGGCAGAATTGTAATATGGGGAATGAAATGAAAAACTTCTTAAAAATAACAAAGAAACAAACAGCAATAATACAAAGACAAGAAGATGATAAGAGGATCCATAACTTAAGGATTAAGAACATAAAAGAAGAAGTAGGGACACAAACAAATGAACTACAAAAGCTACTCACAGAAATAATCCAGGAGAATTTTCCTAATTTAGCAAAAGGTAAAGATACTCAGATGTATGAGGCATACAGGACCCCAGCTACCTACAACCCAAACAGAGCAACACCCAGGCATATAATAATAAAAATTCCAGAAATTCAATACAAGAACAGAATATTAAAAGCTGTCAGAGACAAGAAACAGACCACTTACAAGGGAGCACCTATCAGAATTACAGCAGATTTCTCTGCACAAACCATCAAATCACGAAGAGCGTGGGGGGAAATAATTCAAGCTTTGAAAGATAATAATCTCCAGCCAAGATTGAGATATCCTGCACAACTGTCCCTGGAAATTGATGGAAAAACAAGGTGCTTCCAGGATAAAGAGGAACTGGGGGAATTTGCAACCACCAATTCAACTCTACAGAGAGTATTGCAGGATATTCTAAAAAAAGAAAAATACAAAGAATCCAGAAATAATGGAGGCCACAACGAATGGAGCAGAGAACAAAGTAAAGAAGACAAACTGACAGCTACTGACAGAATAAGAGCTCAACAGAAATGAGGCAGAGAAGATTGGATGATAGGAACAGCTATTTTGGAGAAAATGACATCTTAATAGGTAATACTGATTTAGTATCATCTTGTTTTGAAGTCTCATCTAGCTTTTGTCCTTCTGTCTCCAATGGTCCAAATAGGTTGTATCTTACTGGATTTTACTATGTACGATAGTATGAGCAAAAACCTTTTAAAGACAAGGAGATTATACAGACACCATTGTTCATTTTCTGTTAGTCGATTCTAAATACTCTATAATGCTGTCATTCTCTTAAATGGTTTTACATTGTTTTGATATACTTAATGCTACAGTATACGAAGTTGTACTCAAGGATTTCAAGGAAAGAGATAATATGGTAACTACTTTTAGGTCAGGATTATCTGGTGGTGAAACACTATTCTGTTTAAATGGTTATGTTTTGATCTGTGCTGTTTCGTTGTTATGCCCTCTTTTATCTCAATCTCCACTCCATTATTTACTTTTTTATTTTTATCCTTTTAATTAAAGGAAAAAAATAGCAGGATATATTATAGTAACCCACTTTGACTTTCCATTACCTCGATTTAAAGCCCTGTATTACTCTCACCATCTGGTTTTTAACTGATTTTCCCCTATTCTGTTTTGCTGGATAGTATCAGGTTCGAAAATTTAGGCATCAGCTGTGAAGATAATGAGATTCATTATAACGCCCATTCTCGTTGACTTTTATCTATTTTTGAAGACCTACAATGTCTCCAATGTTTTGGTTTTGTCGGTTTTATTCTTTACTGTTTTGTTCAATTGTATTGTAACTAACGATATAGGCAATTCTATTAGAGATAGCGGGAGGCATTATGGTAACCATTGTTGATCACCTTGTATTATGTTTTCACATTATCTATTATGTCCACCCTTTTGACTTGACCGATTCTGTTCTGTTTTGTCACATTTGGTTTTACTCTCTTCCAAAAAAGTAATAAGAACCATGGGAGCAATGAAACCCAAAATGTGTAATAGTCATTGTACAAAAGAGAGGAAAAGTGCTCTATACTATATAACTGCATGTATATTTAAGTGTATAAGATAGAAAATGATATCACAGAGTTTTATTGGATCATTGAACAGAACTGTTTGCAGTATCATTGATGGAATGTCCACTTTACAAGCTTTAATTTTGTGACTTGAACAATTATTTCTAAGATGACAATATGTAATCCATTAACTAGTTATTTCCTAGTGTTCATTTTTTTTTCTGCAAATCTGTATAACTTGTACCCTTTCTCTGCTTTTTTTTTCTTTTCTCCTTAAATAAAATTTAAAAAAAAAAGGATGGACATAATACATAATGTAAAAACAAAATACAAAGTGATCGACAATGGTTACCATAATGCCTCTTGCTATCTTAAAAAGAATTGCCTGACTGGCCTCTCTGCGTGTCTGGAGGACTCTGGATTTCTGCGCCCAGACTGCTGGAGTTCCCTCAGGCTTCCAGGTGCAGTGAAGGCGAGAGGTGGGTTTGAGGCTTCCACATCAGCCTCCCCATTCCAGGCTTCATTTGGAGACCTGCTGAGCTCCCGATAGGTGGGCTGGCCCACACTACCAGCCTAGCCCAGCCTGTTTAGCAGCCGCGCCTGGCCATAGGTCTGCAGAGGAGGAGCTGGGCAGATCTGGGGTGCCCTCACTGGCCTCTCTGCGTGTCTGGAGGACTCTGGATTTCTGCGCCCAGACTGCTGGAGTTCCCTCAGGCTTCCAGGTGCAGTGAAGGAGAGAGGTGGGTTTAAGGCTTCCACATCAGCCTCCCCATTCCCGGCTTCATTTGGAGACCTGCTGAGCTCACGATAGGTGGGCTGGCCCACACTACCAGCCTAGCCCAGCCTGTTTAGCTGCCGCGCCTGGCCACAGGTCTGCAGAGGAGGAGCTGGGCAGATCTGGGGTGCCCTCACTGGCCTCTCTGCGTGTCTGGAGGACTGTGGATATCTCTGCAACCAGGGAGGGTCCACAGGTTCCTGAAGCACTGCGGCCTGTGGTGAGTACCCTAACCCGGCTGCGATTGAAGAACTGTGGAGCTTCCAAGGGGCAGGTGGGCGCACAGTGTCCCTGAGGCCCAGCTTGTCTGGAACTGCGGAGTTCTGAGCAGGCAGAGGAGGGCCACTGGTTCTGTAGGCCTAATGGCTTGGAGTAGCGCGGCGCCAGAGTCCCAGTAGCTCCAAACATAGAAGGGGATTTTCAACAGATCCTGAGGAAGCTTTCAAGTAACACTTGAAACACAGAAATATAGGAAAATGACAAAACGAAAGACCAAATTACAACCTCAAACCTCCAGCCCATCTCAAGAAACCCTAGGAGCGATGTATATAGAAGAAAATATATCCCATCCACCTCATATATCGGACACAATAGCCACTGAAATTGACAAGCAACTCCAGGAAGCTTTAAAGAAATTCAAACTCGAAATAATCTCCCAGATAAAAGAAGAAATGATAAAAGAAATGAAAGAGATTCTAAATATATCTAAAGAAAACACAGATAAAAAATTGGAGGAACTAAACAAAAAGATAGAATCCCTAGACGAGCAATATAAGAAACAAACAGAATACATAATGCAGATGCACAGAGATATACAGGAAATAAAAAACTCCACTGAAAGTTGTAAAAACCGCCTTAATGAAAGTGAAGATAGAATTTCAGACCTTGAAGACAGGATTGCAGCTAGTGAACAGGAAAGGAAAGATCTTTTGAAAATAACAAGGAACCAGGAAACAACAATTCAACAACTGCAAGACGATGCAAAGAAGAATAACATAAGAATGATAGGGATTAATGAAAGAGAGGGAGACAACATGAAGGATGTCAGGAGGATATTTAGAGAAGTAATAGCTGAAAATTTCCCAAGCATGAGATCAGAAACTGACATCAGGATCAGTGAAGCATATAGAACTCCAAACAGTCATAACCAAAATAAAACTACACCCAGACATATAATAGTCACCATCCCAGAAATCCAACACAAGAATAGATTATTAAAAGCTGTCAGAGAGAAAAGACAAATCACTTATAAAGGAAAACCTATCAGAATCACAGCAGACTTCTCAGCACAAACGATAAAGTCAAGAAGAGCATGGAGTGAAGTATTCCAGATCCTAAAGCAAAATGATTTCCAACCAAGACTGATATATCCTGCAAAACTATCATTCAAAATAGATGGTGCAATACGATACTTCCATGACAAAGAACAGCTGAAGAACTTCATGAACACCAAACCAACCGTGCAAAAAATATTGAAAGACAGTTTAGATACACAAAGGAAAAAACCACTAAGCAAAGCAAATAATTAAACAGAACCGAAAGATAAATATGCAACAGCAGAGAGATAACATTCCTACAATTAACCAGCATTTAACAGTAATAACCATTAATGTAAATGGTCTCAATGCACCAATCAAAAGAAACAGACTAGCAGAATGGATCAAGAAACAAAATCCAACCATATGCTGTTTACAGGAAACCCATCTAACCCAGAAAGATACTCACAGACTGAAAGTCAAAGGATGGAAAACAATTCTTCATGCAGCAGGAATCCAAAAAAAGGCAGGAGTAGCCATTCTGTTTGCAGACAACGTGAACTTTAAACCAACAATGACCATAAAGGACAAAGAAGGTCACTACATACTCGTAAGGGGAAAACTCCAAGAGGAAGAGATAACTATCTTAAATATATACGCACCAAACTCCAGAGCACCCAGTTATATAAAACAATTATTAACAGAAATGAAAACTCAAATTATCAGTAACACAATTGTAACAGGAGACCTTAATACACCACTGACACCAAGGGACAGATCAACCAGACAGAAAATGGGCAAAGAAATAACAGAACTGAATCACACCTGTGAACAAATGGGTTTGATAGACATATACAGAATGTTCCACCCAACAACATCAGAATACACATTCTTCTCAGCAGTACATGGATCATTTTCTAAAATAGACCATATATTAGCTCACAGAACATATTTAAGCAAATGCAAAAGAGTTGAAATCATCCCTTGCATGTTATCGGATCATAGCGCTCTGAAATTAGAAATTAATGACAAAGGATACTGCAAAAATTCCGCAAACACATGGAAACTAAATAACACACTCTTGAGTAATCAGTGGGTCACAGAAGAAATTAAAGAAGAAATTAAACAATACCTAAAAGAAAATGAAAATGCAGGTACAACTTACCGGAATCTGTGGGATGCAATGAAAGCCGTTTTGAGAGGAAAATTTATTGCACTGAGTTCCCACATCAGGAAAACAGAACGAATACAAGTAAATAACTTGATGCTACACCTCAAACAGCTAGAAAAAGAAGAGCAAGTCAAGCCCAAAGCCAAAAGAAGAGAGGAAATTATAAGAATCAGAGCAGAAATCAATGCAATAGAGACTAAGAAAACAATCCAAAGAATCAACGAATCAAAGAGTTGGTTCTTTGAAAGAATAAATAAAATCGATAAGCCCCTAGTCAACCTTATTAAAAAAAGGAAAGAAAAAGCTCAAATTCATGCAATAAGAAATGAAAAAGGAGAAATCACTACAGACCCAATAGAAATACAGAGGATCATCAACACCTATTTCGAAAACCTCTACTCTCAAAAGTTTGATAACACAGAAGAAATAGACAGATTCTTAGAAGCATATGAAGTACCAAAGCTAGATCAAGAGGATATAAAACTGTTGAATAACCCAATCTCTGCTAATGAAATTGAGAATGTAATTGGGTCCTTGCCCACCAAGAAGAGCCCAGGCCCAGATGGATTCACTGCAGAATTCTACAAGAAATATAAAGAAGACCTAATGCCGACACTCCTCAAACTATTCAATGAAATTGAAAGGGAAGCAATCCTTCCTAAGTCATTCCTGGAAGCAAATATTACTCTAGTACCAAAACCTGAGAAAGACCCAACTATAAAAGAGAACTATAGACCGATCTCCCTAATGAACACAGATGCAAAAATCCTCAATAAAATATTGGCAAATAGGATCCAGCAAATCATCAAGAAGATTATACACCATGACCAGGTGGGATTCATCCCAGGAATGCAAGGATGGTTCAACATACGCAAATCAATAAATGTAATCCACCATATCAATAAAGCCAAAAATAAGAATCACATGATCATCTCTATAGATGCAGAAAAAGCCTTCGATAAGTTCCAACACTTATTCATGAAAAGAACTTTACAGAAAATTGGAATAAATGGTCTTTACCTCAATATAATAAAGGCCATTTATGACAAACCAACAGCCAGCATCATACTAAATGGCCAAAAATTGAAAGCCTTTACTTTAAAATCGGGTACAAGACAAGGATGTCCTTTATCACCACTCCTATTTAATATAGTACTGGAAGTACTAGCCAGAGCAATTAGGCAAGAAAGAGAAATAAAAGGGGTAAAGATAGGAAAAGAAGAAGTTAAATTATCATTGTTTGCAGATGACATGATACTCTACATAGAAGACCCCCTGAACTCCATGGAAATACTCTTAGATACAATAAATAAATTCAGTAATGTGGCTGGATACAAAATCAATACTCAGAAATCAATAGCATTCCTATACACGAACAACAAAATTACAGAGAGGGAAATAAGAGAAACTGGACTATTCACATTAGCAAGCAAAAAATGAAATATTTAGGAATTACTCTTACGAAAGAAGTGAAAGACTTATACAGTGAAAATTATAATACACTGAAAAAGGAAATTGAAGATGATCTCAGAAAATGGAAAGACATCCCTTGCTCATGGATAGGAAGAACAAACATTGTGAAAATGGCCATTCTCCCAAAACTGTTATACAGATTCAATGCAATCCCAATAGAAATACCATAAACATACCTTATAGATCTAGAGAAATCACTCCTAAATTTCATCTGGAACCAGAAGAGACCTAGAATCGCAAAGGCAATTCTAAGCAGCAAAGACAAAGCAGGAGGCATCACAATCCCTGACTTGAAGTTATACTACAAAGCAACAGTAGTAAAATCAACATGGTATTGGAATCAAAACAGAGCTGAAGATCAGTGGAATAGATTAGAAGATACAACCACAACTATGAACACACTCAACCACCTTATTTTTGATAAAGGAGCCAAGCAGGTTCACTGGAAGAACGACAGTCTCTTTAATAAATGGTGCTGGAAAAACTGGCTCTCCATTTGCCGAAAACTAAAGCTAGACCCATGTCTATCACCATGTACTAAATTAAAATGTAAATGGGTCAAAGATCTGAATATTAAAACAGAAACACTAAATCTATTGGAAGACAAAATAGGTAGAAACCTTGGAGACATAGGAGTAGGTAAAGAATTCATGAACAGGACTCAAACCGCACGGGAAATACTTCCCAGAATCAATAACTGGGACCACTTCTTATTAAAAAGTTTCTGCATGTCAAAAGAAATCTCCAGCATAGTGAAAAGAAAACCCACAAACTGGGAAAAGATTTTAGTGAACTCTCTCTCAGACAAGGGCCTCTTGTCTAAAACATACAAAGAATTAAAGAAACTCAGACCTCCGAAATTCAAAGATCCAATCCAAAAATGGGCATCTGAGATGAATATGCAATTCTCAGATGAAGAAATGCAAATGGCAAATAAATACATGAAAACATGCTCATCATCATTGGTCATTAGAGAAATGCAAATTAAAACCACACTGAGATACCATCTCACTCCTGAAAGAATGGCCAGGATCAAGAAAACTGACAACAAATGCTGGAGAGGCTGTGGGGAAAAAGGAACTCTCCTGCACTGCTGGTGGGAGTGTAGACTGGTACAGCCTTTGTGGAGATCTGTCTGGAGATTTCTCAAAAAGTTGGGACTGGAAATCCCATTTATTCCAGCTATTCCACTTCTAGGCATATTCCCAGAAGAACTGAAAGCATCATACCACAGTGATATATGTGCACCTATGTTTATAGCAGCACAATTTGTAATCGCCAGATCTTGGAAACAACCCAAGTGCCCATCAACTGAGGAATGGATAAAAAAGTTGTGGTATTTCTATACAATGGAGTATTATTCAGCTATAAAGAAGGATCACATTGAGATATTTATCAATAAATGGGCACAGCTTGAGACCATACTCATAAGTGAAATAAATCAATCTCGCATGTGTGAATACCGAATAGTTTCCCTAATGTAAGTAATGATTCAAATATATAAAAATATGTGGTAATCATGATTCCCCATTAGGTGGCCTTGAAGCCTTATAAAGTTTTCACTCATTAATTAGAAAGGCTTTATTCTGGGCTTCTTGATATGAAAATATTTGAAGCTAGAGTATATGAAGTTTTACCCAAATATTTCAAGGAAAAAGACACTATGGTAACTACTATTAAGTCAGGTTATAAGGTGGTGAAGTACTAGGTTATTGAAACAGTCATGCTGTGACCTCTATTGTTATATTGTTATGTCCTGTTTTATCTCAATCTCCCCCTTATTGTTTCAAAAAAAATTATTTAGTCATTTCTTATGTTTGTCTTAATTAAAGAAAAAATTCAAAAAATTAGGATATATAAATAGTAACTCTTTTCGATTTCCTATTAACTTGTTTTGAAGTCCTGTAGTACTCCCACGATCTTGTTTTGACTGATTAGACTCTGTTCCATTCTATATGATAGTATCAAGTTTGAAGACATAGGCAACTACTTTGAAGACAATAAGATTCACTAAGATACCCATTCTGGTTTGACTATTGTCTTCTTTGGAAGTCCTGTAATGTTTACAATGCCTAAGTTTTATTGGTCTTGTTCTCTACTGTTTTGTCCAACTTTATAATATCTAATAAGATAGACAATTCTTTTTAAGGAAACAAGGGACAACGTTGATAACCATTGTTGATAAACTTGTACTCTGTTCTACAGCATGTGCTACGTCTATCCTTGGTATTGACTGACAGCTTTGTTTTGCCATATTTGACTGTATTCTTCCCCCCCCCAAAGAAAGTAATAAGCACTAAGGAGTAATAAAATCCAAGATGTGTAAATTTTGTTGTAAAAAAGAGAGGGAAAAAAAAAAGAAAAGGAGCTCTAACGGACATAACAGCAAGTGTGTTTGGGGGTGTTAAATAGCTGACTTTATCAATGTTTTTGGAACATTGAACACAGCTGTTTGCAGTCTCCCTGTTTGAATGTCCACCTTGTGTTCTTTGATACTGTGATTTGAGGAACTATTTTCAAGAAAATAGTGTGTAATCTACTAGCAGGTAATTTCTTACTGTTATGGTTTTTTGTTTTGTTTTGTTTTGTTTTGTTTTGTAGTTCTGTATTGCGTGTACCCTTACGCCGCTTTGGTTTGTTTTGTGTTTTTCTCTTTTTCCTCTTAAATAAAAAAAAAAAGAATTGCCTATATCATTAGTTATAATAAAATTGAACAAAACAGTAAAGAACAAAACCAATAAAACCAAAACATTGGAGACATTACAGGACTTCAAAAGAAGATAATAGTCAAACCAGAATGGGCATCATAATGAATCTTATTGTCTTCACAGTAGTTGCCTATATTTTCGAACTTGGTACTATCAAGCAAAACAGAATAGAGGAAAATCAGTCAAAGCAATACAGAGTTTCAAATCAAGTTAGTAGGAAATCAAAGTGGGTTACTATAATATATCCTGCTATTTTTTATTTATTTTTCCCTTAATTAAAAGGATAAAAATGGAAAAGTAAATAATAAAAAAGGAGATTGAGATAAAAGAGGGCATAATAACAAAACAGCACAGGTCAAAACAACCATTTAAGCAAAAATAGTGTTTCACCACAAGATAATTCCATGTAGAAGTAGTTACCATAGTGTCTCTTTCCTTGAAATCTTTGAGTATAACTTCGTATACTGTACCATCAAACACATCACGACAATGTAAAACTGTTCAAGAGAAAGACGATGATACAGTGTATTTAGAATCAACTAACAGAAAATGAACAATGGCTTCTGTATAATCTCCTTGTCTATAAAAGTTTTTGTTTATATTATCACATATAATAAAATCCAATAAGATACAACATGTTAAGACCGATGTAGACAGAAGAACAAAAGCTTGATGGGACTTCCAAACAAGATGATATTAAATCAGCACTAGCTATAATGATGTCTTGTTTTCTCCAAAATAGCTGTTCCTACCATCCAACCTTCTCTGCCTCATTTCTGTTGAGCTCTTTTTCTGTCATTAGTTGTCAATTGGTCTTCTTCATTTCACTTTCTGCTCAAATCATTGTGGCCTCTCAGCCACTGTTTCTGGAATCTTGGTATTTTTCTTTCTTAGAATATCCTGCATTTCTTAGAATATCTCTGTAGAGTTGAATTGGTGGTTGCAAATTCCCCTAGTTCCTCCTTATCCTGGAAGCACCTTGCTTTTCCATCAATTTCTAGGAACAGTTGTGCAGGATATATCAATCTTGGCTGGAGGTTATTATCTTTCAAAGCTTGAATTATTTCCCCCCACGCTCTTTGTGACTTGATGATTTGTGCCAAGAAGTCTGCTGTAATTCTGATGGGTGTTCCCTTGAAAGTGATCTGTTTCTTGTCTCTGATGGCTTTTAATATTCTGTTCTTATATTGGGTTTCTGGAATTTTGATTATTATTTGCCTGGGTGTAGCTCTGTTTGGGTTGTAGGTGGCTGGGGTCCTGTATGCCTCATACATCTGCGTATCTTTACCTTTTGCTAAATTAGGGAAATTCTCCTGGATTATTTCTATGAATAGCCTTTGTAGTTCATTTGTTTGTGTCCCTACTTCTTCTTTTATGTTCTTAATTCTTTTTTTTTTTTTTTTTGTCTTTTACATTTTTACCGGTACCAGGGATCGAACTCATGACTGCCTTCTTGCAAGGCAGGCACTTATGCCACTGAGCTAAATCCCCAGCCCCTATGTTATTAATTCTTAAGTTATAGATCCTCTTATCATCTTCTAGCCTTTGTATTATTGCTGTTTGTTTTCTTGTTATTTTTAAGAAGTTTTTCATTTCATGCTCCCACCTTACAAATCTGCCCTCCAGTTCAGATAATCTATCCTTAGTTTCTTTCAAGCTGTTATGCCAGCTTTCAATAGAGTTTTTAGTTTCCTGGTAATCTCTTTGAACCTGCTTCACGTAGTCTATGTTTTCTCTATTTTCTCCATCAAACAATTCTCCCTTTTTTTCTGTTCTCCATTCCTCCATCTGCTTTTTCTTAGGTGGTGATCAGCATTTCTCTAACTATTCTATTTATATCTTGCTTTATTTCATTAAATACTTCATTTTTGAACTTGTCTATGAGGCTCTGGAGACATTGCTTTATGTCTATTGGTGCCATGTCTGATATTACATGTTTTCTGTCCTCATTCTTTTTTGCATTAACCTTTCCTGGATCAGTGTTCTCAGGCTTGGGGACTGAGGACCCTTTCTTATTGCTACATCTTTCCATACTTTTTGTTCCTTCCATACAAGCATACATAGGAGGCCCAGTTTTTTTTTTCTCTTTGTCTGTTACAGTTTGTTTGAATCTGCCAGCTAGGTGTTCCTGCCCACTGCAGTGTACTAGGGAGACATAGATCTTGGTAGCCTCTGCTGGACCTGCCCCTCCAGTAGGTTGCTACTGAAGGCTTCACTGCTAGATTGCACCACCAGGTACTGGGACCTAGTTTGGGCTAGCCTACTGGGTCTTAGTCCATGGTGTCATTCAGGTCAGGGCTCCCTACCAATCTCATTTGAGAGGAGAATATGTGACTAAAGTCACTGCAGTGTCCTGTTCTGGCTAGTCTGTCCAGTCCCAGAATGTCTTCTGGTGAAGCCTCTTAGTCTATGGAAGAGTCCCCATTCCTCTCACTCACTGCAGGTCGATGCAGGGCTCTCTGCCTGTCCTGCTCTCAACTCCATTCACCAATTCCTGTGCTCAGAGGTTTCGCCTCTGTGTCCTTGCTGTGCATACAGATGCAGCAGTGGCAGCAGGAAATTCAAATCGCAGCTTCCAGAGGCACGGGTTCCAGCTTCCACGCTGAGATTTTATCTGTTCATGAATAGCATTAGGATTGCATTTCCAGTTGGTTTCTCTCAGCTTAGTTCATTCTTGGGTTGGCAGGGTATATCTCCTCTTGCTTACGACTCCTCACACAACATCATTCCTGGATTCTAATCTGGCTGTCTCAGAGAGCCTCTGTAGCTGCTGTTATCTGTCCACCATGTTCTTCTGGAAGTTTATTTTATTATTATTATTATTTTTTTAATTAAGGGAAAAGATAAAAAATTAGCAGGATATATTATAGTAACTTTTTTGATTTCCTATTAACTTGATTTGAAGTCCTGTATTGCTCCCACCATCTTGTTTTGACTGATTTTACTCTGTTCTGTTCTGTTTGATAGTATCAAGTGAGGGTATAGGCAACTACTTTGAAGGTAATAAGGTTCACTATGATGGCAATTCTGGTTTGACTATTATCTTCTTTTGAAGTCCTGTAATGTCTCCAATGTTTAGATTTTATTGGTCTTCTTCTGTACTGTTTTGTTCAATTTTATTGTATCTAATGATATAGGCAATTCTTTTTAAGGTAGAAAGAGGCATTATGGTCACCACTGTTGATTACCTTGTATTCTGTTTTTACATCATGTGCTATGTCCATCCTTTGTTTTGACTGACTTGCTTTGTTTTGTTATATTTGGTTTTATTCTCATCCAAAAAAAGTACTAAGAACTATGGTAGTAATAAAACCCAAAATGTGTAAATGTTGTTGTAAAAAAGAGAGGAAAAAATGCTCTAAAGGATACAACTGCAAGTGTGTTTAGATGTGTTAAGATAAATATCCATATTACTAAGTTTTTCTTGGATCATTGAACACAACTGTTTGCAGTCTCACTGTTTGAATGTCAACTTTGTATGCTCTAATCCTGTAACTTGAACAACTATTTCTAAGATGACAATATGTAATCTATTAACTAGTGATTTCTTACTGTATTTTTTGAAATTCTGTATTACCTGTACCCTTAAAGTGTTTTGATTTTTTTCCTTTAAATTAAAAAAGATGAAGCAAAGCAAAACAATACAATACTAATAGGCATTAAAAGATGTAGGAGTCAATGCAAATGACATAGGCAAACTATTTGCAAAAGTAATAGCAGAAAATTTCCCAGATTTGGGGAAAGAATCTGATTTACAGAGAAGTGAGGATTATACAATGCCAAAAAGTCATAAGTAAAATAAGTCTACACCCAGACATATAATAATTAAGATCACAGACATACAGCATAAAAACAGAATACTAAATGCTGTTAGAGAAAAGACACAAATCACCTGTCAAGGAAAGCCCATTAGCATCATGCAGACTTTTCAACACAAATTGTCAGGTTAAGATGACCTTGGAGTGAAGTATTCCAAGTCCTGAAAGAAAACAACTTTCAACCCAGATTGATGTATGCTGCAAAGCTTTATTTGAAATTTAATGAAGAAATAAGATACTTTCATGACAAAGAAAAACTGAAGAAATTCATGTCAACCAAACCAACCCTATAAAAAACACTGAAAGACATACTAGAGAGAGATAAAAATGAGTGCAATTTCCAGAACAACAACAGAAAGAAACCACCAGACAAGGCAAGCAATTAAACAAGGGAGAAAAGCAGAGAACCAACAGCAGGAAAACAATATGACAAAGTAGAACCAGTACATATCAGTTATATCCATCAATGTAAATGGACTCAATTAACCTATTAAAATGGATCAAGAAACAAGATCTCTTCCATTGATCTTCAGATCTGTTTTTGTTCCAGTACCATGTTGATTTTATTGCAGTTCCCGTGTAGTATAACTTCAAGTCAGGGATTTTCTTGAAAATTAATGCCTCCTGCCTTGCCTTTGCTACTTAGATTTGCCTTTGCTATTCTAGATCTCTTCTGATTCCAGATGAATTTTAGGCGTGGTTTCTCTAGATCTGTGAGGTATGTTGATAGTATTTTCACTGGGATTGCACTGGACCTGTATAACAGTTTGGGAGAATGGCCATTTTTACAGTATTTATTCTTTCTATCCATGAACAAGAGATATCTTTCCATTTTTTGAGATCCTCTTCAATTTCTTTTTTAAGGGTATTATGTTTTTCCCTATATAGATCTTTTACTTCTTTTGTGAGATTAATTCCTAAGTAACCACAACTACCAGCACACTCAACCACCTTATCTTTGATAAAGGGTCCAAACATGTTCACTGGAAGAATGACTGTCTCTTTCATAAGTGGTGCTGGAAAAACTGGCTCTCCATATGCTGAAAACTAAAACTAGACCCATGCCTATTACCATATACTAAAATAAAATCTAGATGGATCAAAGATATGAATATTAAAGCAGAAACACTAAATCTGTTGGACCACAAATTAGGTAAAAATGTTGAAGACAGGGATAGGTAGAGAATTCCTGAACAGGAATCAAACCGCACGGGAAATACTTCCCAGAATCAATAACTGGGATCACATCTTATTAAAAAGTTTCTGCATGTCAAAAGAAATCTCCAGCATTTTGAAAAGAAAACTCACAAACTGGGAAAAATCTTAGCAAACTGTCCCTCAGACAAAGGACTTCTGCCTAAAACATAAATAATTTAAAAAATCAGACCCCCCAAAATTCAAAGATCTAATCCAAAAATGGGCATCTGAGATGAATACACACTTCTCAGATGAAGAAATACAAATGGCAAATAAATACATGAAAAAATGTTCATCATCATTGGTCATTAGAGAAATGCAAACTAAAACAACATTGAGATTCCATCTCACTCCAGAAAGAATGGCCAGAATCAAGAAAACTACCAACAAAAATGCTGGAGAGGCTGTGGGGAAAAAGGAATTCTTCTGCACTGTTGGTGGGAGTGTAGACTGTGCAACTACTGTGGAGGTCAGTGCGGAGGTCAAAAAGCTGGGATTGGAAGTCCCATTCGACCTAGCTATTCCACTTCTGAGCTATTCCACATATTTCCAGAAGAAATGAAAGCATTATACCACAGTGATATATGTGCACCCATGTTTATATTAGCACATTTTTTAATAGCCAGATCTTGGAAACAACCCGTGTCCATCAACTGAGGAATGAATAAAAAAGTTGTGGTATTTTTATACAATGGAGTACTACTCAGCTATAAAGAATGATCACATTGATATATTTATAAATAAATGGACACAGCTTGAGACCATACTCATAAGTGAAATACATCAAACTCACATCTATAAATACCATATAGTCTCCCAAGTGTAAGAAATGGTAAGAGTACATAAGAGTTTGTGATAATCATTATTCCCCATTACATTTGAAGCCTTATAATGTTTGCATTCATTAGTTGGAATGGTTTTACCCTGATTTGTTTCGATTTTTATTATTTGTGATAGTATGAACAGCTATTTTGAAGAAAACAAGACATTAGAACAGCCAGTGCTGATTTAATATCATCTTACTCTGAAGTCCTATTATGCTTTTGTTCTTCTGTTTCCTTTGGTTCTATTATTTCTTATTGGATATTATTATTGTGATAGTACAAACAAATTTTCTATGGAAAATGAGATAATATAGTAGCCATTGTTCATTCTATGTTATTTGGTTCTGAAAGCCCTGTAATGCTTTCATTCTCTTGAATGGTTTCATACTGTTTTGTTATGTTCGATACTATCACATATGAAGTTATGCTCAAATATTTCAAAGAAAGAGACATTATGGTAGTTACTGTTAATTGTGGGTTGTCTTGTGCTAAAATGTTGTGTTGCTTACAAAAAAAGAGAAACAGAATCTCATAATATGTTGCATACAACGTACACATCTGACTCAAAGGGAAACACATAGACTAAAGATCAAAGGATGGAAAACAAAATTCCATGTGACAGGAACCCAGAAAAAGTCAGGGTAGCTATTCTATTTGAAGGCAATATGAACTTCAAACCAAGTGATTAAAAGAGATAAAGAAAGTCACTATATATAATTGTCAGGGGACTTATTAAAGAGGAAGAGCTAACAATCCCAAATATGGACATACCAAGTACAGAAGCACCCAACTACATAATACAAATACTAATAGACATGAAAAACAAAATAAACAACAACACAATTATAATAGGGGACTTTAATAGCCCATTTTCACAAAGAGATACTTCACCTGGACAAAAGTCAGCAAAGAACTGAATCAAATCTGTGAATAAATGGACTTTGTAAACCTTTACAGAGTGTTCTAACCAACCACATCAGAATACACATTCATCTCAGCTGTGTATGGGATATTCTCCAAAATAAAATGTATATTAGCCCATAGAACATTCTTAAGTAAATATAAAGGGATTGTACCCCACATTTATTATCTGAACATAGTGCACTGAAATTGGAAATTAATGGCAAAAGAAATTGCAAAACTAGCATAAATACATAGAAGTTAAATATCCTCTTGAACAATCAATGGGTTACAGGTGAAATTAAAGAAGAAATTTACCAATACCTATAATTCTGTGAAAATGCAGATACAATATACCAAAACCTATAGGATACAGTGAAAGCAGTCCTAAGAATGAAATATATATATCAATAAATGGTCACATCAGGAAAACAAAACAAGCACAAATAAACAGCCTAATGCTACATCTCAAGCTTCTAGAAAAAGAAGAGCAAGTCAAGCCCAAAGATCATAGAAGAGCGGAAATTATAAAGATCAGAGCAGAAGTTAATGCAGTTGAGACTAAGAAAACAATACAAAGAATTCATGAATCAAAGAGCTGATTTTCTGAAAGACTAAACAAATTTGAATAAGCTGCAGCTAATGTTATCAAGAAAAAGAAAGAAAAAACACAAGTTCATGCAATAAAGACTGGAAAGAGAAATTGCTACAGATTCCGTGGAAATTCTAAAGATCATAAATACCTACTTTGAAAATCTCTACTCACACAGGGTTGAAATAACAGAGGAAATGGACAGATTTCTAGATACATATGAATTACCAAATCTGACTAAAGAAGGTACAACAATTTTGAATAACCCAATATTAGCTACGATAATTGAAAACGTGATAAAAACTTACCAACAAAGAAAAGCCAAGGTCCTGATGGATTCATGGCTGAATTCTACAAGAAATTTAGAGGAAATTTATGAAATTTCCATACTGCTCAAATTCTTTAATGAGATTGAAAGGGAATCAATTTTCCCTAAATAATTCCTGGAGACAAGGATTACTCTGATACCAAAACCAGAGAAAAACTCAACCAAAAAGGAGAACTGTAGGGCAATCTCAGTAATCAACATAGATGCAAAGATTCTCAATAAGATAGTGGCAAATACAATACAGCAAATCATCAAGAAGATTATACATTATTACTAAGTGGGATTTATACAAGGAATGCAGGAATAGTGTAACCTACACAAATCAATAAATGTGAAGACATCACATCAACAAATCCAAAGACCAAAATCACATGATCTTCTCAATAGATACAGAAAAAGCTGTTGATAAAATCCAGCACTTGTTCATGATAAAATCCTTACAGAAACTTGGTATAGGTGGTATCTACCTAATCTTATAAAGGCCATCTATGACAAATGAACAGCCAACGTTATGCTAAATGGACAAAAACTGAAAGCTTTCACTCTAAAATCAGGAACAAGACAAGGATGTGCACTATTACCATTGCTATTCAATATAGTTCTGGAAACATTAGCCAGAGCAATCATACAAGAGAGAGAAACAAAAGGAATAAGGATTGGAAGGGAAGAATTTAAGTTATCACTATTTGAATATGACATATACTCTACATAGAAGACCTCAAAAACTCCATTAAAAGATTACTAGAGTTATTTAAAAAACTCATCAGTGTATCTGGATACAAAGTGTACGCTCAAAAATCAATAGCATTCCTGTACACAAACAAAAAACTCACTGAGAGAAATTATGAAAATAACACCTTTCATAATAGCATCCAAACACATGAAATACTTAGTAGTCAACCTAACAAAGAATGTAAAAGACCTATACACTAAAAATTATGCAATTCTAAAAAAAGGAGATTGAAGAGGATATTAGAAAATGGAACTTGATTAGGAAGAACCAACATTGTGAAAATGGCTATACTCCCAAAACTTTTGTACAAATTTAGTGCAATCCCAGTCAAAATACTATTAACATACTTTACCAATCTAGGGAAAACATTCCTAAAATTCATTTGAAAATAGGAGAAACCTAGAAGCAAAGGCAATTCTGGGCAACAAAATCAGGCTTGGAGACGTCTCAATCCCTGACTTGAAAATATACTACATAGCTATTGTAATAAAATCAGAAGCATACTGGAAAAGAAATAGATCTGAGGGCCAATGGAACAGATTTGAAGATGCAAACACAACTACAAAGACACTCAGTCACCTTGTATTTGACAAAGGGGCTAAACATGTTCACTGGAAGAAAGATAGCCTCTTTAATAAATGGTGTTGTAAAAACTGGCTTCCCACATGCTGAAGACTGAAACTAGACCCATGTGTATCACTATGCACTAAACTAAAATTAAAATGGATCAAAGATCTAAATATTAAAATAGAAACACTAAATTTACTGGAAGACAAAGTAGGTAGAAATCTTGAAGACATAGGGATAGGCAAAAAGTTCATGAATTGCATGCAAAGTACTTCAAAGAAACTACAACTGGGATGTCATCTTACTAAAAAGTTCTTTTCATTTCAAAAGAAGTTATCAACAAAGTGAAAAGAAAACCCATAGGATGGGAGAGAATTTTAGTCAGTAGTCCTTCAGACAAAAGACTTATAACCAGAACACATAAATAATTGAAAAGCTTTAAGCCCCCAAATTCAAAGACCCATTCCAAATATGTGCATCTGAGATGAGTATGCATTTCTCAGATGAAGATACACAAATGTAGTATAAATACATGAAGAAATGTTCACCATCACTAGTCATTCAAGAAATTCAAATTAAAGTAGCATTGAGATTCTATCTTATTCCAGAAAGAAATCAAACATTAACAAATGTTGCCAGGGCTGTGGGGAAAAAGGAACACTTCTCAACTGTTAGTGGGAGTGTACACTTGTGCAGTCATCATGGAAATCAGTATGGAGATTTCTCAAAAAAATAGGATTGAGTGTGCCATGCAATCCAGCTGTTCTTCCCCTGGGTATTTTCCCAGAAAAATTGAAAATGTCATGTCATAGAGATATACGTGCACAATTTATAATAACTAAACCTCAGAAACAAGCAAAATGCCCATGAATTGCAGAATGGATGAAAAAGATTTGTTTTTTTAAATACAATGGCATATTACTAAGCTACAAAAAAGTATGATTTTAAAGGTAAACGCCTTCAAAAATGCCTTAAGAAAGCAGGATAATTTTATAGGTAAATGGAAGCAATTTGAGACTATCCTCATAAGTGAAATAAATTAGACTCATATTTGTAAATATTGTATTGTCTCTTCAGTGTAAAAAATAAGTAAGAATAATAAAAATATGAAAGAATAATAAGATCCAAAATGTACAATAGATATTGTTATAATGAAAGGGACAGTTCTCAAAAGGAAAGAACAACTTGTGGGTATATACATATAATTGTATTATGTTTAAGTGTTCAAGATAGATAACCAGACTACTAATTCTCTGTGATTTCATCAAAAAGAATAGTTCATGCTGTCATTGTTTGTCTATTCATTTTTGTGCTTTGATTTTGTAACTTGAGCAACTAGTTCTAAAATAATAATGTGTAATACATTAACTAGTATTGATTCCTTACTGTTATTTTTTGAAATTCTTCTGTTTTGCTTTTTAAAAAAAAAAAAAAGATTGTGATCATCCTAAAGGCATTTCATTGTTTTTTAAATTTTTTATTATTGTGCACTAATTATAAGAATAGTGGGATTCATTTTGGGATATTGATACATGTGTTGAACATACTCTGGTAATTTCCCCATGCCATCATCTCCTTTGCCATTGTTTCCCCTCCCTCTTCTCTGATAGTCTTCCTTCTTATTTAATATCCCTCACAAGAAGCAAACAAATCTAAGCACGTGTAATATGAGTTTCTTTGTTCTTTATCTCAATAAAAGCTGCTTATTTATGGTGACCAGGTGACAGCCATTTTGCTGACGCTTGGTGTGTGCATCCCTTTACTTCCCCTTGGTTTTACATATGAGAGAAAATATCTTTTTCTTTCTGAGACTTTTTTTTTTGCTTGATATGATGGTTTCTAGTTCTATACATTTTCCTGGAAATGATGTAATTTCATCCTTTTTACGACAAAATAACAGTCTCCCTCCCTTTCTCCCTCCATCTCATACATCTATCATCTTTTCTTTATTTATTAATCCATTTACAGGCACTTACACTGTTTCTATAGCTTTTGCTTCACAATAATTATGGGTTTTTAGCTATCTTAATATTATGCTGATTTTAACTTTTTCATGTTATAGGTGGGAATAAAGGTAGCCATATTTTTCAGTTTGTTTGTTTGTTTGTTTGTTTTTGTGGAAGCGCCACACTGATTTCCATACTGGCTGTAGTAATTTACAGTCTTCCTGCAATGTAGAAGTATTCCTTCCTCTTACATCCTCACTAGTGTTTTTAAAAAATATTTTTGATGATAGCCATCTGGCAGCCATTGGTAGCCCAAGACTGTAGAGAGGCCACACTGACTCCATTTTTTCCTAGACACATCCAGTTAACAGCGTTTTGGTAGAAAATGCAGGCCTTGAAACATTACCCCCCCCCCCCAGGTAAAAACATGAGGTCCCATAAGGACAAGAAGCAAACAAATCTAAGCATGTGTCATATGAGTTTCTTTGCTCTTTATCTCAATAAAATCTGCTTATTTATGGTGACCAGGTGGCAGCATTTTGCTGACTTTTGGTGTGTGCATGCCTTTATTTCCCCTTGGCTTGTAGAACCCTTCATCTGGTGCCTGAACAGGGACTCAACAGTGGAGATGTCTGCTGTGGAGGGTGACCTGCTTTTGCTGTGTTCTGGGGATGGAACATGGCCCCCTGACCTGCATGTACTTCACTTTCTTCAAAAAATCCCAGTGGAAGTCATGGGGAATTCCCTGCCTGAAGCACAACAGAAACATAAAACAGAACTGCTTTTTCTCCTTAAGAAGGCAAGCCATGTGGCCCCTGAGCATAATTTAGTACAGCTTTTGTAAGAAATTCATGATTACTGTTCTTATTATTCTGAGGGAGGTATGCTTATTATGGAGGATTGGGAAAAGATAGGCAAACTGCTGCATGAGGAGCCTTGAGTTCCTATTTCTGTCCTGCATACCTGGCATCTTTGCTGGGATGCTGTTGCAGTTTTTGGCAGGCCAGAAAATGGAACACCACATGGTAGACTTCCAGGTCCTCCTGGGTGTGCCACTTCTGCTGTCTCCACTTTAATTGGGCAAGGCCCTTTGACCACTCAACAGTTAGATCCTCTATTTTATGCTTTATGGCACCACACAGGATCCTACTGATGTGATCTCTGACTCTCCTCTACAAGGAGCCTGTCAGAGAATTGCTCACACACTCACCACAGTTGTGGTGGGTTGAGTTCTGAAGGACTGCCCTCATTCCTTACCATTTTCATTCAGCCCTTTTGCTCACAGGGGACCTTGTTGCCATCCAGCGCAAAAAGGTATTTATTATTGAATGGTTACATTTATCCCACATGCCTGGCAGTACTTTATTTCCCATTATCAATGCTATTTCCTCTCTTATCTCTTGAGAATGCATTTGAGCACTTACACTCCTTGGAATTGATCTGATCAATATCATTTTACCACTTACCCAAACCGACTTCTTTTTGCTGTCCCCTGCTGTTTTTCTTCAAGTCTCTTTGGATAACTATCTTGGTTCCATTTCTTTCAAAATATCCTCAAACCCAGGTTGGCAGGGGCAGATGTCCCTGCTGATGTGGGGAGGAGAGAATGCTTCTGTGTTATCCCCACTAGGCCCTGTGTGGATTTCTGCTCTTGCATTCACCCTGCACAAAATAATCTGACACAATGGGCTACACAATCCAATTTCACAGTTGCACCTCTCCCAAAATCAGGTCTGGCCACCTCAAAAGTGACCCAGGATGATGACTATTCAGCCAGTGATCTGGGAGTGATATAAAGGTGCTGATCCAGTCTGCACAAAACTTGCTCCATGCATCTAAAGAGGAACCAACTCTTGAAAAGCTTCTTGTGCAGTATTTACCAAATGGACAATGAACATTTTAATGCTTATTTGTATTCTGTTCCTATGTGTTTTATAGCCCACCATGGGGACCTCAGAGTCCCACAACCTAATAGAAAGACTGAAATACAATATTTGCATTCAACTGACAAAAATAGCTAATGTCACTCATTTCTGTTTTGCTCAAAAGATAGAAATGAAATACTTTCTTGTGTTCTGTCTGATTCCAGGATGCAAAGACCCAACCTCTCTACATAATCATTTTTCCTATATACCAAACAAAATTGTAACATAGGCTGACTTTCCAAATTTGGGCATTCCTACATTTAAAAAACCTGATAGCACTATTAAAATATTCACTCCTTATGTAGCACCTTCAAATGCCTCATATGCTTGTACTGAAAATTGTAACACTCAATGTCTTTACCTTCCCAATAGTGCTTGGAATTGTTCTAGTTATAAACCAGTATTGTATGGAAATAGACATGTTCCTCTCTCTGCCGGGTGATTTTTTCATGTGAAGAGTATACCTTTAATTATATTCCTGCAGCCTTATCTCATAACACAGACTGTTGCCTTAGCCACCTTACTATATTGTTGCCTCCTCTTAAATCTACACTGTCTCACACCAAATGGTCTACAACTAGTCCTACTGACCTGTGTCATAACTTATCTATTAGCCTGTTAACCAAAGCAGAAATTTATGCTTTAGATATTTCTTTGGTTGGTGTGCCTGCACTGGCAGCCAGGGCCAATTGCAGTGTTAATGGCTAGTTTGTCTGAAGGCAAAACAAATTGATTATACTTCCATAGCTTTGGTTTTATTAAACAAAGAACAAACTGAACACCGACAAGTAATTTTAGATAATCACACAGCAATTGATTTTGTGCTTTTATTATATTATCATGGATGCAATGAAATTGCTCAGATATACTGTTTTAATTGGTCTGGTGAAAGTAAGTCCATTAATGTGAAGCTTCATGATTTATGAGAACCTACCAAGCAAATACCCCAAGGACTCAATGCTGGATTATGGAATTTCCTTATGGAATGGTTACCAGATATCAGTTGGCTAAAAAAAATGTTTTTTATGGTGTTACTGCCTTTTTCTGTTTAATTGGTATGGGATCCCTTGTATAAGGTATCCTATCCCTAAACAAAGTATTTATACCCAAAATACCAGCTTCTAATGTGGTAAGAAAACCTAAACTGAAGAAAAAAGGAGGAGATATAGAGAGGCCACACTGACTGACTCCATTTTGTCCTGGACACATCTCGTTGACAGTGTTTTGGTAGAAAGTGCAGGCCCTGAAACATCTCCTCTCCAAGGTAAAAATTAGGTCTCATAAGGACAAGAAGCCATCAAGTTATATAATCTAAGCATGCACAATATGAGTTTCTTTGTTCTTTATCTCAATAAAAGCTGCTTGCTTAGACTGGCCAGGCAGCAGCCATTTTGCTCACCCTTGGTGAGTGTGTCCCTTTATTTTCCCTTTGCTTGTAGAACCCATACACAAGATTAAGTTAAAAATGTTTTCTACTTGTCTCCAAAACTGTCTGCATGCTGCCTCTGTAACGTTTCCTGGGGTTTGTTGTCAAATGGAATCTCAGTGTAGTTATGATTTACATTTCCCTGATTGCTAAATATATTGAAATTTTTTGTAAATTTAAATAAATTTTATTTAGCAGTTAACATCATAAGCATTTAGATGGGCTTCTCTTTAGAATTTAGAAGTGGACATTGAAATAATCAGGGAGGAAAGATAACCTTGATAAAGGGCAAAGGTAGGGAGGAATATAAGTAACTGTCAAGGACAACTTTTGGGAAGCAGCCCAGTCACAGTATTCAGCATCATCAGTTATTGGGAAACACAAATCAAAGCATAAGCAGATACCTTTTCAAACATAGTAGGATGGCTACTACCAAAAATACAACAATCAACAACTTATAGAATGAAGAGACAGCCTACAGAATGGCTGTAGGCAAAAAATGTTTGCCAACAATGGAATGTACAAAAGGTCCTTTTTTCCCCTTCTTAGATTGGAGATTTGAGGAGTGAGAGCAGACTTTACCTATCAGGTTCCAGAGGTGATTAACCTGAAGGACCTGCCTTGGAAAATAATGAGAGAAAAATGTTCATCAGCTGACAGCATCAATAGCCACGTACATACTCTTCTCTTTTCAAGTAATTCAAAAATATTTAGTGAACTCCTACTATGTGGAGGCAGGATGCTAGGTACAGTAATATAGAAACAAAGTATATTTCAAGGAATTCATTGTCTAGTTTGTTAAATACTCATTAGGTGTGGCTAGATGCACCATTATCCCAATTTTATTTTACTTTGTTTTTTTACTAGAATCAAACTCAAGACCTTGCAGCACTTATCAGGCAGGCACTTATGCTGCTGAGCTATATCCCTTGTCCTCCAATTTTAGTAATATGAAAATAATTATACATAAGTGAAGTGTTCAAGGGAAAATAGCCACTGATAGTTCAAGCTCACATCAGAAATATTCTGTACTGAACTCCAAAACTGTCTTCTTAGATACCTCTGTAATTTTCTCTGGGGTTTGTCAGAGCTACTCTCTAGTCATGACCTAGCGTTGCTCCATGAAACACTATGTTTGGGCTTAGGAGGCTCAAGACACAGGTCAATCTCATTATGCATATTGACAGTTTATTCAATCTGAGCTCATTTTACTATTTTTTAAGGTGTGATAATCCTTTTGCAAATGTTGTATAAGGCAGCTCATTCTTTCAATGATTTGCTGCTTCAACAAATATGTTTTAACCACAAAGTGTATTGGGAAAGGACAGAAAAGGAAATTGGTACTATAAAATATGATAATGTTGTACTGTATTAATGAAATATCCACTATGGATTGAGAAGACTACATTAGGAGAATGAGGACCCACCACTTATTGAACTATAACCTCAGCACTTAAAATTTATTTTTAATTTTGAACTATGGCCTTGATAAGTTGCTGAGGTTCCAGGGTTGGGCCTGAACTCATGATCTTCCTACTTCAAGACTTTCATCTTCAAATTGTTCATCTGCACTTTTTTTGTGATTATCTCCTCTGTTGGGGGCCCTGGCCGGGTGATATGAGGCCTGTAGGAAAGAGTGAAGCCTGAGCTAGATTACCCCTCCCATCGAGTGTGCCAAGATGGCGCTTATATCCTGCTTCCTGCTTAGTAAACAACACACCCTGTAAGACAGTCCGCCCAGCAACAACTGCCGTTAGCCAATCAGCTTGCCTTGCCTACTTTAATATGATTGGACACTGTATCCGTATATATACTGGTGCCACCCTTGGGGAGAGGCAGAATAGGAAGGAGATATAGGAGAGAATAGAGTAAGAGAGAAGAAGCGCAGAGAGAAGCACGCAAGGAGCCGCGGAGGGCGGACCAGAGGAGGCTTCCCTCGGGCGGGATCGGGGATCCCGGAGCAGGCTGTACGGAGAGAGAGAATAAACGGAAAGGCTGTCTGCCAACAACTCTTGTCGTGTGCTTTTCCTGCCGGCCGGGACCGACACCGACAATTGGTGGCCCGTACGGGGAACTGATCACCCCCGAGACGAGGCGGACAACGCTCCAGTACTGCACTGCAGAACAGGTGAGTAGGGGATAAACCTGGGCTCTGGGTGGCGCGCACCTACAGGGCTTTTTAGACTCCCCTCAGGCTCACGTGTACGTGGCAGACTAGCCTCACACGGTGAGAACAAACTTCTCAGTGACAGGCATGGGCAACTTACCCACTAAGAGTTCCAAGTCACTGGTAAGAGCAGTGAAAGACCTGCTCAAGATTTCAGGCATATCAATAAGTTCCAAGACACTTGCAGAATTCCTCCAACAAATAGATGAGGCGGCACCCTGGTTCCTGCCGACGGGACATTTGTCCCTGCCTTGTTGGGAGAAATTGGGTAAAGATTTAGAATGAGCAGAAGCGGAGTGCCGGCTTCCACTTTCGGTTCGGCCGCTCTGGGAGATGATTCATTCCTGCCTCAAAGGGGAGAGGAACGGGGCTAAAGATAGCGCGGACGGGCTCTCTCGGGCCCGCCGAGCTTTTGAGGGGGCCCGCTCGGAGTCCTCCCGGGAGGGGTCCGTCGCAGGGAGCGTGCGAGGGCGCTCGCGAGAGCGAGGCAAGAGAGAGGCGCCCCCTGCCTCGGATTCCTCAGACTCAGATACCTCGGAGGGCGAGGACAATGAGGTAAGTGACTCCCCTAATCCCTTCGCAGCTTTACGTAGAGATCTAGTCAAGATGCAGACAGACCTAAAAAAGGGAAAAGAACTCTTGAGCACTCCCCAACGGAAGGTCATAGAGCCTTCCGCGCCACCCTGGGGGGTCCCAAACGCCAGTTCCTATGGGTAGATGGCAGCCTGGGGCCCACCTCCGTTGCCACCCCCATGGAGGGAGTGGCCTGGACCGTTGTCACATGCAGAGCCGCCATCTTATTTGCCTGGCGACCCGCCATCTTGTGCCCTAAAGGCTGGTCGGCCATGTTGTAAAGAGGCGCCATTTTGTGATAGGGAGAGACAGTCATCTCACAGGGAGACACCATCTTGTGAGAGAATACCAAGGTCCCAAGAAAAGTACTTTCGTAGATGGACATTTAAGATGGAACAAATCCCCCATGGGGCAAATGAGTACGAACAATGTGGGTTCTATCCGGTACACCTGGCGCAAGGCCAGGGACCCAATTACTGGGAACCACTGGAGATTAAGCAAATTAAGGAGCTCAAAACTGCGGTTGCCACGTTTGGCCCTACTGCTCCTTACACTATAACAATGTTGGAAAATCTGTCCGCCGGTGGTTTCCTGACACCCAGTGATTGGACCCAGTTGGCTAAAGCCTGCCTGGCCCCCGGGGCTTTTCTGGACTGGCGCGCCTGGTACACTGAGTTTGCTGCCGAGCAGGCCGAGAGAAATGCGGCTAGGGGCCATAGGGGACAAAATGAGGACATGCTTATGGGTAAGGGTCAATATGCCCAAGATCAAACCAGATTCCCTCCAGGTGTATATGAACAAATACACAACATAGGTATTCGTGCCTGGAAGCAGGTAAACAACACAGGAGCGGCCTCACAATGCCTCTCTAAAATTGTTCAGGGCAACGCAGAACCTTTTGTGGATTTTGTGGCCAGAATGCAAGAGGCAGCCGATAGACTCTTTTCAGATCCGATTGCTGCTGCTCCTCTTGTTAAACAGTTGATCTTTGAGCAGTGCACCAAGGACTGCAGGGCAGCCATAGCGCCCCACAAGGGTAAAGACATAGAAGCTTGGATCAAGATTTGCAGAGAAATAGGAGGGCCACTGTCCAACTCAGGCGTGGCTGCCCTTTTAGCTGCCGCTTTACGACAGACAAGGCCTCAGAAGGCTAATGACCCTGGTAAGCCCAGGGGATGCTTCCAGTGTGGGGATCCTAACCACATAAGAAAAAACTGCCCCAAGACTGGACGGGGGGAATTTATACCCAGAAGACAGGAATCAGACAAACAAACGGGGACCTGCGAAAGGTGCGGTAAAGGTTCTCACAAAGCAAAAGATTGCAGATCAGTTTTTGATGCCCAGGGAAACCGTATTAGTGGCAGGGAGATTCCGGAGCCAAAAAACGGCCAGAGGGGGCCCTCCCTACGGATGGGCCCCCACCCCCTAGACAGGACAGCACAAGGTGGCAGCCCCCCACAAGGGCTACCCCTGGGTCAGCAGGCGTGGACCTCTGTGTCGCCTCCAGACTCCTATTAACACCCGATATGGGCGTTCAGGTGGTCGGGACCACCTTCAAAGGACCGCTACCTGAAAAGTCAGTTGGTTTAGTGATTGGACGGTCCTCCACAGCCCTCCGGGGCCTTACCGTGATCCCTGGAGTTATAGACTCAGACTACACAGGAAACATTAAGATTATGGTCCAATCTCATGTAGGGACCATGGTGATTAATGAGGGGGATAAGATAGCACAACTTTTATTGCTCCCCAGTCTCCATGAGAGATTCCAGTCTAGACAACGGGTTAGAGGGGATCAGGGTTTTGGCTCCTCTGGAGAAATTTTTGAAGGACTTCATATGACTCTTGATAAAAGACCCATGCTCTCGCTCAGGGTTAATGGTAAAAAAATAACAGGACTCCTGGATACAGGGGCAGACCGCTCCATTGTCTCCAAGAAAGACTGGCCTTCTAGCTGGCCCACCAATACAGCTGATAACACACTCCAAGGGTTGGGGATGGTGGCTGCCCCCCAGGTTAGTGCCGTGACCCTGCCTTGGTGTGATGAGGAAGGTCATCAAGGACATTTTCAACCTTTTGTTCTACAGCTGCCGATATCCTTGTGGGGAAGAGACATCCTCACTCAGATGGATGTCACTCTTACATCCACCTGTTCTCCCCAAGCTAAAGGCATACTTAGAAATCAGGGATATGTCCCTGGCAAGGGCTTGGGCTCTGCCCTGCAGGGCCGGACATCTCCCGTGTCTGTAGAAAAAAGGAAAGATAGACATGGGCTGGGTTTTCCCTAGGGGCCACTGAGAAAGTTCTCCTGCCCACTCCAATTAAGATCACTTGGAAATCCCAAAATCCGGTTTGGGTACCTCAGTGGCCCCTACCCAGGGAGAAGCTTTTAGCATTAACCGAGATAGTCAAAACCCAGTTTCAGGCAGGGCACATAAAGCCATCAACCTCCCCTTGGAATACCCCTGTTTTTGTTATTAGAAAGAAATCAGGCAAGTGGAGGCTGCTCCATGATCTAAGGGCAGTCAACGCGCAGATGCAACCCCTGGGGGCGATCCAGAGGGGGCTGCCAGCTCTCTCGGCCATCCCTCAGTCCTGGCCAGTTTATGTTATAGATCTTAGAGACTGTTTCTTCTCAATCCCCCTGCATCCAGAGGACACCCATAGATTCGCCTTTACCCTACCTACCATTAACCAAGAAAGTCCTGATCAGAGGTACGAGTGGGTCACATTACCCCAGGGTATGGCCAACAGTCCCACCATGTGTCAGATTTACCTTGATTCTCTACTGGCCCCCCTACGCGAGGCCTTCCCCAGAGTTAGGTGTATTCATTACATGGATGATCTGCTGATCAGTGCAAAAGATGTAAATAAGTTAGAGGATATGCTAGGCCAACTGGTCAAGGCCCTGAGAAAGGCCAATTTACATATTGCCCCTGACAAGATTCAGGGAGGAGACATAGTAACCTACTTGGGTACCAAAGTCTCCCCTACATCGATTTCTCCACAGAAGGTAACCATCAGAACAGATAATCTTACAACCCTAAATGACATGCAAAAGTTATTGGGAGACATAAATTGGATCAGACCTTACTTGCACATCCCTAATTCGGACTTAAAGCCCCTGTTTGATCTCCTGAGAGGAGATCCGGATATTGCCTCCCCTAGAGAGTTCACCCCAGAAGCCAGAGTTGCTCTAAAAAAGATAGAAGAGGCCCTAAGCAAAGCTACTTTACAGAGAATTGACCCAGAACAGCCTTTTGAGGTCTGCTTGTTGCAGACCAGTTCTCAGCCCACGGCAGTGATTTGGCAGAAAGGACCACTTCTGTGGGTGCACCCTAAGGTTTCACCTGCCAAGATTATTGAACATTACCCGGAAACAGTTGCTTCCCTGGCTCTGGAGGCACATGGTAGAGCCATCCAGCATTTTGGCTCCACGCCTCACGCTATTCGGGTGCCTTATACCGCTTCTCAAATAAAAATCCTGACTGCTTGCATAGATACTTGGGCCATCCTGAGATGTGTTTTTCTTGGGGAGATAGACAATCAGTTCCCCAAGGACCCTATACTACAGTTTGTTACTCAACATCCGGTGATATTTCCAAAAATCACCGCCCCTGCACCCCTTACTCCTGCAACAACGGTCTATACTGATGGGTCAAAAACCAGGATAGGGGCCTATGTGGTCTCAGGTATGCCTCTGATCAGCATACAATTTGAACCAGATCAACCACAAGTGGTAGAGTTACAAATTGTACAAACCGTCCTCGAGAAGTTCCCAGGAGCCCTTAATATTATCTCTGATTCAAAATATGTGATCAATGCCATACAGGTCCTTGAGACTGCAGGCCCAATTAAGCCAACCTCCAAAGTGACTAATTTGTTTCTGTCTATCCAGACATTGCTCATAAATAGACACAACAAAATATACATCACTCACATAAGAGCACATACACGCCTACCAGGGCCCATGGTACAGGGCAATGCGGCTGCTGACGCGGCCACTCGCCCGTTGTGGATTTTCAATATGTTATCTCCAATAGAGCAAGCCCGTCAGTTCCATGACAAATTCCATGTCAACGCCAGGACGCTAGCCAACCAGTACCACATCTCCAGGGCTGACGCGCGGGACATCGTGCGACTGTGCGGCTCATGCACCACATACACGCCTGCCGTATCAACGGGGGTTAACCCCAGGGGGTTGATCCCTGGCGATACTTGGCAAATGGATGTCACACACATGACAGAATTTGGATCTCTTAAATATGTCCATGTCTCCACGGACACCTGTTCTCATATTATATTCGCGACTGCGGAGACAGGCGAAAAGGTGTCTAATGTGATAAACCATTGCTTGGCGGCCTGGGCCGCATGGGACAAACCAAAAATATTAAAAACTGATAATGGACCAGCCTATATAGGCAAAGCCTTTAATGAGTTCTGCAAAAAAATGGGGGTTCAATTAAAACATGGTATTCCATACAATCCCCAAGGTCAAGGAATCATTGAAAGGGCTCATAGAAGCCTTAAAGAAATTCTACAAAAACAAAAAGGGGGAGTAAGCCAGGGCCTGCCCCCAAAGGCACGGCTCTCCATGGCACTATTCACATACAATTTTTTGAACCTGAACAACAACAACCACTCCCCGGCTATGGAACATTGTAATCCATCTCCTAGCAATAGGGGATGGGTGAAATGGAAAGATGTCCTGACGGGACAATGGATGGGCCCGGATCCAGTAGTCAGCTGGAACCGAGGTGCGGTTTGTGTTTTCCCACAGGAACCAGGAAGAGAACCATTGTGGGTTCCAGAACGGCTGACGCGCGTAGCGAATCCAACGGAGCGCAATGCAGGGGACACTCCAAAACTCAACGGCAACGAACAGCCCGGTCAAGATCGGTCCGACCAGGATACTGCTGCTCGACCGAGCGATACCGTATGACTTCTGGAGCACAATAATGATTATGCTCTCTATAGTAATTGGTTCTCTTTTAGGGTACGGCGCAGCCAGAATGGCTAGGCCACGCTGCCTCCCGGCAACCCCTTTCCTCCTGGCTCTGATGCTCACCACCACCACTGAAATAGGAGCAGACCTGGTATGGGCGGCAATACACCATCCGCCAGCGCTCGCCATGATTTCTACTACAGCCCCCTCTCTCCCAAAGCTGTACGCAAAAAACTGCTCCGCCAGATTGCCCTGCATACCAGATATACCGCTAACCATCAAACCCATACGTTTTGACCTCCCCATCACTAATGATGTGGTCATCTTTTCCACTGTTAGCTACCCCTCATGTCATCTGGGATCATGCATAGGCTTCCTGCCCTTTTTTATAAAATGGCACGACACCTCCCTGACGGTAAAGTTGTCCGCCCCATTTCTGTATCCGCCTGAATGTTCGGGTAAACACGCTAGCCAACTAGCCTGTAGACCCCGAGCAGCCATGCACACCCGTCCCGATTTTCCCACATGCCCGTACCGTGTATCCCCAAGCCGTAAAAGACAGATGGTGGATCTGTCACAACTTTCGTGGCAGCCCTGCACTGTCGATGGCGTGGGAGTTACTTATCTAAACATGTCTTGGTGGTCCCGGTTCTCTCTTCCACGCAGTACAGACATACTCACTGTGACTGGGTGGGAGTCACAGCGACACCAATATTTTGGTGGCGCTGTGACTTGGTGGGAGCCCTACAAGGAAATAAGCAACAATTTGGCAACAAGTTTCCCCTTCCCCCTTAATGAAAATTGGTTATGCCTCTCCACGGGAGCCTGCATGGACTTAAGACCTGTGCTTGCTATTAACGCCTCTGCCTCTAATGGAACCACCAATGTCACCCTTAACTCTGAGGCCACATGTGTAAAACCGCCCTACTTATGGGTGTTCTCTGTTGACATCACCTTCAAGTGCAGTAACCAATCTTGTTTTACAGGGAACTGCTGGAATGGGTCTTTCCCGTATGCTATGCTGGCTCTTCGACCCCCACTGATGTGGGTTCCCTTTAACGAATCTGTTTGGGTTCATCCCGTCTACCAACAGGACCAGCTACCCATGCTCAGGCATAAGAGGGATTTTGGGATCACAGCGGCCTTGGCAGCACTGTTCGTGACTCTGACTGCAACGGCTGTGACGGCTGCCGTTGCTCTGACTCAGTCCACGCTGACGGCGCAGGCCTTTGCCAATCTTACAGACACCACCTCCTTGGCGCTGAGGGAACAGCAAGAAGTTAACCTCCTCCAGCACAATGCCATAATGGCACTACAGCAACAGATCGACCTAATTGCCCAAGAAGTCCAAGGACTTTGGGAGGTGGCTAACAATTTGTGTGACACCAGATGGGCATTCACCCAGTTATGCGTTACCCCCATTCAGGTTAACCGTTCGGCCTACAAGCAATTTCAGGATTATGTTCTCACCACCTACAATTCCTCCTTTTGGAATGCTAGCGTGCGCCTAGATATGACCATCCGGCAGCTAGATCAGATAGAAGTACCTATACTTACAGCCTCCTTTTTTGATGATGTCCTAGGCCAGATAGGCTCTTTCTTCAAACCCTCATCACTTCTTGTGTATGGGATCATTCTTGTTCTCATGGTTGTCGCTCTCGTGACCCTCAGGTGCCTGCGGTCGATAAGGACGACCCAAAAGACACATATGGCACTGATGATATTGCTGGCCCAGAGTCAAGGGGATTCCACTCCTAGTGCTTTCTGGGCTCAGGCCAGGAAGGCACGACTCCAATGGTGATTACTTAGTTCCTCAGTGTCACTCGGCGGACCCCTTCGTATCTCCCCCAAACATCAGCTCTAAGAGTTGAGTGGACAAGAAAATGACGGGTAAGACGGGAGAAGTTCTCCTGATCAACCTAAGACAGGCTCCACTCCGATATACTTGGCCTGTAAGGCCGAGGGTCCCTCCGGGAGTAAAGTTAATGGCATTGAGATGCGAGACCAAGGGTACTGCACTGCCATCCGCCTCAAAGGTTGGGGGGAAGACAGGAATGAATGTCTATATGCATCCAGGTTCGGTTCACAAAAGCCTGGCCCTGCGAAAAAATGAACCACTCACCTTGAGCATGGTCCTGGGCCAAGGATATGCACAAAACAAGGTGATGCACAGCAGGGTATAGACCTCTACATTCTCTCATGCCTCGGCCTACAAAGTAGGCCCACTCCTAGACACCTTAAATGGACCCACAGACCACTCTATCTTAATAAATAAAGAAGGGGGAGATGTTGGGGGCCCTGGCCGGGTGATATGAGGCCTGTAGGAAAGAGTGAAGCCTGAGCTAGATTACCCCTCCCATCGAGTGTGCCAAGATGGCGCTTATATCCTGCTTCCTGCTTAGTAAACAACACACCCTGTAAGACAGTCCGCCCAGCAACAACTGCCGTTAGCCAATCAGCTTGCCTTGCCTACTTTAATATGATTGGACACTGTATCCGTATATATACTGGTGCCACCCTTGGGGAGAGGCAGAATAGGAAGGAGATATAGGAGAGAATAGAGTAAGAGAGAAGAAGCGCAGAGAGAAGCACGCAAGGAGCCGCGGAGGGCGGACCAGAGGAGGCTTCCCTCGGGCGGGATCGGGGATCCCGGAGCAGGCTGTACGGAGAGAGAGAATAAACGGAAAGGCTGTCCGCCAACAACTCTTGTCGTGTGCTTTTCCTGCCGGCCGGGACCGACACCGACACTCCTCCAAGATCAAATTGCAGAATTCACAGAGTTAAAAAGAAAATGTATTTCAGAAAGGGTATCTTGGAAGCCACCTCTCCCTGATGCTGTGAGTTTACTCCTAATTGATCCCTCATCATTTCACTTTCAACCCTTTCCTTCTGCACTTCACCTCATGATAGGTGATACATTACTCAATCTGTGGGGCCAAGTTATTTTTTTCCCTGAACTTTGTGATCCTTGTCAAAATCCAGGGTCAAAGGGAATGTAACTATGAGATACAATACTAAACTTTGCCCCTGTTCTGTGGTTACTTTCCGTCTTCAAATATTTGTCAAAAGAAAAAAAGAAAGAATGATAGAGTAAACAGTTCTATGAGGTATGTAGGTAAAGGATTTACCTTTACCTCTTGTGGACTCTTGAACCCTGACTCTTGCCTCACCTGGTTCAGCACCATCTTTTCATGCACAACCTAATGGACATTAGTGGAAAAATCTACGAAGTTAGAGAATCTGGTTTTGAATACTGTTTCTTTCTCTCCTGAAATTTTGTGCTCTTCTTGGTAGTTGGGCTTATTACAATTTAATGAGTAATTAGTATGTTCAGAGCAATGAAAAAAGTATTTCATATGCTTTTTGCACAACCATGCAAGATTTTTAAAAAATTTGATACTTATAGATGGGAAATCTAAGGCAGAAATAAGCTAGTGGTTTGCCAAACGTTACATACTTGCATGAGGTTCAGGCAGTACTTGAAACCAGGATGTTTGGCTTCAGAGATTTCACTGTTGACTATTTATTTAAAGGAGAGGAAGATGGCTAAGTATCCAGTTGAGATAGTAGCCCCAAACTTTTCAGAAGTTACTCTATGTTTGTTGTGCTTCATCCATTGCTTCCAAGTAACATGAATGTATAACAATGAGTTACCCTTTCATCTTGGCATAAGGATTAAGTTGTGTTATATACATACAAAACATCTCTGATAAATTTAATCATTGTACTGTAAACATGTACTAAAAAATTGAGGGTGGGGCCTTGAAGAGGAACATTTTTTGAATCTTTCCTCTCATGACTTTGTTAGTGACCATTATTGTAATTATATATATTGATTAATTCCATTTGTTAAAAAATTTGGTTCAACCCTGATATTTCTTTGTCTTTTTTGTTTTGTTTGTTGATCTATTTGTGATACTGGGATATTGAGGTCCCACTTTATAATTTTATGGATGTTTATCTGATATTTCATTTTCCACTTATGAAGCTGGGCACACTGTTGTTTGGTACATATATATTTGTAATTGTTACCTCTTCTTGTTTAATAGTTCTCTTAACTGATAAGTAGTATCCTCTCTTCTAAAGAGTGTTGACTTTAATTCCACTTTGTGGGAAAATAGGATAGCTTCTGATTTTTGCTTTTAGGTTCCCTTTGCATGGAATGTTGTTTTCTATCCTTCTACAGTCAGTCTATAAATTTATTTTTGGGTTAAATGTGTTTCCTTTATGTAGTGTACTGTGGATTTTACTTCTTTTTTTAAAAATTTTTAAAAAAATTTATTTAAAGAAAGACTAAACAAAACAGAAAATAGGTAGAAATACTACATATGTTCAGAGAAAAAAATAAACAGTAAGAAATCACTAGTTGATGTTTACATATTGTTGTATTACAAATAGTTGTTCAAGATACAAAAATAGAATATGTAAAGTGGGAATTCAAACAGCGAGACTGCAAACAGTTCTGTTCAACTGATCACCAAGAACTTAGTAACATGGTTGTCAATCCTATACACTTAAACATACATGCAGTTGTCCATATCTTCATTTATGTTTAGATTAAACAAACTAAAGCAGGTTAAAATCATTCTGAACAAAGAATAATAGCATTGCTAGATTTCACATCATGACACTCCCTCCTCAGGAACACTGGGGCTACCCCGGCATGACCTTGCCACCTGGGACTGCTGCCACTGGGCCTACCCCTCAGCTGTGAACACCTGGGATGACCCAGCATGACTTAGCCACTTCAGATTCCCGCCTCTAGGCCTACCCTTCCATGGGAACATGTAGACCACCCTGGCAGGCCTGGGTCACCTAGGACTGTCACTGCTGGGCCAGATCATTGACCATGAATACCTGGGACACCCTGGCATGACCTAGGCATCTCAGACTGCCATGGCTGGGCCTGCCCCTCCATGGGAACACCTCGCCCACCCTGGCAGGCCTGGGTCACCTAAGACTTCTGCCTTTGGCCCTGGCCCTTGGCCGTGATCACCTGGGACACCCTGGGACAACCTAGGCACCTCGGATTTCCGCCACTGGGCCCGCCCCTCCATAGGAACACCTGGGACACCCACTGCACAACTGAATGCCTCAGACTGCCACTGCAGGACCATCCCTTGGGGAACCCACCCACCTCCTGGAACTAGTGCTGCAGTTGATCTTTGGATCCAACCCCTTCTCCCAGAACCTTGGCCTACAGTGAGTTGCAGTGCTGGCTGGATGGGAGACTCAGGACCTCCTTACCCAAAGAGAAGACCTCAGCAGGCTCCAGTCAGTGTGGTGAGTTTTCCCCTAAAATAGAGCTCTGCAGTGGGTAAATAGGAGCAGAAGTGAAACTCCCTCCAACTGTAATACCTTGATGAAACTGGCAAGAGAGTGGATAATCCCCTCCTCCACACCGAGAACATTAGACAGGTTAAGGAGTGCACCAATAAGGCCTCCGCCAACTTGGAGAAAATTAAAAGAGCTTATGAGACCCACAGTGACACGATAGGGCCTCAGCTCACACAAACACTATAGACAGGGAGATCTGGTGACCTGCAACAACCTGAAGACATAGGAACGACAGGAACTAAGAGTTCACCTACATCAATACTTCTAGGCTAGTTAGTCCAGAAAGAATATAGGACTCACCCAACAGGCCCTGTAGGAGGAATTCAGGTGACTGGCTCTCTTCTACATCATTGTACACAGCAAGTGGAAAAACATCAGCCACACAGTAGGACTCTAAAATTTACACCACAGGTCGCTTCCGGGAAAACATGGCGGACAGATAACAGCAGCTATGGAGGCTCTCTGGAAGACTCGGCTCATAATTCAGGAATGGTGTGGAGTAAGGAGTTATAAGCAGGTGGAGATATGCTCTGCTGACCCAGGAACGAACTAGGCTGAGAGAAACCAACTTGGAATGCAGTCCTGGTGCTAGAACAGGAACAGAAAAGCCTCAGTGTGGAGGCTGGAGCCCGCGCCATTGGAAGCCTAGATTTGGGTTTCCTGCCGTGTGGCGGCTGCGTCTGCATCGGCTCGGCAAGGAGAGAGATGCACGGAAGCTCTGCAGGATGGGCTGGGAGCCGTGCACTGACTTGTGGTGAGGTGAGTGAGAGAAACTGACACTCTACCACAGTTTGACTCCAGCGGAGGACATTCTGGGACTGGGCAGACTTGTGGGAGCAGGGAGCTGTGGTGCCTTCAGCCATGTATCCCCCTCTCAAGCGGGATGGTGAGAAGTGCCTAGCCTACGTGACACTGCTGGCTGAGACCCACTGGGCTAGCACAACCCAGATCCCAGAGCCTGAGGGTGACCTGGAGGGCCAGGCCCCGCATAAGCTGCCTGATCTGCAACTTCCTGGTGTGCTGCGGTGAGTGGGAACACCTAGCCGGTGCAATTCGATCAGGCTGTGGCTGACAGGGAGGGAAGCTGGGCCTCCTATATAAGCTTGCATATATAAGGAACAAAGAATATGGGAAGAGGCAGCAACAAGAAAGGCTCCTCGGCCTGCAATCCTGCGAAACAGGTAATAGCGGACACCGCACCAATAGCCATTAAGCGCCATTTAGAGAGCCTCATAGATCAGTTCAGGAATGAAGTTATCGATGACCTGAAGCTAGACATAAGCAGAATAGTTAGAGAAATACTAAGCACCACCCAAGAAAAAATAGATGGTGGAATGGAAGAACAGAAAAACAGGGGAGAATTGTTTGATGGAGAAAATAGAGAAAGCATAGAATACGTGAAGTAGGTTCAAAGGGACTACCAGGAAACTAAAAAGTCTACCGAAAACTGGCATAACAGCTTGAAAGAAACTAAGGACAGACTATCTGAACTGGAGGGCAGATTTGTAATATGGGAGAATGAAATGAAAAACTTCTTAAAAGTAACAAAGAAACAAACAGCAATAATACAAAGACAAGAAGATGATAAGAGGATCCATAACTTAAGAATTAAGAACATAAAAGAAGAAGTAGGGACACAAACAAATGAACTACAAAAGCTACTCACAGGAATAATCCAGGAGAATTTTCCTAATTTAGCAAAAGGTAAACATACTCAGATGTATGAGGCATACAGGACCCCAGCCACCTACAACCCAAACAGAGCAACACCCAGGCATATAATAATAAAAATTCCAGAAATTGAATACAAGAACAGAATATTAAAAGCTGTCAGAGACAAGAAACAGACCACTTACAAGGGAACACCTATCAGAATTACAGCAGATTTCTCTGCACAAACCATCAAATCACGAAGAGCGTGGGGGGAAATAATTCAAGCTTTGAAAGATAATAATCTCCAGCCAAGATTGAGATATCCTGCACAACTGTCCCTGGAAATTGATGGAAAAACAAGGTGCTTTCCAGGATAAAGAGGAACTAGGGGAATTTGCAACCACCAATTCAACTCTACAGAGAATATTGCAGGATATTCTAAAAAAGAAAAATACAAAGAATCCAGAAATAGTGGTGGGGAGGCCACAATGAATGGAGCAGAGAACAAAATGAAGAAGACAAACTGACAACTAATGACAGAAAAAGAGCTCAACAGAAATGAAGCAGAGAAGATTGGATGATAGGAACAGCTATTTTGGAGAAAATGACGTCTTAATAGGTAATACTGATTTAGTATCATCTTGTTTTGAAGTCTCATCAAACTTTTGTTTTTCTGTCTCCATTGGTCTAAACAGGTTGTATCTTATTGGATTTTATTATATATGATAGTATAAGCAAAAACTTTTAAAGACAAGGAGATTATACAGAAACCATTGTTCATTTTCTGTTAGTTGATTCTAAATACCCTGTAATGCTGTTATTCTCTTAAATGGTTTTACATTGTTTTGATATATTTAATGCTACAATATACGAAGTTGTACTCAAGGATTATTTCTGTGAGTAGCTTTTGTAGTTTGTTTGTGTCCCTACTTCTTCTTTTATGTTCTTAAGGAAAGAGACAATATGGCAACTACTTTTATGTCAGGGTTATCTTGTGGTGAAACACTATTCTGCTTAAATGGTTATGTTTTGATCTGTGCTGTTTTGCTGTTATGCCCTCTTTTATCTCAATCTTCACTCCATTATTTACTTTTTTATTTTTATCCTTTTAATTAAGGGAAAAATAAATAAAAATTGCAGGATATAGTATAGCAACCCACTTTGACTTTCCATTATCTTGATTTAAAGCCCTGTATTACTCTCACCATCTTGTTTTTGACTGATGTACCCCTATTCTACTTTGCTTGATAGTACCAGGTTCGAAAGTTTAGGCGACAGCTGTGAAGATAGTGAGATTCATTATGACGCCTATTCTCGATGACTTTTATGTACTTTTGAAGACCTACAACGTCTCCAATGTTTTGGTTTTGTCGGTTTTGTTCTTACTGTTTTGTTTGATTTTATTATAACTGATGATATAGGCAATTCAATTAGAGATAGCGGGAGGCATTATGGTAACCATTATTGATCATCTTGTATTATGCTTTTACGTTATCTATTATGTCCACCCTTTTGATTTGACTGACTGTTCTGTTATGTCACATTTGGTTCTACTCCCTTCCAAAAAAGTAATGAGAACTGTGGGAGTAACAAAACCCAAAATGTGTAATTGTCATTGTACAAAAGAGAGGAAAAGAAATTGCTCTAAATGATATAACTGCATGTATGTTTAAGTGTATAAGATAGAAAATGATATCACTGAGTTTTATTGGATCATTGAACAGAACTGTTTGCAGTCTCACTGTTGGAATGTCCACTTTACAAGCTTTAACTTTGTGACTTGAACAATTATTTCTAAGATGACAATATGTAATCCATTAAGTAAATAAAACAAGGATGGAAAGTGATAAACCAAAACAGGAGCACAATATGGCAAAGCCAAGCCAGCACATATCAGTGATATCCATAAAGGTAAATGGGCTCAATTCACATGTGTTATGGATTAAGAACTGGTGGTCAACTTAACCCCAGCTGGATTACATCAGCATGGCATTGAGCGAAGATGCTCCACCTGAGGAAAGTTGCCAGGATAAATAGGTGGAGAAGAAGGGAGGTATGGAGGGTTGAGGCATTAAGGAGGCATTGTTGATTCTCCCATGAGTTGCTGTCTGAGCTGTTGGTTCTCCTGGAGAAGCCTTGGTCCTCACATCGAGCATTGCTTCCTGGTTCCAGAGGGGAAGACATGTGCTGCTCGGTCTCCAGGATGAGCTCGTCAGGCTGCTTCCTGGCACGTACCTGACTGTGCTTGTCATTGGAGGAGCTCAGGGCCTCCATGTCACTGAGGATGGCTGTGGTGCCTTTCAGGATAGCCCTGGTCTTTGTTGTGACTCCTTGGTTCCAGCGTAGAACCCTCATCCCACTAGCACAGCTCCTTCATCCTGCTGGCATAGACTTTCTGGCTTCCACCACTGACCTTTGGGTCTTCCTGGCATGGATCCACAAAAGAGACTGGCATGAGTCCTTCTTGTGGGCTCTGGACCTTCAGTTAGACTCATTGGAGGCATTGTCCTGAGCTCCAGGTTTTTATCTGGACTCATGTAGGACATTGCCGTGAGGTTTAGGCTCTTGACTAAATAATCTATGTCTTTGGTGTTGTGGATAGATTTCCTGTGTTAGCTTCCAGTGACCATTATAAAAATATTATAAACTCCATGCCTTGATCATAATTGTTCTCTGTGTACAACCCCTGACTACAACAACATGTCAAAAGAAACAGGTTGCCAGAAGGTGAGTGCCCAGCAGAGCGGAGGCGACTCCGGTCCAGCCCTGCCTGCCACCTCTCCCACCTGGGGACCACACTAGGACCGCTGCTGGCCAGAAGGAGGGAGCTGGGCCGACCTGCTGAAACCTGCTCTGACCTCGCCTGCGACCATCTTTTTTTTTTTTTTAGTTTATTTGTTAATATTAAGGAGAAAAGGTAAAACAAATTTTCACAACAAAATAATAAAAAAGTAACAATTGTTGATAAATTACACATCATTTTCTTTAGTCACTCAAGTACAAAATATGGGCATATAAATTTCTTCAATCAATATTAGCACAACCTTTCCTATTCAGTGAACTAAGTGACACTAATGGTACAACTAACTTGCATTTTTTCTTTTCCCTTCTATCCTTTCTCTTTAAGGGAGAGGATGAGATAAAAGGGGGCATAACAACATAACAATACAGGTTAAAGCATGATACTTTCAGCAACCTAGTGCTTCACCACCAAATAACCTGACTTAATAGTAGTTACCAGATTATCTTTTTCTTTGAAATATTTGAATATAACTTTATATGCTATAGCATCAAACATATCAAGACTGTGTAACACCATTCAAGTCGATGAAAGCACTGTAGAGTATTTAGAACCAGCTAACAGAAAAAATGATCAATGCTTTCTATATTATCTCTTTACCTGTAACAATTTTTGTTTATACTACCACATACGATAAAATCCAGCAAATTACAACTTGATAAAATCAATGGAGACAGAAGAGCTATAGTTTGGTGCGGTTTTAAGACAGGATGGTATTAAATCAGCACTAGCTATTATTATGTCTTATTTTCTTCAAAATAGCTGTTCATTGCATCACAGGCCATAATATCAAACAGCCCAGAATAAAGCCATTCCAATTAATGAGTGAAAATTTTATAAGACTTCAAGGCCATATAATGGGGAATCATGGTTATGACGTACTTTTATATATTTGAATCATTTCCTACACTCGGGAAACTATTCAGTGTTCACAGATGCGAGTTTGATTTAATTCACTTACGAGTATGGTTTCAAGCTGCGCCCATTTATTGATAAATATCTCAATGTGATCCTTCTTTATAGCTGAGTAGTACTCCACTGTATAGAAATACCATGGCTTTTTTATCCATTCCTCAGTTGATGGACACTTGGGTTGTTTCCAAGATCTGGCCATTACAAATTGTGCTGCTATAAACATAGGTGCGCATATGTCAATGTGGTATGATGCTTTCAGTTCTTCTGGGAATATGCCTAGAAGTGGAATAGCTGGAACAAATGGGACTTCCAATCCCAGCTTTTTGAGAAATCTCCAGACTGACCTCCACAAACGTTGTACCACTCTACACTCCCACCAACAGTGTAGGAGAGTTCCTTTTTCCCCACAGCCTCTCCAGCACTTGTTGTTGTTAGTCTTCTTGATCCTGGCCATCCTTTCAGGAGCGAGATGGAATCTCAGTGTGGTTTTAATTTGCATTTCCCTAATAACCAATGATGATGAACATTTTTTCATGTATTTATTTGCCATTTGTATTTCTTCCTGTGAGAAGTGTGTATTCATCTCAGATGCCCATTTTTGGATGGGGTCTTGAGTTTTGGGGGTCTGATTTTTTAAATTCTTTATATGTTTTAGACAAAAGTCCTTTGCCTGACGGGGAGTTCACTAAGATCTTTTCCCAAATTGTGGGTTTTCTTTTCACTATGCTGGAGATTTTTTTGACTTACAGAAACTTTTTAATAAGAGGTAGTCCCAGTTATTGATTCTTGGAAGTATTTCCAGTGCAGTTTGAGTCCTGTTCATGAATTCTCTACCTACCCCTGTGTCTTCAAGGTTTCTACCTAATCCAATAGATTTAGTGTTTCTGTTTTAATATTCAGATATTGGATCCATTTAGATTTTAATTTAGTACATGGTGATAGTCTTGGGTCAAGTTTTAGTTTTCGGCAAATGGAGAGCCAGTTTTTCCAACACCATTTATTAAAAAGACTGTCGTTTTTCCAGTGAACCTGCTTGGCTCCTTTATCGAAGATAAGGTGGTTGAGTGTATTTGTAGTTGTGGTTGTATCTTCTAATCTATTCCATTGATCCTCTGCTCTGTTTTGTTTCCAGTACCATGTTGATTTTACTACAGTTGCTTTGTAGTATAACTTCAAGTCAAGGATTGTGTTGCCTCCTTCCTTGTCTTTGCTGCTTAGAGCTGTCTTTGCTATTCTAGGTCTCTTATGGTTCCAGATGAATTTTAGGAGTGATTTCTCTAGAACTATGAGGTATATTGATGGTATTTTTATTGGGATTGCATTGAGTCTATATAAAAGTTTTTGGAGAATGGCCATTTTCACAATATTCATTCTTCCTACCCATGAGCAAGGGGATGTCTTTCCATTTTCTGAGATCCTCTTCAATTTCTTCTTCACGATATTATAATATTCCCTATGTAGATCTTTCACTTGTGTTGTGAGAATAATTCCTAAGTATTTCATTTTAGTGGATGCTAGTGTGAAGGGTATGGCTTATCTTATTTCTCTCTGTGTGTGAGTTTTGTTGGTGTATAGAAATGCTATTGACTTTTGAGTATTGATTTGGTATCCAGCTACATTGCTAAATTTATTTATTATATCTAGGAGTCTTTCAGGGGATTTTGGGGGGTCTTCTATGTAGAGTATCATGTCATCTGCAAATAATAACTTAACTTCCTCCTTTATTTCTCTCCCTTGTCTAACTGTTCTGGCTACTATATCCAGTACCATATTTAATAGGAGCAGTGATAAGGGACATCATTGTCTTGTGTCTGATTTTAAGGTAAAGGCCTTCAGGTTTTGGTCATTTAGTATGGTACTGGCTGTTGATTTGTCATAGATAGCCTTTATCACACTGAGGTAAAGGCCATCTTTTCCAATTTTCTGTAAAGTTCTTATCATGAATGAGTGTTGGACCTTATCAAAAACTTTTTCTGCATCTATAGAAATGATCATGTGATTCTTACTTTTGGCTTTATTGATATGGTGGATAACATTTATTGATTTATGTATGTTGAACCATCCCTGCATGCCTGGGATGAATCCCACTTGGTCATGCTATATAATCTTCTTGATGATTTGCTGCATCCTATTTGCCAATATTTTATTGAGGATTTTTGCATCTGTGTTCATTAGGGAGATTGGTCTGTAGTTCTCTTTTTTAGTTGAGTCTTTCTCAGGTTTTGGTACTAGACTTATATTTGCTTCCAGGAATAACTTAGGAAGGATTGCTTCCCATTCGATTTAATTGATGAGTTTGAGGAGTGTCAGCATTAAGTCATCTTTCTATTTCTTGTACAATTCCTCAGTGAATCCATCTGGGCCTGGGCTCTTCTTTGTAGATAAAGACTTAATTACATTTTCAATTTCATTTGCAGAATTTGGGTTATTCAGCAGTTTTACATCTTCTTTACTCAGCTTTGGTACTTCATATGTTTCTAGGAACCTGTCTATTTCTTCTGTATTATCAAACCTATGAGAGTAGAGGTTTTCAAAATAGGTGTTGATGATCTTCTGTATTTCTACAGAGTCTGTAGTGATTTCACCGTTTTCATTCCTTATTGCATGAACTTGAGCTTTTTCTTCCCTTTTTAAAATAAGGTTGGCTAGGGGCTTATCAATTTTATTTATTCTTTCAAAAACCCAACTTTTTGATTTGTTGATTCTTTGGATTGTTTTCTTAGTCTCTATGCATTAATTTCTGCTCTGATTTTTATAATTTCCTCCCTGCTTTTGGTTTTGGACTTGACTTGCTCTTCTTTTTCTAGATGTTTGAGGTGTAGCATCAGGTTATTTATTTGTATTCATTCTGTTTTCCTGATGTGGAAACTCAGTACAATAAATTTTCCTCTGAGGACCACTGTCATTGCATCCCACAGACTCCAGTAAGTTGTATTTATATTTTCATGTGCTTGTAGGTATTGTTTAATTTCTTCTTTAATTTCCCCTGTGACCCACTTATTGCTCAAGAGTGTGTTATTCAATTTCCATGTGTTTGTGGGATTTTTGCAGTTTCTTTTATCATTAATTTCTAGTTTCATGACGCTATAATCCAATAACGTGTATGGGATAATTTCAGCTCTTTTGCATATATTTAAATATGTTCTGTTGGCTAGTATATGATCTATTTTAGAGAATGACCCATGTACTGCTGAGAAGAATGTGTATTCTAATGTTGTTGCATGGAACACTCTGTATATGTCTATCAAGTCCATTTGTTCACAGTTATGATTCAGTTCTTTTATTTCTTTGCTAATTTCCTGTCTGGCTGATCTGTCTGTTGGTGTCAATGGTGTGTTAAGGTCTCCTGTTATAATTGTGTTATTGTGAATTTGATTTTTCATTTCTATTAGTACTTGCTTTGTATAATTGGGTGTTCTGGAATTTGGTGCATATATATTTAAGATTGTTATCTCTTCCTCTTGAAGTTTTCCCCTAACCATTATGTAGTGACTTTCTTTGTCTCTTCAGATCATTCTTGGTTTGAAGTTCACGTTGTCTACAAACAGAATAGCTACCCTCACTTTTTTGGGGTTACTATTGCATGAAGTATTATTTTTTATCCTTTGACTTTCAGTCTGTGAGTATCCTTTTGGGTTAGATGAGTTTCTTGTTGACAACATGTGGTTGGGTGTTGTTTCTTGTTCCATTCTGCCAGTCTATTTCTTTTAATTGGTGAATTGAGACCATTTACATTAATGGCTATAACTGTTATATAGGTTTATTGTTTACATGATATCTTTTTGGTGTTGCATCTTTATCGTCCATTCTGTTTGTCTGCTTTGCTTAGTGGTTTTTTCCTAAGTGTATCTAAACTGTCTTTCAATATTCTTTGCAGGGTTGGCTTGGTGATCATAAAGTTCTTCAGCTGTTCTTTGTCATGGAAGTATCTTATTTCTCCATCCATTTTGAAGGACAGTTTTTCAGGATACATCAGTCTAGGTTGCAATTCATTTTCCTTTGGGATCTGAAATACTTCACTCCATGCTCTTCTTGACTTTATTGTTTGAGCTGAGAAGTCCCTTGTGATTCTGATAGGTTTTCCTTTATAGGTGATCTGTCTTTTCTAACAGCTTTTAATATTCTATTCTTATGTTGGGTTTCTGGGATAGTGATTACTATATGTCTGTGTGTAGTTTTGTTTTGGTTATGGCTCTTTGAAGTTCTATATGCTTCACTAATCCTGTTGTTTCATTGTTCTCATGTTTGTGAAATTTTCAGGTAGTACTTGTATAAATATCCTCTTGATATCCTTTGTGTTGTCCCCTTCTTTTTCATTTATCTCTATCAATCTTATGTTGCTTTTCTTTGCATCATCTTGCAGCTGTTGAATTGTTATTTCCTGATTCCTTGTTATTTTTAAAAGATCGTTCCTTTCATGTTCACAAGCTGCAATCTTGTCTTTGAGATCTGAAATTCTATCTTCACATTTGTTGAGATGGTTTTGACAACTTTCAATGGAATTTTTGATTTCCTGTATATACCTTTGAATCTGCTTCATGTGTTCTGTTTGCTTCTTATATTGTTCATCCAGGGATTCTAGCTTTTTGTTTTGTTCCTCTAAGTTTTTAACTGTCTTCTTTAGATGTGTTCAGCATCTCTTTTATTTCTTTTATCATTACTTCTTTTACCTGGGAGATTATTTCTAGTTTGAATTCCTTTAAAGCTTCCCAGTGTTGCTTCTTTATTTCAGTTGTTATTATTTCAGGTGTATGGCATACATTTTCTTCTATATACATAACTCCTAATGTTGCTTGGGATGGGCTAGAAATTTGAGATTGTATTTTAGTCTTTCATTTTGTCATTTTGCTATATATCCGTGTTTCAAGTGTTGTTTCAAGGCTTCCCTTGGGCATGTTGGATATCATCTTCTATGCCCTCAGCTCCTGGGATTCTGGCTGCCCAGTTGCCAGGATTGAGAGAGGGTCACTCTGGGTGGGGCAGGCAGACCCAAGACCTGCAGAGCAGGTCTAGTGTCGCAGTTTGATCCTCAGTACCAAAAAAAAAAAAAAAAAGGTAAAATAAGACATAGAAAGTAATTATATAATAATTGATTCAATAGGAGGAAATATATAAACACCCAATGCCAGAGTACTCAATTACATTTTTTAAAACCACTTTTAGACCTACAAAGGGAGGTAGACTCAATACAATAAGAGCAAGGGATTTCATCCCTTCCTTTCCATCAATGGTAAGGTCATCCAGAACAAAAAAAAATCACCAAGAAACACTGGATTTATATGGAATCACACACCAAATGCACCTAACAGATATTGATAGGACATGACAAGCAAAAGCTGCAGATTGCACGTTCTTTTCATCAGCACATGAAACAGTTTCTAGGATAGGCCATATATTAGGCCATGAACAAATCATAGGAAATTCAAAATAATAGAAAGAAAAACAAAGATTGGGGAAGAAATAAATACAATCAAGATTTTTAAAAATACAAAACCTCAGCAAAGTAAAGAAGTGGTTTCTCCAAAAAATAAAGTTGGCAAACCTTTAGTTACACTAGCCAAGAAAAAAATGAAATAAAAACAGTAAACAAGAGCAAGAAAAAGAGGAACCATCACAATCACTATCACAAAAAGTATCATTTAGGGATAATTATGAACAACTATGTGCCAACTAGAAAACCTAGAAGAAATGTTTAAGCTTCTAGGCACATGTATCTACAAAATTGAATCATGAAGACATAGAAAACTTGAGCAGACTACAAACAAACAACTGAGTTAGTAATTACCTCCCAAGAAAGAGTATATTACTACCAGAAGGTCTCATTGCTGAATTTCACCAAAGTTTAGAAGAATTAAAACCAAATTCTTCTCAAACTATTTCAAAAAACTTAAACAGCAGGAATTGCTTCAAATAGATTCTATAAACCTAGCATTTTTCTGATACCAAAACCAGACAAGAACATACAAACAGAATATAGACCAATAGTCTTGATGAACATAAATTCAAATATTTTCAACAAAATATGAGAAAATTAAATATAAAGGCATATTAAGGTCATATATATATATGTAATGATCAAGAGGAATTTATGCAAATGATGCAAGAATGGTTTATCATATGCAAATCAATATATGTAGTACATCAACAAAAGGTAAAACCATATAATCACTGCAATAGAAGCAAAAAAATTTTTTACAAATTCAATAGCCTTTTATTTTAAAAGTCCTCAACAAATTAATTATAGAAAAAAGTTAACACAGTGAGGGCTACATGTGACAAACCCACAAGCAACATCATATTGAATGGGAAAAGGTGGAATTATTTCTGCTGAGATCTGGAGAAAGATAAGGTTGTTCATTTCACCACTCATATTCAACATAATGATAGAAACCTTAGACCATCAGGCAAGAGAAAGAAATAAAGGACATCCAATAAGAAAGGAGGGGATCAATTTATCTTTTTTCAAAGATGACAATTTTATATCTAGAAAAACCTACAGACTTCATTAAAAAGTTAGAACTGATAAATTCAGTAAATTCAAAGAACATAAAATCTCATACAAAAAGTAGTAGCATTTTTGCACACCAATGATTTTTTTCAAAAATAAAGAAAGGAATCTCACAGTAGCTATAAAAATAAAATATCTAAGAATATGTTTAACAAGGAAGAGAAATGTTCTCTACAATGAAAATTGCAAAGCACTAGTGAAAGAAATTAAGAATGCAAAAATTGTGAAGACATTCCATATTTATGGATTGGAAGAATAAATAATGAAAGAATATTAGTCCATAATATCTAAAGTAATTCATGTATTCAGTACAATCCTCATCAAAATACTAATAGCATCTTCACAGAAATAGAAAAACCCAAACATTCATATAGAAAAACAAATGACCCAAAATAGCCAAAGCAATATTGAGCAAAAAAAGCAAAGTTGAAGGCATTATAATACCCAACCAAAAACACATTACAAATTATAGTAGCAAAAACAGCATGGTACTAGCATAAAGACAAACACATAAACAAATAAAAGAGAAAACTCAGCAGCAAATCCACATATCTATAATCAACTCATCTTGGACAAGGTATCAAAAACACACATTGAAGAAAGGACACCAGCAGTTTGTAGGAAAACAGAATAACCATAAGAATGAAATTAGACCCATGTGTCTCTCATCAGTTACAGAAACTGAGTCAAAATAAACCAGACCTAAGTGTATCAAGTATAATCAAAATATATTGAACGTTTAAATTTTTTTAAATTTATTATAATAAAAGACACATACCACTAATCCTTTCTCAAAATAATCCCCCTCACTTCAAACACATTTATGCCATAATTCTTCACATGTTCTGAAACAGTTCTGGAAGTCCTCTTTTGTGTCTTTATGAGTTGTGATAAAAAGGAAGGGAGGGAAAGAGGGAGGAAAGGAAGGAGAACAAAAGGAGGAAGGAAGAAAGAAAGGAAGGAAGGGAGGGAGGAAGATGGGGCCAGCCTTTAAGTAGAAGGCAGGAAAAGGACAGACACAGCACTGAGAAGGTTTCTACCACTGGTTCCAACACAACACATCTAGTGACACCAAGACAAAAAGTGGAGGAGTGCTCAAGTCCCTCATGCTTCAAGTATGAAAGAAAAACAATCAAAATGTCTCCTAAAGGAAAAGGGTTAAAAACCAATGAGAAAATGCCTAAAGATAAAAGGAAAGATAGCAGTGAAGTCAGGAAGGAAAACTTGCAGTCCATGTTGCCAGGCTGGCCCCACATGAGCTAGATCTCTCTGCATTAATAACAGAAGCATAATCAGAAAGAACTCCACAGTCAGACAAGATAATGCCAAGTCTGCATCACTTATTGCCTTGCAGAAAGGCAATGACTGAATGCTTTAAGGAGCAATAGAAGACTCTTTCCCCCACACCCTGGTCACCAAAAAGCACTAACTGCCTATGAGAGTGATCCACTTGTCTCTCCTGGAGGAAGACAGACACCAGTGCTTAGATGTCTGAATTGACAATCATTTACCATCTACTGGGAGAACTCAGCATTGGCAATTCAGAGGAAAATGTGCAGGTGTCAGATTTATTGAGGGAATTTAAGGAGCTTCCCACAAAGGTGAATAAAGTGGTGGCCTTAATAGACGTGTGGAGAAAGGCTCAAAGCCTGGGACCTTCACTTAAGATACTGCTTTAGCAGCATAGCTATTTTTTGTGATAATCATGCTTAATAATTACAACATAAAACTTTTACAATAGTAAAAAAGAAAGAAATGATAAATGTTTAAAGATGTGAAAGTGTTAACCTGATTTGATTAGAACATACTGTATCTAAATATCACACTGTATCTTGTATATATGAAGAAATAAAAATAATAATAAATGACATTCAATCTTAAAAGGAAAAGGAAAATAAACAGATAAATGAATAAATAAATATTTGTGTCTGATATGGAGGGGGGAAGTGGGTGTGTGCATGATGATTGCCACTGTCAGCTGACAAAGCATTTTCTGTCTTCCAAAGTAGATTATCCATGTAAATAAACGACTAATAAAGTTCTGCCCTCATGCTGCTCCCTCCCACTAGTGGGCAGGCAATCTTCCACAAAACAGGCCAGGTGGTGAGACTAGTCAGAGATCCCGAAGCCACTGCACCATGAGCGTCTCTGCATTCAGCCCCACCAGATTCCCAGGCAGCATCTCTGGACTCCTCCAAGTGGTCTCCCTGCTCAGCCTGCTTCTGCTGCTGTTCAAAGCAGCCCACTTCTACCTGTGCAGACAATGGCTGCTCAAAGCTTTCCAGCAGTTCCCGTGTGCACCCTCCCACTGGCTTTTAGGGCACAAGGTAAGAAAAAGCAAGAAGGGGACAGCAGGGAAGCTGGCGCTTTCAGAGTCTAGCCAGCAATCCACATGACAGAACTACCATGTAGCAAGCATGTGATCTTCAAGAAGCACCCAGTGACCCTCTCAGGCTGTGCTTATCTCAGCCTCAGGGAGCTCACTCTACAAGAAGCTGGTCCGGCTGTGACTCAGCTCTATCATACACTCCTTTTTTTTGAATATCTGTCACTTGACCTGGCAGCCTTGCACTTGGAGACACTGTGGTTGACCCTTCCTGAGTTCTGTCTCCTCCAAGCTGAGCACCCCTGGCTCTCTCAACTGTGTGCAACAAACCAGACCTTGTTTATTTTCTATTTTGAGATGGGGTCTTGCTTAGTCTCTGAGTTGCCCAGGCTGGGCTCAAACTTGCAAGTCCTGCCTTAGGATCCTAGAGTGCTAGAACCAGCCAGGATACCACCTACTCCAGTCACTTGATGCCAACCTCTGTGCTTGGGCCTGAGCTTGTCTGGAGATACTGATATGAGTGTGATAGAATCCCTGCTCTGAGGGGAGCGCATGGTAAACATGAATCTCAGGAGGTGTGGGGCCACAGGCAAAGTCTAACAGGGAGGGCTATGACATCAGGTGGAGGAACCAACTAACTAGATTTGCCTGAGACTGGGGGAATCTCCAAAATGGGTGATCATGGAGGCTAACATATTGAAAATTATGGACACACAGAGTGAGACAACAGCACAATTCTGCTGATGAAGGGGACTGACATTAGAGTCACTTATGAAACAGCCTTTTTATTTGCCAGCTCAGCCTCCACTCTCCCCATGCTATGAGCTCACTGGAGTTGGCACAGGTCTGTGGAGTCCCCCTCAACAAGTCTTCCAGGAAGGAGAGAAAGGAACAATGTACAAGCTGAAGAGAGACAGCAATGACTCCCTGCAATGCCACCCCGTGGCTTGATGAGGGACTGCAAGAAGAGGAGCTTAGCAAGAGATTGCGCACTGAATCCACTTAAGAAAAGAGAAATAAGGAGCTCAGAAAGACACCTGAGTTGCTGATTCCCATTGCTTCTCTCATGCACACAACTTCATTTAGTGGGGCACAGAATCTGACTTAGGGAAAGTCCTGGGAGACAGCAAATTCTGGTGGACAGCATAGATAGGTTATGCATCCAACTCCAAATTTCTAATTTTTGCTGAATGATCCACAACTATGTCCCTCTGGTAGTCCTACCCTTCACTTCACTGCAAGGACTAGAACTAAACAAAAGTACTTACTGATTTGTCTTTCCCTTGGTGACAGATCCTGCCAGAAGACGAGCTGCAGCAGACGCTGAAATGGGTAAAGGAATTCCCAAGTGCCTATCCTCGCTGGTTCTGGGGGAGTGAAGCTCACCTGATCATCTACGACCCTGACTACATGAAAGTGATTCTGGGGAGATCAGGTGAGACTAAAGCCTCATTTTAGCAAGAGGAGCTCCTTCCTCTGTAGTATACACATCTGACCCATCAAATTTCAAAGCAGAGCAACACTTCAGGCATCAACTCAAAATGCTACCCATCATTTACCCAAGCCACAATTCAGTACATGGCCAAGAACTCTTATTCATTACTGAAGTTTTAAAAATAACAAACTGCATGGGGCCAATTTTCTGTTTTCTTTCTTTTTAAACTTTCTTTCTTTAAATCTAAGTAAGGAATGCGTTGTATAAAGTGATCTAAATCTGAAAAGCAAACTATGTACACCAATTTGGGTTCAAAACCACTAATTGTCACCTGTTTGATGTCATGAAATGACTGAGCCAGGACCCACACTAGCAAAGCAATAAGCTCTGTTTTATTCCTTGGCATTGAGGCTGTAGCCATTGTTTCTCCCCAGTTCCTCATCACAGTCCTGGGAGTGGTCAGCTTCTACTACAAGGAGCCTACCTTCCTGAGACAAACTGACTGTCAGGTTTAAGGGATTAGAAGCAACAGCAGGTGCCATAACATCAGCTGCCACCTGGCAGTCATCGAGAATTTTAACGTGCCATAGTTTGAACAACAGTTCCCTTAGGGCCACATTATTTGGCCTTCAGTTTCCTTTAATGCCCTTGCTTACCTTTCAGATCCAAAGGTCATTTCTTTCTACAGATTCCTGGCACCTTGGATTGGTATGTATGTTTAAATTGAGAGCACAATTATTGTCCAATAAAGTTTCCCTAGTGCTACTTCTCTGGTTTACAGAGAACAAGTACCTAGTCAAGACTGTCGTGAACCATCCCTAAATCGACCCTCATTTTTCTTCTCATTAGACACTTATCCCTTCCTACTGCTGAAATGAGCCCTCCTGAAGATCAGCTCCTGCCCTATCTCTTCAAGCATTCCTACCTGGCATTTTTTATGCCCCTCCTTGACCTAACACCAACACTTTTTAAAAATCTTTATCTAAGAAGAGTTGTCATAATCACAGCAGATGGACCATCCCAATTGGAAAAGTCTATGTTCATGAATATATGTGTCTTTCCTCCCTTTGTCCAAGAAATTCTACCCTCAAGAGTTGTAGAGTTCCTCCCAAATTATCCCAGGGATCTGATTCTGTCGCATACATACATACCACACACACACACACACACACACACACACACACACACACACACAGATTACATACACCTATCTCTGGTGCAGGGTATGGTTTGCTCCTGTTGAATGGACCAACATGGTTCCAGCACAGGCGAATGTTGACCCCAACCTTCCACTATGACATCCTGAAGCCCTATGTGAAAATCATGGCCAACTCTGTTCGAGTGATGCTGGTGAGTCTGTCTTTCATGAATTTACACTCACAGCAAACATTCAGATGCTGGTCTTCAACACATGTGACCTCAGACAGTCATATGGAATAGCATTCTTTAAGTTAACCCTGTGACAGTACACAGGACACAGAGGATCCAAGCATCAGGGTCAAGCCACATTGTGCTCATCACCCATGACAGAGTGTCATGGTGGATACAGGACCCGCCTTGCACTTTCAGGTCTTTAGCACAGTGGATTAGTGGAGGAGTCAGGCCTGCTCAACACCAGGACTGCTTGTCCCTGGCTGGCCTGAGGAACAGCAGCAGCTGCAGTGGCTCAGGGAATCTCACAGCATATCATTTAATTGCCTCAGGCACACATTTTCTTCGTGGGTTTTGAGTAATACATGCAGTAAAATGGACAATAGGAGCACATTCTTACAGCCAACCTGCCATCCCATCATGTTTCAACAAGACTAGTTCTGATCCAGCTGGTCTCAGCAAACGTTTTAATGAGTAAACAAGAATTAGAGGCTAGGGATTTAGCTCAGCGGCATAAGCACCTGCCTTGCAAGCAGGCAGTCATGAGTTTGATCCCTGGTACCGATAAAAACAAAAAAGACAAAAAAAAAAAAGAGTAAACAGAATCAGATTAGTTCTATAATATGCAATAAGTATATAAAGTGGGTGAAGTTAGGGACAACTATTTGTAAGAAGCTAGAGACGGTTAGATAAGGTAGATCTCCAGTGGACTTGCTTTGAAATCTGTATTTCTTTAAATTGTTTTTTATTTTTTTATTTAAATGTTCTGTTCTGTTTTGATATGGTTAACCTTACCCTCTTAGAGATGTAAAACAAATGGGTGGGACTGATAATCATATTACGGAGCTTTTGTTCAACCATAGAGCAGAATGGTTTCTAGGGTCACTTTTTTGAATGTCATTCTAAATACTTTAATTCTATAACCTGAACAGCCATTTCGAAGATGACAATTTGTAACTTATCAACCGGCAATTTCTTACCTTTTGTTTGTCTGTAATTTAGTATTATTTCTACCCTTTTTTTAAAATCTCCATGTATTTTTTTTTCTTTTTTCGTTTCCTTTTCTTTAAATAAAAAAAAAATTTAAAAAAAAATCAGAGTCCTTTATGGCCCTCATTAGAAGAGCCCACAGTAAAACCTTAGGTTTTCTTTTAGTTGACACATTTGCCTTCTAAAATTGGAGTCCCACTATTCCCTCAGATCAAGCCCAATTCTCAGAATATTGAAGAATCATCTTCCCTTTTATCCCCTGAAAAATCTATTTTGTTGGTTGAAAAAAAAAAGAAATGTAAAACATAGCTGGTTGCCAAAACTTTCAAATTTATTTCAGGTCTTACAGAATGCTATGCTTAATTCTTAAATAAGTTGTGAGAATGTGGAATATGGGGCGGTGGGGGAATTCTAGCCTATTTAACTGAAGAACTCTAGAGAAAGTAAGAAGGTAAATGTTATCCTCCCACCATAGGACAAATGGGAAAAGCTCATCAGTCAAGATGCCTCTATGGAGATCTTTCAACCTGTTTCCTTGATGACACTCGACTCGATCATGAAGTGTGCCTTCAGCTACCAGGGCAGTGTCCAGCTGGACCGGTCAGTGACAGCCTTTCAGCTGAAAAGTCCTTATTCTTGCTACTGATACAGACTCATTTGAGAAGCAAGTGGGGCAGCCCACCTAGTGCATCCAGCCACATTTGCTTTGCACTATTTCTGCTACAAAACAAGATTCTGTTTTAAGCCCCAAACCACCTGTAATTCCAGTCTAGATCCAAACCTGCCTCAGCCATACACCCCTGATTCCTAGCAAGATTGAAAGCCCAGCTGCTCACCATTTTCTAAAGGCCAGAGAGTCACAAAGACTATAAGATAGAAGTAACACATGACTCAGTGTTTTGTGCCCCCACCTTTGAGGGAATAGCCCCTCTACCTCCAGGTCAGATCTCCTTTCAGTTCAATCTGTTCTGTATCTTCTCCCTCAGGAAATCCCGGCCCTACCTCCAAGCCATTGAGGAGATGAACAACATGTTTTTTTCCCGTGTAAGGAATATGTTTCACCAGAATGACACCATCTACAGTTTGTCGTCAAATGGCCAACGCTGCAAACGTGCCACTCAGATTGCCCATCACCACACAGGTACTTTCTCCCCCTCCTGTGTCCCATCTTTACCAGACTTAACCCAGTAGAAATGGCGTCAGCCCTTCAGATAGAACCAAGCCCTCTGGTGCCCTTGCAAAACCTGAGGCTCATGCTGGTCTTCCCTAGTGCAAGGGAGCTGAGATGTGAAGGTGTTAGGTAAGGTGCTCTCACATTGGTGATTCTGAGCAACACTGAAGAGCTGTACTCCTGGGGAAAACTTGACCTGTATCAAATAGTGCTGAATTCCCACTCCTGACCCACACACTGCACTCTCATCCTGAGCTCCACAACACTTCCATATTGGGTCCGGGGAGGGAGATACAGGTTGGGTTGCTGTAGGTTTCTGTAGTTCTTGGTTCTACCTAGGAACTTTTGTTCTGGGATAGACCAAATAATAAAGCAGAGGAAGGCTCAGCTGAAGGATGACAAAGAGTTGGAGAACATCAGAAAAAAGAGACACTTGGATTTCCTGGACATCCTCCTGTTTGCCAAAGTAAGACTGTGTGGGAGAGCCTAAGGCTTTGATCAAACTCACAGAGCAGGGACAAACCCTCTTTGGTTGTTTGTGTTCCACCTCAGACAGAAAATGGGAGCAGCTTATCAGACGAGGACCTGCGTGCTGAGGTGGACACCTTCATGTTTGAGGGCCATGACACCACAGCCAGTGGTATCTGCTGGACCTTGTATGCTCTTGCTACACACCCCAGCCATCAACAGAGGTGCAGGGAAGAGGTCCAGAACCTCCTGGGAGATAAAGGCTCCATTACTTGGTGAGTAAGAGCTGAAGAGGTGGGAGAGCACAGCCTCTTTTGCCAGGGGAGACCTCAGTCTTTCCAGACTCTTTCTGCCCTTCAGGATGGGCTTCATTTCAGGGAACACCTTGACCAGATGTCCTATATCACCATGTGCATCAAGGAGGCCCTGAGGCTCTATCCACCAGTTCCATTTGTTGGCAGAGAGCTCAGCAAACCTGTTACCTTCCCTGATGGAAAATCTTTACCCAAAGGTATAACCTTTCCAGGATCACCTAAGTTCTCCTCAAGGATAGGGAAGAATTAGGAAATTCATGTGTGGTTCAGCAGTTCTGAATCTGGCTGGGTCTTTCTTTATTGTCAATAAATGAATGCTTCTTACTTATAGAGTACATTTTTCTTATGTAGAACATAAGCCTACATGAACTATACAGCTCCTTCTAATACTGTCTATTCACATGGTTACCACCCTACACTACTCCTGTTCTTCAGCTGACATTCGTTCTTCTTTAGAATGCACAGTCTTGCAATGTTGCAGTTAATTGCAGTTTGGTGATAGTGACATTCTTTGATTCTAACACTCTAGGCTCCAATTCTAGATGACATGTATGACCATATTTGTCCCTTTGATTGCCAGGAATCTCAAAGGGTAGATTTTTCTCACATCTTTTTTACATCTTCTATATTTGATATAATATATTGCATAATTGAGTAAAAAACTATATGTATTAATAAATGTAATGCGATTTATCCTGTGGGAATTTCCCCACAGAGAAATATTAACTTTTAGATTTTGGCCTCTAAAATTCTAACACCCTAAAATGTAGAGGATGATGAGAGAAACAGATAGGGGCTAAGGAGACGTGGTTCTTATGCGGAGTCAAGACAAATGAGCAGTGAATTCTATGCCATTGGTCAGCTATGGTCCAGTCCTTGAGGAGCACTCATGTTGAAGGCAGAAAGCAGCTGATAGCCAGATCTAAGAACCCTGCTATGGTAGCAAACGACTTGTTGGTTCACCCTCCACTAAACGTGAGTCCCAGTCCTGCCACATCCTACCTGCGCAATAGCTGACAATTCCTCTCTGAAATGTAGTTACCTCATCTGAAAAATGGGGCTATATCAGTGCTTTCTCTGGAGGGTTGTTATGAGGACTAAATGAATTAATGTATGCTCCTCAGTGAAAATCCTTTATCAACAAAAGTTCTCATTTGATTTATAACAAAAAGGAAAGTCCAATTCTTTCTTGCATCTCTCTTAAAGTCATAGTTTTCTGTTCTTCACCTGTGTTCAGGTAGTTTATTTACCAAGTCCACCCATATCTTTAGCAACAAGATCACTTTGCTCAAAATGATGATTTGTGGCATTCAGACCTTTTGTGCATGTCTATCTCCTACTGGCAGAGGGACCAGGAACTGACATCATGTGCATAATCAGTCTTTTCTCTGTCTTCCTCTGTCCCCCAGGTATTAACGTCATACTCTCTTTTCATGGCCTTCACCATAACCCGAAGGTGTGGCCAAATCCTGAGGTATGATGTCCCTGAGAGGAAAAGAGGGAAGGGAAGGAGGTGATTCCTCAGGAACCCCTCCTCCTTCTCTTTCCTCTGGGCTTCCTGTCCCCTCTTGGTTTGGAACAAGGGACTTGGCCCCTACCTGTGCAGACACTGGTTCTCTTTCTGCAGATATTTGACCCTTCCCGATTTGCACCTGATTCTTCCAGACACAGCCACTCATTCCTGCCCTTCTCAGGAGGACCAAGGTGAGGTGTCCTGTGTTGGTAATTTGGTAATAGGGGATGAGGCTACTTTCCTGTAGCAAACCCTGCTACCTCCTATGCTCACATAGGGCCTCTTCTAATATACCCTTCTTTGTTGGTGTTATGGAAAGATGCCTTGTGCGGATACATCTCTGCACATAAGAAATAGAACATTTTGGGACACACCACAGAGACCTTGGTCCAATGGCCAGGTCAAATCCCAGTGTCAGTAGACATTACACATTCCAGTGTGTCCTGCTGCTTTCCTCAATTTAGAAGTATGATGTTAGGAATTAGAAATGTTTGTGTATGTCTGACTTCAGATGACGTGCTTTTTGACTGCCAGGAATCTCCAAGGGTAGATTTTTCTCACACATTTTCAATCCAGCCACCACTCTTTCTATTGATTCATTTTTTCTCAAGTCACTGCAGCAAGTGATTAGTTTGCCTGGATTCACTTTCTGGGTGCCTGCTATCTGCCACCTCTTTAGTCATATTTTGAAAATTTACAGTAAGCCATCAAAGAAAGTTTTACAGCACATTTTCAGTCTCTCCCAAAGTAATTTTTGATTGCATTTCAATGTTCACATTCTTCTTACTTTTCCAGTTGTCAAAATGGGATAGATGAAGTCCAGTGTAAATACTTTGAAATTACACTTATATCCAACATAGTTCAACTTTGGATTTAAAAAAAAAGCATTAAAATGGGAAAGTAGATTTGAGAGAAATCTACTATTTTGTATATACTACATATCACTGGACAGGTTCCTGGTGTGTAAAATATAAAACACAATTGAAGTAGTTGCTGAGCTGGACAAGAACACCCCAAAAGGGCTTCTTTTACCCTCAAAGCCCATGAGACTTGCCCAGTAGGATGTAACTTACTATAATGTCTATAAAGAAGTGGTAGAAACAGGCTTTTCTCAGTCAGTATTTTTATAAATTCTTCAAATTCAAAGTAAAACAACTTTCCTAGAACCAGCTTCAAGGAACTTGCCTTTGCAAAGATAGACTTTCTAGAATTTGATTTTTGTTCTAAGACAGTACCTCCTTGTACACTGACTATAAATCATATTGCTGCCACTAGAGGACAGGAGAATACGAGGTAGCTCAATTTTTAGGTAAATTTCTTATATTATTTTAAACTCAATTAAATTGAATTTTTTAACTCTAGTGAAGTTAATTAACTTAACTCAAATATAAAGGAAGGCCTTACATCAGCCTCTATGTGCCAAGTCCTATACTGGGTTATAAAATTAAAGATATCATTCCTCTCTCCAAGTGTTCAGTCAAGGGCAAATATGTGCTCTACAGAAAGAAGTAGCCATGCTTAAGGAAGACATCTTTCCTTCCTTTATTCCTTCACTCTCAATGGGATGGTCCACATTCCCAGCACTGTCTCAGTCTCTGGGTTGAGTAAAGTACCAATAGTATCACTGCGACCCCAGGAAGGAAAGGGACAGTGGAGCAGGGATGAGGACCAGCTGGTCATTTGTCTGGGCCTTAAGGATGTACAGGCAGAGATGGAAGAAGAACATGTTTGTGATGTGAGCTAGAACATGGGATCACATAGGTAGGAGGTGAGAGAGACAGCAGACATAGAAGATGTGGATGCACCATCCTGCTTAAGGAAAGACATGGAAGTATCAGTGTGGAAGAAGGGAAAGCACAGACACAAGAGAAATCTGGGACAAAAACACTGAAGAAACAAGCAGGGACATTTCTGAGATGAATTTAGAAGGGTACAGATTGGTGGCCTGGGGTGGGAGAAGGAAGTAGGTGCCTGACCACTGAGTGGGATCCCCAACCTGACCCCCCTTTGGTTCCTTATTAACACTTGGCTCCTGTCAGTGAACTTTCTTGAATCTCTAAATGCAATGAACTAACCAACACTTAATGCCTTAAATGACTCAAAGGATCAGACTGCCCCTCTGGCTCTGTCCTAAGAGAGTGATTCCATGCCTGTGAGAGCAACAGTGGACCAGGGGTAGCCATGCACAACTAGAAGACTTTGTCAAAGTTCAAGAGAGAGTGACCCAAGACCTAGGGCAGAGCTTTGCGTGAGTCAAACCGGGCATATAAATAGCCTGAATGCCCAGCTCTGGGCTGGGACTCAGGCACTAGTTCCTGACCAGCTCAGCATAGCTTCTGAGGCTATATCTTGTTTCACTGTTCCTGTCTGGCCTAGGAACTGCATTGGGAAACAATTTGCCATGAATGAACTGAAGGTGGCTGTGGCCCAGACCCTGCTCCGTTTTGAGCTACTGCCAGACCCCACCAGGGTCCCCATCCCCATACCACAACTTGTGTTTAAGTCCAAAAATGGGATCCACGTGTATCTCAGGAAGCTCCACTAACCTTGGTGAGTCAACAACATGTTCTGAGGGTCTGCTGCCTACCATCCTGTCTTCAGGTCCCCAGCCCATCTGCTCATCTCCTGCTTTCTATCTTCTCATCTTCCTGCTGTCCTGCCTCCTTCCTATGTGTCCTTCTTTTTTTCAAACTCCCTATTTGCTTGTCTGCTACCTGTCTCCTTTCTGCTTGCATCTCTGTTTATCTAGGCCCTGATCACCTGCCTATCCTTCAGCCTACCTACCTCTCTACCTGTTCTTTCCTTTTCTGCCTGCTGATTTTAATCTGTATGAGTTCCTGCTGATGTTATAATCAACTACCACAACCTTTGTGATTTGAAGTAATGAAAATCTACTCTCTTATAGTTCTGGAGATCAGAAGTCAAAAATAGGTACCACTGGGGCTGGAGATTTAGCTCGGTGGCATACGCGCTTGCCTTGCAAGGGTGCGGTCATGAGTTCGAACCCCTGTACTGATTAAAAAAAAAAAGGTATTACTAGGAGAAGATCTAGTTGTTAGTGTAGCCATCTTCTGCAGAGTTTTGGAGAAAATAATTTTAATTGCCCTTCCACTTTACAGATTCATTTCTTGTATTCCTTGGAACTAGCTCCTCTTTCTTTAAAGAATAATTTACCCATCTCAAAGTCTTTTACTTAATCAACCTTTCAACTTTCAGAGTTCTGTTTGCCATATGAGATAACATAATCCTGAGCTTCAAAGCTGAGGCATTGGACATCCTGGGAAAACATTATGCAGTCTGCCACTGTCCCTCCTGAACTGTCACCGGATTTCGCCTGCAAGGTGTCTATCTACCTGTATTTCTCTCACTCGAGCTTCTCCATCTCCTTCTTCCTTGCAATAAGGTTCCTAATGTCACATGGAGTGTCTTGGCCTCTTGTAAGACTATGGCAGGAAAAAAAAGATCGAAGGAAAGGAGACAAGTCCCTTCTGAGGAAGAAGAAAATGACATGCAGACTAGCAGAATGGAACAAGAAACAAAATCCAACCATATGCTGTTTACAGGAAACCCATCTAACCCAGAAAGATACTCACAGACTGAAAGTCAAAGGATGGAAAACAATTCTTCATGCAGCAGGAATCCAAAAAAAGGCAGGAGTAGCCATTCTGTTTGCAGACAACGTGAACTTTAAACCAACAATGACCATAAAGGACAAAGAAGGTCACTACATACTCGTAAGGGGAAAACTCCAAGAGGAAGAGATAACTATCTTAAATATATACGCACCAAACTCCAGAGCACCCAGTTATATAAAACAATTATTAACAGAAATGAAAACTCAAATTATCAGTAACACAATTGTAACAGGAGACCTTAATACACCACTGACACCAAGGGACAGATCAACCAGACAGAAAATGAGCAAAGAAATAACAGAACTGAATCACACCTGTGAACAAATGGGTTTTATAGACATATACAGAATGTTCCACCCAACAACATCAGAATACACATTCTTCTCAGCAGTACATGGATCATTTTCTAAAATAGACCATATATTAGCTCACAGAACATATTTAAGCAAATGCAAAAGAGTTGAAATCATCCCTTGCATGTTATCGGATCATAGCGCTCTGAAATTAGAAATTAATGACAAAGGATACTGCAAAAATTCCGCAAACACATGGAAACTAAATAACACACTCTTGAGTAATCAGTGGGTCACAGAAGAAATTAAAGAAGAAATTAAACAATACCTAAAAGAAAATGAAAATGCAGATACAACTTACCGGAATCTGTGGGATGCAATGAAAGCCGTTCTGAGAGGAAAATTTATTGCACTGAGTTCCCACATCAGGAAAACAGAACGAATACAAGTAAATAACTTGATGCTACACCTCAAACAGCTAGAAAAAGAAGAGCAAGTCAAGCCCAAAGCCAAAAGAAGAGAGGAAATTATAAGAATCAGAGCAGAAATCAATGCAATAGAGACTAAGAAAACAATCCAAAGAATCAACGAATCAAAGAGTTGGTTCTTTGAAAGAATAAATAAAATCGATAAGTCCCTAGCCAACCTTATTAAAAAAAGGAAAGAAAAAGCTCAAACTCATGCAATAAAAAATGAAAAAGGAGAAATCACTACAGACCCAATAGAAATACAGAGGATCATCAACACCTATTTCGAAAACCTCTACTCTCAAAAGTTTGATAACACAGAAGAAATAGACAGATTCTTAGAAGCATATGAAGTACCAAAGCTAGATCAAGAGGATATAAAACTGTTGAATAACCCAATCTCTGCTAATGAAATTGAGAATGTAATTGGGTCCTTGCCCACCAAGAAGAGCCCAGGCCCAGATGGATTCACTGCAGAATTCTACAAGAAATATAAAGAAGACCTAATGCCGACACTCCTCAAACTATTCAATGAAATTGAAAGGGAAGCAATCCTTCCTAAGTCATTCCTGGAAGCAAATATTACTCTAGTACCAAAACCTGAGAAAGACCCAACTATAAAAGAGAACTATAGACCGATCTCCCTAATGAACACAGATGCAAAAATCCTCAATAAAATATTGGCAAATAGGATCCAGCAAATCATCAAGAAGATTATACACCATGACCAGGTGGGATTCATCCCAGGAATGCAAGGATGGTTCAACATACGCAAATCAATAAATGTAATCCACCATATCAATAAAGCCAAAAATAAGAATCACATGATCATCTCTATAGATGCAGAAAAAGCCTTTGATAAGGTCCAACACTTATTCATGATAAGAACTTTACAGAAAATTGGAATAAATGGTCTTTACCTCAATATAATAAAGGCCATTTATGACAAACCAACAGCCAGCATCATACTAAATGGCCAAAAATTGAAAGCCTTTACTTTAAAATCGGGTACAAGACAAGGATGTCCTTTATCACCACTCCTATTTAATATAGTACTGGAAGTACTAGCCAGAGCAATTAGGCAAGAAAGAGAAATAAAAGGGGTAAAGATAGGAAAAGAAGAAGTTAAATTATCATTGTTTGCAGATGACATGATACTCTACATAGAAGACCCCCTAAACTCCATTGAAATACTCTTAGATACAATAAATAAATTCAGTAATGTGGCTGGATACAAAATCAATACTCAGAAATCAATAGCATTCCTATACACGAACAACAAAATTACAGAGAGGGAAATAAGAGAAACTGGACTATTCACATTAGCAAGCAAAAAAATGAAATATTTAGGAATTACTCTTACGAAAGAAGTGAAAGACTTATACAGTGAAAATTATAATACACTGAAAAAGGAAATTGAAGATGATCTCAGAAAATGGAAAGACATCCCTTGCTCATGGATAGGAAGAACAAACATTGTGAAAATGGCCATTCTCCCAAAACTGTTATACAGATTCAATGCAATCCCAATAGAAATACCATAAACATACCTTATAGATCTAGAGAAATCACTCCTAAATTTCATCTGGAACCAGAAGAGACCTAGAATCGCAAAGGCAATTCTAAGCAGCAAAGACAAAGCAGGAGGCATCACAATCCCTGACTTGAAGTTATACTACAAAGCAACAGTAGTAAAATCAACATGGTATTGGAATCAAAACAGAGCTGAAGATCAGTGGAATAGATTAGAAGATACAACCACAACTACGAACACACTCAACCACCTTATTTTTGATAAAGGAGCCAAGCAGGTTCACTGGAAGAACGACAGTCTCTTTAATAAATGGTGCCGGAAAAACTGGCTCTCCATTTGCCGAAAACTAAAGCTAGACCCATGTCTATCACCATGTACTAAATTAAAATGTAAATGGGTCCAAGATCTGAATATTAAAACAGAAACACTAAATCTATTGGAAGACAAAATAGGTAGAAACCTTGGAGACATAGGAGTAGGTAAAGAATTCATGAACAGGACTCAAACCGCACGGGAAATACTTCCCAGAATCAATAACTGGGACCACTTCTTATTAAAAAGTTTCTGCATGTCAAAAGAAATCTCCAGCATAGTGAAAAGAAAACCCACAAACTGGGAAAAGATTTTAGTGAACTCTCTCTCAGACAAGGGCCTCTTGTCTAAAACATACAAAGAATTAAAGAAACTCAGACCTCCGAAATTCAAAGATCCAATCCAAAAATGGGCATCTGAGATGAATATGCAATTCTCAGATGAAGAAATGCAAATGGCAAATAAATACATGAAAAAATACTCATCATCATTGGTCATTAGAGAAATGCAAATTAAAACCACACTGAGATACCATCTCACTCCTGAAAGAATGGCCAGGATCAAGAAAACCGACAACAAATGCTGGAGAGGCTGTGGGGAAAAAGGAACTCTCCTGCATTGCTGGTGGGAGTGTAGACTGGTACAGCCTTTGTGGAGATCTGTCTGGAGATTTCTCAAAAAGTTGGGACTGGAAATCCCATTTATTCCAGCTATTCCACTTCTAGGCATATTCCCAGAAGAACTGAAAGCATCATACCACAGTGATATATGTGCACCTATGTTTATAGCAGCACAATTTGTAATCGCCAGATCTTGGAAACAACCCAAGTGCCCATCAACTGAGGAATGGATAAAAAAGTTGTGGTATTTCTATACAATGGAGTATTATTCAGCTATAAAGAAGGATCACATTGAGATATTTATCAATAAATGGGCACAGCTTGAGACCATACTCATAAGTGAAATAAATCAATCTCGCATGTGTGAATACCGAATAGTTTCCCTAATGTAAGTAATGATTCAAATATATAAAAATATGTGGTAATCATGATTCCCCATTAGGTGGCCTTGAAGCCTTATAAAGTTTTCACTCATTAATTAGAAAGGCTTTATTCTGGGCTTCTTGATATGAAAATATTTGAAGCTAGAGTATATGAAGTTTTACCCAAATATTTCAAGGAAAAAGACACTATGGTAACTACTATTAAGTCAGGTTATAAGGTGGTAAAGTACTAGGTTATTGAAACAGTCATGCTGTGACCTCTATTGTTATATTGTTATGTCCTGTTTTATCTCAATCTCCCCCTTATTGTTTCAAAAAAAAATTATTTAGTCATTTCTTATGTTTGTCTTAATTAAAGAAAAAATTCAAAAAAATTAGGATATATAAATAGTAACTCTTTTCGATTTCCTATTAACTTGTTTTGAAGTCCTGTAGTACTCCCACGATCTTGTTTTGACTGATTAGACTCTGTTCCATTCTATATGATAGTATCAAGTTTGAAGACATAGGCAACTACTTTGAAGACAATAAGATTCACTAAGATACCCATTCTGGTTTGACTATTGTCTTCTTTGGAAGTCCTGTAATGTTTACAATGCCTAAGTTTTATTGGTCTTGTTCTCTACTGTTTTGTCCAACCTTATAATATCTAATAAGATAGACAATTCTTTTTAAGGAAACAAGGGACAACGTTGATAACCATTGTTGATAAACTTGTACTCTGTTCTACACCATGTGCTACGTCTATCCTTGGTATTGACTGACAGCTTTGTTTTGCCATATTTGACTGTATTCTTCCCCCCCCAAAGAAAGTAATAAGCACTAAGGAGTAATAAAATCCAAGATGTGTAAATTTTGTTGTAAAAAAGAGAGGGGAAAAAAAAAGAAAAAGAGCTCTAACGGATATAACAGCAAGTGTGTTTGGGGGTGTTAAATAGCTGACTTTATCAATGTTTTTGGAACATTGAACACAGCTGTTTGCAGTCTCCCTGTTTGAATGTCCACCTTGTGTTCTTTGATACTGTGATTTGAGGAACTATTTTCAAGAAAATAGTGTGTAATCTACTAGCAGGTAATTTCTTACTGTTATGGTTTTTTGTTTTGTTTTGTTTTGTTTTGTTTTGTAGTTCTGTATTGCGTGTACCCTTACGCCGCTTTGGTTTGTTTTGTGTTTTTCTCTTTTTCCTCTTAAATAAAAAAAAAAAAAAAAGAAAAGAGAATGGACAACTGTCAGTCAAGAGCTGGCAAGAGTCTCCTCACCTGACGGGAGGGGATGTCACAACCCAAGCAGCTCCTCCTGCCCCATGAAGTCTCCCTGGCTGGCTACCCTGAAGGATGAGGGGCATCAACAACTCTGCCCACAGTTGGAGGCTTCCTGGTTCCTGGTACTTCTGACCCTGGTTCTGCTCCCTACTTGCATCCCTCTAGGTACTACCACCAGATTCCCTGGTCTTCTGTTCTTGCTTCTGTGAGTCTCCATTAAATAAGCCTCTGCTTGTTTTGCTGGTTCTGAGCACAGATTCCCCAGTTGCCTCAATAGCTGTAGATGCTATAGACAGAACTTCCTGCAGTCATCTGATGTCCCCAGCATGTTATGGTCTATATCTTCTCTCTAAGTTGAAACCTGCTGCCAAGACTTCTGTCCCATCCTTCTGGCCTCCTAAGTCACTGGGCTCATTTGGTCTTGCTCTGAAGAGGGGCAGGAGAGACCAGACTGGATTCTAAACCAAGAGGAAAGGGAGAGTTGGGAAAAAGAGTTATCTGGGAATATCACAAACAGCATGTCCAGCAGCAGGCCCAGCATCAGGAGGTGCAAAAAGTGGTGCAGGGCATGTTCAGAGCACACAGGACAATAGAAGCTCAGAATTCTGGATGACCAGCCATGAACATGGGGTGCAACTACAGGATTCCACAGGATATGGAAGTGTGACTCAAAAGTGACCTTGCTGCCTCCAAACAATAGGCAAGACCCAGGTTGAGTTCCATTCATATGCACAACCCCCTCAGACACATGAATAGACACATAAGCCACTCTTGTATACACCCTTTGCAGACACCACACTACCCACACACACATGCACACACATTCATTTCTAGGGTCACAGGAGCCAGCAGTGTGTGTGTTTGAAGATCTAGAGGGGTTAAAGAGAACTCATCTGTGGCACCTATCACTCACAGCCTCCATCCTCTCTCCTCCAGGGAGCCTCTCTCCACTCTGATTCCAGAGCTTTCAGCTCTATTTTTCCATCAGCATCCATCCTCAGGAGACTGTCAGTACTAACCTTGGAATACAGTCAGTTCAAGCTCCTCCCAGATGAGTGTCTCACAGGCTCCTTCTGTTAATACTGAAATAGGATCACAGTCTACTCGCATCAGGGGATGTTGACCCTGCCCACACTTAATGACTGCATGGGTGCTGAAGGTCTGGATGGACTTAGGAAATGGATACAGTTGTGCTCAGATGCCATCCCGGAGTATAAGATGGTTATGACCTCAAGGCTTAACTCCCACCTAGGTCTATATCTTCTATAAGGTGATCACTGCTGGAGGCATAGCTCCCATTCCACAAAATTGTGATGATTGTGATGATCATCTTCACTTGTACAGAGAGCAGTCTATTGAGATACTGGAACACAGCAGGCTGTTGGTAGCATGAGTTGCAGAACAGACAGCCAAAAGTTATACCCTGGCTAGGTCCTCTGAATTATACTCAGTTGGGCAAGGAGATTCGGATCTTTAGCAGATAGTGTATGGCAGGTCAGCCTGAGTGAAACTTTCTTCTGAGAGTGAAAAAAGCAGTATCCTGAAGGATACCATCACCAAGTTCCAAAATTGGAATTCTTCTCTCCTGTCCCTAACCCCAATCCTGAGTCCTCTTCTTTCTATGACTGTGTAATTCCTGGACTGCAGGCTCTTATTGGCCTTACACCTTGAATCCCAGAAGTGTATGAGCTTATAACCATCATGCAGTTGCTGCAGGAGCTGCCAGAAAAGACCTCTAAGTCATCATGTAACCCCATGCTTGAGGCTTTCCTCAAAAATTCTTTGTACCTTCCTACCTCACTCATGACTCAACACCTGATTCAAGGAAGGTTTTCTTTCTCCAGGAAGTCCCCCTCTAATGACAACTCTGCCAAACTTCCCTGGCCTAACTGTGAATTCCCAGAGCATTACATGACTGAGACCTTAATGCTGAGAATGCAGGATGCCACAGAGGATCACTCAGCCAAGGAAGAAGCCCCACAAAACCTAAATATTCTTTGACTTTGGCAATGGGAATTTGCTTTAGAATTACTCATTATTTTGTATAGTTTTGATTTAGATAATTTTTCTTCATTTTAATTATATTATACATACACAATTAAACATAAAAACACATCTCCATGAGGGACAATTCCCTGAGCCACCCCACAATCACATGCTACCAGGTCATAATCATGAATCCACAGCAAAGCTTCTACTGTATTCACTAAGTCACTAAGGCTGCAAAGCACATTTCTCCTACATTTTAGAAAGACTGTTAATTATAGGAGATAAATGACACTTCTTGAGATGAGTCTGTACTCCCCAACTAAGTGAATGAATGAGATCTTGAATATATAGGTAACAAGTATTTGCAGACACTCAACATTTGAGTGGCATTGTCCTCCTGGAGGTTCTCTGTGCCAGTGCCTACTCCCCTCCCAAACAATAAGATTCCTGAAAGCAGAAAGCTACAACTACTCTACATTCATCTGGGAGAGCGGTGCTCAGGGAGAAGGAAGAGCTTGGGCTGACTGGAGCTTTACTCTCTACAGAGTTACTTCCCAGACTCAGGGCGCAGTGACTTCAGGTGGAGGTGGATCCCATTCTTTGAACGCAGAACCAGCTGGGGCAGCTTGATGGGCAGCTGTGAAGGGTCCAGGGAGAACTCAAAGCGAAGCAAACAGAGAGCTGTGACCACCTTCATCTCATTCATGGCAAACTGTTGTCCGATGCAGTTCCTGCAGTGAGCAGATATAGGCACTGGGCTGTGAGATATCCAGAGTGATGAACTTCAGTTCTCTTAGTGGCTAACAAAAAATCAGTAACTATTTTTGGATGTATAACTGCTTGATACACTGATTGACCTGGGCTTAAGAAAGAGATCTTGGGAACATAGCGAAAGCCTTAACAGAGTAGCTGCATGATGGGATTCTGGCTTGTGGTCTCTCTTGGAATGACTGCCATCCACCCACTTCCCAGGGAAAAGAATATAATAGCAAGAAGAATATCCCTGAAGCTTTCCATGCATTTAAAAAACTCAATACAGTCTCCTCATCACAGGATATCCCATAAGAATATCTCCCTAATGGCATCTCCCACCTTCTTTCTCAATTCTGGGGAACTGGGGATTCTGGACTCTCCCTACCTGGGCCCAGCAGAGAAGGGCATGAAGGCAAAAGGATGGCGTCCAGATGCATTCTCAGGAGAAAAACGCAGAGGATCGAAGACCTAAGGACACAGGCTTTGCTTAAACACCCACCAAGTCCTGGCATGTGAGAATTCCCATAGCACCCACCCTGTCTGATCTCAATGCACAAACAAGGTACCTCAGGGTCAGGCCACACTGCACTGTTCCTGTGGAGGGCATAGATGTGCAGAGAGATCAGGCTGCCTGTGGAAGAAAGACTTGGTGACCAAATGGGCCTGAAGCAGCTAGTCTTGCCTCCACATAGGACCTGAATGCCCTAGTGTCTACCTAGTGACTAGCCCTGCCTGACCATTGCCAGTAACCTCAAGTTCTTGGCAATACTGTTCTTCAAAGTATTTTTATTGTTACCCTGTCCAGTTCCTGTAGCACCAACATAGAACACAGCACCCGACACAGACATCTATGGCATGAAAAAAGAAAAGGAAATACGAGCCCACCCTACCATAAAGTAGGACAGGCAGAAACCACTGTAACCTTTCTGCTGTCCATTAAGTAACTCTCAAGAAGCTATTATTCATAACATTATGCTATCAATAGTAGTCACTACCATTTCATTAGGTAATTGCTCCATGTCAGGTATACTTCTAAACACTCTGTATGAAGCTACTATATACAGTTTTACAAGTTGTATGCAGCCCTGCATTAACTTCAAATTATGCAAATCATGCCCTGAAGTTATCCAAGACACAACCTGAAAGTGCATGGTGCTATGGGGCAGCGTTGGTGAGCTGTGTCTCTTTCATCTTGACAACACCCTTGAAAGGGGGGTACTCTTCTTTTCCTCATTTTATAGATGAGGAAATGAAGATTTAGAGGCAGACAATTAACTTATGTGCTGTGGAGCTAGGATTTGTACCCAGGACTCTCCGAACACAAAGCCTAAGCTTGCCGAGTGTTAGGCAACGTTGCAGGAGGTGTCAAAGGAACATCCAGGAGCCCCTGAATCAACCCCCTAGCCCACCTCCTCCCACCTGCAGGTAGAGAGCGGCCATCCACAAAGTCAACAGGCTTGCTGAGCTGGCGGTACACCTGAGGCACAGGTGGGTAAAGGCGAAAGCACTCCTTGATACACATAGTCAGGTATGTCATCTTGCCCAGATCATCCCTGGCAGAAACACAAGACAGTTTGGAATGATGAGCAATGGGGTCCTGAGGAAAGATGAGACCCACCTCCAACTTCATACCTCACCATGTTGCCTTCCCCTCAGCACCAGCTTACATCCAGGAATTAGAGGGGCCCAAGGGCTACAAGAAGCTGAGCCAGATTAGACAGAAGGTAGCCACTCAGACACATTGATCTGGCTTTACACCCCTCTATCCCATCCCCATCTTCACTGCGAGGAAGGAAAGGGACAGGACCCTAGATGTATGTGCACCCAACTATGAAAGACAAGGTCACTTCTGTGTCTCTCACTGCCACATGGAAACCACCATTAGGGACTGTTGAGGTTCTATTTAGCTTTTCTCTGTATGACAGTGAAAAGGCTCCATTTACAGGGAATGAGATAAAAGATATGTCCACATTCAGCACTCCAAAAGCTGAAGACCTGGAGGGAGCGGAACAACTGCTGCCACCCTCACCTTATTTCCAGGATGGTGCGGAGCTCCTTGGGTGGAGCAGGACAGGTCAGATACCTCTCAACCTCACTCACCACTTGAAGGAGTCCTGGTCTCCTAGGATCTCACGGGCCTCCTCCCTGCAACGCTGCTGGTGTTCCGGGTACAGAGCCATGCAGTAGAGAAACCAGGAGATGCCACTGGTAGTGGTGTCATGACCTTCGAACATGAATGTGTCCACTTCAGCCCTGAGGTCTGCATCAGACAGCTTGATGCCACTTTCATCCTGGGTTAAGATATAACAGGCTCAAGGCTTTGAGGTAGGTTCCAAGAAGTTGGAAGAATAGCTATCAAAAGCAGGTCTGACAAGGGCAGTGAAACCTGCTTAGCAGACTGAGAATAAAAGCCTTCTCCAGGGTCATATCTTTGTTCTAAGCCCACCTTGGATGCCTCCTACTCCATGATTCCCTCCTTCACCCCTCTGGCCAAATGACCTGTGACCTTACCCAGCCCTGACTGTCAGCCCTAGTATCTTGTCACACAGAATGCCACCTACTAGAGGAAGGCATCTCGTCAACATTCACCAACTATAAGTCCCTTCCACTAGACTGTAAGAATCTGAAGGGCAAGGACAAAGTCTTTCCCATCTAAGCATCCTGACACAGGAACTGACTCAGTGAGTTTATGGAATGGAGGAATAAAGAACTGAATGAAGGAATGAATGAATGAAATCTAAGTTCTCAGATTCTACAATGTCAAGATTCTTGAGGATCTCAGAAGTCTAAAAATGTCTTCAGGTCACCACCATGTGACTCAGGCCCCCAGTTTCAAGATACGTAGTCTAACACCACATACCCTGCACCTTTGTGCCTTTAGAGATATATGTTGAGGGGCAAGAAGCAAGTTGCTTTTGCTGGGGAAAGAGAGGAGTACTCAATGGTCTCTTCTCATTGGCAGCACTCTCTGCCCTCACAAGATGGTCTGAGGACCCTCTAGGGCAGTAGGTACTTGCCCGAGCACCCAGAAGAATGTCCAGGAAGTCCAGGTGCCTCCGGTGCTGGATCTTCTCTTGCTCCTTCTTATCTTGCAAGACTGCCTTCCGATTCCTGATGACATGATCTAGGCCAGGAGCACAGGTGTCACTCCCTGGGGACTGTCCCCAAAAGGGAGCTAAGGATCTACAATGGGCAAAATGCAGAGGGACCAAGAAGAAAAATGCAGACTTCCTATCAGTAGGCCCCACAGGAAGGTGCACCTGTATGGTCATGAGCTGCCTGGCAGGCCCGCAGGAAGCGACGGCCATGGGGTGTGAGCCAGTAGATGAAGTCATTGTGGTACTGGAAGGAGTCAACGCGCTGCTGCACCAGCAGTGTGAGGTCAGCCACTGTCTGGTAGTAGCTGCTATCCCTGTGTGGCAAGAGTGGAGTGAGAGACTGCTCAGACTCTCATCCAGGGGCGAAGCCCTGTGCAACCCTCTTCCAACCACCATGCGACCCCTGCCCCGCTTAAGCTCCCTCACTAAGGCACCTCTCCTCTGACCAGGACCGTAAAGCTCTCCCCTCTGAGCTAGCTTGGGGAGGAAGGAGTGTGGTCAACTACAAGGCACCCCCTGACCTGTAGCTCAGGCCACTGTCTCCTTTGCCAAAGGTGCACTTCATGAGTGAGTCCAGTGCCATGTGGCCCACATCACAGAAGATGTCGAAGCTTTTATTCTCACGAGCTTTTTCCTCCCACTTGTCCTAGAGTCCAGGAATAGAAAACAATATGAACACCCACACTGCCCTCCAGGTGCACATCCTGTCCTCCACCACCAAATCCATCTCCACACCCACCCCAGCCTCTACCCTGCCCTGCATCCTGCTGGAATGTGGATTTGGCAGCCTCTGGGTATCAGACTCAGACAGTAGGACCTGGAGATAGATCTCCCACAAGACAGACACCTTCCCCTCCTCAGGGCAACCTAGATATACAAGCAGAAGACTGAGAGATGAGCTCCCCAGCACAGCATGGGGGCGGGGGGACCTACAGTCACACTGGACAGGAGATTCTTGCAATGGAAAAGACTAGCCTGAGTATCTCTGATAATTCTCCAGCCCTGAGACTCTAAGTCTAACCTGACATACCACAGTGGTACGCTACAGTAGTAGAACAGAAACAATTTTAGATGTGAAGAGCTTTTCCGATACTCTTAAAAAGTAGACAGTCCTCACTTTTGCAATAGTGGGCACCTTACTGAGGCTTCTTGGACCACTTTGGTTTAGCAAGACAGAGGGCCAGGTGCCCTGGTAGAAACAAGGACCAGGGCTGCCCACACTCTAGGAGCTGCAGCACTCCTATGGTGGTATACAGCAATGGACCACAGGGCAGGAATTTGGCACTGTCGTTACCAGAAGACTATGGACTCAGGGCCACAGGGATCTTTCCCATGTCATCTGCTCTCCCTCATGAGGGAGCAAAGGACTAGCCCAGTAACCCACAGCTCCAGAAGCTGATCATAGGAAGCTCACCAGCATGGCATTTGCAGAGCTTGTGAACACAGCCACATAGGGCTTTAGCACATCATAATGGAAGCCAGGTGTGAGAAGCTTGCGGTGTTGGAACCACTTGCTTCCGTCAAGAACAAGCAGGCCTTTCCCTGGGAAGGAATGATAGAAGGGAGGATCATGAGTCCTACTCCACCTCCAGCAGTTGGGACTAAATTGCATTATCTTCCCTCCCTAAGCCTGGATGCCTCCAGGGTTGGGCTGCCACATCCAATATTACCCCTCCACCTCCACCCCTAGGCTTCCAGAACCCCAGGCAGTCATTCTCTACTGAGCAAGCTTCTTGCTCGAGGCGGGATGACTCAATTCTGCCTCTTGACTGCACCACAAAATTTGGGCTCTAGGAACTTGTATTAGGTGGCACTGGACCAAGACCAAGAAGATGGGGCTCCCTGGGACAGTCAGGCAAAAAGGAGGCCTGCTGGGCCTTGCTTCTTAAGTTGCTGAGACTCTTGAAAGTCCTTTCAGCTTTAGGACTCAAGAATAATATGCCAAGTCTGGCCTTTGTGTCCTCAAACAGGAATCTATCGACTTCCCCTCCCCACACATCCAGCCATGGAAATGTGTTCCTCTCTTCAAAACTGCCTCAGAATTTCCTAAGCCTTTTTGGTTTTAATCTTTTCTTTTGTTGCCCCTTTGGTAGCTGAAGAGAGACTAAGAATCACTAAAGTCTACAAAAAGACTTCCTTGGTTTGTTCTATGAGTAAATAGCCTTGGGACTGTTTTTCTTACTCCTTCCATCACTTTTCTCAGATCAGGAAGCTGCTGAAGATTCCTAGGGATTATGAGTAAAGGAAGGGCTTTGGAAAAGCACTTGAACTTGGCTCAAGAAAATGCAATGACTCTCACTCACATTAACATCAATCTGCAGGGCTCATTCTGACAGGAAAGGCAGCCATTCCCCGCCCAACCTCAACTCCCAGGGGAGGGCGGCTCTCCAGCTACCCAGACAGCTGTGGCCTCAGTCCTGGTCTCAGCCCTTGCCCTAGACAGCACTGCCTTTTAAAATTTCCTGTAGGATCAGCTCTAAAGCCAACTCCTCTAGGAAGCTTTCTTCACATCCATACATTCCCCAGAGCTCTGCCCCTGTCTAGAAAGAAAGGAAAGTAACAGCCCCAGCAGGAAAGTACAGTACCATGTTTCTCTTCCCCTGCCAGCCAGGAGCTTAGGACCAGCTGAGCATGGCTGGGCCAGCCAGTATCCTGGTCACCAGTACCAAAGCTGGGAAGGGAAAGGAATGGAAGGGAAGGGGAGGGGAGGGGACAGGAGGGGAGAAAAGGGGAGAGGAGGGAAAGAAAGGGAAAGGAAAACAGATGCTCACTCACCAGTCCACTGGAGGAGGAAACTATACACATCTGGAGCCTTTGGGTCTGCAAGAGATGGAGAAGTGAGTTAAAAAGGGGACCTGTCAGGACAGGGGCTTTCCAGAGGTGGCTCACTGATGAATGGGGTGGTGCTCTTGATCATTTTCTACCCAGATATAGGACACAAGCCCTGGTCTCCTCCCCACATGTTGTTCGGAGCCTTTTGCCCTCAGGAAGACTCACCCTCTTCCAGAGATATCTCACCTCCTCGGCTGTACACAGCTTTGGCATAGTCAGGCTCATAGATGTTCAGGAAGCCAATAAATGGTCCCACCCAGAGTGGGAAGGCATAAGGGAACTGGTGGGCCCAGGACACCATCTTGTCCAAGCTTCCCGTCTTCTGGATCTGAAATGACAGAAGGTCAGGACCCCTGAGGAACTGAGTCACCATCCAGGTCCCTGGTTCCTGGACAGGGAAAAGGAGGAGGCTGCCTAGACAGCCTCCAGGGCTTTCCTCCTTCCTCCTGTACCCCTTCTCTCCAGCCCCAATCCTTGTCTTCCCCCAAGCACTAGCCCTAAGGGCCTTCAGGATTTGGCTTTCTTTGGTCCCCTGCTGAGGCAGAAGGTAGGGCTGGCTAAACTTGGCTGAGAAAGGAGGTAGCACCAGAACCCAGGTCACATTTGCAGAACAGTTTCCAAACCCCTGCTCATAAACTTCTTGTAAGAACATCTCATGAAGACTTCAATCCAATGGCCCAAAACTGATAGCAGTCTGAGGAATGGATGATACAAAAAGGATGCTCCATGCTGCGTTGTGCTCTAGCGTGGTGGCCCACCCTCACACTGTAGGGTGTACTTCTTTTCTTACTTTTATTTAGCCCAAACCTGCTCTACAGACTCTGGTTTTTTCCCCTTCTTTTAATAAAATTTTGCTACAGTTTGTGCTTGTTTTGACTAATTCTTTGCTCAGGGAGGAAAGAACTTAGAAACTACCTCTAGAAGAAGACTCCAGCATCCAAAACCTAGAAACACATCTACTAGTTGTACCTTCTCTGGGCAGTCCTCTCTGCCCAGACCCTTTGTACAGTTTGGAATAATCTCCCCATAGACAGATTCATCCCTCCAAATCAACCCAAAATGGTTGTAAGGTTTCTCATCACCCTGAGCACACAATGTCAGGAAGAACACACAGGAATAAAAATCATCTCCACTCACAGGCAAAGAGAAACTTCTGATGTCTCTGCCTCCTTTTTAGCTGATAGCCCTGGCAGTGCTCCCTCCCCTTATGTCTCTTCTATTTTTCCATCTGTCTCCTGGGTTTTCCTTACCAACTTTCTGATCACCATGGTCATTCCCCTTCTCTCTCACATCCAGGGAGCTTAAGATAACATGGTAGGTAATGTTTTAAATTAAAAAAAAAAAAAACGGACTCTAAGATCTTGAAGGTGGAAAGAACCTATAGCTTATCTCATTCATTTGAGTCCCACTTCCCTCCTTACTGGCCATGCTGTGCCCTTCTGAAACTTCCCTACTATAGAGACCCTGACTTCACATTAACCTTGACCTTGGACACTTACAGGTTGCCATGGTCTTCCTGGGTCCAGCTTTCTCCTGTGTTTCCCATTTTGCCCTGTGAGTTCTTGGCTGCCCCAAGAACCTAAGAACAGTAAGAATAGCTCCCAGGATTCCCTGACCACACTTCTGTAGTGCAGCCCCTCCAAAAGGACAATGATTTCTTCCTTTTGGATTTCATATGGCTGCAGGCCAGCTCCTCTGGACTGTACAACAGGATGTCTCAGACTTATCCTCACATGTCCTGAGCTGGGACACTTACTAGGAGGGCTGGGCCAACTTGTTTTTCTCCACAAGTAACAAAACAGGGAAGGCACAGAGTATAAAGATCATTCACTGACCTCAGCTTTCCAGCTCCACCCTCCTCGTCCTCTCATTTGCCCTCTTTGTTGACTCTTCTAGGAATGTATAATGACAGGGAATGAATGAACAAGCACATGTCACTCCTCTGCTCCCCAGAAGTCTAAAATTTGCTCCAAGAATAAAATCGGAAAAAGCATAAACACTATCCAGACAAACCATGAACTCATTTTGTAAGTGGCAGTAGTACAACCCAAAGGGAACTATTCCAGCTGAGTCAGGGACTCTGAATGAGGCTCTTCCTCCTGGCCAGATGACCCGAAGCTCAGTTGGCCAGCGTCTAAGGAACAAGATGTTTATGGCTGCTTGATAACAAAAACAAACTGCCTGCAAAGTAGGGGTAGCCATTTAGAAAAACAATAGTCGTAGAGGGAATAGGAATTTTCCTCTTCCTCAACATTTTGAAATCCCTGGAAGCAAATCATATTGATCTCAGATTCTCAGTACCAGCTGTTGTCTGACCCAGTACTTCTACCATATGAAAATCGCTATCTCCCAAGTTCAGACAGCTTTAGCAACAGCAAATTTATTGCTCTTCAAAACAGCTACCTTTGAACTCTTCAAATTCTTAACAAGACTTCTTAATCACTGGACTAAAAGCCACCTCCCTGGAGCCTTCCCCATGATCTTCCAAGGTCACTCAGGATGATACTGTCCAAGGAAGCCATGCAGGGATCTGCCTGGACCTGCTGTCCTCCAGCACGGACATCCCAAGGTGCATTCTGCTGCATTAGTCTAGATTTTCTTCCCACTGTGGATACTTTATCACCACACACAAGATCATGGCTCAGCACATACTTGAGCTCAAGTCAGTGTCAAGATTTTAAATAAAACTAGAGAACTAAAAGCACTTGCCAATAAGAATCAACCAAAATCCAAAAGAAGCAACATCTCTGAAATAACTATTAAGATTTGATTTACACAAGCCACCAGTAATTCAGCTGTAGGATTGAGCAGATATAGAAAAGAGGCGTTCTAAGGTATAAGGTTTCAAGAACTAGAGGCATTATAGAGAAGTTGCCGTAGCCCACTCTGTTAACAAACAGGTGCCTTCATCCTCCATTCCCCCTTTCAGAGACAAATGTACACATGAACTTGAATATGCAAGTTGCAGAAAGAACCTCCAGCTCAATAGAAAGACCAAAAGGGCTTTGAGTGAAATCTATATGGGCCACTGTGACTCTCCTAGCCACCATGTTTCAGCTAAGAAGTGACAATGGGGGTCTTAGTTACTTTTCTCATTCTTGAGACAAAATACCTGACAACCTAAGTTAAAGGATAAAAGATTTATTTAGTTCACTGTTTGTAGAGGTTTCAATTCGTAGTTAACCAATTCTAAGGCGGAGGCAGAGGAGCATCCCAGAGGAGAAAAAAAACAATTTGTGGCATAGAAGGCCGGAAGCAGCAAAAGCAGTAAGCAGCAAGTGACAAGTGACCCTAGCAGCCCTCTTTCTGTCCCTTATATTTTGTCCAGGCTACTTGTCCTAAGGGCAGGTAGCACTCACACCCAGGATGAGTCTTCCCATTACCCACTCCCACACTATGCCAACCAGCCAGTGGACTAATTTAGTAACCACACCCCCTTGGCCCCAGCATCACACACTCTAGATCTAGCCACCTCTGAAAAACCCCACCTATGACCACAGGAGGCTTTGGGGTTACATTTAGATGCAAGCCATAACAATGGGCCTTCACACAACTGGCATCTCAACCAGGGCTTTCAATTCCAAAGCTTGTGTTCTGAATCCCTTGCCTCTCCTGTCTTCAGGATCCAATGGTAGACTGTAGCTCCTGGAGTGACTTAGGTGGGACCAGAGTTCAGGGGAACCTAAAGAGTCAGGAAAGCAAGGAGCCCAAGAAATACCTGAGTCAACAGAGATGTAGTCATTGATCCTTAGCCTATGTGAGTGACCTTGCTGCCATGAGTTGGCGTGCCAAAAGAATAATAAATATTCTCCATGTCAGGCATTGCTAGTTCCTAGGGAAACCATGGTAAACAAAACTTGCCTATCCTCCAAATGTAAATAGCAAGTGAGGAGAAAGGAAACAAACAAGAATTGAATACACTAATAATAGAATTTCAGTCAATGATAACTCCAGGAACAAAAATAAAGAGAACAAAAGGGCAGGGCTGCTTGGAATTCAGAGAAGTCAAAGAAGACCTTGCTGAGGTGTCATTTGAGCAAAGATAGGCAGAAACACCTTTGAGAAAGGCTGGTAACATTGGCCACAATCTGTTCCTCAAAAATACTTCTCTTTCCATGACTACTGTCACCACCACCACCACCACCCCTGTCCCCTGCTCCCTTTTCCCACTGATGAGTCTTGATCTATGTCACAGAGAAAATAGAAGTCATCAATAGGCTCCCTAAAAGTCAGCTGCCAAACCTGAAGAACTACTTGACCGGCACCCAGCCTTTTCACCTGTCTTCCTGTTCCAGAAAAGGGTGTCTGGGGCCTCATCCAAGTCCAGGCCCCTTGGAGTCCTCCTTCCCCCTCCCTTCATCTCCCTACATCATCACAGTCTCCCCTTCTTTGCTAAATCCTTCCCACCCACATTTAAAACATGTTCAAGCCTTTACCAACTAGAAAAAAGACACAGGGGTTAGGAGACAAACCTCCCTTGGTCCTGCTTCCACCTATTTCAGCTAGCACTCAGTTTTCCTCCCCCCTTCAAAACCTAAATTTTGGGCCAGGCATAGTGTCACACACCTGTTGTCCCAGTACTTGGGGGGCTGAGGCACAAGGATCTCCATGAGTTCAAGGCTAGCCTGCACTGCACAGTGAGATCCTGTCTTTTATTTTTCTTTCCATCTTTTTGTGGCAGGGTCTTGCTGTGCAATCTGCACTGCCTTGAACTCACTCTGTAGCCCAGGCTGGCCTCGAACTCACAGTGACCCTCCTGCTTCAGCCTCCCGAGTGCTCGGATTCCAGCCATGTGCCATCATCCCTGGCAGAGACCTCATCTTAAAAAACAAATTTTTTAAAAAAGGAAAGAAAGAAAAAAAAGAAAGACACCAAACTTCTCAAAGGGATTCCTCATGCTCTAGCCCTCACCTCCTCACCCGCTCAGTGCCCTCCTGTTACTAAGCTCTGAAGTCTGCCAGCTTCTGTGCCATAAGTGACTCTCCTTTTCTTGCTCTCTCCTAGATCACCCCCCTTCTCCTCATTCCCTATCCATACATTATCCTCCAGGATGATGCTCTCCTACGTCCTACGTGCTCTTGGCCTTTCCCCATCCTGCACCTTCTTCCTGGAGCTTTCATCTTTTCCTGTGGGCTTCTTTTGCAACCTACCTGCCAATGATTCCTCACTGGATAGCCCATCCCAGCTGATTTTTCTTCCAAACCCAGAAGGATCATCAAAACCCCCTAGATGTCAATATATGACATCCTACAGGCTCCTGAGACCTGGCATTTTGAGCCTCAAGTGCATACATGTGTTTACACACATCTCATTTGCCCACAAAATCTGCCCTCTTCCTAACTCTAGGAATAATGTCATTACTTATCTCAGTACCAGCTACTAATACAGGATGTGATTTTCTCCCAGATTTGTAGCCCTGCTAAAGGGGAGCCCTTGTGATGGCTGACCCTTCCTGCTGAAGACCCACCAAGTAACTTTTACTTTGAGATCAGCAAGGTAGACTTAAGAGAACCAGATGTAGCAGCTCCCAGAAAGAAGCTCCCACCGCAAAGCTCTACAAATTGAGCACTCAACTCTCCCACATCCAGACACTGAAAGATTCTGACAGGCCTCAGTATCCTCCTCCTGTTCCTCCTCCTCCTCCTCCTCCTCCTCCTCCTCGTCCTCCTCCTCCTTCTCAGCCTCAAATCTCCACATTTGAATTGACACAGAGGAATTCATTCCTCTTGGTTACAGTCCTTCAAATTCCATCCCATGGCTCAAGGAGTTCTTTTCTCTTTTTAGGTAGATTGCCAAATTATGCGCTGAGCTAGCCATATTGATGCCCCAGGTTAACGAAGTTCCAAGAAAATTTTTGTCCCCTTTTCCTGATGAGTGAAAGGGACCTCAATGACACCCTCACATCTATGGCAGAAGCCTTCTATGCCCATTACAACAGTCCTAGCCTACTCTATTCCCCATTCCTCTGCATCCCACTGGCCAATCAAAGTCTGCCTGGATTGGCTCCATCCAAGAACCCTCCCTCCTATTTACTTTCCACCTTGCCTCCTGTTTGCCCTCTGTCAATCTGTCCACCACCCTAAACCAATGTGACCTTTCTCAAGTCTGAGTCTGACCTCATCTCTTTCATAATTGCTCTCACAAAAAAGCAAAGGCTTTTGGACTGATGTACGTGGCCTGACCGTGTAGAAAGATCATGTAGAAAGTGAAATTCCCTTTCTACCTCCACCTTCTTCCTCTCTATTCTGTCCTCCCTCTTACCAGTCCAAATATGTTAAGCAGTTGACACAAGCACGGACTACCTCAAAAATCAAATTGAAGTCCTAAGCAGATAATACTCTCTCCAGGTTTTGTGTCTGTTCACAGGCAGCCTCTTCTGCCTTTGCTTCTGCACTTCTCCAGGCTGCTGTTTCCGACCTCTTGGGGATCATCTCAGCACCACCTCCCAGGACTTCTCCTGATTACCGGGCTAAAGGCTCCCTTCTCTAAGCCCCAAATTTGTGTGTCTCCCATTCCTTTCTCAGGTCCAGTTCCTTAGGGAACTCTTTGCCTTATTTCTTCATCCTCTGGTGTCAGTACAAGGTCAGACATGGACTTGCTGATCAGGCAAGGCCAGATTAAGTGGAAAAACAAAAAGTCAAAGACTAAACTGATTTGAGAAGAAAGAAAAGGACAAAATGAGCAAATATCTCAGGGTGTTTTGCTTTAAGAATTTCTCTCCACAATGGTTTAGCATTTGATATTTATCTGTCCAGCACCTTGCCTAGTGATTATTCTTGTAACTCTAAACCAGCAAGGTAAAGATGATTGCTGTATCTTCACTTAATCAACAAAGAAATAGAAGCATAGAGTGGGGAAAATAACCTATCAAACAAGGCACAGCAAAGGTCATGATCAATGTTTGCTGAATAAAATTATTCAAACTTCTTTCTACCCAACACAAGAGAGAAGGACAATCCCAGTGGTGAGTAAGGCTGTGGAAGCCTCAAGGATCTCAGGGGATAGCTTTTCCTTGGGCTGGAAACTGGCATTTCATACACACACAAACTGGGAAAGAGAAAGAGGCAGAGACAGAGAGAGAGAAACACAGACAAGAGACACAGAGAAAAAGAGACAGAGATAGACAGACAGACAGAGATACAGAGACAGAGACAGAAACAGAGACAGAGACACAGACAGAAACAGATCAAATTTGCCTGCCCCAGTGTTAGGCCAACAATGAGTACCTTGTATACACACAAGTCCCCTTCAACCTCAGAGTGGAATGAGGAGAATGCTGCAAGAACAGAACATGCCCCTGCCTCGAGGGGCCACATTCTGCAAGCTGAGTAAGATGACAAATAGATACTACCAGGGCTTCAGGGGTAAAAGTAGACCAAAAAGAGAGAAATTAATCCTGATGGACAGCTCTTCCTCACCCTGAGGGCCTTTACCCACCAACCTTCTTCCTTCTTTCCCAATTCCCAATTCCTTCTTTCCCCTCACTGGGCCTAGGAATCAAATTTGTTGCCACTTGTTATGGCCTGGTCATGTCCTGAATTAAAATGTGGACATCCTGAGACCAGCCTTGATTCAATTACTAAGTCATTAAATGGATTTGGGCAACACTTTGTCCCCTCTAAACCCCAACTAACTCATATTTACATTAAGGAAACTAATCCTCAAGCTTCCCTCCCCATTTTTCAGGTTCAGGTGTACACCCAACCTTCAGTACAAGTGCCAAGTCCAGAAGGAATGCAGTGCTATTTTGCTTGAAGGTTCCTTAGGAAACTTTTTATGATGCTTAAGTGCAGCCACCCTTCTCATCTTTTCATGCCTTCTGGGTGCCAAAAAAAAGCACTTTAGACAATTTTGTTAGAGCCAAGAGGCCAAGGTGAGGCTATGTTTTAGTCCTGACACATAGTTCCAAAGTAGAGGTGCAGGGGTCACTGCAGGGAAGAGGGTAGGATACTCCAGCACAGAATTGTGGGGAGATCAAGACCCCTGCACTAGGGAAGCTCACTGGCTGAAGACAAAACCACCTCTGATTGAGGCAGGTAGTAGTGGGAGTGAGTACAAGAAGAAGGGAATTGAAAGTTTCCCAAATGCTTCTTGTACCCATTAGGGTCAGGCTTCAGCCTCACTATGATTCTCCTTCCATGTTTGGCAGACTCTTCCCAAACCTTTTGACCCTTCATTTATTTGTCTGTCACTTGCTTTCTCCTCTGTGGATTCCCCTCCCTATACTCCAGCATTCCTTTTTGTTTCTTTTGGCAGTATGTCTTCTGTGCCAGACTTTATGCTGGACCTGGAGGGCACAGGAATAAATCAAACCAGATCTCCATTCTCTAGAAGTCACAGACTGGTATAGAAGATGGACAAGTACTGAGATGAAAAGAACAGAGCTGATATGGAATCCTGAGAGCCACTTCACCCAGCCTAAGGGCAGGGAAGGCTCTGATGTATGCTTTCCCCCACAGATAGCAAGCTCCTTGAGAGCCCAGGCAGGGTCTGATTCTCCCCCCAGCTCACCTGTTTTTTCCTGAATATTCCTAGATGCTTATAGGTTCCCTATCCATGAAGGATTATCCCTTGGAACAGAATAAACCTAAAGGTCAGTCCCACATCCTATGTCAATTGCAGAAGGAGGCAATTCCCCAAATCGAGAGTGAGAAAAGAGGATTCAGGAGGTAGGAGCAGGAAGCATGATTTGCAAGAACGCTTAGTTGTTGGGATCTATCTATATCTGGGTTTCCAAACCGGGCTTCAGATTTGAATATGTGGAGAGATTTTTTTTTAACTCAGGCTCCTAAACTGGGTGTGGTAGCACACACCTGTAATCTCAGCACTTGGGGGTAGGGGCTTGAAGTAGGAGTATCCTTGTGAGTTAACAACCAGCCTGGGCTACAAAGTGAGCTCAAGGCCAACTTTAACTGAATAGCGAGAACTTTTTTCAAAAAAAGATAGAAAGTAAGTAAGTACACGCATACTAGATACATACGTAAAGTTTAAAAATAGAAAATAAACTCAGTCTCCTAGTCCTATTCTGACAAATTAGAATTTCCAGGTGCTGGCGGCCCAGGATTTTGTTTCTCCATGGACTCCAATTCCTTGCGCTGTGTTCAGAAACTACTGATCTGGGCCCCTATGACAGAAGACATGCCTCAGAGTAGATGATAAGATGGTCCCTAAAAGGAAGAGAAGCCTGAATCGGAACTTAGAAAAATGCCATGACTCCAGAACCAACCAGAAGTATGGCAAAGAAAATCTCCTCCTTTGGGAAATACCAGCCTCCTGGACACTGGGAGATCTGTGTGGCTGCACTTACCTCTGCCTTCACTTTCATTTTCTGCCTGAGAAATGGAAATATTACATTACAGAGGGGAAAGAGGATGCTCATGACACTAAACATGATTTTCTAGTCCTATGTGACTATTAGGGCTTTGGGTTCTCCCCTGTGTTGACATGGAGCCTTTGGTACAAACTTGTCTGAAAATTGAGCTTCAGAATAATGGGAAGGAATCTGGTCTGTTTGGGCACCTACTTTGACATGCTCGCTACTTCTGGCATCAACTCAAAAAGCAGGAGTGAGGAAGCAGTTCCAGACAGAACTCTGATAGAAACCGCAGCTCCCAGGATGTGGGCTTCTACCCAGGTTGATGATGTCCCTCCAAAGCCCCCAAAGGATTAAGCCTGATTCTTTAAGGAAAGAAAGCCATCTCCTTTCTCCACCCTTCCCCACATACCTCGAGGGCATGCCCAAAGAGCCAGTGGGTTGGGGGTCCCGGGAAGTTGTCCATGGCCTTGGCCAACTTGTGTCTCCGCAGCAGCAGGTGAAAAAGCTTGAGGAAGACTATGGCCAAGATCACTCCAGAAGCCCACAGGCTCAGGTAGGAGAGGCTTGGGGAGAGAAATGGGGGTGCCATGGCTAAAGTTTCTGTGCCTGAATTCTGCCAGCCTCCAGCTTCCTTTATATTCCCTTAAACACTAGACCCAGGCACCCTGCCAGTTCCACCCCTAGCCACACCCAGCAGCCAGCAGCAGCCCAGGCTGGGCTGAGTTCCATAGCAAGGAGACAATAATCTCAAAAACAGTAACCAAAGGAGGGGTCCTAGCAGACTTCTCCCAAAATGTGCTTGAAGAGAAATCTAGTAGAACTTCAAAGAAATCAGAAATGTCATCTCATCGTGATTCTTGGAGGAGTAAAGAGACAGGAATTCCTGAGATAATTGTTGTACTCTAAGACAATAGCTTCATTATATGTGTATTATAGCAAACCTATAAAGTGGCTTACTAAATGTGTTTTTTTTATCCTTTTTCCCTAACTGATATGTTAAGCGACCTAATTGATATGTTGAGCAACACTCTACTCTGTAAAGAATTGCAAGAATCTCACCTAATTGATATGTTAACCATTGTTGCCCTCTACAAACTACAGAAGTTGTGCTAAAACAAGCTAACAAGGGTTGTTAATCACTGTTAGGTACCTCTATTCTCCACTAAAGAGCTAAAGAAAACTAGAAGGGCCCATTAATTTACATTTGTTTAAAGTAACCTGGTTGTGTACAGAGAGATTTGCATGTGAGTTTAACCCTTTACCCTGACCTTGACACATAACGGCCGTTTTCTGTTCTGTATGGCGCCTTATTGCCTCCCTCTCCCCTCACCTATCTATCTAGGCCATAAAGAATTTGGGTTTCTGGTGACCTCTTCCCGACCCGGTGATGATCTGTCATAAAATGAGCCTGCCCCAAAGTTTAAGAACTGTTTAGCTTCAAAGAAATTACCGAGAAATTCTATGGCCCAAACCCTAATTGGTGCTTTCCTTTTGTTCTGTATGCATCAAATGAGTTAGATATCAGATCTTTGTAAAACTTAAGTTTCAGCTTCTTGTAACTCTTGACCTCTTCACACCCACTAGTGAAAACGAGCTGTCCTGGGGTAATTAACTGTCCACTTTCTTCCCCAAATATTGCTGCAGATGTGCCACTCCGAGATAATGTCAGTCTGTAGGATGGGAGTAATTTGAGAAACACCAGGAACTCTCGAGATTGTCAGAGGTAAGTGGACAGTAATACAGTTTCCAGACTCGGGTCAACAAGTTTGATGGCTATGCAAGTTTCATTGTCCCCCCCCCCCCACCTTTTCCTCCAGCCTCTTTTTAAAGTCCTCCCTTCAATCTCTGGGGGACAGTCTCCAAATTGGCTCCCAGAGACTGGTCGCCAGGCCTGGAAATACAGCCTTTGCCTCCTAAATTTTCGGTCTCTTGCCTCTTTGGATTTTATACCAGGGCCCAAGTTATAACAATAATCATTGACACAATAACTGCGTTTTCCTACACACATCTTGCATGTTTCAAGAAGTTTTTTTTGTTTGTTTGTTTTCTAGTACTGGAGATTGAACCCAGGACCTTTGCCTCTCAGAGTTCAGGTACAATGAGGAAATCACTGTTTCCCAGATATCAGTTTCCCAGATAATAAAACTAAGGCTCCACTAGCTTGTTCTTTTTTATAAAATACTTCCACTCTCCTCTTCAGTGTGACCCCTTGGGAAGAACTTGAACTTTTTTCAGGTTCATGATGCTTTGAGTCCTTTTTTGCGGTTATTTTTAGAGAGATATTGATATAATATAAAGTCACTGTAGCCCAGTGAGAGACAAAGAAAGTTTGAAGCACAAGCTTGGCCAGGGGCTTGCCTTTCCAGGGGAGTATTTGCTGTTTCTTCCTGCAGTGTTGGATTGTATCAGTCAGATGCCCAGCAAGGCACAGAGTTCACAACAGTTTTGCAGATGAACAGACAGGAATGTAAGGCTCCTCTCAGAAAGGAAGGCAGCTTCCCTTCTGCAAGTACAGTAATGAACAAGTTAAAATGCAGTATCCAGCGGGAAGTTCATCAACGTTCCCAGACTGAGGATCAAGAGGAAGAATGATGTTCTCAGAGAGTAGGGGAAAAGATGTATTTACAGGGGACACATCTAATTGCTGAGAAATGACACTGGAACAGGGAACAAATACAGAAGAAAATATTTCAGACCATTCCTTCCTCCACCTTCTAGTCTTCTACTGCTTTCTCCCATCAGCCAAACCCAGAAATGAGACAAAAAGGGGAGCTGAGAGAGTCTGTCTGTGGTAGCCACCCAGCAGGGAGAGAAAAGAAATGATTGAGCCTGGCAAAGAGACAGCACAAGGAGAAAACCAGGGCATAGGTAGAACTTAAAGTCAGATCTCAGAACTAAGATAGTAGGTGCTGACTCAGAGGTGACAAAGTGTCAGCATGGCCTCTTTCTATCTAATGTTAGAGGCACAGCATGTCCAGTCTCCCCCACAGGGAGAGAAAAACTTCAAACATGTCTTCTCTGTCAGTCTGTCACATGTTCTGAAATTCCATATTTGTGCTTCATTTTTTTGGATCAATATACTATGTGCCCCACTGAAAATGCAAGTCACTCAGGTCAGAAAATAAGTAGACATGATTAGCTACCTTCAGACTTTCACACTTTACAATGAATTCATTTATCAGTATTTTCCCAGCCAGTAGTGTGATGGATGAGGCAATATTTAGGAAAGCCCCTGAGGGAATTACAGTCTCATAAGGGAGTTGTGGCTCCTGGCAAGAATTGTATGGCTTCACATGGAAATGGAAAGGGCTATCCCTTTGGCTTGGTTTTGGCTTGGTTTTGCTGAAGACCTCATGGTGGATGGTATTACATTGACAGTAGCACCTGCCAGAGGAAGAGATTATATGGATAGATAGGAAGCCCAAGAGAGATTCAGGGATCAGGTTTGTTCCTTTGTAACAACTCTCTAACAAGAACTAAGCAACATCTCCCGAGAACTACATCCTTCCTTTTAAAAAAAAAAAAGTGCCCTCAATGGTCTAATTACATCCCACTGGGGCCCGTCTTTTAAAGGCGCTGTCACCTCTTAATATCACCAGAGTGGGAACTAATCTTCTAACACCTGAGCCTGTGGGGAATCCACTCAAACCATACCCAGACCATAGTAACTAGGTATATTGTTTGAACTCTTAGACCAGTAGTGGTAAATCTTAGTTTTTGATGATAACAAGCAGCCTACACCTAATATTACCTTTGAACCTTTTAATTACGTGATTCAATTAACCCCTGTAATGTCAGATCCAATTGGCTTGGGTTTTCTGCTGCCTGAAACCATGAAATTCCTACATTGTATTCTAATTAAAGCAAAACTTCCATATTAGAAGATCAAACAATCATCTGGGTATGGTAGAAGTGAGGAGCATAGTTTTCAAGAGGAGGACATATCTGAGATATTGGGAAGCAGCAAACACAAAGAGGATGAGAATGTCAAAGAACACCTAATGCCAATATCTCTCAAATTCTTTAATGAAACAGAAGAGGATGAAGTACTCCCAAAGTGATTCCTGAAAACTAACATTACCCTGATTCCAAAAACAAGGCCCAACTAAAAAATAACTACAGGACATTCTCATTAACGAACATAGATGCAAATCCTCAATAAGATCCTGGAAAATAGAATGCAGCAACTCATTTTTCATCAGGTAATTTTCATCCCAGGGATGCAAGAGTGGCTCAGCACACATAAACAGGTAAGCGCAATATATAAACTGAAACAAGAAGAAAAACCACATCATCATCTCAAATGATGCAGAGATACACTTTGACAAAGTCCAACATCCTTTCATGAAAAAAACCCTCGAAGAAAATAGGTATAGAGGACTTTTTCTCAATCTGACAAAAACCATTTATGACAAACCTACTGGCAACGTCATATTAAATGGGGAAAAGGTGAAAGCTTTCCCTTTAAAATTAGGAAAGAGTCAAAGATGTCCATTATCACCGCTCCTGTTCAGTGTAGTCCTTGAAACAGTAGCCAGAAGAATCAAGCAAGAAGAAACACAAAGAATATGTAAAGAAATAAATCAAGTTATTATTTGCAGATGAAATGATTCTCTACATAGACGACCTAAAAAATTCTACCAAAGACTCTTAGAAGTAATACCCAAATTCTGTAGTGCAAAAGGATACAAAACCACCATACAAAAAGCAGCAGCATCCCAAATCACCAGCAAAGAACTCACTGAGAAAGAAATGAAGAAACTAATACCATTCATAATAGCATCACAAAAAGTTAAATACTTAGAAGTAACATCCAAAGAAATGAAATACCTCTATAATGAAAACTACTCTTAAAAGTAGTTTTCAAAGTTTTCAAAGGGGATTGAAGATGATGTCAGAAAATAGAAAGCTATCCCTTGTTCCTACAAAGGCAGACCAACATATTTAAAATAAATTTTCATATTTATACTTCAGTATCTACAAGCAGGTTCAAAGCAAGTCAATAATTAAAAGTTACCACTTATGGTCTCTCAATTAATTTCATGATCAAGTCTGCATACTAATGGAATAAACCAAGCGGTTTTCAGTCTAAATCTTCTAACTAGTTTTATGCCCGCAGCTGCATACTGATGGTCACCTCCCAGAGATGTGTTTTTTTAAGAGAATAAAATAAAATAATAAATGGAACAGCAAGAATAATATTGGATTTTGAAAACAAGACAGAAAAAAGTGCCAGATAGTTGCTACATTACATATTGTTGTCCTCTAAACAAAGGCACAGACTATCAGCTTGAAGCCTGCAAAGTCAATCAATCAATACAAGCATTAATTTGTTTTTGTACCTCAGTTTCGTACCTCAGTTATCCCAGTCTGAGTTACTCTGAATCAGCCGGTTGCCTGGAGGGGTAAAGGGTGGGGGGCTCTTCTTGTCTCCCAGCCTGCATGCTGGCTGGCTCACAGAAGGGCAGGCTGACTTGTTGGTTCTCTGTCTGGCCCACAGCTGCCGCTGGCTCGCAGGAAGGGCAGGCTGACTCCTTGGTTCTTTTCCTGCTCCACTCAGCTGCCGCTGGCAGTCCCTGTACTATTTTGATCTTTAAGCAAACACTAGTTTTCTACAAGATTTAATGGCCAGGTATAACACTCAAGAAAGTCACTACACCTTATTGCCTTCTTTATGGCCTCTAATTTGAAAAGTTTTCCGGGAGTGATTTTCTTCTTGTGAGTTGTAACTTTTTATCATTTACTAGAAATCCGGGCAGCTAGTAACTAAAGATGAGATTAGCAACTACTAAAATAGATGCAAGTTTCTTTGCCTATAACACATTGAAATTATCTCCATGGCTTTCTTTTTCAACAGAAGTCTTTTTTTTTTTTTTTCTTGATGGCCAAACTAAAACCATTGGTTGGACACTGCAGAGAGGCACATTTTAGCTCTGAGAATCACTCTGTCAAGATGACTGGGTGTGAGAAGCCAGTGAGGTAGGAATGAGGAGTCATCTGCTTCTCAGTCTCTAGCGCTACCGATAGGGTCAGCCTATCCTTTGCTCTAGAAGTACAGGTGGCTACCAAGCTTTAGCTGGTAAGTAGAGAGACTGTTACTGCTTCTAAGAAATAGACCTTGAGTTCTGGGCTTGGTTTTAGCAGGGGAAGATATGCTGCATTTCTGAGAATGCAAATAACATATTCTGCTGATTCTTTCTGACTCACAATCTGCCAACACTAGTTGAGATTCAAAACCTTCCACCATAAACAGCTGAAAGTTGTGCCTTCTGCTACCTTCCTGCCCAGGCTTGTCACGTCTAAAGGACCAATCAGTGTATTAATAGCCCCCTCTCCTCATAATGGGTGGAGTCTTAAGCAGGCTCCATCCTCACGAGTTAGAGTCTCCACAAATAGAAAGACGGAAGGCTTTTCCGGGAACCCACCACTGACTACGCCTGTTCCTCCGCTCAAGGTCCCCCCCACAGCTTCCTGAAACTTGCAAGATGAAGAGGAAATTTCCTTACTTCTCTTTTGGAAGCTCCATGTGGATTCAACAGTTTTCTGACAGGTCCATCCCCTTTGTGTTTCTTTCTATTTAAAAAATTTTATCTTTATTAGCATTTGTTCGCAGTAAATAATGATTATATCCACCATCGAGGAGGTTGGTACATGTACATAACACTTCTTAATTCTGTTTTCATTCATTTCCACTTCACTGCATTCCCCCTCCCTCTGTCTCTTTGTCATCTTCCCTTTTGCAAAAGCCCTATCTCCTTGTTTCCTATTATCTATCTTTTAATTTGCTCCTTCATTTATGTATACTATGGATTTCTCATATAAGAGGAACCATGCAATATTTATAAGCTTGAGTGTCTGATTATTTCACTTAACATCGTGGTTTCAAGCTGAATCTATTTTTCTACAAATTTATCCTTCTTTGTGGCAGACTAGTACTCCCTTGTATATAAATACCATATTTTTTATTCAGTCATCTGTTCATGAACATATAGGCCTCTTCCAAGAAAGAGCTATTATGAGTTGTGCTGCTATACACGTAGGTATGTATCAATCATTGTAATATGATACTCTTTGGGGAAGATACCTAGAAGGGAAATATCTGAGTCAAATGAAATTCCTATTTGTAATTTTTTGAGGAATCTTCACACTGATTTCCAGAGTGATTGTACTATTTCATATTCCCACCAACAATGTGGAAGGGTTCCTTTTCTCATGGAACCTCACCAATATTTGTTATTATTTGATTTATTGATGACAGCCATTGCCTCTGGGATAAAATGGAATCTCAGCATTGTTTTAATTTGCATTTCTCTAGTGGCCAGAGATGTTGGACATTTTCCCCGTATTTATAAACATTTTTTTTTCTTTTTCCTTTTTATCGGTACCAGGGATCGAACTCATGACCACCTGCTTCCAAGGCAGGTGCTTATGTAGCTGAGCTAAATCCACAGCCCCTTCCCCATATTTATTTATTGACTATTTGTACTTCTTTCTTCTGAGCAGTGTCTATTCATTTCAGTTGCCCACTTTTTAATTTTTTTTTCATTTTGAGGAAGTCTAATTTTTTTCAGTTCTTTCTATCTCTAGGTATTATTCCTCTGCCTGAGGAATAGTTGACAAGAACTTTTCCATTGTGTAGACTGACTCTTTACTCTGTTGCTTGTTTTCTTTGGTGTACAGAAACTTTAATTTGATCTGATCCCATTTGTTGATTCTTTGTGCAATTGGGGTTCTGTTTAGAAAGCCCTTGCCTAAGTCTATTCATTATAGGTTATCTTGAACCCCTTCAGTCTTCATCAGAGCAGAAGTTGGCTTTGCCCCTCTCTGGGAGTGGACACAGTCTATTTTCCAGCACCATGAAGTAGGCACATTAGCTACCTCACACATAGAGCAGGGCCCAGGCGGTAGCTTGGCACAGTCATGTGCCTAGTGTCCAGTCCTTTTGTGTGTGTGTGTGTGTGCTGGGAATCAAACTTGAACTCATGACCTTGCACTTACCAGGCAGGCACTGTGTTACTGAGCTATATCACCAACTAATCTTTGTCGGGGTCGCTCCCGGCCGGCAGGAAAGACACACGACAAAGTCTGGCGGTGTGCAACTTTGCCTTTATTTGTCTCCGCGTGGGCCCCGCGAGGCCTCCTCTCTGCCACCAGCCCTTTTTCGCCGGTGGACTTTCTCTATCTCTCTCTGTGCTTTCTCTGTGCTTCTCTCTTGTGGCGGGAGAGGCATTTACTTTTATAGGGTAACAGTGGCCAATCAGTTCAAAGCGCGCGATGCGGGCTGATTGGCTAACATCAGTTGTTGCTAGGCAGACTATCTTACAGAGCGGGTTGTTTACGTTGCCAGGGCAATCAGGGGGCAGGAAGCAGGCGCCATTTTGGCTCACTCGATGGGAGGGGTAATCTAGCTCAGGCTTTGCTCTTTCCTACAGGCCTAACGTCCGCCAAGTAAAACGACCGGGCTGGGCCGCGGCTCCCAACATCTCCCCCTATTTTATTTATTTTGAATGAATGTATGCATCGCAGCCCGCCCTGGATCGAGTGCAGAGGCTTATGCCCTGTGTTGAGGCCCACCGTAGGCCCTTGGCTTGGACCCTGGTCGGCCGCCCCTGGGTCCGCTAAGGCCTTGAGACCCTCGTCCTTTTTCCAGGGCCAGGAGTGAACTGGACGGAACCTGGATGCACATAGGCATGCACTCATGCCCCTCCGTGTGATCCCCTCGGAGAGGCATCTAGATCTGGGCAGATTCTAGTAATCCAGCGGCTTTCGTGCAGTGTGGGGTGGGGCCTGGCTTAGGTCGAGTCGTGCTGGGGAGGCACGCTCTTACCCGTCATTGACTCACCCACCCTGCTGTGTGGTGTCAATAGGGAAGGAGTGCGGAAGACCCGCCACACCTAGACCCGGTCGTAGGCCAGTCGAGCGAGCCATGCGTAGGCCTGGGGGTCATTGTGCCCATCACGGGCTGCTGCCAGGGCCGCATGGGCAACCAGGCGTACTTGACGCCGGGCCGCCGCAAGGCGCCCATTAATAAATGATGTAACCCATCGGAGCAAGAATGGTCCTACAAGTAATAGCAGAAGCAAGGAGCACAGGGGACCTAACAATGGTAAAACATAGGGGAGCAAGCCATTCCAGGCTCCCCAAAAAGGGATTGTCCTGCAGTTCTTTTAGGGCTCATCTTGTTGTTGGGTCTGCGGTTGGCCTCTGGTGGAACAGGCCTGATCTTCAGTCGAGGGACTTGTCGCGTCAACCTCTCTGGGACCCACAGTGGTTCTCGTCCCGGTTCCTGCGGAAAAACACAAACCGCGCCTCGGTTCCAGCTAACCACCGGATCCGGGCCCATCCATTGTCATGCCATAGATAACCGCGCCTTTGGAGGCAGGCCTTGGCTTATTCCCCCTTTTTGTTTTTTATTTTTTATTTTTTATTTTTTATTTTTTTTATTTTTGGTCTTTTTCGTTTTTTTTTTTTTTTTTTTTTTTTATCGGTACCAGGGATCGAACTCGCGATTGCCTGCTTACAAGGCAGGCGCTTATGCCGCTAAGCTAAATCCCCAGCCCCCGTTTCCTCGACCGGCGTTTTTCTCAGCCTGCTCGGCAGAGTAGCCGCCCATGAAAATACCGTCCGCCCCGCGGCGCAACGTCATAGGACGGCGGTCGCGACAGAGTGGAACGGGGCGTCACTTCCTGTGCCGGCTGAGAGAAGGGAGGGTTCCCTGTAGCGGCCTCTCGGCGGGGAGCCGCTTTTGGAGAAGAGCTCCAGGGCGGAGCGGATGGCTCTCTATCTCCTCCCCGCCAGAGAGCGCTCAGGGGTCCTTTTTCCTCTCTCTGCTTTTTTCGAGCGGCGCACGCACACAATTCGCGGCGCAACTCGGCATATGAGTCAAGGCACGCATGTATCATTTCCCACAGGGGGCGAATAGCCAGTGAAATATCGCCTCCCAATTCCGCCGAGGCGAGGTCCCCGCCTAACTTCTCCCATGACGGCAGGTTTGAATGCCCTGTGGGTAAAAACCAGGGAGCCACCCTATCTATCTCTGCTATGAATAGTTCCAGTGTTTTTTGACCTACCCTGAGGTCTCTAGCTTTTAAAAGCTTCCTAAGGGCCTTTACCAAGGGCCGCGCCTTCGCGCTCGGTAAATTACCCATTTTTAACCTCTAATGGCTGTAACTCACCGCGTGTGACTTAAAGAACCCGTCACCTACGCGTGAGCCTGAGGGGAGTCTAAAAGCCCTGTAGGTGCGCGCCACCCAGAGCCCAGGCTTATCCCCAACTCACCTGTCCGGCAGCACCACGCTGGAGCGTTGCACACCACCGCCGTGTCTCGGGGTTGATCAGTCCCCGTGCGGGCCACCAAATGTCGGGGTCGCTCCCGGCCGGCAGGAAAGACACACGACAAAGTCTGGCGGTGTGCAACTTTGCCTTTATTTGTCTCCGCGTGGGCCCCGCGAGGCCTCCTCTCTGCCACCAGCCCTTTTTCGCCGGTGGACTTTCTCTATCTCTCTCTGTGCTTTCTCTGTGCTTCTCTCTTGTGGCGGGAGAGGCATTTACTTTTATAGGGTAACAGTGGCCAATCAGTTCAAAGCGCGCGATGCGGGCTGATTGGCTAACATCAGTTGTTGCTAGGCAGACTATCTTACAGAGCGGGTTGTTTACGTTGCCAGGGCAATCAGGGGGCAGGAAGCAGGCGCCATTTTGGCTCACTCGATGGGAGGGGTAATCTAGCTCAGGCTTTGCTCTTTCCTACAGGCCTAACGTCCGCCAAGTAAAACGACCGGGCTGGGCCGCGGCTCCCAACAAATCTTCTTATATTTTAAGCAGAAACCTGTATTTTCAATTGTCCTTAGGTTTTCCTTCAGATGAGGAAGTGGTTGAGTGTGTTTAAAGCTTTGCCAATCATGACACCTATAATTTTGTACTGTCTTTATTTTTTTATTTTCCTCTAAATCCCAACTATCAAACAAAGAAAAGGCCGTGTCCAGTAATTGAAGTCCCATCAGCAAACCTACCAGGATCTCTTGAAGATATTGGGTTCCTGAGTCTATTTGCCTGAAGACGCCAAGAGGAATTTGAAGACTCTACTCAAGTGTGGTTGTTTTCATAAAACATGTGGGAAACACACACATTTCCCTGGGAGACAGACGGCGATCTGAGGACAGGATCAGCAACGATATCAACTTTCTGAGAGGCCCCTAAATACTATGGTTTCTGGGTATTAGGGATTAAAAGGCATGAAAGCCTGAACATAGGAGACTTCACTTTCTATGCTTCTCACAGAAATGATCTAAGTGGAAAATAGTACTGTTAATTAAATTGCCATCCTTTAGCCATCTCTTCACATTCCCTAGTTTGTACTAAACCCAAATGTATTGCAATAGTAGATAAACTGTTCGTTTTTCAGATTGGCAGTGTCAAATTATTTCCTACTGTTGAAGGACCATCGCCCAAAGTTGAGGACACTGGGATCTGTGGGACATTGTTCAAAATGTTTCCCATAGCATGTCTTGATGTCTATGGAGAAAGAAAACTAGGTCTGAGGTTCATCAGAGGGTATTCCCTGCAGAAACAGAAAGACTTGTGAGCTCACAGAGCACCTTTTGTGATACTCAAGTACTTACTAAGCAGACGTCTCTGTTCAAAGCTCTGGCAGTGGCATTGGTGCCTTCCTGGAAAAGCAAAACCTCCCCAGGGGGCTCCCTCAGTCTTGTGACTCTCAGTACTATGGCCTCCTTACTTAGTACTCCTTACATAGTACTCAGTACTATGGCCTCAGTACTTACCTCCTTAGCAAAAAGAGTGGGGCCGCTCAGGGGTTCCTTTAGCCACTTGAGAAATAGCAGCTTGGGGTGCAGCCCTGCCAAGACTCTGCTGGCCTCCTGCTAAACAATATTGCTTACTCTCACGTGTCAATGTGTTGACAGTTTGTTTAAGACAATAAAGATGAGACTCTAAAGTAATTACCTGAATTTTGCAAGAAAGAATGGATCTAACCCAAATCCCACGTGTTCCCTGAAGGCAGAGGCTTTAGCTCTTACCGTAAGGATGAGAAAGCCAAGAGGACACTTGATTCACTTAGCAGTTTTTGTGCTCCCAAACTGCAAACTATGTCAACTCGCAAGACTTACAAAAACAAAATGTCAGCTGTTTCATTTTCAAGAAATCAACAAATACAATGGCCGAAAGAATCTGCAGCAACTGCTCAAAATATTATTATCCTATTTTAATAGGCCTTCTGATGATTTTTTTCAAATTTACCATAGTTAAAATAACCTGAGTGTCTTGAGACCCTAGATTCCGGACCCTTCCTCTGTTCATGTCTTCTGTTTATACTTATGCTAGTCAGCTCTGGTTAAGAACAAGGTAACTATTAAATAGAGCACATTTATTAAATGAGACTTAAAATACAGAAGAAGTGGTCAGATCCATAACAACAAAGATATGTTGGTAAAAATGCAACTACAGTGTGACACTAGATACAGCTAAGATAGAAAAAGATTTTCTGAGACTCAAAGAGTTCAGATATAAAGTAAGTACATAACATTAGAAGTAACTATGTTTATAAAAGAGAAATTTAAACAGCTGTCACTATATTGTGAGCACCAATATAAGCTAAGAAACATTAGAAACCCAGGCTATAGACTATGTGACGCTGCTGGCTGAGACCCAGTAGGCTAGCACAGCCCAGGTCCCAGCTCCTGAAGGTAGATTGACCTGGAGAGGGGGGCCCGCATAGGCTACCTGGTCTGCAGCTTCCTGGTGTGCTGTGGTGGGTGGGAACACCTAGCTGGTGCAATTCAATCAGACTGTGGCTGACAGGGAAGGAAGCTGGGCCTCCTAAATACGCTTGCATATATAAGGAACAAAGAATATGGGAAGAGGCAGCAACAAGAAAGGGTCCTCGGTCCCCAATCCTGAGAAAGAGACAACAGCAGACACAGCACCAATAGACATAAAGCGCTATCTCGAGAGCCTCATAGACAAGTTCAGGAATGAAGTTATTAATGACCTGAAGCTAGACATAAGCAGAATAGTTAGAGAAATGCTAAGCACCACCCAAGAAAAAACAGATGGTGGAATGGAAGAACAGAAAAAGAGGGGAGAATTGTTTGATGGAGAAAATAGAGAAAGCATAGAATATGTGAAGCAGGTTCAAAGAAACTACCAGGAAACTAAAAAGTCTATCGAAAACTGGCATAATAGCTTGAAAGAAACTAAGGACAGATTATCTGAACTGGAGGGCAGATTTGTAATATGGGAGCATGAAATGAAAAACTTCTCAAAAATAACAAAGAAACAAACAGCAATAATACAAAGACTAAAAGATGATAAGAGGGTCTATAACAAGAATTAAGAACATAAAAGAAGAAGTAGGGACACAAACAAATGAACTACAAAAGCTACTCACAGAAATAATCCAGGAGAATTTTCCTAATTTAGCAAAAGGTAAAGATACTCAGTTGTATGAAGCATACAGGACCCCAGCCACCTACAACCCAAACAGAGCAACACCCAGGCATATAATAATTAAAATTCCAGAAATCCAATACAAGAACAGAATACTAAAAGCCATCAGAGACAAGAAATAGATCACTTACAAGGGAACACCCATCAGAATTACAGCAGACTTCTCGGCACAAACCATCAAATCACGAAGAGCATGGGGGGAAATAATTCAAGCTTTGAAAGATAATAATGTCCAGTCAAGATTGAGATATCCTGCACAACTATCCCTGGAAATTGATGGAAAAACAAGGTGCTTCCAGGATAAAGAGGAACTGGGGGAATTTGCAACCACCAATTCAACTCTACAGAGAATACTGCAAGATATTCTAAAAAAGAAAAATACGAAAAATCCAGAAGTGGCGGCAGAGAGGCCACAATGAATGGAGCAGAAAACAAAATGAAGAAGACAAACTGACAACTAATGACAGAAAAACAGTTCAACAGAAATGAGGCAGAGAAGATAGGATGATAGGAACAGCTATCTTGGAGAAAATGACGTCTTAAGAGGTAATACTGATTTAGTATCATCTTGTTTTGAAGTCTCATCAAGCTTTTGTTCTTCTGTTTCCATTGGTCTAAACAGGTGGTATCTTATTGGATTTTATTATATATGATAGTATAAGCAAAACCTTTTATAGACAAGGAGATTATACAGAAACCATTGTTCATTTTCTGTTAGTTGATTCTAAATACCCTGTAATACCGTCATTCTCTTAAACAGTTTTACATTGTTTTGATATATTTAATGCTACAGTATACGAAGTTATACTCAAAGATTTAAAGGAAAGAGACAATATGGTAACTACTTTTATGTCAGGATAATCATGTGGTGAAACACTATTTTGCTTAATTGGTTATGTTTTGATCTGCGCTGATTTGCTGTTATGCCCTCTTTTATCTCAATCTCCATTTTATTATTTACTTTTTATCCTTTTAATTAAGGGAAAAATAAACTAAAAAATAGCAGATATATTATAGTAACCCACTTTGACTTTTCATTATCTTGATTTAAAGTCCTGTATTGCTCTCACCATCTTGTTTTTTTTCACAATTTTTTAAAAATTTTATTTAAAAAGAAAAAGAGAAAAAACAAAACAAAACAAAGCACTGTAAGGGTACAAGTAATACAGAACTACAAAAAAAGTAAGAAATCATCAGTTAATAGATTACACATTGTCATCTTAGAGATAGTTACTCAAGTCACAGTATCAAAGCATACAAAGTGAACATTCAAACAGAGAGACTGCAAACAGTTGTGTTCAATGATCCAACCAAAAACATTAATATGGTCAGCTATTTAACACCCCTAAACACACTTGCTGTTGTATCCTTTAGAGCTCTGTTTTCCCTCTCTTTTTTACAACAAATTTTACACATTTTGGGTTTTATTACTCTTTAGTTCTTATTACTTTTTTTTGGAAGAGAATAAAGTCAAATATGGCAAAACAAAGCTGTCAGTCAAAACCAAGGATGAAGACATAGTACATGATATAAAAACAAAGTACAAGGTTATCAACAATGGTTACCATAATGCCTCTTGTTTCCTTAAAAAGAATTGTCTATCTCATTAGGTATTATAAAGTTGAACAAAACAGTAGAGAACAAGACCAATAAAACTTCAACATTATAAACATTACAGGACTTCCAAAGGAGATAATAGTCAAACCAGAATGGGCATCTTAGTGAATCTTATTGCCTTCAAAGTAGTTGCCTATACCCTCAAACTTGATACTATCATACAGAATGGAACAGAGTCTAATCAGTCAAAACAAGATCGTGGGAATATAACAGGACTTCAAAACAAGTTAATAGGAAATCAAAAAAAGTTACTATAATATATCCTGCTAATTTTTTAATTTTTCCCCTTAATTAAAAAAACCATAAAAAATAACTAAATAATTTTTTTAATGAATAAGGGAGATAGAAGAGGACATAACAACATAACAACACAGGTCAAAGCATGACTGTTTCAGCATGGAAATATTTGAAGCCACAGTACATGAAGCTACATTCAAACATTTCAAGGAAAAATACAGACACTATGGCAAACACCACCAAGTCAGGCCATTTGGTGGTGAAGCACCAGGCCACTGCCATCACAATTAATGAGACAGTAAAACAGAATTACTCAATTCTGTTTTACTGGTCTGAATTACTTGGTCTAAATTCAAATTTAGAAAACATCAAAAATGTGCCACATGCAAAATCCTTAGATAACCCTAAAGCTGAAACATACCAGACTTGAAAGTTTGTATGCTTTACCCTAAGATGATAGCAAACCTTTTAGAGTTGACAATGATACAAGCAGCCTGCTTCGATACATGTACCTTAAGTTCACCTCCACTGTTTTTCACGGTTAAATAAGGACAAGGAACTCTGCTTCTAGGCTCTGATAACAAATACAGCAATTTTGTAGCTTCCTTGTTCCCAGTTCATCATTCTTTAAGATGGGTAGAAAGAACATTCATTTTATAGGACTATTTTAAGAAAACTGGGTGTGCAGGCACAAGTCTATAATTCCAGCACTCAGGAGGCTGAGGTACAAGTACTAGGCCAGCCTCGGTTCCAAGGTAAGTTCAACAATCCCTTATTGTTCTCATATAAATTAAAATACAAGTTATCAATACAAATTCTAAAATTCGTTTTTCTTAAAAAGTTTAGTACTTTAACTGAATGTTGTCTGAATATAAAAACCAAAATGTTTCATTCAATTTAATTATGATTTCAGGGACACTTAAACTCTTACACTATATGGGGTAAAAAAAATCTTGATTTTGTGGAAATCTAGATGGTAAATAGAAAAGGAATCATCTCTTTACTTAAATTTTAGCTTTAAAAAGGGTTCACGGTATCCAATGAATAATAAAGCCTATTTTCTTTTTTCTCTCTCACACACCATTCGAATATATCTAACCTAGTCAAATTCCCACATGACTACTGTCAAAGCCAAAATATTCTCATTTTAAAATTAAAACTGAAAGCAAGATATTTAACTGTCAGGTATGTGTAGTATGAAAATAGTAAAGCCTACACTCACTTACTTCATATAAAGTGGTTGCATGCCAGGAAAACAATGGAAATTACTATATAACAGTTTTTTGGGTTTTTTTTTTATTTAAAGAAAAGGAAACAAAAAAATACATGGAGATAAAAAAAAGGGTAGAAATAATACAAAATTACAGAAAAACAAATGGTAAGAAATTGCTTGTTGATAAGTTACACATTGTCATCATAGAATAAGCTGTTCAGGTTATAGAATTAAAGTATTTAGAATGACATTCAAAAACTGACACTACAAACCGTTCTGCTCTATGATCGAACAAAAGCTCAGTAATATGGTTATTGGTCCTACACATTTGTTTTACATCTCAAAGAGGGTAAGATTAAACATATCAAAACAGAACAAAACATTTAAAAAACAATTTAAAGAAATACAGATTTCAAAGCAAGTCCACTGGAGATCTTCACTGTCTATCTAACTGTCTCTAGTTTCTTACAAATGTTTGTCCCCATCTTCATCCACTTTATATACTTATTGCATGTTATAGAACTAATCAAATCATTACAGGATTATGAAGGCTTTTTAGGTCCTCAAGTTCCAAATTAGGGAAGACAATAATAACTACCATCGCATCTCTCATTTTCTTTGTGATAGCTGTCCCCATCTCTACATATGCTGAAATTGAACTCAAGAAACCAGTCCAATGTCATTCTAATCAGCGAACAATAGTATTGCTAGAATTTATATCATAATGCTACAAAATTAGCCTCGGGTTTCTTAGCGTCTCTTCCTCAGAGTATCTGTTCATTACATCTTGCATTATATAATCTGTTCCCATAAATAATTTTTTAAAAAACCCATGTGTGAATTTCTACATATATATGTATCCTCTCTGTACTATAGGGAAAACCAAGTCATAGCAAGACAGCAAAACAATTTCCTAGAAAAACATGCAAAGGATAAGACATATAAGACCACAATATAGATGATCTTCCATGGTTACTATGTTTTCTCTTGTTATTTTCAATAGATTTGTCCACAACACTGGCTTATTATAGTTAAACATAGTATCACCTATTTTTATAAAAACTTATCTTTGACAGCATTGTAGGATTTGAGATCTGTTACTAATTAATACCAGTATGGATATCCTTTACAGTAGTTGCCTCTACTTTTAGGGTTGATACTAACAAGCATACCAAATTCAAATAAAATCAGCCAAGGCCAACCCATAGTTTTATGATTCAGATTCAATTAAGATCAGTCATAGTAAGACAATGTAAGTAATACAGGATTTCAGTTTAAGTTAATAGGAAAGTAAGGATAGTTATCATGGTATAACCTGATATTTTTGGGTCAAGATGTCTGTGCCCTCAAATCTGACATGAGTGGACAGACCAGAACAAATTAAATTCAAACTAAATATGGCGATAAGACTACTGTGTCTTTTAAATCCTTATACACCATTAACAATGACCTCTGCCTTTTTTTTATAATGTTTCAGAGCTGTCTATACTAAAGACTATATCTTACCATCTCTGCCTCATGCCTGCTACTCCACTTTTCAGCTATAATTTGTCCACCTTATTCCCTCATTCCATTGTCTGCCCTATTCATTGAGGCCTCTCTGCCACTGTTGCTGGAATCCTGGTATCTCTTCCTCTCATTCTCTGTAATGTCCTTCAGCACTCTCTGTAGGGTTGGATTGGTGGCCACGAACTCCCACAGTTCTTCCTTGTCTTGGAAGTATCTTATTTCTCCATTAATTTTGAGAGAGAATTTTGATGGGTATATGAACTTTGGTTGAATATTATTTTCTTTCAGGGCTTAGAATATTTCTTCCCACTCCCTTCTTGACTTAAGAGTTTGTGTTGATAAGTCTGCTGTTATTTTGATAATTTTCCCACTGTAGGTAATCTGCATCTTTTCTCTGGCTGCTTTTAATATTCTGTTCTTTTGGTGGATTTCTGGAATCTTGATTATTATATGTCTAGGTGTAGATCTGTTTTGGTTGTAGGTAGCTGGTGTTCTGTATGCCTCTTTTATCTGGATATCATTTCTTTTTGCTATATATAGGAAATTTTGCTTTAATATATCTGTGAATATTCTTTGTATTTCATTTTTGGTTGCTCCTGCTTCCTCACTCACATTCTTTATTCTTAAGTTATGTATCTTTTTGTCATCTTCTAGTTTTTGAATTTTTCTTTCTGGTTCCTTGCTATTTTTAAGAGGCTTTTTCTTTCATGATCATATGCCATAAATCTCTCTTCAAGTTTCAGAAGGCTGTCTTTAGTTTCTGTCAAGGCATTTTGCCAGTGTTCAATGGAGTTTTTAGTTTCCTCGTATTCTCTTTGGATCTGTTTCATGTATTCTAAGTTATGCTTAAATTCTTCTTCAGAAGTTTCTCTTTCTTTTCTGATTTCCTCAGTTCTTCTACCTGTGTTCTCTTGGGCAGGGCTTGTCATTTCTTTAATTAATCTCTTTATATCTTGCCTCACTTGGATCAGGAGTACAGCTTTAAATTCATCTATGAGATCATGGAGGTATTTTTTAATTTCAGCTGATGCTGTGTCAAGCAATGGGTGGTTACTGTGCTTGTTCTCTTCAGTGTTTACTTCTCCTGGGCCTATTTTCTCATGTTGGGCAGCTGGAGATATTTTTTTATTTTTATCTCTTGTCATGTTTCTGGTTTCTTTCAGACTGGAGTGTCCTGGGAGTCTCTGGCCCTCTCCAAATTGCTTAGGGCCTTTCAGAAGCATGCTGACTTGAGTTTTTGCTGTCCTCCCCAATTTACTGTTATCTGGGGTAGGCTGGGATGCAGGGGCGGTACAGGCTAGTCTCCAGCCTCTGTGCCAGTCAATCCGTAAATTAGGCTATACTTTCTGGATGTCACTGAGTTGTGACTATTTTGTATCTGCTTATTGGGCCCCAAGCAGAGGCTTGGTTTAGCCCCAGTAGCTCCTGCCAGTTCTCTTTGTACTAGAAGCAGCTGACTAATGTCACTATGGCACAGGGTTCTGCCCAGCTGTTTTCTTCCAGACCTCTCTGTGGCAGGAGCACCAGAACAGCAGATCTGCCCAAACCCAAGAGAACTAGTCTCCCACTAGTTCTCTGTATGATGCTGAAGCCAGCATGTACTCAGGCTCTGCCCAATTTCAAGATGTCTTCCACCAGACCTCCCTACAGAGGGACTCAGTGATGTCACCGAGCTGTACGTTCTGCCCAACTCTAAGATGTCTGCTGCCAGACTCTCTGTGTTATTGATGTCCCTGTGGTGGTGGGCACTGCCCAGTTCCAAGATGTTCTCTGGCCAACCCCAGCAGCTACGGGGTCCCCAGTACTCACCAGGGTTTGGCGCAGGTCCTTCTCCCGGGTCCACCGCACACTACACCACCCACCTTTCCCGCGCTCCCGGCACAGCGTGGAACGGTCAGAAATCTGCACAGCATTCGGCTTCGGAGCTCCAGAGCCTTTGACAATCTCCTCTGGTGCAGCGGGGCAGTCCTGGCTGCTTCTCGGGGTCCCAGGTCTCAGTTTCCAGCAGTCACCAAAAGCCGACACAGCTTTTCCGGGTAGAGCTCCGGGTCTTGCCCTGCAGCGCGCTGGCCTCTGGCCCCAGCAGCGCGGGCACTAGCACGGACAGGGCTGGGCCGGGCCGGGCCGGGCCAGGGGCAGGCTGCAGGCGGCGTAGGGCTGCCACGGTGCGGCTCTTCAGCCATCGCTGCCAGCGTGGCCCGTGCACAGCCGCAGTGCCCACCATCTTGTTTTGACTGATGTTCCTCTATTCTGTTTTGCTTGATAGTGCCAGGTTCGAAAGTTTAGGCAACGGCTGTGAAGATAGTGGGATTCATTATGATGCCCATTCTGGTTGACTATTATCTACTTTTGAAGACCTATAATGTCTCCAATGTTTTGGTTTTGTTGGTTTTGTTCTTTACTGTTTTGTTCAAATTTTATTATAACTAATGATATAGGCAATTCTATTAGAGATAGCAGGAAGCATTATGGTAACCATTGTTGATCACCTTGTATTATGTTTTTACATTATCTATTATGTCCACCCTTTTGATTTGACCGACTCTGTTCTGTTATGTCACATTTGGTTTTACTCTCTTCCAAAAAAGTAATAAGAACTGTGGGAGCAACAAAACCCAAAATGTGTAATTGTCATTGTACAAAAGAGAGGAAAAGAAAGTGTTCTAAATGATATAACTGCATGTATATTTAAGTGTATAAGATAGATAATGATATTACTGAGTTTTGTTGGATCATTGAACAGAACTGTTTGCAGTCTCACTGGTGGAATGTCCACTTTACAAGCTTTAATTTTGTGACTTGAACAATTATTTCTAAGATGACAGTATGTAATCCATTAACTAGTGATTTCCTACTGTTTATTTTTTTCTGTAAATCTGTATAACTTGTACCCTTTCTCTGCTTTTTTTTCTTTTTTTTCTCCTTAAATAAAATTAAAAATAAAAAAAAGAAACCCAGGCTAACTGTGCCTCATCTGAACCTGAATGAATTACAGAAACAAGCTAGTGAGGAACAGATTAAGTTCAAAACATTTGATCAAAAGAATGTCTAATATTTAGATAGCAAGCTAGTATTTGCTAATAGAGAAAATGTTAAGATAAAATGACAGCCCGAGAATACTTATCTGGATTGCAGATTGGTTTATATCTCTCAGAATCAGAAGTACCTGTAAACAGAAAAGAAAAGGAGGGTGGCTGCTGATGCAATTAGATGGATTAGAACTGAATGATTATGTGTACTCAAAGCATGAATCTTCATGCCTAACAAGTGCCTAATATACCAGAAACTGAGAAGCAATTAATTCCCTAGGCGTTCTTCAGACTATAAATTATACTTCAAAGCACTCACCCGAATTACCCAATCTCAAAATAGGAACATCTATTCTCCCAAAAACAGAAGAGTTTGATGTCAAAGCTTTGTTTCACTAATAAAGAATAAAATAACAACTAACCTAAGACATTCCTAGAATGAGAGTTTCACAGAAATATCCATAAATTTTACCTTACCTAATAAAGCACAAGAAAGCTCTGAACATTAGGATAGTTATACAATTTTTTCCTTTCATTCAGTTTTTTAAATCTAGAGTAATTCAAATTCTTACGAATGATTTTATCACCAGATTACAACAGAAAGCATAATATAACCAATTTCTTTTACAAATAAAGATGGACTCAAAAAATGGAATTTCCACAAATGAGTCAGATCATGATCATTTATGTTTGAGTCAATGCAAGTATACAGTATTACCCTGAAGGAAACAGGAAATCTCTCATTCATGTACTATATAGGTCAGATATGCATTTTTACTTCATCAGAAGCACCTGGTTATATACAGCTAATTAACAATAGGATGGCATATAAGTGGATTTTTATATGCAGAAGTGGGCAAATAAATTAAATGTTAAAGCTTGAAAATATTAAATTAAAGCTGAGAATATAGCTCAGCAGCATAGTGCCTGTCTGGCAAGTGAGAAGTTCCAAGTTCAATTGCCAGTACCCAGGAAGGAAGGAAGGAAGGAAGGAAGGAAGGAAGGAAGGAAGGAAGGAAGAAAGAGAGAGAGAGACCGAGACAGAGACAGAGAGACAGAAAGAGAGGGGAGGGAAGGAAGGAAGGGAAGAAAAGGAACCTAAATTAAGCACTTGGTGTTATATCTCTTAACATTAGGTAAAATCTTTTCTTGATTTTAGGTTTGTAAACATTGTATGTACTGGTATTGTTCACAACTGAATGCAATGTCTTGTGCTCTGGGTGAATCATTGGGGGATGACAATGCACAATGTATGTGCCATTGTTGCCACCTAATTGACATGCTTTGAAATTTTGTTGTAGTTCTTTCTTTCTCTCTTTCTTTCTTTCTTTTTATCCTTGAATAAAATGAATTTTTAGAAAATTTTATAAATCTTTCTTAGCCAAACAACCTAAACAGTCAACATTTAACTAAGGTAGATGAGATGGATGTTTCTAAATTCAGGGTCTCACAGAATCTTTAACAAGTAGATAAAATATCTATGAAATATTTAACAAAGTTCATTTGGGCTAAAAAGATTTAGTTTTCTAGATAAGTGAATTATTTGAAAAGCAACTACTCCCCACCAATAGCCACAGGGAGGGACAACAGCAGAAAGAAACAGGGCCATCCTTCTCTACATTTTTTTGTACTGGTGCTGCTTTTAAGCAGGTAGGATAATCTCAGAGCTAGTGAGGAAAGCTGAATCAGCAATAGGGAAGGGAGAAGTATGGGATTCCACCTCCCACTCTTGCTGCAACCCTCCTCCAGGCCAGGTGTCCAGGCATTCTTGCCACTAGAACTTAGGTACACTGATGGCACAGTCTTTTGTGCAACCACTCTATGCAATCCCCAAGGTGAGCAGGAGTATTAGCTCTGATGCCAAACCTCTACCCAAGGGTCTTCCCTGGCCAGGCAATCAGCTTGGTCCTTATGACACTCAGAGTCTCTCAATCTACACCCCACCTAGGGGCACCAACACTCACTCAGCATGGATCTCTGGTGTTTAGACTCTAGGTGAGCTAAGAAATATGCACCACTACAGGCTTCCTACTCCACGCTCCATTGTTTCTCTTCTCATGGTCAATGACTCGATGAGGAGTCTCTAACTTTCACTAATTTTTACCAACCTCTAGCTCCTTGCCTTTCTCTGCCCATCCTGGTAGAAAAAGGGTATGAAGAGGATTGGGATGTTTCTAGTGAAAAAGAAAGAAGAAAAAACCTCAATTAGTTCTCAGTTTGAGTCCATATGCTTCAGAGAGAGAGAGAGAGAGAGAGAGAGAGAGAGAGAGAGAGAGAGAGAGAGAGAGAGAAAACATACCCAATAGTTTTCTCCAGGCTGATTCATCAAATGTGTTATTGAATATTATAGTCACTACCAGTTCTTTCTAGACTCCTGCTATCTCATTCAAAGAATAAATGGAACAATTGATGAATGTGAAAGTTTAACATTTCTTGAGGACAAAAGAAGAGGAAAAAGAATAAAAGAAGTGCTCAAGAAGAAAGAAGAGCACTGCATCCCAGAGGGTGGCCAGCTGGAAGACAGTAAGTGTGTGCTGTGTGCCCCTGCATAACATTCCAGATGGTGGAGAAGGCTGGATGACAGTAAGGTCATGCTCTGCGTTTCTCCATTACATCCCAGAAGGCAAGCCAATTAGAAGACAGGGTGTGTGCTCCGCGCCCCTGCATTGCGTTCTAGAGGGTGGGCCTGCTGGAAGACAGTGAGTTAATGATCTGGGCCTCCTCTGTTACCTCCCCAGATGGCAGGACTGGCTAGAATAGTATAAGACTGATGGGAATCCTCAGTCCCAGGACAACAGCCTGGTGCCCAGACGCACATACACCTTAGAGGACCAAGTAATCAGTGAGGCCAGTAGATGGAAGCATCTGAAGCAGCAGTGAAAAGACAGCAGTTGGACTTAAAAAGTCCACTGACAGAAGACAAGTTCCAGCCTCCACATCTAGAAGCCAAGATTGGCTCCATACCCAGCACATGTCTAGGATGTAACATAGACAGTATCACAGAACCATAAACACCAGAAGAAGGTTAAGTTCTTAGGATAGCTATAAAGAACCACCTACATCTGGAGGACATCCCTGAGGCACGGACATCTCCTTTCCTTCTTGAGAGAGGCCTCAGTGCTACTGGTAGAGTGATATCATGGGAGATTGGTGAGCATTAACATAGAATTCAAAGTGAAAGAAAAAAGAGAAGGTGGAGAGTGGCAAGAGTCAGAGGCAAGGTGTGACCCCAGACCTGAAATTCAACAAGATAAACCAAGTTGGAAGTCAAACACTGGAATTTCCTGAAATAATAGTAACAGAAGTGGAAAAAGCTAAAGAGAAAATGATCATTCAGGTACAAAAAGAAATGATGCTTAAAAGTCAAATATATTAGAAAAGACACAAATAAAACAATAGAGGAGGTTAAAAAAGATGGAAACAAAAAAATGCCCAACATGAGAGAGAAATGAAATCTATGAAACAGATCCAAACAGAGATCCAGGAGATTCAAGCCTCTATTGAAAGTATATGCAACAGATTGAAGAAAAAGATATAATTTCAAATCTTGAACATAGAATTGCAAATAGTGATTATGAAAAGAAAGATAACTCAAAAATAGCAAGACACCATGAGAAAACAGTCCAAGTGCTACAAGATGAGACAAGGAAAAATAACACGGGATTGATAGGGATCAGTGAAAAAGCTGGAGATAGCACAAACACCATAACAACCATAAATATATGTGCACCTAATAGAGGAACACCCAACTGTATAAGACAGTTATTGGTAGACAAGGAAAATCAAATGAGCAATATTTCACTTGGAACAGAATATCTCAATACCCCATTGTCATGCAGAAATAGATCAACTAGACAGAAAACAAGCAAAGAAATATCAGAACTGAACCAAACCTGTGAACAAACAGAGTTAATAGGAAGAAGCCACACCCCAAGGATATGTGCCAGTGGCCTGGAGAGACCCAGCAAACCCAGAACCAGCCTGGAGAAGCCACACCCCAACAGCCCAGTCCAACCAGCCCAGAGAAGAAGCCATGCCCAGGAGCCCTTCTGCCATTGGGAAAGCATTGGTGAACCATCAACCCACGTTTCTCTACCACTCCAAGAACCCCACATCAGAGGAAGCTAGGAACCTACTCCAACCCACTACACTGAGGGACTGGTAGACAATGCAGGAAGCACCTGGGATGTAACAATGGGCTGATTTTGAGGAACACAGGAAAACATTAAGATGAAGGAGCAAAATACAATCTCATATCTCTAGCCCACACAGAACACGTTCAGGAGATACAGATACAGTAGAATTAGAGGTCACACACCTGAATTTTCTGAAAAAAATAACAACTGAAGTAAAGAAGCAACTTAGTTCTTACATTGTTTGGTCATTTTTACATGCTTTATGTCTGATGGTCTAGTTATTTTGAAGATAGCAAGAGGCATTATGGTAGCCATTGTTAATTTCCTATTATCTTAGTATCAAGTTTGAGGATATAGGCAACTACTTTGAAGGCAATAAGATTCACTAAGATGCCCATTCTGGTTTGACTATTGTCTTCTTTGGAATCCTGTAATGTTTACAATGGCTAAGTTTTATTGGTCTTGTTCTCTACTGTTTTGTCCAACTTTATAATATCTAATGAGATAGACAATTCTTTTTAAGGAAACAAGAGACAACGTTGATAACCATTGTTAATAACCTTGTACTCTGTTCTACATCATGTGCTATGTCTATCCTTGGTTTTGACTGACAGCTTTGTTTTGCCATATTTGACTGTATTCTCTCCCCCCCCAAAAAGGAATAAGAACTAAGGAGTAATAAAATCCAAAGTGTGTAAATTTTGTTGTAAAAAAGAGAGGGGAAAAAAAAAGAGCTCTAACGGATATAACAGCAAGTGTGTTTAGGGGTGTTAAATAGCTGACTATATCAATGTTTTTGGATCATTGAACACAGCTGTTTGCAGTCTCCCTGTTTGAATGTCCACTTTGTATTCTTTGATACTGTGATTTGAGCAACTATTTTCAAGAAGATAGTGTGTAATCTACTAGCAGGTAATTTCTTACTGTTATGTTTTTTTTCTTTTGTAGTTCTGTATTACGTGTACCCTTACACCGCTTTGTTTTGTTTTGTGTTTTTCTCTTTTTCCTCTTAAATAAAATTTTAAAAAAATTTCCTATTATCTTGTTTTGAAGTTCTGCATCATTTTCATTGTTGTCTTTTGTTTGGTTTATTCTGTTTTATTTCGCTGATTTTATTATGTCTGATGATATGGGCAGTTATTTTGAAGATACCGAGATACGTTATGGTACCCATTGTTTATTTTCTAATATCTTGTTTTGAAGTCTTGTATTGCTTTCATTGTTTTGTTTTGTTTGACTTTATTCTGTTTTATTTTGTTTGGTTTTATTCTCTTTAAAATAAAAAAATTTTAAAAAGAAGAAAGAAGTGAAAAAAAAAGCTCTGAAAAATGCTCTGCAGATGAGTGTGAGCCAGTTAAATCAGAAAAATAAACACTATACACCTTGCAGAGGGCAGGGGGGGCTGTTAAAAAGGCTCACAGTAGCTATGAGTTTAATGGCCACCATCATTCATACCCCCCACTCTAATGTCAGATCTAAACTGTGCCATCAAATACTTTATTGATCTCATGCCATAAAATTGGTATCAGGTGCAGGGTTCAGCTTGATCTCTTGAAGATTCCATGCCAGAAGAATTTAAAACAACATACCCTGATGGATATAAGGTACATGTCCCAGAATTTTTCTCTGCTGTGTTCTGAATTCATGGTTACTATGTCTCTGCAACTAGCAAGTCATGCCCTAAATTACCCAGCCATTTTGCCATGACCTAATTCCCATCTCACTCTGCCTAGCTGCTGTGATGATGTTTTCTTTAAACTTTTGGATTTTTATTATTTGTCTCTGAAGAATCAAAATAGCAAATTATTTAAGATTCATGAAGACTTTCTGTTTTGAAGTCTTGTATCGCTCTATATTTAAATCTTTAATGATATTCAACATAATACAAAACAAACCAAAGAAACTGATTTCTAGGCCAAGGTGTGTTACTCTTGTGTCATACTAAAGCAGGGCTGGAAGAGACTTTTCAGAGAATCTTGGGGGTTAGTGCTGGGGACTAGATCATGGCCTCCTTTTTCACTCATTCAGTTGTGCTGGGATGGGGCCAAGCATGACTCAAACTGGCAATGGTTTCCTAAATCAGGGGCCCTGAAGCCCTGGACAACAGAAGAATGTGGTCCAAACCACACTGAAAGAAATAGGCTGGACAAGAAAGCATAGTGACTGCCTGACAGAACAGACAAACTCAGTCCCATGGGAAAAAAGGCCTTCTCTGTGCCTCACAGACATTGCAGAACTAATATAACACTAAGATTTGTTAAAAGGTGACGATGAATAAAACGTGGAAGAATCCTTCACTTGCACTTGGATTAAAGTTACGTCCACCTGTGGAGGCAGAAGGGGCAACTTCTAGCCCCAAAGTATCACTGTGTCCAGCCCTCCTCTTTCCTCCCTGTTCTTCTTAACAGCAAAGTCAGGCTCTAGCTAAAGATGCAAAGACCCCAGAAAGACCTAAGGAGTCTATCTGGAGGACCAAGATGGGAAGTTCACTTCTCAAAAATACATAAATTTAATACAGAAGGAGCTAAAAATCTTCCCTACTTCCCCTCCAGCTCAAGATCTAGGCCCACAGAGACTGGCAAGCAGTGTCTCCATACCTAACCTTATAACCTCTAAAAGAAATTTCCTCACAGGTGGGCTCTCCCCTGTGAGAAATTTCCTCACAGGTGGGCTCACCCCTGGGGGGGTGGTTCTGTGGCAAGATGAGGCAGGGCCTGGTCTCAGGTGGCTCTAGCCCTAGCCATCAGGTCTTCCAAAGCATTGTCTTGTTCATTTTTGTGTAATAACAAGGTTTGCTTAATGTCTTTCAGTTCAAAGTCCATTTCCTTAAATTTGCTCATTAACTGAAGAGACTCCATCATCTTTTCTTCTGAACACTGGCACATTTCCAGAACCTCTTCCACTAAAACGGGGTCAAAGCCCTTCTCATAAAGCTGTCCATATGAAAGAGATAATCAAGAATCTGCTCAGTATTCTCTCCTTTCTTCATAATGGCTCTCAGGACACACTCATATGCATAGCCCATGTTGATCACTGTCTCACCCCACATGCTGAGATTTAGAGTTTAAGAAACTTGCAGATTGGGCTTATATCCAAGATAAGTCACAAACAAAAGATAATGTTCTCAACTGAAACTCCTAGTAGTGATAGATACCAGAGTGCGTGATGAAGTGGTAGCTAGACAGAGAATGAAGTGAGCCTGTAAGAGATGCCCACACACTGCCATTCACTGGGAGACAGTGCTTACAGTTCAGCATAGGCCTGGGGACAACTCCAAATGTTGGGCACTTATGGCATTGAGAAATTCAGAGGGGAGACTGTGGGACCTGCATTTAGAGGTGATGATTCTTTTGTGTACACAGACAATACAGACAGGGAAGGCACATAGGATCATGTCAGAGTTAGCATCTCTGTGCCACTATTCAAGTTCAAAGCTGAGAGCCCAAGAGTATGGTCCCCCTGATCTCACTGGCACTGCTTTAGGGAGATGGCTTTCTGGAATTTCAGGACATACCTCTGAGGAAGCAGGATGTACTATGGAAAGTACTTGCCAGCTTGACTGTCTTCTGACTGCTGTCATGAGAGTCGAGTTTGGGAAAACACAGAGATTTGATATGGCTTACTGTAGGGATAGGATAAAGGAACATTTTGGAAGACAGTGACATCTTTTTACAGTTGCCTAACTGTGACAGAGTTATAATATACAGCCACTGAGTTGATGAAGAGGTTTGAAATCGAGGGTTGCCAGCTCCAAAGATGCCAAGACTTCCTCATCCTGTTACACATATGCAGAGCTCTGGGCAAATTATCATCCAGTAACTAAGCCATAATGGGTTCAGTGCTTCCTACCAGAATGTTTCTTGCCTACTCCTTCTCATCAATAGCTTTTAATTCCAGATTATCAAATGGATCTTCTTCACATTCAAAGTCAGCAGGGTTGAAATCTGCCTTTGTGTGGGGTGGACTGAGAACTTTCTGTTTCATGGCACTACTGCTGATCCAAGTTGGAATGAGGATGTTGTTGAGCAGTAGGCTTGCGAGGATAAGGTCAATAGGAGGTAGCACTGTGGCTGTACTGTGAGTCTGGAGAAGTTCTTTCATTATCATCTTTTGGGCCACTTTTAGAATTCACTTTAGCTTCTGCTTTCTGCTGGGCTTCTTGGATTTTCTCAATTATCATCAGCCCACTCAAATATTCTTTCCCAAGGAAAAGTCATACTATACTTCTCAGACAACTGTTGCCACTGCCAATGTCACAGCTGCCTTGTTGAAGCCCTACCTTCCCTCCACCTTTCTCTCACCATGCCCTGTGGTGATGTTTTTAAACGATGCTTCTAGCAGCTAGTGATATTGATTAGAATGGAGGGGAGGGGACGGTTAGGCTTGTATGGTGAGTAATTTTGACACAAAATAATAATTCTGCTTTAAGGAAAATAAGAAAATGGTTTATTTTAAGCCAAACATGAAATACCATGATCTTAGAACACAGACTGAAGTTACTCTGAATGACAGACAGCACAGTGGGTAAATTTCTTCTATGGGTTTTAGATTTTATCTTATAGCACTCTTAACCTTAGAGTTGGTATCAAATCAACTTTTAATAAGCTAAATTATATATTCTGAGAAGTTTATTAATTATGAAAATATTAGGTGAGATACAGAGGTTCATGACAAATGGCTATTAAAGGATAAAAGATATTCCAAGATGATTTTGGCTCTAGTTCGCTATACTACATCTCTCCACAATCACAATGTTATAGTCAGCCAAAATCAAGCTGTCTTCAGGATCTTTAATATAGATTTGGCCTCTTCAAAGAACTTCAGTTCACAGTAACCTGAGCAGCATGCTAAGGGTTTGATCTTTTCCTCCCAAGCCAAGTCCCTGAGGGGAGAAACTGTTGGAGATGTCAAATGAGGTGGGCTACACAGGGAATGAGAGGAGTGAGGTAAGAGTCTACAGGTAGGAACTAATCCTCATAGGAAAACGTGGGCACTTGCCTGGGTCCCTCCAGAAGGGAACAGAAGTCCTGTCTGCAGAGGTCCCACTACTAACCAGTCTAGCTGTCCCTCAGAATGAGTCAATCAGGAAAAGTACAGGGCTAGAGTCTCTAGTGAGGGAAGGAGGGGAAGAAGAGGAAAACAGTATAGGAGGTACAGAAATGGAGGGAAAGGGATGAGAGACAAGCCCATTTGAAATGTCAGCTGACATTTTCCCTGATGTGCTGAACACCCTCCTTCCCCTCACAGGTTTGAAGGAATAGAGAAACATTCTTATCCCTTTTCTTTATATGTGGGAAATGATTGTCCATTTGGGGGTTCCCAAGCTGCATGATTCAATGGGCATCTCTTACAGGTTCACCTCATCCTCTGTCTAGCTACCACTTCATCGGGCACTCTGGCATTTGGCACTACTAGGAGTTTCAGTTGAGAACATTATCTTGGGTTTGTGACTACCTTGGATATAAGCCCAATCTGGCAAGTTTCTTAAACTCTAAATCTCAGCTTGTGGGGCAAGATATTTAGCTCAGTTGCGTAAGTGCCTGCCTGAAAAGCATGGAGTTATGAGTTTGATGACCACACACACCCACAAAAAAATCTCAGCTTGCTAATCTGCAGAACAAAGGTTACAATATTATCTACCATATAAAGTTGTTTTAGAAGATTAAAGGAGATAATGTATATGAAGTGCCAGCCCCCACATTAAGAATAACAGTATTCTTACTGTTGTTTTTAGATAGGTGATGATTAATAAAGGCAGAATAAGACAACCTCAGTACAAGATTCTGGAGCTTTTTAAAACCTTCTAAACAAGTTTTCCCACTGAAATAGACTTGTTTAGAATAATACCATCTACACCCAGCTGATGCCCTGTGGAATATGGGCAGAAACAGGAAGTCCATAAATGGGGATGATTCACTCAGGTTTCATCCCAGTAAGGCAAGTCAGGATTCTGCTTCAAGAGCAACCTGAAGTCAGGATCAGGTCCTTAGAATAAACAGTTCAGATGGGTTTGGTGGCATATTAGATTGAAAAGCTGAATTTCAGGCCAGTCTCTGCCATGAACTCACTATATCATTCTAGATAAGTGATTTCTTCTTTACTTAATTTTCCCACCTATTCAGTAGGAGAATTGGACAAGGGCCTCATCTTGCTCTAAAATATTGTATTTGGAAAGACAACAGAGATAGCAACAAATGAGGTGAGAATCTACAGGTTACTAGGAGAAAAACAAATCTCTCTCTCTCTTCTGTCTTTCTGTCTGTCTCTCCTAGCCCCAACATCTGCCTGTTTAATTTTGCATATTCTGTCCCCAGTATACTTCCTCCTAGAGCCCACCACCAACTCACACAGCATTGTTTGGCTCTTTGTGATTTCTTTCCTCTATGTAGCCTGTTGTATCAAAGTAAATTTGTCCACAAGCCCACTGCCCTCACCCTCAAACCCTACTACTCAAAAAGTGCCTCCTTCTTAGAAAGTCAGGGCTCAACCAATTCAGTTCTCTGTGGAGATGGCTCAGCACAAAACCTAGTAACCAATCATCCCCATGTGCCTAAGAATAAGAGTATCATGAGATACACAATTTTCCATGATAACATCAGAATAGTCTGGGGCACACTGAAGTTTCTGATTACCAGCCAATCCACAGTTGAGTCAGTAAGTACTTAACTAAGCCAGGGATTTAACCCAGCAGCACAAATTCCTGCCTGGCAAGGGTGAGGTCGTGAGTTCAATTCCAGTACCAAAAAGAAAGTACTTAATTAATTAAAGGAAAATATGAAAAGTGCTTTATTAAAGGAAAATATGAATGAAAAACTTGGTATCAAAAATGTATCTCATCATTAATGAGTTTTTATCCAAGGGAAATAGGATCCAGAAATTGTTTTCATGCTAAGGCTGCAAGAAGCATGTACAGAGCTACAGAGTTTGGAAAGCATTTTCTCCTTCATGGATTCTCGCAAAACCCTGTGAGTTCATTAAAGAGGAAAACCTAATCCCATTTTCACTTGCCACTGAAGTACAGAGAGGTTAATACACAGAGAAATAAACCATATCCATAAAGATGACTCAGTATCACAAAGATGGCACTTCTTCTTAAAGTAATCTGTAACTTCAATGCCATCCCCCAAAAAATCCTAACAGGAATTTTCTTGGGACTTAATAAACTGATCCTCAAATTTTTACAGAATAATAAATGGCTAAGGTACCCAGGAGAATTTTAAAAAGAATAAGAGTGGAATGGCTATCATAAAGATATCAAGATTTGCGGATGACCCAGGGAGAAAACCAGCCAGAGCGTCTCCCAAGACCCTCGCCACAGTGGAACTTAGGACACTGGCCAACAAAGGAACATGCTCACCTCCCTGGTATGCAGCCGTGGCTCAAGCCAGCGGTGGGCAACCCAGGGAGAGAACCGGTCAGCCGACATCTCCTGAGATCTTCACCATGTTGGCACTTAGGGCACTGGGCAACTAAGCAACCCACTCACCTCCCTGGTAAGCAACCATGAGCCTACTGGCATGCGGGCTGAGAATCAAACATCCTATCCTTCCCTTCCCTCCCTCCCCCCCCCCACCATTAGCAAATGGGAGCCAGAGATCTGAGCCTCTCTTGGGAGGATGACCTATGCAATATATCAAATATGGGGATTTCCTGTTGCCATCTCTTTGAAAGCAAATATTATCATTATTTTGCTTTGTTCCAATCAATTGTATTGCTCTATTCAACGCTCTGCTTTGATAGATTGTATGATGTTCTGTACTAGTTTTGGTTTTACTATACCTGATTGAAAGGACAAAGACTGTGAAAATAATGAGATATACTATGGTACATATTACTGTTATCACGGTAACCTGCTGTATAGTTCTGTACCAATTTCATGCATTGTCTCGATTGGCTTTGTTCTGTCTTGTTCTGCTGTATTTTACTACCTTCAAAATAATAAAAAAAGATATCAAGATTTATTTAAAGCTATAATAACATTTAAAAAAGAATGGTAGTGGACAATGGAACAGAAAGATTAATAATGACATTAAAACATCATCTATGACAAAAGTAGCATTAAAAGTCAATGGGTATACATCAACTGCAGAGTGGATGAAAAAGCAGTGACGGTTTTATACAATGGAATACTACTCAGTTATAAAACAGGATGATCTTGAGGCCCTTATAGGTAATGTAGACAATTTGAGACTATCCTCATAAGTGAAATAAATAAGTAATTTTTATAAATATCACATTGTGTCTCTAGTGTAAAAATCAATAAGAAATGTAGAAGTAATAAAATGCAAAATGTGTAACTGCTGTTGTAAAAGAGAGGAAAAGAGAGTGCTCTAAAGAATATAACTGCATGTATCTTTAAGTGTGTAGGATTGATAACCATATCACTAAGTTTTTGTTGGGGCATTGAACAGAACTGTTTGCTGTCTCACTGTTTGAATGTCCACTTTGTATGCTTTAATTTTGTGATTTGAACAACTATTTCTAAGGGGACAATATGTAATTTATCAACTAGTGATTTCTTACGGTTTTTTTTTTTGAAATTCTGTATTATTTCTACCTATTTTCTGTTTTGCTTTTTTCTGTTTAAATAATTTTTTTCTTTTTTTATTTAAAGAGAAAAAAGAAAGGACATGAAAAAACAAAGCAGTAAAAGGGTACAAGTAATAGAGAATTTCAAGAAAAATATACAGTAAGAAATCACCAGTTAATTGGTTACATAATATCTTCCCAGAAACAGTTGTCCAAATTACAAAATTAAAGTATATAAAGTGGACATTCATACAGTGACATTGTAGGCAGTTCTGTTCAATGATCCAATGAAAGCTCAGTAATATGGTTTTCCATCCTACACACTTGAACATACCCGCGGTTATATCCCTTAGTCCACCTTCCTTTCCTCTCTTTTTTTTTATTTAAGAGGAAAAAGAGAAAAACACAAAACAAAACAAAGCAGTGTAAGGTTACACATAATACAGAACTACAAAAAAAAACATAACAGTAAGAAATCACCTGTTAATAGATTACATATTATCATCTTGGAGATAGTTGCTCAAATCACAGTATCAAAGAATACAAAGTAGACATTCAAACAGAGAGACTGCAAACAGCTGTGTTCAATGATCCAAAAACATTAATATAGTCAGCTATTTAACACCCCTAAACACACTTGCTGTTATATCCGTTAGAGCTCTTTTTTTTTCCTCCCTCTTTTTTTTACAACAAAATTTACACATTTTGGATTTTATTACTCCTTACTTCTTATTACTTTTTTTTGGGGGGGGGGAGAATAAAGTCAAATATGGCAAACCAAAGCTGTCAGTCAAAACCAAGGATATACATAGCACATGATGTAGAACAGAGTACAAGGTTATTAACAATGGTTATCAACGTTGTTTCTTGTTTCCTTAAAAAGAATTGTCTATCTCATTAGATATTATAAAGTTGGACAAAACAGTAGAGAACAAGACCAATAAAACTTAGGCATTGTAAACATTACAGGACTTCCAAAGGAGACAATAGTCAAACCAGAATGGGCATCTTTGTGAATCTTATTGCCTTCAAAGTAGTTGCCTATACCCTCAGACTTGATACTATCGCACAGAATGGAACAGAGTCTAATCAGTCAAAACAAGATCGTGGGAGTATTACAGGACTTCAAAACAAGTTAATAGGAAATCGAAAAGAGTTACTATTATATATCCTAATTTTTTAAATTTTTCCCTTAATTAAAATAAACATAAGAAATAACTAAATAATTTTTTTAAAGAATAATAGTTACCATAGTGTCTGTCTTTTTCCTTGAGATATTTGGATAAAACTTCATATACTATAGCTTCAAATATTTCCATATCAAGAAGCCCAGAATAAAGCCTTTCTAATTAATAAGTGAAAATTGTATAAGGCTTCAAGGCCACATAATGGGGAATCATGATTACCACATATTTTTATATATTTGAATCATTACTTACATTAGGGAAACTATTCGGTATTCATACATGCGAGATTGATTTATTTCACTTATGAGTATGGTCTCAAGCTGCGCCCATTTATTGATAAATATCTCAATGTGATCCTTCTTTATAGCTGAATAATATTCCATTGTATAGAAATACCAAAACTTTTTTATCCATTCCTCAGTTAATGGACACTTGGGTTGTTTCCAAGATCTGGCGATTACAAATTGTGCTGCTATAAACATAGGTGCACATATATCACTGTGGTATGATGCTTTCAGTTCTTCTGGGAATATGCCTAGAAGTGGAATAGCTGGAATAAATGGGATTTCCAATCCCAACTTTTTGAGAAACCTCCAGACAGACCTCCACAAAGGCTGTACCAGTCTACACTCCCACCAACAGTGCAGGAGAGTTCCTTTTTCCCCACATCCTCTCCAGCATTTGTTGTTGTTGGTTTTCTTGATCCTGGCCATTCTTTCAGGAGTGAGATGGTATCTCAGTGTGGTTTTAATTTGCATTTCTCTAATGACCAATGATGATGAGCATTTTTTCATGTATTTATTTGCCATTTCCATTTCTTCATCTGAGAATTGCGTATTCATCTCAGATGCCCATTTTTGGATTGGATCTTTGAATTTTGGAGGTCTGAGTTTTTTAATTCTTTATATGTTTTAGACAAGAGTCCCTTGTCTGAGAGAGAGTTCACTAAAATCTTTTCCCAGTTTGTGGGTTTTCTTTTCACTATGCTGGAGATTTCTTTTGACATGCAGAAACTTTTTAATAAGAAGTGGTCCCAGTTATTGATTCTGGGAAGTATTTCCCATGCGGTTTGAGTCCTGTTCATGAATTCTCTACCTACTCCTATGTCTCCAAGGTTTCTACCCAATTTGTCTTCCAATAGATTTAGTGTTTCTGTTTTAATATTCAGATTTTTGACCCATTTAGATTTTAATTTAGTACATGGTGATAGACATGGGTCTAGCTTTAGTTTTCAGCAAATGGAGAGCCAGTTTTTCCAGCACCATTTATTAAAGAGACTGTCATTCTTCCAGTGAACCTGCTTGGCTCCTTTATCAAAGATAAGGTGGTTGAGTGTGTTTGTAGTTGTGGTTGTATCTTCTAATCTATTCCATTGATCTTCGGCTCTGTTTTGATTCCAATACCATGTTAATTTAGTACTGTTGCTTTGTAGTATAATTTCAAGTCAGGGATTGTGATGCCTCCTGCTTTGTCTTTGCTGCTTAGAATTGCCTTTGCGATTCTAGGTCTCTTCTGGTTCCAGATGAAATTTAGGAGTGATTTCTCTAGATCTATAAGGTATGTTGATGGTATTTCTATTGGGATTGCATTGAATCTGTATAAGAGTTTTGGGAGAATAGCCATCTTCACAATGTTTGTTCTTCCTATCCATGAGCATGGGATGTCTTTCCATTTTCTGAGATGATCTTCAATTTCCTTTTTCAGTGTATTATAGTTTTCACTGTATAAGTCTTTCACTTCTTTCGTAAGAGTAATTCCTAAATATTTCATTTTTTTGCTTGCTAATGTGAATAGTCCAGTTTCTCTTATTTCCTTCTCTGTGATTTTGTTGTTCATGTATAGAAATGCTATTGATTTCTGAGTATTGATTTTGTATCCAGCCACATTACTGAATTTATTTATTGTATGTAAGAGTCTTTCAATGGAGTTTAGGGGGTCTTCTATGTAGAGTATCATGTCATCTGCAAACAATGACAAATTAACTTCTTCTTTTCCTATCTTTACCCCTTTTATTTCTCTTTCTTGCCTAATTGCTCTGGCTAGTACTTCCAGTACTATATTAAATAGGAGTGGTGATAAAGGACATCCTTGTCTTGTGCCTGATTTTAAAGTAAAGGCTTTCAATTTTTGGCCATTTAGTATGATACTGGCTGTTGGTTTGTCATAAATGGCCTTTATTATATTGAGGTAAAGACCATCTATTCCAATTTTCTGTAGAGTTTTTATCATGAATAAATGTTGGACCTTATCAAAGGCTTTTTCTGCATCTATAGAAATGATCATGTGATTCTTATTTTTGGCTTTATTGATATGGTGGATTACATTTATTGATTTGCGTATGTTGAACCATCCTTGCATTCCTGTGATGAATCCCACTTGGTCATGGTGTATAATCTTCTTGATGATTTGCTGCATCCTATTTGCCAATATTTTATTGAGGATTTTTGCATCTTTGTTCATTAGGGAGATCGGTCGATAGTTCTCTTTTTTAGTTGGGTCTTTCTCAGGTTTTGGTACTAGAGTAATATTTGCTTCCAGGAATGACTTAGGAAGGATTGCTTCCCTTTCAATTTCATTGAATAGTTTGAGGAGTGTCGGCATTAGGTCTTCTTTATATTTCTTGTAGAATTCTGCAGTGAATCCATCTGGGCCTGGGCTCTTCTTGGTGGGTAAGGACTTAATTACATTTTCAATTTCAGTAACAGAGATTGGGTTATTCAACAGTTTTACATCCTCTTGATCTAGCTTTGGCACTTCATATGCTTCTAAGAATCTGTCTATTTCTTCTGTGTTATCAAACTTTTGAGAGTACAGGTTTTCGAAATAGGTGTTGATGATCTTCTGTATTTCTATTGGGTCTGTAGTGATTTCTCCTTTTTCATTTCTTATTGCATGAATTTGAGCTTTTTCTTACCTTTTTTAATAAGGTTGGCTAGGGGCTTATCAATTTTATTGATTCTTTCAAAGAACCAACTTTTTGATTCGTTGATTCTTTGGATTGTTTTCTTAGTCTCTATTGCGTTGATTTCTGCTCTGATTTTTATAATTTCCTCTCTTCTTTTGGCTTTGGGCTTGACTTGCTCTTCTTTTTCTAGCTGTTTGAGGTGTAGCATCAAGTTATTTATTTGTATTCGTTCTGTTTTCCTGATGTGGGAACTCAGTGCAATAAATTTTCCTCTCAGGACGGCTTTCATTGCATCCCACAGATTCCGGTAAGTTGTATCTGCATTTTCATTTTCTTTTAGGTATTGTTTGATTTCTTCTTTAATTTCTTCTGTGACCCACTGATTACTCAAGAGTGTGTTATTCAGTTTCCATGTGTTTGTGTGATTTTTGCGATATCTTTTATCATTAATTTCTAATTTCAGAGCGCTATGATCCGATAACATGCAAGGGATGATTTCAGCTCTTTTGCACTTGTTTAAATACGTTCTGTGAGCTAATATGTGGTCTATTTTGGAAAATGATCCATGTACTGCTGAGAAGAATGTGTATTCTGATGTTGTTGGGTGAAACATTCTGTATATGTCTATCAAACCCATTTGTTCACAGGTGTGATTCAGTTCTGTTATTTCTTTGCTCATTTTCTGTCTGGTTGATCTGTCCCTTGGTGTCAATGGCGTATTAAGGTCTCCTGTTACAATTGTGTTACTGATAATTTCAGTTTTCATTTCTGTTAATAATTGTTTTATATAACTGGGTGCTCTGGAGTTTGGTACGTATATATTTAAGATAGTTATCTCTTCCTCTTGGAGTTTTCCCCTTACGAGTATGTAGTGACTTTCTTCATCCTTTATGGGCATTGTTGGTTTAAAGTTCACGTTGTCTGCAAACAGAATGGCTACTCCTGCCTTTTTTTGGATTCCTGCTGCATGAAGAATTGTTTTCCATCCTTTGACTTTCAGTCTGTGAGTATCCTTCTGGGTTAGATGGGTTTCCTGTAAACAGCATATGGTTGGATTTTGTTTCTTGTTCCATTCTGCTAGTCTGTTTCTTTTGGTTGGTGCATTGAGACCATTTACATTAATGGTTATTACTGTGAAATGCTGGTTAATTGTAGGAATGTTATCTCTCTGCTGTTGCATCTTTATCTTTCTGTTCTGTTTAATTATTTGCTTTGCTTAGAGGTTTTTTCCATTTTGTATCTAAACTGTGTTTCAATATTTTTTGCAGGGTTGGTTTGGTGTTCATGAAGTTCTTCAGGTGTTCTTTGTCATGGAAGTATCATATTTCACCATCTATTTTAAATGATAGGGGCTGTAGGCTGCACAGATGACTTTAGAGCTGCCTCTTAAGCACTCTTGTCAGCAAGTGCATTTCCTATCAAGATTGGATCTTTTCCCATTTGGTGGCCCCTGTAATGCACCACTGTTATAGATTTGGGGAGCCAGACAATGGCTAACAAGTCCAGGATAAAAGGAGAATTCTTAATCTTTGAATTAGTAGAGGTTAGCAGTCCCCTTTCTTGGTAAATGAACAGTAGCAAACACGTAACAGCTATCTGTGTAGAGAGTTGCCCTTAGATCCTTAGCTAATTTTAGGGCCTCTGTAAGGGCAATGAACTTAGCTCTCTGAGTGGAGGTGCCTTGATCCAGGGTTGGGCCCAGAAGACCTATGTATGTGTGGTCATGGTTGCCCCTGTCACCTGTTTACCTTCAGAGAGCTACTGTCATCAGGAAAGTGTTTAACATCTGGACTTTCTAGTGGAAGATCAGTGAGGTCCTGATGAAGGCGGATAGTCACAGAGATCAGGTCCTGGCAATCATGAATAGGCACCTGCAGATCATCATCTGGCAATAGAGCTGTCGGATTTAAGATAGTAGCCATTTATCAGGTGGGGCCCTCAGAAGAATTTCAATCGCATGAGGCATTATAATCTGGAGTTTCTATACAAAGGTTAGCTTATTTGTCTTTTTTACTGTTAAGGCAGTAGTTGCGATGGCTCTAAGGCAATTAGGCCAGCCCCAGGATTAAGTCTAGTCTTTTTGAGAGATATGCAACTGGGCAGCACCATGGTCCCAACATTTGAGTTAGTACTCCCTTAGCTATTCCTCGTTGTTCCGCAATGAACAGCAGGAGTGGGTGAACCCTGAAATTGTCAATCTTTTTCCGATAGGGCCCAAAGGGTCGTTTCCCCTTTCTTCAATTTGGCCTTTAACTTTGGACAATCCTTTTTCCAATGGCCCAATTCTTTGCACATTGTATTGCAATGTGCACAAAGTATGCACATTGATTCTTGTCTAGTGGCGCCCTCGTTTGTTGGTCTTTTCCCTTTTTGCCTTGAGTATAGCCTTCTGCTAGGATAGCCAAGATCTTAGTCAATTCCTTGCCTCGTGGGTCTTCCCTGTTGTCAAAGACCTTTTGAGCTATCTCTATCAACTGACCTACCATCATCCCTTTAAAGCCCTCTAATTTTTGTAATTTTTGCTTAAGATCAGGGGCTGACTGAGAGACAAATGCTATATTAATAGCTCATTTATTTTCTGGTGCCTCTGGGTCTATAGGTGTATATATGATAGGCCTCTAGGAGGCACCCAAGGAAAGCTGACGGAGACTCAGAAGCCAATTATCTTACCTCAGTTACTTTTGATAGATTAGTCAGCTTCCAGGTGGCAACTCAGAGTGCCATAGGAAGGATCTGACAATACCATTTGAGAGCCTCCTTACCTCCATCTGTATTGGGGTTCCAGTTGGGGTGGGTGAAAGGGAAAACAGCTTCGAGCTTGTTAGATCCAAAGTGGGTTCCCTGTTAGTGTCAAGGACAGAACAGTGTGCCAAAGTGTGGATTCACTCTCATTCCTAAGTGAAGAGAGTCTGCAAAAGCTGTTGACAGTCATCCTAAGTCAGCCAATGGATGAGAGTACCGAAACCTAACCATTAGACCACTTGAGCAGGGTTCATAGCTGGCTTATGAGGGGGTCCGAAAATGACTTGACGGACCTGTTGAGAGACTTTTAAGTTAAAAGTTCCCTATGAAGGCCACCTGACACCAAAGGAAGGCCATTCGAGTTCACAGAAAGTTCTCAGCCTTTTAGTGTAGACAGAATCTCCATATCTGACAGCTCAATCCCTAAAATTCTTAAAATGATGAAGAACAAGTTATAAGGGTGACAAAGGGAAGGAAGCTGTCTGGCCCATAATAGTAGACATGCGAGACAAGGGTACAGGTGAATGAATACAGAATAGCAGAAGCCTGCCACAAAAACAAAGAATCACCCAAAGGGCTATGGAGACTGGAACAGGTCCTTGATTTTGCAACCAGGAGCTAGTTAAAATTGCCAGGTGGCCACTCTCCTGTTTGTTGATCATAGACCTGCTCCAGGAATTTAAAATAACCAATTTTTGCTAGCTGCAGTCTAGCCTAGGAAGAGCAAGCTTTTCAAATGAAATAACAAAAATCATCTAATTTAGTTAACGCAAGTTAATCAGCTGATATAAAAAAACCTCTAGGAGGTGGTTTACCTATAAGGTCCAGCTTAAATTGTAAGAATTCTCAGTAATGGATGAATCAGGGAAAGAACAAGAAGACAAAAGTATAGGAGAGCTAAGACAAGATCTCAGCGATGTCTCGCCAAGTGGGAGCAAGCCTGTAAACTTGACTCCCCAAGTGTGGTGCACCCAGCGGAGGTCAATTCCTCCCTCAAACGGCCCTAATTTTGGTGATGCCTCGCTGAAATGGGAGCAAGCCTGCAAACTTGACTCCCCAACTCATAGAAAGGAGAAAAATCATGGAGTGAAATGAAAGTAAGTACTTGCCGGTAGAAGGAAGCCACATTCAAAAAGATCCTAATGTCATCTGAAGAATAGGAGCCCCATAAAAGGTGTGATCCTGGACAGAGGAGCCCCCAAATAATATGGGCAGAAAAATGACGACTCCAAAAAATTTTAAAAAGTGCTTTATTAGCTGAACTCAGCTGCAACGCTGTCCCAGAAAAGCAGTCAGAGAACTGTGTGCCTGAGCCAGGGGCTTCAGGGAGTTATAAAGTAGCAAACTGCAAGAGAAGGGGTCAGGGTCTTAGGATCAGTTTGTCCCCATAAAAAGAACCAGGGAGGTGGAACAAGCAGTTACAGGAACCAGGGCGGGCAGGGAGGGGGTTACATGGTGGGTATGTTACAAGGTTGCAACTTAACTGGTGATTACACAAGTTTTACAGGAAGAGAACAAGTCATAATAACTATAGCACATTTTGGGTTTTTTGAGTTTATAACATTAGAAAGTTGAGGGGCCATGATTCACTCCACCGTTTTCAAGCCCCTAAAACACAATCCATGTCCATTCATAAGACATATAAAAATAAAATAATAACTTTCTCATTTTTCTTTTAACCCCTTCCTCATACATTTACTTTTTTGTTGTTTTTTTTATTTTAAAGAAATTAAGACAAAAGAGAACATAACAAAGCAGATCAAAATACAACTATGTAAGCAACACAGCATTTCACCACAAGACAATCCGTAATTAACAGTAACTACTATAACATCTCTTTCTTTGAAATAGTTGAGCATAACTTTATATCCATAGTATCAAACATAATAAAATAGGATAAAACCATTCAACAGAATGAAAGTATTACAAAACATTCAGAAGGAAATAACAGAGAATGAGCAATGACTACTATATTATCTCATTTTCCATAGAAAATTTGTTTATAGGATCACACATAATAAAATCCAATAAAATATAATATAATAGAACCAATGGAAACAGAAGAACAAAACCATGGTAGGACTACAGAGTAAGATGATATTAAATCAGCACTGGCTATTATAATGTCTTGTTTTCTTCAAAATAGCTGTTCATACTATCACAGACAATAAAATCAAACAGACCAGGATAAAACCATTCCAAATAATAAATGCAAACAACATAAGGCTTCAAAGGAATGTAATGGGGAGTCATGATTACCATAAACTCATGTACACTTACCATTTCTAACACTAGGGAGACTATATGATATTTATACATGTTAGTTTGATTTATTTCACTTATGAGTATGATCTCCAGTTGCACTCATTCATTTATAAATATATCAATGTGATCATTCTTTATAGCTGAGTAGTACTCCATTGTATAAAAACACCACAACTTTTTTATCCATTCCTCAGTTGATGGATATTTAGGTTGTTTCCAAGATCTGGCTATTACAAATTGTGCTGTTATAAACATGGGTGCACATATATCACTGTGGTATGATGGTTTCAGGTTTTCTGGGAATATGCCTAGAAATGGAATAGCTGGAACAAATGGGACTTCCAATCCCAGCTTTTTGAGAAATCTCTAGACTGATCTCCAGACTGATCTCCACAGTGGTTGCATCAGTCTACACTCGCACCAACAGTGCAGGAGAGTTCCTTTTTCCCCACAGCCTCTCCAGCATTTGTTGTTGGTATGCTTGATCCTGGCCATTTTTTCTGGAATGAGATGGAATCTCAGTGTCGTTCTAATTTGCATTTCTCTAATGAACAATGATGATGAACATTTTTTCATGTATTTACTTGCCATTTGTATTTCTTCTTCTGAGAACTGTATATTCATCTCAGATACCCATTTTTGGACTGGATCTTTGAATTTCGGGGATCTGAATTTTTTTTAATGCTTTATATGTTTTAGACAGAAGTCCTTTGTCTGAGGGAGAGTTCACTAAGATTTTTTCCCAGTTTGTGGGTTTTCTTTTCACTATGCTGGAGATTTCTTTTGACATGCAGAAACTTTTTTAAAAAATGTGATCCTAGTTATTGATTCTTGGAAGTATTTCCCATGTGGTTTGATTCCTATTCATGAGTTCTCAACCTACCCCTATGTCTTCAAGATTTTTACCTAATTTGTCTTCCAACAGATTTAGTGTTTCTGTTTTAATATTCAGATCTTTGATCCATTTAGATTTTAGTTTAGAATATGAGGAGAAAACATGGAAAAATGCATTATCATAACAAAACATACATAATATAAAACTTACCATCTCATTATTTTTGAGTGCATAGTTCTGTGGCACTAAGCACTTTCAAACTGTTGTGCATCCCATCACACCATCTATCCCTAGTGCTTTTACATCATCCTAAGTGGAAGTGGTACAGAAGACTACCAGTACTCGCTCCCCGATCCCCTAGTAGCTATTACTCTATTTACTGTCTAGAAATAAATGTCGTGCTTATCTTTTTTTATTATAAAAAGGAAAAATCAGAAGAAACAAAAAGCAAAAGAGATAAACAACAACAGAAAATGCAAAACAATAACAATATAGGTTTTCAAAACAGAATGAAAGAAATTTAACAAGGTTGTTGTATTGCACATTGTTTTTTAAAAGAAAGAAAAAACAGAAAAAAGGACAATACCGAATTTTTAAAAATTAACATCATAAAATAGCTAGTTGATACACTACTCACAGTCCTCTTAAAAATAGTTGCCAAAGTCACAAAATGGAAGCATAAACAGTGACTAGACACTCAAACATTGACAGTGCAAACCCTTCTATTCAGTGCTCCAACAGAAATTCATTAATATGGTCATCTATCTTACACACTATGCATACCATTATACCCTTTAGAGCATTTTCCTTCTCTTTCACTTTCACAATATCTATTTCACTTTTAAATTCCATTTTTGTCAGTTCTTATTATTTTTTACCCTAGAGAGACAGTATGCTATTTACTAATGTGAGTCTTGTTTATTTCACTAATGAGTATATTTTCAAGTTGCTTCCATTTACCTAGAAAGGCCTCAAGATCATCTTTTTGATAGCTGAGTAGTATTTCATTGTATCAAAATACTACATTTTTTTTCATCCACTCTGTGGTCAATGGGCATTTTGGTTATTTCCAAGATTTAACTATTACAAATTGTGCTGCTATGAACATGAGTACACACATATGTCTCTGACATGAACTTTTCAGTTTTTCTGAGAAAACACCCAGTAGTGGATAGCTGGATTGAATTGAACCTCCAATCCTATTTTTTTGAGGAATCTCCATACTGGTTTCCACAGTGGTTGCACCAGTACTCACTCCCACCAACAGCAGAGCAGTGTTCCTTTTTCCCTGCAGCCTGGCCAACATTTGTTATCAGCTGTTTCTTGATGGCAGCCATTCTTTCCGGGGTGAGGTGAAATCTCAAAGCTGTTTTAATTTGCATTTCTTGAATGGCCAGTGACGGTGAACATTTCTTCATGTATTTGTTTAATATTTGTATATATTCATCTGAGAACTGTGTGTTCATTTCCAATTTCCATTTTTGGAGAGGGTCTTTGAATTTGGTTTTTTTTTTCAGTATTTTATATATAGTTCTGGATATAAATCCTTTGAGGGATTGTTGGCTAAAATTTTTTCTCATTCCATGGGTTTCCTTTTCACTTTGTTGGTGATTTCTTTTGAAATGCAGAAACTTTTTTGTAATGTGAGATACAATTGTTGATTCTTTGAAGTATTTCCCCTGTGGTTTGCTTTTTATTCATGAATTCTCTGTCTACCCCTATGTCTCCAAGATTTGCACCTACCTTGTCCTCCAGTAGACTTAGTGTTTCTGTTTTAATCTTTAGTCCCTTGATCCATATTTACTTTAGCTTAGTGTATGGTGATAGGCATGGGTCTATTTTCAGTCTTTGGCATCTGAAAATCCAATTTTTCCAATACTATTTAATAAAGAGGCAATCTTTTTTCCAGTGAACATGTTTAGCCCCTTTGTCAAATATAAGGTGGCTAAGTGTCTTTGTAGTCGTGTTTGTATCTTCTAATCTGTTCCATTGAACCTCAGGTCTACTTCTTTTCCAGCACCGTGCTGATTTTATTATTGTGGCTTTGTAGTATAGTTTAAAGTCAGGAATTGAGATGCCTCCTGTCTTGCCTTTGTTGCCCAGAATTGCTTTTGCTATTTGAGGTTTCTTCTATTTCCAAATGAGTTTTAAGAATATTTTCTCTAGATTTGTAATGTATGTTAATAGTATTTTGATTGGGATTGCATTAAATCTGTACAACAGTTTTAGGAGTATGGCCATTTTCACAATATTGGTTCTTCCTAACAAAGAACAAGGAATATCTTTCCACTTTATAATAACCTCTTCAATCTCCTTTTTTAGGGTAGTATAGTTTTCAGCATATTTCCATATGGAAAGATGATATTTCTCTCTCAGTGAGTTTTTGTTTGTGTACAGGAATGCTATTGATTTTTTAGTGTTGACTTTGTATCCAACTACTCTGCTGAATTTTTTTATTACCACTAGTAGTCTTTTAATGCAGTTTTTGTGGTCTTCTATGTAGAGTTTCGTATCATCTGCAAATAATGGTAATTTAACTTCTCCTACTTTTGTTCCTTTTATTTCTCCCTCTTGTCTGATTGCTCTAGCTAATATTTCTAGAACTATATTGAATAGAAGTGGGAATAGAGGACATCCTTGTCTTGTTCCTGATTTTAGAGCAAAGACTTTCAGTTTTTGTCCATTTAGTACAATGTTGGCTGTTGGTTTGTCATAAATGACCTTTATGCGATTGAGGTAAATACATCTATTCTGAGTTTCTGTAGGTTTCTTTTTATTATGAACAGATGTTGGACTTTATCAAAAGCTTTATCTCCATGTATTGAGATGATCATGTGACTTATTTTTGGCGCTATTAATGTGGTGTATTGCATTTATTGATTTGTGTATGTTGAACCTGCATTCCTGGAACAAGTCCCACTTGGTTGTGGTGTATAATCTTGATGATTTGCTGCATTCTATTTGCCAATATTTTACTGAGAATCTTTGCATCAATGTTCATTAGTGAGATTGCTCTATAGTTCTCCTTTTTGGTTGGGTCTTTCTCTGGCTTTAGTATCAGAGTGATATTTGCCTCCAAGGATGATTTAGGGAGGACTGCTTCTTTTTAAATTTCATTGAAGAGTTTAAGGAGTATTGACATTAAATCTTCTCTAAATTTCTTATAGATTTCAGCCATGAATCCATCAGGACCTTGGCATTTCTTTGTTGATACGTTTTTAATCATGTTTTTTATTTCAGTAGCTGATATTGGGTTATTCAAAATTACTATATCTTCTTGATTAAGCTTTGATAGTTTGTATGTTTCTATAAATCTGTCCATTTCCTCTGTAATTTCCTCCGTATGGGAGTAGAGATTTTCAAAGTAGGTGTCTATGATTTTTTGCATTTCTGTGGGATCTGCAGTAATTTCCCTCGTTTTAGTCCTTCTTGCATGGATTTGAGATTTTTTCTTTTTCTTGATGTTTGTCCAGAGGTTTATCAATTTTGTTTATTTTCTCACAAAACCAGCTCTTTGATTTGTTAATTCTTTGTATTATTTTTAGTTTCAATTGCATTAATTTCTGCTCTAATCTTAACAATTTCCTCTCTTCCATGAGCTTTGGGTTTGACTTGCTTTTTCTTTTCTAGAAGCTTGAGATATAGCATTAGGTTGTTTGTTTGTGCTCATTCCATTTTCATTTTTTTATTTTAAAGAGATTAAGACAAAACATGACATAACAGATCAGATCAGAACAATGTAAGAAAAACAGTATTTCACCAGAAAACAACCCATAATTAACAGTAACTACCATGATGTCTCTTTGATATAGTTGAGTATAACTTCATATACAATAGTATGAAACATAACAAAATAGTATAAAAACATTCCAGAGTATGGGAGTATTACAAGGCTTTCAGAATCAAATAACAGAAAACAAACAATGGCTACTATATTATCCATAGGAAATTTGTTTATACTTTCACACATAATACAATCCAATAAGGCACAACATGATAGAGCCAATGGAAACAGAGAGCAAGAGCATGGTAGGACTTCAGAGTAAGATAATATTATATCAGTACTGGCTATTTATAATGACTTGTTTCCCTCAAATTAGCTCTTCGTACCATCACAGATAATAAAATCAAAAAAACCAGAACAAACACATTACAACTGCGATCATTATAAGGCTTCAAAACAATGTATTAGGGAATCATGATTACCCTAAATTCTTATGTAACCTTACTATTTCTTACACTAGGGATACTATATGGTATTTATACATGTGAGTTTGATTTATTTCACTTATGAGTATGGTCTCAACTTGTGCTCATTTATTACTAAATATTTCAATGTGATCATTCTTTTTTTAACAGAAAACGAACAATGGTTTCTATATTATCTCATCTATGAAAAATTTTGCTTATACTATCACATATAATAAAATTCAATAAGATGGAACATGATAAACCGATGGAGATAGAAGAACAAAAGCTTGGTGGGACTTCAAAACAAGATGATATTAAATCAGCACTAGCTATTATGATGTTTGTTTTCTTCAAAATAGCAGTTCATACCATCACAGACAAAGTCAAACAACCCAGAATAAAACCATTCCTATTAGTGAATGAAAACATTATAAGGCTTCAAAGTAATATAATGGGGAATCATGTTTACCACATACTTTTATGTATTCTTACCATTACTTACACTAGGGAATCTATTCAGTAATTATACATGTGAGTTTAATTTATTTTGCTTATGAGTATGGTCTCAAGCTGTGTCCATTTATTTATAAATATCTCAATGTGATCATTCTTTATAGCTGAGTAGTACTCCATTGTATAAAAATACCACAACTTTTTAATCCATTCCTCAGTTGATGGACACTTGGGTTATTTCCAAGATCTGGCTGTTACAAATTGTGCTGCTATAAACATGGGTGCACATATATCACTGTGGTGTGATGTTTTCAGTTCTTCTGGGATTATACCTAGAAGTGGAATAGCTGGGTGAAATAGGACCTCCAAATCCCTCCAAATTCCTCAGATTTTTGAGGAATGTCCAGACTGACCTCCATAGAGGTTGCACCAGTCTACACACGCACCAACAGTGCAGGAGAGTCCCTTTTTCCTCACATCCTCTCTAGCACTTGTTGTTGGTAATTTTCTTCATCCTTCATTCTTTCATTCTTTCTGGAGTGAGATGGAATCTCAACGTTGTTTTAATTTGCATTTCTCTAATGACTAACGATGATGAACACTTTTTTTCATTTATTTATTTTCCATTTGTATTTCTTCATCTCAGAACTGTGTATTCATCTCAGATGCCCACTTTTAGATTGGCTCCTTAGTTTCAGGGATCTGATTTTTTAAAAATCTTTATAGGTTTTAGACAGAAGTCCTTTTTCTGAGGGAGAGTTCACTAAGATTTTTTTCCCAGTTTCTGGATTTTCTTTTCACTATGCTGGAGACTTCTTTTGACATGCAGAAACTTTGTAGTAAGATGTGATACCAGTTATTAATTCTGGGAAGTAGTTCCTCTATGGTTTGTTTCCTGTTCATGAGTTCTCTACCTACCCCTACGTCTTCAAGATCTTTACCTATTTTGTCTTCCAACAGATTTAGTGTTTCCACTAATATCCAGATCTTTGATTCATTTAGATTTTAGTTTAGTATATGGTGATAGGCATGGGTCCAGTTTTAATTTTTGGCATATGGAGAGCCAGTTTTTCCAGCACCATTTATTAAAGAGACTGTCATTTTTCAAATGAACATGTTTGGTCCCTTTACCAAAGATATGGTGGTTGAGTGTGTTGGTAGTTGTGGTTGTATCTTCTAGTCTTTTCCATTGATCTTCAGATCTGTTTTTATTCCAGTACAATGTTGCTTTTATTACAGTAGTTTTGCAGTATAATTTCAAGTCAGGGATTGTGATGACTGCTGTCTTGCCTTTGCTACTTAGAATTGCCTCTGCTACTCTAGGTCTCTTCTGGTTCAAATGAATTTTAGGAGTGATTTCTCTAGGTCTATGAGGTACGTTGATGGTATTTTCATTGGGATTGCATTGAATCTGTATAGCAATTTTGGGAGAATGGCAATTTTCACAATATTTATTCTCCCTATCCATGAACAAGGGATGTCTTTCAATTTTCTGAGATTTTCTTTGATTTCTTTTTCAGGATATTATGTTTTTCCCTGTATAGATCTTTTACTTCTTTCATGAGATTAATTCCTAAGTATTTCAGTTTTTTGGATGCTAGTGTGAATGGCATGGCTTCTCTTATTTCTCTCTCCATAATTTTGTTGTTAGTGTATAGAAATGCTATTGATTTTTGAGCATTGGTTTTGTATCCAGCTACATTGTTGAATTTGTTTATTATATCTACACATCTTTCAATGGAGTTTTGGGCGTCTTCTATGTAGAATATCATGTCATCTGCAGATAATGATAATTTAACTTCTGCTTTTCCTATCTTTACCCATTTTATTTCTCACTCTTGTCTAATTCCTCTGGCTACTATTTCCAGTCCTATATTGAACTGGAGCAGTGATAAGAGACATCCTTGTCTTGTACCTGATTTTAAGGTAAATGATTTCAGTTTTGGGCCATTTAATATGATGCTGGCTGTAGATTTTTCATAGATGGCTTTTATCATATTGAGGTAAAGACTATTCCAATTTTCTGTAAAGTTCTTATCATGGATGAGTGTTGGACCTTATCAAAAACTTTTTCTGCATCTATAGAAAAGATCATGTGATTCTTACTTTTGGTGTTATTGATATGATGGATTACATTTATTGATTTACATATGTTGAACCAGCCCTGCATGCCTGGGATGAATCCCACTTGGTCATGGTGTATTATCTTCTTGATGATTTGCTGCATCCTATTTGCCAATATTTTATTGAGGATTTTTGCATCTGTGTTCATTAGGGAGATTGGCCTATAGTTCTCTTTTTTAGTTGGGGCTTTCTCAGGTTTTGGTACTAAATTTATATTTGCTTCCAGGTTCATTTTCTTGATGTGACTATCTATTGCTATATATCTCCCTCATAGCACTGCTTTCATTGCATCCCAGAGGCTACAGTACGTTGTGTCTGCACTTCCATTTTATTGTAGGTATTGTTTTATTTCTTCTTTGATTTCGTCTGCAACCCACTGCTTGTTCTGAAAGTTGTTAGTTAATTTTCATGTATTTATGCAGGTTTTATAGGGGTTTTGCCTTTGACTTCCAATTTTAGTGCACTATGCTCATATATGATGTATGGGATAATTTCAGTCCCTTTGCATTTACTTAAGACTGTTTTATCAGTTAATATATGGTCTATTTTGGAGAATGTCCCATGTGCAGCAGAGAAGAATGTATATTCCGATGTAACTGGGTGGAACACTCTGTAAACATCCACTAAGTCCATTTGTTCACAAGTATGATTCAGTTCTGTTATTTCTTTGCTGATGTTTTGTCTAGTTGATCTATCTCTTTGTGACAGTGGGATGTTAAAGTCTCCTATTACAATTGTGTTCTTGTGTACTTAGTTTCTCATGTCTATTAGTGTTTGTCTTACATAATTGGGTGCTCCTGTGTTTGGTGTGTATATATTTTTAATTGTTAATTCTTCTTCTTGTAGTTTTCCACTTACAAGTATTTATTGGCCTTCTTTATCTCTTTTAATAATTTTAGACTTGAAGTTCACTTTGTCTGAAAACAGAATAGTTACCCCTAATTTTTTTCTGGGTTCCTCCTGTTGCATGGAATACTACTTCCCATTCTTTGACTTTTAATTTATGAGTTTCTTTAGAGTCAGATGTGTTTCTTGTATACAGCACATTGTGGGATCCTGTTTCTTGATGCATTCTGTCAACCTGTTTCTTTTTTAATTTTTTTTGTTTAAAGACAAAAAAAAACTAAACGAAGCAAAACAATAAAAGGCTAGAAGTAATACAGAATTTCAAGAGAAAAAATATACAGTAAGAGTTCACCAGTTAATAGATCACACATTGTCATCTTACAAACAGTCGTCCAGATTACAAAATTAAAGCATACATAGTGGAGATTAATACAGTGAGATTGCAGTCAGTTCTGTTCAATGATCCAAGAAAAACTCAGCAATACAGTTCTCTGTCCTACACATTTAAATATCCTTGCAGTTATATCCTTTAGATCACTTTCCTTCCTCTCTTTTTTATGCTAACAATCACACATTTTAGTTTCCATTACTTCCACAGTTTTTATAACTTTTTCTTTGAGGAGGAAAAGAAAAAAGATTTTTGAAAAGCCAAAAGACAAAAAACAAAACAAGACGGACCAAAGAAAAACCCAATGTGACAAAGCAAAACAGAGTCAGATAGATAAGGAGGATGGACATAGTATAAAATGAAAAAAAAAAAGGATTACTAGGGGATCAACAATGGTTACCATTATGCCTCTTGTTATCCTAAAAAGAGTAGCCTATATCAGCTGGTATAAAAGAATTGAACAAAACTGTACATAAGACCAATAAAACCACATTGGAGAGCTTACAGGATTCCAAAGAAGATAATAGTCAAACAATAACGGGCATCATAGAATATCTGATTGCCTTCTAAATGGTTGCCTATACCCTCAAACTTGATACTACTAAGCAAAACAGAATATAATAAAATCAGTCAGAAGAAGATGTGGAGAACAATACAGGGGTTCAAATCAGGTTAACAGGGAAACAAAAAAATTACTATAATCTATCGCACTATTTTTAATTTAGATTTCCCTTAGTTGAAAGATACTAAGAAACAAATTAATTTTTTTAAAAAAGGAAAGAAAAAGGGGGGAGACTGAGATAAAAAATAAAAGAACATATCAATAGAACAACACCGGTCAGAACCGAAAAATTTAAGCCTCATTGTGTTTCACCCCCAGATAGCCTGACATTAATAGTAGTTATCATAGTGACTCTTTCCTTGAAATATTTGAGTCTAACTTCATATACTATAGCATCAAATTTATCAAGACAGTGTGAAACCGTTCAAGAGAATGAAATTATTGCAGGGTATTTAGAACCAGCTAGCAGAAACCAAACATCAATTTCTATATTATCTCTTTGTCTATAAAAAACTTGCTTATACTATCACATACATTAAGATATAAGATACAACATGTTAGAACCAATGGAAACAAACGAACAACAACTTGATGGGACTTCAAAACAGGATGATATTAAATCGGCGCTAGCTATTACGCTATTTTCTTCAAAATAGTTATTTGTAGTATCACAGACAATAAAATAAAACAACCCACATTAAAACCATTCCAGTTAATGAGTGAAAACATTATATGGCTTCAAACTAGTGTGACTGGGAATCATGATTACCACGTACTTTCATGTATTCTTATCGTTTCTTACACAAGGGAAACTATTTGGTATTTATAAATATGAGTTTGATTTATTTCACTTATGAGTATGGTGTCTAGCTGTGTCCATTTATTTATAAATGTCTCAATGTGATCATTCTTTATAGCTGAGTAGTACTCCATTGTATAAAAACACCACAACTTTTTTATCCATTCCTCAGTTGATGGAAACTTAGGTTGTTTCCAAGATCTGGCTATTACAAATTGTGCTGCTATAAACATGGGTGCACATATATCACTGTGGTATGATGCTTTCACTTGAATTGTTATTTCTTGATTTCTTGTTATTTTTAAAAGATCTTTCCTTTCCTGTTCACTGGCTGCAATCTTGTCTTCGAGGTCTGAAATTCTATCTTCGCCTTCATTGAGGTAGTTTTTACAACTTTCAATGGAGTTTTTGATTTCCTGTATATCTCTTTGCATCTGTTTTATATATTGTTTGTTTCTTATATTGTTCATCCAGTGATTATATCCTTTTGTTTAGTTCCTCCAATTTTTTAGCTGTGTCGTCTTTAGATATGTTCAGCATCTCCTTCATTTCTTTTATTATTTCTTCTTTTACCTGATAGATTATTTCTAGTTTTAATTCCTTTAAAGCTTCCCAGAGCTGCTTCTTTATTTTGGTTACTCTTGTTTCAGGTATTTCAGGTATATGGCATGTATTTTCTTCTATGTACATGGCTCCTAGGCTTTCTTGGGATGGGTTGGATGTTTGAGATTGCATTTTGGTCTTTTCTTTTGTCATTTTCCTATATTACTGTGTTTCAAGTGTTGTTCCAGAGTTTCCCCTGGTCGTGTTGTAAATTGACTCTTATGTCCTGGGCTCTTGGGACTCCTTTGGTAGTAGCTCCCTCCTTGGGCTGTGGATCCCCTGGATTAAAAGAGGCTTGCCAGGCTCCTCTCAGGTAGACCTAAACCCTCCTCAATTTGCACACTTTCCCCTTCTGGTAGCAAAGTTCCCCTGAGGGATAGAAGGCCACCTCGTGGGGTCCAGGGAATCCCAAATCCTGTTAAGCCCAGTATAGTGTGGCTGCAAGCCCTATGGGCCCCCAACCCCCTAGAGCAAGGATCTCATAATCTCCCAGGGATTGGATGTTTTGTAATAATCCAGCTCCTTGGATGGCAAAACTCCCCAGGCTTATAGAAGGCTCCTGTATGGCTTAAGTAGGCCTCAACCCTCCTCAGCAGGACTGCTCCCTCCTCCAGGGAGTGGCAGTAGTGCTGGTGCTCTCCAGATCATAAGAAGGTCGCAGGCATTGCTGTGTGCCTGTTATCACCGTCTCCGCATGAGACACTTCCATCTACACCCCACCTGCACTGCTGTTTATCGGGCCAGCTCTCAAGAGAGTCAGGTTACAACCCATGATAAATGGTCTCTTCTGGTTCCAGATGAAGTTTAGGACTGATTTCTCTAGATACATAAGAACTTTCTCCCTCACTTGGAGGACCAGACCGGCTCCCTACCAGACCAGAGACCAGGCTGGAAGGGTGAGTGTAACAGTGGCGGCTGGGAGCTCCACCCAGCCTGTGGGAACTTTCGCCCTGACCTGTGGACCCAGGCCAGTTCCCCACCAGACCCGGGGACCAGGCCAGTTCAGAGACTGTAGCAGCTGTGGCTGGGAGCTCCACCCAGCTGGTGGGAACTTTCTCCCTGACCTGGGGACCCAGGCCAGTTCCCCACCAGACCCGGGGACCAGGCCAGTTCAGAGACTGTAGCAGCTGTGGCTGGGAGCTCCACCCAGCTGGTGGGAACTTTCTCCCTGACCTGGGGACCCAGGCCGGTTCCCCACCAGACCTGTGGACCAGGCCAGAGCAGAGACTGTGGCAGCAGTGGCTGGGAGCACTGCCCAGCCTGAGGAGACACTCTTCCTGGCCTGAGGAGCAGGCCATAGTTTCCTGCTGGGTCCAGTGACTGGGGCCATCACAGGGTACCCCATTCCAGGCTGGTGGATCTCTCTCCCACACCTGGAATACCACTTGAAGCTTCCAAATACAGGAAAATGACAAAACAAAAGTCCAAAATGCAATCTCAAACATCCAGCCCATCCCAAGAAAGCCCAGGAGCCATGTGCATAGAAGAAAACACATGCCACATGACTGAAATACCTGAAACAATGGTAACTGAAATAAAGAAGCAAGTATGGGAAGCCTTAAAGGAATTCAAACTAGAAATATTCTCTCAGAGGAAAGAAGAATTGATAAAAGAAATGAAGGAGATGCTAAACATAGCTAAAGAAGAGGCAGTTAAAAAATTAGAGGAACTAAACAAAAAGAATCTCTGGATGAACAATGTAAGAAACAAAGAGAATACGTAAAACAGATGCAAAGAGATATACAGGAAATCAAAAACTCCATTGAAAGTTGTAAAAACTGCCTCAATGAACGTGAAGATAGAATCTCAGGCCTTGAAGACAAGATTGCAACAAGTGCACAGGAAAAAAAAGATCTTTTAAAAATAACAAGAAATCAGGAAATAGCAATTCAACACCTACAGGATGATGCAAAGAGAAACAACATAAGGTTGATAGGGATAAATGAAAAAGAAGTGGACAACATAAAGGATGTCAAGAGGATATTTAGAGAAGTAATAGCTGAAAATTTCCCAAACATGAGATTGGAAACTGATATTAAGATCAACGAAGCATATAGATCTCCAAATACTCACAACCAAAATAAATCTATAACCAGACATATAATAATGACCATCTCAGAAATTAAACAAAAGAATAGAATATTAAAGGCTGTCAGAGAGAAAAGACAGATCACATATAAAGGAAAACCTATCAGAATTACAGCAAACTTCTCAGCACAAACTATAAAGTCAAGAAGAGCATGGAGTGAAGTATTTTAGACCCTAAAGGAAAATGATTTCCAACCTAGACTGAGGTACCCTGCAAAACTGTCCTTCAAATTTGATGGAGAAATAAGATACTTCGACGACAAAGATCAGCTGAAGAACTTCATGATCACCAAGTCAACCCTGCAAAGAATACTGAAAGACAGCCTAGATACATTTAGGAAAAAGCCACTAAACAAAGCAGACAGTTGAACAGAGCAGATAGATAAACATGCAACAGCAGAAAGATAATATGTGAACAATAAACCAATTTATAACAGTTCTTACTATTAATGTAAATGGTCTCAATACACCAATTAAAAGAAACAGACGGGCAGAATGGATCAAGAAACAAAATCCAACCATATGCTGTCTACAGGAAACCCACCTAACTCAAAAGGATACTCACAGACTCAAAGTCAAAGGATGGAAAACAACATTCCATGCAATAGGAACCCCCCCCAAAAGTGGGGGTAGCTATTCTGTTTGCAGAAAAAGTCAACTTCAAACCAATAATGATTAGAAAGGATAAAGAAGTTCACTACATACTGGTTAGGGGAAAACTCCAAGAGCAAGAGATAGCTATCTTAAATATATATGCACCAAACTCCAGAGCACCCAGTTATGTAAAACAAGTACTAACAGAAATGAAAAACCAAATCAGCAGTAACACAATTCTGACAGGAGATCTTAACACACCATTGACACCAATGGACAGATCAACCAAACAGAAAAATCGACAAAGAAATAAAAGAACTGAATTGCGCCTGTGAACAAATGGACTTAATAGACATATGCAGAGTATTCCACCCAACAACAGAATGCACATTTTTCTCAGCAGTACATGGGTCATTCTCTAAAATAGACCATATATTAGCTCACAGAACATATTTAAATAAATGCAAAAGAGTTAAAATTATCCCTTGCATGCTATCGGACCACAGTGCCATGAAATTAGTAATTAATGATAAAAGATATTGCAAAAATCCCACAAACACACGGAAACTGAATAACACACTCCTGAGTCATCAGTGGGTCACAGAGGAAATTAAAAAAGAAATTAAGCAATACCTACAAACAAATGAAAATACAGATACAACTTACAGGATTCTATGGGATGCAATGAAAGCCATCCTCAGAGGAAAATTTATTGCACTGAGCTCCTACATCAGGAAAACAGAACGAATACAAATAAACAACATGATGCTACATATCAAACAGCTAGAAAAAGAAGAGCAAGTCAAGCCCAAAGCCAAAAGAAGAGAGGAAATTATAAAAATCAGAGCAGAAATCAACGCAATAGACTAAGAAAACAATCCAAAGAATCAACGAATCAAAAAGTTGGTTCTTTGAAAGAATCAATGAAATCGATAAGCCCCTAGCCAACCTTATTTTAAAAAGGGAAGAAAGAGCTCAAATCCATGCAATAAGAAATGAAAAAGGTGAAGTCACTACAGACTCAATAGAAATACAAAAGATCATCAACACCTATTGTGAAAACCTCTAGTCTCAAAGGTTTGATAACACATAAGAAATAGACAGATTCTTAGAGACATATGAAGTACCAAAGCTAGATCAAGAGGATGTAAAACTGCGGAATAACCCAATCTCTATCAATGAAATTGAACATGTAATTAATTCCTTACCTACAAAGAAGAGCCCAGGCCCAGACGGATTCACTGCAGAATTCTACAAGAAATACAAAGAGGACCTAATACCGACACTCCTCAAACTCTTCAATGAAATTGAAAGGGAAGCAATCCTTCCCACATCATTCCTGGAAGCAAATATTACTCTAGTACCAAAACCTGAGAAAGACCCAACCGAAAAAGAGAACTACAGACCAATCTCCATAATGAACACAGATGCAAAAATCCTCAATAAAATATTGGCAAATAGGATGCAGCAAATCATCAAGAAGATTATACACCATGACCAAGTGGGATTCATCCCAGGCATACAGGGATGGTTCAACATACGTAAATCAATAAATGTAATCCACCATATCAATAAAGCCGAAAGTAAGAATCACATGATCATTTCCATAGATGCAGAAAAAGCCTTTGATAAGGTCCAACATTCATTCATGATAAGAACTTTACAGAAAATTGGAATAGATGGTCTTTACCTCAATATAATAAAGGCTGGCTATGACAAACCAGCAGCCAGTATCATACTAAATGGCCAAAAATTGAAAGCCTTTACTTTAAAATCAGGCACAAGACAAGGATGTCCTTTATCACCTCTCCTATTTAATATAGTACTGGAAGTACTAGCCAGAGCAATTAGACAAGAGAGAAAAATAAAAGGGGTAAAGATAGGAAAAGAAGAAGTTAAATTGTCATTATTTGCAGATTACATGATACTCTACATAGAAGACTCCCTAAACTCCATTGAAAGACTCTTAGATATAATAAACAAATTCAGTAATGTAGCTGGGTACAAAATCAATACTCAGAAATCAATAGCATTCTTATAAACTAACAACAAAATCACAGAGAGAGAAATAAGAGAAGTCACACTTTTCACACTAGTATGCAAGAAAATGAAATATTTAGGAATTACTCTTATGAAAGAAGTGAAAGGCCTATACAGGGAAAATTATAATACACTGAAGGAAGAAATTGAAGATGATCTTAGAAAATGGAAAGACATCCCATGTTCATGGATAGGAAGAATAAACATTGTGAAAATGACCATTCTCCCAAAACTGTTATACAGATTCAATGCAATCTCAATAAAAATACCATCAACATACCTTATAGATCTAGAGAAATCACTTCTAAGGTTCATCTGGAACCAGAAAAGACCTAAAATATCAAAGGCAATTCTAAGCAACAAAAGCAAGGCAGGAGGCATCACAATCCCTGACTTGAAGTTATACTACAAAGCAACAGTAGTAAAATCAACATGGTACTGGAATCAAAGCAGAGCCAAAGATCAATAGAATAGATTAGAAGATACAACCACAACTACAAACACACTCAACCACCTTATCTTCGATAAAGGAGCCAAGCAAGTTCACTGGAAAATATGACAGTCTTTTTAATAAATGGTGTTGGAAAAACTGGCTCTCCATTTGCCAAAAACTAAAACTCGACCCAAGCCTATCACCATATACTAAAATAAAATCTAAATGGATCCAGTATCTGAATATTAAAACAGAAACACTAAATCTATTGGAAGACAAATTAGGTAGAAACCTTGAAGACATAGGGGTAGGTAGAGAATTCATGAACAGGACTCAAACTGCAAGGGAAATACTTCCCAGAATCAATAACTGGGACTACCTCTTTTTAAGTTTCTGTAAGTCAAAAAAAATCTCCAGCATAGTGAAAAGAAAACCCACAAATTGGGAAAAGATCTTAGTGAACTCCCCCTCAGGCAAAGGACTTTTGTCTAAAACATATAAAGAATTAAAAAAATCAGACCCCCAGAATTCAAAGACCCCATCCAAAAATGGGCATCTGAGATGAATACACACTTCTCAGAGGAAGAAATACAAATGGCAAATAAATACATGAAAAAAATGTTCATCATCATTGGTTATTAGGGAAATGCAAATTAAAACCACACTGAGATTCCATCTCACTCCTGAAAGGATGGCCAGGATCAAGAAAACTAACAACAACAAGTGCTGGAGAGGCTGTGGGGAAAAAGGAACTCTCCTGCACTGTTTGTGAGAGTGTAGACTGGTACAACCTTTGTGGAGGTCAGTCTGGAGATTTCTCAAAAAGCTGGGATTGGAAGTCCCATTTGTTCCAGCTATTCCACTTCTAGGCATATTCCCAGAAGAACTGAAAGCATCATACCACAGTGATATATGCACACCTATGTTTATAGCAGCACAATTTGTAATTGCCAGATCTTGGATACAACCCAAGTGTCCATCAACTGAGGAATGGATAAAAAAGCTGTGGTGTTTCTATACAATGGAGTACTACTCAGCTATAAAGAAGGATCACATTGAGGTATTTATCAATAAATGGGCGCAGCTTGAAACCATACTCGTAAGTGAATTAAATCAAACTCGCATCTGTGAACACTGAATAGTTTCCCTAGTGTAGGAAATGATTCAAATATATAAAAGTACGTCATAACCATGATTCCCCATTATATGGCCTTGAAGCCTTATAAAATTTTCACTCATTAATTGGAATGGCTTTATTCTGGGCTGTTTGATATTATGGCCTGTGATGCAATGAACAGCTACGTTGAAGAAAATAAGACATAATAAATCAGCTAGTGCTGATTTAATACCATCTTGTCTTAAAGGCACACCAAACTATAGCTCTTCTGTCTCCATTGATTTTATCATGTTGTAATTTGCTGGATTTTATCGTATGTGGTAGTATAAATAAAAATTGTTACAGGTAAAGAGATAATATAGAAAGCATTGATCATTTTTTCTGTTAGCTGGTTCTAAATACTTACAATGCTTTCATCCACTTGAATGGTGTTACACAGTCTTGATGTTTGATGCTATAGCATTTGAAGTTATATTCAAATATTTCAAAGAAAAAGATACTATGGTAACTACTATTAAGTCGGGTTATTTGGTGGTGAAGCACTAGGTTGTTGAAAGTGTCATGCTTTAACCTGTATTGTTATGTTGTTATGCCCCCTTTTATCTCATCCTCTCCCTTAAAGAGAAAGGATAGAAGGGAAAAGAAAAAATGCAAGTTAGTTGTACCATTAGTGTCACTTAGTTCACTGAATAGGAAAGGTTGTGCTAATATTGATTGAAGAAATTTATATGTCCATATTTTGTACTTGAGTGACTAAACAAAATGATGTGTAATTTATCAACAATTGTTACTTTTTTATTATTTTGTTGTGAAAATTTGTTTTACCTTTTTTCCTTAATATTAACAAATAAAGTAAAAAAAAAAAAAAAAAAAGATGGTCGCAGGCGAGGTCAGAGCAGGTTTCAGCAGGTCGGCCCAGCTCCCTCCTTCTGGCCAGCAGCGGTCCTAGTGTGGTCCCCAGGTGGGAGAGGTGGCAGGCAGGGCTGGACCGGAGTCGCCTCCGCTCTGCTGGGCACTCACCTTCTGGCAACCTGTTTCTTTTGACATGTTGTTGTAGTCAGGGGTTGTACACAGAGAACAATTATGATCAAGGCATGGAGTTTATAATATTTTTATAATGGTCACTGAAAGCTAACACAGGAAATCTATCCACAACACCAAAGACATAGATTATTTAGTCAAGAGCCTAAACCTCACGGCAATGTCCTACATGAGTCCAGATAAAAACCTGGAGCTCAGGACAATGCCTCCAATGAGTCTAACTGAAGGTCCAGAGCCCACAAGAAGGACTCATGCCAGTCTCTTTTGTGGATCCATGCCAGGAAGACCCAAAGGTCAGTGGTGGAATCCAGAAAGTCTATGCCAGCAGGATGAAGGAGCTGTGCTAGTGGGATGAGGGTTCTACGTTGGAGCCAAGGAGTCACAACAAAGACCAGGGCTATCCTGAAAGGCACCACAGCCATCCTCAGTGACATGGAGGCCCTGAGCTCCTCCAATGACAAGCACAGTCAGGTACGTGCCAGGAAGCAGCCTGACGAGCTCATCCTGGAGACCAAGCAGCACATGTCTTCCCCTCTGGAACCAGGAAGCAATGCTTGATGTGAGGACCAAGGCTTCTCCAGGAGAACCAACAGCTCAGACAGCAACTCATGGGAGAATCAACAATGCCTCCTTAATGCCTCAACCCTCCATACCTCCCTTCTTCTCCACCTATTTATCCTGGCAACTTTCCTCAGGTGGAGCATCTTCGCTCAATGCCATGCTGATGTAATCCAGCTGGCGTTAAGTTGACCACCAGTTCTTAATCCATAACACATGTGAATTGAGCCCATTTACCTTTATGGATATCACTGATATGTGCTGGCTTGGCTTTGCCATATTGTGCTCCTGTTGTTGGTTTATCATTTTCCATCCTTGTTTTATTTCTTGTCCAGCTTGGTAGTTTCTTTCTGTTGTTGTTCTGGAGATTGTGGTCAGTTTTATCTCTTTCTAGCATGTCTTTCAATACTCTTTATAAGGTTGGTTTGGTAGATATGAATTTCTTCAGTTGTTCTTTGTCATGGAAGTGTCTTGTTTCTCCATTAAATTTGAAAGATAGCTTTTCTGGGTACATCAGTCTGGGTTGAAAGTTGTTTTCTTTTAGGGCATGAACTGCTTCACTCCAAGTTCATCTTAACTTGAAGGTTTGTACCAAAAAGTCTGCCATGATTCTAATAGGCTTTCCTTGATAGTTGAGCCGTGTCTTTTCTCTCACAGCTTTTAGTATTCTGTTTTTATGCTGTATGTCTGGGATCTTAATTATTATATGTCTGGGTGTAGATTTATGTTGGTTGTGACTGATTGACATTCTGTATGCCTCATTTATTTGTATGTCAGATTTTTTTCCCTATGTGTGGGAAATTTTCTGCTATTACTTCTGTGAATAGTTTAGTTGGTCATTTGCATTGACTCCTGCATCTTCACTGATGCCTATCAATCTTACATTGTTTCTCTTGGCATCATCTTGAAGCTGCTGGATTGTCATTTCATGCAGCTTTGTTACTACCCTTTTATGATTGCTATCTGCGATCCTGTCTTCAAGGTCTGAAATTCTAACTTCTATTTCATTTAAATGGTTTTGCCAGCTTTCAATAGAGTTTTTTGTTTCTTGGATATCTCTTTGAATTTGTTTCATGGATTCTGCTTGTTTTCTGTATTGTTCACTCAAAGTTTCAATCAATTTCCCATGCTCCTGTATTTTTTTTATCTATTTCTTCTCTAGCTATGTTGAGCAACTTATTTACTAAGGTTGTTATTTCTGTCTTTATGTAAGACATTATTTCTAAGACATTGATTTCCTCTATAGACATGTAAGACATGTAAGACATTGATTTCCTCTATAGCCACATGGATTTGTTTCTTTACTTCATTTGCTATGTTTTCAGAGATTCCTGGTGTATGACTTTTAAAGTTCTCTATTTCAGTGTCACCTGTGCTTGCTCCTGATGGACTAAATGTTTGAGATTGCATTTTGCCTTTTCATTTTGTCATTTTCACCATTTGGGTAAATATTTGGTCTTTTAATCCCAACAGTCTCAGCTGTCTGTGGTGTGAATTTTAGAGTCCTACTGTGTGGCTGATGTTTTTCCAATTGCTGTGTACAACAATGTAGAAGAGAGCCAGTCACCTGAATTCCTCCTACAGGGCCTGTTGGGTGAGTCCTATATTCTTTCTGGACTAACTAGCCTAGAAGTATTGATGTAGGTGAACTCTTAGTTCCTGTTGTTCCTATGTCTTCAGGTTGTTGCAGGTCACCAGATCTCCCTGTCTATAGTGTTTGTGTGAGCTGAGGCCCTATCGTGTCACTGTGGGTCTCATAAGCTCTTTTAATTTTCTTCAAGTTGGCGGAGGCCTTATTGGTGCACTCCTTAACCTGTCTAATGTTCTCGGTGTGGAGGAGGGGATTATCCACTCTCTTGCCAGTTTCATCAAGGTATTACAGTTGGAGGGAGTTTCACTTCTGCTCCTATTTACCCACTGCAGAGCTCTATTTTAGGGGAAAACTCACCACACTGACTGGAGCCTGCTGAGGTCTTCTCTTTGGGTAAGGAGGTTCTGAGTCTCCCATCCAGCCAGCACTGCAACTCACTGTAGTCCAAGGTTCTGGGAGAAGGGGTTGGATCCAAGGATCAACTGCAGCACTAGGTCCAGGAGGTGGGTGGGTTCCCCAAGGGATGGTCCTGCAGTGGCAGTCTGAGGCATTCAGTTGTGCAGTGGGTGTCCCAGGTGTTCCTATGGAGGGGCGGGCCCAGCAGTGGAAATCCGAGGTGCCTAGGTTGTCCCAGGGTGTCCCAGGTGATCACGGCCAAGGGCCAGGGCCAAAGGCAGAAGTCTTAGGTGACCCAGGCCTGCCAGGGTGGGCGAGGTGTTCCCATGGAGGGGCAGGCCCAGCCATGGCAGTCTGAGATGCCTAGGTCATGCCAGGGTGTCCCAGGTATTCACGGCCAATGATCTGGCCCAGCAGTGACAGTCCTAGGTGACCCAGGCCTGCCAGGGTGGTCAACATGTTCCCATGGAAGGGTAGGCCTAGAGGCGGGAATCTGAAGTGGCTAAGTCATGTTGGGTCATCCCAGGTGTTCACAGCTGAGGGGTAGGCCCAGTGGCAGCAGTCCCAGGTGGCAAGGTCATGCCAGGGCATCCCCAGTGTTTCTGAGGAGGGAGTGTCATGATGTGAAATCTAGCAATGCTATTATTCTTTGTTCAGAATGATTTTAACCTGCTTTAGTTTGTTTAATCTAAACATAAATGAAGATATGGACAACTGCATGTATGTTTAAGTGTATAGGATTGACAACCATGTTACTAAGTTTTTGGTGATCAGTTGAACAGAACTGTTTGCAGTCTCGCTGTTTGAATTCCCACTTTACATATTCTATTTTTGTATCTTGAACAACTATTTGTAATACAACAATATGTAAACATCAACTAGTGATTTCTTACTGTTTATTTTTTTCTCTGAACATATGTATTATTTCTACCTATTTTCTGTTTTGTTTAGTCTTTCTTTAAATAAAATTTTTTAAAAATTTTAAAAAAAGAAATAAAATCCACAGTACACTACATAAAGGAAACACATTTAACCCAAAAATAAATTTATAGACTGACTGTAGAAGGATAGAAAACAACATTCCATGCAAAGGGAACCTAAAAGCAAAAATCAGAAGCTATCCTATTTTCACACAAAGTGGAATTAAAGTCAACACTCTTTAGAAGAGAGGATACTACTTATCAGTTAAGAGAACTATTAAACAAGAAGAGATAACAATTACAAATATATATGTACCAAACAACAGTGTGCCCAGCTTCATAAGTGGAAAATGAAATATCAGATAAACATCCATAAAATTATAAAGTGGGACCTCAGTATCCCAGTATCACAAATAGATCAACAAACAAAACAAAAAAGACAAAGAAATATCAGGGTTGAACCAAATTTTTTTAACAAATGGAATTAATCAATATATATAATTACAATGATGGTCACTAACAAAGTCATGAGAGGAAAGATTCAAAAAATGTTCCTCTTCAAGGCCCCACCCTCAATTTTTTAGTACATGTTTACAGTACAATGATTAAATTTATCAAGAGAAGTTTTTGTATGTATATAACACAACTTAATTCTTATGCCAAGATGAAAGGGTAACTCATTGTTATACATTCATGTTGCTTGGAAGCAATGGATGAAGCACAACAAACACAGGGTAACTTCTGAAAAGTTTGGGGCTACTATCTCAACTGGATGCTTAGCCATCTTCCTCTCCTTTACATAAATAGTCAACAGTGAAATCTCTGAAGCCAAACATCCTGGTTTCAAGTACTGCCTGAACCTCATGCAAGTATGTAACGTTTGGCAAACCACTAGCTTATTTCTGCCTTAGATTTCCCATCTATAAGTATCAAATTTTTTAAAAATCTTGCATGGTTGTGCAAAAAGCATATGAAATACTTTTTTCATTGCTCTGAACATACTAATTACTCATTAAATTGTAATGAGCCCAACTACCAAGAAGAGCACAAAATTTCAGGAGAGAAAGAAACAGTATTTAAACCAGATTCTCTAACTTCATAGATTTTTCCACTAATGTCCATTAGGTTGTGCATGAAAAGATGGTGCTGTACCAGGTGAGGCAAGAGTCAGGGTCCAAGAGTCCACAAGAGGTAAAGGTAAATCCTTTACCTACATACCTCATAGAACTGTTTACTCTATCATTCTTTCTTTTTTTCTTTTGACAAATATTTGAAAACGGAAAGTAACCACAGAACAGGGGCAAAGTTTAGTATTGTATCTCATAGTTACATTCCCTTTGACCCTGGATTTTGACAAGGATCACAAAGTTCAGGGAAAAAAATAACTTGGCCCCACAGATTGAGTAATGTATCGCCTATCATGAGGTGAAGTGCAGAAGGAAAGGGTTGAAAGTGAAATGATGAGGGATCAATTAGGAGTAAACTCACAGCATCAGGGAGAGGTGGCTTCCAAGATACCCTTTTGAAATACATTTTCTTTTTAACTCTGTGAATTCTGCAATTTGATCTTGGAGGAGATAATCACAAAAAAGTTCAGTTGAACAATTTGAAGATGAAAGTGTTGAAGTAGGAAGATCATGTGTTCAGGCCCAACCCTGGAACCTCAGCAACTTATCAAGGCCATAGTTCAAAATTAAAAATAAATTTTAAGTGCTGAGGTTATAGTTCAATAAGTGGTGGGTCCTCATTCTCCTAATGTAGTCTTCTCAATCCATAGTGGATATTTCATTAATACAGTACAACATTATCATATTTTATAGTACCAATTTCCTTTTCTGTCCTTTCCCACTACACTTTGTGGTTAAAACATATTTATTGAAGCAGCAAATCATTGAAAGAATGAGCTGCCTTACACAACATTTGCAAAAGGATTATCACACCTTAAAAAATAGTAAAATGAGCTCAGATTGAATAAACTGTCAATATGCATAATGAGATTGACCTGGGTCTTGAGCCGCCTAAGCCCAAACTTAGTGTTTCATGCAGCAACGCTAGGTCATGACTAGAGAGTAGCTCTGACAAACCCCAGAGAAAATTACAGAGGTATCTAAGAAGACAGTTTTGGAGTTCAGTAGAGAATATTTCTGATGTGAGCTTGAACTATCAGTGGCTATTTTCCCTTGAACACTTCACTTATGTATAATTATTTTCATATTACTAAAATTGGAGGACAAGGGATAGAGCTCAGCAGCATAAGTGCCTGCCTGATAAGTGCTGCAAGGACTTGAGTTTGATTCTAGTACAAAAACACAGTAAAATAAAATTGGGATAATGGTGCATCTAGCCACTCCTAATGAGTATTTAACAAACTAGACAATGAATTCCTTGAAATATAGTTTGTTTCTATATTACTGTACCTAGCATCCTGCCTCCACATAGTACGAGTTCACTAAATATTTTTGAATTACTTGAAAAGAGAAGAGTATGTACGTGGCTGTTGATGCTGTCAGCTGATGAACATTTTTCTCTCATTATTTTCCAAGGCAGGTCCTTCAGGTTAATCACCTCTGGAACCTGATATGTAAAGTCTGCTCTCACTCCTCAAATCTCCAATCTTAGAAGGGGAAAAAAGGACCTGTTGTACATTCCATTGTTGGCAAAGATTTTTTGCCTACAGCCATTCTGTAGGCTGTCTCTTCATTCTATAAGTTGTTGATTGTTGTATTTTTGGTAGTAGCCATCCTACTATGTTTGAAAAGGTATCTGCTTATGCTTTGATTTGTGTTTCCCAATAACTGATGATGCTGAATACTGTGACCGGGCTGCTTCCCAAAAGTTGTCCTTGACAGTTACTTATATTCCTCCCTACCTTTGCCCTTTATCAAGGTTATCTTTCCTCCCTGATTATTGCAATGTCCACTTCTAAGTTCTAAAGAGAAGCCCACCTAAATGCTTATGATGTTAACTGCTAAATAAAATTTATTTAAATTTACAAAAAATTTCAATATATTTAGCAATCAGGGAAATGTAAATCAAAACTACACTGAGATTCCATTTGACAACAAACCCCAGGAAACATTACAGAGGCAGCATGCAGACAGTTTTGAGGCAAATAGAAAACATTTTTAACTTAATCTTGTGTATGGCTTCTACAAGCAAAGGGAAAATAAAGGGACACACTCACCAAGGGTGAGCAAAATGGCTGCTGCCTGGCCAGTCTAAGCAAGCAGCTTTTATTGAGATAAAGAACAAAGAAACTCATATTGTGCATGCTTAGATTATATAACTTGATGGCTTCTTGTCCTTATGAGACCTAATTTTTACCTTGGAGAGGAGATGTTTCAGGGCCTGCACTTTCTACCAAAACACTGTCAATGAGGTGTGTCCAGGACAAAATGGAGTCAGTGTGGCCTCTCTATATCTCCTCCTTTTTTCTTCAGTTTGGGTTTTCTTACCACATTAGAAGCTGGTATTTTGGGTATAAATACTTTGTTTAGGGATAGGATACCTTATACAAGGGATCCCATACCAATTAAACAGAAAAAGGCAGTAACACCATAAAAAACATTTTTTTTAGCCAACTGATATCTGGTAACCATTCCATAAGGAAATTCCATAATCCAGCATTGAGTCCTTGGGGTATTTGCTTGGTAGGTTCTCATAAATCATGAAGCTTCACATTAATGGACTTACTTTCACCAGACCAATTAAGACAGTATATCTGAGCAATTTCATTGCATCCATGATAATATAATAAAAGCACATAATCAATTGCTGTGTGATTATCTAAAATTACTTGTCGGTGTTCAGTTTGTTCTTTGTTTAATAAAACCAAAGCTATGGAAGTATAATCAATTTGTTTTGCCTTCAGACAAACTAGCCATTAACACTGCAATTGGCCCTGGCTGCCAGTGCAGGCACACCAACCAAAGAAATATCTAAAGCATAAATTTCTGCTTTGGTTAACAGGCTAATAGATAAGTTATGACACAGGTCAGTAAGACTAGTTGTAGACCATTTGGTGTGAGACATTGTAGATTTAAGAGGAGGCAACAATATAGTAAGGTGGTTAAGGCAACAGTCTGTGTTATGAGATAAGGCTGCAGGAATATAATTAAAGGTATACTCTTCACATGAAAAAATCACCCGGCAGAGAGAGGAACATGTCTATTTCCATACAATACTGGTTTATAACTAGAACAATTCCAAGTACTATTGGGAAGGTAAAGACATTGAGTGTTACAATTTTCAGTACAAGCATATGAGGCATTTGAAGGTGCTACATAAGGAGTGAACATTTTAATAGTGCTATCAGGTTTTTTAAATGTAGGAATGCCCAAATTTGGAAAGTCAGCATATGTTACAATTTTGTTTGGTATGTAGGAAAAATGATTATGTAGAGAGGTTGGGTCTTTGCATACTGGAATCAGACAGAACACAAGAAAGTATTTCATTTCTATCTTTTGAGCAAAACAGAAATGAGTGACATTAGCTATTTTTGCCAGTTGAATGCAAATATTGTATTTCAGTCTTTCTGTTCAGTTGTGGGACTCTGAGGTCCCCATGGTGGGCTGTAAGACACATAGGAATAGAATACAAATAAGCATTAAAATGTTCATTGTCAATTTGGTAAATACTGCACAAGAAGCTTTTCAAGAGTTGGTTCCTCTTTAGATGAATGGAGCAAGTTTTGTGCAGACTGGATCAGCCCCTTTATATCACCCCCAGATAACTGGCTGAATAGTCATCATCCTGGGTCATTTTTGAGGTGGCCAGATTTGATTTAGGGAGAGGTGCAACTGTGGAATTGGATTGTGTAGCCCATTGTGTCAGATTATTTTGTGCAGGGTGAATGCAAGAGCAGAAATCCACACAGGGCCTATTGAGGATAACACAGAAGCATTCTCTCCTCCCCACATCAGCAGGGACATCTGCCCCTGCCAACCTGGGTTTGAGGATATTTTGAAAGAAATGGAACCAAGATAGTTATCCAAAGAGACTTGAAGAAAAACAGCAGGGGACAGCAAAAAGAAGTCGGTTTGGGTAAGTGGTAAAATGATATTGATCAGATCAATTCCAAGGAGTGTAAGTGCTCAAATGCATTCTCAAGAGATAAGAGAGGAAATAGCATTGATAATGGGAAATAAAGTACTGCCAGGCATGTGGGATAAATGTAACCATTCAATAATAAATACCTTTTTGCGCTGGATGGCAACAAGGTCCCCTGTGAGCAAAAGGGCTGAATGAAAATGGGTAAGGAATGAGGGCAGTCCTTCAGAACTCAACCCACCACAACTGTGGTGAGTGTGTGGTGGCCCTTCTCTGAAGGGCCCGTTATAGAGGAGAGTCAGAGATCACATCAGTAGGATCCTGTGTGGTGCCATAAAGCATAAAATAGAGGATCTAACTGTTGAGTGGTCAAAGGGCCTTGCCCAATTAAAGTGGAGACAGCAGAAGTGGCACACCCAGGAGGAACTGGAAGTCTACCATGTGGTGTTCCATTTTCTGGCCTGCCAAAAACTGCAACAGCATCCCAGCAAAGATGCCAGGTATGCAGGACAGAAATAGGAACTCAAGGCTCCTCATGCAGCAGTTTGCCTATCTTTTCCCAATCCTCCATAATAAGCATACCTCCCTCAGAATAATAAGAACAATAATCATGAATTTCTTACAAAAGCTGTACTAAATTATGCTCAGGGGTCACATGGCTTGCCTTCTTAAGGAGAAAAAGCAGTTCTGTTTTATGTTTCTGTTGTGCTTCAGGCAGGGAATTCCCCATGACTTCCACTGGGATTTTTTGAAGAAAGTGAAGTACATGCAGGTCAGGGGGCCATGTTCCATCCCCAGAACACAGCAAAAGCAGGTCACCCTCCACAGCAGACATCTCCACTGTTGAGTCCCTGTTCAGGCACCAGATGAAGGGTTCTACAAGCCAAGGGGAAATAAAGGCATGCACACACCAAAAGTCAGCAAAATGGCTGCCACCTGGTCGCCATAAATAAGCAGCTTTTATTGAGATAAAGAGCAAAGAAACTCATATTACACATGCTTAGATTTGTTTGCTTCTTATCCTTATGGGACCTCATGTTTTTACCTGGGGGGGGGGGCGGTAATGTTTCAAGGCCTGCATTTTCTACCAAAACGCTGTTAACTGGATGTGTCTAGGAAAAAATGGAGTCAGTGTGGCCTCTCTACAGTCTTGGGCTACCAATGGCTGCCAGATGGCTATCATCAAAAATATTTTTTAAAAATACTAGTGAGGATGTAAGAGGAAGGAATACTTCTACATTGCAGGAAGACTGTAAATTACTACAGCCAGTATGGAAATCAGTGTGGAGCTTCCACAAAAACAAACAAACAAACAAACTGAAAAATATGGCTACCTTTATTCCCACCTATAACATGAAAAAGTTAAAATCAGCATAATATTGAGATAGCTAAAAACCCATAATTATTGTGAAGCAAAAGCTATAGAAACAGTGTAAGTGCCTGTAAATGGATTAATAAATAAAGAAAAGATGATAGATGTATGAGATGGAGGGAGAAAGGGAGGGAGAATGTTATTTTGTCGTAAAAAGGATGAAATTACATCATTTCCAGGAAAATGTATAGAACTAGAAACCATCATATCAAGCAAAAAAAAAAGTCTCAGAAAGAAAAAGATATTTTCTCTCATATGTAAAACCAAGGGGAAGTAAAGGGATGCACACACCAAGCGTCAGCAAAATGGCTGTCACCTGGTCACCATAAATAAGCAGCTTTTATTGAGATAAAGAACAAAGAAACTCATATTACACGTGCTTAGATTTGTTTGCTTCTTGAGGGATATTAAATAAGAAGGAAGACTATCAGAGAAGAGGGAGGGGAAACAATGGCAAAGGAGATGATGGCATGGGGAAATTACCAGAGTATGTTCAACACATGTATCAATATCCCAAAATGAATCCCACTATTCTTATAATTAGTGCACAATAATAAAAAATTTAAAAAACAATGAAATGCCTTTAGGATGATCACAATCTTTTTTTTATTTTTAAAAAGCAAAACAGAAGAATTTCAAAAAATAACAGTAAGGAATCAATACTAGTTAATGTATTACACATTATTATTTTAGAACTAGTTGCTCAAGTTACAAAATCAAAGCATAAAAATGAATAGACAAACAATGACAGCATGAACTATTCTTTTTGATGAAATCACAGAGAATTAGTAGTCTGGTTATCTATCTTGAACACTTAAACATACTACAATTATATGTATATACCCACAAGTTGTTCTTTCCTTTTGAGAACTGTCCCTTTCATTATAACAATATCTATTGTACATTTTGGATCTTATTATTCTTTCATATTTTTATTATTCTTACTTATTTTTTACACTGAAGAGACAATACAATATTTACAAATATGAGTCTAATTTATTTCACTTATGAGGATAGTCTCAAATTGCCTCCATTTACCTATAAAATTATCCTGCTTTCTTAAGGCATTTTTGAAGGCATTTACCTTTAAAATCATACTTTTTTGTAGCTTAGTAATATGCCATTGTATTAAAAAAAACAAATCTTTTTCATCCATTCTGCAATTCATGGGCATTTTGCTTGTTTCTGAGGTTTAGTTATTATAAATTGTGCACGTATATCTCTATGACATGACATTTTCAATTTTTCTGGGAAAATACCCAGGGGAAGAACAGATGGATTGCATGGCACACTCAATCCTATTTTTTTGAGAAATCTCCATACTGATTTCCATGATGCCTGCAAAAGTGTACACTCCCACTAACAGTTGAGAAGTGTTCCTTTTTCCCCACAGCCTGGCAACACTTGTTAATGTTTGATTTCTTTCTGGAATAAGATAGAATGACTAGTGATGGTGAACATTTCTTCATGTATTTATATTACATTTGTATATCTTCATCTGAGAAATGCATACTCATCTCAGATGCACGTATTTGGAATGGGTCTTTGAATCTCGGGGCTTAAAGCTTTTCAATTCCTTATGTGTTCTGGTTATAAGTCTTTTGTCTGAAGGACTACGGACTAAAATTCTCTCCCATCCTATGGGTTTTCTTTTCACTTTGTTGACTTCTTTTGAAATGAAAAAACTTTTTAGTAAGATGACATCCCAGTTGTAGTTTCTTTGAAGTACTTTGCATGCAGTTCATGAACTTTTTGCCTATCCCTATGTCTTCAAGATTTCTACCTACTTTGTCTTCCAGTAAATTTAGTGTTTCTATTTTAATATTTAGATCTTTGATCCATTTTAATTTTAGTTTAGTGCATAGTGATACACATGGGTCTAGTTTCAGTCTTCAGCATGTGGGAAGCCAGTTTTTACAGCACCATTTATTAAAGAGGCTATCTTTCTTCCAGTGAACATGTTTAGCCCCTTTGTCAAATACAAGGTGACTGCGTGTCTTTGTAGTTGTGTTTGCATCTTCAAATCTGTTCCATTGGCCCTTAGATCTATTTCTTTTCCAATATCCTGCTGATTTTATTACAATAGCTTTGTAGTATAATTTCAAGTCAGGGATTGAGACGTCTCCAAGCCTGATTTTGTTGCCCAGAATTGCCTTTGCTTCTATGTTTCTCCTATTTTCAAATGAATTTTAGGAATGTTTTCCCTAGATTGGTAAAGTATGTTAATAGTATTTTGACTGGGATTGCACTAAATTTGTACAAAAGTTTTGGGAGTATAGCCATTTTCACAATGTTGGTTCTTCCTAATCAAGTTCCATTTTCTAATATCCTCTTCAATCTCCTTTTTTAGAATTGTATAATTTTTAGTGTATAGGTCTTTTACATTCTTTGTTAGGTTGACTACTAAGTATTTCATGTGTTTGGATGCTATTATGAAAGGTGTTATTTTCATAATTTCTCTCAGTGAGTTTTTTGTTTGTGTACAGGAATGCTATTGATTTTTGAGCGTACACTTTGTATCCAGATACACTGATGAGTTTTTTAAATAACTCTAGTAATCTTTTAATGGAGTTTTTGGGGTCTTCTATGTAGAGTATATGTCATCTTCAAATAGTGATAACTTAAATTCTTCCCTTCCAATCCTTATTCCTTTTGTTTCTCTCTCTTGTATGATTGCTCGGGCTAATGTTTCCAGAACTATATTGAATAGCAATGGTAATAGTGCACATCCTTGTCTTGTTCCTGATTTTAGAGTGAAAGCTTTCAGTTTTTGTCCATTTAGCATAATGTTGGCTGTTGGTTTGTCATAGATGGCCTTTATCAAATTGAGGTAGATACCATCTATACCAAGTTTCTGTAAGGATTTTATCATGAACAAGTGCTGGATTTTATCAACAGCTTTTTCTGTATCTATTGAGATGATCATGTGATTTTGGTCTTTGGATTTGTTGATGTGATGTCTTCACATTTATTGATTTGTGTAGGTTAGACTATTCCTGCATTCCTTGTATAAATCCCACTTAGTAATAATGTATAATCTTCTTGATGATTTGCTGTATTTTATTTGCCACTATCTTATTGAGAATCTTTGCATCTATGTTGATTACTGAGATTGCCCTACAGTTCTCCTTTTTGGTTGAGTTTTTCTCTGGTTTTGGTATCAGAGTAATCCTTGTCTCCAGGAATTATTTAGGGAAAATTGATTCCCTTTCAATCTCATTAAAGAATTTGAGGAGTATGGAAATTTCATAAATTTCCTCTAAATTTCTTGTAGAATTCAGCCATGAATCCATCAGGACCTTGGCTTTTCTTTGTTGGTAAGTTTTTTTATCACGTTTTCAATTATCGTAGCTAATATTGGGTTATTCAAAATTGTTGTACCTTCTTTAGTCAGATTTGGTAATTCATATGTATCTAGAAATCTGTCCATTTCCTCTGTTATTTCAACCCTGTGTGAGTAGAGATTTTCAAAGTAGGTATTTATGATCTTTAGAATTTCCACAGAATCTGTAGCAATTTCTCTTTCCAGTCTTTATTGCATGAACTTGTGTTTTTTCTTTCTTTTTCTTGATAACATTAGCTGCAGCTTATTCAAATTTGTTTAGTCTTTCAGAAAATCAGCTTTTTGATTCATGAATTCTTTGTATTGTTTTCTTAGTCTCAACTGCATTAACTTCTGCTCTGATCTTTATAATTTCCACTCTTCTATGATCTTTGGGCTTGACTTGCTCTTCTTTTTCTAGAAGCTTGAGATGTAGCATTAGGCTGTTTATTTGTGCTTGTTTTGTTTTCCTGATGTGACCATTTATTGATATATATATTTCATTCTTAGGACTGCTTTCACTGTATCCTATAGGTTTTGGTATATTGTATCTGCATTTTCACAGAATTATAGGTATTGGTAAATTTCTTCTTTAATTTCACCTGTAACCCATTGATTGTTCAAGAGGATATTTAACTTCTATGTATTTATGCTAGTTTTGCAATTTCTTTTGCCATTAATTTCCAATTTCAGTGCACTATGTTCAGATAATAAATGTGGGGTACAATCCCTTTATATTTACTTAAGAATGTTCTATGGGCTAATATACATTTTATTTTGGAGAATATCCCATACACAGCTGAGATGAATGTGTATTCTGATGTGGTTGGTTAGAACACTCTGTAAAGGTTTACAAAGTCCATTTATTCACAGATTTGATTCAGTTCTTTGCTGACTTTTGTCCAGGTGAAGTATCTCTTTGTGAAAATGGGCTATTAAAGTCCCCTATTATAATTGTGTTGTTGTTTATTTTGTTTTTCATGTCTATTAGTATTTGTATTATGTAGTTGGGTGCTTCTGTACTTGGTATGTCCATATTTGGGATTGTTAGCTCTTCCTCTTTAATAAGTCCCCTGACAATTATATATAGTGACCTTCTTTATCTCTTTTAATCACTTGGTTTGAAGTTCATATTGCCTTCAAATAGAATAGCTACCCTGACTTTTTCTGGGTTCCTGTCACATGGAATTTTGTTTTCCATCCTTTGATCTTTAGTCTATGTGTTTCCCTTTGAGTCAGATGTGTACGTTGTATGCAACATATTATGAGATTCTGTTTCTCTTTTTTTGTAAGCAACACAACATTTTAGCACAAGACAACCCACAATTAACAGTAACTACCATAATGTCTCTTTCTTTGAAATATTTGAGCATAACTTCATATGTGATAGTATCGAACATAACAAAACAGTATGAAACCATTCAAGAGAATGAAAGCATTACAGGGCTTTCAGAACCAAATAACATAGAATGAACAATGGCTACTATATTATCTCATTTTCCATAGAAAATTTGTTTGTACTATCACAATAATAATATCCAATAAGAAATAATAGAACCAAAGGAAACAGAAGAACAAAAGCATAATAGGACTTCAGAGTAAGATGATATTAAATCAGCACTGGCTGTTCTAATGTCTTGTTTTCTTCAAAATAGCTGTTCATACTATCACAAATAATAAAAATCGAAACAAATCAGGGTAAAACCATTCCAACTAATGAATGCAAACATTATAAGGCTTCAAATGTAATGGGGAATAATGATTATCACAAACTCTTATGTACTCTTACCATTTCTTACACTTGGGAGACTATATGGTATTTATAGATGTGAGTTTGATGTATTTCACTTATGAGTATGGTCTCAAGCTGTGTCCATTTATTTATAAATATATCAATGTGATCATTCTTTATAGCTGAGTAGTACTCCATTGTATAAAAATACCACAACTTTTTTATTCATTCCTCAGTTGATGGACACGGGTTGTTTCCAAGATCTGGCTATTAAAAAATGTGCTAATATAAACATGGGTGCACATATATCACTGTGGTATAATGCTTTCATTTCTTCTGGAAATATGTGGAATAGCTCAGAAGTGGAATAGCTAGGTCGAATGGGACTTCCAATCCCAGCTTTTTGACCTCCGCACTGACCTCCACAGTAGTTGCACAGTCTACACTCCCACCAACAGTGCAGAAGAATTCCTTTTTCCCCACAGCCTCTCCAGCATTTTTGTTGGTAGTTTTCTTGATTCTGGCCATTCTTTCTGGAGTGAGATGGAATCTCAATGTTGTTTTAGTTTGCATTTCTCTAATGACCAATGATGATGAACATTTTTTCATGTATTTATTTGCCATTTGTATTTCTTCATCTGAGAAGTGTGTATTCATCTCAGATGCCCATTTTTGGATTAGATCTTTGAATTTTGGGGGGTCTGATTTTTTAAATTATTTATGTTTTAGGCAGAAGTCCTTTGTCTGAGGGACAGTTTGCTAAGATTTTTCCCAGTTTGTGAGTTTTCTTTTCAAAATGCTGGAGATTTCTTTTGACATGCAGAAACTTTTTAATAAGATGTGATCCCAGTTATTGATTCTGGGAAGTATTTCCCGTGCGGTTTGATTCCTGTTCAGGAATTCTCTACCTATCCCTGTCTTCAACATTTTTACCTAATTTGTGGTCCAACAGATTTAGTGTTTCTGCTTTAATATTCATATCTTTGATCCATCTAGATTTTATTTTAGTATATGGTAATAGGCATGGGTCTAGTTTTAGTTTTCAGCATATGGAGAGCCAGTTTTTCCAGCACCACTTATGAAAGAGACAGTCATTCTTCCAGTGAACATGTTTGGACCCTTTATCAAAGATAAGGTGGTTGAGTGTGCTGGTAGTTGTGGTTACTTAGGAATTAATCTCACAAAAGAAGTAAAAGATCTATATAGGGAAAAACATAATACCCTTAAAAAAGAAATTGAAGAGGATCTCAAAAAATGGAAAGATATCTCTTGTTCATGGATAGAAAGAATAAATACTGTAAAAATGGCCATTCTCCCAAACTGTTATACAGGTCCAGTGCAATCCCAGTGAAAATACTATCAACATACCTCACAGATCTAGAGAAACCACGCCTAAAATTCATCTGGAATCAGAAGAGATCTAGAATAGCAAAGGCAAATCTAAGTAGCAAAGGCAAGGCAGGAGGCATTAATTTTCAAGAAAATCCCTGACTTGAAGTTATACTACACGGGAACTGCAATAAAATCAACATGGTACTGGAACAAAAACAGATCTGAAGATCAATGGAAGAGATCTTGTTTCTTGATCCATTTTTAATAGGTTAATTGAGTCCATTTACATTGATGGATATAACTGATATGTACTGGTTCTACTTTGTCATATTGTTTTCCTGCTGTTGGTTCTCTGCTTTTCTCCCTTGTTTAATTGCTTGCCTTGTCTGGTGGTTTCTTTCTGTTGTTGTTCTGGAAATTGCACTCATTTTTATCTCTCTCTAGTATGTCTTTCAGTGCTTTTTATAGGGTTGGTTTGGTTGACATGAATTTCTTCAGTTTTTCTTTGTCATGGAAGTATCTTATTTCTTCATTAAATTTCAAATAAAGCTTTGCAGCATACATCAATCTGGGTTGAAAGTTGTTTTCTTTCAGGACTTGGAATACTTCACTCCAAGGTCATCTTAACCTGACAATTTGTGTTGAAAAGTCTGCATGATGCTAATGGGCTTTCCTTGACAGGTGATTTGTGTCTTTTCTCTAACAGCATTTAGTATTCTGTTTTTATGCTGTATGTCTGTGATCTTAATTATTATATGTCTGGGTGTAGACTTATTTTACTTATGACTTTTTGGCATTGTATAATCCTCACTTCTCTGTAAATCAGATTCTTTCCCCAAATCTGGGAAATTTTCTGCTATTACTTTTGCAAATAGTTTGCCTATGTCATTTGCATTGACTCCTACATCTTTTAATGCCTATTAGTATTGTATTGTTTTGCTTTGCTTCATCTTTTTTAATTTAAAGGAAAAAAATCAAAACACTTTAAGGGTACAGGTAATACAGAATTTCAAAAAATACAGTAAGAAATCACTAGTTAATAGATTACATATTGTCATCTTAGAAATAGTTGTTCAAGTTACAGGATTAGAGCATACAAAGTTGACATTCAAACAGTGAGACTGCAAACAGTTGTGTTCAATGATCCAAGAAAAACTTAGTAATATGGATATTTATCTTAACACATCTAAACACACTTGCAGTTGTATCCTTTAGAGCATTTTTTCCTCTCTTTTTTACAACAACATTTACACATTTTGGGTTTTATTACTCCCATAGTTCTTAGTACTTTTTTTGGATGAGAATAAAACCAAATATAACAAAACAAAGCAAGTCAGTCAAAACAAAGGATGGACATAGCACATGATGTAAAAACAGAATACAAGGTAATCAACAGTGGTGACCATAATGCCTCTTTCTACCTTAAAAAGAATTGCCTATATCATTAGATACAATAAAATTGAACAAAACAGTACAGAAGAAGACCAATAAAATCTAAACATTGGAGACATTACAGGACTTCAAAAGAAGATAATAGTCAAACCAGAATTGCCATCATAGTGAACCTTATTACCTTCAAAGTAGTTGCCTATACCCTCACTTGATACTATCAAACAGAACAGAACAGAGTAAAATCAGTCAAAACAAGATGGTGGGAGCAATACAGGACTTCAAATCAAGTTAATAGGAAATCAAAAAAGTTACTATAATATATCCTGCTAATTTTTTATCTTTTCCCTTAATTAAAAAAATAATAATAATAATAAAATAAACTTCCAGAAGAACATGGTGGACAGATAACAGCAGCTACAGAGGCTCTCTGAGACAGCCAGATTAGAATCCAGGAATGATGTTGTGTGAGGAGTCGTAAGCAAGAGGAGATATACCCTGCCAACCCAAGAATGAACTAAGCTGAGAGAAACCAACTGGAAATGCAATCCTAATGCTATTCATGAACAGATAAAATCTCAGCGTGGAAGCTGGAACCCGTGCCTCTGGAAGCTGCGATTTGAATTTCCTGCTGCCACTGCTGCATCTGTATGCACAGCAAGGACACAGAGGCGAAACCTCTGAGCACAGGAATTGGTGAATGGAGTTGAGAGCAGGACAGGCAGAGAGCCCTGCATCGACCTGCAGTGAGTGAGAGGAATGGGGACTCTTCCATAGACTAAGAGGCTTCACCAGAAGACATTCTGGGACTGGACAGACTAGCCAGAACAGGACACTGCAGTGACTTTAGTCACATATTCTCCTCTCAAATGAGATTGGTAGGGAGCCCTGACCTGAATGACACCATGGACTAAGACCCAGTAGGCTAGCCCAAACTAGGTCCCAGTACCTGGTGGTGCAATCTAGCAGTGAAGCCTTCAGTAGCAACCTACTGGAGGGGCAGGTCCAGCAGAGGCTACCAAGATCTATGTCTCCCTAGTACACTGCAGTGGGCAGGAACACCTAGCTGGCAGATTCAAACAAACTGTAACAGACAAAGAGAAAAAAAAAACTGGGCCTCCTATGTATGCTTGTATGGAAGGAACAAAAAGTATGGAAAGATGTAGCAATAAGAAAGGGTCCTCAGTCCCCAAGCCCGAGAACACTGATCCAGGAAAGGTTAATGCAAAAAAGAATGAGGACAGAAAACATGTAATATCAGACATGGCACCAATAGACATAAAGCAATGTCTCCAGAGCCTCATAGACAAGTTCAAAAATGAAGTATTTAATGAAATAAAGCAAGATATAAATAGAATAGTTAGAGAAATGCTGATCACCACCTAAGAAAAAGCAGATGGAGGAATGGAGAACAGAAAAAAAGGGAGAATTGTTTGATGGAGAAAATAGAGAAAACATAGACTACGTGAAGCAGGTTCAAAGAGATTACCAGGAAACTAAAAACTCTATTGAAAGCTGGCATAACAGCTTGAAAGAAACTAAGGATAGATTATCTGAACTGGAGGGCAGATTTGTAAGGTGGGAGCATGAAATGAAAAACTTCTTAAAAATAACAAGAAAACAAACAGCAATAATACAAAGGCTAGAAGATGATAAGAGGATCTATAACTTAAGAATTAATAACATAGGGGCTGGGGATTTAGCTCAGTGGCATAAGTGCCTGCCTTGCAAGAAGGCAGTCATGAGTTCGATCCCTGGTACCGGTAAAAATGTAAAAGACAAAAAAAAAAAAAAAAGAATTAAGAACATAAAAGAAGAAGTAGGGACACAAACAAATGAACTACAAAGGCTATTCATAGAAATAATCCAGGAGAATTTCCCTAATTTAGCAAAAGGTAAAGATACGCAGATGTATGAGGCATACAGGACCCCAGCCACCTACAACCCAAACAGAGCTACACCCAGGCAAATAATAATCAAAATTCCAGAAACCCAATATAAGAACAGAATATTAAAAGCCATCAGAGACAAGAAACAGATCACTTTCAAGGGAACACCCATCAGAATTACAGCAGACTTCTTGGCACAAATCATCAAGTCACAAAGAGCGTGGGGGGAAATAATTCAAGCTTTGAAAGATAATAACCTCCAGCCAAGATTGATATATCCTGCACAACTGTTCCTAGAAATTGATGGAAAAGCAAGGTGCTTCCAGGATAAGGAGGAACTAGGGGAATTTGCAACCACCAATTCAACTCTACAGAGATATTCTAAGAAATGCAGGATATTCTAAGAAAGAAAAATACCAAGATTCCAGAAACAGTGGCTGAGAGGCCACAATGATTTGAGCAGAAAGTGAAATGAAGAAGACCAATTGACAACTAATGACAGAAAAAGAGCTCAACAGAAATGAGGCAGAGAAGGTTGGATGGTAGGAACAGCTATTTTGGAGAAAACAAGACATCATTATAGCTAGTGCTGATTTAATATCATCTTGTTTGGAAGTCCCATCAAGCTTTTGTTCTTCTGTCTACATCGGTCTTAACATGTTGTATCTTTTTGGATTTTATTATATGTGATAATATAAACAAAAACTTTTATAGACAAGGAGATTATACAGAAACCATTGTTCATTTTCTGTTAGTTGATTCTAAATACCCTGTATCATCGTCTTTCTCTTGAACAGTTTTACATTGTCGTGATGTGTTTGATGGTACAGTATACGAAGTTATACTCAAAGATTTCAAGGAAAGAGACACTATGGTAACTACTTCTACATGGAATTATCTTGTGGTGAAACACTATTTTTGCTTAAATGGTTGTTTTGACCTGTGCTGTTTTGTTATTATGCCCTCTTTTATCTCAATCTCCTTTTTTATTATTTACTTTTCCATTTTTATCCTTTTAATTAAGGGAAAAATAAATAAAAAATAGCAGGATATATTATAGTAACCCACTTTGATTTCCTACTAACTTGATTTGAAACCCTGTATTGCTTTGACTGATTTTCCTCTATTCTGTTTTGCTTGATAGTACCAAGTTCGAAAATATAGGCAACTACTGTGAAGACAATAAGATTCATTATGATGCCCATTCTGGTTTGACTATTATCTTCTTTTGAAGTCCTGTAATGTCTCCAATGTTTTGGTTTTATTGGTTTTGTTCTTTACTGTTTTGTTCAATTTTATTATAACTAATGATATAGGCAATTCTTTTTAAGATAGCAAGAGGCATTATGGTAACCATTGTCGATCACTTTGTATTTTGTTTTTACATTATGTATTATGTCCATCCTTTTGATTTGACTGACTCTGTTTTGTTATGTCACATTTGATTTTACTCTCTTCAAAAAAACAGTAATAAGAACTGTGGGAGTAATAAAACCCAAAATGTGTAATTGTCATTGTAAAAAAGAGAAAAAGAAAGTGCTCTAAAGGACACAACTGCATGTATATTTAAGTGTATAAGACAGATAACCATATTACTCAGTTTTGTTGGATCATTGAACAGAACTGTTTACAATCTCACTGTTTGAATGTCCACTCTATATGCTTTAATTTTGTTACTTGAACAACTATTTCTAAGATGACAATATGTAGTCTATTAACTAGTGATTTCCTACTGTTTATTTTTTTGAAATTCTGTATAACTTGTACCCTTTTTCTGTTTTTTTTCTTTTTTCTCCTTAAAAATTTTTTAAAAATAATAGTAATAATAATAAAATAAATAATTTTTTAAAATAAAAGAGGGAGATTGAGATAGAAGAGGACATAACAACATAACAATACAGGTCAAAGCATAATAATTTCAGCAACCTAGTGCTTCACCACAAGATAACCCGACTTAATAGTAGTTACCATAGTGTCTCTTTCCTTGAAATATTTGAGTATAACTTCATATAGTATGGCTTTAAACATATCAAGGCAGTGTGAAACCATTCAAGAGGATGAAAGTATTACAAGGCATTTAGAACCAGCTAAAGGAAAACAAACAATGGTTCCTTTATTATCTCTTTGCCTATAAAAATTTTTGTTTATACTATCACATATAATGAAATCCAGTAAGATACAACATGATAAAACCAATGGAGACAGAAGAACAACAGTTTGGTGGGACTTCAAAATGAGATGATATTAAATCAGCACTAGCTATTATGATGTCTTGTTTTCTTCAAAATAGCTGTTCATATCATCGCAGGCAATAATACCAAACAGCCCAGAAAAAGCCATTCCAACTAATGAGTGAAAACTTTATAAGGCTTCAGAGCCACATAATGGGGAATCGTGATTGCCACATACTTTTATATATTTGAATCATTTCTTACAATAGGGAAACCAGTATTCATACATGTGAGTTTGATTTATTTCACTTATGAGTATGGTCTCAAGCTGTGTCCATTTATTTATAAATATCTCAATGTGATCATTCTTTATAGCTGAGTAGTACTCCATTGTATAAAAATACCACAACTTTTTTATCCATTCCTCAGTTGAAGGACACTTAGGTGGTTTCCAAGGTCTGGCAGTTACAAATTGTGCTGCTATAAACATGGGTGCACATATATCACTATGGTATGATGCTTTCAGTCCTTCTGGGAATATGCCTAGAAGTGGGATGGATGGAACAAATAGGACTTCCAATCCCAGCTTTTTGCAAAATCTCCAGACTGACCTTCACAATGGTTGCACCAGTCTACACTCCCACCAACAGTGCAGGAGAGTTCCTTTTTCCCCACAGCCTCTCCAGCATATGTTGTTGATGGTTTTCTTGATCCTGGCCATTCTTTCAGGAGTGAGATGGAATCTCAGTGTGGTTTTAATTTGCATTTCTCTAATGACTAATGACGATGAACATTTTTTCATGTATTTATATGCCATTTGTATTTCTTCCTCTGAGAAGTGTGTATTCATCTCACATGTCCATTTTTGGATTGTATCTTTAAATTTTGGGGGTCTGAGTTTTTTAAATTATTTATCTGTTATAGACAGAAGTCTTTTTTCTGAGAGAGAGTTCATTAAGATTTTTTCCCAGTTTGTGGATTTTTTTTTTCACTATGCTGGAGATTTATTTTGACATGCAGATACTTTTTAATAAGAGGTGGTCCCAGTTATTGATTCTGGGAAGTATTTCCCATGCAGTTTGAGTTCATGAATCTCTCCCTACCCCTATGTCTTCAAGGTTTCTACCCAATTTGTCTGCCAATAGATATAGTGTTTCTGTTTTAATATTCAGATCTTTGATTCATTTAGATTTTAGTTTAGTATATGGTGATAGGCATGGATCAAGTTTTAGTATTATCAAGGTGCTGAGAATCCACCAAACCTTGCTTGATTAAATTAAAAATATGTGGAGCATCTTACTAATTATATAGCTGAGATTCAATTAGCAAATAGAAATCCGTTGTAAGAGGCTGTTTGTCAAAGATAACTATGGGGCAAAAATTGCATTCTTTATCCGCTGAAGAGAAAGAGTTTAGCTGGTTGATTGTGAAGCTGTTAATAGATGCAGCCATCAAAGTCTCATCAAAACCTATTTTTAGGTTTTTAAGTTCTATCCTTCCTTTCCCAAAGCTGTCATACTTGATCTGATAGTTTGGATAAAATAGATGAGTTATTTTTATGTAGCTACAATCCAAGATAAAAAATTCACCCCAAAGCAATAGCTGCATATAACTTGGTGAAAATGACCCTGTCCTCATTGGAACATAACCCAGAGAGTAAAGCAGACCAATAGCCAGTTACCATCATTATATACTGCACCTGTGCTAACAAAATGATTGTGAATGAGGCAGATAAAATGGAAAAGAGCCCTGACATAAGAATAACAAAAAAGACTTCTGGGACAACATGGTGGACAGATAACAGCAACTACCGGAGGCTCTCTGAAAAACTAGGCTCAGAAGCCAGGTATGGTGCGGACTGAAGAGACATAAGCAGGTGGAGTTATGCTCTGCTGACTCAGGAATGAACTCAGCTGAGAGAAACCAACTTGGAATGCAGTCCTGGTGCTAAAACAGGAACAGAAAAGTCTCGCTGCTGAGGCTGGACCCTGCGCCATTGGAAGCCACGATTTGGGTTTCCCGCCATGCGGTGGCTGGCTGCCTCTACATCCGCTCGGCAAGGAGAGAGACGCGCAGAAACTCTGAGAACGGGACAGGACGGGCAGGGAGGCATGTTATGACTTGTGGCGAGGTGAGTGACAGAAACTGACACTCCACCACAGTTTGACTCCAGCGGACTTTCTGGGCCCGAGCAGTCCTGCGGGAGCAGGGAGCGGTGGCGACCCCAGCCACACATTCCCCTCTGGGGTGGGATTGGTGAAAAGTGCCTGGCCTGCGTGACGCTGCCGCTGGACCCCGTAGGCTGGCCCAAACCAGATCCCAGAGCCTGACGGAGGCCGGGAGGGGCGGGCCCCCCGCGTAGGCTGCCTGGTGCGCAGCAGTGAGTGGGAACACCTAACCGGCGCAATTCGATCAGGCTGTGGCTGACAGGGAGAGAAGCTGGGCCTCTCATATAAGCTTGCATATATAAGGAACAGAGAATATGGGAAGAGGCAGCAACAAGAAAGGCTCCTCGGCCCCCAATTCTGAGAAACAGTCAATAGCGGACACCGCACCAATACACATAAAGCACCATATAGAGAGCCTCATGGACCAATTCAGGAATGAAGTTATCAACGACCTGAAGCTAGAACTATGCAAAATAGTTAGAGAAATGCTAAGCACCACCCAAGAAAAAACAGATGGTGGAATGGAAGAACAGAAAAAGAAGGGAGAATTGTTTGATGGAGAAAACAGGGAAAGCATAGAATACGTGAAGCAGGTTTAAAGGGACTACCAAGAAACTAAGAAGTCTATCAAAGACTGGCATAACAGCTTGAAAGAAACTAAGGACAGACTATCTGAACTGGAGGGCAGAATTGTAATATGGGAGAATGAAATGAAAAACTTCTTAAAAATAACAAAGAAACAAACAGCAATAATACAAAGACAAGAAGATGATAAGAGGATCCATAACTTAAGGATTAAGAACATAAAAGAAGAAGTAGGGACACAAACAAGTGAACTACAAAAGTTACTCACAGAAATAATCCAGGAGAATTTTCCTAATTTAGCAAAAGGTAAAGATACTCAGATGTATGAGGCATACAGGACCCCAGCTACCTACAACCCAAACAGAGCAACACCCAGGCATATAATAATAAAAATTCCAGAAATTCAATACAAGAACAGAATATTAAAAGCTGTCAGAGACAAGAAACAGACCACTTACAAGGGAGCACCCATCAGAATTACAGCAGATTTCTCTGCACAAACCATCAAATCACGAAGAGCGTGGGGGAAAATAATTCAAGCTTTGAAAGATAATAATCTCCAGCCAAGATTGAGATACCCTGCACAACTGTCCCTGGAAATTGATGGAAAAACAAGGTGCTTCCAGGATAAAGAGGAACTGGGGGAATTTGCAACCACCAGTTCAACTCTACAGAGAGTATTGCAGGGTATTCTAAAAAAAGAAAAATACAAAGAATCCAGAAATAGTGGCGGGGAGGCCACAACTAATGGAGCAGAGAACAAAGTGAAGAAGACAAACTGACAGCTACTGACAGAATAAGAGCTCAACAGAAATGAGGCAGAGAAGATGGGATGATAGGAACAGCTATTTTGGAGAAAATGACGTCTTAAGAGGTAATACTGATTTAGTATCATCTTGTTTTGAAGTCTGATCTAGCTTTTGTCATTCTGTCTCCAATGGTCTAAATAGGTTGTATCTTACTGGATTTTATTATGTACGATAGTATAAGCAAAAACCTTTTAAAGACAAGGAGATTATACAGAAACCATTATTCATTTTCTGTTAGTCGATTCTAAATACTCTGTAATGCTGTCATTCTCTTAAATGGTTTTACATTGTTTTGATATACTTAATGCTACAGTATACGAAGTTGTACTCAAGGATTTCAAGGAAAGAGACAACATGGTAACTACTTTTAGGTCAGGATTATCTGGTGGTGAAACACTATTCTGCTTAAATGGTTATGTTTTGATCTGTGCTGTTTCGTTGTTATGCCCTCTTTTATCTCAATCTCCACTCCATTATTTACTTTTTTAATACTTTTTTAAAATTTTTATCCTTTTAATTAAAGGAAAAAAATAGCCGGATATATTATAGTAACCCACTTTGACTTTCCATTACCTCGATTTAAAGCCCTGTATTACTCTCACCATCTGGTTTTTAACTGATGTTCCCCTATTCTGTTTTGCTGGATAGTATCAGGTTTGAAAATGTAGGCATCAGCTGTGAAGATAATGAGATTCATTATAACGCCCATTCTCGTTGACTTTTATCTACTTTTGAAGACCTACAATGTCTCCAATGGTTTGGTTTTGTCGGTTTTGTTCTTTACTGTTTTGTTCAATTGTATTATAACTAATGGTATAGGCAATTCTATTAGAGATAGCGGGAGGCATTATGGTAACCATTGTTGATCACCTTGTATTACGTTTTCACATTATCTATTATGTCCACCCTTTTGACTTGACTGATTCTGTTCTGTTATGTCACGTTTGGTTTTTACTCTCTTCCAAAAAAGTAATAAGAACCGTGAGAGCAATGAAACCCAAAATGTGTAATAGTCATTGTACAAAAGAGAGGAAAAGAAAGTGCTCTAAACTATATAACTGCATGTATATGTAAGTGTATAAGATAGAATATGATATCACAGAGTTTTATCGGATCATTGAACAGAACTGTTTGCAGTATCATTGATGGAATGTCCACTTTACAAGCTTTAATTTTGTGACTTGAACAATTATTTCTAAGATGACAATATGTAATCCATTAACTAGTGATTTCCTACTGTTCATTTTTTTTCTGCAAATCTGTATAACTTGTACCCTTTCTCTGCTTTTTTTTTCTTTTCTCCTTAAATAAAATTAAAAAAAAAGAATAACAAAAAAGTCAGATCACCATGGCAATAAGACTTCCAATGGGTTGGTAGAGAAAAACAAAGCATGTTTAAAAATGCAGATAATCAAATATGTTCATTTTTACAAGAAATTTGTGATCACATCTGAAACTTTTCCAGTTTACTCACACACTCAGCTTCATTCTCTGAACCCCACTTGAAAAAGAATGCTTCTGCTACTATGCCTCCTAAGCATCTAAGATAAGCATCTAAGCAGGGAAATTTATTTTTCTCAGGATATTATTGCTCATATACCTACTTGCACTATTAAATTAAATGGAAAATCTCTACCAAACTAATGGATATAGGAGCTGATGTCACTATAATCAATAGCCAATCTTGGCCAACTGCTTGGCTGGCTAGACCTGTCTCTACAGCTCTGATAGGCTTAAGTTTCCCTCAATCTGTATCACAGAGTGCTATGCCACTTCCATATATTGACCCTGATGGGAAGACAGGTATTACCATACCATTTATTGCACGCATTCCCATCAATTTATGGAGAAGAGGCCTTATGGAAGAGTGGGGGCACTGTCCCAGATACTTGTGCCCCTCAGAAGAACATAGCACCCACTAACAAGAGGAAGGCTAAGATGGAATGTCAAGCAAACAAACAAAGATTTGAGCAAGAACTTACAGAGTTGTACACTTCCAGATGAGTCTTTAATAAAACAAGGCAGACCTAGAATTGGATAGAAGTCAAATTTATAATGGGAGCTATTGGCACTTCTTCTGTTTCTGCACTGCCAATTCAATGGAAAACCACAGAGCTGAAATGGTTCCTGAATGGCCCTTAATTTGGGAGAAGTTAAAGATTTTATTGACATTAGTAGAAAAGCAACTACATTCAGGTAACCTTGAGCCATCTGTTAGTCCATTGAAAACTTCTGTGTTTGTAATTCCAAAAAGATCAGGCAAGTGGAGATTATAAGACTTGAGAGCTATAAATGCTTGCATGTTTCCAATGAGGGCATTACAACCTAGTCTACGGAGTGGTATTATAATCTCATGCCACATGCCACTTTTCATAATAGCATACAAACAAATGAAATACTTACAAATCAACCTAGCAAATAATGTAAAAGACCTATACACTGATAATTGTACAACTCTAGAGAAAAGGAGATTAAAGAGGATATTAGAAAATGGAATGATAGCCTTACACTTGGGTAGGAAAAGCCAATCTTGTGAAAATGGCCATAGTCACAAAACTGTTATACAAATTTAATCCAATCTCAATCAAACTACCATTACTATATCTTCTAAATATAGAGAAAATGTTCCTAAAATTCATTTAGAAGCAGAAGAAACCTAGATTAGCAAAGGCAATTCTGGACAACAAAACTAAGGCAGGAAGCATCTCAATTCCTGGCTTGAAACTGTACTACAAAGCCACAATGATAAAATCAGCATGTCCTGGGAAAGAAATAGATCTGAGGATCAATGGAACAGATTAGAAGATGCAAACACAACTACAAAGACACTCAGCCACCTTATATTTGACAAAGGAGTTAAAAATGTTCACTGGAAGAAAGATAGCCTCTTTAATAAATGGTGTTGGAAAAATTGGCTCTCCACATGCTGAAGACTGAAAACAGACTCATGCCTATCACCAGGCACTAAACTAAAGTCAAAATGGATCAAAGATCTAAATATTAAAACAGAAACACTAAATCCACTGGAAGGCAAGGTAAGTAGAAATCCTGGAGACATCCTAGAGGCAGACAGAGAATTCATAAACAAAACACAAATCACATGGGAAATACTTGAAAGAATTAATAACAGGGATCTCTTATTATTAAAAAGTTTTGCACTTCAAAATAAATCATCAACAATGTGAAAATGAAACCCCTAAAAATAGGAGGAGTAGGAATAGGAATTTTAGCCATCAGTCCCTCAAACAAAGGACTTATAACCAAAACATATAAAGAATTGAAAAACAGCAAGCTGCCAAATTCAAAACCATTCCATAACTGGGCATCTGAGATGAACACACATTTCTCAGATGAACATATACAAATGGCAAATAAATACATGAAAAAATGTTCACCATCACTGGTCCTGTGAGAAGTGCAAATTAAAACAGCATTGAGATTTCATCTCATTCCAGAAAGAACAGCTGTCATCAAGAAATCAAGCATTAACAAATGTTGGCAGGGCTGTGGGGAAAAAGGAACACTACTCCACTGTTGGTGGGATTATAGACTGATGCAGCCACTATGGAAATTCCTCAGAAAACTAGGATTGGAATTTCCATTCAATCCAGCTATTCCCTCCTGGGTATTTTCCCAGAAAAACTGAAAAGGCCATGTCGCAGAGATATATGTACACCTGTGTTTATAGCAGCACAATATGTAATATCTAAATTTTGGAAACAACAAAAATGCCCATCAACCACAGAGTGGATGAAAAAGATGTGGTGTTTTTATATGATGGAATATTATTCAGCTATAAAAAGGATGATCTTGAGGCTTTTATAGGTAAATGGAGGCAACTTGAGACTATCTTCATAAGTGAAACAAATAAGGCTCATATTTGCAAATATCACATTGTCTCTCTAATGTAAAAAGTAATAAAAATTGAAGAAGTAATAAGATCCAAAATGTATAATAGATATTGTAAAAATGAAAAGGAAGGAAAATGCTCTAAAGGATATATCTGTATGTATGTGTAAGTGTACAAGATAATCATATTACTAAGTTTTTGTTGGGTCATTGAACAGAATGGCTTGCACTGTCATTGTTTGATTGTCCACTTTTTATGCTTTGATTTTACAACTTGAACAATTATATCTAAGATGACCATATGAAATCTATCAACTAGTGATTTTATAGTGTTTTTTTTAGATTCTGTATTGCTTTTACCCTTTTTCTGTTTTGATTTCTTTCTCTAAATAAAAATATTTACTACCACACATTACAGTATGTAATAATTACATTAATCCTGGGGAATTGGTACATGCACATAATATGCTTTAATTCATTTTATTTTACCTTCTCTTTTCTACCTTCACTCCCCATCATCCAGATATAATATCGTTAACTGACTTTCTTTTCTTTTGCATTTTGAATACATCATCTTAGACTCTTGGCTTGTAAGATTTCTATCGACAAATCTGCTATGGGAAATTACCTACATGTGATGAAGTATTTGTTTGTTAGTTTTAGAATATTTTTTAAAATCTTGAACTTTCTGGAGTTTAACTCTAATTTGCCTTGGTTGAACCTAAATAAGGCCTTTTAAATTACCTGGACCTGAGCCTCCACAACTTTCCCAAGATTTAGGAAGTTTTCAATTCTTATTTTGTTAAATTTTGTTAAATTTTGTTAAATGTACCATTTTCCCTTTCTTCTCTTTCCCTTTCTTCCCTTTATTTTTGTAACTTCCATAATGTGAATATTTGATCATTTATTTGTATCATAATTCTCATACACCTTCTATTTTCTTATTTCTTATTTGACTAGATTATTTTTAAACACATTTTTTAAATCATAAATTCTTGTTCATGATCTACTTTGTTGGTGGAGTGCTTGGTTGTATTTTTATTTCATTTACTGTGTTGAATTCTTCAGCTCCACGGATTCTGTTTGATTCATGCTTATTATCTATATCTCTCCTTCGGATTATAAATTGTTTCCCTAATTTTGTTGAGTTGTCCGGCTGCATTCTCTTGTATCTTGTTGAGTTTTCATTAAGCCATTATTTTGAATTATGTTCTGTTCAACCCATCAATTTACTTCTATTTGGGGCTCTTGTTAAAGAGCTATTGTTTTCCTTTTGAGGAATCATGTTATTCTCTTTCATACCTGTCTCTATGTTGACATTTGTACATCCGATGAGTCAGTTATCTCTCTAATTTTTATAAGGCAGCTTTTTAATTTTTTCAATTTTTAATCAGTGCGTGTTGGTGGTACATTTCTTGTGGAGAATTGGTCCATATCCAAAACATCTTAGTTCCCTTTTTCATCCTTTTTTCTTCCCTTCCCTTGCTTCTTCCTCCGTAGCTTTTAAAACATTTCTTGTGGAGTGTTGATTGGGTAGACCACACTGGCTTTGGTTTTAGGTGAGTACAGTAGTGTAGTTTCCATATAGTTTTTTCAATTGTTGTAAACATTGGTGTTGACTGCAGATGTTTTAGTGGTCTAGGCTTTTGGAGTTCGTGGGATTGTTCTGATACTTGGATACAGTTCTCTTACGTGAACAGGTAGCTGATTTGGGTACAATACATGCCTCTGCATATGGATGCACAGGTGAGTTTCCATAGATTGCATCATGTAGAACTGATCTATTTGGCTCAGGTAGGTGAGACCTGGCAGGGATGGCCATGTAGGGAGTGTATTGGTTAATTTATGAGCCCTTGAGGGAATCAGGTTAATCTAATGGGTTCAGGAAGATATAATGTTGGTTAACTAATAACAAAAGTTGTCTAATAACAAAAGATGCCTGTGAACGTCTAAAAGCTGGCATCAAAGCCAGGGTAGCTCTTTGTCTGGTCTGCATGTGAGGCATTGCACTGTCAGCAGCATAGGTGAGCACTCACCTGTGTTTAAGTTCCCTGCAGGGACCATGATACACTGATTGCTCTAGCAGGATTCCAGTTAATGCCCAAAGGCTACACAGGTACCTTCTTGGGGACTTAGCCCATTAAGTTGCTCAGAGTGGTTTCCCAGTTACTTTTTGTGGCCTTGGAAATCTGAACCATGCAAGCTGCCTGGCCACTTTGTGATACCTCAGGGAGTTGGATGTGGATAGCTGCCTGCATCATGGCAAAACAGGTGGACAGGCCTCAAGACCGTGTGGTGTAGCACAAGCCTGGTGGTTTAGGGCACATGGGCCGGGATCTTTCTCTTGAGTAGACTCCTGGTAGTACTGGAAACTGAATTTAGGATTGTGAGGGGTGCAGTAGCAAATATTTAGATTTCTGTGGGGATTTCTGAGAGTTTCCTACTTACTCTTTATCTATTGTGTAGAGTGTAGGTTTCATCTTGTTTGAAGAGATGTGATGGTAACAAAGTTATCTTGAGCTCTCTTGTACCCTTCAAATACTCCAGTGAAATATGAGTTATATTATCTATTTTGTCCTTTGTTTGGGGAGACAGACACTGCTAGTTAACCATCTTGCTGGTTACATTTCAATGAGCACATACTATATGCCAGGTAGGATGGAAAGTAGTGAGCACAACAGCAAAAAAGCAGACATGAGCCTTAATGTAAGAGAATACTTTCTGCTTCACCAAACACTTAGTGGATAGTATTTGTATTATTATCCTTAGTTCACTGATAAGAATTTGGTGGCATAGTGGGAAATGGCATTTTTTAAAGAGACTTTTTTGATCATTTTTTTTCTATTATTTATTGGTACTAGGAATCAGACTCAGAGCCTCATGCTTGCCAGGCAGGCGCTGTGCCACAGAGCTACATCCCCAGGCTACAAAGTGATATTTTTAAGAGAATTAAAGCCATGGGAAGTCTATGGCTGGTTTAGATTTCTGTGGTGAACTACAAAACAGGTCCTTTCAAAGGCTCCTGAAATGCGCCCCATAGTCTTCACTTTTACCTCTCCTAATAACAAAAAAATTCATTACATAACCCAGGGATCTGAAGTTCTTTTCTTTGTATAGTGATTTCCAAGCTCTTTCAAAATCCAGGGTAAAGGGGAATGCAGCTGTACACACATCATTCTACTGACCTTTCCCTTAGTTCTGTGATTACGTTATAGGCCTACATTCTGCTCCTACCCACCTACTTGGGATTCTTAGACCCTGGCTTTTACCCTACTTGACTCAGCTCCTGCTTTTCCACCACAGCACAACGGACAATGATGGAAAGAGCTTAGGAGTAAGAACGTGGATTTGAATTTTGGTTGTGACAATTTGTTCCCTCTCTGAATCATGAGTTCTTAGAGTAGTTGGCCTCATGATGTGTTAATCCTTAGTGAGCAATTAATATGTTTAGGACACTGAACAAAATGCTTCACATCTTCCTCAAAAAGAATCATACAACCAAGCATACTATTTAAGAAATCTCTCATAGTTTAGATGTGAAATATAGGCCAGAAATGTTGGTTGTCTGAATGTGATCGTCCAACCAGTAAGTGGTGCAGTCAGGATTCAAACTGAGGATGTTTGGCTCCAAAGACTTTTCTGTTTATCATTACTGTAAAGGGTATGATGATTAGGTTGAGCTTCCAGTCCGTATGACAATCCCCAACATTTCCATGGGGTACTTTATGGTCTCTATTATTGGGAATCCAGCCAAAAGTCCTGACTGTCAAGATCAAAAACCTGGCCATCACTCCCTATTGTCAGTCTCAAGAATGTCATGAGAAAAATAAAAAACAGAGACAAATATTGTATTCCAACAGTGACTGGGAAGGCAATGTCTCTGGATCCAACATCCTCCACTGCCAAAACAGCATCTACTTATTTGTTTTATACTGTGATAAGTGGGGATAGCAAAGGATTATAATTTATCTGAAGACTCTGACTCTAGAGAGCATAGATAATCTTGTTTGAAGTGGGGTTTTTTGTTTTGTTTTGTTTTTTATCTTTTTTAAAGGTACCCGGGATCGAACCCAGGATCGCCTGCTTGCAAGGCAGGTGCTTATGCTGCTGAGCTAAATCCCCAGGCCCTTGTTTGAAGTGTTTTGACCTGGGTATAATCCTGTGATGATTTAAGAAGGCATAGTTGATTTTTATGCTTAGAAGCATCTTGTCCTTGAGTATAATCCTCAGATGACTTAAGAAGGTGTAGATGATTTATGCTTAGAAGAGTCAATGGGAAATCTCAGATGGGTGATATCAGTAATCCCATTTCTTCCTTTTATCTCATAAGTAAATACACAAAACCAGTCACTGTGAATTTGTGATCCCCAACATATCCCCATTTTTGATTTTATAATTGAAGCAATTGAAATAACATATAGGTTATATATCTTTTATATGCATTTTTCTTCACGGTGTTTAAAACCAAGCTAAAGTGAGAAAATTTACCTTCTTTGCTATCTATTAGGGTTAGTTAAGTCTCCTCAGGAATTACTTTGGAACCACTCACAGCATCTCTTAGTGCATCAAGAAAACACTGATAATATTACAGTGTGATAAGGCAAGCTAAATGTTCCTACTTATCTGAATATCAAGCATCTTAGAACATAAAATAGAACCATTATTTTTCACTAACCATGGATGTCCTAGCATTTAAATCCCCATAGAATGTTAACAGTTGCATATTTTATACAGAAAGTTAAAAATCAAAACTATACATATTATTGTATCATAACAATTATCACATTTTATAGCAATCTAAATTTCCACTTTGACATAACATATACCCCTTTTAGCTCATCATACCTATCTAATATCTAAGAAGTTTTATCTAACATATTGACCTTTAATAGAATGTGAATCTTAAAGGTTTTGATACTGGCAAAAGTCTGAATGTGACCAAAATCTATTACCATAAATAATCTCCATTTTACAATTTAGGGGAAGTGTATATCTAGTGGCACGAATACATTTAATGCACCATGAGTTTAGTAACAATTAATTGTCATAGTTACATGAAAAAGTTTGTACCAGAGCACCTTTAAATAAGAACCTTATTGTCTAGAAAATTTAATCTTTTGACAATGACCAATGTGAGCATATCACAATAATATATTTTAAAGAAAATTTATTGGGATGTCTCCCCATAAAGTTATGGAGATTATTGGGGTACCCTTATTAATGAACAAGGATGAGAGAAATTTCTCCAGCCAGACAGCTGCTTCCTTATTCATCAGTTGGAATCCTGTCCAATAATTCCCCCAAACCTCAAGGGTCCCTCAAAAAATTAAAAATTGAAAAAAAAGAAAATCATTTTTGAATTCAGTTATAACTGCTGTTTATATTATAGGCAGACAAAACAAAGACAGTTTATAAAAGTTTATAAAATCAGAATGCACTCAAATATATTTGGCCAATTTAAATTACAATTACTGTTTTAGTTTTCATATTTTTAAGTGTAAATAGACTAATCAGGACATTTTTGTAAGTTTTTTTAACTGAGATCTCTTGTAATAAGTATTAAAAGAAATAACAACTTTTTATGTTGGTTGTAAGCTGATGGTCTGATTGGAATTTCCAGCTATTCGGGTTACTCACTGTTGCTTTAATACTCATTTATAGGACAATCATGGCAAAAAGTGCTGTTTTTATAGCCACATGCAACTGTTCCTATTAATGGATCAGACTGTTAAAGGGAATTTTAACTGTGTCTAGGAGGTGAATACTACAGGAGTTAGGAAAGTGCGTTGTAAAAAATGTATTTTTTTCCTCAAGTGATTGAACTAAACCCTGGTTGCTAATCAGGTAGCAAATCTGATGAATGGTCCGCTGCATGCCTTTCCTGGACAGTGGACAATGTACTTTCACATTCATTGTTTGCAGTCTTGGTATAGGGTTCAATGTTTTGCATGGGTGGATTGAATTCTGATCAAGGTTTTGCTCTGATGGATGGTAGGGAGTTCTCTTCCATCAGGTAGGAGGGGGATTCCTGATCCTTAGGTGCTAAGAGGTGTGAACCAGTGCTTTGAGGTCTCTGCTTGAGATTGATGCTGGTGATACCCTGTGGAGCTGGCCAGCCCATGAGCATATGCATTGGGGCAGAATCTATGTTTCTTTGGCTCGAGTGAATACACATGTATCCCCTGCCCAATTTAAGAGTGTACGAGATCATTACATACACTTGTTTGGAGTTCCTGCCAAGCAACAGAGGCTAAAGATCTCTGAGAATGGGTAGATCCTTGTGCCCAGTGTAACATGGCTGGTGGAAAATCAGAATTAGGAGCATTTTAAACTCAGAAAGTTTAAAATATCTGCAGCAAAATTTAAAAACTTTTGAGATTTCTGACCTTATATTCCTCCTTTCTTTTCTTTAGCTGGCTGATTTTTTAATTTAAGATGACTGTATTCAATTATTGCCTGACCTCAGGGATTACAGCGGATCCCTGTAACATGCTTTATATTCCGTTATCAAGAAAACTCTGAAAATCCTGCTAATGTAGGAGGGCCATTATCAATTTTTATTTTCTGTGGCACTCCTAAAATAGAAATACTGCCACACAATGTTGTCATGACATGTTGACTTCATTCACCTGAATGACAGGTGGCATGGACCATATGTGAGAAGTTCTCTATAGTGACATGAATATACTTAAGTGTGTTAAAAGAGGCTATATGGGTAATATACATTTGCCATAGCTGATTAGTTCTAAGACCTATAGGATTGCAGCCCTGTTGAGGAACAGGCATTGGAATGAACAAGAAAGAAGGACATGACATCACTATCTGTCTAGCTTGCATTCTGGTAATTTTATTTTTTTATTTTAAAGAGGATAAAACAAAAGAGAACAGAACAATGCAAGCAACACAGCACTTCACAAGAAGACAACCAGATATCAACAGTAGCTTCATTCTAGTAATTTTAAATTCCTTTCTCAGAACTCTAGAATTTTAAAGAAAAAACTCATTGGATTGTTTTACTTTGTTGACAATGGAAATCAGGCTGACAAGACCATCTGCTTTATGGTTTCCCATTGATAACAGACCTAGGAGACTAGAATGGGCTCTAATATGATTGACAAAAAATGCAGAAGTTCTGCTAATTTTAGGTTTCTGTAGTTTTAAAAATAGTTATAATAAAGGAGGCTCAATGGCGGAGTGAATAGAAGTGGCTTCAATCTTTTGGGTCAGATATACTGTATAAGAGGAGTTACTTAACATATTAAGTGGTTGGTCTGTGAATTGTTCTAAAAGATAAAGTATAGCTTTGATTTCTGAGTGCTGTGCTAATTCCTTCTTCATAGAGAAGGAATGCTGTAAGGAGAAGCTCCAGATAGTTGCTCTCTGCTTAGAAGAATTGTCTGTAAAGTAAATAGCAGCCCCTGTCAATGGCCTGAAATGAATGACCTTGGGGAGAATAACAAAAGTGAGAAGGAAGAATTGTAAAAGAGAATCATTATCTATTGTCCCTAGGAACTGAGAAAATACTACCTGCCAGAATACTGTAGTTTGGAGTAATGTCTGTCTCTGTTGAGGAGACACAGTTTCAATTTCAGTTGTAAGCTTTGGTAAGATATAAAAATTTTGAATAACCTGATATCAGCTATTGAAATTGTAAACATGATTAAAACCTTACCAACCAAGAACTTCCCAGGTCCTGATAGATTCATAGCTGAATTCTACAGGAAATTTACAGAAAACTTCATGCCAATAATCCACAAACTCTTCAATGAGATTCAAAAGAATCAGTTCTACCTAACACATTCCTGGTGGCAGGTATTACACTGATACCAAAACCAGAGAAAGACCCAACCAAAAAGGAGAACTATAGGCCAATCTCACTAAGGAACATTGAAGTGTTTGCTATGCAACCAAAAGGAGAATTATAGACCAATCTGACTAAGGAATATTGATGCAAAGATCTTAATAAAATACTGGAAAATAGAATGCAGCAAATCATCAAGAAGATTATATATCATTACCCAGTGGGATTCATTCCAGGAATGCAGGGATGGTTTAACATATGCAAATCAATAAATGTAATACATCACATCAACAGAGTCAAAAATGAAAACCACATGATCATTTCAATGGACACAGAAAAATAAAGTCCAACACATGTGCGTGATAAAAACCCTGCAGAAATACACAATATCTATCTCACTCTCATAAAGGCCATCAATGACAAACCAACAGCCAACATTATACTAAATGGACAAAAACTGAAAGGTTTTACTCTAAAATCAGGAACAAGATAAGGATGTCCACTGTCATCACTCCCATTCAATATAGTTCTGGAAAAACTAGGTGGGGCAATCAGACAAGAAAGACAAATAAAAGAATAAAGATAGGAAAAGAAGAAGTTAAATTATCACTATTCGCGGATGAAATGACACTCTATATAGAAGACCCCAAACATTCCATTAAAAGACTATTAAAGACAATAAATTTAGCAGCATAGCTGGATACAAAGTCAACACTCAAAACTCAGTAGCATTCTTATAACACAAACAAAAAATTCACTGAGAGAGAAAACATGGAAATATCGCCTTTCACAGTAGCATCTAAAAAATGAAATACTTAGGAATAAACCTAACTAAGAATGTAAAAGACCTATATGCTGAAAATTATGCTATGCTAAAAAAGGAGATTGAAGAGAATATTAGAAAATGGAAGGATATTCCTTGCTCTCAGCTAGGAAGAGCCAACATTGTGAAAATGGCCATAGTCACAAAACTGTTATACACATTTAATGCAATCCCAATCAAAATACCATTAACATACTACATATATATAGAGAAAACACTCCTAAAATTCATTTGGAAACAAAAGAAACCTAGAATAGCAAAGGCAGTTCTGGGCAACAAAGGCAAAGCAAGAGACATCTCAATTCCTGACTTGAAACTATACTACAAAGCCACAGTGATAAAATCAGCATAGTACTGGCAAAGAAATAGATCTGAGGATCAATGGAACAGATTAGAAGATGCAAGCACAACTACAAAGACACTCAGCAACCTGATATTTGACAAAGGGGTTAAACATGCTCACTGAGCATAGTCTCAAGTTGAACCCATTTATTAGTAAGTATCTCAATGTGATCATTCTTTATAGCTGAGTAGTACTCCATTGTATCAAAATACCACATCTTTTTATCCATTCCTCCATTGATGGACACTTACGTTGTTTCCAAGATCTGGCTCTTACAAATTGTGCTGCTATAAACATGAGTGCACATATATCACTGTGGTATGATGCTTTCAGTTCATCTGGGCATATGCCTAGAAGACAACTTAATTTTATTATCTATGATGGTATGAAGAGCTAATTTGAGGGAAACAAGTCATTATAATAGCCAGTACTGATATAATATCATCTTATTCTGAAGCCCTACCATGCTCTTGCTCTTCTGTTTCCATTGGCTCTATCATGTTGTACCTTATTGGATTGTATTACCTGTGAAAGTATAAACAAATTTCCTATGGAAAATGAGATAATATAGTAGCCTAGGTCGTTTTCTGTTATTTGATTCTGAAAGCCCTGTAATACTCTCATACTCTGGAATGTTTTTATACTATTTGTTATGTTTGATACTATTGTATATGAAGTTATACTCAACTATGTCAAAGAAAGAGACATCGTGGTAGTTACTGTTAGCTATGGGTTGTCTTCTGGTGAAATACTGTGTTGCTTACATTGTTCTGTTCTGTTCTGATCTGCTCTGTTATGTCCTGTTTTGTCTTAGTCTCTTTAAAAAAAAAACATGTTCACTGGAAGAAGGATAGCTTCTTTGATAAATGGTGTTGCAAAAATTGGTTCTCCATATGCTGAAGATGGAAACTAGATCCTTGCCTATCACCATGCACAAAACTAAAGTCAAAATGGATCAAAGATCTAAATATTAAAACAGAAACACTAAATCTACTGGATGACAAGGTAGGTAGAAGTCTTGGAGACGTAGGGGTAAGCAGGGAATTCATGAACAAAGTGCAAAGTGCATAGCAAACACTTCAAAGAATCAATAACTGGGATCTCATATTATTAAAAAGTTCTTGTACTCCAAAAGAAATCATCAACAGAGTGAAAAGCAAACCCACACAATGGGAAAAAATTTTAGCCAACAATCCCTCAGACAAAGGATATATCCAGAACATATAAAGAATTGAAAAACATCAAGCCGCCAAATTCAAAGACCTTATCCAAAAATGGGTATCTGAGATGAACACACATTTCTCAGATGAACATACAAAAGTGACAAATAAATACATGAAGAAATGTTCACCATCACTGGTCCTTTGAGAAATGCAAATTAAAACAGTATTGAGATTTCATCTCACTCCAGAAAGAAGAGCTGCCATCAAGAAATCAACTGAAAACAAAGTTGGAGAGGCTACAGGGATAAAGAAACACTGCTCCACTATTGGAGGGAGTGTAGACTGGTGTAGCCACTATGGAAACCATTATAGAGATTTCTCAGAAGACTAGGATTGAAAGTTCCGTTCAGTCCAGCTATTCCCCTCCTGGGTCATATCACAATGATATATGTGCACTCCTGTTCATAGCAGCACAATTTGTAAAAGCTGAATCTTGGAAACAACCAAAATGCCCATCTACCACAGAGTGGATGAAAAAGATGTGGTATTTTTATACAACGGAAATATTACTCATCTATAAAAAAGGATGATCTTGAAGTTTTTATAAGTAAATGGAGGAAGCTTGGGACTATCCTCATAAGTGAAATAAATAAGAATCATATTTATAAATATCACATTGTGTCTGTACTGTAAAAAGAAATAAGAACAGTAAGGAGTAAAAAAAACCCAAAATGCATAATTGCTATTGTAAAAATGATAAGAAAACATAGTGCTCTAAAGCATATAACTGCATGTGTCTTTTAGTGTGTAAGATAGATAAACATATTCCTAAGTTTTTGTTGGATCATTGAACAGTACTGTTTGCAGTCCACTGTTTGAATGTCCACTTTGTATGCTTTAATTTTGTAACATGAACAACTATTTCTAAGACAATATGTAATTTTTTAGCTAGTAATTTCTTTTTGTAATTTTTATTTTTAAAAAAAGATTAAAATAGGACATAAAAAAACAGATCAGAACAGAACAGTTTAAGCAACATAGTGTTTCACCACAAGACATAACTGTAGCTATCATAGTGTCTCTTTCCTTGAAATATTTGAGTATACCTTCATACACTATAGTATCAAACATAACAAAAAAATTATAAAACCATTCAAGAGAATGAAAGTATTACAGGGTATTCAGAAAATGAACAATGGTCACTATATTATCTCCTTGTCCATAAATTGTTGTTTATTCTATCACATACAATAAAATCCAATAAGATACAACATGATAAAACCTATGGAGACAGAAAAACAAAAACTTGGTAGGGCTTCAAAACAAGATGATAGCTATTGTAATGTCTTGTTTTCTTCAAAATAGATTTTCGGTATAAGTGGCATCTTCCAGGATCCTCACATGGCAGAAAGGGCAGGGGGCAGGCTCAGGCCTGTTCTTACATGCTCCTGGATGTTCAGCTCTTCATCTATACCACTAAAAATTAGATTTTATCATGAATTTTGAATGGAACAATATTTGTGCAACTGCTAATTGTCTCCATGCTGCTCAGTAGTCACTACCTTTGTCATGTACAGAAGAGTTGTAAAGATGTAAGTCTACCCAGAAAATCTGCATGAATGCTTATCATGCACAAGGTTAAGTTAGGTGATTATTGATAGGCAAGTAGAAACAGAGCAGGTCCACAACAAAGCCACTTCTGAGATGAAGTGAACTAGATCTGCAGCTGAGGCCTGAGATGACCAAAACCAGGCCACAAGACAGAGGCAGATGGCTCACCACCCAAGGCTCACCAAGTGAATTAACTGTTCAAAGTTGTAAGTAGGAGGGTGAAGAAAGATGGCAGATAGATAACAACTGGCTACAGAAGCTCCCTGAGACAGTCAACTTAGAATTCAACATAGGACAGAGGGAGATGAATTCTCTTGTCCAAGAAGAAATTAAGGCGACTTGCTGACCTTCTGAGGTCCCACCGTGACTTGCTGAGGCCCCGCTGTGACTTGCCGAGGTCCTGCTGCAACTTGCCAAGTCCCACCACTTCGACTCACTGGAGGCACAGTCACACTGAGTTCAGGGGTCAGAGAGCCAATAGAGGGCTGAGTTGCAGGGTGCCTACATCGACCTGTAGTGAGTGACAAGAGTGGAGCCATTCCATAAATAGGGGGACTCTGGAGGATGACATTCTGGGACCAGGCAGGACTGGCAAGTACAAGGGACAGCAGTGACTTCAGTCAATTGTTCCCTTCCCAACTGGGATTAATGGAGTGAGCTAGATGTGTGTCATGTGACCTGGCTGAGACCCAACCAATAGGTTATCTGAGGTCAAGTCCCTGCAGTGGTGGTGCACACTAAACATACTGGCCCAGTGGGGCCTCAGAGGTTTGGCTGGTCTGGAGGGGAGGCAATGCAAAGTAATACAGTAGTGCAGACCCCAGCAGCTTGACTTATCCAGAGAGGGGCCAGAATATGCTATTCCTGTCTGCAATTCACTAGCACACAGCAGTGGGAAGGGTCACCTAGCCAGCACACTTCAGAACTGTAACCAACAAAGGAAGAAACTGGGGCCTCCTGGAAGAAGCAAAAAAGATGGGAAGAGGAAGCAACAACAAAAAGTCCCCAGGCCCCAATCCTGACAACAATGACCCAGGACAGGTAAATACAAAGGAGAATGAGAACAGCAAACATGCAATATCAGACACAGCACCAGTGGACATAAAGAGATATATTCGGGACCTCATAGATGAGTTGAAAAGAGAAGTATTTAGCCAAATAAAGCAAGATATAGGAAAATTAATAAAAGAGACACTAAGCAACCCTCAAGCAGACACAGATGGAAGAAGGGAGGAACTCAAACAAAGGAAAAAACCATTTGGTAACGAATATAAAAAAGTATAGAATACGTGAAGCAGATTCAAAGAGATCACCAGGAAATTAAAAACTCTATGGAAAGATGGCAAATCAGCTTGAAAGAAACTAAGGATAGATTATCCAACTGGAGGACAAGGGCCAGAGATTCAGCTCAGTGTCATAAGCACCTACCTGCCAACTGGAGGACAATTTTGCAATGTGGGAGTATGAAAGGGAAAACTTTTTAAAAATAACAAAGAAACAAGCAGTAACAATACAAAGTCTAGAAGACAACAAAAGGATCTATAACTTGAAAATAAAGAATGTGAATGAAGAAGCTGGGAAACAAACAAAGAAACTACAAAGGTTATTCACAGAAATAATTAAGGAAAACTTCCCAAACATAAGAAAAGGAAATGACATTCTGAGATATGAAGTATACAGAACTCCAGTCACCTACAACCAAAACAGAGCTACACCTAGGCATATAATAATCAAGATCCCAGAAATTCAATATAAGAACAGAATATTAAAAGCTGTTAGAGACAAGAAACAGATAACCTACAGAGGAAGGTCCATCAGAATAACAGCAGACTTCTCGACATAAACCATCAAGTCAAGAGCCTGGAGCAAAATATTCCAAGCCCTGAAAGAAAATACCCTCCATCCCAGATTGATACACCCTGCTAAGCTGTCTCTAGAAATTAATAGAGGAACAAGATGCTTTCAAGACATAAAGGAACTTGGGAAATTCGCAACCACCAATCCAACTCTACAGAGAATACTAGATACAGAGAATACAGAGCATTCTAGAGAGAGAGAAAAGTACTAGGATTTCAGGAACAGTGGCAGAGAGGCCTCAATGTATGGAACAGAAAACAGAATGAACAAGATAAGCAGACAACTCATGGCAAAAAAAGAGCTTAACAGAAATGAGGCAGAGAAGATTTTATTCAAAACTGATATGATTGATAGTATCAAGTCTGAGAGTATAGGCAACTACACTGAAGATGACAAGACTCTATGATACACATTCTGGTTTCATAACTGCCAGTTTTTGAAGTTCTATACTATATACAAAGTTGTGTTTTAAATAGTAATGTTATGTACTGATATATTCAATTATACTATGTCTGATGATATAGCCAATTCTACTGGAGATAACAAGAGACAACAAATGAACCATAGTAGAACTCCTTGTACAATGGTCTTATATGTTTATTTCGTTTCATGTGTTTATAGGAATATGTTTTGTTTTGCCTTGCTTGATTTTATTTCTCCTTCTAATACGGAAATGATACAAATACATGTTAGACTCATGCATGTGTAGAATCTATAAACAGTTCATGAGAACTGATCTTATGACACATGATGAACAGATACTTGGAAGAAAAAGAGACACTAAAATACCCAGCAGCACTGATCCTGGAGTGTCATAATGTGAAATCCAGCAATAGTATTACTCTGTTCAGAGTGATGTTAGCCTGCTTGGGTTTGTTCAGTCTCAACATAATTGAAGATATGGATAACTGCATGTATGTTTAAGTATATAGGATTAATAACCGTATTTCTAATTTTTTGCTGGATAGTTGAACAGAACTGGTTGCAATCTCACTGTTTGAATCCTCACTTTATATGCTCCACTTTAGTATCTTGAATAACTATTTGTAAGAAGACAATCTGTGATAATCCACTAGTGATTTCTTACTTTTTATTATTTTGCTTTGAAATTATGTATTATTTCTACCCAATTTCTGTTTTGTTTAGTCTTTCTTTAAATTACATTGAAAAAAATACACTACAGTACCCAGTGCTGATCACAGAGTGCCATGATGTGAAATCTAGCAATACTGTTATTCTTTGTTCAGAATCATTTTAAACTGCTTTAGTTTGTTTAATCTAAACATAAATGAAGATATGGATAACTGCATGTATGTTTAAGTGTATAGGATTGACAGCCATGTTACTAAGTTTTTGTTGGATAGTTGAACAGAACTGTTCATGGTCTCACTGCTTGAATTCCCACTTTACATGTTCCATTTTTGTATTTGAACAACTATTTGTAAAATGACAATATGTAAACATCAACTAGTGATATCTTATTGTTTATTTTTTTCTCTGAACATCTGTATTATTTCTACCTATTTTCTGTTTTGTTTAGTCTCTCTTTAAATAAAATTTTAAAAAATAGCTGTTCATATTATCACAGACAATAAAATCAAACAACCCAAAATAAAACCATTCCACTTAATGAATGAAAACATTATAAAGTTTCAAAGCCATATAATGGGGAATCAAGATTACCACATACTTTTATATATTCTTATCATTTCTTAAACTAGAGAGATTTTCAGTATTTATACATGTTAGTTTGATTTATTTCACTTGTGAGTATGGTCTCAAGCTGCATTCATTTATTTATAAATATCTCAATGTGATCATTCTTTATAGCTGAATAGTACTCCATTGTATAAAAATACCACAACTTTTATCCATTCCTCAGTTGATGAACACTTACATTGTTTCCAAGATCTGTCTATTACAAATTGTGCTACTATAAACATAGGTGCACATATATCACTGTGTGTATGATGTTTTCAGTTTTTCTGGGAATATGCCTAGATGTGGAATAGCTGGAACAAATGGGACTTCTAATCCCAGCTTTTTGAGAAATCTCCAGACTGACCTCCACAGTGGTTGCACCAGTCTACACTCCCACCAACAGTGCAGGAGAGCTCCTTTTTCCCCACAGCCTCTCTGGCATTTGTTGGTAGTTTTCTCGAATTGCCAGCAATTCTTTCAGGAGTGAGATGGAACCTCAGTGTTGTGTTAATTTGCTCTAATGACTAATGCTGATGTACATTTTTTGATGTATTTATTTAACATTTGTATTTCTTCACCTGAGAACTGTGTATTTATCTCAGATGCCCATTTTTGCATTGGGTCTTTGAATTATGGTGGTCTGATTTTTAAAAATTCTTTATATATTTTAGACACAAGTACTTTGTCTGAGGAACAATTCACTAAGATTTTTTTCCCAGTTTGTGGTTTTCTTTTCACTATGCTGGAGATTATTTTTGATGTGCAGAAACTTTGCAATAAGATATGATCCCAGTTATTGATTCTTGGAAGTATTTCCCATGAGGTTTGAGTCCTGTTCATGAATTCTCTACTTACCCCTATGTCTTTAAGGTTTTTACACAATTTGTCTTCCAATAGATTTAGTGTTTCTGTTTTAATATTCACATATTTGATCCATTTAGATTTTAGTTTAGTATATGGCGATAGGCATGGGTCTAATTTTAATTTTTGGCATATAGAGAGCCAGTTTTTCCAGCACCATTTATTAAAGAGACTGTCATTCTTCCAGTGAAAATGTTTGGCCCCTTTATCAAAGATAAGGTGGTTGAGTGTGTTTGTAGTTGTGGTTGTATCTTCTAATCTATTCCACTGATCTTCGGCTCTGTTTTGGTTCCAGTACCATGTTGATTTTACTACAGTTGCTTTGTAGTATAACTTCAAGTCAAGGATTGTGTTGCCTCCTTCCTTGTCTTTGCTGCTTAGAGCTGTCTTTGCTATTCTAGGTCTCTTATGGTTCCAGATGAATTTTAGGAGTGATTTCTCTAAAACTATGAGGTATATTGATGGTATTTTTATTGGGATTGCATTGAGTCTATATAAAAGTTTTTGGAGAATGGCCATTTTCACAATATTCATTCTTCCTACCCATGAGCAAGGGGATGTCTTTCCATTTTCTGAGATCCTCTTCAATTTCTTCTTCACGGTATTATAATATTCCCTATGTAGATCTTTCACTTGTGTTGTGAGAATAATTCCTAAGTATTTCATTTTAGTGGATGCTAGTGTGAAGGGTATGGCTTATCTTATTTCTCTCTGTGTGTGATTTTTGTTGGTGTATAGAAATGCTATTGACTTTTGAGTATTGATTTGGTATCCAGCTACATTGCTAAATTTATTTATTATATCTAGGAGTCTTTCAGGGGATTTTTGGGGGTCTTCTATGTAGAGTATCATGTCATCTGCAAATAATAACTTAACTTCCTCCTTTATTTCTCTCTCTTGTCTAATTGTTCTGGCTACTATATCCAGTACCATATTTAATAGGAGCAGTGATAAGGGACATCCTTGTCTTGTGTCTGATTTTAAGGTAAAGGCCTTCAGGTTTTGGTCATTTAGTATGGTACTGGCTGTTGATTTGTCATAGATAGCCTTTATCACACTGAGGTAAAGGCCATCTTTTCCAATTTTCTGTAAAGTTCTTATCATGAATGAGTGTTGGACCTTATCAAAAACTTTTTCTGCATCTATAGAAATGATCATGTGATTCTTACTTTTGGCTTTATTGATATGGTGGATAACATTTATTGATTTATGTATGTTGAACCATCCCTGCATGCCTGGGATGAATCCCACTTGGTCATGCTATATAATCTTCTTGATGATTTGCTGCATCCTATTTGCCAATATTTTATTGAGGATTTTTGCATCTGTGTTCATTAGGGACATTGGTCTGTAGTTCTCTTTTTTAGTTGGGTCTTTCTCAGTTTTTGGTACTAGACTTATATTTGCTTCCAGGAATAACTTAGGAAGGATTGCTTCCCATTCGATTTAATTGATGAGTTTGAGGAGTGTCAGCATTAAGTCATCTTTCTATTTCTTGTACAATTCCTCAGTGAATCTATCTGGGCCTGGGCTCTTCTTTGTAGATAAAGACTTAATTACATTTTCAATTTCATTTGCAGAATTTGAGTTATTCAGCAGTTTTACATCTTCTTTACTCAGCTTTGGTACTTCTTATGTTTCTAGGAACCTGTCTATTTCTTCTGTATTATCAAACCTATGAGAGTAGAGGTTTTCAAAATAGGTGTTGATGATCTTCTGTATTTCTACAGAGTCTGTAGTGATTTCACCGTTTTCATTCCTTATTGCATGAACTTGAGCTTTTTCTTCCCTTTTTAAAATAAGGTTGGCTAGGGGCTTATCAATTTTATTTATTCTTTCAAAAACCCAACTTTTTGATTTGTTGATTCTTTGGATTGTTTTCTTAGTCTCTATGCATTAATTTCTGCTCTGATTTTTATAATTTCCTCCCTGCTTTTGGTTTTGGACTTGACTTGCTCTTCTTTTTCTAGATGTTTGAGGTGTAGCATCAGGTTATTTATTTGTATTCATTCTGTTTTCCTGATGTGGAAACTCAGTACAATAAATTTTCCTCTGAGGACCACTGTCATTGCATCCCACAGACTCCAGTAAGTTGTATTTATATTTTCATGTGCTTGTAGGTATTGTTTAATTTCTTCTTTAATTTCCCCTGTGACCCACTTATTGCTCAAGAGTGTGTTATTCAATTTCCATGTGTTTGTGGGATTTTTGCAGTTTCTTTTATCATTAATTTCTAGTTTCATGACGCTATAATCCAATAACGTGTATGGGATAATTTCAGCTCTTTTGCATATATTTAAATATGTTCTGTTGGCTAGTATATGATCTATTTTAGAGAATGACCCATGTACTGCTGAGAAGAATGTGTATTCTAATGTTGCATGGAACACTCTGTATATGTCTATCAAGTCCATTTGTTCACAGTTATGATTCAGTTCTGTTATTTCTTTGCTAATTTCCTGTCTGGCTGATCTGTCTGTTGGTGTCAATGGTGTGTTAAGGTCTCCTGTTATAATTGTGTTATTGTGAATTTGATTTTTCATTTCTATTAGTACTTGCTTTGTATAATTGGGTGTTCTGGAATTTGGTGCATATATATTTAAGATTGTTATCTCTTCCTCTTGAAGTTTTCCCCTAACCATTATGTAGTGACTTTCTTTATCTCTTCAGATCATTCTTGGTTTGAAGTTCACGTTGTCTACAAACAGAATAGCTACCCTCACTTTTTTGGGGTTACTATTGCATGAAGTATTATTTTTTATCCTTTGACTTTCAGTCTGTGAGTATCCTTTTGGGTTAGATGAGTTTCTTGTTGACAACATGTGGTTGGGTGTTGTTTCTTGTTCCATTCTGCCAGTCTATTTCTTTTAATTGGTGAATTGAGACCATTTACATTAATGGCTATAACTGTTATATAGGTTTATTGTTTACATGATATCTTTTTGGTGTTGCATCTTTATCGTCCATTCTGTTTGTCTGCTTTGCTTAGTGGTTTTTTCCTAAGTGTATCTAAACTGTCTTTCAATATTCTTTGCAGGGTTGGCTTGGTGATCATAAAGTTCTTCAGCTGTTCTTTGTCATGGAAGTATCTTATTTCTCCATCCATTTTGAAGGACAGTTTTTCAGGATACATCAGTCTAGGTTGCAATTCATTTTCCTTTGGGATCTGAAATACTTCACTCCATGCTCTTCTTGACTTTATTGTTTGAGCTGAGAAGTCCCTTGTGATTCTGATAGGTTTTCCTTTATAGGTGATCTGTCTTTTCTAACAGCTTTTAATATTCTATTCTTATGTTGGGTTTCTGGGATAGTGATTACTATATGTCTGTGTGTAGTTTTGTTTTGGTTATGGCTCTTTGAAGTTCTATATGCTTCACTAATCCTGTTGTTTCATTGTTCTCATGTTTGTGAAATTTTCAGGTAGTACTTGTATAAATATCCTCTTGATATCCTTTGTGTTGTCCCCTTCTTTTTCATTTATCTCTATCAATCTTATGTTGCTTTTCTTTGCATCATCTTGCAGCTGTTGAATTGTTATTTCCTGATTCCTTGTTATTTTTAAAAGATCGTTCCTTTCATGTTCACAAGCTGCAATCTTGTCTTTGAGATCTGAAATTCTATCTTCACATTTGTTGAGATGGTTTTGACAACTTTCAATGGAATTTTTGATTTCCTGTATATACCTTTGAATCTGCTTCATGTGTTCTGTTTGCTTCTTATATTGTTCATCCAGGGATTCTAGCTTTTTGTTTTGTTCCTCTAAGTTTTTAACTGTCTTCTTTAGATGTGTTCAGCATCTCTTTTATTTCTTTTATCATTACTTCTTTTACCTGGGAGATTATTTCTAGTTTGAATTCCTTTAAAGCTTCCCAGTGTTGCTTCTTTATTTTAGTTGTTATTATTTCAGGTGTATGGCATATATTTTCTTCTATATACATAACTCCTAATGTTGCTTGGGATGGGCTAGAAATTTGAGATTGTATTTTAGTCTTTCATTTTGTCATTTTGCTATATATCCGTGTTTCAAATGTTGTTTCAAGGCTTCCCTTGGGCATGTTGGAAATCATCTTCTATGCCCTCAGCTCCTGGGATTCTGGCCGCCCAGTTGCCAGGATTGAGAGAGGGTCACTCTGGGCGGGGCAGGCAGACCCAAGACCTGCAGAGCAGGTCTAGTGTGGCAGGATGCTGGGAAGTTCCTTGTCTGGTGGGAGCGATGATCTTAAACTCCCAGGGCTTGGGATGGTGCGGGGACACTCACCTCTGGCCACCCAGTTTCCAGAATTGAGGGTGCAGGCAGGCCCAAGACCACCAGCCGCCCAGTTCCCAGGATTGAGAGCAACTAGTGATTTCTTACTGTTTATTGTTTTTAAATTTTGTATTATTTCTACCCTTTTTTCTTTTTTTCCCTTTAAATAAAACTTTTTTAAAATGTTATATCTTCTTGATTGAGCTTTGGTAGTTCATATGTTTCCAGGAATGTCTCCATTTCTTCTGTGTTTTCCACTTTTGGGAACCACTACCCAGAAGCTCTGAGAAGGATTTAAATTTTGCTAATTGGCTTTCTATGTTTATCTGTGAGTCTGTCCTAGGCCTCAGCCCCTCACCTAGCAATGGGGCCATAGTAAGTGAACCTCTATGAATCACTGTCCCTGGCTGAGGCCTCTAGTGACCTGTGCCAGAGATACTTCAAAGGCAAGATATGGACACAGCTGAAGACACCCTGGCTCCAACACTAATTAAGTATATAGAGACTGCAGCTGCAGGCATCTCACTTCTGCAGTCTCAATCCTACCATAAATGTGATCTTGGAGGTAAGATGGTTCTCCTAAATTGGCTTAACCTACTATTTGGGGGAAGTCTTTGAAGTGACCCCTGAGGTCCTGCTCATTTCCTGTGCTTTCCTAAGTTCCCCACCTTTTGTCTTAGTCCTAATAAAAGTGGGCTAATCCAGAGAATGTTTTGTCATAGCCCTCAGAGTCATGAGCTCAGCTAAAGGATTTTGACCCTCTGGAGCCCTAAAAATCATACAGTTTGTCTCTTTTTATTTAATCTTTGCAGTACACTTGTTTGGAAGATCAGGGATCTAGGTCAATACTGATATTCCACCATATGTGAGTAAAGATTTTCAAAGTAAGTATTCATGATCTTTCAAGTTTACATGGGATCTGTAGTAATTATTCTTTTCAGTTCTTTTTGCATAAATTTGAGTTTTTCTTTCTCTTTCTTGATAAGGTTGACCAGGAGTTTATCAATTATGTTTATTCTCTCAAAAAATCAACTCTTTGATTCATGAATTGTTTGCATTGTTTTCTTAGTCTTGATTACATTAATTTCTGCTCTGATCTTTATAATTTCCTCTCTTCTGTCAACTTTGAATTTTAATTACTCTTTTTTTTCTACAATCTTGAGATGTATCATTAGATTGTTTATTTGTGATCATTCCATTTTCTTAATATGACAATTTATTGGTGTATATTTCCCTCTTAAGACCACTTTCATTGTGCCCCACAGATTGTGGTTATGTTGTAGCCACATTTTCATTGAATTGTAGGTATTCCTTAATTTCTTTTTTAATATCATCTGTAGTGCACTGGTTATTCAGAAGACCGTTATTTAATTTCCATATATTTATGCTGGTTTTCCAATTTCTTTTCCCATTAATTTCCAATTTCAGTACACTATAGTCAGATGTTATGCATCGGATAATTTCAGTCTCTTTGCATTTACTTAAGAATGTATAATGGGTTAATATGTGGTCTATTTTGGAGAATGTCCCATGTGCAGCTGAGAAAAGTGTATATTCTGATGTGGTTGGGTGGAGCACTCTATAAACATCTACTAAGTCCATTTGCTCCCAGATATAATTTAGTTCTATTATTTCTTTGCTGACTTTTTGTCTATTTGACCTATCTCTTTGTGACAATGGGGTATTAAGGTCCCTTTTACAATTGCGTTCTTGTGTATTTGGATTTTTAGGTCCATTAGTATTTCTCTTATGTAGTTGGGTGCTCCTGTATTTGGTGCATGTATATTTATCATTGTTAATTCTTCCTCTTGAATTTTTCAACTAACAAGTATGTAGTGACCTTCTTTATCTCTTTTAATCATTTTAGGTTTGAAGTTCACATTGTCTGTAAGCATAATAGTTACCTCTGCTTTTTTCTGAGTTCCTGTTGCATAGAATACTGTTTCCTATCCTTTGACTTTTAATCTATGAGTTTGCTTTTGAGCCAGATGTGTTGCTTATATACAGTATATTGTGGAATCCTGTTTCTTGATCCATTTGGTCAATCTATTTTTTTAATAGGTGAATTGAGGCCATGTACATTGATGGATATAAGTTATATGTAGTGGATCAACTTTGTCATGTTGTGTTTCTGTTGCTGGTTTTCTGCTTTTCCCCTTTTCCAATTGCTTGCCTTGTCTGGTGGTTTCTTTCTATTGTTCTTCTGGAAATTGTGGTCATTTTTATCTCTAATATGTCTTTCAGTACTCTTTCTGGGGTTGGTTTGGTGGGCATGAATTTATTCTGTTATTCTTCTCATGGAATTATCTTGTTTCTCCATTAAATTTGAAAGAAAGTTTTTCTGGGCACATCAGTCTGGGCTGAAAGTTGTTTTCTCTTAAGGCTTGAAATGTGTTACTCCAAGCTTGTCTTGACTTAAGAGTTTTTCTGAAAAGTCTGCCATGATTCTAATAGCCTTTCTTTGATTGGTGAGTTGTGTTTTTTCTCTAACAGCTTTTAGTATTCTGTTTTTATGCTGTATGTCTGGGTATAGATCTATGTTGGTTGTGACTGTTTGGCATTCTATATGCCTCACTTATCTGTATATCTGATTTTTCCCCATGTTTGGAAAATTTTCTGCTATAACTTCTGTGAATAGTTTATTGATGTTATTTGCAATGACTCCTGCACCTTTACTGATGCCTATTTGCCTTAAATTGTTTCTCCTGGCATTATCTTGAAGCTGCTGCATTGTTATTTCATGCTGCTTTGTAATTTTAAAAGTTCTATCTTTTCATGATCACTAATTGCAATCTTGTCCTTAAGGTCTGAAATTCTATTCTCAACTTTATTTAAACAGTTTTGCCAGCTTTTAATAAAAATTTTTATTTCTTGGATATCTCTCTGAGTTTTTTCATGGATTCTGCTTGCTTTCTATATTGTTCATTCAAGGTTTCAATCAGTTTCCCATGTGTACTTTTTATCTATTTCTTCTCTAGCTATCCTGAGCAACTCCTTTACTAAGGTTCTTATTTCTGTCTTTATGTGAAAAACTATTTCTAATTTTATTTCCTCTATAACCTCATGGATTTGTTTCTTTATTTCTCTTGCTATCTTTTCAGAGATTTCTGGTGTATGACTTTTAAAGTCCTCTATTTCAATTTCTCCTGTACTTGCTCCTGATGAACTAGATGTTTGATATTGCATTTTGCTTTTTTTGTTTTGTCATTTTCACCTTTCAGGCTAATATTTGTTCTTTCAATTCCACTCTAGTCTCTACTGTTGGTAGTGTGTATTTTAGGGTCCTCCTGTGTGATTGATATATGTCAATTGCTGGGTGCCACAATGAAGAGGTGGACCAGTCATGTGAATTCCTCCTGAAAGGCCTGTTGGGTTAGCCCTATATTTTTCCTAGGCTGACAATCTAAGAGTATTGATATAATTCAACCATTAGTTACTGCTGTTACTATGTTTTCAGGTTGTTCCAGGTCACCAGATCTCCCTGTTAAAAGTGTTTGTCTTGGCTGGGACCCTACTGTGCCACTGGTTATGTATCAGAAGCCCTTTTAAATTTCTCCAGTTTGGGGGAGGCCTTATTGGCATCCTCCTCAACCTGCCTGATGTTCTTTGTGTGGAATAAGGGCTCATCCACACTCTTGCCAAGATTGCCAAGGTCCTACATCTGGAAGGAGTTTGCTATTGCTCCTATTTTCCCACTGAAAGTGATAAACTCTATTCCTATTTTAGGGGCAAACACCAGACTGAGGGAAGCCTGCTGAGGTGTTCTCTTTGGATGAGGGGTTACTGAGTCTCCCGTTAGCCCAGCATGGTTAATCCACTGCAGTTCAAGATTCTGGGAGGGAGAGTAAGAGCCAAAGATCAACAGCAATACTAGGTCCAGGAGGTGGTGGTGGGGTCCCCCAGGGTGGCGGGCATGGAAGCAGCATGGCCCAGCCCAGCCCTGCATGCCACTGAAGGTCCTGTGTTCTAAGGGCAGGTGGCTCTAGTACATTTTTTTAAAAAAGAATAACAGTGAAACCTATCCCTTATAAGGGAAGGATAAAAACTGTCTCTGGCAAGCATCACTAGCAGACCAGACTTATGTGAAACATTTAAAGGATTCCTATATCTAAAAACAAAAGGGCAACAAATACCATCATGAAAATATGTCAAAGTACAAAGCTCACAACTAGAGCAGACACATAATATAGAAAGAGAAAATCAAATCTCATCAATATAGAAAATATCAAACTACAAAGATGAACAGAGCAGAATAAATAAACAATAAATATACAGAACAATCAGGAAAAGTGAGAACAAATGAGAGGAGTAAGCCCTTACTTGTCAGTATTAACTTTCAATGTAAAGAGATTAAACCAGTCAGTTAAAAGTTTTAGTCTATATTATCTTTTTTTGAAGTCCTGTAAGGTCTCCAGTATAGGTTTTATTAGTCTTGTTCTGTACTGTTTTCATCAGTTCTATTATACCTGATGATATAGGCAACTCAATTTAAAAATAGCAAGAGGCACAATTGTAACCACTTTTGATCACTTGGCATTCTATTTTTGCATCATGTACTATGCCCATCCTTCTGTTCTGACTCTGTTTTGCTTAGTCACGTTTGGGTTTATTCTCTTCAAAAAAAAAAGTAACAAGAACTGTGGGAGTAATAAAACCCAAAAAGTGTAATTGTTATTGTAAAAAAGAGAGGAAAGGAAGGTGGACTAAGGGATATAACCACAGGTATGTTTGAGTGTGTAGGATGGAAAACCATATTACTGAGCTTTTGCTGGATCATTGAACGGAACTGTTTCCAATATCACGGTATGAATGTCCACTTTATATGCTTTAATTTTATAATTTGGACAACTGTTTCTAAGAAGACAATATGTAACCTATTAACTAGTGATTTCTTACTGTATATTTTTTTCTTGATGTTCTGTATTACTTGTACCCTTTTACTGTTTGTTTTTTATGTCCTTTCTTTTTTCTCTTTAAACAAAAAAATTTTTAGTCTAGCTGAATGGAAAGAAGGAGGGAAAGAAGGATGAAAGAAGCAGGGAGGGAAGGAAGGAAGGAAGAAAAAAGCCTGCCAGCAATGTGTTGCCTATAAAAATTCAGTTCACCCATAAAGACATAAATAGAGTGAAGTGAAGGGACAGTGAAAAGTATTCCATATGAATGGAAAGCAAAAAATAAACAGCAGATTAAACAGACTTTAGGTCAAAAATATGAAGTAAGGCCAGGAATTTAGCTCAGTAGCATAAATGCCTGCCTGGCAAGTGTGAGATCACAAGTTTGATCCCCAGTACCAAAAAAAAAAAAAAAAAAGTAAAATAAGACATAGAAAGTAATTATATAATAATTGATTCAATAGGAGGAAATATATAAACACCCAATGCCAGAGTACTCAATTACATTTTTTAAAACCACTTTTAGACCTACAAAGGGAGGTAGACTCAATACAATAAGAGCAAGGGATTTCATCCCTTCCTTTCCATCAATGGTAAGGTCATCCAGAACAAAAAAAAAATCACCAAGAAACACTGGATTTATATGGAATCACACACCAAATGCACCTAACAGATATTGATAGGACATGACAAGCAAAAGCTGCAGATTGCACGTTCTTTTCATCAGCACATGAAACAGTTTCTAGGATAGGCCATATATTAGGCCATGAACAAATCATAGGAAATTCAAAATGATACAAAGAAAAACAAAGATTGGGGAAGAAATAAATACAATCAAGATTTTTAAAAATACAAAACCTCAGCAAAGTAAAGAAGTGGTTTCTCCAAAAAATAAAGTTGGCAAACCTTTAGTTACATTAGCCAAGAAAAAAATGAAATAAAAACAGTAAACAAGAGCAAGAAAAAGAGGAACCATCACAATCACTATCACAAAAAGTATCATTTAGGGATAATTATGAACAACTATGTGCCAACTAGAAAACCTAGAAGAAATGTTTAAGCTTCTAGGCACATGTATCTACAAAATTGAATCATGAAGACATAGAAAACTTGAGCAGACTACAAACAAACAACTGAGTTAGTAATTATCTCCCAAGAAAGAGTATATTACTACCAGAAGGTCTCATTGCTGAATTTCACCAAAGTTTTGAAGAATTAAAACCAAATTCTTCTCAAACTATTTCAAAAAACTTAAACAGCAGGAATTGCTTCAAATAGATTCTATAAACCTAGCATTTTTCTGATACCAAAACCAGACAAGAACATACAAACAGAATATAGACCAATAGTCTTTTTTTTTTAATTTTTATTTAAGGAGAAAAGAAAAGAAAGAAAAAAAAACAGTGAAGGGGTACAAGTTTTACAGATTTACAGAATAAAAAAATGCGCAGTAGGAAATCACTAGTTAATGGATTACATATTGCCATCTTAGAAATAATTGTTCAAGTCACAAAATTAAAGCTTGTAGAGTGGACATTCCACCAATGATACTGCAAACAGTTCTGTTCAATGATCCAATAAAACTCTGTGATATCATTTTCTATCTTATACTTTTAAATATACATGCAGTTATATAGTTTAGAGCACTTTCTTTTCCTCTCTTTTGTACAGTGACTATTACACATTTTGGGTTTCATTGCTCCCACGGTTCTTGTTGCTTTTTTGGAAGAGAGTAAAACCAAATGTGACATAACAGAACAGAATCGGTCAAGTCAAAAGGGTGGACATAATAGATAATATAAAAACATAATACAAGGTGATCAACAATGGTTACCCTAATGCCTCCCGCTATTTCTAATAGAATTGCCTATATCATTAGTTGTACTACAATTGAACAAAACCGTAAAGAATAAAACCGACAAAACCAAAACACTGGAGACATTGTAGGTCTTCAAAAGTAGATAAAAGTCAACGAGAATGGGCGTTATAATGAATCTCATTATCTTCTCAGCTGATGCCTAAACTTTCGAACCTGATACTATCCAGCAAAACAGAATATAGGAACCTCAGTCAAAAACAAGATGGTGAGAGTAATACAGGGCTTCAAATCGAGATAATAGAAAGTCAAAGTGGGTTACTATATTATATCCTGCTATATTTTTCCCTGTAATTAAATGGGTAAAAATAAAAAAGTAAATAATGGAGTGGAGATTGAGAAAAAAAGAGGGCATAACAGCGAAACAGGGCAGATCAAAACATAACCATTTAAGCAGAATAGTGTTTCACCACCAGCTAATCCTGACCCAAAAATAGTTACCATATTGACTCCCTCCCTGAAGTCCTTGAGTACAACTTCATATACTGTAGCATTAAGTATATCAAAACAATGTAAATCCATTTAAGAGAATAACAGCATTATAGAGTATTTAGAATCGACTAACAGAAAATGAACAATGGTCTCTGTATAATCTCCTTGTCTTTAAAAGGTTTTTTCTTATACTATCGTACATAGTAAAATCCAATAAGATACAACCTGTTTAGACCATTGGAGACAGAAGAACAAAAGCTAGATGAGACTTCAAAACAAGATGGTACTAAATCAGCATTACCTATTAAGATGTCATTTTCTCCAAAAAAAGCTGTTCCTATCATCCAATCTTCTCTGTCTCATTTCTGTTGAGCTCTTTTTCTGTCAGTAGCTGTCAGTTTGTCTTCTTCGTTTTGGTCTCTGCTCTATTCGTTGTGGCCTCCCCGCCCCTATTTCTGGGTTCTTTGTATTTTTCTTTTTTTAGAATATCCTGCAATACTTTCTGTAGGGTTGGATTGGTGGTTGCAAATTCCCCCAGTTCCTCTTTATCTTGGAAGCACCTCGTTTTTCCATCAATTTCCAGGGACAGTTGTGCAGGATATCTCAATCTTGGCTGTAGATTATTATCTTTCAAAGCTTGAATTATTTCTCCCCATGCTCTTCATGATTTGATGGTTTGTGAAGAGAAATCTGCTGTAATTTTGATGGGTCTTCCCTTGTAAGTGATCTGTTTCTTGTCTCTTACAGCTTTTAATATTCTGTTCTTGTATTGAATTTCTGGAATTTTTATTATTATATGCCTGGGTGTTTCTCTGTTAGGGTTGTAGGTAGCTGGGGTCCTGTATGCCTCATACATTTGAGTATCTTTACCTTTTGCTAAATTAGGAAAATTCTCCTGGATTATTTCTGTGAGTAGCTTTTGTAGTTCACTTGTTTGTGTCCCTACTTCTTCTTTTATGTTCTTAATCCTTAAGTTATGGCTCCTCTTATCATCTTCTTGTCTTTGTATTATTGCTGTGTGTTTCTTTGTTATTTTTAAGAAGTTTTTCATTTCATTCTCCCATGTTTCAAGTCTGCCCTCCAATTCAGATAGTCTGTCCTTAGTTTCTTTCAAGCTGTTATGCCAGTCTTGGGTAGACTTCTTGATTTCTTGATAGTCCCTTTGCACCTGCTTCACATACTCAATGCTTTCTCTGTTTTCTCCATCAAGCAATTCTCCCCTCTTTTTCTGTTCTTCCACTCCACCATCTGCTTTTTCCTGGGTGGTGCTTAGCATTTCTCTAACTATTCTGCATACTTCTAGCTTCAGGTCATTGATAACTTCATTCCTGAATTGGTCTATGAGGCTCTCTAAATGGCGCTTAATGTATATTGGTACAGTGTCCACTATTGCCTGATTCTCAGGATTGGGGGTCGAGGAGCCTTCTTTGTTGCTTCCCTTCCCCATATTTTCTGTTCCTTATAAAATGTAATCTTACACAGGAGGCCCGGCTTCCCTGCCTGTCAGCTACAGCTTGATCGAATTGCGCTGGCTAGTTGTTCCAGCTCACCGCTGCGCCCCAGGGAGTTGCGGAGGAGGCAGCCTACGCGGAAGTCGGTCGCTCCTCCGGGCCACCGTCAGGCTCTGGGATCTGGGTTAGGCCAGCCTAGGGAGTCCGCGAGCAGCGTCCCTCCGGCAATGGCACCTTTCACCAATCCCGTCCGAGAGGGAAATGCGCAGCTGGAGTTGCCACCGCGCCCTGCTCTTACAGGACTGTCCGCGCCCAGAAAATACTCCGCTGGAGTCAGACTGCGGTAGGGAGTCAGTTCCTCGCTCACCTCGCCACCAGTCAGCCTTCCTTCCTGCCCGTCGCGTTTCCGAGACCGTTCCCAGACGCCCGTTCCCAGAGCTCGGGGGTCGCGTCTCTCCTTGCTGAGCCGCTAGGAGGTAGCCGGCCGCCGCGCGGCGGGAAATCCAAGCCGCGGTTTCCAATGGCGCGGAGTCGAGCCTCCACACCGAGATTTTTCTGTTCCTATTTTAGCGCCAGGACTGTATTCCAAGTTGGATTCTCTCAGCCCAGTTCGTTCCTGAGTCAGCAGAGCATATCTCTACTGGTTCGTATCTCCTTAGTCCGCATCATTCCTGGCCTCTGAGCCGAGCCTTTAGAGAGCGTTCAGTAGTTGCTGTTGTCTGTCTGCCATGTTCTCCAGAGTCCGAGACCAATAGTCTTGATGAACATAAATTCAAATATTTTCAACAAAATATGAGAAAATTAAATATAAAGGCATATTAAGGTCATATATATATGTAATGATCAAGAGGAATTTATGCAAATGATGCAAGGATGGTTTATCATATGCAAATCAATATATGTAGTACATCAACAAAAGGTAAAACCATATAATCACTGCAATAGAAGCAAAAAAATTTTTTTAAATTAAATAGCCTTTTATTTTAAAAGTCCTCAACAAATTAATTATAGAAAAAAAGTTACCTCAACACAGTGAGGGCTACATGTGACAAACCCACAAGCAACATCATATTGAATGGGAAAAGGTGGAATTATTTCTGCTGAGATCTGGAGAAAGATAAGGTTGTTCATTTCACCACTCATATTCAACATAATGATAGAAACCTTAGACCATCAGGCAAGAGAAAGAAATAAAGGACATCCAATAAGAAAGGAGGGGATCAATTTATTTTTTTTCAAAGATGACATAATTTTATATCTAGAAAAACCTACAGACTTCATTAAAAAGTTAGAACTGATAAATTCAGTAAATTCGAAGAACATAAAATCTCATACAAAAGGTTGTAGCATTTTTGCACACCAATAATGATTTTTTCAAAAATAAAGGAATCTCACAGTAGCTATAAAAATAAAATATCTAAGAATATGTTTAACAAGGAAGAGAAATGTTCTCTAAAATGAAAATTGCAAAGCACTAGTGAAAGAAATTAAGAATGCAAAAATTGTGAAAACATTCCATATTTATGGATTGGAAGAATAAATAATGAAAGAATATTAGTCCATAATATCTAAAGTAATTCATGTATTCAGTACAATCCTCATCGAAATACTAATAGTGTCTTCACAGAAATAGAAGAAAAACCCAAACATTCATATAGAAAAACAAATGACGGATTCTGAAAATGGCGGCGGGCTAGGGGATCGAGCGAAGAGTCTCACCAGAGAATTCAAACTCGAAGCTAAAAAAAGACAGCATGGAGAGGGCCAGACAAATTGATAGCAATTCTTATTAACCAAGACAGTACAGCTGGAGGATTTAAAGTCGTGCTGAGACCTTCAATGCCAATATCTGGAGGCTGCAAATCCCGCGCCCTTAAATCAACAAACAGACTTGTGGACCCAGCACGAAAAGCTGAGTTGCTTTTGGGGACTGCGGGAAACGGAGACCCGGACCGAGACTCCAAGTAGCAGCCGGTTCTGCACCGCTGCACCAGAGCGGATGCACAAAGCTCTGGCATTTCAAATCTAAACGGCTCACAGATATCTGACTGGTCAGCATTGTGCTGGGAGTGCGGGAAAAGTGGACAGCTTGGTGTGCGGCGGTCCCGGAACGAGGACTTGCACCGGACTCTGGTGAGTACAGAGAACCCCGTGGCTGCTGGGTTTGGCCAGAGAACAGCTGGCCCGCCACCACGGGGAAATCAATAACAGAGTCTGGTGCAGACATATTAGCCTGGCGGCAGAAACCACAGCTTGGTGACATCACCAGGTCCCCTTGTAGGGAGGGCTGGTGGAAGACATCTTGAGTCCTGGCAGAGCCTGATTACTTGCTAGCTTCAGCTCCACACAGAGAACTTAGTGGGAGCCATCTTAGTTTTGGGCAGATCTGCTTTTCTGGTGCTCCTGTCACAGAGAGGTTTGGAAGAGAACGGCTGGGACTTGGGCAGAATCCTGTGCCATTACTCAGCTGCTTCTGATTCAAAGAGAACTGTCAGGAGCTACTGGGGCTAAACCAAGCCTCTGGTTGGGGCCCAATAAGCGGATACAAAATAGTCACAACTCAGTGACAACCAGAAAGTACAGCCTAATTTATGAACTAACTGACACAGAGGCTAGAGACTAGACTGTACCGCCCCTGCATCCCAGCCTACCCAAGATAACAGCAAATTGGGGAGGACAGCAAAAACTCAAGCCAGCATGCTTCTGAGAGGCCCTAGGCAATTCGGAGAGGGCCAGAGACAGTCTGGACAGTCCTGGACAGTCCAGGACAGTCTGAAAGAAACCAGAAACATGACAAGAGATAAAAATAAAAAAAAATCTCCAGCTGTTCAACAGGACAAAATAAACCCAAGAGAACTAAACACTGAAGAGAACAAACACAGTAACCATCCTCTACTCGACACAGCATCAGCCGAAATTAAAAAGTACTTACATGATCTCATAGAGGAATTTAAAGATGTACTCCTGATCCAAGTGAGGCAAGATATAAAGAGATTAATTAAAGAAATGACAAGCCCTGCCCAAGAGAACACAGATGGAAGAACTGAGGAAATCAGAAATGAAAGAGAAGCATCTGAAGAAGAATTTAAGCATAATTTAGAATACATGAAACAGATCCAAAGAGAATATCAGGAATCTAAAAACTCCATTGAACACTGGCAAAATGCCTTGACAGAAACTAAAGACAACCTTCTGAAACTTGAAGAGAGATTTAGGGCTTATGAACGTGAAAGAAAAAGCCTCTTAAAAATAACAAGGAACCAGAAAGAAGCAATTCTAAAACTGGAAGATGATAAAAAGATACATAACCTAAGAATAAAGAATGTGAGTGAGGAAGCAGGAACATCCAAAAATGAAATACAAAAAATATTCACAGATATATTAAAGCAAAATTTCCCACATATAGCAAAAAGAAATGATATCCAGATAAAAGAAGCATACAGAACGCCAGCTACCTACAACCAAAACAGATCTACGCCTAGGCATATAATAATCGAGATCCCAGAAATCCACCAAAAAAACAGAATATTAAAAGCAGCCAGAGAAAAGATGCAGGTTACCTATAACGGGAAATCTATCAAAATAACAGCAGACTTATCAACACAAACTCTTAAGTCAAGATGGGAGTGGGGAGAAATATTCCAAGTCCTGAAGAAAAAAATATGCAACCGAAGTTCATATAGCCATCAAAACTCTCTCTAAAAATTAATGAAGAAATAAGATACTTTCAAGACAAGGAGGAACTGTGGGAGTTCGTGGCCACCAATCCAACCCTACAGAGAGTGCTGAAGGACATTACAGAGAAAGAGAGGAAGAGATATCAGGATTACAGCTACAGTGGCAGAGAGGCCTCAGTGAACGGGGCAGACAATGGCATGAGGGAATAAGGTGGACAAATTATAGCAGAAAAGTGGAGTAGCAGACATGAGGCAGAGACAGTAAGCTAGTCTTTAGTAGAGACAGCTCTGAAACTATATTTAAAAAAAAAGCAGAGGTCATTGCTAATGGTGTATAACGATTTAAAAGACACAGTAGTCCTAGTGCCATATTTAGATTGAATTAAATTTGTTCTGGTCTGTCCACTCATGTCAGATTTGAGGACACAGACCTCTAGAACCAAAAATAGCAGGTTATACCATGGTAACTATCCTTACTTTCCTATTGACTTAGGCTGAAATCCTGTATTACTTACATTGTCTTACTATGACTGATCTTAATTGTATCTGAATCATAAGACTATTGGTTGGCCTTGACTGATCCTATTTGAAATCGGTATGCGTGTTAGAATCAACCCTAAAAGTAGAGGAAACTACTCTGAGCATGACAAGATGTAAAGGATATCCATACTGGTATGAATCAGTAACAGCTCTCAAATACTACAATGCAGTAAAAGATAAGTTTTTATAAAAATAGGTGATAGTATGTTTAACTATAATAAGCCAGCACCTGGCCATAGGTCTGCAGAGGAGGAGCTGGGCAGATCTGGGGTGCCCTCACTGGCCTCTCTGCGTGTCTGGAGGACTCTGGATATCTGCGCCCAGACTGCTGGAGTTCCCTCAGGCTTCCAGGTGAAGTGAAGGAGAGAGGTGGGTTTGAGGCTTCCACATCAACCTCCCCATTCCTGGCTTCACTTGGAGACCTGCTGAGCTCCCCATAGGTGGGCTGGCCCACACTTTCAGCCTAGCCCAGCCTGTTTAGCTGCCGCGCCTGGCCATAGGTCTGCAGAGGAGGAGCTGGGCAGATCTGGGGTGCCCTCACCGGCCTCTCTGCGTGTCTGGAGGACTCTGGATATCTGCGCCCAGACTGCTGGAGTTCCCTCAGGCTTCCAGGTGCAGTGAAGGAGAGAGGTGGGTTTGAGGCTTCCACATCAGCCTCCCCATTCCGGCTTCACTTGGAGACCTGCTGAGCTCCCGATAGGTGGGCTGGCCCACACTACCAGCCTAGCCCAGCCTGTTTAGCTGCCGCGCCTGGCCATAGGTCTGCAGAGGAGGAGCTGGGCAGATTTGGGGTGCCTGCATCGGCCTCTCCATGTATCTGGAGGACTGTGGATATCTCTGCAACCAGGGAGGGTCCACAGGTTCCTGAAGCACTGCGGCCTGTGGTGAGTACCCTAACCCGGCTGCGATTGAAGAACTGTGGAGCTTCCAAGGGGCAGGTGGGCGCACAGTGTCCCTGAGGCCCAGCTTGTCTGGAACTGCGGAGTTCTGAGCAGGCAGAGGAGGGCCACTGGTTCTGTAGGCCTAATGGCTTGGGGTAGCGCGGCGCCAGAGTCTCAGTAGCTCCAAACATAGAAGGGGATTTTCAACAGATCCTGAGGAAGCTTTCAAATAACACTTGAAACACAGAAATATAGGAAAATGACAAAACGAAAGACCAAATTACAACCTCAAACCTCCAGCCCATCTCAAGAAACCCTAGGAGTGATGTATATAGAAGAAAATATATCCCATCCACCTCATATATCGGACACAATAGCCACTGAAATTGACAAGCAACTCCAGGAAGCTTTAAAGAAATTCAAACTCGAAATAATCTCCCAGATAAAAGAAGAAATGATAAAAGAAATGAAAGAGATTCTAAATATATCTAAAGAAAACACAGATAAAAAATTGGAGGAACTAAACAAAAAGATAGAATCCCTAGACGAGCAATATAAGAAACAAACAGAATACATAATGCAGATGCACAGAGATATACAGGAAATAAAAAACTCCACTGAAAGTTGTAAAAACCGCCTTAATGAAAGTGAAGATAGAATTTCAGACCTTGAAGACATGATTGCAGCTAGTGAACAGGAAAGGAAAGATCTTTTGAAAATAACAAGGAATCAGGAAACAACAATTCAACAACTGCAAGACGATGCAAAGAAGAATAACATAAGAATGATAGGGATTAATGAAAGAGAGGGAGACAACATAAAGGATGTCAAGTGGATATTTAGAGAAGTAATAGCTGAAAATTTCCCAAGCATGAGATCAGAAACTGACATCAAGATCAGTGAAGCATATAGAACTCCAAACACTCATAACCAAAATAAAACTACACCCAGACATATAATAATCACCATCCCAGAAATCCAACACAAGAATAGATTACTAAAAGCTGTCAGAGAGAAAAGACAGATCACTTATAAAGGAAAACCTATCAGAATCACAGCAGACTTCTCAGCACAAACGATAAAGTCAAGAAGAGCATGGAGTGAAATATTCCAGATCCTAAAGCAAAATGATTTCCAACCAAGACTGATATATCCTGCAAAACTATCATTCAAAATAGATGGTGCAATACGATACTTCCATGACAAAGAACACCTGAAGAACTTCATGAACACCAAACCGACCCTGCAAAAAATATTGAAAGACAGTTTAGATACACAAAGGAAAAAACCACTAAGCAAAGCAAATAATTAAACAGGACAGAAAGATAAAGATGCAACAGCAGAGAGATAACATTCCTACAATTAACCAGCATTTAACAGTAATAACCATTAATGTAAATGGTCTCAATGCACCAATCAAAAGAAACAGACTAGCAGAATGGATCAAGAAACAAAATCCAACCATATGCTGTTTACAGGAAACCCATCTAACCCAGAAGGATACTCACAGACTGAAAGTCAAAGGATGGAAAACAATTCCTCATGCAGCAGGAATCCAGAAAAAGGCAGGAGTAGCCATTCTGTTTGCAGACAACGTGAACTTTAAACCAACAATGACCATAAAGGACAAAGAAGGTCACTACATACTTGTAAGGGGAAAACTCCAAGAGGAAGAGATAACTATCTTAAATATATACGCACCAAACTCCAGAGCACCAAGTTATATAAAACAATTATTAACAGAAATGAAAACTCAAATTATCAGTAACACAATTGTAACAGGAGACCTTAATACGCCATTGACACCAAGGGACAGATCAACCAGACAGAAAATGAGCAAAGAAATAACAGAACTGAATCATACCTGTGAACAAATGGGTTTGATAGACATATACAGGATGTTCCACCCAACAACATCAGAATACACATTCTTCTCAGCAGTACATGGATCATTTTCTAAAATAGACCATATATTAGTTCACAGAACATATTTAAACAAGTGCAAAAGAGCTGAAATCATCCCTTGCATGTTATCGGATCATAGCGCTCTGAAATTAGAAATTAATGATAAAAGATACTCCAAAAATCCCACAAACACATGGAAACTGAATAACACACTCTTGAGTAATCAGTGGGTCACAGAGGAAATTAAAGAAGAAATCAAACAATACCTAAAAGAAAATGAAAATACAGATACAACTTACCGGAACCTGTGGGATGCAATGAAAGCCGTCCTGAGAGGAAAATTTATTGCACTGAGTTCCCACATCAGGAAAACAGAACGATACAAATAAATAACTTGATGCTACACCTCAAACAGCTAGAAAAAGAAGAGCAAGTCAAGCCCAAAGCCAAAAGAAGAGAGGAAATTATAAAAATCAGAGCAGAAATCAATGCAATAGAGACTAAGAAAACAATCCAAAGAATCAACAAATCAAAGAGTTGGTTCTTTGAAAGAATAAATAAAATCGATAAGCCCCTAGCCAACCTTATTTAAAAAAGGGAAGAAAAAGCTCAAATTCATGCAATAAGAAATGAAAAAGGAGAAATCACTACAGACCCAATAGAAATACAGAAGATCATCAACACCTACTTCGAAAACCTCTACTCTCAAAAGTTTGATAACACAGAAGAAATAGACAGATTCTTAGAAGCATATGAAGTGCCAACGCTACATCAAGAGGATGTAAAACTGTTGAATAACCCAATCTCTGTTACTGAAATTGAAAATGTAATTAAGTCCTTACCCACCAAGAAGAGCCCAGGCCCAGATGGATTCACTGCAGAATTCTACAAGAAATACAAAGAAGACCTAATGCCGACACTCCTCAAACTGTTCAATGAAATTGAAAGGGAAGCAATCCTTCCTAAGTCGTTCCTGGAAGCAAATATTACTCTAGTACCAAAACCTGAGAAAGACCCAACTAAAAAAGAGAACTATAGACCGATCTCCCTAATGAACACAGATGCAAAAATCCTCAATAAAATATTGGCAAATAGGATCCAGCAAATCATCAAGAAGATTATACACCATGACCAAGTGGGATTCATCACAGGAATGCAAGGATGGTTCAACATACGCAAATCAATAAATGTAATCCACCATATCAATAAAGCCAAAAATAAGAATCACATGATCATTTCTATAGATGCAGAAAAAGCCTTCGATAAGGTCCAACATTTATTCATGATAAAAACTCTACAGAAAATTGGAATAGATGGTCTTTACCTCAATATAATAAAGGCCATTTATGACAAACCAACAGCCAGCATCATTCTAAATGGCCAAAAATTGAAAGCCTTTACTTTAAAATCAGGCACAAGACAAGGATGTCCTTTATCACCACTCCTATTTAATATAGTACTGGAAGTACTAGCCAGAGCAATTAGGCAAGAAAGAGAAATAAAAGGGGTAAAGATAGGAAAAGAAGAAGTTAAGTTATCATTGTTTGCAGATGACATGATACTCTACATAGAAGACCCCCTAAACTCCATTGAAATACTCTTAGATACAATAAATAAATTCAGTAATGTGGCTGGATACAAAATCAATACTCAGAAATCAATAGCATTCCTATACACGAACAACAAAATTACAGAGAGGGAAATAAGAGAAACTGGACTATTCACATTAGCAAGCAAAAAAATGAAATATTTAGGAATTACTCTTACGAAAGAAGTGAAAGACTTATACAGTGAAAACTATAATACACTGAAAAAGGAAATTGAAGATGATCTCAGAAAATGGAAAGACATCCCTTGCTCATGGATAGGAAGAACAAACATTGTGAAGATGGCCATTCTCCCAAAACTCTTATACAGATTCAATGCAATCCCAATAGAAATACCATCAACATACCTTATAGATCTAGAGAAATCACTCCTAAATTTCATCTGGAACCAGAAGAGACCTAGAATCGCAAAGGCAATTCTAAGCAGCAAAGGCAAAGCAGGAGGCATCACAATCCCTGACTTGAAATTATACTACAAAGCAACAGTAGTAAAATCAACATGGTATTGGAATCAAAACAGAGGCGAAGATCAATGGAATAGATTAGAAGATACAACCACAACTACAAACACACTCAACCACCTTATCTTTGATAAAGGAGCCAAGCAGGTTCACTGGAAGAACGACAGTCTCTTTAATAAATGGTGCTGGAAAAACTGGCTCTCCATTTGCCGAAAACTAAAGCTAGACCCATGTCTATCACCATGTACTAAATTAAAATCTAAATGGGTCAAAGATCTGAATATTAAAACAGAAACACTAAATCTATTGGAAGACAAAGTGGGTAGAAACCTTGGAGACATAGGAGTAGGTAGAGAATTCATGAACAGGACTCAAACCGCACGGGAAACACTTCCCAGAATCAATAACTGGGACCACATCTTATTAAAAAGGTTCTGCATGTCAAAAGAAATCTCCAGCATAGTGAAAAGAAAACCCACAAACTGGGAAAAGATTTTAGTGAACTCTCTCTCAGACAAGGGACTCTTGTCTAAAACATATAAAGAATTAAAAAAACTCAGACCTCCAAAATTCAAAGATCCAATCCAAAAATGGGCATCTGAGATGAATACGCAATTCTCAGATGAAGAAATGCAAATGGCAAATAAATATATGAAAACATGCTCATCATCATTGGTCATCAGAGAAATGCAAATTAAAACCACACTGAGATACCATCTCACTCCTGAAAGAATGGCCAGGATCAAGAAAACCAACAACAACAAATGCTGGAGAGGATGTGGGGAAAAAGGAACTCTCCTGCACTGTTGGTGGGAGTGTAGACTGGTACAGCCTTTGTGGAGGTCTGTCTGGAGGTTTCTCAAAAAGTTGGGATTGGAAATCCCATTTATTCCAGCTATTCCACTTCTAGGCATATTCCCAGAAGAACTGAAAGCATCATACCACAGTGATTTATGTGCACCTATGTATATAGCAGCACAATTTGTAATCGCCAGATCTTGGAAACAACCCAAGTGTCCATCAACTGAGGAATGGATAAAAAAGTTGTGGTATTTCTATACAATGGAATATTATTCAGCTATAAAGAAGGATCACATTGAGATATTTATCAATAAATGGGCGCAGCTTGAGACCATACTCATAAGTGAAATAAATCAATCTCGCATGTATGAATACCGAATAGTTTCCCTAATGTAAGTAATGATTCAAATATATGAAAATATGTGGCAATCATGATTCCCCATTATGTGGCCTTGAAGCCTTATAAAATTTTCACTTATTAATTAGAAAGGCTTTATTCCGGGCTTCTTGATATGGAAATATTTGAAGCTATAGTATATGAAGTTTTATCCAAATATCTCAAGGAAAAAGACAGACACTATGGTAACTATTATTCTTTAAAAAAATTATTTAGTTATTTCTTATGTTTATTTTAATTAAGGGAAAAATTTAAAAAATTAGGATATATAATAGTAACTCTTTTCGATTTCCTATTAACTTGTTTTGAAGTCCTGTAATGCTCCCATGATCTTGTTTTGACTGATTAGACTGTTCCATTCTGTGGGATAGTATCAGGTCCGAGGGTATAGGCAACTACTTTGAAGGCAGTAAGATTCACTAAGATGCCCATTCTGGTTTGACTATTGTCTCCTTTGGAAGTCCTGTAATGTTTACAATGTCTAAGTTTTATTGGTCTTGTTCTCTACTGTTTTGTCCAACTTTATAATATCTAATGAGATAGACAAATCTTTTTAAGGAAACAAGAGACAACGTTGATAACTATTGTTAATAACCGTATACTCTGTTCTACATCATGTGCTAAGTCTATCCTTGGTTTTCACTAACAGCTTTGTTCTGCCATATTTGACTTTATTCTCCCCCCCCAAAAAGTAATAAGAACTAAGGAGTAATAAAATCTAAAATGTGTAAATTTTGTTGTAAAAAGAGAGGAAGGGGAAAAAAGAGCTCTAACGGATATAACAGCAAGTGTGTATAGGGATGTTGAATAGCTGACTATATTAATGTTTTTGGATCATTGAACACAGCTGTTTGTAGTCTCTCTGTTTGAATGTCTACTTTGTATTCTTTGATACTGTGATTTGAGCAACTATTTCCAAGATGATAATATGTAATCTATTAACAGGTGATTTCTTACTGTTATGCTTTTTTTTGTAGTTCTGTATTATATGTAACCTTACACTGCTTTGTTTTGTTTTGTGTTTTTCTCTTTTTCCTCTTAAATAAAAAAAAAAGAAAGTTGTAAAAACCGCCTTAATGAAAGTGAAGATAGAATTTCAGACCTTGAAGACAGGATTGCAGCTAGTGAACAGGAAAGGAAAGATCTTTTGAAAATAACAAGGAACCAGGAAACAACAATTCAACAACTGCAAGATGATGCAAAGAAGAATAACATAAGAATGATAGGGATTAATGAAAGAGAGGGAGACAACATGAAGGATGTCAGGAGGATATTTAGAGAAGTAATAGCTGAAAATTTCCCAAGCATGAGATCAGAAACTGACATCAGGATCAGTGAAGCATATAGAACTCCAAACAGTCATAAGCAAAATAAAACTACACCCAGACATATAATAATCACCATCCCAGAAATCCAACACAAGAATAGATTATTAAAAGCTGTCAGAGAGAAAAGACAAATCACTTATAAAGGAAAACCTATCAGAATCACAGCAGACTTCTCAGCACAAACGATAAAGTCAAGAAGAGCATGGAGTGAAGTATTCCAGATCCTAAAGCAAAATGATTTCCAACCAAGACTGATATATCCTGCAAAACTATCATTCAAAATAGATGGTGCAATACGATACTTCCATGACAAAGAACACCTGAAGAACTTCATGAACACCAAACCAACCCTGCAAAAAATATTGAAAGACAGTTTAGATACACAAAGGAAAAAAGCACTAAGCAAAGCAAATAATTAAACAGAACAGAAAGATAAAGATGCAACAGCAGAGAGATAACATTCCTACAATTAACCAGCATTTAACAGTAATAACCATTAATGTAAATGGTCTCAATGCACCAATCAAAAGAAACAGACTAGCAGAATGGATCAAGAAACAAAATCCAACCATATGCTGTTTACAGGAAACCCATCTAACCCAGAAAGATACTCACAGACTGAAAGTCAAAGGATGGAAAACAATTCTTGATGCAGCAGGAATCCAAAAAATGGCAGGAGTAGCCATTCTGTTTGCAGACAACGTGAACTTTAAATCAACAATGACCATAAAGGACAAAGAAGGTCACTACATACTCGTAAGGGGAAAACTCCAAGAGGAAGAGATAACTATCTTAAATATATACGCACCAAACTCCAGAGCACCCAGTTATATAAAACAATTATTAACAGAAATGAAAACTCAAATTATCAGTAACACAATTGTAACAGGAGACCTTAATACGCCACTGACACCAAGGGACAGATCAACCAGACAGAAAATGAGCAAAGAAATAACAGAACTGAATCACACCTGTGAACAAATGGGTTTGATAGACATATAAAGAATGTTCCACCCAACAACATCAGAATACACATTCTTCTCAGCAGTACATGGATCATTTTCTAAAATAGACCATATATTAGCTCACAGAACATATTTAAGCAAATGCAAAAGAGTTGAAATCATCCCTTGCATATTATCGGATCATACCGCTCTGAAATTAGAAATTAATGACAAAGGATACTGCAAAAATTCCGCAAACACGTGGAAACTAAATAACACACTCTTGAGTAATCAGTGGGTCACAGAAGAAATTAAAGAAGAAATTAAACAATACCTAAAAGAAAATGAAAATGCAGATACAACTTACCGGAATCTGTGGGATGCAATGAAAGCCGTTCTGAGAGGAAAATTTATTGCACTGAGTTCCCACATCAGGAAAACAGAACGAATACAAATAAATAACTTGATGCTACACCTCAAACAGCTAGAAAAAGAAGAGCAAGTCAAGCCCAAAGCCAAAAGAAGAGAGGAAATGAAAAAATCAGAGCAGAAATCAATGCAATAGAGACTAAGAAAACAATCCAAAGAATCAACGAATCAAAGAGTTGGTTCTTTGAAAGAATAAATAAAATTGATAAGCCCCTAGCCAACCTTATTTAAAAAAGGAAAGAAAAAGCTCAAATTCATGCAATAAGAAATGAAAAAGGAGAAATCACTACAGACCCAATAGAAATACAGAGGATCATCAACACCTATTTCGAAAACCTCTACTATCAAATGTTTGATAACACAGAAGAAATAGACAGATTCTTAGAAGCATATGAAGTACCAAAGCTAGATCAAGAGGATATAAAACTGTTGAATAACCCAATCTCTGCTAATGAAATTGAGAATGTATTTGGGTCCTTGCCCACCAAGAAGAGCCCAGGCCCAGATGGATTCACTGCAGAATTCTACAAGCAATATAAAGAAGACCTAATGCCGACACTCCTCAAACTATTCAATGAAATTGAAAGGGAAGCAATCCTTCCTAAGTCATTCCTGGAAGCAAATATTACTCTAGTACCAAAACCTGAGAAAGACCCAACTATAAAAGAGAACTATAGACCGATCTCCCTAATGAACACAGATACAAAAATCCTCAATAAAATATTGGCAAATAGGATCCAGCAAATCATCAAGAAGATTATACACCATGACCAGGTGGGATTCATCCCAGGAATGCAAGGATGGTTCAACATATGCAAATCAATAAATGTAATCCACCATATCAATAAAGCCAAAAATAAGAATCACATGATCATCTCTATAGATGCAGAAAAAGCCTTCGATAAGGTCCAACACTTATTCATGATAAGAACTTTACAGAAAATTGGAATAAATGGTCTTTACCTCAATATAATAAAGGCCATTTATGACAAACCAACAGCCAGCATCATACTAAATGGCCAAAAATTGAAAGCCTTTACTTTAAAATCGGGTACAAGACAAGGATATCCTTTATCACCACTCCTATTTAATATAGTACTGGAAGTACTAGCCAGAGCAATTAGGCAAGAAAGAGAAATAAAAGGGGTAAAGATAGGAAAAGAAGAAGTTAAATTATCATTGTTTGCAGATGACATGATACTCTACATAGAAGACCCCCTAAACTCCATTGAAAGACTCTTAGATACAATAAATAAATTCAGTAATGTGACTGGATACAAAATCAATACTCAGAAATCAATAGCATTTCTATACATGAACAACAAAATCACAGAGAAGGAAATAAGAGAAACTGGACTATTCACATTAGCAAGCAAAAAAATGAAATATTTAGGAATTACTCTTACGAAAGAAGTGAAAGACTTATACAGTGAAAATTATAATACACTGAAAAAGGAAATTGAAGATGATCTCAGAAAATGGAAAGACATCCCTTGCTCATGGATAGGAAGAACAAACATTGTGAAGATGGCCATTCTCCCAAAACTCTTATACAGATTCAATGCAATCCCAATAGAAATACCATCAACATACCTTATAGATCTAGAGAAATCACTCCTAAATTTCATCTGGAACCAGAAGAGACCTAGAATCGCAAAGGCAATTCTAAGCAGCAAAGACAAAGCAGGAGGCATCACAATCCCTGACTTGAAGTTATACTACAAAGCAACAGTAGTAAAATCAACATGGTATTGGAATCAAAACAGAGCTGAAGATCAGTGGAATAGATTAGAAGATACAACCACAACTACGAACACACTCAACCACCTTATTTTTGATAAAGGAGCCAAGCAGGTTCACTGGAAGAACGACAGTCTCTTTAATAAATGGTGCTGGAAAAACTGGCTCTCCATTTGCCGAAAACTAAAGCTAGACCCATGTCTATCACCATGAACTAAATTAAAATCTAAATGGGTCAAAGATCTGAATATTAAAACAGAAACACTAAATCTATTGGAAGACAAAATAGGTAGAAACCTTGGAGACATAGGAGTAGGTAAAGAATTCATGAACAGGACTCAAACCGCACGGGAAATACTTCCCAGAATCAATAACTGGGACCACTTCTTATTAAAAAGTTTCTGCATGTCAAAAGAAATCTCCAGCATAGTGAAAAGAAAACCCACAAACTGGGAAAAGATTTTAGTGAACTCTCTCTCAGACAAGGGCCTCTTGTCTAAAACATATAAAGAATTAAAGAAACTCAGACCTCCGAAATTCAAAGATCCAATCCAAAAATGGGCATCTGAGATGAATATGCAATTCTCAGATGAAGAAATGCAAATGGCAAATAAATACATGAAAAAATGCTCATCATCATTGGTCATTAGAGAAATGCAAATTAAAACCACACTGAGATACCATCTCACTCCTGAAAGAATGGCCAGGATCAAGAAAACCGACAACAAATGCTGGAGAGGCTGTGGGGAAAAAGGAACTCTCCTGCACTGCTGGTGGAAGTGTAGACTGGTACAGCCTTTGTGGAGATCTGTCTGGAGATTTCTCAAAAAGTTGGGACTGGAAATCCCATTTATTCCAGCTATTCCACTTCTAGGCATATTCCCAGAAGAACTGAAAGCATCATACCACAGTGATATATGTGCACCTATGTTTATAGCAGCACAATTTGTAATCGCCAGATCTTGGAAACAACCCAAGTGCCCATCAACTGAGGAATGGATAAAAAAGTTGTGGTATTTCTATACAATGGAGTATTATTCAGCTATAAAGAAGGATCACATTGAGATATTTATCAATAAATGGGCGCAGCTTGAGACCATACTCATTAGTGAAATAAATCAATCTCGCATGTGTGAATACCGAATAGTTTCCCTAATGTAAGTAATGATTCAAATATATAAAAATATGTGGTAATCATGATTCCCCATTAGGTGGCCTTGAAGCCTTATAAAGTTTTCACTCATTAATTAGAAAGGCTTTATTCTGGGCTTCTTGATATGAAAATATTTGAAGCTAGAGTATATGAAGTTTTATCCAAATATTTCAAGGAAAAAGACACTATGGTAACTACTATTAAGTCAGGTTATAAGGTGGTGAAGTACTAGGTTGTTGAAACAGTCATGCTGTGACCTCTATTGTTATATTGTTATGTCCTGTTTTATCTCAATCTCCCCTTATTGTTTCAAAAAAATTATTTAGTCATTTCTTATGTTTGTCTTAATTAAAGAAAAAATTCAAAAAAAATTAGGATATATAAATAGTAACTCTTTTCGATTTCCTATTAACTTGTTTTGAAGTCCTGTAGTACTCCCACGATCTTGTTTTGACTGATTAGACTCTGTTCCATTCTATATGATAATATCAAGTTTGAAGACATAGGCAACTACTTTGAAGACAATAAGATTCACTAAGATACTCATTCTGGTTTGACTATTGTCTTCTTTGGAAGTCCTGTAATGTTTACAATGCCTAAGTTTTATTGGTCTTGTTCTCTACTGTTTTGTTCAACTTTATAATATCTGATAAGATAGACAATTCTTTTTAAGGAAACAAGGGACAACGTTGATAACCATTGTTGATAAACTTGTACTCTGTTCTACACCATGTACTATGTCTATCCTTGGTATTGACTGACAGCTTTGTTTTGCCATATTTGACTGTATTCTTCCCCCCCCCCCAAAGAAAGTAATAAGCACTAAGGAGTAATAAAATCCAAGATGTGTAAATTTTGTTGTAAAAAAGAGAGGGAAAAAAAAAAGAAAAAGAGCTCTAACGGATATAACAGCAAGTGTGTTTGGGGGTGTTAAATAGCTGACTTTATCAATGTTTTTGGAACATTGAACACAGCTGTTTCCAGTCTCCCTGTTTGAATGTCCACCTTGTGTTCTTTGATACTGTGATTTGAGGAACTATTTTCAAGAAGATAGTGTGTAATCTACTAGCAGGTGATTTCTTACTGTTATTTGTTTTGTTTTGTTTTGTTTTGTTTTGTTTTGTTTTGTTTTGTAGTTCTGTATTGCGTGTACCCTTATGCCGCTTTGGTTTGTTTTGTGTTTTTCTCTTTTTCCTCTTAAATAAAAAAAAAAAAACTATAATAAGCCAGTGTTGTGGACAAATCTATTGAAAATAACAAGAGAAAACATAGTAGCTACGGAAGATCATTTATATTATAGTTTTATATGTCTTATCCATTGCATGTTTTTCTAGGAAATTGTTTCGCTGTCTTGTTATGACTTGGTTTTCCCTATAATACAAAGAGGATAGGAACAAATACTCTGAGGAAGAGACCTGAAAAACCCGAGGCTTATTTTGTAGCATTATAATATAAATTCTAGCAATCTATTGTTTGCTGAGTAGAATGACATTGGACTGGTTTCTTCAGCTCAACTTCAGCATATGCAGAGATGGGGACGGCTATCACAGAGAGAATGAGAGATGCAATGGTAGTTGCTATTGTCTTCCCTAATTTGGAACTTGAGGACCTAAAAAGACTTCATCATCCTGTAATGATTTGATTAGTTCTATAATATGCAATAAGTATATAAAGTGGGTGAAGTTAGGGACAACTATTTGTAAGAAGCTAGAGACAGTTAGATAAGGAAGATTCCAGTGGACTTGCTTTGAAATCTGTATTTCTTTAAATTGTCTTTTATTTTTTTTTTAATGTTCTGTTCTGATTTGATATGGTTAACCTTACCCTCTTTGAGATGTAAAACAAATAGGTGGGACTGATAATCATATTACGGAGCTTTTGTTCGATCATAGAGCAGAATGGTTTGTAGGGTCACTTTTTGGAATGTCATTCTAAATACTTTAATTCTATAACATGAACAGCCATTTCCAAGATGACAATTTGTAACTTATCAACCGGCAATTTCTTACCTTTTGTTTGTCTGTAATTTAGTATTATTTCTACCCTTTTTTTTATCTCCATGTATTTTTTTTTCATTTCCTTTTCTTTAAATAAAAAAAAAAAGAAAAACAAATGACGCAAAATAGCCAAAGCAATATTGAGCAAAAAGAGCAAAGTTGAAGGCATTATAATACCCAACCAAAACTACATTACAAATTATAGTAGCAAAAACAGCATGGTACTAACATAAAGACAAACACATAAACAAATAGAAGAGAAAACTCATCAGCAAGTCCACATATCTATAATCAACTCATCTTGGACAAGGTATCAAAAACACACATTGAAGAAAGGACACCAGCAGTTTGTAGAAAACAGCATAACCATAAGAATGAAATTAGACCCATGTGTCTCTCATCAGTTACAGAAACTGAGTCAAAATAAACCAGACCTAAGTGTATCAAGTATAATCAAAATATGGTGAACGTTTCAATTTTTTAAAATTTATTATAATAAAAGACACATACCACTAATCCTTTCTCAAAATAATCCCCCTCACTTCAAACACATTTATGCCATAATTCTTCACATTTTCTGAAACAGTTCTGGAAGTCCTCTTTTGTGTCTTTATGAGTTGTGATTAAAAAGGAAGGGAGGGAAAGAGGGAGGAAAGGAAGGAGGACAAAAGGAGGAAGGAAGAAAGAAAGGAAGGAAGGGAGGGAGGAAGATGGGGCCAGCCTTTAAGTAGAAGGCAGGAAAAGGACAGACACAGCGCTGAGAAGGTTTCTACCACTGGTTCCAACACAACACATCTAGTGACACCAAGACAAAAAGTGGAGGAGTGCTCAAGTCCCTCATGCTTCAAGTATGAAAGAAAAACAATCAAAATGTCTCCTAAAGGAAAAGGGTTAAAAACCAGTGAGAAAATGCCTAAAGATAAAAGGAAAGATAGCAGTGAAGTCAGGAAGGAAAACTTGCAGTCCATGTTGCCAGGCTGGCCCCACATGAGCTAGATCTCTCTGAATTAATAACAGAAGCATAATCAGAAAGAACTCCACAGTCAGACAAGATAATGCCAAGTCTGCATCACTTGTTGCCTTGCAGAAAGCGCCCACATTTATCTGGCATGATGGAAATGATGGAATTCCAAACATTAGTGGCTGACCCTGCTAACCACAAAGATGGAGAACAGTTTCACTCAGTCCAAACAAAAGACAGAAAAGAATTTATTAATACTATCCAAAAGAAAAGAGAAGCTACAGGAAAAGTCTTATGGACTGAAGTGAAAATTTGTAAGAATCAAAAACTGGAACACATGCTCAATGCCCGCAGAGGAAAGCAGAGCTGCCATCAGGCAATGACTAAATGCTTTAAGGAGCAATACGAGACTCGCCCCCACACCCTGGTCACCAAAAAGCACTAACTGCCTATGAGAGTGATCCACTTGTCTCTCCTGGAGGAAGACAGACACCAGTGCTTAGATGTCTGAATTGACAATCATTTACCATCTACTGGGAGAACTCAGCATTGGCAATTCAGAGGAAAATGTGCAGGTGTCAGATTTATTGAGGGAATTTAAGGAGCTTCCCACAAAGGTGAATAAAGTGGTGGCCTTAATAGACGTGTGGAGAAAGGCTCAAAGCCTGGGAACTTCACTTAAGATACTGCTTTAGCAGCATAGCTATTTTTTGTGATAATCATGCTTAATAATTACAACATAAAACTTTTACAATAGTAAAACAGAAAGAAATGATAAATGTTTAAAGATGTGAAAGTGTTAACCTGATTTGATTAGAACATACTGTATCTAAATATCACACTGTATCTTGTATATATGAAGAAATAAAAGTAATAATAAATGACATTCAATTTTAAAAGGAAAAGGAAAATAAACAGATAGATGAATAAATAAATATTTGTGTCTGATATGGAGGGGGGAAGTGGGTGTGTGCATGATGATTGCCACTGTCAGCTGACAAAGCATTTTCTGTCTTCCAAAGTAGATTATCCATGTAAATAAACGACTAATAAAGTTCTGCCCTCATGCTGCTCCCTCCCACTAGTGGGCAGGCAATCTTCCACAAAACAGGCCAGGTGGTGAGACTAGTCAGAGATCCCGAAGCCACTGCACCATGAGCGTCTCTGCCTTCAGCCCCACCAGATTCCCAGACAGCATCTCTGGACTCCTCCAAGTGGTCTCCCTGCTCAGCCTGCTTCTGCTGCTGTTCAAAGCAGCCCACTTCTACCTGTGCAGACAATGGCTGCTCAAAGCTTTCCAGCAGTTCCCGGGTGCACCCTCCCACTGGCTTTTAGGGCACAAGGTAAGAAAAAGCAAGAAGGGGACAGCAGGGAAGCTGGCGCTTTCAGAGTCTAGCCAGCAATCCACATGACAAAACTACCATGTAGCAAGCATGTGATCTTCAAGAAGCACCCAGTGACCCTCTCAGGCTGTGCTTATCTCAGCCTCAGGGAGCTCACTCTACAAGAAGCTGGTCCGGCTGTGACTCAGCTCTATCATACACTCCTTTTTTTTTGAATATCTGTCACTTGACCTGGCAGCCTTGCACTTGGAGACACTGTGGTTGACCCTTCCTGAGTTCTGTCTCCTCCAAGCTGAGCACCCCTGGCTCTCTCAACTGTGTGCAACAAACCAGACCTTGTTTATTTTCTATTTTGAGATGGGGTCTTGCTTAGTCTCTGAGTTGCCCAGGCTGGGCTCAAACTTGCAAGTCCAGCCTTAGGATCCTAGAGTGCTAGAACCAGCCAGGATACCACCTACTCCAGTCACTTGATGCCAACCTCTGTGCTTGGGCCTGAGCTTGTCTGGAGATAATGATATGAGTGTGATAGAATCCCTGCTCTGAGGGGAGCACATGGTAAACATGAATCTCAGGAGGTGTGGGGCCACAGGCAAAGACTAACAGGGAGGGCGATGACATCAGGTGGAGGAACCAACTAACTAGATTTGCCTGAGACTGGGGGAATCTCCAAAATGGGTGATCATGGAGGCTAACATATTGAAAATTATGGACACACAGAGTGAGACAACAGCACAATTCTGCTGATGAAGGGGACTGACATTAGAGTCACTTATGAAACAGCCTTTTTATTTGCCAGCTCAGCCTCCACTCTCCCCATGCTATGAGCTCACTGGAGTTGGCACAGGTCTGTGGAGTCCCCCTCAACAAGTCTTCCAGGAAGGAGAGAAAGGAACAATGTACAAGCTGAAGAGAGACAGCAATGACTCCCTGCAATGCCACCCCGTGGCTTGATGAGGGACTGCAAGAAGAGGAGCTCAGCAAGAGATTGCGCACTGAATCCACTTAAGAAAAGAGAAATAAGGAGCTCAGAAAGACACCTGAGTTGCTGATTCCCATTGCTTCTCTCATGCACACAACTTCATTTCGTGGGGCACAGAATCTGACTTAGGGAAAGTCCTGGGAGACAGCAAATTCTGGTTGACAGCATAGATAGGTTATGCATCCAACTCCAAATTTCTAATTTTTGCTGAATGATCCACAACTATGTCCCTCTGGTAGTCCTACCCTTCACTTCACTGCAAGGACTAGAACTAAACAAAAGTACTTACTGATTTGTCTTTCCCTTGGTGACAGATCCTGCCAGAAGACGAGCTGCAGCAGATGCTGAAATGGGTAAAGGAATTCCCAAGTGCCTATCCTCGCTGGTTCTGGGGGAGTGAAGCTCACCTGGTCATCTACGACCCTGACTACATGAAAGTGATTCTGGGGAGATCAGGTGAGACTAAAGCCTCATTCTAGCAACAGGAGCTCCTTCCTCTGTAGTATACACATCTGACCCATCAAATTTCAAAGCAGAGCAACACTTCAGGCATCAACTCAAAATGCTACCCATCATTTACCCAAGCCACAATTCAGTACATGGCCAAGAACTCTTATTCATTACTGAAGTTTTAAAAATAACAAACTGCATGGGGCCAATTTTCTGTTTTCTTTCTTTTTAAACTTTCTTTCTTTAAATCTAAGTAAGGAATGCATTGTATAAAGTGATCTAAATCTGAAAAGCAAACTATGTACACCAATTTGGGTTCAAAACCACTAATTGTCACCTGTTTGATGTCATGAAATGACTGAGCCAGGACCCACACTAGCAAAGCAATAAGCTCTGTTTTATTCCTTGGCATTGAGGCTGTAGCCATTGTTTCTCCCCAGTTCCTCATCACAGTCCTGGGAGTGGTCAGCTTCTAGTATAAGGAGCCTACCTTCCTGAGACAAACTGACTGTCAGGTTTAAGGGATTAGAAGCAACAGCAGGTGACATAACATCAGCTGCCACCTGGCAGTCATCAAGAATTTTAACGTGCCATAGTTTGAACAACAGTTTCCTTAGGGCCACATTATTTGGCCTTCAGTTTCCTTTAATGCCCTTGCTTACCTTTCAGATCCAAAGGCCATTTCTTTCTACAGATTCCTGGCACCCTGGATTGGTATGTATGTTTAAATTGAGAGCACAATTATTGTCCAATAAAGTTTCCCTAGTGCTACTTCTCTGGTTTACAGAGAACAAGTACCTAGTCAAGACTGTCGTGAACCATCCCTAAATCGACCCTCATTTTTCTTCTCATTAGACACTTATCCCTTCCTACTGCTGAAATGAGCCCTCCTGAAGATCAGCTCCTGCCCTATCTCTTCAAGCATTCCTACCTGGCATTTTTTATGCCCCTCCTTGACCTAACACCAACACTTTTTAAAAATCTTTATCTAAGAAGAGTTGTCATAATCACAGCAGATGGACCATCCCAATTGGAAAAGTCTATGTTCATGAATATACGTGACCTTCCTGCCTTTGTCCAAGAAATTCTACCCTCAAGGGTTGTCTTCCCCAGTTCCACATTAGAGTTCCTCCCAAATTATCCCAGGGATCTGATTCTGTCACATACATACATACCACACACACACACACACACACACACACACACACAGATTACGTACACCTATCTCTGATGCAGGGTATGGTTTGCTCCTGTTGAACGGACCAACATGGTTCCAGCACAGGCGAATGTTGACCCCAGCCTTCCACTATGACATCCTGAAGCCCTATGTGGAAATCATGGCTAACTCTGTTCGAGTGATGCTGGTGAGTCTGTCTTTCACGAATGTACACTCACAGCAAACACTCAGATGCTGGTCTTCAACACATGTGACCTCAGACAGTCATATGGAATAACATTCTTTAAGTTAACCCTGTGACAGTACACAGGACACAGAGGATCCAAGCATCAGGGTCAAGCCACATTGTGCTCATCACCCATGACAGAGTGTCATGGTGGATACAGGACCCGCCTTGCACTTTCAGGTCTTTAGCACAGTGGATTAGTGGAGGAGTCAGACCTGCTCAACACCAGGACTGCTTGTCCCCGGCTGGCCTGAGGAACAGCAGCAGCTGCAGTGGCTCAGGGAATCTCACAGCATATCATTTAATTGCCTCAGGCACACATTTTCTTCGTGGGTTTTGAGTAATACATGCAGTAAAATGGACAATAGGAGCACATTCTTACAGCCAACCTGCCATCCCATCATGTTTCAACAAGACTGGTTCTGATCCAGCTGGTCTCAGCAAACGTTTTAATGAGTAAACAAGAATTAGAGGCTAGGGATTTAGCTCAGCGGCATAAGCACCTGCCTTGCAAGCAGGCAGTCGTGAGTTTGATCCCTGGTACCGATAAAAACAAAAAAGACAAAAAAATGAGTAAACAAGAATCAAAGTCTCTTATGGCCCTCATTAGAAGAGCCCACAGTAAAAGCTTAGGTTTTCTTTTAGTTGACACATTTGCCTTCTAAAATTGGAGTCCCACTATTCCCTCAGATCAAGCCCAATTCTCAGAATATTGAAGAATCATCTTCCCTTTTATCCCCTGAAAAATCTATTTTGTTGGTTGAAAAAAAAAAGAAATGAAAAACATAGCTGGTTGCCAAAACTTTCAAATTTATTTCAGGTCTTACAGAATGCTATGCTTAATTCTTAAATAAGTCGAGAGAATCTGGAATATGGGGCGGTGGGGGAATTCTAGTCTATTTAACTGAAGAATTCTGGAGAAAGTAAGAAGGTAAATGTTATCCTCCCACCATAGGACAAATGGGAAAAGCTCATCAGTCAAGATGCCTCTATGGAGATCTTTCAACCTGTTTCCTTGATGACACTCGACTCGATCATGAAGTGTGCCTTCAGCTAGCAGGGCAGTGTCCAGCTGGACCGGTCAGTGACAGCCTTTCAGCTGAGAAGTCCTTATTCTTGCTACTGATATAGACTCATTTGAGAAGCAAGTGGGGCAGCCCACCTAGTGCATCCAGCCATATTTGGTTTGCACTATTTCTGCTACAAAACAAGATTCTGTTTTAAGCCCCAAACCACCTGTAATTCCAGTCTAGATCCAAACCTGCCTCAGCCATACACCCCTGATTCCTAGCAAGATTGAAAGCCCAGCTGCTCCCCATTTTCTAAAGGCCAGAGAGTCACAAAGACTATAAGATAGAAGTAACACATGACTCAGTGTTTTGTGCCCCCACCTTTGAGGGAATAGCCCCTCTACCTCCAGGTCAGATCTCCTTTCAGTTCAATCTGTTCTGTATCTTCTCCCTCAGGAAATCCCGGCCCTACCTCCAAGCCATTGAGGAGATGAACAACATGTTTTTTTCCCGTGTAAGGAATATGTTTCACCAGAATGACACCATCTACAGTTTGTCGTCAAATGGCCAACGCTGCAAATGTGCCACTCAGATTGCCCATCACCACACAGGTACTTTCTCCCCCTCCTGTGTCCCATCTTTACCAGACTTAACCCAGTAGAAATGGCGTCAGCCCTTCAGATAGAACCAAGCCCTCTGGTGCCCTTGCAAAACCTGAGGCTCATGCTGGTCTTCCCTAGTGCAAGGGAGCTGAGATGTGAAGGTGTTAGGTAAGGTGCTCTCACATTGGTGATTCTGAGCAACACTGAAGAGCTGTACTCCTGGGGAAAACTTGACCTGTATCAAATAGTGCTGAATTCCCACTCCTGACCCACACACTGCACTCTCATCCTGAGCTCCACAACACTTCCATATTGGGTCCAGGGAGGGAGATACAGGTTGGGTTGCTGTAGGTTTCTGTAGTTCTTGGTTCTACCTAGGAACTTTTGTTCTGGGATAGACCAAATAATAAAGCAGAGGAAGGCTCAGCTGAAGGATGACAAAGAGTTGGAGAACATCAGAAAAAAGAGACACTTGGATTTCCTGGACATCCTCCTGTTTGCCAAAGTAAGACTGTGTGGGAGAGCCTAAGGCTTTGATCAAACTCACAGAGCAGGGACAAATCCTCTTTGGTTGTTTGTGTTGCACCTCAGACAGAAAATGGGAGCAGCTTATCAGACGAGGACCTGCGTGCTGAGGTGGACACCTTCATGTTTGAGGGCCATGACACCACAGCCAGTGGTATCTGCTGGACCTTGTATGCTCTTGCTACACACCCCAGCCATCAACAGAGGTGCAGGGAAGAGGTCCAGAACCTCCTGGGAGATAAAGGCTCCATTACTTGGTGAGTAAGTGCTGAAGAGGTGGGAGAGCACAGCCTCTTTTGCCAGGGGAGACCTCGGTCTTTCCAGACTCTTTCTGCCCTTCAGGATGGGCTTCATTTCAGGGAACACCTTGACCAGATGTCCTATACCACCATGTGCATCAAGGAGGCCCTGAGGCTCTATCCACCAGTTCCATTGGTTGGCAGAGAGCTCAGCAAACCTGTTACCTTCCCTGATGGAAAATCTTTACCCAAAGGTATAACCTTTCCAGGATCACCTAAGTTCTCCTCAAGGATAGGGAAGAATTAGGAAATTCATGTGTGGTTCAGCAGTTCTGAATCTGGCTGGGTCTTTCTTTATTGTCAATAAATGAATGCTTCTTACTTATAGAGTACATTTTTCTTATGTAGAACATAAGCCTACATGAACTATACAGCTCCTTCTAATACTGTCTATTCACATGGTTACCACCCTACACTACTCCTGTTCTTCAGCTGACATTCGTTCTTCTTTAGAATGCACAGTCTTGCAATGTTGCAGTTAATTGCAGTTTGGTGATAGTGACATTCTTTGATTCTAACACTCTAGGCTCCAATTCTAGATGACATGTATGACCATATTTGTCCCTTTGATTGCCAGGAATCTCAAAGGGTAGATTTTTCTCACATCTTTTTTACATCTTCTATATTTGATATAATATATTGCATAATTGAGTAAAAAACTATATGTATTAATAAATGTAATGCGATTTATCCTGTGGGAATTTCCCCACAGAGAAATATTAACTTTTAGATTTTGGCCTCTAAAATTCTAACACCCTAAAATGTAGAGGATGATGAGAGAAACAGATAGGGGCTAAGGAGACGTGGTTCTTATGCGGAGTCAAGACAAATGAGCAGTGAATTCTATGCCATTGGTCAGCTATGGTCCAGTCCTTGAGGAGCACTCATGTTGAAGGCAGAAAGCAGCTGATAGCCAGATCTAAGAACCCTGCTATGGTAGCAAACGACTTGTTGGTTCACCCTCCACTAAACGTGAGTCCCAGTCCTGCCACATCCTACCTGCGCAATAGCTGACAATTCCTCTCTGAAATGTAGTTACCTTATCTGAAAAATGGGGCTATATCAGTGCTTTCTCTGGAGGGTTGTTATGAGGACTAAATGAATTAATGTATGCTCCTCAGTGAAAATCCTTTATCAACAAAAGTTCTCATTTGATTTATAACAAAAAGGAAAGTCCAATTCTTTCTTGCATCTCTCTTAAAGTCATAGTTTTCTGTTCTTCACCTGTGTTCAGGTAGTTTATTTACCAAGTCCACCCATATCTTTAGCAACAAGATCACTTTGCTCAAAATGATGATTTGTGGCATTCGGACCTTTTGTGCATGTCTATCTCCTACTGGCAGAGGGACCAGGAACTGACATCATGTGCATAATCAGTCTTTTCTCTGTCTTCCTCTGTCCCCCAGGTATTAACGTCATACTCTCTTTTCATGGCCTTCACCATAACCCGAAGGTGTGGCCAAATCCTGAGGTATGATGTCCCTGAGAGGAAAAGAGGGAAGGGAAGGAGGTGATTCCTCAGGAACCCCTCCTCCTTCTCTTTCCTCTGGGCTTCCTGTCCCCTCTTGGTTTGGAACAAGGGACTTAGCCCCTACCTGTGCAGACACTGGTTCTCTTTCTGCAGATATTTGACCCTTCCCGATTTGCACCTGATTCTTCCAGACACAGCCACTCATTCCTGCCCTTCTCAGGAGGACCAAGGTGAGGTGTCCTGTGTTGGTAATTTGGTAATAGGGGATGAGGCTACTTTCCTGTAGCAAACCCTGCTACCTCCTATGCTCACATAGGGCCTCTTCTAATATACCCTTCTTTGTTGGTGTTATGGAAAGAAGCCTTGTGCGGATACATCTCTGCACATAAGAAATAGAACATTTCGGGGCACACCACAGAGACCTTGGCCCAATGGCCAGGTCAAATCCCAGTGTCAGTAGACATTACACATTCCAGTGTGTCCTGCTGCTTTCCTCAATTTAGAAGTATGATGTTAGGAATTAGAAATGTTTGTGTATGTCTGACTTCAGATGACGTGCTTTTTGACTGCCAGGAATCTCCAAGGGTAGATTTTTCTCACACATTTGCAATCCAGCCACCACTCTTTCTATTGATTCATTTTTTCTCAAGTCACTGCAGCAAGTGATTAGTTTGCCTGGATTCACTTTCTGGGTGCCTGCTATCTGCCACCTCTTTAGTCATATTTTGAAAATTTACAGTAAGCCATCAAAGAAAGTTTCACAGCACATTTTCAGTCTCTCCCAAAGTAATTTTTGACTGCGTTTCAATGTTCACATTCTTCTTACTTTTCCAGTTGTCAAAATGGGATAGATGAAGTCCAGTGTAAATACTTTGAAATTACGCTTAGATCCAACATAGTTCCACTTTGGATTTTTAAAAAAAAAGCATTAAAATGAGAACAGTAAACTTCCTTTGAGAGAAATCTACTATTTTGTATATACTGCATGTCACTGGACAGGTTCCTGGTGTGTAAAATATAAAACACAATTGAAGTAGCTGCTGAGCTGGACAAGAACACCCCAAAAGGGCTTCTTTTACCCTCAAAGCCCATGAGACTTGCCCAGTAGGATGTAACTTACTATAATGTTTATAAAGAAGTGGTAGAAACAGGCTTTTCTCAGTCAGTATTTTTATGAATTCTTCAAATTCAAAGTAAAACAACTTTCCTAGAACCAGCTTCAAGGAACTTGCCTTTGCAAAAATAGACTTTCTAGAATTTGATTTTTGTTCTAAGACAGTACCTCCTTGTACACTGACTATAAGTCATATTGCTGCCACTAGAGGACAGGAGAATACGAGGTAGCTCAATTTTTAGGTAAATTTCTTATATTATTTTAAAATCAATTAAATTGAATTTCTTAACTCTTGTGAAGTTAATTAACTTAACTCAACTATAAAGTAAGGCCTTACATCAGCCTCTATGTGCCAAGTCCTATACTGGGTTATAAAATTAAAGATATCATTCCTCTCTCCAAGTGTTCAGTCAAGGGCAAATATGTGCTCTACAGAAAGAAGTAGCCATGCTTAAGGAAGACATCCTTCCTTCCTTTATTCTTTCACTCTCAGTGGGATGGTCCACATTCCCAGCACTGTCTCAGTCTCTGGGTTGAGTAAAGTACCAGTGGTATCACTGCGACCCCAGGAAGGAAAGGGACAGTGGAGCAGGGATGAGGACCAGCTGGTCATTTGTCTGGGCCTTAAGGAATTACAGGCAGAGATGGAAGAAGAACATGTTTGTGATGTGAGCTAGAACATGGGATCACATAGGTAGGAGGTGAGAGAGACAGCAGACATAGAAGATGTGGATGCACCATCCTGCTTAAGGAAAGACATGGAAGTATCAGTGTGGAAGAAGGGAAAGCACAGACACAAGAGAAATCTGGGACAAAAACACTGAAGAAACAAGCAGGGACATTTCTGAGATGAATTTAGAAGGATACAGATTGGTGGCCTGGGGTGGGAGAGGGAAGTAGGTGCCTGACCACTGAGTGGGATCCCCAACCTGACCCCCCTTTGGTTCCTTATTAACACTTGGCTCCTGTCAGTGAACTTTCTTGAATCTCTAAATGCAATGAACTAACCAACAGTTAACGCTTTAAATGACTCAAGGGATCAGACTGCCCCTCTGGCTCTGTCCTAAAAGAGTGATTCCATGCCTGTGAGAGCAACAGTGGGCCAGGGGTAGCCATGCACAACTAGAAGACTTTGTCAAAGTTCAAGAGAGAGTGACCCAAGACCTAGGGCAGAGCTTTGCGTGAGTCTAACCGGGCATATAAATAGCCTGAATGCCCAGCTCTGGGCTGGAACTCAGGCACTAGTTCCTGACCAGCTCAGCATAGCTTCTGAGGCTATATCTTGTTTCACTGTTCCTGTCTGGCCTAGGAACTGCATTGGGAAACAATTTGCCATGAATGAACTGAAGGTGGCTGTGGCCCTGACCCTGCTCCGTTTTGAGCTACTGCCAGACCCCACCAGGGTCCCCATCCCCATACCACAACTTGTGTTGAAGTCCAAAAATGGGATCCACGTGTATCTCAGGAAGGTCCACTAACCTTGGTGAGTCAACAACACGTTCTGAGGGTCTGCTGCCTACCATCCTGTCTTCAGGTCCCCAGGCCGTCTATTCATCTCCTGCTTTCTATCTTCTCATCTTCCTGCTGTCCTGCCTCCTTCCTATGTGTCCTTCTTTTTTTTCAAACTCCCTATTTGCTTGTCTGATACCTGTCTCCTTTCTGCTTGCATCTCTGTTTATCTAGGCCCTGATCACCTGCCTATCCTTCAGCCTACCTACCTCTCTACCTGTTCTTTCCTTTTCTGCTTGCTGATTTTAATCTGTATGAGTTCCTGCTGATGTTATAATCAACTACCACAACCTTTGTGATTTGAAGTAATGAAAATCTTTCTTATAGTTCTGGAGATCAGAAGTCAAAAATAGGTACAACTGGGGCTGGAGATTTAGCTCAGTGGCATACGCGTTTGCCTTGCAAGGGTGCGGTCATGAGTTCGAACCCCTGTACTGATTTTTTAAAAAAAAAAGGTATTACTAGGAGAAGATCTAGTTGTTAGTGTAGCCATCTTCTGCAGAGTTTTGGAGAAAATAATTTTAATTGCCCTTCCACTTTACAGATTCATTTCTTGTATTCCTTGGAACTAGTTCCTCTTTCTTTAAAGAATAATTTACCCATCTCAAAGTCTTTTACTTAATCAACCTTTCAACTTTCAGAGTTCTGTTTGCCATATGAGATAACATAATCCTGAGCTTCAAAGCTGAGGCATTGGACATCCTGGGAAAACATTATGCAGTCTGCCACTGTCCCTCCTGAACTGTCACCGGATTTCGCCTGCAAGGTGTCTATCTACCTGTATTTCTCTCACTCGAGCCTCTCCATCTCCGTCTTCCTTGCAATAAGGTTCCTAATGTCACATTGAGTGTCTTGGCCTCTTGTAAGACTATGGCAGGAAAAAAGAGATCGAAGGAAAGGAGACAAGTCCCTTCTGAGGAAGAAGAAAATGACATGTGGCCTGTGGTGCCAGAACTTCTTCTTGGCCTTATGGGAGCCCACCCTCTTTGAGTGGCCTCACACATGTGACTCCTCATGCCCCATACCAATCCAGCTGCTGAGGCTCCAGTAGCTGAGTTTAGACAAAGGTCTTTTCTCTGGGATCTCAGAGAAACTCACATCTGTCAAGGAAGGAGACAAAAGCCTCTATTATATTCAAGGACTAACGTTACTTGCCCTAGACTTTTCAGAAGCTCCAGCTAAAGCCCATCTGAGCAGGAAAGCCTTCCAACCTGATCTGGCATGAGAGCCTCAGGACCTTGCTATTCACAGATCCAATGAGATGTGAGAAGAGAACCCGGCCTGGCCGTGTCACCAAGTCACCTGTCAGCCTCCTTCACATATAGGACCTTAATACTCCTCAGGAGGCTCAGAGAATGGACAACTGTCAGTCAAGAGCTGGCAAGAGTCTCCTCATCTGACCGGAGGGGATGTCAGAACCCAAGCAGCTCGTCCTGCCCCATGAAGTCTCCCTGGCTGGCTACCCTGAAGGATGAGGGGCATCAACAACTCTGCCCACAGATGGAGGCTTCCTGGTTCCTGGTACTTCTGACCCTGGTCCTGCTCCCTACTTTCATCCCTCTAGGTACTACCACCAGATTCCCTTCTGTTCTTGCTTCTGTGAGTCTGCATTAAATAAGCCTCTGCTTGTTTTGCTGGTTCTGAGCACAGATTCCCCAGTTGCCTCAATAGCTGTAGATGCTATAGACAGAACTTCCTGCAGTCCTATCTGATGTCCCCAGCATGTTATGGTCTATATCTTCTCTCTAAGTTGAAACCTGCTGCCAAGACTTCTGTCCCATCCTTCTGGCCTCCTAAGTCACTGGGCTCATTTGGTCTTGCTCTGAAGAGGGGCAGGAGAGACCAGACTGGATTCTAAACCAAGAGGAAAGGGAGAGTTGGGAAAAAGAGTTATCTGGGAATATCACAAACAGCATGTCCAGCAGCAGGCCCAGCATCAGGAGGTGCAAAAAGTGGTGCAGGGCATGTTCAGAGCACACAGGACAATAGAAGCTCAGAATTCTGGATGACCAGCCATGAACATGTGGTGCAACTACAGGATTCCACGGGATAGAGAAGTGTGACTCAAAAGTGTCCTTGCTGCCTCCAAGCAATAGGCAAGACCCAGGTTGAGTTCCATTCATATACACAACCCCCTCAGACACATAAATAGACACATAAGCCACTCCTGTGTACACCCTTTGCAGACACCACACTACCGACACACACATGCACACACATTCATTTCTAGGGTCACAGGAGCCAGCAGTGTGTGTGTTTGAAGATCTAGAGGGGTTAAAGAGAACTCATCTGTGGCACCTATCACTCACAGCCTCCATCCTCTCTCCTCCAGGGAGCCTCTCTCCACTCTGATTCCAGAGCTTTCAGCTCTATTTTTCCATCAGCATCCATCCTCAGGAGACTGTCAGTACTAACCTTGGAATACAGTCAGTTCAAGCTCCTCCCAGATGAGTGTCTCACAGGCTCCTTCTGTTAATACTGAAATAGGATCACAGTCTACTCGCATCAGGGGATGTTGACCCTGCCCACACTTAATGACTGCATGGGTGCTGAAGGTCTGGAGAGACTTAGGAAATGGATACAGTTGTGCTCAGATGCCATCCCGGAGTATAAGATGGTTATGACCTCAAGGCTTAACTCCCACCTAGGTCTATATCTTCTATAAGGTGATCACTGCTGGAGGCATAGCTCCCATTCCACAAAATTGTGATGATTGTGATGATCATCTTCACTTGTACAGAGAGCAATCTATTGAGATACGGGAACACAGCAGGCTGTTGGTAGCATGAGGTGCAGAACAGACAGCCAAAAGTTATACCCTGGCTAGGTCCTCTGAATTATACTCAGTTGGGCAAGGAGATTTGGATCTTCAGCAGATAGCGTATGGCAGGTCAGCCTGAGTGAAACTTTCTTCTGAGAGTGAAAAAAGTAGTATCCTAAAGGATTTATCTGCCATGGTGCACCCTCAGAGCACCATCGAGACATCACCAAGTTCAAAATTGGAATTCTTCTCTCCTGTCCCTAACCCCAATCCTGAGTTTTATTCCTTCTATAACTTTGGTAATTCCTGGACTGCAGGCTCCTAGTGGCCTTACACCTTCAACCCCAGAAGTGTATGAGCTTACAACCGTCATGCAGTTGCTGCAGGAGCTGCCAGAAAAGACCTCTAAGTCATCATGTAACCCCATGCTTGAGGCTTTCCCCCAAAATTCTTTGTACCTTCCTACCTCACTCATGACTCAACACCTGATTCAAGGAAGGTTTTCTTTCTCCAGGAAGTCCCCCTCTAATGACACTCTGCCAAACTTCCCTGGCCTAACTGAATTCCCAGAGCATTACATGACTGAGACCTTAATGCTGAGAATGCAGGATGCCACAGAGAATCACCCAGCCAAGGAAGAAGCCCCACAAAACCATCCTGAATATTCTTTGACTTTGGCAATGGGAATTTGCTTTAGAATTACTCATTATTTTGTATAGTTTTGATTTAGATAATTTTTCTTCATTTTAATTATATTATACATACACAATTAAACATAAAAACACATCTCCATGAGGGGCAAACATGCGACCAGGTCATAATCATGAATCCACAGCAAAGCTTCTACTGTATTCACTATGTCACTAAGGCTGCAATGCGCATTTCTCCTACATTTTACAAAGACTGTTAATTATAGGAGATAAATGACACTTCTTGAGATGAGTCTGTACTCCCCAACTAAGTGAATGAATGAGATCTTGAATATATAGGTAACAAGTACTTGTAGACACTCAACATTTGAGTGGCATTGTCCTCCTGGAGGTTGTCTGTGCCAGTGCCTACTCCCCTCCCAAACAATAAGATTCCTGAAAGCAGAAAGCTACAACTATTCTACATTCATCTGGGAGGGCAATGCTCAGGGAGAAGGAAGAGCTTGGGCTGACTGGAGCTTTACTCTCTACAGAGTTACTTCCCAGACTCAGGGCGCAGTGACTTCAGGTGGAGGTGGATCCCATTCTTTGAACACAGAACCAGCTGGGACATCTTGATGGGCAGCTGTGAAGGGTCCAGGGAGAACTCAAAGCGAAGCAAACAGAGAGCTGTGACCACCTTAATCTCACTCATGGCAAAACATTGTCCGATGCAGTTCCTGCAGTGAGCAGTACAGAGAGGCAATGGGCTGTGAGATGTCCAAAGTGATGAACTTCAGTTCTCTTAGTGGCTAACAAAAAATCAGTAACTATTTTTGGATGTATAACTGCTTGATACACTGATTGACCTGGGCTTAAGAAAGAGATCTTGGGAACATAGCGAAAGCCTTAACAGAGTAGCTGCATGATGGGATTCTGGCTTGTGGTCTCTCTTGGAATGACTACCATCCACCCACTTCTCAGGGAAAAGAATATAATAGCAAGAAGAATATCCCAAAAGCTTTCCATGCATTTAAAAAGCTCAATACAGTCTCCTCATCACAGGATATCCCATAAGAATATCTCCCTAATGGCATCTCCCACCTTCTTTCTCAATTCTGGGGAACTGGGGATTCTGGACCTCTCCCTACCTGGGCCCAGCAGAGAAGGGTATGAAGGCAAAAGGATGGCGTCCAGATGCATTCTCAGGAGAAAAACGCAGAGGATCGAAGACCTAAGGACACAGGCTTTGCTTAAACACCCACCAAGTCCTGGCATGTGAGAATTCCCATAGCACCCACCCTGTCTGATCTCAGTGCACAAACAAGGTACCTCAGGGTCAGGCCACACTGCACTGTTCCTATGGAGGGCATAGATGTGCAGAGAGATCAGGCTGCCTGTGGAAGAAAGACTTGGTGACCAAATGTGCCTGAAGCAGCTAGTCTTGCCTCCACATAGGACCTGAATGCCCTAGTGTCTACCTAGTGACTAGCCCTGCCTCACCATTGCCAGTAACCTCAAGTTCTTGGCAATACTGTTCTTCAAAGTATTTTTATTATTACCCTGTCCAGTTCCTGTAGCACCAGCACAGAACACAACACCCACACAGACATCTATGGCATGAAAAAAGAAAAGGAAATACGAGCCCACCCTACCATAAAGTAGGACAGGCAGAAACCACTATAACCTTTCTGCTGTCCATTAAGTAACTCTCAAGAAGCTATTATTCATAACATTATGCTATCAATAGTAGTCACTACCATTTCATTAGGTAATTGCTCCATGTCAGGTATACTTCTAAACACTCTGTATGAAGCTACTATATACAATTTTACAAGTTGTATGCAGCCCTGCATTAACTTCAAATTATGCAAATCATGCCCTGAGGTTATCCAAGACACAACCTGAAAGTGCATAGTGCTATGGGGCAGCGTTGGTGAGCTGTGTCTCTTTCATCTTGACAACACCCTTGAAAGGGGGGTACTCTTCTTTTCCTCATTTTATAGATGAGGAAATGAAGATTTAGAGGCAGACAATTAACTTATGTGCTGTGGAGCTAGGATTTGTACCCAGGACTCTCCGAACACAAAGCCTAAGCTTGCCGAGTGTTAGGCAACGTTGCAGGAGGTGTCAAAGGAACATCCAGGAGCCCCTGAATCAACCCCCTAGCCCACCTCCTCCCACCTGCAGGTAGAGAGCGGCCATCCACAAAGTCAACAGGCTTGCTGAGCTGGCGGTACACCTGAGGCACAGGTGGGTAAAGGCGAAAGCACTCCTTGATACACATAGTCAGGTATGTCATCTTGCCCAGATCATCCCTGGCAGAAACACAAGACAGTTTGGAATGATGAGCAATGGGGTCCTGAGGAAAGATGAGACCCACCTCCAACTTCATACCTCACCATGTTGCCTTCCCCTCAGCACCAGCTTACATCCAGGAATTAGAGGAGCCCAAGGGCTACAAGTACCTGAGCCAGATTAGACAGAAGGTAGCCACTCAGACGCAGTGATCTGGCTTTACACCCCTCTATCCCATCCCCATCTTCACTGCGAGGAAGGAAAGGGACAGGACCCTAGATGTATGTGCACCCAACTATGAAAGACAAGGTCACTTCTGTGTCTCTCACTGCCACATGGAAACCACCATTAGGGACTGTTGAGGTCCTATTTAGCTTTTCTCTGTATGACAGTGAAAAGGCTCCATTTACAGGGAATGAGATAAAAGATATGTCCACATTCAGCACTCCAAAAGCTGAAGACCTGGAGGGAGCGGAATCCTCACCTTATTTCCAGGATGGTGCGGAGCTCCTTGGGTGGAGCAGGACAGGTCAGATACCTCTCAACCTCACTCACCACTTGAAGGAGTCCTGGTCCCCTAGGATCTCACGGGCCTCCTCCCTGCAACGCTGCTGGTGTTCCGGGTACAGAGCCATGCAGTAGAGAAACCAGGAGATGCCACTGGTAGTGGTGTCATGACCTTCGAGCATGAACGTGTCCACTTCAGCCCTGAGGTCTGCATCAGACAGCTTGATGCCACTTTCATCCTGGGTTAAGATATAACAGGCTCAAGGCTTTGAGGTAGGTTCCAAGAAGTTGGAAGAATAGCTATCAAAAGCAGGTCTGACAAGGTCAGTGAAACCTGCTTAGCAGACTGAGAAAAAAAGCCTTCTCCAGGGTCATATCTTTCTTCTAAGCCCACCTTGGATGCCTCCTACTCCATGATTCCCTCCTTGACCCCTCTGGCCAAATGACCTATGACCTTACCCAGCCCTGACTGTCAGTCCTACTGTCTTGTCACACAGATTGCCACCTACTAGAGGAAGGCATCTCGTCAACATTCACCAACTATAAGTTCCTTCCACTAGACTGTAAGACTCTGGAGGGCAAGGACAAAGTCTTTCCCATCTAAGCATCCTGACACAGGAACTGACTCAGTGAGTTTATGGAATGGAGGAATAAAGAACTGAATGAAGGAATGAATGAATGAAATCTAAGTTCTAAGATTCTACAATGTCAAGATTCTTGAGGATCTCAGAAGTCTAAAAATGTCTTCAGGTCACCACCATGTGACTCAGGCCCCCAGTTTCAAGATACGTAGTCTAACACCACATACCCTGCATCTTTGTGCCTTTAGTGATGTATGTTGAGGGGCAAGAAGCAAGTTGCTTTTGCTGGGGAAAGAGAGGAGTACTCAATGGTCTCTTCTCATTGGCAGCACTCTCTGCCCTCACAAGATGGTCTGAGGACCCTCTAGGGCTGTAGGTACTTGCCCGAGCACCCAGAAGAATGTCCAGGAGGTCCAGGTGTCTCCGGTGCTGGATCCTCTCCTGCTCCTTCTTATCTTGTAAGACTGCCTTCCGATTCCTGATGACATGATCTAGGCCGGGAGCACAGATATCACTCCCTGGGGACTGTCCCCAAAAGGGAGCTAAGGATCTACAATGGGCAAAATGCAGAGGGACCAAGAAGAAAAATGCAGACTTCCTATCAGTAGGCCCCACAGGAAGGTGCACCTGTATGGTCATGAGCTGCCTGGCAGGCCTGCAGGAAGCGACGGCCGTGGGGTGTGATCCAGTAGATGAAGTCATTGTGGTACTGGAAGGAGTCAATGCGCTGCTGCACCAGCAGTGTGAGGTCAGCCACTGTCTGGTAGTAGCTGCTATCCCTGTGTGGCAAGAGTGGAGTGAGAGACTGCTCAGACTCTCATCCAGGGGCGAAGCCCTGTGCAACCCTCTTCCAACCACCATGCGACCCCTGCCCCGCTTAAGCTCCCTCACTAAGGCACCTCTCCTCTGACCAGGACCATAAAGCTCTCCCCTCTGAGCTAGCTTGGGGAGGAAGGAGTGTGGTCAACTACAAGGCACCCCCTGACCTGTAGCTCAGGCCACTGTCTCCTTTGCCAAAGGTGCACTTCATGAGTGAGTCCAGTGCCATGTGGCCCACATCACAGAAGATGTCGAAGCTTTTATTCTCACGAGCTTTTTCCTCCCACTTGTCCTAGAGTCCAGGAATAGAAAACAATATGAACACCCACACTGCCCTCCAGGTGCACATCCTGTCCTCCACCACCAAATCCATCTCCACACCCACCCCAGCCTCTACCCTGCCCTGCATCCTGCTGGAATGTGGATTTGGCAGCCTCTGGGTATCAGACTCAGACAGTAGGACCTGGAGATAGATCTCCCACAAGACAGACACCTTTCCCTAGTCAGGGCAACCTAGATATACAAGCAGTAAGACTGAGAAATGAGCTCCCCAGCACAGCATGGGGGCGGGGGTACCTACAGTCACACTGGACAGGAGATTCTTGCAATGGAAAAGACTAGCCTGAGTATCTCTGATAATTCTCCAGCCCTGAGACTCTAAGTCTGACCTGACATGCCACAGTGGTACGCTACAGTGGTGGTAGAACAGAAACACATTTTAGATGTAAAGAGCTTTTCCGATACTCTTAAAAAGTAGACAGTCCTCACATTTGCAATAGTGGGCACCTTACTGAGGCTTCTTGGACCATTTTGGTTTGGCAAGACAGAGGGCCAGGTGCCCTGGTAGAAACAAGGACCAGGGCTGCCCACACTCTAGGAGCTGCAGCACTCCTATGGTGGTATACAGCAATGGAACACAGGGCAGGAATTTGGCACTGCCGTTACCAGAAGACTATGGACTCAGGGCCACAGGGATCTTTCCCATGTCATCTGCTCTCCCCCATGAGGGAGCAAAGGACTAGCCCAGTAACCCACAGCTCCAGAAGCTGATCATAGGAAGCTCACCAGCATGGCATTTGCAGAGCTTGTGAACACAGCCACATAGGGCTTTAGCACATCATTATGGAAGCCAAGTGTGAGAAGCTTGCGGTGCTGGAACCACTTGCTCCCCTCAAGAACAAGCAGGCCTTTCCCTGGGAAGGAATGATAGAAGGGAGGATCATGAGTCCTACTCCACCTCCAGCAGTTGGGACTAAATTGCATTATCTTCCCTCCCTAAGCCTGTATGCCTCCAGGGTTGGGTCGCCACATCCAATATTACCCCTCCACCTCCACCCCTAGGCTTCCAGAACCCCAGGCAGTCATTCTCTACTGAGCAAGCTTCTTGCTCAAGGCAGGATGACTCAATTCTGCCTGTTGACTGCACCACAAAATTTGGGCTCTAGGAACTTGTATTAGGTGGCACTGGACCAAGACCAAGAAGATGGGGCTCCCTGGGACAGTCAGGCAGAAAGGAGGCCCGCTGGGCCTTGTTTCTTAAGTTGCTGAGACACTGGAAAGTCCTTTCAGCTTTAGGACTCAAAAATAATGTGCCAAGTCTGGCCTTTGTGTCCTCAAACAGGAATCTATCGACTTCCCCTCCCCACACATCCAGCCATGGAAATGTGTTCCTCTCTTCAAAAGTGCCTCAGAATTTCCTAAGCCTTTTTGGTTTTAATCTTTTCTTTTGTTGCCCCTTTGGTAGCTGAAGAGAGACTAAGAATCACTAAAGTCCACAAAAAGACTTCCTTGGTTTGTTCTATGAGTACATAGCCTTGGGACTGTTTTTCTTACTCCTTCCCTCACTTTTCTCAGATCAGGAAGCTGCTGAAGATTACTAGGGATTACGAGTAAATGAAGGGCTTTGAAAAAGCACTTGAACTTGGCTCAAGAAGATGCAATGACTCTCACTCACATTAACATCAATCTGCAGGACTCACTCTGACAGGAAAGGCAGCCATTCCCCGCCCAACCTCAACTCCCAGGGGAGGGCGGCTCTCCAGCTACCCAGACAGCTGTGGCCTCAGTCCTGGTCTCAGCCCTTGCCCTAGACAGCACTGCCTTTTAAAATTTCCTGTAGGATCAGCTCTAAAGCCAACTCCTCTAGGAAGCTTTCTTCACATCCATACATTCCCCAGAGGTCTGCCCCTGTCTGGAAAGAAAGGAAAGTAACAGCCCCAGCAGGAAAGTACAGTACCATGTTTCTCTTCCCCTGCCAGCCAGGAGCTTAGGACCAGCTGAGCATGGCTGGGCCAGCCAGTATACTGGTCACCAGTACCAAAGCTGGGAAGGGAAAGGAATGGAAGGGAAGGGGAGGGGAGGGGACAGGAGGGGAGAAAAGGGGAGAGGAGGGAAAGAAAGGGAAAGGAAAACAGATGCTCACTCACCAATCCACTGGAGGAAGAAACTATAAACATCTGGAGCCTTTGGGTCTGCAAGAGATGGAGAAGTGAGTTAAAAAGGGGACCTGTCAGGACAGGGGCTTTCCAGAGGTGGCTCACTGATGAATGGGGTGGTGCTCTTGATCATTTTCTACCCAGATATAGGACACATGCCCTGGTCTCCTCCCCACATGTTGTTCGGAGCCTTTTGCCCTCAGGAAGACTCACCCTCTTCCAGAGATATCTCACCTCCTCGGCTGTACACAGCTTTGGCATAGTCAGGCTCATAGATGTTCAGGAAGCCAAGAAATGGTCCCACCCAGAGTGGGAAGGCATAAGGGAACTGGTGGGCCCAGGACACCATCTTGTCCAAGCTTCCCGTCTTCTGGATCTGAAATGACAGAAGGTCAGGACCCCTGAGGAACTGAGTCACCATCCAGGTCCCTGGTTCCTGGACAGGGAAAAGGAGGAGGCTGCCTAGACAGCCTCTAGTGCTTTCCTCCTTCTTCCTGTACCCCTTCTCTCCAGCCCCAATCCTTGTCTTCCCCCATTCACTAGCCCTAAGGGCCTTCAGGATTTGGCTTTCTTTGGTCCCCTGCTGAGGCAGAAGGTAGGGCTGGCTAAACTTGGCTGAGAAAGGAGGTAGCACAAGAACCCAGGTCACATTTGCAGAACAGTTTCCAAACCCCTGCTCATAAACTTCTTGTAAGAACATCTCATGAAGACTTCAATCCAATGGCCCAAAACTGATATCAGTCTGAGGAATGGACGATACAAAAAGGATGCTCCATGCTGCGTTGTGCTCTAGCGTGGTGGCCCACCCTCACGCTGTAGGGTGTACTTCTTTTCTTACTTTTATTTAGCCCAAACTTGCTCTACAGACTCTGGTTTTTTTCCCTTCTTTTAATAAAACTTTGCTACGGTTTGTGCTTGTTTTGACTAATTCTTTGCTCAGGGAGGAAAGAACTTAGAAACTACCTCTAGAAGAAGACTCCAGCATCCAAAACCTAGAAACACATCTACTAGTTGTACCTTCTCTGGGCAGTCCTCTCTGCCCAGACCCTTTGTACAGTTTGGAATAATCTCCCCATAGACAGATTCATCCCTCCAAATCAACCCAAAATGGTTGTAAGGTTTCTCATCACCCTGAGCACACAATGTCAGGAAGAACACATAGGAATAAAAATCATCTCCACTCACAGGCAAAGAGAAACTTCTGATGTCTCTGCCTCCTTTTTAGCTGATAGCCCTGGCAGTGCTCCCTCCCCTTATGTCTCTTCTATTTTTCCATCTGTCTCCTGGGTTTTCCTTACCAACTTTCTGATCACCATGGTCACTCCCCTTCTCTCTCACATCCAGGGAGCTTAAGATACCATGGCAGGTAATGTTTTAAATTTAAAAAAAAAAAACAGACTCTAAGATCTTGAAGGTGGAAAGAACCTATAGCTTATCTCATTCATTTGAGTCCCACTTCCCTCCTTACTGGCCATGCTGTGCCCTTCTGAAACTTCCCTACTATAGAGACCCTGACTTCACATTAACCTTGACCTTGGACACTTACAGGTTGCCATGGTCTTCCTGGGTCCAGCTTTCTCCTGTGTTTCCCATTTTGCCCTGTGAGTTCTTGGCTGCCCCAAGAACCTAAGAACAGTAAGAATAGCTCCCAGGATTCACTGACCACACTTCTGTGGTGCAGCCCCTCCAAAAGGACAATGATATCTTCCTTTCAGATTTTTTGTGTGTCTCCTTTCTCAGGTCCAGTTCCTTTAGGGAACTCTTTGCCTTGTTTCTTCCTCCTCTGGTCTCAGTACAAGGTCGACATGGACTTGCTGATCAGGCAAGGCCAGATTAAGTGGAAAAACAAAAAGTCAAAGACTAAACTGATTTGAGAAGAAAGAAAAGGACAAAATGAGCAAATATCTCAGGGTGTTTTGCTTCAAGAATTTCTTTCCACAATGGTTTAGCATTTGATATTTATCTGTCCAGCACCTTGCCTAGTGATTATTCTTGTAACTCTAAACCAGCAAGGGTAAAGATGATTGCTGTATTTTCACTTAATCAACAAAGAAATAGAAGCATAGAGTAGGGAAAATAACCTATCAAACAAGGCACAGCAAAGGTCATGATCAATGTTTGCTGAATAAAATTATTCAAAGTTCTTTCTATCCAACACAAGAGCGAAGGACAATCCCAGTGGTGAGTAAGGCTGTGGAAGCCTCAAGGATCTCAGGGGATAGCTTTTCCTTGGGCTGGAAACTGGCGTTTCATACACACACAAACTGGGAAAGAGAAAGAGGCAGAGACAGAGAGAGAGAAACACAGACAAGAGACACAGAGAAAAAGAGACAGAGATAGACAGACAGACAGAGATACAGAGACAGAGACAGAAACAGAGACAGAGACACAGACAGAAACAGATCAAATTTGCCTGCCCCAATGTTAGGCCAACAATGAGTACCTTGTATACACACAAGTCCCCTTCAACCTCAGAGCGGTATGAGGAGAATGCTGCAAGAACAGAACATGCCCCTGCCTCGTGGGGCCACATTCTGCAAGCTGAGTAAGATGACAAATAGATACTACCAGGGCTTCAGGGGTAAAAGTAGACCAAAAAGAGAAAAATTAATCCTGATGGACAGCTCTTCCTCACCCTGAGGGCCTTTACCCACCAACCTTCTTCCTTCTTTCCCAATTCCCAATTCCTTCTTTCCCCTCACTGGGCCTAGGAATCAAATTTGTTGCCACTTGTTATGGCCTGGTCATGTCCTGAATTAAAATGTGGACATCCTGAGACCAGCCTTGATTCAATTACTAAGTCATTAAATGGATTTGGGCAACACTTTGTCCCCTCTAAACCCCAACTTCCTCGTATTTACATTAAGGACACTAATCCTCAAGCTTCCCTCCCCATTTCTCAGGTTCAGGTGTACACCCAACCTTCAGTACAAGTGCCAAGTCCTGAAGGAATGCAGTGCTATTTTGCTTGAAGGATCCCTAGGAAACTTTTTATGATGCTTAAGCGCAGCCACCCTTCTCATCTTTTCATGCCTTCTGGGTGCCAAGAAAAAGCACTTTAGACAATTTTGTTAGAGCCAAGAGGCCAAGGTGAGGCTATGTTTTAGTCCTGACACATAGTTCCAAAGTAGAGGTGCAGGGGTCACTGCAGGGAAGAGGGTAGGATACTCCAGCACAGAATTGTGGGGAGATCAAGACCCCTGCACTAGGGAAGCTCACTGGCTGAAGACAAAACCACCTCTGATTGAGGCAGGTAGTAGTGGGAGTGAGTACAAGAAGAAGGGAATTGAAAGTCTCCCAAATGCTTCTTGTACCCATTAGGGTCAGGCTTCAGCCTCACTATGATTCTCCTTCCATGTTTGGCAGACTCTTCCCAAACCTTTTGACCCTTCATTTATTTGTCTGTCACTTTCTTTCTCATCTGTGGATACCCCTCCTTACTCTCCAGCATTCCTTTTTGGTTCTTTTGGCAGTATGTCTTCTGTGCCAGACTTTATGCTGGACCTGGAGGGCACAGGAATAAATCAAACCAGATCTCCATTCTCTAGAAGTCACAGACTGGTATAGAAGATGCACAAGTACTGAGATGAAAAGAACAGAGCTGATATGGAATCCTGAGAGCCACTTCACCCAGCCTAAGGCAGGGAAGGCTCTGATGTATGCTTTCCCCCACAGATAGCAAGCTCCTTGAGAGCCCAGGCAGGGTCTGATTCTCCCCCCAGCTCACCTGTTTTTTCCTGAATATTCCTAGATGCTTATAGGTTCCCTATCCATGAAGGATTATCCCTTGGAGCAGAATAAACCTAAAGGTCAGTCCCACATCCTATGTCAATCACAGAAGGGGGCAATTCCCCAAATCGAGAGTGAGAAAAGAGGATTCAGGAGGTAGGAGCAGGAAGCATGATTTGCAAGAACGCTTAGTTTTTGGGATCTATCTATATCTGGGTTTCCAAACCGGGCTTCAGATTTGAACATGTGGAGAGGTTTTTTTTTAACTCAGGCTCCTAAACTGGGTGTGGTAGCACACACCTGTAATCCCAGCACTTGGGGGTAGGGGCTTGAAGTAGGAGTATCCTTGTGAGTTAACAACCAGCCTGGGCTACAAAGTGAGCTCAAGGCCAACATTAACTGAATAGCGAGAACTTTTTTCAAAAAAAGATAAAAAGTAAGTAAGTACATGCATACATAGATACATATATAAAGTTTAAAAATAGAAAATAAACTCAGTCTCCTAGTCCTATTCTGACAAATTAGAATTTCCAGGTGCTGGCGGCCCAGGATTTTGTTTCTCCATGGACTCCAATTCCTTGCCCTGTGTTCAGAAACTACTGATCTAGGTCACTATGACTGAAGACATGCCTCAGAGTAGATGATAAGATGGTCCCTAACAGGAAGACAAGCCTGAATTGCAACCTAGGAAAATGCCATGACTCCAGAACCAACCAGAAGTATGGCAAAGAAAATCTCCTCCTTTGGGAAATACCAGCCTCCTGGACACTGGGAGATCTGTGTGGCTGCACTTACCTCTGCCTTCACTTTCATTTTCTGCCTGAGAAATGGAAATATTACATTACAGAGGGGAAGAGGATGCTTATGACACTAAACATGATTTTCTAGTCCTATGTGATTATTAGGGCTTTGGGTTCTCCCCTGTGTTGACATGGAGCCTTTGGTACAAACTTGTCTGAAAATTGAGCTTCAGAATAATGGGAAGGAATCTGGTCTGTTTGGGCACCTACTTTGACATGCTCGCTACTTCTGGCATCAACTCAAAAGGCAGGAGTGAGGAAGCAGTTCCAGAGAGAACGCTGATAGAAACCGCAGCTCCCAGGATGTGGGCTTCTACCCAGGTTGATGATGTCCCTCCAAAGCCCCCAAAGGATTAAGCCTGATTCTTTAAGGAAAGAAAGCCGTCTCCTTTCTCCACCCTTCCCCACATACCTCGAGGGCATGCCCAAAGAGCCAGTGGGTTGGGGGTCCCGGGAAGTTGTCCATGGCCTTGGCCAACTTGTGTCTCCGCAGCAGCAGGTGAAAAAGCTTGAGGAAGACTATGGCCAAGATCACTCCAGAAGCCCACAGGCTCAGGTAGGAGAGGCTTGGGGAGAGAAACGTGGGTGCCATGGCTAAAGTTTCCATGCCTGAATTCTGCCAGCCTCCAGCTTCCTTTTATATTCTCTTAAACACTAGACCCAGGTACCCTGCCAGTTCCACCCTTAGCCACACCCAGCAGCCAGCAGAAGCCCAGGCTGAGCAGAGTTCCATAGCAAGGAGACAATAATCTCAAAAACAGTAACCAAAGGAGGGGTCCTAGCAGACTTCTCCCAAAATTTGCTTGAAGAGAAATCTAATAGAACTTCAAAGAAATCAGAAATGTCGTCCCATCGTGATTCTTGGAGGAGTAAGAGACAGGAATTCCTGAGATAATCATTGACACAATAACTGCCTTTTCCTACACACATCTTGCATGTTTCAAGAAGTTTTTTATTTTGTTTGTTTTCTAGTACTGGAGATTGAACCCAGGACCTTTGCCTCTCAGAGTTCAGGTACAATGAGGAAATCACTGTTTGTATCAGTTTCCCAGATAATAAAACTAAGGCTCCACTAGCTTGTTCTTTTTTATAAAATACTTCCACTCTCCTCTTCAGTGTGACCCCTTCGGAAGAACTTGAACTTTTTTCAGGTTCATGATGCTTTGAGTCCTTTTTTGCAGGTTATTTTTAGAGAGATATTGATATAATATAATATAAAGTCACTGTAGCCCAGTGAGAGACAAAGAAAGCTTGAAGCACAAGCTTGGCCAGGGGCTTGCCTTTCCAGGGGAGTATTTGCTGTTTCTTCCTGCAGTGTTGGATTGTATCAGTCAGATGCCCAGCAAGGCACAGAGTTCACAACAGTTTTGCAGATGAACAGACACGAATTTAAGGCTCCTCTCAGAAAGAAGGCAGCTTCCCTTCTGCAAGTACAGTAATGAACAAGTTAAAATGCAGTATCCAGCGGGAAGTTCATCAACGTTCCCAGACTGAGGATCAAGAGAAAGAATGATGTTCTCAGAGAGTAGGGGAAAAGATGTATTTACAGGGGACACATCTAATTGCTGAGAAATGACACTGGAACAGGGAACAAATACAGAAGAAAATATTTCAGACCATTCCTTCCTCCACCTTCTAGTCTTCTACTGCTTTCTCCCATCAGCCAAACCCAGAAATGAGACAAAAAGGGGAGCTGAGAGAGTCTGTCTGTGGTAGCCACCCAGCAGGGAGAGAAAAGAAATGATTGAGCCTGGCAAAGAGACAGCACAAGGAGAAAACCAGGACATAGGTAGAACTTAAAGTCAGATCTCAGAACTAAGATAGTAGGTGCTGACTCAGAGGTGACAAAGTGTCAGCATGGCCTCTTTCTACCTTGCAGTAAGGGAGACTAATGTTAGAGGCACAGCACGTCCAGTCTCCCCCACAGGGAGAGAAAAACTTCAAACATGTCTTCTCTGTCAGTCTGTCACATGTTCTGAAATTCCATATTCGTGCTTCATTTTTTTGGATCAATATATTATGTGCCCCACTGAAAATGCAAGTCACTCAGGTCAGAAAATAAGTAGACATGATTAGCTACCTTCGGACTTTCACACTTTACAATGAATTCATTTATCAGTATTTTCCCAGCCAGTAGTGTGATGGATGAGGCAATATTTAGGAAAGCCCCTGAGGGAATTCCTGTCTCATAAGGGAGTTGTGGCTCCTGGCAAGAATTGTGTAGCTTCACCTGGAAATGGAAAGGGCTATCCCTTTGGCTTGGTTTTGGCTTGGTTTTGCTGAAGACCTCATTGACAGGAGCACCTGCCAGAGGAAGAGATTATATGGCTAGATAGGAAGCCCAAGAGAGATTCAGGGATCAGGTTTGTTCCTTTGTAACAACTCTCTAACAAGAACTAATGTCTCGCAAGAACTACACCAATTCCTTCCTTTTAAAAAAAAGTGCCCTCAATGGTCTAATTACATCCCACTGGGGCCCGTCTTTTAAAGGCGCTGTCACCTCTTAATATCACCAGAGTGGGAACTAATCTTCTAACACCTGAGCCTGTGGGGAATCCACTCAAACCATACCCAGACCATAGTAACTAGGTATATTGTTTGAACTCTTAGACCAGTAGTGGTGAATCTTAGCTTTTGATGATAACAAACAGCCTGCTGTACAACCACCTACAGCTAATATTACCTTTGAACTTTTTAATTACATGATTCAATTAACCCCTGTAATGTCAGATCCAATTGGCTTGGGTTTTCTGTTGCCTGAAACCATGAAATTCCTACATTGTATTCTAATTTAAGCAAAACTTCCATAATAGAAGATCAAACAATCATCTGGGTATGGTAGAAGTGAGGAGCATAGTTTTCAAGTGGAGGACATACCTGAGATATTGTGAAGCAGCAAACACAAAGAGGATGAGAATGTCAAAGAGCACCTAATGCCAATATCTCTCAAATTCTTTAATGAAACAGAAGAGGATAAAGTACTCCCAAAGTGATTCCTGAAAACTAACATTACCCTGATTCCAAAAACAAGGCCCAACCAAAAAATAACTACAGGACATTCTCATTAACGAACATAGATGCAAATCCTCAATAAGATCCTGGAAAATAGAATGCAGCAACTCATTTTTCATCAGGTAATTTTCATCCCAGGGATGCAAGAGTGGCTCAGCACACATAAACAGGTAAGCACAATATATAAACTGAAACAAGAAGAAAAACCACATCATCATCTCAAATGATGCAGAGATACACTTTGACAAAGTCCAACATCCTTTCATGAAAAAAACCCTTGAAGAAAATAGGTATAGAGGACTTTTTCTCAATCTGACAAAAACCATTTATGACAAACCTACTGTCAACGTCATATTAAATGGGGAAAAGGTGAAAGCTTTCCCTTTAAAATTAGGAAAGAGTCAAAGATGTCCATTATCACCGCTCCTGTTCAGTGTAGTCCTTGAAACAGTAGCCAGAAGAATCAAGCAAGAAGAAACACAAAGAATATGTAAAGAAATAAATCAAGTTATTATTTGCAGATGAAATGATTCTCTACATAGATGACCTAAAAAATTCTACCAAAGACTCTTAGAAGTAATACCCAAATTCTGTAGTGCAAAAGGATACAAAACCACCATACAAAAAGCAGCAGCATCCCAAATCACCAGCAGGTGGCCCAAGGGCAGGCTGACCTGTTGGTTCTCTGTCTGGCCCACAGCTGCCGCTGGCTCGCAGGAAGGGCAGGGTGACTCCTTGGTTCTTTTCCTGCTCCACTCAGCTGCCGCTGGCAGTCCCTGTACTATTTTGATCTTTAAGCAAACACTAGTTTTCTACAAGATTTAATGGCCAGGTTTAACACTCAAGAAAGTCACTACACCTTATTGCCTTCTTTATGGCCTCTAATTTGAAAAGTTTTCCGGGAGTGATTTTCTTCTTGTGAGTTGTAACTTTTTATCATTTACTCGAAACCCGGGCAGCTAGTAACTAAAGATGAGATTAGCAACTACTAAAATAGATGCAAGTTTCTTTGCCTGTAACACATTGAAATTATCTCCATGGCTTTCTTTTTCAACAGAAGTCTTTTTTTTTTTTATTCTTGATGGCCAAACTAAAACCATTGGTTGGACACTGCAGAGAGGCACATTTTAGCTCTAAGAATCACTCTGTCAAGATGACTGGGTGTGAATAGCCAGTGAGGTAGGAATGAGGAGTCATCTGCTTCTCAGTCTCTAGCGCTACCGATAGGGTCAGCCTATCCTTTGCTCTAGAAGTACAGGTGGCTACCAAGCTTTAGCTGGTAAGTAGAGAGACTGGTATTGCTTCTAAGAAATAGACCTTGAGTTCTGGGCTTGGTTTTAGCAGGGGAAGATATGCTGCATTTCTGAGAACGCAAATGACATATTCTGCTGATTCTTTCTGACTCACAATCTGCCAACACTGTTGTACTCTAAGAAAATAGCTTCGTTATATGTGTATTATAGCAAACCTGCAAACGTGGCTTACTAAATTTTTTTTTATCCTTTTTCCCTAACTGATATGTTAAGTGACCTAATTGATATGTTGAGCAATACTCTCCTCTGTAAAGAATGGCAAGAATCTCACCTAATTGATATGTTAACCATTGTTGCCCTCTCCAAACTACAGAAGTTGTGCTAAAACAAGCTAACAAGGGTTGTTAATCACTGTTGGGCACCTCTATTCTCCACTAAAGAGCTAAGGAAAACTAGAATGGCCCATGAATTTATACTTGTTTAAAGTAACCTGCTTGTGTGCAGAGATTTGTGTATGAGTTTAACCCTTTATCCTGACCTTGACACATAACCGCCATTTACTGTTCTGTATGGCGCCTTATTGCCTCCCTCTCCCCTCACCTATCTATCTAGGCCATAAAGAATTTGGGTTTCTGGTGACCTCCTCCCGACCCAGTGATGATCTGTCAAAAATGAGCCTGCCCCAAAGTTTAACAACTGTTTAGCTTCAAAGAAATTACCAAGAAATACTATGGCCCAAACCCCAATCGGTGCTTTCCTTTTGTTCTGTATGCATCAAATGAGTTAAATGTCAGATCTTTGTAAAACTTAAGTTTCAGCTTCTTGTAACTCTTGACCCCTTTGCACCCACTAGCGAAAACAAGCTGTCCTGGGATAATTAAATTCCCCACTTTCTTCTCCAAATATTGCTGCAGATGTGCCACTCCGAGATATTGTCAGTCTGTAGGATGGGAGTAATTTGAGAAACACCAGGAACTCCCGAGATTGTCAGAGCTAAGTGGACAGTAATACAGTTTCCAGACTCGGGTCAACAAGTTTGATGGCTCTGCAGGTTTCTTTGTTTCTCCCGCCACCCTTTTCCTCCAGCCTCTTTTTAAAGTCCTCCCTTCAGTCTCTGGCACACAGTCTCTAAATTGGCTCCCGGAGACTGGTCGCCAGGCCTGGAAATAAAGCCTTTGCCACCTAAATTTTCAGTCTCTTACCTCCTTGGATTTTATACCGGGGCCCAAGTTATAACATTTGGGGGCTCGCCCTGGATGGAAGCAAGACCCCAGACTCATTTCTGAACATCTGAAAGTAAGTGCTCTGGAGGATTTGTTTGGGCCGTGGTCAATTTGTAATTTTGAGGGGACAACCTCAATTTGGGAGCGGGGACCACCCGAGGACAGAGTCAGTTGTTTGCCGGACAAATTCTGTCCATTTGTGACTCTGCCCCGGGTGGGGAACTGCTCCGTTTGGAAGGGGACGCCCTTAATTTGGGGAGTGAAACCTCCTGAGGAGAGAGCCAATTGGTTTTTGCCATTTGTGACTCTGCCCCGGGTGGGGAACCACTCTGTTGATTAATTTGTTAATTCCTCCAGATCCCAAAATTTGACTAATTTTTGAGCAAAGGCCATTTTGCTGCAGCTTGTCTCGTCTTGTATGTCTGTTTGTTTGTCCATTTGTTCTAATTGTTCTCCTTTTGGTTACCCCAAATCTAACCGAACATTCTCTCCTAGGAACCCCTTCTATGAGCCCAAAATGGACAAAGGGATTTAGATATTGGTATGCAGTGTTTTTTGTTCTTTAAAATTGTTTGCCTGTTTGGATTTGTTACTAACATAGGGGCTTGTTGCCCATTTCTTTTGCAGGATCCATATGGCTTATTAGATTCAAGGTTCATAATAAGAAAAATTATTTCCTTTAGCTCACCAAACTGTGCAAGAAGCACCCTTTCTTTGTGTCTTTAATGTTGTGGTGCCTTGTTTAATATGTAAGTCTTCAATTGATTGCTTGCAACCTCAGCATGCCTTTTAAAAGGAGTATTTTTCTTTCTGGTTAAAAAGGAAACATATGTGCACATATATGCGTATATTTACGATTTTTAAGAATCCTATCAACTTTACCAAGTGAAAACCAGGTCATACTGTAATTGAGCCAGTTAAAAGGTTATAGTTTTTTTTTAAAAAAACAGCATTTTAATGTGGTAAAAAGACATAAAATAATTAAATATGTTTTAGACCACTAGAAGGTGACTTCAAGGGTTTTGTTGAGAGTTTTAATGTTGTCTGAGAAGCAAGAGAAAAGGTAATTGACTGGTGATAGTAAAAAGGAGAGACAAAGAATGTGGTTTGTCTTCAAGTAAAAATGTCTGGCTGTGCCAGAATATGAAAAAAGATAAAACTTAGAGGTATATTGTAAGTTATAGAAAGCTCGAGATGATGTAAATTTTATTTGTCTTGCTTTATAGTACTGAAAACAACAGGTTTGACAAGGAGTAAATGTGTTCAAAATTTGGCAGTATTAGATCAGTTTTGATAGATTTATTTATAAGATTCTAAACCTTTGCTGCAAAGTGTTTCCATTGATATGAGATTATAGATGATAATAGAGATAAGATATAAGTTCTCGCATGTGCTGTGGACATCTGGGAGATTATATGGCACAATTTTGTTACCTATGAAAAAGCTTCTTTTTGTTAAGTATGTAATTTCAGTAAAATGATGGCCTGCCACATGGCACCCTGAGACAAAAGGTGGTGTGCCATCCAGATAAAGCCTGCTCTCTGATCTGGAATGCCAAAACCATGTTGTCCTTTTGTCCCAACCCGATTGGACATCCAGAGGTAAGGAGGTTTCCCTAGTATCGCCAGTTGTTCTCTTTGCAACTCAGTCGGCCCCACATGTTAGACAAAAAAAAAAAAAAAAAAATTACAAAGGTTTGAGAGTTTTGAGGAAATGCCCCTCAGCCAGTTGATAGAGATAGCACAAAAGGTCTTTTAAAACAGGGAAAAATTACCATCTACTGGGAAATTTGTCTGGTGTACTTGAGTCATAACAAACTGACTTAGAGTTAAAACTGTTGAGCAAATGGAAACAGGAGATTCCAGACGTCTGGGAAGAAGACAATCCTCCAAGGCTAGCAATTAACCAAGTTCCCCTTGTGGTGGAATTCTTACCCCAAGCATGCCCCATCTGCTTGTGGCAATACCCGATAAGCCTGCAGGCCCAGGAAGGGATTTAAAGTCCACATGCAGAGGCTAAGAGACAATGATATTCTCATTCCTTGTGTCTCTCCCTGGAACATGCCCTTGCTTCCAGTCACTGAAGCCAGGAACAAATAACTATCGCCCTGTACAGGATCTCAGAGAGGTTAATAGATGAGTTCTGAGTCTATACCCAACAGTGCCAAATCCTGAGAACACCTGGTACTCTGTTCTGGACCTGAAAGGTGCTTTCTTCACTTTGCCTCTTACTCTGGTGAGTCAACCCCTTTTTGCCCTTGAATGGACTGACCCAGATACAGGGGTAAAAGAACAGCTGACCCAGACACGTTTACCTCAGGGTTACAAGAACTCTCCCACTCTTTTTGATGAGGCATTAGCAAGAAATCTTTTAGAATTTAGGGAAAAACACCCTGAGATAGTGCTCCTCCAGTTCATGGATGACTTGTTAATAACCTGGACCCCCACAGAAGCTTGTAAGCTTGTTGAGAGACAACTGAGGAACTGTTAAGGACTTTGGGGCAATTAGGCTATAAAGTCTCAGCTAAAAGGGCCCAATTGTGCCATCAGGCTGTGACTCATCTAGGCTACAAATTGTGAAAAAAAAAGGGGATTTTGTCTAAAGAAAGTGTCCAGGCTATATTGCAGACCCCATTCCCAGAAACTAAGAAACAGGTGTGCGAATTTCTGGGAGCTGTTGGATATTCCAGGCTGTGGATTCTAAATTTTACTGAAACAGCTCACCCCCTATATGGCTCCCTTAAGGGAAAAACTCACTAAACTGGACTGATAAATGTGAACGGACCTTGCAGCAGCTCAAGTGGGCCTTGACAGAGGCCCCAGCCCTGGGACTCCCTGATGTTACCAAGCCATTCACCTTGTTCATAGATAAACTCAGGGGCATTGCCAAAGGAGTCCTAGCCCAGGACATTGGCCCTTGGAAAAGGCCAATAGCCTATCTTTCCAAAAGGCTCGATCCAGTAACAAGAGGGTGGCCTCCATGCCTAAAAATTCTGGCCGCTATGACAATGCTACTAAAAGAGGCTAAGAAACTCACTTTTGGACAGAAGATTTCTGTAGTGACCTCCCACAGTTTAGAGACTCTTATCAAAACCCCTCCCGAAAATGTGAGTGCTAGAATCTCACACAATTAGGCCCTGCTCCTAGACCCAAAATTGGTAGTTTTCAAGACTTCTTCACTTTAAACCCAGCCACCCTTATGCCTGACAATGACCTAAGAACTTTCACAAATGGAAGCAGCTTCATCCAGAATGGCAGAGGCAGATGAGTTGCTGGGGCAGCAGTGACCACCAAAAGGAGGTACTCTGGGTTAAACGGTTAGAGCCTGGCATCTCTGCCCAAAAGGCGGAGCTCATTGCTTTGACTGATATACTAAAACTAGCCACAGGAAAGAAGGTAAACATCTATACTATACTGATAGTAGCTATGCTTTTGCTACTATACATGTACACGGAGCCATCTATTAAGAGCGAGGTCTCTTAACCTCGGCCAGAGCTAAGATTTAAAAAAAAGGGGGGGGGGCTCCACATATCCTGGATTTGCTGGCAGCAGTCTGGCTGTCAGCAGATTGCTGCTATTCACCTGAGGAAACAATTTGGCAGATCAGGCCACTCAAAGAGTAGGAATCACATCAGAGGGGCCAGCTGAGAAAGTAACTGCTCTGATGCGAGTGCCCCCGACCTTGTCAGAACCAGTCTACACAAAGAAAGACTGCCCTGGTTGTTGTGAGCCATCTAACAGATTCCAGTCCCTGTGACTAAAAGACAAGTGCAAAATTTCTAGGAGCCACAGGACTGATCCAGAGTTTGGGACCCTGGCAGAGGCCTGTTGCCTACCTTTCCAAGAGACTTGGTTCTGTGGCAGCCAGATGGCCACCCTGTCTGTGGTGATTCTCTCAGTGGCCCCTTCATAAAGGAGGCTTAAAAATTGACTTTTGGACACAAACTCTTAATTGTTTCCTCCTATTCACTTGAGACTCTCTCATCAAGGCCCCAGCAGACTGATGGATGTCTAATTCCCAAGCCATACATTAATCAGGCACTATTTCTGGAAACAGCGGCTTCAAACTTGGCTACTTTGCTGCCTGAGGACGACCACTCATTGCCTCACCAAAATTGTACTGAGGTCATTGATCACCTCACTGTTGGAGTTCTTCCAGGCTTCCAGGTGCAGTGAAGGGGAGAGGTGGGTTTGAGGCTTATACATCCGCCTCCCCATCCCGGTTGCACTTGGAGAACTGCTGAGCTCCCGACGGGTGGGCGGGCCCACACTATCAGCCGAGCTCAGCCAGTTTTGCAGCCACGCCTAGCCATCAGTGTACAGAGGAGCAGCTGGGCAGATCTGGGGTGCCTGCATCAGCCTCTCCGTGTGTCTGGAGGACTGTGGGTATCTCTGCAAGCAGGGAGGGATCACAGGTTCCTGAGGCACCATGGCCTGTGGTGAGTACACTAACCCGGCTGTGCTTGAAGAACTGTGGAGCTTCCAAGGGGCAGGTGGGCGCACAGTGTCCCTGAGGACCAGCTTCTCTGGAACTGTGGAGTTCTGAGCAGGCAGAGGAGGGCCACTGGTTCTGCAGGCCCAATGGCTTGGGGTAGCATGGTGCCAGAGTCTCAGTAGCTGCAAACATAGAAGGGGATCTTCAACAGATCCTGAGAAAGCTTTCAAGTAACACTTGAAACACAGAAATATAGGAAAATGACAAAACAAAAGACCAAATTACAACCTCAAACCTCCAGCCCATCTCAAGAAACCCTAGGAGCGATGTATATAGAAGAAAATATATCCCATCCACCTCATATATCGGACACAATAGCTACTGAAATTGACAAGCAACTCCAGGAAGCTTTAAAGAAATTCAAACTCGAAATAATCTCCCAGATAAAAGAAGAAATGATAAAAGAAATGAAAGAGATTCTAAATATATCTAAAGAAATCACAGATAAAAAATTGGAGGAACTAAACAAAAAGATAGAATCCCTAGACGAGCAATATAAGAAACAAACAGAATACATAATGCAGATGCACAGAGATATACAGGAAATAAAAAACTCCACTGAAAGTTGTAAAAACTGCCTTAATGAAAGTGAAGATAGAATTTCACACCTTGAAGACAGGATTGCAGCTAGTGAACAGGAAACAAAAGATCTTTTGAAAATAACAAGGAATCAGGAAACAATAATTCAACAACTGCAAGACAATGCAAAGAAGAATAACATAAGAATGATAGGGATTAATGAAAGAGAGGAAGGCAACATGAAGGATGTCAGGAGGATATTTAGAGAAGTAATAGCTGAAAATTTCCCAAGCATGAGATCAGAAACTGACATCAGGATCAGTGAAGCATATAGAACTCCAAATAGTAATAACCAAAATGAAACTACACCCAGACATATAATAATCACCATCCCAGAAATCCAACACAAGAATAGATTATTAAAAGCTGTCAGAGAGAAAAGACAGATCACTTATAAAGGAAAACCTATCAGAATCACAGCAGACTTCTCAGCACAAACGATAAAGTCAAGAAGAGCATGGAGTGAAGTATTCCAGATCCTAAAGAAAAATGATTTCCAACCAAGACTGATATATCCTGCAAAACTATCATTCAATATAGATGGTGAAATACGATACTTCCATGACAAAGAACAGCTGAAGAACTTCATGAACACCAAACCAACCCTGCAAAAAATATTGAAAGACAGTTTAGGTACACAAAGGAAAAAACCACTAAGCAACGCAAATAATTAAAGCAAATAATAAAACAGAACAGAAAGATAAAGATGCAACAGCAGAGAGATAACATTCCTACAATTAACCAGCATTTCACAGTAATAACCATTAATGTAAATGGTCTCAATGCACCAATCAAAAGAAACAGACTAGCAGAATGGATCAAGAAACAAAATCCAATCATATGCTGTTTACAGGAAACCCATCTAACCCAGAAGGATACTCACAGACTGAAAGTCAAAGGATGGAAAACAATTCTTCATGCAGCAGGAATCCAAAAAAGGCAGGAGTAGCCATTCTGTTTGCAGACAACGTGAACTTTAAACCAACAATGACCATAAAGGACAAAGAAGGTCACTACATACTCGCAAGGGGAAAACTCCAAGAGGAAGAGATAACTATCTTAAATATATACGTACCAAACTACAGAGCACCCAGTTATATAAAACAATTATTAACAGAAATGAAAACTCAAATTATCAGTAACACAATTGTAACAGGAGACCTTAATATGCCATTGACACCAAGGGACAGATCAACCAGACAGAAAATGAGCAAAGAAATAACAGAACTGAATCACACCTGCGAACAAATGGGTTTGATAGACATATACAGAATGTTTCACCCAACAACATCAGAATACACATTCTTCTCAGCAGTACATGGATCATTTTCTAAAACAGACCATATATTAGCTCACTGTTATTTTTTTTTGTAGTTCTGTATTACGTGTACCCTTACACCGCTTTATTTTGTTTTGTGTTTTTCTCTTTTTCCTCTTAAATAAAAAAAAATTAAAAAAAAGAAATTCTGTATTACTTCTAGCCTTTTACTGTTTTACTTCGTTTAGTTTTGTTTTTCTCTTTAAATAAAAATTTTAAAAAGAAACAGGTTGACAGAATGCATCAAGAAACAGGATCCCACAATGTGCTGTATACAAGAAACATATCTGACTCTAAAGAAACTCATAAATTAAAAGTCAGAGAAAAGGAAATAGTATTCCATGCAACAGGAGGAACCCAGAAAAAAATTAGGGGTAATTATTCTGTTTTCAGACAAAGTGAACTTCAAGTCTAAAATTATTAAAAGAGATAAAGAATGCCACTAAATACTTGTAAGTGGAAAACTACAAGAAAAGAATTAACAATTATAAATATATACACACCAAACACAGGAGCACCCAATTATATAAGACAAACACTAATAGACATGAAAAACCAAGTACACAAGAACACAATTGTAATAGGAGTCTTTAACATCCCACTGTCACAAAGAGATAGATCAACTAGACAAAACATCAGCAAAGAAATAACAGAACTGAATAATACTTGTGAAGAAATAGACTTAGTGGATGTTTACAGAGTGTTCCGCCCAATTACATCAGAATATACATTCTTCTCTGCTGCACACGGGACATTCTCCAAAATAGACCATATAGTAACTGATAAAACAGTCTTAAGTAAATGCAAAGGGACTGAAATTATCCCATGCATCATATCTGAGCAGAGTGCACTAAGATTGGAAGTCAAAGGCAAAACCCCTGTAAAACCTGCATAAATACATGAAAATTAACTAACAACCTTCAGAACAACCAGTGGTTTGCAGATGAAATCAAAGAAGAAATAAAACAATACCTACAATAAAATGAATGTGCAGACACAACATACTGTAGCCTCTGGGATGCAATGAAAGCAGTGCTATGAGGGAGATATATAAAAATAAATAGTCACATCAAGAAAATGAACCTGGAAGCAAATATAAGTCTAGGACCAAAACCTAAGAAAGACCCAGCTCAAAAAGAGAACTACAGGCCAATCTCCCTAATGAACACAGATGCAAAAATCCTCAATAAAATATTGGCAAATAGGATGCAGCAAATCATCAAGAAGATAATACACCATGACCAAGTGGGATTCATCCAGGCATGCAGGGATGGTTCAACATATGTAAATCAATAAATGTAATCCATCATATCAATAAAACCAAAAGTAAGAATCACATGATCTTTTCTATAGATGCAGAAAAAGTTTTTGATAAGGTCCAACACTCATCCATGATAAGAACTTTACAGAAAATTGGAATGGTCTTTACCTCAATATGATAAAGGCCATCTATGAAAACCCAACAACCAGCATCATATTAAATGGCCCAAAACTGAAATCATTTACCTTAAAATCAGGTACAAGACAAGGATGTCTTTTCTCACCGCTCCAGTTCAATATAGGACTGGAAATAGTAGCCAGAGCAATTAGACAAGAGAGAGAGAAAAAAAGGGGTAAAGATAGGAAAAGCAGAAGTTAAATTATCATTATCTGCAGATGACATGATATTCTACATAGAAGACCACCAAAACTCCATTGAAAGACTTGTAGATATAATAAATAAATTCAACAATGTAGCTGGATACAAAATCAATCCTCAAAAATCAATAGCAAATTTCTATACACTAACAACAAAATTATGGAGAGAGAAATAAGAGAAGCCATGCCCTTCACACTAGCATCCAAAAAACTGAAATACTTAGGAATTAATCTCATGAAAGAAGTAAAAGGTCTATACAGGGAAAAACATAATACCCTGAAAAAGAAATCAAAGAAAATCTGAGAAAATGGAAAGACCTCCCTGTTCATGGATAGGAAGAATAAATATTGTGAAAATTGCCATTCTCCCAAAATTGCTATACAGATTCAATGCAATCCCAATGAAAATACCATCAACGTACCTCATAGACCTAGAGAAATCACTCCTAAAATTCATCTGGAACCAGAAGAGACCTAGAATAGGAAAGACAATTCTAAGTAGCAAAGGCAAGACAGGAGTCATCACAATCCCTGACTTGAAATTATACTACAAAGCTACTGTAATGAAAGCAACATGGTACTGGAATAAAAACAGATCTGAAGATCAACAGAAAAGACTAGAAGGTACAACCACAACTACCAACACACTCAACCACCTTATCTTTGGTAAAGGGACCAAACATGTTCACTTGAAAAATGACAGTCTCTTTAATAAATGGTGCTGGAAAAACTGGCTGTCCGTATGCCAAAAATTAAAACTGGACCCATGCCTATCACCATATACTAAACTAAAATCTAAATGAATCAAAGATCTGGATATTAGTGGAAACACTAAATCTGTTGGAAGACAAAATAGGTAAAGATCTTGAAGACATAGGGGTAGGTAGAGAACTCATGAACAGGAAACAAGCCATAGAGGAACTACTTCCCAGAATTAATAACTGGTATCACATCTTACTACAAAGGTTCTGCATGTCAAAAGAAGTCTCCAGCATAGTGAAAAGAAAATCCAGAAACTGGGAAAAAAAATCTTAGTGAACTCTCCCTCAGAAAAAGGACTTCTGTCTAAAACCTATAAAGATTTTTAAAAAATCAGATCCCTGAAACTCAAGGAACCAATTCAAAAGTGGGCATCTGAGATGAATACACAGTTCTGAGATGAAGAAATACAAATGGAAAATAAATAAATGAAAAAAGTGTTCATCATCGTTAGTCATTAGAGAAATGCAAATTAAAACAACATTGAGATTCCATCTCACTCCAGAAAGAATGAAAGAATGAAGGATGAAGAAAATTACCAACAAGAAGTGCTAGAGAGGATGTGAGGAAATAGGGACTCTCCTGCACTGTTGGTGCATGTGTAGACTGGTGCAACCTCTATGGAGGTCAGTCTGGACATTCCTCAAAAATCTGAGGAATTTGGAGGGATTTGGAGGTCCTATTTCACCCAGCTATTCCACTTCTAGGTATAATCCCAGAAGAACTGAAAACATCACACCACAGTGATATATGTGCACCCATGTTTATAGCAGCACAATTTGTAACAGCCAGATCTTGGAAATAACCCAAGTGTCCATCAACTGAGGAATGGATTAAAAAGTTGTGGTATTTTTATACAATGGAGTACTACTCAGCTATAAAGAATGATCAAATTGAGATACTTATAAATAAATGGACGGAGCTTGAGACCATACTCATAAGCGAAATAAATTAAACTCACATGTATAGTTACTGAATAGTTTCCCTAGTGTAAGTAATGGTAAGAATACATAAAAGTATGTGGTAAACATGATTCCCCATTATATTACTTTGAAGCCTTATAATGTTTTCATTCACTAATAGGAATGGTTTTATTCTGGGTTGTTTGACTTTGTCTGTGATGGTATGAACTGTTATTTTGAAGAAAACAAACATTATAATAGCTAGTGCTGATTTAATATCATCTGGTTTTGAAGTCCCACCAAGCTTTTGTTCTTCTATCTCCATCGGTTTATCATATTCCATCTTATTGAATTTTATTATATGTGATAGTATAAGCAAAATTTTTCATAGATGAGATAATATAGAAACCATTGTTCATTTTCTGTTAAAAAAAGAATGATCACATTGAAATATTTAGTAATAAATGAGCACAAGTTGAGACCATACTCATAAGTGAAATAAATCAAACTCACGTGTATAAATACCATATAGTATCCCTAGTGTAAGAAATAGTAAGGTTACATAAGAATTTAGGGTAATCATGATTCCCCAATACATTGTTTTGAAGCCTTATAATGATCGCAGTTGTAATGTGTTTGTTCTGGTTTTTTTGATTTTATTATCTGTGATGGTACGAAGAGCTAATTTGAGGGAAACAAGTCATTATAAATAGCCAGTACTGATATAATATTATCTTACTCTGAAGTCCTACCATGCTCTTGCTCTCTGTTTCCATTAGCTCTATCATGTTGTGCCTTATTGGATTGTATTATGTGTGAAAGTATAAACAAATTTCCTATGGATAATATAGTAGCCATTGTTTGTTTTCTGTTATTTGATTCTGAAAGCCTTGTAATACTCTCATACTCTAGAATGTTTTTATACTATTTTGTTATGTTTGATACTATTGTATATGAAGTTATACTCAACTATATCAAAGAGACATCGTGGTAGTTACTGTTAATTATGGGTTGTTTTCTGGTGAAATACTGTTTTTCTTACATTGTTCTGATCTGATCTGTTATGTCATGTTTTGTCTTAATCTCTTTAAAATAAAAAAATGAAAATGGAATGAGCACAAACAAACAACCTAATGCTATATCTCAAGCTTCTAGAAAAGAAAAAGCAAGTCAAACCCAAAGTTCATGGAAGAGAGGAAATTGTTAAGATTAGAGCAGAAATTAATGCAATTGAAACTAAAAATAATACAAAGAATTAACAAATCAAAGAGCTGGTTTTGTGAGAAAATAAACAAAATTGATAAACCTCTGGACAAACATCAAGAAAAAGAAAAAAATCTCAAATCCATGCAAGAAGGACTAAAAAGAGGGAAATTACTGCAGATCCCACAGAAATGCAAAAAATCATAGACACCTACTTTGAAAATCTCTACTCCCATAAGGAGGAAATTACAGAGGAAATGGACAGATTTATAGAAACATACAAACTATCAAAGCTCAATCAAGAAGATATAGTAATTTTGAATAACCCAATATCAGCTACTGATATAAAAAACATGATTAAAAACGTATCAACAAAGAAATGCCAAGGTCCTGATGGATTCATGGCTGAAATCTATAAGAAATTTAGAGAAGATTTAATGTCAATACTCCTTAAACTCTTCAATGAAATTTAAAAAGAAGCAGTCCTCCCTAAATCATCCTTGGAGGCAAATATCACTCTGATACTAAAGCCAGAGAAAGACCCAACCAAAAAGGAGAACTATAGAGCAATCTCACCAATGAACATTGATGCAAAGATTCTCAGTAAAATATTGGCAAATAGAATGCAGCAAATCATCAAGATTATACACCACAACCAAGTGGGACTTGTTCCAGGAATGCAGGTTCAACATACGCAAATCAATAAATGCAATACACCACATTAATAGCGCCAAAAATAAGTCACATGATCATCTCAATACATGGAGATAAAGCTTTTGATAAAGTCCAACATCTGTTCATAATAAAAAGAAACCTACAGAAACTCAGAATAGATGTATTTACCTCAATCTCATAAAGGTCATTTATGACAAACCAACAGCCAACATTGTACTAAATGGACAAAAACTGAAAGTCTTTGCTCTAAAATCAGGAACCAGACAAGGATGTCCTCTATTCCCACTTCTATTCAATATAGTTCTAGAAATATTAGCTAGAGCAATCAGACAAGAGGGAGAAATAAAAGGAACAAAAGTAGGAGAAGTTAAATTACCATTATTTGCAGATGATACGAAACTCTACATAGAAGACCCCAAAAACTGCATTAAAAGACTACTAGTGGTAATAAAAAAATTCAGCAGAGTAACCGGATACAAAGTCAACACTAAAAAATCAATAGCATTCCTGTACACAAACAAAAACTCACTGAGAGAGAAATATCATCTTTCCATATGGAAATATGCTGAAAACTATACTACCCTAAAAAAGAGATTGAAGGGGTTATTATAAAGTGGAAAGATATTCCTTGTTCTTTGTTAGGAAGAACCAATATTGTGAAAATGGCCATACTCCCAAAACTGTTATACAGATTTAATGCAATCCCAATCAAAATACTATTAACATACATTCCAAATCTAGAGCAAATATTCTTAAAACTCATTTGGAAACAGAAGAAACCTCAAATAGCAAAAGCAATTCTGGGCAACAAAGGCAAGACAGGAGGCATCTCAATTCCTGACTTTAAACTATACTACAAAGCCACAATAATAAAATCAGCATGGTGCTGGAAAAGAAGTAGACCTGAGGTTCAATGGAACAGATTAGAAGATACAAACATCAGCCACCTTATATTTGACAAAGGGGCTAAACATGTTCACTGGAAAAAAGATCGCCTCTTTATTAAATAGTATTGGAAAAATTGGATTTTCAGATGCCAAAGACTGAAAATAGACCCATGCCTATCACCATACACTAAACTAAAGTAAATATGGATCAAGGGACTAAAGATTAAAACAGAAACACTAAGTCTACTGGAGGACAAGGTAGGCGCAAATCTTGGAGACATAGGGGTAGACAGAGAATTCATGAATAAAAAGCAAACCACAGGGGAAATACTTCAAAGAATCAACAATTGTATCTCACATTACTAAAAAGTTTCTGCATTTCAAAAGAAATCACCAACAAAGTGAAAAGGAAACCTATGGAATGAGAAAAAATTTTAGCCAACAATCCCTCAAAGGATTTATATCCAGAACTATATATAAAATACTGAAAAAACCCCAAATTCAAAGACCCTCTCCAAAAATGGAAATTGGAAATGAACACACAGTTCTCAGATGAATATATACAAATATTAAACAAATACATGAAGAAATGTTCACCGTCACTGGCCATTCGAGAAATGCAAATTAAAACAGCTTTGAGATTTCACCTCACCCCGGAAAGAATGGCTGCCATCAAGAAAACAGCTGATAACAAATGTTGGCCAGGCTGCAGGGAAAAAGGAACACTGCTCTGCTGTTGGTGGGAGTGAGGACTGGTGCAACCACTGTGGAAACCAGTATGGAGATTCCTCAAAAAAATAGGATCGGAGGTTCAATTCAATCCAGCTATCCACTACTGGGTGTTTTCTCAGAAAAACTGAAAAGTTCATGTCAGAGACATATGTGTGTACTCATGTTCATAGCAGCACAATTTGTAATAGTTAAATCTTGGAAATAACCAAAATGCCCATTGACCACAGAGTGGATGAAAAAAAATGTAGTATTTTTATACAATGAAATACTACTCAGCTATCAAAAAGATGATCTTGAGGCCTTTCTAGGTAAATGGAAGCAACTTGAAAATATACTCATTAGTGAAATAAACAAGACTCACATTAGTAAATAGCATACTGTCTCCCTAGTGTAAAAAATAATAAGAACTGACAAAAATGGGATCTAAAAAGTGAAATAGATATTGTGAAAGTGAAAGAGAAGGAAAGTGCTCTAAAGGGTATAATGGTATGCATAGTGTGTAAGATAGATGACCATATTAATGAATTTCTGTTGGAGCACTGAACAGAAGGGTTTGCACTGTCAATGTTTGAGTGTCTAGTCACTGTTTATGCTTCCATTTTGTGACTTTGGCAACCATTTATAAGAGGACTGTGAGTAGTGTATCAACTAGCTATTTTATGATGTTAATTTTTAAAAATTCGGTATTGTCCTTTTTTCTGTTTTTTCTTTCTTTTAAAAAACAATGTGCAATACAACAACCTTGTTAAATTTCTTTCATTCTGTTTTGAAAACCTATATTGTTATTGTTTTGCATTTTCTGTTGTTGTTTATCTCTTTTGCTTTTTGTTTCTTCTGATTTTTCCTTTTTATAATAAAAAAAGATAAGCACGACATTTATTTCTAGACAGTAAATAGAGTAATACCTACTAGGGGGTTGGGGAGCGAGTACTGGTAGTCTTCTGTACCACTTCCACTTAGGATGATGTAAAAGCACTAGGGATAGATGGTGTGATGGGATGCACAACAGTTTGAAAGTGCTTAGTGCCACAGAACTATGCACTCAAAAATAATGAGATGGTAAGTTTTATATTATGTATGTTTTGTTATGATAATGCATTTTTCCATGCTTTCTCCTCATATTCTAAACTAAAATCTAAATGGATCAAAGATCTGAATATTAAAACAGAAACACTAAATCTGTTGGAAGACAAATTAGGTAAAAATCTTGACATAGGGGTAGGTTGAGAACTCATGAATAGGAATCAAACCACATGGGAAATACTTCCAAGAATCAATAACTAGGATCACATTTTTTAAAAAAGTTTCTGCATGTCAAAAGAAATCTCCAGCATAGTGAAAAGAAAACCCACAAACTGGGAAAAAAATCTTAGTGAACTCTTCCTCAGACAAAGGACTTCTGTCTAAAACATATAAAGCATTAAAAAAAATTCAGATCCCCGAAATTCAAAGATCCAGTCCAAAAATGGGTATCTGAGATGAATACACAGTTCTCAGAAGAAGAAATACAAATGGCAAGTAAATACATGAAAAAATGTTCATCATCATTGTTCATTAGAGAAATGCAAATTAAAACAACACTGAGATTCCATCTCATTCCAGAAAAAATGGCCAGGATCAAGCATACCAACAACAAATGCTGGAGAGGCTGTGGGGAAAAAGGAACTCTCCCGCACTGTTGGTGCGAGTGTAGACTGATGCAACCACTGTGGAGATCAGTCTGGAGATCAGTCTGGAGATTTCTCAAAAAGCTGGGATTGGAAGTCCCATTTGTTCCAGCTATTCCATTTCTAGGCATATTCCCAGAAAACCTGAAACCATCATACCACAGTGATATATGTGCACCCATGTTTATAACAGCACAATTTGTAATAGCCAGATCTTGGAAACAACCTAAATATCCATCAATTGAGGAATGGATAAAAAAGTTGTGGTGTTTTTATACAATGGAGTACTACTCAGCTATAAAGAATGATCACATTGATATATTTATAAATGAATGGGTGCAACTGGAGATCATACTCATAAGTGAAATAAATCAAACTAACATGTATAAATATCATATAGTCTCCCTAGTGTTAGAAATGGTAAGTGTACATGAGTTTATGGTAATCATGACTCCCCATTACATTCCTTTGAAGCCTTATGTTGTTTGCATTTATTATTTGGAATGGTTTTATCCTGGTTTGTTTGATTTTATTGTCTGTGATAGTATGAACAGCTATTTTGAAGAAAACAAGACATTATAATAGCCAGTGCTGATTTAATATCATCTTACTCTGTAGTCCTACCATGATTTTGTTCTTCTGTTTCCATTGGTTCTATTATATTATATTTTATTGGATTTTATTATGTGTGATCCTATAAACAAATTTTCTATGGAAAATGAGATAATATAGTAGTCATTGCTCATTCTCTGTTATTTCCTTCTGAATGTTTTGTAATACTTTCATTCTGTTGAATGGTTTTACCCTATTTTATTATGTTTGATACTATGGATATAAAGTTATGCTCAACTATTTCAAAGAAAGAGACGTTATAGTAGTTACTGTTAATTACGGATTGTCTTGTGGTGAAATGCTGTGTTGCTTACATAGTTGTATTTTGATCCGCTTTGTTATGTTCTCTTTTGTCTTAATTTCTTTAAAATAAAAAAAACAACAAAAAAGTAAATGTATGAGGAAGGGGTTAAAAGAAAAATAAGAAAGTTATTATTTTATTTTTATATGTCTTATGAATGGACATGGATTGTGTTTTAGGGGCTTGAAAACGGTGGAGTGAATCATGGCCCCTCAACTTTCTAATGTTATAAACTCAAAAACCCAAAATGTGCTATAGTTATTATGACTTGGTCTCTTCCTATAAAACTTGTGTAATCACCAGTTAAGTTGCAACCTTGTAACATACCCACCATGTAACCCCCTCCCTGCCCGCCCTGGTTCCTGTAACTGCTTGTTCCACCTCCCTGGTTCTTTTTATGGGGACAAACTGATCCTAAGACCCTGACCCCTTCTCTTGCAGTTTGCTACTTTATAACTCCCTGCAGCCCCTGGCTCAGGCACACAGTTCTCTGACTGCTTTTCTGGGACAGCGTTGCAGCTGAGTTCAGCTAATAAAGCACTTTTTAAAATTTTTTGGAGTCGTCATTTTTCTGCCCATATTATTTGGGGGCTCCTCTGTCCAGGATCCCACCTTTTATGGGGCTCCTATTCTTCAGATGACATTAGGATCTTTTTGAATGTGGCTTCCTTCTACCGGCAAGTACTTACTTTCATTTCACTCCATGATTTTTCTCCTTTCTATGAGTTGGGGAGTCAAGTTTGCAGGCTTGCTCCCATTTCAGCGAGGCATCACCAAAATTAGGGCCGTTTGAGGGAGGAATTGACCTCCGCTGGGTGCACCACACTTGGGGAGTCAAGTTTACAGGCTTGCTCCCACTTGGCAAGACATCGCTGAGATCTTGTCTTAGCTCTCCTATACTTTTGTCTTCTTGTTCTTTCCCTGATTCATCCATTACTGAGAATTCTTACAATTTAAGCTGGACCTTATAGGTAAACCACCTCCTAGAGGTTTTTTTATATCAGCTGATTAACTTGCGTTAACTAAATTAGATGATTTTTGTTATTTCATTTGAAAAGCTTGCTCTTCCTAGGCTAGACTGCAGCTAGCAAAAATTGGTTATTTTAAATTCCTGGAGCAGGTCTATGATCTACAAACAGGAGAGTGGCCACCTGGCAATTTTAACTAGCTCCTGGTTGCAAAATCAAGGACCTGTTCCAGTCTCCATAGCCCTTTGGGTGATTCTTTGTTTTTGTGGCAGGCTTCTGCTATTCTGTATTCATTCACCTGTACCCTTGTCTCGCATGTCTACTATTATGGGCCAGACAGCTTCCTTCCCTTTGTCACCCTTATAACTTGTTCTTCATCATTTTAAGAATTTTAGGGATTGAGCTGTCAGATATGGAGATTCTGTCTACACTAAAAGGCTGAGAACTTTCTGTGAACTGGAATGGCCTTCCTTTGGTGTCAGGTGGCCTTCATAGGGAACTTTTAACTTAAAAGTCTCTCAACAGGTCCGTCAAGTCATTTTCGGACCCCCTCATAAGCCAGCTATGAACCCTGCTCAAGTGGTCTAATGGTTAGGTTTCGGTACTCTCATCCATTGGCTGACTTAGGATGACTGTCAACAGCTTTTGCAGACTCTCTTCACTTAGGAATGAGAGTGAATCCACACTTTGGCACGCTGTTCTGTCCTTGACACTAACAGGGAACCCACTTTGGATCTAACAAGCTCGAAGCTGTTTTCCCTTTCACCCACCCCAACTGGAACCCCAATACAGATGGAGGTAAGGAGGCTCTCAAATGGTATTGTCAGATCCTTCCTATGGCACTCTGAGTTGCCACCTGGAAGCTGACTAATCTATCAAAAGTAACTGAGGTAAGATAATTGGCTTCTGAGTCTCCGTCAGCTTTCCTTGGGTGCCTCCTAGAGGCCTATCATATATACACCTATAGACCCAGAGGCACCAGAAAATAAATGAGCTATTAATATAGCATTTGTCTCTCAGTCAGCCCCTGATCTTAAGCAAAAATTACAAAAATTAGAGGGTTTTAAAGGGATGATGGTAGGTCAGTTGATAGAGATAGCTCAAAAGGTCTTTGACAACAGGGAAGACCCACGAGGCAAGGAATTGACTAAGATCTTGGCTATCCTAGCAGAAGGCTATACTCAAGGCAAAAAGGGAAAAGACCAACAAACGAGGGCGCCACTAGACAAGAATCAATGTGCATACTTTGTGCACATTGCAATACAATGTGCAAAGAATTGGGCCATTGGAAAAAGGATTGTCCAAAGTTAAAGGCCAAATTGAAGAAAGGGGAAACGACCCTTTGGGCCCTATCGGAAAAAGATTGACAATTTCAGGGTTCACCCACTCCTGCTGTTCATTGCGGAACAACGAGGAATAGCTAAGGGAGTACTAACTCAAATGTTGGGACCATGGTGCTGCCCAGTTGCATATCTCTCAAAAAGACTAGACTTAATCCTGGGGCTGGCCTAATTGCCTTAGAGCCATCGTAACTACTGCCTTAACAGTAAAAAAGACAAATAAGCTAACCTTTGTATAGAAACTCCAGATTATAATGCCTCATGCGATTGAAATTCTTCTGAGGGCCCCACCTGATAAATGGCTACTATCTTAAATCCGACAGCTCTATTGCCAGATGATGATCTGCAGGTGCCTATTCATGATTGCCAGGACCTGATCTCTGTGACTATCCGCCTTCATCAGGACCTCACTGATCTTCCACTAGAAAGTCCAGATGTTAAACACTTTCATGATGACAGTAGCTCTCTGAAGGTAAACAGGTGACAGGGGCAACCATGACCACACATACACAGGTCTTCTGGGCCCAACCCTGGATCAAGGCACCTCCACTCAGAGAGCTAAGTTCATTGCCCTTACAGAGGCCCTAAAATTAGCTAAGGATCTAAGGGCAACTCTCTACACAGATAGCTGTTACGTGTTTGCTACTGTTCATGTGCATGGGGTCATTTACCAAGAAAGGGGACTGCTAACCTCTACTAATTCAAAGATTAAGAATTCTCCTTTTATCCTGGACTTGTTAGCCATTGTCTGGCTCCCCAAATCTATAACAGTGGTGCATTACAGGGGCCACCAAATGGGAAAAGATCCAATCTTGATAGGAAATGCACTTGCTGACAAGAGTGCTTAAGAGGCAGGTCTAAAGTCATCTGTGCAGCCTACAGTCCCATTTGCTGCCAGTTCTGCCACCCCTTTGTTTGCTCCAATTGGTGTAATCCAAGTCAGATCAGGAGCTAGCTAGACAACTGAGAGCAAAACAAGAGCACCCCCAAAATTGGTTTCAATTGCCAGAAAGATGAATTTTAACACCCACTGCCTTAGGAAGAGACTTGACTTCTTCAAATCCACCAGGCCTCACATCTAGGAGCCTCAAAATTGGCTGAGTTGCTTAAGAACAGGTACTTCATTTCTAAGCTGACTCAAATGGCAAAGGAAGTCAGTCAAAGATGCCCACAATGTCTGCAAGTAAATGCCAAAACCACTGCTACCTCAGAAGGAACTAGATATTGAGGGACTTTTCCTGGAGAACACTGAGAAATTGATTTCACAGAAACAGAGAAACCAGGTCTACATGGACATAAGTATTTACTGCTATGGGTAGACACCTTCACCGGTTGGACTGAGGGATATCCAACAAAGACTGAATCAGCCTTGATTGTTGTCAAAAAGCTTTTATATGAAATAATTCCTAGATTTGGCCTTCACTTATCTATGGGGTCCAACAATGGCCTGGCTTTCATAGCTTCCATCACTAATAAAGTTGCTCAGTTATTACAGATGGATTGGAAATGTCTCTGTGCCTACCATCCCCAAAGTTCAGGTCAAGTTGAGAAGATGAACCAAACTCTAAAAGAGATGCTTAGCAAATTGATTTTAGAGTCTGGCAAAAAGTGGGTGAATCTCCTTTCTTTTGTTCTCCTCTGTGTGTTGTACTCCATATATAAATGAAATAGCCCCTTTTCAGGCAGTCTATGGGAGACCACCACCCCTTGTCCCCCACCTTAATAGTAGTCATTTGGTAGAGACTGCTAACCACAGTTTTATTGAGTCCCTACAGGCTCTTCAACCTGTGCTGACTTTTATCCACCAACTCTTCCGAGACCACCAACCCAAATCTCTGCTCACACCAGAAACTCTTCTTGTTTCTAATCCAGGAGATTGAGTGCTACTTAAGCATCATTCCTGCAACTCTTCTTTTGAACCTCACTGGACTGGACTGTATGCCATCATCCTTAGAATCCTATGATGGTTTTCTTTTTCCTTCTTTTGCCTTGAGTATATATCCCTATGATTGTCAAAGTAGCAGGAAAACCTACCTGGATACATCATTCTCACATCAAGGTTATCCCACTGGATGCCCAGGAAACAGATAAGTGGAATGTCACATGGACTGAGAACCCCCTTAAACTTAAATTGTCAGAATGCTCTTGATAATCCTCTTTGTTTGTCATATACAGCCTGCTTTGTTAGCTAGTCATATTTCCTAAAAATAGCATCTTGCTTGACCCTACCGCCTGATCTACTCTATGTGTGGTTCTTTTTTTTTTTTTTAAATTTAGTGTATCAAGGCCATCTATATTGGAGATTATAACCAACCTTGTCTGCCTCATTTCTGTTATATTCTTTTTTTCTTTACCATCAGTTGTCTGCTTGTCTTCTTCATTCAGTTTTCTGCTCCAATCATTGAGGCCTCTCTGTCACTATTCCTAGTACTTTTCTCTCTCTCTAGAATGCCCTGCAGTATTCTCTGTAGAGTTGGATTGGTGGTCACGAATGGCCCAAGTTCCTCTTTGTCTTGGAAACATCTTGTTTCTGCATTAATTTCTAGAGACAGTTTTTCAGGGTATATCAATCTGGGCTGGAGGTTATTTTCTTTTGGGGCTTGGAATATTGCACTCCAGGCTCATCTTGACTTCACGGTTTGTGTCGAGAAGTCTGCCATTATTCTGATGAGCCTTTCTTTAGAGGAATCTCTTTCTTGTCTCTAACGGATTTTAATATTGTTATTATATTGAATTCTGAGATCTGGATTATTATATGCCTGGGTGTAGTTCTGTTTTGGTTGTAGGTGCCTGGAGTTCTGTATGCCTCATATATCTAAATATCATTTCCTTTTCCTTTGTTTGGGAAGTTTTCCTCAATTATTTCTGTGAATAGCCTTTGTAGTTCCTTTGTCTGTACCCTTGCTTCTTTATTCACATTCTTTATTCTTAAGTCATAGATCCTCTTGTCATCTTCAAGCCTTTGTATTGTTACTTCTTGTTTCCTTGTTATTTTTTAAAAATCTTTCCTTTCATGATCCCACATTGCAAACCTGTCCTCCAGTTTGGATAATCTATCTTTAGTTTCTTTCAAGCAGTTCTGTCGGCTTTCAATGGAGTTTTTAATTTCCTGGTAATCTCTTTGAACCTGCTTCATGTATTCTATGTTTTCTTTATATTCTTCATCAAGTAATTCTCCCCTTTTTTTGTGTTCCTCCATTCTTCCATCTGTGTCTTCTTGAGAGGTGCTTAGCATTTCTTTTATTAATCTATTTATATCTTGCTATACTTGGTTAAATATTTCCCTTTTGAACTTGTCTATGAGGTCCCAAAGATATCACTTTATGTCCACTGTTGCCATGTCTGATATTGCATGTTTGTCATCAATGTCCTTTGTATTTACCTTTCCTGGATCAATGTTCTCAGGGTGGGGGGCTGGGAATTTTTTTTCTTGTTGCTTTCTCTTCTCATATTTTTTGTTCCTTCAATACATGTGTACATAGGAGGCCCCAGTTTCTTTCTTTGTTGGTTACAGTTTGTTTGAAGTGTGTTGACCAGGTGCTCCTGCCCACTGCCATGTACTATGGTGGTACAAACAGGGGCAGCACATGCTGGATCCTCCCCTCTGGATCAGTCAACCTGCTGAGGGCTTCACTGCATTAGGGTGTTCTTCCAAGCGTAGGGACTTGGTTTGGGCTAAGCTATTGGGTCTCAGTCTGGGGCATGACCTAGGTCAAGCATACCCCACCAATCCCCTTTGAGAAAGGAGCAGCTGACTACAGTCACCACCGCTCCTTGTTCTTGCCAGTCTGCCAGCATTTCTTTTATTAATCTATTTATATCTTGGTTTACTTGGTTAAATATTTCCCTTTTGAACTTGTCTATGAGGTCCTAAAGATATCACTTTATGTCCACTGTTGCCATGTCTGAAATTGCATGTTTGTCATCGTCAATGTCCTTTGTATTTAACTTTCATGGATCAATGTCCTTTGTATTTACCTTTCCTGGATCAGCAGAATGTCGTCTGTTGGAGCCCTTTTTTCTGTTAACTTGTTTTATTCCCGTCACTCACCACAGGTCAATGCAGGTTCCCCACCAGCTCAGCTCTCCGTTTGGCTTGTGGACCCATGACCTCAGTGTGAGTGTGTCTCCAGTGAATTGAAGTTGTGGGCTTTCGGGAAGCTTGGTAATTCTCAGCTGTGTGAGTTCAAGTGCTGCAGTGGGAGCACCGAACCTTTAGCTGTTCTAATAGTAGCATCAGGACTGTATGTTTAATTGGTTTCAATCAGCTTAGTTTGTTCCTGGATTGGGAGGATCCTTATCCCTCTGTTTGGGATTCCCCACACTGTATTATTTTTCGAATCTAAGTTGACTATCTCAGGGAGCCTCTGTAGCCTGCTGTTATCTATCCTCCATCTTTACCAAAACAAGAGGGCTTGGCTTCTCTCCCAAGGAGAAAGACCTATTTAACTTCCTGATTTTACTCTATAAAGGTCCCTAAAAATGATAGAGTCCCTGGCAACCCATTCAGGACCCCTTCTATCTCTCAGACAGGAACTTTTTTCTCTCAATAAATATATTCTGCTCTTAATCTCTGTTGTTCCTAAATTATTTGATTTAGAAAACACAGACTCATACTGCACATATAGTAGGTCAAGAGTTTCATTCCCCTATATCATTTGGAGGTCCCACCAAGATCATTAGATGGAGATAAGAATTTGCTTTTATATCAGACTCTAATCTGGTACCCATTTAGGAAACAAATTTTTATGCTTCAAATTTTGCTTTATCTTTTTCAGTTGCTTATAATTACTTGTGATAATTGCTTGTGATTTGCTCATTGTTTTTATTAAAAACATAGTTTTATTAAAATAATAAGTTAAAACATGGGAAGAGAATAAGATCATGATATTTCTTTAATGGTATATTTTTATTATTTTGATTTTTTAAAATTTAAATTAGTTGCTAAAGTTACAGGTACTCCTTGCTTAACTGTATTTAGACAATAACACTAGACAGAAAAATATTAGAACACCCCTGACAGACTTTAATGTATACTTATATAAAATGGTTCTTAAATAAAATCTACCTCAGACTTAGAACATATACATGCCTGTAATAAAATCAAGACTCCTTCCACCATTTAAGCAGTATTAGGATGATGGCTGGTCTTCAAGACTTGGAGGACAGGTTTCACTGAGACAGACGGGCTCTGATCCTTCTCTGTACTCTACAGGAAATGTCAAGCCTGTTCTGCTTCAGTTTTCTTTCTTTGACTTTACTTCTATTCATATTCCACTTTGTACTTTCCTTATAGAGGCATGTAAAGTTAAAAAAAAACCCTCTAGACTATTCAAATCTTGTCCTTTTAGTTAAGCCCATAGAAAGTGAGCATTTGCTAATGTCAAAGACAGGGAAGTCATCTTAGATGAGGGACACATACCTGTCTCTGGGTCAGATGAGACCCAGATGGAATTGTGCCCATCCAGGAGAACCTACATGAGAGCCATGTCCTGGTGTAATGTTTGAGGCCATACCTCTTTTTGAGATAAAACCTGAGTCACTGTGGTGAGAACAGGTTTCCATGTGACAATGGAAGAAGCTACCCCCCAAAGCAGTACACCTATGGGATCTAAACACATTTAAAATAAAGAGGCTCTCCAACTTTTCAAGTCGTGGATTTTAAAACTTTCATTGTTAATTCATAGAGCACTAGGTAATGAGCTTGCTCAGGCTTTTAACTATCCTTTATAGAATTATGACACACAGTGGTTACTCTGCTAGCTAATTAATCACTCATAGCAGCTGCCACCCTTAAAAGCAGAAGACAGGTTTCCCCAGCGTATGTTTGGTGAATCCCCATTAAAGCCAGTGGCCAATGGATTCAATGAAATGTTGACCAGACAGACAGCTGGATTCCTTTCTGGAGACTGATCTCTGGTTATCTGTGTCAAAACAACTGAGACCTGGGCTGGGGATTTAGCTCAGTGGCACTGCAAGGTCATGAGTTTGATCCCTGGTTCCACCAAAAAAAAAAAAAAAAACAAAAAAAAAAAAACCAAACCAAACCAAACAAACAAACAAAAGAACACCTGAGACCTGAGGTTTCCTGGCCAGGGCAACACTCTGGTGGACATCCAAAGTTCCTCAGTGGACATTTTCTCATGACCACTGAAAGTCTCCACTTTTCTATCATCCTTAATTTTCTGCTAGTAGATTAATAACTCTCTCTAAACTTTTCAGTAGATCTTCAGATCACTTAGATTACCCATTCTTTCAGAGATTAAACTGACCTATCCTACAGCAATTGCTTACATTCCACAGCAGCCAGTAAAAAATTGATTTACCTATGTTAATTAAAAGTAAATAGGTTTTTATGTGTTACTAGAAGACTGATGTAGGTTTTTCTAACTTAAAATGTGACTGCCAGATGATAATTTATAAATTTAACCTGTGAGTTTCAAAGATATAAAAATTTAAATAAAGTATAGCCTTGTTCTGTTACTAGAAAAGGTTACATAGATAATCAAATGAAGACAAGTGTCTGGAGATATCTTTGCCCTAGTGCATGGGGCAAAAGGTCTTCAAGTCAATTGTTCTGTCTGCAGAGGTGAGTTACTTTACAACCTGAGAACTGCTCTGCTTGTGACTCATCTTTTGGTGTACTCTCTTCCAATGGATAAAAGCAGTAGTTTATTACAAGGTGATACTTCCTTCTTTAAACATTTCTGTCACAATAACTTATAAATGTCATATGGAAACAAAGTTCATGAGCTATTGGGAAAGATAAGATTGCCTTGCACCAGTCTGAGGGTGGATAGGTTGATCAAATTTATCTTCTATGCTCTCCAGATGGCATCCACCTGGCCCTAGAGCTAAGTCAACCTAAAGGATGCATTGAGGACACTTATTAAATAGGAATAATAAGGGACACCTTAGTTATCTCTTTTTTGCCTAGTCAGATAGCTCTATGTCAAAATCTTTTGCACTACAGGGCCAAAGACATAGCTCAGCAAAAGTTTCTGAGTTTGATTCCTGGTACAAAAAGATTTCATAGCCTTACATATTACTAATTCCAAAGCCTGTTTTCATTTTAGGACTCCTTTTATTGCTAACTATAGGTTTCATTGTGGTGTACTGACATTATCATATAATTGTAGAAACTTTCTAATTTATTCCTTCATTTCATCTGTGGCTCATTGGTTATTGAAGAGGGTATTACTTAATTTTCATGTATTTATGAAGTTTTTGAGGTTTCTTTTGCTATTGATTTTTAATTTCACTACATTATGGTCTGGCAATATGTGTGTGACAATTTCAAATCCTATGTCAAAATCTTTTGCACTACAGGGCCAAAGACATAGCTCAGCAAAAGTTTCTGAGTTTGATTCCTGGTACAAAAAGATTTCATAGCCTTACATATTACTAATTCCAAAGCCTGTTTTCATTTTAGGACTCCTTTTATTGCTAACTATAGGTTTCATTGTGGTGTACTGACATTATCATATAATTGTAGAAACTTTCTAATTTATTCCTTCATTTCATCTGTGGCTCATTGGTTATTGAAGAGGGTATTACTTAATTTTCATGTATTTATGAAGTTTTTGAGGTTTCTTTTGCTATTGATTTTTAATTTCACTACATTATGGTCTGGCAATATGTGTGTGACAATTTCAAATCCTTTGCATTTTCTTAAACATGCTCTATGAGTTAATATATGATTTATTTTGGAGAGAGTCCTATGTACTGCTAGGAAGAATGCTTATGTTGATGGGTGGGAAACTCTATAGGTATCTATTAGATTCATTTATTCAAAAGTTTTGTCTTTGTTGGTTTTTTCATCTAATCAATCTATTGTGATAGTAGGGGGTTGAGATCCCTCATTACAATTGAATTACTGATTATCTGATTTTTAATATATATTAGTGTTTATTTTATGTAATTGTGTACCCCAGTATTTGGTGCATATACATTTATGATTGTTATTTTTTCCTGTTGAATTATTATTATGGGGGGCTGAGGTAGGAGGACAGCCATAAGTTTGAGGGCAGTACATAGTGAGTTCAAGGCCAGCCTAAACTACATAGTGAGATCCTGTATCAAAAAAAAATTACCAGCTTTGAAAGTGATCAGATGCATACACTTTTTTCTTTCATGGTTTGATTGTTTCCTAGAAGTTTTAAAGCCTTAAAACACCTAATGTTCAGGTATTTAATCCATTTGAAATGTTTATATTTTACATAACACAGAAATCTAATTTTCCCCATTTTTATGTAGTCTATCCATAGTCACAGCACCATCTATTGAATACTTCATTTATACACATTGATTTTTTTAAAAAATTATTTAGGAATATTTCTGCAAGCAGGGAGTGATCGCAGGTTCCTGAGGCACCGCGGCCTGTGGTGAGTGCCCAGCACAGTCTGCCCAAATCTCGGACTGTTCCGGACCCCCCAGGCTTCTGGGTGCAGTGAAGTGGAGCAGTGGGTTGGAGGCCACTACAGCCGCCTCCCCATCCCTCCCGGCTACACTTGGAGGTCTGCTGAGCTCCCGACGGATGGGCGGGCCTACACTATCCCCGAGCCCAGCCGCGCCTAGCCATCTGCATGCAGAGGAGGATCTGGGTGGATCTGGAGTGCCTGCAGAAGCCCCTTCCTTTGTCTGAAGGACTGAATATTTCTGCAAGCAGGGAGGGATCGCAGGTTCCTGAGGCACCTCAGCCTGTGGTGAGTGCCCAGCACAGTCTGCCCAAATCTTGGACTGTTCCAGACCCCCCCAGGCTTCTGGGTGCAGTGAAGTGGAGCAGTGGGTTGGAGGCCACTACAGCCACCTCCCCATCCCTCCCGGCTACACTTGGAGGTCTGCTGAGCTCCCGATGGATGGGCGGGCCTACACTATCCCCCGAGCCCAGCCACGCCTAGCCATCTGTGTGCAGAGGAGGAGCTGGGTGGATCTGGAGCGCCTGCAGAAGCCCCTTCCTTTGTCTGGAGGACTGTGGATATCTCTGCAAGCAGGGAGGGATCACAGGCTCCTGAGGCACTGCGGCCTGTGGTGAGTACTCTAACCCAGCTGCGATTGAAGAACTGTGGAGCTTCCAAGGGGTAGGTGGGTGCACAGTGTCCCTGAGGCCCACCTTGTCTGGAACTGCGGAGTTCTGAACAAGCAGAGGAGGGCCATTAGTTCTGCAGGCCCAATGGCTTGGGGTAGCGTGGTGCCAGAGTCTCAGTAGCTGCAAACATAGAAGGGGATTTTCAACAGATCCTGAGAAAGCTTTCAAATAACACTTGAACCACAGAAATATAGGAAAATGACAAAACAAAAGACCAAATTACAACCTCAAACCTCCAGCCCATCTCAGGAAACCCTAAGAGGAATGTATTTAGAAGAAAACATACCCCATCCACGTCATATATCAGACACAATAGCTACTGAAGTTGACAAGCAACTCCAGGAAGCTTTAAAGAAATTCAAACTCGAAATAATCTCCCAGATAAAAGAAGAAATGATAAAAGAAATGAAAGAGATTCTAAATATATCTAAAGAAAACACAGATTAAAAAATTGGAGGAACTAAACAAACAGATAGAATCCCTAGGCAGGCAATATAAGAAACAAACAGAATACATAATGCAGATGCACAGAGATATACAGGAAATAAAAAACTCCACTGAAAGTTGTAAAAACCGCCTTAATGAAAGTGAAGATAGAATTTCAGACCTTAAAGACAGGATCGCAGCTAGTGAACAGGAAACAAAAGATCTTTTAAAAATAACAAGGAATCAGGAAACAACAGTTCAACAACTGCAAGACGATGCAAAGAAGAATAACATAAGAATGATGGGGATTAATGAAAAAGAAGGAGACAACATAAGTGATATCAAGAGGATATTTAGAGAAGTAACAGCTGAAAATTTCCCAAGCATGAGATCAAAAACTGACATCAGGATCAGTGAAGCATATAGAACTCCAAATAGTCATAACCAAAATAAAACTACACCCAGACATATAATAATCACCATCCCAGAAATCCAACACAAGAATAGATTATTAAAAGCTGTCAGAGAGAAAAGACAGATCACTTATAAAGGAAAACCTATCAGAATCACAGCAAACTTCTCATCACAAACAATAAAGTCAAGAAGAGCATGGAGTGAAATATTTCAGATCCTATAGCAAAATGATTTCCAACCTAGAGTGATATATCCTTCAAAATTATCATTTAAAATAGATGGTGAAATACGATACTTCCATGACAAAGAACATCTGAAGAACTTCATGAACACCAAACCAACCCTGCAAAAAATATTGAAAGACAGTTTAGATACACAAAGGAAAAAACCTCTAAGCAAAGCAAATAATTAAACAGAACAGAAAGATAAAGATGCAACAGCAGAGAGATAACATTCCTACAATTAACCAACATTTAACAGTAATAACCATTAATGTAAATGGTCTCAATGCACCAACCAAAAGAAACAGACAAGCAGAATGGAACAAGAAACAAAATCCAACCATATGCTGTTTACAGGAAACCCATCTAACCCAGAAGGATACTCACAGACTGAAAGTCAAAGGATGGAAAACAATTCTTCATGCAGCAGGAATCCAAAAAAAGGCAGGAGTAGCCATTCTGTTTGCAGACAACGTGAACTTTAAACCAACAATGACCATAAAGGATAAAGAAGTTCACTACATACTCGTAAGGGGAAAACTCCAAGAGGAAGAGATAACTATCTTAAATATATATGTACCAAACTCCAGAGCACCCAGTTATATAAAACAGTTATTAACAGAAATGAAAACTCAAATTATCAGTAACACAATTGTAACAGGAGACCTTAATACGCCATTGACACCAAGGGACAGATCAAACAGACAGAAAATGAGCAAAGAAATAACAGAACTGAATCACACCTGTGAACAAATGGGTTTGATAGACATATACAGAATGTTTCACCCAACAACATCAGAATACACATTCTTCTCAGCAGTACATGGATCATTTTCTAACATAGACCATATATTAGCTCACAGAACATATTTAAACAAGTGCAAAACAGCTGAAATCATCCCTTGCATGTTATCGGATCATAGCGCTCTGAAATTAGAAATTAATGATAAAAGATACTGCAAAAATCACACAAACACATGGAAAATGAATAACACACTCTTGAGTAATCAGTGGGTCACAGAAGAAATTAAAGAGGAAATCAAACAATACCTAAAAGGAAATGAAAATGCAGATACAACTTACCGGAATCTGTGGGATGCAATGCAAGCCGTCCTGAGAGGAAAATTTATTGCACTGAGTTCCCACATCAGGAAAACAGAGCGAATACAAATAAATAACTTGATGCTACACCTCAAACAGCTAGAAAAAGAAGAGCAAGTCAAGCCCAAAGCCAAAAGAAGAGAGGAAATTATAAAAATCAGAGCAGAAATCAATGCAATAGAGACTAAGAAAACAATCCAAAGAATCAACAAATCAAAGAGTTTGTTCTTTGAAAGAATAAATAAAATCGATAAGCCCCGAGCCAACCTTATTTAAAAAAGGGAAGAAAAGGCTCAAATTCATGCAATAAGACATGAAAAAGGAGAAATCACTACAGACCCAATAGAAATACAGAAGATCATCAACACCTATTTCGAAAACCTCTACTCACAAAAGTTTGATAACACAGAAGAAATAGATAGATTCTTAGAAGCATATGAAGTGCCAAAGCTAGATCAAGAGGATGTAAAACTGTTGAATAACCCAATCTCTGATACTGAAATTGAAAATGAAATTAAGTCCTTACCCACCAAGAAGAGCCCGGGCCCAAATGGATTCACTGCAGAATTCTACAAGAAATACAAAGAAGACCTAATGCCCACACTCCTCAAACTATTCAATGAAATTGAAAGGGAAGCAATCCTTCCTAAGTCATTCCTGGAAGCAAATATTACTCTAGTACCAAAACCTGAGAAAGACCCAACTATAAAAGAGAACTATAGACCGATCTCCCTGATGAACACAGATGCAAAAATCCTCAATAAAATATTGGCAAATAGGATCCAGCAAATCATCAAGAAGATTATACACCATGACCAAGTGGGATTCATCCCAGGAATGCAAGGATGGTTCAACATACGCAAATCAATAAATGTAATCCACCATATCAATAAAGCCAAAAATAAGAATCACATGATCATTTCTATAGATGCAGAAAAATCCTTTGATAAGGTCCAACATTTATTCATGATAAGAACTTTACAGAAAATTGGAATAAACGGTTTTTACCTCAATATAAGAAAGGCCATTTATGACAAACCAACAGCCAGCATCATACTAAATGGCCAAAAATTGAAAGCCTTTACTTTAAAATCGGGCACAAGACAAGGATGTCCTTTATCACCACTCCTATTTAATATAGTACTGGAAGTACTAGCCAGAGCAATTAGGCAAGAAAGAGAAATAAAAGGGGTAAAGATAGGAACAGAAGAAGTTAATTTGTCATTGTTTGCAGATGACATGATACTCTACATAGAAGACCCCCTAAGCTCCATTGAAAGACTCTTAGATACAATAAATAAATTCAGTAATGTGGCTGGATACAAAATCAATACTCAGAAATCAATAGCATTCCTATACTCAAACAACAAAATCACAGAGAGGGAAATAAGAGAAACTGGACTATTCACATTAGCAAGCAAAAAAATGAAATATTTAGGAATTACTCTTACGAAAGAAGTGAAAGACTTATACAGTGAAAACTATAATACACTGAAAAAGGAAATTGAAGATGATCTCAGAAAATGGAAAGACATCCCTTGCTCATGGATAGGAAAAACAAACATTGTGAAGATGGCTATTCTCCCAAAACTCTTATACAGATTCAATGCAATCCCAATAGAAATACCATCAACATACCTTATAGATCTAGAGAAATCACTCCTAAATTTCATCTGGAACCAGAAGAGACCTAGAATCGCAAAGGCAATTCTAAGCAGCAAAGACAAAGCAGGAGGCATCACAATCCCTGACTTGAAGTTATACTACAAAGCAACAGTAATAAAATCAACATGGTATTGGAATCAAAACAGAGCTGAAGATCAATGGAATAGATTAGAAAACACAACCACAACTACAAACACACTCAACCACCTTATCTTTGATAAAGGAGCCAAACAGGTTCACTGGAAGAACGACAGTCTCTTTAATAAATGGTGCTGGAAAAGCTGGCTCTCCATTTGCCGAAAACTAAAGCTAGACCTATGTCTATCACCATGTACTAAATTAAAATCTAAATGGGTCAAAGATCTGAATATTAAAACAGAAACGCTAAATCTATTGGAAGACAAATTGGGTAGAAACCTTGGAGACATAGGAGTAGGTAGAGAATTCATGAATAGGACTCAAACTGCACGGGAAATACTTCCCAGAATCAATAACTGGGACCACTTCTTATTAAAAAGTTTTTGCATGTCAAAAGAAATCTCCAGCATAGTGAAAAGAAAACCCAAAACTGGGAAAAGATTTTAGTGAACTCTCTCTCAGACAAGGGACTCTTGTCTAAAACATATAAAGAATTAAAAAAACTCAGACCTCCAAAATTCAAAGATCCAATCCAAAAATGGGCATCTGAGATGAATACGCAATTCTCAGATGAAGAAATGCAAATGGCAAATAAATACATGAAAAAATGCTCATCATCATTGGTCATTAGAGAAATGCAAATTAAAACCACACTGAGATACCATCTCACTCCTGAAAGAATGGCCAGGATCAAGAAAACCAACAACAACAAATGCTGGAGAGGCTGTGGGGAAAAAGGAACTCTCCTGCACTGTTGGTGGGAGTGTAGACTGGTACAGCCTTTGTGGAGGTCTGTCTGGAGGTTTCTCAAAAAGTTGGGATTGGAAATCCCATTTATTCCAGCTATTCCACTTCTAGGCATATTCCCAGAAGAACTGAAAGCATCATACCACAGGGATATATGTGCACCTATGTTTATAGCAGCACAATTTGTAATCGCCAGATCTTGGAAACAACCCAAGTGTCCATTAACTGAGGAATGGATAAAAAAGTTTTGGTATTTCTATACAATGGAATATTATTCAGCTATAAAGAAGGATCACATTGAGATATTTATCAATAAATGGGCGCAGCTTGAGACCATACTCATAAGTGAAATAAATCAATCTCGCATGTATGAATACTGAATAGTTTCCCTAATGTAAGTAATGATTCAAATATATAAAAATATGTGGTAATCATGATTCCCCATTATGTGGCCTTGAAGCCTTATACAATTTTCACTTATTAATTAGAAAGGCTTTATTCTGGGCTCCTTGATATGGAAATATTTGAAGCTATGGTATATGAAGTTTTATCCAAATATTTCAAGGAAAAAGACAGACACTATGGTAACTACTATTCTTTAAAAAATTATTTTGTTATTTCTTATGTTTATTTTAGTTAAGGGAAAATTTTAAAAAATTAGGATATATAATAGTAACTCTTTTCGATCTCCTATTAACTTGTTTTGAAGTCCTGTAATACTCCCACGATCTTGTTTTGACTGATTAGACTCTGTTCCATTCTGTGCGATAGTATCAAGTCTGAGGGTATAGGCAACTACTTTGAAGGCAATAAGATTCACAAAGATGCCCATTCTGGTTTGACTATTGTCTCCTTTGGAAGTCCTGTAATATTTACAATGCCTAAGTTTTATTGGTCTTGTTCTCTACTGTTTTGTCCAACTTTATAATATCTAATGAGATAGACAATTCTTTTTAAGGAAACAAGAGACAACGTTGATAACCATTGTTAATAACCTTGTACTCTGTTCTACATCATGTGCTATGTATATCCTTGGTTCTGACTGACAGCTTTGGTTTGCCATATTTGACTTTATTCTCTCCCCCCCCAAAAGTAATAAGAACTAAGGAGTAATAAAGTCCAAAATGTGTAAATATTGTTGTAAAAAAAAGAGGGAGGAAAAAAAAAGAGCTCTAACGGATATAACAGCAAGTGTGTTTAGGGGTGTTAAACAGCTGACTATATTAATGTTTTTGGATCATTGAACACAGCTGTTTGCAGTCTCTCTGTTTGAATGTCTACTTTGTATTCTTTGATACTGTGATTTGAGCAACTATTTCCAAGATGATAATATGTAATCTATTAACAGGTGATTTCTTACTGTTATGTTTTTTTTTTTGTAGTTCTGTATTATGTGTAACCTTACACTGCTTTGTTTTGTTTTGTGTTTTTCTCTTTTTCCTCTTAAATAAAAAAAAAAAGAGAGGAAAGGAAGGTGGACTAAGGGATATAACCGCGGGTATGTTCAAGTGTGTAGGATGGAAAACCATATTACTGAGCTTTTGTTGGATCATTGAACAGAACTGTCTACAATGTCACTGTATGAATGTCCACTTTATATACTTTAATTTTGTAATTTGGACAACTGTTTCTGGGAAGATATTATGTAACCAATTAACTGGTGATTTCTTACTGTATATTTTTCTTGAAATTCTGTATTACTTGTACCCTTTTACTGCTTTGTTTTTTTTATGTCCTTTCTTTTTTCTCTTTAAATAAAAAAAGAAAAAAATTATTTAAACAGAAAAAAGCAAAACAGAAAAAAGGGTAGAAATAATACAGAATTTCAAAAAAAAATAAAACCGTAAGAAATCACTAGTTGATAAATTACATATTGTCCCCTTAGAAATAGTTGTTCAAATCACAAAATTAAAGCATACAAAGTGGACATTCAAACAGTGAGACAGCAAACAGTTCTGTTCAATGCCCCAACAAAAACTTAGTGATATGGTTATCAATCCTACACACTTAAAGATACATGCAGTTATATTCTTTAGAGCACTCTCTTTTCCTCTCTTTTACAACAGCAGTTACACATTTTTGCATTTTATTACTTCTACATTTCTTATTGATTTTTACACTAGAGACACAATGTGATATTAATAAATATGACTTATGAGGATAGTCTCAAGTTGTCTACATTACCTATAAAGGCCTGAAGATCATCCTGTTTTATAACTGAGTAGTATTCCATTGTATAAAACCGTCACTGCTTTTTCATCCACTCTGCAGTTGATGTATACCCATTGACTTTTAATGCTACCTTTGTCATAGATGATGTTTTAATGTCATTATTAATCTTTCTGTTCCATTGTCCACTACCATTCTTTTTTAAATGTTATTATAGCTTTAAATAAATCTTGATATCTTTTTTTATTATTTTGAGGGTAGTAAAATACAGCAGAACAAGACAGAACAAAGCCAATCGAGACAATGCATGAAATTGGTACAGAACTATACAGCAGGTTACCGTGATAACAGTAATAGGTACCATAGTATATCTCATTATTTTCACAATCTTTGTCCTTTCAATCAGGTATAGTAAAACCAAAACTAGTACAGAACATCATACAATCTATCAAAGCAGAGCGTTGAATAGAGCAATACAATTAATTGGAACAAAGCAAAATAATGATAATATTTGCTTTCAAAGAGATGGCAACAGGAAATCCCCATATTTGATATATTGCATAGGTCATCCTCCCAAGAGAGGCTCAGATCTCTGGCTCCCATTTGCTAATGGTGGGGGGGGAGAGGGAGGGAAGGGAAGGATAGGATGTTTGATTCTCAGCCCGCATGCCAGTAGGCTCATGGTTGCTTACCAGGGAGGTGAGTGGGTTGCTTAGTTGCCCAGTGCCCTAAGTGCCAACATGGTGAAGATCTCAGGAGATGTCGGCTGACCGGTTCTCTCCCTGGGTTGCCCACCGCTGGCTTGAGCCACGGCTGCATACCAGGGAGGTGAGCATGTTCCTTTGTTGGCCAGTGTCCTAAGTTCCACTGTGGCGAGGGTCTTGGGAGACGCTCTGGCTGGTTTTCTCCCTGGGTCATCCGCAAATCTTGATATCTTTATGATAGCCATTCCACTCTTATTCTTTTTAAAATTCTCCTGGGTACCTTAGCCATTTATTATTCTGTAAAAATTTGAGGATCAGTTTATTAAGTCCCAAGAAAATTCCTGTTAGGATTTTTTGGGGGATGGCATTGAAGTTACAGATTACTTTAAGAAGAAGTGCCATCTTTGTGATACTGAGTCATCTCTATGGATATGGTTTATTTCTCTGTGTATTAACCTCTCTGTACTTCAGTGGCAAGTGAAAATGGGATTAGGTTTTCCTCTTTATGAACTCACAGGGTTTTGCGAGAATCCATGAAGGAGAAAATGCTTTCCAAACTCTGTAGCTCTGTACATGCTTCTTGCAGCCTTAGCATGAAAACAATTTCTGGATCCTATTTCCCTTGGATAAAAACTCATTAATGATGAGATACATTTTTGATACCAAGTTTTTCATTCATATTTTCCTTTAATAAAGCACTTTTCATATTTTCCTTTAATTAATTAAGTACTTTCTTTTTGGTACTGGAATTGAACTCACGACCTCACCCTTGCCAGGCAGGAATTTGTGCTGCTGGGTTAAATCCCTGGCTTAGTTAAGTACTTACTGACTCAACTGTGGATTGGCTGGTAATCAGAAACTTCAGTGTGCCCCAGACTATTCTGATGTTATCATGGAAAATTGTGTATCTCATGATACTCTTATTCTTAGGCACATGGGGATGATTGGTTACTAGGTTTTGTGCTGAGCCATCTCCACAGAGAACTGAATTGGTTGAGCCCTGACTTTCTAAGAAGGAGGCACTTTTTGAGTAGTAGGGTTTGAGGGTGAGGGCAGTGGGCTTGTGGACAAATTTACTTTGATACAACAGGCTACATAGAGGAAAGAAATCACAAAGAGCCAAACAATGCTGTGTGAGTTGGTGGTGGGCTCTAGGAGGAAGTATACTGGGGTCAGAATATGCAAAATTAAACAGGCAGATGTTGGGGCTAGGAGAGACAGACAGAAAGACAGAAGAGAGAGAGAGATTTGTTTTTCTCCTAGTAACCTATAGATTCTCACCTCATTTGTTGCTATCTCTGTTGTCTTTCCAAATACAATATTTTAGAGCAAGATGAGGCCCTTGTCCAATTCTCCTACTGAATAGGTGGGAAAATTAAGTAAAGAAGAAATCACTTATCTAGAATGATATAGTGAGTTCATGGCAGAGACTGGCCTGAAATTCAGCTCTTCAATCTAATACGCCACCAAACCCATCTGAACTGTTTATTCTAAGGACCTGACCCTGACTTCAGGTTGCTCTTGAAGCAGAATCCTGACTTGCCTTACTGGGATGAAACCTGAATGAATCATCCCAGTTTATGGACTTCCTGTTTCTGCCCATACTCCACAGGGCATCAACTGGGTGTAGATGGTATTATTCTAAACAAGTCTATTTCAGTGGGAAAACTTGTTCAGAAGGTTTAAAAAAGCCCCAGAATCTTGTACTGAGGTTGTCTTATTCTGCTTTTATTGATCATCACCTATCTAAAAAGAACAGTAAGAATACTGTTATTCTTAATGTGGGGGCTGGCACTTCATATACATTATCTCCCTTAATCTTCTAAAACAACTTTATATGGTAGATAATATTGTAACCTTTGTTCTGCAGATTAGCAAGCTGAGATTTTTTTTGTGGGTGTGTGTGGTCATCAAACTCATAACTCCATGCTTTTCAGGCAGGCACTTATGCAACTGAGCTAAATATCTTGCCCCACAAGCTGAGATTTAGAGTTTAAGAAACTTGCCAGATTGGGCTTATATCCAAGGTAGTCACAAACCCAAGATAATGTTCTCAACTGAAACTCCTAGTAGTGCCAAATGCCAGAGTGCCTGATGAAGTGGTAGCTAGACAGAGGATGAGGTGAACCTGTAAGAGATGCCCATTGAATCATGCAGCTTGGGAACCCCCAAATGGACAATCATTTCCCACATATGAAGAAAAGAGATAAGAACGTTTCTCTATTCCTTCAAACCTGTGAGGGGAAGGAGGGTGTTCAGCATATCAGGGAAAATGTCAGCTGACATTTCAAATGGGCCTGTCTCTCATCCCTTTCCCTCCATTTCTGTACCTCCTATTCTGTTTTCCTCTTCTTCCCTTCCTTCCCTCACTAGAGACTCTAGTCCTGTACTTTTCCTGATTGACTCATTCTGAGGGACAGCTAGACTGGTTAGTTGTGGGACCTCTGCAGACAAGACTTCTGTTCCCTTCTGGAGGGACCCAGGCAAGTGTCCATGTTTTCCTATGAGGATTAGTTCCTACCTGTAGACTCTTACCTCACTCCTCTCATTCCCTGTGTAGCCCACCTCATTTGACATCTCCAACAGTTTCTCCCCTCAGGGACTTGGCTGGGGAGGAAAAGATCAAACCCTTAGCATGCTACTCAGGTTACTGTGAACTGAAGTTCTCTGAAGAGGCCAAATCTATATTAAAGATCCTGAAGACTGCTTGATTTTGGCTGACTATAACATTGTGATTGTGGAGAGATGTAGTATAGCGAACTAGAGCCAAAATCATCTTGGAATATCTTTTATCCTTTAATAGCCATTTGTCATGAACCTCTGTATCTCACCTAATATTTTCATAATTAATAAACTTCTCAGAATATATAATTTAGCTTATTAAAAGTTGATTTGATACCAACTCTAAGGTTAAGAGTGCTATAAGATAAAATCTAAAACCCATAGAAGAAATTTACCCACTGTGCTGTCTGTCATTCAGGGTAACTTCAATCTGTGTTCTAAGAGCATGGTCATTCATGTTTGGTTTAAAATAAACCATTTTATTATTTTCCTTAAAGCAGAATTATTATTTTGTGTCAAAATTACTCACCATACAAGCCTAACCTTCCCCTCCTCTCCATTCTAATCAATATCACTAGCTGCTAGAAGCATCGTTTAAAAACATCACCACATGGCATGGTGAGAGAAAGGTGGAGGGAAGGTAGGGCTTCAACAAGGCAGCTGTGACATTGGCAGTGGCTACAGTTGTCTGAGAAGTACAGGATGACTTTTCCTTGGGAAAGAATATTTGAGTGGGCTGATGATATTGAGAAAATCCAAGAAGCCCAGTAGAAAGGAGAAGCTAAAGTGAATTCTAAAAGTGGCCCAAAGGGTGATAATGAAAGAACTTCTCCAGACTCACAGTACAGCCACAATGCTACCTCCTATTGACCTTATCTTCAACAACATCCTCATTCCAACTTGGATCAGCAGTAGTGCCATGAAACAGAAAGTTCTCAGTCCACCCCACACAAAGGCAGATTTCAACCCTGCTGACTTTGAATGTGAAGAAGATCCATTTGATAATCTGGAATTAAAAGCTATTGATGAGAAGGAGTAGGTAAGAAACATTTTGGTAGGAAGCACTGAACCCATTATGGCTTAGTTACTGGATGATAATTTGCCCAGAACTCTGCATATGTGTAACAGGATGAGGAAGTCTTGGCGTTGTTGGAGCTGGCAACCCTCGATTTCAAACCTCTTCATCAACTCAGTGGCTGTATATTATAACTCTGTCACAGTTAGGCAACTGTAAAAAGATGTCACTGTCTTCCAAAATGTCCCTTTATCCTATCCCTACAGTAAGCCATATCAAATCTCTGTCTTTTCCCAAACTCGACTCTCATGACAGCAGTCAGATAAGACAGTCAAGCTGGCAAGTACTTTCCATAGTACATCCTGCCTCCTCAGAGGTATGTCCTGAAATTCCAGAAAGCCATCTCCCTAAAGCAGTGCCAGTGAGATCAGTGGGGACCATACTCTTGGGCTCTCAGCTTTGAACTTGAATAGTGGCACAGAGATGCTAACTCTGACATGATCCTACGTTCCTTCCCTGTCTGTATTGTCTGTGTACACAGAAGAATCATCACCTCTAAATGCAGGTCCCACAGTCTCCCCTCTGAATTTCTCAATGTCATAAGTGCCCAACATTTGGAGTTGTCCCCAGGCCTATGCTGAACTGCAAGCACTGTCTCCCAGTGAATGGCAGTGTATGGGCATCTCTTACAGGCTCACTTCATTCTCTGTCTAGCTGTCACTTCATCACGCACTCTGGTATCTATCACTACTAGGAGTTTCAGTTGAGAACATTATCTTTTGTTTGTGACTTACCTTGGATATAAGCCCAATCTGCAAGTTTCTTAAACTCTAAATCTCAGCATGTGGGGTGAGACAGTGATAAACATGGGCTATGCATGTGAGTGTGTCCTGAGAGCCATTATGAAGAAAGGAGAGAATACTGAGCAGATTCTTGACTACCTCTTTCATATGGACAGTTTTATGAGAAGGGCTTTCACCCCGTTTTAGTGGAAGAGGTTCTGGAAATGTGCCAGTGTTCAGAAGAAAAGATGATGGAGTCTCTTCAGTTAATGAGCAGATTTAAGGAAATGGACTTTGAACTGACAGACATTAAGCAAACCTTGTTATTACGCAAAAATGAACAAGACAATGCTTTGGAAGACCTGATGGCTAGGGCTAGAGCCACCTGAGACCAGGCCCTGCCTCATCTTGCCACAGAACCACACCCCCAGGAGACCCTGGAGAGCCCACCTGTGAGGAAATTTCTTTTAGAGGTTATAAGATTAGGTATGGAGACACTGCTTGCCAGTCTCTGTGAGCCTAGGTCTTGAGCTGGAGGGGAAGTAGGGAAGCTTTTTAGCTCCTTCTGTATTAAATTTATGTATATTTTGAGAAGTGACCTTCCCATCTTGGTCCTCCAGATAGACTCCCTAGGTCTTTCTGGGGTCTTTGCATCTTTAGCTGGAGCCTGACTTTGCTGCTAAGAAGAATGGGGAGGAAAAAGAGGGCCGGACACAATGATACTTTGGGGCTAGAAGTTGCCCCTTCTGCCTCCACAGGTGGACTTAACTTTAATCCAAGTGCAAGTGAAGGTTTCTTCCACATTTTATTCATCGTCACCTTTTAACAAAGTCTTAGTGTTATATTAGTTCTGCAATGTCTGTGAGGCACAGAGAAGGCATTTTTTCCCATGGGACTGAGTTTGTCTGTTCTGTCAGGCAGTCACTATGCTTTCTTGTCCAGCCTATTTCTTTCAGTGTGGTTTGGACCACATTCCTCTGTTGTCCAGGGCTTCAGGGCCCCTGATTTAGGAAACCATTGCCAGTTTGAGTCATGCTTGGCCCCATCCCAGCACAACTGAATGAGTGAAAAAGGAGGCCATGATCTAGTCCCCAGCACTAACCCCCAAGATTCTCTGAAAAGTCTCTTCCAGCCCTGCTTTAGTATGACACAAGAGTAACACACCTTGGCGTAGAAATCAGTTTCTTTGGTTTGTTTTGTATTATGTTGACTATCATTAAAGATTTAAATATAGAGTGATACAAGACTTCAAAACAGAAAGTCTTCATGAATCTTAAATAATTTGCTATTTTGATTCTTCAGAGACAAATAATAAAAATCCAAAAGTTTAAAGAAAACATCATCACAGCAGCTAGGCAGAGTGAGATGGGAATTAGGGCATGGCAAAATGGCTGGGTAATTTAAGGCATGACTTGCTAATTGCAGAGACACAGTAACCACAGATTCAGAACACAGCAGAGAAAAATTCTGGAGACATGTACCTTATATCCATTAGGGAATGTTGTTTTAAATTCTTCTGGCATGGGATCTTCAAGAGATCAAGCTGAACCCTGCACCTGATACCAATTTTATGGCATGAGATCAATAAAGTATTTGATGGCACGGTTTAGATCTGACATTAGAGTGGGGGGTATGAACGATGGTGGCCGATAAGCTCATGGCTACTGTGAGCCTTTTTAACAGCCCCCCCTGCCATCTGCAAGGTGTATAGTGTTTATTTTTCTGATTTAATTGGCTCACACTCATCACTCATCTGCAGAGCATTTTTCAGAGCTTTTTTTTTCACTTCTTTCTTCTTTTAAAATTTTTTTTTATTTTAAAGAGAATAAAACCAAACAAAATAAAACAGAATAAAGTCAAACAAAACAAAACAATGAAAGCAATACAAGACTTCAAAACAAGATATTAGAAAATAAACAATGGGTACCATAATGTATCTCGGTATCTTCAAAATAACTGCCCATATCATCAGGCATAATAAAATCAGTGAAATAAAACAGAATAAACCAAACAAAAGACAACAATGAAAATGATGCAGAACTTCAAAACAAGATAATAGGAAATTAACAATGGCTACCATAATGCCTCTTGCTATCTTCAAAATAACTAGACCATCAGACATAAAGCATGTAAAATTGACCAAACAATGTAAGAACTAAGTTGCTTCTTTACTTCAGTTGTTATTTTTTCAGAAATTTCAGGTGTGTGACCTCTAATTCTACTGTATCTGTATCTCCTGAATGTGTTCTGTGTGGGCTAGAGATATGAGACTGTATTTTGCTCCTTCATCTTAATGTTTTCCTGTGTTCCTCAAAATCAGCCCATTGTTACATCCCAGGTGCTTCCTGCATTGTCTACCAGTCCCTCAGTGTAGTGGGTTGGACTAGGTTCCTAGCTTCCTCTGATGTGGGGTTCTTGGAGTGGTAGAGAAACGTGGGTTGATGGTTCACCAATGCTTTCCCAATGGCAGAAGGGCTCCTGGGCATGGCTTCTTCTCTGGGCTGGTTGCACTGGGCTGCTGGTATGTGGCATTGAGGTGTGGCTTCTCCAGCCTGGCTCTGGGTTTGCTGGGTCTCTCCAGGCCACTGGCACATGTCCTTGGGGTGTGGCTTCTTTCTATTAACTCTGTTTGTTCACAGGTTTGGTTCAGTTCTGATATTTCTTTGCTTATTTTCTGTCTAGTTGATCTATTTCTGCATGACAATGGGGTATTGAGATCTTCTGTTCCAAGTGAAATATTGCTCTTGATTTTCCTTGTCTACCAATAACTGTCTTATACAGTTGGGTGTTCCTCTATTAGGTGCACATATATTTATGGACCAGCTTTTTCACTGATCCCTATCAATCCCATGTTATTTTTCCTTTTCTCATCTTTTGGCACTTGGATTGTTTTCTCATGGTGTCTTGCTATTTTTGAGTTATCTTTCTTTTCATAATCACTATTTGCAATTCTATGTTCAAGATCTGAAATTCTATCTTTTTCTTCAATCTGTTGCATATACTTTCTTTTTTTAAAATTTTATTTAAAAGGAAAAAGATAAAAAACAAAACAAAACAAAGTGGTGTAAGGATATAAGTAATACAGAACTACAAAAAAAAATAACAGTAAGAAATCACCTGTTAATAGATTACATATTATCATCTTGAAAATAGTTGCTCAAATCACAGTATCAAAGAATACAAAGTGGACATTCAAACAGGAAGACTGCAAACAGCTGTGTTCAATGATCCAAAAACATTGATATAGTCAGCTATTTAACACCCCTAAACACACTTGCTGTTATATCCGTTAGAGCTCTTTTTTTTTCCCTCTCTTTTTTACAACAAAATTTACACATTTTGGATTTTATTACTCCTTAGTTCTTATTACTTTTTTAGGGGGGAGAGAATACAGTCAAATATGGCAAAACAAAGCTGTCAGTCAAAACCAAGGATAGACATAGCACATGATGTAGAACAGAGTACAAAGTTATCAACAATGGTTATCAACGTTGTCTCTTGTTTCCTTAAAAAGAATTGTCTATCTCATTAGATATTATAAAGTTGGACAAAACAGTAGAGAACAAGACCAATAAAACTTAGGCATTGTAAACATTACAGGACTACCAAAGGAGACAATAGTCAAACCAGAATGGGCATCTTAGTGAATCTTATTGCCTTCAAAGTAGTTGCCTATACCCTCAAACTTGATACTATCATACAAAATGGAACAGAGTCTATTCAGTCAAAACAAGATTGTGGGAGTATTACAGGACTTCAAACAAGTTAATAGGAAATCAAAAAGAGTTACTGTTATATATCCTAATTTTTAAATTTTTTTCCCTTAATAAAGACAAACATAAGAAATAACTAAATAATTTTTTTAAAGAATAAGGGGGAGATTGAGATAAAACAGGACATAACAATATAACAATAGAGGTCAAAGCATGACTGTTTCAGCAACCTAGCACTTCACCACCATATAACCCGACTTAATAGTAGTTATCATAGTGTCTGTCTTTTTCCTTGAAATATTTGGATAAAACTTCATATACTATAGCTTCAAATATTTCCATATCAAGAAGCCCAGAATAAAGCCTTTCTAATTAATAAGTGAAAATTGTATAAGGCTTCAAGGCCACATAATGGGGAATCATGATTACCACATATTTTTATATATTTGAATCATTACTTACATTAGGGAAACTATTTGGTACTCACACATGCGAGATTGATTTATTTCACTTATGAGTATGGTCTCAAGCTGCGCCCATTTATTGATAAATATCTCAATGTGATCCTTCTTTATAGCTGAATAATACTCCATTGTATAGAAATACTACAACTTTTTTATCCATTCCTCAGTTGATGGACACTTGGGTTGTTTCCAAGATCTGGCGATTACAAATTGTGCTGCTATAAACATAGGTGCACATATATCCCTGTGGTATGATGCTTTCAGTTCTTCTGGGAATATGCCTAGAAGTGGAATAGCTGGAACAAATGGGACTTCCAATCCCAGCTTTTTGAGAAATCTCCAGACTGACCACAAAGGCTGTACCAGTCTACACTCCCACCAACAGTGCAGGAGAGTTCCTTTTTCCCCACAGCCTCTCCAGCATTTGTTGTCAGTTTTCTTGATCCTGGCCATTCTTTCAGGAGTGAGATGGTATCTCAGTGTGGTTTTAATTTGCATTTCTCTAATGACCAATGATGATGAGCATTTTTTCGTGTATTTATTTGCCATTTGCATTTCTTCACCTGAGAATTGCGTATTCATCTCAGATGCCCATTTTTGGATTGGATCTTTGAATTTTGGAGGTCTGAGTTTCTTTAATTCTTTATATGTTTTAGACAAGAGGCCCTTGTCTGAGAGAGAGTTCACTAAAATCTTTTCCCAGTTTGTGGGTTTTCTTTTCACTATGCTGGAGATTTCTTTTGACATGCAGAAACTTTTTAATAAGAAGTGGTCCCAGTTATTGATTCTGGGAAGTATTTCCTGTGCGGTTTGAGTCCTGTTCATGAATTCTTTACCTACTCCTATGTCTCCAAGGTTTCTACCTAATTTGTCTTCCAATAGATTTAGTGTTTCTGTTTTAATATTCAGATCTTTGACCCATTTAGATTTTCATTTAGTACATGGTGATAGGTATGGGTCTAGCTTTAGTTTTCGGCAAATGGAGAGCCAATTTTTCCAGCACCATTTATTAAAGAGACTGTCATTCTTCCAGTGAATATGTTTGGCCCCTTTATCAAAGATAAGATGGTTGAGTGTGTTTGTAGTTGTGGTTGTATCTTCTAATCTATTCCATTGATCTTCGGTTCTGTTTTGATTCCAATACCATGTTGATTTTACTACTGTTGCTTTGTAGTATAACTTCAAGTCAGGAATTGTGATGCCTCCTGCTTTGTCTTTGCTGCTTAGAATTGCCTTTGCGATTCTAGGTCTCTTCTGGTTCCAGATGAAATTTAGGAGTGATTTCTCTAGATCTATAAGGTATGTTGATGGTATTTCTATTGGGATTGCATTGAATCTGTATAAGAGTTTTGGGAGAATAGCCATTTTCACAATGTTTGTTCTTCCTATCCATGAGCAAGGGATGTCTTTCCATTTTCTGAGATCATCTTCAATTTCCTTTTTCAGTGTATTATAATTTTCACTGTATAAGTCTTTCACTTCTTTTGTAAGAGTAATTCTTATATATTTCATTTTTTTGCTTGCTAATGTGAATAGTCCAGTTTCTCTTATTTCCCTCTCTGTAATTTTTTTGTTCGTGTATAGGAATGCTATTGATTTCTGAGTATTGATTTTGTATCCAGCCACATTACTGAATTTATTTATTGTATCTAAGAGTCTTTCAATGGAGTTTAGGGGGTCTTCTATGTAGAGTATCATGTCATCTGCAAACAATGATAATTTAACTTCTTCTTTTCCTATCTTTACCCCTTTTATTTCTCTTTCTTGCCTAATTGCTCTGGCTAGTACTTCCAGTACTATATTAAATAGGAGTGGTGATAAAGGACATCCTTGTCTTGTGCCCGATTTTAAAGTAAAGGCTTTCAATTTTTGGCCATTTAGTATGATGCTGGCTGTTGGTTTGTCATAAATGGCCTTTCTTATATTGAGGTAAAGACCATTTATTACAATTTTCTGTAAAGTTCTTATCATGAATAAATGTTGGACCTTATCGAAGGCTTTTTCTGCATCTATAGAAATGATCATGTGATTCTTATTTTTGGCTTTATTGATATGGTGGATTACATTTATTGATTTGCGTATGTTGAACCATCCTTGCATTCCTGGGATGAATCCCACTTGGTCATGGTGTATAATCTTCTTGATGATTTGCTGGATCCTATTTGCCAATATTTTATTGGGGATTTTTGCACCTAGGTTCATTAGGGAGATCGGTCTATAGTTCTCTTTTATAGTTGGGTCTTTCTCAACTATTTTTGGTACTAGAGTAATATTTGCTTCCAGGAATGACTTAGGAAGGATTGCTTCCCTTTCAATTTCATTGAATAGTTTGAGGGGTGTCGGCATTAGGTCTTCTTTATATTTCTTATAGAATTCTGCAGTGAATCCATCTGGGCCTGGGCTCTTCTTGGTGGGTAAGGCCTTAATTACATTTTCAAGTTCATTAGCAGAGATTGGGTTATTCAACAGTTTTACATCCTCTTGATCTAGCTTTGTTACTTCATATGCTTCTAAGAATCTGTCTGTTTCTTCTGTGTTATCAAACTTTTGTGAGTAGAGGTTTTCGAAATAGGTGTTGATGATTTTCTGTATTTCTATTGGGTCTGTAGTGATTTCACCTTTTTCATTTCTTATTGCATGAATTTGAGCTTTTTCTTCCCTTTTTTAATAAGGTTGGTTAGGGGCTTATCAATTTTATTTATTCTTTCAAAGAACCAACTCTTTGATTCGTTGATTCTTTGGATTGTTTTCTTAGTCTCTATTGCATTGATTTCTGCTCTGATTTTTATAATTTCCTCTCTTCTTTTGGCTTTGGGCTTGACTTGCTCTTCTTTTTCTAGCTGTTTGAGGTGTAGCATAAAGTTATTTATTTGTATTCGTTCTGTTTTCCTGATGTGGGAACTCAGTGCAATAAATTTTCCTCTCAGGATGGCTTTCATTGCATTCCACAGATTCCGGTAAGTTGTATCTGCATTTTCATTTTCTGTTAAGCATTGTTTAATTTCTTCTTTAATTTCTTCTGTGACCCACTGATTACTCAAGAGTGTGTTATTCAGTTTCCATGTGTTTGCGGGATTTTTGCAGTATCTTTTATCATTAATTTCTAATTTCAGAGTGCTATGATCCGATAACATGCAAGGGATGATTTCAACTCTTTTTCATTTGTTTAAATATGTTCTGTGAGCTAATATATGGTCTATTTTAGAAAATGATCCATGTAGTACTGAGAAGAATGTGTATTCTGATGTTGTTGGGTGAAACATTCTGTATATGTCTATCAAACCCATTTGTTCACAGGTGTGATTCAGTTCTGTTATTTCTTTGCTCATTTTCTGTCTGGTTGATCTGTCCCTTGGTGTCAATGGCATATTAAGATCTCCTGTTACAATTGTGTTACTGATAATTTGAGTTTTCATTTCTGTTAATAATTGTTTTATATAACTGGGAGCTCTGGAGTTTGGTGCGTATATATTTAAGATAGTTATCTCTTCCTCTTGGAGTTTTCCCCTCACGAGTATGTAGTGACCTTCTTTGTCCTTTATGGTCATTGTTGGTTTAAAGTTCACGTTTTCTGCAAACAGAATGGCTATTCCTGCCTTTTTTTGGATTCCTGCTGCATGAAGAATTGTTTTCCATCCTGTGACTTTCAGTCTGTGAGTATCCTTCTGGGTTAGATGGGTTTCCTGTAAACAGCATATGATTGGATTTTGTTTCTTGATCCATTCTGCTAGTCTGTTTCTTTTGATTGGTGCATTGAGACCATTTACATTAATGGTTATTACTGTGAAATGCTGGTTAATTGTAGGAATGTTATCTCTCTGCTGCTGCATCTTTATCTTTCTGTTCTGTTTAATTATTTGCTTTGCTTAGTGGTTTTTTCCTTTGTGTAACTAAACTGTGTTTCAGTATTTTTTGCAGGGTTGGTTTGGTGTCCATGAAGTTCTTCAGCTGTTCTTTGTCATGGAAGTATCGTATTTCACCATCTATTTTGAATGATAGTTTTGCAGGATATATCAGTCTTGGTTGGAAATCATTTTGCTTTAGGGTCTGGAATACTTCAATCCATGCTCTTCTTGACTTTATCGTTTGTGCTGAGAAGTCTGCTGTGATTCTGATAGGTTTTCCTTTATAAGTGATCTGTCTTTTCTCTCTGACAGCTTTTAATAATCTATTCTTGTGTTGGATTTCTGGGATTGTGATTATTATATGTCTGGGTGTAGTTTTATTTTGGTTATGACTGTTTGGAGTTCTATATGCTTCACTGATCCTGATGTCAGTTTCTGATCTCATGCTTGGGAAATTTTCAGCTATTACTTCTCTAAATATCTTCCTGACCTCCTTCATGTTGTCTCCCTCTCTTTCATTAATCCCTATCATTCTTATGTTATTCTTCTTTGCATCGTCTTGCAGTTGTTGAATTATTGTTTCCTGATTCCTTGTTATTTTCAAAAGATCTTTCCTTTCCTGTTCACTAGCTGCAATCCTGTCTTCAAGGTGTGAAATTCTATCTTCACTTTCATTAAGGCAGTTTTTACAACTTTCAGTGGAGTTTTTTATTTCCTGTATATCTCTGTGCATCTGCATTATGTATTCTGTTTGTTTCTTATATTGCTCGTCTAGGGATTCTATCTTTTTGTTTAGTTCCTCCAATTTTTTATCTGTGTTTTCTTTAGATATATTTAGAATCTCTTTCATTTCTTTTATCATTTCTTCTTTTATCTGGGAGATTATTTCGAGTTTGAATTTCTTTAAAGCTTCCTGGAGTTGCTTGTCAATTTCAGTAGCTATTGTGTCCGATATGAGGTGGATGGGATATATTTTCTTCTATATACATCGCTCCTAGGGTTTCTTGAGATGGGCTGGAGGTTTGAGGTTGTAATTTGGTCTTTTGTTTTGTCATTTTCCTATATTTCTGTGTTTCAAGTGTTACTTGAAAGCTTTCTCAGGATCTGTTGAAGATCCCCTTCTATGTTTGGAGCTACTGAGACTCTGGCACCACGCTACCCCAAGCCATTGGGCCTGCAGAACCAGTGGCCCTCCTCTGCCTGCTCAGAACTCCGCAGTTCCAGACAAGCTGGTCCTCAGGGACACTGTGCGCCCACCTGCCCCTTGGAAGCTCCACAGTTCTTCAATCGCAGCCGGGTTAGGGTACTTACCACAGGCCGTGGTTCCTCAGGAACCTGTGGACCCTCCCTGCTTGCAGAGATACCCACAGTCCTCCAGACACACGGAGAGGCTGATGCAGGCACCCCAGATCTGTCCAGCTCCTCCTCTGTACACTGATGGCTAGGCGTGGCTGCAAAACAGGCTGGGCTGGCTGATAGTGTGGGCCCGCCCACCCGTCAGGAGCTCAGCAGTTCTCCAAGTGCAACCGGGATGGGGAGGCGGATGTATAAGCCTCAAACCCACCTCTCCCCTTCACTGCACCTGGAAGCCTGGAAGAACTCCAACAGTGAGGTGATCAATGACCTCAGTAAAATTGTGGTGAGGCAATGAGTGGTCGTCCTCAGGCAGCAAAGTAGCCAAGTTTGAAGCCGCTGTTTCCAGAAATAGTGCCTGATTAATGTATGGCTTGGGAATTAGACATCCATCAGTCTGCTGGGGCCTTGATGAGAGAGTCTCAAGTGAATAGGAGGAAACAATTAAGAGTTTGTGTCCAAAAGTCAATTTTTAAGCCACCTTTATGAAGGGGCCACTGAGAGAATCACCACAGACAGGGTGGCCATCTGGCTGCCACAGAACCAAGTCTCTTGGAAAGGTAGGCAACAGGCCTCTGCCAGGGTCCCAAACTCTGGATCAGTCCTGTGGCTCCTAGAAATTTTGCACTTGTCTTTTAGTCACAGGGACTGGAATCTGTTAGATGGCTCACAACAACCAGTGCAGTCTTTCTTTGTGTAGACTGGTTCTGACAAGGTCGGGGGCACTCACATCAGAGCAGTTACTTTCTCGGCTGGCCCCTCTGATGTGATTCCTACTCTTTGAGCGGCCTGATCTGCCAAATTGTTTCCTCAGGTGAATAGCAGCAATCTGCTGACAGCCAGACTGCTGCCAGCAAATCCAGGATATGTGGAGCCCCCCCCCCCTTTTTTTTTAAATCTTAGCTCTGGCCTAGGTTAAGAGACCTCGCTCTTAATAGATGGCTCCATGTACATGTATAGTAGCAAAAGCATAGCTACTATCAGTATAGATGTTTACCTTCTTTCCTGTGGCTAGTTTTAGTATCTCAGTCAAAGCAATGAGCTCCGCCTTTTGGGCAGAGATGCCAGGCTCTAACCGTTTAACCCAGAGTACCTCCTTTTGGTGGTCACTGCTGCCCCAGCAACTCATCTGCCTCTGCCATTCTGGATGAAGCTGCTTCCATTTGTGAAATTTCTTAGGTCATTGTCAGGCATAAGGGTGGCTGGGTTTAAAGCTGAAGAAGTCTTGAAAACTACCAATTTGGGGTCTAGGAACAGGGCCTAATAGTGTGAGATTCTAGCACTCACATTTTCGGGAGGGGTTTTGATAAGAGTCTCTAAACTGTGGGAGGTCACTACAGAAATCTTCTGTCCAAAAGTGAGTTTCTTAGCCTCTTTTAGTAGCATTGTCATAGCGGCCAGAATTTTTAGGCATGGAGGCCACCCTCTTGTTACTGGATCGAGCCTTTTGGAAAGATAGGCTATTGGCCTTTTCCAAGGGCCAATGTCCTGGGCTAGGACTCCTTTGGCAATGCCCCTGAGTTTATCTATGAACAAGGTGAATGGCTTGGTAACATCAGGGAGTCCCAGGGCTGGGGCCTCTGTCAAGGCCCACTTGAGCTGCTGCAAGGTCCGTTCACATTTATCAGTCCAGTTTAGTGAGTTTTTCCCTTAAGGGAGCCATATAGGGGGTGAGCTGTTTCAGTAAAATTTAGAATCCACAGCCTGGAATATCCGACAGCTCCCAGAAATTCGCGCACCTGTTTCTTAGTTTCTGGGAATGGGGTCTGCAATATAGCCTGGACACTTTCTTTAGACAAAATCCCCTTTTTTTTCACAATTTGTAGCCCAGATGAGTCACAGCCTGATGGCACAATTGGGCCCTTTTAGCTGAGACTTTATAGCCTAATTGCCCCAAAGTCCTTAACAGTTCCTCAGTTGTCTCTCAACAAGCTTACAAGCTTCTGTGGGGGTCCAGGTTATTAACAAGTCATCCATGAACTGGAGGAGCACTATCTCAGGGTGTTTTTCCCTAAATTCTAAAAGATTTCTTGCTAATGCCTCATCAAAAAGAGTGGGAGAGTTCTTGTAACCCTGAGGTAAACGTGTCCGGGTCAGCTGTTCTTTTACCCCTGTATCTGGGTCAGTCCATTCAAGGGCAAAAAGGGGTTGACTCACCAGAGTAAGAGGCAAAGTGAAGAAAGCACCTTTCAGGTCCAGAACAGAGTACCAGGTGTTCTCAGGATTTGGCACTGTTGGGTATAGACTCAGAACTCGTCTATTAACCTCTCTGAGATCCTGTACAGGGCAATAGTTATTTGTTCCTGGCTTCAGTGACTGGAAGCAAGGGCATGTTCCAGGGAGAGACACAAGGAATGAGAATATCATTGTCTCTTAGCCTCTGCATGTGGACTTTAAATCCCTTCCCGGGCCTGCAGGCTTATCGGGTATTGCCACAAGCAGATGGGGCATGCTGGGGGTAAGAATTCCACCACAAGGGGAACTTGGTTAATTGCTAGCCTTGGAGGATTGTCTTCTTCCCAGATGTCTGGAATCTCCTGTTTCCATTTGCTCAACAGTTTTAACTCTAAGTCAGTTTGTTACGACTCAAGTACACCAGACAAATTTCCCAGTAGATGGTAATTTTTCCCTGTTTTAAAAGACCTTTTGTGCTATCTCTATCAACTGGCTGAGGGGCATTTCCTCAAAACTCTCAAACCTTTGTAATTTTTTTTTTTTTTTTTTTTTGTCTAACATGTGGGGCCGACTGAGTTGCAAAGAGAACAACTGGCGATACTAGGGAAACCTCCTTACCTCTGGATGTCCAATCGGGTTGGGACAAAAGGACAACATGGTTTTGGCATTCCGGATCAGAGAGCAGGCTTTATCTGGATGGCACACCACCTTTTGTCCCAGGGTGCCACCTGGCAGGCCATCATTTTACTGAAATTACATACTTAAAAAAAAGAAGCTTTTTCATAGGTAACAAAATTGTGCCATATAATCTCCCAGATGTCCACAGCACATGCAAGAACTTATATCTTATCTCTAGTATCATCTATAATCTCATATCAATGGAAACACTTTGCAGCAAAGGTTTAGAATCTTATACATAAATCTATCAAAACTGATCTAATACTGTCAAATTTGAACACATTTACTCCTTGTCAAACCTGTTGTTTTCAGTACTATAAACCAAGACAAATAAAATTTACATCATCTCGAGCTTTCTATAACTTACAATATACCTCTAAGTTTTATCTTTTTTCATATTCTGGCGCAGCCAGACATTTTTACTTGAAGACAAACCACATTCTTTGTCTCTCCTTTTTACTATCACCAGTCAATTACCTTTTCTCTTGCTTCTCAGACAACATTAAAACTCTCAACAAAACCCTTGAAGTCACCTTCTAGTGGTCTAAAACATATTTAATTATTTTATGTCTTTTTACCACATTAAAATGCTGTTTTTTTAAAAAAAAAAACTATAACCTTTTAACTGGCTCAATTACAGTATGACCTGGTTTTCACTTGTTAAAGTTGATATGATTCTTAAAAATCGTAAATATACACATATATGTGCACATATGTTTCCTTTTTAACCAGAAAGAAAAATACTCCTTTTAAAAGGCATGCTGAGGTTGCAAGCAATCAATTGAAGACTTGAATATTAAACAAGGCACCACAACATTAAAGACACAAAGAAAGGGTGCTTCTTGCACAGTTTGGTGAGCTAAAGGAAATAATTTTTCTTATTATGAACCTTGAATCTAATAAGCCATATGGATCCTGCAAAAGAAATGGGCAACAAGCCCCTAAGTTAGTAACAAATCCAAACAGGCAAACAATTTTAAAGAACAAAAACACTGCATATCAATATCTAAATCCCTTTGTCCATTTTGGGCTCATAGAATGGGTTCCTAGGAGAGAATGTTCAGTTAGATTTGGGGTAACCAAAAGGAGAACAATTAGAACAAATGGACAAACAAACAGACATACAAGACGAGACAAGCTGCAGCAAAATGGCCTTTGCTCAAAAATTAGTCAAATTTTGGGATCTGGAGGAATTAACAAATTAATCAACAGAATGGTTCCCCACCCGGGGCAGAGTCACAAATGGCAAAAACCAATTGACTCTCTCCTCAGGAGGTTTCACTCCCCAAATTAAGGGCATCCCCTTCCAAATGGAGCGGTTCCCCACCTGGGGCAGAGTCACAAATGGACAGAATTTGTCCGGCAAACCAACTGACTCTGTCCTCGGGTGGTCCCCGCTCCCAAATTGAGGTTGTCCCCTCAAAATTACAAATTGACCATGGCCCAAACAAATCCTCCAGAGCACTTACTTTCAAATGTTCAGAAATGAGTCTGGGGTCTTGCTTCCATCCAGGGCGAGCCCCCAAATGTTATAACTTGGGCCCCGGTATAAAATCCAAGGAGGTAAGAGACTGAAAATTTAGGTGGCAAAGGCTTTATTTCCAGGCCTGGCGACCAGTCTCCGGGAGCCAATTTAGAGACTGTGTGCCAGAGACTGAAGGGAGGACTTTAAAAAGAGGCTGGAGGAAAAGGGTGGCAGGAGAAACAAAGAAACCTGCAGAGCCATCAAACTTGTTGACCCGAGTCTGGAAACTGTATTACTGTCCACTTAGCTCTGACAATCTCGGGAGTTCCTGGTGTTTCTCAAATTACTCCCATCCTAAAGACTGACAATATCTCGGAGTGGCACATCTGCAGCAATATTTGGAGAAGAAAGTGGGGAATTTAATTATCCCAGGACAGCTCATTTTCGCTAGTGGGTGCAAAGGGGTCAAGAGTTACAAGAAGCTGAAACTTAAGTTTTACAAAGATGTGACATTTAACTCATTTGATGCATACAGAACAAAAGGAAAGCACCGATTGGGGTTTGAGCCATAGTATTTCCTGGTAATTTCTTTGAAGCTAAACAGTTCTTAAAATTGGGGTATGCTCATTTTATGACAGATCACCACTGGGTCAGGAGGAGGTCACCAGAAACCCAAATTCTTTATGGCCTAGATAGATAGGTGAGGGGAGAGGGAGGCAATAAGGCGTCATACAGAACAGTAAATGGCGGTTATGTGTCAAGGTCAGGGTAAAGGGTTAAACTCACATGCAAATCTCTCTGCACACAAGCAGGTTACTTTAAACAAGTATAAATTCATGGGCCATTCTAGTTTTCCTTAGCTCTTTAGTGGAGAATAGAGGTGCCCAACAGTGATTAACAACCCTTGTTAGCTTGTTTTAGCACAACTTCTGTAGTTTGGAGAGGGCAACAATGGTTAACATATCAATTAGGTGAGATTCTTGTCATTCTTTACAGAGGAGAGTATTGCTCAACATATCAATTAGGTCACTTAACATATCAGTTAGGGAAAAAGGATAAAAAAAATTTAGTAAGCCACGTTTGCAGGTTTGCTATAATACACATATAAGGAAGCTATTTTCTTAGAGTACAAAAGTGTTGGCAGATTGTGAGTCAGAAAGAATCAGCAGAATATGTCATTTGCGTTCTCAGAAATGCAGCATATCTTCCCCTGCTAAAACCAAGCCCAGAACTCAAGGTCTATTTCTTAGAAGCAATACCAGTCTCTCTACTTACCAGCTAAAGCTTGGTAGCCACCTGTACTTCTAGAGCAAAGGATAGGCTGACCCTATCGGTAGCGCTAGAGACTGAGAAGCAGATGACTCCTCATTCCTACCTCACTGGCTATTCACACCCAGTCATCTTGACAGAGTGATTCTTAGAGCTAAAATGTGCCTCTCTGCAGTGTCCAACCAATGGTTTTAGTTTGGCCATCAAGAATAAAAAAAAAAAAAGACTTCTGTTGAAAAAGAAAGCCATGGAGATAATTTCAATGTGTAACAAGCAAAGAAACTTGCATCTATTTTAGTAGTTGTTAATCTCATCTTTAGTTACTAGCTGCCCGGGTTTCGAGTAAATGATAAAAGTTACAACTCACAAGAAGAAAATCACTCCCGGAAAACTTTTCAAATTAGAGGCCATAAAGAAGGCAATAAGGTGTAGTGACTTTCTTGAGTGGTTTACCTGGCCATTAAATCTTGTAGAAAACTAGTGTTTGCTTAAAGATCAAAATAGTACAGGGACTGCCAGCGGCAGCTGAGTGGAGCGGGAAAAGAACCAAGGAGTCACCCTGCCCTTCCTGGGAGCCAGCGGCAGCTGTGGGCCAGACAGAGAACCAACAGGTCAGCCTGCCCTTGGGCCACCTGCTGGTGATTTGGGATGCTGCTGCTTTTTGTATGGTGGTTTTGTATCCTTTTGCACTACAGAATTTGGGTATTACTTCTAAGAGTCTTTGGTAGAATTTTTTAGGTCATCTATATAGAGAATCATTTCATCTGCAAATAATAACTTGATTTGTTTCTTTACATATTCTTTGTGTTTCTTCTTGCTTGATTCTTCTGGCTACTGTTTCAAGGACTACACTGAACAGGAGCGGTGATAATGGACATCTTTGACTCTTTCCTAATTTTAAAGGGAAAGCTTTCACCTTTTCCCCATTTAATATGATGTTGCCAGTAGGTTTGTCATAAATGGTTTTTGTCAGATTGAGAAAAAGTCCTCTATACCTATTTTCTTCAAGGGTTTTTTTCATGAAAGGATGTTGGACTTTGTCAAAGTGTATCTCTGCATCATTTGAGATGATGATGTGCTTTTTCTTCTTGTTTCAGTTTATATATTGCGCTTACCTGTTTATGTGTGCTGAGCCACTCTTGCATCCCTGGGATGAAAATTACCTGATGAAAAATGAGTTGCTGCATTCTATTTTCCAGGATCTTATTGAGGATTTGCATCTATGTTCGTTAATGAGAATGTCCTGTAGTTATTTTTTAGTTGGGCCTTGTTTTTGGAATCAGGGTAATGTTAGTTTTCAGGAATCACTTTGGGAGTACTTCATCCTCTTCTGTTTCATTAAAGAATTTGAGAGATATTGGCATAAGGTGTTCTTTGACATTCTCATCCTCTTTGTGTTTGCTGCTTCACAATATCTCAGGTATGTCCTCCTCTTGAAAACTATGCTCCTCACTTCTACCATACCCAGATGATTGTTTGATCTTCTATTATGGGAGTTTTGCTTAAATTAGAATACAATGTAGGAATTTCATGGTTTCAGGCAACAGAAAACCCAAGCCAATTGGATCTGACATTACAGGGGTTAATTGAATCATGTAATTAAAAAGTTCAAAGGTAATATTAGCTGTAGGTGGTCGTACAGCAGGCTGTTTGTTATCATCAAAAGCTAAGATTCACCACTACTGGTCTAAGAGTTCAAACAATATACCTAGTTACTATGGTCTGGGTATGGTTTGAGTGGATTTCCCACAGGCTCAGGTGTTAGAAGATTAGTTCCCACTCTGGTGATATTAAGAGGTGACAGTGACTTTAAAAACGGGCCCCAGTGGGATGTAATTAGACCATTGAGGGCACTTTTTTTTTAAAAGGAAGGAATGATGTAGTTCTCAGGAGACCTTAATTCTTGTTAGAGAGTTGTTACAAAGGAACAAACCTGATCCCTGAATCTTTCTCAGGCTTCCTATCTAGGCATATAATCTCTTCCTCTGGCAGGTGCTCCTGTCAATGAGGTCTTCAGCAAAACCAAGCCAAAACCAAGCCAAAGGGATAGCCCTTTCCATTTCCAGGTGAAGCTACACAATTCTTGCCAGGAGCCACAACTCCCTTATGAGACAGGAATTCCCTCAGGGGCTTTCCTAAATATTGCCTCATCCATCACACTACTGGCTGGGAAAATACTGATAAATGAATTCATTGTAAAGTGTGAAAGTCTGAAGGTAGCTAATCATGTCTACTTATTTTCTGACCTGAGTGACTTGCATTTTCAGTGGGGCACATAGTATATTGATCCAAAAAAAGAAGTACAAATATGGAATTTCAGAACATGTGACAGACTGACAGAGAAGACATGTTTGAAGTTTTTCTCTCCCTGTGGGGGAGACTGGACATGCTGTGCCTCTAACATTAGTCTCCCTTACTACGAGGTAGAAAGGGGCCATGCTGACACTTTGTCATCTCTGAGTCAGCACCTGCTATCTTAGTTCTGAGATCTGACTTTAAGTTCTACCTATGTCCTGGTTTTCTCCTTGTGCTGTCTCTTTGCCAGGCTCAATCATTTCTTTTCTCTCCCTGCTGGGTGGCTACCACAGACAGACTCTCTCAGCTCCCCTTTTTGTCTCATTTCTGGGTTTGGCTGATGGGAGAAAGCAGTAGAAGACTAGAAGGTGGAGGAAGGAATGGTCTGAAATATTTTCTTCTGTATTTGTTCCCTGTTCCAGTGTCATTTCTCAGCAATTAGATGTGTCCCCTGTAAATACATCTTTTCCCCTACTCTCTGAGAACATCATTCTTCCTCTTGATCCTCAGTCTGGGAACGTTGATGAACTTCCCGCTGGATACTGCATTTTAACTTGTCCATTATTGTACTTGCAGAAGGGAAGCTGCCTTCTTTCTGAGAGGAGCCTTAAATTCGTGTCTGTTCATCTGCAAAACTGTTGTGAACTCTGTGCCTTGCTGGGCATCTGAGTGATACAATCCAACACTGCAGGAAGAAACAGCAAATACTCCCCTGGAAAGGCAAGCCCCTGGCCAAGCTTGTGCTTCAAGCTTTCTTTGTCTCTCACTGGGCTACAGTGACTTTATATTATATCAATGTCTCTCTAAAAATAACCCGCAAAAAAGGACTCAAAGCATCATGAACCTGAAAAAAGTTCAAGTTCTTCCCAAGGGGTCACACTGAAGAGGAGAGTGGAGGTATTTTATAAAAAAGAACAAGCTAGTGGAGCCTTAGTTTTATTATCTGGGAAACTGATACAAACAGTGATTTCCTCATTGTACCTGAACTCTGAGAGGCAAAGGTCCTGGGTTCAATCTCCAGTACTAGAAAACAAACAAAATAAAAAACTTCTTGAAACATGCAAGATGTGTGTAGGAAAAGGCAGTTATTGTGTCAATGATTATCTCAGGAATTCCTCTTTACTCCTCCAAGAATCACGATGAGAGGACATTTCTGATTTCTTTGAAGTTCTACTAGATTTCTCTTCAAGCACATTTTGGGAGAAGTCTGCTAAGACCCCTCCTTTGGTTACTGTTTTTGAGATTATTGTCTCCTTGCTATGGAACTCCACCCAGCCTGGGCTGCTGCTGGCTGCTGGGTGTGGCTAGGGGTGGAACTGGCAGGGTGCCTGGGTCTAGTGTTTAAGGGAATATAAAGGAAGCTGGAGGCTGGCAGAATTCAGGCACGAAAACTTTAGCCATGGCACCCACGTTTCTCTCCCCAAGCCTCTCCTACCTGAGCCTGTGGGCTTCTGGAGTGATCTTGGCCATAGTCTTCCTCAAGCTTTTTCACCTGCTGCTGCGGAGACACAAGTTGGCCAAGGCCATGGACAACTTCCCAGGACCCCCAACCCACTGGCTCTTTGGGCATGCCCTCGAGGTATGTGGGGAAGGGTGGAGAAAGGAGATGGCTTTCTTTCCTTAAAGAATCAGGCTTAATCCTTTGGGGGCTTTGGAGGGACATCATCAACCTGGGTAGAAGCCCACATCCTGGGAGCTGTGGTTTCTATCAGCGTTCTCTCTGGAACTGCTTCCTCAGTCTTGCTTTCTGAGTTGATGCCAGAAGTAGCGAGCATGTCAAAGTAGATGCCCAAACAGACCAGATTCCTTCCCATTATTCTGAAGCTCAATTTTCAGACAAGTTTGTACCAAAGGCTCCATGTCAACACAGGGGAGAACCCAAAGCCCTAATAGTCACATAGGACTAGAAAATCATGTTTAGTGTCATAAGCATCCTCTTCCCCTCTGTAATGTAATATTTCCATTTCTCAGGCAGAAAATGAAAGTGAAGGCAGAGGTAAGTGCAGCCACACAGATCTCCCAGTGTCCAGGAGGCTGGTATTTCCCAAAGGAGGAGATTTTCTTTGCCATACTTCTGGTTGGTTCTGGAGTCATGGCATTTTCCTAGGTTCCGATTCAGGCTTGTCTTCCTGTTAGGGACCATCTTATCATCTACTCTGAAGCATGTCTTCTGTCATAGGGGCCCAGATCAGTAGTTTCTGAACACAGGGCAAGGAATTGGAGTCCATGGAGAAACAAAATCCTGGGCCGCCAGCACCTGGAAATTCTAATTTGTCAGAATAGGACTAGGAGACTGAGATTATTTTCTATTTTTAAACTTTACGTATGTATCTATGTATGCATGTACTTACTTACTTTTTATCTTTTTTTGAAAAAAGTTCTCGCTATTCAGTTAATGTTGGCCTTGAGCTCACTTTGTAGCCCAGGCTGGTTGTTAACTCACAAGGATAATCCTACTTCAAGCCCCTACCCTCAAGTGCTGGGATTACAGGTGTGTGCTACCACACCCAGTTTTGGAGCCTGAGTTAAAAAAAAAACCTCTCCACATGTTCAAATCTGAAGCCCGGTTTGGAAACCCAGATATAGATAGTTTCCAACAACTAAGCGTTCTTGCAAATCATGCTTCCTGCTCCTACCTCCTGAATCCTCTTTTCTCACTCTTGATTTGGGGAATTGCCTCCTTCTGCAATTGACATAGGATGTGGGACTGACCTTTAGGTTTATTCTGCTCCAAGGGATAATCCTTCATGGATAGAGAATCTATAAGCATCTAGGAATATTCAGGAAAAAACAGGTGAGCTGGGGGGAGAATCAGACCCTGCCTGGGCTCTCAAGGAGCTTGCTATCTGTGGGGGAAAGCATACATCAGAGCCTTCCCTGCCTTAGGCTGGGTGAAGTGGCTCTCAGGATTCCATATCAGCTCTGTTCTTTTCATCTCAGTACTTGTCCATCTTCTATACCAGTCTGTGACTTCTAGAGAATGGAGATCTGGTTTGATTTATTCCTGTGCCCTCCAGGTCCAGCATAAAGTCTGGCACAGAAGACATACTGCCAAAAGAACCAAAAAGGAATGCTGGAGTGTAGGGAGGGGTATCCACAGATGAGAAAGAAAGTGACAGACAAATAAATGAAGGGTCAAAAGGTTTGGGAAGAGTCTGCCAAACATGGAAGGAGAATCATAGTGAGGCTGAAGCCTGACCCTAATGGGTACAAGAAGCATTTGGGAGACTTTCAATTCCCTTCTTCTTGTACCCACTCCCACTACTACCTGCCTCAATCAGAGGTGGTTTTGTCTTCAGCCAGTGAGCTTCCCTAGTGCAGGGGTCTTGATCTCCCCACAATTCTGTGCTGGAGTATCCTACCCTCTTCCCTGCAGTGACCCCTGCACCTCTACTTTGGAACTATGTGTCAGGACTAAAACATAGCCTCACCTTGGCCTCTTGGCTCTAACAAAATTGTCTAAAGTGCTTTTTTTTGGCACCCAGAAGGCATGAAAAGATGAGAAGGGTGGCTGCGCTTAAGCATCATAAAAAGTTTCCTAGGGATCCTTCAAGCAAAATAGCACTGCATTCCTTCAGGACTTGGCACTTGTACTGAAGGTTGGGTGTACACCTGAACCTGAGAAATGGGGAGGGAAGCTTGAGGATTAGTGTCCTTAATGTAAATACGAGGAAGTTGGGGTTTAGAGGGGACAAAGTGTTGCCCAAATCCATTTAATGACTTAGTAATTGAATCAAGGCTGGTCTCAGGATGTCCACATTTTAATTCAGGACATGACCAGGCCATAACAAGTGGCAACAAATTTGATTCCTAGGCCCAGTGAGGGGAAAGAAGGAATTGGGAACTGGGAAAGAAGGAAGAAGGTTGGTGGGTAAAGGCCCTCAGGGTGAGGAAGAGCTGTCCATCAGGATTAATTTCTCTCTTTTTGGTCTACTTTTACCCCTGAAGCCCTGGTAGTATCTATTTGTCATCTTACTCAGCTTGCAGAATGTGGCCCCACGAGGCAGGGGCATGTTCTGTTCTTGCAGCATTCTCCTCATTCCACTCTGAGGTTGAAGGGGACTTGTGTGTATACAAGGTACTCATTGTTGGCCTAACACTGGGGCAGGCAAATTTGATCTGTTTCTGTCTGTGTCTCTGTCTCTGTTTCTGTCTCTGTCTCTGTATCTCTGTCTGTCTGTCTATCTCTGTCTCTTTTTCTCTGTGTCTCTTGTCTGTGTTTCTCTCTCTCTGTCTCTGCCTCTTTCTCTTTCCCAGTTTGTGTGTGTATGAAATGCCAGTTTCCAGCCCAAGGAAAAGCTATCCCCTGAGATCCTTGAGGCTTCCACAGCCTTACTCACCACTGGGATTGTCCTTCGCTCTTGTGTTGGATAGAAAGAACTTTGAATAATTTTATTCAGCAAACATTGATCATGACCTTTGCTGTGCCTTGTTTGATAGGTTATTTTCCCCACTCTATGCTTCTATTTCTTTGTTGATTAAGTGAAGATACAGCAATCATCTTTACCTTGCTGGTTTAGAGTTACAAGAATAATCACTAGGCAAGGTGCTGGACAGATAAATATCAAATGCTAAACCATTGTGGAGAGAAATTCTTAAAGCAAAACACCCTGAGATATTTGCTCATTTTGTCCTTTTCTTTCTTTTCAAATCAGTTTAGTCTTTGACTTTTTGTTTTTCCACTTAATCTGGCCTTGCCTGATGAGCAAGTCCATGTCTGACCTTGTACTGACACCAGAGGATGAAGAAATAAGGCAAAGAGTTCCCTAAGGAACTGGACCTGAGAAAGGAATGGGAGACACACAAATTTGGGGCTTAGAGAAGGGAGCCTTTAGCCCGGTAATCAGGAGAAGTCCTGGGAGGTGGTGCTGAGATGATCCCCAAGAGGTCGGAAACAGCAGCCTGGAGAAGTGCAGAAGCAAAGGCAGAAGAGGCTGCCTGTGAACAGACACAAAACCTGGAGAGAGTATTATCTGCTTAGGACTTCAATTTGATTTTTGAGGTAGTCCGTGCTTGTGTCAACTACTCAACATATTTGGAATGGTAAGAGGGAGGACAGAATAGAGAGGAAGAAGGTGGAGGTAGAAAGGGAATTTCACTTTCTACATGATCTTTCTACACGGTCAGGCCACGTACATCAGTCCAAAAGCCTTTGCTTTTTTGTGAGAGCAATTATGAAAGAGATGAGGTCAGACTCAGACTTGAGAAAGGTCACATTGGTTTAGGGTGGTGGACAGATTGACAGAGGGCAAACAGGAGGCAAGGTGGAAAGTAAATAGGAGGGAGGGTTCTTGGATGGAGCCAATCCAGGCAGACTTTGATTGGCCAGTGGGATGCAGAGGAATGGGGAATAGAGTAGGCTAGGACTGTTGTAATGGGCATAGAAGGCTTCTGCCATAGATGTGAGGGTGTCATTGAGGTCCCTTTCACTCATCAGGAAAAGGGGACAAAAATTTTCTTGGAACTTCGTTAACCTGGGGCATCAATATGGCTAGCTCAGCGCATAATTTGGCAATCTACCTAAAAAGAGAAAAGAACTCCTTGAGCCATGGGATGGAATTTGAAGGACTTTAACCAAGAGGAATGAATTCCTCTGTGTCAATTCAAATGTGGAGATTTGAGGCTGAGAAGGAGGAGGAGGACGAGGAGGAGGAGGAGGAGGAGGAGGAGGAACAGGAGGAGGATACTGAGGCCTGTCAGAATCTTTCAGTGTCTGGATGTGGGAGAGTTGAGTGCTCAATTTGTAGAGCTTTGCGGTGGGAGCTTCTTTCTGGGAGCTGCTACATCTGGTTCTCTTAAGTCTACCTTGCTGATCTCAAAGTAAAAGTTACTTGGTGGGTCTTCAGCAGGAAGGGTCAGCCATCACAAGGGCTCCCCGTTAGCAGGGCTACAAATCTGGGAGAAAATCACATCCTGTATTAGTAGCTGGTACTGAGATAAGTAATGACATTATTCCTAGAGTTAGGAGGAGGGCAGATTTTGTGGGCAAATGAGATGTGTGTAAACACATGTATGCACTTGAGGCTCAAAATGCCAGGTCTCAGGAGCCTGTAGGATGTCATATATTGACATCTAGGGGGTTTTGATGATCCTTCTGGGTTTGGAAGAAAAATCAGCTGGGATGGGCTATCCAGTGAGGAATCATTGGCAGGTAGGTTGCAAAAGAAGCCCACAGGAAAAGATGAAAGCTCCAGGAAGAAGGTGCAGGATGGGGAAAGGCCAAGAGCACGTAGGACGTAGGAGAGCATCATCCTGGAGGATAATATATGGATAGGGAATGAGGAGAAGGGGGGTGATCTAGGAGAGAGCAAGAAAAGGAGAGTCACTTATGGCACAGAAGCTGGCAGACTTCAGAGCTTAGTAACAGGAGGGCACTGAGCGGGTGAGGAGGTGAGGGCTAGAGCATGAGGAATCCCTTTGAGAAGTTTGGTGTCTTTCTTTTTTTTCTTTCTTTCCTTTTTTAAAAAATTTGTTTTTTAAGATGAGGTCTCTGCCAGGGATGATGGCACATGGCTGGAATCCGAGCACTCGGGAGGCTGAAGCAGGAGGGTCACTGTGAGTTCGAGGCCAGCCTGGGCTACAGAGTGAGTTCAAGGCAGTGCAGATTGCACAGCAAGACCCTGCCACAAAAAGATGAAAAGAAAAATAAAAGACAGGATCTCACTGTGCAGTGCAGGCTAGCCTTGAACTCATGGAGATCCTTGTGCCTCAGCCCCCCAAGTACTGGGACAACAGGTGTGTGACACTATGCCTGGCCAAAAATTTAGGTTTTTAAGGGGGGAAGGAAACTGAGTGCTAGCTGAAATAGGTGGAAGCAGGACCAAGGGAGGTTTGTCTCCTAACCCCTGTGTCTTTTTTCTAGTTGGTAAAGGCTTGAACATGTTTTAAATGTGGGTGGGAAGGATTTAGCAAAGAAGGGGAGACTGTGATGATGTAGGGAGATGAAGGGAGGGGGAAGGAGGACTCCAAGGGGCCTGGACTTGGATGAGGCCCCAGACACCCTTTTCTGGAACAGGACGACAGGTGAAAAGGCTGGGTGCCGGTCAAGTAGTTCTTCAGGTTTGGCAGCTGACTTTTAGGGAGCCTATTGATGACTTCTATTTTCTCTGTGACATAGATCAAGACTCATCAGTGGGAAAAGGGAGCAGGGGACAGGGGTGGTGGTGGTGGTGGTGACAGTAGTCATGGAAAGAGAAGTATTTTTGAGGAACAGATTGTGGCCAATGTTACCAGCCTTTCTCAAAGGTGTTTCTGCCTATCTTTGCTCAAATGACACCTCAGCAAGGTCTTCTTTGACTTCTCTGAATTCCAAGCAGCCCTGCCCTTTTGTTCTCTTTATTTTTGTTCCTGGAGTTATCATTGACTGAAATTCTATTATTAGTGTATTCAATTCTTGTTTGTTTCCTTTCTCCTCACTTGCTATTTACATTTGGAGGATAGGCAAGTTTTGTTTACCATGGTTTCCCTAGGAACTAGCAATGCCTGACATGGAGAATATTTATTATTCTTTTGGCACGCCAACTCATGGCAGCAAGGTCACTCACATAGGCTAAGGATCAATGACTACATCTCTGTTGACTCAGGTATTTCTTGGGCTCCTTGCTTTCCTGACTCTTTAGGTTCCCCTGAACTCTGGTCCCACCTAAGTCACTCCAGGAGCTACAGTCTACCATTGGATCCTGAAGACAGGAGAGGCAAGGGATTCAGAACACAAGCTTTGGAATTGAAAGCCCTGGTTGAGATGCCAGTTGTGTGAAGGCCCATTGTTATGGCTTGCATCTAAATGTAACCCCAAAGCCTCCTGTGGTCATAGGTGGGGTTTTTCAGAGGTGGCTAGATCTAGAGTGTGTGATGCTGGGGCCAAGGGGGTGTGGTTACTAAATTAGTCCACTGGCTGGTTGGCATAGTGTGGGAGTGGGTAATGGGAAGACTCATCCTGGGTGTGAGTGCTACCTGCCCTTAGGACAAGTAGCCTGGACAAAATATAAGGGACAGAAAGAGGGCTGCTAGGGTCACTTGTCACTTGCTGCTTACTGCTTTTGCTGCTTCCGGCCTTCTATGCCACAAATTGTTTTTTTTCTCCTCTGGGATGCTCCTCTGCCTCCGCCTTAGAATTGGTTAACTACGAATTGAAACCTCTACAAACAGTGAACTAAATAAATCTTTTATCCTTTAACTTAGGTTGTCAGGTATTTTGTCTCAAGAATGAGAAAAGTAACTAAGACCCCCATTGTCACTTCTTAGCTGAAACATGGTGGCTAGGAGAGTCACAGTGGCCCATATAGATTTCACTCAAAGCCCTTTTGGTCTTTCTATTGAGCTGGAGGTTCTTTCTGCAACTTGCATATTCAAGTTCATGTGTACATTTGTCTCTGAAAGGGGGAATGGAGGATGAAGGCACCTGTTTGTTAACAGAGTGGGCTACGGCAACTTCTCTATAATGCCTCTAGTTCTTGAAACCTTATACCTTAGAACGCCTCTTTTCTATATCTGCTCAATCCTACAGCTGAATTACTGGTGGCTTGTGTAAATCAAATCTTAATAGTTATTTCAGAGATGTTGCTTCTTTTGGATTTTGGTTGATTCTTATTGGCAAGTGCTTTTAGTTCTCTAGTTTTATTTAAAATCTTGACACTGACTTGAGCTCAAGTATGTGCTGAGCCATGATCTTGTGTGTGGTGATAAAGTATCCACAGTGGGAAGAAAATCTAGACTAATGCAGCAGAATGCACCTTGGGATGTCCGTGCTGGAGGACAGCAGGTCCAGGCAGATCCCTGCATGGCTTCCTTGGACAGTATCATCCTGAGTGACCTTGGAAGATCATGGGGAAGGCTCCAGGGAGGTGGCTTTTAGTCCAGTGATTAAGAAGTCTTGTTAAGAATTTGAAGAGTTCAAAGGTAGCTGTTTTGAAGAGCAATAAATTTGCTGTTGCTAAAGCTGTCTGAACTTGGGAGATAGCGATTTTCATATGGTAGAAGTACTGGGTCAGACAACAGCTGGTACTGAGAATCTGAGATCAATATGATTTGCTTCCAGGGATTTCAAAATGTTGAGGAAGAGGAAAATTCCTATTCCCTCTACGACTATTGTTTTTCTAAATGGCTACCCCTACTTTGCAGGCAGTTTGTTTTTGTTATCAAGCAGCCATAAACATCTTGTTCCTTAGACGCTGGCCAACTGAGCTTCGGGTCATCTGGCCAGGAGGAAGAGCCTCATTCAGAGTCCCTGACTCAGCTGGAATAGTTCCCTTTGGGTTGTACTACTGCCACTTACAAAATGAGTTCATGGTTTGTCTGGATAGTGTTTATGCTTTTTCCGATTTTATTCTTGGAGCAAATTTTAGACTTCTGGGGAGCAGAGGAGTGACATGTGCTTGTTCATTCATTCCCTGTCATTATACATTCCTAGAAGAGTCAACAAAGAGGGCAAATGAGAGGACGAGGAGGGTGGAGCTGGAAAGCTGAGGTCAGTGAATGATCTTTATACTCTGTGCCTTCCCTGTTTTGTTACTTGTGGAGAAAAACAAGTTGGCCCAGCCCTCCTAGTAAGTGTCCCAGCTCAGGACATGTGAGGATAAGTCTGAGACATCCTGTTGTACAGTCCAGAGGAGCTGGCCTGCAGCCATATGAAATCCAAAAGGAAGAAATCATTGTCCTTTTGGAGGGGCTGCACTACAGAAGTGTGGTCAGGGAATCCTGGGAGCTATTCTTACTGTTCTTAGGTTCTTGGGGCAGCCAAGAACTCACAGGGCAAAATGGGAAACACAGGAGAAAGCTGGACCCAGGAAGACCATGGCAACCTGTAAGTGTCCAAGGTCAAGGTTAATGTGAAGTCAGGGTCTCTATAGTAGGGAAGTTTCAGAAGGGCACAGCATGGCCAGTAAGGAGGGAAGTGGGACTCAAATGAATGAGATAAGCTATAGGTTCTTTCCACCTTCAAGATCTTAGTGTCCGTTTGTTTTTTTTTAATTTAAAACATTACCTACCATGTTATCTTAAGCTCCCTGGATGTGAGAGAGAAGGGGAATGACCATGGTGATCAGAAAGTTGGTAAGGAAAACCCAGGAGACAGATGGAAAAATAGAAGAGACATAAGGGGAGGGAGCACTGCCAGGGCTATCAGCTAAAAAGGAGGCAGAGACATCAGAAGTTTCTCTTTGCCTGTGAGTGGAGATGATTTTTATTCCTGTGTGTTCTTCCTGACATTGTGTGCTCAGGGTGATGAGAAACCTTACAACCATTTTGGGTTGATTTGGAGGGATGAATCTGTCTATGGGGAGATTATTCCAAACTGTACAAAGGGTCTGGGCAGAGAGGACTGCCCAGAGAAGGTACAACTAGTAGATGTGTTTCTAGGTTTTGGATGCTGGAGTCTTCTTCTAGAGGTAGTTTCTAAGTTCTTTCCTCCCTGAGCAAAGAATTAGTCAAAACAAGCACAAACTGTAGCAAAATTTTATTAAAAGAAGGGGAAAAAACCAGAGTCTGTAGAGCAGGTTTGGGCTAAATAAAAGTAAGAAAAGAAGTACACCCTACAGTGTGAGGGTGGGCCACCACGCTAGAGCACAACGCAGCATGGAGCATCCTTTTTGTATCATCCATTCCTCAGACTGCTATCAGTTTTGGGCCATTGGATTGAAGTCTTCATGAGATGTTCTTACAAGAAGTTTATGAGCAGGGGTTTGGAAACTGTTCTGCAAATGTGACCTGGGTTCTTGTGCTACCTCCTTTCTCAGCCAAGTTTAGCCAGCCCTACCTTCTGCCTCAGCAGGGGACCAAAGAAAGCCAAATCCTGAAGGCCCTTAGGGCTAGTGCTTGGGGGAAGACAAGGATTGGGGCTGGAGAGAAGGGGTACAGGAGGAAGGAGGAAAGCCCTGGAGGCTGTCTAGGCAGCCTCCTCCTTTTCCCTGTCCAGGAACCAGGGACCTGGATGGTGACTCAGTTCCTCAGGGGTCCTGACCTTCTGTCATTTCAGATCCAGAAGACGGGAAGCTTGGACAAGATGGTGTCCTGGGCCCACCAGTTCCCTTATGCCTTCCCACTCTGGGTGGGACCATTTCTTGGCTTCCTGAACATCTATGAGCCTGACTATGCCAAAGCTGTGTACAGCCGAGGAGGTGAGATATCTCTGGAAGAGGGTGAGTCTTCCTGAGGGCAAAAGGCTCCGAACAACATGTGGGGAGGAGACCAGGGCTTGTGTCCTATATCTGGGTAGAAAATGATCAAGAGCACCACCCCATTCATCAGTGAGCCACCTCTGGAAAGCCCCTGTCCTGACAGGTCCCCTTTTTAACTCACTTCTCCATCTCTTGCAGACCCAAAGGCTCCAGATGTGTATAGTTTCCTCCTCCAGTGGACTGGTGAGTGAGCATCTGTTTTCCTTTCCCTTTCTTTCCCTCCTCTCCCCTTTTCTCCCCTCCTGTCCCCTCCCCTCCCCTTCCCTTCCATTCCTTTCCCTTCCCAGCTTTGGTACTGGTGACCAGGATACTGGCTGGCCCAGCCATGCTCAGCTGGTCCTAAGCTCCTGGCTGGCAGGGGAAGAGAAACATGGTACTGTACTTTCCTGCTGGGGCTGTTACTTTCCTTTCTTTCCAGACAGGGGCAGAGCTCTGGGGAATGTATGGATGTGAAGAAAGCTTCCTAGAGGAGTTGGCTTTAGAGCTGATCCTACAGGAAATTTTAAAAGGCAGTGCTGTCTAGGGCAAGGGCTGAGACCAGGACTGAGGCCACAGCTGTCTGGGTAGCTGGAGAGCCGCCCTCCCCTGGGAGTTGAGGTTGGGCGGGGAATGGCTGCCTTTCCTGTCAGAATGAGCCCTGCAGATTGATGTTAATGTGAGTGAGAGTCATTGCATTTTCTTGAGCCAAGTTCAAGTGCTTTTCCAAAGCCCTTCCTTTACTCATAATCCCTAGGAATCTTCAGCAGCTTCCTGATCTGAGAAAAGTGATGAAAGGAGTAAGAAAAACAGTCCCAAGGCTATTTACTCATAGAACAAACCAAGGAAGTCTTTTTGTAGACTTTAGTGATTCTTAGTCTCTCTTCAGCTACCAAAGGGGCAACAAAAGAAAAGATTAAAACCAAAAAGGCTTAGGAAATTCTGAGGCAGTTTTGAAGAGAGGAACACATTTCCATGGCTGGATGTGTGGGGAGGGGAAGTCGATAGATTCCTGTTTGAGGACACAAAGGCCAGACTTGGCATATTATTCTTGAGTCCTAAAGCTGAAAGGACTTTCAAGAGTCTCAGCAACTTAAGAAGCAAGGCCCAGCGGGCCTCCTTTTTGCCTGACTGTCCCAGGGAGCCCCATCTTCTTGGTCTTGGTCCAGTGCCACCTAATACAAGTTCCTAGAGCCCAAATTTTGTGGTGCAGTCAAGAGGCAGAATTGAGTCATCCCGCCTCGAGCAAGAAGCTTGCTCAGTAGAGAATGACTGCCTGGGGTTCTGGAAGCCTAGGGGTGGAGGTGGAGGGGTAATATTGGATGTGGCAGCCCAACCCTGGAGGCATCCAGGCTTAGGGAGGGAAGATAATGCAATTTAGTCCCAACTGCTGGAGGTGGAGTAGGACTCATGATCCTCCCTTCTATCATTCCTTCCCAGGGAAAGGCCTGCTTGTTCTTGATGGAAGCAAGTGGTTCCAACACCGCAAGCTTCTCACACCTGGCTTCCATTATGATGTGCTAAAGCCCTATGTGGCTGTGTTCACAAGCTCTGCAAATGCCATGCTGGTGAGCTTCCTATGATCAGCTTCTGGAGCTGTGGGTTACTGGGCTAGTCCTTTGCTCCCTCATGGGGGAGAGCAGATGACATGGGAAAGATCCCTGTGGCCCTGAGTCCATAGTCTTCTGGTAACGACAGTGCCAAATTCCTGCCCTGTGGTCCATTGCTGTATACCACCATAGGAGTGCTGCAGCTCCTAGAGTGTGGGCAGCCCTGGTCCTTGTTTCTACCAGGGCACCTGGCCCTCTGTCTTGCTAAACCAAAGTGGTCCAAGAAGCCTCAGTAAGGTGCCCACTATTGCAAAAGTGAGGACTGTCTACTTTTTAAGAGTATCGGAAAAGCTCTTCACATCTAAAATTGTTTCTGTTCTACTACTGTAGCGTACCACTGTGGTATGTCAGGTTAGACTTAGAGTCTCAGGGCTGGAGAATTATCAGAGATACTCAGGCTAGTCTTTTCCATTGCAAGAATCTCCTGTCCAGTGTGACTGTAGGTCCCCCCGCCCCCATGCTGTGCTGGGGAGCTCATCTCTCAGTCTTCTGCTTGTATATCTAGGTTGCCCTGACGAGGGAAAGGTGTCTGTCTTGTGGGAGATCTATCTCCAGGTCCTACTGTCTGAGTCTGATACCCAGAGGCTGCCAAATCCACATTCCAGCAGGATGCAGGGCAGGGTAGAGGCTGGGGTGGGTGTGGAGATGGATTTGGTGGTGGAGGACAGGATGTGCACCTGGAGGGCAGTGTGGGTGCTCATATTGTTTTCTATTCCTGGACTCTAGGACAAGTGGGAGGAAAAAGCTCGTGAGAATAAAAGCTTCGACATCTTCTGTGATGTGGGCCACATGGCACTGGACTCACTCATGAAGTGCACCTTTGGCAAAGGAGACAGTGGCCTGAGCTACAGGTCAGGGGCTGCCTTGTAGTTGACCACACTCCTTCCTCCCCAAGCTAGCTCAGAGGGGAGAGCTTTATGGTCCTGGTCAGAGGAGAGGTGCCTTAGTGAGGGAGCTTAAGCGGGGCAGGGGTCGCATGGTGGTTGGAAGAGGGTTGCACAGGGCTTCGCCCCTGGATGAGAGTCTGAGCAGTCTCTCACTCCACTCTTGCCACACAGCGATAGCAGCTACTACCAGACAGTGGCTGACCTCACACTGCTGGTGCAGCAGCGCATTGACTCCTTCCAGTACCACAATGACTTCATCTACTGGCTCACACCCCATGGCCGTCGCTTCCTGCGGGCCTGCCAGGCAGCTCATGACCATACAGGTGCACCTTCCTGTGGGGCCTACTGATAGGAAGTCTGCATTTTTCTTCTTGGTCCCTCTGCATTTTGCCCATTGTAGATCCTTAGCTCCCTTTTGGGGACAGTCCCCAGGGAGTGACACCTGTGCTCCTGGCCTAGATCATGTCATCAGGAATCGGAAGGCAGTCTTGCAAGATAAGAAGGAGCAAGAGAAGATCCAGCACCGGAGACACCTGGACTTCCTGGACATTCTTCTGGGTGCTCGGGCAAGTACCTACTGCCCTAGAGGGTCCTCAGACCATCTTGTGAGGGCAGAGAGTGCTGCCAATGAGAAGAGACCATTGAGTACTCCTCTCTTTCCCCAGCAAAAGCAACTTGCTTCTTGCCCCTCAACATACATCACTAAAGGCACAAAGATGCAGGGTATGTGGTGTTAGACTACGTATCTTGAAACTGGGGGCCTGAGTCACATGGTGGTGACCTGAAGACATTTTTAGACTTCTGAGATCCTCAAGAATCTTGACATTGTAGAATCTTAGAACTTAGATTTCATTCATTCATTCCTTCATTCAGTTCTTTATTCCTCCATTCCATAAACTCACTGAGTCAGTTCCTGTGTCAGGATGCTTAGATGGGAAAGACTTCGTCCTTGCCCTTCAGATTCTTACAGTCTAGTGGAAGGGACTTATAGTTGGTGAATGTTGACGAGATGCCTTCCTCTAGTAGGTGGCATTCTGTGTGACAAGATACTAGGGCTGACAGTCAGGGCTGGGTAAGGTCACAGGTCATTTGGCCAGAGGGGTCAAGGAGGGAATCATGGAGTAGGAGGCATCCAAGGTGGGCTTAGAAGAAAGATATGACCCTGGAGAAGGCTTTTGTTCTCAGTCTGCTAAGCAGGTTTCACTGCCCTTGTCAGACCTGCTTTTGATAGCTATTCTTCCAACTCTTGGAACCTACCTCAAAGCCTTGAGCCTGTTATATCTTAACCCAGGATGAAAGTGGCATCAAGCTGTCTGATGCAGACCTCAGGGCTGAAGTGGACACATTCATGTTCGAAGGTCATGACACCACTACCAGTGGCATCTCCTGGTTTCTCTACTGCATGGCTCTGTACCCGGAACACCAGCAGCGTTGCAGGGAGGAGGCCCGTGAGATCCTAGGGGACCAGGACTCCTTCAAGTGGTGAGTGAGGTTGAGAGGTATCTGACCTGTCCTGCTCCACCCAAGGAGCTCCGCACCATCCTGGAAATAAGGTGAGGGTGGCAGCAGTTGTTCCGCTCCCTCCAGATCTTCAGCTTTTGGAGTGCTGAATGTGGACATATCTTTTATCTCATTCCCTGTAAATGGAGCCTTTTCACTGTCATACAGAGAAAAGCTAAATAGAACCTCAACAGTCCCTAATGGTGGTTTCCATGTGGCAGTGAGAGACACAGAAGTGACCTTGTCTTTCATAGTTGGGTGCACATACATCTAGGGTCCTGTCCCTTTCCTTCCTCGCAGTGAAGATGGGGATGGGATAGAGGGGTGTAAAGCCAGATCAATGTGTCTGAGTGGCTACCTTCTGTCTAATCTGGCTCAGCTTCTTGTAGCCCTTGGGCCCCTCTAATTCCTGGATGTAAGCTGGTGCTGAGGGGAAGGCAACATGGTGAGGTATGAAGTTGGAGGTGGGTCTCATCTTTCCTCAGGACCCCATTGCTCATCATTCCAAACTGTCTTGTGTTTCTGCCAGGGATGATCTGGGCAAGATGACATACCTGACTATGTGTATCAAGGAGTGCTTTCGCCTTTACCCACCTGTGCCTCAGGTGTACCGCCAGCTCAGCAAGCCTGTTGACTTTGTGGATGGCCGCTCTCTACCTGCAGGTGGGAGGAGGTGGGCTAGGGGGTTGATTCAGGGGCTCCTGGATGTTCCTTTGACACCTCCTGCAACGTTGCCTAACACTCGGCAAGCTTAGGCTTTGTGTTCGGAGAGTCCTGAGTACAAATCCTAGCTCCACAGCACATAAGTTAATTGTCTGCCTCTAAATCTTCATTTCCTCATCTATAAAATGAGGAAAAGAAGAGTACCCCCCTTTCAAGGGTGTTGTCAAGATGAAAGAGACACAGCTCACCAACGCTGCCCCATAGCACCATGCACTTTCAGGTTGTGTCTTGGATAACCTCAGGGCATGATTTGCATAATTTGAAGTTAATGCAGGGCTGCATACAACTTGTAAAACTGTATATAGTAGCTTCATACAGAGTGTTTAGAAGTATACCTGACATGGAGCAATTACCTAATGAAATGGTAGTGACTACTATTGATAGCATAATGTTATGAATGATAGCTTCTTGAGAGTTACTTAATGGACAGCAGAAAGGTTATAGTGGTTTCTGCCTGTCCTACTTTATGGTAGGGTGGGCTCGTATTTCCTTTTCTTTTTTCATGCCATAGATGTCTGTGTCGGGTGCTGTGTTCTATGTTGGTGCTACAGGAACTGGACAGGGTAACAATAAAAATACTTTGAAGAACAGTATTGCCAAGAACTTGAGGTTACTGGCAATGGTCAGGGAGGGCTAGTCACTAGGTAGACACTAGGGCATTCAGGTCCTATGTGGAGGCAAGACTAGCTGCTTCAGGCCCATTTGGTCACCAAGGCTTTCTTCTACAGGCAGCCTGATCTCTCTGCACATCTATGCCCTCCACAGGAACAGTGCAGTGTGGCCTGACCCTGAGGTACCTTGTTTGTGCATTGAGATCAGACAGGGTGGGTGCTATGGGAATTCTCACATGCCAGGACTTGGTGGGTGTTTAAGCAAAGCCTGTGTCCTTAGGTCTTTGATCCTCTGCGTTTTTCTCCTGAGAATGCATCTGGACGCCATCCTTTTGCCTTCATACCCTTCTCTGCTGGGCCCAGGTAGGGAGAGTCCAGAATCCCCAGTTCCCCAGAATTGAGAAAGAAGGTGGGAGATGCCATTAGGGAGATATTCTTATGGGATATCCTGTGATGAGGAGACTGTATTGAGCTTTTTAAATGCATGGAAAGCTTCAGGGATATTCTTCTTGCTATTATATTCTTTTCCCTGGGAAGTGGGTGGATGGCAGTCATTCCAAGAGAGACCACAAGCCAGAATCCCATCATGCAGCTACTCTGTTAAGGCTTTCGCTATGTTCCCAAGATCTCTTTCTTAAGCCGAGGTCAATCAGTGTATCAAGCAGTTATACATCCAAAAATAGTTACTGATTTTTTGTTAGCCACTAAGAGAACTGAAGTTCATCACTCTGGATATCTCACAGCCCAGTGCCTCTCTGTACTGCTCACTGCAGGAACTGCATCGGACAACAGTTTGCCATGAATGAGATGAAGGTGGTCACAGCTCTCTGTTTGCTTCGCTTTGAGTTCTCCCTGGACCATTCACAGCTGCCCATCAAGCTGCCCCAGCTGGTTCTGCGTTCAAAGAATGGGATCCACCTCCACCTGAAGTCACTGCGCCCTGAGTCTGGGAAGTAGCTCTGCAGAGAGTAAAGCTCCAGTCAGCCCAAGCTCTTCCTTCTCCCTGAGCACCGCTCTCCCAGATGAATGTAGAGTAGTTGTAGCTTTCTGCTTTCAGGAATCTTATTGTTTGGGAGGGGAGTAGGCACTGGCACAGACAACCTCCAGGAGGACAATGCCACTCAAATGTTGAGTGTCTGCAAATACTTGTTACTTATATATTCAAGATCTCATTCATTCACTTAGTTGGGGAGTACAGACTCATCTCAAGAAGTGTCATTTATCTCCTATAATTAACAGTCTTTCTAAAATGTAGGAGAAATGTGCTTTGCAGCCTTAGTGACATAGTGAATACAGTAGAAGCTTTGCTGTGGATTCATGATTATGACCTGGTAGCATGTGATTGTGGGGTGGCTCAGGGAATTGTCCCTCATGGAGATGTGTTTTTACGTTTAATTGTGTATGTATAATATAATTAAAATGAAGAAAAATTATCTAAATCAAAACTATACAAAATAATGAGTAATTCTAAAGCAAATTCCCATTGCCAAAGTCAAAGAATATTCAGGATGGTTTTGTGGGGTTTCTTCCTTGGCTGAGTGATTCTCTGTGGCATCGTGCATTCTCAGCATTAAGGTCTCAGTCATGTAATGCTCTGGGAATTCACAGTTAGGCCAGGGAAGTTTGGCAGAGTTGTCATTAGAGGGGGACTTCCTGGAGAAAGAAAACGTCCCTTGAATCAGGTGTTGAGTCATGAGTGAGGTAGGAAGGTACAAAGAATTTTTGAGGAAAGCCTCAGGCATGGGGTTACGTGATGACTTAGAGGTCTTTTCTGGCAGCTCCTGCAGCAACTGCATGATGGTTGTAAGCTCATACACTTCTGGGGTTCAAGGTGTAAGGCCACTAAGAGCCTGCAGTCCAGGAATTACAGTTATAGAAGGAAGAGGACTCAGGATTGGGGTTAGGGACAGGAGAGAAGAATTCCAATTTTGGAACTTGGTGATGTCTCGATGGTGCTCTGAGGGTGCACCATGGCAGATAAATCCTCCAGGATACTGCTTTTTTCACTCTCAGAAGAAAGTTTCACTCAGGCTGACCTGCCATACGCTATCTGCTGAAGATCCAAATCTCCTTGCCCAACTGAGTATAATTCAGAGGACCTAGCCAGGGTATAACTTTTGGCTGTCTGTTCTGCACCTCATGTTACCAACAGCCTGCTGTGTTCCAGTATCTCAATAGACTGCTCTCTGTACAAGTGAAGACGATCATCACAATCATCACAATTTTGTGGAATGGGAGCTATGCCTCCAGCAGTGATCACCTTATAGAAGATATAGACCTAGGTGGGAGTTAAGCCTTGAGGTCATAACCATCTTATACTCTGGATTGGCATCTGAGCACAACTGTATCCATTTCTTAAGTCTCTCCAGACCTTCAGCACCCATGCAGTCATTAAGTGTGGGCAGGGTCAACATCCCCTGATGGGAGTAGACTGTGATCCTATTTCAGTATTAACAGAAGGAGCCTGTGAGAAACTCATCTGTGAGGAGCTTGAACTGACTCTATTCCAAGGTTAGTACTGACAGTCTCCTGAGGATGGATGCTGATGGAAAAATAGAGCTGAAAGGTCTGGTATTAGAGTGGAGAGAGGCTCCCTGGAGGAGAGAGGATGGAGGCTGTGAGTGATAGGTGCCACAGATGAGTTCTCTTTAACCCCTCTAGATCTTCAAACACACACACTGCTGGCTCCTGTGACCCTAGAAATGAATGTGTGTGCATGTGTGTGTGGGTAGTGTGTTGTCTGCAAAGGGTGTACACAAGAGTGGCTTATGTGTCTATTCATGTGTCTGAGGGGGTTGTGCACATGAATGGAACTCAACCTGGGTCTTGCCTATTGTTTGGAGGCAGCAAGGTCACTTTTGAGTCACACTTCCCTATCCTGTGGAGTCCTGTAGTTGCACCACATGTTCATGGCTGGTCATCCAGAATTCTGAGCTTCTATTGTCCTGTGTGCTCTGAACATGCCCTGCACCACTTTTTGCACCTCCTGATGCTGGGCCTGCTGCTGGACATGCTGTTTGTGATATTCCCAGATAACTCTTTTTCCCAACTCTCCCTTTCCTCTTGGTTTAGAATCCAGTCTGGTCTCTCCTGCCCCTCTTCAGAGCAAGACCAAATGAGCCCAGTGACTTAGGAGGCCAGAAGGATGGGACAGAAGTCTTGGCAGCAGGTTTCAACTTAGAGAGAACATACAGACCATAACATGCTGGGGACATCAGATAGGACTGCAGGAAGTTCTGTCTATAGCATCTACAGCTATTGAGGCAACTGGGGAATCTGTGCTCAGAACCAGCAAAACAAGCAGAGGCTTATTTAATGGAGACTCACAGAAGCAAGAACAGAAGACCAGGGAATCTGGTGGTAGTACCTAGAGGGATGCAAGTAGGGAGCAGGACCAGGGTCAGAAGTACCAGGAATCAGGAAGCCTCCAACTGTGGGCAGAGTTGTTGATGCCCCTCATCTTTCAGGGTAGCCAGCCAGGGAGACTTCATGGGGCAGGACGAGCTGCTTGGGTTCTGACATCCCCTCCCATCAGATGAGGAGATTTTTGCCAGCTCTTGACTGACAGTTTTCCATTCTCTGAGCCTCCTGAGGAGTATTAAGGTCCTATTTGTGAAGGAGGCTGACAGGTGACTTGGTGACATGGCCAGGCCGGGTTCTCTTCTCACATCTCATTGGATCTGTGAATAGCAAGGTCCTGAGGCTCTCATGCCAGATCAGGTTGGAAGGCTTTCCTGCTCAGATGGGTTTTAGCTGGAGCTTCTGAAAAGTCTAGGGCAAGTAACGTTAGTCCTTGAATATAATAGAGGCTTTTGTCTCCTTCCTTGACAGATGTGAGTTTCTCTGAGATCCCAGAGAAAAGACCTTTGTCTAAACTCAGCTACTGGAGCCTCAGCAGCTGGATTGGTATGGAGCATGAGGAGTCACATGTGTGAGGCCACTCAAAGAGGGTGGGCTCCATAAGGTCAAGAAGAAGTTCTGGCACCACAGGCCACATGTCATTTTCTTCTTCCTCAGAAGGGACTTGTCTCCTTTCCTTCAATTTCTTTTTTCCTGCCATAGTCTTACAAGAGGCCAAGACACTCCATGTGACATTAGGAACCTTATTGCAAGGAAGAAGGAGATGGAGAAGCTCGAGTGAGAGAAATACAGGTAGATAGACGCCTTGCAGGCGAAATCCAGTGACAGTTCAGGAGGGACAGTGGCAGACTGCATAATGTTTTCCCAGGATGTCCAATGCCTCAGCATTGAAGCTCAGGATTATGTTATCTCATATGGCAAACAGAACTCTGAAAGTTGAAAGGTTGATTAAGTAAAAGACTTTGAGATGGGTAAATTATTCTTTAAAGAAAGAGGAGCTAGTTCCATGGAATACAAGAAATGAATCTGTAAAGTGGAAGGGCAATTAAAATTATTTTCTCCAAAACTCTGCAGAAGACGGCTACACTAACAACTGGATCTTCTCCTAGTAATACTTTTTTTTTTTAATCAGTACAGGGGTTCGAACTCATGACCGCACCCTTGCAAGGCAAGCGCGTATGCCACTGAGTTAAATCTCCAGCCCCAGTGGTACCTATTTTTGACTTCTGATCTCCAGAACGATAAGAGAGATTTTCATTACTTCAAATCACAAAGGTTGTGGTAGTTGATTATAACATCAGCAGGAACTCATACAGATTAAAATCAGCAGGCAGAAATGGAAAGAACAGGTAGAGAGGTAGGTAGGCTGAAGGATAGGCAGGTGATCAGGGCCTAGATAAACAGAGATGCAAGCAGAAAGGAGACAGGTAGCAGACAAGTAAATAGGGAGTTTGAAAAAAAGAAGGACACATAGGAAGGAGGCAGGACAGCAGGAAAATGAGAAGATAGAAAGCAGGAGATGAGTAGACGGGCTGGGGACCTGAAGACAGGATGGTAGGCAGCAGACCCTCAGAACCTGTTGTTGACTCACCAAGGTTAGTGGAGCTTCCTGAGATACACGTGGATCCCATTTTTGGACTTCAACACAATTTGTGGTATGGGGATGGGGACCCTGGTGGGGTCTGGCAGTAGCTCAAAACGGAGCAGGGTCTGGGCCACAGCCACCTTCAGTTCATTCATGGCAAATTGTTTCCCAATGCAGTTCCTAGGCCAGACAGGAACAGTGAAACAAGATATAGCCTCAGAAGCTATGCTGAGCTGGTCAGGAACTAGTGCCTGAGTTCCAGCCCAGAGCTGGGCATTCAGGCTATTTATATGCCCGGTTAGACTCACGCAAAGCTCTGCCCTAGGTCTTGGGTCACTCTCTCTTGAACTTTGACAAAGTCTTCTAGTTGTGCATGGCTACCCCTGGTCCACTGTTGCTCTCACAGGCATGGAATCACTCTCTTAGGACAGAGCCAGAGGGGCAGTCTGATCCCTTGAGTCATTTAAAGCGTTAACTGTTGGTTAGTTCATTGCATTTAGAGATTCAAGAAAGTTCACTGACAGGAGCCAAGTGTTAATAAGGAACCAAAGGGGGGTCAGGTTGGGGATCCCACTCAGTGGTCAGGCACCTACTTCCCTCTCCCACCCCAGGCCACCAATCTGTATCCTTCTAAATTCATCCAGAAATGTCCCTGCTTGTTTCTTCAGTGTTTTTGTCCCAGATTTCTCTTGTGTCTGTGCTTTCCCTTCTTCCACACTGATACTTCCATGTCTTCCCTTAAGCAGGATGGTGCATCCACATCTTCTATGTCTGCTGTCTCTCTCACCTCCTACCTATGTGATCCCATGTTCTAGCTCACATCACAAACATGTTCTTCTTCCATCTCTGCCTGTACATCCTTAAGGCCCAGACAAATGACCAGCTGGTCCTCATCCCTGCTCCGCTGTCCCTTTCCTTCCTGGGGTCGCAGTGATACCACTGGTACTTTACTCAACCCAGAGACTGAGACAGTGCTGGGAATGTGGACCATCCCACTGAGAGTGAAAGAATAAAGGAAGGAAAGATGTCTTCCTTAAATATGGCTACTTCTTTCTGTAGAGCACATATTTGCCCTTGACTGAACACTTGAGAGAGGAATGGTATCTTTAATTTTATAACCCAGTATAGGACTTGGCACATAGAGGCTGATGTAAGGCCTTCCTTTATATTTGAGTTAAGTTAATTAACTTCACTAGAGTTAAAAAATTCAATTTAATTGAGTTTAAAATAATATAAGAAATTTACCTAAAAATTGAGCTACCTCGTATTCTCCTGTCCTCTAGTGGCAGCAATATGATTTATAGTCAGTGTACAAGGAGGTACTGTCTTAGAACAAAAATCAAATTCTAGAAAGTCTATTTTTGCAAAGGCAAGTTCCTTGAAGCTGGTTCTAGGAAAGTTGTTTTACTTTGAATTTGAAGAATTCATAAAAATACTGACTGAGAAAAGCCTGTTTCTACCACTTCTTTATAGACATTATAGTAAGTTACATCCTACTGGGCAAGTCTCATGGGCTTTGAGGGTCAAAGAAGCCCTTTTGGGGTGTTCTTGTCCAGCTCAGCAGCTACTTCAATTGTGTTTTATATTTTACACACCAGGAACCTGTCCAGTGACATGCAGTATATACAAAATAGTAGATTTCTCTCAAAGGAAGTATACTGTTCCCATTTTAATGCTTTTTTTTAAATCCAAAGTTGAACTATGTTGGATCTAAGTGTAATTTCAAAGTATTTGCACTGGACTTCATCTATCCCATTTTGACAACTGGAAAAGTAAGAAGAATGTGAACATTGAAACGCAGTCAAAAATTACTTTGGGAGAGACTGAAAATGTGCTGTGAAACTTTCTTTGATGGCTTACTGTAAATTTTCAAAATCTGACTAGAGAGGTGGCAGATAGCAGGCACCCAGAAAGTGAATCCAGGCAAACTAATCACTTGCTGCTGCAGTGACTTGAGAAAAAATGAATCAATAGAAAGAGTGGTGGCTGGATTGTAAATGTGTGAGAAAAATCTACCCTTGGAGATTCCTGGCAGTCAAAAAGCACGTCATCTGAAGTCAGACATACACAAACATTTCTAATTCCTAACATCCTACTTCTAAATTGAGGAAAGCAGCAGGACACACTGGAATGTGTAATGTCTACTGACACTGGGATTTGACCTGGCCATTGGGCCAAGGTCTCTGTGGTGTGCCCCGAAATGTTCTATTTCTTATGTGCAGAGATGCATCCGCACAAGGCTTCTTTCCATAACACCAACAAAGAAGGGTATATTAGAAGAGGCCCTATGTGAGCATAGGAGGTAGCAGGGTTTGCTACAGGAAAGTAGCCTCATCCCCTATTACCAAATTACCAACACAGGACACCTCACCTTGGTCCTCCTGAGAAGGGCAGGAATGAGTGGCTGTGTCTGGAAGAATCAGGTGCAAATCGGGAAGGGTCAAATATCTGCAGAAAGAGAACCAGTGTCTGCACAGGTAGGGGCCAAGTCCCTTGTTCCAAATCAAGAGGGGACAGGAAGCCCAGAGGAAAGAGAAGGAGGAGGGGTTCCTGAGGAATCACCTCCTTCCCTTCCCTCTTTTCCTCTCAGGGACATCATACCTCAGGATTTGGCCACACCTTCGGGTTATGGTGAAGGCCATGAAAAGAGAGTATGACGTTAATACCTGGGGGACAGAGGAAGACAGAGAAAAGACTGATTATGCACATGATGTCAGTTCCTGGTCCCTCTGCCAGTAGGAGATAGACATGCACAAAAGGTCCGAATGCCTCAAATCATCATTTTGAGCAAAGTGATCTTGTTGCTAAAGATATGGGTGGACTTGGTAAATAAACTACCGGAACACAGATGAAGAACAGAAAACCATGACTTTAAGAGAGATGCAAGAAAGAATTGGACTTTCCTTTTTGTTATAAATGAAATGAGAACTTTTGTTGATAAAGGATTTTCACTGAGGAGCATACATTAATTCATTTAGTCCTCTTAACAACCCTCCAGAGAAAGCACTGATATAGCCCCATTTTTCAGATGAGGTAACTACATTTCAGAGAGGAATTGTCAGCTATTGCGCAGGTAGGATGTGGCAGGACTGGGACTCACGTTTAGTGGAGGGTGAACCAACAAGTCGTTTGCTACCGTAGCAGGGTTCTTAGATCTGGCTATCAGCTGCTTTCTGCCTTCAACATGAGTGCTCCTCAAGGACTGGACCATAGCTGACCAATGGCATAGAATTCGCTGCTCATTTGTCTTGACTCCGCATAAGAACCACGTCTCCTTAGCCCCTATCTGTTTCTCTCATCATCCTCTACATTTTAGGGTGTTAGAATTTTAGAGGCCAAAATCTAAAAGTTAATATTTCTCTGTGGGGAAATTCCCACAGAATAAATTGCATTACATTTATTAATACATATAGTTTTTTTTACTCAATTATGCAATACATTATATCAAATATAGAAGATGTAAAAAAGATGTGAGAAAAATCTACCCTTTGAGATTCCTAGCAATCAAAGGGACAAATATGGTCATACATGTCATCTAGAATTGGAGCCTAGAGTGTTAGAATCAAAGAATGTCACTATCACCAAACTGGAATTAACTGCAACATTGCAAGACTGTGCATTCTAAAGAAGAACGAATGTCAGCTGAAGAACAGGAGTAGTGTAGGGTGGTAACCATGTGAATAGACAGTATTAGAAGGAGCTGTATAGTTCATGTAGGCTTATGTTCTACATAAGCAAAATGTACTCTATAAGTAAGAAGCATTCATTTATTGACAATAAAGAAAGACCCAGCCAGATTCAGAACTGCTGAACCACACATGAATTTCCTAATTCTTCCCTATCCTTGAGGAGAACTTAGGTGATCCTGGGAAAGTTATACCTTTGGGTAAAGATTTTCCATCAGGGAAGGTAACAGGTTTGCTGAGCTCTCTGCCAACTGATGGAACTGGTGGATAGAGCCTCAGGGCCTCCTTGATGCACATGGTGGTATAGGACATCTGGTCAAGGTGTTCCCTGAAATGAAGCCCATCCTGAAGGGCAGAAAGAGTCTGGAAAGATCGAGGTCTCCCCTGGCAAAAGAGGCTGTGCTCTCCCACCTCTTCAGCTCTTACTCACCAAGTAATGGAGCCTTTATCTCCCAGGAGGTTCTGGACCTCTTCCCTGCACCTCTGTTGATGGCTGGGGTGTGTAGCAAGAGCATACAAGGTCCAGCAGATACCACTGGCTGTGGTGTCATGGCCCTCAAACATGAAGGTGTCCACCTCAGCACGCAGGTCCTCGTCTGATAAGCTGCTCCCATTTTCTGTCTGAGGTGGAACACAAACAACCAAAGAGGGTTTGTCCCTGCTCTGTGAGTTTGATCAAAGCCTTAGGCTCTCCCACACAGTCTTACTCTGGCAAACAGGAGGATGTCCAGGAAATCCAAGTGTCTCTTTTTTCTGATGTTCTCCAACTCTTTGTCATCCTTCAGCTGAGCCTTCCTCTGCTTTATTATTTGGTCTATCCCAGAACAAAAGTTCCTAGGTAGAACCAAGAACTACAGAAACCTACAGCAACCCAACCTGTATCTCCCTCCCCGGACCCAATATGGAAGTGTTGTGGAGCTCAGGATGAGAGTGCAGTGTGTGGGTCAGGAGTGGGAATTCAGCACTATTTGATACAGGTCAAGTTTTCCCCAGGAGTACAGCTCTTCAGTGTTGCTCAGAATCACCAATGTGAGAGCACCTTACCTAACACCTTCACATCTCAGCTCCCTTGCACTAGGGAAGACCAGCATGAGCCTCAGGTTTTGCAAGGGCACCTGAGGGCCTGGTTCTATCTGAAGGGCTGACACCATTTCTACTGAGTTAAGTCTGGTAAAGATGGGACACAGGAGGGGGAGAAAGAACCTGTGTGGTGATGGGCAATCTGAGTGGCACGTTTGCAGCGTTGGCCATTTGACGACAAACTGTAGATGGTGTCATTCTGGTGAAACATATTCCTTACACGGGAAAAAAACATGTTGTTCATCTCCTCAATGGCTTGGAGGTAGGGCCGGGATTTCCTGAGGGAGAAGATACAGAACAGATTGAACTGAAAGGAGATCTGGCCTGGAGGTAGAGGGGCTATTCCCTCAAAGGTGGGGGCACAAAACACTGAGTCATGTGTTACTTCTATCTTATAGTCTTTGTGACTCTCTGGCCTTTAGAAAATGGGGAGCAGCTGGGTTTTCAATCTTGCTAGGAATCAGGGGTGTATGGCTGAGGCAGGTTTGGATCTAGACTGGAATTACAGGTGGTTTGGGGCTTAAAACAGAATCTTGTTTTGTAGCAGAAATAGTGCAAAGCAAATGTGGCTGGATGCACTAGGTGGGCTGCCCCACTTGCTTCTCAAATGAGTCTGTATCAGTAGCAAGAATAAGGACTTTTCAGCTGAAAGGCTGTCACTGACCAGTCCAGCTGGACACTGCCCTGGTAGCTGAAGGCACACTTCATGATCGAGTCAAGTGTCATCAAGGAAACAGGTTGAAAGATCTCCATAGAGGCATCCTGACTGATGAGCTTTTCCCATTTGTCCTATGGTGGGAGGATAACATTTACCTTCTTACTTTCTCCAGAATTCTTCAGTTAAATAGACTAGAATTCCCCCACCGCCCCATATTCCAGATTCTCACAACTTATTTAAGAATTAAGCATAGCATTCTGTAAGACCTGAAATAAATTTGAAAGTTTTGGCAACCAGCTATGTTTTTCATTTCTTTTTTTTTCAACCAACAAAATAGATTTTTCAGGGGATAAAAGGTAAGATGATTCTTCAATATTCTGAGAATTGGGCTTGATCTGAGGGAATAGTGGGACTCCAATTTTAGAAGGCAAATGTGTCAACTAAAAGAAAACCTAAGCTTTTACTGTGGGCTCTTCTAATGAGGGCCATAAGGGACTTTGATTCTTGTTTACTCATTTTTTTTGTCTTTTTTGTTTTTATCGGTACCAGGGATCAAACTCACGACTGCCTGCTTGCAAGGCAGGTGCTTATGCCGCTGAGCTAAATCCCTAGCCTCTAATTCTTGTTTACTCATTAAAACGTTTGCTGAGACCAGCTGGATCAGAACCAGGCTTGTTGAAACATGATGGGATGGCAGGTTGGCTGTAAGAATGTGCTCCTATTGTCCATTTTACTGCATGTATTACTCAAAACCCACGAAGAAAATGTGTGCCTGAGGCAATTAAATGATATGCTGTGAGATTCCCTGAGCCACTGCAGCTGCTGATGTTCCTCAGGCCAGCCAGGGACAAGTAGTCCTGGTGTTGAGCAGGTCTGACTCCTCCACTAATCCACTGTGATAAAGACCTGAAAGTGCAAGGCGGGTCCTGTATCCACCATGACACTCTGTCATGGGTGATGCGCACAATGTGGCTTGACCCTGATGCTTGGATCCTCTGTGTCCTGTGTACTGTCACAGGGTTAACTTAAAGAATGTTATTCCATATGACTGTCTGAGGTCACATGTGTTGAAGACCAGCATCTGAGTGTTTGCTGTGAGTGTACATTCGTGAAAGACAGACTCACCAGCATCACTCGAACAGAGTTGGCCATGATTTCCACATAGGGCTTCAGGATGTCATAGTGGAAGGCTGGGGTCAACATTCGCCTGTGCTGGAACCATGTTGGTCCATTCAACAGGAGCAAACCATACCCTGCACCAGAGATAGGTGTATGTAATCTGTGTGTGTGTGTGTGTGTGTGTGTGTGTGTGTGTGTGTGTGGTATGTATGTATGCGACAGAATCAGATCCCTGGGATAATTTGGGAGGAACTCTAATGTGGAACTGGGGAAGACAACTCTTGAGGGTAGAATTTCTTGGACAAAGGCAGGAAGGACACGTATATTCATGAACATAGACTTTTCCAATTGGGATGGTCCATCTGCTGTGATTATGACAACTCTTCTTAGATAAAGATTTTAAAAAAGTGTTGGTGTTAGGTCAAGGAGGGGCATAAAAAATGCCAGGTAGGAATGCTTAGAGATAGGGCAGGAGCTGATCTTCAGGAGGGCTCATTTCAGCAGTAGGAAGGGATAAGTATCTAATGAGAAGAAAAATGAGGGTCGATTTAGGGATGGTTCATGACAGTCTTGACTAGGTACTTGTTCTCTGTAAACCAGAGAAGTAGCACTAGGGAAACTTTATTGGACAATAATTGGGCTCTCAATTTAAACATACATACCAATCCAGGGTGCCAGGAATCTGTAGAAAGAAATGGCCTTTGGATCTGAAAGGTAAGCAAGGGCATTAAAGGAAACTGAAGGCCAAATAATGTGGCCCTAAGGGAACTGTAGTTCAAAATATGGAATGTTAAAATTCTTGATGACTGCCAGGTGGCAGTTGATGTTATGACACCTGCTGTTGCTTCTAATCCCTTAAACCTGACAGTCAGTTTGTCTCAGGAAGGTAGGCTCCTTATACTAGAAGCTGACCACTCCCAGGACTGTGATGAGGAACTGGGGAGAAACAATGGCTACAGCCTCAATGCCAAGGAATAAAACAGAGCTTATTGCTTTGCTAGTGTGGGTCCTGGCTCAGTCATTTCATGACATCAAACAGGTGACAATTAGTGTTTTTGAACCCAAATTGGTGTACATAGTTTGCTTTTCAGATTTAGATCACATTATACAACCATTCCTTAATTTGATTTAAAGAAAGAAAGTTTAAAAAGAAAGAAAACAGAAAATTGGCCCCATGCAGTTTGTTATTTTTAAAACTTCAGTAATGAATAAGAGTTGTTGGCCATGTGCTGAATTGTGGCTTGGGTAAATGATGGGTAGCATTTTGAGTTGATGCCTGAAGTGTTGCTCTGCTTTGAAATTTGATGGGTCAGATGTGTATACTACAGAGGAAGGAGCTCCTGTTGCTAGAATGAGGCTTTAGTCTCACCTGATCTCCCCAGAATCACTTTCATGTAGTCAGGGTCGTAGATGATCAGGTGAGCTTCACTCCCCCAGAACCAGCGAGGATAGGCACTTGGGAATTCCTTTACCCATTTCAGCGTCTGCTGCAGCTCGTCTTCTGGCAGGATCTGTCACCAAGGGAAAGACAAATCAGTAAGTACTTTTGTTTAGTTCTAGTCCTTGCAGTGAAGTGAAGGGTAGGACTATCAGAAGGACATAGTTGTGGATCATTCAGCAAAAATTAGAAATTTGGAGTTGGATGCATAACCTATCTGTGCTGTCAACCAGAATTTGCTGTCTCCCAGGACTTTCCCTAAGTCAGATTCTGTGCCCCACTAAATGAAGTTGTGTGCATGAGAGAAGCAATGGGAATCAGCAACTCAGGTGTCTTTCAGAGCTCCTTATTTCTCTTTTCTTAAGTGGATTCAGTGCGCAATCTCTTGCTGAGCTCCTCTTCTTGCAGTCCCTCATCAAGCCACGGGGTGGCATTGCAGGGAGTCATTGCTGTCTCTCTTCAGCTTTCTCTCCTTCCTGGAAGACTTGTTGAGGGGGACTCCACAGACCTGTGCCAACTCCAGTGAGCTCATAGCCTGGGGAGAGTGGAGGCTGAGCTGGCACATAAAAAGACTGTTTCATGAGTGACTCTATTGTCAGTCCCCTTCATCAGCAGAATTGTGCTGTTGTCTCACTCTGTGTGTCCATAATTTTCAATATGTTAGCCTCCATGATCACCCATTTTGGAGATTCCCCCAGTCTCAGGCAAATCTAGTTAGTTGGTTCCTCCACCTGATGTCATCGCCCTCCCTGTTAGTCTTTGCCTGTGGCCCCACACCTCCTGAGATTCATGTTTACCATGTGCTCCCCTCAGAGCAGGGATTCTATCACACTCATATCAGTATCTCCAGACAAGCTCAGGCCCAAGCACAGAGGTTGGCATCAAGTGACTGGAGTAGGTGGTATCCCGGCTGGTTCTAGCACTCTAGGATCCTAAGGCTGGACTTGCAAGTTTGAGCCCAGCCTGGGCAACTCAGAGACTAAGCAAGACCCCATCTCAAAATAGAAAATAAACAAGGTCTGGTTTGTTGCACACAGTTGAGAGAGCCAGGGGTGCTCAGCTTGGAGGAGACAGAACTCAGGAAGGGTCAACCACAGTGTCTCCAAGTGCAAGGCTGCCAGGTCAAGTGACAGATATTCAAAAAAAAAGGAGTGTATGATAGAGCTGAGTCACAGCCGGACCAGCTTCTTGTAGAGTGAGCTCCCTGAGGCTGAGATAAGCACAGCCTGAGAGGGTCACTGGGTGCTTCTTGAAGATCACATGCTTGCTACATGGTAGTTCTGTCATGTGGATTGCTGGCTAGACTCTGAAAGCGCCAGCTTCCCTGCTGTCCCCTTCTTGCTTTTTCTTACCTTGTGCCCTAAAAGCCAGTGGGAGGGTGCACACGGGAACTGCTGGAAAGCTTTGAGCAGCCATTGTCTGCACAGGTAGAAGTGGGCTGCTTTGAACAGCAGCAGAAGCAGGCTGAGCAGGGAGACCACTTGGAGGAATCCAGAGATGCTGCCTGGGAATCTGGCGGGGCTGAATGCAGAGACGCTCATGGTGCAGTGGCTTCGGGATCTCTGACTAGTCTCACCACCTGGCCTGTTTTGTGGAAGATTGCCTGCCCACTAGTGGGAGGGAGCAGCATGAGGGCAGAACTTTATTAGTCGTTTATTTACATGGATAATCTACTTTGGAAGACAGAAAATGCTTTGTCAGCTGACAGTGGCAATCATCATGCACACACCCACTTCCCCCCTCCATATCAGACACAAATATTTATTTATTTATCTGTTTATTTTCCTTTTCCTTTTAAAATTGAATGTCATTTATTATTATTTTTATTTCTTCATATATACAAGATACAGTGTGGTATTTAGATACAGTATGTTCTAATCAAATCAGGTTAACCCTTTCACATCTTTAAACATTTATCATTTCTTTCTTTTTTACTATTGTAAAAGTTTTATGTTGTAATTATTAAGCATGATTATCACAAAAAATAGCTATGCTGCTAAAGCAGTATCTTAAGTGAAGGTCCCAGGCTTTGAGCCTTTCTCCACACGTCTATTAAGGCCACCACTTTATTCACATTTGTGGGAAGCTCCTTAAATTCCCTCAATAAATCTGACACCTGCACATTTTCCTCTGAATTGCCAATGCTGAGTTCTCCCAGTAGATGGTAAATGATTGTCAATTCAGACATCTAAGCACTGGTGCCTGTCTTCCTCCAGGAGAGACAAGTGGATCACTCTCATAGGCAGTTAGTGCTTTTTGGTGACCAGGGTGTGGGGGAAAGAGTCTTCTATTGCTCCTTAAAGCATTCAGTCATTGCCTGATGGCAGCTCTGCATTCCTCTGTGGGCATTGACCATGTGTTCCAGTTTTTTTTTTTTTTATTTAAGAGGAAAAAGAGAAAAACACAAAACAAAACAAAGCAGTGTAAGGTTACACATAATACAGAACTACAAAAAAAAATAACAGTAAGAAATCCCCTGTTAATAGATTACATATTATCATCTTGGAAATAGTTGCTCAAATCACAGTATCAAAGAATACAAAGTAGACATTCAAACAGAGAGGCTGCAAACAGCTGTGTTCAATGATCCAAAAACATTAATATAGTCAGCTATTTAACACACCTAAACACACTTGCTGTTATATCCGTTAGAGCTCTTTTTTTTTTCCTCCCTCTCTTTTTTACAACAAAATTTACACATTTTGGATTTTATTACTCCTTAGTTCTTATTACTTTTTTGGGGGGGGGGAGAGAATAAAGTCAAATATGGCAAAACAAAGCTGTAAGTCAAAACCAAGGATAGACATAGCACATGATGTAGAACAGAGTACAAGGTTATTAACAATGGTTATCAACATTGTCTCTTGTTTCCTTAAAAGGAATTGTCTATCTCATTAGATATTATAAAGTTGGACAAAACAGTGGAGAACAAGACCAATAAAACTTAGGCATTGTAAACATTACAGGACTTCCAAAGGAGACAATAGTCAAACCAGAATGGGCATCTTTGTGAATCTTATTGCCTTCAAATTAGTTGCCTATACCCTCAGACTTGCTACTATCGCACAGAATGGAACACAGTCTAATCAGTCAAAACAAGATCGTGGGAGTATTACAGGACTTCAAAACAAGTTAATAGGAAATCGAAAAGAGTTACTATTATATATCCTAATTTTTTTAATTTTTCCCTTAATTAAAATAAACATAAGAAATAACTAAATAATTTTTTAAAGAATAGTAGTTACCATAGTGTCTGTCTTTTTCCTTAAAATATTTGGATAAAACTTCATATACCATAGCTTCAAATATTTCCATATCAAAAAGCCCAGAATAAAGCCTTTCTAATTAATAAGTGAAAATTTTATAAGGCTTCAGGGCCACATAATGGGGAATCATGATTATCACATATTTTTATATATTTGAATCATTATTTACATTAGGGAAACTATTCGGTATTCATACATGCGAGATTGATTTATTTCACTTATGAGTATGGTCTCAAGCTGCGCCCATTTATTGATAAATATCTCAATGTGATCCTTCTTTATAGCTGAATAATACTCCATTGTATAGAAATACCACAACTTTTTTATCCATTCCTCAGTTGATGGACACTTGGGTTGTTTCCAAGATCTGGCGATTACAAATTGTGCTGCTATAAACATAGGTGCACATATATCCCTGTGGTATGATGCTTTCAGTTCTTCTGGGAATATGCCTAGAAGTGGAATAGCTGGAATAAATGGGATTTCCAATCCCAACTTTTTGAGAAACCTCCAGACAGACCTCCACAAAGGCTGTACCAGTCTACACTCCCACCAACAGTGCAGGAGAGTTCCTTTTTCCCCACATCCTCTCCAGCATTTGTTGTTGTTGGTTTTCTTGATCCTGGCCATTCTTTCAGGAGTGAGATGGTATCTCAGTGTGGTTTTAATTTGCATTTCTCTAATGATCAATGATGATGAGCATTTTTTCATGTATTTATTTGCCATTTGCATTTCTTCATCTGAGAATTGCGTATTCATCTCAGATGCCCATTTTTGGATTGGATCTTTGAATTTTGGAGGTCTGAGTTTTTTTTAATTCTTTATATGTTTTAGACAAGAGTCCCTTGTCTGAGAGAGAGTTCACTAAAATCTTTTCCCAGTTTGTGGGTTTTCTTTTCACTATGCTGGAGATTTCTTTTGACATGCAGAAACTTTTTAATAAGAAGTGGTCCCAGTTATTGATTCTGGGAAGTATTTCCCGTGCAGTTTGAGTCCTATTCATGAATTCTCTACCTACTCCTATGTCTCCAAGGTTTCTACCCAATTTGTCTTCCAATAGATTTAGCGTTTCTGTTTTAATATTCAGATCTTTGACCCATTTAGATTTTAATTTAGTACATGGTGATAGACATGGGTCTAGTTTTAGTTTTCGGCAAATGGAGAGCCAGTTTTTCCAGCACCATTTATTAAAGAGACTGTCGTTCTTCCCGTGAACCTGCTTGGCTCCTTTATCAAAGATAAGGTGGTTGAGTGTGTTTGTAGTTGTGGTTGTATCTTCTAATCTATTCCATTGATCTTCAGCTCCGTTTTGATTCCAATACCATGTTGATTTTACTACTGTTGCTTTGTAGTATAATTTGAAGTCAGGGATTGTGATGCCTCCTGCTTTGTCTTCGCTGCTTAGAATTGCTTTTGCGATTCTAGGTCTCTTCTGGTTCCAGATGAAATTTAGGAGTGATTTCTCTAGATCTATAAGGTATGTTGATGGTATTTCTATTGGGATTGCATTGAATATGTATAAGAGTTTTGGGAGAATGGCCATCTTCACAATGTTTTTTCTTCCTATCCATGAGCAAGGGATGTCTTTCCATTTTCTGAGATCATCTTCAATTTCCTTTTTCAGTGTATTATAGTTTTCACTGTATAAGTCTTTCACTTCTTTCGTAAGAGTAATTCCTAAATATTTCATTTTTTTGCTTGCTAATGTGAATAGTCCAGTTTCTCTTATTTCCCTCTCTGTGGTTTTGTTGTTTGTGTATAGGAATGCTATTGATTTCTGAGTATTGATTTTGTATCCAGCCACATTACTGAATTTATTTATTGTATCTAAGAGTCTTTCAATGGAGCTTAGGGGGTCTTCTATGTAGAGTATCATGTCATCTGCAAACAATGACAACTTAACTTCTTCTTTTCCTATCTTTACCCCTTTTATTTCTCTTTCTTGCCTAATTGCTCTGGCTAGTACTTCCAGTACTATATTAAATAGGAGTGGTGATAAAGGACATCCTTGTCTTGTGCCTGATTTTAAAGTAAAGGCTTTCAATTTTTGGCCATTTAGTATGATGCTGGCTGTTGGTTTGTCATAAATGGCCTTTATTATATTGAGGTAAAGACCATCTATTCCAATTTTCTGTAGAGTTTTTTCATGAATAAATGTTGGACCTTATCAAAGGCTTTTTCTGCATCTATAGAAATGATCATGTGATTCTTATTTTTGGCTTTATTGATATGGTGGATTACATTTATTGATTTGCGTATATTGAACCATCCTTGCATTCCTGGGATGAATCCCACTTGGTCATGGTGTATAATCTTCTTGATGATTTGCTGGATCCTATTTGCCAATATTTTATTGAGGATTTTTGCATATGTGTTCATTAGGGAGATCGGTCTATAGTTCTCTTTTTTAGTTGGGTCTTTCTCAGGTTTTGGTACTAGAGTGATATTTGCTTCCAGGAATGACTTAGGAAGGATTGCTTCCCTTTCAATTTCATTGAATAGTTTGAGGAGTGTTGGCATTAGGTCTTCTTTGTATTTCTTGTAGAATTCTGCAGTGAATCCATCTGGGCCTGGGCTCTTCTTGGTGGGTAAGGACTTAATTACATTTTCAATTTCAGTAACCGAGATTGGGTTATTCAACAATTTTACATCCTCTTGATCTAGCTTTGGCAGTTCATATGCTTCTAAGAATCTGTCTATTTCTTCTGTGTTATCAAACTTTTGAGAGTAAGGTTTTCAAAATAGGTGTTGATGATCTTCTGTATTTCTATTGGGTCTGTAGTGACTTCTCCTTTTTCATTTCTTATTGCATGAATTTGAGCTTTTTCTTCCCTTTTTAAAATAAGGTTGGCTAGGGGCTTATCGATTTTATTTATTCTTTCAAAGAACCAACTCTTTGATTTGTTGATCCTTTGGATTGTTTTCTTAGTCTCTATTGCATTGATTTCTGCTCTGATTTTTATAATTTCCTCTCTTCTTTTGGCTTTGGGCTTGACTTGCTCTTCTTTTTCTAGCTGTTTGAGGTGTAGCATCAAGTTATTTATTTGTATTCGTTCTGTTTTCCTGATGTGGGAACTCAGTGCAATAAATTTTCCTCTCAGGACGGCTTTCATTGCATCCCACAGATTCCGGTAAGTTGTATCTGCATTTTCATTTTCTTTTAGGTATTGTTTGATTTCTTCTTTAATTTCTTCTGTGACCCACTGATTACTCAAGAGTGTGTTATTCAGTTTCCATGTGTTTGTGGGATTTTTGCAGTATCTTTTATTGTTAATTTCTAATTTCAGAGCGCTGTGATCCGATAACATGCAAGGGATGATTTCAGCTCTTTTGCACTTGTTTAAATATGTTCTATGAGCTAATATATGGTCTATTTTAGAAAATGATCCATGTGCTGCTGAGAAGAATGTGTATTCTGATGTTGTTGGGTGAAACATTCTGTATATGTCTATCAAACCCATTTGTTCGCAGGTGTGATTGAGTTCTGTTATTTCTTTACTCATTTTCTGTCTGGTCGATCTGTCCCTTGGTGTCAATGGCGTATTAAGGTCTCCTGTTACAATTGTGTTACTGATAATTTGAGTTTTCATTTCTGTTAATAATTGTTTTATATAACTGGGTGCTCTGGAGTTTGGTGCGTATATATTTAAGATAATTATCTCTTCCTCTTGGAGTTTTCCCCTTACGAGTATGTAGTGACCTTCTTTATCCTTTATGGTCATTGTTGGTTTAAAGTTCACGTTGTCTGCAAACAGAATGGCTACTCCTGCTTTTTTTTTTGATTCCTTCTGCATGAAGAATTGTTTTCCATCCTTTGACTTTCAGTCTGTGAGTATCCTTCTGGGTTAGATGGGTTTCCTGTAAACAGCATATGGTTGGATTTTGTTTCTTGATCCATTCTGCTAGTCTGTTTCTTTTGATTGTTGAATTGTGACCATTTACATTAATGGTTATTACTGTTAAATGTTGGTTAATTGTAGGAATCTTATCTCTCTGCTGTTGCATCTTTATCTTTCTGTTCTGTTTAATTATTTGCTTTGCTTAGTGGTTTTTTCCTTTGTGTATCTAAACTGTCTTTCAATATTTTTTGCAGGGTTGGTTTGGTGTTCATGAAGTTCTTCAGCTGTTCTTTGTCATGGAAGTATCGTATTTCACCATCTATTTTAAGTGATAGTTTTGCAGGATATATCAGTCTAGGTTGGAAATCATTTTGCTTTAGGATCTGGAATACTTCACTCCATGCTCTTCTTGACTTTATTGTTTGTGCTAAGAAGTCTGCTGTGATTCTGATAGGTTTTCCTTTATAAGTGATCTGTCTTTTCTCTCTGACAGCTTTTAATAATCTATTCTTGTGTTGGATTTCTGGGATGGTGATTATTATATGTCTGGGTGTAGTTTTATTTTGATTATGACTATTTGGAGTTCTATATGCTTCACTGATCCTGATGTCAGTTTCTGATCTCATGCTTGGGAAGTTTTCAGCTATTGCTTCTCTAAATATCCTCTTGATATCCTTTATGTTGTCTCCTTCTTTTTCATTAATCCCTATCATTCTTATGTTATTCTTCTTTGCATCATCTTGCAGTTGTTGAATTGTTGTTTCCTGATTCCTTGTTATTTTTAAAAGATCTTTCCTTTCCTGTTCACTAGCTGCAATCCTGTCTTCAAGGTCTGAAATTCTATCTTCACTTTCATTAAGGCGGTTTTTACAACTTTCAGTGGAGTTTTTTATTTCCTGTATATCTCTGTGCATCTGCATTATGTATTCTGTTTGTTTCTTATATTGCCTGTGTAGGGATTCTATCTTTTTGTTTAGTTCCTCCAATTTTTTAATCTGTGTTTTCTTTAGATATATTTAGAATCTCTTTCATTTCTTTTATCATTTCTTCTTTTATCTGGGAGATTATTTCGAGTTTGAATTTCTTTAAAGCTTCCTGGAGTTGCTTGTCAACTTCAGTAGCTATTGTGTCTGATATATGAGGTGGATGGGGTATATTTTCTTCTAAATACATTCCTCCTAGGGTTTCCTGAGATGGGCTGGAGGTTTGAGGTTGTAATTTGGTCTTTTGTTTTGTCATTTTCCTATATTTCTGTGTTTCAAGTGTTATTTGAAAGCTTTCTCAGGATCTGTTGAAAATCCCCTTCTATGTTTGCAGCTACTGAGACTCTGGCACCACGCTACCCCAAGCCATTGGGCCTGCAGAACCAATGGCCCTCCTCTGCTTGTTCAGAACTCTGCAGTTCCAGACAAGCTGGTCCTCAGGGACACTGTGCGCCCACCTGCCCCTTGGAAGCTCCACAGTTCTTCAATTGCAGCCGGGTTAGAGTACCCACCACAGGCCGCAGTGCCTCAGGAGCCTGTGATCCCTCCCTGCTTGCAGAAATATTCAGTCCTTCAGACAAAGAAAGGGGCTTCTGCAGGCACTCCGGATCTGCCCAGCTCCTCCTCTGCATGCAGATGGCTAGGCGCGGCTGGGCACAGGCCGAGGTGCCTCAGGAACCTGGGATCCCTTCTGCTTGCAGAAATATTCACTCCTCCAGACAAAGGAAGGGGCTTCTGCAGGCACTCCAGATCCGCCCAACTCCTCCTCTGCACGCCGATGTCTATGCGTGGCTGGGCACAGGCTGAGGTGCCTCAGGAACCTGGGATCCCTCTTCATCCAAACAAAGAAAGGGGCTTCTGCAGGCACTCCGGATCCGCGCAGCTCCTCCTCTGCACACCGATGGCTAGGCGCGGCTAGGCACAGGCTGACGTGCCTCAGGAACCTGGGATCCCTCCTCCTCCAGACAAAGGAAGGGGCTTCTGCAGGCGCTCCGGATCCGCGCAGCTCCTCCTCTGCACACCAATGGCTAGGCGCGGCTGGGCACAGGCCGAGGTGCCTCAGGAACCTGGGATCCCTCCTCCTCCAGACAAAGGAAGGGGCTTCTGCAGGCACTCCGGGTCCGCGCAGCTCCTCCTCTGTGTTCCAGTTTTTGATTCTTATAAATTTTCACTTCAGTCCACAAGACTTTTCCTGTAGCTTCTCTTTTCTTTTGGATAGTATTAATAAATTCTTTTCTGTCTTTTGTTTGAACTGAGTGAAACTGTTCTCCATCTTTGTGGTTAGCAGGGTCAGCCACTAATGTTTGGAATTCCATCATTTCCATCATGCCAGATAAATGTGGGCACTTTCTGCAAGGCAATAAGTGATGCAGACTTGGCATTATCTTGTCTGACTGTGGAGTTCTTTCTGATTATGCTTCTGTTATTAATGCAGAGAGATCTAGCTCATGTGGGGCCAGCCTGGCAACATGGACTGCAAGTTTTCCTTCCTGACTTCACTGCTATCTTTCCTTTTATCTTTAGGCATTTTCTCACTGGTTTTTAACCCTTTTAATTTAGGAGACATTTTGATTGTTCTTCTTTCATACTTGAAGCATGAGGGACTTGAGCACTCCTCCACTTTTTGTCTTGGTGTCACTAGATGTGTTGTGTTGGAACCAGTGGTAGAAACCTTCTCAGTGCTGTGTCTGTCCTTTTCCTGCCTTCTACTTAAAGGCTGGCCCCATCTTCCTCCCTCCCTTCCTTCCTTTCTTTCTTCCTTCCTCCTTTTGTTCTCCTTCCTTTCCTCCCTCTTTCCCTCCCTTTCTTTTTATCACAACTCATAAAGACACAAAAGAGGACTTCCAGAACTGTTTCAGAACATGTGAAGAATTATGGCATAAATGTGTTTGAAGTGAGGGGGATTATTTTGAGAAAGGATTAGTGGTATGTGTCTTTTATTATAATAAATTTTAAAAAATTGAAACGTTCACCATATTTTGATTATACTTGATACACTTAGGTCTGGTTTATTTTGACTCGGTTTCTGTAACTGGTGAGAGACACATGGGTCTAATTTCATTCTTATGGTTATACTGTTTTCTACAAACTGCTGGTGTCCTTTCTTCAATGCGTGTTTTTGATACTTTGTCCAAGATGAGTTGATTATAGATATGTGGATTTGCTGCTGAGTTTCCTCTTCTATTTGTTCATGTGTTTGTCTTTATGCTAGTACCATGTTGTTTTTGCTACTATAATTTGTAATGTGGTTTTGGTTGGGTATTATAATGCCTTCAACTTTGCTTTTCTTGCTCAATATTGCTTTGGCTATTTTGGGACATTTGTTTTTCTATATGAGTGTTTGGGTTTTTCTTCTATTTCTGTGAAGATGCTATTAGTATTTTGATGAGGATTGTACTGAATACATGAATTACTTTAGATATTATGGACTAATATCCTTTCATTATTTATTCTTCCAATCCATAAATATGGAATGTCTTCACAATTTTTGCATTCTTAATTTCTTTCACTAGTGCTTTGCAATTTTCATTGTAGAGAACATTTCTCTTCCTTGTTAAACATATTCTTAGATATTTTATTTTTATAGCTACTGTGAGATTCCTTTCTTTATTTTTGAAAAAAATCATTGGTGTGCAAAAATGCTACTACTTTTTGTATGAGATTTTATGTTCTTCGAATTTACTGAATTTACCAGTTCTAACTTTTTAATGAAGTCTGTAGGTTTTTCTAGATATAAAATTATGTCATCTTTGAAAAAAGATAAATTGATCCCCTCCTTTCTTACTGGATGTCCTTTATTTCTTTCTCTTGCCTGATGGTCTAAGGTTTCTATCATTATGTTGAATATGAGTGGTGAAATGAACAACCTTATCTTTCTCCAGATCTCAGCAGAAATAATTCCACCTTTTCCCATTCAATATGATGTTGCTTGTGGGTTTGTCACATGTAGCCCTCACTGTGTTGAGGTAACTTTTTTCTATAATTAATTTGTTGAGGACTTTTAAAATAAAAGGCTATTGAATTTTTAAAAATTTTTTGGCTTCTATTGCAGTGATTATATGGTTTTACCTTTTGTTGATGTACTACATATATTGATTTGCATATGATAAACCATTCTTGCATCATTTGCATAAATTCCTCTTGATCATTACATATATATATATGACCTTAATATGCCTTTATATTTAATTTTCTCATATTTTGTTGAAAATATTTGAATTTATGTTCATCAAGACTATTGGTCTATATTCTGTTTGTATGTTCTTGTCTGGTTTTGGTATCAGAAAAATGCTAGGTTTATAGAATCTATTTGAAGCAATTCCTGCTGTTTAAGTTTTTTGAAATAGTTTGAGAAGAATTTGGTTTTAATTCTTCAAAACTTTGGTGAAATTCAGCAATGAGACCTTCTGGTAGTAATATACTCTTTCTTGGGAGATAATTACTAACTCAGTTGTTTGTTTGTAGTCTGCTCAAGTTTTCTATGTCTTCATGATTCAATTTTGTAGATACATGTGCCTAGAAGCTTAAACATTTCTTCTAGGTTTTCTAGTTGGCACATAGTTGTTCATAATAATCCCTAAATGATACTTTTTGTGATAGTGATTGTGATGGTTCCTCTTTTTCTTGCTCTTGTTTACTGTTTTTATTTCATTTTTTTCTTGGCTAGTGTGACTAAAGGTTTGCCAACTTTATTTTTTGGAGACACCACTTCTTTACTTTGCTGAGGTATTGTATTTTTAAAAATCTTGATTGTATTTATTTCTTTCCCAATCTTTGTTTTTCTTTCTATTATTTTGAATTTCCTATGATTTGTTCATGGCCTAATATATGGCCTATCCTAGAAACTGTTTCATGTGCTGATGAAAAGAACGTGCAATCTGCAGCTTTTGCTTGTCATGTCCTATCAATATCTGTTAGGTGCATTTGGTGTGTGATTCCATATAAATCCAGTGTTTCTCGGTCATTTTTTTTTTCTGGATGACCTTACCATTGATGGAAAGGAAGGGATGAAATCCCTTGCTCTTATTGTATTGAGTCTACCTCCTTTTGTAGGTCTAAAAGTGGTTTTAAAAAATGTAATTGAGTACTCTGGCATTGGGTGTTTATATATTTCCTCCTATTGAATCAATTATTGTATAATTACTTTCTATGTCTTATTTTACTTTTTTTTTTTTTTGGTACTGGGGATCAAACTTGTGATCTCAAACTTGCCAGGCTGGCATTTATGCTACTGAGCTAAATTCCTGGCCTTACTTCACATTTTTGACTTAAAATCTGTTTAATCTGCTGTTTATTTTTGCTTTCCATTCATATGGAATACTTTTCACTGTCCCTTCACTTCACTCTATTTATGTCTTTATGGGTGAACTGAATTTTTATAGGCAGTACATTGCTGACAGGCAGGCATTCTTTTTTCTTCCTTCCTTCCTTCCCTCCCTCCCTGCTTCTTTCATCCTTCTTTCCTTCCTTCTTTCCATTCAGATAGACTAAAAGTTTTTTTTATTTAAAGAGAAAAAAAGAAAAGGACATAAAAAAACAGTAAAAGGGTACAAGTAATACAGAACATCAAGAAAAAAATATACAGTAAGAAATCACTAGTTAATAGGTTACATATTTTCTTCTTAGAAACAGTTGTTCAAATTATAAAATTAAAGCATATAAAGTGGACATTCATACCGTGATATTGGAGACAGTTCCGTTCAATGATCCAACAAAAGCTCAGTAATATGGTTTTCCATCCTACACACTCAAACATACCTGTGGTTATATCCCTTAGTCCACCTTCCTTTCCTCTCTTTTTTACAATAACAATTACACTTTTTGGGTTTTATTACTCCCACAGTTCTTGTTACTTTTTTTTTTGAAGAGAATAAACCCAAACGTGACTAAGCAAAACAGAGTCAGCACAGAAGGATGGGCATAGTACATGATGCAAAAATAGAATTCCAGGTGATCAAAAGTGGTTACCATTGTGCCTCTTGCTATTTTTAAATTGAGTTGGCTATATCATCAGGTACAATACAATTGATCAAAACAGTACAGAACAAGACTAATAAAACCTACACTGGAGACCTTACAGGACTTCAAAAAAAGATAATATAGACTAAGACTTTTAACTGACTGGTTTAATCTCTTTACATTGAAAGTTAATACTGACAAGTAAGGGCTTACTCCTCTCATTTGTTCTCACTTTTCCTGATTGTTCTGTATATTTATTGTTTTTTTATTCTGCTCTGTTCATCTTTGTAGTTTGATATTTTCTATATTGATGAGATTTGATTTTCTCTTTCTATATTATGTGTCTGCTCTAGTAGTGAGCTTTGTACTTTGACATATTTTCATGATGGTATTTGTTGCCCTTTTGTTTTTAGATATAGGAATCCTTTAAATGTTTCACATAAGTCTGGTCTGCTAGTGATACTTGCTTGCCACAGACAGTTTTTATCCTTCCCTTATAAGGGATAGGTTTCACTGTTATTCTTTTTTAAAAAAATGTACTAGAGCCACCTGCCCTTAGAACACAGGACCTTCAGTGGCATGCAGGGCTGGGCTGGGCCATGCTGCTTCCATGCCCGCCACCCTGGGGGACCCCACCACCACCTCCTGGACCTAGTATTGCTGTTGATCTTTGGCTCTTACTCTCCCTCCCAGAATCTTGAACTGCAGTGGATTAACCATGCTGGGCTAACGGGGAGACTCAGTAACCCCTCATCCAAAGAGAACACCTCAGCAGGTTTCCTTCAGTGTGGTGTTTGCCCCTAAAATAGGAATAGAGTTTATCACTTTCAGTGGGAAAATAGGAGCAAGAGCAAACTCCTTCCAGGTGTAGGACCTTGGCAATCTTGGCAAGAGTGTGGATGAGCCCTTCTTCCACACAAAGAACATCAGGCAGGTTGAGGAGGATGCCAATAAGGCCTCCCCCAAACTGGAGAAATTTAAAAGGGCTTCTGATACATAACCAGTGGCACAGTAGGGTCCCAGCCAAGACAAACACTTTTAACAGGGAGATCTGGTGACCTGGAACAACCTGAAAACATAGTAACAGCAGTAACTAATGGTTGAATTGCATCAATACTCCTAGACTAGTCAGCCTAGGAAAAATATAGGGCTAACCCAACAGGCCTTTCAGGAGGAATTCACATGACTGGTCTACCTCTTCAATGTGGCACCCAGCAATTGACAAATATCAATCACACAGGAGGACCCTAAAATACACACTACCAACAGTAGAGACTAGTGGAATTGAAAGAACAAATATTAGCCTGAAAGGTGAAAATGACAAAACAAAAAAAGCAAAATGCAATATGAAACATCTAGTCCATCAGGAGCAAGTACAGGAGAAATTGAAATAGAGGACTTTAAAAGTCATACACCAGAAATCTCTGAAAAGATAGCAAGAGAAATAAAGAAACAAACCCATGAGGTTATAGAGGAAATAAAATTAGAAATAGTTTTTCACATAAAGACAGAAATAAGAACCTTAGTAAAGGAGTTGCTCAGGATAGCTAGAGAAGAAATAGATAAAAAGTACACATGGGAAACTGATTGAAACCTTGAATGAACAATATAGAAAGCAAGCAGAATCCATGAAAAAACTCAGAGAGATATCCAAGAAATAAAAATTTTTATTAAAAGCTGGCAAAACTGTTTAAATAAAGTTGAGAATAGAATTTCAGACCTTAAGGACAAGATTGCAATTAGTGATCATGAAAAGATAGAACTTTTAAAATTACAAAGCAGCATGAAATAACAATGCAGCAGCTTCAAGATAATGCCAGGAGAAACAATTTAAGGCAAATAGGCATCAGTAAAGGTGCAGGAGTCATTGCAAATAACATCAATAAACTATTCACAGAAGTTATAGCAGAAAATTTTCCAAACATGGGGAAAAATCAGATATACAGATAAGTGAGGCATATAGAATGCCAAACAGTCACAACCAACATAGATCTATACCCAGACATACAGCATAAAAACAGAATACTAAAAGCTGTTAGAGAAAAAACACAACTCACCAATCAAAGAAAGGCTATTAGAATCATGGCAGACTTTTCAGAAAAACTCTTAAGTCAAGACAAACTTGGAGTAACACATTTCAAGCCTTAAGAGAAAACAACTTTCAGCCCAGACTGATGTGCCCAGAAAAACTTTCTTTCAAATTTAATGGAGAAACAAGATAATTCCATGAGAAGAATAACAGAATAAATTCATGTCCACCAAACCAACCCCAGAAAGAGTACTGAAAGACATATTAGAGATAAAAATGACCACAATTTCCAGAAGAACAATAGAAAGAAACCACCAGACAAGGCAAGCAATTGGAAAAGGGGAAAAGCAGAAAACCAGCAACAGAAACACAACATGACAAAGTTGATCCACTACATATAACTTATATCCATCAATGTACATGGCCTCAATTCACCTATTAAAAAATAGATTGACCAAATGGATCAAGAAACAGGATTCCACAATATACTGTATATAAGCAACACATCTGGCTCAAAAGCAAACTCATAGATTAAAAGTCAAAGGATAGGAAACAGTATTCTATGCAACAGGAACTCAGAAAAAAGCAGGGGTAACTATTATGCTTACAGACAATGTGAACTTCAAACCTAAAATGATTAAAAGAGATAAAGAAGGTCACTACATACTTGTTAGTTGAAAAATTCAAGAGGAAGAATTAACAATTATAAATATACATGCACCAAATACAGGAGCACCCAACTACATAAGAGAAATACTAATGGACCTAAAAATCCAAATACACAAGAACGCAATTGTAAAAGGGATCTTAATACCCCATTGTCACAAAGAGATAGGTCAAATAGACAAAAAGTCAGCAAAGAAATAATAGAACTAAATTATATCTGGGAGCAAATGGACTTAGTAGATGTTTATAGAGTGCTCCACCCAACCACATCAGAATATACACTTTTCTCAGCTGCACATGGGACATTCTCCAAAATAGACCACATATTAACCCATTATACATTCTTAAGTAAATGCAAAGAGACTGAAATTATCCCATGCATAACATCTGACTATAGTGTACTGAAATTGGAAATTAATGGGAAAAGAAATTGGAAAACCAGCATAAATATGTGGAAATTAAATAACGGTCTTCTGAATAACCAGTGCACTACAGATGATATTAAAAAAGAAATTAAGGAATACCTACAATTCAATGAAAATGTGGCTACAACATAACCACAATCTGTGGGGCACAATGAAAGTGGTCTTAAGAGGGAAATATACACCAATAAATTGTCATATTAAGAAAACGGAATGATCACAAATAAACAATCTAATGATACATCTCAAGATTGTAGAAAAAAAGAGTAATTAAAATCCAAAGTTGACAGAAGAGAGGAAATTATAAAGATCAGAGCAGAAATTAATGTAATCAAGACTAAGAAAACAATGCAAACAATTCATGAATCAAAGAGTTGATTTTTTGAGAGAATAAACATAATTGATAAACTCCTGGTCAACCTTATCAAGAAAGAGAAAGAAAAACTCAAATTTATGCAAAAAGAACTGAAAAGAATAATTACTACAGATCCCATGTAAACTTGAAAGATCATGAATACTTACTTTGAAAATCTTTACTCACATATGGTGGAATATCAGTATTGACCTAGATCCCTGATCTTCCAAACAAGTGTACCGCAAAGATTAAATAAAAAGAGACAAACTGTATGATTTTTAGGGCTCCAGAGGGTCAAAATCCTTTAGCTGAGGTCATGACTCTGAGGGCTATGACAAAACATTCTCTGGATTAGCCCACTTTTATTAGGACTAAGACAAAAGGTGGGGAACTTAGGAAAGCACAGGAAATGAGCAGGACCTCAGGGGTCACTTCAAAGACTTCCCCCAAATAGTAGGTTAAGCCAATTTAGGAGAACCATCTTACCTCCAAGATCACATTTATGGTAGGATTGAGACTGCAGAAGTGAGATGCCTGCAGCTGCAGTCTCTATATACTTAATTAGTGTTGGAGCCAGGGTGTCTTCAGCTGTGTCCATATCTTGCCTTTGAAGTATCTCTGGCACAGGTCACTAGAGGCCTCAGCCAGGGACAGTGATTCATAGAGGTTCACTTACTATGGCCCCATTGCTAGGTGAGGGGCTGAGGCCTAGGACAGACTCACAGATAAACATAGAAAGCCAATTAGCAAAATTTAAATCCTTCTCAGAGCTTCTGGGTAGTGGTTCCCAAAAGTGGAAAACACAGAAGAAATGGAGACATTCCTGGAAACATATGAACTACCAAAGCTCAATCAAGAAGATATAACATTTTTAAAAAGTTTTATTTAAAGGGAAAAAAAGAAAAAAGGGTAGAAATAATACAAAATTTAAAAACAATAAACAGTAAGAAATCACTAGTTGCTCTCAATCCTGGGAACTGGGCAGCTGGTGGTCTTGGGCCTGCCTGCACCCTCAATTCTGGAAACTGGGTGGCCAGAGGTGAGTGTCCCCGCACCATCCCAAGCCCTGGGAGTTTAAGATCATCGCTCCCACCAGCCAAGGAACTTCCCAGCATCCTGCCACAATAGACCTGCTCCGCAGGTCTTGGGTCTGCCTGCCCCACCCAGACTGACCCTCTCTCAATCCTAGCAACTGGGCGGCCAGAATCCCAGGAGCTGAGGGCATAGAAGATGATTTCCAACATGCCCAAGGGAAGCCTTGAAACAACATTTGAAACATGGATATATAGCAAAATGACAAAATGAAAGACCAAAATACAATCTCAAATTTCTAGCCCATCCCAAGCAACATTAGGAGTTATGTATATAGAAGAAAATATATGCCATACACCTGAAATAAAGAAGCAACACTGGGAAGCTTTAAAGGAATTCAAACTAGAAATAATCTCCCAGGTAAAAGAAGAAATGATAAAAGAAATAAAAGAGATGCTGAATACATCTAAAGAAGACAGTTAAAAACTTAGAGGAACAAAACAAAAAGCTAGAATCCCTGGATGAACAATATAAGAAGCAAACAGAACACATGAAGCAGATTCAAAGATATATACAGGAAATAAAAAATTCCATTGAAAGTTGTCAAAACCATCTCAACAAATGTGAAGATAGAATTTCAGATCTCAAAGACAAGATTGCAGCTTGTGAACAGGAAAGGAACAATCTTTTAAAAATAACAAGGAATCAGGAAATAACAATTCAACAGCTGCAAGATGATGCAAAGAAAAGCAACATAAGATTGATAGAGATAAATGAAAAAGAAGGGGACAACACAAAAGATATCAAGAGGATATTTATACAAGTACTAGCTGAAAATTTCACAAACATGAGAACACTGAAACAACAGGATCAGTGAAGCATATAGAACTTCAAAGAGCCATAACCAAAACAAAACTACACACAGACATATAGTAATCACTATCCCAGAAACCCAACATAAGAATAGAATATTAAAAGCTGTTAGAAAAGACAGATCACCTATAAAGGAAAACCTATCAGAATCACAAGGGACTTCTCAGCAAAAACAATAAAGTCAAGAAGAGCATGGAGTGAAGTATTTCAGATCCCAAAGGAAAATGAATTGCAACCTAGACTGATGTATCCTGAAAAACTGTCCTTCAAAGTGGATGGAGAAATAAGATACTTCCATGACAAAGAACAGCTGAAGAACTTTATGATCACCAAGCCAACCCTGCAAAGAATATTGAAAGACAGTTTAGATACACTTAGGAAAAAACCACGAAGCAAAGCAGACAAACAGAATGGACGATAAAGATACAACACCAAAAAGATATCATATAAACAATAAACCTATATAACAGTTATAGCCATTAATGTAAATGGTCTCAATTCACCAATTAAAAGAAATAGACTGGCAGAATGGAACAAGAAACAACACCCAACCACATGTTGTCAACAAGAAACTCATCTAACCCAGGATACTCACAGACTGAAAGTCAAAAGATAAAAAATAATACTTCATGCAACAGTAACCCAAAAAAAGTGAGTGTAGCTATTCTGTTTGTAGACAACGTGAACTTCAAACCAAGAATGATCTGAAGAGATAAAGAAAGTCACTACATAATGGTTAGGGGAAAACTTCCAAGAGGAAGAGATAACAATCTTAAATATATATGCACCAAATTCCAGAGCACCCAGTTATACAAAGCAAGTACTAATAGAAATGAAAAATCAAATTCACAATAACACAATTATAACAGGAGACCTTAACACACCATTGACACCAACAGACAGATCAGCCAGACAGGAAATTAGCAAAGAAATAAAAGAACTGAATCATAACTGTGAACAAATGGACTTGATAGACATATACAGAGTGTTCCATGCAACAACATTAGAATACACATTCTTCTCAGCAGTACATGGGTCATTCTCTAAAATATATCATATACTAGCCAACAGAACATATTTAAATATATGCAAAAGAGCTGAAATTATCCCATACACGTTATTGGATTATAGCGCCATGAAACTAGAAATTAATGATAAAAGAAACTGTAAAAATCCCACAAACACATGGAAATTGAATAACACACTCTTGAGCAATAAGTGGGTCACAGGGGAAATTAAAGAAGAAATTAAATAATACCTACAAGCAAACGAAAATATAAATACAACTTACTGGAGTCTGTGGGATGCAATGACAGTGGTCCTCAGAGGAAAATTTATTGTACTGAGTTTCCACATCAGGAAAACAGAATGAATACAAATAAACAACCTGATGCTACACCTCAAACATCTAGAAAAAGAAGAGCAAGTCAAGTCCAAAGCCAAAAAGCAGGGAGGAAATTATAAAAATCAGAGCAGAAATTAATGCATAGAGACTAAGAAAACAATCCAAAGAATCAACAAATCAAAAAGTTGGGTTTTTGAAAGAATAAATAAAATTGATAAGCCCCTAGCCAACCTTATTTTAAAAAGGGAAGAAAAAGCTCAAGTTCATACAATAAGGTATGAAAAAGGTGAAATCACTACAGACTCTGTAGAAATACAGAAGATCATCAACACCTATTTTGAAAACCTCTACTCTCATAGGTTTGATAATACAGAAGAAATAGACAGGTTCCTAGAAACATATGAAGTACCAAAGCTGAGTAAAGAAGATGTAAAACTGCTGAATAACCCAAATTCTGCAAATGAAATTGAAAATGTAATTAAGTCTTTATCTACAAAGAAGAGCCCAGGCCCAGATGGATTCACTGAGGAATTGTACAAGAAATACAAAGATGACTTAATGCTGACACTCCTCAAACTCATCAATTAAATCGAATGGGAAGCAATCCTTCCTAAGTTATTCCTGGAAGCAAATATAAGTCTAGTACCAAAACCTGAGAAAGACCCAACTAAAAAAGAGAACTACAGACCAATGTCCCTAATGAACACAGATGCAAAAATCCTCAATAAAATATTGGCAAATAGGATGCAGCAAATCATCAAGAAGATTATATAGCATGACCAAGTGGGATTCATCCCAGGCATGCAGGGATGGTTCAACATACATAAATCAATAAATGTAATCCACCATATCAATAAAGCCAAAAGTAAGAATCACATGATCATTTCTATAGATGCAGAAAAAGTTTTTGATAAGGTCCAACACTCATTCATGATAAGAACTTTACAGAAAATTGGAAAAGATGGCCTTTACCTCAGTGTGATAAAGGCTATCTATGACAAATCAACAGCCAGTACCATACTAAATGACCAAAACCTGAAGGCCTTTATCTTAAAATCAGACACAAGACAAGGATGTCCCTTATCACTGCTCCTATTAAATATGGTACTGGATATAGTAGTCAGAACAATTAGACAAGAGAGAGAAATAAAGGAGGAAGTTAAGTTATTATTTGCAGATGACATGATACTCTACATAGAAGACCCCCAAAAATCCCCTGAAAGACTCCTAGATATAATAAATAAATTTAGCAATGTAGCTGGATACAAAATCAATACTCAAAAGTCAATAGCATTTCTATACACCAACAAAAATCACACACAGAGAGAAATAAGATAAGCCATACCCTTCACACTAGCATCCACTAAAATGAAATACTTAGGAATTATTCTCACAACACAAGTGAAAGATCTACATAGGGAATATTATAATACCATGAAGAAGAAATTGAAGAGGATCTCAGAAAATGGAAAGACATCCCCTTGCTCATGGGTAGGAAGAATGAATATTGTGAAAATGGCCATTCTCCAAAAACTTTTATATAGACTCAATGCAATCCCAATAAAAATACCATCAATATACCTCATAGTTCTAGAGAAATCACTCCTAAAATTCATCTGGAACCATAAGAGACCTAGAATAGCAAAGACAGTTCTAAGCAGCAAAGACAAGGAAGGAGGCAACACAATCCTTGACTTGAAGTTATACTACAAAGCAACTGTAGTAAAATCAACATGGTACTGGAACCAAAACAGAGCCGAAGATCAGTGGAATAGATTAGAAGATACAACCACAACTACAAACACACTCAACCACCTTATCTTTGATAAAGGGGCCAAACATGTTCACTGGAAGAATGACAGTCTCTTTAATAAATGGTGCTGGAAAAACTGGCTCTCTATATGCCAAAAATTAAAATTAGACCCATGCCTATCACCATATACTAAACTAAAATCTAAATGGATCAAAGATCTGAATATTAAAACAGAAACACTAAATATATTGAAGACAAATTGTGTAAAAACCTTAAAGACATAGGGGTAGGTAGAGAATTCATGAACAGGACTCAAACCGCATGGGAAATACTTCCAAGAATCAATAACTGGGAACATATCTTATTGCAAAGTTTCTGCACATCAAAAATAATCTCCAGCATAGTGAAAAGAAAACCACAAACTGGGAAAAAATCTTAGTGAATTGTTCCTCAGACAAAGTACTTCTGTCTAAAATATATAAAGAATTTTTAAAAATCAGACCACCATAATTCAAAGACCCAATGCAAAAATGGGCATCTGAGATAAATACACAGTTCTCAGGTGAAGAAATACAAATGTTAAATAAACACATGAAAAAATGTACATCAGCATTAGTCATTAGAGCAAATTAACACAACACTGAGGTTCCATCTCACTCCTGAAAGAATTGCTGGCAATTCGAGAAAACTACCAACAAATGCCAGAGAGGTTGTGGGGAAAAAGGAACTCTCCTGCACTATTGCTGGGAGTGTCGACTGGTGCAACCACTGTGGAGGTCAGTCTGGAGATTTCTCAAAAAGCTGGGATTAGAAGTCCCATTTGTTCCAGCTATTCCACCTCTAGGCATATTCCCAGAAAAACTGAAAACATCATACCACAGTGATGTATGTGCACCTATGTTTATAGTAGCACAATTTGTAATAGACAGATCTTGGAAACAATGTAAGTGTCCATCAACTGAGGAATGGATAAAAGTTGTGGTATTTTTATACAATGGAGTACTATTCAGCTATAAAGAATGATCACATTGAGATATTTATAAGTAAATGAATGCAGCTTGAGACCATACTCGTAAGTGAAATAAATCAAGCTAACATGTATAAATACTGAAAAGTCTCTCTAGTTTAAGAAATGGTAAGAATACATAAAAGTATGTGGTAATCTTGATTCCCCATTATATGGCTTTGAAACCTTATAATGTTTTCGTTCATTAAGTGGAATGGTTTTATTCTGGGTTGTTTGATTTTATTGTCTGTGATAGTATGAACAGCTATTTTTTAAAATTTTATTTAAAGAGAGACTAAACAAAACAGAAAATAGGTAGAAATAATACAGATGTTCAGAGAGAAAAATAAACAATAAGATATCACTAGTTGATGTTTACATATTGTCATTTTACAAATAGTTGTTCAAATACAAAAATGGAACATGTAAAGTGGGAATTCAAACAGCGAGACCATGAACAGTTCTGTTCAACTATCCAACAAAAACTTAGTAACATGGCTGTCAATCCTATACACTTAAACATACATGCAGTTATCCATATCTTCATTTAAACAAACTAAAGCAGTTTAAAATCATTCTGAACAAAGAATCATAGTATTGCTGGATTTCACATCATGGCACACTGTGATCAGCACTGGGTACTGTAGTGTATTTTTTTCAATTTAATTTAAAGAAAGACTAAACAAAACAGAAAATGGGTAGAAATAATACATAATTTCAAAGCAAAATAATAAAAAGTAAGAAATCACTAGTGGATGATTACAGATTGTCTTCTTACAAATAGTTATTCAAGATACTAAAGTGGAGCATATAAAGTGAGGATTCAAACAGTGAGATTGCAACCAGTTCTGTTCAACTATCCAGCAAAAAATTAGAAATACGGTTATTAATCCTATATACTTAAACATACATGCAGTTATCCATATCTTCAATTATGTTGAGATTGAATAAACCCAAGCAGGCTAACATCACTCTGAACAAAGAGTAATACTATTGCTGGATTTCACATTATGACACTCCAGGATCAGCGCTGCTGGGTATTTTAGTGTCTCTTTTTCTTCCAAGTATCTATTCATCATGTGTCATAAGATCAGTTCTCATGAACTGTTTATAGATTCTACACATGCATGAGTCTAACATGTATTTGTATCCTTTCCATATTAGAGGGAGAAATAAAATCAAGCAAGGCAAAACAAAACATATTCCTATAAACACATGAAACGAAATAAACATATAAGACCATTGTACAAGGAGATCTACTATGGTTCATTTGTTGTCTCTTGTTATCTCCAGTAGAATTGGCTATATCATCAGACATAGTATAATTGAATATATCAGTACATAACATTACTATTTAAAACACAACTTTGTATATAGTATAGAACTTCAAAAACTGGCAGTTATCAAACCAGAATGTGTATCATAGAGTCTTGTCATCTTCAGTGTAGTTTCCTATACTCTCAGACTTGATACTATCAATCATATCAGTTTTGAATAAAATCTTCTCTGCCTCATTTCTGTTATGCTCTTTTTTTGCCATGAGTTGTCTGCTTATCTTGTTCATTCTGTTTTCTGTTCCATACATTGAGGCCTCTCTGCCACTGTTCCTGAAATCCTAGTACTTTTCTCTCTCTCTAGAATGCTCTGTATTCTCTGTATCTAGTATTTTCTGTAGAGTTGGATTGGTGGTTGCGAATTTCCCAAGTTCCTTTCTGTCTTGAAAGCATCTTGTTCCTCTATTAATTTCTAGAGACAGCTTAGCAGGGTGTATCAATCTGGGATGGAGGGTATTTTCTTTCAGGGCTTGGAATATTTTGCTCCAGGCTCTTGACTTGATGGTTTATGTCGAGAAGTCTGCTGTTATTCTGATGGACCTTCCTCTGTAGGTTATCTGTTTCTTGTCTCTAACAGCTTTTAATATTCTGTTCTTATATTGAATTTCTGGGATCTTGATTATTATATGCCTAGGTGTAGCTCTGTTTTGGTTGTAGGTGGCTGGAGTTCTGTATGCCTCATACCTCTGAATATCATTTCCTTTTCTTATGTTTGGGAAGTTTTCCTTAATTATTTCTGTGAATAAACTTTGTAGTTTCTTTGTTTGTTTCCCAGCTTCTTCATTCACATTCTTTATTTTCAAGTTATAGATCCTCTTGTTGTCTTCTAGACTTTGTATTGTTACTGCTTGTTTCTTTGTTATTTTTAAAAAGTTTTCCCTTTCATACTCCCACATTGCAAAATTGTCCTCCAGTTGGCAGGCAGGTGCTTATGACACTGAGCTGAATCTCTGGCCCTTGTCCTCCAGTTGGATAATCTATCCTTAGTTTCTTTCAAGCTGATTTGCCATCTTTCCATATAGTTTTTAATTTCCTGGTGATCTCTTTGAATCTGCTTCACGTATTCTATACTTTTTTATATTCGTTACCAAATGGTTTTTTCCTTTGTTTGAGTTCCTCCCTTCTTCCATCTGTGTCTGCTTGAGGGTTGCTTAGTGTCTCTTTTATTAATTTTCCTATATCTTGCTTTATTTGGCTAAATATTTCTCTTTTCAACTCATCTATGAGGTCCCGAATATATCTCTTTATGTCCACTGGTGCTGTGTCTGATATTGCATGTTTGCTGTTCTCATTCTCCTTTGTATTTACCTGTCCTGGGTCATTGTTTTCAGGGTTGGGGCCTGGGGACTTTTTGTTGTTGCTTCCTCTTCCCATCTTTTTTGCTTCTTCCAGGAGGCCCCAGTTTCTTCCTTTGTTGGTTACAGTTCTGAAGTGTGCTGGCTAGGTGACCCTTCCCACTGCTGTGTGCTAGTGAATTGCAGACAGGAATAGCATATTCTGGCCCCTCTCCTCTGGATAAGTCAAGCTGCTGGGGTCTGCACTACTGTATTACTTTGCACTGCCTCCCCTCCAGACCAGCTAAACCTCCGAGGCCCCACTGGGCCAGTATGTTTAGTGTGCACCACGACTGCAGGGACTTGACCTCAGATAACCTATTGGTTGGGGCTCAGCCAGGTCACATGACCCACGTCTAGCTCACTCCATTAATCCCATTTAGGAAGGGAACAATTGACTGAAGTCACTGCTGTCCCATGTACTTGCCAGTCCTGCCTGGTCCCAGACTGTCATCCGCCAGAGTCCCCCTATTTATGGAATGGCTCCACTCCTGTCACTCACTACAGGTCGATGTAGGCACCCTGCCAACTCAGCCCTCTATTGGCTCTCTGACCCCTGAACTCAGTGTGACTGTGCCTCCCGTGAGTCGAAGTGGTGGGACTTGGCAAGTTGCAGCAGGACCTCGGCAAGTCACAGCGGGGCCTCAGCAAGTCACAGTGGGACCTCAGAAGGTCAGCAAGTCGCCTTAATTTCTTCTTGGACAAGAGAATTCATCTCCCTCTGTACTATGTTGAATTCTAAGTTGACTGTCTCAGGGAGCTTCTGTAGCCAGTTGTTATCTATCTGCCATCTTTCTTCACCCTCCTACTTACAACTTTGAACAGTTAATTCACTTGGTGAGGCTTGGGTGGTGAGCCATCTGCCTCTGTCTTGTGGCCTGGTTTTGGTCAGCTCAGGCCTCAGCTGCAGATCTAGCTCACTTCATCTCAGACGTGGCTTTGTTGTGGACCTGGTCTGTTTCTACTTGCCTATCAATAATCACCTAACTTAACCCTGTGCATCATAAGCATTCATGCAGATTTTCTGGGTAGACTTACATCTTTACAACTCTTCTGTATATGACAAAGGTAGCGACTACTGAGCAGCATGGAGACAATTAGCAGTTGCACAAATATTGTTCCATTCAAAATTCATGATAAAATCTAATTTTTAATGATATAGATGAAGAGTTGAACATCCAGGAGCATGTAAGAACAGGCCTGAGCCTGCCCCCTGCCCTTTCTGCCATGTGAGGATCCTGGAAGATGCCGCTTATACCGAAAATCTATTTTGAAGAAAACAAGACATTACAATAGCTATCATCTTGTTTTGAAATCCTACCTGGGGCTGGGGATTTGGCTCAGCGGCATAAGTGCCTGCCTTGCAAGCAGCGGGTCGTGAGTTCGATCCCCGGTACCGATAAAAAAGAAAAAGACAAAAAAAAAAAAAAAAAAAAAAAAAAAAAAAAAGAAATCCTACCAAGTTTTTGTTTTTCTGTCTCCATAGGTTTTATCATGTTGTATCTTATTGGATTTTATTGTATGTGATAGAATAAACAACAATTTTATGGACAAGGAGATAATATAGTAACCATTGTTCATTTTCTGAATACCCTGTAATACTTTCATTCTCTTGAATGGTTTTATACTGTTTTGTTATGTTTGATACTATAGTGTATCAAATATTTCAAGGAAAGAGACACTATGGTAGCTACAGTTATGTCTTGTGGTGAAACACTATGTTGCTTAAACTGTTCTGTTCTGATCTGTTTTTTTATGTCCTATTTTAATCTTTTTTTAAAAATAAAAATTACTAAAAGAAATTACTAGTTAATAAATTACATATTGTCTTAGAAATAGTTGTTCATGTTACAAAATTAAAGCATACAAAGTGGACATTCAAACAGTGGACTGCAAACAGTACTGTTCAATGATCCAAAAAAAACTTAGGAATATGTTTATCTATCTTACACACTAAAAGACACATGCAGTTATATGCTTTAGAGCACTATCTTTTCTTATCATTTTTACAATAGCAATTATGCATTTTGGGTTTTATTACTCCTTACTGTTCTTATTTCTTTTTACAGTACAGACACAATGTGATATTTATAAATATGATTCTTATTTATTTCACTTATGAGGATAGTCCCACGCTTCCTCCATTTACTTATAAAAACTTCAAGATCATCCTTTTTTATAGATGAGTAATATTTCCATTGTATAAAAATACCACATCTTTTTCATCCACTCTGTGGTAGATGGGCATTTTGGTTGTTTCCAAGATTCAGCTTTTACAAATTGTGCTACTATGAACAGGAGTGCACATGTATCATTGTGATACGACCCAGGAGGGGAATAGCTGGACTGAATGGAACTTCCAATCCTAGTCTTCTGAGAAATCTCCATAATGGTTTCCATAGTGGCTACACCAGTCTACACTCTCTCCAATAGTGGAGCAGTGTTTCTTTTTCCCTGTAGCTTCTCCATCTTTGTTTTCAGTTGATTTCTTGATGGCAGCTATTCTTTCTGGAGTGAGATGAAATCTCAATACTGTTTTAATTTGCATTTCTCAACGGACCAGTGATGGTGAACATTTCTTCATGTATTTATTTGTCATTTTTGTATGTTCATCTGAGAAATGTGTGTTCATCTCAGATACCCATTTTTGGATAAGGTCTTTGAATTTGGCGGCTTGATGTTTTTCAATTCTTTATATGTTCCGGATATATCCTTTGTCTGAGGGATGGTTGGCTAAAATTTTTTCCCATTGTGTGGGTTTGCTTTTCACTCTGTTGATGATTTCTTTTGGAGTGCAAAAACTTTTTAATAATGTGAGATCCCAGTTATTGATTCTTTGAAGTGTTTGCTATGCACTTTGCACTTTGTTCATGAATTCCCTGCTTACCCCTATGTCTCCAAGACGTCTACCTACCTTGTCATCCAGTAGATTTAGTGTTTCTGTTTTAATATTTAGATCTTTGATCCATTTTGACTTTAGTTTTGTGCATGGTGATAGGCAAGGATCTAGTTTCCATCTTCAGCATATGGAGAACCAATTTTTGCAACACCATTTATCAAAGAGGCTATCCTTCTTCCAGTGAACATGTGTTTTTAAAGAGAGTAAGACAAAACAGGACAAAACAGAGCAGATCAGAACAGAACAGAACAATGTAAGCAACACAGTATTTCACCAGAAGACAACCCATAGCTAACAGTAACTATCACGATGTCTCTTTCTTTGACATAGTTGAGTATAATTTCATATACAATAGTATCGAACATAACAAATAGTATAAAAACATTCCAGTGTATGAGAGTATTACAGGGCTTTCAGAATCAAATAACAGAAAACAACAATGGCTACTATATTATCTCATTTTCCATAGGAAATTTGTTTATACTTTCACAGGTAATACAATCCAATAAGGTACAACATGATAGAGCCAATGGAAACAGAAGAGCAAGAGCATGGTAGGACTTCAGAATAAGGTGATATTACATTAGTACTGGCTATTATAATGACTTGTTTCCCTCAAATTAGCTCTTCATACCATCATAGATAATAAAATTAAGTTGTCTTCTAGGCATATGCCCAGATGAACTGAAAGCATCATACCACAGTGATATATGTGCACTCATGTTTATAGCAGCACAATTTGTAATAGCCAGATCTTGGAAACAACCTAAGTGTCCATCAACGGAGGAATGGGTAAAAAAGATGTGGTATTTTGATACAATGGAGTACTACTCAGCTATAAAGAATGATCACATTGAGATACTAATAAATGGGTTCAACTTGAGACTATGCTCAGTGAGCATGTTTAACCCCTTTGTCAAATATCATGGTTGCTAAGTGTCTTTGTAGTTGTGCTTGCATCTTCTAATCTGTTCCATTGATCCTCCGATCTATTTCTTTGCCAGTACTATGCTGATTTTATCACTGTGGCTTTGTAGTATAGTTTCAAGTCAGGAATTGAGATGTCTCTTGCTTTGCCTTTGTTGCCCAGAACTGCCTTTGCTATTCTAGGTTTCTTTTGAATGAATTTTAGGAGTCTTTTCTCTCTATATATGTAGTATGTTAGTGGTATTTTGATTGGGATTGCATTAAATCTATATAACAGTTTTGTGACTATGGCCATTTTCACAATGTTGGCTCTTCCTAGCCGAGAGCAAGGAATATCCTTCCATTTTCTAATATTCTCTTCAGCCTCCGTTTTTTAGCATAGCATAATTTTCAGCATATAGGTCTTTTACATTCTTAGTTAGGTTTATTCCTAAGTATTTCATTTTTGGGATGCTACTGTGAAAGGTGATATTTCCATGTTTTCTCTCTCAGTGAGTTTTTTGTTTGTGTTATAAGAATGCTACTGAGTTTTGAGTGTTGACTTTGTATCCAGCTATGCTGCTAAATTTATTGTCTTTAGTAGTCTTTTAATGGAATTTTTGGGGTCTTCTATATAGATCGTCATTTCATCTGCGAATAGTGATAATTTAACTTCTTCCTTTCCTATCTTTATTCTTTTATTTCTCTCTCTTGTCTGATTGCCCCACCTAGTTTTTCCAGAACTATATTGAATGGGAGTGATGACAGTGGACATCCTTATCTTGTTCCTGATTTTAGAGTAAAACCTTTCAGTTTTTGTCCATTTAGTATAATGTTGGCTCTTGGTTTGTCATTGATGGCCTTTATGAGATTGAGGTAGATATTGTGTATTTCTGCAGGGTTTTTATCATGCACATGTGTTGGACTTTATTTTTCTGTGTCCATTGAAATGATCATGTGGTTTTCATTTTTGACTCTGTTGATGTGATGTATTACATTTATTGATTTGCATATGTTAAACCATCCCTGCATTCCTGGAATGAATCCCACTGGGTAATGATATATAATCTTCTTGATGATTTGCTGCATTCTATTTTCCAGCATTTTATTAAGAATCTTTGCATCAATGTTCCTTAGTGAGATTGGTCTATAGTTCTCCTTTTGGTTGCACAGCAAGCACTTCAATGTTCCTTAGTGAGATTGGCCTATAGTTCTCCTTTTTGGTTGGGTCTTTCTCTGGTTTTGGTATCAGTGTAATACCTGCCACCAGGAATGTGTTAGGGAGAACTGATTCTTTTGAATCTCATTGAAGAGTTTGTGGATTATTGGCATGAAGTTTTCTGTAAATTTCCTGTAGAATTCAGCTATGAATCTATCAGGACCTGGGAAGTTCTTGGTTGGTAAGGTTTTAATCATGTTTACAATTTCAATAGCTGATATCAGGTTATTCAAAATTTTTATATCTTACCAAAGCTTACAACTGAAATTGAAACTGTGTCTCCTCAACAGAGACAGACATTACTCCAAACTACAGTATTCTGGCAGGTAGTATTTTCTCAGTTCCTAGGGACAATAGATAATGATTCTCTTTTACAATTCTTCCTTCTCACTTTTGTTATTCTCCCCAAGGTCATTCATTTCAGGCCATTGACAGGGGCTGCTATTTACTTTACAGACAATTCTTCTAAGCAGAGAGCAACTATCTGGAGCTTCTCCTTACAGCATTCCTTCTCTATGAAGAAGGAATTAGCACAGCACTCAGAAATCAAAGCTATACTTTATCTTTTAGAACAATTCACAGACCAACCCCTTAATATGTTGAGTAACTCCTCTTATACAGTATATCTGACCCAAAAGATTGAAGCCACTTCTATTCACTCTGCCACTGAGCCTCCTTTATTATAACTATTTTTAAAACTACAGAAACCTAAAATTAGCAGAACTTCTGCATTTTTTATCAATCATATTAGAGCTCATTCTAGTCTCCTAGGTCTGTTATCAATGGGAAACCATAAAGCAGATGGTCTTGTCAGCCTGATTTCCATTGTCAACAAAGTAAAACAATCCAATGAGTTTTTTCTTTAAAATTCTAGAGTTCTGAGAAAGGAATTTAAAATTACTAGAATGAAGCTACTGTTGATATCTGGTTGTCTTCTTATGAAGTGCTGTGTTGCTTGCATTGTTCTGTTCTCTTTTGTTTTATCCTCTTTAAAATAAAATAATAAAATTACCAGAATGCAAGCTAGACAGATAGTGATGTCATGTCCTTCTTGCTTGTTCATTCCAATGCCTCTTCCTCAACAGGGCTGCAATCCTATAGGTCTTAGAACTAATCAGCTATGGCAAATGTATATTACCCATATAGCCTCTTTTAACACACTTAAGTATATTCATGTCACTATAGAGACCTTCTCACATATGGTCCATGCCACCTGTCATTCAGGTGAATGAAGTCAACATGTCATGACAACATTGTGTGGCAGCATTTCTATTTTAGGAGTGCCACAGAAAATAAAAACTGATAATGGCCCTCCTACATTAGCAGGATTTTCAGAGTTTTGTTGATAACGGAATATAAAGCATGTTACAGGGATCCGCTGTAATCCCTAAGGTCAGGCAATAATTGAATACAGTCATCTTAAATTAAAAAATCAGCCAGCTAAAGAAAAGAAAGGAGGAATATAAGGTCAGAAATCTCAAAAGTTTTGGGGCTGGGGGTTTAGCTCAGCGGCGTAAGCACCTGCCTTGCAAGCAGGCAGTCGTGAGTTCGATCCCTGGTACCGATAAAAAGGAAAAAGACAAAAAAAAAAAAGAAATCTCAAAAGTTTTTAAATTTTGCTGCAGATATTTTAAACTTTCTGAGTCCTGCTCCTAATACTGATTTTCCACCAGCCATGTTACACTGGGCACAAGTATCTACCCATTCTCAGAGATCTTTAGCCTCTGTTGCTTGGCAGGAACTCCAAACAAGTGTATGTAATGATCTCGTACACTCTTAAATTGGGCAGGGGATACATGTGTATTCACTCAGGAGCCAGAGAAACATAGATTCTGCCCCAATGCATATGCTCATGGGCTGGCCAGCTCCAACAGGGTATCACCAGCATCAATCTCAAGCAGAGACCTCAAAGCACTGGTTCACACCTCTTAGCACCTAAGGATCAGGAATCCCTCTCCTACCTGATGGAAGAGAACTCCCTACCATCCATCAGAGCAACACCTTGATCAGAATTCAATCCACCCATGCAAAACATTGAACCCTATACCAAGACTGCAAACAATGAATGTGAAAGTACATTGTCCACTGTCCAGGAAAGGCATGCAGCAGACCATTCATCAGATTTGCTACCTGATTAGCAACCAGGGTTTAGTTCAATCACTTGAGGAAAAAAATACATTTTTTACAACGCACTTTCCTAACTCCTGTAGTATTCACCTCCTAGACACAGTTAAAATTCCCTTTAACAGTCTGATCCATTAATAGGAACAGTTGCATGTGGCTATAAAAACAGCACTTTTTGCCATGATTGTCCTATAAATGAGTATCAAAGCAACAGTGAGTAACCCGAATAGCTGGAAATTCCAATCAGACCATCAGCTTACAACCAACATAAAAAGTTGTTATTTCTTTTAATACTTATTACAAGAGATCTCAGTTAAAAAACTTACAAAAATGTCCTGATTAGTCTATTTATACTTAAAAATATGAAAACTAAAACAGTAATTGTAATTTAAATTGGCCAAATATATTTAAGTGCATTCTGATTTTATAAACTGTTTTGGGTGTCTTTGTTTTGTCTGCCTATAGTATAAACAGCAGTTATAACTGAATTCAAAAATAATTTTCTTTTTTTTCAATTTTTAATTTTTTGAGGGACTCTTGAGGTTTGGGGGAATTATTGGACAGGATTCCAACTGATGAATAAGGAAGCAGCTGTCTGGCTGGAGAAATTTCTCTCGTCCTTATTCATTAATAAGGGAACCCCAATAATCTCCATAACTTTATGGGGAGACATCCCAATAAATTTTCTTTAAAATATATTACTGTGATATGCTCACATTGGTCATTGACAAAAGATTAAATTTTCTAGACAATAAGGTTCTTATTTAAAGGTGCTCTGATACAAATATTTTCATGTAACTATGACAATTAATTGTTACTAAACTCATGGTGCATTAAATGTATTCGTGCCTCTAGATATACACTTCCCCTAAATTGTAAAATGGAGATTATTTATGGTAATAGATTTTGGTCACATTCAGACTTTTGCCAGTATCAAAAACTTTAAGATTCACATTCTATTAAAGGTCAATAAGTTAGATAAAAACTTCTTAGATATTAGATAGGTATGATGAGCTAAAAGGGGTATATATTATGTCAAAGTGGAAATTTAGATTGCTATAAAATGTGATAATTGTTATGATACAATAATATGTATAGTTTTGATTTTTAACTTTCTGTATAAAATATGCAACTGTTAACATTCTATGGGGATTTAAATGCTAGGACATCCATGGTTAGTGAAAAATAATGGTTGTATTTTATGTTCTAAGATGCTTGATATTCAGATAAGTAGGAACATTTAGCTTACTGCCTTATCACACTGTAATATTATCAGTGTTTTCTTGATGCACTAAGATATGCTGTGAGTGGTCCCAAAGTAATTCCTGAGGAGACTTAACTAACCCTAATAGATAGCAAAGAAGGTAAATTTTATTAACGTAGGTCTCACTTTAGCTTGGTTTTAAACACCGTGAAGAAAAATGCATATAAAAGATATATATCCTATATGTTATTTCAATTGCTTCAATTATAAAATCAAAAATGGGGATATGTTGGGGATCACAAATTCACAGTGACTGGTTTTGTGTATTTACTTATGAGATAAAAGGAAGAAATGGGATTACTGATATCACCCATCTGAGATTTCCCATTGACTCTTCAAGCATAAATCATCTACACCTTCTTAAGTCATCTGAGGATTATACTCAAGGACAAGATGCTTCTAAGCATAAAAATCAACTATGCCTTCTTAAATCATCACAGGATTATACCCAGGTCAAAACACTTCAAACAAGGGGTTGGGTATTTAGCTCAGCAGCATAAGCACCTACCTTGCAAGCAGGCGATCCTGGGTTTGATCCCCGGTACCTTTAAAAAAGATAAAAAACAAAACGAAACAAAAAAACCCACTTCAAACAAGATTATCTATGCTCTCTAGAGTCAGAGTCTTCAGATAAATTATAATCCTTTGCTATCCCCACTTATCACAGTATAAAACAAATAAGTAGATGCTGTTTTGGCAGTGGAGGATGTTGGATCCAGAGACATTGCCTTCCCAGTCACTGTTGGAATACAATATTTGTCTCTGTTTTTTATTTTTCTCATGACATTCTTGAGACTGACAATAGGGAGTGATGGCCAGGTTTTTGATCTTGACAGTCAGGACTTTTGGCTGGATTCCCAATAATAGAGACCATAAAGTACCCCATGGAAATGTTGGGGATTATCATGCGGACTGGAAGCTCAACCTAATCATCATACCCTTTACAGTAATGATAAACAGAAAAGTCTTTGGAGCCAAACATCCTCAGTTTGAATCCTGACTGCACCACTTACTGGTTGGACGATCACATTCAGACAACCAACATTTCTGGCCTGTATTTCACATCTAAACTATGAGAGATTTCTTAAATAGTATGCTTGGTTGTATGATTTTTTTTGAGGAAGATGTGAAGCATTTTGTTCAGTGTCCTAAACATATTAATTGCTCACTAAGGATTAACACATCATGAGGCCAACTACTCTAAGAACTCATGATTCAGAGAGGGAACAAATTGTCACAACCAAAATTCAAAGCCACGTTCTTACTCCTAAGCTCTTTCCATCATTGTCCGTTGTGCTGTGGTGGAAAAGCAGGAGCTGAGTCAAGTAGGGTAAAAGCCAGGGTCTAAGAATCCCAAGTAGGTGGGTAGGAGCAGAATGTAGGCCTATAACGTAATCACAGAACTAAGGGAAAGGTCAGTAGAATGATGTGTGTACAGCTGCATTCCCCTTTACCCTGGATTTTGAAAGAGCTTGGAAATCATTATACAAAGAAAAGAACTTCAGATCCCTGGGTTATGTAATGAATTTTTTTGTTATTAGGAGAGGTAAAAGTGAAGACTATGGGGCGCATTTCAGGAGCCTTTGAAAGGACCTGTTTTGTAGTTCACCACAGAAATCTAAACCAGCCATAGACTTCCCATGGCTTTAATTCTCTTAAAAATATCACTTTGTAGCCTGGGGATGTAGCTCTGTGGCACAGTGCCTGCCTGGCAAGCATGAGGCTGTGAGTCTGATTCCTAGTACCAATAAATAATAGAAAAAAATGATCAAAAAAGTCTCTTTAAAAAATGCCATTTGCCTCTATGCCACCAAATTCTTATCAGTGAAGTAAGGATAATAATACAAATACTATCCACTAAGTGTTTGGTGAAGCAGAAAGTATTCTCTTATATTAAGGCTCATGTCTGCTTTTTTGCTGTTGTGCTCACTACTTTCCATCCTACCTGGCATATAGTATGTGCTCATTGAAATGTAACCAGCAAGATGGTTAACTAGCAGTGTCTGTCTCCCCAAACAAGGGACAAACTAGATAGTATAACTCATATTCCACTGGAGTATTTGAAGGGTACAAGAGAGCTCAAGATAACTGTATTACCATCATATCTCTTCAAACAAGATGAAACCTACACTCTACACAATAGATAAAGAGTAAGTAGGAAACTCTCAGAAATCCCCACAGACATCTAAATATTTGCTACTGCACCCCTCACAATCCTGAATTCAGTTTCCAGTACTACCAGGAGTCTACTCAAGAGAAAGATCCCGGCCCATGTGCCCTAAACCACCAGGCTTATGCTACACCACACGGTCTTGAGGCCTGTCCACCTGTTTTGCCATGATGCAGGCAGCTATCCACATCCAACTCCCTGAGGTATCACAAAGTCGCCAGGCAGCTTGCATGGTTCAGATTTCCAAGGCCACAAAAAGTAACTGGGAAACCACTCTGAGCAACTTAATGGGCTAAGTCCCCAAGAAGGTACCTGTGTAGCCTTTGGGCATTAACTGGAATCCTGCTAGAGCAATCAGTGTATCATGGTCCCTGCAGGGAACTTAAACACAGGTGAGTGCTCACCTATGCTGCTGACAGTGCAATGCCTCACATGCAGACCAGACAAAGAGCTACCCTGGCTTTGATGCCAGCTTTTAGACGTTAACAGGCATCTTTTGTTATTAGACAACTTTTGTTATTAGTTAACCAAAATTATATCTTCCTGAACCCATTAGATTAACCTGATTCCCTCAAGGGCTCATAAATTAACCAATACACTCCCTCCATGGCCATCCCTGCCAGGTCTCACCTACCTGAGCCAAATAGATCAGTTCTACATGATGCAATCTATGGAAACTCACCTGTGCATCCATATGCAGAGGCATGTATTGTACCCAAATCAGCTACCTGTTCACGTAAGAGAACTGTATCCAAGTATCAGAACAATCCCACGAACTCCAAAAGCCTAGACCACTAAAACATCTGCAGTCCACACCAATGTTTACAACAATTGAAAAAACTATATGGAAACTACACTACTGTACTCACCTAAAACCAAAGCCAGTGTGGTCTACCCAATCAACACTCCACAAGAAATGTTTTAAAAGCTACGGAGGAAGAAGCGAGGGAAGGGAAGAAAAAAGGATGAAAAAGGGAACTAAGATGTTTTGGATATGGACCAATTCTCCACAAGAAATGTACCACCAACATGCACTGATTAAAAATTGAAAAAATTAAAAAGCTGCCTTATAAAAATTAGAGAGATAACTGACTCATCGGATGTACAAATGTCAACATAGAGACAGGTATGAAAGAGAATAACATGATTCCTCAAAAGGAAAACAATAGCTCTCTAACAAGAGCCCCAAATAGAAGTAAATTGGTGGGTTGAACAGAACATAATTCAAAATAATGGCTTAATGAAAACTCAACAAGATACAAGAGAATGCAGCCGGACAACTCAACAAAATTAGGGAAACAATTTATAATCCGAAGGAGAGATATAGATAATAAAGCATGAATCAAACAGAATCCGTGGAGCTGAAGAATTCAACACAGTAAATGAAATAAAAATACAACCAAGCACTCCACCAACAAAGTAGATCATGAACAAGAATTTATGATTTAAAAAATGTGTTTAAAAATAATCTAGTCAAATAAGAAATAAGAAAATAGAAGGTGTATGAGAATTATGATACAAATAAATGATCACATATTCACATTATGGAAGTTACAAAAAGAGAAGAAAGGGAAAAAGGTACATTTAACAAAATTTAACAAAATAAGAATTGAAAACTTCCTAAATCTTGGGAAAATTGTGGAGGCTCAGGTCCAGGTAATTTAAAAGGCCTTATTTAGGTTCAACCAAGGCAAATTAGAGTTAAACTCCAGAAAGTTCAAGATTTAAAAAAATATTCTAAAACTAACAAAACAAATACTTCATCACATGTAGGTAATTTCCCATAGCAGATTTGTCGATAGAAATCTTACAAGCCAAGAGTCTAAGATGATGTATTCAAAATGCAAAAGAAAAGAAAGTCAGTTAATGATATTATATCTGGATGATGGGGAGTGAAGGTAGAAAAGAGAAGGTAAAATAAAATGAATTAAAGCATATTATGTGCATGTACCAATTCCCCAGGATTAATGTAATTATTACATACTGTAATGTGTGTAGTAAATATTTTTTATTTAGAGAAAGAAATCAAAACAGTAAAAGGGTAGAAACAATATAGAATCTCAAAAAAACACTATAAAATCACTAGTTGATAGATTTCATATGGTCATCTTAGATATAATTGTTCAAGTTGTAAAATCAAAGCATAAAAAGTAGACAATCAAACAATGACAGTGCAAGCCATTCTGTTCAATGACCCAACAAAAACTTAGTAATATGATTATCTTGTACACTTACACATACATACAGATATATCCTTTAGAGCACTTTCCTTCCTTTTCATTTTTACAATATCTATTATACGTTTTGGATCTTATTACTTCTTCAATTTTTATTACTTTTTCCATTAGAGAGACAATGTGATATTTGCAAATATGAGCCTTATTTGTTTCACTTATGAAGATAGTCTCAAGTTGCCTCCATTTACCTATAAAAGCCTCAAGATCATCCTTTTTATAGCTGAATAATATTCCATCAGATAAAAACACCACATCTTTTTCATCCACTCTGTGGTTGATGGGCATTTTTGTTGTTTCCAAAATTTAGATATTACATATTGTGCTGCTATAAACACAGGTGTACATATATCTCTGTGACATGGCCTTTTCAGTTTTTCTGGGAAAATACCCAGGAGGGAATAGCTGGATTGAATGGAAATTCCAATCCTAGTTTTCTGAGGAATTTCCGTAGTGGCTGCATCAGTCTATAATCCCGCCAACAGTGGAGTAGTGTTCCTTTTTCCCCACAGCCCTGCCAGCATTTGTTAATGCTTGATTTCTTGATGACAGCTGTTCTTTCTGGAATGAGATGAAATCTCAATGCTGTTTTAATTTGCACTTCTCAGAGGACCAGTGATGGTGAACATTTTTTCATGTATTTATTTGCCATTTGTATATGTTCATCTGAGAAATGTGTGTTCATCTCAGATGCCCAGTTATGGAATGGTTTTGAATTTGGCAGCTTGCTGTTTTTCAATTCTTTATATGTTTTGGTTATAAGTCCTTTGTTTGAGGGACTGATGGCTAAAATTCCTATTCCTATTCCTCCTATTTTTAGGGGTTTCATTTTCACATTGTTGATGATTTATTTTGAAGTGTAAAACTTTTTAATAATAAGAGATCCCTGTTATTAATTCTTTCAAGTATTTCCCATGTGATTTGTGTTTTGTTTATGAATTCTCTGTCTGCCTCTAGGATGTCTCCAGGATTTCTACTTACCTTGCCTTCCAGTGGATTTAGTGTTTCTGTTTTAATATTTAGATCTTTGATCCATTTTGACTTTAGTTTAGTGCCTGGTGATAGGCATGAGTCTGTTTTCAGTCTTCAGCATGTGGAGAGCCAATTTTTCCAACACCATTTATTAAAGAGGCTATCTTTCTTCCAGTGAACATTTTTAACTCCTTTGTCAAATACAAGGTGGCTGAGTGTCTTTGTATTTGTGTTTGCATTTTCTAATCTGTTCCATTGATCCTCAGATCTATTTCTTTCCCAGGACCATGCTGATTTTATCATTGTGGCTTTGTAGTACAGTTTCAAGCCAGGAATTGAGATACCTCCTGCCTTACTTTTGTTGTCCAGAATTGCCTTTGCTAATCTAGGTTTCTTCTGTTTCTAAATGAATTTTAGGAATATTTTCTCTATATTTATAAGATATAGTAATGGTAGTTTGATTGAGATTGGATTAAATTTGTATAACAGTTTTGTGACTATGGCCATTTTCACAAGATTGGCTTTTCCTACCCAAGCGTAAGAACATCATTCCATTTTCTAATATCCTCTTCAATCTCCTTTTCTTTAGAGTTGTACAATTATCAGTGTATAGGTCTTTTACATTATTTGCTAGGTTGATTTGTAAGTATTTCATTTGTTTGTATGCTATTATGAAAAGTGGCATGTGGCATGAGATTATAATACCACTCCGTAGACTAGGTTGTAATGCCCTCATTGGCAACATGCAAGCATTTATAGCTCTCAAGTCTTATAATCTCCACTTGCCTGATCTTTGTGGAATTACAAACACAGAAGTTTTCAATGGACTAACAGATGGCTCAAGGTTACCTGACTGTAGTTGCTTTTCTACTAATGTCAATAAAATCTTTAACTTCTCCCAAATTAAGGGCCATTCAGGAACCATTTCAGCTCTGTGGTTTTCCATTGAATTGGCAGTGCAGAAACAGGAGAAGTGCCAATAGCTCCCACTATAAATTTGACTTATATCCAATTCTAGGTCTGCCTTGTTTTATTAAAGACTCATCTGGAAGTGTACAACTCTGTAAGTTCTTGCTCAAATCTTTGTTTGTTTGCTTGACATTCCATCTTAGCCTTCCTCTTGTTAGTGGGCGCTATGTTCTTCTGAGGGGCACAAGTATCTGGGACAGTGCCCCCACTCTTCCATAAGGCCTCTTCTCCATAAATTGATGGGAATGCGTGCAATAAATGGTATGGTAATACCTGTCTTCCCATCAGGGTCAATATATGGAAGTGGCATAGCACTCTGTGATACAGATTGAGGGAAACTTAAGCCTATCAGAGCTGTAGAGACAGGTCTAGCCAGCCAAGCAGTTGGCCAAGATTGGCTATTGATTATAGTGACATCAGCTCCTGTATCCATTAGTTTGGTAGAGATTTTCCATTTAATTTAATAGTGCAAGTAGGTATATGAGCAATATCCTGAGAAAAATAAATTTCCCTGCTTAGATGCTTATCTTAGATGCTTAGGAGGCATAGTAGCAGAAGCATTCTTTTTCAAGTGGGGTTCAGAGAATGAAGCTGAGTGTGTGAGTAAACTGGAAAAGTTTCAGATGTGATCACAAATTTCTTGTAAAAATGAACATATTTGATTATCTGCATTTTTAAACATGCTTTGTTTTTCTCTACCAACCCATTGGAAGTCTTATTGTCATGGTGATCTGACTTTTTTGTTATTCTTATGTCAGGGCTCTTTTCCATTTTATCTGCCTCATTCACAATCATTTTGCTAGCACAGGTGCAGTATATAATGATGGTAACTGGCTATTGGTCTGCTTTACTCTCTGGGTTATGTTGCAATGAGGACAGGGTCATTTTCACCAAGTTATATGCAGCTATTGCTTTGGGGTGAATGTCTTATCTTGGATTGTAGCTACATAAAAATAACTCATCTATTTTATCCAAACTATCAGATCAAGTATGACAGCTTTGGGAAAGGAAGGATAGAACTTAAAAACCTAAAAATAGGTTTTGATGAGACTTTGATGGCTGCATCTATTAACAGCTTCATAATCAACCAGCTAAACTCTTTCTCTTCAGCTGATAAAGAATGCAATTTTTGCCCCATAGTTATCTTTGACAAACAGCCTCTTACAACGGATTTCTATTTGCTAATTGAATCTCAGCTATATAATTAGTAAGATGCTCCACATATCTTTAATTTAATCAAGCAAGGTTTGGTGGATTCTCAGCACCTTGATAATACTAAAACTTGATCCATGCCTATCACCATATACTAAACTAAAATCTAAATGAATCAAAGATCTGAATATTAAAACAGAAACACTAAATCTATTGGCAGACAAATTGGGTAGAAACCTTGAAGACATAGGGGTAGGGAGAGATTCATGAACTCAAACTGCATGGGAAATACTTCCCAGAATCAATAACTGGGACCACCTCTTATTAAAGTATCTGCATGTCAAAATGAATCTCCAGCATAGTGAAAAAAAAATCCACAAACTGGGAAAAAATCTTAATGAACTCTCTCTCAGACAAAGGACTTCTGTCTAAAACAGATAAATAATTTAAAAAACTCAGACCCCCAAAATTCAAAGATACAATCCAAAAATGGTCATCTGAGATGAATATACACTTCTCAGAGGAAGAAATACAAATGGCATATAAATACATGAAAAAGTGTTCATCGTCATTAGTCATTAGAGAAATGCAAATTAAAACCACACTGAGATTCCATCTCACTCCTGAAAGAATGGCCAGGATCAAGAAAACCATCAACAACATATGCTGGAGAGGCTGTGGGGAAAAAGGAACTCTCCTGCACTGTTGGTGGGAGTGTAGATTGGTGCAACCATTGTGAAGGTCAGTCTGGAGATTTCGCAAAAAGCTGGGCTTGGAAGTCCTATTTGTTCCATCTATCCTACTTCTAGGCATATTCCCAGAAGAACTGAAAGCATCATACCATAGTGATATATGTGCACCCATGTTTATAGCAGCACAATTTGTAATTGCCAGACCTTGGAAACAACCTAAGTGTCCTTCAACTGAGGAATGGATAAAAAAGTTGTGGTATTTTTATACAATGGAGTACTACTCAGCTATAAAGAATGATCACGTTGAGATATTTATAAATAAATGGACACAGCTTGAGACCATACTCATAAGTGAAATAAATCAAACTCACATGTATGAATACTAGTTTCCCTATTGTAAGAAATGATTCAAATATATAAAAGTATGTGGCAATCACGATTCCCCATTATGTGGCTCTGAAGCCTTATAACGTTTTCACTCATTAGTTGGAATGGCTTTTTCTGGACTGTTTGGTATTATTGCCTGCGATGATATGAATGGCTATTTTGAAGAAAACATCATAATAGCTAGTGCTGATTTAATATCATCTCATTTTGAAGTCCCACCAAACTGTTGTTCTTCTGTCTCCATTGGTTTTATCATGTTGTATCTTACTGGATTTCATTATATGTGATAGTATAAACAAAAATTTTTATAGGCAAAGAGATAATAAAGGAACCATTGTTTGTTTTCCTTTAGCTGGTTCTAAATGCCTTGTAATACTTTCATCCTCTTGAATGGTTTCACACTGCCTTGATATGTTTAAAGCCATACTATATGAAGTTATACTCAAATATTTCAAGGAAAGAGACACTATGGTAACTACTATTAAGTCGGGTTATCTTGTGGTGAAGCACTAGGTTGCTGAAATTATTATGCTTTGACCTGTATTGTTATGTTGTTATGTCCTCTTCTATCTCAATCTCCCTCTTTTATTTTAAAAAATTATTTATTTTATTATTATTACTATTATTTTTAAAAAATTTTTAAGGAGAAAAAAGAAAAAAAACAGAAAAAGGGTACAAGTTATACAGAATTTCAAAAAAAATAAACAGTAGGAAATCACTAGTTAATAGACTACATATTGTCATCTTAGAAATAGTTGTTCAAGTAACAAAATTAAAGCATATAGAGTGGACATTCAAACAGTGAGATTGTAAACAGTTCTGTTCAATGATCCAACAAAACTGAGTAATATGGTTATCTGTCTTATGCACTTAAATATACATGCAGTTGTGTCCTTTAGAGCACTTTCTTTTATTCTTTTTTACAATGACAATTACACATTTTGGGTTTTATTACTCCCACAGTTCTTATTACTGTTTTTTTGAAGAGAGTAAAATCAAATGTGACATAACAAAACAGAGTCAGTCAAATCAAAAGGATGGACATAATACATAATGTAAAAACAAAATACAAAGTGATCGACAATGGTTACCATAATGCCTCTTGCTATCTTAAAAAGAATTGCCTATATCATTAGTTATAATAAAATTGAACAAAACAGTAAAGAACAAAACCAATAAAACCAAAACATTGGAGACATTACAGGACTTCAAAAGAAGATAATAGTCAAACCAGAATGGGCATCATAATGAATCTTATTGTCTTCACAGTAGTTGCCTATATTTTCGAACTTGGTACTATCAAGCAAAACAGAATAGAGGAAAATCAGTCAAAGCAATACAGGGTTTCAAATCAAGTTAGTAGGAAATCAAAGTGGGTTACTATAATATATCTTTCTATTTTTTATTTATTTTTCCCTTAATTAAAAGGATAAAAATGGAAAAGTAAATAATAAAAAAGGAGATTGAGATAAAAGAGGGCATAATAACAAAACAGCACAGGTCAAAACAACCATTTAAGCAAAATAGTGTTTCACCACAGGATAATTCCAATGTAGAAGTAGTTACCATAGTGTCTCTTTCCTTGAAACCTTTGAGTATAACTTCGTATACTGTACCATCAAACACATCACGACAATGTAAAACTATTCAAGAGAAAGACAATAATACAGGGTATTTAGAATCAACTAACAGAAAATGAACAATGGTTTCTGTATAATCTCCTTGTCTATAAAAGTTTTTGTTTATATTATCACATATAATAAAATCCAAAAAGATACAACATGTTAAGACCGATGTAGACAGAAGAACAAAAGCTTGATGGGACTTCCAAACAAGATGATATTAAATCAGCACTAGCTATAATGATGTCTTGTTTTCTCCAAAATAGCTGTTCCTACCATCCAACCTTCTCTGCCTCATTTCTGTTGAGCTCTTTTTCTGTCATTAGTTGTCAATTTGTCTTCTTCATTTCACTTTCTGCTCAAATCATTGTGGCCTCTCAGCCACTGTTTCTGGAATCTTGGTATTTTTCTTTCTTAGAATATCCTGCATTTCTTAGAATATCTCTGTAGAGTTGAGTTGGTGGTTGCAAATTCCCCTAGTTCCTCCTTATCCTGGAAGCACCTTGCTTTTCCATCAATTTCTAGGAACAGTTGTGCAGGATATATCAATCTTGGCTGGAGGTTATTATCTTTCAAAGCTTGAATTATTTCCCCCCATGCTCTTTGTGACTTGATGATTTGTGCCAAGAAGTCTGCTGTAATTCTGATGGGAGTTCCCTTGAGAGTGATCTGTTTCTTGTCTCTGATGGCTTTTAATATTCTGTTCTTATATTGGGTTTCTGGAATTTTGATTATTATTTGCGTGGGTGTAGCTCTGTTTGGGTTGTAGGTGGCTGGGGTCCTGTATGCCTCATACATCTGCGTATCTTTACCTTTTGCTAAATTAGGGAAATTCTCCTGGATTATTTCTATGAATAGCCATTGTAGTTCATTTGTTTGTGTCCCTACTTCTTCTTTTATGTTCTTAATTCTTTTTTTTTTTTTTTTTGTCTTTTTCATTTTTACCGGTACCAGGGATCGAACTCATGACTGCCTGCTTGCAAGGCAGGCACTTATGCCGCTGAGCTAAATCCCCAGCCCCTATGTTATTAATTCTTAAGTTATAGATCCTCTTATCATCTTCTAGCCTTTGTATTATTGCTATTTGTTTTCTTGTTATTTTTAAGAAGTTTTTCATTTCATGCTCCCACCTTACAAATCTGCCCTCCAGTTCAGATAATCTATCCTTAGTTTCTTTCAAGCTGTTATGCCAGTTTTCAATAGAGTTTTTAGTTTCCTGGTAATGTCTTTGAACCTGCTTCATGTATTCTATGTTTTCTCTATTTTCTCCATCAAACAATTCTCCCTTTTTTTCTGTTCTCCATTCCTCCATCTGCTTTTTCTTAGGGGGTGCTCAGCATTTCTCTAACTATTCTATTTATATCTTGCTTTATTTCATTAAATACTTCATTTTTGAACTTGTCTATGAGGCTCTGGAGACATCGCTTTATGTCTATTGGTGCCATGTCTGATATTACATGTTTTCTGTCCTCATTCTTTTTTGCATTAACCTTTCCTGGATCAGTGTTCTCAGGATTGGGGACTGAGGACCCTTTCTTATTGCTACATCTTTCCATACTTTTTGTTCCTTCCATACAAGCATACATAGGAGGCCCAGTTTTTTTTTTTTTTTTTTCTCTTTGTCTGTTACAGTTTGTTTGAATCTGCCGGCTAGGTGTTCCTGCCCACTGCAGTGTACTAGGGAGACATAGATCTTGGTAGCCTCTGCTGGGCCTGCCCCTCCAGTAGGTTGCTACTGAAGGCTTCACTGCTAGATTGCACCACCAGGTACTGGGACCTAGTTTGGGCTAGCCTACTGGGTCTTAGTCCATGGTGTCATCCAGGTCAGGGCTCCCTACCAATCTCATTTGAGAGGAGAATATGTGACTAAAGTCACTGCAGTGTCCTGTTCTGGCTAGTCTGTCCAGTCCCAGAATGTCCTCTGGTGAAGCCTCCTAGTCTATGGAAGAGTCCCCATTCCTCTCACTCACTGCAGGTCGATGCAGGCCTCTCTGCCTGTCCTGCTCTCAACTCCATTCACCAATTCCTGTGCTCAGAGGTTTCGCCTCTCTGTCCTTGCTGTGCATACAGATGCAGCAGTGGCAGCAGGAAATTCAAATCGCAGCTTCCAGAGGCACGGGTTCCAGCTTCCACGCTGAGATTTTACCTGTTCATGAATAGCATTAGGATTGCATTTCCAGTTGGTTTCTCTCAGCTTAGTTCATTCTTGGGTTGGCAGGGTATATCTCCTCTTGCTTACGACTCCTCACACGACATCATTCCTGGATTCTAATCTGGCTGTCTCAGAGAGCCTCTGTAGCTGCTGTTATCTGTCCACCATGTTCTTCTGGAAGTTTATTTTATTATTATTATTATTTTTTAATTAAGGGAAAAGATAAAAAATTAGCAGGATGTATTATAGTAACTTTTTTGATTTCCTATTAACTTGATTTGAAGTCCTGTATTGCTCCCACCATCTTGTTTTGACTGATTTTACTCTGTTCTGTTCTGTTTGATAGTATCAAGTGAGGGTATAGGCAACTACTTTGAAGGTAATAAGGTTCACTATGATGGCAATTCTGGTTTGACTATTATCTTCTTTTGAAGTCTTGTAATGTCTCCAATGTTTAGATTTTATTGGTCTTGTTCTGTACTGTTTTGTTCAAGTACCTAATGATATAGGCAATTCTTTTTAAGGTAGAAAGAGGCATTATGGTCACCACTGTTGATTACCTTGTATTCTGTTTTTACATCATGTGCTATGTCCATACTTTGTTTTGACTGACTTGCTTTGTTTTGTTATATTTGGTTTTATTCTCATCCAAAAAAAGTACTAAGAACTATGGGAGTAATAAAACCCAAAATGTGTAAATGTTGTTGTAAAAAAGAGAGGAAAAAATGGTCTAAAGGATACAACTGCAAGTGTGTTTAGATGTGTTAAGATAAATATCCATATTACTAAGTTTTTCTTGGATCATTGAACACAACTGTTTGCAGTCTCACTGTTTGAATGTCAACTTTGTATGCTCTAATCCTGTAACTTGAACAACTATTTCTAAGATGACAATATGTAATCTATTAACTAGTGATTTCTTACTGTATTTTTTGAAATTCTGTATTACCTGTACCCTTATAGTGTTTTGATTTTTTTCCTTTAAATTAAAAAAGATGAAGCAAAGCAAAACAATACAATACTAATAGGCATTAAAAGATGTAGGAGTCAATGCAAATGACATAGGCAAACTATTTGCAAAAGTAATAGCAGAAAATTTCCCAGATTTGGGGAAAGAATCTGATTTACAGACAAGTGAGGATTATACAATGCCAAAAAGTCATAAGTAAAATAAATCTACACCCAGACATATAATAATTAAGATCACAGACATACAGCATAAAAACAGAATACTAAATGCTGTTAGAGAAAAGACACAAATCACCTGTCAAGGAAAGCCCATTAGCATCATGCAGACTTTTCAACACAAATTGTCAGGTTAAGATGAGCTTGGAGTGAAGTATTCCAAGTCTGGAAAGAAAACAACTTTCAACCCAGATTGATGTATGCTGTAAAGCTTTATTTGAAATTTAATGAAGAAATAAGATACTTCCATGACAAAGAAAAACTGAAGAAATTCATGTCAACCAAACCAACCCTATAAAAAGCACTGAAAGACATACTAGAGAGAGATAAAAATGAGTGCAATTTCCAGAACAACAACAGAAAGAAGCCACCAGACAAGGCAAGCAATTAAACAAGGGAGAAAAGCAGAGAACCAACAGCGGGAAAACAATATGACAAAGTAGAACCAGTACATATCAGTTATATCCATCAATGTAAATGGACTCAATTAACCTATTAAAAATGGATCAAGAAACAAGATCTCTTCCATTGATCTTCAGATCTGTTTTTGTTCCAGTACCATGTTGATTTTATTGCAGTTGCCTTGTAGTATAACTTCAAGTCAGGGATTTTCTTGAAATTTAATGCCTCCTGCCTTGCCTTTGCTACTTAGAATTGCCTTTGCTATTCTAGATCTCTTCTGATTCCAGATGAATTTTAGGAGTGGTTTCTCTAGATCTGTGAGGTATGTTGATAGTATTTTCACTGGGATTGCACTGAACCTGTATAACAGTTTGGGAGAATGGCCATTTTTACAGTATTTATTCTTTCTATCCATGAACAAGAGATATCTTTCCATTTTTTGAGATCCTCTTCAATTTCTTTTTTAAGGGTATTATGTTTTTCCCTATATAGATCTTTTACTTCTTTTGTGAGATTAATTCCTAAGTAACCACAACTACCAGAACACTCAACCACCTTATCTTTGATAAAGGGTCCAAACATGTTCACTGGAAGAATGACTGTCTCTTTCATAAGTGGTGCTGGAAAAACTGGCTCTCCATATGCTGAAAACTAAAACTAGACCCATGCCTATTATCATATACTAAAATAAAATGTAGATGGATCAAAGATATGAATATTAAAGCAGAAACACTAAATCTGTTGAAAGACAAATTAGGTAAAAATCTTGAAGACAGGGATAGGTAGAGAATTCATGAACAGGAATCAAACCGCACGGGAAATACTTCCCAGAATCAATAACTGGGATCACATCTTATTAAAAAGTTTCTGCATGTCAAAAGAAATCTCCAGCATTTTGAAAAGAAAACTCACAAACTGGGAAAATATCTTAGTGAACTGTCCCTCAAACAAAGGACTTCTGCCTAAAACATAAATAATTTTATGCCTAAAAATAAATAATTTTAAAAATCAGACCCCCCCCCCAATTCAAAGATCTAATCCAAAAATGGGCATCTGAGATGAATACACACTTCTCAGATGAAGAAATACAAATGGCAAATAAATACACGAAAAAATGTTCATCATCATTGGTCATTAGAGAAATGCAAACTAAAACAACATTGAGATTCCATCTCACTCCAGAAAGAATGGCCAGAATCAAGAAAACTACCAACAAAAATGCTGGAGAGGCTGTGGGGAAAAAGGAATTCTTCTGCACTGTTGGTGGGAATGTAGACTGTGCAACTACTGTGGAGGTCAGTGTGGAGACTCCTCAAAAAGCTGGGATTGGAAGTCCCATTCGACCTAGCTATTCCACTTCTGAGGCATATTTCCAGAAGAATTGAAAGCATTATACCACAGTGATATATGTGTACCCATGTTTATATTAGCACAATTTGTAACAGCCAGATCTTGGAAACAACCCGTGTCCATCAACTGAGGAATGGATAAAAAAGTTGTGGTATTTTTATACAATGGAGTACTACTCAGCTATAAAGAATGATCACATTGAGATATTTATCAATAAATGGACACAGCTTGAGACCATACTCATATGTGAAATAAATCAAACTCACATCTGTAAATACCATATAGTCTCCCAAGTGTAAGCAATGGTAAGAGTACATAAGAATTTGTGATAATCATTATTCCCCATTACATTTGAAGCCTTATAATGTTTGCATTCATTACCTGGAATGGTTTTACCCTGGTTTGTTTCAATTTTTATTATTTGTGATAGTATGAACAGCTATTTTGAAGAAAACAAGACATTAGAATAGCCAGTGCTGATTTAATATCATCTTACTCTGAAGTCCTATTATGCTTTTGTTCTTCTGTTTCCTTTGGTTCTATTATATCTTATTGGATATTATTACTGTGATAGTACAAACAAATTTTCTATGGAAAATGAGATAATATAGTAGCCATTGTTCATTCTATGTTATTTGGTTCTGAAAGCCCTGTAATGCTTTCATTCTCTTGAATGGTTTTATACTGTTTTGTTATGTTTGATACTATCACATATGAAGTTATTCTCAAATATTTCAAAGAAAGAGACATTATGGTAGTTACTGTTAATTGTGGGTTGTCTTGTGCTAAAATGTTGTGTTGCTTACAAAAAAAGAGAAACAGAATCTCATAATATGTTGCATACAACATACACATCTGACTCAAAAGGAAACACATAGACTAAAGATCAAAGGATGTAAAACAAAATTCCATGTGACAGGAACCCAGAAAAAGTCAGGGTAGCTATTCTACTTGAAGGCAATATGAACTTCAAACCAAGTGATTAAAAGAGATAAAGAAGGTCACTATATATAATTGTCAGGGGACTTATTAAAGAGGAAGAGCTAACAATCCCAAATATGGACATACCAAGTACAGAAGCACCCAACTATATAATACAAATACTAATAGACATGAAAAACAAAATAAACAACAACACAATTATAATAGGGGACTTTAATAGCCCATTTTCACAAAGAGATACTTCACCTGGACAAAAGTCAGCAAAGAACTGAATCAAATCTTTGAACAAATGGACTTTGTAAACCTTTACAGAGTGTTCTAACCAACCACATCAGAATACACATTCATCTCAGCTGTGTATGGGATATTCTCCAAAATAAAATGTATATTAGCCCATAGAACATTCTTAAGTAAATATAAAGGGATTGTACCCCACACTTATTATCTGAACATAGTGCACTGAAATTGGAAATTAACGGCAAAAGAAATTGCAAAACTAGCATAAATACATAGAAGTTAAATATCCTCTTGAACAATCAATGAGTTACAGGTGAAACTAAAGAAGAAATTTACCAATACCTATAATTCTGTGAAAATGCAGATACAATATACCAAAACCTATAGGATACAATGAAAGCAGTCCTAAGAATGAAATATATATATATCAATAAATGGTCACATCAGGAAAACAAAACAAGCACAAATAAACAGCCTAATGCTACATCTCAAGCTTCTAGAAAAAGAAGAGCAAGTCAAGCCCAAAGATCATAGAAGAGCGGAAATTATAAAGATCAGAGCAGAAGTTAATGCAACTGAGACTAAGACAACAATACAAAGAATTCATGAATCAAAGAGCTGATTTTCTGAAAGACTAAACACATTTGAATACGCTGCAGCTAATGTTATCAAGAAAAAGAAAGAAAAAACACAAGTTCGTGCAATAAGGACTGGAAAGAGAAATTGCTACAGATTCCATGGGAATTCTAAAGATCATAAGTACCTACTTTGAAAATCTCTACTCACACAGGGTTGAAATAACAGAGGAAATGGACAGATTTCTAGATACATATGAATTACCAAATCTGACTAAAGAAGGTACAACAATTTTGAATAACCCAATATTAGCTACGATAATTGAAAACGTGATAAAAAAACTTACCAACATAGAAAAGCCAAGGTCCTAATGGATTCATGGCTGAATTCTACAAGAAATTTAGAGGAAATTTATGAAACTTCCATACTCCTCAAATTCTTTAATGAGATTGAAAGGGAATCAATTTTCCCTAACTAATTCCTGGAGACAAGGATTACTCTGATACCAAAACCAGAGAAAAACTCAACCAAAAAGGAGAACTGTAGGGCAATCTCACTAATCAACATAGATGCAAAGATTCTCAATAAGATGCTGGCAAATACAATACAGCAAATCATCAAGAAGATTATACATTATTACTAAGTGGGATTTATACAAGGAATGCAGGAATAGTGTAACCTACACAAATCAATAAATGTGAAGACATCACATCAACAAATCCAAAGACCAAAATCACATGATCTTCTCAATAGATACAGAAAAAGCTGTTGATAAAATCCAGCACTTGTTCATGATAAAATCCTTACAGAAACTTGGTATAGGTGGTATCTACCTCAATCTGATAAAGGCCATCTATGACAAATGAACAGCCAACGTTATGCTAAATGGACAAAAACTGAAAGCTTTCACTCTAAAATCAAGAACAAGACAAGGATGTGCACTATTACCATTGCTATTCAATATAGTTCTGGAAACATTAGCCAGAGCAATCATACAAGAGAGAGAAACAAAAGGAATAAGGATTGGAAGGGAAGAATTTAAGTTATCACTATTTGAAGATGACATATACTCTACATAGAAAACCCCAAAAACTCCATTAAAAGATTACTAGAGTTATTTAAAAAACTCATCAGTGTATCTGGATACAAAGTGTACGCTCAAAAATCAATAGCATTCCTGTACACAAACAAAAAACTCACTGAGAGAAATTATGAAAATAACACCTTTCATAATAGCATCCAAACACATGAAATACTTAGCGGTCAACCTAACAAAGAATGTAAAAGACCTATACACTAAAAATTATACAATTCTAAAAAAGGAGATTGAAGAGGATATTAGAAAATGGAACTTGATTAGGAAGAACCAACATTGTGAAAATGGCTATACTTCCAAAACTTTTGTACAAATTTAGTGCAATCCCAGTCAAAATACTATTAACATACTTTACCAATCTAGGGAAAACATTCCTAAAATTCATTTGAAAACAGGAGAAACATAGAAGCAAAGGCAATTCTGGGCAACAAAATCAGGCTTGGAGACGTCTCAGTCCCTGACTTGAAATTATACTACATAGCTATTGTAATAAAATCAGCAGGATATTGGAAAAGAAATAGATCTAAGGGCCAATGGAACAGATTTGAAGATGCAAACACAACTACAAAGGCACTCAGTCACCTTGTATTTGACAAAGGGGCTAAACATGTTCACTGGAAGAAAGATAGCCTCTTTAATAAATGGTGCTGTAAAAACTGGCTTCCCACATGCTGAAGACTGAAACTAGACCCATGTGTATCACTATGCACTAAACTAAAATTAAAATGGATCAAAGATCTAAATATTAAAATAGAAATACTAAATTTACTGGAAGACAAAGTAGGTAGAAATCTTGAAGACATAGGGATAGGCAAAAAGTTCATGAACTGCATGCAAAGTACTTCAAAGAAACTACAACTGGGATGTCATCTTACTAAAAAGTTTTTTCATTTCAAAAGAAGTCAACAAAGTGAAAAGAAAACCCATAGGATGGGAGAGAATTTTAGTCCATAGTCCTTCAGACAAAAGACTTATAACCAGAACACATAAAGAATTGAAAAGCTTTAAGCCCCCAGATTCAAAGACCCATTCCAAATACGTGCATCTGAGATGAATATGCATTTCTCAGATGAAGATATACAAATGTAATATAAATACATGAAGAAATGTTCACCATCACTAGTCATTCTATCTTATTCCAGAAAGAAATCAAACATTAACAAATGTTGCCAGGGCTGTGGGGAAAAAGGAACACTTCTCAACTGTTAGTGGGAGTGTACACTTTTGCAGGCATCATGGAAATCAGTATGGAGATTTCTCAAAAAAATAGGATTGAGTGTGCCATGCAATCCATCTGTTCTTCCCCTGGGTATTTTCCCAGAAAAATTGAAAATGTCATGTCATAGAGATATACGTGCACAATTTATAATAACTAAACCTCAGAAACAAGCAAAATGCCCATGAATTGCAGAATGGATGAAAAAGATTTGTTTTTTTAATACAATGGCATATTACTAAGCTACAAAAAAGTATGATTTTAAAGGTAAATGCCTTCAAAAATGCCTTAAGAAAGCAGGATAATTTTATAGGTAAATGGAGGCAATTTGAGACTATCCTCATAAGTGAAATAAATTAGACTCATATTTGTAAATATTGTATTGTCTCTTCAGTGTAAAAAATAAGTAAGAATAATAAAAATATGAAAGAATAATAAGATCCAAAATGTACAATAGATATTGTTATAATGAAAGGGACAGTTCTCAAAAGGAAAGAACAACTTGTGGGTATATACACATAATTGTAGTATGTTTAAGTGTTCAAGATAGATAACCATACTACTAATTCTCTGTGATTTCATCAAAAAGAATAGTTCATGCTGTCATTGTTTGTCTATTCATTTTTGTGCTTTGATTTTGTAACTTGAGCAACTAGTTCTAAAATAATAATGTGTAATACATTAACTAGTATTGATTCCTTACTGTTATTTTTTGAAATTCTTCTGTTTTGCTTTTTAAAAAAAAAAAAAAGATTGTGATCATCCTAAAGGCATTTCATTGTTTTTTAAATTTTTTATTATTGTGCACTAATTATAAGAATAGTGGGTTTCATTTTGGGATATTGATACATGTGTTGAACATACTCTGGTAATTTCCCCATGCCATCATCTCCTTTGCCATTGTTTCCCCTCCCTCTTCTCTGATAGTCTTCCTTCTTATTTAATATCCCTCACAAGAAGCAAACAAATCTAAGCACGTGTAATATGAGTTTCTTTGTTCTTTATCTCAATAAAAGCTGCTTATTTATGGTGACCAGGTGACAGCCATTTTGCTGACGCTTGGTGTGTGCATCCCTTTACTTCCCCTTGGTTTTACATATGAGAGAAAATATCTTTTTCTTTCTGAGACTTTTTTTTTTTTGCTTGATATGATGGTTTCTAGTTCTATACATTTTCCTGGAAATGATGTAATTTCATCCTTTTTACGACAAAATAACATTCTCCCTCCCTTTCTCCCTCCATCTCATACATCTATCATCTTTTCTTTATTTATTAATCCATTTACAGGCACTTACACTGTTTCTATAGCTTTTGCTTCACAATAATTATGGGTTTTTATCTATCTCAATATTATGCTGATTTTAACTTTTTCATGTTATAGGTGGGAATAAAGGTAGCCATATTTTTCAGTTTGTTTGTTTGTTTGTTTTTGTGGAAGCTCCACACTGATTTCCATACTGGCTGTAGTAATTTACAGTCTTCCTGCAATGTAGAAGTATTCCTTCCTCTTACATCCTCACTAGTATTTTTAAAAAATATTTTTGATGATAGCCATCTGGCAGCCATTGGTAGCCCAACACTGTAGAGAGGCCACACTGATTCCATTTTTTCCTAGGCACATCCAGTTAACAGTGTTTTGGTAGAAAATGCAGGCCTTGAAACATTATCCCACCCCCCCACCCCAGGTAAAAATATGAGGTCCCATAAGGATAAGAAGCAAACAAATCTAAGCATGTGTAATATGAGTTTCTTTGCTCTTTATCTCAATAAAAGCTGCTTATTTATGGTGACCAGGTGGCAGCCATTTTGCTGACTTTTGGTGTGTGCATGCCTTTATTTCCCCTTGGCTTGTAGAACCCTTCATCTGGTGCCTGAACAGGGACTCAACAGTGGAGATGTCTGCTGTGGAGGGTGACCTGCTTTTGCTGTATTCTGGGGATGGAACATGGCCTCCTGACCTGCATGTACTTCACTTTCTTCAAAAAATCCCAGTGGAAGTCATGGGGAATTCCCTGCCTGAAGCACAACAGAAACATAAAACAGAACTGCTTTTTCTCCTTAAGAAGGCAAGCCATGTGGCCCCTGAGCATAATTTAGTACAGCTTTTGTAAGAAATTCATGATTACTGTTCTTATTATTCTGAGGGAGGTATGCTTATTATGGAGGATTGGGAAAAGATAGGCAAACTGCTGCATGAGGAGCCTTGAGTTCCTATTTCTGTCCTGCATACCTGGCATCTTTGCTGGGATGCTGTTGCAGTTTTTGGCAGGCCAGAAAATGGAACACCACATGGTAGACTTCCAGGTCCTCCTGGGTGTGCCACTTCTACTGTCTCCACTTTAATTGGGCAAGGCCCTTTGACCACTCAACAGTTAGATCCTCTATTTTATGCTTTATGGCACCACACAGGATCCTACTGATGTGATCTCTGACTCTCCTCTACAAGGAGCCTGTCAGAGAATTGCTCACACACTCACCACAGTTGTGGTGGGTTGAGTTCTGAAGGACTGCCCTCATTCCTTACCATTTTCATTCAGCCCTTTTGCTCACAGGGGACCTTGTTGCCATCCAGAGCAACAAGGTATTTATTATTGAGTGGTTACATTTATCCCACATGCCTGGCAGTACTTTATTTCCCATTATCAATGCTATTTCCTCTCTTATCTCTTGAGAATGCATTTGAGCACTTACATTCCTTGGAATTGATCTGATCGATATCATTTTACCACTTACCAAAACCGACTTCTTTTTGCTGTCCCCTGCTGTTTTTCTTCAAGTCTCTTTGGATAACTATCTTGGTTCCATTTCTTTCAAAATATCCTCAAACCCAGGTTGGCAGGGGCAGATGTCCCTGCTGATGTGGGGAGGAGAGAATGCTTCTGTGTTATCCCCACTAGGCCCTGTGTGGTTTTCTGCTCTTGCATTCACCCTGCACAAAATAATCTGACACAATGGGCTACACAATCCAATTCCACAGTTGCACCTCTCCCTAAATCAAGTCTGGCCACCTCAAAAGTGACCCAGGATGATGACTATTCAGCCAGTGATCTGGGAGTGATATAAAGGTGCTGATCCAGTCTGCACAAAACTTGCTCCATGCATCTAAAGAGGAATCAACTCTTGAAAAGCTTCTTGTGCAGTATTTACCAAATTGACAATGAACACTTTAATGCTTATTTGTATTTTGTTCCTATGTGTTTTACAGCCCACCATGGGGACCTCAGAGTCCCACAACCTAACAGAAAGACTGAAATACAATATTTGCATTCAACTGGCAAAAATAGCGAATGTCACTCATTTCTGTTTTGCTCAAAAGATAGAAATGAAATACTTTCTTGTGTTCTGTCTGATTCCAGGATGCAAAGACCCAACCTCTCTACATAATCATTTTTCCTACATACCAAACAAAATTGTAACATATGCTGACTTTCCAAATTTGGGCATTCCTACATTTAAAAAACCTGATAGCACTATTAAAATGTTCACTCCTTATGTAGCACCTTCAAATGCCTCATATGCTTGTAGTGAAAATTGTAACACTCAATGTCTTTACCTTCCCAATAGTACTTGGAATTGTTCTAGTTATAAACCAGTATTGTATGGAAATAGACATGTTCCTCTCTCTGCTGGGTGATTTTTTCATGTGAAGAATATACCTTTAATTATATTCCTGCAGCCTTATCTCATAACACAGACTGTTGCCTTAGCCACCTTACTATATTGTTGCCTCCTCTTAAATCTACACTGTCTCACACCAAATGGTCTACAACTAGTCCTACTGACCTGTGTCATAACTTATCTATTAGCCTGTTAACCAAAGCAGAAATTTATGCTTTAGATATTTCTTTGGTTGGTGTGCCTGCACTGGCAGCCAGGGCCAATTGCAGTGTTAATGGCTAGTTTGTCTGAAGGCAAAACAAATTGATTATACTTCCATAGCTTTGGTTTTATTAAACAAAGAACAAACTGAACACCGACAAGTAATTTTAGATAATCACACAGCAATTGATTATGTGCTTTTATTATATTATCATGGATGCAATGAAATTGCTCAGATATACTGTTTTAATTGGTCTGGTGAAAGTAAGTCCATTAATGTGAAGCTTCATGATTTATGAGAACCTACCAAGCAAATACCCCAAGGACTCAATGCTGGATTATGTAATTTCCTTATGGAATGGTTACCAGATATCAGTTGGCTAAAAAAAAATGTTTTTTATGGTGTTACTGCCTTTTTCTGTTTAATTGGTATGGGATCCCTTGTATAAGGTATCCTATCACTAAACAAAGTATTTATACCCAAAATACCAGCTTCTGATGTGGTAAGAAAACCTAAACTGAAGAAAAAAGGAGGAGATATAGAGAGGCCACACTGACTCCATTTTGTCCTGGACACATCTCGTTGACAGTGTTTTGGCAGAAAGTGCAGGCCCTGAAACATCTCCTCTCCAAGGTAAAAATTAGGTCTCATAAGGACAAGAAGCCATCAAGTTATATAATCTAAGCATGCACAATATGAGTTTCTTTGTTCTTTATCTCAATAAAAGCTGCTTGCTTAGACTGGCCAGGCAGCAGCCATTTTGCTCACCCTTGGTGAGTGTGTCCCTTTATTTTCCCTTTGCTTGTAGAACCCATACACAAGATTAAGTTAAAAATGTTTTCTATTTGCCTCCAAAACTGTCTGCATGCTGCCTCTGTAACGTTTCCTGGGGTTTGTTGTCAAATGGAATCTCAGTGTAGTTATGATTTACATTTCCCTGATTGTTAAATATATTGAAATTTTTTGTAAATTTAAATAAATTTTATTTAGCAGTTAACATCATAAGCATTTAGGTGGGCTTTTCTTTAGAATTTAGAAGTGGACATTGAAATAATCAGGGAGGAAAGATAACCTTGATAAAAGGCAAAGGTAGGGAGGAATATAAGTAACTGTCAAGGACAACTTTTGGGAAGCAGCCCAGTCACAGTATTCAGCATCATCAGTTATTGGGAAACACAAATCAAAGCATAAGCAGATACCTTTTCAAGATAGTAGGATGGCTACTACCAAAAATACAACAATCAACAATTTATAGAATGAAGAGACAGCCTACAGAATGGCTGTAGGCAAAAAATCTTTGCCAACAATGGAATGTACAAAAGGTCCTTTTTTCCCCTTCTTAGATTGGAGATTTGAGGAGCGAGAGCAGACTTTACCTATCAGGTTCCAGAGGTGATTAACCTGAAGGACCTGCCTTGGAAAATAATGAGAGAAAAATGTTCATCAGCTGACAGCATCAATAGCCACGTACATACTCTTCTCTTTTCAAGTAATTCAAAAATATTTAGTGAACTCGTACTATGTGGAGGCAGGATGCTAGGTACAGTAATATAGAAACAAACTATATTTCAAGGAATTCATTGTCTAGTTTGTTAAATACTCATTAGGAGTGGCTAGATGCACCATTATCCCAATTTTATTTTACTTTGTTTTTGTACTAGAATCAAACTAAAGTCCTTGCAGCACTTATCAGGCAGGCACTTATGCTGCTGAGCTCTATCCCTTGTCCTCCAATTTTAGTAATATGAAAATAATTATACATAAGTGAAGTGTTCAAGGGAAAATAGCCACTGATAGTTCAAGCTCACATCAGAAATATTCTCTACTGAATCCAAAACTGTCTTCTTAGATACCTCTGTAATTTTCTCTGGGGTTTGTCAGAGCTACTCTCTACTCATGACCTAGCGTTGCTGCATGAAACACTAAGTTTGGGCTTAGGCGGCTCAAGACACAGGTCAATCTCATTATGCATATTGACAGTTTATTCAATCTGAGCTCATTTTACTATTTTTTAAGGTGTGATAATCCTTTTGCAAATGTTGTATAAGGCAGCTCATTCTTTCAATGATTTGCTGCTTCAATAAATATGTTTTAACCACAAAGTGTAGTGGGAAAGGACAGAAAAGGAAATTGGTACTATAAAATATGATAATGTTGTACTGTATTAATGAAATATCCACTATGGATTGAGAAGACTACATTAGGAGAATGAGAACCCAGCACTTATTGAACTATAACCTCAGCACTTAAAATTTATTTTTAATTTTGAACTATGGCCTTGATAAGTTGCTGAGGTTCCAGGGTTGGGCCTGAACTCATGATCTTCCTACTTCAAGACTTTCATCTTCAAATTGTTCATCTGCACTTTTTTTGTGATTATCTCCTCCAAGATCAAATTGCAGAATTCACAGAGTTAAAAAGAAAATGTATTTCAGAAAGGGTATCTTGGAAGCCACCTCTCCCTGATGCTGTGAGTTTACTCCTAATTGATCCCTCATCATTTCACTTTCAACCCTTTCCTTCTGCACTTCACCTCATGATAGGTGATACATTACTCAATCTGTGGGGCCAAGTTATTTTTTTCCCTGAACTTTGTGATCCTTGTCAAAATCCAGGGTCAAAGGGAATGTAACTATGAGATACAATACTAAACTTTGCCCCTGTTCTGTGGTTACTTTCCATCTTCAAATATTTGTCAAAAGAAAAAAAGAAAGAATGATAGAGTAAACAGTTCTATGAGGTATTTAGGTAAGGGATTTACCTTTACCTCTTGTGGACTCTTGGACCCTGACTCTTGCCTCACCTGGTTCAGCACCATCTTTTCATGCACAACCTAATGGACATTAGTGGAAAAATCTACGAAGTTAGAGAATCTGGTTTTGAATACTGTTTCTTTCTCTCCTGAAATTTTGTGCTCTTCTTGGTAGTTGGGCTCATTACAATTTAATGAGTAATTAGTATGTTCAGAGCAATGAAAAAAGTATTTCATATGCTTTTTGCACAACCATGCAAGATTTTTAAAAAATTTGATACTTATAGATGGGAAATCTAAGGCAGAAATAAGCTAGTGGTTTGCCAAACATTACATACTTGCATGAGGTTCAGGCAGTACTTGAAACCAGGATGTTTGGCTTCAGAGATTTCACTGTTGACTATTTATGTAAAGGAGAGGAAGATGGCTAAGTATCCAGTTGAGATAGTAGCCCCAAACTTTTCAGAAGTTACCCTATGTTTGTTGTGCTTCATCCATTGCTTCCAAGTAACATGAATGTATAACAATGAGTTACCCTTTCATCTTGGCATAAGAATTAAGTTGTGTTATATACATACAAAACTTCTCTGATAAATTTAATCATTGTACTGTAAACATGTACTAAAAAATTGAGGGTGGGGCCTTGAAGAGGAACATTTTTTGAATCTTTCCTCTCATGACTTTGTTAGTGACCATTATTGTAATTATATATATTGATTAATTCCATTTGTTAAAAAATTTGGTTCAACCCTGATATTTCTTTGTCTTTTTTGTTTTGTTTGTTGATCTATTTGTGATACTGGGATATTGAGGTCCCACTTTATAATTTTATGGATGTTTATCTGATATTTCATTTTCCACTTATGAAGCTGGGCACACTGTTGTTTGGTACATATATATTTGTAATTGTTACCTCTTCTTGTTTAATAGTTCTCTTAACTGATAAGTAGTATCCTCTCTTCTAAAGAGTGTTGACTTTAATTCCACTTTGTGGGAAAATAGGATAGCTTCTGATTTTTGCTTTTAGGTTCCCTTTGCATGGAATGTTGTTTTCTATCCTTCTACAGTCAGTCTATAAATTTATTTTTGGGTTGAATGTGTTTCCTTTATGTAGTGTACTGTGGATTTTATTTCTTTTTTAAAAATTTTTTAAAAAATTTATTTAAAGAAAGACTAAACAAAACAGAAAATAGGTAGAAATAATACATATGTTCAGAGAAAAAAATAAACAGTAAGAAATCACTAGTTGATGTTTACATATTGTTGTATTACAAATAGTTGTTCAAGATACAAAAATAGAATATGTAAAGTGGGAATTCAAACAGTAAGACTGCAAACAGTTCTGTTCAACTGATCACCAAAAACTTAGTAACATGGTTGTCAATCCTATACACTTAAACATACATGCAGTTGTCCATATCTTCATTTATGTTTAGATTAAACAAACTAAAGCAGGTTAAAATCATTCTGAACAAAGAATAATAGCATTGCTAGATTTCACATCATGACACTCCCTCCTCAGGAATACTGGGGCTACCCTGGCATGACCTTGCCACCTGGGACTGCTGCCACTGGGCCTACCCTTCAGCTGTGAACACCTGGGATGACCCAGCATGACTTAGCCACTTCAGATTCCCGCCTCTAGGCCTACACTTCCATGGGAACATGTAGACCACCCTGGCAGGCCTGGGTCACCTAGGACTGTCACTGCTGGGCCAGATCATTGGCTGTGAATACCTGGGACACCCTGGCATGACCTAGGCATCTCAGAATGCCATGGCTGGGCCTGCCCCTCCATGGGAACACCTCGCCCACCCTGGCAGGCCTGGGTCACCTAAGACTTCTGCCTTTGGCCCTGGCCCTTGGCCGTGATCACCTGGGACACCCTGGGACAACCTAGGCACCTCGGATTTCCGCCACTGGGCCCGCCCCTCCATAGGAACACCTGGGACACCCACTGCACAACTGAATGCCTCAGACTGCCACTGCAGGACCATCCCTTGGGGAGCCCACCCACCTCCTGGAACTAGTGCTGCAGTTGATCTTTGGATCCAACACCTTCTCCCAGAACCTTGGACTACAGTGAGTTGCAGTGCTGGCTAGATGGGAGACTCAGGACCTCCTTACCCAAAGAGAAGACCTCAGCAGGCTCCAGTCAGTGTGGTGAGTTTTCCCCTAAAATAGAGCTCTGCAGTGGGTAAATAGGAGCAGAAGTGAAACTCCCTCCAACTGTAATACCTTGATGAAACTGGCAAGAGAGTGGATAATCCCCTCCTCCACACTGAGAACATTAGACAGGTTAAGGAGTGCACCAATAAGGCCTCCGCCAACTTGGAGAAAATTAAAAGAGCTTATGAGACCCACAGTGACACGATAGGGCCTCAGCTCACACAAACACTATAGACCGGGAGATCTGGTGACCTGCAACAACCTGAAGACATAGGAACGACAGGAACTAAGAGTTCACCTATATCAATACTTCTAGGCTAGTTAGCCCAGAAAGAATATAGGACTCACCCAACAGGCCCTGTAGGAGGAATTCAGGTGACTGGCTCTCTTCTACATCGTTGTACACAGCAATTGGAAAAACATCAGCCACACAGTAGGACTCTAAAATTCACACCACAGGTCGCTTCCGGGAAAACATGGCGGACAGATAACAGCAGCTATGGAGGCTCTCTGGAAGACTCGGCTCATAATTCAGGAATGGTGTGGAGTAAGGAGTCATAAGCAGGTGGAGATATGCTCTGCTGACCCAGGAACGAACTAGGCTGAGAGAAACCAACTTGGAATGCAGTCCTGGTGCTAGAACAGGAACAGAAACGCCTCAGTGTGGAGGCTGGAGCCCGCGCCATTGGAAGCCTGGATTTGGGTTTCCTGCCGCGTGGCGGCTGCGTCTGCATCGGCTCGGCAAGGAGAGAGATGCGCGGAAGCTCTGCAGGATGGGCTGGGAGCCGTGCACTGACTTGTGGTGAGGTGAGTGAGAGAAACTGACACTCTACCACAGTTTGACTCCAGCAGAGGACATTCTGGGACTGGGCAGACTTGCGGGAGCAGGGAGCTGTGGCGCCTTCAGCCACGTATCCCCCTCTCAAGCGGGATGGTGAGAAGTGCCTAGCCTACGTGACACTGCTGGCTGAGACCCACTGGGCTAGCACAACCCAGATCCCAGAGCCTGAGGGTGACCTGGAGGGCCGGGCCCTGCATAAGCTGCCTGATCTGCAACTTCCTGGTGTGCTGCGGTAGGTGGGAACACCTAGCCGGTGCAATTCGATCAGGCTGTGGCTGACAGGGAGGGAAGCTGGGCCTCCTATATAAGCTTGCATATATAAGGAACAAAGAATATGGGAAGAGGCAGCAACAAGAAAGGCTCCTCGGCCTGCAATCCTGCGAAACAGGTAATAGCGGACACTGCACCAATAGACATTAAGCGCCATCTAGAGAGCCTCATAGATCAGTTCAGGAATGAAGTTATCGATGACCTGAAGCTAGACATAAGCAGAATAGTTAGAGAAATGCTAAGCACCACCCAAGAAAAAACAGATGGTGGAATGGAAGAACAGAAAAACAGGGGAGAATTGTTTGATGGAGAAAATAGAGAAAGCATAGAATACGTGAAGCAGGTTCAAAGGGACTACCAGGAAACTAAAAAGTCTATCGAAAACTGGCATAACAGCTTGAAAGAAACTAAGGACAGACTATCTGAACGGGAGGGCAGGTTTGTAATATGGGAGGATGAAATGAAAAACTTCTTAAAAGTAACAAAGAAACAAACAGCAATAATACAAAGACAAGAAGATGATAAGAGGATCCATAACTTAAGAATTAAGAACATAAAAGAAGAAGTAGGGACACAAACAAATGAACTACAAAAGCTACTCACAGAAATAATCCAGGAGAATTTTCCTAATTTAGCAAAAGGTAAAGATACTCAGATGTATGAGGCATACAGGACCCCAGCCACCTACAACCCTAACAGAGAAACACCCAGGCATATAATAATAAAAATTCCAGAAATTCAATACAAGAACAGAATATTAAAAGCTGTCAGAGACAAGAAACAGACCACTTACAAGGGAACACCTATCAGAATTACAGCAGATTTCTCTGCACAAACCATCAAATCACGAAGAGCGTGGGGGGAAATAATTCAAGCTTTGAAAGATAATAATCTCCAGCCAAGATTGAGATATCCTGCACAACTGTCCCTGGAAATTGATGGAAAAACAAGGTGCTTCCAGGATAAAGAGGAGTTGGGGGAATTTGCAACCACCAATTCAACTCTACAGAGAATATTGCAGGATATTCTAAAAAAGAAAAATACAAAGAATCCAGAAATAGTGGTGGGGAGGCCACAATGAATGGAGCAGAGAACAAAATGAAGAAGACAAAGTGACAACTAATGCCAGAAAAAGAGCTCAACAGAAATGAAGCAGAGAAGATTGGATGATAGGAACAGCTATTTTGGAGAAAATGATGTCTTAATAGGTAATACTGATTTAGTATCATCTTGTTTTGAAGTCTCATCAAACTTTTGTTTTTCTGTCTCCATTGGTCTAAACAGGTTGTATCTTATTGGATTTTATTGTGTATGATAGTATAAGCAAAAACTTTTAAAGACAAGGAGATTATACAGAAACCATTGTTCATTTTCTGTTAGTTGATTCTAAATACCCTGTAATGCTGTTATTCTCTTAAATGGTTTTACATTGTTTTGATATATTTAATGCTACAATATACGAAGTTGTACTCAAGGATTATTTCTGTGAGTAGCTTTTGTAGTTTATTTGTTTGTGTCCCTACTTCTTCTTTTATGTTCTTAAGGAAAGAGACAATATGGCAACTACTTTTATGTCAGGGTTATCTTGTGGTGAAACACTATTCTGCTTAAATGGTTATGTTTTGATCTGTGCTGTTTTGCTGTTATGCCCTCTTTTATCTCAATCTTCACTCCATTATTTACTTTTTTATTTTTATCCTTTTAATTAAGGGAAAAATTAATAAAAATTGCAGGATATAGTATAGCAACCCACTTTGACTTTCCATTATCTTGATTTAAAGCCCTGTATTACTCTCACCATCTTGTTTTTGACTGATGTCCCCCTATTCTGCTTTGCTTGATAGTACCAGGTTCGAAAGTTTAGGCGACAGCTGTGAAGATAGTGAGATTCATTATGACACCCATTCTCAATGACTTTTATGTACTTTTGAAGACCTACAACATCTCCAATGTTTTGGTTTTGTCGGTTTTGTTCTTTACTGTTTTGTTTGATTTTATTATAACTGATGATATAGGCAATTCTATTAGAGATAGCGGGAGGCATTATGGTAACCATTACTGATCACCTTGTATTATGCTTTTACATTATCTATTATGTCTACCCTTTTGATTTGACTGACTCTGTTCTGTTATGTCACATTTGGTTCTACTCCCTTCCAAAAAAGTAATGAGAACTGTGGGAATAACAAAACCCAAAATGTGTAATTGTCATTGTACAAAAGAGAGGAAAAGAAAGTGCTCTAAATGATATAACTGCATGTATGTTTAAGTGTATAAGATAGAAAATGATATCACTGAGTTTTATTGGATCATTGAACAGAACTGTTTGCAGTCTCACTGTTGGAATGTCCACTTTATAAGCTTTAACTTTGTGACTTGAACAATTATTTCTAAGATAACAATATGTAATCCATTAACTAGTGATTTCCTACTGTTTATTTTTTTCTGTAAATCTGTATAACTTGTACCCTTTCTCTGCTTTTTTTTCTCCTTAAAAAAATTTAAAAAAAAAATAAAATTCACTCCACAGACAGTTGAGACTGTTGGGATTAAAAGACCAAATATTTACCCAAAAGGTGAAAATGACAAAATGAAAAGGCAAAATGCAATCTCAAACATTTTGTCCATCAGGAGCAAGCACAGGTGACACTGAAATAGAGAACTTTAAAAGTCATATACCAGGAATCTCTGAAAAGATAGCAAATGAAGTAAAGAAACAAATCCATGTGGCTATAGAGGAAATCAACGTCTTACATGTCTATAGAGGAAATCAATGTCTTAGAAATAATGTCTTACATGAAGACAGAAATAACAACCTTAGTAAATAAGTTGTTCAACATAGCTAGAAAAGAAATAGAGAAAAAAAATACAGGAGCATGGGAAATTGATTGAAACTTTGAGTGAACAATACAGAAAACAAGCAGAATCTATGAAACAAATTCAAAGAGATATCCAAGAAACAAAAAACTCTATTGAAAGCTGGCAAAACCATTTAAATGAAGTAGAAGATAGAATTTCAGACCTTGAAGACAGGATCGCAGATAACAATCATAAAAGGGTAGTAACAAAGCTGCATGAAATGACAACCCAGCAGCTTCAAGATGATGCCAAGAGAAACAATGTAAGATTCATAGGCATCAGTGAAGATGCAGGAGTCAATGCAAATGACCTAACTAAACTATTCACAGAAGTAATAGCAGAAAATTTCCCACACATAGGGAAAAAATCTGACATACAAATAAATGAGGCATACAGAATGTCAATCAGTCACAACCAACATAAATCTACACCCAGACATATAATAATTAAGATCCCAGACATACAGCATAAAAACAGAATACTAAAAGCTGTGAGAGAAAAGACACGGCTCAACTATCAAGGAAAGCCTATTAGAATCATGGCAAACTTTTCGGCACAAACCTTCAAGTTAAGATGAGCTTGGAGTGAAGCAGTTCATGCCCTAAAAGAAAACAACTTTCAACCCAGACTGATGTACCCAGAAAAACTATCTTTCAAATTTAATGGAGAAACAAGACACTTCCATGACAAAGAACAATTGAAGAAATTCATATCTACGAAACCAACCTTATAAAGAGTATTGAAAGACATGCTAGAAAGAGATAAAACTGACCACAATCTCCAGAACAACAACAGAAAGAAACTACCAATAAAACAAGGATGGAAAGTGATAAACCAACAACAGGAGCACAATATGGCAAAGCCAAGCCAGCACATATCAGTGATATCCATAAAGGTAAATGAGCTCAATTCACATGTGTTATGGATTAAGAACTGGTGGTCAACTTAATGCCAGCTGGATTACATCAGCATGGCATTGAGTGAAGATGCTCCACCTGAGGAAAGTTGCCAGGATAAATAGGTGGAGAAGAAGGGAGGTATGGAGGGTTGAGGCATTAAGGAGGCATTGTTGATTCTCCTATGAGTTGCTGTCTGAGCTGTTGGTTCTCCTGGAGAAGCCTTGGTCCTCACATCGAGCATTGCTTCCTGGCACGTACCTGACTGTGCTTGTCATTGGAGGAGCTCAGGGCCTCCATGTCACTGAGGACGGCTGTGGTGCCTTTCAGGATAGCCCTGGTCTTTGTTGTGAGTGTGACTCTTCGGCTCCAGCGTAGAACCCTCATCCCACTAGCACAGCTCCTTCATCCTGCTGGCATAGACTTTCTGGCTTCCACCACTGACCTTTGGGTCTTCCTGGCATGGATCCACAAAAGAGACTGGCATGAGTCCTTCTTGTGGGCTCTGGACCTTCAGTTAGACTCATTGGAGGCATTGTCCTGAGCTCCAGGTTTTTATCTGGACTCATGTAGGACATTGCCGTGAGGTTTAGGCTCTTGACTAAATAATCTATGTCTTTGGTGTTGCGGATAGATTTCCTGTGTTAGCTTCCAGTGACCATTATAAAAATATTATAAACTCCATGCCTTGATCATAATTGTTCTCTGTGTACAACCCCTGACTACAACAACATGTCAAAAGAAACAGGTTGCCAGAAGGTGAGCGCCCAGCAGAGCAGAGGCGACTCCAGTCCAGCCCTGCCTGCCACCTCTCCCACCTGGGGACCACACTAGGACCACTGCTGGACAGAAGGAGAGGGCTCAGCCCAGCGGAAGGGACTCACGTCTGCCTCCTCTGGCCAAGGAGCACACCACAGCTGCTGGCCAGAAGGAGGGAGCTGGGCCGAGCTGCTGAAACCTGCTCTGACCTCGCCTGCGACCATCTTTTTTTTTTTTTTTTTTACTTTATTTGTTAATATTAAGGAGAAAAGGTAAAACAAATTTTCACAACAAAATAATAAAAAAGTAACAATTGTTGATAAATTACACATCATTTTCTTTAGTCACTCAAGTACAAAATATGGGCATAAAAATTTCTTCAATCAATATTAGCACAATCTTTCCTATTCAGTGAACTAAGTGACACTAATGGTACAACTAACTTGCATTTTTTCTTTTCCCTTCTATCCTTTCTCTTTAAGGGAAAGGATGAGATAAAAAGGGGCATAACAACATAACAATACAGGTTAAAGCATGACACTTTCAGCAACCTAGTGCTTCACCACCAAATAACCCGTCTTAATAGTAGTTACAAGATTATCTTTTTCTTTGAAATATTTGAATATAACTTCATATGCTATAGCATCAAACATATCAAGACTGTGTAACACCATTCAAGTGGATGAAAGCATTGTAGAGTATTTAGAACCAGCTAACAGAAAAAATGATCAATGCTTTCTATATTATCTCTTTACCTGTAACAATTTTTGTTTATACTATCACATACGATAAAATCCAGCAAATTACAACTTGATAAAATAAATGGAGACAGAAGAGCTATAGTTTGGTGGGGCTTTAAGACAAGATGGTATTAAATCAGCACTAGCTATTATTATGTCTTATTTTCTTCAAAATAGCTGTTCATTGCATCACAGGCCATAATATCAAACATCCCAGAATAAAGCCATTCCAATTAATGAGTGAAAATTTTATAAGGCTTCAAGGCCATATAATGGGGAATCATGGTTATGACGTACTTTTATATATTTGAATCATTTCCTACACTAGGGAAACTATTCAGTGTTCACAGATGCGAGTTTGATTTAATTCACTTATGAGTATGGTTTCAAGCTGTGCCCATTTATTGATAAATATCTCAATGTGATCCTTCTTTATAGCTGAGTAGTACTCCATTGTATAGAAATACCACGGCTTTTTTATCCATTCCTCAGTTGATGGACACTTGGGTTGTTTCCAAGATCTGGCCATTACAAATTGTGCTGCTATAAACATAGGTGTGCATATATCACTGTGGTATGATGCTTTCAGTTCTTCTGGGAATATGCCTAGAAGTGGAATAGCTGGAACAAATGGGACTTCCAATCCCAGCTTTTTGAGAAATCTCCAACTGACCACAAAGGCTGTACCAATCTACACTCCCACCAACAGTGCAGGAGAGTTCCTTTTTCCCCACAGCCTCTCCAGCATTTGTTGTCGGTTTTCTTGATCCTGGCCATTCTTTCAGGAGTGAGATGGAATCTCAGTGTGGTTTTAATTTGCATTTCTGTAATGACCAATGATGATGAACATTTTTTCATGTATTTATTTGCCATTTGTATTTCTTCATCTGAGAAGTGCATATTCATCTCAGATGCCCATTTTTGGATTGGATCTTTGAATTTTGGGGGTATGAGTTTTTTAATTCTTTATATGTTTTAGACAAGAGTCCCCTGTCTGAGAGAGAGTTCACTAAAATCTTTTCCCAGTTTGTCGGTTTTCTTTTCAGTATGCTGGAGATTTCTTTTTTTTTTTTATTTAAGGAGAAAAGAAAAAAAAAACAGTGAAGGCGTACAAGTTATACAGATTTACAGAGGAAAAAAATGCGCAGTAGGAAATCACTAGTTAATGGATTACATATTGTTATCTTAGAAATAATTGTTCAAGTCACAAAGTTAAAGCTTATAAAGTGGACATTCCAACAGTGAGACTGCAAACAGTTCTGTTCAATGATCCAATAAAACTCAGTGATATCATTTTCTATCTTATACACTTAAACATACATGCAGTTATATCATTTAGAGCACTTTCTTTTCCTCTCTTTTGTACAATGACAATTACACATTTTGGGTTTTGTTATTCCCACAGTTCTCATTACTTTTTTGGAAGGGAGTAGAACCAAATGTGACATAACAGAACAGAGTCAGTCAAATCAAAAGGGTAGACATAATAGATAATGTAAAAGCATAATACAAGGTGATCAGTAATGGTTACCATAATGCCTCCCGCTATCTCTAATAGAATTGCCTATATCATCAGTTATAATAAAATCAAACAAAACAGTAAAGAACAAAACCGACAAAACCAAAACATTGGAGACATTGTAGGTCTTCAAAAGTAGATAAAAGTCAACGAGAATGGGCGTTATAATGAATCTTATTATCTTCTCAGCTGATGCCTAAACTTTCGAACGTGATACTATCCAGCAAAACAGAATAGGGGAACATCACTCAAAAACAAGATGGTGAGAATAATACAGGGCTTCAAATTGAGATAATAGAAAGTCAAAGTGGGTTACTATATTATATCCTGCTATTTTTTTCCCTTTAATTAAATGGATAAAAATAAAAAAGTAAATAATGGAGTGGAGATTGAGAAAAAAGAGGGCATAACAGTGAAACAGGGCAGATCAAAACATAACCATTTAAGCAGAATAGTGTTTCACCACCAGATAATTCCAACCCAAAAGTAGTTACCATATTGACTCTTTCCTTGAAGTCCTTGAGTACAGCTTCGTATATTGTAGCATTAAGTATATCAAAACAATGTAAAACCATTTAAGAGAATGACAGCATTATAGAGTATTTAGAATCGACTAACATAAAATGAACAATGGTTTCTGTATATTCTCCTTGTCTTTAAAAGGTTTTTGCTTATACTATCGTACATAATAAAATCCAATAAGATACAACCTGTTTAGACCATTGGAGACAGAAGAACAAAAGCTAGATGAGAGTTCAAAACAAGATGGTACTAAATCAGTATTACCTATTAAGATGTCATTTTCTCCAAAATAGCTGTTCCTATCATCCAACCTTCTCTGTCTCATTTCTGTTGAGCTCTTTTTTTGTCAGTAGCTGTCAGTTTGTCTTCTTCATTTTGTTCTCTACTCCATTCATTGTGGCCTCCCCGCCACTATTTCTGGGTTCTTTGTATTTTTCTTTTTTTAGAATATCCTGCAATACTTTCTGTAGGGTTGAATTAGTGGTTGCAAATTCCCCCAGTTCCTCTTTATCCTGGAAGCACCTTGTTTTTCCATCAATTTCCAGGGACAGTTGTGCAGGATATCTCAATCTTGGCTGGAGATTATTATCTTTCAAAGCTTGAATTATTTCCCCCCATGCTCTTCGTGATTTGATGGTTTGTGCAGAGAAATATGCTGTAATTCTGATGGGTGTTCCCTTGTAAGTGGTCTGTTTCTTGTCTCTGACAGCTTTTAATATTCTGTTCTTGTATTGAATTTCTGGAATTTTTATTATTATATGCCTGGGTGTTTCTCTGTTAGGGTTGTAGGTGGCTGGGGTCCTGTATGCCTCATACATCTGAGTATCTTTACCTTTTGCTAAATTAGGGAAATTCTCCTGGATTATTTCTGTGAGTAGCTTTTGTAGTTCACTTGTGTGTGTCCCTACTTCTTCTTTTATGTTCTTAATCCTTAAGTTATGGCTCCTCTTATTATCTTCTTGTCTTTGTATTATTGCTGTTTGTTTCTTTGTTATTTTTAAGAAGTTTTTCATTTCATTCTCCCATATTACAAGTCTGCCCTCCAGATCAGATAGTCTGTCCTTAGTTTCTTTCAAGCTGTTATGCCAGTCTTGGATAGACTTCTTAATTTCTTGATAGTCCCTTTGAACCTGCTTCACATACTCAATGCTTTCTCTGTTTTCTCCATCAAGCAATTCTCCCCTCTTTTTCTGTTCTTCCATTCCACCATCTGTTTTTTCCTGGGTGGCGCTTAGCATTTCTCTAACTATTCTGCATACTTCTAGCTTCAGGTCGTTGATAACTTCATTCCTGAATTTGTCTATGAGGCTCTCTATATGGCGCTTAATGTATATTGGTGCGGTGTCCACTATTGCCTGTTTCTCAGAATTGGGGGCCGAGGAGCCTTTCTTGTTGCTTCCCTTCCCCATATTTTCTGTTCCTTATAAAATGCAAGCTTACATAGGAGGCCCAGCTTCCCTGCCTGTCAGCCACAGCCTGATCAAATTGCGCTGGCTAGATGTTCCCGCCCACCGCTGCGCACCAGGGAGTTGCGGAAGAGGCAGCCTACGGGGGAGTCAGTCGCCCCTCCGGGTCACCGTCAGGCTCTGGGATCTGGGTTAGGCCAGCCTACCGAGTCCGCCAGCAGCGTCACGCAGGCCAGGCACTTTTCACCAATCCCGTCCGAGAGGGGAATGTGTGGCTGGAGTTGCCACCGCGCCCTGCTCTTACAGGACTGCCGGAGCCCAGAAAGCCCTCTGCTGGAGTCAAACTGTGGTAGGGGGTCAGTTTCTCTCACTCACCTCACCACCAGTCAGTTTTCGTGTACGTCTCCTTGTCCGTCCTGTCTTCAACTCCGTTCGCAGACTCCCGTTCCCAGAGCTTCTGTGCGTCTCTCCTTGCCGAGCCGCTTGTGGAGGCAGCCAGCCGCCGGGCGGCGGGAAACCCAAATCGCGGTTTCTAATGGCGCGGGGTCGAGCCTACACACTGAGTCTTTTCTGTTCCTATTTTAGCGCCAGGACTGTATTCTAAGTTGGTTTCTCTCAGCCCAGTTCATTCCTGAGTCAGCAGAGCATATCTCTACCGGTTCATGTCTCCTTAGTCCGCATCATTCCTGGCCTCTGAGCCAAGTCTTTCAGAGAGCCTCTGGTAGTTGCTGTTGTCTGTCCGCCATCAATACACTAAATTTGGAGATTTATTTTGACATGCAGAAACTTTTAATGAGAAGTGGTCCCAGTTATTGATTCTGGGAAGTATTTCCTGTGTGGTTTGAGTCCTGTTCATGAATTCTCAAGGTAGAACAATTTGAAAGCCATTTTCCGAACAATATGAAATGGTAACAGTGCAAGTAAGAAGCAGATCAATGAGGCTCTAGAAAAAATCATATCAGAAATAATTTCTTAAAAAACTAAAGATATGATGACCATAAAATACATAGCTAATAAGTCTAGAGTAGATATAGACTAAAAATAGAGAAGCTTACGAAAGTGACAGAAACCATGAATGCCCAACATAGGAAAGGAGTGTAATCCATGAAACAAATTAATAAAGATATCTAGGAGATTTAAAATTCCATTGAACACATGCACAGCAGAATCAACCACTGTGTGGCAGTATATCAAGTCTGGAAGACAGGATTGCAGTTAGTGTTCATGAAAACATGTCTTAAAAACACTAATAGACCACAAAAAAATCAACCAAACAGGTGCTAGATGATCAAAGAATACCAAGAGACTAACCACAGTCAGTGCAAATGCAGGACATAGCAAAAGTGACATAAAAAACCTGTTTGCCGAAGTCGTGGCAAAAAACTTCTGAAGCAGGGAGAAACAATTTGACATTCAGATAAGTGAACCATGTAACACTCCAATTAGCCATGACCAAGAACCATCTACGCCAAGGCATATAATAGGCAGAGTACATAAATTAAACACAAGAATATTAAAAGCTATTAGCAACAAAAAACAAATAACCCATAAAAGAAGCCCATCAGAATCACAGCCGACTTCTCAACACAAATCCTCAAGTCAAGGGCAGCTTGGAGTGAAATATTTTAAGCCCTAAAAGAAAACAAACTCCAACTCCTATTGATGTACTCCACAAAAGTATCTTTCAAAATTAATGAAGAAACAAGATACTTTCATGAAAAGAACACTTGAGGAAATTCATGATTTCCAAAGCAGTACTCCAGAATTTTCTGAAAGATTCTACAAAGAAATAGTGGAGACTTCCATCCCATGACTGCAGTAGAATGAATCCATCAGGCAAGGCAAACAATTAAACCAAGGGAAAAGACAGGAACCAACAACAAGACAATTTGTGACAGGAAACTTCCATAAATATCAGTTAGAACCATCAGTGTAAATGATCTCAATTCACCAATCAAAAGAAACAGGTTGACAGAATGGATCAAGCAACAAGAATCAACAATATGCTGTAAGAGCAATGTGAGGAAGTAGAGGTGAGAACAATCCCTAAACCAACCAAAGCCACATGCTACTGCATGTTGTATCCAGTGCCTGCACTCTACCCCAGCCCCCTTCATGGCCAAGAGAAAGGCTGAAGGGCATGCTAAAGATGACAAAGCCAAGGCAAAAGACAAACCACAGAGTTCCTCAATGTTGTCTGCTAAACCAGAGCACAAACCTAAAGCAGCCCCTGCAAAGAAGGGAGAGGAGGTGCCCAAATTGGAAAAGGGACAAGCTGATGCCAGCAAGAATGGAGATAACCCTGCAGGAAATGGAGATACCTAAACAGCCCGGTACTAAAAGCTGATGATGTTGGAGATGCCAAGTGAAGTGTGCACATTTTTGATAACTATGTACTTTTGTAATGGTACACTTTGAAATACTATTTTTATCAAGTTTTATTAAAATGGAGAAGTTTGTTTTACTCTTTTTTAAAAGCTATGTTGTTAGCACACAGAACACTTCAGTGTTGATTTTGGGGAAGGAATACATATCACTAGCACAAGTGTCCAATGCTGAGTTCATATGGGGAAAACACCTTTTCCTGATCATTTTGACATACTTCCTTTTGGCTCCCAGAAAGCAGGATTAATGTTTGACACTATGCACCTTGACATAATGCCTTGTGAAATGGAAAATCTCTCAGTTCATTTTATGTCCTTCTTCCCTCTGCCAGCAGTAAATGCTAAATTCCCTTAAGCCCAATGAACTATAGGCATCCAGCTACCCAAAACTGATGTTACCCATGTGTCAGGCGATCAGGACTTGCCAGTGACATTGAGACGGTGTTCCACAAGAGCAATGATTTCCTCTTCTAGATTGAAGGTCTTCAGATTGATAATTCTGCCATTTTCATCTTATTTCCTGAAAATCAGGGTCAGCTTATGAAAAGTTGTTAGATAACATGGTAATGTGACATCTCTACCCTAACTGTAAGTTTCACTCGTGAGAGTATTAAATGAAGAATTCACTGGATTTTATGACTTTCTGCTGTTTGGTAGTCCTTTGAAGAAGAGAGATTGAAAGTCATATATAATAACAATTGTGTGCCCATGTCATTCCTGAAAAAACTGTGATTGTTTATCAAAAGTATCTTTAATAAGGACACCTAGAATAGTGACAATTTTCAGCAACAAAGGCAAGTCAGAGGGCATTGCAATCCCTGACTTGAAATTATACTATAAAGCTACTATAATATAACAGCATGGTACTGGCAAAATCACAGACCTATTGATTAGTGGAACAGATTAGAAGTCAGAAACACCTCCAAACACAGTGAACTACCTTATTTTTGACAAAGGAGTCAAAAACTGTCACTGGAAAAAAATAACCTCTTTAATAAGTAGTACTGGAAAAACTGGCTCTACACATGTCAAAGACTAAAACTAGACTTATGTTTATCACCATGTACTACCTAAAATCAAAATAGAGCAGAGATCTAAATATCATAACAGAAAGCTAAATGTGATGGAAGAGAAAGTTTGCCAAACTCTTGAAAACATAGATGTAGAAAAAGAATTCATTAACAAAATACTGATAGCCTGAAAAATAACACAAAATCTCAATAATTGGTATTTCATCCTATTAAAAAGATTTTTTTTTACAGCAAAAGAAATCACCAAAAGAGTGAAAAGTCAAACCACAGAACAGGGGAAAATATTTAACCTGTTGTACCTTAGACAAATAACTTATATCTAGAAGATATAAAGAACTGAAAAAAAAATCAGATACCTTAAATTCAAAAATCCAATCCAAAATGGACATCTGAAATGAATATTCACTCCTCAGATCAAAAAATACAAACCACAAATAAATATAGGAAAAATGTTGACCATCATTCATCAAATTAAAATAATACTGAGATTCCATCTCACTTCAGAAAAAAAATGGCTATAATCAAGAAATCAACCAATAACAAATGATGGAGGGGTTTGAGGAAAAGGCAGCCCTTTCCCACTGTTGCTTGGAGTGCAGACTGGTGCAACCACTACAGAAATCAGTATGGAGATTCCTCAGAAATTTAAGATTAGAGGTTTTATCAAACCAGATATTTTGGGTATCTTCCTGGAAAAATTCAAAACACCATACCACAGTGCACCCATGTGTACAACAGCACATTTATAATCACTAAATCCTGGAAATAACCAAATGCTCAACAACTGAGAAAGAAGATTTGATATTTTTATTCAATGAAGTATATTGAGTTATAAAAGAGAAACTGGAGACATTTATAGGTTAATATATACAACTTGATATCATAGTTTAAATGAAATAAATCAAACTCATTTGTAAACATTATATTGTTCCCCTCGTGTGAGAAACTCAAGAGTAAATAAGGATCAAACTATACAATGAATATTGTGAAATGTTAAGAAATTGTTCAAAAAGAAAGAGGAACTAGAATTGGGTAAGGGGTACAAAAAGGAAAAAAAAGAGAAACACAAAATATATTACATAGTTATACTTCCAGTTTGTAACAAAGGTTTGTCTTAACAGCATTTGCAGAATTTTTTATGCCCATCTCTTATACTCTGAGTAACTTTGAAGATAACAACACAGTGTATTAACTATTGTTACTCTACTATTATTTTGTTTTGAAATTTTATTATATTTTTCCGTTAAAAAGATGTTTTTCATGCAATGGAGTACTACTTTGCCATAAAGATGGATAAGCCTCTTACATTTTAAAAAGGATATTGCACCTTGTGATGATATTCTTAACTAACGTTAAACAAACACACATTTAAATATGGCATTGTGAGGTTCTTCAAAATGGCGGCTTGCTAGGGGATCGAGATAAGAGTCTCTCTGGAGAATTCATACTAGAAGCTAAAAAATGACAACATGGAGAGGGCCAGACAAATCAATAGCGATTCGTATTAACCAAGACAGTACAGCTGGAGGATTTAAAGTCGTGCTGAGACCGTGAACGCTGATAACGGGAGGCTGCAAATCCTGCGCCTTTAAATCAACAAACTGACCCGAGGACCCAGCAGGAAAAGCTGAGTTGCTTTTGGGGACTGCGGGAAACTGAGACCCGGGCCAGGACTCCAAGTAGCAGCCAGGACTGCATCGCTGCACTAGAGCAGATGTACAAAGCTCTGGTGTTTCAAATCTAAATGGTGCACAGATATCTGACCATTCAGCGCTGTGCTGGGAGCGCACGCTGTGCACCGTTCTGCACTGTGCCAGGAGTGTGGGAAAGGTGGGCAGCTTGGTGTGCGGTGGTCCCGGAATGAGGACCTGCACCGGACTCTGGTGAGTACCGGGAACCCCGTGGCTGCTGGGGTTGGCCAGAGAACAGCTGGCCTGCCACCATGGGGAAATCAATAACACAGAGTGTGGTGCAGACATTTTAGCCTGGCGGCAGAAACTGCAGTGTGGTGACATCACCAGGTCCCCCTGTAGGGAGGGCTGGTGGAAGGCATCTTGAATCCTGGCAGAGCCTGATTACTTGCTGGCTTCAGCTCCACACAGAGAACTTAGTGGGAGACATCTTGGTTTTGGGCGGATCTGCTATTCTGGTGCTCCTGTCACAGAGAGGTTTGGAAGAGAACGGCTGGGATTTGGGCAGAACCCTGTGCCATAGTGACATTACTCAGCTGCTTCTGGTACAAAGAGAACTGGCAGGAGCTACTGGGGCTAAACCAAGCCTCTGCTTGGGGCCCAATAAGTGGATACAAAATAGTCACAACTCAGTGACAACCAGAAAGTACAGCCTAATTTATGAACTAACTGGCACAGAGGCTAGAGACTAGCCTGTACCACCCCTGCATCCCAGCCTACCCCAGATAACAGTAAATTGGGGAGGACAGCAAAAACTCAAGCCAGCATGCTTCTGAAAGGCCCTAAGCAATTCGGAGAGGGCCAGAGAACTCCAGGACAGTCTGAAAGAAACCAGAAACATGACAAGAGATAAAAATTAAAAAAAATCTCCAGCTGCTCAACAGGAGAAAATAAGCCCAGGAGAACTAAACACTGAAGAGAACAAGCACAGTAACCATCCACTACTTGACACAGCATCAGCCGAAATTAAAAAGTACCTACATGATCTCATAGAGGAATTTAAAGCTGTACTCCTGATCCAAGTGAGGCAAGATATAAAGAGATTAATTAAAGAAATGACAAGCCCCACCCAAGAGAACACAGATGGAAGAACTGAGGAAATCAGAAAAGAAAGAGAAGCATCTGAAGAAGAATTTAAGCATAACTTAGAATACATGAAACAGATCCAAAGAGAATATCAGGAAACTAAAAACTCCATTGAACATTGGCAAAATGCCTTGACAGAAACTAAAGACAGCCTTCTGAAACTTGAAGAGAGATTTAGGGCATATGAACGTGAAAGAAAAAGCCTCTTAAAAATAACAAGGAACCAGAAAGAAGCAATTCTAAAACTGGAAGATGACAAAAAGATACATAACCTAAGAATAAAGAATGTGAGTGAGGAAGCAGGAACATCCAAAAATGAAATACAAAAAATATTCACAGATATATTAAAGCAAAATTTCCCATGTATAGCAAAACGAAATGATATCCAGATAAAAGAAGCATACAGAACGCCAGCTACCTACAACCAAAACAGATCTACGCCTAGACATATAATAATCGAGATCCCAGAAATCCACCAAAAAAACAGAATATTAAAAGCAGCCAGAGAAAAGATGCAGGTTACCTATAACAGGAAATCTATCAAAATAACAGCAGACTTACCAACACAAACTCTTAAGTCAAGAAGGGAGTGGGGAGAAATATTCCAAGTCCTGAAGGAAAAAAATATGCAACCAAAGTTCATATATCAGTCAAAACTCTCTCTAAAAATTAATGAAGAAATAAGATACTTTCAAGACAAGGAGGAACTGTGGGAGTTCGTGGCCACCAATCCAACCCTACAGAGAGCGCTGAAGGACATTACAGAGAAAGAGAGGAAGAGATATCAGGATTCCAGCTACAGTGGCAGAGAGGCCTCAGTGAACGGGGCAGACAATGGAATGAAGGAATAAAGTGGACAAATTATAGCAGAAAAGTGGAGTAGCAGACATGAGGCAGAGATGGTAAGCTAGTCTTTAGTATAGACAGCTCTGAAACTATATTTTAAAAAAAAGCAGAGGTCATTGCTAATGGTGTATAACGATTTAAAAGACACAGTAGTCCTAGTGCCATATTTAGATTGAATTTAATTTGTTCTGGTCTGTCCACTCATGTCAGATTTGAGGACACAGACCTCTAGAACCAAAAATAGCAGGTTATACCATGGTAGCTATCCTTACTTTCCTATTGACTTAGGCTGAAATCCTGTATTACTTACACTGTCTTACTATGACTGATCTTAATTGTATCTGAATCATAAGACTATTGGTTGGCCTTGACTGATTCTATTTGAAATTGGTATGCTTGTTAGAATCAACCCTAAAAGTAGAGGAAACTACTCTGAGCATGACAAGATGTAAAGGATATCCATACTGGTATGAATCAGTAACAGCTCTCAAATCCTACAATGCAGTCAAAGTTAAGTTTTTATAAAGATAGGTGATAGTATGTTTAACTATAATAAGCCAGTGTTGTGGACAAATCTATTGAAAATAACAAGAGAAAACATAGTAGCTATGGAAGATCATTTATATTGTAGTTTTATATGTCTTATCCATTGCATGTTTTTCTAGGAAATTGTTTTGCTGTCTTGCTATGACTTGGTTTTCCCTATAATACAGAGAGGATAGATATATAGGTAGAAATTCACACATGGGTTTTTTTTTCTTAAATTATTTACGGGAACAGATTATACAATGCAAGATGTAAGGAACAAATACTCTGAGGAAGAGACGCTGAGAAACCCGAGGCTTATTTTGTAGCATTATAATATAAGTTCTAGCAATCTATTGTTTGCTGATTAGAATGACATTGGACTGGTTTCTTCAGTTCAACTTCAGCATATGCAGAGATGGGGACGGCTATCACAAAGAGAATGAGAGATGCGATGGTAGTTGCTATTGTCTTCCCTAATTTGGAACTTGAGGACCTAAAAAGACTTCATCATCCTGTAATGATTTGATTAGTTCTATAATATGCAATAAGTATATAAAGTGGGTGAAGATAGGGACAACTATTTGTAAGAAGCTAGAGCCAGTTAGATAATGAAGATCTCCAGTGGACTTGCTTTGAAACCTGTATTTCTTTAAATTGTTTTTTTATTTTTTCAAAATGTTCTGTTCTGTTTTGATATGGTTAATCTTACCCTCTTTGAGATGTAAAACAAATGTGTAGGACTGATAATCATATTACTGAGCTTTTGTTCGATCATAGAGCAGAATGGTTTGTAGGGTCACTTTTTTGAATGTCATTCTAAATACTTTAATTCTATAACCTGAACACCTATTTTGAAGATGACAATGTGTAACTTATCAACCGGCAATTTCTTACCTTTAGTTTGTCTGTAATTTTGTATTATTTCTACCCTTTTTTTTAATCTCCATGTATTTTTTTTCATTTCCTTTTCTTTAAAAAAAATATGGCATTGTTTCTCTGCTGCCATTGTTTCACTGAAAGGCTGAATAAGGACCAAAATATATATAAATGATATTGAAAAATAGGAACAAAATGTTCTACTGCCAAGGAAACATGGAAAGAGAAAGGGAAGAGGAGGAAGGGAAAAGAAAAGGAATAGAAGGAAAAAGGCAGAAACAAAGTTTTGCTGATAGGGAGGTGAAGAGTGCTAAAGGCAGGGGGTGTGATTAGAGAAAAAACACGAGTCAAGATACATTATGTACAGTACAAATTCCATATGGTGAATGTGATCATTATGCATATCTAAAGTGTACCAATAAAGTTAATTTTTAATAAGTGAAAATACCTTAATATTATAAAGTTAGTTCTGACATTGCAAGCACCCTGAGATTTATCATGAAATAAAATAGTACTTTGTTTCAGAATATAAAAAGAAAATGAGGAGAAAACATGGAAAAATGCATTATCATAATAAAACATACATAATATAAAACTTACCATCTCATTATTTTTGAGTGCATAGTTCTGTGGCACTAAGCACTTTCAAACTGTTGTGCATCCCATCACACCATCTATCCCTAGTGCTTTTACATCATCCTAAGTGGAAGTGGTACAGAAGACTACCAGTACTCGCTCCCCAACCCCCTAGTAGGTATTACTCTATTTACTGTCTAGAAATAAATGTCGTGCTTATCTTTTTTTATTTTAAAAAGGAAAAATCAGAAGAAACAAAAAGCAAAAGAGATAAACAACAACAGAATATGCAAAACAATAACAATATAGGTTTTCAAAACAGAATGAAAGAAATTTAACAAGGTTGTTGTATTGCACATTGTTTTTTAAAAGAAAGAAAAAACAGAAAAAAGGACAGTACCGAATTTTTAAAAATTAACATCATAAAATGGCTAGTTGATACACTACTCACAGTCCTCTTTAAAATAGTTGCCAAAGTCACAAAATGGAAGCATAAATAGTGACTAGACACTCAAACATTGACAGTGCAAACCCTTCTGTTCAGTGCTCCAACAGAAATTCATTAATATGGTCATCTATCTTACACACTATGCGTACCACTATACCCTTTAGAGCACTTTCCTTCCCTTTCATTTTCACAATATCTATTTCACTTTTTAGATCCCATTTTTGTCAGTTCTTATTATTTTTTACACTAGAGAGACAGTGTGCTATTTACTAATGTGAGTCTTGTTTATTTCACTAATGAGTATATTTTCAAGTTGCTTCCATTTACCTAGAAAGGCCTCAAGATCATCTTTTTGATAGCTGAGTAGTATTTCATTGTATAAAAATACTACATTTTTTTTTTCATCCACTCTGTGGTCAATGGGCATTTTAGTTATTTCCAAGATTTAACTATTACAAATTGTGCTGCTATGAACGCAAGTACACATAAATCTCTGTGACATGAACTTTTCAGTTTTTCTGAGAAAACACCCAGTAGTGGATAGCTGGATTGAATTGAACCTCCGATCCTAATTTTTTTGAGGAATCTCCATACTGATTTCCACAGTGGTTGCACCAGTCCTCACTCCCACCAACAGCGGAGCAGTGTTCCTTTTTCCCTGCAGCCTGGCCAACATTTGTTATCAGCTGTTTTCTTGATGGCAGCCATTATTTCCGGGGTGAGGTGAAATCTCAAAGCTGTTTTAATTTGCATTTCTCGAATGGCCAGTGACAGTGAACATTTCTTCATGTATTTGTTTAATATTTGTATATATTCAGCTGAGAACTGTGTGTTCATTGCCAATTTCCAATTTTGGAGAGGATCTTTGAATTTGGGGTTTTTTTCAGTATTTTATATATAGTTCTGGATATAAATCCTTTGTCTGAGGGATTGTTGGCTAAATTTTTTTCTCATTCTATGGGTTTTCTTTTCACTTTGTTGGTGATTTCTTTTGAAATGCAGAAACTTTTTAGTAATGTGAGATACAATTGTTGATTCTTTGAAGTATTTCCCCTGTGGTTTGCTTTTTATTCATGAATTCTCTGTCTACCCCTATGTCTCCAAGATTTGCATCTACCTTGTCCTCCAGTAGACTTAGTGTTTCTGTTTTAATCTTTAGTCCCTTGATCCATTTTTACTTTAGTTTAGTGTATGGTGATAGGCATGGGTCTATTTTCAGTCTTTGGCATCTGAAAATCCAATTTTTCCAACACTATTTAATAAAGAGGCAATCTTTTTTCCAGTGAACATGTTTAGCCCTTTTGTTAAATATAAGGTGGCTGAGTGTCTTTGTAGTCATGTTTGTATCTTCTAATCTGTTCCATTGAACCTCAGGTCTACTTCTTTTCCAGCACCATGCTGATTTTATTATTGTGGCTTTGTAGTATAGTTTAAAGTCAGGAATTGAGATGCCTCCTGTCTTGCCTTTGTTGCCCAGAATTGCTTTTGCTATTTGAGGTTTCTTCTGTTTCCAAATGAGTTTTAAGAATATTTGCTCTAGATTTGGAATGTATGTTAATAGTATTTTGATTGGGATTGCATTAAATCTGTATAACAGTTTTAGGAGTATGGCCATTTTCACAATATTGGTTCTTCCTAACAAAGAACAAGGAATATCTTTCCACTTTATAATAACCCCTTCAATCTCCTTTTTTAGGGTAGTATAGTTTTCAGCATATTACCATATGGAAAGATGATATTTCTCTCTCAGTGAGTTTTTGTTTGTGTACAGGGATGCTATTGATTTTTTAGGTTGACTTTGTATCCAGCTACTCTGCTGAATTTTTTTATTACCACTAGTAGTCTTTTAATGCAGTTTTTGGGGTCTTCTATGTAGAGTTTCATATCATCTGCAAATAATGGTAATTTAACTTCTCCTATTTTTATTCCTTTTATTTCTCCCTCTTTTCTGATTGCTCTAGCTAATATTTCTAGAACTATATTGAATAGAAGTGGGAATAGTGGACATCCTTGTCTTATTCCTGATTTTAGAGCAAAGACTTTCAGTTTTTGTCCATTTAGTACAATGTTGGCTGTTGGTTTGTCATAAATGACCTTTATGAGATTGAGGTACATAACGTCTATTCTGAGTTTCTGTAGGTTTCTTTTTATTATGAACAGATGTTGGACTTTATCAAAAGCTTTATCTCCATGTATTGAGATGATCATGTGACTTATTTTTGGCTCTATTACTGTGGTGTATTGCGTTTATTGATTTGCATATGTTGAACCTGCATTCCTGGAACAAGTCCCACTTGGTTGTGGTGTATAATCTTGATGATTTGCTGCATTCTATTTGCCAATATTTTACTGAGAATCTTTGCATCAATGTTCATTAGTGAGATTGCTCTATATTTCTCCTTTTTGGTTGGGTCTTTCTCTGGCTTTGGTATCAGAGTGATACCAATGATATTTGCCTCCAAGGATGATTTAGAGAGGACTGCTTCTTTTTAAATTTCATTGAAGAGTTTAAGGAGTATTGACATTAAATCTCCTCTAAATTTCTTATAGATTTCAGCCATGAATCCATCAGGACCTTGGCGTTTCTTTGTTGATACATTTTTAATCATGTTTTTTATTTCAGTAGCTAATATTGGGTTATTCAAAATTACTATATCTTCTTGATTGAGCTTTGATAGCTTGTATGTTTCTATAAATCTGTCCATTTCCTCTGTAATTCCCTCCCTATGGGAGTAGAGATTTTCAAAGTAGATGTCTATGATTTTTTGCATTTCTATGGGATCTGCAGTAATTTCCCTCTTTTTAGTCCTTCTTGCATGGATTTGAGATTTTTTTCTTTTTCTTGATGTTTGTCCAGAAGTTTATCAATTTTGTTTATTTTCTCACAAAACCAGCTCTTTGATTTGTTAATTCTTTGTATGATTTTTGGTTTCAATTGCATTAATTTCTGCTCTAATCTTAACAATCTCCTCTCTTCCATGAGCTTTTGGTTTGACTTGCTTTTTCTTTCCTAGAAGCTTGAGATATAGCATTAGGTTGTTTGTTTGTGCTCATTCCACTTTCATTTTTTTATTTTAAAGAGATTAAGACAAAACATGACATAACAGATCAGATCAGAACAATGTAAGCAAAACAGTATTTCACCAGAAAACAACCCATAATTAACAGTAACTACCACGATGTCTCTTTGATATAGTTGAGTATAACTTCATATACAATAGTATCAAACATAACAAAATAGTATAAAAACATTCCAGAGTATGAGAGTATTACAAGGCTTTCAGAATCAAATAACAGAAAACAAACAATGGCTACTATATTATCCATAGGAAATTTGTTTATACTTTCACACATAATACAATCCAATAAGGCACAACATGATAGAGCCAATGGAAACAGAGAGCAAGAGCATGGTAGGACTTCAGAGTAAGATAATATTATATCAGTACTGGCTATTATAATGACTTGTTTCCCTCAAATTAACTCTTCGTACCATCACAGATAATAAAATCACAAAAACCAGGACAAACACATTACAACTGCGATCATTATAAGGCTTCAAAACAATGTAAAGGGAATCACTGATTACCCTAAACTCTTATGTAACCTTAGTATTTCTTACACTAGGGAGACTACATGGTATTTATACATGTGAGTTTGATTTATTTCACTTATGAGTATGGTCTCAATTTGTGCTCATTTATTAGTAAATATTTCAATGTGATCATTCTTTTTTAACAGAAAATGAACAATGGTTTCTATATTATCTCATCTATGAAAAATTTTGCTTATACTATCACATATAATAAAATCCAATAAGATGGAACATGATAAACCGATGGAGATAGAAGAACAAAAGCTTGGTGGGACTTCAAAACAAGATGATATTAAATCAGCACTAGCTATGATAATGTCTTGTTTTCTTCAAAATAACAGTTCATACCATCACAGACAAAGTCAAACAACCCAGAATAAAAGCATTCCTATTAATGAATGAAAACATTATAAGGCTTCAAAGTAATATAATGGGGAATCATGTTTACCACATACTTTTATGTATTCTTACCATTACTTACACTAGGGAAACTATTCAGTAATTATACATGTGAGTTTAATTTATTTCACTTATGAGTATGGTCTCATGCTGCGTCCATTTATTTATAAATATCTCAATGTGATCATTCTTTATAGCTGAATAGTACTCCATTGTATAAAAATACCACAACTTTTTTTATCCATTCCTCAGTTGATTAACACTTGGGTTATTTCCAAGATCTGGCTGTTAAAAATTGTGCTGCTATAAACATGGGTGCACATATATCACTGTGGTGTGATGTTTTCAGTTCTGGGATTATACCTAGAAGTGGAATAGCTGGGTAATGTGGGACCTCCAAATCCCTCCAAATTCCTCAGATTTTTGAGGAATGTCCAGACTGACCTCCATAGAGGTTGCACCAGTCTACACACCCACCAACAGTGCAGGAGAGTCCCTTTTTCTCACATCCTCTCCAGCACTTGTTGTGGGTAATTTTCTTCATCCTTCATTCTTTCATTCTTTCTGGATTCTTTCTGGAGTGAGATGGAATCTCAATGTTGTTTTAATTTGCATTTCTCTAATGACTAACGATGATGAACACTTTTTTTCATTTATTTATTTTCCATTTGTATTTCTTCATCTCAGAACTGTGTATTCATCTCAGATGCCCACTTTTGAATTGGGTCCTTGAGTTTCAGGGATCTGATTTTTTAAAAATCTTTATAGGTTTTAGACAGAAGTCCTTTTTCTGAGGGAGAGTTCACTAAGATTTTTTCCCAGTTTCTGGGTTTCTTTTCACTATGCTGGATACTTCTTTTGACATGCAGAAACTTTGTAATAAGATGTGATACCAGTTATTAATTCTGGGAAGTAGTTCCTCTATGGTTTGGATCCTGTTCATGAGTTCTCTACCTACCCCTACGTCTTCAAGATCTTTACCTATTTTGTCTTCCAACAGATTTAGTGTTTCCACTAATATCCAGATCTTTGATTCATTTAGATTTTAGTTTAGGATATGGTGATAGGCATGGGTCTAGTTTTAATTTTTGTCATACAGAGAGCCCGTTTTTCCAACACCATTTATTAAAGAGACTGTCATTTTTCAAGTGAACATGTTTGGTCCCTTTACCAAAGATAAGGTGGTTGAGTGTGTTGGTAGTTGTGGTTGTATCTTCTAGTCTTTTCCATTGATCTTCAGATCTGTTTTTATTCCAGTACCATGTTGCTTTCATTACAGTAGCTTTGTAGTATAATTTCAAGTCAGGGATTGTGATGACTCCAGTCTTGCCTTTGCTACTTAGAATTGCCTTTGGTATTCTAGGTCTCTTCTGGTTCCAGATGAATTTTAGGAGTGATTTCTCTAGGTCTATGAGGTACGTTGATGGTATTTTCATTGGGATTGCATTGAATCTGTATAGCAATTTTGGGAGAATGGCAATTTTCACAATATTTATTCTTCCTATCCATGAACAGGGAGGTCTTTCCATTTTCTGAGATTTTCTTTGATTTCTTTTTCAGGGTATTATGTTTTTCCCTGTATAGATCTTTTACTTCTTTCATGAGATTAATTCCTAAGTATTTCAGTTTTTTGGATGCTAGTGTGAAAGGCATGGCTTCTCTTATTTCTCTCTCCATAATTTTGTTGTTAGTGTATAGAAATGCTAGTGATTTTTGAGGATTGATTTTGTATCCAGCTACATTGTTGAATTTATTTATTATATCTACAAGTCTTTCAATGGAGTTTTGGGGGTCTTCTATGTAGAATATCATGTCATCTGCAGATAATGATAATTTCACTTCTGCTTTTCTTATCTTTACCCCTTTTATTTCTCTCTCTTGTCTAATTGCTCTGGCTACTATTTCCAGTCCTATATTGAACTGGAGCGGTGAGAAGAGACATCCTTGTCTTGTACCTGATTTTAAGGTAAATGATTTCAGTTTTGGGCCATTTAATAAGATGCTGGTTGTTGGTTTTTCATAGATGGCCTTTATCATATTGAGGTAAAGACCATTCCAATTTTCTGTAAAGTTCTTTTCATGGATGAGTGTTGGACCTTATCAAAAACTTTTCTGCATCTATAGAAAAGATCATGTGATTCTTACTTTTGGTTTTATTGATATGATGGATTACATTTATTGATTTACACATGTTGAACCATCCCTGCATGCCTGGGATGAATCCCACTTGGTCATGGTGCATTATCTTCTTGATGATTTGCTGCATCCTATTTGCCAATATTTTATTGAGGATTTTTGCATCTGTGTTCATTAGGGATATTGGCCTGTAGTTCTCTTTTTGAGCTGGGTCTTTCTTAGGTTTTGGTACTAGACTTATATTTGCTTCCAGGTTCATTTTCTTGATGTGACTGTTTATTTTTATATATCTCCCTCATAGCACTGCTTTCATTGCATCCCAGAGGCTACAGTATGTTGCGTCTGCACTTTCATTTTATTGTAGGTATTGTTTTATTTCTTCTTCGATTTCATCTGCAACCCACTGGTTGTTCTGAAGGTTGTTAGTTAATTTTCATGTATTTATGCAGGTTTTACAGGGGTTTTGCCTTTGACTTCCAATTTTAGTGCACTCTGCTCAGATATGATGCATGGGATAATTTCAGTCCCTTTGCATTTACTTAAGACTGTTTTATCAGTTACTATATGGTCTATTTTGGAGAATGTCCCATGTGCAGCAGAGAAGAATGTATATTCTGATGTAATTGGGTGGAACACTCTGTAAACATCCACTAAGTCCATTTGTTCACAAGTATGATTCAGTTCTGTTATTTCTTTGCTGATGTTTTGTCTAGTTGATCTATCTCTTTGTGACAGTGGGATGTTAAAGTCTCCTATTACAATTATGTTCTTGTGTACTTGGTTTTTCATGTCTGTTAGTGTTTGTCTTATATAATTGGGTGCCCCTGTGTTTGGTGTGTATATATTTATAATTGTTAGTTCTTTTCTTGTAGTTTTCCACTTACAAGTATTTAGTGGCATTCTTTATCTCTTTTAATAATTTTAGACTTGAAGTTCACTTTGTCTGAAAACAGAATAGTTACCCCTGATTTTTTTTCTGGGTTCCTCCTGTTGCATGGAATACTATTTCCCATTCTTTGACTTTTAATTTATGAGTTTCTTTAGAGTCAGATGTGTTTCTTGTTATACAGCACATTGTGGGATCCTGTTTCTTGATGCATTCTGTCAACCTGTTTCTTTTTAAATTTTTTTTATTTAAAGAGAAAAACAAAACTAAATGAAGCAAAACAGTAAAAGGCTAGAAGTAATACAGAATTTCAAGAGAAAAAATTTTCAGTAAGAGTTCACCAGTTAATAGATCACACATTGTCAACTTATAAACAGCTGTCCAGATTCCAAAATTAAAGCATACATAGTGGAGATTAATACAGTGAGATTGCAGTCAGTTCTGTTCAATGATCCAAGAAAAACTCAGCAATACAGTTCTCTATCCTACTTGTAGTTATATCCTTTAGATCACTTTCCTTCCTCTCTTTTTTATGCTAACAATCACACATTTTAGTTTCCATTACTTCCACAGTTTTTATAACTTTTTCTTTGAAGAGGAAAAGGAAAAAGATTTTTTAAAAAGCCAAAAGACAAAAAACAAAACAAGACGGACCAAAGAAAAACCCAATGTGACAAAGCAAAACAGAGTCAGATAGATCAGGAGGATGGACATAGTATAAAATGAAAAAAAAAAAGGATTACTAGGGGATCAACAATGGTTACCATTATGCCTCTTGTTATCCTAAAAAGAGTAGCCTATATCAGCTGGTATAAAAGAATTGAACAAAACTGTACATAAGACCAATAAAACCACATTGGAGATCTTATAGGATTCCAAAGAAGATAATAGACAAACAATAACGGGCATCATAGAATATCTGATTGCCTTCTAAATGGTTGCCTATACCCTCAAACTTGATACTATTAAGCAAAACAGAATATAATAAAATCAGTCAGAACAAGATGTGGAGAACAATACAGGGGTTCAAGTCAGGTTAACAAGGAAACAAAAAAATTACTATAATCTATCACACTATTTTTAATTTAGTTTTCCCTTAGTTAAAAGATACTAAGAAATAAATTAATTTTTTTAAAAAAGGGAAGAAAAAGGGGGGAGACTGAGATAAAAAAAAGAACACATCAATAGAACAACACCGGTCAGAACCGAAAAATTTAAGCCTCATTGTGTTTCACCCCCAGATAGCCTGACATTAATAGTAGTTATCATAGTGACTCTTTACTTGAAATATTTGAGTCTAACTTCATATACTATAGCATCAATTTTATCAAGACAGAGTGAAACTGTTGAAGAGAATGAAATTATTGCAGGGTATTTAGAACCAGCTAGCAGAAACCAAACATCAATTTCTATATTATCTCTTTGTCTATAAAAAACTTGCTTATACTATCGTGTACATTAAGATATAATAAGATACAACATGTTAGAACCAATGGAAACAAATGAACAACAACTTGATGGGGCTTCAAAACAGGATGATATTAAATTGGCGCTAGCTATTATGCTATTTTCTTCAAAATAGTTATTTGTAGTATCACAGACAATCAAATAAAACAACCCACATTAAAACCTTTCCAATCAATGAGTGAAAACATTATATGGCTTCAAACTAGTATGACTGGGAATCATGATTACCACATATTTTCATTTATTCTTATTGTTTCTTACACAAGGGAAACTATTTGGTATTTATACATGTGAGTTTGATTTATTTCACTTACGAGTATGGTCTCGAGCTGCGTCCATTTATTTATAAATGTCTCAATGTGATCATTCTTTATAGCTGAGTAGTACTCCATTGTATAAAAATACCACAACTTTTTCAATCCATTCCTCAGTTGATGGACACTTAGGTTGTTTCCAAGATCTGGCTATTACAAATTGTGCTGCTATAAACATGGGTGCACATAAATCACTGTGGTATGATGCTTTCAGTTCTTCTGGGAATATGCCTAGAAGTGGAATAGCTGGGTCAAATGGTAATTCCAGTCCCAGCTTTCTGAGAAATCTCCAGACTGACCTCCACAATGGTTGCACCAGTCTACACTCCCACCAAGAGTGCAGGAGAGTTCCTTTTGCCCCACAGCCTCTCCAGCATTTGTTGTTGGTGGTTTTCTTGATCTTGGCCATTCTTTCAGGAGTGAGATGAAATCTCAGCATGGTTTTAATTTGCATTTCTCCAATGACTAGTGATGCTAAACATTTTTTCATATATTTATTTGCCATTTGTATTTCTTCATCTGAAAATTGTTTATTGATCTCCGATGCCCCTTTTTTGATGGGGTCTTTGAATTTTGGGGTCTGATTTTTTTTAATTCTTTGTATGTTTTAGACAGAAGTCCTTTGTCTGAGGGGCACTTCACTAGGATTTTTTTCCCAGTTTGTGGGTTTTCTTTTCACTATGTTAGAGATTTCTTTCGATGTGCAGAAACGTTTTAATAAGATGTGATCCCAGTTATTGACTCTGGGAAGTGTTTCCTGGGTGGTTTGAGTCTTCTTCATGAATTCTCTACCTACCCCTATGTCTTCAAGGTTTTTACCCAATTTGTCTTCCAATAGATTTAGTGTTTCTGTTTTAATATTTAGATCTTTGATCCATTTAGATTTTATTTTCATATATGGCAACAGGCATGGGTCTAGTTTTAGTCTGTGCCATATGGAGAGCCAAGTTTTTCCAACACCATTTATTAAAGAGACTGTCATTCTTCCAGTGAATATGTTTGGCCCCTTTGTCAAAGATAAGGTGGTTGAGTGTGTTTGTAGTTGTGGTTGTATCTTCTAATCTATTCCATTGGTCTTCGGCTCTGTTTTGATTCCAGTACCATGTTGATTTTACTACAGTTGCTTTGTAGTATAACTTCAAGTCAGGGATTGTGATGCCTCCTGTCTTACCTTTGCTACTTAGAACTGCCCTTGCTATTCTAGGTCTCTTCTCACTCCAGATGAATTTTAGGATTGATTTCTCGAGATCTATGAGGTATGTTGATGGTATTTTTATTTGGATTGCATTGAATCTGTATAACAGTTTTGGGAGAATGGCCATTTTCAAAATGTTTATTCTTCCTATTCATGAGCAAGGGATGTCTTTCCATTTTCTGAGATCATCTTCAGTTTCATTTTTCAGTGTATTATAATTTTCCCTGTATAGATCTTTCACTTCTTTCGTGAGAGTAATTCTTAAATATTTCATTTCCTTGGATGCTAGTGTGAAGGGTGTGGCTTCTCTTATTTCTCTCTCTGTGATTTTGTTGTTAGTGTATAAGAATGCTATTGATTTTTGAGTATTGATTTTGTATCCAGCCACATTGCTGAATTTATTTATTATATCTAGGAGTCTTTCAATGGAGTTTTGGGGGCCTTCTATGTAGAGTATCATATCATCTGCAAATAGTGATAATTTAACTTCTTCTTTAACTATCTTTAAAACTTTTATTTTTCTTTCATGTCTAATTTCTCTGGCTAGTATTTCCTGTAGTATATTAAATAGGAATGGTGACAGGGGACATCCTTGTCTTGTGCCTTATTTTAAAGTAAAGGCCTTCAATTTTTGGCCACTTAGTATGATACTGGCTGTTGGTTTGTCATAGATGGCCTTTATTATGTTGAGGTAAAGACCATCTATTCCAATTTTCTGTAAGATTCTTATCATAAATGAACGTTTTACCTTTTCAAAAGCTTTTTCTGCATCTATAGAAATGATCATGTGATACTGATTTTTGACTCTGTTGATATCGTGGATTACATTTATTGATTTACGTATATTGAAGCATCCCTGCATACCTGGGATGAAACCCACTTCGTCATGCTGTATAATCTTCTTGATGACTTGTTGCATCCTATTTGCCAATATTTTATTCAGGATCTTTGCCTCTGTGTTCATTAAGGAGATTGGTCTGTAGTTCTCTTTTTCAGTTGGGTCTTTATCAGGTTTTGGTACTAGAGTAATATTTGCTTCCAGGAATGACTTGGGAAGGATTGCTTCCCTTTCGATCTCATCGAAGAGTTTGAGGAGTGTCAGCATTAGGTCCTCTTTTTATTTCTTGTAGAATTCTGCAGTGAATCCATCTGGGTCTGGGCTCTTCTTTGTAGGTAAGGAATTAATTACATGTTCAATTTCATTGATAGAGATTGGGTTATTCAGCAGTTTTACTTCTTCTTGACCTCACGTTGGTACTTTATATGCGTCTAGAAATCTGTCTATTTCTTCTGTGTTATCAAACCCATGAGAGTAGACGTTTTTCGATATAGGTGTTGATGATCTTCTGTATTTCTATTGGGTCTGTAGTGATTTCACGTTTTTCATTCCTTATTGCATGAATTCGAGCTTTTTCTTTTTTTTAAATAAGGTTGGCTAGGGGCTTATCAATTTTATTTATTCTTTCAAAGAACCAACTCTTTGATTCATTGATTCTTTGTATTTTTTTCTTATTCTCTATTGCATTGATTTGTGCTCTGATTTTTATTATTTCCTCTCTTCTTTTGGCTTTGGGCTTCACTTGCTCTTCTTTTTCTAGATGTTTGAGGTGTAGCATTAAGTTATTTATTTGTATTTGTTCTGTTTTCCTGATGTGGGAACTCAGTGCAATAAATTTCCCACTGAGGACAGCTTTCATTGCATCCCATAGATTCCAGTAAGCTGTATTTGTGTTTTCATTTGTTTGTAGGTATTGTTTAATTTCTTTTTAATTTCCTCTGTGACCCACTGATTACTCAAGAGTGTGGTATTCAGTTTCCATGTGTCTGTGGGATTTTTGCAGTATCTTTCGTCATTAATTACTAATTTCATAGCGCTATGATCTGATAACATGCAGGGGATGATTTTAACTCTTTCCATTTCTTTAAATATGTTCTGTGATTTAATATATGGTCTATTTTAGAGAATGACCCATGTACTGCTGAGAAAAATGTGTATTCTGTTGTTGCTGGGTGGAATCCTCTGTATATGTCTATGAATTCCATTTGTTCACAGGTATGATTCAGTTCTTTTATCTCTTTGCTGATTTTCTGTCTTGTTGATCTGTCCATTGGTGTCAATGGTGTGTTAAAATCTCCTGTTATAATTGTATTGCTGCTAATTAGGTTTTTCATTTCTGTTATTACTTGTTTTATATAACTGGGTGCTTTGGAATTTGGTGCATATATATTTAAGATAGTTATCCCTTCCTCTTGAAGTTTTCCTGTAACCAGTATGTAGTGACCTGCTTTATCTCTTCTGATTATTATTGGTTTGAAATTCACATTGTCTGCAAACAGAATAGCTACCCTGCTTTTTTTGTGGTTCCTGTTGCATGAAGTGTTGTTTTCCATCCTTTGACTGTCAGTCTGTGAGTATCCTTTTGGGTTAGATGGGTTTCTTGCAGACAGCATATGGTTGGATTTTGTTTCTTGATCCATTCTGCCAGTCTATTTCTTTTAATTAGTGCACTGAGACCATTTACGTTAATGGTTATAACTGTTATATATTGGTTTATTGGTGACATGTAATATTTCTGCTGTTGCATCTTTATCTTTCCATTCTATTTAATTGTCTGCTTTGTTAAGTGGTTTTTTCTTAAGTGTATCTATACTGTCTTTCAGTATTCTTTGCAGGATTGGCTTGGTGATCGTGAATTTCTTCAGCTGATCTTTGTCGTGGAAGTATCTTATTTTTCCATCAGTTTTGAAGGACAGTTTTACAGGGTACATCAGTCTAGGTTTGAAATCATTTTCATTTAGGGTCTGAAATACTTCACTCCATGCTCTTCTTGCCTTTATTGTTTGTGTTGAGAAATGTGCTGTAATTCTGATAGGTTTTCCTTTATACGTGATCTGTCTTTTCTCTCTGACAGCTTTTCATATTCTATGCTTTTGTTCAATTTCTGGAATGGTGATTATTATATGTCTGGGTGTAGTTTTATTTTGGTTATGGCTATTTGGAGTTCTATATGCCTCATTGATCCTGATGTCAGTTTCCAATTTCATGTTTGGGAAGTTTTCAGCAATTACTTCTCTAAATATCCTCTTGACATCCTTTGTATTGTCTCCTTCTTTTCATTTATCCCTATCAAGCTTATGTTGTTTTTCTTTGTGTCATCTTGCAGGTGTTGAATTGTTATTTCTTGATTTCTTGTTATTTTTAAAAGATCTTTCCTTTCCTGTTCACTGGCTGCAATCTTGTCTTTGAGGTCCGAAATTCTATCTTTGCCTTCATTGAGGCAGTTTTTACAACTTTCAATGGAGTTTTTGATTTCCTGTATATCTCTTTGCATCTGTTTTATATATTGTTTGTTTCTTATATTGTTCATCCAGAGATTATATCCTTTTGTTTAGTTCCTCCAATTTTTTAGCTGTGTCTTCTTTAGATATGTTCAGCATCTCCTCCATTTCTTTTATTATTTCTTCTTTTACCTGATAGATTATTTCTAGTTTGAATTCCTTCAAAGCTTCCCAGAGCTGCTTCTTTATTTCGGTTACTATTGTTTCAGGTATTTCAGGTATATGGCATGTATTTTCTTCTATGTACATGGCGCCTAGGCTTTCTTGGGATGGGCTGGATGTTTGAGATTGCATTCTGGTCTTTTGTTTTGTCATTTTCCTATATTACTGTGTTTCAAGTATTGTTCCAGAGTTTCCCCTGGTCGTGTTGTAAATTGACTCTTATGTCCTGGGCTCTTGGGACTCCTTTGGTAGTAGCTCCCTCCTTGGGCTGTGGATCCCCTGGATTAAAAGAGGCTTGCCAGGCTCCTCTCAGGTAGACCTAAACCCTCCTCAATTTGCACACTTTCCCCTTCTGGTAGCAAAGTTCCCCTGAGGGATAGAAGGCCACCTGGTGTGGTCCAGGCAATCCCAAATCCTGTTAATCCCAGTATAGTGTGGCTGCAAGCCCTGTGGGCCCCCAACCCCCTAGAGCAAGGATCTCATAATCTCCCAGGGATTGGATGTTTTGTAATAATCCAGCTCCTTGGATGGCAAAACTCCCCAGGCTTATAGAAGGTTCCTTTATGGCCTAAGTAGGCCTCAACCCTCCTCAGCAGGACTGCTCCCTCCTCCAGGCAGTGGCAGTAGTGCTGGTGCTCTCCAGATCATAAGAAGGTCGCAGGCATTGCTGTGTGCCTGTTATCAAGGCCTCCGCATGAGACACTTCCATCTACATCCCACCTGCACTGCTGTTTATCGGGCCAGCTCTGAAGAGAGTCAGGTTACAACCCATGATAAACGGTCTCTTCCAGTTCCAGATGAAGTTTAGGACTGATTTCTCTAGATACATAAGAACTTTCTCTCTCACTTGGAGGACCAGACCAGCTCCCTACCAGACCAGAGACCAGGCTGGAAGGGTGAGTGTAACAGTGGCTTCTGGGAGCTCCGCCCAGCCTGCGGGAACTCTCTCCCTGACCAGGGGACCCAGGCCAGTTCCCCACCAGACCCGGGGACCAGACCAGTTCAGAGACTGTAGCAGCTGTGGCTGGGAGCTCAGCCCAGCTGGTGGGAACTTTCTCCCTGACCTGGGGACCCAGGCCAGTTCCCCACCAGACCTGAGGACCAGGCCAGATCAGAGACTGTGGCAGCGGTGGCTGGGAGCTCTGCCCAGCCTGAGGAGACACTCTTCCTGGCCTGAGGAGCAGGCCATAGTTTCCTGCTGGGTCCAGTGAGTGGGGCCATCGCAGCGTACCCCATTCCAGGCTGGTGGATCTCTCTCCCACACCTGGAACACCACGTGAAGCTTCCAAATACAGGAAAATGACAAAACAAAAGTCCAAAATGCAATCTCAAACATCCAGCCCATCCCAAGAAAGCCCAGGAGCCATGTGCATAGAAGAAAACACATGCCACATGACTGAAATACCTGAAATAATGGTAACTGAAATAAAGAAGCAACTATGGGAAGCCTTAAAGGAATTCAAACTAGAAATATTCTCTCAGAGGAAAGAAGAATTGATAAAAGGAATGAAGCAGATGCTAAACATAGCTAAAGAAGAGGCAGTTAAAAATTAGAGGAACTAAACAAAAAGAATCTCTGGATGAACAACATAAGAAACAAACAGAATACATAAAACAGATGCAAAGAGATATACAGGAAATAAAAAACTCCATTGAAAGTTGTAAAAACCGCCTCAATGAACATGAAGATAGAATCTCAGACCTCGAAGACAAGATTGCAACAAGTGAACAGGAAAGAAAAGATCTTTTAAAAATAACAAGAAATCAGGAAATAGCAATTCAACACCTACAGGATGATGCAAAGAGAAATGACATAAGGTTGATAGGGATAAATGAAAAAGAAGGGGACAACATAAAGGATGTCAAGAGGATATTTAGAGAAGTAATAGCTGAAAATTTCCCAAACATGAAATTGGAAACTGATATCAAGATGAATGAAGCATATAGATCTCCAAATAGTCACAACCAAAATAAATCTACACCCAGACATATAATAATGACCCTCTCAGAAATTGAACAAAAGAATAGAATATTAAAGGCTGTCAGAGAGAAAAGACAGGTCACTTATAAAGGAAAACCTATCAGAATTACAGCAGACTTCTCAGCACAAACAATAAAGTCAAGAAGAGCATGGAGTGAAGTATTTCAGATTCTAAAGGAAAATGATTTCCAACCTAGACTGAGGTACCCTGCAAAACTGTCCTTCAAATTTGATGGAGAAATAAGATACTTCCACGACAAAGATCAGCTGAAGAACTTCATGATCACCAAGCCAACCCTGCAAAGAATACCGAAAGACAACCTAGATACATTTACGAAAAAGTCACTAAACAAAGCAGACAGTTGAACAGAGCAGATAGATAAACATGCAACAGCAGAAAGATAATATGTGAACAATAAACCAATTTATAACAGTTCTTACTATTAATGTAAATGGTCTCAGTGCACTAATTAAAAGAAACAGACTGGCAGAATGGATCAAGAAACAAAATCCAACCATATGCTCTCTACAGGAAACCCACCTAACTCAAAAGGATACTCACAGACTGACAGTCAAAGGATGGAAAACAACACTTCATGCAACAGGAACCCCCAAAAAAGCAGGGTAGCTATTCTGTTTGCAGACAATGTGAATTTCAAACCAATAATAATCAGAAGAGATAAAGCAGGTCACTACATACTGGTTACGGGAAAACTTCAAGAGGAAGGGATAACTATCTTAAATATATATGCACCAAATTCCAAAGCACCCAGTTATATAAAACAAGTACTAACAGAAATGAAAAACCAAATCAGCAGTAACACAATTCTGACAGGAGATTTTAACACACCATTGACACCAATGGACAGATCAACCAAACAGAAAATCAACAAAGAAATAAAAGAACTGAATTGCACCTGTAAACAAATGGACTTATTAGACATATGCAGAGTATTCCACCCAACAACAGAATGCACATTTTTCTCAGCAGTACATGGGTCATTCTCTAAAATAGACCATATATTAACTCACAAAACCTATTTAAATAAATGCAAAAGAGTTAAAATTATCCCTTGCATGCTATTGGACCACAGCGCCAAGAAATTAGTAATTAATGATAAAAGATATTGCAAAAATCCCACAAACACACGGAAACTGAATAACACACTCTTGAGTAATCAGTGGGTCACAGAGGAAATTTAAAAAGAAATTAAGCAATACCTACAAACAAATGAAAATACAGATACAACTTACAGGAATCTATGGGATGCAATGAAAGCCATCCTCAGAGGAAAATTTATTGCACTGAGCTCCCACATGAGGAAAACAGAACGAATACAAATAAACAACATGATGCTACATATCAAACAGCTAGAAAAAGAAGAGCAAGTCAAGCCCAAAGCCAAAAGAAGAGAGGAAATTATAAAAATCAGAGCAGAAATCAACGCAATAGAGACTAAGAAAACAATCCAAAGAATCAATGAATCAAAAAGTTGGTTCTTTGAAAGAATCAATAAAATCGATAAGCCCCTAGCCAACCTTATTTAAAAAAGGGAAGAAAGAGCTCAAATCCATGCAATAAGAAATGAAAAAGGTGAAGTCACTACAGACTCAATAGAAATACAAAAGATCATCAACACCTATTTTGAAAACCTCTACTCTCAAAGGTTTGATAACACATAAGAAATAGACAGATTCTTAGAGACATATGAAGTACCAAAGCTAGATCAAGAGGATGTAAAACTGCTGAATAACCCAATCTCTATCAATGAAATTGAACATGTAATTAATTCCTTACCTACAAAGAAGAGCCCAGGCCCAGATGGATTCACTGCAGCATTATACAAGAAATACAAAGAGGACCTAATACCAACACTCCTCAAACTCTTCAATGAAATTGAAAGGGAAGCAATCTTTCCCACGTCATTCCTGGAAGCAAATATTACTCTAGTACCAAAACCTGAGAAAGGCCCAACCGAAAAAGAGAACTACAGACCAATCTCCCTAATGAACACAGATGCAAAAATCCTCAATAAAATATTGGCAAATAGGATGCAGCAAATCATCAAGAAGATTATACACCATGACCAAGTGGGATTCATCCCAGGCATACAGGGATGGTTCAACATACGTAAATCAATAAATGTAATCCACCATATCAATAAAGCCGAAAGTAAGCATCACATGATCATTTCCATAGATGCAGAAAAATCCTTTGATAAGGTCCAACATTCATTCATGATAAGAACTTTACAGAAAATTGGAATAGATGGTCTTTACCTCAATATAATAAAGGCTGTCTATGACAAACCAACAGCCAGTATCATACTAAATGGACAAAAATTGAAAGCCTTTACTTTAAAATCAGGCACAAGACAAGGATGTCCTTTATCACCTCTCCTATTTAATACAGTACTGGACGTACTAGCCAGAGCAATTAGACAAGAGAGAAAAATAAAAGGGGTAAAGATAGGAAAAGAAGAAGTTAAATTGTCATTATTTGCAGATGACATGATACTCTACATAGAAGACCCCCTAAACTCCCTTGAAAGACTCTTAGATATAATAAATAAATTCAGTAATGTAGCTGGGTACAAAATCAATACTCAGAAATCAATAGCATTCTTATACACTAACAACAAAATCACAGAGAGAGAAATAAGAGAAGCCACACTTTTCACACTAGTAAGCAAGAAAATGAAATATTTAGGAATTACTCTTATGAAAGAAGTGAAAGACCTATACAGGGAAAATTATAATACACTGAAGGAAGAAATTGAAGATGATCTTAGAAAATGGAAAGACATCCCATGTTCATGGATAGGAAGAATAAACATTGTGAAAATGGCCATTCTCCCAAAACTGTTATACAGATTCAATGCAATCCCAATAAAAATACCATCAACATACCTTATAGATCTAGAGAAATCACTCCTAAGGTTCATCTGGAACCAGAAGAGACCTAGAATATCAAAGGCAATTCTAAGCAACAAAGGCAAGGCAGGAGGCATCACAATCCCTGACTTGAAGTTATACTACAAAGCAACAGTAGTAAAATCAACATGGTACTGGAATCAAAACAGAGCAGAGGATCAATGGAATAGATTAGAAGATACAACCACAACTACAAACACACTCAACCACCTTATCTTCGATAAAGGAGCCATGCAGGTTCACTGGAAAAACGACAGTCTTTTTAATAAATGGTGTTGGAAAAACTGGTTCTCCATTTGCCGAAAACTAAAACTCAGCCCAAGACTATCACCATATACTAAATTAAAATCTAAATGGATCCAAGATCTGAATATTAAAACAGAAACACTAAATCTATTGGAAGACAAATTAGGTAGAAACCTTGAAGACATAGGGGTAGGTAGAGAATTCATGAACAGGACTCAAACCGCATGGGAAATACTTCCCAGAATCAACAACTGGGACTACCTCTTATTAAAAAGTTTCTGTAAGTCAAAAAAAATATCCAGCATAGTGAAAAGAAAACCCACAAATTGGGAAAGATCTTAGTGAACTCCCCCTCAGGCAAAGGACTTTTGTCTAAAACATATAAAGAATTAAAAAAATGAGACCCCCAAAATTCAAAGACCCCATCCAAAAATGGGCATCTGAGATGAATACACACTTCTCACAGGAAGAAATACAAATGGCAAATAAATACATGAAAAAATGTTCATCATCATTGGTTATTAGGGAAATGCAAATTAAAACCACACTGAGATTCCATCTCGCTCCTGAAAGGATGGCCAGGATCAAGAAGACTAACAACAACAAGTGCTGGAGAGGCTGTGGGGAAAAAGGAACTCTCCTACACTGTTGGTGGGAATGTAGACTGGTACAACGTTTGTGGAAGTCAGTCTGGAGATTTCTCAAAAAGCTGGGATTGGAAGTCCCATTTGTTCCAGCTATTCCACTTCTAGGCATATTCCCAGAAGAACTGAAAGCATCATACCACAGTGATATATGCACACCTATGTTTATAGCAGCACAATTTGTAATGGCCAGATCTTGGAAACAACCCAAGTGTCCATCAACTGAGGAATGGATAAAAAAGCCGTGGTATTTCTATACAATGGAGTACTACTCAGCTATAAAGAAGGATCACATTGAGATATTTATCAATAAATGGGCACAGCTTGAAACCATACTCGTAAGTGAATTAAATCAAACTCGCATCTGTGAACACTGAATAGTTTCCCTAGTGTAGGAAATGATTCAAATATATAAAAGTACGTCATAACCATGATTCCCCATTATATGGCCTTGAAGCCTTATAAAATTTTCACTCATTAATTGGAATGGCTTTATTCTGGGATGTTTGATATTATGGCCTGTGATGCAATGAACAGCTATTTTGAAGAAAATAAGACATAATAATAGCTAGTGCTGATTTAATACCATCTTGTCTTAAAGCCCCACCAAACTATAGCTCTTCTGTCTCCATTTATTTTATCAAGTTGTAATTTGCTGGATTTTATCGTATGTGATAGTATAAACAAAAATTGTTACAGGTAAAGAGATAATATAGAAAGCATTGATCATTTTTTCTGTTAGCTGGTTCTAAATACTCTACAATGCTTTCATCCACTTGAATGGTGTTACACAGTCTTGATATGTTTGATGCTATAGCATATGAAGTTATATTCAAATATTTCAAAGAAAAAGATAATCTTGTAACTACTATTAAGACGGGTTATTTGGTGGTGAAGCACTAGGTTGCTGAAAGTGTCATGCTTTAACCTGTATTGTTATGTTGTTATGCCCCTTTTTATCTCATCCTTTCCCTTAAAGAGAAAGGATAGAAGGGAAAAGAAAAAATGCAAGTTAGTTGTACCATTAGTGTCACTTAGTTCACTGAATAGGAAAGATTGTGCTAATATTGATTGAAGAAATTTTTATGCCCATATTTTGTACTTGAGTGACTAAAGAAAATGATGTGTAATTTATCAACAATTGTTACTTTTTTATTATTTTGTTGTGAAAATTTGTTTTACCTTTTCTCCTTAATATTAACAAATAAAGTAAAAAAAAAAAAAAAAAAAAAAAAAAAAGATGGTCGCAGGCGAGGTCAGAGCAGGTTTCAGCAGCTCGGCCCAGCTCCCTCCTTCTGGCCAGCAGCTGTGGTGTGCTCCTTGGCCAGAGGAGGCAGACGTGAGTCCCTTCCGCTGGGCTGAGCCCTCTCCTTCTGTCCAGCAGTGGTCCTAGTGTGGTCCCCAGGTGGGAGAGGTGGCAGGCAGGGCTGGACTGGAGTCGCCTCTGCTCTGCTGGGCGCTCACCTTCTGGCAACCTGTTTCTTTTGACATGTTGTTGTAGTCAGGGGTTGTACACAGAGAACAATTATGATCAAGGCATGGAGTTTATAATATTTTTATAATGGTCACTGGAAGCTAACACAGGAAATCTATCCGCAACACCAAAGACATAGATTATTTAGTCAAGAGCCTAAACCTCACGGCAATGTCCTACATGAGTCCAGATAAAAACCTGGAGCTCAGGACAATGCCTCCAATGAGTCTAACTGAAGGTCCAGAGCCCACAAGAAGGACTCATGCCAGTCTCTTTTGTGGATCCATGCCAGGAAGACCCAAAGGTCAGTGGTGGAAGCCAGAAAGTCTATGCCAGCAGGATGAAGGAGCTGTGCTAGTGGGATGAGGGTTCTACGCTGGAGCCGAAGAGTCACACTCACAACAAAGACCAGGGCTATCCTGAAAGGCACCACAGCCGTCCTCAGTGACATGGAGGCCCTGAGCTCCTCCAATGACAAGCACAGTCAGGTACGTGCCAGGAAGCAATGCTCGATGTGAGGACCAAGGCTTCTCCAGGAGAACCAACAGCTCAGACAGCAACTCATAGGAGAATCAACAATGCCTCCTTAATGCCTCAACCCTCCATACCTCCCTTCTTCTCCACCTATTTATCCTGGCAACTTTCCTCAGGTGGAGCATCTTCACTCAATGCCATGCTGATGTAATCCAGCTGGCATTAAGTTGACCACCAGTTCTTAATCCATAACACATGTGAATTGAGCCCATTTACCTTTATGGATATCACTGATATGTGCTGGCTTGGCTTTGCCATATTGTGCTCCTGTTGTTGGTTTATCACTTTCCATCCTTGTTTTATTGGTAGTTTCTTTCTGTTGTTGTTCTGGAGATTGTGGTCAGTTTTATCTCTTTCTAGCATGTCTTTCAATACTCTTTATAAGGTTGGTTTCGTAGATATGAATTTCTTCAATTGTTCTTTGTCATGGAAGTGTCTTGTTTCTCCATTAAATTTGAAAGATAGTTTTTCTGGGTACATCAGTCTGGGTTGAAAGTTGTTTTCTTTTAGGGCATGAACTGCTTCACTCCAAGCTCATCTTAACTTGAAGGTTTGTGCCGAAAAGTTTGCCATGATTCTAATAGGCTTTCCTTGATAGTTGAGCCGTGTCTTTTCTCTCACAGCTTTTAGTATTCTGTTTTTATGCTGTATGTCTGGGATCTTAATTATTATATGTCTGGGTGTAGATTTATGTTGGTTGTGACTGATTGACATTCTGTATGCCTCATTTATTTGTATGTCAGATTTTTTCCCTATGTGTGGGAAATTTTCTGCTATTACTTCTGTGAATAGTTTAGTTAGGTCATTTGCATTGACTCCTGCATCTTCACTGATGCCTATGAATCTTACATTGTTTCTCTTGGCATCATCTTGAAGCTGCTGGGTTGTCATTTCATGCAGCTTTGTTACTACCCTTTTATGATTGCTATCTGCGATCCTGTCTTCAAGGTCTGAAATTCTATCTTCTACTTCATTTAAATGGTTTTGCCAGCTTTCAATAGAGTTTTTTGTTTCTTGGATATCTCTTTGAATTTGTTTCATAGATTCTGCTTGTTTTCTGTATTGTTCACTCAAAGTTTCAATCAATTTCCCATGCTCCTGTATTTTTTTTCTCTATTTCTTTTCTAGCTATGTTGAACAACTTATTTACTAAGGTTGTTATTTCTGTCTTCATGTAAGACATTATTTCTAAGACATTGATTTCCTCTATAGACATGTAAGACGTTGATTTCCTCTATAGCCACATGGATTTGTTTCTTTACTTCATTTGCTATCTTTTCAGAGATTCCTGGTATATGACTTTTAAAGTTCTCTATTTCAGTGTCACCTGTGCTTGCTCCTGATGGACAAAATGTTTGAGATTGCATTTTGCCTTTTCATTTTGTCATTTTCACCTTTTGGGTAAATATTTGGTCTTTTAATCCCAACAGTCTCAACTGTCTGTGGAGTGAATTTTATTTTTTTTTAAATTTTTTTAAGGAGAAAAAAAAGCAGAGAAAGGGTACAAGTTATACAGATTTACAGAAAAAAATAAACAGTAGGAAATCACTAGTTAATGGATTACATATTGTTATCTTAGAAATAATTGTTCAAGTCACAAAGTTAAAGCTTATAAAGTGGACATTCCAACAGTGAGACTGCAAACAGTTCTGTTCAATGATCCAATAAAACTCAGTGATATCATTTTCTATCTTATACACTTAAACATACATGCAGTTATATCATTTAGAGCACTTTCTTTTCCTCTCTTTTGTACAATGACAATTACACATTTTGGGTTTTGTTATTCCCACAGTTCTCATTACTTTTTTGGAAGGGAGTAGAACCAAATGTGACATAACAGAACAGAGTCAGTCAAATCAAAAGGGTAGACATAATAGATAATGTAAAAGCATAATACAAGGTGATCAGTAATGGTTACCATAATGCCTCCCGCTATCTCTAATAGAATTGCCTATATCATCAGTTATAATAAAATCAAACAAAACAGTAAAGAACAAAACCGACAAAACCAAAACATTGGAGATGTTGTAGGTCTTCAAAAGTACATAAAAGTCATTGAGAATGGGTGTCATAATGAATCTCACTATCTTCACAGCTGTCGCCTAAACTTTCGAACCTGGTACTATCAAGCAAAGCAGAATAGGGGGACATCAGTCAAAAACAAGATGGTGAGAGTAATACAGGGCTTTAAATCAAGATAATGGAAAGTCAAAGTGGGTTGCTATACTATATCCTGCAATTTTTATTAATTTTTCCCTTAATTAAAAGGATAAAAATAAAAAAGTAAATAATGGAGTGAAGATTGAGATAAAAGAGGGCATAACAGCAAAACAGCACAGATCAAAACATAACCATTTAAGCAGAATAGTGTTTCACCACAAGATAACCCTGACATAAAAGTAGTTGCCATATTGTCTCTTTCCTTAAGAACATAAAAGAAGAAGTAGGGACACAAACAAATAAACTACAAAAGCTACTCACAGAAATAATCCTTGAGTACAACTTCGTATATTGTAGCATTAAATATATCAAAACAATGTAAAACCATTTAAGAGAATAACAGCATTACAGGGTATTTAGAATCAACTAACAGAAAATGAACAATGGTTTCTGTATAATCTCCTTGTCTTTAAAAGTTTTTGCTTATACTATCATACACAATAAAATCCAATAAGATACAACCTGTTTAGACCAATGGAGACAGAAAAACAAAAGTTTGATGAGACTTCAAAACAAGATGATACTAAATCAGTATTACCTATTAAGACATCATTTTCTCCAAAATAGCTGTTCCTATCATCCAATCTTCTCTGCTTCATTTCTGTTGAGCTCTTTTTCTGGCATTAGTTGTCACTTTGTCTTCTTCATTTTGTTCTCTGCTCCATTCATTGTGGCCTCCCCACCACTATTTCTGGATTCTTTGTATTTTTCTTTTTTAGAATATCCTGCAATATTCTCTGTAGAGTTGAATTGGTGGTTGCAAATTCCCCCAACTCCTCTTTATCCTGGAAGCACCTTGTTTTTCCATCAATTTCCAGGGACAGTTGTGCAGGATATCTCAATCTTGGCTGGAGATTATTATCTTTCAAAGCTTGAATTATTTCCCCCCACGCTCTTCGTGATTTGATGGTTTGTGCAGAGAAATCTGCTGTAATTCTGATAGGTGTTCCCTTGTAAGTGGTCTGTTTCTTGTCTCTGACAGCTTTTAATATTCTGTTCTTGTATTGAATTTCTGGAATTTTTATTATTATATGCCTGGGTGTTTCTCTGTTAGGGTTGTAGGTGGCTGGGGTCCTGTATGCCTCATACATCTGAGTATCTTTACCTTTTGCTAAATTAGGAAAATTCTCCTGGATTATTTCTGTGAGTAGCTTTTGTAGTTCATTTGTTTGTGTCCCTACTTCTTCTTTTATGTTCTTAATTCTTAAGTTATGGATCCTCTTATCATCTTCTTGTCTTTGTATTATTGCTGTTTGTTTCTTTGTTACTTTTAAGAAGTTTTTCATTTCATCCTCCCATATTACAAACCTGCCCTCCCGTTCAGATAGTCTGTCCTTAGTTTCTTTCAAGCTGTTATGCCAGTTTTCGATAGACTTTTTAGTTTCCTGGTAGTCCCTTTGAACCTGCTTCACGTATTCTATGCTTTCTCTATTTTCTCCATCAAACAATTCTCCCCTGTTTTTCTGTTCTTCCATTCCACCATCTGTTTTTTCTTGGGTGGTGCTTAGCATTTCTCTAACTATTCTGCTTATGTCTAGCTTCAGGTCATCGATAACTTCATTCCTGAACTGATCTATGAGGCTCTCTAGATGGCGCTTAATGTCTATTGGTGCAGTGTCCGCTATTACCTGTTTCGCAGGATTGCAGGCCGAGGAGCCTTTCTTGTTGCTGCCTCTTCCCATATTCTTTGTTCCTTATATATGCAAGCTTATATAGGAGGCCCAGCTTCCCTCCCTGTCAGCCACAGCCTGATCGAATTGCACCGGCTAGGTGTTCCCACCTACCGCAGCACACCAGGAAGTTGCAGATCAGGCAGCTTATGCAGGGCCCGGCCCTCCAGGTCACCCTCAGGCTCTGGGATCTGGGTTGTGCTAGCCCAGTGGGTCTCAGCCAGCAGTGTCACGTAGGCTAGGCACTTCTCACCATCCCGCTTGAGAGGGGGATACGTGGCTGAAGGCGCCACAGCTCCCTGCTCCCGCAAGTCTGCCCAGTCCCAGAATGTCCTCTGCTGGAGTCAAACTGTGGTAGAGTGTCAGTTTCTCTCACTCACCTCACCACAAGTCAGTGCACGGCTCCCAGCCCATCCTGCAGAGCTTCCGCGCATCTCTCTCCTTGCCGAGCCGATGCAGACGCAGCCGCCACGCGGCAGGAAACCCAAATCCAGGCTTCCAATGGCGCGGGCTCCAGCCTCCACACTGAGGCGTTTCTGTTCCTGTTCTAGCACCAGGACTGCATTCCAAGTTGGTTTCTCTCAGCCTAGTTCGTTCCTGGGTCAGCAGAGCATATCTCCACCTGCTTATGACTCCTTACTCCACACCATTCCTGAATTATGAGCCGAGTCTTCCAGAGAGCCTCCATAGCTGCTGTTATCTGTCCGCCATGTTTTCCCGGAAGCGACCTGTGGTGTGAATTTTAGAGTCCTACTGTGTGGCTGATGTTTTTCCAATTGCTGTGTACAACGATGTAGAAGAGAGCCAGTCACCTGAATTCCTCCTACAGGGCCTGTTGGGTGAGTCCTATATTCTTTCTGGGCTAACTAGCCTAGAAGTATTGATATAGGTGAACTCTTAGTTCCTGTCGTTCCTATGTCTTCAGGTTGTTGCAGGTCACCAGATCTCCCGGTCTATAGTGTTTGTGTGAGCTGAGGCCCTATCGTGTCACTGTGGGTCTCATAAGCTCTTTTAATTTTCTCCAAGTTGGCGGAGGCCTTATTGGTGCACTCCTTAACCTGTCTAATGTTCTCAGTGTGGAGGAGGGGATTATCCACTCTCTTGCCAGTTTCATCAAGGTATTACAGTTGGAGGGAGTTTCACTTCTGCTCCTATTTACCCACTGCAGAGCTCTATTTTAGGGGAAAACTCACCACACTGACTGGAGCCTGCTGAGGTCTTCTCTTTGGGTAAGGAGGTCCTGAGTCTCCCATCTAGCCAGCACTGCAACTCACTGTAGTCCAAGGTTCTGGGAGAAGGTGTTGGATCCAAAGATCAACTGCAGCACTAGTTCCAGGAGGTGGGTGGGCTCCCCAAGGGATGGTCCTGCAGTGGCAGTCTGAGGCATTCAGTTGTGCAGTGGGTGTCCCAGGTGTTCCTATGGAGGGGCGGGCCCAGTGGCGGAAATCCGAGGTGCCTAGGTTGTCCCAGGGTGTCCCAGGTGATCACGGCCAAGGGCCAGGGCCAAAGGCAGAAGTCTTAGGTGACCCAGGCCTGCCAGGGTGGGCGAGGTGTTCCCATGGAGGGGCAGGCCCAGCCATGGCATTCTGAGATGCCTAGGTCATGCCAGGGTGTCCCAGGTATTCACAGCCAATGATCTGGCCCAGCAGTGACAGTCCTAGGTGACCCAGGCCTGCCAGGGTGGTCTACATGTTCCCATGGAAGTGTAGGCCTAGAGGCGGGAATCTGAAGTGGCTAAGTCATGCTGGGTCATCCCAGGTGTTCACAGCTGAAGGGTAGGCCCAGTGGCAGCAGTCCCAGGTGGCAAGGTCATGCCAGGGTAGCCCCAGTGTTCCTGAGGAGGGAGTGTCATGATGTGAAATCTAGCAATGCTATTATTCTTTGTTCAGAATGATTTTAACCTGCTTTAGTTTGTTTAATCTAAACATAAATGAAGATATGGACAACTGCATGTATGTTTAAGTGTATAGGATTGACAACCATGTTACTAAGTTTTTGGTGATCAGTTGAACAGAACTGTTTGCAGTCTTACTGTTTGAATTCCCACTTTACATATTCTATTTTTGTATCTTGAACAACTATTTGTAATACAACAATATGTAAACATCAACTAGTGATTTCTTACTGTTTATTTTTTTCTCTGAACATATGTATTATTTCTACCTATTTTCTGTTTTGTTTAGTCTTTCTTTAAATAAATTTTTTAAAAAATTTTTAAAAAAGAAATAAAATCCACAGTACACTACATAAAGGAAACACATTCAACCCAAAAATAAATTTATAGACTGACTGTAGAAGGATAGAAAACAACATTCCATGCAAAGGGAACCTAAAAGCAAAAATCAGAAGCTATCCTATTTTCCCACAAAGTGGAATTAAAGTCAACACTCTTTAGAAGAGAGGATACTACTTATCAGTTAAGAGAACTATTAAACAAGAAGAGGTAACAATTACAAATATATATGTACCAAACAACAGTGTGCCCAGCTTCATAAGTGGAAAATGAAATATCAGATAAACATCCATAAAATTATAAAGTGGGACCTCAATATCCCAGTATCACAAATAGATCAACAAACAAAACAAAAAAGACAAAGAAATATCAGGGTTGAACCAAATTTTTTAACAAATGGAATTAATCAATATATATAATTACAATAATGGTCACTAACAAAGTCATGAGAGGAAAGATTCAAAAAATGTTCCTCTTCAAGGCCCCACCCTCAATTTTTTAGTACATGTTTACAGTACAATGATTAAATTTATCAGAGAAGTTTTGTATGTATATAACACAACTTAATTCTTATGCCAAGATGAAAGGGTAACTCATTGTTATACATTCATGTTACTTGGAAGCAATGGATGAAGCACAACAAACATAGGGTAACTTCTGAAAAGTTTGGGGCTACTATCTCAACTGGATACTTAGCCATCTTCCTCTCCTTTACATAAATAGTCAACAGTGAAATCTCTGAAGCCAAACATCCTGGTTTCAAGTACTGCCTGAACCTCATGCAAGTATGTAATGTTTGGCAAACCACTAGCTTATTTCTGCCTTAGATTTCCCATCTATAAGTATCAAATTTTTTAAAAATCTTGCATGGTTGTGCAAAAAGCATATGAAATACTTTTTTCATTGCTCTGAACATACTAATTACTCATTAAATTGTAATGAGCCCAACTACCAAGAAGAGCACAAAATTTCAGGAGAGAAAGAAACAGTATTCAAAACCAGATTCTCTAACTTCGTAGATTTTTCCACTAATGTCCATTAGGTTGTGCATGAAAAGATGGTGCTGAACCAGGTGAGGCAAGAGTCAGGGTCCAAGAGTCCACAAGAGGTAAAGGTAAATCCCTTACCTAAATACCTCATAGAACTGTTTACTCTATCATTCTTTCTTTTTTTCTTTTGACAAATATTTGAAGATGGAAAGTAACCACAGAACAGGGGCAAAGTTTAGTATTGTATCTCATAGTTACATTCCCTTTGACCCTGGATTTTGACAAGGATCACAAAGTTCAGGGAAAAAAATAACTTGGCCCCACAGATTGAGTAATGTATCACCTATCATGAGGTGAAGTGCAGAAGGAAAGGGTTGAAAGTGAAATGATGAGGGATCAATTAGGAGTAAACTCACAGCATCAGGGAGAGGTGGCTTCCAAGATACCCTTTCTGAAATACATTTTCTTTTTAACTCTGTGAATTCTGCAATTTGATCTTGGAGGAGATAATCACAAAAAAAGTGCAGATGAACAATTTGAAGATGAAAGTCTTGAAGTAGGAAGATCATGAGTTCAGGCCCAACCCTGGAACCTCAGCAACTTATCAAGGCCATAGTTCAAAATTAAAAATAAATTTTAAGTGCTGAGGTTATAGTTCAATAAGTGCTGGGTTCTCATTCTCCTAATGTAGTCTTCTCAATCCATAGTGGATATTTCATTAATACAGTACAACATTATCATATTTTATAGTACCAATTTCCTTTTCTGTCCTTTCCCACTACACTTTGTGGTTAAAACATATTTATTGAAGCAGCAAATCATTGAAAGAATGAGCTGCCTTATACAACATTTGCAAAAGGATTATCACACCTTAAAAAATAGTAAAATGAGCTCAGATTGAATAAACTGTCAATATGCATAATGAGATTGACCTGTGTCTTGAGCCGCCTAAGCCCAAACTTAGTGTTTCATGCAGCAACGCTAGGTCATGAGTAGAGAGTAGCTCTGACAAACCCCAGAGAAAATTACAGAGGTATCTAAGAAGACAGTTTTGGATTCAGTAGAGAATATTTCTGATGTGAGCTTGAACTATCAGTGGCTATTTTCCCTTGAACACTTCACTTATGTATAATTATTTTCATATTACTAAAATTGGAGGACAAGGGATAGAGCTCAGCAGCATAAGTGCCTGCCTGATAAGTGCTGCAAGGACTTTAGTTTGATTCTAGTACAAAAACAAAGTAAAATAAAATTGGGATAATGGTGCATCTAGCCACTCCTAATGAGTATTTAACAAACTAGACAATGAATTCCTTGAAATATAGTTTGTTTCTATATTACTGTACCTAGCATCCTGCCTCCACATAGTACGAGTTCACTAAATATTTTTGAATTACTTGAAAAGAGAAGAGTATGTACGTGGCTATTGATGCTGTCAGCTGATGAACATTTTTCTCTCATTATTTTCCAAGGCAGGTCCTTCAGGTTAATCACCTCTGGAACCTGATAGGTAAAGTCTGCTCTCGCTCCTCAAATCTCCAATCTAAGAAGGGGAAAAAAGGACCTTTTGTACATTCCATTGTTGGCAAAGATTTTTTGCCTACAGCCATTCTGTAGGCTGTCTCTTCATTCTATAAATTGTTGATTGTTGTATTTTTGGTAGTAGCCATCCTACTATCTTGAAAAGGTATCTGCTTATGCTTTGATTTGTGTTTCCCAATAACTGATGATGCTGAATACTGTGACTGGGCTGCTTCCCAAAAGTTGTCCTTGACAGTTACTTATATTCCTCCCTACCTTTGCCTTTTATCAAGGTTATCTTTCCTCCCTGATTATTTCAATGTCCACTTCTAAATTCTAAAGAAAAGCCCACCTAAATGCTTATGATGTTAACTGCTAAATAAAATTTATTTAAATTTACAAAAAATTTCAATATATTTAACAATCAGGGAAATGTAAATCATAACTACACTGAGATTCCATTTGACAACAAACCCCAGGAAACATTACAGAGGCAGCATGCAGACAGTTTTGGAGGCAAATAGAAAACATTTTTAACTTAATCTTGTGTATGGGTTCTACAAGCAAAGGGAAAATAAAGGGACACACTCACCAAGGGTGAGCAAAATGGCTGCTGCCTGGCCAGTCTAAGCAAGCAGCTTTTATTGAGATAAAGAACAAAGAAACTCATATTGTGCATGCTTAGATTATATAACTTGATGGCTTCTTGTCCTTATGAGACCTAATTTTTACCTTGGAGAGGAGATGTTTCAGGGCCTGCACTTTCTGCCAAAACACTGTCAACGAGATGTGTCCAGGACAAAATGGAGTCAGTGTGGCCTCTCTATATCTCCTCCTTTTTTCTTCAGTTTAGGTTTTCTTACCACATCAGAAGCTGGTATTTTGGGTATAAATACTTTGTTTAGTGATAGGATACCTTATACAAGGGATCCCATACCAATTAAACAGAAAAAGGCAGTAACACCATAAAAAACATTTTTTTTTTAGCCAACTGATATCTGGTAACCATTCCATAAGGAAATTACATAATCCAGCATTGAGTCCTTGGGGTATTTGCTTGGTAGGTTCTCATAAATCATGAAGCTTCACATTAATGGACTTACTTTCACCAGACCAATTAAAACAGTATATCTGAGCAATTTCATTGCATCCATGATAATATAATAAAAGCACATAATCAATTGCTGTGTGATTATCTAAAATTACTTGTCGGTGTTCAGTTTGTTCTTTGTTTAATAAAACCAAAGCTATGGAAGTATAATCAATTTGTTTTGCCTTCAGACAAACTAGCCATTAACACTGCAATTGGCCCTGGCTGCCAGTGCAGGCACACCAACCAAAGAAATATCTAAAGCATAAATTTCTGCTTTGGTTAACAGGCTAATAGATAAGTTATGACACAGGTCAGTAGGACTAGTTGTAGACCATTTGGTGTGAGACAGTGTAGATTTAAGAGGAGGCAACAATATAGTAAGGTGGCTAAGGCAACAGTCTGTGTTATGAGATAAGGCTGCAGGAATATAATTAAAGGTATATTCTTCACATGAAAAAATCACCCAGCAGAGAGAGGAACATGTCTATTTCCATACAATACTGGTTTATAACTAGAACAATTCCAAGCACTATTGGGAAGGTAAAGACATTGAGTGTTACAATTTTCAGTACAAGCATATGAGGCATTTGAAGGTGCTACATAAGGAGTGAACATTTTAATAGTGCTATCAGGTTTTTTAAATGTAGGAATGCCCAAATTTGGAAAGTCAGCATATGTTACAATTTTGTTTGGTATGTAGGAAAAATGATTATGTAGAGAGGTTGGGTCTTTGCATCCTGGAATCAGACAGAACACAAGAAAGTATTTCATTTCTATCTTTTGAGCAAAACAGAAATGAGTGACATTCGCTATTTTTGCCAGTTGAATGCAAATATTGTATTTCAGTCTTTCTGTTAGGTTGTGGGACTCTGAGGTCCCCATGGTGGGCTGTAAAACACATAGGAACAAAATACAAATAAGCATTAAAGTGTTCATTGTCAATTTGGTAAATACTGCACAAGAAGCTTTTCAAGAGTTGATTCCTCTTTAGATGCATGGAGCAAGTTTTGTGCAGACTGGATCAGCACCTTTATATCACTCCCAGATCACTGGCTGAATAGTCATCATCCTGGGTCACTTTTGAGGTGGCCAGACTTGATTTAGGGAGAGGTGCAACTGTGGAATTGGATTGTGTAGCCCATTGTGTCAGATTATTTTGTGCAGGGTGAATGCAAGAGCAGAAAACCACACAGGGCCTAGTGGGGATAACACAGAAGCATTCTCTCCTCCCCACATCAGCAGGGACATCTGCCCCTGCCAACCTGGGTTTGAGGATATTTTGAAAGAAATGGAACCAAGATAGTTATCCAAAGAGACTTGAAGAAAAACAGCAGGGGACAGCAAAAAGAAGTCGGTTTTGGTAAGTGGTAAAATGATATCGATCAGATCAATTCCAAGGAATGTAAGTGCTCAAATGCATTCTCAAGAGATAAGAGAGGAAATAGCATTGATAATGGGAAATAAAGTACTGCCAGGCATGTGGGATAAATGTAACCACTCAATAATAAATACCTTGTTGCTCTGGATGGCAACAAGGTCCCCTGTGAGCAAAAGGGCTGAATGAAAATGGTAAGGAATGAGGGCAGTCCTTCAGAACTCAACCCACCACAACTGTGGTGAGTGTGTGAGCAATTCTCTGACAGGCTCCTTGTAGAGGAGAGTCAGAGATCACATCAGTAGGATCCTGTGTGGTGCCATAAAGCATAAAATAGAGGATCTAACTGTTGAGTGGTCAAAGGGCCTTGCCCAATTAAAGTGGAGACAGCAGAAGTGGCACACCCAGGAGGACCTGGAAGTCTACCATGTGGTGTTCCATTTTCTGGCCTGCCAAAAACTGCAACAGCATCCCAGCAAAGATGCCAGGTATGCAGGACAGAAATAGGAACTCAAGGCTCCTCATGCAGCAGTTTGCCTATCTTTTCCCAATCCTCCATAATAAGCATACCTCCCTCAGAATAATAAGAACAGTAATCATGAATTTCTTACAAAAGCTGTACTAAATTATGCTCAGGGGCCACATGGCTTGCCTTCTTAAGGAGAAAAAGCAGTTCTGTTTTATGTTTCTGTTGTGCTTCAGGCAGGGAATTCCCCATGACTTCCACTGGGATTTTTTGAAGAAAGTGAAGTACATGCAGGTCAGGAGGCCATGTTCCATCCCCAGAATACAGCAAAAGCAGGTCACCCTCCACAGCAGACATCTCCACTGTTGAGTCCCTGTTCAGGCACCAGATGAAGGGTTCTACAAGCCAAGGGGAAATAAAGGCATGCACACACCAAAAGTCAGCAAAATGGCTGCCACCTGGTCACCATAAATAAGCAGCTTTTATTGAGATAAAGAGCAAAGAAACTCATATTACACATGCTTAGATTTGTTTGCTTCTTATCCTTATGGGACCTCATATTTTTACCTGGGGTGGGGGGGTGGGATAATGTTTCAAGGCCTGCATTTTCTACCAAAACACTGTTAACTGGATGTGCCTAGGAAAAAATGGAATCAGTGTGGCCTCTCTACAGTGTTGGGCTACCAATGGCTGCCAGATGGCTATCATCAAAAATATTTTTTAAAAATACTAGTGAGGATGTAAGAGGAAGGAATACTTCTACATTGCAGGAAGACTGTAAATTACTACAGCCAGTATGGAAATCAGTGTGGAGCTTCCACAAAAACAAACAAACAAACAAACTGAAAAATATGGCTACCTTTATTCCCACCTATAACATGAAAAAGTTAAAATCAGCATAATATTGAGATAGATAAAAACCCATAATTATTGTGAAGCAAAAGCTATAGAAACAGTGTAAGTGCCTGTAAATGGATTAATAAATAAAGAAAAGATGATAGATGTATGAGATGGAGGGAGAAAGGGAGGGAGAATGTTATTTTGTCGTAAAAAGGATGAAATTACATCATTTCCAGGAAAATGTATAGAACTAGAAACCATCATATCAAGCAAAAAAAAAAAAGTCTCAGAAAGAAAAAGATATTTTCTCTCATATGTAAAACCAAGGGGAAGTAAAGGGATGCACACACCAAGCGTCAGCAAAATGGCTGTCACCTGGTCACCATAAATAAGCAGCTTTTATTGAGATAAAGAACAAAGAAACTCATATTACACGTGCTTAGATTTGTTTGCTTCTTGTGAGGGATATTAAATAAGAAGGAAGACTATCAGAGAAGAGGGAGGGGAAACAATGGCAAAGGAGATGATGGCATGGGGAAATTACCAGAGTATGTTCAACACATGTATCAATATCCCAAAATGAAACCCACTATTCTTATAATTAGTGCACAATAATAAAAAATTTAAAAAACAATGAAATGCCTTTAGGATGATCACAATCTTTTTTTTTTTTTTAAAAAGCAAAACAGAAGAATTTCAAAAAATAACAGTAAGGAATCAATACTAGTTAATGTATTACACATTATTATTTTAGAACTAGTTGCTCAAGTTACAAAATCAAAGCACAAAAATGAATAGACAAACAATGACAGCATGAACTATTCTTTTTGATGAAATCACAGAGAATTAGTAGTATGGTTATCTATCTTGAACACTTAAACATACTACAATTATGTGTATATACCCACAAGTTGTTCTTTCCTTTTGAGAACTGTCCCTTTCATTATAACAATATCTATTGTACATTTTGGATCTTATTATTCTTTCATATTTTTATTATTCTTACTTATTTTTTACACTGAAGAGACAATACAATATTTACAAATATGAGTCTAATTTATTTCACTTATGAGGATAGTCTCAAATTGCCTCCATTTACCTATAAAATTATCCTGCTTTCTTAAGGCATTTTTGAAGGCATTTACCTTTAAAATCATACTTTTTTGTAGCTTAGTAATATGCCATTGTATTAAAAAAACAAATCTTTTTCATCCATTCTGCAATTCATGGGCATTTTGCTTGTTTCTGAGGTTTAGTTATTATAAATTGTGCACGTATATCTCTATGACATGACATTTTCAATTTTTCTGGGAAAATACCCAGGGGAAGAACAGATGGATTGCATGGCACACTCAATCCTATTTTTTTGAGAAATCTCCATACTGATTTCCATGATGCCTGCAAAAGTGTACACTCCCACTAACAGTTGAGAAGTGTTCCTTTTTCCCCACAGCCCTGGCAACATTTGTTAATGTTTGATTTCTTTCTGGAATAAGATAGAATGACTAGTGATGGTGAACATTTCTTCATGTATTTATATTACATTTGTATATCTTCATCTGAGAAATGCATATTCATCTCAGATGCACGTATTTGGAATGGGTCTTTGAATCTGGGGGCTTAAAGCTTTTCAATTCTTTATGTGTTCTGGTTATAAGTCTTTTGTCTGAAGGACTATGGACTAAAATTCTCTCCCATCCTATGGGTTTTCTTTTCACTTTGTTGACTTCTTTTGAAATGAAAAAACTTTTTAGTAAGATGACATCCCAGTTGTAGTTTCTTTGAAGTACTTTGCATGCAGTTCATGAACTTTTTGCCTATCCCTATGTCTTCAAGATTTCTACCTACTTTGTCTTCCAGTAAATTTAGTATTTCTATTTTAATATTTAGATCTTTGATCCATTTTAATTTTAGTTTAGTGCATAGTGATACACATGGGTCTAGTTTCAGTCTTCAGCATGTGGGAAGCCAGTTTTTACAGCACCATTTATTAAAGAGGCTATCTTTCTTCCAGTGAACATGTTTAGCCCCTTTGTCAAATACAAGGTGACTGAGTGCCTTTGTAGTTGTGTTTGCATCTTCAAATCTGTTCCATTGGCCCTTAGATCTATTTCTTTTCCAATATCCTGCTGATTTTATTACAATAGCTATGTAGTATAATTTCAAGTCAGGGACTGAGACGTCTCCAAGCCTGATTTTGTTGCCCAGAATTGCCTTTGCTTCTATGTTTCTCCTGTTTTCAAATGAATTTTAGGAATGTTTTCCCTAGATTGGTAAAGTATGTTAATAGTATTTTGACTGGGATTGCACTAAATTTGTACAAAAGTTTTGGAAGTATAGCCATTTTCACAATGTTGGTTCTTCCTAATCAAGTTCCATTTTCTAATATCCTCTTCAATCTCCTTTTTTAGAATTGTATAATTTTTAGTGTATAGGTCTTTTACATTCTTTGTTAGGTTGACCGCTAAGTATTTCATGTGTTTGGATGCTATTATGAAAGGTGTTATTTTCATAATTTCTCTCAGTGAGTTTTTTGTTTGTGTACAGGAATGCTATTGATTTTTGAGCGTACACTTTGTATCCAGATACACTGATGAGTTTTTTAAATAACTCTAGTAATCTTTTAATGGAGTTTTTGGGGTTTTCTATGTAGAGTATATGTCATCTTCAAATAGTGATAACTTAAATTCTTCCCTTCCAATCCTTATTCCTTTTGTTTCTCTCTCTTGTATGATTGCTCTGGCTAATGTTTCCAGAACTATATTGAATAGCAATGGTAATAGTGCACATCCTTGTCTTGTTCTTGATTTTAGAGTGAAAGCTTTCAGTTTTTGTCCATTTAGCATAACGTTGGCTGTTCATTTGTCATAGATGGCCTTTATCAGATTGAGGTAGATACCACCTATACCAAGTTTCTGTAAGGATTTTATCATGAACAAGTGCTGGATTTTATCAACAGCTTTTTCTGTATCTATTGAGAAGATCATGTGATTTTGGTCTTTGGATTTGTTGATGTGATGTCTTCACATTTATTGATTTGTGTAGGTTACACTATTCCTGCATTCCTTGTATAAATCCCACTTAGTAATAATGTATAATCTTCTTGATGATTTGCTGTATTGTATTTGCCAGCATCTTATTGAGAATCTTTGCATCTATGTTGATTAGTGAGATTGCCCTACAGTTCTCCTTTTTGGTTGAGTTTTTCTCTGGTTTTGGTATCAGAGTAATCCTTGTCTCCAGGAATTAGTTAGGGAAAATTGATTCCCTTTCAATCTCATTAAAGAATTTGAGGAGTATGGAAGTTTCATAAATTTCCTCTAAATTTCTTGTAGAATTCAGCCATGAATCCATTAGGACCTTGGCTTTTCTATGTTGGTAAGTTTTTTTATCACGTTTTCAATTATCGTAGCTAATATTGGGTTATTCAAAATTGTTGTACCTTCTTTAGTCAGATTTGGTAATTCATATGTATCTAGAAATCTGTCCATTTCCTCTGTTATTTCAACCCTGTGTGAGTAGAGATTTTCAAAGTAGGTACTTATGATCTTTAGAATTCCCATGGAATCTGTAGCAATTTCTCTTTCCAGTCCTTATTGCACGAACTTGTGTTTTTTCTTTCTTTTTCTTGATAACATTAGCTGCAGCGTATTCAAATGTGTTTAGTCTTTCAGAAAATCAGCTCTTTGATTCATGAATTCTTTGTATTGTTGTCTTAGTCTCAGTTGCATTAACTTCTGCTCTGATCTTTATAATTTCCGCTCTTCTATGATCTTTGGGCTTGACTTGCTCTTCTTTTTCTAGAAGCTTGAGATGTAGCATTAGGCTGTTTATTTGTGCTTGTTTTGTTTTCCTGATGTGACCATTTATTGATATATATATATTTCATTCTTAGGACTGCTTTCATTGTATCCTATAGGTTTTGGTATATTGTATCTGCATTTTCACAGAATTATAGGTATTGGTAAATTTCTTCTTTAGTTTCACCTGTAACTCATTGATTGTTCAAGAGGATATTTAACTTCTATGTATTTATGCTAGTTTTGCAATTTCTTTTGCCGTTAATTTCCAATTTCAGTGCACTATGTTCAGATAATAAGTGTGGGGTACAATCCCTTTATATTTACTTAAGAATGTTCTATGGGCTAATATACATTTTATTTTGGAGAATATCCCATACACAGCTGAGATGAATGTGTATTCTGATGTGGTTGGTTAGAACACTCTGTAAAGGTTTACAAAGTCCATTTGTTCAAAGATTTGATTCAGTTCTTTGCTGACTTTTGTCCAGGTGAAGTATCTCTTTGTGAAAATGGGCTATTAAAGTCCCCTATTATAATTGTGTTGTTGTTTATTTTGTTTTTCATGTCTATTAGTATTTGTATTATATAGTTGGGTGCTTCTGTACTTGGTATGTCCATATTTGGGATTGTTAGCTCTTCCTCTTTAATAAGTCCCCTGACAATTATATATAGTGACCTTCTTTATCTCTTTTAATCACTTGGTTTGAAGTTCATATTGCCTTCAAGTAGAATAGCTACCCTGACTTTTTCTGGGTTCCTGTCACATGGAATTTTGTTTTACATCCTTTGATCTTTAGTCTATGTGTTTCCTTTTGAGTCAGATGTGTATGTTGTATGCAACATATTATGAGATTCTGTTTCTCTTTTTTTGTAAGCAACACAACATTTTAGCACAAGACAACCCACAATTAACAGTAACTACCATAATGTCTCTTTCTTTGAAATATTTGAGAATAACTTCATATGTGATAGTATCAAACATAACAAAACAGTATAAAACCATTCAAGAGAATGAAAGCATTACAGGGCTTTCAGAACCAAATAACATAGAATGAACAATGGCTACTATATTATCTCATTTTCCATAGAAAATTTGTTTGTACTATCACAGTAATAATATCCAATAAGATATAATAGAACCAAAGGAAACAGAAGAACAAAAGCATAATAGGACTTCAGAGTAAGATGATATTAAATCAGCACTGGCTATTCTAATGTCTTGTTTTCTTCAAAATAGCTGTTCATACTATCACAAATAATAAAAATTGAAACAAACCAGGGTAAAACCATTCCAGGTAATGAATGCAAACATTATAAGGCTTCAAATGTAATGGGGAATAATGATTATCACAAATTCTTATGTACTCTTACCATTGCTTACACTTGGGAGACTATATGGTATTTACAGATGTGAGTTTGATTTATTTCACATATGAGTATGGTCTCAAGCTGTGTCCATTTATTGATAAATATCTCAATGTGATCATTCTTTATAGCTGAGTAGTACTCCATTGTATAAAAATACCACAACTTTTTTATCCATTCCTCAGTTGATGGACACGGGTTGTTTCCAAGATCTGGCTGTTACAAATTGTGCTAATATAAACATGGGTACACATATATCACTGTGGTATAATGCTTTCAATTCTTCTGGAAATATGCCTCAGAAGTGGAATAGCTAGGTCGAATGGGACTTCCAATCCCAGCTTTTTGAGGAGTCTCCACACTGACCTCCACAGTAGTTGCACAGTCTACATTCCCACCAACAGTGCAGAAGAATTCCTTTTTCCCCACAGCCTCTCCAGCATTTTTGTTGGTAGTTTTCTTGATTCTGGCCATTCTTTCTGGAGTGAGATGGAATCTCAATGTTGTTTTAGTTTGCATTTCTCTAATGACCAATGATGATGAACATTTTTTCGTGTATTTATTTGCCATTTGTATTTCTTCATCTGAGAAGTGTGTATTCATCTCAGATGCCCATTTTTGGATTAGATCTTTGAATTGGGGGGGGGGTCTGATTTTTAAAATTATTTATTTTTAGGCATAAAATTATTTATGTTTTAGGCAGAAGTCCTTTGTTTGAGGGACAGTTCACTAAGATATTTTCCCAGTTTGTGAGTTTTCTTTTCAAAATGCTGGAGATTTCTTTTGACATGCAGAAACTTTTTAATAAGATGTGATCCCAGTTATTGATTCTGGGAAGTATTTCCCGTGCGGTTTGATTCCTGTTCATGAATTCTCTACCTATCCCTGTCTTCAAGATTTTTACCTAATTTGTCTTTCAACAGATTTAGTGTTTCTGCTTTAATATTCATATCTTTGATCCATCTACATTTTATTTTAGTATATGATAATAGGCATGGGTCTAGTTTTAGTTTTCAGCATATGGAGAGCCAGTTTTTCCAGCACCACTTATGAAAGAGACAGTCATTCTTCCAGTGAACATGTTTGGACCCTTTATCAAAGATAAGGTGGTTGAGTGTTCTGGTAGTTGTGGTTACTTAGGAATTAATCTCACAAAAGAAGTAAAAGATCTATATAGGGAAAAACATAATACCCTTAAAAAAGAAATTGAAGAGGATCTCAAAAAATGGAAAGATATCTCTTGTTCATGGATAGAAAGAATAAATACTGTAAAAATGGCCATTCTCCCAAACTGTTATACAGGTTCAGTGCAATCCCAGTGAAAATACTATCAACATACCTCACAGATCTAGAGAAACCACTCCTAAAATTCATCTGGAATCAGAAGAGATCTAGAATAGCAAAGGCAATTCTAAGTAGCAAAGGCAAGGCAGGAGGCATTAAATTTCAAGAAAATCCCTGACTTGAAGTTATACTACAAGGCAACTGCAATAAAATCAACATGGTACTGGAACAAAAACAGATCTGAAGATCAATGGAAGAGATCTTGTTTCTTGATCCATTTTTAATAGGTTAATTGAGTCCATTTACATTGATGGATATAACTGATATGTACTGGTTCTACTTTGTCATATTGTTTTCCCGCTGTTGGTTCTCTGCTTTTCTCCCTTGTTTAATTGCTTGCCTTGTCTGGTGGCTTCTTTCTGTTGTTGTTCTGGAAATTGCACTCATTTTTATCTCTCTCTAGTATGTCTTTCAGTGCTTTTTATAGGGTTGGTTTGGTTGACATGAATTTCTTCAGTTTTTCTTTGTCATGGAAGTATCTTATTTCTTCATTAAATTTCAAATAAAGCTTTACAGCATACATCAATCTGGGTTGAAAGTTGTTTTCTTTCCAGACTTGGAATACTTCACTCCAAGCTCATCTTAACCTGACAATTTGTGTTGAAAAGTCTGCATGATGCTAATGGGCTTTCCTTGACAGGTGATTTGTGTCTTTTCTCTAACAGCATTTAGTATTCTGTTTTTATGCTGTATGTCTGTGATCTTAATTATTATATGTCTGGGTGTAGATTTATTTTACTTATGACTTTTTGGCATTGTATAATCCTCACTTGTCTGTAAATCAGATTCTTTCCCCAAATCTGGGAAATTTTCTGCTATTACTTTTGCAAATAGTTTGCCTATGTCATTTGCATTGACTCCTACATCTTTTAATGCCTATTAGTATTGTATTGTTTTGCTTTGCTTCATCTTTTTTAATTTAAAGGAAAAAAATCAAAACACTATAAGGGTACAGGTAATACAGAATTTCAAAAAATACAGTAAGAAATCACTAGTTAATAGATTACATATTGTCATCTTAGAAATAGTTGTTCAAGTTACAGGATTAGAGCATACAAAGTTGACATTCAAACAGTGAGACTGCAAACAGTTGTGTTCAATGATCCAAGAAAAACTTAGTAATATGGATATTTATCTTAACACATCTAAACACACTTGCAGTTGTATCCTTTAGACCATTTTTTCCTCTCTTTTTTACAACAACATTTACACATTTTGGGTTTTATTACTCCCATAGTTCTTAGTACTTTTTTTGGATGAGAATAAAACCAAATATAACAAAACAAAGCAAGTCAGTCAAAACAAAGTATGGACATAGCACATGATGTAAAAACAGAATACAAGGTAATCAACAGTGGTGACCATAATGCCTCTTTCTACCTTAAAAAGAATTGCCTATATCATTAGGTACTTGAACAAAACAGTACAGAACAAGACCAATAAAATCTAAACATTGGAGACATTACAAGACTTCAAAAGAAGATAATAGTCAAACCAGAATTGCCATCATAGTGAACCTTATTACCTTCAAAGTAGTTGCCTATACCCTCACTTGATACTATCAAACAGAACAGAACAGAGTAAAATCAGTCAAAACAAGATGGTGGGAGCAATACAGGACTTCAAATCAAGTTAATAGGAAATCAAAAAAGTTACTATAATACATCCTGCTAATTTTTTATCTTTTCCCTTAATTAAAAAATAATAATAATAATAAAATAAACTTCCAGAAGAACATGGTGGACAGATAACAGCAGCTACAGAGGCTCTCTGAGACAGCCAGATTAGAATCCAGGAATGATGTCGTGTGAGGAGTCGTAAGCAAGAGGAGATATACCCTGCCAACCCAAGAATGAACTAAGCTGAGAGAAACCAACTGGAAATGCAATCCTAATGCTATTCATGAACAGGTAAAATCTCAGCGTGGAAGCTGGAACCCGTGCCTCTGGAAGCTGCGATTTGAATTTCCTGCTGCCACTGCTGCATCTGTATGCACAGCAAGGACAGAGAGGCGAAACCTCTGAGCACAGGAATTGGTGAATGGAGTTGAGAGCAGGACAGGCAGAGAGGCCTGCATCGACCTGCAGTGAGTGAGAGGAATGGGGACTCTTCCATAGACTAGGAGGCTTCACCAGAGGACATTCTGGGACTGGACAGACTAGCCAGAACAGGACACTGCAGTGACTTTAGTCACATATTCTCCTCTCAAATGAGATTGGTAGGGAGCCCTGACCTGGATGACACCATGGACTAAGACCCAGTAGGCTAGCCCAAACTAGGTCCCAGTACCTGGTGGTGCAATCTAGCAGTGAAGCCTTCAGTAGCAACCTACTGGAGGGGCAGGCCCAGCAGAGGCTACCAAGATCTATGTCTCCCTAGTACACTGCAGTGGGCAGGAACACCTAGCCGGCAGATTCAAACAAACTGTAACAGACAAAGAGAAAAAAAAAAAAAAAAACTGGGCCTCCTATGTATGCTTGTATGGAAGGAACAAAAAGTATGGAAAGATGTAGCAATAAGAAAGGGTCCTCAGTCCCCAATCCTGAGAACACTGATCCAGGAAAGGTTAATGCAAAAAAGAATGAGGACAGAAAACATGTAATATCAGACATGGCACCAATAGACATAAAGCGATGTCTCCAGAGCCTCATAGACAAGTTCAAAAATGAAGTATTTAATGAAATAAAGCAAGATATAAATAGAATAGTTAGAGAAATGCTGAGCACCCCCTAAGAAAAAGCAGATGGAGGAATGGAGAACAGAAAAAAAGGGAGAATTGTTTGATGGAGAAAATAGAGAAAACATAGAATACATGAAGCAGGTTCAAAGACATTACCAGGAAACTAAAAACTCTATTGAAAACTGGCATAACAGCTTGAAAGAAACTAAGGATAGATTATCTGAACTGGAGGGCAGATTTGTAAGGTGGGAGCATGAAATGAAAAACTTCTTAAAAATAACAAGAAAACAAATAGCAATAATACAAAGGCTAGAAGATGATAAGAGGATCTATAACTTAAGAATTAAGAACATAGGGGCTGGGGATTTAGCTCAGCGGCATAAGTGCCTGCCTTGCAAGCAGGCAGTCATGAGTTCGATCCCTGGTACCGGTAAAAATGAAAAAGACAAAAAAAAAAAAAAAAGAATTAAGAACATAAAAGAAGAAGTAGGGACACAAACAAATGAACTACAATGGCTATTCATAGAAATAATCCAGGAGAATTTCCCTAATTTAGCAAAAGGTAAAGATACGCAGATGTATGAGGCATACAGGACCCCAGCCACCTACAACCCAAACAGAGCTACACCCACGCAAATAATAATCAAAATTCCAGAAACCCAATATAAGAACAGAATATTAAAAGCCATCAGAGACAAGAAACAGATCACTCTCAAGGGAACTCCCATCAGAATTACAGCAGACTTCTTGGCACAAATCATCAAGTCACAAAGAGCATGGGGGGAAATAATTCAAGCTTTGAAAGATAATAACCTCCAGCCAAGATTGATATATCCTGCACAACTGTTCCTAGAAATTGATGGAAAAGCAAGGTGCTTCCAGGATAAGGAGGAACTAGGGGAATTTGCAACCACCAACTCAACTCTACAGAGATATTCTAAGAAATGCAGGATATTCTAAGAAAGAAAAATACCAAGATTCCAGAAACAGTGGCTGAGAGGCCACAATGATTTGAGCAGAAAGTGAAATGAAGAAGACAAATTGACAACTAATGACAGAAAAAGAGCTCAACAGAAATGAGGCAGAGAAGGTTGGATGGTAGGAACAGCTATTTTGGAGAAAACAAGACATCATTATAGCTAGTGCTGATTTAATATCATCTTGTTTGGAAGTCCCATCAAGCTTTTGTTCTTCTGTCTACATCAGTCTTAACATGTTGTATCTTTTTGGATTTTATTATATGTGATAATATAAACAAAAACTTTTATAGACAAGGAGATTATACAGAAACCATTGTTCATTTTCTGTTAGTTGATTCTAAATACCCTGTATTATTGTCTTTCTCTTGAATAGTTTTACATTGTCGTGATGTGTTTGATGGTACAGTATACGAAGTTATACTCAAAGGTTTCAAGGAAAGAGACACTATGGTAACTACTTCTACATTGGAATTATCCTGTGGTGAAACACTATTTTGCTTAAATGGTTGTTTTGACCTGTGCTGTTTTGTTATTATGCCCTCTTTTATCTCAATCTCCTTTTTTATTATTTACTTTTCCATTTTTATCCTTTTAATTAAGGGAAAAATAAATAAAAAATAGAAAGATATATTATAGTAACCCACTTTGATTTCCTACTAACTTGATTTGAAACCCTGTATTGCTTTGACTGATTTTCCTCTATTCTGTTTTGCTTGATAGTACCAAGTTCGAAAATATAGGCAACTACTGTGAAGACAATAAGATTCATTATGATGCCCATTCTGGTTTGACTATTATCTTCTTTTGAAGTCCTGTAATGTCTCCAATGTTTTGGTTTTATTGGTTTTGTTCTTTACTGTTTTGTTCAATTTTATTATAACTAATGATATAGGCAATTCTTTTTAAGATAGCAAGAGGCATTATGGTAACCATTGTCGATCACTTTGTATTTTGTTTTTACATTATGTATTATGTCCATCCTTTTGATTTGACTGACTCTGTTTTGTTATGTCACATTTGATTTTACTCTCTTCAAAAAAACAGTAATAAGAACTGTGGGAGTAATAAAACCCAAAATGTGTAATTGTCATTGTAAAAAAGAATAAAAGAAAGTGCTCTAAAGGACACAACTGCATGTATATTTAAGTGCATAAGACAGATAACCATATTACTCAGTTTTGTTGGATCATTGAACAGAACTGTTTACAATCTCACTGTTTGAATGTCCACTCTATATGCTTTAATTTTGTTACTTGAACAACTATTTCTAAGATGACAATATGTAGTCTATTAACTAGTGATTTCCTACTGTTTATTTTTTTTGAAATTCTGTATAACTTGTACCCTTTTTCTGTTTTTTTTCTTTTTTCTCCTTAAAAATTTTTTAAAAATAATAGTAATAATAATAAAATAAATAATTTTTTAAAATAAAAGAGGGAGATTGAGATAGAAGAGGACATAACAACATAACAATACAGGTCAAAGCATAATAATTTCAGCAACCTAGTGCTTCACCACAAGATAACCCGACTTAATAGTAGTTACCATAGTGTCTCTTTCCTTGAAATATTTGAGTATAACTTCATATAGTATGGCTTTAAACATATCAAGGCAGTGTGAAACCATTCAAGAGGATGAAAGTATTACAAGGCATTTAGAACCAGCTAAAGGAAAACAAACAATGGTTCCTTTATTATCTCTTTGCCTATAAAAATTTTTGTTTATACTATCACATATAATGAAATCCAGTAAGATACAACATGATAAAACCAATGGAGACAGAAGAACAACAGTTTGGTGGGACTTCAAAATGAGATGATATTAAATCAGCACTAGCTATTATGATGTTTTCTTCAAAATAGCCATTCATATCATCGCAGGCAATAATACCAAACAGTCCAGAAAAAGCCATTCCAACTAATGAGTGAAAACGTTATAAGGCTTCAGAGCCACATAATGGGGAATCGTGATTGCCACATACTTTTATATATTTGAATCATTTCTTACAATAGGGAAACTAGTATTCATACATGTGAGTTTGATTTATTTCACTTATGAGTATGGTCTCAAGCTGTGTCCATTTATTTATAAATATCTCAACGTGATCATTCTTTATAGCTGAGTAGTACTCCATTGTATAAAAATACCACAACTTTTTTATCCATTCCTCAGTTGAAGGACACTTAGGTTGTTTCCAAGGTCTGGCAATTACAAATTGTGCTGCTATAAACATGGGTGCACATATATCACTATGGTATGATGCTTTCAGTTCTTCTGGGAATATGCCTAGAAGTAGGATAGATGGAACAAATAGGACTTCCAAGCCCAGCTTTTTGCGAAATCTCCAGACTGACCTTCACAATGGTTGCACCAATCTACACTCCCACCAACAGTGCAGGAGAGTTCCTTTTTCCCCACAGCCTCTCCAGCATATGTTGTTGATGGTTTTCTTGATCCTGGCCATTCTTTCAGGAGTGAGATGGAATCTCAGTGTGGTTTTAATTTGCATTTCTCTAATGACTAATGACGATGAACACTTTTTCATGTATTTATATGCCATTTGTATTTCTTCCTCTGAGAAGTGTATATTCATCTCAGATGACCATTTTTGGATTGTATCTTTGAATTTTGGGGGTCTGAGTTTTTTAAATTATTTATCTGTTTTAGACAGAAGTCCTTTGTCTGAGAGAGAGTTCATTAAGATTTTTTCCCAGTTTGTGGATTTTTTTTTCACTATGCTGGAGATTCATTTTGACATGCAGATACTTTAATAAGAGGTGGTCCCAGTTATTGATTCTGGGAAGTATTTCCCATGCAGTTTGAGTTCATGAATCTCTCCCTACCCCTATGTCTTCAAGGTTTCTACCCAATTTGTCTGCCAATAGATTTAGTGTTTCTGTTTTAATATTCAGATCTTTGATTCATTTAGATTTTAGTTTAGTATATGGTGATAGGCATGGATCAAGTTTTAGTATTATCAAGGTGCTGAGAATCCACCAAACCTTGCTTGATTAAATTAAAGATATGTGGAGCATCTTACTAATTATATAGCTGAGATTCAATTAGCAAATAGAAATCCGTTGTAAGAGGCTGTTTGTCAAAGATAACTATGGGGCAAAAATTGCATTCTTTATCAGCTGAAGAGAAAGAGTTTAGCTGGTTGATTATGAAGCTGTTAATAGATGCAGCCATCAAAGTCTCATCAAAACCTATTTTTAGGTTTTTAAGTTCTATCCTTCCTTTCCCAAAGCTGTCATACTTGATCTGATAGTTTGGATAAAATAGATGAGTTATTTTTATGTAGCTACAATCCAAGATAAAACATTCACCCCAAAGCAATAGCTGCATATAACTTGGTGAAAATGACCCTGTCCTCATTGCAACATAACCCAGAGAGTAAAGCAGACCAATAGCCAGTTACCATCATTATATACTGCACCTGTGCTAGCAAAATGATTGTGAATGAGGCAGATAAAATGGAAAAGAGCCCTGACATAAGAATAACAAAAAAGTCAGATCACCATGACAATAAGACTTCCAATGGGTTGGTAGAGAAAAACAAAGCATGTTTAAAAATGCAGATAATCAAATATGTTCATTTTTACAAGAAATTTGTGATCACATCTGAAACTTTTCCAGTTTACTCACACACTCAGCTTCATTCTCTGAACCCCACTTGAAAAAGAATGCTTCTGCTACTATGCCTCCTAAGCATCTAAGATAAGCATCTAAGCAGGGAAATTTATTTTTCTCAGGATATTGCTCATATACCTACTTGCACTATTAAATTAAATGGAAAATCTCTACCAAACTAATGGATACAGGAGCTGATGTCACTATAATCAATAGCCAATCTTGGCCAACTGCTTGGCTGGCTAGACCTGTCTCTACAGCTCTGATAGGCTTAAGTTTCCCTCAATCTGTATCACAGAGTGCTATGCCACTTCCATATATTGACCCTGATGGGAAGACAGGTATTACCATACCATTTATTGCACGCATTCCCATCAATTTATGGAGAAGAGGCCTTATGGAAGAGTGGGGGCACTGTCCCAGATACTTGTGCCCCTCAGAAGAACATAGCGCCCACTAACAAGAGGAAGGCTAAGATGGAATGTCAAGCAAACAAACAAAGATTTGAGCAAGAACTTACAGAGTTGTACACTTCCAGATGAGTCTTTAATAAAACAAGGCAGACCTAGAATTGGATATAAGTCAAATTTATAGTGGGAGCTATTGGCACTTCTCCTGTTTCTGCACTGCCAATTCAATGGAAAACCACAGAGCTGAAATGGTTCCTGAATGGCCCTTAATTTGGGAGAAGTTAAAGATTTTATTGACATTAGTAGAAAAGCAACTACAGTCAGGTAACCTTGAGCCATCTGTTAGTCCATTGAAAACTTCTGTGTTTGTAATTCCACAAAGATCAGGCAAGTGGAGATTATAAGACTTGAGAGCTATAAATGCTTGCATGTTGCCAATGAGGGCATTACAACCTAGTCTACGGAGTGGTATTATAATCTCATGCCACATGCCACTTTTCATAATAGCATACAAACAAATGAAATACTTACAAATCAACCTAGCAAATAATGTAAAAGACCTATACACTGATAATTGTACAACTCTAAAGAAAAGGAGATTGAAGAGGATATTAGAAAATGGAATGATGTTCTTACGCTTGGGTAGGAAAAGCCAATCTTGTGAAAATGGCCATAGTCACAAAACTGTTATACAAATTTAATCCAATCTCAATCAAACTACCATTACTATATCTTATAAATATAGAGAAAATATTCCTAAAATTCATTTAGAAACAGAAGAAACCTAGATTAGCAAAGGCAATTCTGGACAACAAAAGTAAGGCAGGAGGTATCTCAATTCCTGGCTTGAAACTGTACTACAAAGCCACAATGATAAAATCAGCATGGTCCTGGGAAAGAAATAGATCTGAGGATCAATGGAACAGATTAGAAAATGCAAACACAAATACAAAGACACTCAGCCACCTTGTATTTGACAAAGGAGTTAAAAATGTTCACTGGAAGAAAGATAGCCTCTTTAATAAATGGTGTTGGAAAAATTGGCTCTCCACATGCTGAAGACTGAAAACAGACTCATGCCTATCACCAGGCACTAAACTAAAGTCAAAATGGATCAAAGATCTAAATATTAAAACAGAAACACTAAATCCACTGGAAGGCAAGGTAAGTAGAAATCCTGGAGACATCCTAGAGGCAGACAGAGAATTCATAAACAAAACACAAATCACATGGGAAATACTTGAAAGAATTAATAACAGGGATCTCTTATTATTAAAAAGTTTTACACTTCAAAATAAATCATCAACAATGTGAAAATGAAACCCCTAAAAATAGGAGGAATAGGAATAGGAATTTTAGCCATCAGTCCCTCAAACAAAGGACTTATAACCAAAACATATAAAGAATTGAAAAACAGCAAGCTGCCAAATTCAAAACCATTCCATAACTGGGCATCTGAGATGAACACACATTTCTCAGATGAACATATACAAATGGCAAATAAATACATGAAAAAATGTTCACCATCACTGGTCCTCTGAGAAGTGCAAATTAAAACAGCATTGAGATTTCATCTCATTCCAGAAAGAACAGCTGTCATCAAGAAATCAAGCATTAACAAATGCTGGCAGGGCTGTGGGGAAAAAGGAACACTACTCCACTGTTGGCGGGATTATAGACTGATGCAGCCACTACGGAAATTCCTCAGAAAACTAGGATTGGAATTTCCATTCAATCCAGCTATTCCCTCCTGGGTATTTTCCCAGAAAAACTGAAAAGGCCATGTCACAGAGATATATGTACACCTGTGTTTATAGCAGCACAATATGTAATATCTAAATTTTGGAAACAACAAAAATGCCCATCAACCACAGAGTGGATGAAAAAGATGTGGTGTTTTTATCTGATGGAATATTATTCAGCTATAAAAAGGATGATCTTGAGGCTTTTATAGGTAAATGGAGGCAACTTGAGACTATCTTCATAAGTGAAACAAATAAGGCTCATATTTGCAAATATCACATTGTCTCTCTAATGGAAAAAGTAATAAAAATTGAAGAAGTAATAAGATCCAAAACGTATAATAGATATTGTAAAAATGAAAAGGAAGGAAAGTGCTCTAAAGGATATATCTGTATGTATGTGTAAGTGTACAAGATAATCATATTACTAAGTTTTTGTTGGGTCATTGAACAGAATGGCTTGCACTGTCATTGTTTGATTGTCTACTTTTTATGCTTTGATTTTACAACTTGAACAATTATATCTAAGATGACCATATGAAATCTATCAACTAGTGATTTTATAGTGTTTTTTTGAGATTCTATATTGTTTCTACCCTTTTACTGTTTTGATTTCTTTCTCTAAATAAAAAATATTTACTACACACATTACAGTATGTAATAATTACATTAATCCTGGGGAATTGGTACATGCACATAATATGCTTTAATTCATTTTATTTTACCTTCTCTTTTCTACCTTCACTCCCCATCATCCAGATATAATATCATTAACTGACTTTCTTTTCTTTTGCATTTTGAATACATCATCTTAGACTCTTGGCTTGTAAGATTTCTATCGACAAATCTGCTATGGGAAATTACCTACATGTGATGAAGTATTTGTTTTGTTAGTTTTAGAATATTTTTTTAAATCTTGAACTTTCTGGAGTTTAACTCTAATTTGCCTTGGTTGAACCTAAAAAAGGCCTTTTAAATTACCTGGACCTGAGCCTCCACAATTTTCCCAAGATTTAGGAAGTTTTCAATTCTTATTTTGTTAAATTTTGTTAAATGTACCTTTTTCCCTTTCTTCTCTTTTTGTAACTTCCATAATGTGAATATGTGATCATTTATTTGTATCATAATTCTCATACACCTTCTATTTTCTTATTTCTTATTTGACTAGATTATTTTTAAACACATTTTTTAAATCATAAATTCTTGTTCATGATCTACTTTGTTGGTGGAGTGCTTGGTTGTATTTTTATTTCATTTACTGTGTTGAATTCTTCAGCTCCACGGATTCTGTTTGATTCATGCTTTATTATCTATATCTCTCCTTCGGATTATAAATTGTTTCCCTAATTTTGTTGAGTTGTCCGGCTGCATTCTCTTGTATCTTGTTGAGTTTTCATTAAGCCATTATTTTGAATTATGTTCTGTTCAACCCACCAATTTACTTCTATTTGGGGCTCTTGTTAGAGAGCTATTGTTTTCCTTTTGAGGAATCATGTTATTCTCTTTCATACCTGTCTCTATGTTGACATTTGTACATCCGATGAGTCAGTTATCTCTCTAATTTTTATAAGGCAGCTTTTTAATTTTTTCAATTTTTAATCAGTGCATGTTGGTGGTACATTTCTTGTGGAGAATTGGTCCATATCCAAAACATCTTAGTTCCCTTTTTCATCCTTTTTTCTTCCCTTCCCTCGCTTCTTCCTCCGTAGCTTTTAAAACATTTCTTGTGGAGTGTTGATTGGGTAGACCACACTGGCTTTGGTTTTAGGTGAGTACAGTAGTGTAGTTTCCATATAGTTTTTTCAATTGTTGTAAACATTGGTGTGGACTGCAGATGTTTTAGTGGTCTAGGCTTTTGGAGTTCGTGGGATTGTTCTGATACTTGGATACAGTTCTCTTACGTGAACAGGTAGCTGATTTGGGTACAATACATGCCTCTGCATATGGATGCACAGGTGAGTTTCCATAGATTGCATCATGTAGAACTGATCTATTTGGCTCAGGTAGGTGAGACCTGGCAGGGATGGCCATGGAGGGAGTGTATTGGTTAATTTGTGAGCCCTTGAGGGAATCAGGTTAATCTAATGGGTTCAGGAAGATATAATTTTGGTTAACTAATAACAAAAGTTGTCTAATAACAAAAGATGCCTGTTAACGTCTAAAAGCTGGCATCAAAGCCAGGGTAGCTCTTTGTCTGGTCTGCATGTGAGGCATTGCACTGTCAGCAGCATAGGTGAGCACTCACCTGTGTTTAAGTTCCCTGCAGGGACCATGATACACTGATTGCTCTAGCAGGATTCCAGTTAATGCCCAAAGGCTACACAGGTACCTTCTTGGGGACTTAGCCCATTAAGTTGCTCAGAGTGGTTTCCCAGTTACTTTTTGTGGCCTTGGAAATCTGAACCATGCAAGCTGCCTGGCGACTTTGTGATACCTCAGGGAGTTGGATGTGGATAGCTGCCTGCATCATGGCAAAACAGGTGGACAGGCCTCAAGACCGTGTGGTGTAGCATAAGCCTGGTGGTTTAGGGCACATGGGCCGGGATCTTTCTCTTGAGTAGACTCCTGGTAGTACTGGAAACTGAATTCAGGATTGTGAGGGGTGCAGTAGCAAATATTTAGATGTCTGTGGGGATTTCTGAGAGTTTCCTACTTACTCTTTATCTATTGTGTAGAGTGTAGGTTTCATCTTGTTTGAAGAGATGTGATGGTAATACAGTTATCTTGAGCTCTCTTGTACCCTTCAAATACTCCAGTGGAATATGAGTTATACTATCTAGTTTGTCCCTTGTTTGGGGAGACAGACACTGCTAGTTAACCATCTTGCTGGTTACATTTCAATGAGCACATACTATATGCCAGGTAGGATGGAAAGTAGTGAGCACAACAGCAAAAAAGCAGACATGAGCCTTAATATAAGAGAATACTTTCTGCTTCACCAAACACTTAGTGGATAGTATTTGTATTATTATCCTTACTTCACTGATAAGAATTTGGTGGCATAGAGGCAAATGGCATTTTTTAAAGAGACTTTTTTGATCATTTTTTTCTATTATTTATTGGTACTAGGAATCAGACTCACAGCCTCATGCTTGCCAGGCAGGCACTGTGCCACAGAGCTACATCCCCAGGCTACAAAGTGATATTTTTAAGAGAATTAAAGCCATGGGAAGTCTATGGCTGGTTTAGATTTCTGTGGTGAACTACAAAACAGGTCCTTTCAAAGGCTCCTGAAATGCGCCCCATAGTCTTCACTTTTACCTCTCCTAATAACAAAAAAATTCATTACATAACCCAGGGATCTGAAGTTCTTTTCTTTGTATAATGATTTCCAAGCTCTTTCAAAATCCAGGGTAAAGGGGAATGCAGCTGTACACACATCATTCTACTGACCTTTCCCTTCGTTCTGTGATTACGTTATAGGCCTACATTCTGCTCCTACCCACCTACTTGGGATTCTTAGACCCTGGCTTTTACCCTACTTGACTCAGCTCCTGCTTTTCCACCACAGCACAACGGACAATGATGGAAAGAGCTTAGGAGTAAGAACGTGGCTTTGAATTTTGGTTGTGACAATTTGTTCCCTCTCTGAATCATGAGTTCTTAGAGTAGTTGGCCTCATGATGTGTTAATCCTTAGTGAGCAATTAATATGTTTAGGACACTGAACAAAATGCTTCACATCTTCCTCAAAAAAAATCATACAACCAAGCATACTATTTAAGAAATCTCTCATAGTTTAGATGTGAAATACAGGCCAGAAATGTTGGTTGTCTGAATGTGATCGTCCAACCAGTAAGTGGTGCAGTCAGGATTCAAACTGAGGATGTTTGGCTCCAAAGACTTTTCTGTTTATCATTACTGTAAAGGGTATGATGATTAGGTTGAGCTTCCAGTCCGCATGATAATCCCCAACATTTCCATGGGGTACTTTATGGTCTCTATTATTGGGAATCCAGCCAAAAGTCCTGACTGTCAAGATCAAAAACCTGGCCATCACTCCCTATTGTCAGTCTCAAGAATGTCATGAGAAAAATAAAAAACAGAGACAAATATTGTATTCCAACAGTGACTGGGAAGGCAATGTCTCTGGATCCAACATCCTCCACTGCCAAAACACCATCTACTTATTTGTTTTATACTGTGATAAGTGGGGATAGCAAAGGATTATAATTTATCTGAAGACTCTGACTCTAGAGAGCATAGATAATCTTGTTTGAAGTGGGTTTTTTTGTTTCGTTTTGTTTTTTATCTTTTTTAAAGGTACCGGGGATCAAACCCAGGATCGCCTGCTTGCAAGGTAGGTGCTTATGCTGCTGAGCTAAATACCCAACCCCTTGTTTGAAGTGTTTTGACCTGGGTATAATCCTGTGATGATTTAAGAAGGCATAGTTGATTTTTATGCTTAGAAGCATCTTGTCCTTGAGTATAATCCTCAGATGACTTAAGAAGGTGTAGATGATTTATGCTCAGAAGAGTCAATGGGAAATCTCAGATGGGTGATATCAGTAATCCCATTTCTTCCTTTTATCTCATAAGTAAATACACAAAACCAGTCACTGTGAATTTGTGATCCCCAACATATCCCCATTTTTGATTTTATAATTGAAGCAATTGAAATAACATATAGGATATATATCTTTTATATGCATTTTTCTTCACGGTGTTTAAAACCAAGCTAAAGTGAGACCTACGTTAATAAAATTTACCTTCTTTGCTATCTATTAGGGTTAGTTAAGTCTCCTCAGGAATTACTTTGGGACCACTCACAGCATATCTTAGTGCATCAAGAAAACACTGATAATATTACAGTGTGATAAGGCAGTAAGCTAAATGTTCCTACTTATCTGAATATCAAGCATCTTAGAACATAAAATACAACCATTATTTTTCACTAACCATGGATGTCCTAGCATTTAAATCCCCATAGAATGTTAACAGTTGCATATTTTATACAGAAAGTTAAAAATCAAAACTATACATATTATTGTATCATAACAATTATCACATTTTATAGCAATCTAAATTTCCACTTTGACATAATATATACCCCTTTTAGCTCATCATACCTATCTAATATCTAAGAAGTTTTTATCTAACTTATTGACCTTTAATAGAATGTGAATCTTAAAGTTTTTGATACTGGCAAAAGTCTGAATGTGACCAAAATCTATTACCATAAATAATCTCCATTTTACAATTTAGGGGAAGTGTATATCTAGAGGCACGAATACATTTAATGCACCATGAGTTTAGTAACAATTAATTGTCATAGTTACATGAAAATATTTGTATCAGAGCACCTTTAAATAAGAACCTTATTGTCTAGAAAATTTAATCTTTTGTCAATGACCAATGTGAGCATATCACAGTAATATATTTTAAAGAAAATTTATTGGGATGTCTCCCCATAAAGTTATGGAGATTATTGGGGTTCCCTTATTAATGAATAAGGACGAGAGAAATTTCTCCAGCCAGACAGCTGCTTCCTTATTCATCAGTTGGAATCCTGTCCAATAATTCCCCCAAACCTCAAGAGTCCCTCAAAAAATTAAAAATTGAAAAAAAAGAAAATTATTTTTGAATTCAGTTATAACTGCTGTTTATACTATAGGCAGACAAAACAAAGACACCCAAAACAGTTTATAAAATCAGAATGCACTTAAATATATTTGGCCAATTTAAATTACAATTACTGTTTTAGTTTTCATATTTTTAAGTATAAATAGACTAATCAGGACATTTTTGTAAGTTTTTTAACTGAGATCTCTTGTAATAAGTATTAAAAGAAATAACAACTTTTTATGTTGGTTGTAAGCTGATGGTCTGATTGGAATTTCCAGCTATTCGGGTTACTCACTGTTGCTTTGATACTCATTTATAGGACAATCATGGCAAAAAGTGCTGTTTTTATAGCCACATGCAACTGTTCCTATTAATGGATCAGACTGTTAAAGGGAATTTTAACTGTGTCTAGGAGGTGAATACTACAGGAGTTAGGAAAGTGCGTTGTAAAAAATGTATTTTTTTCCTCAAGTGATTGAACTAAACCCTGGTTGCTAATCAGGTAGCAAATCTGATGAATGGTCTGCTGCATGCCTTTCCTGGACAGTGGACAATGTACTTTCACATTCATTGTTTGCAGTCTTGGTATAGGGTTCAATGTTTTGCATGGGTGGATTGAATTCTGATCAAGGTGTTGCTCTGATGGATGGTAGGGAGTTCTCTTCCATCAGGTAGGAGAGGGATTCCTGATCCTTAGGTGCTAAGAGGTGTGAACCAGTGCTTTGAGGTCTCTGCTTGAGATTGATGCTGGTGATACCCTGTTGGAGCTGGCCAGCCCATGAGCATATGCATTGGGGCAGAATCTATGTTTCTCTGGCTCCTGAGTGAATACACATGTATCCCCTGCCCAATTTAAGAGTGTACGAGATCATTACATACACTTGTTTGGAGTTCCTGCCAAGCAACAGAGGCTAAAGATCTCTGAGAATGGGTAGATACTTGTGCCCAGTGTAACATGGCTGGTGGAAAATCAGTATTAGGAGCAGGACTCAGAAAGTTTAAAATATCTGCAGCAAAATTTAAAAACTTTTGAGATTTCTTTTTTTTTTTTGTCTTTTTCCTTTTTATCGGTACCAGGGATCGAACTCACGACTGCCTGCTTGCAAGGCAGGTGCTTACGCCGCTGAGCTAAACCCCCAGCCCCAAAACTTTTGAGATTTCTGACCTTATATTCCTCCTTTCTTTTCTTTAGCTGGCTGATTTTTTAATTTAAGATGACTGTATTCAATTATTGCCTGACCTTAGGGATTACAGCGGATCCCTGTAACATGCTTTATATTCCGTTATCAACAAAACTCTGAAAATCCTGCTAATGTAGGAGGGCCATTATCAGTTTTTATTTTCTGTGGCACTCCTAAAATAGAAATGCTGCCACACAATGTTGTCATGACATGTTGACTTCATTCACCTGAATGACAGGTGGCATGGACCATATGTGAGAAGGTCTCTATAGTGACATGAATATACTTAAGTGTGTTAAAAGAGGCTATATGGGTAATATACATTTGCCATAGCTGATTAGTTCTAAGACCTATAGGATTGCAGCCCTGTTGAGGAAGAGGCATTGGAATGAACAAGCAAGAAGGACATGACATCACTATCTGTCTAGCTTGCATTCTGGTAATTTTATTATTTTATTTTAAAGAGGATAAAACAAAAGAGAACAGAACAATGCAAGCAACACAGCACTTCATAAGAAGACAACCAGATATCAACAGTAGCTTCATTCTAGTAATTTTAAATTCCTTTCTCAGAACTCTAGAATTTTAAAGAAAAAACTCATTGGATTGTTTTACTTTGTTGACAATGGAAATCAGGCTGACAAGACCATCTGCTTTATGGTTTCCCATTGATAACAGACCTAGGAGACTAGAATGAGCTCTAATATGATTGATAAAAAATGCAGAAGTTCTGCTAATTTTAGGTTTCTGTAGTTTTAAAAATAGTTATAATAAAGGAGGCTCAGTGGCGGAGTGAATAGAAGTGGCTTCAATCTTTTGGGTCAGATATACTGTATAAGAGGAGTTACTCAACATATTAAGGGGTTGGTCTGTGAATTGTTCTAAAAGATAAAGTATAGCTTTGATTTCTGAGTGCTGTGCTAATTCCTTCTTCATAGAGAAGGAATGCTGTAAGGAGAAGCTCCAGATAGTTGCTCTCTGCTTAGAAGAATTGTCTGTAAAGTAAATAGCAGCCCCTGTCAATGGCCTGAAATGAATGACCTTGGGGAGAATAACAAAAGTGAGAAGGAAGAATTGTAAAAGAGAATCATTATCTATTGTCCCTAGGAACTGAGAAAATACTACCTGCCAGAATACTGTAGTTTGGAGTAATGTCTGTCTCTGTTGAGGAGACACAGTTTCAATTTCAGTTGTAAGCTTTGGTAAGATATAAAAATTTTGAATAACCTGATATCAGCTATTGAAATTGTAAACATGATTAAAACCTTACCAACCAAGAACTTCCCAGGTCCTGATAGATTCATAGCTGAATTCTACAGGAAATTTACAGAAAACTTCATGCCAATAATCCACAAACTCTTCAATGAGATTCAAAAGAATCAGTTCTCCCTAACACATTCCTGGTGGCAGGTATTACACTGATACCAAAACCAGAGAAAGACCCAACCAAAAAGGAGAACTATAGGCCAATCTCACTAAGGAACATTGAAGTGCTTGCTGTGCAACCAAAAGGAGAACTATAGACCAATCTCACTAAGGAACATTGATGCAAAGATTCTTAATAAAATGCTGGAAAATAGAATGCAGCAAATCATCAAGAAGATTATATATCATTACCCAGTGGGATTCATTCCAGGAATGCAGGGATGGTTTAACATATGCAAATCAATAAATGTAATACATCACATCAACAGAGTCAAAAATGAAAACCACATGATCATTTCAATGGACACAGAAAAATAAAGTCCAACACATGTGCATGATAAAAACCCTGCAGAAATACACAATATCTACCTCAATCTCATAAAGGCCATCAATGACAAACCAAGAGCCAACATTATACTAAATGGACAAAAACTGAAAGGTTTTACTCTAAAATCAGGAACAAGATAAGGATGTCCACTGTCATCACTCCCATTCAATATAGTTCTGGAAAAACTAGGTGGGGCAATCAGACAAGAGAGAGAAATAAAAGAATAAAGATAGGAAAGGAAGAAGTTAAATTATCACTATTCGCAGATGAAATGACGATCTATATAGAAGACCCCAAAAATTCCATTAAAAGACTACTAAAGACAATAAATTTAGCAGCATAGCTGGATACAAAGTCAACACTCAAAACTCAGTAGCATTCTTATAACACAAACAAAAAACTCACTGAGAGAGAAAACATGGAAATATCACCTTTCACAGTAGCATCCCAAAAATGAAATACTTAGGAATAAACCTAACTAAGAATGTAAAAGACCTATATGCTGAAAATTATGCTATGCTAAAAAACGGAGGCTGAAGAGAATATTAGAAAATGGAAGGATATTCCTTGCTCTCGGCTAGGAAGAGCCAACATTGTGAAAATGGCCATAGTCACAAAACTGTTATATAGATTTAATGCAATCCCAATCAAAATACCACTAACATACTACATATATAGAGAGAAAAGACTCCTAAAATTCATTTGGAAACAAAAGAAACCTAGAATAGCAAAGGCAGTTCTGGGCAACAAAGGCAAAGCAAGAGACATCTCAATTCCTGACTTGAAACTATACTACAAAGCCACAGTGATAAAATCAGCATAGTACTGGCAAAGAAATAGATCTGAGGATCAATGGAACAGATTAGAAGATGCAAGCACAACTACAAAGACACTTAGCAACCATGATATTTGACAAAGGGGTTAAACATGCTCACTGAGCATAGTCTCAAGTTGAACCCATTTATTAGTATCTCAATGTGATCATTCTTTATAGCTGAGTAGTACTCCATTGTATCAAAATACCACATCTTTTTTACCCATTCCTCCGTTGATGGACACTTAGGTTGTTTCCAAGATCTGGCTATTACAAATTGTGCTGCTATAAACATGAGTGCACATATATCACTGTGGTATGATGCTTTCAGTTCATCTGGGCATATGCCTAGAAGACAACTTAATTTTATTATCTATGATGGTATGAAGAGCTAATTTGAGGGAAACAAGTCATTATAATAGCCAGTACTAATGTAATATCACCTTATTCTGAAGTCCTACCATGCTCTTGCTCTTCTGTTTCCATTGGCTCTATCATGTTGTACCTTATTGGATTGTATTACCTGTGAAAGTATAAACAAATTTCCTATGGAAAATGAGATAATATAGTAGCCATTGTTGTTTTCTGTTATTTGATTCTGAAAGCCCTGTAATACTCTCATACACTGGAATGTTTTTATACTATTTGTTATGTTCGATACTATTGTATATGAAATTATACTCAACTATGTCAAAGAAAGAGACATCGTGATAGTTACTGTTAGCTATGGGTTGTCTTCTGGTGAAATACTGTGTTGCTTACATTGTTCTGTTCTGTTCTGATCTGCTCTGTTTTGTCCTGTTTTGTCTTACTCTCTTTAAAAACACATGTTCACTGGAAGAAGGATAGCCTCTTTGATAAATGGTGTTGCAAAAATTGGTTCTCCATATGCTGAAGATGGAAACTAGATCCTTGCCTATCACCATGCACAAAACTAAAGTCAAAATGGATCAAAGATCTAAATATTAAAACAGAAACACTAAATCTACTGGATGACAAGGTAGGTAGACGTCTTGGAGACATAGGGGTAAGCAGGGAATTCATGAACAAAGTGCAAAGTGCATAGCAAACACTTCAAAGAATCAATAACTGGGATCTCACATTATTAAAAAGTTTTTGCACTCCAAAAGAAATCATCAACAGAGTGAAAAGCAAACCCACACAATGGGAAAAAATTTTAGCCAACCATCCCTCAGACAAAGGATATATCCGGAACATATAAAGAATTGAAAAACATCAAGCCGCCAAATTCAAAGACCTTATCCAAAAATGGGTATCTGAGATGAACACACATTTCTCAGATGAACATACAAAAATGACAAATAAATACATGAAGAAATGTTCACCATCACTGGTCCGTTGAGAAATGCAAATTAAAACAGTATTGAGATTTCATCTCACTCCAGAAAGAATAGCTGCCATCAAGAAATCAACTGAAAACAAAGATGGAGAAGCTACAGGGAAAAAGAAACACTGCTCCACTATTGGAGAGAGTGTAGACTGGTGTAGCCACTATGGAAACCATTATGGAGATTTCTCAGAAGACTAGGATTGGAAGTTCCATTCAGTCCAGCTATTCCCCTCCTGGGTCGTATCACAATGATACATGTGCACTCCTGTTCATAGTAGCACAATTTGTAAAAGCTGAATCTTGGAAACAACCAAAATGCCCATCTACCACAGAGTGGATGAAAAAGATGTGGTATTTTTATACAATGGAAATATTACTCATCTATAAAAAAGGATGATCTTGAAGTTTTTATAAGTAAATGGAGGAAGCGTGGGACTATCCTCATAAGTGAAATAAATAAGAATCATATTTATAAATATCACATTGTGTCTGTACTGTAAAAAGAAATAAGAACAGTAAGGAGTAATAAAACCCAAAATGCATAATTGCTATTGTAAAAATGATAAGAAAAGATAGTGCTCTAAAGCATATAACTGCATGTGTCTTTTAGTGTGTAAGATAGATAAACATATTCCTAAGTTTTTTTTGGATCATTGAACAGTACTGTTTGCAGTCCACTGTTTGAATGTCCACTTTGTATGCTTTAATTTTGTAACATGAACAACTATTTCTAAGACAATATGTAATTTATTAACTAGTAATTTCTTTTAGTAATTTTTATTTTTAAAAAAAGATTAAAATAGGACATAAAAAAACAGATCAGAACAGAACAGTTTAAGCAACATAGTGTTTCACCACAAGACATAACTGTAGCTACCATAGTGTCTCTTTCCTTGAAATATTTGATACACTATAGTATCAAACATAACAAAACAGTATAAAACCATTCAAGAGAATGAAAGTATTACAGGGTATTCAGAAAATGAACAATGGTTACTATATTATCTCCTTGTCCATAAAATTGTTGTTTATTCTATCACATACAATAAAATCCAATAAGATACAACATGATAAAACCTATGGAGACAGAAAAACAAAAACTTGGTAGGATTTCTTTTTTTTTTTTTTTTGTCTTTTTCTTTTTTATCGGTACCGGGGATCGAACTCACGACCCGCTGCTTGCAAGGCAGGCACTTATGCCGCTGAGCCAAATCCCCAGCCCCAGGTAGGATTTCAAAACAAGATGATAGCTATTGTAATGTCTTGTTTTCTTCAAAATAGATTTTCGGTATAAGCGGCATCTTCCAGGATCCTCACATGGCAGAAAGGGCAGGGGGCAGGCTCAGGCCTGTTCTTACATGCTCCTGGATGTTCAACTCTTCATCTATATCATTAAAAATTAGATTTTATCATGAATTTTGAATGGAACAATATTTGTGCAACTGCTAATTGTCTCCATGCTGCTCAGTAGTCGCTACCTTTGTCATATACAGAAGAGTTGTAAAGATGTAAGTCTACCCAGAAAATCTGCATGAATGCTTATGATGCACAGGGTTAAGTTAGGTGATTATTGATAGGCAAGTAGAAACAGACCAGGTCCACAACAAAGCCACGTCTGAGATGAAGTGAGCTAGATCTGCAGCTGAGGCCTGAGCTGACCAAAACCAGGCCACAAGACAGAGGCAGATGGCTCACCACCCAAGCCTCACCAAGTGAATTAACTGTTCAAAGTTGTAAGTAGGAGGGTGAAGAAAGATGGCAGATAGATAACAACTGGCTACAGAAGCTCCCTGAGACAGTCAACTTAGAATTCAACATAGTACAGAGGGAGATGAATTCTCTTGTCCAAGAAGAAATTAAGGCGACTTGCTGACCTTCTGAGGTCCCACTGTGACTTGCTGAGGCCCCGCTGTGACTTGCCGAGGTCCTGCTGCAACTTGCCAAGTCCCACCACTTCGACTCACGGGAGGCACAGTCACACTGAGTTCAGGGGTCAGAGAGCCAATAGAGGGCTGAGTTGGCAGGGTGCCTACATCGACCTGTAGTGAGTGACAGGAGTGGAGCCATTCCATAAATAGGGGGACTCTGGCGGATGACAGTCTGGGACCAGGCAGGACTGGCAAGTACATGGGACAGCAGTGACTTCAGTCAATTGTTCCCTTCCTAAATGGGATTAATGGAGTGAGCTAGACGTGGGTCATGTGACCTGGCTGAGCCCCAACCAATAGGTTATCTGAGGTCAAGTCCCTGCAGTCGTGGTGCACACTAAACATACTGGCCCAGTGGGGCCTCGGAGGTTTAGCTGGTCTGGAGGGGAGGCAGTGCAAAGTAATACAGTAGTGCAGACCCCAGCAGCTTGACTTATCCAGAGGAGAGGGGCCAGAATATGCTATTCCTGTCTGCAATTCACTAGCACACAGCAGTGGGAAGGGTCACCTAGCCAGCACACTTCAGAACTGTAACCAACAAAGGAAGAAACTGGGGCCTCCTGGAAGAAGCAAAAAAGATGGGAAGAGGAAGCAACAACAAAAAGTCCCCAGGCCCCAACCCTGAAAACAATGACCCAGGACAGGTAAATACAAAGGAGAATGAGAACAGCAAACATGCAATATCAGACACAGCACCAGTGGACATAAAGAGATATATTCGGGACCTCATAGATGAGTTGAAAAGAGAAATATTTAGCCAAATAAAGCAAGATATAGGAAAATTAATAAAAGAGACACTAAGCAACCCTCAAGCAGACACAGATGGAAGAAGGGAGGAACTCAAACAAAGGAAAAAACCATTTGGTAACGAATATAAAAAAGTATAGAATACGTGAAGCAGATTCAAAGAGATCACCAGGAAATTAAAAACTATATGGAAAGATGGCAAATCAGCTTGAAAGAAACTAAGGATAGATTATCCAACTGGAGGACAAGGGCCAGAGATTCAGCTCAGTGTCATAAGCACCTGCCTGCCAACTGGAGGACAATTTTGCAATGTGGGAGTATGAAAGGGAAAACTTTTTAAAAATAACAAAGAAACAAGCAGTAACAATACAAAGTCTAGAAGACAACAAGAGGATCTATAACTTGAAAATAAAGAATGTGAATGAAGAAGCTGGGAAACAAACAAAGAAACTACAAAGTTTATTCACAGAAATAATTAAGGAAAACTTCCCAAACATAAGAAAAGGAAATGATATTCAGAGGTATGAGGCATACAGAACTCCAGCCACCTACAACCAAAACAGAGCTACACCTAGGCATATAATAATCAAGATCCCAGAAATTCAATATAAGAACAGAATATTAAAAGCTGTTAGAGACAAGAAACAGATAACCTACAGAGGAAGGTCCATCAGAATAACAGCAGACTTCTCGACATAAACCATCAAGTCAAGAGCCTGGAGCAAAATATTCCAAGCCCTGAAAGAAAATACCCTCCATCCCAGATTGATACACCCTGCTAAGCTGTCTCTAGAAATTAATAGAGGAACAAGATGCTTTCAAGACAGAAAGGAACTTGGGAAATTCGCAACCACCAATCCAACTCTACAGAAAATACTAGATACAGAGAATACAGAGCATTCTAGAGAGAGAGAAAAGTACTAGGATTTCAGGAACAGTGGCAGAGAGGCCTCAATGTATGGAACAGAAAACAGAATGAACAAGATAAGCAGACAACTCATGGCAAAAAAAGAGCATAACAGAAATGAGGCAGAGAAGATTTTATTCAAAACTGATATGATTGATAGTATCAAGTCTGAGAGTATAGGAAACTACACTGAAGATGACAAGACTCTATGATACACATTCTGGTTTGATAACTGCCAGTTTTTGAAGTTCTATACTATATACAAAGTTGTGTTTTAAATAGTAATGTTATGTACTGATATATTCAATTATACTATGTCTGATGATATAGCCAATTCTACTGGAGATAACAAGAGACAACAAATGAACCATAGTAGATCTCCTTGTACAATGGTCTTATATGTTTATTTCGTTTCATGTGTTTATAGGAATATGTTTTGTTTTGCCTTGCTTGATTTTATTTCTCCCTCTAATATGGAAAGGATACAAATACATGTTAGACTCATGCATGTGTAGAATCTATAAACAGTTCATGAGAACTGATCTTATGACACATGATGAATAGATACTTGGAAGAAAAAGAGACACTAAAATACCCAGCAGCGCTGATCCTGGAGTGTCATAATGTGAAATCCAGCAATAGTATTACTCTTTGTTCAGAGTGATGTTAGCCTGCTTGGGTTTATTCAATCTCAACATAATTGAAGATATGGATAACTGCATGTATGTTTAAGTATATAGGATTAATAACCGTATTTCTAATTTTTTGCTGGATAGTTGAACAGAACTGGTTGCAATCTCACTGTTTGAATCCTCACTTTATATGCTCCACTTTAGTATCTTGAATAACTATTTGTAAGAAGACAATCTGTAATCATCCACTAGTGATTTCTTACTTTTTATTATTTTGCTTTGAAATTATGTATTATTTCTACCCATTTTCTGTTTTGTTTAGTCTTTCTTTAAATTAAATTGAAAAAAATACACTACAGTACCCAGTGCTGATCACAGTGTGCCATGATGTGAAATCCAGCAATACTATGATTCTTTGTTCAGAATGATTTTAAACTGCTTTAGTTTGTTTAAATGAAGATATGGATAACTGCATGTATGTTTAAGTGTATAGGATTGACAGCCATGTTACTAAGTTTTTGTTGGATAGTTGAACAGAACTGTTCATGGTCTCGCTGTTTGAATTCCCACTTTACATGTTCCATTTTTGTATTTGAACAACTATTTGTAAAATGACAATATGTAAACATCAACTAGTGATATCTTATTGTTTATTTTTCTCTCTGAACATCTGTATTATTTCTACCTATTTTCTGTTTTGTTTAGTCTCTCTTTAAATAAAATTTTAAAAAATAGCTGTTCATACTATCACAGACAATAAAATCAAACAACCCAGAATAAAACCATTCCACTTAATGAACGAAAACATTATAAGGTTTCAAAGCCATATAATGGGGAATCAAGATTACCACATACTTTTATGTATTCTTACCATTTCTTAAACTAGAGAGACTTTTCAGTATTTATACATGTTAGCTTGATTTATTTCACTTACGAGTATGGTCTCAAGCTGCATTCATTTACTTATAAATATCTCAATGTGATCATTCTTTATAGCTGAATAGTACTCCATTGTATAAAAATACCACAACTTTTATCCATTCCTCAGTTGATGGACACTTACATTGTTTCCAAGATCTGTCTATTACAAATTGTGCTACTATAAACATAGGTGCACATACATCACTGTGGTATGATGTTTTCAGTTTTTCTGGGAATATGCCTAGAGGTGGAATAGCTGGAACAAATGGGACTTCTAATCCCAGCTTTTTGAGAAATCTCCAGACTGACCTCCACAGTGGTTGCACCAGTCGACACTCCCAGCAATAGTGCAGGAGAGTTCCTTTTTCCCCACAACCTCTCTGGCATTTGTTGGTAGTTTTCTCGAATTGCCAGCAATTCTTTCAGGAGTGAGATGGAACCTCAGTGTTGTGTTAATTTGCTCTAATGACTAATGCTGATGTACATTTTTTCATGTGTTTATTTAACATTTGTATTTCTTCACCTGAGAACTGTGTATTTATCTCAGATGCCCATTTTTGCATTGGGTCTTTGAATTATGGTGGTCTGATTTTTAAAAATTCTTTATATATTTTAGACAGAAGTACTTTGTCTGAGGAACAATTCACTAAGATTTTTTCCCAGTTTGTGGTTTTCTTTTCACTATGCTGGAGATTATTTTTGATGTGCAGAAACTTTGCAATAAGATATGTTCCCAGTTATTGATTCTTGGAAGTATTTCCCATGCGGTTTGAGTCCTGTTCATGAATTCTCTACCTACCCCTATGTCTTTAAGGTTTTTACACAATTTGTCTTCAATATATTTAGTGTTTCTGTTTTAATATTCAGATCTTTGATCCATTTAGATTTTAGTTTAGTATATGGTGATAGGCATGGGTCTAATTTTAATTTTTGGCATATAGAGAGCCAGTTTTTCCAGCACCATTTATTAAAGAGACTGTCATTCTTCCAGTGAACATGTTTGGCCCCTTTATCAAAGATAAGGTGGTTGAGTGTGTTTGTAGTTGTGGTTGTATCTTCTAATCTATTCCACTGATCTTCGGCTCTGTTTTGGTTCCAGTACCATGTTGATTTTACTACAGTTGCTTTGTAGTATAACTTCAAGTCAAGGATTGTGTTGCCTCCTTCCTTGTCTTTGCTGCTTAGAACTGTCTTTGCTATTCTAGGTCTCTTATGGTTCCAGATGAATTTTAGGAGTGATTTCTCTAGAACTATGAGGTATATTGATGGTATTTTTATTGGGATTGCATTGAGTCTATATAAAAGTTTTTGGAGAATGGCCATTTTCACAATATTCATTCTTCCTACCCATGAGCAAGGGGATGTCTTTCCATTTTCTGAGATCCTCTTCAATTTCTTCTTCATGGTATTATAATATTCCCTATGTAGATCTTTCACTTGTGTTGTGAGAATAATTCCTAAGTATTTCATTTTAGTGGATGCTAGTGTGAAGGGTATGGCTTATCTTATTTCTCTCTGTGTGTGATTTTTGTTGGTGTATAGAAATGCTATTGACTTTTGAGTATTGATTTTGTATCCAGCTACATTGCTAAATTTATTTATTATATTTAGGAGTCTTTCAGGGGATTTTTGGGGGTCTTCTATGTAGAGTATCATGTCATCTGCAAATAATAACTTAACTTCCTCCTTTATTTCTCTCTCTTGTCTAATTGTTCTGACTACTATATCCAGTACCATATTTAATAGGAGCAGTGATAAGGGACATCCTTGTCTTGTGTCTGATTTTAAGATAAAGGCCTTCAGGTTTTGGTCATTTAGTATGGTACTGGCTGTTGATTTGTCATAGATAGCCTTTATCACACTGAGGTAAAGGCCATCTTTTCCAATTTTCTGTAAAGTTCTTATCATGAATGAGTGTTGGACCTTATCAAAAACTTTTTCTGCATCTATAGAAATGATCATGTGATTCTTACTTTTGGCTTTATTGATATGGTGGATTACATTTATTGATTTATGTATGTTGAACCATCCCTGCATGCCTGGGATGAATCCCACTTGGTCATGCTATATAATCTTCTTGATGATTTGCTGCATCCTATTTGCCAATATTTTATTGAGGATTTTTGCATCTGTGTTCATTAGGGACATTGGTCTGTAGTTCTCTTTTTTAGTTGGGTCTTTCTCAGGTTTTGGTACTAGACTTATATTTGCTTCCAGGAATAACTTAGGAAGGATTGCTTCCCATTCGATTTAATTGATGAGTTTGAGGAGTGTCAGCATTAAGTCATCTTTGTATTTCTTGTACAATTCCTCAGTGAATCCATCTGGGCCTGGGCTCTTCTTTGTAGATAAAGACTTAATTACATTTTCAATTTCATTTGCAGAATTTGGGTTATTCAGCAGTTTTACATCTTCTTTACTCAGCTTTGGTACTTCATATGTTTCTAGGAACCTGTCTATTTCTTCTGTATTATCAAACCTATGAGAGTAGAGGTTTTCAAAATAGGTGTTGATGATCTTCTGTATTTCTACAGAGTCTGTAGTGATTTCACCTTTTTCATACCTTATTGTATGAACTTGAGCTTTTTCTTCCCTTTTTAAAATAAGGTTGGCTAGGGGCTTATCAATTTTATTTATTCTTTCAAAAACCCAACTTTTTGATTTGTTGATTCTTTGGATTGTTTTCTTAGTCTCTATGCATTAATTTCTGCTCTGATTTTTATAATTTCCTCCCTGCTTTTTGGCTTTGGACTTGACTTGCTCTTCTTTTTCTAGATGTTTGAGGTGTAGCATCAGGTTGTTTATTTGTATTCATTCTGTTTTCCTGATGTGGAAACTCAGTACAATAAATTTTCCTCTGAGGACCACTGTCATTGCATCCCACAGACTCCAGTAAGTTGTATTTATATTTTCGTTTGCTTGTAGGTATTATTTAATTTCTTCTTTAATTTCCCCTGTGACCCACTTATTGCTCAAGAGTGTGTTATTCAATTTCCATGTGTTTGTGGGATTTTTACAGTTTCTTTTATCATTAATTTCTAGTTTCATGGCGCTATAATCCAATAACGTGTATGGGATAATTTCAGCTCTTTTGCATATATTTAAATATGTTCTGTTGGCTAGTATATGATATATTTTAGAGAATGACCCATGTACTGCTGAGAAGAATGTGTATTCTAATGTTGTTGCATGGAACACTCTGTATATGTCTATCAAGTCCATTTGTTCACAGTTATGATTCAGTTCTTTTATTTCTTTGCTAATTTCCTGTCTGGCTGATCTGTCTGTTGGTGTCAATGGTGTGTTAAGGTCTCCTGTTATAATTGTGTTATTGTGAATTTGATTTTTCATTTCTATTAGTACTTGCTTTGTATAACTGGGTGCTCTGGAATTTGGTGCATATATATTTAAGATTGTTATCTCTTCCTCTTGGAAGTTTTCCCCTAACCATTATGTAGTGACTTTCTTTATCTCTTCAGATCATTCTTGGTTTGAAGTTCACGTTGTCTACAAACAGAATAGCTACACTCACTTTTTTTGGGTTACTGTTGCATGAAGTATTATTTTTTATCTTTTGACTTTCAGTCTGTGAGTATCCTGGGTTAGATGAGTTTCTTGTTGACAACATGTGGTTGGGTGTTGTTTCTTGTTCCATTCTGCCAGTCTATTTCTTTTAATTGGTGAATTGAGACCATTTACATTAATGGCTATAACTGTTATATAGGTTTATTGTTTATATGATATCTTTTTGGTGTTGTATCTTTATCGTCCATTCTGTTTGTCTGCTTTGCTTCGTGGTTTTTTCCTAAGTGTATCTAAACTGTCTTTCAATATTCTTTGCAGGGTTGGCTTGGTGATCATAAAGTTCTTCAGCTGTTCTTTGTCATGGAAGTATCTTATTTCTCCATCCACTTTGAAGGACAGTTTTTCAGGATACATCAGTCTAGGTTGCAATTCATTTTCCTTTGGGATCTGAAATACTTCACTCCATGCTCTTCTTGACTTTATTGTTTTTGCTGAGAAGTCCCTTGTGATTCTGATAGGTTTTCCTTTATAGGTGATCTGTCTTTTCTAACAGCTTTTAATATTCTATTCTTATGTTGGGTTTCTGGGATAGTGATTACTATATGTCTGTGTGTAGTTTTGTTTTGGTTATGGCTCTTTGAAGTTCTATATGCTTCACTGATCCTGTTGTTTCAGTGTTCTCATGTTTGTGAAATTTTCAGCTAGTACTTGTATAAATATCCTCTTGATATCTTTTGTGTTGTCCCCTTCTTTTTCATTTATCTCTATCAATCTTATGTTGCTTTTCTTTGCATCATCTTGCAGCTGTTGAATTGTTATTTCCTGATTCCTTGTTATTTTTAAAAGATCGTTCCTTTCCTGTTCACAAGCTGCAATCTTGTCTTTGAGATCTGAAATTCTATCTTCACATTTGTTGAGATGGTTTTGACAACTTTCAATGGAATTTTTTATTTCCTGTATATATCTTTGAATCTGCTTCATGTGTTCTGTTTGCTTCTTATATTGTTCATCCAGGGATTCTAGCTTTTTGTTTTGTTCCTCTAAGTTTTTAACTGTCTTCTTTAGATGTATTCAGCATCTCTTTTATTTCTTTTATCATTTCTTCTTTTACCTGGGAGATTATTTCTAGTTTGAATTCCTTTAAAGCTTCCCAGTGTTGCTTCTTTATTTCAGGTGTATGGCATATATTTTCTTCTATATACATAACTCCTAATGTTGCTTGGGATGGGCTAGAAATTTGAGATTGTATTTTGGTCTTTCATTTTGTCATTTTGCTATATATCCATGTTTCAAATGTTGTTTCAAGGCTTCCCTTGGGCATGTTGGAAATCATCTTCTATGCCCTCAGCTCCTGGGATTCTGGCCGCCCAGTTGCTAGGATTGAGAGAGGGTCAGTCTGGGTGGGGCAGGCAGACCCAAGACCTGCGGAGCAGGTCTATTGTGGCAGGATGCTGGGAAGTTCCTTGGCTGGTGGGAGCGATGATCTTAAACTCCCAGGGCTTGGGATGGTGCGGGGACACTCACCTCTGGCCACCCAGTTTCCAGAATTGAGGGTGCAGGCAGGCCCAAGACCACCAGCTGCCCAGTTCCCAGGATTGAGAGCAACTAGTGATTTCTTACTGTTTATTGTTTTTAAATTTTGTATTATTTCTACCCTTTTTTCTTTTTTTCCCTTTAAATAAAACTTTTTAAAAATGTTATATCTTCTTGATTGAGCTTTGGTAGTTCATATGTTTCCAGGAATGTCTCCATTTCTTCTGTGTTTTCCACTTTTGGGAACCACTACCCAGAAGCTCTGAGAAGGATTTAAATTTTGCTAATTGGCTTTCTATGTTTATCTGTGAGTCTGTCCTAGGCCTCAGCCCCTCACCTAGCAATGGGGCCATAGTAAGTGAACCTCTATGAATCACTGTCCCTGGCTGAGGCCTCTAGTGACCTGTGCCAGAGATACTTCAAAGGCAAGATATGGACACAGCTGAAGACACCCTGGCTCCAACACTAATTAAGTATATAGAGACTGCAGCTGCAGGCATCTCACTTCTGCAGTCTCAATCCTACCATAAATGTGATCTTGGAGGTAAGATGGTTCTCCTAAATTGGCTTAACCTACTATTTGGGGGAAGTCTTTGAAGTGACCCCTGAGGTCCTGCTCATTTCCTGTGCTTTCCTAAGTTCCCCACCTTTTGTCTTAGTCCTAATAAAAGTGGGCTAATCCAGAGAATGTTTTGTCATAGCCCTCAGAGTCATGACCTCAGCTAAAGGATTTTGACCCTCTGGAGCCCTAAAAATCATACAGTTTGTCTCTTTTTATTTAATCTTTGCGGTACACTTGTTTGGAAGATCAGGGATCTAGGTCAATACTGATATTCCACCATATGTGAGTAAAGATTTTCAAAGTAAGTATTCATGATCTTTCAAGTTTACATGGGATCTGTAGTAATTATTCTTTTCAGTTCTTTTTGCATAAATTTGAGTTTTTCTTTCTCTTTCTTGATAAGGTTGACCAGGAGTTTATCAATTATGTTTATTCTCTCAAAAAATCAACTCTTTGATTCATGAATTGTTTGCATTGTTTTCTTAGTCTTGATTACATTAATTTCTGCTCTGATCTTTATAATTTCCTCTCTTCTGTCAACTTTGGATTTTAATTACTCTTTTTTTCTACAATCTTGAGATGTATCATTAGATTGTTTATTTGTGATCATTCCGTTTTCTTAATATGACAATTTATTGGTGTATATTTCCCTCTTAAGACCACTTTCATTGTGCCCCACAGATTGTGGTTATGTTGTAGCCACATTTTCATTGAATTGTAGGTATTCCTTAATTTCTTTTTTAATATCATCTGTAGTGCACTGGTTATTCAGAAGACCGTTATTTAATTTCCACATATTTATGCTGGTTTTCCAATTTCTTTTCCCATTAATTTCCAATTTCAGTACACTATAGTCAGATGTTATGCATGGGATAATTTCAGTCTCTTTGCATTTACTTAAGAATGTATAATGGGTTAATATGTGGTCTATTTTGGAGAATGTCCCATGTGCAGCTGAGAAAAGTGTATATTCTGATGTGGTTGGGTGGAGCACTCTATAAACATCTACTAAGTCCATTTGCTCCCAGATATAATTTAGTTCTATTATTTCTTTGCTGACTTTTTGTCTATTTGACCTATCTCTTTGTGACAATGGGGTATTAAGATCCCTTTTACAATTGCGTTCTTGTGTATTTGGATTTTTAGGTCCATTAGTATTTCTCTTATGTAGTTGGGTGCTCCTGTATTTGGTGCATGTATATTTATAATTGTTAATTCTTCCTCTTGAATTTTTCAACTAACAAGTATGTAGTGACCTTCTTTATCTCTTTTAATCATTTTAGGTTTGAAGTTCACATTGTCTGTAAGCATAATAGTTACCCCTGCTTTTTTCTGAGTTCCTGTTGCATAGAATACTGTTTCCTATCCTTTGACTTTTAATCTATGAGTTTGCTTTTGAGCCAGATGTGTTGCTTATATACAGTATATTGTGGAATCCTGTTTCTTGATCCATTTGGTCAATCTATTTTTTAATAGGTGAATTGAGGCCATGTACATTGATGGATATAAGTTATATGTAGTGGATCAACTTTGTCATGTTGTGTTTCTGTTGCTGGTTTTCTGCTTTTCCCCTTTTCCAATTGCTTGCCTTGTCTGGTGGTTTCTTTCTATTGTTCTTCTGGAAATTGTGGTCATTTTTATCTCTAATATGTCTTTCAGTACTCTTTCTGGGGTTGGTTTGGTGGACATGAATTTATTCTGTTATTCTTCTCATGGAATTATCTTGTTTCTCCATTAAATTTGAAAGAAAGTTTTTCTGGGCACATCAGTCTGGGCTGAAAGTTGTTTTCTCTTAAGGCTTGAAATGTGTTACTCCAAGTTTGTCTTGACTTAAGAGTTTTTCTGAAAAGTCTGCCATGATTCTAATAGCCTTTCTTTGATTGGTGAGTTGTGTTTTTTCTCTAACAGCTTTTAGTATTCTGTTTTTATGCTGTATGTCTGGGTATAGATCTATGTTGGTTGTGACTGTTTGGCATTCTATATGCCTCACTTATCTGTATATCTGATTTTTCCCCATGTTTGGAAAATTTTCTGCTATAACTTCTGTGAATAGTTTATTGATGTTATTTGCAATGACTCCTGCACCTTTACTGATGCCTATTTGCCTTAAATTGTTTCTCCTGGCATTATCTTGAAGCTGCTGCATTGTTATTTCATGCTGCTTTGTAATTTTAAAAGTTCTATCTTTTCATGATCACTAATTGCAATCTTGTCCTTAAGGTCTGAAATTCTATTCTCAACTTTATTTAAACAGTTTTGCCAGCTTTTAATAAAAATTTTTATTTCTTGGATATCTCTCTGAGTTTTTTCATGGATTCTGCTTGCTTTCTATATTGTTCATTCAAGGTTTCAATCAGTTTCCCATGTGTACTTTTTATCTATTTCTTCTCTAGCTATCCTGAGCAACTCCTTTACTAAGGTTCTTATTTCTGTCTTTATGTGAAAAACTATTTCTAATTTTATTTCCTCTATAACCTCATGGGTTTGTTTCTTTATTTCTCTTGCTATCTTTTCAGAGATTTCTGGTGTATGACTTTTAAAGTCCTCTATTTCAATTTCTCCTGTACTTGCTCCTGATGGACTAGATGTTTCATATTGCATTTTGCTTTTTTTGTTTTGTCATTTTCACCTTTCAGGCTAATATTTGTTCTTTCAATTCCACTAGTCTCTACTGTTGGTAGTGTGTATTTTAGGGTCCTCCTGTGTGATTGATATTTGTCAATTGCTGGGTGCCACATTGAAGAGGTAGACCAGTCATGTGAATTCCTCCTGAAAGGCCTGTTGGGTTAGCCCTATATTTTTCCTAGGCTGACTAGTCTAGGAGTATTGATGCAATTCAACCATTAGTTACTGCTGTTACTATGTTTTCAGGTTGTTCCAGGTCACCAGATCTCCCTGTTAAAAGTGTTTGTCTTGGCTGGGACCCTACTGTGCCACTGGTTATGTATCAGAAGCCCTTTTAAATTTCTCCAGTTTGGGGGAGGCCTTATTGGCATCCTCCTCAACCTGCCTGATGTTCTTTGTGTGGAAGAAGGGCTCATCCACACTCTTGCCAAGATTGCCAAGGTCCTACACCTGGAAGGAGTTTGCTCTTGCTCCTATTTTCCCACTGAAAGTGATAAACTCTATTCCTATTTTAGGGGCAAACACCACACTGAAGGAAACCTGCTGAGGTGTTCTCTTTGGATGAGGGGTTACTGAGTCTCCCCGTTAGCCCAGCATGGTTAATCCACTGCAGTTCAAGATTCTGGGAGGGAGAGTAAGAGCCAAAGATCAACAGCAATACTAGGTCCAGGAGGTGGTGGTGGGGTCCCCCAGGGTGGCGGGCATGGAAGCAGCATGGCCCAGCCCAGCCCTGCATGCCACTGAAGGTCCTGTGTTCTAAGGGCAGGTGGCTCTAGTACATTTTTTTAAAAAAGAATAACAGTGAAACCTATCCCTTATAAGGGAAGGATAAAAACTGTCTGTGGCAAGCAAGTATCACTAGCAGACCAGACTTATGTGAAACATTTAAAGGATTCCTATATCTAAAAACAAAAGGGCAACAAATACCATCATGAAAATATGTCAAAGTACAAAGCTCACTACTAGAGCAGACACATAATATAGAAAGAGAAAATCAAATCTCATCAATATAGAAAATATCAAACTACAAAGATGAACAGAGCAGAATAAAAAAACAATAAATATACAGAACAATCAGGAAAAGTGAGAACAAATGAGAGGAGTAAGCCCTTACTTGTCAGTATTAACTTTCAATGTAAAGAGATTAAACCAGTCAGTTAAAAGTCTTAGTCTATATTATCTTTTTTTGAAGTCCTGTAAGGTCTCCAGTGTAGGTTTTATTAGTCTTGTTCTGTACTGTTTTGATCAATTGTATTGTACCTGATGATATAGCCAACTCAATTTAAAAATAGCAAGAGGCACAATGGTAACCACTTTTGATCACCTGGAATTCTATTTTTGCATCATGTACTATGCCCATCCTTCTGTGCTGACTCTGTTTTGCTTAGTCACGTTTGGGTTTATTCTCTTCAAAAAAAAAGTAACAAGAACTGTGGGAGTAATAAAACCCAAAAAGTGTAATTGTTATTGTAAAAAAGAGAGGAAAGGAAGGTGGACTAAGGGATATAACCACAGGTATGTTTGAGTGTGTAGGATGGAAAACCATATTACTGAGCTTTTGTTGGATCATTGAACGGAACTGTCTCCAATATCACGGTATGAATGTCCACTTTATATGCTTTAATTTTATAATTTGAACAACTGTTTCTAAGAAGAAAATATGTAACCTATTAACTAGTGATTTCTTACTGTATATTTTTTTCTTGATGTTCTGTATTACTTGTACCCTTTTACTGTTTTTTTATGTCCTTTTCTTTTTTTCTCTTTAAATAAAAAAAACTTTTAGTCTATCTGAATGGAAAGAAGGAAGGAAAGAAGGATGAAAGAAGCAGGGAGGGAGGGAAGGAAGGAAGGAAGAAAAAAGAATGCCTGCCTGTCAGCAATGTACTGCCTATAAAAATTCAGTTCACCCATAAAGACATAAATAGAGTGAAGTGAAGGGACAGTGAAAAGTATTCCATATGAATGGAAAGCAAAAATAAACAGCAGATTAAACAGATTTTAAGTCAAAAATGTGAAGTAAGGCCAGGAATTTAGCTCAGTAGCATAAATGCCAGCCTGGCAAGTTTGAGATCACAAGTTTGATCCCCAGTACCAAAAAAAAAAAAAAGTAAAATAAGACATAGAAAGTAATTATACAATAATTGATTCAATAGGAGGAAATATATAAACACCCAATGCCAGAGTACTCAATTACATTTTTTAAAACCACTTTTAGACCTACAAAAGGAGGTAGACTCAATACAATAAGAGCAAGGGATTTCATCCCTTCCTTTCCATCAATGGTAAGGTCATCCAGAAAAAAAAAATGACCGAGAAACACTGGATTTATATGGAATCACACACCAAATGCACCTAACAGATATTGATAGGACATGACAAGCAAAAGCTGCAGATTGCACGTTCTTTTCATCAGCACATGAAACAGTTTCTAGGATAGGCCATATATTAGGCCATGAACAAATCATAGGAAATTCAAAATAATAGAAAGAAAAACAAAGATTGGGAAAGAAATAAATACAATCAAGATTTTTAAAAATACAATACCTCAGCAAAGTAAAGAAGTGGTGTCTCCAAAAAATAAAGTTGGCAAACCTTTAGTCACACTAGCCAAGAAAAAAATGAAATAAAAACAGTAAACAAGAGCAAGAAAAAGAGGAACCATCACAATCACTATCACAAAAAGTATCATTTAGGGATTATTATGAACAACTATGTGCCAACTAGAAAACCTAGAAGAAATGTTTAAGCTTCTAGGCACATGTATCTACAAAATTGAATCATGAAGACATAGAAAACTTGAGCAGACTACAAACAAACAACTGAGTTAGTAATTATCTCCCAAGAAAGAGTATATTACTACCAGAAGGTCTCATTGCTGAATTTCACCAAAGTTTTGAAGAATTAAAACCAAATTCTTCTCAAACTATTTCAAAAAACTTAAACAGCAGGAATTGCTTCAAATAGATTCTATAAACCTAGCATTTTTCTGATACCAAAACCAGACAAGAACATACAAACAGAATATAGACCAATAGTCTTGATGAACATAAATTCAAATATTTTCAACAAAATATGAGAAAATTAAATATAAAGGCATATTAAGGTCATATATATATATGTAATGATCAAGAGGAATTTATGCAAATGATGCAAGAATGGTTTATCATATGCAAATCAATATATGTAGTACATCAACAAAAGGTAAAACCATATAATCACTGCAATAGAAGCCAAAAAATTTTTAAAAATTCAATAGCCTTTTATTTTAAAAGTCCTCAACAAATTAATTATAGAAAAAAGTTACCTCAACACAGTGAGGGCTACATGTGACAAACCCACAAGCAACATCATATTGAATGGGAAAAGGTGGAATTATTTCTGCTGAGATCTGGAGAAAGATAAGGTTGTTCATTTCACCACTCATATTCAACATAATGATAGAAACCTTAGACCATCAGGCAAGAGAAAGAAATAAAGGACATCCAGTAAGAAAGGAGGGGATCAATTTATCTTTTTTCAAAGATGACATAATTTTATATCTAGAAAAACCTACAGACTTCATTAAAAAGTTAGAACTGGTAAATTCAGTAAATTCGAAGAACATAAAATCTCATACAAAAAGTAGTAGCATTTTTGCACACCAATGATTTTTTTCAAAAATAAAGAAAGGAATCTCACAGTAGCTATAAAAATAAAATATCTAAGAATATGTTTAACAAGGAAGAGAAATGTTCTCTACAATGAAAATTGCAAAGCACTAGTGAAAGAAATTAAGAATGCAAAAATTGTGAAGACATTCCATATTTATGGATTGGAAGAATAAATAATGAAAGGATATTAGTCCATAATATCTAAAGTAATTCATGTATTCAGTACAATCCTCATCAAAATACTAATAGCATCTTCACAGAAATAGAAGAAAAACCCAAACACTCATATAGAAAAACAAATGTCCCAAAATAGCCAAAGCAATATTGAGCAAGAAAAGCAAAGTTGAAGGCATTATAATACCCAACCAAAACCACATTACAAATTATAGTAGCAAAAACAACATGGTACTAGCATAAAGACAAACACATGAACAAATAGAAGAGGAAACTCAGCAGCAAATCCACATATCTATAATCAACTCATCTTGGACAAAGTATCAAAAACACGCATTGAAGAAAGGACACCAGCAGTTTGTAGAAAACAGTATAACCATAAGAATGAAATTAGACCCATGTGTCTCTCACCAGTTACAGAAACCGAGTCAAAATAAACCAGACCTAAGTGTATCAAGTATAATCAAAATATGGTGAACGTTTCAATTTTTTAAAATTTATTATAATAAAAGACACATACCACTAATCCTTTCTCAAAATAATCCCCCTCACTTCAAACACATTTATGCCATAATTCTTCACATGTTCTGAAACAGTTCTGGAAGTCCTCTTTTGTGTCTTTATGAGTTGTGATAAAAAGAAAGGGAGGGAAAGAGGGAGGAAAGGAAGGAGAACAAAAGGAGGAAGGAAGAAAGAAAGGAAGGAAGGGAGGGAGGAAGATGGGGCCAGCCTTTAAGTAGAAGGCAGGAAAAGGACAGACACAGCACTGAGAAGGTTTCTACCACTGGTTCCAACACAACACATCTAGTGACACCAAGACAAAAAGTGGAGGAGTGCTCAAGTCCCTCATGCTTCAAGTATGAAAGAAGAACAATCAAAATGTCTCCTAAATTAAAAGGGTTAAAAACCAGTGAGAAAATGCCTAAAGATAAAAGGAAAGATAGCAGTGAAGTCAGGAAGGAAAACTTGCAGTCCATGTTGCCAGGCTGGCCCCACATGAGCTAGATCTCTCTGCATTAATAACAGAAGCATAATCAGAAAGAACTCCACAGTCAGACAAGATAATGCCAAGTCTGCATCACTTATTGCCTTGCAGAAAGTGCCCACATTTATCTGGCATGATGGAAATGATGGAATTCCAAACATTAGTGGCTGACCCTGCTAACCACAAAGATGGAGAACAGTTTCACTCAGTTCAAACAAAAGACAGAAAAGAATTTATTAATACTATCCAAAAGAAAAGAGAAGCTACAGGAAAAGTCTTGTGGACTGAAGTGAAAATTTATAAGAATCAAAAACTGGAACACAGAGGAGGAGCTGCGCGGACCCGGAGTGCCTGCAGAAGCCCCTTCCTTTGTCTGGAGGAGGAGGGATCCCAGGTTCCTGAGGCACCTCGGCCTGTGCCCAGCCGCGCCTAGCCATTGGTGTGCAGAGGAGGAGCTGCGCGGATCCGGAGCGCCTGCAGAAGCCCCTTCCTTTGTCTGGAGGAGGAGGGATCCCAGGTTCCTGAGGCACGTCAGCCTGTGCCTAGCCGCGCCTAGCCATCGGTGTGCAGAGGAGGAGCTGCGCGGATCCGGAGTGCCTGCAGAAGCCCCTTTCTTTGTTTGGATGAAGAGGGATCCCAGGTTCCTGAGGCACCTCAGCCTGTGCCCAGCCACGCATAGACATCGGCGTGCAGAGGAGGAGTTGGGCGGATCTGGAGTGCCTGCAGAAGCCCCTTCCTTTGTCTGGAGGAGTGAATATTTCTGCAAGCAGAAGGGATCCCAGGTTCCTGAGGCACCTCGGCCTGTGCCCAGCCGCGCCTAGCCATCTGCATGCAGAGGAGGAGCTGGGCAGATCCGGAGTGCCTGCAGAAGCCCCTTTCTTTGTCTGAAGGACTGAATATTTCTGCAAGCAGGGAGGGATCACAGGCTCCTGAGGCACTGCGGCCTGTGGTGGGTACTCTAACCCGGCTGCAATTGAAGAACTGTGGAGCTTCCAAGGGGCAGGTGGGCGCACAGTGTCCCTGAGGACCAGCTTGTCTGGAACTGCAGAGTTCTGAACAAGCAGAGGAGGGCCATTGGTTCTGCAGGCCCAATGGCTTGGGGTAGCGTGGTGCCAGAGTCTCAGTAGCTGCAAACATAGAAGGGGATTTTCAACAGATCCTGAGAAAGCTTTCAAATAACACTTGAAACACAGAAATATAGGAAAATGACAAAACAAAAGACCAAATTACAACCTCAAACCTCCAGCCCATCTCAGGAAACCCTAGGAGGAATGTATTTAGAAGAAAATATACCCCATCCACCTCATATATCAGACACAATAGCTACTGAAGTTGACAAGCAACTCCAGGAAGCTTTAAAGAAATTCAAACTCGAAATAATCTCCCAGATAAAAGAAGAAATGATAAAAGAAATGAAAGAGATTCTAAATATATCTAAAGAAAACACAGATTAAAAAATTGGAGGAACTAAACAAAAAGATAGAATCCCTACACAGGCAATATAAGAAACAAACAGAATACATAATGCAGATGCACAGAGATATACAGGAAATAAAAAACTCCACTGAAAGTTGTAAAAACCGCCTTAATGAAAGTGAAGATAGAATTTCAGACCTTGAAGACAGGATTGCAGCTAGTGAACAGGAAAGGAAAGATCTTTTAAAAATAACAAGGAATCAGGAAACAACAATTCAACAACTGCAAGATGATGCAAAGAAGAATAACATAAGAATGATAGGGATTAATGAAAAAGAAGGAGACAACATAAAGGATATCAAGAGGATATTTAGAGAAGCAATAGCTGAAAACTTCCCAAGCATGAGATCAGAAACTGACATCAGGATCAGTGAAGCATATAGAACTCCAAATAGTCATAATCAAAATAAAACTACACCCAGACATATAATAATCACCATCCCAGAAATCCAATTTTGTGACTTAAACAATTATTTCTAAGATGGCAATATGTAATCCATTAACTAGTGATTTCCTACTGCGCATTTTTTTCCTCTGTAAATCTGTATAACTTGTACGCCTTCACTGTTTTTTTTTTCTTTTCTCCTTAAATAAAAAAAAAAAAAGAAATCTCCAGCATACTGAAAAGAAAACTGACAAACTGGGAAAAGATTTTAGTGAACTCTCTCTCAGACAGGGGACTCTTGTCTAAAACATATAAAGAATTAAAAAACTCATACCCCCAAAATTCAAAGATCCAATCCAAAAATGGGCATCTGAGATGAATATGCACTTCTCAGATGAAGAAATGCAAATGGCAAATAAATACACGAAAAAATGCTCATCATCATTGGTCATTAGAGAAATGCAAATTAAAACCACACTGAGATACCATCTCACTCCTGAAAGAATGGCCAGGATCAAGAAAACCGACAACAAATGCTGGAGAGGCTGTGGGGAAAAAGGAACTCTCCTACATTATTAGTGGGAGTGTAGACTGGTACAACCTTTGTGGAGGTCAGTCTGGAGATTTCTCAAAAAGCTGGGATTGGAAGTCCCATTTGTTCCAGCTATTCCACTTCTAGGCATCTTCCCAGAAGAACTGAAAGCATCATACCACAGTGATATATGTGCACCTATGTTTATAGCAGCACAATTTGTAATTGCCAAATCTTGGAAACAACCCAAGTGTCCATCAACCGAGGAATGGATAAAAAAGCTGTGGTATTTCTATATAATGGAATATTACTCAGCTATAAAGAAGTATCACATTGAGATATTTATCAATAAATGGGCGCAGCTTGAGACCATACTCATAAGTGAAATAAATCAATCTCGCATGTGTGAATACCGAATAGTTTCCCTAATGTAAGTAATGATTCAAATATATAAAAGTATGTGGTAATCATGATTCCCCATTATGTGGCCTTGAAGCCTTATAAAGTTTTCACTTATTAATTGGAATGGCTTTATTCTGGGCTGCTTGATATGGAAATATTTGAAGCTATAGTATATGAAGTTATATTCAAATATTTCAAGGAAAAAGACAGACACTAGGGTAAGTACTATTAAGTCGGGTTTTTTGGTGGTGAAGCACTAGGTTGCTGAAACAGTCATGCTTTGTCCTGTATTGTTATGTTTTTATGTCCTCTTTTATCTCAATCTCTCCCTTATTCATTAAAAAATTATTTAGTTATTTTTTTATGTTTGTTTTAATTAAGGGGAAAAATTTAAAAAATTAGCAGCATATATTATAGTAACTTTTTGATTTCCTATTAACTTGATTTGAAGTCCTATAATACTCCCACTATCTTGTTTTGACTGACTAGACTCTGTTCTGTTCTGTATGATAGTATCAAGTTTGAGGGTATAGGCAACTACTTTGAAGGCAATAAGATTCACTAAGATGCTCATTCTGGTTTGACTATCATCTCCTTTGGAAGTCCTGTAATGTTTACAATGTTTAAGTTTTATTGGTCTTGTTCTCAACGGTTTTGTTCAACTTTATAATACCTAATGAGATAGACAATTCTTTTTAAGGAAGCAAGAGGCATTATGGCAACCATTGTTGATAACCTTGTACTCTGTTCTTATATCATGTACTATGTCTATCCTTGGTTTTGACTGACAGCTTTGTTTTGCCATATTTGACTTTATTCTCTTCCAAAAAAAAGTAATAAGAACTAAGGAGTAATAAAACCCAAAATGTGTAAATTTTGTTGTAAAAAAGAGAGGTAAAAAAAGTGCTCTAAAGAATACAACTGCAAGTGTGTTTAGGGGTGTTAAATAGCTGACCATATTAATGTTTTTGGTTGAATCATTGAATACAACTGTTTGCAGTCTCTCTGTTTGAATGTCCACTTTGTACGCTTTGATACTGTGACTTGAGCAACTATCTCTAAGATGATAATGTGTAATTTATTAACTGGTGATTTCTTACTTTTTTTTTTGTAGTTCTGTATTATTTGTACCCTTACACCGCTTTGCTTTGTTTTGTTTTGTTTTTTCTCTTTTTCCTTTTAAATACAATTTTTTTAAAAAATTGTCCTACCTCACTGCCCCCTGAGTTTGTCTTTGGCAAGTTGGAAGTCTAAGCTTGCATCTTGCTTCCAAGTCTTCTCATTTTCTATTTTGTTTAAGTTTAGCTTTTGTGCTGATGATTGCAAGTTGTTTCTGGGAGATAGCTTTACTACTAATATGAACAAGTCCTTAGGAAATGGTTACTTTTCAGAGATGTCTTTAAACATGTAGTTGGCTTTTGTGATTGCAATCTGTTGCAATATCCTATATTTGCCATTTATTGGGAATGAGAAACTGCTGCCTATTTGGCCTAGCCCCTGGTTCTTTGCTATTGGCCTATAGTATGGCTTGCGATGGTTAGAAAATCTCAGCCTCAGCAAAGAAGGAAGAAAACTGAATAGAGCAACCATGTCACCTCAGCTAAAGTAGTACAATCAGTAATAACAATAGTATCAAGTATAACCCAGAAAATGGCAAACTGTGGCATATATTATTTTGCCATCATTAAGTGTAGGAAAAAGATGTGTAGTGATAAAATTTAAAACAAAGCAGAAAACTATATACAATGAGCATCCCCTCAGTAGAGCAGCTTTACTCCCAGGGGATAAAATTTAAAATGGGTAAGAGGAAAGTATAGAGAAAGAGAAGAAGAGAAAGGGATTAAATATAAGGCTGAAGGACAAAGGACGATTACGCAAGCTTGGGAGACTGGCAAAGAAGATATTCAAAGGGCTAGGAGGAAAATATGGAGGTACAGAAGAGAAAGAGATTAGAAGCAAGGCTGAAGGACACAGGAAGATGGTTCAAGGTTTGGGAAGCTTCAAGGTTTGCTGAGAAGACATTTTTAAAGAGGCAAGAGAACAACATATAGAGATAGAATGTTATATTTAGTATATTGTGTCAATTTGAGAAGTTTAGATATTTAACTGGCTCAGCAGAGAGGAGGGTCCTTACATTGTAAATATCCTCATTCTGTGCAAGAGGAAGGCACAGAGATTTTGTGAGTGCTACATCTGCCCTGAGGAGGGGAGATGACCTGTGTACAGTATAAGGGAAGAGAAGAGAATTGCTCTTCCTCCTTTTGTTCTGGTTGTTGCCTTGAAGTATTGCCCCAGTGCCATGCCACCCTGGCTTGCAGTCAGCTGATTATGGACTGAAACTTCCAAAAACTGTAAACCAAATAAACTTTTCCTTCCTTAATTTTGGGTGTTTGGCATTTTGTCCCAGCAAGCAGAGCAAAGTAATCAAGACACAAAGAAGAGAAAGAGATTAGAAGACTGAAAGACAAAGGAAAACTATGCAAGTTTGGGGAAAGTAGTGAAGAAGATAAGAAGGAAAGAAACCAGGAAGAATCAGAAACAACGACAAAAAAACACCTAAAAACAGCGTTCATATTCATATAAAAACAAGAACAAACGCGCAAGAAAAAGAAGACGAAAGTAAAGGAAAAAAAGTGTCCCCTTAAGGGTGTGTCTGCTGTCATCGGTAGACAAGTGGGACAAAAAAAAGCCAAAGTCTGTATTGATTCCCAGAAACCCTGTCATAAAATTATAGTGGGGTGATAGGTAACAAAGCCTGCACCTTCAACTCTACTCATGTTCAGGATGATCCTGGTTTCTGGCTATAAGCCTGGGACCCAAGTTATTCAGCCCACAATTGTTCATGTGCCTCCTGCCGACTTGAACTTGGTTCCCTGACTCTGGGTGTCTCCCATGGCTGTGCCTCAGGCTGATACTGGGAATTCCTAGATGGAGCCAAGCCACCCTTGCTCTGACTCCTGGATTCAGTTTGCCCCTTACCAAGATGGTAACCAGTCACACCCTTTCCTGGGGACATTTGAATTGGAATCACTCAGTAATCACTGCAACCTGCAGTATCTACTGCTGCATTCCACACGTGTGTTTCTCCATGGAGGTCTCTGGAGTCACCCACGGTCATCCTGCCTCTGTAGGTTCAAGTCACCTTATCTCATGTGGTAAGGTGGAATTCAGAGAGAAAGCACAGTTTGCCACCTCTTTCTTCTACATTGAGGTCCTTTGCTTTGCTCTCCCTATGGGCTCCACTTCTTGCTTCAGATTCTTGCAGGGTCCCAGGGCCTCATCTCTCTCTTCTCTTCCCTGCATTGCTATATTCCAATGTTTAGGCTCCCAATGTCAGAAAAGCTAATTTTCCACTGTTTAACCCTCAGAAGTCTAGTAAGATATTTCAAATTTAAGTCTAACATGATAATTCTATTATTGAAAATGATTCCACACATACAACTCTTAAATATTTCCCAGTTTCTTTTTAAAATATATATATACATTTAATAAGGTTCACTATGATATTTTCATACATGCATTAATGATGTGTATTTACACTTCCTCTACACTCTCCCTTTCCTCACATTCTTTCTTTCCCTGACACCCTTCCTGTCCTTAATAATTCATTTACAGCTTCCAGATTTTCCACTCATATTTGCTCTATTTCTTTTTATTTCTCCTTTTCCTCCTCCTTTCCTCCAGGTGGACCATTCTGTCTACTAAATTTCAATTCTGAAGTTAATGTTTGCTTTCTTGTTTTTCCCTCCCACTAGTAGGCAGGGCAATGCTGTTATGATTTAGATAAGAGAGCCTGAGGAGTTCAGTGACAGAACTGGTGATCCAGAAGACACTGCACCATGAGCATCTCTGCACTCAGTCCCACCAGATTCCTAGGTGGCATCTCTGGGCTCCTCCAAGTGGCCTTCCTGCTCAGTCTGCTTCTGCTGCTGTTCAAGGCAGCCCAGTTCTACCTGCACAGACAATGGCTGTTCAAAGCTCTCCAGCAGTTCCCGTGTCCACCCTCCCACTGGTTGTTCGGGCACAAATATCAGGTAGGAAGAAGATGAACAAGGTAATGGGAAGGGAGGGACACACAGGATTGTGAGACACTGGCAGGTGAATACAGGACAAAGCCTCCAAACTGAGTGCTTCACAAGCTATGTGTGTACTCTACCACTGAGCTACACCTGCACTCCTACAGGACAAAACCCCTTATATGATGATCATATTTCTTCTAAGGAATATCCAGTATAACTCTCAGATGGGGATCATCAAAATGATGAAGAGTGTGTTCTTCACACGAAGCCCATCCTGCTGTTACTCAGCTCTGACACATACTCCTTTCTTATGCAGACATGTTGCACACTCTGTCAGCTTTATAGTTAGAGGACTATGCTTGGATCTTCTTCAATTTCCTCTTCTCCAGGCTGGGCATCTCCAGCAGCCTCAGCTGTTCTGAAAACAAAAAATATAAAAACAAGGGTTCTAGATCTTCCCTGCACATGTCATTCAACTCATTCTTTGTATCTATTCCTGAGCTTATTATGAACAGAATTATCAGTTGTTAGAATCCCTGCCTTGTGATTTTCTTGGTGGGAAACAATGGAAAAACCTCAGAAGGAATCAGAAAAATCTGAGAGGTTATCTACTGGGGTGGCTAAATGATGTTAGTTAGAAATACTACTCACTACATTTGCCTGTGAGTAAGGAAATTTGAAGAATGGTGATTTTTTGGCAGGTGCAGTGCTCACAGTGAGATACTGAGCTGCATGATATCCTGGCAGTGAAGGGGTCAGATATTTGAGCTGTAAAATTAAACAGGAACTATTTACTTTATTTTTCTATGCACACAGAACTGTAAGTGCTTTGGAGTTCAGTATATGCCCTTTCTACACCAGCAAAACAGAGAACCTACTATGATTTGGGCTCCACAAAGAAGTAGGGTAAAGGGGAATATGAACTCCCTTTACTGACCAGTCCTAAGGGGAGAAGGGAAAGCTACACCACCCTTTTCTACAAAGAGGTGAAATGATTCACAGCAAAGGAAAACCAAATATGGAAACTTTTCTTATTAGCTAGAGAGAAATATTTAAGCTCTGATAGCCAATGCTTGATCATAAAAATTTTAACACTAATGATTTTCAGATTATTTGTTGATTTTTAAGATATTGTCTTTTGTTTCACATAATTGACTCAGGCCAAATGATTGCTCTTGAGTGGCCTGGATTATTTATAGTGTAAACTTCTCTTTACATAAATATTATTCATGGTGTTGAATCACCTCTCAACTGCTATGGGCTAATAGCAAGTCCAGCCAAATATTTCCATCACTAATAAGATTGAAACTTTTATTTATTTACTTCAGTATTTATACTACTGAGACTTTTATACTATCTCTATTAATGGCTAGCCAAGGGACAAAAATGTCATATGTAATTAGACTGAATCAGTGACAGTGTTCAGGAGCAGGCCTCGTAGGTACCAGACTTAGAAAGGGCACCAGGTACTTGTTGAACAAGGTCTCCCAAATCCCTTCAGAGCCAATGTGAAGGGATCCTGGGTGACAAACCATTTATCTAAGGGTTAAAGATTTCCATGGGGCAGTCCTGGCAGTGGATCTATTGACAGTGAAGTTTTATGAAGGACATATGCAGGGACTATAAAGCAGTCTTCTTAAGGATGGTAAGCAGACAATTCTCATTTCAAGTTAGCACTGACTGTCCTTCACACTTCTCACTAAAATATAAGCTCCACAATAAGACAAATTGTGTTTGCTCACTGATTTCTCAGAGAGTAACTAACACAAAGTAAGTGCTTCATAAATAACAGTGAATCCCTCCATCCCTCTACACATTCATAGATTTACTCAAGGTTGTTATAGAAATGTTTCTTTCCTCTGCTTAGTTCTGTCTTCTTTCAGACTTCTACTTCCCAAACAGGTTAACTCGAAGGCCCTCTGCAATCCCAGCCACAGGTGGCCAAACCAGACAGACACCATGATTGGCACAATCAGATTCTCAGAACAGAATTTAGCATGCCAAACAGACACAGGGAGATCTTGATGGACAAAGATCAAAAGAATACTGGTCACCATGTAAACCTGGGCTTCAGGAAGGCAGGGGGTGTTTATACAGACTCATGGTTCTCTCTAGATTGTGACATAGCTCATCTGGTACACAGTAAAACCTCAACAATTATTAGCTAGACAGATGACTGAATAGGATGGATGTACAAAAGAGAGGAAAACCTTAGAGGCCTGACACCTCTACTCCCTGGTGCTGTCCCTTCTGCACTCAGTAACTTCCTGTCCTAGGGCTTTACTTCATGCACTGCCATGCATGAAGTATTCTTTCATTACTTCTTATTTTTTTCTTACATTAATCCTAGAGTTGATCTGTTCCATGCAATAGAAATTCTAGTGCAGACTCATTTATCCACCGTTCCACATACCACTATTAGGTCTTTGATTTTTTTGTTCAAATAGGGCATGAATCATACGAGCCTTGCTGTATGTGGTGCTTTAGGAACACAGAGATGAGAGATATCAAAGGTGAGTTTTCCAAAACAGGTTAAGGATTAGAATACTGAGTAAAAATATAATAACAGAGAGACACCCAGAAGCACACAAAAGGGAAACTGTCAGTTAAGCAGGGTTGAGTTTAATGTAATCACTCGCAAAAGTGAACATTGTTTTCCTCATTCTGCAGTGAAACAAGGAAACTAATAATCCATTCCTGACCACAGAATGACCTTGAGCACTTTTTTTGGGCTGCTATCAAAAAGTTACAGACTGTTTGGGTAAAGCATCAGCAATGTATTGACAAGGCTGACTCCTTGTGTGGACTCTGCAGGAGCACGTGCTGTGTGGGCCTCTTCAGCTTACGTAAATCACCCTCTTCTCTCTAGCTCTCCACACTGGCTTCTCACATCCATATCACTGCATCCAAAATTTCACTTTTGGTAAAGACACCATTATACTGGATTAGAATCCACCCTATTGATCTCACTTGATATTGGTTATTCCTCCAAAGACTATAAATAAACTCACATCTGATATATTGTGTTAGCATTTTGACATATGTATTAATGAAGAATATAAATTATCTATAAGTCTCCGAAACAGTTTTGTGCATCATGGAGTTCATTCCCAAACACTGCTTGAGCACTCGTTATACCAGGTTGTAAGGACAGTTCTAAGAGATACCCATTGGTAGTACAATAGGGAGACAGAACCTCAGCTTAGGTCAAGTACTAGAGAAGTAATAAGAGTCAGGATCAGAATCCATGGTCTCAAAAACAGTCTGAGTCTGATCCCTGTGAATAGGTCCAGTACTAAAACCCCATGATCCTTTAAGCATTCGTCCTGCTCCAAGAAATGAACTTTAAAAAATGGCATGTTAAATTTCTTTCCCTTCATGACAGTTCCAAGAGGACCAGGAGTTGCAGCAAGTGTTAAAATGGGCAAAGGAATTCCCAAGTGCCTGTCCTCGCTGGTTGTGGGGGAGTAGACTTACCATCTTGCTCTACGATCCTGACTACATAAAGGTGATTCTGGGGAGATCAGGTGAGAGTTAAACCTCATCCCAATAGTAGCATTTCTTCCCTCCTGAGTCCATCTCTAGAATCTGTAAAATTCCAGGAGACAGTAGCAGTTCAATTGTCAATATGTGAATTTTCTGCTCACCTCTCTTTCTTCCCAGCCTACATCTCAGCCTAAGGCCAGTAATATTTACTCAATACTGAATGTTTAAATTGGATCTGTGTGTCTGAATTTATTTTCCTTCTTTCCTTAAGTGAGGTGATCTGTCAGCATATTGCCCCATATCCAAAAGAGTAATTTTAGATTTACAGGGATGTTGGTGTAAAAACTCTAATTTTCTCTTTTCTTCAGTAACAAAACCATCACCCACTGCAGAAAAATCACAAGGTTCTGCCTTAGTATTGAGCACTGAGGATATAGTTTGCATTTTCACCAACTCTTTATCTATGTCACTGGTGTGTTCATCTGCTGGTACTCAGGTATGACATTTCTGAGTCCCACTGACTGTTAGAACAGAGATAGAAGACAATGAAAGCTCATGGGAAAAGACATAGGACAACTTGTCAATGGACAGTCATCAGAAACTCATGGAAGCCCATAGCCTCAAACCTTAGCTCTCTTGAGGTTATGTTATTTGGTCAGAGTCAATTTTTTTATACATGTCAATTTCCACTTGTTTTTCTTTCAGACCCCAAAGCTCATGGTACCTACAGGTTAATCTCTCCCTGGATTGGTACGTACATCTAAATACAATCACCCCTCAGCTAGGGTTCCTGACTTATATCTCTCCGACTTATAGAGAGAAAGCCCTGATGGGCCACCACTCTAATGCCCAATCTGCAAATCAAGACTATTTTTCTCCTTCTAACCACATCTTCATAATATCCTCATCTTCGTTTGAATCTTCGTGAGACTCAGCTCCCTCCCTATTTCTTCCTATTTCTCTACATTCTCAGACTAACATTTTACTGAATTGTTTCCTTGGCCTGTCTTCAACATTTTACAAACTTTATGTCCCAGCTTCATAATCATGACAGAATAACTGGAAGATTTATATTCTTGAAGATAATTAGTCTTTTTGTCATCATCTAGGAAATTCTGCTTTCCTGAATTTCTTTCCCCAAATTGCCACCATTTATGTCCACCAAATTGTCCCCATTTTTCCCTTTGATCTCACTGTTCACACACTCATGCACACACTCGTATCCTTCACAGGCTATGGTTTGCTCCTGTTGAATGGGCCAACATGGTTCCAGCACCGTCGGATGTTGACCCCAGCCTTCCACTATGACATCCTGAAACCCTATGTGGCTGTCATGGCCGATTCTGTCCAAGGGATGCTGGTGAGTCTATTACTGCAACTCCTCCACTCACAGTGCACATTCATATTCTACTCTCTATCACAGACAGCCCTCAGTAATAATTACAGGAAAAACACTCCCAGGTCATGGCTGAGTTAGTTCCTCAAGTTGGATTGACAGCAAGTCACAGTGGCACATGCCTGTAATCATAGCACTTGAAAGATTGGCCTAACTGTTGTCTAGAAATTTTTAATAAGGAAACAAGAATTAAAGTTCCCCATAGCCATCATCAAAAGAGCCCATAGTTCAATATTTAGCTTGACACATTTACCTCCTAAAATTGATTTCCTGCCAATCCCTCAGGCCAAGCTTAACTCTCAGAGTACTGAAGAAGTCACTTCCTCTTTATGCATAACTGGTTTCCAAAATTCTAATGTTTTACAGGTCTTATGGGATGCTGTGTTTAATGTTTAAACAATTTTGAGAAAATAGGTGTCATTTAACAAAATTTGCTTTTGCAGTATTTCATGCATTTGCTTTCCAAAAGTAAGGAACTCAGAACAGGATATTTGAAAATATAGGGGAAAAACTTAAAATATTTAGCATAGAATTTCTGGGGAAAAGCAGGTCAATGCCACCTTCCCACAACAGGACAAATGGGAACAGCTCATCAGTGAGGACACCCCTCTGGAGATCTTTCAACATGTTTCCTTGATGACACTAGACTCACTCATGAAGTGTGCCTTCAATGACCAGAGTTGTGCCCAGTTCAACAGGTCAGTGACAACATTTCATCTATTAAGTTCTTTTTACTACTGGTATGGACTCAACTTTTTACTACTTAGAGGGAGGTGAGACAGTTTGAATGCAAACACAAAGCAAGATTCTGACTCCAGCCCCAGGCCAGCTTTAAATCTTGACCAGACCCAGCACTCTCCCAGTCACAGGCACCTGATCTTTATTTTGGCTGGAAGCATGGATATTTATACCATATTGTTAGGATTGGAGAATTACAAGGGCTATAAAGCAGAAGCAACATGTGCTTCTGTTGTGTGTCTCCATCATTAACAGAATCGCAACTCTAGCTGTGTCTCAGTCAGAGTTCTTCAGACTTAAATCTGTTTTGTATCCTCTTCCTCAGGAAGCCTCACCCCTACATCCAAGCTGTTGGAGACCTAAACTATTTGACTTTTTCCCGTATAAGGAATGTCTTTCACCAGAATGACACCATCTACAGTTTGTCTTCAAATGGCCGATTGTTTAAACAAGCCTGCAAGATTGCTCATGAGCACACAGGTTGTCTCCTATTTCTCCTCCTCTACCAGGCTCAGACCAATGGAATTGGCCATGATCCTTCAGGCACAACCAGGGACCCCAGTATTCCTGAACAACCTGGAACCCACTTATGTTGTTACTTCCATTATGAAAGGAAGCTGTGATACTGCTGTGTTGGGGGGGGGGGGTGTGTGGAAGGTTACTTGTAACCTCACATGGTGATGTTTAATGACATCATTCAAAAGAGGCTCTGTGGGTTGTGCTCCTGCATGGAGACCTGACCTGCATTAGATGATACAAGACTCCCAAATCCTGACCCACCCATCTGCACTCATCTCAATCTCTGAAAGGCTTCCAGGTGGGGAAAGGAGATAGCTACACAGGGATACTGTGGGTTCTTTTAGCCCTTGGTTATACCAAACTCTGTCCTGCAACAGATCAAGTAATCAAGCAGAGAAAGTCTCAGCTGCAGGACGAGAGAGAGCTAGAGAAGATTAAGAGGAAGAGGCGCTTGGATTTCCTGGACATCCTCCTTTTTGCCAGAGTGAGTGAGTGAGAGACCCCTAAGTGCCCAGAAGCACAAAGGGAGGGACAAACCCCTATCACTTACTTGTGTCTGCCCCAAGATGGAGGATGGGAGCAGCTTATCTAACAAGGACCTGCGTGCTGAGGTGGACACATTCATGTTTGAGGGCCATGATACCACAGCCAGTGGCATCTCCTGGATCCTTTATGCTCTAGCTGCACACCCCAAGCATCAACAGAAATGCAGGGAGGAGGTCCAGAGTCTCCTCGGAAATGAAGCCTCCATCACTTGGTGAGTAAGAACTCAAAAAGTGGGAGACCATAGCCTTTTTAGTAGAGGGAGACCGTGGTCTTTGCAGACACTTTCTGACCTTCAGGATGGGCTTCATTTCAGGGAGCACCTGGACCAGATGCCCTATACCACCATGTGTATCAAGGAAGCCCTGAGGCTCTATCCACCTGTACCAAGTGTGAGCAGAGAGCTTAGTGAACCTGTCACCTTCCCTGATGGGCGATCTTTACCTAAAGGTATGACCTTCTAGACTCACTTAAGCAATGACAAGGGAAGATTGGAAGTAAAGCTTCAGGAGTTCTAAACCTTGTGGAGTCTCTGGTTCTTCATCAGCCATATGCAAAACATACATACTAAACTGGGTCCTTAATTTGATATTAGGAAAGTGATATTCTTGACCCAGAACTTAAATTTATCAACATCTTGGCAAGTAAGAGTGAAGCCCTAGATTAAGTGTTGGCCTTAGCACATTAGCCCTGAAATGCCCTTCCTTGAGTTTTGGAAACAGAATCAGATAAGAATTAAGGAGATGTGACCATTTCCAGTTATGAAAGTAAATATAGGAGATAATGGATCCCCATGTCATGCATCAAATATGATTCATTCTCTAAAGAGCCCTTGGGTTAACTGAAGAGAGCAGCTGATGACCTGATCTGGCACTCCATCACAACAATATCACCCATTGATTCATGGATCTGGTACCGGCCTACCACATCCAACCTCAGTGGACATAGAGGAGATCATCTACCTCATTGAGATTTCAGTATCTGAAAACTAGGTGTGGGGCAGTGTCTTTCTTGGAGTAAGCTTGTGTATGCTGAGCAAGTTAATGTATGTTTTGCAATGGCTCATGGAAGGCACTGATGGATGTAAGCTGGGATCTTCCAGTTCTTTGTTGCTCTTGTTTATCAGTTTGCCTTTTTCTGCTCCTGGCCTGTTCTAAATGCTTTTCCATGCCTAATTTTCCTCCCCATATAAAGATCATCCTGCCAAAAGTGATGATTTGCATTACCCAGGTCTTTTGTATATGTATGTCTCTTACCGGTTCATGCCAGGGCCCTACCTCATGGATGTAATAATCTTCTCTACATCTCCTACCTGCCCAACAGGTATTACAGTCTCACTTGCCATTTATGCCCTTCACCACAATCCAAAGGTGTGGCCAAATCCAGAGGTATGAGGGCGCTGGAAGAGTTGAGGGGGCAACCTGTCAGAAGGAATATCCCCTTGTTTGCCTTCCTTAGGATTTGGAAGAAGGATCTTGACTCCTCCCTGTCCTGGCCCTGGTTCTCTCTGCAGGTGTATGATCCTTCCCGGTTTGCACTGGATTCCACCCGACACAGCCACTCATTCCTGCCCTTCTCAGGAGGATCAAGGTGTGGCACCGTGTGTGTGTGTGTGTGTGTGTGTGTGTGTGTGTGTGTTCTTCTTGGCAAGTATCTGATATTTGTGCTCTCTACGTTCCTATGTGGCATCTGGGTGTGTCTTGTTTGTGTTTGATGGCAAGAAGTATCACGTGGGTAAGTCCGTGGCATTTCAGGACACCCCATGGAGATTCTGGTATACTGGTCTTCCCAGCAGCCAGCCAAAAATTCACGTCAATATATGTTTAAAACTCTGTATTTTTGGTGTTTCATCATTTTTTTTTTCCTTTTTCCTTTTTATCGATACCGGGGATTGAACTCACGACTGCCTGCTTGCAAGGCAGGTACTTATGCCGCTGAGCTAAATCCCCAGCCCCTGTTTCATCATTTTTGATGTTTGAATTTTCAGACTTATATTTTCTCATGCAAACTAGCCTTAAAGTGTTAGTTTTAATCAATTGCCAGTCATCTTAAAGGTTAGCTGCATCTATTCTTACATTCTCAAACTAACCACCACATTCACTCTTAACTCACTAGTCATGAATCATGAAATTTTCTTTAAATAAAACACAATTTATTTGAAAGTAGGGAAAGGGGGAAAAGAGAGATAACAGAAAGCTTCTCTAGACAAGGAGGGAGAATCTACTTTTGAGTTCCCCCAATATCCTCTCATATATTTAGAATTGTACCAGTCTCACTGGTGCTACTGTTGAAGCCACATATCTGAAAGATTTTTTGCCTATTTTATTGTCTCATATATTTTGAGCTTTTGACCCCCAAAACTTTACTTTGTTCATACTGCATATCTGTGTTAGCTAACTCAGTCAATCAAATACTGTAAATGAAGTAGGGTTGCTACACTTTCACCTAGAACACAAGAATGAGCTACTAAAATGCCTCTGAGAGAAAACCCACAATTTAATATCACCACAGCCTTTACTAGAGTGTGCATAATGGATAAATCTGAAATAGTTGGGTACTGTGAAAATCCACAAGGGTTGAAGGACTTATCATGAAGAATATGCATTGCTGTAACACTTGTAAATATTAAGAAGGTTTTCTGAGGTGATTCTGTGAATTTCACCATGCTATGTAAATTCTTAAAGAAGAGGATTTAAATATGTTGTTTCTCCAGAAACTGGCTTCCTAGGATAAGTCTCCCCAAGTTTGAGTACATCTTCTTATCCATTAGGTACAAATCAGCACAGTATCATTGGACAACAGGACAGTGTGAGGTAGCTCAGTTACTAGCTAGAAAAACTTACCCTCTCTCTATTCTTTTGCATTGTATTTTAAAGTTCAACTAACTTCATGAAAATACAAAAGCATTTGAAAGTACATTTATCTGTGCCAAGTTCTATGCTAAGAAATAGGAAGACAAAGCTTTAGGGTTTTTGCCCTGGTTCAGTGACAAGAACAGAAGGTGTTATGCACAATTAGATACGTATACACAATATGGATCATTCCTTCCATCACTCTTTCACTCTTTCATGTGGAATGTTCCATGTTCCTGACACTGTCCTGGCAGTGGGTTTTTCTGTGCCCTTGAATTAGCACTGATGGTGCCATGGGTGTCTACTAGAGGGAGGTACAATAGCAGAGGATTGAGGGCCAGCTGGACATTGGCATGAGACTTGAGGGTCTGCAGGCAGAGATGGAGGGAGAAGAGACTCAGTATTGGTCTACATAAACAACGATGTAGGTTTCAATAGGGATATAGTGGATGAGTTGACAGCACAAACAGGAGTTGATGTAGCTTCGGTATTTGGACACAGTGAAGAGCACAGGGTGACCAGTGGTGTGTGTGGAAGGGGAGAAGCACACAAGCACATTCTAGAAGAGGAAACTCAAAGTAGCAGGCAGGGACACTTCTGAAGTAAAGTTAGAAGGGTACTGATGCTGGTGTACAGTGTGGACAAATGGGAAGCAAGATGCTATCAAAGGGCAAGATGCTGATTATTGAGTGAGAGGCACATGGGCTGTGTATGTAAAGTTCCTCATCCCAGCCTCTCACTGACACCTGACTGCTCTTACAAATGTAGATGCTTTGCCCAAGTAGACAGTGATCTGCTCAGGCCCACTCTTTCCTGTCTGGCCTTGATCAGTGATCTCCACTCTAGGAGAACAGAGTGGTGTTTTATATTGAGGAAGTGGACTAACCATGGGATAAGACTCTTCTGCCTTAGAGCACTGGCTCTGTCCTAACGGAGATTTCATGCCTCTGAGAGCAGAGAAGTCAGGGAAAGCCTTCGGAGGCACTGACAAATGTCAAGAGGGCATGAACTGAGGTCTGGAATAGGTTTTAGTGATTGTGAGAAAATACGCTGGTTGGGGCTGGGGATTTAGCTCAACGGCATAAGCGCCTGCCTTGCAAGCAGGGAGTCATGAGTTCGATCCCTGGTACCGATAAAACTGAAAAAGACAAAAAAAAAAAAAGAAAGAAAGAAAAGAAAAGAAAGAAAGAAAGAAAATACGCTGGTCTGGGCCCATGAATATGCAACCTAGATGCCCAGCTCTCGGCTATGGCTCAGGGGCCAAAGCCAGGCCTTCTTTGAACAGAGCCTAGGGTCACTTTTCATGTCACTATCTCTTCCTGACACAGGAACTGCATTGGGAAACAATTTGCTATGAATGAGCTGAAGGTGGCTGTGGCCCTGACGCTGCTACGCTTTGAGCTGTTGCCGGACCCCAGCAGGATTCCACTCCCTGTGTCACGAATTGTGATGAAGTCCAAGAATGGGATCCACTTACACCTCAGGAAGCTGCCATAGTCCTGGTGAAGAAAAGGGGAGCTCTGAGAGTCTCCTGCTGACATCTCATTTCCCCACACCTCTTCTACTTCATTCTTCCACATCGTTCTTTCTGTCCTTCTACCCTCCCACCTACCTGCTCTGTGCTTCCTGTCTTCCTGGCTGTCTGCTCTGAGGTCTCTGTACCCATCTCCCATCTGCTTGCCCACCTAACCCCTATTAATGTGTGTTCTCTTTAACAATCTGCCCTTCTACCCTACTTTTTCCTTTCTGCTACTTGACTATCCTTGTATTAACTTCCACAAGGTGCTATAATAAACTACCGAAAACCTTGATGGCTTTAAGTAACAAAATTCTCCTTTTAGTTCTCATGATAAGAATTATAACATATATTTCATTGAGACACAACCAAAGTAACCACAGGACCATGCTACCCACAACCGTTCATGTGCCTTCTCTTTTTTTCCTTTTGTATTGTGTAAGTTGCATTCCTGGTCTTTGAGGCCTTTCCTTGATATTCAAATCCTGCAGTTTTCAAATCTTGCTCATTCAGTGTTCACACCACTTATTATTATTAAGGATCTTTGTGATCACATTGTACAGGATATATTCGTAGTTGTCCTATGACAACTGTCGGCATCTTGGGAAGCCATTATTCAATCTATGCATTGTCCCCACTGTCATCCAATCTCTCCATCTAAATCTCTCTCCCTGGTCTTTGGCTACCCAATTATTTCTCATTCAAACCTCTGGCCTCCTTTTCCCTGTAATAAAGTTTCCAAAGTCACATGTAGTGCTTATCTTTTCTTGGAAGGAGAGACCCAGAATGTGTTTCCAGTCCCATCTGAAGTAAGATAAGGAGTTGGTGCTCACCCCATGGTGTCAGAACCTCATGGCAATCTGACCCAGCCTACTCATCCCAGGTTACTTTATCTTATGACTCCTAATAAGCCACATCCACATAGCTTCTGAGTCTCCCAGTGTGGCTGTATATAGAAAAAAGGAACCTTGTCTGGGAATTCAGTGGGAGATACTCACACCAGTCAGGGAAAAAGATCAGCCTCCATTCCACTCAAGTGTGAACATTTTTCACACTAGATTTTTCAGAATAGGCTTAAGCTAGAGCCCATCTTGAACTGAGCATGAAATCCTTCAGGTCTTGTCTGGCATGAAGATCTCAGGGATTCTCTTCTTTTTCAGATGCACTGAGGTATAGGAAGGGAACCCAGCTGATTGGTCACCTATCACCTACTAGCCACTTTGCTCATAGGAAGGCCTCTCAGAAGGCTCCTCAGGAGGCTTGGGGAGTTCACAAGTATCATTTGAGGGCTGGGAAGATTGATCCCAGGTAAACAAATGGGTCAGCACTTAGTAGAGGATTTCAGACCTCAGCAGCTTCTCCAATAAAGGACAGCCCCTGTGCAGCCTCTACCTCCTTAGTTGGGAAAAGGGAAAAGGAGTTTCAGGAAAGCTGTCCATGTTTGATGAGTCCCTGAGTGCTGATTCCCCTAGAGGGAGAAAAGAGGGTTAGGGTTACATTGTCTTAAAGGAAAAGTTTACTGTATTTTTAATATGATGTATGATAATTGGCAGAGGCATTCTTTTATACTTCTGAGGATTGGAAATAACCTCAGAGTGGTTTGGGCATATAGCAAATATTTACTTACAGATTCAGTAGGTGTATGAGGATGTGTTTGAATGTCAAGTCAGCAAGAGCAGTGTGCAGTGCTCAGTTGATGATTCACAGGTGGCCTTGATCAAATCACTGAAAGGCTTTGTGAACAAAGCTCTAGAAATTGGATGAGGAGGGGGATATACATTCTCCCTGACAGCTTCTGCAACACTTTGGTTTGTACCTGAGGAAATCCATTACAGATATCTGATCTTTAGGACTGTAAAACTACACATCTTTGTTGTTTTAAGTCATTAAAGTGATGGTATATATCAGAAATAAAATAGGAGGATCACACAGGCACAGAGGAGCCTCAGAAAAGGAAAAGACAGTAAAGGATAATGCACTATAGAGGTCAGGCAGGAGATAGGAAATATCCAGAGGTCAGAGATGCTGGCAGGTCTGGGACAGACAGAAGCACAAGCATATAGGGAAAAGAAAGAGATAAGGACAGGAAGCAGGACAGTAGCAGGTGGAAAGAAAGGTGAACAGATAAAAAGCAAGAGGGAGATGGTCTAGGAATGTTCCTGGACGACAAGAAGATGAGGCAGCAGGCAGCAGGTGCACAGAGCTGTCCTTGGCTATACCAGGGTTGGGAGAGCTTCCTGAGCTGAATGTGGATCCTATTCTTGGACTTCAATAAAAGTTGTGGCACAGGGAGTAGAATTCAGGTGGGATCTGGCAGCAGCTCAAATCAGAGAAGAATCTGGCCACAGCCACTTTTATTTCATTCCTGGCAAATTGTTTCTCAGTACAGTTCCTATGAAGAGACATTTCTACAGATTTCCTTTTCAGTGGGGCTGGCCTTAGCCCCTGAGCTGGTGTTCAGGGTCCTCCTTCACAGGCCCATCTCAATTCTTTTCCTTACAGGCTACAGCACCTCTATTCCAGGCATTGATTCCTAGTTTCTTAACTTTTGACAAGGATGCCTAGTCATCCAGAGCTATCCATAATGCTATTTTTGCTCTCAGAAGGGTGAAATCTCTAGTAGGACAGGGCCAGCATTCTAAAGGACAGAGCTCAACCCCATGAGCCACTTACTCACTGGTGTAGTTTACTCCCTTCCCTAAGGTTTTCAGTTCTTCACTTGGAGACAAGTGGTTAGGGTTGTCTGGGAAGAGGTCAGTCGTACTCTCAGGGATGACCTTGATGGGGACAAAGGACCTATTACCATGAGATGGGAGCCAGATGTCAGATGTAGCACCGGCAGTTGATATCTTCAAGGCACAGCCCCATCTGCCTCTCACTCAGATAGAGATCAGATTCCTCCCTCCTCCTCAGCAGCTCAGTTCCCCAGCACCTATAGTCTTCCAATTTTACTCCAGAAATGTTCCTGTTCAAAATCTTTAGCTTCCTCTCCTGGGCTCTTCTAGTTTCTCTGTTTGCCCTTCACCCTGAAACCATGGCTCAAGTCGGACATCTCTTCCATTCATGAAAGTAGGGCTCTATCCAAATGCATCAGCTGCTTTACCACCTGTATGGGCTGCTGCCCACCCATCTCTGGGCTATCTAAGCCCACTCATAAGCTAAGCTTCTGTTACTGAGGTCACTGAGTATTTCCTTCTACCACCTCTGTCTGCCTGGTCAAGGCTCTGGCGAATGACTAGCTGACACTCACTACTCTGCCACTGTTCCTTTCCCTAGCCAGTCACCAAATAAAACAAAATAAAAAATAAGATTAAATGAAATAAAATCTTTGCTTTACTCAAGGACATACCAGTGTCGAAAGCCTAAGACAGTGTCAATAACTTGGACTATTTCACAAGATTCTCAGTCAGTAGTGAGCAAGTGAATGGATAAAGAGGGGAATTCTGACTCATGTATAGGTATCTGATTCTGCACAACAGCTTTCTGTTGTCCTTGAACCAGAGGTAGAATCCTGCATCCTTCTGTGTCTATGTCTTATCATAGGACTTAGCACAGAAAAACATGCCTTTTAAATCACTACTTTTGAGTTGAATTTTTTTTTTTTTTTGTACTGGGGACTGAACTCACGACCTCGCTTATGCCACTGAGCTAAATCTCCAGCCCTAAATCTCTGCACTTGAATTAAGTTAATTAAATTTAAAAATGCATTTGAATACACCAAAAGTCAGTATTAGTTCCACCAGATTAGTAACTGATCAACCTATATCTATAATTTCCCATGTCTTGCTATAAACATAATTATTTGAGGCCAATGACTAGTAGAAAATACTCAGTCCTGGGGTGAACCAAATATTGGAAACCCAATTTATAGATGAACAATTTGCTCAAAGCCTGTTCTATGAAAATTGATTTAGCTTTCGAGTAACGCACATAATCATGATCCTGAAAATCCTTGTTTCCACTAATACTTAGAAAATTTATGGTAATTCATATTTCACAAGACAATGCCTCTAGCCTTTGTGGATTATCACAGCAGTCCTTTGGAGTACACTTAGCCATCCAGCTCTAAAGCTGCTTCAGATGGCTATGTATTGTACACACTGGAAACCTTTCAAATGTTATCTGTTACGTGCAAAACAGTGGATTTTCTTTCGAAAGTAGTCTTCATGGTTTTTGACTTGGACAATATGGGTTCTAAGTGTAATTACTTCATATTTCTTGTTTCAACAAGTGGGAAAGCTGTAAGAAGGTGACTATGAACAGGCAGTTAAAAATTGTGTTGAGAGAGTGCAAATATGTAAAACTTTCTTCAAAGGCTTGTAGCATTTAGGTATATGAATGAACAGTTGCAGATGCTAGGATTCCCAAAAACAATAACTTGCTAAACTAATGTGAGGATTAGTGAATGAACCAGAAAGCACAGGGCTGGGTAGAGAATGTGTGGGAAGAAAAGAATTAACCATTTGTGGTACCTTTAAATCAGAAAATACAACACTTGAAGTTAAACTACTGTTCCTGGTTTCATAAAATCATATTCATAACATTATTCATTGAAGTCTGGAATGTTCACTGACACTGAGACTTGGCTGTCTACTGGAAAGAGGAATGGACAAACGTCTCTGAGGTGTAATCTCCTTTTGTGCATGGACACACCCACATGAGGCTTTTTTCTACACAAACAACAGCAAAGAAAGGCATACCTGAAGATGCCACTTATGAATGTGGGAGGTCAGAAACAGCAGGGTATGCTACAGGTATTACCCTCACTACCCAATTAATGACCAACACAGGACACCTCACCTTGATCCTCCTGAGAAGGGAAGAATGAGAGGTTATGTTGGGTAAGATTTTGGGCAGAATCAGGTGCAAATAGGGAAATTCTCTGCAGAGAGAGAACCAGGTCCAGGACAGCAAAGCATCAACACTGCTTCCAAACCACAAGTAGACAGAAAGTCTAGAGGGAGGACTGGGAGGAAGTGTTGGAGCTGAGAAATCTTCCTCTCAGTCACCCTCTCATCCTCTAAGGGACTTCATATCTCAGGATTTGGCCACAGTTTTGGGTTGTGGTGAAGAGCATAAATATAGATTGTGACTGTGACACCTGAGTGTAGGTGGGAGACAGAATAAAAACTGATTATGCCTGTGGAGTGAATTTTGGTCCTTAGTCAGCAAGGTACATGTGTATCCAAAAGGTCTGAGTGCCAAAAATGATCACTTTGACCAGATGATCCTGTTACAAGGGATTGAAAGGGGTTGGCAAAGCACCTAGGCATAAGGAGGAGCAGAAAATAATGGTACAAGAATGAGAAGCAAGACTATATTGTATACTGTCTTTGTGCTAATTCATGTGACACTTGTATTTATCAAATGCCTTCCATAGTCTCCAGAAAACAGAAATTTACTTACTGACCACTACTCTCCTTGAAAGGCATCCATGCATTTCCATTCTTTAGACAGCAAACCAGAAGCTCAGAGAGACTGAGGAAATTTTCTATGGTGACTCAGATAAAATATTGGCTGGCCAGAGATCAGCCCCAGTGTCAGGTGAGGTCATGATGTCTTAGTATGATAGCGAATTTAAATCTGACCATCAGCTGGTCTCTGGCATCCATCTGAAAGCTCCTCAGATACTAAGCTATATTTGATCCATGATACATATTCCTTGATTTCACTCATTTGCCTTTGCCTAAGAAAAAGAATGATGTCTCTCTCTGTTCCTGTCCAGTTCTCTCCACACTTCTGAAAATGAAAATTTAGTCCTGAAACCACACCTAGAGGCCAGAGTTGTGAGTATCCATGTGGAGAAGTTTCTGGAGATTGAGTCATCATCAAGTTACCTGATATTTATCCTTTTTCATACATCACAAGGGAGTTATCTACACATTTTATCAAATGCAAAGAATTTTTTTGTGTGACAGTGAAGATAGAAGTGGTCTGTGTATACTGTAATCTCTGTATCATGAATCAAAATCTAAAATGTTAGAATCCAAAATTCTGTCCAAATAAATGGAAGTGACTGGAGTCATAGGACCTTGGATTCTAATAGTGATTGAGCATTGGCCCTCGATAATGAAAGAAACTTGTGATTCTATTCCTGAGAATGGCCAAAACTGAAAAAGACAGATAATTTATATCAACTTGCCAAATTAAGAAAGAAACGTTCTTTAGGTTCTCAAGGGGAATCAGTGTTACTTTTGCTGCGGTCTGGTCATGTGCCACTATTTTAAAAACATCATTTGAACTACAAAATAAGCACTAACTTACTGACAAGGAAAGAAAGACTTAGCCAGGCTCAGAAATGCTGAAGTACACATTCATTTCTGATCTCCGCTTGTTCCTATGGAGAGCCCAAGTGAATCTGGAAAGGTTGTACCTTTGGGTAAGAAGTGCCCACTGGGGAAGGTGACAGTTTGCTGAGCTCCCTGCTTACTCTGAATACTGGTGTACAGAGCCTCAGGGTCACCTTGTTGCACATGGTGGTATAAGGCACCAGGTCCAGGTTGTTCCCGAAATGAAGCTCTCCTAAAGGACAGCCAGGATATAAATAGACCTGGGCCTACTCTCTACCAGAGAGGCTGGGAGATCCTATCACTTGAGTTCTTACTACCAAGTGATGGAGGATCCATCCCCATATAGCCTCTGGTCCTCTTCCCTGCACTTCTGTTGATGCTTAGACTGTGCAGCTAGAGCATAGAGGATCCAGGAGATATCATTGGCTGTGGTGTCACGGCCCTCAGACATGAATATGCCAACCTCAGCACCCAAGTCTTCATCAGATAATCTGCTCCTATTGTTGTTCTGATGAAGACCACAGTTAGAGATGAGGGAACATTTCTCACTCTGATTCTGGGAAAAAACTCAGGTCTCTTCTACAGATGCTTACCTTGGTAAAAAGAAAGATGTTCAGAAAATCCAAACATCTCTTCCTTCTGACCTTTTCCAGCTCTCCTTCCTCTGGTAGTTGAGTCTTCCTTTGCTTGATCACTTGGTCTAACCTAGAACAGAAGTTAACTGGTGGTGCTGAGAGCTCACTGCAGTAGCTACGTGTCGCTTACCCCCTACCCCATCTAGACACCTTTTAAAACACAAAATGAAAGTGTATGAGGGTATATAGGTCAGGGGTGGGAGTCAAGCATTGTATGCTGCATGTCAGTTCTCTCATTGCATGCACAGTCCACAGGAGCTCTGCTTAAGCTCTGGGATGTGTCTCATTTGTCACAACCAGAATGAGGCACAGGCAACAATTTGCATGCTGCCTGGCACCTTGACGTCTCAGTTTTCAATACTTGCATTAAGTATCTAAAATGAATGTGTCTCAAGTACTTCAGAGCCACCTTGGTGATCTGGCTCCACCTGAGAAGTCATGACCAGCTTGTTTGATCTCAACCTGGTAAAGGAAGGTCTCTATGAAGAAGTGACAGAACCTGTGTGCTCATGGGCTATTTGGCAGGTACATTTGGCCCTTTGGTTAGCCTATAGATGGTGTCATTCCTGTGAAAAACACTCCTCTGACAGGTAGACACCAGTTTGGTCAGGTTGTCAATAGCCTGGATATAGGACTGGGAATTCCTAGAGAAGATGTAAAACATATAGAAGATGGGAGGTCAGACACAGAGGCAGAGCAGTGTGAGTCCCTCAATTGTGGGTACATGTAATACCACGGCACACATTACTTCTGTCTTCTAGCCCTTGTGACCAATAGACATTTACAAAATGGCATGAATAGGCAATATAATCCTTAGTTATGGTAAGGATCACAAGGATGTAGCTAGGACAGAGTTAGAGTTTGGTCTGTAGCTAGGGTGAGAATCTTGCTTTGTGTGGAGGTAAGTTGTGGAGCCAGAGCACAGCGAGTCCATGAGATGCCCCACCTGCCTCTCTTTTGAGTCCACATCAATTGGTAAGAACAAAGACCTTGTAGCTAAAGGCATGCTACTGACTTGACCAACTGGACACTATCCTGGCATACTTCATGATGCTGTCCAGGATCATTAAGGAGATGTATTGAAAGATCTCCAGGAGGGAGTCTTCAGTGCTGAGCTGCTCCTATTTTCTTGTGGTAAGAAGGGGACACCATTTAAACTCCCCCAGGAGGCCTGTGCTGCTGTTGCAGCTCTCCTATACATCTCTAAATGGTCTCATTGGATTTCCTCATTTTATAATGTTATGACATATTGTAGAAAATTAAGGCTTTAAAGCACGTTTGCAAGCTCATATTTATTTCCTTGCAATCTATTATTCTAAAGCTAAATATGTTTTCTAATAGTAATCCTAGGCTTAAATTTTCTGAAGAAGTGATTATGAGAATCATCCTTTGATCATTATTTTTCTGATAAGACAGAAAACAGTTTTTGGAGAGCACAAAGCAGAAGCACTTGTTTTTCTTCAATTTTTTTTCTTTTTCTTTTTTTATCAGTACCAGGGATCAAACTTACGACCGCCTGCTTGTAAGGCAGGTGCTTATGCCGCTGAGCTAAATCCCTAAATTTCTGAGAGCTGAGCAAGGCAGGAGAGTTTAGGATCCTGTCTGAGGGAATAAAGATCCATGGCAATATATAGCCCATAGTACCAGTAGGAGACAGCTAAGGGACCAATATCAGGTAATTGATTAATTTTTTAAATTAATTAATTTTTATTTTGCAAATTTTGCTGAGTACATTTCGGTAACAAAACTGGAAGTTATGGCAACAGGTGATAATATAGAAGGCCTGTACCCTGATGAAGAAGTTGTTTTTGCCTAGTTCAGCAAGGGACAGATAGTCTGGCTACCTGACAGGACTGATTACTTCTTTACACCAGCATGCTAAAGATTTAGAAGTAGAAATAGGGTGTGTTTCCATCACGATACTCTTCCTCAGACAATGAGCATAATGGTTTGATCCTGATGTCTGGGTCCCCTCAGTCACTTCTACTTATGAAGAACTGTGTGCCTGAGAGTGTCGTTAATGTGGCTGCGTCTGACAGCTGTCTGTGGTAGAGAATACAGTATGAGTGTGTGCTATGGAAATGAGAAAGACAGACTCACCTGGACAGAGTTGACTATGACAGACACACAAGGCTTCAGGATGTCATAGTGGAACAGTCAACATGTGTGGTGCTTGAACCATTTTGATCCAATCAACAGAAGTAAACCATAACCTGTGCAGGAGATGGGTGTGAACATAAGTATGCATGCAATAAGATCAGAGGGAAAAATGGCCCCATAAGCCTATGATGCCAGGTTAAGACATCTAAGGAAGGAATATCAGGGACTTCAATTTGGGAGGTAATTTGGCAGCAGTATCAAGGGACTATTTGGAAGACACAAATGGTGGGGACCAGGAAGGAAAAACTTATTGAATGAAGCCTGATACTTCTCAGGAATGTGAATATTCCAGTTGGGCTGGTATATCTGATGTGATCTTGACAGCTGCAAGGCAAAGGTTGAGAAACATTGAAAGCAGGGCAAGGAAGTGTTTAAATATCAATTTGAGAATGTTTATAGAAAATGAGGATGAACTATAAATGAACCTGTGTTTCAGAAGAACTCACAGAAGAATGAGGCTAAGGTGAGAGTCTTGTTAGAAGAAGAGAAATGAGCCTTGATTTAGAGATTGGTCATCAGAGTGGTGGTCCATCAGGACTTGTTCTTTGTGAGTCAGAAATCTATGTCTGGGGAATGTGAACTGGAGAATGATTGTGTTTAGATGTATATTCCAATGCAGGGAGACGGTAATCTATAGGTATCATGAGATTTGGGGTCTGAAAGAAAAGTAAGGGCCTTTTAGGAAATTGACTTCAATCAAATAAGGCAGCCCTGAGGAAACTGTGATTAAGACCCTGGACTTTCAGGAGTTCATGATGCCTCTTTATTGGCAGTTTGTCCCATGTCACCTCCCACTGTTTCCTATCCCTTCTCTCTCTGTCCTAATCATCAATTGGGCTCAGCAATGCAGACTCTGAGAACAGCATCTCAACACCTCATGGACTGCCATGGGAAATTAGCTAAATACATAGTCCATGTCCTCAAACACCCAACAATAAAACAGCTTTGTGGTTTTTCTACAATTGGTGGTGGCTTTGTTATACCATTACTGAATGCAGGAGAAAATTAAAGGTATCTAACAATGTGGGTCTAAAGTTTCTTTTTTTTAGATATGGAGCAAATATGTAGAAGATCTCCCTATTTAAGAAATCAAGAAAGAAAATAAATCCATACATGGGGGTGCTTTAAACATTCAGTGTTTGGTAAATATTATTGGCCATAGGCTCAGCTGTGTGCTGGGTGGAGGTTGGAGGAAGGTAGAAGGTTCACATATTGTCATTTGAACTGTGTCTGTCTTTTAGAATTTTGTGGATTCCAAAGCATCTACTCAAAGAAGAAGACTGCCACTGTGAGGGTTTTACACTCATCTGATCTCCCCAGAATCACCTTCATGTAGTCATGGTAAGGTGAACTCTGCTACCCATGAACCAGTGAGGAAAGGCACTTGGGAATTCTTTTGTCAATTTCAGCATCTGTTGTAGCTCCTGATCGCTTTGGAACTAGAAAATAAACTCAATAAAACCTTTCATTGTATGTCCAGTTCTTGGAGCAGGAATAAATGCTTCAACATCCATGAAGCTATAATAGTGGATCTATAATAGGGATCACAGGCCATGGATTCTGAGCTAGACTCTGTCTCCCCAGAACTTGACTTAAGCTCAGGTTTTGTCTTCTTTTTGTGCCACCTGAAGACACTCACTTACAGCTGCTTTTAGAAACTTGTACAGAACAAGTGCTTGATCAATATTCAGGAATGCACTCCACAGCACACAAAACTTTTTCATGGATTTACCTTAGAATTATGAATTTACCCTGTTCCTTGAAAATTCATATATTAATGTGTTAACCATTAATACTTTGGCTCATAATTTTACTTGGACATAGAGTCCTTATGGAGGTAATCAAGGTAAGTTTATTTTATTAGGGTGAGCTTTAATCCAGATTGATAATATGTTTATTAATAAAAGGAATTTTGGATACAGTGATATTGATGGCAAGAAGACAGTGTGAAGAGATATAGGGAGAAAATGCCCACTTGCAAACAAAGGTGGCTGTTTTGCAACTATGACCTAGCACTTCTAGTCTCAACATTGTGAGCCAACACACTCCTTTTGTTTTGTTTTAGCCTCCCCATCTGTGGTGTTTCTTTACGGAAGTCTTTGCAAGCTAGTACAATTATGCAATGCTCAAGGCCATACTGTGTGGTCAGGGCAGGAGTATTAGTGTACCTATTTCACTGAAGAACGAGGAAACCAATGTTCACTGGCATGCTGTGTGCTTGCATTAAATCCAATCTGGCTGACCCTATGTTTCTCATTACCACAGGTACCTTTCTACTATTGAATTTCAACCTAGTCTTCTAATCTTCTAATCCTGTTCTGGCAAACTCAGCTTCAATAACTGTCATCTATGTGTTCCTAAAACTCCAGCATACAGCATGGGATAGAAATTGTGCTTTGTTCTTAAGGAAATGAGTAAATGAATAAAGGAATAGGTATGAACATGTGGGAGAGTAAATGAGTGAGTTTTGGTTTTCTGACTGCAAGAGATGGATATAATTTTGGTCTGATGTTAAAAACAAAGTGAAGTGCCCTCCATCAGTGAGACCCAATGGTGACTATCAGGAAGGCCATGGACTCCTCCTTTTTTACATCCATGGGTCCAGTAGACTGGCAGGAACACCAGCAGACGGGCAGGAACATCAGTGACACAATAGGACTCCATGTAAGGCATATGCGATGGACAGGTGGGTCTAGCAGCATGAAAAGTCCAAAGCAACAGTAACAACAGGAATCAGCAGGAAGTAAATTAGGTGAACCAGCATGGTGCTTGTAGACAAAGACACATGACATAGAAATGATTGAGTAGGGCTGCCCTGTAACACCATTTTTATTCATAAAGTCTTTGCCTACACCAATGTCTTCAAGAGTTTTACCTAGTCTATCTTAGTGCATAGTAAAAGATAGAAGTTCAATTTTAATCTTCTGTATGAACAGAGCCATTTCTCCAGCACCATTTTTTAAATGAGGTTGTCTTTCTTTCAGTGAATGTGTTTTTTGTCAAAGATAAGGTGGCTGAATACGTCTGGAGTTGTTTCTGCATCTTCTAATCTGTTCCATTGATCTGTGGGTCTGTTTGGTTTGTTTGTTCTGGTTTTTTTTTTTTTTTTTTTGCCAGTACCACATGCTTTTTCAAATTACAGTAGCCTTATACTATGATTTAAAATCAGTAATTGTGATGTCCCTTGCCTTGCTTTTGTTATCCAGAATTGTCTTTCCTATTCTAGGTCTCTTCTGGTTCCAAATGAATTTTAGGATTGTTTTCTATAATTCTGTGAGATATGATGTTGGAATATTGACTAGAATTACACTAAATCTGTATAACAGCTTTGAGAAGAGGGCCATTTTCACTATATTAATTCACCCAAGATCAAGAAATAGCTTTAAATTTTCTGATAACTTCTTCAATCTCTGTTTTTACAATATGGTAGTATTCAATGTAGCTGTGTTTTACATATTGCATTAGATTAATTCCTAGGGTTTCCTTATCTCTTTTTTTTCTTTCTTTTTTTGATGCTATCATGTCAGCTATTGTTTCTCTAATTTCTTTCTCAGTGAGTTTTTTATTTTTTGTACAGGAAAGCAATTGAGTTTTGAGTATTTACTTTTTATCCTGCTACATTACTGAATTTGCTTATTAAATCTAGCAGATTTTAGTGGAATTTTGGGGCCTCCATGCAGAGAATCATGTCATCCACAAATAATGAAAGTTTAACTTCTTCCTTTCTTATCATTATTTTCTTTTATTTCTTTCTTTTGTCTAATTACTATAGCTAAAGTTTCCAGATCTATGTTTAATAAGAGTGGAGACAGTGCGCATCCTTGTCATGCTCCTGATTTTAGAGTGAAAGCTTTCAGTTTTTACACATGTAGGATGATGTTGACCATTGGTTTGTCACAGATGGCTTTTCTCAGATTGAGGTAAAGATCTCTATTCCAATTTTCTGTAGGGTTATTTTTTAAATCATGAATAGGTGTTGGAATTTGTCAAAAGCTTTTTCTATATCTATTGAGATGGCCATATGGTTTTTGTCCTTGACTCTGTTAATGTATTACATTTTTTGAATTACATATGTTGAATATCCCTGCATCTCTGGGATGAATCACATTTGTATACTCTTCTTGATGATTTTCTGCATTCTGTTTGTTGATATCTTATTGAGAACTTCTGCATCTATGTTCATTCGGAAGATTAGCCTATAATTATCTTTCTTAGTTGAGCCCTTCTCTGATTTTGGTATCCGGATAATACTTGCTTCCAGAAATGAATTTGGGAGTATAGCTTCCCTTTCAATTTCATTAAAGAGTTTTAGAACAGTAGCTTAGGTTTTCTCTAAATTTCTTGTAGAATTAAACAGTAAATCCATCTGGGTTTGGGTTTTTCTTCCTTGGTAGGTTTTTAATTGCATCTTCAATTTCATTGATTGATATTGGTTTGTTTAGAATTTTTGTATCTTCTAGATTCAGCTTTTGCAATTTACATATATCTAGAAATCTGTCCTTTTCTTCTGCATTTTTCATCTTATTAGAATACAAGTTTTCAAAGTAGGTATAGATGGTCTGGATTTTTTCAGAGTCTTTGTGATTTTCCCCTTTTCTGATTGGGTGGATCTGAGTCTTTTTTCCCCCTTTTTTGATAAGGTTGGCTAAGGACTTGTCTGTTTTTATTTAACCTTTCAAAGAATCAACTCTTGTATTCATTGATTTTTTAGTTTTCTATTCATTTCTTTCTATTGTGTTTCTTAGTGTCCAAGGAATTAGTTTCTGCCCTGGTTTTTATAATTTCCTGCCTCATAGGAACTTTGGGCTTAATCTGCTCTTCTTTTTCTAGAAGACTGAGGTGTAATACTAAGTTGTTTATTTACACTTGCCTTCTTTTCCTGATATGAATATTCACTGCTACAAATTTCTCTTTTAGGACTGCTTTCATTGTGTTCCATAAGTTCAGGATGTTGTACTTTCATTATCATTTAATTGTAAGAACTGTCCAATTTTTCCTTTAATTTTGAGTCTATTGTTATTGCTAACAGTACTATTCTAACCGGTATTTCATACCTGTTGCAATCATTTTCTTCCCTGTATAAAAATACTGTGATTGTAAGGGGTCATAAATATAACCTTAGTCCAGAACAAAAACAAAATGGACCCTGAATCAAATAGATAGATAGAAACTTCACATTCTGAATATATAGGGAAGGTAAGTTCTTGGAGTAGACACAAAGCCCAAGAACCATCTACATCTAGAAGACATCCTGAGGAACAGATATTTCCTATGGAAGCCTCTACATCATGGATAAAACTGCTGAATATAGGAAATCTGTAAGCATCAACACAGAAAGCGAAAGAAAACAAGAAGTAGAAAGTAGAACATGGCAAGACAAAGAAACAAAATGCAGTTTCAAATGTCCAGCCTACCCAGGACAAATCCAGAGCATAAAGAAGCAGAGGAAATCAGAAAACAAGCACTGCTCTGAAATGATAGCAGCAGGAGTGCAAAAACAAATGGAAGATAAAATAGAAAATATAATCTCTTGAGGTGAAATAAGAAATGAAGGTCAAAATTAATGATATTAAAGTGCATAGGAACTGAGTATATGGCTCAGCAGCATAAGTGTCTGGCAAGCATAGGGTCCTGAGTTCAATTCCTGGATATATATATATATATATATATATATATATATATATATACTGTTTGTCATTTGAACCAGGTGTGCTAGCACATGCTTGTAATCACAGCACCGAGAAGGCTGAGGCAGGAAGATTTCCATGAGTCTAAGGCCAGCCTGGGCTACATAGTGAGTTCAAGGTCACACATACTACTGAATGGCACAGTGAGACCCTGTCTCAAAAACTACTTAGAGATGATAGATAGATAAGATCTCAGGAAAACGATGGAAATCATGAATACCCAACACAAAAAAGAAGAGGAATTGATGCAACATATCCAAACAGAAACACAAAAATCCAGGCGATTAAAAACTCCATTAAAAATATATGCAGCAGATTGAATGAAGGCAAGGTTAGAATAACAGATCTAGAAGACAGGACAGTGATTATCAATTAGAAAAAAGGGAGGTTGCTTAACAATAGCAAGGGATCATGGAAAATCAATCCAACAGCTACAAAATGAAGCAATAAAGAACAACCTAAGATTGTTTGGAGTCAGTGAGAAAACTGGAGACAGTGCCAAACCCATTATAAATCTTTTTTATAGAAGTAATGGCAGTGGTCAGCGGTCCTTCCTCCTCACCCCTAGACTTGAGACAGGCTTGGATCATTGGCCACCCCTCCCCCTCTACCCCTGGACCTGGGAAAGCCTTGGATCATTGGCTGCCCTTCTCCCTTGACCCCTGGACCTAGGACAGCCAGGGATTGTTGACTGCCCCTCCTTCTCCTCCTTGACCCTGGATCTTGGACTGCAGTGGATTTTAGGTCAGCCTTCTCCCCAATCCAAAAGTACACAGCAGCCCACTAACAATGAACAACCCCTTCACCACATGCAGAACCTTGCTGGGCTGATGGGAGACTGAGTAATTTCTCATCCAAACAGAGGACTTCAGCAGACTTGTGACAGTGTGGTGAGTTTCCCCCTCAAATAGAGGACTTCAGTGGATAAACAGAAGCAATAGCAAAGTCTCTCCCAGCTGTAGGATCTTGGCAAGACTTGCAAGAGTGTGGATGACTTCTTCCTCTACACAGAGAATACCAGGTGGGTTGAGTAGAGTGCTGATAAAGTCTCCCTCAGCCCAGAGGAAATCAAAAGGGCTTATGAGACACCCAGTGACACAGTAGGGTCTCAGCTGAAGCAAACACTATAGCCAGTTAGATCTGGTGGTCTGAAACAACCTGAAGACATAGTAACAGTAGGACCTAAGGGTTAACTTACATCAATACTCCTAGGCTAGTCAGCCTAGGAAAAATATAAGCCTCACCCAACAGGCCTTCAAAAGGAATTCAGGTGACTGGCCCTACCCTTCATTTTGGGACCCAGAAATTTGGCAAATATCAACCACACAGTAGGACCCTAAGACACACACTACTGTCAGTTGAGACTAGTGGGATTAAAAGACCAAATGTTAGCCCAAGAGATGAAAATGACAAAACAAAAAAGCAAAATGCAATCTCAAACATCTAGTCCAAAGACTGGAGATATAGTTCAGCAGCACAGTGCCTGGCTGGCAAGGATGAGGTCATGAGTTCAATCCCCAGAACCAAAAACAAACAAAGAAACAAAAATCTAGTCCATCAGGAACAAGTACAGGAGACATTGAAATAGAGGACATTAAAAGTCATACACCTAAAATTTCTGAAAAGACAGCTAGTGAAATAAAGAAATAAATCCATGAAGATACAGAGGAAATCAGATTTAAATAATCTCATAAAGACAGAAATGACAACCTTAATAATGGAGTTGTTTAGCATAGCTAGAGAAGAGATAGATAAATGGGAAAATGATGGAAACATTGGATGAACAATATAGAAAAGAAGCAAAATGCACAAAGCAAATTCAAAGAGACACCACAGAAATAAATAATTCTATTGAAAGCTGGTGAAACTATTTAAATGAAGCTGAAGATAGAATTTTAGACCTTGAGATCAGGATTGCAGTTAGAAATCATAAAAGGAAAGAATTTTTAAAACCAGCAAGGCAGCATGAAATGACATTTCAACAGCTTAAAGGTGATGCAATGAGAAACAATATAAGATTTATAGGCAGAATATTCAGGGGTCAATGCAAATGATGCAGGAAAACTATTTGCAGAGGTAATAGCAGCAAATTTCCCAAACATGGAGAAAGAATCTGATATACAGATAAGTGAGGCATATAGAACACCAAACAGTCATAACCAAAATAAATCTACACTCAGACATATAATAATAAAGATCCCAGACATACAGCATAAAACCAGAATACTAAAAGCTGTTTCACAAAACATACAACTCACCTATCAAGTAAAGCTCATTAGAATCACAGCAGAGTTTTCAGCACAAATCCTCAAGTTAAAATGAGCTTGGAGTGAAGTATTCCAAGCCCTGAAAGAAAACAACTTTCAACTAGCTTAATGCACGTTTACAGAGTGTTCCACATAAACACATCAGAATACACATTCTTCTTCATTATATATGAGACATTCTGAAAAATAGACCATATATTAGCCCACAGAACATTCTTAAATAGATGTAAAGTGATTGAAATTATCCCATGCATATTATCTGACCATAGTGCACTGAAATTGGAAATTAATGACAAAAGAAATTGCAAAACCTGCACAAATACATGGAAATTAAATAACAACCTCTTGAACAATCAATTGGTTGCAAGTGAAATTAAAGAAGAAATTAATTAATATCTGCAATTCAATGAAATACAGATACAACATACTGAAATCTATGGGAGGCAATAAAAGCAATCCTAAGAGAGAAATATATAGCAACAAAAAGAAATGATAAGAATACATAAAAGTATGTGGTAATCATGATTCCCAATCATATTGGTTTGAAGCCATATAATGTTTTCACTCATCAATTACAGTGGTTTTAACCTGGGTAGTTCGATTTTAGTATCTGTGATAGTACGAATAGCTATTTTAAAGAAAACAACACATCATAAAAGCTAGTGCTGATTTAATATCATCTTGTTTTGAAGTCCCATCAAGCTGTTGTACATCTGTTTCCATGGGTTTTAACATGTTGTATCTTACTATATTTTACTATATGCAATAGTATAAACAAAATTTTTTATAGGCAAAGAGAAAAAAATTGTCACATTAAGAAAACAAAATGAGAACAAATAAATAGCCTAATGCTAAAACTCAAGCTTCTGGGAAAAAAAGAGCAAGTAAAACCCTAAGTTCATAGAAGCAAGGAAATTATAAATTTAAAATTATCAGAAAATTAAAATTTATCAGAGTAGAAATTAATGCAGTTGAGACTAAGAAAACAATATAAAGAATTAATGAATCAGAGTGATTTTTGAAACAATAAAAATGATAAACCTCTAGCCAACCTTATCAAGAAAAAGAAATAAAAAACTCAAATTCATACAAGAAGGACTGAAAAGAGAGAAATTACTATAGACTCCATGGAAATTCAAGAGATTATGAATACCTACTTTGAAAATCTCTACTCACATAGGATGGAAATCACAAATGAATTGGATAGATTTCTAGAAACATATGAATTACCACAACTGACTCAAGAAGATGTAACAGCTTTGAATAACCCAATATCAGTTACTGAAATTGAAAACATGTTTAAAAACTTACCAACAAAGAAAAGCCCAGGTCTTGATGAATTCACAGCTGAATTATATAAGAAATTTAAATAAAACATCATGCCAATACTCCTCAAACTCCTCAATGAGATTGAAAAGGAAGCAATCCTCTGTAACTCAAACCTGGAGGCAAATATTATTCTGATATCAAAACCAGAGAAAACTCCACCCATAGACCAGTCCCTTTATTGAAAGTTGATGTAAAGTTTATACATAAAATATTGGTAAATAGAATGCAGCAAATCATCAGGAAGATTATATATCATGAGCAAGTGGGATTTATCCCAGGAATGCAGGGATGGTTTAACATATACAGATCAATAAATGTAATACAACACATCAACAGAACCAATGCAAAATCACATGATCTTCTCAATAGATGCAGAAAAAGCTTTTGATAAAGTCCAAAACTTGCTCATGAACCCTACAGAAACTGGGAATAGACAGTATAAATCTCAATCTTATAAAGGCCATCTAAGACAAACCAACAGTCAACATTATATTAAATGGACAAAAACTGAAAGCTTTCACTCTAAGATTGGGAACAAGACAAAAATGGCCACTATCACAGTCCTATTCAATATAGTTTTGGAAATATTAGCCAGAGAAATTACATTAGAGAGGGAAATCAAAGGAATAAGGAGAGAGATAGGAGCAAAGATGGTGGATAGATAACAGCAGGCTACAGAGGCTCCCTGTGATAGTCAACTCAGAATTCAACATAATACAGCATGGAGTGTCCTGAACACAGGGAAGATGAATTCTCTCGTCCCAAGAAGAAACTAAGGTGAGAAGAACCAATCAAACGTACAGTCTCAGTGCTACTATTGGAACAGCTAAAGGTTCAGGGCTTCCACTGCAGTACCCAAACTTGTGCAGTGGTAACTTACCAAGCAATCCAAAATTCTGCCACTTCAACTCACTGGAAATGCAGTCGCACTGAGGTCAGGGATCGGCCAGCTAAATGGAGGGCTGAGCTAGTGGGGAACCTACATCAACCTGTAGTGAGTGATGGGAATAAAACTATTCCACAGAAAGAGGGGCTGCAACAGATGACATCCTGGGACTAGGCAGGACTGGCGAGAACAAGGGGCCACAGTGACTTCAGTCAGTTGTTCCCTTCTGAACGGGGTTGGGGGAGTGAGCTAGGCCTAGATCATGCAACCTGGTTGAGACCCAATAGGTTATCCGAAATCAATTCCCTATGCTCAGTGGCACACAGCAATTTGACTGACCTGGAGGAGAAGTGGTGCACGCTAATACAGTGAAAGACTCAGCAAGTTGACTGATCCAGAGGGGGAAGGGTCAGCGTATACTGCCCATTTGCCACTCACTAGCACACTACAGTGGGAAGGGTCACCTAGCCAGCGTGCTTCAGAAGAACTGTAACCAACAAAGAAAGAAACTGAGGCCTCCTGGAAGAAACAAAAAAGATGGGAAGAGGAAACAACATGAAAAAGTCCCCAGGTCCCAACTCTGAGACCACTGACCGAGGACAGGTAAATACAAAGGACAATGAGGACAGCAAACATGCAATATCAGACACGGCACCACTGGACATAAAGAGATATCTTCAGGACTTCATAGATGAGTTCAAAAGGGAAATATTTAGCCAAATAAAGCAAGCTATAAGAAGATTAATAAAAAAGATGCTAGGTACCCCCAAGGAGACATAGACGGAAGAATGGAGGAACTCAAACAAAGCAGAGAACCATTTGATGAAGAATATTAAAGAAAATACAGAATACATGAAACAGATTCAAAGAGATTGCCAGGAAATTAAAACCTCTATGGAAAGATGACAAAACTGCTTGAAAGAAACTAAGGATAGATTATTCAAACTGGAGGACAGGTTTGCAATGTGGGATTATGAAAGGAAAAGCTTTTTAAAAATAACAAGGAAACAAGCAGTAACAATACAAAGGCTAGAAGACAACAAGAGAATCTACAACTTGAGTATAAAGAATGTGAATGAAGAAGCAGGGGTACAAACAAAGGAACTGCAAAGGCTATTCACAGAAATAATTAAGGAAAACTCCCCAAACATAGAAAAAGGAAATGATATGCAGATGTTTGAGGCATACAGAACTCCAGCCAACTACAAACAAAACAGGGCTACACCCAGGCATATAATAATCAAGATCCCAGAAATTCAATATAAGAACAGAATATTAAAAGTTGTTAGAGACAAGAAACAGATCACCTATAAAGGAAGGCCCATCAGAATAACAGCAGACTTCTTGACACAAACCATAAAGTCAAGAAGAGCCTGGAGTGAAATATTCCAAACCCTGAAAGAAAATAACCTCAAGCCCAGATTGATATACCCTGAAAGAAAATAACCTCGAGCCTAGATTGATATACCCTGAAAAACTATCTCTAGAAATTAATGGAGAAACAATATGCTTCCAAGACAAAGAGGAACTTGGGAAATTTGCAACCACCAATCCAAGTCTACAGAGAATACTGCAGGGCATTCTAGAGAGAGAAAAGTACTAGGATTCCAGGAACAGTGGCAGAGAGGCCTCAATGAATGGAGCAGAAAACAGAATGAAGAATATAAGCAGACAACTGTTGGCAAAAGAGCATAACAGAAATGAGGCAGAGAAGGTTGGTTATACTCTCTAATATAGATGGTCTTGATACACTAAATTTAAAAAAAAAGAACCACATGTGGAGTAGATCAGGAGGTAGGGTCACCAAAATGCTATTTATAGGAAATATAATTAACATGAAAAAGAGTACATGGACTGAAAATCAAATATGAGAAAATAATGCTCTATGTGACAGAGAACCAGAGAGTAATAGGGGCAACTTAGACCAGTATTTGTAGATAGGTTGGAAAGACAGGCTTTAATAGGTAAAGGAATACAAGTATAGATCAAGTCCAGGAGAGAGAAGGTTCAGAACCACTTAGGTAAATAGTAGGTTGCCCCCCTCCCAATTTAAAAACAAGGGTCTTGGTGAGACCCCAAAATGCACAGTATAACCTGGGGAAATGAAAGAGGAGGGAGAGTATTAAAAAAGATGGCAGAAGATATTGTTAATAGTGTATCAGGATTTAAAACCCACATTACTCACACCACTGTGCTTAGATAGATTTTATTCTGTCCCAGTTTGTCTACTTCCATTAGATTTGAGGGCACAGACAGCTATCCCCAAAACATCAGGTTATAGCACAGTAATCATCTTAATTTCCTATTAACTTAATCTGGAGCCCTGTATGACTTATACTGGTTTATCATAACTAATCTTAGTTAAATCTGGTTTGTTTGATTGCTGTTTGGTGTCTACAGATTTTATTCAAAACTGATATGATTGATAGTATCAAGTCTGAGAGTATAGGCAACTACACTGAAGATGACAAGACTCACTATGATACACATTCTGGTTTGATTACTGCCTGTTTTTGAAATTTTATACTACACACAAAGGTGTGTTTTTATTAATACTGTTATGTACTGATATATTCAATTATACTATGTCTGATGATATAGCCGATTCTATTGAAGATAACAAGAGACAATACAGGAACTGTAGTAGAATTCCTTGTACAACAGTCATATATGTCTTTTTTATTTCGTGTGTTTATAGGAATATATTTTATTTTGTCTTGCTTTGTTTCATTTCTCCCTTTAATATAGAAAGGGTAGAAATATATGTTAAGACTCATGTATGTGTAGAACCTATAAACAGTTTATGAGAACTGATATTATGACACATGATGAAATGAACAAATACTTTGAATAAAAAGAGACACTAATGTACTCAATGCTGATCCTGGAGTGTCATAATGTGACACCCAGCATTAGTATTATTCTTTATTCAGAGTGATGTTAGCCTGCTTGGGTTTATTCAATCTCAAAATAATTGAAGATATGGATTACTGCATGTGTGTTTATGTGTATAAGACTGATAACCATATTTCTAAGTTTTTGGTGGATAGTTGAACAGAATTGGTTGCAGTCTCACTGTTTGAATCCCCACTTTATATGCTCCACTTTAGTATCTTGAATAACTATTTGTAAGAGGGTAATCTGTAATCATCAACTAGTGATTTCTTACTATTTATTTTTTCTTTGAAAGTATGTATTATTTCTACCCATTTTCTGTTTTGTTTAGTCTTTCTTTAAATAAAATTTTTTAAAAAGACACTGCAGTACCCAATGCTGTTCCTGGAGTGTCATGATGTGAAATCCATCAATACTATTATTCTTTGTACAGAATGATTTTAGCCTGCTTTACTTTGTTTAATCTCAACATAAATGAAGATATGGATAACTGCATGTATGTTTAAGTGTATAGGATTAATAACCATATTACCAAGTTTGTGTTGGATAGTTGAACAAAACTGTTTGCAGTCTCGCTGTTTGAATTCTCACTTTATATATTCCACTTTTTTTTATCTTGAACAACTATTTGTAAGAGGACAGTATTTAAACATCAGCTAGTGATTTCTTACTGTTTATTTTTTCTTTGAACCTATGTATTATTTCTATCCATTTTCTGTTTTATTTAGTCTTTCTTTAAATAAAATTTTAAAAAACAAAGGAATAACGATAGGAAGAAATTATGACTATTTGCAGATGACGTGATACTCCCTCTACATAGAAGACTCTAAAAACTCCATCAAAAGACTATTAGAATTATTTAGTAAGCTCAGCAGTGTACCTGGATACAAAGTGCACACTCAAAAATCAGTAGCATTCCTGTACATAAACAAATTCACTGAGAGAGAAATTATGGAAATAACACCTTTCACAATAGCTTCCAAAAAAGTGAATAGGAATCATCCTAACAAAGAATGTGAAGGACCTATACACTGAAAATTATACAACCCAAAAAAAGGAGATTGAATAGTATATTAGAGAGTGGAAAGATATCTCTTACTCTTGGTTTAGGGAGAACCAACATTGTGAAAATGTCCATTCTCCTAAAACCATTGTACAGATTTAATGCAATCCCAATCAAAATATCATTAACATAACTTACAGATTTAGAAAAAATATTCCTAAAATTCATTTGGAAACAGAAGAAACCTAGAATAGCAAATGTGATTCTGGATAACAAAGGTAAGGCAAGAGGCATCTGACTTGAAATTATACAACAAAGATACAAATAGGGTTGGGGATTTACCTCGGTGATGTAAGGCCTGCCTGGCAAGCGTGAGATTGTGAGTTTGATCATCGGTACAAAAAAAAATCTACAATGATAAATGAGCATGGTACTGGCAAAGAAATAGACCTGAGAATCAATGTAACAGATTAGAAGGTGCAAACACAACTACAAAGACTACTCGGCCACTTTATATTTGACAAAGGAGCTACATATGTTCACTGGAAGGATAGCCTCTTTAATAAACGGTGCTGGAAAAACTGGCTTTCCACATGCCAAAGGCTGAAACTAGACCCATGTCTATCATCATGCACTAAACTAAAATAAAAATGCATCAAAGATCTAAATATTAAAGCAGAAACACTAAATCTACTGGAAGACAACTTAGGTAGAAATTTTGGCTGCATATGGATAAGCAAAGAGTTCATGAACAAAACACAAACTGCTTGGGTAGCACTTCAAAGAATCAACAACTGGGATATCATCTCATCAAAAAGTTTTTGTATTTCAAAAGAAATCAACAAAGTGAAAAGCAAACCTACTGAATGGGAAAGAATTTTAGACAGCAGTCCTCAGATAAAGGACTCATATCCAGAACTTATAAAGAATTGAAAAGCATCATCTCCAAATTCAGACACCCTCTCCAAAAATGAATACGCATTTCCTAGATAAAGATAAACAAGTACATGAAGTACATGAAGTAATACTCACCACTACTGGTCATTTGAGTAAGTACATGAAGAAATACTCACCACTACTGGTCATTTGAGAAATGAAAATTAAAACAGCATTGATATTCCATCTCACTCCAGAAAGAATGGCTGCATTCCAGAAGTCAACCGATAACAAATGTTGACTGGGCTGTGGAGAAAACAAAACACTTTTCAAGTTGGAGTGCAGACTGATTAAGTCACTGTAGAAATCAGTGTGGAGATTCCTCAAAAACCTAGGATTGGAAGTTGCATTCAATCCAGCTATTCCACTCCTGAATATTTTCCCAGAAAAATTGAAAATGTCATGTCTCAGTGATATATGTGTACCCATGTTTATAGCTGCAAAATGTGTAATAGCAAAATCTTGGAAACAAGCAACATGTCCATGAACTGCAGAATGGAAGAAAAAGATGTGGTATTTTTATGCAATGGAATATTAAGTCAGCTATGAAAATGATGATCTTGAATGTTTTATAGGTAAAATGGAGGCAACTCGAGACTATGCTCACAAGTAAAATAAAACAGACTCACATGTTGTAAATATTGTGGTTGTCTCTCTGGGGTAAAAAACAAATAATAATAAAAAGCTAAAAGAGTGATGGTATCCAAAATGTACAACAGATATTGTAATAAAGAAAGGGAAGGAAAGTACACAAAAAAAACAATGACTTGTATGAATACTCATAAAACTGTATGTACGTTTAAGTGTGAAAGATAGATAACCATACTACTAATTCTTTGTGATTTTATCAAAAAGAAGAGTTTGTGCTGTCATTGCTTGATTGTCTGTTCATTTTTTTATGCTTTGGTTTTGTAACTTGAGCAACTACTTTTAAGATAACAATGTGTAATATATTAACTAGCGTTGATTTCCTACAGTTATTTTTTAAATTCTGTATTAAAAACACCATGGGGAGGCAAGTTCCTTTGTGACATTGTGTCTTTACTTCTTTGGGGAAGGTACCAGAAGAGGACTACCAGGGTAAAGGAATTTCTAGTTTTACTTTTTTGACGGGTCGTCATGCTAACTTCTACAGTGGTTGTACTAGTTTACATTACTGTCAACAATATAAAGGGTTCCATTTCCCCTGAAGCCTTGCCAGAATTTGCTCTTATTTCATTTCTTGATGAAAATCATTCTCTTTGGAATTAAGATGGAATCGCAGTGTTGTTTTGATTTGATTTCTCTAATGGAAAAGATGCAGAACATTTTTCACATATTTACTGGACATTTGTGTTTCTTCTGAGCATGCAAATGGAATAAAAGACAAGCAAGAATTATACTCATATCTGATAAGGCAAACTCCAAGGCAAAATTAGTCAGAAGAGACAAAGAAAGTCAATACACATTGATAAAGCAAGAAAGAAATGTAACAAAAGAAATGTAACAGCTATAGATATATGCACTACACAGAAGTGCACCCAAGTTCATAAAAACATCATGTGATATATCACAAACTTTATTACATTAATAATGTGTGACTAAAATACTCCACTTATACTAATAAATGTATTATCCAGATCAAAAATTAATCAACAACAAAACACCAGAATTAAACTCTACTATAGTTCTTAATGGATATTTCTAGAACATTCTATACAACAGTTAAAGGATATATACTCTTTTTTCATTAGTACACATCACAATACATGATTACATTTCTTGAGGGATTTGCTACATGTGCACAAAACATTTATGTTTTGTTTTCTTCTCATTCCTTATCTCCTCATCTCTCCCAAACCTTTGCTCTCTCCAACTCTTGGTCCTCGTCTCATTTGTAAAAGCTGTATTTTCATCATCATTTTTCCCATCCATTATTTTTTCTATCACTTTTCCCTTCTCCCTCCATCTCTTGTTTCTCCCATTCTTTTGAAAAAAGATTTCTTTACTTCTGTACTATCTATCTATCTATCTATCTATTCTCTGTCTGTGTGTGTGTGGGGGGGGGGGTGTGGGTGTATGTGAGATGGGGAACCAGCACTCAGGGAGTCATCAAAGATGGACAGCTTTGCTGAATCTCCTTTCCCAATTAAGGAGGTAGAGGCTGCACAGGGGCTGCCCTTTATTGGAGAAGCTGCTGTTGTCTGAGATCCTCTCCTAGGGGTTGACCCCTTTGTTTACCTGGGATGGATCAACCCAGCCCTTAAATGATATTGTGCACTCCTGAAGCCTCCTGAGAAGCTTTATGAGAGGTCTCTCTCTCTCCCTATGAATGAAAGTGGCCAGTAGGTGATTGGTGACAAGCTGGGTGCCCTTCTTAGACCTCAGTGTGTCTGTACAGAATAGGATCCCTGAGGTCTTCATGTCAGACTAGATCTGAAGGATTTCCTGCTCTGCTCAAAATGGATTCTAGCTGGAACCTATTCTGAAAAATCTAGTGTGAGAAATGTTAACCCTTAAGTGGAATGAAAGCTGGTCTTTTTCCCTGACTTGGTATATCTCCCACTGATCTCCCAGACAAGGTTCCCTTTCTCTATACGCAGCCACACTGGGAGACTCAGAAGCTATGTGGATGTGGCTTATTTGGAGTCATAAGATAAAGTAACCTGGGATGAGTAGGGTGGGTCAGATTGTCATGAGGTTCTGACACCATGGAGTGGGCACCAACTCCTTATCTTACTTCAGATGGGACTGGAAATACATTCTGGGTCTCTCTCCTTCCAGGAAAAGATAAGCACTACATGTGACTTTGGAAACTTTATTACAGGGAAAAGGGGCCAGAGATTTGAGTGAGAAATAATTGGGTATTCTGAGATCATGGAGAGAGACTTGTAGAGACTGGATGACACTGGGGACTAACCGATGCATAGATTGAATGGCTTCCCAAGATGCAGACAGCTTAATCATAGGACAACTATGAATATGTCCTGTAGAATGTGACCACAAAGATCCTTGATAATAGATAAGTGATGTGAAGACTGAATGAGAGAGATTCAAAGATGTTGCAGGAGTTGAGGAAAAGCCTCAAAGCCCAGGAATGCAGCTCTGCATAACTGAAAAGGAAAAAGAGAAGGGACATGAACAGGTTGGAGGTAGCATGGTTCTGTAATAACTTTGACGGCATCTCAATGAAATCTAAGTTGTGATTCTGATCATGAGAATTAAAGGAGAACTTTGTTACTTAAAGCCATCTAGACTTTTTGTAGTTTATTATAGCAGTTCGTGGAAGCTAATACAAGGATAGTCAAGAAGTAGAAAGGAAAACGTAAAGTAGAAGGGCAGATTGTAAAAGAGAAGATAATTAGAGCTTAGATAGGCAGAGATAAATGCAGATGGGAGACAGCAGTCAGAGAGCTCCAAGAAGACAGGAAGCACAGAGCAGGCTGGTAGAGGATAGGAGGATAAGAAGAGGGATGTGGAAGAATGAAGTGGAGCAGATGTGGGAAAATGGGATGTCAGCAGCAGACAGAGCTTCCTTGTCCCACTAGGACTGTGGCAGCTTCCTGAGATGCAGGTGGATCCCATTCTTGGACCTCAGCACAATTCATGTCACCTGGAGTGAAGTCCTGGTGGGATCTGGCCGCAGCTCAAAGCGTAGCAGGGTCAGAGCTTCAGCTCATTCATTCATTCATTGTTTCTCAATGCAGTTCCTGGGTCAGAAAGGGATAATGACATGAGAAGTGATCCTAGGCCCTGTTCAAACAAGGTCAGTCTTTGGCCCCTAAGTCACAGCCCAATGCTGGGCATCTAGGTTGCACCTTCATGGGCCCAAACCAACCTCTTTCCTCACAGTCACCAAAACCTATTCCAGATCATAATTCATGATTGTCAGTGCCTACAAAGGCTTTTCCTGACTCTTCTTTGTTGTCAGAGGCATTAAATCTCCTTTAGGACAGGGTCAATGCTCTAAAGGAGAGAGTCTTATCCCATAGGTAGTTCACGTCTTCACTAAGGAACATCACTCTGTTCTCCTAGTGTGAAGATCACTGATCAAGGCCAGACAGGAAAGAGTGGGCTTGAGTGGATCACTGTCTATATGAACAAAGCATCTACATTCATAAGAGCAGTCAGGTGATAATGAGAGGCTTTTGGGATGAGGAACCTTATACATACAGCCCATCTGCCTCTCACTCAATAATCAGCATCTTGGCCTTTGGTCAGTATCTTGCTTCCCATTTGTCCACACTGTATACCAGCATCAATAACCTTTTAATTTTACTTCAGAAGTGTCCCTGCCTGCTATTTTGAGTTTCTCTTCTAGAATTTGCTTGTGCTCATCTCCCCTTCCACACACACCACTGGTCTTATGCTGTACATCAGTCAGGACTCTGTCCAAATACCTAAGCTATATCCCTTCTCCTGTATGTGCTGTCAACTCACCCACTGTATACTGGTTGAACCATACATTCTTCATCATGTTGACCATTATTGAGTCTAATTTCCCTCTATCTCTGCCTGCATACCCTCAAGGCTCATGCCAATGACAAGCCTACCCTCAACTCTTTGCTGTTGTTCCTCTCTCCAGTGGGCCCCCATGGCACCATTAGTGGTAATTAAGGGACACACCACTATCCAGTGTCCAGGACAGTGTCAGGAACATGGAATATTCCACATAAGAGAGTGAAAGAATAATGGAAGAAATGATCCACACTGTGTATAGGTATCTAATCCTGCATAACCCCTTGTGTTCTTTTCACTGAACCAGGGCAAGAACCCTGAAGCTCTGCCTTCCTATTTCTTAGCATAGAACTTTGCACAGAAATGCCTGTGTATTTTCATGAAGTTAATTGAACTTTAAAGAAATAACATTAACACAACATAACATAACATAGCATAGCAGAACATAACATAACATAACATAACATAACATAACATAACATAACATGTGAAGGAATAGAGAGAGGGTAAATTTTTCTAGCTAGTAACTGAGCTCCCTCATACTATCTTGTCCTCCAATGATAATGTGCTGATTTGTACCTAACGTGTATTAAGATGTACTCAAATTTGGGGAAACTTTTCTTGGAAAACTGGTTTCTGGAAAAACAACAAATTTAAATTCTCTTCTGTACAAGTTTATATAGCATGGTAGTACTGACAGAATCAGCTCAGAAAAATCCTCTTACTATTTACAAGTATTATAGCAATGAATATTCTTCATGATGAGTCCTGCAGCCCTTGTGGATTTTCACAGCAACCACTTGGAGTGTGCTTATTCAACTCCCCAACTATTTTGGGTTTATCCATTATGCACACTTCGGTAAAGGCCTGGTGATGTTAAAATGTGAGTTTTCTCTCAGAGGCATTTTAGTAGCTCTTTCTTGTGTTTTTGTTAAAGTTGTTCTAGGTGAATATGTAGCAATCCCTCTTCATGTACAGTATTTTATTGACTGAATTAACTAACACAGATATGCAGTATCAATAAAAAAATAAAGTTCTGAAGCCAAAAGCTCAAAATACATGAGACAATATTGAATCTGTCTATGTAATAGGCAACAAACTTTTAAATGTGTGGCTTTAACAGTAGCACTAGTGAGTCTGGTAGAATTCCAAATATATAAGAGGATTTTGGAAAAGTTCATTTTTGAATTGTCTTCACTTGACAAGAGCAGCTGTCTGTCATTTCTCTTTTCCCCCTTTTCCCACTTTTAAATAAATTGTGATTTAAAGTAAATTTCAATGATTCATTCCAGTGACTGGTGAGTTAAGGACTGAATGTGGTGGGCTGTTCTAGAATGTGAGAAAAAACATAGCTAACATTTAAGATGCCTGGAAATTGATTACATCTAACACTTTAAGGATAGTTTGCATGAATAAATATAACTCTGAAAATGCAAACTTCAAAAGTATGAAAACAGTAAAACACAGAGTTTTAAACATACACTCACATGGATTTTTGGCTGGCCACTGGAAAGACCAGTATGTCAGAATCTCCATGGTGTGTCCTGAAATGCCACAGACTCACCCACATGATGCTTCTTACCATCAAACACAAACAGAGACACACCAGATGCCACATAGGAACACAGAGAGTCATAAATATTAGATACTTGCCAAGAGGAGCTCTCTCTCTCTCTCTCTCTCTCTATCTATCTCTCTCTCTCTGTCTGTCTCTGTCTCTGTCTCTCTCTCTCATACACACACACACACACTCATACACACACACACACACACACACACACACACACTCATATACATTATTACACATGAGATGCCACATCTTGATCCTCCTCCAAAGGAATGTGTGGCTGTGTTGGGTAGAATCCAGTGCAAACCAGGAAAGATACACAGATACACCGGCAGAGAGAGAACCAGGGCCAGGGTAGGAGGAGTCAATATCCTGCTTCCAAATCTTAAGGAGACAGGAAGCCAAAAGGTGGGAACAGGAATTGCAGGAAGACAAACAAGGGGCTGTTCATTCTCACAGGTGACCCCTCCACTCTTCCAGGGACCTCATATTTCTGGATTTGGCCACATCTTTGGTCACAATGATACCTGTGGAGCAGGTAGGAGATGGAAAGAAGATTGATTACATCCATGAGGCAGGTCCTTGGCCTGAGTTAGTAAGGGCCATACATACACAAATGGCCTAAGTGCTGCAAATCATCACTTTTGGCAGGATGATCCTATTATGGGGAGGAAAAGTGGGCATGGAGAATAACCTAGAATAGGCCAGGAGCAGAAAAAGGCAAACTGATAAACAAGAGCAAGAAACAACTGGAGGATTACAGCTCATGACAACTCACATCCATCAAAAGGTGTCCATGAGTCATTGCCAAACATATATTAGCTTGCTTTGTATCCCATAAGCAAACTCCAAGAAAGACACTGCTCTACACCTATTTTTCAGATGCTAAAGTCTCCATGAATGGCTGGTCTCCCTCATGTCCACACAGCTTGGATGTGGCAGGTTGGAGTCAGATCCATGAATCAATGGACAATACTGTTCATGATGGGGTACCAGATCAGATCATCAGCTGCACCCTTCAGTTAACCCAAGGGCTTTTCAGAGAATGGACCCTATTTTACCCATGACATGAGGACGAATATCTCCCATATTTAATAAATGGAAATGGTCAGATCTCCTTATTTCTCATCTGATTCTGTTTATGCAGATTGAGTAAGGACATTTAAGGACTAATGTCCTAAAGCCAACATTTAATCTAGAGCTTCACTCTGACTTGCTGAGATGTTGATGAATTCAAACTCTAGGTCAAGAATGTCCCTTTCCTAATTTGCAGTTAAAGATCCAACTTACAGATGAGAAAGGAGAGACTCCACAAGGTTTAGAACTCCTAAGGACAAGTTGACTTCCAATCTTCCCTTGTCATTGCTTAAGTGAGTCTGGAAGGTCATTCCTTTAGGTAAGGATTGCCCATCAGGGAAGGTGACAGGTTTGCTAAGCTCTCTGCTCACACTTCATACAGGAGGATAAAGCCTCGGGGCTTCCTTGATATACGTAGTGGTATAGGGCACCTGGTCCAGGTGCTCCCTGAAATGAAGCCCATCCTGAAGGTCAGAAAGTGTCTGGAAAGACTAAGTGTCCCCCTACTGAAAAGGCTATGGGTTCCCACCTTTTGAGTTCTTACTCACCAAGTGATGGAAGTTTCATTTCTGAAGAGACTCTGGACCTTCTCTCTGCACTTCTGCTTGGGGTTCGCAGCTAGAGCACAGAGGATCCAGGAGATGCCACTGGCTGTGGTATCATGGCCTGCTGAAATGCAAGTGTTCACCTCAACATGCAGGTCCTTGTTAAATAAGCTGCTCCCATAGTTGATCTTGGGGCAGATACAGGTAAGTGATCAGGATTTTTCCCTCCCTTTGTGCTTCTAGGAAAAGTCTTAGGCCTCTCTCACTCATATTCACTTTGGCGAAAAGGAGGATGTCCAGGAAGTCCAAACACCTCTTCCTCTTGATCTTCTTTAACTGTCTCTTATCCTTTAGCTGAGACTTCCTCTGCTTGATTACCTAGTCTCTTGCAAAAAGAGTTTACCAAATATAGAAAAGAGCTACCAAAACCCACAGTAGCCCCATATGTCTGTCCAATTTCCCCATCTGGAAGTCTTTCAGAGCTTGACATGAGTGTCGATGTGTGAGTCAGGATTTCGGAGTCTGTGGTATCATTCGATAAAGGTCAGCTCTCTGTGCAGGGGCACAACACACAGAGGCCCCCTTGAATGTTTCTGAGATGATGTCATTGAACATCACCATGTGAGGTCACAAGTAATCCTCTGCACATCACCTGACACACCAGTATCATGGCTTTCTTGCATAAGGGAAGTAGCAACACAAGTGGGTCCCAGGTTCTCCAGGAGCATCAGGGTCCCCCGTTTTGCCTGAGGGATCATGGCCAACTCCATTGGTTTGTGCTTGTTAGAGGAGAAGAAATAGGAGACAACCTGTGTTCTCATGGGCAATCTTGCAGGCTTGTTTAAAAAATTGGCCATCTGAAGACAAACTGTAGATGATGTCATTCTAGTAAAAGACATTCCTCACACAGGGAAAGGTCAGACTGTTTAGATTTCCAATGGCTTGGATGTAGGAGTGAGAATACCTGAGGAAGAAGATGCAGAACAGATTTAAGTCTGAAAAGGTCTGATGAATCTAGAGCGGTGTTTATCTTCATGATGGAAACACAAAACAGAAGCACATGTTACTTCTGTTTCACAGCCCTTGTAACTCTCAGACCCTAAGAACAAAGCATAAACATCCAGGCTTCCAACCAAACTAGGGATCAAGTGCATGTGGCTGGGAGAGTGAAGGATTTAGAGCTGGACTGGGGCTGCAGTCAGATTCTTGCTTTCTGTGAAGATCAGCACTGAAACTGTCTCATCTGCCTCTATGTAGTAAAAAGAATTTAGGTCCTTACCATTAGTAAAAAGGACTTACTAGGTGAAGTGCTGTCACTGGCCTGTTGAACTGGGCACATCTCTGGTCACTGAAGGCACACTTCACGATTGAGTCTAGTGTCATCAAGGAAACATGCTGAAAGATCTCCAGAGGCATGTCCTCACTGAGGAGCTGGTCCTGTCTGTCCTGTGGTAGGAAGGTGGCATTGACCTTCTTATCCCCAGAAATTCTGTGATAAATAGATCAAGCTTTCCCCTTACATTTTCATATAACCTGTTCTGAGTTCCTTACTTCAGAAAGCGGATGCACCAAAGACTGAAAAAGCAGATTTTGTTAAATTATACCTATATTCTCACAATTATTTAAAAATTAAGTATAGTATCCCATAAGACTTGAAAAAAAGTTGAATTTTGGAAACCAGTTATATATAAAGAGAAAATGACTTCTTCAGTGTTCTGAGAACTAAGCTTGGCCTGAGGGATTGGCAGGACTCCAATATAAGGAGGTAAATATGTCAAGGTTAATATTCCACTAATGGGATGTTTTAATGGTGGCCATCAGGGACTTTCATTTCTGCTTCCTTATATAAATTTGCTGAGAAGAGTTGGGCTGAAGTCAACTATTGAGACATAATTGATTCTCCGTCATCAAATGTCACACTGTGAGGTTCTTAGGTCACTGAAATTGCCATTGCCCATGACAGCCAGGGACAAGTACTGTCATGTGGTGGGACTGACTACCTCTGTTCACCATAATGAAGACCTGAATATTGGAGATTAGGCGTCCCATCATAACTTTCTGGTGTGGTTTAATCTTGATGCCAGATCCCTGTATGTCTCATTTAAGTTTTTATTTATTATCTTGCTATGTAGGTTAGGATGGTCCCAAACTCAGTGTGAAGTTAAGCTGGGCTTCAACTCATCATTTTCCTGCTTTAGTCTATGCAGTGCTATGATTACAAGCATGTGCTGCCATGCCTTACTGTCACATCTGACTTGAGGAGCTAACTGAGCCATGGCCTGATGGTGTTATGCCTGTAATTATGATGGAGGGCTGTCTGTGGTAGAGAGTAGAATATGAATGTGTGCTGTGAGTGGAGGGGGAACAGTAATAGACTCATCAGTATCCCTTGGACAGAGTTGGCCATGACAGCCACATAGGGTTACAGGATGTCATAGTGGAAGGCTTGGGTCAACATTTGCCGGCACTGGAATCATGTTGGTCCATTCAACAGAAGCAAACCATAGCCTGTGCAGGAGACAGGGGTGTGCATGAGTGTGTGAACAGTGAGATCAAAAGGAAGAATGGGCACAATTTGATTCACATAAATGGTGAAATTCAGGGGAAAAAATCAGGAAAGCAGAATTTCCTGGTTGAAGACAATAAGATTAATCGTTTTCAAGAATGTAAATGATCCAATTATTCTGGTAATCTGACGTGATTATGATAGCTGGGACATAAAGTTTGTAAAATGTTGAAGACAGGCAAAGGAAACAGTCCAATAAACACTAGTCTGAGAATGCAGAGAAATAGGAAGAAATATAGAGGGAGCTGAGTCTCAGGAAGATTCCAACCAGAATGATAGATTCTGAATTTGTGGTTAGAAGGAGAAAAATATGTCTTAATTTACAGATTGAACATTAGAGTGGTGACCCATCAGGGCTTGCTTTCTGTGAGCCAGAGAGATATTTTTCAGGAACCCTAACTGAGGAATGATTGTATTTAGATATACATACCAATCCAGGGAGACAGTAACCTATACATACCATAAGATTTGGGGTCTGAAAGAAAAACAAGTGGAAACTGACATGTATAGAAAATTAACTCTGACCAATGAACACAACCTCAAGAAAGCTAAGGTTTGAGGATATGGGCTTCCATGAGTTTCTGATGACACTTAGTTGACAAGTTGTCCCATGTCTTTTCCCATGATCTTTCATTTTCTTCTATCTCTGTTCTAACAGTCAATGGGACTCAGAAATGTCACACCTGAGTACCAGCAGATGAACACACCAATGACATAGATAAAAAGTTGGTGAAAACTGCAAGCCATATTCTCAGTGCTCAAGAGTAAGACAAAACCTTTTGATTTTTTGGCAGTAGGCAATGGTTTTGTTACTGAAGAAAGGAGAAAATTAGAGCTTTTAAACCACTAACCCTGTAAAGATGAAATTACTCTTTTGTATATGGCGCAATATGCTGACAGATCACCTCACTTAAGAAAAGAAGAAAATAAATTCAGACACACAGATCCAATTTAAACATTCAGTACTAAGTAAGTATTACTGGCTTTAGGCTGAGATGTAGGCTGGGAAGAAAGAGAGGTGAGCAGAAAATTCACATATTGACATTTGAACTGCTACTGTCTCCTGAAATTTTACAGATTCTAGGGATGGACTCAGGAGGGAAAAAAATGCTACTATTGGGATGGGGTTTAACTTTCACCTGATCTCCCCAGAATCATTTTTATGTAGTCAGGATCATATAGCAAGACGGTAAGTCTACTTCTCCAGAATCAGCAAGGACAAGCACTTGGGAATTCCTTTGCCCATTTTAACACTTGTTGCAGCTCCTGGCCCTCTTGGAACTGTTATGGAGGAAAAGAAATCTAATAATGCCATTCTTAAAAGTTTATTTCTTGGAGCAGGGGTGAATGTTTAAAGGATCATGGGGTTGTAGTACCAAACCTGTAAACAGGGATCAGAGACTCAGACTCTACTTGAGGCTATGGATTCTGATCCAGACTATTACTCTTACTTAGGACTTGATTCAAGCTGAGGTTCTGTCCCCCCCTTGTGCTATCACTGGGTTTCCCTTAGAACTGTCTTTACAACCTCACATAGCAAGCGCTCAAGCAGTGCTCAGGAATGAACTCCATGATGCACAAGATTTTTCAGAGGCTTAGAGTTGAAAGGGTTGCTGACCCAGACCGGACACTGTAGCCAGAAAAAGCCTCAGCCAGAATTAGGGAGCTCCTGTCTCCCCCGCCCCTAGAGATTTACCTGTAACACTATACACTCCACCCTTCGGAATCTGCCCCTGGTGCCAAACGTGTGCCAATAAAATACCTGTGCATCTCTAATGGCCTTAGGGCACTGCCCTAAGCTTAGGCTACTTATATTCCCCCACACCACGTGTCTGGGTGAGAGAGATCGCCAGATTCCAGCGGCCAGCGCGCCAGTCCTCTCTCCCCGTGTTCCCAGAATAAAGGCCTCTTTTGTTTTATACTCCTCATCTTTTGGAAATATTTTTCATCTTCTGGAAATAATCCTATCATTTGGTGCCATGTGACTCAATAGGCAGGCGATTGACTCTTGGGACACACACCCAGTTGGGTCCCCGGCCGATTCACGAACGGGTAACATCCTGGCTTGATTCTGCGCTTTTCCTTCTGCTGACACGCGTTTCACCTCTCGCCAGCCGTCTCCATGCACCACTGCCCAGATTGATTTAAGGTGAGCACACTTCGGAAGACTCGTGGCACTGGGCCAGGCCCCAGTGGACTAGTCTCCCCCCCCCCTCTCGTTTGCATGGGTCTCTAGCATTTTCATGTCCCTAGGACAGCCCTGAGCAGGTTTTTTTTCTGGGCTAGCCTGTGTCCACACTAAAATTTCTCACATTCTTTGGGTTCTGATAGCCCAAAGCAGAAATTTTTGGACCGCCCACTAAAAAAATACCTCGCTTTCCTTAAAAGCCTCGTGCTTTCACTGGCAAAGTTGCTACTGACCTTCCACGAACTCCACTCGTACATTTCTCAGTGAGAACTGGAATACATGAGTTTTGAACCTTAGCCCTGCTACGTGGCGCTACAGGATCAATGACAGCTTTTCCTTTGGGCCACCAGCTTTTTTGCTTGCCTTAATCAACGACGGGAAATTTACTTCCTACATCCAAGAAAACACCGTTACAATGCTTAATCTCCAATTTACGTACTTTGAAAATTAAAAGTACCATAAAAACTAAATTATTAACTTTTTACTGCCAGGAAGTTTGGCCTACGTACCCACTCCTTGGCAAGTGCTGGCCTCAAGAAGGAACGTTTGATGCTTCAATTCTAGAAACACTTCATGATTTTTGGAGGGCCAGTGGAGGCTAATGAAAACCCAGCTGTGTTTCTAAATCAGCTTTGGGAAACCTTAATTAAATATACCAATGTAAACCCAGACTCTCATGAAGGGATAACTGTTGTTAACTCCTATTTTATTTCACAGTCTGCTCCTGATATTCGTGCAAAATTACAAAAGGTTGAACATGGCCCTCAAACTCTACAAGGAGATCTACTTAAATTAACCTTCTGTATCTTCAACAATAGAGTCAAGCTTCAGAAAGAGGAAAAGCAAGCTCAGAAGTTAAAGTTTGCTAAATATCAGTCTGACCTCTTAGCAGTGGCACTCGGGGCTCCCAAAACAAAAAATCTACAACAAGGTGTGGCTGCCAGAGTCTTGCCTGGACCATGCTTCAAATGCAACAAACAAAGACACTGGGCATAAGACTGCCCCAACCCTGGCATTCCTCCTGGGCCCTGCCCATACTGCAAAGATGAAGGGCATTGGAAGAGCAGTTGTCCTAAGCACCAGTGAGCAACTAGGCAATCCTGTAATCCCTCGTCCACAGAAGACTTCGTCAATGCAAGATTCGTCACTGAATGACCTGCTTGGACTTGCTGTGGAAGATTGATGGGACTCGGGGCTCACAGCCCCCACTCCAGTCACCTTGATGGAGCCCCGAGTCTCACTGGAGGTCTCAGGCAAAATATTATCTCTGCTTGTGGATACGGGGGCCACCTATAGTGTACTTCCTGAATTTTCAGGACCTTGTACTAAGTCTCTGATTTCTGTTGTGGGCATTGACGGCCAGCCAAATCAACCTTTGCAGACTGGGCCTATCCCATGTAGATTCCAGACTCTTTTCTTTATCCATAGCTTCCTAGTAATTCCAACATGTTCCACACCCCTTTTAGGTAGAGACCTTCTTCAAAAGCTCAATTTTTCCTTTACTTTCTCTCTCCCCACAGCCCTAATCCTCCAAACTGCCTCACAATGTGTTGCAAAGCCATCCCCCCCTCTTCTTCCTTCTCTGGTTGACCCCATGGTTTGAGACACATCCAATCCCACTCTGGCTACACATGCCACACCTGTTTTAATCTGTCTCAAGGATCACTCAATTTTTCCCTGCATTCCCCAATACTCCATAGCCCCCCAACATTTAAGGGGACTTAAACCATCATTAAGCGGCTTTTAGACAATGGTTTTCTTAAACCTACCCACTCACCCCACAATACTCCCATTCTCCTGGTACTCAAGACTGATGGGTCCTATCACCTGGTACAGGACCTTAGGGTAATTAACAGTACTGTTACCCCAACTTACCCAGTGGTATCAAATCCTTATACCATGCTCTCTCATATCCCTCCCTCCACTACTCACTTTACAGTTATAGATCTTAAAGATGCCTTCTTCACTATCCCCCTACACCCTGATTGCCAGAACCTCTTTGCATTTACATGGACTGACCCAGACACTCTCAGGTCTCAACAACTTACTTGGACAGTATTCCCCCAGGGGTTCAGGGATAGTCCCCACTTCTTTAGTCAGGCTCTTGCTACTGACCTCACAGAACTCGATCTCAAACCTAGTGTTCTTCTTCAATACATAGACGACCTCCTATTATGTTCTCCATCCTACATGTTAGCCATATGCCACTCAGCCAGTCTTCTTAATTTCCTTCCTTGCTAGCCGTGGATACAGGGTGTCTCCTGCCAAAGCCCAGATAGCCTCCCCAAAAGCCAAATACCTAGGTCTTGCTCTCACCCCCACCACTCGCTCCATCACCTCAGATCATAAGGCAATTCTTCGTGATCTCCAGGTGCCCACAACTAAATGACAGGTTACATCTTTCCTAGGTTTAGCTAATTTCTTTCGTCTCTGGATTCCTAACTTTGCAGCCCTAGCTCAACCCCTCTACAAGGCTGCTAAGGGTCCCTTGTCAGAATACCTGGACTCTACTAGGCCCATACATGCCTCCTTTCAAAAATTAAAAGAGGCTCTCCTAAAAGCTCCAGCTCTTACCCTTCCTGATCCCACCCAACCTTTCATCCTATACACTACTTGTCAGGACACAATGCTATAGGTATAATAGAACACAAAAAGGGACCTTCTTTTCAAGCAGTGGCTTACTTATCAAAACAGTTAGATCACACAGTAAAAGGATGGGCTCCTTGTCTCCAAGCTCTTGCAGCTGCAGCCCTCCTGACACAGGAAGCTAAAAGGTTTACATTAGGACAATCTATTACAATACACTCACCTCATCACCTACGTGACCTTATCTCACATAAGGTGCTCCCTGCCCTGATGACCCCTTCTCACCTTCAACAGGTACACTTAGCTCTCTCTCAAGACCCTTGCATCTTTATTGCAACTAGTGGTCCTCTTAATATAGCCACCTTACTTCCCACTTCAGAGGGCCGTCCTCACCATGACTGCATAGAGTTTTTACAGATGACTCCCACTCCTTTCCCTCACATCAGTAGCACACCTCTCTCCTTGGCCTTTGACACATGGTTCATAGATGGCAGTTCAACAACACAGACAACCCAAAAAAGGCAGGATATGCAATAGTTAACCAGTCAAAAGTTATAGAGGCAAATCCACTGCCACCTGGGACCTCTTCCCAGAGGGCAGAACTTATTGCCCTTACAAGGGTCCAACTTATTGCCCTTACAAGGGCCCAACTTATTGCCCTTACAAGGGCCCTTACACTAGAAAAAGACAAGATTATAAATATATACACAAAGTATACATTTAGAATTTTGCACTCTCATGCCTCTATCTGGCAAGAACAGGGTTTTATTTCCACTCAAGGAACCCCTATTATTAATGCTCCCCCTATCTTTAAGCTTCTAGAGACAGCCCAACTTCCAAAGCAGGCAGCAGTCATCCATTGCAGAGGACACCAAAGCTCTACAGATCCTATTGCTCAAGGCAATGCCTTTGCAGACTCACAAGCCAAGTTAGCTGCACAAAGGCCCTGTCCTTCTCATCTTCTCCCGTTAGTCCCAAACAGTCTACCTCAGCTCAATTATTCACCAGAGCAGTTACAGTTACCTCATAAACCAGGTTACACACAAAACACTCAGGGATGGATTTTTCAGGGATCTAAACTTGTTCTCCCACATCAACAGGCCTCAGACATCATCACTGACTTACGCAACTGTTTTCATATAGGATCACAGGCCCTGTACAAACTCTTGGCCCCAATAGTCACACACCCTTCTCTAAAAGCTATCATTCTTAAGACCACTCACACCTGTTATCTCTGTGCCAGGACCTCTCCTCAGGGACGCATGGCACCCCCTTCCTTTCCTACCCATCAATTTCAGGGACACACCCCTGGTCAGGACTGGCAGATAGATTTTACACACATGTCCCGCCACAAGACTCTCAAATATCTTCTCACCTTTGTCTGTACCTTTTCAGGATGGATAGAAGCCTTTTCCACAACCAGGGAAACTGCTGATGTAGTTACCAAAATTATATTACAAGGAATCATCCCGAGGTTTGGTCTACCTCAGAGTATTCAGTCAGATAGTGGTATTCAGTCAGAAATGCCTTTATTTCTCAGATCACTCAACAGGTGTCCTCGAGCTTACACATCACCTGGCCCCTACCATACCATCCACAATCCTCAGGAAAAACAGAAAAGGCAAATGGCCTCATGAAGACACACCTTACAAAACTCACTTTAGAACTACACCAACGTTGGCCTCAACTTTTGCCCTTAGCCTTAGCCAAGCTCAGGGCACTTCCCCGGGCTCCTACTTTCTTAAGTCCTTTTGAACTTATGTATGGCAGGCCATTCTTACTCCACAATCTTCCTGCTCCCCAAAATCTCCCTCCCCTGGCTGACTATGTCCCAGTCCTCTCCTTCCTCCGACACCTGTTGCGACAACATGCTGATTTTTGCCTTCCACAACCCTCTGGAGAGGCCAAACCAGATCCTCCCATATCCCTAGGAGATCTAATTTATCTCAAATGTTCTAAATCCACAGGACTACAACCAAGGTGGAGTGGCCCTTACCTAGTCTACTTGGCTACCCCTACAGTGGTCAAAGTTGCTGGACTCCCATCCTGGTTTCACATCACTCAGGCTAAGAGGTGCCCTCCCAGCCCCAAATCTGATCATTCTGAGTGGTCATCTCATCTTCTGTCACCCACCTGTCTCCATTTTACGAAGGCCTCACAGCCGCAGTTAACAGGCTAAGTCATGTTTTGTTATCCAATTTGGTTCCTAATCTCTTACGCTCTATTAATGATCATTTTTACAGCAGGACTCTTGACAGTCTTTCCTAGAGACTCCCACATCATGCATAAGATCATCTTTATAATGTTCTATGTGATAACTGTCATGGTTCTTTCTACCCTCAGCTGTCTGGTTAAATGTGATATCCCTGAAAGCCTAATCCCTTATCTTCCCTATACTGGTACAGCCACCATCTCCCATACTCCCCCTATTTTTTCCAGCTCAACTCCTAGACCAGAGACAAGTTTTACACACCTACCCTCTTATCTTTTATGCCTTCGGATGGGGGAGTAATGACCTCTCATAATTTCACTCCTTCTAACCTCACACTTATTTTTCAGAATTCTACCTCACCATGATAATGATCCTACCTCAACGTCATCCTAATAAAATACCATGTCTAAATCAAAGGCACCTTCCTCTCTACCTCACCTGGGTCCTTAAATATGATAGTGCCATGTCTCATAATAGCATCATGTCTCTTTGTTTTTCCAGTCTAACATACGTACATTAACCAGTGAAGTTGTCCTGGCTAAAACACCTGGCGTCAGCATCTACCTGGGCATCAACCTTCATCCCGTCGACTCCCCTAGGCTCCAGTACAGCGCCCCCTGCCAGCAGGAAGTCGTTAAAGAGAGAAATCTTTACCCCTTTTCCTAATAATCATAAGATGGGATATGAAAGGGTTGCTGACCCAGACCGGACACTGTAGCCAGAAAAAGCCTCAGCCAGAATTAGGGAGCTCCTGTCTCCCCCACTCCTAGAGATTTACCTGTAACCCTATACCCCCCACCCTTTGGAATCTGCCCCTGGTGCCAAACGTGTGCCAATAAAATACCTGTGCATCTCTAATGGCCTTAGGGCACTGCCCTAAGCTTAGGCTACTTATATTCTCCCACACCACGTGTCTGCATGAGAGAGATTGCCAGATTCCAGCAGCCAGCGTGCCAGTCCTCTCTCCCCGTGTTCCCAGAATAAAGGCCTCTTTTGTTTTATACTCCTCATCTTTTGGAAATATTTTTCATCTTCTGGAAATAATCCTATCAAGAGTTATAGAAAATTTACATTCTTCATTAATAAATATATCAAATTGCTAACACTTAATATATCATATGTGATATTATTTAGATATAGTCTTTAGTTGGGTAACCAATATCAATGAGGTCATTAGGGTAGGCTCTAATCCAGGGTAATGATGTCTTTACCCAGAATGGAATTTTGGATGCAATCAAATGGATGGGAAAAGAATGTGGAGAGCTAGAGAGAAGAGGCTCATTTACAAGCCGAAGGTGTGCTCCTGCAGAGTCCACACAAGAGTCAGTCTTGTCAGTACCTTGCTGGTGCTTTATGCAACTAGTCTGTGACTTTATTATGGTAGCCCCAATAAAGTGATCTAATTATGTAATGCTCAGGTCCATTCTTTGGTCAGGAATGGGTTATTAGTTTACTTATTTCATGAAAGAATGAGGAAAACAGTGTTCATTTGCTCATGTGATTACATTAAACTCAAACCTGCTTACCCCACAGTGTCCTTTCCATGTACTCCTGGGTGCGTCTCTGTTATAGTTTTACTCAGTGTTCTAATCCTTAACCTGTTTTGGAAAACTCACCTTTGATATCTGTCACCTCTGTTTATAGAGTACCACAGACAGCAAGGCTTGCATGAATCATGTTATATTTTTTAAAAATGAAAGAACTAATATGTCACAATCTAGCGAGACAACCATGAATCAATAAAGCACTCACTGCCCTCCTGAAGTTCAGGTTTGCATGGTGACCAGGGAACCTTTGGCCTTTGTCCACCATGTGCTCCCTGTGTCTGTGTGGCATGCTAAATTCTGTCCTGATAATCTTATTGTGCCAGTCATGGTGGCTATCTGGTTTGATCACCTGTGGCTGGGATTACAGAAGGCCTTAGGGTTAATCTGTTTTGGAAGTAGAAGTCTGAAAGAAGACAAAACTAACCAGAGCTATAAAAATATTTCTACAACAAGCACTGAGTAAATATATGAATGAATAGAAGGATGGATAGATTCCCTGTTATTTATGAAGCACTTACTTTCTGCCAGTTATTCCCTGAGTAGTCAGTGAATGAACACAATTCATGGTTACATGGAGCTTATATTCTAGTGAGGTGCATGAAGGACAGTCAGTGCTAACCTGATCTGAGAATTATATTCCTTAAGAAGGCTGATTTATAGTCCCTGGATATGTCCTTTATAAAACTTCATTGTCAATAGATCCACTGCCAGGACTGCCCCATGGAAATCTTTACCCCCTAAACACAATGTTTGTCACTTAGGATCCCTTCACATTGGCTCTAAAGGGATTTGGAAGACCTTGTTCAATACTCCTTTGAAGTACTTGGTGTCTTTTCTAAGTCTGGTTCCTTCAAGCCATGCTCCTGAACACTGCCATTGGTTCAGCCTAATTACATGTGACATTTTTGTCCCTTAGCCATTAGAGTTAATATAAAAGTTTCAGTATTACAAATAACAAAATAAATTAATAAAAAATCTCAATATTGTAAGAGATGGAAATATTTGGCTGGAATTTCTATTAGCCAATAGCAGTTGAGAGGTGATTCGGCACCATGAGTAGTATTAGTTATGTAAAAAGTTTACACGATAAATAGTCTAGGTCACTCAAGAGCATCTTTCAGCTTGTGATAATTATATGAAACAAAAGTCACAATATCTTAAAATCAACAAATAATGTGAAAGTCTTAGTGTTAAAATTTGTATGATCAAGCATTGTCTATTAGAGTTTAGATATTTCTCTCTAACTAATGATAATAGTCTCCATATTTGGTTTCCCTTTGCTGTCAATCATTTCACCTCTTTGTAGAAAAGAGTGGTATAGCTCTCCCTTTCTCCCTGCAGGACTGACCAGTACAGGGGATCAGTACAATTCACACTCAGAGTTCAGGTTTCCCTTTACCCTACTTCCTTGTTGAGCCTAAGAAACTGGAATAGGCTCTCTCTCTTTCCTGATACAGAAAGGGCAAAATATACTGAACTCCAAAGCACTCACAATTCTATGTGTATAGGAAAATTAAGTTAATAGCTCCTGTTTAATTTTGCAGCTCAAATATCTATCCCCTTCACCTTCAGGGCATCATGCAGCTTAGAACTTTATGTGTGTCTACCACTGTGAGCACTGCACCTCCATAAAAACTACCCATTCTGGAAAGTTCCTTACTCTCAGGCAAATGTAGTGAGTAGTCTTTCTAACTCACTCCAGCAGATAACTTCTGAGATTTTTAGGTAGTTTGATACCTTCTGAGATTTTTGTATTGTTACCCCCATAGAAACTCATAGAGCAGGGATTCTAACAAACTGATACTTCTGTTCCTAGGCAAGCTGAGGAATATGTATAAAGAATGAATTCAATGATATGTGGAAGGACGCCTCTAGAAGTCTTGGGTGTTTTGGGGTTTTTTGTTTTGTTTTGTTTTTAGAACAACTGAGGCTGCTGGAGATGCTTAGCCTGGAGAAGAAGAAATTCAAGAATAGTCCTCTAACTACAAGGCTGACAAAGTATACAACATATCTGCATAAGAAAGGAGTATGCCTCAGAGCTGAGTAACAGCAGGATAGGCTTCTTGTGAAGGAACAAACTCTTCATCATTTTGATGATCCTCTTCTGAGAGTTATACTGGGTGTTCCTTAGAAGACATGTGTTCATCATATAGGAAGTTTGTCCTATAGGATGCAAGTGTAGCTCAGCATTAGAATACTTGCACAGCATGTGAAGTACTGAATTTGGAAGTTTTTTCTGTATATTCACCTACCAGTGTCTTAGAATTCTGTACTTCTCTGCCTTCCCATTACCTTGTTCATCTCCTTCCTACCTGATGTTTGTGCCCAAAGAACCAGTGGGAGGGTGGACATGGGAACTGCTGGAGAGCTTTGAGCAGCCATTGTCTGCGCAGGTAGAACTGGACTGCCTTGAACAGCAGCAGAAGCAGGCAGAGGAGGGAGGCCACTTGGAGCAGCCCAGAGATGCCACCTGGAAATCTGGTGGGATTGAGTGCAGAGATGCTCAGGGTGCAGTGTCTTTTGGATTTCAGATTCTCCTTACTATCACTGAAATCCTCAGTCTCTCCTGCCTAAATCATAACAGCATTTCCCTCCCTACTAGTGAGAAGGAGAAACAAGAGGGCAAACTTTAACTTCAGAATTCAAATTAAATTGACCAGAATGATCCACATGAAGGGAAAGGAGGAGGAGAAGGAGGAACAAGAAGTGGGAAGAGGAGGAACAATCTGGAAGCAAAAAATGAATTATTAAGGATAGGAAAGATGCCATTGAAAGGAAGAATGTAGGGAAAGGGAGAGGAAGTGTGAATACATATAATCAAGGCATATATGAAAATATCACAGAGAACCTTAAGTGAATATATTTTTACAAAATAAATGGACAAATATCTAGGAGTTGTATCTGCTGAATCATTTTTTGATAATATAAATATCACATTAGACTTAAATTTAAAATATTTTACTAGACTTCTGAGAAGATGGCAATGTGTTGAACAGTGAAAATTAGGTTTTCTGAGCTTTGGAGCCTAGACATTAGAATATAGCAATGAGGAGAAGAGAAGGAGAGAAGTGAGGCCTTGGGTCCCTGCAAGGATCTGAAGCAAGAAATGGAGCCACGTGGAGAGCAAAGAGAGAGACTTTCATGCAAAAGAGAGAGAAGGCAAGCAGTGCTTTCTTGCGAAGTCCCAGGCCAGAACATGAGAATGGTGACCTGAACCTACAGAGGCATGATGGGTGATTCCAGAGACCTCCATGGAGAAACATACCAGTGAAATATAGCAGTAGATGCTGAAGGCTGCAGTGATTACTGAGTGATCCCAAATGCCCCCAGGAAAGGGTGTGACTGTTCACTATTTTGGAAAGGGACAAACTGAACCCAAGAGTCAGAACCTCTGGGGCTTGGCTCCATCTAGGGATCTGCAGTGTCAGGTTGAGGCACAGCCATAAGAGACACCCAAGGTCAGGGAACCAGGTTCAAGTCTGCAAGAGGCACCTGAACAATTGTGGGCTGAATAACTTGGTTCCAGCTTCACAGCCAGAAACCAGGATGTTTGACACTATGCACCTTGGCATAAATGCTCTATGGAATGGAAAATCTCCCAGTTCATTTTATGTCATTCTTCCTACTACCAGCAGCATAGGCTAAATTGCCTTAAGCCCAGAGACCTATTTACATCCACCTCCCAAAACTGATGTTACCCATGTGTCAGGCAGTCTGTGCTTGCAAGTGACATTGAGATGGTATTCCACAAGAGCAGTGATTTCCTCTTCCAAATTTTGAATCTTCAGATTGATAATTCTGCCATTTTCATCTTATTTCCTGAAAATCAGGGTCAGCTTTGAAAATTTGTTAAATAACATAGTAATGTGACATCGCAACCCTCACTCTAAGTTTCATTTCTGAGAGCATCAAATGAAGACTTCATTGGATTTTATGATGACTTTCTGATTTTGGTAGTCCATTGAAGAAGAGAGATTGAAAGTTGTGAACCATTAATTAATATGTGCCCATGTCCTTCCTCTTTTAATAAAGAGACCTAGAGTAAGGACAATTCTCAGCCACAAAGGCAAGTCAGGGTGCATCACAATCCCTGACTTACAATTACACTACAAAGCTACTACAACAAAAACAACATGGTACTGGCAAAAACACAGACCACATGACCAGTGGAACAGATTAGAAGTCAGAAACACCTCCAAATACACTGAGATGCCTTATTTTTGATAAAGGAATCAAAAACTTTCATTGGAATAAAAATAACCTCTTTAATAAATGGTGCTGGAAAAACTAGCTCTACACATGCCAAAGACTAAAACTAAACTTATGTTTATCAACATGCACTAAAATTGAAACAGAGCAAAGATCTAAATATTAAAGCAGAAATGCTACATGTGGTGGAAGATTGAGTATGTAGAATCCTTAGAGACATAGATTTAGACAAAGAATTCATTAACAAAATCCCAATTACATGAAAAACAACACAAAACTCAATAATTGGAATCTCATTCTATTAAAAAAAAGTTTTTTTACAGCAAAAGAAATCACCAGCAGATTGAAAAGTCAACCTGCAAAGGGGTGAAATGTTTAGTTGTTTATCTGTCAAACAAATGACTTATATCTAGAATATATAAAGAATTGAAAAAATTTAGGCCCCTCAAATTCAAAGACCCAGTCCAAAATGGGCATCTGAGATGAATACACACTCCTCAGATGAAGAAATACAATCCACAAATAAATATAGGAAAAATTGTTGAACATCCTTGGTCAAATTAAAACAACACTGAGATTCCATTTCACTCCACAGAGAATGGCTATCACCAAGAAATCAACCAATAACAAATACTGGAGGGGCTTTGAAGAAAGGAGCCCTTTTCCACTGTTGCTTGGAGTGCAGATGCTGTGACCAATACAAAAATCTCTATGATTATTCATCAAAACACTAGGATTAGAGGTTTCATCAAACCAGATATTTTGTATATCTTCCTGGAAGAATTCAACTCATCATACCACAGTGATATGTGTGCACCCAGGTTTATAATGGCTCATTTATAATAACTAAATCCTGGAAACTTAGAAAATGTTCACCAACTTAGAAAAAAGATTTGGTCTTTTTTTTTTACAATGAAGTATATTCAGTCATATAGCAGGACAAACTGGAGACATTTATAGGTCAATACACACAATTTGATATCATACATTTAAATGAAATAAATCAGACTGATTTGTAAACATCTGTTGTCTCCCCAGCATAAGAAAGTGAAAGAGTAAATAAGGGAGAAACTGTACAATAAATATTGTGAAATGGGAAGAAATTGTTCAAAAGGAAAGAGGAACTAGAGTTGGATAAGGGGTAAGGAAGAAAGGGAGATGAAAAGAGAAAAACTGAATACATTACATAGTTATAATTCTAGGTTCTAACAAAAGTTTGTGCTAACACCGTTTGGGGAATTTTTTATGCCCATGTCTTATACTCTGAGAACTACTTTGAAGATAACAGTATAGCGTATTATCTATTGTTACTCTCCTATTATTTTCTTTTGATATTTTATATTTTTCTATTAAAAAGATGTTTTTATACAATGGAGTACTACTTTCATATAAACAAGGATGAATTTCAGACATTTCTAGGCAAATATCACACCTTGAGATGATATTCTTAACTGAAGTAAATCAAGCACATGTTTAAATATGGCATTGTTCTCTGCTGCCATTGTTTCTCTGAAAGGATAAATAAGGACCAAAATGTGTAGTAGATATTGGGACATAATAACAAAATGTTCTAATTGCAAGGGATACAAGGGAGGGGAAATGGGAAAAGAGGAAGGGAAGAAGGGAGGAGAAGAAAGAGGATAGAAAGAAAAATCAGAAACAAAGTTTTGTAGATAAAGTGGGGAAGAGACCTTAAAGGGAGAGGAAGTGATCAGGGAAAAAAGAAGAATCAAGAAATATTATGTACAGTACAAATTCCATATGATGAATATGATCATTATGCATATCTAAAATTTACCAGTAAAATTAATTGTTAATGAATGAAAATATCTTAGTATTATGAAATTAGTTCTGACATTGCAGGCACCCTAAGATTCATCCTAAAATAAATTGGAAATTTGTTTCAGAATATAAAAGAACATGAGGAGAAACATGGAAATACGCTTTATCATAATAAAACATACATAGCATAAAACTTACCACCCACTATTTTTGAGTGCATACTTCTGTGACACTCAGTACTTTCAAACTGTTGTGCATTCCATCACACTATCTTTCTCTAGGGCTTTTACGTCATCCTAAGTGGAAGTGGTACCAAAAAGTCTACATATTCTTTCCCCAAGTCCCTAGTAGCTATTACTCTATTTACCGTCTATAAGTGAATGTCATGCTTATCATTTTTAAGAAGAAAGCAGAGGATATCCCTCCAGTTTTGGAGGAAGCATATCCTTGCCAATACAGATGCTATAATACAGGTTAGGTTCCAATAAACCCATCAGTAGATGAAAATACAGTGAGTGGAAATGCACTTAATGCATCTGCTGAACCAATCACACTGGCTTAGCAACACAAAAACTGTAGAGTATTAGTTGTTGGCCCTCCTGGGAGTGTGGCTGATCACTCCTCACAAAATCGCTGAGTTTTGTACTGCACATTGTTAGTTCAGAAAATTATCAAAATTTTTAAAACTTGAAGAATACTTTTCACTGAAAATACATTACTTTCACACCATGGTAAAATTAAAAAATTTGACTCTTTCTGGTTTCCACCTTGCTGTTTGCACCAGCCATGAATGGCTGCCCTGCCACACCATGCTGCCTTGGACCCAACTGAGTATGGACTGAAACCTCTAAGAACTAGACTTTGAGGTAGGCATACCCTAATGTGGAACAAAAATTCCTGTAGAAATCTTTCAAGTTTCCTTAACATGAAAGAGAAAATAAGCTGACATGGGGTGCTGAAGATACCAGAGAAGCATTCTATTGCCAACTGATTAAGAAAGGTCTCATCAGTTCAACAGAGAAAAGGTGGCAGATAGATAACAGCAGGCTAAAGAGGCTCCTTGAGATAGTCAACTTGGATTCCAAAACAATACAGTGTGGGGAATCCCAAACAGAAGTAGATAAATCCTCCCAACCCAGGAACAAATTAAGCTGAGAGAAACCAATCAAATATACAGTTCCAGTGCTTCTATTGGAACAGCTAAAGTCTCGGTGCTTCCACTGCAGCACTAGAACACTTGACCTGGGTCACATCCTGGACTGAGACCCAATGGGCTAACCCAAACCAAGTCCCTATGCCTAGCAATGCACGCTAATGCAGTGGGCCCTCAGCAGGTTGACTGACCTGGAGGGGAGGGCACACCATAGGCTTCCGTGGTCTGTATCTCTATAGTATACTTCAGTGGGTGGGAGCACCTAGTCAGTGGGCTTCAGACAAACTGTAACCAACAAAGAAAGAAACTGGGGCCTCCTGCATACACTTGTATGGAAGGAACAAAAAAATATGAAAAGAGGAAGCAACAAAAAGGGTCCCTAGCCCCCAACCCTGAGAAGATTGATCCAGGAAAGGGAAATGCAAAGGAGATTGAGGACAGCAAACATGCAATATCAGACATGGCACCAGTGGACATAAAGTGATATCTTTGGGACCTCATAGACAAGTTCAAAAGTTAAGTATTTAACCAAGTAAAGCAAGATATAAATAGAATAATAAAAGAAATGCTAAGCACCTCTCAAGAAAAACAGATGGAAGAATGGAGGAACATTTAAAAAGGGGGAAATTATTTGATGAAGAAAATAGAGAAAACATAGAATACATGAAGCAGGTTCAAAGAGGTTACCAGGAAATTAAAAACTCCATTGAAAGCTGGCAAAACTGCTTGAAAGAAACTAAGGATAGGTTATCCAAACTGGAGGACAAGTTTGCAATGTGGGATCAGAAAAGGAAAAAAAATCTTAAAAATAACAAGGAAACAAGCAGTAACAATACAAAGGCTAGAAGACAACAAGAGGATCTATAACTTGAGAATAAAGAATGTAATTAATAAGCAGGGGTACAAACAAAGGAACTACAAAGGCTATTCACAGAAATAATTAAGGAAAACTTCCCCAACATAGGAAAAGGAAAAAATGCTCAGACGTATGAGGCATACAGAACTCCAGCCAACTACAACCAAAACAGAACTACACCCAGGCATATAATAATCAAGATCCCAGAAACCCACTATAAGAACAGAACATTAAAAACTGTCAGAGACAAGACACAGATTACTTACAAGGGAAACCCATCAGAATTATGGCAGACTTCTTGGCACAAACCATCAAATCAAGAAGAACATGGAGTGAAGTATTCCAAGCTTTGAAAGAAAATAACCTCCAGCCCAGACTGATGTACCCTAAAAAACTGTCCCTTGGAATTGAGAAACAAAATGCTTCCAAGATAAAGAGGAATTGAGAGAATTTGCAATCACCAATCCAACTCTACAGAGAATACTGCAGGACATTCTAAAGAGAGAGAAAAGCACCAGGATTTCAGGAACAGTAGCAGAGAGGCCCAATGAATGGAGCAAAACGCTAAATAAAGAAGACAAGCAGACAACTAATGACAGAAAAAGAGCACAACAGAAATGAGGCAGGGAAGGTTGTATATAATTTCTAATATAGATGGCCTAGATATACTAAATTAATGAAAAAAAAGAGAAACACAGGCAGAGTGGATTAAGAGGTAGGGTCCACTGAGATGCTCTTTATAGGAAATATAATTAACCTGAAGAAGGGCATATGGACCAAAAATCAAATATGAGAAAACAGAACTCTATGTGACAGGGAACCAGAGAGTAATAGGGGCAACTGGACCAGTATTTATGGATAGGTTGGAAAGACAGGCTTTAATAGGTAAAGAAATACAACTAGAGATCAAGCCCAGGAGTGAGAAAGTTTGGAAACACTTAGGTAAGTAGCAGGTTGCCCCCCAGTACAAAACTGAGGGTGTTGGGGAGACCCAAAAATACACGGTACACCCTGGGGGAGTGAAAGGGGAGGAATAGTCTTTAAAAAGACAGCAGAAGATATTGTTAATAGTGTATCAGGAATTAAAACCCATATTACTTGCACCACTCTGCTTAGATAGAACTTATTCCATCCCAGTTTGTATACAAGCACTAGATCTGAGGGCACAGACATTTATTCCAAAAATATCAGGATATGGCACAGTAATCATCTTTTAATTTCCTATTAACTTAATCTGGATCCCTGTATAACTTATACTGTTATATCATGACTGATCTTAGTTAAATCTGATTTGTTTTATTTCTGCTTGTTATTGACAGATTTTATTCAAAACTGTTAAGGTTGATAGTATCAAGTCAGAGAGTATAGACAACTATACTGAAAATGACAATGATTCACTATGGTACCCATTCTGGTTTGACTACTACCTGTTTTTGTAGTTCTACCCTACCTACAAGTTGTATTTCCATTAATACTGTTATATACTGTACCCTGAAAAACTGTCCCTTGGAATTAATTGAGAAACAAGATGCTTCCAAGATAAAGAGGAATTGAGAGAATTTGCAATCACCAATCCAACTCTACAGAGAATACTGCAGGACCTTTTAAAGAGAGAGAAAAGCACCAGGATTTCAGGAACAGTGGCAGAGAGTACCAGCTATCTGTTATCTATTGATGATAACAAGAGACAACACAGTAACCATGGTAGAACTCCTGGTACAACAATTTTATATATCTTTTTAGTTTTATGTGTCTATAGTAATATGTTTTTTTCTGTCCTACTTTGTTCTGTTTCTCCCTGTAATATAGAAAGGATAGAAATACATGTTAAGGCTCATGCTTGCATAAAACCTATAAACAGTTTACAAGAATTGATCTTATGACACATGATGAAATGAACAAAGACTTTAATGGAAAAAAGGCACTACAGTACTCAATGCTGATTCTAGAGTGTCATAATGTGAAATCCAGCAATATTATTATTCTTTGTTTAGAGTGATTTTAGTCTGCTTTGGTTTGTTTAATCTCAACATAAATGAAGATATGGATAAATGCATGTATGTTTAAGTGTATAGGAGTGATAACCATATTACTAAGTTTTTATTAGATAGTTTAACAGAACTATTTGCAGCCTCCATATTTGAATTCTCATTTATATGTTCCACTTTTGTATCTTGAACAATTATTTGTAAGAGAACAATATGTAAGCATCAACTAGTGATTTATTACTGTTTATTTTTTTCCTTTGAAATTATGTACCAATTCTACCCATTTTCATTTTGTATTGTCTTTCTTTAAATAAAATTTTAAAAAATTAAAAATTTGGAAGATGAACCATCACAATTCAGAATCATCTTTATCTTTTGTGTTCCAGTGAAGCATGTCTTAGACTTATAATCTCTAGAACTAGAAAAACAAAATTTCTTTCACTTCAAGCTACAAAATTTTCATAATTTGTTAGAGCAAAACATTAGCAAGCTCATACAAACGTGAGCAGATGGAAGTATATTCTCACGCAGATAGGCAGGCATGAGAAGGATAAGCAGGTGAGAAGTTGTTAATTGGGTCATCAGTGAAACGGCAAATGAGAAACAAGGAGACAGACAATCACTTAGAGGATCTGGGAGAAGGTGAAGGAGAGAAAACCAGACAGCTATAAGTCAGAAGCAGTAGGTAGATTTGAAAAAGAGCAGGTGGGCAGATAGAAAGCAAGATGTGAGAGCAGGGGAACAAAAGGAGATGTAAAAAGATTGAAAATGTATTTTGTATGTGTACCAGCTATCCTCAATGACTATTGTCTTACATGTTACAAAAAAACAATAGCAATGATGACAAAAACAATCACTATGAGGAAAGAGGATCTAAAGACTTAGGGAGACATGTGAGTAGTGAGGGGGAGGGGAATGAAAGAATTAAGATGTTCCATATGTATTCTTTCTCTCTAACATAAATGCAAACATCATGTACTTCAGACAGGTACCAAATATCAAAGGTGAGGAATGCTTAGGGGCATCAGCTCATTGAACAGTTCTATCTTTAATTCTCCCATCTACTTTCTTTTACTCTCCACCCTTCTTCACTAGTATTTTCCCACGTCTTCCCCCTCCTTCCCTGTCCCTCTAGCATCATCTCCCTTTTTTCTCACTCTATGATCTTTTGCTCTTTCTTCTTCCTTTTTTTAAAAGAGATTTTATTAGTACAGAATAGTTGCACAGAATTGCAAGTTTCATTGTGCATACTTGTCCATGCATATCTACCTATTCCTTATAATAAGGCAGAAAAGAACCAGGAGGTTGACATTTCCAGAACTGACAGAAGAATAATGAAAGAGCAGTTTCCTCCTGCTCCTGACTCACCCTGGAGCTAGGACATCCCATCCTCCTTTACCTCCAGACCTGGGATGGCCAGGAATTTGCCTGCCCTTCCAACTCTAGCTCTGGACCTGGAACAGCTGCAGATTGTTGGCTACCCCTCACCCTCAACCTCCTCAGAGGCCTAAGATAGCCCCTGATCCTCAGCTGCCTGTCACCCTCTGCCCCTAGACATAGGATGGCTATGGATGGTCTACTGCTTTTTTGCCTCAATGCCAGGACCTGGGATGCCAAACAGTCAAAATCAAAATGAATGTACACCAAGACATATAATAACTGAGGTCCAAGCCATACAGCATAAAAAGATAATACTAAAAGCTGTCAGAGAAAACAGACAACTCACCTATCAAGGAAAGTCTATTACAACCATGGCAGACTTTTCAGCTCAAACCCTCAAGCTAAGAAGAACTTGGAATAAAGTGCTTCAAGTCCTGAAAGAAAACATTTCAACCCAGTTTGATGTACCCTGCAAAGCTTTCTTTGAAATTTAATGAAGAAATAAGATACTTCCATGACAAAGAACAATTGAAGAAATTCATGTCCACCAAACCAACCCTAGAAAGAATACTAAAAGACATACTACAGAAATATAAAAATGACTACAATTCTTAGAACAACAACAGAAAGAAACCACCAGACAAGCAATTAAACAATGGAGAAAAGCAAAAAACCAACAGCAGGAAAATAACATGACAAAATTGAAGCAGTACATGACAATTATATCCATTAATGTTAATGGCCTCAATTCACCTATCAAAAGAAATAGGTTGACAGAATGGATCAAGAAATAGGATCCAACATCATGCTGTATACAAGAGACACATCTGACTCAAAAGGAAACTCATAGATTAAAAGTCAAAGAATGGAAAATAATATTCCATGTGACAGGAGCCCAGAAAAAAGCAGGTGTAGCTATTCTGAATGTAGACAATTAAACTTCAAGCCAAAACTGATCAAAAGGGATAAAGAAGGTCACTACATACCTGTTAGGGGAATAATTCAAAAGGAAGAGCTAACAATCATAAACATATATGCACCAAATACAAGATCACACAACTATATGACAAATACTAATAAACATGAAAAACCAAATAAGCAACAGCACAATTGTAGTAGATGAACTTAATACCCCATTGGCACAAAGAGATAACAGAACTGAATCAAACCTGTGAATGAATGGACTCAGTAGGAATTTACAGGATGTTCCACCCAGCCACATCAGAACAAACATTCTACTCAACTGCACATGGGATATTCTCCAAAATAGATCATATATTAGCCCAAAGAACATTCTTAAGTAAATGCAAAGGGATTAAAATAACCCTATGTATATTTTCTGACCATAGTGCACTGAAATTGGAAATTAATGGAAAAGAAATTTCAAAACTAGCATAAATACTTAGAAATTAAATAGCAACCTCCTGAACAATCAATGCGTTACAGGTGAAATTGAACAAGAAATTATGCAATACCTACAATTCAATGAAAATGCAGACGCAACATACTAAAACCCATGGGACACAATGAAAGTGATTCTAAGAGGGAAATATATAGTGGTAAATTGTCACACCATGATAAACAAAACAATCACTAATAAACAACTTAATGCCACATCTCAAACTTCTAGAAAAAGAAGAGCAAGTAAAACCCAAAACTCACAGAAGAGAGGAAATGGAGTGAGGAGGAAGGCACCACATGGAGGAAGCCACCGAGCTGTCCTGGCTCCCACCACTGGGCATGCCTGAGTGCCTCACTGCCCCTGGCTGCTCCCAGCCACAGCTGCATGGAGGAAGAACACCAAGCTCTGCCCCTGCATAGGCCACTGGGCCTGCCTTCACCTCAGTGCCTCCCCATCACTGCCCTGTGGAAGAATACTGAGCTCTGTCCAAGATCAGGCAGCTGAGCTGGACTTGCTCCCGTCAGTGCCCTCCCACTTCCACCACACAGAGGACAACTGCCATGCTCCTTCCTGGCTCAAGCCACTGAGCCATGTCTATGACCCAGCATGCTCCTCCCATAGGACCACTGCACCCACCCTGGCTCGACCTGCTGCCCTTGGCTATGCTTCCCATCTCTTAGACCAAGCACTGCTGAGAATGTTTGACTCCCACTCTCCCTCCCAGAACTTTGAACTGCAGTGGACTGGTAGTACTGGCTTGATGGGAGACATGGTGTCACTCATTCAGATAGAGGACCCCAGTAGGTTCCAATCACTATATACACAACAATTGGGCAGACATCAACCACACAGTAGGACCCTGGGACATACACTATTGACAGTTGTGACTATTGTGATTAAATAACCAGATATTGGCCCAGAAGAATAAAATGACAAAACAAAAAAAACCAAAATGCAATCTCAAACATCTAGTCCATCAGGTGCAAGAATAAGCAACAGTGAAAAGGAAGACATTAAAAGTCATAAACCAGAAATCTCTGAAGACATAGCAAATGAAGTAAAAAAAAAAAAATCCATGCAGCAATAGAGGAAATCAAATTAGAAATAATGTCTTACATAAAGACAGAAATAACAACCTTAGTAAAGGAGTTACTCAACATAGTTAGGGAAGAAATAGATAAAAAAAAATACAGGAGCATGGGAAATTAATTGAACCTTTGAAGGAACAATGTAGAAAACAAGCAGAATCCATGAAACAAATGCAAAGAGACATCCAAGAAACAAAAAATTCTATTGAAAGCTGGCAAAACCATTTAAATGAAGCTGAGCATAGAATTTCAGACTTTGAGGACAGGGTCACAGATAGCAACCATGAAAAGATAGAACTTATAAAAACAACAAAGCAGCCTGAAATGACAATCCAGCAGCTTCAAGATGACACCAAGAGAAACAATGTAAGACTAATAGACATCAGTGAGGATGCAGGAGACAACACAAAGGACATAACTAAGTTGCTCACAGAAGTAATAGCAGGAAATTTCCAAAACATGGGGAAAAAATCTTGCATATAAATAAGTGAAACATATAGAATAATGCCAAACAGTCATAACCAATATAAATCTATGCCCAGACATATAATAATTAAGATCAGAACTAAAAACAGAATACTAAAAGCTGTTAGAGAAGCAAAGCAACTCACCTATCAAGGAAAGCCTATTAGAATCACAGAAGACTTCTCAGCATAAACCTTCAGGTTAAGATAAGCTTGGAATGAAGTATTTCAAACCCTAAAAGAAAACAACTTTCAACTCAGACTGATGTACCCAGAAAAACTATCTATCAAATTTAGTGGAGAAACAAGTTACTTCCATGACAAAGAACAACAGAAGAAATTCATATCTACCAAACCAACCTTAGAAAGAGTATTGAAAGACATACTAGAAAGAGGTATAAATGATCACAATCTCCAGAACAACAACAGAAAAAAACCACCAGGCCAGACAAGAAATTAAACAAGGGAGGAAAGTGGGAAATCAACAACAGGAACATAATGTGGGAAAGTTAAGCCAGAACATATCAGTGATATCTATAAATGTAAATGGGCTCAATTCACCTGTCAAAAGAAATTGACACAATGGATCAAGAAACAGGACCCCACTATATGCTATATATAAGAAACACATCTGACTCAAAAAGAAACTCATAGACTGAGTCAAAGGATGAAAAACAGTATTCTATTCAACAGGAACCCAGAAAAAAGTAGGGGTAGCTATTCTGTTTGCAAAGTGAACTTCAAACCAAAAATGATTAAAAGAGATAAAGAAGGCCACTACACACTCGTTAGTGCAAAAATTCAAGAGGAAGAACTAAAAATTATAAATATATATGCACCAAACACAGGAGCACCCAGCTATGTAAGACTAACACTAATGAAGAACTGAGTACACAAGAACACAATTGTAATAGGAGACCTTAACACCCTACTGTCACAAAGAGAAAGATCAACTAGACAAAAAGTCAACAAAGAAATAACAGAACTGAATCACACCTGTGAACAATGTACTTAATGGATGTTTACAGAGTGTTCCACCCAACTACATATACATTCTTCTCAGCTGCACATGGGACATTCTCCAAAATAGGCCATATATTAACTCATAAAACATTCTTAAGTAAATGCAAAGGGAGGGAAATTATCCCATGCATACTATCTGATCATAGTGCATTAAAGTAGGAAATCAATGGCCAAAAAACTGCAAAGCCTGCACAAATACATGGAAATTAAATGACAACCTTCTGAACAACCAGGGGGTTACAAATGAAATTAAAGAAGAAATAAAACAATACCTAAAATACAATGAAAATGCAGACACAACATCCTGTAACCTATGGGATGCAATGAAAGCAGTTGTAAGAGGAAAATATACAGCAATAAATAGTCACATCAAGAAAATGGAATGAGCACAAATAAATAACCTAATGCTACATCTCAAGCTCCTAAAAAAGGAAGAGCAAGTCAAACCCAAAGCTCATAGAAGAGAGGAAATTGTAAATATTAGAGCAGAAATTAATGCAATTGAAACAAACAAACATAAAACTACAAAGAATTAATGAATCAAACAGCTGGTTTTTTGAGAGAATAAACAAAATTATTAAACTTCTAGCCAATCTTATCAAGAAAAAGAAAGAAAAAATTCAAATCCATGCAAGAAGGCCTGAAAGGAGGGAAATTACTACAGATTCCATGGAAATTCAAAAAATCATGGTCACCTGCTTTGCAAATCTCTACTCACATAGGGTGGAAAACACAGAGGAAATGGACAGATTTTTAGAAATATATCAACTACCAAAGCTCAAACAAGAAGATATAACAATTTTGAATAACCCAATATCAGCTACTGAAATAAAAGACATGATTAAAAGCTTGCCAACAAAGAAAAGCCCAGGTCCTGATGGATTCATGACTGAATACTACAAAAAGTTAAGAGAAGATTTAATGCCAATACTCCTTAAACTCCTCAATGAAATTGAAAGAAGCAGTCCTCCCTAAATCATTCTTGGAGGCAAGTATTACCCTGGTGCCAAAACCAGAGAAAGACCCAACCAGAAAGGAGAATTACAGACCAATCTTGCTAATGAACATTGATGCAAAGATTCTCAATAAAATACTGGCAAATAGAATGCAGCAAATCATCAAAAAGATAATACACCATGATCAAGTGAGATTTATTCCAGGAATGCAAGGGATGGTTCAAATATGCAAATCAATAAATGTAATACAACACATCAACAGTGCCAAAAGTAAAAATCACATGATCATCTCAATAGATGGAGAAAAAGCTTTTGATTAAGTCCAACACCTGTTCATGAAAAAAATCCTACAGAAACTTGGAAAAGACGGTATGTACCTCAATCTCAGAAAGGCCATTTATGACAATCCAACAGCTAACATTTTACTAAATGGACAGAAACTGAAAGCCTTCACTCTATTCAATATAGTTTGAGAAATATTCGCCAGAGTAATCAGAAAAGAAAGAGAAATAAAAAGAACACTTCTCCACTGTTGGTGTGAGTGCAGACTGGTGCATCCACTGTGGAAATTAGTATGGAGATTCCTCAAAAAAGTTCCATTCAATCCAGCTATTCCTCTCCTGGGTATTTTCCCAGAAAAATTGAAAATATCATGTCACAGGGATATATGTGCATTCATGTTCATAGCAGCACAATTTGTGATAGCTAAATCTTAGAAACAATCAAAGTGCCCGTCAACTGCAGAGTGGATGAAAAAGGTGTGGTATTTTTATACAATGGAATACTACTTGGGTAGTATTCACAATGTTTGTGAAGAAGGTCATAATCCCAAAACTCTTGTATAGAGTTGATGCATTCCCAATGAAAATACCATCACCATACTTTACCAATCTAGAGAAAATATTCCTAAAATTTATTTGGGAACAGAAGAAACCTAGAATAGCAAAGGCAATTCTAGGCAATGAAAGAAAGGCAGGAGGTATCTCAATCTGTGGTTTGAAATTATACAACAAAGCTTCAGTGACAAAATAAGTATGTTAGCGGCAAAGAAAAAGACTTGAGGGTCAATAGACCAGATTAGAAGATGGAGACAGAGCTTATATTTGAAAAAGAGGATAAATATGTTTACTAGAGGCAGGATAGTCTCTTCAATAATTAATGTTGTAAAAACTGGCTTTCCACATACAAAAGACTGAAAATAGACCCCTGTCTATCGCCATGCACTAAACTAAAATCAAATCGAATCAAAGATCTAAATATTAAAACAGAAATGATAAATCTACTGGAAAAGACATTAGTTAGAAAATTTGGATACATGAGGTACGCCAAGAGTTCATGAACAAAACAGAAACTGTATTGGAAGTACTTCAAAGAATCAACAATCAGGATCTCATCTTATTAAAAAGTTTTTCACTTCAAAACAAATCACCAACAAAGTGAAAAGAAAACTCGCAGAGTGGGAAAGAATTTTAGCCAGCAGTCCCTCAGACAAAGGACTTAAATCCAGAAAATATAGAGAGTTGAAAAACAGCAAGCCTCCAAATTCAAAGACCCACTCCAAAAATGTAGTAGGTACCAGAATACATCTTGTTATCTTCACAACAGTTGTCCATTAAATCAGGTATAGCAAAATCAAAATCAAACCAAAAACAGAACACTATAAAACCAATATTGCATACTGTCATCCTTCCAAGAGATGTACAGACCTCTAGCCCCAGGTTAGCATAATCATCCCAACAATACAAGCATTTACTTGCTTTGTGTGCCTTAGTTGGCTATCAATTCTGGATGTCCTGGAAGCCATCCATTTGTTAACAGGGATAGGGGTGGGGGTGGGGGCATTTGATTCTCAGCCCCTGAGGAGTTAGGCTCATGAGAGACAATGACTTATTCTCTTCCTGGCACTCCTGTGCTTCACTTGCACTGCTATACAGGAAGGTTGACTCATTGCTTTTTTGGTCAGTCCCCCAAGATACACCATGGCTGGTTCTTGGGAGGTGCTTATTTGCTCTCTCTCTGGTATAATATATTAAATAATGTTGATTTCTTCCTGTTATTTTTAAATTCTGCATTATTTCTGTCCTTTTTGCTGTTTTTTTATTATATTTTAGACTTCTTATATATGAGAAACCATAAAATACTTAATCCTCTGTGTCTGGCTTATTTCATCTAGTATTACAATATCAAGATCCATTCATTTTCCTACAAATAAATCAAATTTATCTTTCTTTATGACTGAGTAGTCTTCCATTGTAAATACCAAGTTTGAAGAGATTCACTCTTCTTTTGATGGACTATACGCTGCTTCCAAGGTTTAGTCATTCTGAGTTATGCTGCAATAAACATGGGGAGACATAAAAACCATTGTTAAATTCATATCACTTTGTTTTAAAAACATACATTGATATTGTTTTAGGCTTGTTGCTTGTTGTTGTAAGTTTGTCTCTTTTGTTTTTTGTTTTCTGTGGATATTTTTTCTCTTTTAAATTAAAAAAAAAAACATGGGGAGGCAAGTTTCACTGTGACATTGTGTCTTTAACTCTTTGGGGGAAATGCCAGAAGGGAACTACCTGGGGAAAAGGAATTTCTAGCTTTAGTTTTTTGAAGGATCTCTATACTAATTTCTACAGTGGTTGTACTAGTTTACATTACTGCCAACAGCATTTTAGTAGCTCACTCATGTGTTTTTGTCAAAGTTGGTTTAGGTGAATGTGTAGCAATCTCATTTCACTTACAGTATTTGATTTGCTGAGTTAGCTAACACAGATATGCAGTAAGAATATAAAGTTTTGGGGGGTCAAAAGCTGAAAATATATGAGACAATATTCCTTCTGTTTTTGTAATAGATAACAAATTTTCAGATATGTGGCTTCAACAGTAGCACCAGTGAGATTGGAAGAATTCCAAAAATATAAGAATATTCTGGAAGGATCTTCTTTCAGTCCAGGGAGCTGGGCTATCAGTGATGAGTTCCTGCACACCAATGGCAGGGGCCCAGGGAGAGTTGAAGATCATTGCTCCTAGTGGTTAAAGATCCACCCAACTTCCAGCCACACTTGACTGGGCTCTGCAGGTTTCTCAGCCTGCCTGGGCCATGCCCAGTGACCTTACAATCCAGGTAACTGGGTGACCAGAGATGGGTTCCTGCACAACAACTCAGGCCCTGGGACAGTTTAAGATCATAATACACAGTGTTCAAGGACCCGCTCAGCTTCCAGCCATGCTAGACTAGGCTTGGGAGGTTTTGCAGCCAGACTAGACCATGCCCAGCGACCTTCTTCAATCAGGGGAGTTGAGGGCATGTGAAGTGAGTTCTGGCACATTGGCACTTTCCCAGGGAGAGCTTTGGAACATCATCCACAGTGATTAGGTGCCCACCCAGCTTTCTGGGACAATGGAGGTGGCATGGGAGGTCATGTGGTCCTGACTGAACCATGCTCAGCAACTTTGATTCAGTCTCAGGACCCAAGGGCATAAGAGACAACTTCCAACACACCTGGGGGGAGCTTTGGAGAATCACTTGAATCACAGAAATATAGGAAAATGATGAAACAAAGGACAAAAATGCAATCTTAAATCTCAAGCCCATCCCAAGAAAACTGAAGAGCCATATACATAGAAGAAAATATATGCCATACACCTGAAATACCTGAAATAATAACAACTGAAATAAAGAAGCAACTCTGGGAAGCTTTAAAGGAATTCAAATTAGAAATAATCTCCCAGTAAAAGAAGAAATGATAAATGTAATGAAAAAGAACTGAATACATCTAAAGAAGACACAGTTAAAAAATTAGAGGAGCAAAACAAAAAGATAGAACCCCTAGAGCAATATAAGAAGATAGAATCCCTAGAGCAATATAAGAAGAAAACAGAATACATGAAGCACTTTCAAAGATATATACAGGAAATCAAAAATTCCATTGAAAGTTGTCAAAACTGCCTCAATAAAAGTGAAGATACAATTTCAGACTTCGAAGACAAGATTGCAGGTAGTGAACAGGAAAGGAAAGGTCTTTTAAAAATAACAAGGAATCAGGAAATAACAATTCAACAGCTGCAAGATGATGCAAAGAAAAACAACATAAGATTGATAGGGATAAATGAAAAAGAAGGGGACAACACAAATGATATCAAGAGGATATTTATGGAAGAAATAGCTGAAAATTTCCCAAACATGAGAATGGAAATTGATTAGGATTACTGAAGCATATAGAACTCCAAATACCCATAACCAAAATAAAACTACACCCTGACATATAATCGCAGTCCCAGAAATCCAACATGACAATAGAATACTAAAAGCTGTTACAGACAAAAGACAGATCACCTATAAAGGAAAACCTCTCAGAATCACAGCAGACTTCTCAACACAAAGAATGTAGTCAAGAAGGGCATGGAATAAAGTATTTCGGATCCTAAAGGAAAATGATTTCCAGTCTAGACTGATGTACCCTGAAAAACAGTCCTTCAAAATGGATGGAAAAATCAGATACTTCCATGACAAAGAATAGCTGAAGAACTTCATGATCACCAAACCAACCCTGCAAAGAATTCTGAAAGACAGTCTAGACACACATGGGGAAAAGTCACTAAGCAGGGCAGACAATTAAACAGAATGAAAGACAAAGATGCAGCTGTAGAAAGATAATATGTCAATAATAAACCAACATGTAACAGTTATAACCATTAATGTAAATGGTTTCAATTAAAAGAAACACTGGCAGAATGGATCAAGAAACAACCTCCAACCATATGCTGTCTACAGGAAACCCATCCAATCCAAAAGGAAACTTAGAGACTGAAAGCCAAAGGATGGAAAACAATACTTCATGCAACAGGAATCTCCTCCCCCCCAAAAAAGTGTGGATAGCTATTCTGTTTACAGGCAATGTGAACTTCAAAACAAGAATGATCAGAAAAGATAAAGAAGGTAATTACATACTAGTTAGGGGAAAACTTCAAGAGGAAGAGATAACAATCTTAAATATATATGCACCAAATTCCAGAGCACTCAGTTATATAAAACAGGTATTAACAGAAATAAAAAACCAAATTAGCAGTAATACAATTATAACAAGAGATCTTAACACACCATTGACACCAATGGACAAATCAACCAGACAGAAAATCAGCAAAGAAATAAAAGAACTGAATCACACCTGTGAACAAATGGACTTGATTTGTATATTTGACATATACAGAGTGCTCCATCCAACAACATCAGAATACACATTCTTCTCAGCAGTACATAGGACAATCACTAAAATAGACCATATACTAGCCCACAGAACATATTTAAGTAAATGAAAAAGAGTTGAAATTATCCCACGCATATTATCAGATGATAGCACCATGAAACTAGAAATTAAGGATAAAAGAACTGCAAAAACCCACAAACACATGGAAATTGAATAATATACTCTTGAGCAATCAGTGAGTCACAGGGGAAATTAAAGAAGTTAAACAATACCTACAAACAAACAAAAATGCAAATACAACTTACCAGAGTCTGTGGGATGCCATGAAAGTGATCCTCAGAGGAAAATTTATTGCACTGAGTTCCCACATCAGGAAAACAGAATGAATACAAATAAACAACCTGATATTACACATCAAACATCTGGAAAGAAAAAGAGCAAGTCAAATCCAAAGCCAAAAGCCGGGAGGAAATTATAAAAATCAGAGCAGGAATTAATGCATAGAGACTAAGAAAACAATCCAAAAATCAATGAATCAAAGAGTTGGCTCTTTGAAAGAATAAATGAAATAGATAAGACCCTAACCAAACTTATTGATAAAAAGGAAAGAAAAAGCTCAAATTCATTCAATAGGGAATGGAAAAGGTGAAATCATTGCAGACTCTGTGGAAATACAGATCATCAACACCTATTTCAAAAACCTCTACTCTCATAGGATCGATAGCACAGAAGAAATGGACAGATTCCTAGAATTATATGAAGTACCAAAGCTGGGTCAAGAAGATGTAAAACTGCTGAATAAGCCAATGTCTATTAGTGAAATTGTAATTAAGTCCTTACCTACAAAGAAGAGCCCAGGCCTAGAAAGATTCAGTGTGGAATTATACAAGAAATTATACAAGAAATACAAAAAAGACTTAATGCCAACACTCCTCAAACTCTTTAATAAAATTGAAAGGGATGCAATTCTTCCTAAGTCATTCCTGGAAGCAAATATTACTCTAGTACCAAAACTGGAAAAGACCCAGCTAAGAGAGAACTACAGGCCAATCTCCCTAATGAACATAGATGCAAAATTCCTCAATAAAATATTGGCAAACAGGATGCAGCAAATCATCAAGAAGATTATACACCATGACCAAGTGAGATTCATCCCAGGTATGCAGGGATGGTTCAACATACATAAATTAATAAATGCAATCCACTATATCAATAAAGCCAAAAGTAAGAATCACATGATCATTTCTGTAGATGCAGAAAAAGTTTTTGATAAGATCCAACATTCATTCATGAAAAGAACCTTACAGAAAATTGGAATAGATGGTCTTTAACTTAATATGATAAAGGCCATCTATGACAAACCAACAGCCAGTATCATATTAAATGGCCAAAAACTGAAGGTCTTTACCTTAAAATCAGGCACAAGACAAGGATATCCCTTATCACCACTCCTATTCAACGTAGTACTGGAAACACTAGCCAGAGCAATTAGACAAGAGAGAGAAAGAAAAGGGGTAAAGATAGGAAAAGAGGAAGGTAAATTATCATAATTTGCAGATGACATGATACTCTACATAGAACTACATTCAACTCCATTGAAAGACTCCTAGACACGATAAATAAATTCAGCAATGTAGCTGGATACAAAATCAATAGCATTCCTATACATTAACAACAATATCACAGAGAGAAAACTAAGAGAAGCCACACCCTTCACACTAGCATCCAAAAAAATGAAATTCTTACGAATTAATCTCACAAAAGAAGTAAAAGATCTATACAGGGAAAAGTATAATACCCTGAAAAAAGAAGTTGAAGCACATCTCAGACAATGGAAAGTCATCCCTTGTTCATGGATAGGAAGAATAAATATTGCAAAAATGGCCATTCTCCCAAAACTGTTATACAGATTCAATGTTATCCCAATAAAAATACCATCACCATACCTCATAGGTATAGATAAATCACTCCCTAAAATTTGCCTGGAACCAGAAGAGACCTAGAATAGCAAAGGCAATTCTAAGCAGCAAAGGCAAGGCAGGAGACATCACAATCCCTGACTTGAAGTTATACTACAAAGCTACCATAATAAAATCAATGGTACTAAAATAAAAACAGATCTGAAGATCAATGGAATAGATACAACCACAACACAATCAACCACCTTATCTTTGATAAAGGAACCAAACATGTTCACTGAAAGAGTGACAGTCTCTTTAATAATGGTGCTGGAAAAACTGGCTCTCCATATGCTGAAAATTAAAACTAGAACCATGCCTATCACCATATAGTAAACTAAAATCTAAATGGATCAAAGATCTGGATATTATAACAGAAACACTAAATCTGTTGGAAGACAAAGTAGATAAACATCTTGAAGACGTAGGGGTAGGTAGAGAATTCATGACTAGGAACCAAACCATACAGGAACTACTTGCTGCAATGCAAAAATGAATATCTACCTTGTATTAAGTTAATTGAATGAGTCTATAGTTTTAAGCCAACAATCAAAGATTAATCAATTAAATATATATACATGTAAAGTTTTTGGCAATTTTTCATGTAAAACTAAATGTAATAAATAAATATTAAGTTTTTCAAGACTTCTTAATTTTTTATAAAATATTAGAAAAACTCAGACCTGAAGTTACCAAAAAAAAAAAATCTGTCATTTGCAGTCTGGGGGTAGAGGAAACAAAGGACACATTAGCAAGCAAGCAAACCCAGTCTGGAAAGCAGTGCCATGAATGCACCCCTGCCAGACTGTAACAGCCAGACCCTAGCCCCTTCTGGCCCAAAGCCTGACAAACAAGAAGTAGCATATCCCACACCCAACCCCACCAAAAGCGACCAGCTTATCAGAAGAAACACAGGTTGTGATGACAGTTATGGAGGTAAAATGCAATTGGATGCCTGTGGTGCTTTGGTGTTTCACTGAAATTGCAGGTCTAGGCCAGTGGTCTGAGGAGGGGTTCAGAGGATAGTGGTACACAGTGTGACATCTAGGGGGGATTTTCTTCTGAGGGTTGTAGCCACTGTTGATTCCCTATGGTCTTGTTTTGGAACTTCTATATGGTTTCCATTGTTTTATTGGGTTTGGTTGTACTCTCTCTTGTTTTGTTTGATTATGTCAAATCTGATTGTAGGAGCAGTTCTTTCAAAGATAACAAGATATATTATGGTAGCAATTTTACATTCACTATAGGCTTGTTTTGAAGCTCTATATTGCATTCACTATTTTGTTTTTATTATTTCTATTTTACTCTGTTCTGTTTGATTTTACTATGTTATCTGCAGCTATTTTAAAGACATCAAAAGGCATTATGATAACTATTATTGTACCTCTTACTCTGATTTGTTTTTGTTGTACTCTAAGAAAATAGCTTCGTTATATGTGTATTATAACAAAACCTGTAACATGGGCTTACTGCATGTGTTTTCCTTCTTATGTCTTTGGATGACCTAATTGATATGTTAATCAATGCCCTTCTCTGTAAAGAATTGTAAAACCTTACCTAATTGATATGTTAACCATTGTTGCCCTCTACAAACAACAGAAGTAGTGCTAAAACAAGCTAACAAGGGTTGTTAATCACTATTAGGTGTCTCTATTCTCCACTAAAGAGCTAAAAAAAAACTAAGATGGCCCTCTAATTTATGCTTGTTTGAAGTAACTTGCTTGTGTGCAGGAAGATTTGCTTATTAGCATAACCCTTTACCTGACCTTGATTGCCTTCCCCAGAAAGAAACAAAAACATAACCGCTGTTTTCTGTTCTGTATGGCACCTTATTGCCTCCCCTCCCCCCCTTACCTATCTATCTAGGCTAGGCCATAAAGATTTTGGGTTTCTGGTGACCTCTTCCTGACCCGGTGGTGGTCTGTCATAAAATGTGTCTTAGCTTCAAAGAAATTACAGGAAAATGTTGTGGCTTAACCCTAATGCACCAAAAGGGTTAAGTTCCAAATCCTTGTGAAGCCTTAAGTTTCAGCTTCTTATAACTTTCGACCCCTTCCCACCTGTTAGTGTTAACAAGCTGTCCTGAGATAATTAGTTTTCTACTTTCTTCTCCAAATGTTATTGCAGATAATTCTTATCTGCAGGATGGGAGTAACTCAAAAGGTGCCAAAGGCTCCCGAGGTTGTCAGAACTAAGTGGACAGCTATACAGTTTCCAGATTCGGGTCAAAAAAATTGATGGCTCTGCAGGTTTCTTTGTTTCTCCCCCCTTTTCCTCCAGCCTCTTTTTTAAAGTCCTCCCTTCAATCTCTGGCACACAGTCTCCAAATTGGCTCCTGGAGACCCGTAACCAGGCCTGGCCTAATAAAGCCTTTGCTCCCGAAATTTCAGTCTCTTGCTTCCTTGGATTTTATACCAGGGTCTGAGTTATTACATTTGGGGGCTCATCCGGGATGGGAGCAAGACCCCAGACTCATTTCTGAACATTTGAGAGCAACAGGCAAGTCTCCCTGCATACAAGCAAGTTTAGATTGGGCAAACATCTTCTTTCCCTTAGCAGAGAATAGAGAAGTCTAGCAGTAATTAAAAACCCCTGTTAGCTTATTTTAGCACCACATCTGTTATTTGTAGAGGGCAACAATGGTTAACATATCAATTAGGTAAGATTTAATAATTTTACAAAGGAGAACATTTCTTAAAGAACAGCACATTTTATTACAGATAGTTGGATGAGGGGTAGGGGAGGGGTTTACAGGAAACTGATACCTAAGGCTTTTATACCTTTCTCAGGAAATTGAAACTTAACCTAGAAAGATAGGAAGGGAAGCGGGGGGGGGGGGCCTGAGCGGCGCATACAAAACAGAAATGAGGCACAAGGGTTAGAACTAGGTTATAACAGCAAGAAAAGTAATCTCACTTGAAGATATGTTATTTCTTGAGGAATACTTTATTAATATTATTTTAACATAATTTCACACTTTTCTAAAAAGATGCATGCTTTTCCAACACAAAGGAGCAAAAAATTATGAACAAATTGCCATGACTTAGGTGGAAAATAAAGTGCAGCATGAACAATGTAAATTACAGATATATCAATGTATCAATTGGATTAAAGAGTGTTATTGTAAATAAATTGCACTCTACATTGTGAATGAATTTTATTTCTGCAAGTGCAGAAGTTTATTAATAAAGATGATATCATAAAATATACTACAAAATTTTCTTCAGTATGTGCACCTCTCAAAAAACTAAAAAGGCATATACCAGGCAATCCCACTGCCACAGTCTTGTATATATATCTACAGGAAATGAAATCACCATAAGAAAGATATACCTGTAGAAATAAATATAAGTGGCAGGCTAAAAGCAAACAGCATATATAGCTACAGTGATTAAACAAAATCAACCAGCATGCATCTGCATGATGAGGTATGGGGGCCATTAGAAAACACTGGGGTGCAACTTGATAAAGTCAATAACCGGGTGAATGCAGGAGGTTTGGTGAGGAAGGAAAAGATTCCCTTCATCAGGCTGACAGAATCCCAGAGTATTTTAAGAAAGCAGACTGTGCTACCTGGCAAATATGCAGACTCAGCATGTGGTAGAAACTTATGGGTTGGGCAAACCAGACAAATAACTAGAAAGAATCTGTCAAAGTAATAAAAACTCAGAGAAGGGGAGAACATGGCAGACAGATAACAGATACTATGGAGGCTCTCTGAAAGGCTTGGTTCAGAAGTCAGGAAGGGTGTGGAGTAAGGAGACATAAGCAGGTGGAGATATGCTCTGCTGACTCAGGAACGAACTGGTCTGAGAGAAAACAACTTGGAATGCAGTCCTGGTGCTAAAACAGGAACAGAAAAGCCTCAGTGTGGAGGCTGGACCCTGCGCCATTGGAAGCCGCGATTTGGGTTTCCCGCCTCTACAGTGGCTCGGCAAGGAGAGAGACGCATGGAAGCTCTGAGAACGGGGGTCTGCGAACGGAGTCGAAAACAGGACGGGCAGGGAGGCATGCACTGACTTGTGGTGAGGCGAGTGAGAGAAACTGACACTCTACAAGTTTGACTACAGCGGAGGACTTTCTGGGCCCGGGCAGTCCTGCAGGAGTAGGGCGCGGTGGTGACTCCAGCCACACATCCCCATCTCGGACGGGATTGGTGAAAAGTGCCTGGCCTGCGTGACGCTGCTGGTGGACCCGGTAGGCTGGCCCAACCCAGATCCCAGAGCCTGACGGTGGCCGGGAGGGGCGACCCCCGCGTAGGCTGCCTGGTCCGTAACTCCCTGGTGTGCTGCGGTGGGCGGGAACACCTAACGGGCGCAATTCGATCAGGCTGTGGCTGACAGGGAGAGAAGCTGGGTCTCCTATATAAGCTTGCATATATAAGGAACAGAGAATATGGAAAGAGGCAGCAACAAGAAAGGCTCCTCAGCCCCCAATTCTGAGAAACAAGCAATAGCGGACACTGCACCAATAGACATAAAGCGCCATATAGAGAGCCTCATAGATCAATTCAGGAATGAAGTTATTAATGACCTGAAGCTAGAAGTATGCAGAATAGTTAGAGAAATGCTAAGCACCACCCAAGAAAAAACAGATGGTGGAATGGAAGAACAGAAAAAGAGGGGAGAATTGCTTGATGGAGAAAACAGAGAAAGCATTGAGTATGTGAAGCAGGTGCAAAGGGACTATCAAGAAATCAAGAAGTCTACCCAAGACTGGCATAACAGCTTGAAAGAAACTAAGGACAGACTATCTGAACTGGAGGGCAGACTTGTAATATGGGAGAATGAAATGGAAAACTTCTTAAAAATAACAAAGAAACAAACAGCAATAATACAAAGACAAGAAGATGATAAGAGGATCCATAACTTAAGGATTAAGAACATAAAAGAAGAAGTAGGGACACAAACAAGTGAACTACAAAAACTACTCACAGAAATAATCCAGGAGAATTTTCCTAATTTAGCAAAAGGTAAAGATACTCAGATGTATGAGGCATACAGGACCCCAGCTACCTACAACCCAAACAGAGCAACACCCAGGCATATAATAATAAAAATTCCAGAAATTCAATACAAGAACAGAATATTAAAAGCTGTCAGAGACAAGAAACAGGCCACTTACAAGGGAACACCCATCAGAATTACAGCAGATTTCTCTGCACAAACCATCAAATCACGAAGAGCGTGGGGGGAAATAATTCAAGCTTTGAAAGATAATAATCTGCAGCCAAGATTGAGATATCCTGCACAACTGTCCCTGGAAATTGATGGAAAAACAAGGTGCTTCCAGGATAAAGAGGAACTGGGGGAATTTGCAACCACCAATTCAACTCTACAAAGAGTATTGCAGGATATTCTAAAAAAAGAAAAATACAAAGAATCCAGAAATAGTGGCAGGGAGGCCACAACGAATGGAGCAGAGAACAAAATGAAGAAGACAAACTGACAGCTACTGACAGAAAAAGAGCTCAACAGAAATGAGGCAGAGAAGATTGGATGATAGGAACAGCTATTTTGGAGAAAATGACATCTTAATAGGTAATACTGATTTAGTATCATCTTGTTTTGAAGTCTCATCTAGCTTTTGTTCTTCTGTCTCCAATGGTCTAAATAGGTTGTATCTTATTGGATTTTATTATGTACGATAGTATAAGCAAAAACCTTTTAAAGACAAGGAGATTATACAGAAACCATGGTTCATTTTCTGTTAGTCGATTCTAAATATTCTGTAATGCTGTCATTCTCTTAAATGGTTTTACATTGTTTTGATATACTTAATGCTACAGTATATGAAGTTGTACTCAAGGATTTCAAGGAAAGAGACAATATGGTAACTACTTTTAGGTCAGGATTATCTGGTGGTGAAACACTATTCTGCTTAAATGGTTATGTTTTGATCTGCGCTGTTTCGCTGTTATGCCCTCTTTTATCTTTTTTATTTTTATCCTTTTAATTAAAGGGAAAAAATAGCAGGATATATTATAGTAACCCACTTTGACTTTCCATTATCTCGATTTAAAGCCCTGTATTACTCTCACCATCTTGGTTTTGACTGATGTTCCCCTATTTTGTTTTCCTGGATAGTATCAGGTTCGAAAGTTTAGGCATCAGCTGTGAAGATAATGAGATTCGTTATAACACCCATTCTCGTTGACTTTTATCTACTTTTGAAGACCTACAATGTCTCCAATGTTTTGGTTTTGTCGGTTTTATTCTTTACGGTTTTGTTCAATTGTATTATAACTAATGATATAGGCAATTCTATTAGAGATAGCAGGAGGCATTATGGTAACCATTGTTGATCACCTTGTATTATGTTTTTACATTATCTATTATGTCCACTCTTTTGACTTGACCGATTCTGTTCTGTTATGTCACATTTGGTTTTACCCTCTTCCAAAAAAGTAATAAGAACCGTGGGAGCAATGAAACCCAAAATGTGTAATAGTCATTGTACAAAAGAGAGGAAAAGAAAGTGCTCTGAACTATATAACTGCATCTATATTTAAGTGTATAAGATAGAAAAATGATATCACAGAGTTTTATTGGATCATTGAACATAACTGTTTGCAGTATCATTGTTGGAATGTCCACTTTACAAGCTTTAATTTTGTGACTTGAACAATTATTTCTAAGATGACAATATGTAATCCATTAACTAGTGATTTCCTACTGTTTATTTTTTTTCTGTAAATCTGTATAACTTGTACCCTTTCTCTGCTTTTTTTTTCTTTTCTCCTTAAATAAAATTAAAAAAAAACTCAGAGAACATGCTCAGAACACAAGAAACATAATAATCACATGATTCCTGAGCACTATACATTGAACCAATCAGAAAGTGATATTTTCATTCCTTCATTTGAATCTCATGCTGTGTGCAGGACCAGTCAGAAAGGTGCTATTTTCAATTTTTAATTTACATCTTGTGGGAAGCCAAATGAATCTTTAAATAGGGCAATTTAAGTCTTGTGAGTTCTTGAAAAGATAATTGTTCCAATGCCTTACTTGCATGTGAAAGAAGCCAACCCAGGAATTTTGGATAAAAAAACATTCCCTTATCCTTATGGTCACTATCAGTCTATTCACTGGTTTGATCTTGCTCTGTACTGTGTACTTCTTTTTCATGTTCAAGAAATGAATATCCTCACTACAGTTTATGTATGTCTCACCCAGTTTTTTGTTCAGGACACCAAGAATGTGGCAAGAATCCACCCTGGGACCCAACAATCAGTACCACTATGATGGACAGCAATCTGAAGAAACTTCTCTTGGTCTGGGCGGCCTTTACAGAAAACAGAAACATTTGCATTTTTGTTGTCTCCAATACGCAATGACCATTTTCTTCAGTGATACAGAAGATGCCTACCCTGAGAGTCATTTTGGGCCCAGGAAAATAGTGGTAGTAATACAGATCAGCTAAGAACTCTGGGCAATGAAATGTGTGCTCTCCCAGATAAGCTCTGGTTTATGGGCAGAAGGGACTGTGCTCTGTCAGAAGGAAGCCAAAACTGCCTCCACATTAAAAAAATGGAAATAAAAAATATTGTTACAGGGAAAGGAACGAGCTGTGTATGGATTCATAGGGGTAGTGGGAGCTGGGACTAGGAGAGCTACAGGTAGACTGGCAGAAAGCTGGTTATTTGTGGCTTTTGAACCCAGTGCAAACCTCATGAGTCCAGCAGCCTCTGCCCTGTTTAGAGCATTTGGAGTTTATGCTGCTGGCACTTAGACATGAGATTTTCAGAACTTGCATCCCATAGCAGAGAATAGTCCACAGACTGGATAAGAGAGAAACTAAAGGGTGGCTCCAACTTTAGTCCTGCCCCTATCCCTGTTTTTTCAAGAATTCTGAGAAAACAGCAATGAATCTACCCCACAACAAACATTGCCTTAGCCCATTCCAGCAAAGAGGGCTGGAGCTCAGCTTACAGACTGCCCTAACTAGTTTGGTCTATTTGGGCTGCAACTGAGAAGGAGCAATTTGTGAGTGTGGTTTTGCAAACTTCCTCCTACTATAATTATAGCTGGCATTGTGAAATGGAACTTTAAAAATTAGACGGTTTTGTAGTTTTTGTGGTTTTGGTTTGGTTTTTGTTAGAGATAAATAGCTTCTGAGGCTTAAGGCATATACAGGTTCTCTGACTTCTATTCAGCCCAGATGCATGAACAGAATATGCAGATGCTGACACCAGGGAGCCTGGAGCACAGCTAAAAGTGGTAAAGCCAGTGTGGGGATCTGTATTATCTCTCTGTGCTCCCCCTTCCCTCAATAACTTACTAGAAAAGACCTTTGCCTACCTTTAAATGATGAGATGGTGATTTGTTGCAAATGGGACCTTCCATTTCCTCAGATCTAGCTTTGAGTAAATTCTTTTTTCCACAGATACAATATATGGCCTCTTTTGATTTTGTCAGCTGCAAGTAGATGAACCTGAGTATATGAGCCTAAGTGGTTGGGAGCAAGAGCACAATATTAAAATACAGGAAAGAAATATCTCCATAAATACATCCACAGGGAGAAATCTTAGTCTTTTTCCTTTGTTCAATTTGTTTTTTTTTTTTTTTTTCTTTTTCTCTTTTTATCGGTACCGGGGATCGAACTCACGACCACCTGCTTGCAAGGCAGGTGCTTATGCCGCTGAGCTAAATCCCCAGCCCCTGTTCAATTTGTTTTTGTTTCTATTGCTTTCTATGTTTGTGTATGTGTGCCTTCATTAGTGCTGTTTTCATGGTTGTTTAATTTTATGTATTTTTAATATTTTTAATTGTATTTTAATCTCCTTTTCTCCCTTCCTAATTTTATTCCCTTTCCTTCTCTACATTCATTCTCATATCTTCTGTTTCTTTTCTCTTCCTTATACATATATTTTAGAATTTTAGCATTAGTTTTACTATCATTAAGGCCTAGTTAATGCCTTATTCTATTGTAATACCACTCAATTTTTTCCTTAGTTGAGTTTTCCTAAAAATCATTTTATAATGTTTTTCCCATGCTGATGAATAGTTTGCTCTCTAGTTGCTATTATTAGCAGTTACACTTTTCACTCAAAATACTAGTATAAGCAGCTCAATTATATAGAAATTAATATGCAGTCAGAGAGGAATTGGGCCCTCAAGGAATCAGCACAAAAATAAAGCATCAGAACTGTGCCTAGAGACAAATATGAAGAGAGCTGTTACAATTGAATGGGCCAATAATAGTCCAGGTCATTGTATAGCATCAAAAAAGAAATGCCAAGCACATACCCAGTAGTAAGTCTGATGACCACATTCTGGTCTGAGCAGAGGCACTTCAAATCCGTTCCCACTGCAGTGCTTTTGTAACATCACAGGTCAAAAAGGCTCAGTAGAGCACAGCTACACCCTATAATTCCATCATTTTTTAGTCCTGCTCTTGACAGACATCATACATCTCCTTGTATGTCTTCAAGCCCAGTTCTTGGTGAATAGCTACAACTCCTTCTTACTGAACTCTCCCCCTCAAAAGTGCTATTGTGACTTTCTTTCCATCACCACCCTACCTTTCTTTATACTCATGACACTATCAAGATATACTATCCTGTAAGAGAGGTGCTGGTCTGGACTCTAGTGCAGAGTGGTCCCTCTCACGTTGTTTTGAGATAAATCTGTCCTGTGAGCTCATACCTGTATTGCTTTTCCTTTTTCCTAACAGTAAGCAGCTGCATTTATTGACAATCACAGGAAGTTGTGCTCAGGGCCAGTTCATGCCAACACAGGTATAACACGGATGTCAGCCTGCTCAGGGGGCCCAGGAGAAATGTTTGCAGGTGAGGCCCAGGGTTAAAGAATGCACATGTGCAAGACATCAGCAACAACAGTAGGCAGCATGGAGCAGAGCAGAGAGCCAGAACTTGAGAACCAGAGGACCACCTCTGTCTTTACTGTATAATTCTTATACAGATTGTTATCTCATATTCACACTCTTGTACGGGGCTGTAGCTACAGCATGTGTGCTGTCATGGTTACATAACCGTGTCCCACTGTGTGCCTGTGCTTCACAAGCATGTTCAGGTTCTCAGGTGTCCTTAGATGCCTCTAAGCTTTGAAGCAGTCTGAGTGGTCCCCCACAACAAGTCAACAAGCATGCCAGGGCAACAGGAAAGCACAGTACACAGGTCAAAGTAGCAACAGGAAAAACAAAGGGTCTGGTAACTCGGGCTTTCAGAATTTGAAGGTGCCTCCAACCTGTGCTTTCACCTAGTGAAAGCTTTTGTTATTCCTACCTCTCTTAGGACACTGGAAGCAGGAAAAACTTCTGGGTGCTGTTTAGAGTTAAACAAGGGAAGGGAATGACTCACTCACTGTCATTGTATCTACTGGTACTGAGACAGAAAAATAAACTATCCTTGGGGCCCCTCTTTTTTAAGGGCTCAAACCTGAGCCTTGCTATTTAGATGATGTTATGCTCTCACTTTTCTACCTTTTAACCACCAGATCATAGGAGTTTCTGTACCTTGCTACACTCTCTTCCTCCTTTCCCTGTACCGACAATACCCTGATGTGATAAGCAAGTACTCTACCCCATCCTGTTATCTCACTTCACAACCAGGCATGGCCAACCAAATGTTCAGAGTTATAAAACTGTCACACTTGAGTGATGGCCTTTTCCCCTTGTGTCCCTTAGCTTACTTTCTTTTTCCTAACAAAAGACCCTATACAAGGCCCACAAATTCCACCCTTGTTGCTCAGAATTTGGAGTGTGTAACTGTTCCAGGCCAGCCAGCCTCCACTTCCCCAAAGTGTCACTTGTACTTCTCACAGTCACCAGTAAATCTCACTTGGCTGTAACACTTGAAAAAATTACTGTAACAGTACTAGAACCAGGCCTGCAAGATAAACAGCAATAGATTATAAGTAGCAACATCCTGTCCTGTGGACCCAGACAAGCATTGGATGATAAGTACGTGACAGAACATTTAAACCTGTACTCCCTTCCCTTTCCAAAATTCTTTTGATCCTTTCATATACCCGTATCACACAATTTATTTCCCTATTGGATCAATACTATCTAAGCAACTACATGTGTAATCCTATAGACTGATTGTAGTCTGCTTCACATTATACTCATGTTGTAGTTTTGCTGTATAAATTACCCCTACAAAGGCCTCATTTGCCACCCACTTGGGATCCCTACTAGAAATCCAGGCGCTGGCTTCTTCTCCTTATTTCCAGTAAAACTCTCCTACCTTTCTCCTTTGGTTTGCAGTTCATTGCTTCATCTCACATTTGACATTTAACAGGCTGGGAGTTATATTTTTTCCTATACCATTATGGGAGGTTCCTGCAAAATATTTGGAAGGAGATAAGAGTTGGATCTTATTTCATACCACCTCTAAAATATTTTGACAAGATTCTGGCTTATGGCTCATTTTGGTAATCAAAAGTCATCCTTCCTTCTTTGTTGGTTGCTTGTTCCCTTTTGTTGGTGACAAACACCTTGTTTTTCTTGTCAAAATGATGAAAGGTTTAAGTTGTGAGCATGGAAAATTTGTGATCCCTTTTATTTGTGTTTCTGGCTCTTTTGGCACTTATGAAATGGCTTGGTTCCTTATTATAGACAACTTTTGGGGAAGGTTTTTGCCTGGCAGCTTGTGCTCTCCAGAGTGTCTGAGAATTCATCTGGAGGTGAGCCAGTTTTTGGCAGTTCCCCTCTGTAAGAATGGTTGTTATAAGTATTAGGAAACAGTAATGTGTTTTGTGCTTCTCTTCACAATCCTAGGAATCTTCTCCCTTTGCAATTGAAGTTTCCTGAACCCTTAGAAAGTGAGTACTTCATCAAAAATAGGCTTTCATTTTAGATCACATACTCCCATCACTGGAGTAGAAGGAAATGGACTGTTATGCTCATCCTGGAAGACACATGTAGGTGTTTGTGCTACCTAGGGTTTGAGTGACACATGTAGGTGTTTGTGCTACCTAGGGTGTGAGTGAGGTTGTTTCATGTGATCAGAAAAAGATACTCTCATCCTGAGACATCTAAAGAGAATCAATCTCTGGGTAAAACCAGGGAGAGCTAGCCCCAAAAGACATGCTGTGGGGAGCCACTGTAGAGTGCTTCAAAGTTTGGGATATCTGAGAACACATGAGAACATGAACCCACTATCTAGTGCAGGTACATGTGAGGAGTGGTTGAAGCTGGAGATCGATCACATATGCAGGGGTAAAGCAAGGTCAGCCCTGAGAACATGGAGAGCCTGAGGCAAGCCATGTAAATCAACTGTGCCAGCTCTGAGAACACATAGTACCCAGGTGAACCAGGAAAAGAAGTTTCTAAGCAGAGGTTGAAGTTGACATGAACCTCCCCACTGAATAAATAAATGCACTGCACTTGTTGAGCAGTTCCTTTACCTCCCAACCAGAGGAAGGACTCCTCCTGACCTCAGCTGTTGATATATTGTCTCCTATCTTTATTTCTCCATCCTCTAGCTGTCTTCCCTCCACACTGTCCCACACACACACTTGGAACTTCAAGAGCTGCTCTGAATGTGGCAGGTAAATAGTGGGGTATCCTTATGGAACCATGACTTAGCATAGACAAACTGCTCATGCGCTACATGGTTTAGCATACAAAAATGTAAACATATGATAATGACATACATAAGGTTAAACAAAGATGGAGCTGCTATCTCTGCTTGCCGGGATTGTGCTGATGTCTGCCTCTGTATGTGTTCTTTGGGGACCTCAAGCAGAAAAAAGCTCCTTTAGCTCCCTTGACTCTGACACATGCATAATTATGAGCCCTAAACAATATAAATAAAGGAGCATCTTCAATCTGCCCTTTGATCCTCTCTCTCTCTCTCTCTCTCTCTCTCTCTCTCTCTCTCTCCGTCTCTCTCTCTCTCTCTCTCTCTCTCTCTCTCTCTCTCTCTCTCTCATTAGAAAAGGTCCCTTAATCATTGGTTTAATTTTTTGTTTGGCAATGCTTCTCTTCCTAAACAGAGCCATTATAGTAGAAATTGTACATTTTGTCTTTAGAAGCATGTTTGACTAAGACTAGAAACCCACTCTGGAAAAGTTTTTGGTCTTGGTTGTTTTTCTGCCCTCGAGACAGTGATGATTTGCAAAATAGTGGTGAGCTCTGTAGATAAAGTTATTTTTTAAAAAAAGTATAAAATTTGTTTCATACTACTTTATTTTAAAATTAGAGCTGTTGAACAATCATAATAACTTAAAATTCATTATCAGAGGAGAAGAAAATAATAGTAAACTATTAAATATTACATTGAATAAAATAATTGAACCATGCATTTGGAAAAGCCATGTTGAGATAACATAAAAGAAATAAAAGTAGGTAAAAACGAGATCAGAAAATAAAAAATTTTCAATTGTATTTTAAAGAAAAATTGTAGCTTCTAGACAAGCTCGTCATGCTTCTAGAGGCCAATCTAAGTCATCTGTGGATGTCAGGATTTACAAGGAAATACATTTAATACAAGACACATAATTCACAGGATTATTCAATAATATTCACCCAAAGAGTGAAATGCAGAATAGTGCAGGAGATCCATCCATGCACTGCAGATCTTGAGAATCCAGCTGAGGGCCTGGGTCCCATGGCAATATCCTGCATGAGTCCAACTGAAGACCTAGGGATCACAGTAATGTCCTTCACAAGTCCAGCTAGAGGCCTAGAGCCCATGACAATGTCTCATGCAAGTCTGAATCAAAAATCTGCTCTGGAAAGGCCCAAAAGTCACTGGTGGAATCTAGAAAGTCTGTGCCAGTGGGAAGAAGGATCTCTGTGAGCAGGCTGAAGGATCAGAAAGCTATACTCAAGGTAAGTATGAGAGATCCCCCAAAGAGAACTGCAGTGGTCCTCAACAGCAGCAAGGACCCAAGCTCCTCCAATGATAAGAACAACTGAGTTCATATCAGGAAAACAAGCATGGCAGCTTTTTCCAGGAGAGTCAACAGTGCACCATCTTCTCTTCCAGTTCTCCTTTTATGCTGCTGGCAACAAACCCAGAACCATATTGATTCATTTCAGCTGGGTGTTACAAGTTGACCATTGGTTAATCTACCACACACCCCTAGGATCCATCTGTCTTTAAAGAGAATAGTGTGGAGACTCTGGAGAACATGGCGGACAGACAACAGCAACTACTGAACGCTCTCTAAAGGCTCGGCTCAGAGGCCAGGAATGATGCGGACTAAGGAGATACGAACCAGTAGAGATATGCTCTGCTGACTCAGGAACGAACTGGGCTGAGAGAATCCAACTTGGAATACAGTCCTGGCGCTAAAATAGGAACAGAAAAATCTCGGTGTGGAGGCTCGACTCCGTGCCATCGGAAACCGTGGTTTGGATTTCCCGCCGCCAGGCGCCCGGCTACCTCCACAGCGGCTCAGCAAGGAGAGACGCGACCGCCGAGCTCTGGGAACAGGAGTCTGGGAACGGAGTCGGAAATGCGACGGACAGGAAGGAAGGCTGACTGGTGGCGAGGTGAGCGAGGAACTGACTCCCTACCGCAGTCTGACTCCAGCGGAGGATTTTCTGGGCGCGGGCAGTCCTGTAAGAGCAGGGCGCGGTGGCAACTGCAGCCGCACGTTTCCCTCTCGGACGGGATTGGTGAAAGGTGCCTGGCCGGAGGGACGCTGCTGGCGGACTCCCTAGGCTGGCCTAACCCAGATCCCAGAGCCTGACGGTGGCCCGGAGGAGCGACCGACTTCCGCGTAGGCTGCCTCCTCCGCAACTCCCTGGGGCGCAGCGGTGAGCTGGAACAACTAGCCAGCGCAATTCGATCAAGCTGTAGCTGACAGGCAGGGAAGCCGGGCCTCCTGTGTAAGATTACATTTTATAAGGAACAGAAAATATGGGGAAGGGAAGCAACAAAAAAGGCTCCTCGACCCCCAATCCTGAGAATCAGGCAATAGTGGACACTGTACCAATATACATTAAGCGCCATTTAGAGAGCCTCATAGACCAATTCAGGAATGAAGTTATCAATGACCTGAAGCTAGAAGTATGCAGAATAGTTAGAGAAATGCTAAGCACCACCCAGGAAAAAGCAGATGGTGGAGTGGAAGAACAGAAAAAGAGGGGAGAATTGCTTGATGGAGAAAACAGAGAAAGCATTGAGTATGTGAAGCAGGTGCAAAGGGACTATCAAGAAATCAAGAAGTCTACCCAAGACTGGCATAACAGCTTGAAAGAAACTAAGGACAGACTATCTGAATTGGAGGGCAGACTTGAAACATGGGAGAATGAAATGAAAAACTTCTTAAAAATAACAAAGAAACACACAGCAATAATACAAAGACAAGAAGATGATAAGAGGAGCCATAACTTAAGGATTAAGAACATAAAAGAAGAAGTAGGGACACAAACAAGTGAACTACAAAAGCTACTCACAGAAATAATCCAGGAGAATTTTCCTAATTTAGCAAAAGGTAAAGATACTCAAATGTATGAGGCATACAGGACCCCAGCTACCTACAACCCTAACAGAGAAACACCCAGGCATATAATAATAAAAATTCCAGAAATTCAATACAAGAACAGAATATTAAAAGCTGTAAGAGACAAGAAACAGATCACTTACAAGGGAAGACCCATCAAAATTACAGCAGATTTCTCTTCACAAACCATCAAATCACGAAGAGCATGGGGAGAAATAATTCAAGCTTTGAAAGATAATAATCTACAGCCAAGATTGAGATATCCTGCACAACTGTCCCTGGAAATTGATGGAAAAACGAGGTGCTTCCAAGATAAAGAGGAACTGGGGGAATTTGCAACCACCAATTCAACCCTACAGAAAGTATTGCAGGATATTCTAAAAAAAGAAAAATACAAAGAACCCAGAAATAGGGGCGGGGAGGCCACAACGAATAGAGCAGAGAACAAAACGAAGAAGACCAACTGACAGCTACTGACAGAAAAAGAGCTCAACAGAAATGAGACAGAGAAGATTGGATGATAGGAGCAGCTTTTTTTGGAGAAAATGACATCTTAATAGGTAATGCTGATTTAGTACCATCTTGTTTTGAAGTCTCATCTAGCTTTTGTTCTTCTGTCTCCAATGGTCTAAACAGGTTGTATCTTATTGGATTTTGCTATGTATGATAGTATAAGAAAAAAACTTTTAAAGACAAGGAGATTATACAGAGACCATTGTTCATTTTCTGTTAGTCGATTCTAAATACTCTATAATGCTGTCATTCTCTTAAATGGATTTACATTGTTTTGATATACTTAATGCTACAGTATATGAAGTTGTACTCAAGGACTTCAGGGAGGGAGTCAATATGGTAACTACTTTTGGGTCAGGATTAGCTGGTGGTGAAACACTATTCTGCTTAAATGGTTATGTTTTGATCTGCCCTGTTTCGCTGTTATGCCCTCTTTTTTTCTCAATCTCCACTCCATTATTTACTTTTTTATTTTTATCCATTTAATTACAGGGAAAAATATAGCAGGATATAATATAGTAACCCACTTTGACTTTCTATTATCTCGATTTGAAGCCCTGTATTACTCTCACCATCTTGGTTTTGACTGAGGTTCCTATATTCTGTTTTGCTGGATAGTATCAGGTTCGAAAGTTTAGGCATCAGCTGAGAAGATAATGAGATTCATTATAACGCCCATTCTCGTTGACTTTTATCTACTTTTGAAGACCTACAATATCTCCAATGTTTTGGTTTTGTCGGTTTTATTCTTTACGGTTTTGTTCAATTGTATTACAACTAATGATATAGGCAATTCTATTAGAAATAGCGGGAGGCATTATGGTAACCATTGTTGATCACCTTGTATTATGTTTTTATATTATCTATTATGTCCACCCTTTTGACTTGACCGATTCTGTTCTGTTATGTCACATTTGGTTTTACTCTCTTCCAAAAAAGCAACAAGAACCGTGGGAGCAATGAAACCCAAAATGTGTAATAGTCACTGTACAAAAGAGAGGAAAAGAAAGTGCTCTAAACTATATAACTGCATGTATATTTAAAAGTATAAGATAGAAAATGATATCACAGAGTTTTATTGGATCATTGAACAGAACTGTTTGCAGTATCATTGTTGGAATGTCCACTCTACAAGCTTTAATTTTGTGACTTGAACAATTATTTCTAAGATGGCAATATGTAATCCATTAACTAGTGATTTCCTACTGCGCATTTTTTTATTCTTTAAATCTGCATAACTTGTACCCCTTCACTGTTTTTTTTTTCTTTCTTTTCTTTTCTCCTTAAATAAAAATTAAAAAAAAAATAAATAAAGAGAATAGTGTTACATTCCTAAAGATCCATTAAAATAGGCACTAGATTCTTTACTTGCAAGTTGCCTTTTATCTGGCCCAGAAAGCAGCTGCATTGGAAACAGCATGTGTAACATTTATCCCCACTTCAAACATACAAATAGCCTCCACGATAGCTGGCAGACAGCAAAACTACATATCCAAGATCATCTATATTGAAAACAGCCTTTAAATGTGTATCCTAGCCACGCATTATGGTTTGTGTCTGGATACCCCCCCAAACCTCATGTGGTCATGGAGAGTGGGCTTTATGGAGGTTGCTGATTCTGCAGTTGGTGATTGATTCAGAGCCTAATTCTTGGAATAAGGGTGTGAGTACTACATCTGCCATAGGAAGGGTAGTCTGCCTACAATATAAGGGACAGAAAGAGGCTTGCTCTCTCTTTCCCTCCCTTATTGCTTTGGTGTCTTCCCTTCCAAGAACAGTTGCCTCTCTGCCACATCACCCTGCCTTAGAAGTAGTCTGAAATCTCTACAAAGTTTGAGCTAAATAAACCTTTCCCTTTTAACTTTTGGTGTCAAGTATTTTATTCCAGCAGGGAGAGATAAGTAACTAAGACACACCATCTATGACAAACCAACAGCCAACATCATAATTGATCAAAACTGAAACCATTCACTCTAAAATGAGGTAAAAGAAATGGATGTCCATTAGCACCACTTCTCTGCAATATAGTTTTAGAAACATTAACTAGGGCAATTAGACAGAGAAAGAAATAAGAGGAATAAGACCTGGAAAGGAAGAAATTAAATTTTCATTATTTGCAGATGACATACTTGACATAGAAGACCCCAAAAACTGCACCAAAAGACATGAAGTTTTAATAATCAAATTCAGTAGCATAATTGGATATAAAGTCAACACTCAAAAATCAATTGCCTTTCTGTACACAACAAATATGTTGAGACAAAAATTAAGGAGACAATATCCTCAAAATAGCATGAAAAAATGAAATACTTAGGAATCAATCTATGAAAGGAAAAAGAAGATTTATATTTTGAAAATCATAGTACTCTGAAAAAGAAGATCAAAGTGGATATCAGAAAATGGAAAGATACTCCTTGCTCTTGGGTATGAAGAACAAATGTAGTTAAAGTACCCATACACCCAAAATTGCTATACAGATTTAATGCAATCCCAATCAAAATACCATTAGCATACGTCACAGAATTAATGAAAGTATTCTCAAAATTCATTTGGAAGCAGAGACCATGAATAGCAAAAACAATCCTATGTAACAAAGACACAGGAAGAGGCATCACAATCACTGAATTGAAATTATACTACAAAGCCACTGTGCTGAAAATATCCTGATAGTGACAAAAGAAAAACAAAAAGATCTGAGGATCAGTGGAACAGATTAGAAGATGCAGAAATGACTCCAAACACACTCAGCCTCCTTATCTTTGAGAAAGGTGCTGATCATGTTCACTGGAAGAAAGATAGTCTCTTTAATAAGTGGTGCTGTAAAAACTAGTTATTCACCTACCAAAGACTAAAACTAGACCCATAGATATCACCATGCACCAAACGAAAATCAAAATGGATCAAAGATCTGAATATTAAAACAGAAATAATAAATCTGCTGGAAGAGAGAAAAGGTAAAATGCTTGAAGACTAGTATAGGCAAAGATTTTATAAACAAAACTCTAATTGCATGGAAAATACTACAAAGTATTAACTGGGATACCATTTTAAAAAGAATGGCAAAAGAAATTACCAATAGAGTGAAAAGACAACTGACAGAGTGGGAAAAAATTTAGCCAGTGGCCCCTTAGACAAAGGACTTGCATCTAGAACATATAAAGAATTGAAAAAAATCAGACTCCCCCCACCAAATTCAAAGACCCAATCCAAAAGATGGGCATCTGAGATGAATACACACTTCTCAGAGGAAGAAATACAAATGGAAAATAAATACATGAAAAATGTTTAACATCACTGATCATTCAAGAGATGCAAATTAAAATAACGCTGAGATTTCATCTTACTTCAGAAAGAATGCAATTATTGAGAAATTAACTAATAACAAATGCTGGTGGGTCTGTGGAGACAAAAAAAAAAAAAAAAAAAAAAACCTTCTCCACTGGTGGTAGTGCAAATAGGTGCAACCACTGTGGAAATCAGTGTAGCGACTCCTCAGAAAACTCGGACTGGAGGTTCCATTTGATCCAGCAATTCACCTCCTATTTATCTTCCCAAAAGAATTAAAAACACAGTTCATTCTGGGGGAGTAAAGGGAAGGAATAGTCCTCAAAATAAAAAACAGCAGAAGATATAACTAATAGTGTATCGGAAATTAAAACCCCTATTACTCGAACCACTCTGCTTGGTTGGAACTCATTCTGTCCCAGTTTGTATACAAGCACTGGATCTGAGGGACACAGACAGCTGTCCATAGCATAGGGGACATCTTTAATTCCCTATGAACTCAATCAGGATCCATGTATGACTTATACTGTTGTATCATGACTGATCTTAGTTAAATCTGACTTGTTTGATTGCTGCCTATTATTGACAGATTTTATTCAAAACTCTAAGGTTGATGGTAACAAGTTGAGGAGTATAGACAACTACACTGAAAATGACAGTGATTCACCACGATATCCATTCCGATTTGATTATTACCTCTTTTTGTAGTTCTACACTATCTACAAAGTTGTATTTCTGTTAATTCTGTTGTGTACTGATATGTTCAATTATACTTTATCTGATGATATAGCCAATTCTGTTGGTGATAACAAGAAACAGTACAGTGACCAGGGTAGAACTCCTTGTACAGCAGATTTATATGTCTTTTTAGTTTTATATGTCTATAGGAAAAAGTTTAGTTCTGTCCTGTTTTGTTATGTCTCTCCCTTAATATAGAAAGGATAGAAATACATGTTAAGATTCATGGTTACGTAAACCTATTAACAGCTTATGAGAACTGATCTGACGATACATGATGAAATGAACAAAAACTTTGAAGGAAAGAAAGTGGCACTGCAGTACCTACCTAATCCTGATTCCAGAGTATTATGATGTGAAATCCAGTAATATTATTAATCTTTGTTCAGAAGGATTTTAATCTAATAAGCTGTGTTAGGTCTCAACATACATGAAGATATGGATAAATGCGTACATGTCTAAATGTATAGGATTGATAGCCATAATACTTAAGTTTTGTTGGATAGTTGAACAGAACTGTTTGCAGGCTCCCTGATTGAAATTCCATTTATATGTTCCACTTGCGTACCTGGAACAACTATTTATAGGGGTACACTATGTATACATCAGCTAGTGGTTTTATTATTGTCTATTTCTTTTCTTTGAAAGTATGTATTATTTCTGCCCATTTTCTATTTTGTTTTGTCTTTCTTTAAATAAAAAAATTTAAAAACATCATATCACAGTCATATGTGTGCACTCATGTTTATAGCAGCACAGTAGCTAAATCTTGGAAAGAACCCAAATGTTCATCAACCACTGATTGGATTAAAAAGAAGATGTGATTTTCCTATAATAGAGTACTTTACTCAGCCATAAAGAAGGATAAACTTCAGACATTCCTAGGTAAAAGGATGAATCTTGAGACCATACTATTAAGTAAAATAAATCAGATATGTATGAGTAAATATAGCATTGTTTCTTTGATGTGAGAAACCAAAATAGGACCAATGTGTATAAAAGATATAATGAAATAGGAACACATTGGTCAAAAGAAAGAGGAAATAGGGAGAGGAAAGAAGCAAAGGAAAAAAGAGGAAAACCAATAAAAGATGGATAAAATGGAAACAAATCTTTGTAAGTGAAGAGTGGTTGAAAGGATGGGACGGTATTGGAATGAAAAATATAGGAAACAGGATATATTCTGTATAGATACAAATTCCCTATGATGAATGTGATCACTGTGTGTATCTAAATTACACCAGTAAACAATAAAAATAGTTTAAAGAAAAAAGAAAAATGGTTTACAAAAAGATAAACAAGTTGCTTAAGAAAAAGAGCAGTCACTGACTATAGTGAGACTGTGAACTGGTGCATGTTTTCCTGGGCAGAGGCAGGCAGCATGTGAGTTATGGGCAGACACAGAGGTCACTGAGGCTGGGGAGGAGGTAGCCAGAGGGTGGGTTCTGGACACCTCATCACAGGGTGTGGGTGGTGAAAGTATTTTGGTTATTGAGGCCCCAAGTTCATGTGATGAGTTCTTGTCACTGTCAACATGAGAGAGCTTAGGAGCACGTTTACATCAGATGTTCCCTGTGGAACCTGCTGTTAAGACGTGTGAAGTGAGAAAGCATGTTTGTGCATCTGGAGACAACCATGTTAGTAATGATAGGATACAAACAACTTCCACTGTCACAAATACCAACAGCACCTGATACCCTGTGACCCATTATCTGCCAAATGTTCCAAACTCCACCTGCACAGCACTGAATCGTTATAGGAACTCACTCATAGCCCCATTTGACATTAGGAAATGGAGATGCAGATATGGGAATGCACTTTATGATAGTCAGTAAGGTGCAGAGTTGGGGAAAAAACCTGACTACAAAGACAGAGTTCATAGCTTTTCACCTATACTAATCACCAGTTTGTAAATGTGTGTGTGTGGTCATCTATCTTACACACTATACATACCATTATACCCTTGAGAGCACATTCCTTCCCTTTCACTTTCACAATATCTATTTCACTTTTTAGATCCCATTTTTTGTCAGTTCTTATTATTTTTTACACTAGAGAGACAGTATGCTATTTACTAATGGGAGTCTTGTTTGTTTCACTAATGAGTATATTTTCAAGTTGCTTCCATTTACCTAGAAAGGCCTCAAGATCATCTTTTTGATAGCTGAGTAGTATTTCATTGTATAAAAATACTACATTTTTTTTCATCCACTCTGTGGTCAATGGGCATTTTGGTTATTTCCAAGATTTAACTATTACAAATTGTGCTGCTATGAACACAAGTACACATAAATCTCTGTGACATGAACTTTTCAGTTTTTCTGAGAAAATACCCAGTAGTGGATAGCTGGATTGAATTGAACCTCTGATGCTAATTTTTTTGAGGAATCTCCATACTGATTTCCACAGTGGTTGCACCAGTCCTCACTCCCACCAACAGCAGAGCAGTGTTCCTTTTTCCCTGCAGCCTGGCCAACATTTGTTATCAGCTGTTTCTTGATGGCAGCCATTCTTTCCGGGGTGAGGTGAAATCTCAAAGCTGTTTTAATTTGCATTTCTCGAATGGCCAGTGACAGTGAACATTTCTTCATGTATTTGTTTAATATTTGTATATATTCAGCTGAGAACTGTGTGTTCATTTCCAATTTCCATTTTTGGAGAGGATCTTTAAATTTGGGGTTTTTTTCAGTATTTTATATATAGTTCTGGATATAAATCCTTTGTCTGAGGGATTGTTGGCTAAAATTTTTTCTCATTCTATGGGTTTTCTTTTCACTTTGTTGGTGATTTCTTTTGAAATGCAGAAACTTTTTAGTAATGTGAGATACAATTGTTGATTCTTTGAAGTATTTCCCCTGTGGTTTGCTTTTTATTCATGAATTCTCTGTCTACCCCTATGTCTCCAAGATTTGCATCTACCTTGTCCTCCAGTAGACTTAGTGTTTCTGTTTTAATCTTTAGTCCCTTGATCCATTTTTACTTTAGTTTAGTGTATGGTGATAGGCATGAGTCTATTTTCAGTCTTTGGCATCTGAAAATCCAATTTTTCCAACACTATTTAATAAAGAGGCAATCTTTTTTCCAGTGAACATGTTTAGCCCCTTTGTCAAATATAAGGTGGCTGAGTGTCTTTGTAGTCATGTTTGTATCTTCTAATCTGTTCCATTGAACCTCAGGTCTACTTCTTTTCCAGCACCATGCTGATTTTATTATTGTGGCTTTGTAGTATAGTTTAAAGTCAGGAATTGAGATGCCTCCTGTCTTGCCTTTGTTGCCCAGAATTGCTTTTGCTATTTGAGGTTTCTTCTGTTTCCAAATGAGTTTTAAGAATATTTTCTCTAGATTTGTAATGTATGTTAATAGTATTTTGATTGGGATTGCATTAAATCTGTATAACAGTTTTAGGAGTATGGCCATTTTCACAATATTGGTTCTTCCTAACAAAGAACAAGGAATATCTTTCCACTTTATAATAACCCCTTCAATCTCCTTTTTTAGGGTAGTATAGTTTTCAGCATATTTCCATATGGAAAGATGATATTTCTCTCTCAGTGAGTTTTTGTTTGTGTGCAGGAATGCTATTGATTTTTTAGTGTTGACTTTGTATCCAGCTACTCTGCTGAATTTTTTTATTACCACCAGTAGTCTTTTAATGCAGTTTTTGGGGTCTTCTATGTAGAGTTTCATATCATCTGCAAATAATGGTAATTTAACTTCTCCTATTTTTATTCCTTTTATTTCTCCCTCTTTTCTGATTGCTCTAGCTAATATTTCTAGAACTATATTGAATAGAAGTGGGAATAGTGGACATCCTTGTCTTGTTCCTGATTTTAGAGCAAAGACTTTCAGTTTTTGTCCATTTAGTACGATGTTGGCTGTAGGTTTGTCATAAATGACCTTTATGAGATTGAGGTACATACCGTCTATTCTGAGTTTCTGTAGGTTTTTTTTTATTATGAACAGGTGTTGGACTTTATCAAAAGCTTTATCTCCATGTATTGAGATGATCATGTGACTTATTTTTGGCTCTGTTAATGTGGTGTAGTGCATTTATTGATTTGCGTATGTTGAACCTGCATTCCTGGAACAAGTCCCACTTGGTTGTGGTGTATAATATTGATGATTTGCTGCATTTTATTTGCCAATATTTTACTGAGAATCTTTGCATCAATGTTCATTAGTGAGATTGCTCTATAGTTCTCCTTTTTGGTTGGGTCTTTCTCTGGCTTTGGTATCAGAGTGATATTTGCCTACAAGGATGATTTAGGGAGGACTGCTTCTTTTTAAATTTCATTGAAGAGTTTAAGGAGTACTGACATTAAATCTTCTCTAAATTTCTTATAGATTTCAGCCATGAATCCATCAGGACCTTGGCATTTCTTTGTTGATACATTTTTAATCATGTTTTTTATTTTAGTAGCTGATATTGGGTTATTCAAAATTACTTTATCTTCTTGATTGAGCTTTGATAGTTTGTATGTTTCTATAAATCTGTCCATTTCCTCTGTAATTTCCTCCCTATGGGAGTAGAGATTTTCAAAGTAGGTGCTATGATTTTTTGCATTTCTATGGGATCTGCAGTAATTTCCCTCTTTTTAGTCCTTCTTGCATGGATTTTAGATTTTTTTTCTTTTTTTGATGTTTGTCCAGAGGTTTATCAATTTTGTTTATTCTCTCACAAAACCAGCTCTTTGATTTGTTAATTCTTTGTATGATTTTTGGTTTCAATTGCATTAATTTCTGCTCTAATCTTTACAATTTCCTCTCTTCCATGAGCTTTGGGTTTGACTTGCTTTATCTTTTCTAGAAGCTTGAGATATAGCATTAGGTTATTTGTTTGTGCTCATTCCATTTTCATTTTTTTATTTTAAATAGATTAAGACAAAACATGACATAAGAGATCAGATCAGAACAATGTAAGCAAAACAGTATTTCACCAGAAAACAACCCATAATTAACAGTAACTACCACGATGTCTCTTTGATATAGTTGAGTATAACTTCATATACAATAGTATCAAACATAACAAAATAGTATAAAAACATTCCAGAGTATGAGAGTATTACAAGGCTTTCAGAATCAAATAACAGAAAACAAACAATGGCTACTATATTATCCATAGGAAATTTGTTTATACTTTCACACATAATACAATCCAATAAGGCACAACATGATAGAGCCAATGGAAACAGAGAGCAAGAGCATGGTAGGACTTCAGAGTAAGATAATATTATATCAGTACTGGCTATTATAATGACTTGTTTCCCTCAAATTAGCTCTTCATACCATCACAGATAATAAAATCAAAAAAACCAGGACAAACACATTACAACTTCGATCATTATAAGGCTTCAAAACAATGTAAAGGGAATCATGATTACCCTAAACTCTTATGTAACCTTAGTATTTCTTACACTAGGGAGACTACATGGTATTTATACATGTGAGTTTGATTTATTTCACTTATGAGTATGGTCTCAAGTTGTGCCCATTTATTAGTAAATATCTCAATGTGATCATTCTTTTTTTTTAACAGAAAATGAACAATGGTTTCTATATTATCTCCTTGTCTATAAAAAATTTTGCTTATACTATCACATATAATAAAATCCAATAAGACGGAACATGATAAACCAATGGAGATAGAAGAACAAAAGCTTGGTGGGACGTCAAAACAAGATGATATTAAATCAGCACTAGCTATGATAATGTCTTGTTTTCTTCAAAATAACAGTTCATACCATCACAGACAATAAAGTCAAACAACCCAGAATAAAACCATTCCTATTAATGAATAAAAACATTATAAGGCTTCAAAGTAATATAATGGGGAATCATGTTTACCACATACTTTTACGTATTCTTACCATTTCTTACACTAGGGAAATTATTCAGTATTTATACATGTGAGATTAATTTATTTCACTCATGAGTATGGTCTCAAGCTGCGTCCATTTATTTGTAAATATCTCAATGTGATCATTCTTTATAGCTGAGTAGTACTCCATTGTATAAAAATACCACGACTTTTTTATCCATTCCTCAGGTGATGGACACTTGGGTTATTTCCAAGATCTGGCTGTTACAAATTGTGCTGCTATAAACATGGGTGCACATATATCACTGTGGTGTGATGTTTTCAGTTCTTCTGGGATTATACCTAGAAGTGGAATAGCTGGGTGAAATAGGACCTCCAATCCCAGATTTTTCAGGAATCTCTAGACTGACCTCCATAGAGGTTGCACCAGTCTACACTCCCACCAAACAGTGCAGGAGAGTTCCTTTTTCCTCACATCCTCTCCAGCACTTGTTGTTGGTGGTTTTCTTGATCCTGGCCATTCTTTCTGGAGTGAGATGGAATCTCAATGTTGTTTTAATTTGCATTTCTCTAGGGACTAACGATGCTGAACACTTTTTTCCATTTATTTATTTTCCATTTTTATTTCTTCATCTCAGAACTGTGTATTCATCTCAGATGCCCACTTTTGGATTGGCTCCTTAGTTTCAGGGATCTGATTTTATTAAAATCTTTATAGGTTTTAGACAGAAGTCCTTTTTCTGAGGGAGAGTTCACTATGATTTTTTTCCCAGTTTGTGGGTTTTTTTTTCACTATACTGGAGAATTCTTTTGACATGCAGAAACTTTGTAATAAGATGTGATACCAGTTATTAATTCTGGGAAGTAGTTCCTGTATGCTTTGGTTCCTGTTCTTGAGTTCTCTACCTACCCCTACGTCTTCAAGATCTTTACCTATTTTGTCTTCCAACAGATTTAGTGTTTCCATTCTAATATCCAGATCGTTGATTCATTTAGATTTTAGTTTATATATGGTGATAGGCATGGGTCTAGTTTTAGTTTTTGGCATATGGAGAGCCAGTTCTTCCAGCACCATTTCTTAAAGAGATTGTCATTTTTCAAGTGAACATGTTTGGTCCCTTTACCAAAGATAAGGTGGTTGAGTGTGTTGGTAGTTGTGGTTGTATCTTTTCCATTGATCTTCAGATCTGTTTTTATTCCAGTACCATGTTGCTTTTATTACAGTAGCTTTGTAGTATAATTTCAAGTCAGGGATTGTGATGACTCCTGCCTTGCCTTTGCTGCTTAGAATTGACTTTGCTATTCTAGGTCTCTTCTGGTTCCAGATGAATTTTAGGAGTGATTTCTCTAGGTCTATGGGTATGTTGATGGTATTTTCATTGGGATTGCATTGAATCTTTATAGCAATTTTGGGAGAATGGCAATTTTCAAAATATTTATTCTCCCTATCCATGAACAAGGGATGTCTTTCCCTTTTCTGAGATTTTCTTTGATTTGTTTTTCAGGATATTATGTTTTTCCCTGTATAGATCTTTTACTTCTTTCATGAGATTAATTCCTAAGTATTTCAGTTTTTTTGGATGCTAATGTGAAGGGTGTGGCTTCCCTTATTTCTCTCTCCATAATTTTGTTGTTAATGTATAGAAATGCTATTGATTTTTGAGGATTGATTTTGTATCCAGCTACATTGTTGAATTTATTTATTATATCTAGAGGTCTTTCAATGCAGTTTTGGGGGTCTTCTATGTAGAATATCATGTCATCTGCAGATAATGATAATTTAACTTCTGCTTTTCCTGTCTTTACCCCTTTTATTTCTCTCTCTTGTCTAATTGCTCTGGCTACTATTTACAGTCCTATATTGAACTGGAGCGGTGAGAAGAGACATCCTTGTCTTGTACCTGATTTTAAGGTAAATGATTTCAGTTTTGGGCCATTTAATATGATGCTGGCTGTTGGTTTTTCATAGATGGCCTTTATCATATTGAGGTAAAGACTATTTCAATTTTCTGTAAAGTTCTCATCATGGATGAGTGTTGGACCTTATCAAAAACTTTTTCTGCATCTATAGAAAAGATCATGTGATTCTTACTTTTGGTTTTATTGATATGATGGATTACATTTTTTGATTTACATATATTGAACCATCCCTGCATGCCTGGGATGAATCCCACTTAGTCATTGTGTATTATCTTCTTGATGATTTGCTGCATCCTATTTGCCAATATTTTATTGAGGATTTTTGCATCTGTGTTCATTAGGGAGATTGGTCTGTAGTTCTTTTTTAGTTGGGTCTTTCTTAGGTTTTGGTACTAGACTTATATTTGCTTCCAGGTTCATTTTCTTGATGTGACTATTTATTTTTATATATCTCCCTCATAGCACTGCTTTCATTGCATCCCAGAGGCTACAGTACGTTGTGTCTGCACTTTCATTTTATTGTAGGTATTGTTTTATTTCTTCTTTGATTTCATCTGCAACCCACTGGTTGTTCTGAAGGTTGTTAGTTAATTTTCATGTATTTATGCAGGTTTTACAGGGGTTTTGCCTTTGACTTCCAATCTTAGTGCACTCTGCTCAGATATGATGCATGGGATAATTTCAGTCCCTTTCCATTTACTTAAGACTGTTTTATCAGTTACTATATGGTCTATTTTGGAGAATGTCCCATGTGCAGCAGAGAAGAATGTATATTCTAATGTAATTGGGTGGAACACTCTCTAAACATACACTAAGTCCATTTGTTCACAAGTATGATTCAGTTCTGTTATTTCTTTGCTGATGTTTTGTCTAGTTGATCTATCTCTTTGTGACAGTGGGATGTTAAAGTCTCCTATTACAATTGTGTTTTTGTGTACTTAGTTTTTCATGTCTATTAGTGTTTGTCTTATATAATTGGGTGCTCCTGTGTTTGGTGTGTATATATTTATAATTGTTAATTCTTTTTCTTGTAGTTTTCCACTTACAATTATTTAGTGGCCTTCTTTATCTCTTTTAATAATTTTAGACTTGAAGTTCACTTTGTCTGAAAACAAAACAGTTACTCCTGATTTTTTTTCTGGGTTCCTCCTGTTGCATGGAATACTATTTCCCGTTCTTTGACTTTTAATTTATGAGCTTCTTTAGATTCAGATGTGTTTCTTGTATAAATCACATTTGGGATCCTGTTTCTTGATGCATTCTGTCAACCTGTTTCTTTTTTAATTTTTTTTTTATTTAAAGAGAAAAACAAAACTAAATGAAGCAAAACAGTAAAAGGTTAAAAGTAATACAGAATTTCAAGAAAAATATATACAGTAAGAGTTCACCAGTAAATAGATTACACATTGTCATCTTACAAACAGCTGTCCAGATTACAAAATTAAAGCATACAAAGTGGAGATTAATACAGTGAGATTGCAGTCAGTTCTGTTCAGTGATCCAAGAAAAACTCAGCAGTATGGTTCTCTATCCTACACATTTAAATATACTTGCAGTTATATACTTTAGATCACTTTCCTTCCTCTCTTTTTTATGCTAACAATCACACATTTTACTTTCCATTACTTCCACAGTTTTTATAACTTTTTCTTTGAAGAGGAAAAAAAATGATTTTAAAAAGCCAAAAAACAAAAAACAAAACAAAACAAAACAAGACGGACCAAAGAAAAACCCAATGTGACAAAGCAAAACAGAGTCAGGTAGATCAGGAGGATGGACATAGTATAAAATGAAAAAAAAAAGGATTACTAGGTGATCAACAGTGGTTACCATTATGCCTCTTGTTATCCTAAAAAGAGTGGCCTATATCAGCTGGTATAAAATAATTGAACAAAACTGTACATAACACCAATAAAACCACATTGGAGAGCTTACAGGATTCCAAAGAAGATAATAGTCAAACAATAATGGGCATCATAGAATATCTGGTTGCCTTCCAAATGGTTGCCTATACCCTCAAACTTGATACTATTAAGTGAAATAGAATATAATAAAATCAGTCAGAACAAGATGTGGAGAATAATACAGGGGTTCAATTCAGGTTAATAGGAAAACAAAAAAATTACTATAACCTATCACACTATTTTTAATTTAGTTTTCCCTTAGTTAAAAGATACTAAGAAATAAATTAATCTTAAAAAAAGGAAAGAAAAAGGGGGGAGAGACTGAGATAAAAAAAGAACATATCAATAGAACAACACTGGTCAGGACCGAAAAATTTAAGCCTCATTGTGTTTCACCCCCAGATAGCTTGACATTAATAGTGGTTACCATAGTGACTCTTTCCTTGAAATATTTGAGTCTAACTTCGTGTACTATAGCATCAAATTTATCAAGACAGTGTGAAATCGTTCAAGAGAATGAAATTATTGCAGGGTATTTAGAACCAGCTAGCAGAAACCAAACATCAATTTCTATATTATCTCTTTGTCTGTAAAAAACTTGCTTATACTATCGCATACATTAAGATATAATAAGATACAACATGTTAGAACCAATGGAAACAAATGAGCAACTTGATGGGGCTTCAAAACAGGATGATATTAAATTGGCACTAGCTATTACACTATTTTCTTCAAAATAGTTATTTGTAGTATCACAGACAATAAAATAAAACAACCCATATTAAAACCTTTCCAATTAATGAGTGAAAACATTATATGGCTTCAAACTAGTGTGACTGGGAATCATGATTACCACATACTTTCATGTATTCTTATCATTTCTTACAGAAGGGAAACTATTTGGTATTTATACATGTGAGTTTGATTTATTTCACTTATGAGTATGGTCTCGAGCTGCGTCCATTTATTTATAAATATCTCAATGTGATCATTCTTTATAGCTGAGTAGTATTCCGTTGTATAAAAATACCACAATTTTTTATCAATTCCTCAGTTGATGGACACTTAGGTTGTTTCCAAGATCTGGCTATTACAAATTGTGCTGCTATAAACATGGGTGCACATATATCACTGTGGTGTGATGCTTTCAGTTCTTCTGGGAATATGCCTAGAAGTGGAATAGCTGGGTCAAATGGTAATTCCAGTCCCAGCTTTCTGAGGAATCTCCAGACTGAGCTCCACAATGGTTGCACCAGTCTACACTCCCACCAAGAGTGCAGGAGAGTTCCTTTTTCCCCACAGCCTCTCCAGCATTTGTTGTTGGTGGTTTTCTTGATCTTGGCCATTCTTTCAGGAGTGAGATGAAATCTCAGTGTGGTTTTAATTTGAATTTCTCTAATGACTAGTGATGCTGAACATTTTTTCATATATTTATTTGTCGTTTGTATTTCTTCATCTGAAAATTGTTTATTCATCTCCAATGCCCCTTTTTTGATGGGGTCTTTGAATTTTGGGGTCTGATTTTTTTTTAATTCTTTGTATGTTTTAGAAAGAAGTTCTTTGTCTGAGGGGCAGTTCATTAGGATTTTTTCCCAGTTTGTGGGTTTTCTTTTCACTATGTTAGAGATTTCTTTCGATGTGCAGAAACTTTTTAATAAGATGTGATCCCAGTTATCGACTCTGGGAAGTATTTCCCGTGTGGTTTGAGTCTTGTTCATAAATTCTCTACCTACCCCTATGTCTTCAAGGTTTTTACCCAATTTGTCTTCCAATAGATTTAGTGTTTCTGTTTTAATATTTAGATCTTTGATCTATTTAGATCTTATTTTCATATATGGTGACAGACATGGGTCTAGTTTTAGTTTTCGGCATATGGAAAGCCAGTTTTTCCAACACCATTTATTAAAGAGACTGTCATTCTTCCAGTGAACCTGTTTGGTCCCTTTATCAAAGATAAGGTGGTTGAGTGTGTTTGTAGTGTGGTTGTATCTTCTAATCTATTCCATTGGTCTTCGGCTCTGTTTTGATTCCAGTACCATGTTGATTTTACTACAGTTGCTTTGTAGTATAAATTCAAGTCAGGGATTGTGATGCATCCTGTCTTGCCTTTGCTGCTTAGAACTGCCCTTGCTATTCTAGGTCTCTTCTCACTCCAGATGAATTTTAGAAGTGATTTCGTGGGATCTATGAGGTATGTTGATGGTATTTTTATTGGGATTGCATTGAATCTGTATAACAGTTTTGGGAGAATGGCCATTTTCACAGTATTTATTCTTCCTATCCATGAGCAAGGGATGTCTTTCCATTTTCTGAGATCATCTTCAATTTCATTTTTCAATGTATTATAATTTTCTCTGTATAGGTCTTTCACTTCTTTCGTGAGAGTAATTCCTAAATATTTCATTTTCTTGGATGCTAGTGTGAAAGTTGTGGCTTCTCTTATTTCTCTCTCTGTGATTTTGTTGTTAGTGTATAAGAATGCTATTGATTTTTGAGTATTGATTTTGTACCCAGCCACATTGCTGAATTATTTATTATATCTAGGAGTCTTTCAATGGAGTTTTGGGAGTCTTCTATGTAGAGTATCATATCATCTGCAAATAGTGATAATTTAACTTCTTCTTTTCCTATCTTTATGCCCTTTATTTTTCTTTCATGTCTAATTGCTCTGGCTAGTATTTCCAGTACTATATTAAATAGGAGCGGTGACAGGGGACATCCTTGTCTTGTGCCCGATTTTAAAGTAAAGGCCTTCAATTTTTGGCCATTTAGTATGATACTGGCTGTTGGTTTGTCATAGATGGCCTTTATTATGTTGAGGTAAAGACCATCTATTCCAATTTTCTGTAAGGTTCTTATCATAAATGAATGTTGTATCTTATCAAAAGCTTTTTCTGCATCTATAGAAATGATCATGTGATTCTTACTTTTGACTCTATTGATATGGTGGATTACATTTATTGATTTACATATATTGAACCATCCCTGCATACCTGGGATGAATCCCAATTGGTCATAGTGTATAATCTTCTTGATGACTTGCTGCATCCTATTTGCCAATATTTTATTGAGGATCTTTGCATCTGTGTTCATTAGGGAGATTGGTCGGTAGTTCTCTTTTTCAGTTGGGTCTTTCTCAGGTTTTGGTACTAGAGTAATATTTGCTTCCAGGAATGACATGGGATTGATTGCTTCCCTTTCGATTTCATTGAAAAGTTTGAGGAGTGTCGGCATTAGATCCTCTTTGTATTTCTTGTAGAATTCTGCAGTGAATCCATCTTGGCCTGGGCTCTTCTTTGTAGGTAATGACTTAATTACATTTTTGATTTCATGAATAGAAATTGGGTTATTCAGCAGTTTTACTTCTTCTTGACCTAGCTTTGATACTTCATATGCTTCCAGAAATTTGTCTATTTCTTCTGTGTTATCAAACCTATGAGAGTAGATGTTTTTGATATAGGTGTTGATCTTCTGTATTTCTATTGGGTCTGTAGTGATTTCACCTTTTTCATTCCTTATTGCATGAATTTGAGCTTTTTCTTCCTTTGTAAAAATAAGGTTGGCTAGGGGCTTATCAATTTTATTTATTCTTTCAAAGAACCAACTCTGATTCGTTGATTCTTTGTATTGTTTTCTTAGTCTCTATTGCATTGATTTCTGCTCTGATTTTTATTATTTTCTCTCTTCTTTTGGCCTTGGGCTTGACTTGCTCTTTGTTTTCTAGATGTTTGCGGTATAGCGTCAAGTTCTTTATTTGTATTTGTTCTGTTTTCCTGATGTGGGAACTCAGTGCAATAAATTTCCCTCTAAGGACAGCTTTCATTGCATCCCACAGATTCCGGTAAGTTGTATTTGTGTTTTCATTTGTTTGTAGGTATTGTTTAATTTCTTCTTTAATTTCCTCTGTGACCCACTGATTACTCAAGAGTGTGGTATTCAGTTTCCATGTGTCTGTGGGATTTTTGCAGTATCTTTTATCATTAATTACTAATTTCATAGCGCTATGATCTGATCATATGCAGAGGATGATTTCAACTCTTTTGCATTTCTTTAAATATGTTCTGTGAGTTAATATATGGTCTATTTTAGAGAATGACCCATGTACTGCTGAGAAAAATGTGTATTCTGTTGTTGTTGGGCAGAATACTCTGTATATGTCTATCAATTCCATTTGTTCACAGGTCTGATTCATTTCTTTTATCTCTTTGCTGATTTTCTGTCTTGTTGATCTGTCCATTGGTGTCAATGGTGTGTTAAAATCTCCTGTTATAATTGTATTACTGCTAATTTGGTTTTTCATTTCTGATAGTACTTGTTTTATATAACTGGGTGCTTTGGAATTTGGTGCATATATATTTAAGATAGTTATCTCTTCCTCTTAAAGTTTTCCCGTAACCAGTATGTAGTGATCTGCTTTATCTCTTCTGATCATTATTGGTTTGAAGTTCACATTGTCTGCAAACAGAATAGCTACCCCACTTTTTGGGGAGGGGGGTTCCTGGTGCATGAAGTATTGTTTTCCATCCTTTGACTTTCAGTCTGTGAGTATCCTTTTGGTTTAGATGGGTTTCTTGTAGACAGCATATGGTTGGATTTTGTTTCTTGATCCATTCTGCCAGTCTATTTCTTTTAATTAGTGCACTGAGACCATTTACGTTAATGGTTATAACTGTTATATATTGGTTTATTGGTGACATGTTATATTTCTGCTGTTGCATCTTTATCTTTCTGTTCTATTTAATTGTCTGCTTTGTTAAGTGGTTTTTTTCTTAAGTGTATCTAGACTGTCTTTCAATATTCTTTTCAGGATTGGCTTGGTGATCATGAATTTCTTCAGCTGTTGTTTCTGTGGAAGTATCTTATTTCTCCATCGATTTTGAAGGACAGTTTTTCAGGGTGCATCACTCTAGGTTTTAAATCATTTTCCTTTAGGATCTGAAATACTTCACTCCATGCTCTTCTTGCCTTTATTGTTTGTGTTGTGAAGTCTGCTGTGATTCTGATAGGTTTTCCTTTATAGGTGATCTGTCTTTTCTCTCTGACAGTTTTTAATATTCTATTCTTTTGTTCAATTTCTAGAATGGTGATTATTATATGTCTGAGTGTAGTTTTATTTTGGTTATGGCTATTTGGAGTTCTATGTGCTTCATCGATCCTGATATCAGTTTCCAATTTCATGTTTGGGAAGTTTTCAGCAATTACTTCTCTAAATATCCTCTTGACATCCTTTGTATTGTCTCCTTCTTTTTCATTTATCCCTATCAACCTTATGTTGTTTTTCGATGTGTCATCTTGCAGTTATTGAATTCTTATTTCTTGATTTCTTGTTATTTTTAAAAGATCTTTCCTTTCCTGTTCAATGGCTGCAATCTTGTCTTCGAGGTCCGAAATTCTATCTTCGCATTCATTCAGGCAGTTTTTACAACTCTCAATGGTTTTTGATTTCCTGTATATCTCTTTGCATCTGTTTTATATATTGTTTGCTTCTTATATTGTTCATCCAGAGATTCTATCTTTTTGTTTAGTTCCTCCCATTTTTTAGCTGTGTCTTCTTTAGATATGTTCAGCATCTCTTTCATTTCTTTTATTATTTCTTCTTTTACCTGGTAAATGATTTCTAGTTTGAATTCCTTTAAAGCTTCCCGGAACTGCTTCTTTATTTCGGTTACTATTGTTTCAGGTATGGCATATATTCAGGTGTATGGCATATATTTTCTTCTATGTACATGGCTCCTAGGCTTTCTTGGGATGGGTTGGATGCTTGAGATTGCATTTTGGTCTTTTGTTTTGTCATTTTCCTATATTACTGTGTTTCAAGTGTTGTTCCAGAGTTTCCCCTGGTCGTGTTGTAAATTGACTCTTATGTCCTGGGCTCTTGGAACTCCTCTGGTAGTAGCTCCCTCCTTGGGCAGCAGAGCCCCTGGATTAAAAGAGGCTTGCCAGGCTCCTCTGAGGTAGGCCTAAAGCCTCCTCAATTTGCACAGTTTCCCCTTCTGGTAGCAAAGTTCCCCTGAGGGATATAAGGCCACCTGTGGGGTCCAGGAAATCCCAAATCCTGTTAAGCCCAGTATAGTGTGGCTGCAAGCCCTGTGGGCCCCCAACCCCCTAGAGCAAGGATCTCATAATCTCCCAGGGATTGGATGTTTTGTAATAATCCAGCTCCTTGGATGGCAAAACTCCCCAGGCTTATAGAAGGTTCCCTTATGGGCTAAGTAGGCCTCAAACCTCCTCAACAGGATTGCTCCTTCCTCCAGGCAGTGGCAGTAGTGCTGGATGCTCTCCAGATCAAAAGAAGGTTGCAGGCGAGGTCAGAGCAAGTTTCAGCAGCTCGGTCCAGCTCCCTCCTTCTGGCTAGCAGCTGTGGTGTGCTCCTTGGCAAGATGAGGCAGCGGGTGGACTTGAGTCCCCTCCGCTCGCCTGGGCCCTCACCTTGCGGCTGGCAGTGGCGGTAGTGTGATCCCCGGATGAGAGAGGCGGCAGGCAGGGCTGGACTGTAGTCCCCTCCACTCGGCTGGGCCCTCACCTTCCAGCCGACAGCGGTGGTAGTGTCAGGATTTAGGTTTTGGAGGTTTCAGTCCACACTCAGTTGGCTCCAAGACAGGCGGGCATGGTTCCAATCTCCTTTTTTAATATAGTATAATTTTCAGCATATAGGTCTTAACATTCTTGTTTAGGTTGATTTCTATGTATCTCATTTTTTAGATGCTATTTTGAAAGATGATATTTAGATAATTTCTCTCTCAGTGAGTTTTTGTCTCTGTACAGGAATGCTATTGATTTTTGAGCACTGACTTTGCATCCATCTACACTGCTGAATTTGTTTATTATCTCTAGTGGTATTTTAATGGAGTTTTTTGTGTCTTTTATATAAAGTATCATGTCATTTGCAATTAGTGATAATTTAAGTTCTTCTTTTCCTTTCTTTATTCCTTTTATTTCTCTCTCTTGTCTGATTGCTCTGGCTAATATTTCCAGAACTATATTGAATAGGAGTGGTGATAGTGAATATCCTTGTCTTGTTCCTGATTTTAGAGTGAAATCTTTCAGGTTTTGTCCATTTCATATAATGTTGGCTGTTGGTTTGTCATAGACGGCCTTTGTAAGATTGAGGTAGATACGGTGTATTCCAAGTTTCTAAGGGTTTTTATCATGAGCATGTGTTGGAGTTTATCGAAAACTTGTTCTGATCTATTGAGATGACCATGTGGTTTTTCTTTTGGGCTCTGTTGATGTTGTGTGTATTGATTTATGTTGGTGGCCCCCAGGCCTCATGAATTTGCATTGTGCATTTCTGATTGATTCATTGTCTAGGGCTTGGATTGGGGGTGTGAGTGCTACACTGGCCTGGGGTGGAGCCAGAATGTAATGTAATGGCAGGAAGAAAGTGTGTCTCTCTCTTTTGCCAGTTTCTGCCTTGCTGTTTGCAGCCACTGTGAACTGTGGCCATGCCATGCCATCCTGCCTTGGAGCCAACTGAGTATGGAGTGAAGCCTCCAAAAACTATAAGAAGTAAACCTTTCCTTTCCCAACTTTGGTCATCAGGTATTTTGTCTCAGAGATGAGTAAAAAGTAACTAAGACATTGTGTATTACATTTATTGATTTGCATATATTAAACCAACCCCTGCACTCCTGGAATGAATCTCACTTGGTTGAGATGTATAATCTTCTTGATGATTTGTTGCATTCTATTTGCCAGTATTTTATTGAGAATCTTTGCATCAATGTTCATTAGTGAGATTGGCCTATAGTTCTTTTTGTTGGGTCTTTCTCTGGTTTTGGTATCAGAATAATACTTGCCACTAGAAATGATTTAGAGACAATTGCTTCCTTTTCAATTTCATTGAAGAGTTTAAGGAGTATTGGCATCAAGTCTTCTCTAAATTTCTTGTAGAATTCATCTTGAATCCATCAGGACCTGGGCTTTTCTTTGTTGATACATTTTTTATCACATTTTCAATTTCAGTAGCTGATATTGAGTTATTCAAAATTGCTATATCTTTTTGATTGAGATTTGGTAGTTCATATGTTTCTATAAATCTGTCCATTTCCTCTGTTTTTTCCATCCTATGTAAATAAAGGTTTCAAAGTACATCTTCATGATGTTTTGAATTTCTATGTGATCTGTAGTAATTTCCTTCTTTCCAGTCCTTATTGCTTGATTTTTGGGTTTTTTCTTTCTTTTCTTGATAAGGTTAACCAGAGGTTTATCAATTGTGTTTTATTTTCTCAAAAAAACAGCTTTTTGATTCATTAATTTTTTTCTTTTTTTAAAGTTTCAGTTGCATTGGTTTCTGCTCTCATCTTTACAATTTCCTCTCTTCTATAAGCTTTGGGTTTAACTTGCTCTTATTTTTCTAAAAGCTTGAGATGTAGCATTAGGTTATTTGTGTTCATTCTGTTTTCTTGATATGACAATTTATTGCTATATATTTCTCTCATTAGTCTGCTTTCACTGCATCCCACACATTATATGTTGTTTCCATATTTTCATTGATTTATAAGTAGTGTTTTATTTCTTCTTTAATTTCACTTGTAATCCATTGGTTGTTCAGAAGATTGATATTTAATTTCCATTTATTTATGCAGGTTTTACAATTTCTTTTGCCATTCATTTCCAATTTTAGTGCACTATGATCAGATAATATGGTATAATTTCAATACCTTTTCATTTACTTAAGAATGTTTCATAGATTATTATATTATAGTCTATTTTGGAAAATGTCCTATGGACAGCTTGGAAGAATGTATATTCTGATACAGTTGGGTGGAACACTCTGTAAACAGCTACTAAGTCCAATTACTCACAGGTATGATTAGGTCTGTTATTTCTTTGCTGACTTTTTGTCTAGTTGATCTATCTCTTTGTGACAATGGGTTACTAAGATCCCCTGTTACAGTTGTGTTCTTGTGTATTTGGTTTTTCATGTCCATCAGTATTTGTCTTATATAGTTGGGTGCCTCTGTATTTGCTGCATATATATTTATAATTGTTAAATCTTCCTCTTGAATTTTTTCACTAACAAGTATGTGGTGACCTTCTTTATGACTTTTAATCATTTTAGGTTTGAAATTCACATTGTCTGCAAGCAGAATAGTTACCCTTGCTTTTTTCTGCGCTCCTGTTGAATGGCATACTGTTTTCCTTCCTTTGAGTTTTAATCTATGAGTTTCCTTTAGAGTCAGATGTTTTTCTTGTATACAACATATTGTGGGATCCTGTTTTTGATCGTTTTTGATCATAAGTATCATTGTCATCATATTTCTTTTGACAGCTGAATTGAGACCATTTACACTTATGGGCATAACTGCTATGTAATGCCTCAGCTTTTCTATGTTCTTTGCTAACTTTGCTTTGTTATGTTCCAATTGTTTGTTTTCTGTTTTCCTCCTTGTTTAATTGCTTGTCCTGCCAGTTGGACATAAATTTCTTCAGTTGTTCTTTGTCATGGAAGTATCTTGCTTCTCCACTAAATTTGAAAGAAAATTTTTCTGAGCACATCAGTCTGGGTTGAAAGTTGTTTTGTTTCAGGGCTTGAAACACCTCACTGCGAGCCCATCTTGACTTGAGGGCTTGTGCAAAAGCCCACTGTGATTCTAATGGGCTTTCCTTGAGAGGTGAGTTGTGTCTTTTCTCTAACAGTTTTTAGTGTTCTGTTTTTATGTTGTATGACTGTGATCTTAATTATTATATGTCTGGGTGTAGATTTATGTTGGTCATGACTGCTTGGCATTCTATATGCCTCACTTATCTGCATATAAGATCTTTCCCCATGTTTGGGAAATTTTCTGCTATTGTTTCTATGAATAGTTTACCTATGTCATTTGCGTTAACTCCTACATCTTCACTGCTGCCTATTAGTCTTATATGGTTTCTCTTGGGATCATCTTGAAACTGCTGGATTGTCACTTCATGCTCCTTTGTTATTTGTAAAAGTTATATCCTTTCATGATTGCTAATTGCAATCCTGTCCTCAAGGTCCAAAATTCTATCCTCAGCTTCATTTAAACAGTTTTACCAGCTTTCAATAGAATTTTTTGTTTTTTGCATATCTCTTTGAGTTTGTTTCATGGATTCTGCTTGCTTTCTATATTGTTCATTCAAGGTTACAATCAATTTCCCATGCTCCTGTACTTTTTTAAATCTATTTCTCCTCTAGCTGCACTGAGCATCACCTTTACTAAGGTTGTTACTTACATCTTTCCATGAGAGATTACTTCTAATTTGATTTTCTCTATAGCCTAAAGGATTTGTCTTTTATTTCACTTCCTATCTTTTCAGAGATTTTCAGGGTGTGACTTTTAAAGTCTTATATTTTAATGTCTCCTTTAATTGCTCCTGATGGACTACATGTTTGAGATGGGATTTTGCTTTTTCTGTTTTGTCATTTTCACCTTTTAGACTAATATTTGGTTTTTCAATTCCACTAGTCTCACCTATCAGTAGCATGTATCTTGGGGTCCTACTGTAAGGTTGATGTTTGTCCAATTGCTGGGTCTCACAATGAAGAGGTGGGCCAGTCACCTAAATTTCTCCTGCAGGGCTTGTTGGGTGATTCCTATATTCTTCCTAGGTTGACAAGGCTAGGAGTATTGATGCAATTCTATCCTTAGTTTCTGCTCTTATTAAGTCTTCAGGTTGTTCCAAGTCACCAGATCTCCCTGCTTATAGTGTTTATTTTGTCTGGGACCATACTGTGTCACTAAGTTTCTCATAAGCCCTTCTAATTTTCTCCAGGATGATATAGTACTTATTGACACCCTCCTCAACCTACCTGATGTTCTCTGTGTGGAGAAAGGACACACCCACACTCTTGTCAAACTTGCCAAGGTTCTACTTCTGGATGGGGTTTGGCAATTGCCCCTGTTGACCCACTGAAGGTGGCAAACTCTATTCCTATTGTAGGGGCAAGTCATCACACTGATGGAAGTCCTCTGTTTGGATGAGGGGTCACTGAGTCTCCTATTGACACAGCACAGTTAACCCACTGCAGTTCAAGTTCAAGCGGGGAGGAGTGGGAGCTGAAGATCAATAGCAATACTAGGTCCAGGAGGTGGGATTCCCTGATGGCACTGGCAGAACAGCAGGGGCATGGAAGATGCCTGCTTGGCCTGGCCCTGTGCACTGCTGGTGGTCCTACATCTCTAGATGGGTGGGGGGATGGTGAGCATGTGGAAGGGGTGGGCTCATGGCCCAACCTTGCACTTGGCTGGAGGTCCTGTGTCCCCAGGCAGGCAGCAGGACAGCAAGGGTGTGGAAGGAGCAGGCCCCAGGGCCTGGACTTGCATGCTGCTGGAGATACTGTGTCCCACAGCAGGTAATGGGATTGTGGTGACCCACATTGCTTGTTTGTGTTCATTCTGTTTTCCTGATGTGGGAATTCATCACAATAAAGTTTCCTCTGAGGACTGCTTTCATTGCATCCCACAGGTTCCAATAACTTGTATTTATATATTCAATATATATAAGTATCTATTGCTTATAGATATTGTTAAATTTCTTCTTTAATTTCCTCTCTGACCTACTGATTGCTCAGAAGGGTATTTTTCAATTTCCATGTGCTTGTGGGTTTTTGCAGTTTCTTTTATCATTAATTTCTAGTTCCATGGCACTATGATCTGATAACATGCGTGGGATGATTTCAATTCTTTTGCATTTACTTAAGCATGTTCTGAGGGCTAGTATATGGTGTTATTTTAGAGGATGTTCTATGTGCTGCTGAGAAGAATGTATATTCTGATGTTGTCGGGTGGAGCACTCTGTATATGTCCACAAAGTCCATTTGTTCACGTGTGTGATACAGTTTTGTTATTTCTTTGCTAATTGTTTGTCTGATTGATGTGTTCCTTTGTGTCAATAGGGTGCTAAGATCTCCCATTATAATTGTGATATTGTTTATTTGATTTTTAATTTCTGTTAATATTTGTTTTGTGTAGTCTGGTGCTCCCAAATTTGGTGCATAGATATTCAAGATTGTTATCTCTTCCTCTTGAAGTTTTCCCCTAACAAGTCTGTAGTGACCTTCAATACCTCTTTGGATCATTCTTGATTTGCAGTTCACATTGTCTGCAAACAGAATAGCTACCCCCCCATTTTGGGGGGAAGGTTCCTGATGATGTATTCTTTTCCATCCCTTGACTTTCAGTCTATGAGTTTCCTTTTGGGTTAGACGGGTTCCTTGTTTACAGCATATGGCTGGATGTTGTTTCTTGGCCCATTCTGCCAGGCTATTTCTTGTGATTGGTAAATTGAGGCCATTTATATTAATGCTTATAACTGATATATATTGGTTTATTTTTCACAAGTTATCTTTCTGCTGTTGATGCTTTATGTTTCCATTCTGTTTGTTTGTCTTCCTTAGTGGTTTTTTTCCTATGTCTACCTAGAATGTCTTTCAGTATTCTTTGCAGGGTTGATTTGGTTGTTATGAAATTTTTCATCTGTTCTTTGTCATGGATGTGTCTTCTTTCTCTACCCATTTTGAAGGACAGTTTTACAAGGTACATCAGTCTGGGTTGGAAGTCATTTTCCTTTAGGATCTGAAGTACTTCACTGCATGATCTTTTGGACTTCATTGTGTTGAAAAGTCTGCGGTGATTCTGATAGGCTTTTCTTTATAAGTGATCTGTCTCTTCTCTCTAACAGCTTTTAATAGCCTGTTCTTATGTTGGATTTCTGGGATGCTTGGTTTTTATATATTTGAGTGTAGTTTTGTTTTGATTATGGCTATTTGGAGTTCTACATGCTCTCTATGTCAGTCTCCATTTTCATGTTTGGGAAATTTTCAGCTATTACTTGTGTAAATAACCTTGATATCATTTGTGTTGTCACCTTCTTTTCCATTTATACCTATCGATCTTATGTTGTTTTTCTTAACATCATCTTGTAGCTGTTGAATTGTTATTTCCTGATTCCTTGTTATTTTTAAAAGATTTTTCCTTCTTGTTCACTAGCTGCAATCTTGTCTTTGAGGTCTGAAAGTCTGTTTTCACTTTCATTGAGGTGGTTTTGTCAACCTTTAATGGAATTTTTGATTTCCTGTAGATGTCTTTGAATCTGTTTCATGCATTCTGCTTATTTCTTTTATTGTTCACTCAAGGTTTCCATCTTTTTGCATTGTTCCTCTAATTTTTTAACTATGTTTTAGATGTATTCAGCATTTCTTTCATTACATTTACCATTTCTTTTACCTGGGAGATTATTTATGATCTGAGTTCTTTTATAGCTTCCCAGCATTGTTTCTTTACTTCAATTGCTATCATTTCAGGAATTTCAGGTGTATGGCTTACATTTTTTTTTCTATGTTCCTGTCTCCTAGGCTTGCTTGGGATGGGCTGGAGGTTTGAGATTGTATTTTGCTCTTTCATTTTGTCATTTTCCTATATTTCCTTAGGGAAGCCAAAGGCAAGGTCTCAGTTGTTTCTTGGGTTGAAAATATCTATCCTTATTGCAGGGAGTTTCCTCAGTTGAATGGAGGTCCTTTGATAGACCTTACCAGATGGTTCCAGCCACTTGGGGTCACCAGGTGGGACCTTACCAGTCTTGTAGTGAAGCATCAAAGATTCCCTGTGGGCTGGAAATCACTGCATGCACTTTTGGTTCACCAGGCGGTGTGCAGGTCACTGTGGGCCAATCAGCAGTCAGAGGACAGAGCCCAGATTGGCCAAGTGGGACCTGCAGGTGTGTTCTCCAGTGATGTGGGATGTTTTTTAGGATCTTACCAGTTCTCAGAGCAAAGCACCAAAGCTTCCCTGTGGGCTAGAAATCACTGCACACACTTTCAGCTCACTATGCAAAGTGTAGGTGGTTGTGGGCCACTCGGGCATCACAGGGTGGAGTCCAGACTAGCCAAGAGGGACCTCCTGGTGCATTCTCTGGTGATGTGGTATTCTGGGCAGTGTCTTGCCATTCTCAGAGCAAGTGCCATGGCTTCCCTGTGGGCTTCAGATTGCTATGCACACTTACAGCTCACCAGATGGAATGCAGGCAGCTGCAGGCCACTTGAGCGTGGTTTTCATCTTGTTTTTGAAATCCAATATTGGTCTCACTGTTTTGTTTTGTTCCAATTTATTGTTTTGTTTTATTCAATGTTTGGTTTTGATTGGTTTTATTCTGTTTTTATTTATTTGGTTTTACTATGTATTATGGAATAGACACCTATTGTGAAAATAACAAGATGTATTATGATAGCCATTGTTGATTTCCTATTAGCCTGTTTCAAAGCTTTGTACCACTTTCACTGCCTTGTTTTGATTGGCTTTACTCTGTTTTGTTTTTTTGGGTTTTATTCTCTTTTAAAAGAGATACAAGAAAGTTCTTCATGTTTACATGCACCCTACATTTTGCAAGTCTTATAAATATGCACATATTTTCATAACAGAAGTTATCTTTGATGTTTTAAAGGGTTGCAATAAGGTACTGAAGATAAGATACTCTTAATAGGACACCTGCCCAGCAATGGTACCTTCATTCATGACCTTGGCCACTTCTGCCTCAAGTATCCAAGGTGAATAAAATTTGTATTATGTTAAATCACTGGATCAGGTTTATTTTTTAGGGGCTATATACCTTTTAGAATTGTGGAAGGCAACAGTTACAAAATTTATAAAGTAAAATACACAAGAAATCCAATAAAAGATAAGAAATCTAGCTTTCATGGTAGGTTTGGGCCATAAAACTAGGTTTAAAGGTAACCAACTGGGTGAATCAAATGATGAAAGGAAATCATGTGAGATTATTGTGGTCCTGTGCTTCTTGTCTTATTTTACATGGTCTTTCCCAAAGAGATTTACACAGGTACAGTAGCATGAATGATCCCTCAGGCATTTCCTTATTCAACCAAAATATCATCTAGCATGATTTTGTCATTTAATATTTCATGACTAGTTTTCACTAGGAATGTTACAGAAAAGATTCATTAGTATAATTCAAACACTTGCACTGGAGATGTTGCCAAACTTACCAACTAGGTAGACTAAAAGATCTCTTAGGTGAAGTTCTAGTTACGCATAGTAGCTACTGATTATGAAACTTTAATTACACTATTATCCTGATAAGTGAAGAAAAAGATATGTGTGAAAGATGACAACAACAAAAAAACAACTAAGAGGGTCAATAATTACATTATGAAGTGGAGTCTTCAACTTCCTGTCATGCATTTTGAATGTCTCTGCCAATAGCATAATGCAGTTTGGTGAACTTTCTATGGGACTTGCATACCAGGCACAAGGCTATCTCTTGAAATCTACATCAAGTTGTGCAACTTCAGGTTATAGGGCTTTAGGAATGAACCACTTCCATTTGTATTTAAATTGTTCTAGACATATAGAAAACAGCATTTAGTATATCATCTAATATGCAGATTGATAAGTTTTAAAACAAGAATAATAAACAGCATTATAATGTAATAATGTCAGTTTTTCTTTAGAAATAATTCTTTACCCAAAATCATACTAGACATTAGCAAAGATAAAGAAAACTCAGTTTCTTGGCAAAATGAATTTAGTTTTATTGGCTTTGAATTGTTTACATAATTTCACAAGAGGAATCAAGCATATATTAATCTTAGACTTAGAAACCTCTTCAGATGGAAAAATCAAACCAAGGCAGAAGTTGGATACCTCTGTAGTATCTAATGATTTGAGGTTCCTGGGTCTACTAAGGAATGACAATTTTATTTATTCACTGAAAAGCTGGAAACACTTGGGGCCAGGCATTCTATGCATATCTTTAAAGAGGCCAGTGTTTCCAAATGTTTCCTGTTATTGAAGCAGGAGACAAAAGAGAATTCCAACAATCACTCAGATAAGGAGTAGCAAAATAAGTTAATTTATATTTACTGATGACTCTTCAAGGGACTTATGTCTCCTTGAGTGCTCTGAATAGGGTCTTGCTTTTACTTTTATATTGTCCCTATTTTACAGGAAAACATTATATTGGAGAGTCATCAGGTATGGGTACAGAAGTTGTTAGGGAGGTGAACAGTGACCAAGAGAGAGGGGGAGTCCTACTGGAACTTTCTGAGGCCATTAAAGCTATCCCCTTACACAGCTGTGGTCATAGTCATTAATTTCTTCAGAAAGCTTAGCTGTGCAGTTAACCCATAGTTGTCCAATTTCACCCCAGGAAGCAGTTTCCTCTCTGGTTATAAAAAGAAAAGTTTCTTATGGGACACTTTCAAATAACTGCATTGCCATGAAAATAAAAATTGTTCCAAGTAGTTCTCAATTTTGGAGGGATCCAATGGGGGAGAAATAAAGTTTCCACCTTTCTTCACAAAAGTGTACTTTACCAAATTGCTATGAACTATGCACAGTTTACGAAAACAAGAGGGTTCAAGTAAAGAAACAGCATTTTAAATGAAAAACCTAAAGTCCATTAAAATGTATCAGTTCACTCAATAATTTGCAATTATTGTCCTGTTTGAGTCCCGTTGGCACTTTAATTACCTCATCAGTTCCTTTACTTCCATTCCAGAGGTTTTCGTTTAGTTTGCTGTTAAAGGTTTCCGAAACTAGTATCTGGAATAATTTGTTGCAAAAGATTCAAGAAAGCTAAGTAGAGAAGTCCAGGAAACATGTCATGCTCCACAAAAGAAAAACCTAGGTAATGGGCTTATAGCTGTACTTTGAGACGAATCACTGTGAGAGATACTAGAACTCAGTAAGGAAGAGACTGGAACTTTGTAAGATTTGAGACTTTAGATAACAATATATTTTTAATTAATTTTATTGGTACATTTTAAGACACATAAAGAATTTGTACCTGTACATATCTTGATTCTTTTTTCCCATTCCTCCGCCCTCCCAATCACTCTCCCACTCTTTATATATGAAAGCTTTGTTTTTTCCTTCTCTTCTCTTCTTTTCTTTCCCTTCTTTTCTAGTTCCCCTCCCATTTGAACATTTTCTTCCTATTTCACAATATCTATTATACATTTTGGTTCATGTTTATACTTTCAGTTTTTCACATGAGAAACAATGCAATATTTAAACATGTGTGTCTGATTTATCTCACTTAAGAGTATGGCTCAAGGTACATCTATTTGCCTATAAACATCTCAAGTTTATCCTTCTTTATGGCACAGTTGTACTCCAGTGAGATAACAACATATTAAGAGAAATAAAATACTTTTTTTATCTGCTGCTTTGGCTGCATAACTGGGGAAGGAAGTCTCCTGTTAGAGAGATGAGTGTGAGAAAGACCCCAAGCAAATCAAATTACTGTACTTTTATAATCTTTACTATAGAAAGTTGCACAATTCTCACGTTTGCAGCCCACCCAGATAAATAACCTGCACAATACCATTGCTTTAAAAAAAGGATCTGATAGCATCTCCCAGTGAACTTTGTCCATAACCCATCTTGAGAAGTGAATTACTTTCTGACTTAGATTGCTTGTGCGGGGCAGAAATCCCTGTATATTCCCATGTTGGTGATTCCACGGCCATTCCACTACATTGAGTTGGAAGTAGGCTGTTTCATAAACACTTCTTGGCCAATGAGAGGGACTATGAAGTAAGCCTGATGAGTTTCCTACCCAGTAGTGGAATGCTATGGCAACACAAAAGACAACAGGAGATGCTACTTTTCCGAATCAGGAGACCACGGAGCTTGCCTTGTGAGATCATGGACGTGGGCAGCCACAAGGGACTTATTTATGTAGGATTGAAGGACAGTTCCCAGTATCCCTCCCTGCTCTGCCATGATGACATGGTGAGAAGGTTACATGATTTCCACTACCATCCTGGCCACAGAAGCATGCTGAGAGAGTCTTTAGCAACTCCATAATTCAGTCATTTCCCTGCCTGCAGTGTACATTGGCAAAGAGGGAAAATGGAGAGGAATTTTACAGGCTCCAACCATGCTCCCACTTTCAGGCTATTATGATTTGTGTCCAGATGTCCCTCAAAAGCCTCATTCTCTTACAGGTGGGACATTTAGAAGACGACTGAATCATGGGTATGTAATGCTGGCTTAGCATGTGTGATAGAGTGATTAAAGGTATAATAACTAAATTAGCTCACTGATTGGTTTAGCATAGTTCTGGGTGTTGATAGTCGAAAGGCCCACCCTAAGTATGGGTTTCACTACCCAAAAGTCTTATACCTTGGATGGGATGAAGATAAGGGGAGTCTTGCTGCTTGCTGTCTCCTGCCTGCTCTGCCATCGACTGTTTCTCTTCTATGTTACCTCTCTGCCATGCCATCCTGCCATGCAGCCAGCCAACTATAATGTAGAGAACTTAAACCTCTACAAACTCTGAGGTAAAATAAACCTTTCCTTCTTTAATTTTGAGTGTAAGGTATTGTGTCTCAGTTACAAGAAAAGTAAGACAGAGGCAGACACTACCTTTGAATCATCCTAAAGGAGGACCACTGTTCCTGATTCCAACACTCCCATGAGTTTCCTGCTGCCCCAACTCCACCCTCTACCTTATGTGATGGCCCACTAGTGTCAGGACTAGGTATGAGTATACAGAGATATGGTTGTTAGCATAAGAGCCCCTTGCCATGCAACACCTGGATACAAGCTACTCTCTCCTTCAGGTCCCTCCACTTTTCAACACAACTATATTTGAACTCCTCAAAAGCCAAAATTGCAACAAAGCTGATTTGAAAGGATTGAAGAACATAATGGTTAAAAATGTTTACAGTATACCCTGAGAGTGGCACATCCTCTCTGATCGCTCACTTTGCAAACTGAGACAAGTGAGAGGAATCAAAAGGAAAGGAATGAAACATTGATGAAAAAACACACATTCTCAGATCCACTGTTTTAAAGATTAATGTCCCCAGAACCTTTGTCCCTGTTTACTGCATTCCTACTAGGACAAAGGGCAATACTTCTGGAATCTAGAATAAGTAAGTAGTAGGTTCAGCTAAGCTACCTGCCCTTTGGAGTAGTTTGTTTAAGGAAATAGAAAAGCTTTAACCAAGCCTTCAGACAGAATTTGCAGAGGGGAAATTTTTGAGTTCTAAGAAGAGGCTGGAGATTCAGAATAATCTCTAAAACAGTCAGAAGTTATCTTGGTTTGATTTGTCCCCTAAAGAAAATCTGTCTTGTGAGTGGGTCTCAATACAGCTGGCTAAAGTTCCCAGAGGAACATCGTTATGTCGTCCCTTAACTAAATCATTTATTGACATGTGAATGACAAAAATGAAACCAAAAGAAGAGTGCTTTCAGAAATTTTAAATTAAACACCCAAATACGAGGTCAGACCCAAATACGAAACTAGGAGCCCAGCGTTCTTTGAGGTTCCCAAAGGACATCAGTCAGCTCTATGAAAATCTGAATATTCAACTGATGATAGAGTTCTTATAATACAAAGGGTTGCCAAAAAAGGTAGAGGTCCTGTACAGTCTCTAAAAGAAATGCAAAGAAAAGCCTGGTTTTTGTAACACAGGCTTCTCGAAACCATATCCCAAACAGAATCTGTAAGACCCTGCTACCTAAAAGAAGATACTAAGCCTGAGAAAAGATTCATCACAGTACAAAAGACAAACTTTAACGTGTGCCACACCTGGTCCAGTAGTTGTTCATTCTCTCTGAAGATGGGATTGCATCAGATTCTATTTCTGGGTGCTCTGAGATTCAACTAAATAACACAGAGGGAGATCTTCCAAAGCCCAATGATATTTATTTGCAAATAGCCGAAATTCAAAACAGCAACGTGCATATTTTACTGTATAACACAAATTTCCATCGCATCAGGCTGCTTGCTCAAATAAGATCACTCTTTGGGAACTATCTCTGTATGTTAGTTAGGTTTACAATCTGAATGTCTGAGTACTCCTAAAAGTTATTATTGAAATCGAATCACTATTTTGTGGTATTAAGGAGTGTGGCCTATTGTAGGTGAACAGAAAATAAGATCAATGTCTTAATGAATCCTCTTAATGACAAGAATTTGAGCCCCTATAAAAGAGGCACAAACTGTCTTGTTGTTTCTGTCATGGAAGAACACACAAGAAAGTCATCCCTGGTGAATCAAAAGGCTCTCACCAGACACAAGATCTGCTGGTGACTTGATCTTGGACTTTTCAGAACTGTAAGAAGTAAATTTTTTCTTCTTTATAAACTATCCAGTTTATGGTACTTCATTCATTACAGCAGCTGACCCCTCTAGTACACTTTACTTGGTTCAGCTTTCTCTTTTCACCCAAGGATTAGGGAGGGATTGTCTTGGGAGTGAGGCACCAGCCAGATCCATTTGCCTACCTAGCATCCTTTCAGCCCTTGCTGGACAGCTATCCCCTCCCTGAGCCTCCTGAGGACCCTGCAGCCCCAGTGTGTCTGGGAAGCTGATAAGTGACAATTGGAAGTATGATCCATCTGTTTCACTCCTGTGTATATATCCAAAGAAAATGCAGTCAGCATTCAAAAGATATACTTGCAAACTCATGCTTATTGTATTGTATTTGCAATTGCTAAGATAGGAAATCAGTCTAGGTGCCTGTCAACAGACTAATAAGTAAATAAAAGAAGGGAAAAAACACAATGAGGTATTGTAAAGCCATAAGGAAAGAATAAAGTTCTGCCATTTGCACTAAAAAAATCTGCAGAACTAGAAGATGTTAGGTTAAGAGAAATAAGCCAGACACGGAGAGACAAATGTCTCACTGCATGCTTTATTTCATATGTGGAAACTATTAAAAAAAAAAGATGATTTGAATGTAGAATATAAACTATTTCAATGTAGAATATAAACTATGATGAGACAATGAGAAAGGGAAAGATTGTAGAATGCTGGAGTCACATGATCAAGGCCATGATAGTCACACGATATAGCCATTTTTCAAATGACCACAGACAATCCATTAAATCCTACAAGTTGTTAAAAAGAAAACAGGGTGACAAGAGCAAAGCAGGAGGCATCACAACCACAGATTTGAAGTATTATTACAAAGCTATAGTCATAAAACAGCATGGTACTAGTACAAAAACAGATGTAAGAATCAATGGAACAGGGGCTGGGGATTTAGCTCAGCGGCATAAGCGCCTGCCTTACAAGCAGGCAGTCGTGAGTTCGATCCCCAGTACCGGTAAAAATGAAAAAGACAAAAAAAAAAAAAAAAAAAAAAAAAAACAATGGAACAAGATAGAGGAAGCAGAAACAACCTCAATCACATTCAATTATTTGAACATTGACAAAGGGGCCTAAAACATACACTGGAAGAAAGCCCCTTTATAAATAGTGTAGGGAAAACAGGCTGTTCACATGCAGAAGATTGAATCTGGACTGATATACTTAACTAAAATCAAAATAGATCAAAATTCACCAATAAAAAGAAACTCATCTGGGTTTGGGGGCACATGTCTGTAATCCCAGCACACCTGAGGCTGAGGCAGGAGGATTGTAACAAGTTTGAGACCAGTCTGGGTTACAAAGTGAGCTCAAGGCCAGCCAGATCAAATTAGTGAGACTCTATCTCAAGAAGACAAAAAAAAAAGAGAGAGAGAGAAAAGAAAAAAAGAAACACAAGCAGAGTTGATCAAGAAACAAGATCCGTCAATATGCAGTATACAAGAAGCATTTAACTCAAAAGGAAATTCATAGACTGAAAGTCAAAGGAGAGAAAACAATACTCCGTGTGATAGGGAACCAGAAAAAAAGCAAAGATAATGTCATGATTTATCTCGGTGGCCCCCAGGCCTCAGGTGTTTGCATTGTGCATTTGTCAATGGTTCATTGTCTAGCCCTTGGATTGATGGTGTCAGTGCTACACCTGCCTAGGGGTGGAGCCAGCATACAATGTAATGGCTGGAAGAAGGCATGTCTCTCCTGCAGATTTCCATCTTGCTGTTTGCAGCCACCATGAACTGTGGCCGCACCATGCTACTCTGCCTTGGAGCCAACAGAGTATGGACTGAAAACTCCAAAAATTGTAAGAAATAAATCTTTCCTTTCCCAATTTTGGGCATACATATTTTGTCTCAGCAATGAGTAAAAAGTAACTAAGACAGGTAGCTTGCCCATCAATCACAGAATGGATAAGAAAGATATGGCATTTTTATACACTGGAAAGCTACTCAGCTATAAAGAGTGATAATCACAAGGCTCTAGAAGGTAAATGAATGCAACTTGTGATCATGCTCATGGGTGAAATGGTTTGGGCTCACATGGGTGAATATTGTGTTGTCCCTTTAGTAGAAAAAACTGAAGGAGTTAGTGGCATCCAAAATGTAAAATAGACATTGTGAAAGTGAAAGGAGAAGAAACCTCTAAAAAAGAGAAGATGGTAACCATTGTTAATTTCAGATTATCTTGTTTTGAAGCCATGTATTGTCTTCATTGTTCTGTTTTGTTTGGTTTCATTCTGTTTGTTGTTGTTATTGTTGTTTGATTTTATTATATCTAATGGTTTGGGCAGCTGTTTTGAAGATAACAAGATATTTTATGGTAGTCATTGTTGATTTCCTATTTTCTTGTTTTGAAGCCCTGTATTGCTTTCATTCTTTTGTTTTGATTGATGTTATTCTGTTTTGTTTTGTTTTACCTTATTACACCTGATGGTATAGGCAGCTACTTTGAAGATACCAAGAGGAGTTATGGTAGCCATTATTCCTTTCCTAGTATCTTGTTTTGAAGTTCTGTATTGTGCTCACTGTTTTGTTTTGATTGGCTCTATTCTGTTTTATTTTGTTTTGGTTTATTCCTTTTAAACTAAAGAAGTTAAAAAATAGATCAAAGAATTAAATGTTAAAACGGAAACACTTAACTTGCTTAAAGTAGTTCTTGAAGTCACAGGCATAGACAAGGATTTTCTGAGCAAAATCCCAGTTGCACAGGAAGCAATACCAAGAATTAATAAATGGGGTCATATCAAATTTAAAAACCTCTATTTAGCAAAAGAAACAATCAACAGAGTGAACAGAATGGCAAAAAACATTGTTAGTTATTCCTCAGACCACAGACTGATATCTAGAATATATAAAGAAATAAAAAAAAGACTCAGTCAAAAATGGTTAAATGAAATGAACAGATATGGCAAAGTAAAAAAAAAGAAGTACAAATAATAAATACATGAAGAAGTGCTCAATATCTCTGGTCATTAGATAAATGATAGTTATTATAATGCTGAGATTCCACGTTACCCCAATAAGAATGCCCATCATCAAAAAAAATCAAATAATAACAAATGTTGGGGAGGCTATGAGAGAAAAAGAAAACGTCTTCATTGTTGGTGGCCCTATAAAGTAGTTCTGGAATTCAGTATGAAATTCCTCCAACAACTAAGACTAGGAATTTCATTTGACCTAGCTATTTCCCAAAAGAGTTAAAGATGTCATATTATAGAATACTGCATACTCATGTTTATAGTGGCACAATTCATAATAGCAAAATATATGTCCATCAACAGATGAATGGATAAAGAAAATATGGTATTTACACCCAGTGAAGTACTACTTTGCCATAAAGAAAGATACACTTGAGTAATTTGAGGGAAAATAGATGTAATTAGAGACCATAATGCTAAAGGAAATAAATCAGGTGCACAAGCTTAAATATGACATGTTTCTCTTATGTGAAAAACCTAAAATAGAGCAAAATGAAAGATAGATAATAGGAAGTATTTGAGAAATAGACATTTCTCAAATTGGAAGGGGATCAAGTAATAGAGAGAGAGAGTGGAATGAGGTGAAGGAACCCTTCCTCATTGTTGGTGGGAACATAAACTGGCACCTGTACTGGTACAGGTACAAACACTAAGGTCAGTATGAGACTCTCCCAAAAACTAAAACAGAAACTGTAAGACCCAGCTCTTCTCAGTGTAGGTATCTAGATGTGATACAGTGATGTATGCATACTCATGTTTGTAGCAGCACAATTTACAGTAGTTTAATCTTGGAAACAGCCTATATAGCCATCAACAAATGAATGGATAAAGAAAATTGTGATATTTATACACAACTGAATACTAGTTTACCATAAAGAAAGATAAACTTGTGAATCATTTGCAGGAAAAATAGATGCGTTTTGAGACTACAGTGTTAAATGTAGGGAAATCAGACATATAGGCTTGAATATCACATGGTTGGTCTTATATAAGAAGGCCAATATATCAGTAGAGTGCAAAGTAATAGACAATAGAAAACAGAGAGAAAAAATATCATTATAATCCAGCAAGGACAATGTGTCTTAAAGTGTACCTTAATTTTGTATAAATTGTTTTACATGCTTTTTGTGCTTTGAGCCCTGTTAGTCTGGCTGTTAATCAGTATGTATGATAAGTAACTATGTAAGGACTTAAAAATAATTAAATGAATCTGATGTCAGCAAAAAAATTTCTCTTAAAGTGTTGGAGGGAACAAAAAACAATTGAGATGTGTTATGCACATATACTTTCCCACAATGACTGTAATCATTATGCACTGCAAATATGTACTAATAAAAATAAACAAATCAAAATAAAAATCAAATGAAATTTTTAAAAAAGAAACTCTTTAAAAACATGTGAGAACCAAGACGTTACTCCCAGCATCCTGAGTAGATAAGGACAGCTAATATCTGGTGACTGATAAAGACACTTCAGAAGTGATTATTTCTTTGTTTTCTTATTGTGTAACAAATCGCATCCTGTAGAGAGCTGGCATATATACTATATCTTCCTATGAGCGATACTCTTGACTTTGTCTCTTATGCAAGGTGGACTTCATGGGCAGGACCTGGTCAGTCACACAGGGTCCTATGTTTGGTTTAATGCTCCGCAGTTGTCATCTTAAAATTAATAAATATTTGATCCCACACTTTCGTCTTGCACATAAATTATGTGGGGAACCTTGTTGAATCCAAATGGGGAAATACTAGTTCATGGTGTGCTACTGTGTATTATATCTCTTTCCAATCAGGGCCATACTCTCAGGGGAGCAGTTTGAAATACCCCGCGGTGGGTGTCCGCACATGCTAGATCTGCGGTGGAGAAGCCACTGTGACGCATCTCCCAGGCCGCACGACACACGTGTGAAGATCATCCAGGGTCCCCTCCGCCACACTCACTCGGGCTTCTGATAGGAAGGACTCCTCCAGAGATAGTTTTTTTGGCATAGACGTTTATTTGTGGTAAAGAAGAAAAACAATTATCCCCACCTAAGCATCGTTTCAGAATCTAAATTCAGGTCTTCCGGGATAGAAAAGTGTCACAACAGCGCAGAAGTCCCCTGAGAGCAAGGCCTGCGGCAGGGTAGCAGGTGGCGATCCGGGCATGCGCGCCCCCGTGGCTCTCTGGCCAGAGCTGCCCCTCCCTCCACTTTCCTCCAGCTGGAGAAGCGAGGGCTGGGGAGGTGGTTGGAGGCTGGGGACCCGCAATCCGGCTGCACGGTGTGAGCCCTGCGGGACTCGCGGGCGCGCTGGGTGAGCGCAAAGCCATGGAGCCTTCCTGGCTGGAGACTCGCGGCGCGCGGCCCTTGTATCTAGCATTCGTGTTCGGCCTGGCCCTGGGGCTGCTGCAGGTCATCAAGCTCTACCTGCGGAGGCAGCGGCTGCTGAGGGATCTGCGCCCCTTCCCCGCGCCCCCCACCCACTGGTTCCACGGGCACCAGAAGGTAGATGGCGGGGAGGGGGGAGAGGCTGCTGCAGGGGACGCCACCCGGTGAGCCAGGCGGCTGCTCCTTCCTTGCCCCAGTCCGCGGTCCTTGGGGCCTCTCAGCCCGGAGTCTGTAGCTCTGTAAGCTTCTGTACCTTGGAGACTTCCTGCAGGGAGAGGCCACTTGAGAGAAGGCCGCGGGGGGCTGAGAGGGAACCATTTAGAAAAAGAAAGCGAGGTGTAACTCAGATCTGTCTCCGATTGCTTTACCGATCTCTTCCATTCATGCACTGCACTGTACTGTTTAAAAGGCAGTTATGGTATTAAATAATACATATTAACTGCAAAAATGTGCAAAACTGGACACAATAGCGGGCTTTCCTGGTCCATTCTAAGCAGAGAAAATTAACTTGCTTTTTCAGATTCTAAGTGAGGGTCACGCCCTTCACCCCACCCCCATATCCCTGCTCAACCTCTCAAGAAAAAGGAGGTGATTGGAAGTCATCAAGAATAGGGAAATAGTTTCTTGGCCTCTCCTGTTCTCTAAAGCTACTGCCAGCCCTGCTTTTTCTTTTTATCTTCTTTCTAACAATTTTGAGTGGCAGCTCTCTGATAGGTACTAGAATTACAAAGAAAAGACTGCATTCCTACCCTCAAGGGGCCCAGCCACAAGGAGAGAAGGAAAATAGGTCAAGAGTGCTTCATTAAAGCCAGTCTTGGAGGATTCCTGGGGGAGGGAAGAACCCTTGGGAAGGGCTGTGGAGAATCTTACAGGATGGGTGGGGCTCAGAGGGTGTTCTCAGCACAGCTCCTGCAGAAACTCTATCGCATTTAATTTAACAGTTTCAGGCGTCCATGCATGTATTTATGACAGGCAATACTTGCTCTTCAACTGCCTCAATATAATTACATAGCACTTTTAGTTACATAGAAGAGTTAGTATTATATTATTTGATTATGTAAATGTAATTTACTGCATGGTCCCCATTGATTTCGTCCCTTTACAGAGTTCCCTGTCCCATGGTGTTGCTATCCATTTCCCATATGCTTCGTTTTTCAGTGTGTTTCACTCTTTAGTTTACCAAGTGGCTTTAACAGATCAGACATCTCAATAGTATTCCCAGACATTCAAACATATCAAACAATCAATGGGTCCTTACATGATTCTTCCAAAGACCTCTCCCCCTTTTTCTGTCCACTTAGACCTGGCAGGCAGATATTGTTCTGGGACAATATCCTTTGCTAATGTCCTCTGTCACATATTCTGTCTCCTAGATACTATTTATTCTTTTGTTTTCTATTTACTGCATCATTTTATAAGTGGATTCTTGGGAATGAGTGGGAGAATGTCAGGTGAAGTTTCAAACCCTAGAGTGGCTGTAAATGTCTTTTTTCATATTTCAAATTAATGGAATTAAGTTTGGCTAGGTACAGAATTCTTCAGAAAGTGTTTATTGTCAGAGTTTTGAAGATACTGCTTTATTGTCTCTAGCTTTCAGGATGGCTGTTAAAAATTCTGATAATTTTCGGGGCTGGGAATTTAGCTCAGCGGCCTAAGTGCCTGCTTTGCAAGTTGGCAGTTGTGAGTTCGATCCCTGGTACCAATAAAAATGAAAAAGACAAAAAAAAAAAAAATCTGATAATTTTCCTACTCTTTGCTTTCAGCTTTTTCTTTCTGTTTGTTTGTTTGATTGATTGGTTGGGTTTCTGAGACAGGTCTTGCTATGCAGTTCAAACTGCCCTCGAACTCATTTTGTAGTCCAGGCTGGCATCAAACTCCCAGTGATCCACCTGCCTCAGCCCCCAGAGTGCTGAGATCACATGGTGTGTGCCATCATGTCTTGCTGATTTTTTTTTAAATTGTGTATATTTAGCCTGATGTTTTTATGTACTTATCTCAATGTACATAAACTTAGTAAGGCAGCTCTAACGGATATAACAGCAAGTGTGTTTAGGGGTGTTAAATAGCTAACTATATTAATGTTTTTGGATCATTGAACACAGCTGTTTGCAGTCTCTCTGTTTGAATGTCTACTTTGTATTCTTTGATACTGTCATTTGAGCAACTATTTCCAAGATGATAATATGTAATCTATTAACAGGTGATTTCTTACTGTTATGGTTTTTTTTGTAGTTCTGTATTATGTGTAACCTTACACTGCTTTGTTTTGTTTTGTGTTTTTCTCTTTTTCCTCTTAAATAAAAAATAAAAAATAAATAAATAAACTTAGTAAGGCAATTAATTTTAGTAAAGCAAATTAACATATTCACTTCATAGTTGAAAGAGTTTTGGCCCAGGCCAGACACTGTAGCTGGAAAAGCCTCAGGTGGAACCAAGGAGTTCCATTTCCCCCACCCCTAGGAATTTACCTATGGCGCCAAACAAAAACCAGTGGGCTACCTGTGCATCCCTAATGCCCCCTTAGGTTCCACCCCAAACTGAAGCTACTTATATGCCTCCGCTCAGTGAGTTCCATGGAGAGATCGCCGACATGAGGGGGGGATGCCACGCCCCAGGGAATTGGGGGTGTCTCTCCCCACATTCTCAAAATAAAGGTCATTTATATTTCAAACTTCTTATCTTTTCAGCCGCCGTTGGTCCTCCACAGTTCTATCAATAGTTACTTATTGCCACCCCCACTTATAAGATTGACTAAAATCTACTTTCTTGGCAAACTATGAAAACATAATACAATTGGTAGGATTTTCAGCAGGGTTAGAAGACAGAATATAAAGTAAAGTGGCCTTATTTTAAGGATGTGGAGAGAAACTCCATGACCGCCAGGGTCTGGCTTTCTCTACCGGACACGTGGTGTGGGGGGCATACATAGAGCTTTGGTCTGGGGTGGTACCTAAAGGGGTATCGCTGACACCCAAGCAGCCCATTGGAATTTATTTTGTGCCACAGGTAAATTGCCTAGGGGTGGGGAAAATGACCGCAGGTAAATGTCCCTTAATCCCGCCTCTCACTGCTGTAGTGTCCTATCTAGGGCAAAATCCTTTCAACAATGTCATTAACTATTAATTGCTTTGAAGTTGTTTATTAGGTTCCTAGACTTAAATCATCCTGTATAACTGTAGTTTTACCCAACACCTTTCCATTTCCTCTGTTCACCTCTCCTTTAGCTTTGGTCACCACCATTTTACACTGTTTCAATGTGTTGTTTGTCATCACACATATAAGTGACATTAGGCAGGGTTTTTTTTTTTTCTGTATCTAGCTTATTTTACTTAGCATTATGTTCTCCAGGTTCATCCAGGTCGTGGCAAATGGCAGCCACAGATGAGTAGTATTTTGTTATGCACTTTACCACATTTTCATTACTGATAAGGGACACCAAGATTTGTTCCACATCTGGGCTGTTGTGTGTAAAGCTGTAGCAAACAAGGAGTTCATTTGCTTGGTATTCATATCCAGAAAAGGAACTTTTGGGTCATACAATAGTTCTTTTTTTTTTTTTGCTTTAGATACTTTCATACTACTTTCTATAATATCTGTGCTAGTTTATAGCTCCACCAATACAGTACAGAGTTTCCTTTTCTTCACCCCTAGTCAGCACTTTTTATTTGACTTTTTTGATTATTGTGATAGCTTGGACCCCAGAATAAAATCCAAGGAAGCAAGAAATTAAAATTTAGGGAGCAAAGGCTTTATTTTAGGCCAGGGCTGGCAACACAGTCTCTGGGAGCCAATATGGAAGACTGCGCGCCTTACAGCTAAAGGGTTGGGTTTTTTAAAACCAAAAAACCACAGGAATGTTGTGAACTTTGACCCAGTTTGATAACACCTGGGCTTCTTGGTATCTCTTGTAACTTCCTTGTAGTTAAATGTTTCTTAAGGAACAGCACATTTTATTACAGATAGGCTAAAGGGGGTTGGGGGGATTACAAGAAACTGAAACTTAAGGCTTTTATGGGAAATGGAGACTTAACCTAAAAAGAATGGGGAGGGGAGGGGGGATTTACAAGGAGCTGAGACTTAAGTCTTTACTGGAAATGGAATTTTAATCTCTATTGAAACGGCGCATACAGAACAGGAAGGAGGCGCGTTGGTTAGAACTAGGCTACAACAATATAGAATGGTATTTTATTGTTTTTTTTAATTTGCATTTCCTTGTGGATTAGTGATGTTGAGCACTTTTTATATACCCACAGACCATGCGTTGGGGTTTTTTGTTTGTTTGTTTGTTTGATATTTTTTAGAAATGCCTACAAAGGTCCTACTTTAATCAGGTCATTGCTTGTATTGAATTGTATTGAGTTCCTTAAATGTTTAACTATTTAACTCTTACCAGATACATGATTCACAAATATTCTCTCTCAATCCATAGGGAAAACTTTTTAGTTAGATGTAATTCTACTTGTTCAGTTTTTGCTTTATTCCTGAGCTATTTGTGTCCTATGTGATTTTAATTCTTAATCCTCTATATCAGTCCTATCTGTGGTCTTTATGATGCAGGCTTTTTGTTCCTTTTCTCTAAGTGCTTTAAGATTTTCACTTTGTCTCTGGCATTCTGAAATTAAATTATGAATAGCCTAGGTGTGGTACTTTTTTCAATAACTGCCTGACGTTGCATTGGCAATCTTTTCAATCAGGAACTCAAGTTCATTACTTCTGATAAATTTTTATGTTTAATTTCTGTCTTAGTTTAGGTTTTCCCAAGGGAAAAGAAAGACCCTGAGACAATGATTCCCATCAAGCAGTTTATTTTGGAGATGCTACCAAGAAACTTGGTAGTGAACAAGATAGGTGAGAGAGGATAGGAGGGCAGCTGATGTGGGGTTATTAACTATCAGGTTATTACTATAGATAACTGGAATTTATTCCCATTGAGAGGCTTTGAGTCTCAGTGTTATCCTGCCTGCAAAGTAAAAGTAATTTTACACCAGTTCTTGTCTGCCTCTGTGCTGCTTTTGAAGTTGGTAAATTCCCAGTACTGTGCACTCAGTAAAGCAGACTTCAGTAACTAGGAGAAACCCTCACATTAGTAAATGTGGATGCTGGTTATGGAGTATTCTGAAATGGTAAGGACATGGGATTAGGAACAGTCTACTAACAGCAAATATTGTAATTTCTTTCCCTTTCCCTTCTCTCTCTTTCAATTTCTTTCTTCTTTATTCTTTCTTTCCTATTTTGTTGGATATTGGACCACTACATTGAGCTTTTAATCTATGTTTTCTTTTTTTTTTTTTTTTTCCTATGTTGAAGGTAGTAAAATACAACAGAACAAGAATAACAAAGCCAGTCAACCCAATGCAGGGAAATTGGTACAGAACTTCAAAGCAGGATACTGGGGTAACAGTAATAGATACCATAGTATATTCATTATCTTCACAATAGTTGTCCATTCAATCAGGTGGTATAGCAAAATTAAAATAAAAACAGAAGGTTATAAAACCTATCAAAACAATGTTGAATAGAGCAAAACAAGTAATCAGAACAAAGCAAAACAGTGGAAACAATATTTGCTTTCAAAGAGATGATAGAAAGAAATCCCCCATATTTGCTATACTGCATATGGTCATCCTCCCAAGAGATCCTCAGACCTCTGGGTTCCAGTTGCTAATAGTGGGAGGGGAAAGATGGGATGTTTGATTCTCAGCCCACTTGTGGGCTCTAGGGCTGCTTACCTGGAAGGAGGGTAGGCTGCTTTGTTGCTTAGCGCCGTAAGTTCCAACATGGACAGCTAATCTATGTTTCTTGATTTTAGCTTCTTAGAAATTCTACTGAAAACATGTTTTAAATCTGGCTTTCATAAGTTTAATTTCCTAGAATTTTGTCTTATTTTGTATTTGTTTTTCTATCAATTACCTTTTGATGAATAATAAAACCACACTAAAACAGTGACTTAAAAGCCACCATAATTTTATAACAGTGTAATTTGGGCTGGGTGATGCTGTGAGGTTTTGTTGTTTTGGGCTACATTCTGCTGAATTTGGCTGGACTCACTAAAGCATCAGCAATTAGCCACAGTCAGATAGGTAGTTAGGTAAAGGCTGGCCATCATTTTGAATGCCTTTGTTCTCGTTTACCTGCTATATTATCTTTCAGTTTGCTAACTGGAAAACCTAGCTCATATGATAACACAGTGCTTGTGTTTGTGTGTATGTGTGTGTGTGTGTGTGTGTGTGTGTGTGTGTGTGTGGTTTGGGGAATTTAGCAGTAAACTATATCCTCAACCTTCCTTTTTTCTAAAGCAGGATCTTAGTATGTTGCCCAGGCTGATCTTGAACTTGCCGTCATCCTGCCTCAGCCCCCAAGTAGCTGAGATCAGACACAAACTTGTACAACCACATCGACCTGCCAATTCTTCTTAAGCATCTGAGCCTTTGTTGCAGTTAAGCTTAACTGTGTTACCTTGATTGATTTAGAAAACATCCAGGGGAATAATAAGACACATTTTTAGGTGTGTCCAAGTGGGTCCTGGGGATGTGACCTTTTCTATTGTATATGGTCCCTGACTGCTTCTGTGGCACCATGCACCTGTTCTGTTTCTTGACTGTCATGAATAAGCATCTTTTCCCTGCCACATCATAATGTTTGTGTTTTGGAACCAGATTACCATAGGCTGGATCCCCTGAAACCATAAGGCAAATTAAACTTTTCTTTAAAATGTGGGTGTCAGACATCATACTCAAGCAATAGGACAGTCACATTTGCCACTCTTGCATTGGACAGAGTAAGTCACGTGGTCAAGTCCAAAGTCATTGTGGGTGACTATGATCAAAGTGTATGAATATAATAGTCATTAATTACTTGGAGCAATTACTATAGCCAGTCAAACACATTCTTCTTTATTAGAGAATTTTTATCTTTCCATGTGTTTGGTATATTTTATCCTTTCTAAAGTACAATAGATTGTTCAGGGTTTTATTAGTATATGTAATACATAATGATTACATTCATCATGGGTAGTAGATACATATACATTGCATATCTTAATTCTTTTTATTTCCCTTTATCAATCTCCAGTATGGCTGCCCAAATTTTTTTCAAGTTCCTGCATATGTTTTCAAGTTTTTTTCCATGTTAGTCATCTCATGCTGCACATCAAATTAATGACAAACTTAATAATTCAAAACAGTTTTTGTCTCACGTAGTTTGTAAGGGTAAAAAATTTAGGAGTAGCATTACCTGGGTGATTCTGATTCAGGGTCTCCCACAAGGTTGATGAAGTTGGTTGGGGCTGCAAACTTCTCAAGTCTTGATTGGGCATCTCCAGGCTCACTAACATGACTATTGCCTGGCCTTCATTCTTCAGTGACTGGTCCCTGGAGGCATCAGCGCCTCACTTTATCAAGTCAAGCAAACTAAGGTGCTTACTTGCCCTAGGATACTTTAACGTTTTTTGATTTCCGTATTGAAAGTCCCACATCCTTGGAACTCCTGTGCTTTCAGACAAGATAAGATAGTTACCATTCCATTTTCCACATAGCAGCCTGCCTCTTCCAGACAAAAGAAGGTTGAGGAGCACAGGATGGCAGCCATAGTCTTTTATAAACTAATTAAAATTTTCTACCAACATTTTGCTGTATGTAACTGACAAATCCTGGTTCAATGCAGGAGAAGACAGACAACACAAGAGCTGGGGATCAGTAAAGACCATCTTAGAGTCAGCTACAATTTGTTTGGCTTTGTGACTTTTGTGATGGAGGTTGTTCTCAAATGTCTTATAGTTTGTGGCCATGGTTTCATATCCTGCGTTGAGGCACTAAGGAGATTTGGACATTTTGAATATACATCAAGAACTTTCCTGGAGAAAATCTGATAGCAAACCTGTTCGGGGAAGCAGAACTCAGTATCTGTATCTCTTTTCTCAGTTTCTCTAAGAATTATCTACCCTTCTACTTAGGAGGACGACTGAAGACGACTAGCATTCTGGGAGCAAGAAAAGGAAGGGAGGAGATGGGACATTTAGTCTTGTTTTGTATACTTTCACCAGTTCCTTATTTTTAGTTTGATGCTTCTTTCCTACCCTCTATAATTGCTTGATTTCTTCAAGTTTCAAAGCCTCTCTTGTTTAGTTCCTCTAGAAAATTAAGCTCTTCTCCATTATGGGATGTAAAATTGAAGGAAGAAAGGAAAACTGGTAGTTGGACCAGCCCTTCCTCTAACATTCCTCCCCTTTAAGTTACTTCTCTGTATTTAATATTTTCCATTCAATTTAATTGACTTTTTCTAAGATTTTTATACCTCAATTTTAATTTACTCTGCTTCCCACTAGAGTCTGGTTTTCATCCCTACACCTTCTAGAAGCTAGAATTAATAGGGGGCAATTAATCAGAATTTGGAAAAATGTAAAAATTTTCCAATAGAGCTGTTCCACCAGCTACTGAGAAAGATGTGCTAAAACCATGCTTCTCAAATTATTGTATCTTTCCAGGGGGCTAGTACATTTTTTATCTATGAATTGTTTCTTTTTAAACCTATGGAGACATTTTGTCTTACAATCTATTTTGTCTGATAATAGTTTAACTATACCAGCTTTATTTTAGTAGTATTTATTTATTTATTTTTTGTCTTTTTCCTTTTTATCGGTACCAGGGATCGAACTCACGACTGCCTGCTTGCAAGGCAGGTGCTTATGCCGCTGAGCTAAATCCCCAGCCCGTTTAGTAAAATACATGTTTCTCCACTATTTCTAAACATCTGAGGCTTTGCCAATAATACATAGTTTGGGCCAATAATACATTTTTGTTTCTTTGGTTGATTCATTTTGATGTGATCTGACAACTTTTGTTATTTTTGAAAATAATCTATACATAGTGTAATGTAATTTCTGATCTATTATTGGTTTGTTCATAAAATGAACTTACCTAATATTTTAAAATAACTGAAATCATGCCTGGCACTCAGTAAATGCTATTTCAGGGTTTTATAAATAACTCTTAGGCCAGGGATTTAGCTCAGTGGCATAAGCACTTGCCTGGCAAGCACGAGGTCATGAGTTCAAACCTGGGTACAAAATAAATAAATATATTACTCTTTGTTTCCACCAATAGACTGTGACCATCACCAGACCAAGGAGAGACCCATCTTAGCTCAGTATCTTCAGCACCTGGTACCTTGTCTCCTTCTGATTCCTGTTCTTTCTATTTTGTTTGGTTTAGCTTGTCCAATCTTTTACTCACTAGTCCACCATATAAATAAATCCTATTTTTAATGAGGTCATTTCTGTAGTCTGTCATCTGATAGATAAATTAGTTCACTGTGGGGAATCTTATAGTTTTATGTAGTTATTCATTTATCATATAATTTACCCATTTGAAGTATAAAATTAAATTTTTTGTATATTCACAGCATTGTGTGAATTATTATGAATTTTAGATCATAATTATTATGAATTTTAGAATATCTTTATCAACTTTAAAAGTCCACATAAAAATATATACCTTTTAGCGATTAATTCATAAACTCCTATTTTTTCACTTCTTTCTAGTCCTAGACAACAAACTAGAATACTCCTTTTGTCTCCATAAGCATGCCTATTCTGGATATTTTGTATAAATAAAGCCAAATAACTTTTTTTTCATTTAGCGTAAAGTTTTTATTTTCCATCCACATGGTATCATGCATTGGTAATTAATTCTTTTTTTATTACTGAATAATATTTAATTGTATGTCTTTACCACATTCATCATTTGTTACATTTAACCTGTGTCTATTTTGGCTATTAGAAAATTATAACCATTCAATTTTGTTTATCATGGAGTTATGTGTCTAGGAATGGAATTGCTCAGCTAAATGGTAACTCTAAGTTTAACATTATTACAAACTGCTATCTTGTTTTTGAAGTGACCACTATTTTATATTCCCACAGTGATGTATTTAAGTTCCAATCTCTCCATATCCTTATCAAAATAAGGAAAGTGCATCCCATGATACAGCAGAAGAGAAAGAAACAAAGTCTGATTAATCACACACCATGACTTATCGGTGGTCACTGTCTCCCTTCTTGCACAATCCAGAGGAATATTTTTATCAAGTATTTTATAAATGCAAGCTTTTTAGTAGCTCTAGAAACTTTTTTAAAAGGGGGAAATCCCATCTCATTTCATTTTTAAGTGTAAATTATTTTTGTGGAGGTGAAATCATTCACTGGTTTTTGGTACAATCAATTTTTTGAGTATAAATTATTTTTGTAGAGGTAAAATCATTTGCTGTTTTTTTTTTTTGGCACAATCAGAAAATAGTGGGATATTAATAATGTCAGACTTTGACTGTGTTGGGTGTGTGTTTAACATTCCTTAATTTTATATCCTGCAATACAAAGCACACTAAATGGCAATATGGGGCCACAGTCATGCATTTAATATGTCTTGGATATTTTAAATGATTTCTATTCCCTACTTCTGGACCATTATCCTGTTAGAATCATGTGAACTCTGTAACATCTTTAGTTGTGATAGTCCAATTTGTCTAATTTTGTTAATGTGCTATAAAAGATTGAAAAATTGAATATGAGGGACTGGTGATACCCTGCCTGACTGACATGAGTCTTGAGTTCAATTCCTGGTACAAAGAAAGAAAAGAAAAGAACTTTCAGTATATAATATGTATGATGTGAAATTGTAGATTGATGAGACTTAACACTTTATTAGCATTCAAAGATACAGTGTTTAATCCTCTTATGGAAAATTGGCCTCCCAATTTGAAACTGGAAAGTCACTGGAATAGGGACTGAAAAAAAAAAACAATGGATGGCCTTTTAGATTTGTGTTATATGTGTTACACATGTTAGAAATACACTGTGTAGGCTGGGGATTTAGCTTAGCGGCATAAGTGCCTGCCTTGCAAGCAGGCAGTCGTGAGTTCGATCCCTGGTACCGATAAAAAGGAAAAAGACAAAAAAAAAAAAAAAAAAAAGAAAAGAAATACACTGTGTTTATGTAATCTCAGCACATAGGAAACTGAGACAGGAGGATTGTTGTGAGTTAAGGTCAGCCGGGGCTACAAAGTGAGCTCAAGGTTTGCCTGAACTGCATAGTGAAACCCTGTTTCAATAAAGAAAACTAAATTGTGCACAAAGTGAAATTGCTGTACTCATACGAAACACAACCAATAAAATCTCAAGTATGGGGGAAATCTGTGCTATTCCTTACTAATCCTTGCCACCTCCTTACCAATACTGGTTGCAGCCATCCTGACAGATGTGAAGTAGTATCTCCTATAAGATTGGTTTGCATTTGCCTGGTGACTGGTGACATTGAACACCCTTTCATTTTTTTTTTTTTTTATCACTTGGATATCTGTCTTGGAAAATAGTCTTATTTAGATCATTTGCCAGTTTTTCATTGTGTTATGTCCTTTTAGTACTGATTTTCAAGAGGATTTTTAAAAATGTATTCTAGACACGTCTCCTGTTTGATATATGATTTGCCAATACGCTTTTCCATTCTATGAGATGTATTTTCATCTTCCTAGTGTCCTGTAGAGAACAAAAGTTTTTAATTTTAATGAAGGCTCATTTACCCATTTTTTGGATGTCACATCTCAGACATCATTTCTAAAGTGAAGGTCATCATACCATGGTTCTAAGAACAGCAGCAGAGCAGGATCACCAAAAAGAACAGGCAATTGAATGAAGGGGAAAAGTGTAGTGCCAATAGTGGGAGGAGAGCATGGCAGAGACAAACCAATATATGGTGGTTGTAACCATTAATGTAGATGGCCTTGACTTAGCAATAAAAAGAAACACAGGGAGAGTGGCTCAAGAAACAAGATCCATCAACATGCTGTATACAAGAAAAACATTAACTTGAAAGGAAAATTCATAGACTGAAAATCAAAGGAGAGAAAACAATTGTTCCACACAACAGGAGACCAGAAAAAAAGCAAGAGTAACTTGCCCATCAACCACAGAATGAATAAGAAAGAATGGTATTTTCATACATTGGCAAGTTACCCAGCTATAACATAGCATAATCTCTAGGCTCCTGTAGGCAAATGGATGTAACTGGAGATCATGTTCATGAGCAAAACAGTTTGAATTCGTATGGCTGGACATTTGCATAAAACACAGTAGTTAGTGGGATCCAAAAACATAATAGATATTATAAATGTGATAGGGGAGGAAACACCGAGGGGGAGAAGATGGTAACCAATATTAATTTCTTATTGTCTTATCTTGAACTCTTGTAAAGTTTTCACAATTTTGTTAGGTTTGCTTCTGTTTTATATTGCTAGATTTTACTGTGTCTTATGTTTTGGGCAGCTATTTTGAATATAATGGGATGTACTATGGTAATCATGACTGATTGCTTATTATCTTGTTTTGAAGTCCTATAATGCTTTTATTCTTTTGTTTTGATTTCACTTTTGTTTTTATTTGATTTCACATGATGGCATGAAAAGCTATTTTAAAGAAAACAAGACATTATAGTAACCACTGTTGATTTCCTGTTATCTGGCTTTGAAGTCCTGTAATGTTTTCATTCTTTTGTTTTGATTGATTTTAGTCTGTCTTTTATTATTTGATTTCATTGTGTATGAGGGTAAGGACAGCTATTTTGAAGAGAACAACAGTTAATGGGATATATTATTGTAATCATATTTGATTTCTTATTATCTTGCTTTGAAGTCCCATAATGTTCTCATTCTTTTATTTTGATTGGTTTATATTATTGTGTTTTGTTTCATTGTGTTGTGTGCGAAGGTATGGACTTCTTGAAGAAAACGAGACATTATGGTAGCCACTGCTGATTTCCTGTTGTCTTTTTGTGAAGTTCTGTGTTGTTTGCATTGTTCTGTTCCGATTTGCTTTGTTTTGTTTTATTCTCTCTTTTTTTGTACCAGAGATTGAACTCATAACTGCGCACATACAAGTCAGCTGCTTATGCTGCTGAGCTAAATCCCTGGCCCTGTTTTATTCTTTTCAAAATTAAAAAAAAAAGTGAAGGTCATTGTAATCTTATATGAAATAAATCAGGTACACAAGCTTAAATATCACATCATTTCTCTTACATGAGAAACCCAAGATATAAATAAAGAGCAAAATTAAAATAGATAATAAGAAATAAGGGGGTAGATCTTTTGCAAATGGGGAGGGGACCAAGAAATAGACAGAAGGAAGAGAAGACAAAGAGGCCAAAAAAAAAAGTAAGAGTGGTATGTACATGTATGAACTCCCCATAAGTAATGTAATCATTATGTGCTGGAAACCTTATACTTATGTAAAATAAATATTAGGAAACAATTTAAATCAAAAGTCAAATTCCTTTTGTTTCCCTGTAAGATTTTTGTAGTTTTTGCTCTTACACGTAGGGTCTATTTTTGAATTAATTTTCATATGTTGTGTGAAGTAACTGGTCTCACTTTATTCATTTGTAGTTGGATATCTAGTGACTTCAAAACAATTTGTTGAAAAGGCCTTTATTTTCCCAGTATGTCATTTTGACAACTTTGATCATAAATGAGTTTATTTCTGAATTTTTAATTCTGTTCCTCTGATGACTGTATCTAGCCTTCTTCCAATACTGTGCTGCCTTAATTCATGTAGCTTTGTAGTAAGCTTTTAAATCAGGAAGTATGATTCTTCTCATGTTGTTCCTTTTCAAGAGTGTTTTGGCTACTCTAGATACTTGAGTTTCTATATAAATTTTAGAATCAACAATCTATGAAGAAACCAGTTGGGATTCCAATAAGATTACAAACTATAGATCAAATTGTGGACTATTATCCTCATTTACTGTATTTAGATCTTCTTTAATTTCTTTTAACAATGTTTTATTGCTGTTGGAGTATAGGTTTTCTAAGTTTTGTGATAAATTTATTCTTTTGATACTCTTTTTTTCTTTTTAAATTTTTATTGTACATGTTTGCACTACATAATAGTTACATTCAGCATAGGAAGCTGGTACATATACATAATATAACACACATCTGATCTTTTTTGGTACCAGGGATTGAACTCACAACCTCGCACTTGCCAGGCATGTGTGTATGCCACTGAGCTAAATCACTGGTGCATCTGACCTTTTTTTGACAATTCACTGTACATGTCTTATTTACAGTTTTGTGCACTGTCTTAATATGAATGAGACTGCTTTCTACTTGAGCCATTTTTAACCAAAGAAAAATAACCTAAGCAATACAAAGTTTTAAAATATGGTATAGGAAGAGTCTGGGAAGATGGTGGAATGGTAAGCAGCCTAGTAAACACGCTCTCTGAGAGAAATAGCCCAGATGCTAGAATATAGCATTCTGGAGAAGATAAAAAGGAAAGAAGTGGGTCCCCTCAACCTTAGAAGAAACTAAAGTGAGAATTGAAGCACATAGAGAGAATTTAAAAAAAAGAAAAGAAAAAAGAAAAACTCAAACAGAAGGTGGTAGCTGGTGGTGCTTTCACCAGAGCTGGTCCCACTGTGTAAGAAGTGCCACTGGAATCCAGAAACACCTAGTCACAGTGAAGCTGATGGCTGGCAAGCCTGAAGACTTTTGCAGGGAGATGTGGTTGTGAAGGAGAGTGGTGGACCAGAGAACAGCACTGGCTGGCAGTGAGTGTGGAGAAGTCAGTCCACCCATGGGAGTGGGCAATTGGCCAGGCACCACTTTGGAGTCAGGCAGGATAAGCCCAGAACCAAAACTGAAGCCAGCTTCATTCATCCACTCCTAAGTTAGAGCAGACTGGTGGAAACTGCTTGGTCTGAGTCCCAACCCTGTGCACGGTCCAATAGCCATCACCAAAGTTTCCCTACAGCTATCCCTAAACAACCCAAACCACTCAGCACATACTAATGTGGTGAAGACTCCCAGTGGTTAACCAGCTTGGAGAGGAGGAGCCAACCTGCCCCACTTCTGCTTACACTCCAGTAGTTACCATCAGTTTGGGAAAAGCAACAAACAACAGAAATCCCTAGACAACACACTTCAGAGTCATTATAACCAATACAAGAAGTGCCAAGGGCCCCACTACCCTGGAATAAACCAGGAACATGGACAAGAGGAAGACGCAAAAGGCAGTCTCTGGCCTCCAACCCAAGCAGTTCTTGTCCAGGAGATGTAACCACAGAAGATATTGGGAGTCCCACACCTGCAGTTTCTGAAGTAACAGCAACTGAAATAAAGAAACAATTTCATGAAGCTATAAAAGAACTTAAAACAGAAATACTGTTATTAAAGAAACATAATAAAAGAATTACTAAGCACCTCTAAAGAAGATGCAGATGGAACAATAATTAGAATACATGAAATAGATTCAAAGAGATTAGCAGGAAATTTTTTTCTTTTCTTTTCTTTTTTTTTTTTTTTTTTTTTTTTTTGGTACCGGAGATCGAACTCACGACCATGCGCTTGAAAGGCAGGCAGTTATGCTGCTGAGCTAAATCCCCAGTCCTGAGATTAGCAGGAAATTAAAAACTCTATTGAAAGCTGGGAAAACTGCTTGAAACTAATACAGACTATCAAACCTTGAAGACAGCTTTACAGCATGTGATTGCAAAAATTAAAGATCTCTTAAAAATAACAAGGAACCAGGAAGTAACAAGACAAAGGCTAGAAGATGACAAGAGGCTCTGTAACTTAAGAATAAAAAATGTGAGTGAAGAAGTAGGGGTAAACACAAATGAAATACAAAGGATATTTACAGAAATAATTAAAACTTCCTAAGCATAGGAAAAGCAAATGATATTTAGATAAATGAGACACACAGAACTCCAACCAGCTATAACCAAAATCGATCTACACCCAGGCATATAATAATCAAGATCCAAGAAATTCACACAAGAACAGAATATTAAAAGTTATCAGAGAAAACAGATCACCTATAAAGGAAAACCTATCAGAATCACAACAGACTTCTTGACACAAACCATCAAATCAAGAAGAGCTTGGAGTGAAGTATTCCAAGACCTGAAAGAAAATAACTTCCAACCCAGATTGATGTACCCTGAAAAATTATCACTCAGAATTAATAGAGAAACAACATGCTTCCACAACCAAGAGGAAGTGGAGGAGTTCGTGACCACCAAACCAACCCTATAAAAAATACTGAAGAACATTCTAAAGAAAAAAAGACCATGGTTTCAGGAACAGCAGCAGAGGGGGATGACTGAATGGGCAGACAGTGAAACGGAGGAAAAGTAGACAACCAATGGCAGAAAAATAGCATGGCAGAGATGAGGCAGAGAATGTTGGCCATAATCATTACTATAGATGGCCTCGATACACCAATAAAAAGAAACACAGGCAGAGTGGATCAGGAGATAAGGAATACAAGGAATATAATTAACACACATCTGATCTTTTTTGGTACCAGGGATTGAACTCACAACCTCGCACTTGCCAGGCATGTGTGTAGGGTTGGTTTGGTGATCATGAACTCCTCCACTTCCTCTATATAAGGAATATAATTAAACCTTAAAGCAGGTTTATAGACTGAAAGTCAAAGATGAGAAAACAATGCTCTATGTGACAGGGAACCATAAAAAAGGGGGGTATCTTGCCCATCTTTGCAGATTGATTAGAAAGCCATGACACTTTTATACAATGGAACACTACTCAGCGATAAAGGAAAAAAATCTTATAGGCTCTTGTAGGTAAATGGATACAACTTGAAATAGTCCTCAGGGATTAAAAGGTTCAGAATCACTTAGGTGAATAGAGAGTTGCTTCCCTAATTTAAAAACTAAAGGAGTTAGTGGGATACAAAATGTACAATGCACCTTGTGAAGGTGAAAGGGGAGGAATTGTCTAAAGAGGGAAGGCAGTGGCCATTGCTAATCTTGTACCATGATTTGAACTCCATAATTTTTTTATTGCTCTTAGTTTGGTTTAGTTTGGTTTTATTCTGTTCTAGTTTGTCTACTTGTACTAGATTTGATGGCATGGGCAGCTTTCCAAGAGCATGATATACTATGGTAACCATTTTTTTATTTCCTAGTAACTTGATTTGAAGTTCTGTATTGCTTTCACTGTCTTGTTTTGACTGATTTTATTTGAATATGTTTTGTTTGATACTATCAAGTCGGAGCATATAGGCAATTACTTTGAAGACAATAAGATTTACTAAGATACCCATTCTGGTTGACTATTATCTTCTTTTAAAGTCCTATAATGTCTCCAATGTTTTTTTTGTTGGCTTTGTTCTGTACTGTTTTGTTCAGTTTTATTATGCTTGATGATATGGGCAATCCTTTGAGGATAACAAGAGGAATTATGGTAACCACTGTTGATCACCTTGTGTTTTCTTTTTAAGTCATGTGCTATGTCTATCCTTTTGTTTTGATGGACTCTTATCTTATTTTGTCTCATTTGGCTTTATTCTCTTCTAAATAATTTTTTTAAAAACATGCAAAAAAATAAAATACATTATAATGGGCCAGACATACAACTCAGCAGTATAGGTGCCTGCCTACCAAATGCAAGGTTGTGAGTTCAGTTCCTGGCATAAAAATAAAAAAACCACATAAAGATGCAAAAGCAAGCCTACTGATTCTAATTAGGAATGTAATTATGTCACATTTTTCCATAGTCCATGACTGTTTTAGGAAATCACACAAATACAGATCACTGATTTGAATGAAATGCATAAATGTATAGCTATGCTTTGTGGTTATAAATAAATTACCAAAGAATGCCCAAAATTAATGTTTATTCCACTCTTGTGTCATACTTCTGGATCCTTCACCAGTGTTACGTGAGGAAAACACAAAAGCAAAACAAGTGAAAACCTAAAATCAGAATCACTAATGTTATCAAATAGGGAAATAAATAAATTAAAATGTAGCAAGAGTATAACAAAAATAATGCTGTAAAAAGAAAGAAAATTGCTAGAAAACCTGAAGCATCATACAACCAGAAAATGTGTTCCTGTATACAATGGAATGTACCAATTTTTTTCTTTTGAAGTGCAGAAAATACCATCCCTTTTTTTAATATTGTGAATGAGTAAAATATATTTGTAATGATAATTCTACTACAGAATGGATCAGGAACACGTTTATGAATTATAGAAATGGTGTATACTGTAATCTTTCATTGGAATAGTGTATACTCTAGCAAAATTTTAAAAACACAGAAGTAACAAGTATAAGACAAAGGCAAACGAAAGTTCTCTTTTGTCTTAGCAACATTTAAATGGAATCAAATTAAAATCCAGTCCACTCTGTTTTTGAAGAGGCTTTGGTGCAGCTCCCAAATTGTAGGTACTTGACAGTCTCCTATGAGAATACTCAGAAGGTGTCATCCTAAACAACAAACCTATTTTTAGTAGTGGATCCATTTTTAGTAACTATGTCAGCACGGAACTGATAATCTCTCTTGGAAGAAGTCCTAACCTTTCCTTGCATATTCTCCCTACATGCTGAACAGCTTCTCTGTTTTCATATTTAGTAATCCATATTGATATCACCTTTCACTCTAACACTAACAACAGCTCCACACACATCAAATGATTCTCCAGTAACACACGGCAGTGTCTCTAGCCAAAATAGATTGAGGTATCTTTCCTCTGCTGTTTTTTCGGTGTAATTAGCTGTTTTCCTTCCTGTTTGTTTTTCTCATCTTTAGCCATGGGCTAAATACCATCCTTTAAAAGTGAGTAGTCATAGCCAGGCATTAAATTACTAGACTATTGGATATGGTTGTATACAGCCCAAAAGCCTTCAACAGTACCAAAGTTAGAGATCAAAGTTTTACTTTCATCATTTTTAAAAAACCAGAGTGCCCATAAGTTTGAAGAGGATTTTTAAAATAATGTTCTGGGTTAGTAACCTCCTGATGAAATTCTGTTCTCTCCTGTGATGCAGGTGGGGGATTAGGAATGGGGGTGGTTTCTGGTTCTATGATTACCATCTTAGAGCTACTTATACATTTGACTTTTTAACTTACCCTTTTCCTCCTCTCTGTCTCTTCATCTCATTTGCAAATTGCCATGTTATGTAAATCTATTTTATTTTGTATCATCTATTGCATGTTTTGTATTATCTATTTTTTTCATTTGTTTTTTTGAGACATGCTGTCCTATGTATTTCCAATTGGTCCTGAACTCACTATGTAGCTCAGGCTGGCCTTGAACTCACATCAATTCTTCTGCCTCAGCCTCCTGAGTGTTGAGATTACAAGTGTGCACCATCACCCTTAGTTGTATTATCTATCTTTGATCTTGGGCTTTAATTTATGTGTATTTTGGGTTTCTCATAAAAGAGATATTTTTAAATTAATTTTATTGATACATCTTTTACATACATAATGATCACATTCATCATAGGAGATTTGTACCTGTATGTGATATATCTCAATTATCTTTCCCATTTCCCTCACTTTCCTTTAATTGGTCTTCCTCTACTTACAAAACTTTGTTTCTATTATTTCCTTCCATTCCTTATATTTTTTAATTCCCTATTCTCTTACTTTTGGCTCCCAGTTGCTAACGAGAGGGGGAGAATGGGATGTTTGACTCTCAGCCCATGCACCAGTAGGCTCATGGGAGACACTGACTGGTTCTCTTCCTGGCTCACTCGCTGCTCACTTGAGCCACAGCTGCTTACAGGAAGTTGGGTGGCATGTTTCTAATTTTAGACAGAAAACTTAGTTTTTCTCCATTTAATACAGTGTTGGAGATTATTTTTTGCAATTATGCTGTTTGAAAGTCAGTATTCATCCTTGGCAACAACTATGTTTTAGAAAGGCCTCTATTAGAATTTTTCAGATTAAAGATTGTTGACATATCAAGCTGTCTAACATTATGAATCTTAAACATTTACCTAGCTTGTGTTTCTTTTGGCAAATCATATTTCAAGAAGTTGATAATACAATATACCCCAAGAGGCCATAGGTGCTGGAAACCATAAGGCAGTACTACAGGAATAGTAGTCTAGGCAACTTCTTGTAACTTCCTTGTACCTTTTGGACCCACTCTGGCTCGATCACATATATGTCATTTCTATTCAACAATGGGCCGTGGCTGTGCAATCCAAACATATGACTTGATGTATCACATAATACCAAGCTCATGGTAGGCAAGTCAGCTTGCATGTTGAGCTGGTATCTGATGATCAAGTGTTCACTATGGCCCAGTAGCAAGCTAAGAGCTTTTTTCAAAGATAGAACAATTGTCTACAGATAATAGCAGAATCTTGCTCCAAAATTCTAAAGTTCTTCCCTACAATTCATCTATAGGGGCCTGTGAGAGAGTCCAAATAGCATCTCAAACTGCCACTTACATTAGTACCATTGGATCTGCTGCATTATATGGCTCCAGTGGCAGAGCAATATGCACAGTAACATGGATCTCTTCAAGGCCCTTTTCTTGTTCTAGTTCCCACTCAAAACTAGCAGCTTTTGAGTCACTTTGTAGGGGGGCTAGAATAAAACACCTACATGAGGAATATGTTGCCTCCAAAATCCAAATAGACCTGATAGATATTGTGCCTGTTGTCTTGGTTGTAGGTTGTGCCACATAAATCAATCTATCTTTTACCTTAGACAGGATACCTTTACATACCCCACACCACTGGACTCCTAGAAATTTCACTGAGATAGAAGGACCTTGAATTTTAGTTGGATTTAGTTTCCATCCCCTGGCTCTCAAATGTCTTACTAGCAGATTCTGAGTGGTTGCTACCTCTTGCTTCTTGCTCAGTCAGCATAACATCATCAATATAATGAACCAGCATGATACCTTGTGGGAGAGAAAGGCAATCAAAACCCTTCCAAACAAAGTTGTAATACAAGGCTGGAGAGTTAATAACAACCCTATTGTAAAACAGTAAAGGTATATTGCTGGCTTTGCCAGCTGAAAGTCAATTGTTTCTGATAGGCCTTATGCATAGGTATGGAGAAGACATTTGCAGAATCAGTAACTGTGTACCAAATACCAGATATGTTAATCTACTCAGGCAAGGAGTAAATAATCACATATGGAGGAGCAGATGAAATTGAGGTCGCCACTTAATTCAGTTTATGGTAATCTACCATCATTCTTCAAGACTCATCCATATTCTAGGCAGGCCAAATGAGAGAACTAAATGAAGATGTAATGGGGACAGTGACATCTGCATCTTTCAAGTCCTTGACAGTGACACTAAACTCTCCAATCCCTCCAAAGATGTGACATTGTTTTTGGTTTAATTTTTTCAACTAAGGTAAAGGCAACTTCAATAACTACCATTTGGTCTTTCCAACATAAGAGCCCTCAGTCTACAGGTTAAGGAACCAATGTGAAGATGCAAAGTGTTTCCATCCAAATTATACATTCTGGAATAAGGGAATTTGATTTGGACCTTTGCTAAAACTCCACTGATCACCTGACTTCCACAGGCCCCTACTTTCACTAAAAGACCACAGTTTTGGATCCTCTGAAATCAGTGTTAGTTTAGAATCATTGCCCAGTAGTCCCCAAATATCATTTCCCTTCACCCCAAAGTACAGTTATTCCAGCAAAAGACCTTAAATCCCTTTTGGGAGAGGATGGGAAAAATATTGACTGTATAAATTTTTGGAAATGTAACAGGATCTTCTCTCAAGGAGAGCAGGCCTACCCTTCATTCAGGGGATTATGGGTCTGCAAACTGGCTCAGATCTGAGAATTGGTTGAGGGACCATGATTTGAAGTAGGTTTCTGTTTATTTGGTCTTAATATTTTGATTATATAAAAGTAGTAAAAATTTTGTAGGCTGCCCATCTATATCACTTTTGGAAACGTCATTGGTAATCTGCCAGTGCCATAGGTCTACATGTGTCAGATCCTTCTGATTATTGTTCTAGCTCCGCTGTCCATTATGGAAAGTCCATGCACCCTGCCATTGGTGATCATGTACTGCCACCTGACCCCTGCTACTATGATTTCTAATCAAACCCATTGCTCTCAAATTTCCTAATAAAGTAGCTGCAGTCCCCTATGTAAAGTCTTCATACAGAGAAGAACAATATAAGGCTCTTAGGAATGGTAGTGCTACCCTCACAAATCTGTTTCTCAAGATGCTAGAAAAGCATGTATTTGCTGAATCATCCTAGTGTGTCAAATTAGGTTTGACATAACAAATCAACTCCAGTGCTCTTTTTTCCCTAAGCTTCTGAATCTCCTTATCTGTTGTAAGCCATGGAATATTGTTATAGATTATAGATTAAAAACTTAACACCAGTAGAATTAAAAAATCACCATGGTACTGAGTGTAGATGTTTCACCTGAAGAAAGTTGCCAGCATAAATGGAGACATGGAGAAGGAGAAGGGAGGTGCATTGAGGCATTGAGGCCTTGTAGGTTCTCCTACATGTTGCTGCTTGACCCATTAGGTTCTCCTGGAGGAGCTCTGGTCCTCACATCCAGCATTACTTCCTGGCTCCAGAGGAAGACATGTGCCGCTTGGTTTACAGGGTGGACTCTTCATGTTGGCTTCCTGGCATGTACTCAACTTTGCTTGCTATCAGAGGAGTTCTGGGCTTTTATATCTCTGAGGATAGCTGTGGTGCTTTTCAGGACAGCCCTGGTTTTTTGTTGTGAGTGTGATTTCTCGGCTCCAACGTAGAACCCTCAACCTACCAGCACAGCTCCTTCACTCTGCTGGCATAGACTTCCTAGCTTCCACTGCTGGCCTTTGGGCCTTTTAGCACAGACCTGTAAAAGAGACTGGTGTGAGACCTTCTTGTGGGCTCTGGACTTCTAGTTGGATTCATGGAAGGCATTGTCATGAGCTCTGGATCTTCATCTGGATTCATGTGGGACATTACTGTGGGATTCAGGCCCTTGGCTAAATGTCCTGTGTCTTTAGTGTTGTGGATAGATTTCTTGAATTTTCTTGTGTTAACTCTGAGTAATCATCATAATGCAATATTATAAACTCCATGTCCTGATTCTAATTGTTCTCTGCACAACCCCTGACTACAACAAAATATCCCTAACTCTTTCAAAGTGGGCCATCTTTTGATCCATATTTCTGTCAGCCAACCAAAAAAAATTGTTAACACCTTTCTTTATTCCATGAGTCACAAAATTAAATTCAAAATCTCTGCTCAATGGACCCATATCAACAAACTGATACAGATATATATTTTTGCCACCACTATCCCACACTCATAAAGTCCATGACCACACTTGCTTATCAGGCCTTTGATTATAAAAGTTGTAAAACTTAAGGAGCTCTTTGGGAGATGGAGGACCTACTCTTGTGTGACACTATGCACCTCACCCTTAGGAGCCATCTGCAATTTGAACCTGGCTGTAGAATTAGAGCCAAAAGTGGGTGATGGGATCAGTCCTGAGGAGTGTCAACGTTACACAGATGGTCAACGCAGGATTAGTTTCCTCAGGTATACTAGAAGAGGTCAACATCACAGTGGGTGGGGATAGGGATGCCTTCATTATGGTGGGTGAGGAAATCTCTTCTGTCAAAATAATCTTATTAGAGCTTAGGAACTCAACATCCTCAGTCTCATCAGGAGCCTCCTAAAAATCTCCATCCTACTTTATGGGATCCCATTCTTTTCTAATCATTGCTCTCACCTTTATGTCAGACTTTCAAGGACTGAGCATTAAACTTATGCTGTATTTCAACCAGCTGAATTATGAGGACCTATGTTTGGGTTTCTATAATCTCAGTCCTACAGCTAAAGGAGGACATTCGAAAATTCTAAATCTTTTATGTGTGTCTGGAACTGGAATTTTGAATCTTTGAGTTCCTTATTTTTCCATGGCTATTTTGAACTCATTGTCTTCTGTCTAGGTTCTCTAGCAATTGTAAGAGCAATCAGTCAACATCATCATATATCCCACTCTGCCAAAAGAGTCAAACATTTCACATATGGAGTCACTAAATTCTTTATATTTCACAAATGGTGAATTAGGATAATCAAATGGGTCTACACTGCTTATCACTTTAAACAGTTCACACCAAGGACTATCAGTATTCACCACTGTATTAGGAGAGACTATGGTGCTTTTAGTTTCATGAAATTAGAGAGCCAACCACAGGAATCCTCCAAAGCCATTAAAGAATTTCACCTGTACAATTCTGTTTCTCCAGAATCACCCTATTTCTAGTATTAAAATCTGTGTCAGTCAGTGCTTACTAGAGAAATAGATTTAATGGAAGATATGCAAATGTACAAGAAATTTACAAGATTGCCTTACAATGGTTGCTTACAGAGCCAGATGTAGAAGATGCACAAGGTCTGTCTGCATGCTGGAAATCCAAAGGATTCAGTCAAAAGCCTGAAACTCACTGTAGTGTCCCATGTATCAGGTCACAGGGTCTGGGATGAAAGGCTAGTCTGTGCTGGAAATCAGATGATGTCCAAGGTAAAGATGAAGACTGGAGCCCTTCCATAGTAAAAGAAGCAAGACTTCCTTCTTGGTTCCCTTTTTATACCATTTAGGCTGCAAGACCATTGGTTGTCACTTATACTCAATAAATTCCAGCAAATCTTCAGCAGATCCCCTTGGCCATATCCAGAGCTATACTGAACAGTTTATTTGGGCAGTCCTTACTCAAAGGGACACAATTAGCTGAGTATCACAGTGACCTTCTCCAACAGCATTCCCTGGGGTGCTCTTCTCAAAGCAAAGCCTTTCACATTTACAGTTGCAAGAGTGCAAAACGTGGAACCTTTCTGGTTCCTCATTTTCCCTCAAAGCATTTTGCCTGTTATCCCATTCCAAAGTATTCACCTTCCTTTTCACTCTAATCTTTTCAGCAACCAAGCTCTCCTGTGATGCATCTATGCAAGTCCCTAGTTTACCAGAGCTCTCTCCTGGACAAACTCAAAAAATTTAAATCATTACTCTGAGCTATTTGCTTTTTTAAAATTTTATTTTAAAGAAATACAAGTATTATGCAAATATCTTAGAGCATATTTATACAAACTAAGATAGCTATAATATTGCTAAGTGATATAATCCATGACATTACTGTTATATATGCAGTCCATTGTTAACTGAGCCATTGCTATGTAGTATATGCCTTGTATATTAGGTGCTAAATAAGTTCGTTCATTCAAAGATCTTTTCACTACATAGAATAGGCCAGGAGTTTGACATTTATTCAACAGATCGATTACTCTCAGTCAGTGTAGGAGATCTAGTTTATATATGTAAATTTTTTTATATTTGTGCATGAATGTGTGTGTATACTTGGATGTAATGCAAGAAAATTCTGTCCATCTAACCATAAATTTCAGGGTTAAATCTGAGCTTGAATCCTTACTACTAGTTTCCAGCTGTACAACCTTGGATAAATTACTTAACCTAGTCTCTAAAGCTCAGTTTTGTCATCTGCAAAATGAGGGGATTGTAATTATATATATATATATATAATACCTGTTTTCAGATATATTTAGATTCCACAGTGGGGCCCAAAGAACTATAAATCAAGTATATTACAAGGTCCACAATAGCTTTCTAGTTTTTAATCTGGTCAGAAGCAACTAAAATATAACAATGCATTCATGTGGCAAAGGGGTATCTATGACAGCTTTTGATCTAAAACCTTCTCTTAGGTTATACTTTCTCTGAAGGCAAAGATCTTGATTTTTCTGTATTTCTCTGTGTCTCTATACATACTTATTTATTGTTTGTAAATAAATATTCACATTATCTTAGATGACAGTGTGCATTTTGTTACTCATTCAATTATGAGAATATAGGCAAAAGCAAAATAGATGATGTCAATTTGAGGGCTACATTTCAAGAGTCAAGGCTTTCAGTGACCTTAAACTATCCAGAGAATACATCATGTGTTCAAGTGACTAGTTGATAGTGCAGGAAGTTGGAAACCAGAGTTCACCACCTCTTCTGAACATCAGAACAGAATCAGAGAGCACATGCCAGCCTTAAGACTCCCTTACAGATGGAACACCCATAATCAAGTTCAATTGCAACTGCACATAGGTAGCCCCAAGCACACACACGAAGCTGCCTCCTACTTAATACAAGAAATACATATAAATTAATCTGGCTTTCATTAACTTTTAACTATTTAAATGAACCTTCAGTAATCTGATAAAAGCAGAAAGTTCTTCACTGATGGTGGTAGTATTTGCACTGTGCGTTTTAAATGTTGGAAGCAGACAATTTGGTATATGAGTTTGCTTCAAGCTTCATGTATTTGTATAAATAAATCTGATACTGTAGGGAGCAGTGATTGGACTTTCTTTGTAGTTGGAGCTGGCAGGTTTTTTAGAACAAAGCAATTATTTACTATGGAGTCATGAAAAGGAATCACTAATGGCTATTAGAAGAAAAGAAAAAAGGAATGGTAAGCTGGGTGGTGGCCCTGTTCTATCTTCTAACAGTTTCTTGTAGAGGAAAGAAATCTGCAGTCTCCAGATCTCACCCCTTTTTTTGGATGAGTAATGCTGACAATTGACACACAGAGTAAGATTCAGCTCACTTCACCCTCCTTTGGGAAAACAGTTCACAGTATATGTCACTTGACAGTAGGTTGGCTGGGATTACAGCATATATTTAGATTGAAAAAATAAATATGTTAATATTGCTTAGGACATTATTCTCCTGTCTTATAAATCCTCAAGTAGGCTTTCCCACTCCCAGAAATGGACCAGATGCTTTTGCTCCTTCACCTTGTAAGATACTGAACCCAACTTGTCTATAAGACAAGTCCAGATTGGCTGGTTCTCTAACTTCTTTTACTTTTGTCACTGCAGCTTCTTCAGGAAGATAAAATGGAGAAGCTTGAGGAGCTTGTTGAAAAATACCCTTGTGCTTTTCCTTGCTGGATTGGACCCTTTCAGGCATTTTTCTTTATCTACGATCCAGACTATGCACAGACATTTCTGAACAGAACAGGTAAGAAAAGAGACAGATCCTGGGAATCTATTCCTCCTAGGAGTGAGAATCACACAGACCATCTGAAGCTAAGATTAGTACTGGACCCTTAAGGGATCTGAGAGTGAGAGAGGAGGCAGATCCTCTTCCCTGGGTGAAGGGCACTCCTATGTCCTACCTAGTTCCTCAGCTATTTCCTGGTTCTAGTGTTGTGGAAAAGCAAAATCAAACCAAATGGAAGACTCTTTGCACCAAGGAACCTAGAAGGCAACTTATGTATTATGCTAGCAGGTTGGTGGGACCAAGTTCAAATCACCAGCCACAAGTCAGCTTTGCATTCAGTTTAAATAGTTTGCAAGCAGGAAGTACAAGTAAGATGACAGGTTATAACATAATGAGTTACACAAATTAAATTAAATCACATATTGTCAGGCAAGCTAATTATAAACATATTTACTTAAAAGGAATTGTTTATCATAATGTAAGAACATCCTAGGGATGAGGGAAGGCGATTTGAGTCAAGCAAGCAAAGTTAAAGGTGTCCTCTACTGGGATACTTTGTCCCAAGCAAAGTCCTTGAAGCTAGGTGGTAACAATATATAATATTCTTTTAACTAAGGAAAACACAAGCTGGACATAGTCAAATTGACCCATCACATTACCAGAAAAAAAGCAGCTGAACTCAGACAGTCAAGGATGACTGAATTTAGCAGTATGCTCATGTGACGTGTAGCAGGAGCATAAGCAGAGGCTATTATTTGATTTTTAACTTACTGTAATATGTCTATAAGTTTGCTATTCTATAACCGTACCTTTACTATTTTTATAATTGTGCCCTTACACCAGGATCCATTGATGCCCAGCTGGCATTATCAGACTGAACAGTGAATTATTTTCCCTCTTGGTTTTATGATTTTATGCCAGTCACTTTCCACCTTATCTTACCTTGAACATAGTTTCTAGGGAAAATCACAAGTAGTTCTGGCTCTTCTGGCTCTATAGGTAACCCTGAATGCTCAAGCATTCTTTCTCCAGCCAAGTCTCTTGACTATGACCTAAAGTGTGTTTTTTCTTTTCTGCATGTTTCTCAACTATATTTCTTTTGGAGTATGAGTTATCTACCTTCCAATGGGATCCTTTTGCAAGATAGACACAATCTTACAGAACAAAACTAAAACGGCCAATTCTTGTTCTGTCAATTTTGTCATATAAAAAGTCTTGATTTCTCATCTTTTTTGTGCTTCATATCCCTCATCCTTAATAAATCCTGAAAACAGGCCTTTCCTGGAAAGTCTGCATGTTTCTAGCACCTACCCTGATTTGTCTCAAGTTCACATGATAAGGACAAGAGCTATACAGCACTTCCATAGTAGGGCCACATGGAATGGCTTTACAGTCAGTTTACCTTCCAAAAAGAATACATTTTGTTCTAACTCCTGGTCTAGAAATATGGTGACCTCAGGCAATTATTTTTCTGCTAGAGGAAATACAAACAAGGAGAAAATCTGGGTGTTGTTGGACAGTTCCCTCCTGAAGCTTGCTATTCTTTGGTATTTAACCAAGTCTTCTGGTACTCCTCAGCCTCCAAAGGCTGCAGGAAATGACTAAGGGCTTCCTTTTGCTTGCTGTTTGTGGTGAGTGCTAGCAAACAGAGAAAACTCCCTGACTTTGACTCGTAATAAGTGCTTCTCTAATACTGTCTTTTGTTTCCTGTGCTGGACTCTGCAGACCCCAAGTCGCAGTACCCATACAAGTTCATGACTCCATGCTTTGGTATGTATGTGCCAATAAGATGTGTGATGTACTCTGATTCTAAGTCCTGTTCCCATACAAAAACATTCAAAAAGGACTCAAGACTTATCCTTCTTTATGCTAGGTGGTAACAATATATTATATATTGTTATATATATATATATATATATATATATATATATATTATACTCTATTATGTATAAATACCATATGTTCTTTATCTAATCATCAGTTAATGGATATATAGGCTGTATCCAAGATTTAGCTATTATATGTTATGTTACTATTCATTATGGGAAAATGGATAAACCTTGAGACCATAATACTAGGTGAAATAAATCAAGCACAAAAGTTTAACTTTGCTCATGTGAGAAACCTAAAATATAAATAAATTTAAAGACAAAACATGCATGGTGGTACATGCCTGTGACCTGAGCACTCAGGAGGCAGAGGCAAGAGGATCTCTAAAAATTCAAGGCCAGCCTGGGATACATAGTAAGTTCAAGGTGAATTTGAACTACCAAGCAAAACCTTGTCTCAATAAATAAATAAATAAATAAATAAATAGTTGGCTAGGAAGATGACATAACAGTAAACAGCAGAGTAAATAGCCTCTCTGAGAGAAACAGCCCAGATGCTGGAATATAGCATTCTGGAGAAGATCAGAAGGAAAGAAATAGAAGGAAGACACTAAAGTGACAGTTGAAGCCCACAGAGAGAATTTACAAAAAGAATGAAAAAAAAAGAAAAACTTAAACAGAAGGCAGTAGCCAGAGGCATTTTCACTGGAGCTGGTCCCACTGTGCAAGTGCCACTGGAATCTGGAGACACATTGTCACCATGAAACTGATGGCTGCCAAACCTTAAGATCTCAGCAGGGAGATGCAGTGGTGGAGGGGTGCAGTGGACCGGAAAACTGCACTGGCTGGCAGTGAGTGTGAGGGACACAGTCCTCCTACAGAAGTGGGTGATTGGTCAGGTGCCATTTTGGAGTCAGGCAGGATAAACCTGGAACCAGAACTGCTGCGGGCTTTATTCAACCACTCCTACTGCAGAGCAGACTTAAAAATTGCTTGGACTAAATCCCACATCTGTGTGTGGTCCAATAGCCAGTGCCGAGGTTTCCCTAACACTATCCCTAGCCAACCCCACCTACCCAACCCACACAAACTTAGTGAAGACTGTGATTTAACCAGCTCAGGAGGGAGGGACCAACCTGCCCCACCCCTGCTTACACTCCAGTAGTTACCAGCAGATTGGAAAACATAGCAAACATCAGAAATCCCTAGACAACACACTTCAGAGTAATTATAACCAATACAGGACATGCTGGGGACTCCACTACCCACTTGTCAGTAAGAAACCGGGAACATGACAAGAGGAAGATGCAAAAGGTAGTCTCTGGTCTTCAACCCAAACAGGCCTGGTCCAGGAGATGTGAACACCAAAGAGTTTGAGAGTCACATAGCTGCAGTTTCTGAAGTAACAACAACTCAGATAAAGAAACAACTTCATGAAACTATAAAAGAACTTAGAAATACTATTGTAACTAAAGGAAAATATAAGAAACATAAAAGAATTGCTAAGCACCTCTAAAGAAGACATAGATGAAAGAACAGAGGATCATAGAAAAAGGAGGGAAACCTTCAATGAGGAATATAAAAAACTTAGAATACATGAAACAGATTCAAAGAGATTATCAGGAAATTAACAACTCCATTGAAAGATGACAAAACTGCTTGAAAGAAACTAGTTTAGACTATCAAACCTTGAACACAGGTTGCAGTGTGTGTTGCAAAAGGAAAGATCTCTTAAAAATAACAAGGAACCAGGAAGTAACAAGACAAAAGCTAGAAGATGACAAGAGGCTCTGTAACTTAAGAATAAAAAATGTGAGTGAAGAAGCAGGGGTAAACACAAATGAATACAAAGGCTATTCATAGAAATAATTAAAGAAAACTTCCCAAGCATAGGAAAAGCAAATGATATTTAGATAAATGAGGCACACAGAACTCCAGTCAGCTATAACCAAAATCAATCTATACCCAGATATATAATAATCAAGATCCCAGAAATTCAACACAAGAACAGAATATTAAAAGTTGTCAGACAAAAGAAGCAGATCACCTATAAAGGCAAACCCATAAGAATCATGACAGACTTTCTGACACAAACCATCAAATCAAGAAGAGTTTAGAACAAAGTATGCCAAGTCCTGAAAGAAAATAACCCCCAACCCAGATTGATGTACCCTGAAAAATTATCCCTTAGAATTAATGGAGAAACAAAATACCTCCATGACAAAGAGGAACTGGGGGAGTTCACTACCACCAAACCAACCCTACAAAAAATACTGGAGGACATTCTAGCGAGAGAGAAAAAAAGACCATGGTTTCAGGAACAGCAGCAGACTGAATGGGGCTGACTGAATGGAGAAGACAGTGAAATGAAGGGGGAAAGTAGACAACCAATGGCAAAAAAATAGCATGGCAGAGATGAGGCAGAGAATGTTGGCCATAATCACTAATGTGGATGACCTTGATACACCAATAAAAAGAAACACAGGCAGAATGGATCAGGAGATAGGGCCCATCAAGATGCTCTATATAAGAAATATAATTAACCTTAAAGAGGGTTTATAGACTGAAAGTCAAAGATGAGAAAACAATGCTCTATGTGACAGAGAACCAGAAAAAGATGGGGGGGGGGGATAGCTTGCCATCAGCTGCAGATTGGTTGGAAAGACATGACATTTTTATACAAAGGATAACTACTCAGCTAGAAGAAAGGAAAACCTTGAGGCTCTTATAGGTCAATGGATACAACTTGAAATAGTGCTCAGAGTAAAAAGGTTCAGAATCACTTAGGTAAATAGCAGATTGCCTCCCTAATTTAAAAACTAAAGGAGTTGGTGGCATACAAAACATACAGTGCACCCTGTTAAAGTGAAAGAGGAGGAACTGTCTAAAGAGGGAAGGCAGTGGCTATTGTTAACCTTGTATCATTATTTGAAACCCATATTGTCTTCATTGCTCTGTTTCATTTGGTTTTATTCCATTCCAGTTTGTCTACTTGTTCTAGATTTAATGGCATGGACAGGTATTCTAAAGATAGCAGGATATACTACGGTAACAATTTATTATTTCCTATTAACTTAATTTAAAGCCCTGTATTGCTTTCACTGTCTTGTCTTGACTGATGTTATTCAAATCTGTTTTTTTATCACTGTCATGTTTTGACTGATTTTATTTGAATCTGTTTTGTTTGATAGTATCAGGTCTGAGGGTACAGGCAACTATTATAAAGACAATAAGATTCACTGTGATACCCATTCTGGTTTGACTATTATCTTCTTTTGAAGCCCTATAATGTCTCCAATGTTTTGTTTTTATTGGTTTTGTTCTGTACTGTTTTGTTCAATTTTACTATGCCTGATAATATGGGCAATTCTTTTAAAGATAACAAGAGGCATTGTGGTAGTCATTGTTGATCACCTTGTATTTTGTTTTTAAGTCATGTACTACATCCATCCTTTTGTTTTGACTGACTCCATTTTGCTTTGTCTCATTTGGTTTTATTCTCTTCAAAATAAATAAATAAATAATTTTTTAAAAATAAGCAATAGGAATCAAGTAGACAGATCTTTTGTAGAATGGGAAGGGAGAAATAAGAGGAACAGAAAATTAATATATGTTAAGTACATTTGCCTTCTGCATGAAATAAACATTGTGTATAGCAAATATGCTTGAATAAGAAATAATTTTAAAATACAAAACTTTAAAATATTTTTAAAAATAGTAAAATGCAGAGACTCAAAACCTGAGCTCCAACATTAAGAATAAGGTAGATCCAACTCAGCCATGTTGGCACATGCCTGTAATTCTAGAACTCAGGAGGCTGAGGCAAGATGATCTTTGAAAGCTTGTGACCAGCCTGCACTACAAGGTGAGTTCAAGGTCTGCCTGAACTGTGTAGCAAAACTCTGTCTCAAAAAGACCAAATAAATAAATAAGGAAGATCTCTAATGAGAGTTAGCTGGTAAGAAGTCAAATAGGAGCTCAAAGGTCAGCTCAGCATTGTCTGGAAGGCTTTCTCATTCGTTTCTCTCCCAGGCTCATTTTAAAGGTAACATATATGCGAAAATCCCTTGTCTTTCTTTGTAATCACAACCTTACCAGCCCCCTCCTGTTTTTATTCTTTCACCTCTTTGTTGAATTTTTTTCTTTCTTTTTGTAGCTTTCTGATTGCCATATGCAAATCAGTGATATTATACTCAGACGTACAGTTTGACAATATTCTTTGAGCAGGGAAATTAAGCTTTTTAGTCATACACTGGTATGTATGTTAAAGCAGGAAAGGATTAAATGAAAGGCTTTAGATTCAGAGCCATTAAATTTCAATCCTGTCTACCACTCCAACAGACTAGTTGAATGTGATTGTACTGGAATGATTTAATCTTCCTGCATCTCAGTTTCTTCTTCTCTGAAAATAAAGTGAAAGTCAGTGTTGTGGATGTTGTGAGGATTAAAGGAAACACATTTTTTTAGCATTTAACGTATTGACTGGCATTGTACCAGATACTAGTTCCAGACCATGTATCATGACCTTGACATTTGATATTATTCAAACTTTAAAGTCCTTTGAAAATTGGATCCTTAATGATCACTCTAAAAATGGAAGACTCTTATTTATTAGTCTTGGTAAATGTTTCGATGTTGTGCCATTCACAGACCAGGGCTGAAGGAGGAGCTGTCTATGTACTGAATGTCTAGTTCCTGGTGAATTTGTGTCCACAGTATATAAGTCATGCATTGGCTTGCAGTGGAAAGGGCATGATAATTTGTCACAATTCTACCAGCTAGAGAGGGACTCAACTTGGAATCTTTTTTTCTTGTATTTTTTATTTTAAAGAATAAAGCTAATCAAAACAATACAATATAAATGATACAGGATTTCAAAACAAGATAATAAGAAATCAACAATGCCTACCATAATGTCTCTTGTCTTCAGAATAGCTGCCCATACCTTCAAGTATAATAAAATCAAACAAAATGGAACAGAACAGAACAAATAAAAATCAAACAATGAATGCAACATAGGATTTCAAAACTAGATAATAGTGAATCCAAAATGGCTACCATCAATTTGGAATCTTACTATGTATTTTCATTTAATCTACACAGCACAATGGAGTAGATATACATGTATTCCATTGTTGAGGAAAATTAAGCTCAGAAAGGTTAAGAAACTTTCTTAATTACTTCACAGGCAATTGCTGGTCCTTTGGGACTTTCAGACTTTGAAATTCTTTTTCACAGTGTCAAATATATTCATTCCAGACACAAGCATTAAAACTCACCACTGTCTGAATCTATGATCACCACTTTGATATTCCATTAATCACCTATTCTTGGTCACTCCATGCTGTCTCATCAACTCTTTTCTAATAAAATGGTATGAGGTTTCATGTCTTTGTCTCTGAAGGAAAAGGACTCCTGAGTCTAGATGGGCCCAAGTGGTTCCAGCATCGTCGCCTACTAACTCCTGGATTACAGTGTGATATACTGAAAACATACGTTGAGGTGATGGCCCATTCTGTGAACACAATGCTGGTAAGTGAAGTGGGGAAGTGGAGCTCTGGTGTACTGATGTTGGGCTTAATTCACTCCAACATGGAACAAATTAAGTGTACATTTAGTGGATAGTGAAAAACAAAAGTTGATTTCTAGGAATAATATATAATTATCTGTTGAACAATAGATGTTTATGTAAGCCTTTGCTATGTTCTTAAGATGATTAAAAGAATAAGAAGTTCCAGTCCACTGCCTTAGGTATTATCTGAAAGTGTATGGCAGTAGACCAGACTCCAAGTGGTGATATTCCAGCAGTAAGTGCTGTGAGTGACAGACATGGAAGCCAAGAGCAGCTATAGTAGCTTCTGACTGCAGAGGAGTCTCAAGTTTCCATGAAATATAATCTAGGCGTAAACGCATAGATAAAATGGACAAAAGAATTGTAGAAAGAGTGACTCTGCATGGCCAAAAGTTTGGATGTTGGGAAGGACTTGTCCAATACCTACAAAGGAGTAGACAAAGAATGAGTGTCTCTCTTAAAGTTGCAGATGTGTTTCTTCTTGTAGGAGGTAAAGATATCAGGAGGTCACCTGCATTTTCTGAAGGGATAGGAGGGTGTTGCAGAAGAACATTCCTGTGGGAAGTCTCTGATTTATAAATGGTTTCAATTTTAAAATTGTATTTCTTGAAAAATCAAACAAAAAAGGTATTAGTACAGTTTCATCATAAACTCTTTTTTAAAGAATCACTGTTAATCAGCTTATTAGCTGGGTTCCAAATCAAGCTCACAAAGTAGACTTAACCAGAAGCCTGCTGTGTTTATGCCAAAAACAAGAGTGTCAGTTCCTGGAGAAGAGACCCAGAGAGCACCAGGCACAGAGTAGAGTCTTCTATCCAATTCTGGTGCTGCTTAGCACTCAGCACAATTTCAAATCTGCCAGTGGCTGTGTCTGAGTTTATCTCCATTTCTAGGTACCACTTCTGTCCTAACTCCTCAGCCCCCATTACCTTTTGTGCCTCATATTTTCTTTCTCCATTGAATGTTTCCAGAATGCCTCTCACTCTGAAGCCTGCCCCTCTCACTTCTTCAAACCTTACCTTTTGTATTGATCAGTGTCTGCTGCATACACTTGTTGAAATATCACACCGAGGGGCTGGGGATTTAGCTCAGTGGCATAAGCACCTGCCTTGGTAGCAGGCGGTCGTGAGTTCGATCCCTGGTACCGATAAAAATGAAAAAAAAGACAAAAAAAAAAAAATATCACACTGAGACCCACTGATATATACAACTGGATTTATGTTAATGAAAAATAATATTTTTTGAAGTGAGGTCTCACTATGTACTTTATGTTGGCCTTGAACTTGCTTATGTAGCCCAGGCTGGCCTCAAACTCACAGCACTCCTCTTGCCTCAGCCTTCCAAGAGTTGGAATTACAGGCGTATGCCACAACAACTGGCCCCAAAATAACTTTTTAAAAAGTACCTAATTCAGATGCAAGCTATCTAACTAAACTGACATTTAGATAAAAGCTTTCCAGATTCTTTATGCCTTTTGTTATATGTCCAAGTCTTTATCTATCTTAGTGCTTAATGAATGTATGTTAAACTGAAAATGCACATTTCAATTGATTTTCAGTTTTATACCAAGAATGCTTATGGTAGCAGATACATTTACGACTGTAAACTTTATAGCTGTTTAGGGAAGTCAGGCAAAGCATTTCTGATGGTGTGAGCGGGTTTCTTTCTATGGCCTAGTTGGGTGGGCACAGGATAGAGTTGGCTAGGAGCCACTTACAGCAACTCCCCTCCCTAGATTCACTTTCTGAACCTAAAATGTTTTTTGAAAATGTTCCAGTTCTATTTTAAGTGTAGTTACAGTGAAGCATAGTGGCAGAGTATAATTGCATCAAAAATAGCAGCAAGAATCAACAAATGGGATCATTAAATTGAAAAGCTTCAGCACAGCAAAGGAAACAACCAACAAAGTAGAGACAACCTACTGAATGAGAAAAATGTTGCCAACTGTTCTTCAAAAGACTAATAATTAGAATATATAAACAACTCAAAAGATTAGACTCTCCCCCTGACAAAGTAAAAGACCCAACCAAACAAGGGCAACAGAAATGAATAGACACTTCACTGAATTAGAAATACAAATGGACAATAAATACATGAAAAAATGTTAAACATCGCTAGACATTACAGAAATGCAAATTAAAACTATTGAGATCCCATTTTACTCCAGAAAGAATGTCCATCATCAAGAAATAAAATAATAACAAATATAAGAGAAGCTACAGGAAAAAGGAACTCTTTCACATGGTTGGTGGTAGTATAAACCTATTGCCACTGTGACAGACATCAGTGTGAAGATTCCTCAAAAGCAAAAACCAGAAGTCCCATTTGATCCAGCTATTCTCCTTCTAGGTATCTACCCAAAAGAATTAAAGACATTGTGTTACAGTGATACATGCATACCCATGTTTATAACAACACAATTCACAATGGCTAAATTTTGGAGGCAGCCCACGTGTCCATTAACAGATAAGAGGATAAAGAGAATGTGGTATTTACACAATATGAAGTATTTCTCTGCCATAAAGAAAAATAGACTTGAGTCATTTGCAGATTGAGACCATAATGTTAAGTGAAATAAATCAGATACCCAAGCTTAAATACCTCATGGGTTTTCATATATGAGAAACCAAACAATATAAAGAGCAAAATAAAAGATAGATAATAGCAAATAGGGAAATAGATCTTTTACAAATGGGAAAGGGACCAAAAAAAAATGGGAAAGCAACCAAGCAACAGAGGGAGAGAAAAGCAGAGGGCAAAAGGATTTTTTAAAAAATGAGATATGTTATGTACATATACCAATACCCCTGGGGTAATGTGATCATTATCTATTGCAAACATATACTAATAAAAAATAAAAATTGAAAAACTAGGCAGAGGATAATGGTGGGGTATCCAGCAGGTTGGGTATTTGAGGTGGAGAAAGCCCTGAGGAAACCCCTTATAACTATTGGACTTGTACTGAGACGAGTAGCTTTCTGGAACTCTGGTTTATTTGGAAGCTGAGTTAGGATAATAATCGAAAGGCCACTGGCCAGATGTGCAGTTTGCTCCGTGCTCTTCCTCACTCAGCTGAGTGCATGTTTCTCTGCCTTGTGCCCAAAGTGAGCACACAGCTCACTCACTGATCTGGAATTCCTGTAGGATCAGGTTGTGTCCCTTGGATGCTAAGGAAAGTGACAGGAAGGAACACACACTGAAGGGCAGTTTTATAATGATGATGATGTTGATTATGACCCCCCTCTTCCAGGCTAAGTGGGAGAAGATCTGTGGCACTCAGGACACAGCTGTGGAGGTTTACGAGGACATCAGCATGATGGCCCTGGACATCATCATGCAATGTGCATTTAGTCAAGAGACCAACTGCCAGATAAATGGGTCAGTAACAAGAAACTAAATATACATATATATATATATATTTTTTTTAACAATACTTCATTGTTAACACATTGTCCCAACTTGTCTTTCTAGTACCTATGATCCTTATTTGAAAGCAACAACTGAACTCAGCAAAATTATATTTTATCGCTTATACAACTTCTGGAATCACCATGACTTAATTTTTAAATTCAGCCCTAAGGGCCAGCGCTTCCAGGAGTTGAGCAAAGTGCTACATCAATACACAGGTATTTCTCAGGTTTGGGGTGCCCAAGTCCGTACCTGTGATGACTGCATTATATCTATGTAGAGGCATAGTCTCACTGTGAGCACAGAAGTATTCTTGTTCTTAATGAAGATTTTGTTAATGCTCAAGTGAAATACAACTTGAATCCTTGTCGGATAGTTTTATTGAAATTAGCCATTGGATATTTATTGAAATTGATTATTCTGTTCCAAATTCTTCAGGCATAGGATAGATTCTATTACATAAATTTAAATTTTCCCTAAATTCAGGAAGATTTCATGGATTATGGTTTTATTAATTCCATTCCATATGTTTCATCTCAGACACTTCACTTATACATTTTTGGGGCTATATTCCCTTTTGTTGATAACTTCCATAAAGAAGACTTCAGGCTGAAGAAGAAAAAATGATCTCTTGCATATACATTTGAAATCATCTTCATTATATCACATACTAATATAAGTTATGGTTTTTGGTCTGTTGCATTTGACTTTGGAATTTTGATCAAAAGTTGCCCATTTAATGGAAAGATATATCATTCTTTGAAAACTGAATCTATTTAGATGTAATATATCCACTCTGGCCTCTGAAAGGAATAAAGTTTGAGCCTCTATATAACTCTGGACTGGCTTCATAATTTATTTGACTATATTATCACTTGCTAATATGAAGGTATTATTCTACCCAGAAAAGGTAATCCAGGACAAAAAGAAATCTCTCAAGTCTGAAACAAAACAAGGTACCACTCAGAAGAAATACCAGGATATTCTGGATATTATCCTTAGTGCCCAGGCAAGTCTTCCAAATATATGAGCTTGTACGAACAGCCAATTATGAAGGTGGAGGGGAGACAAAAGCAAAACTGATCAACTAATCCAACAGTACAGTGCTTTGAGTTGAGAGGTTGACTCTACAGTTTGTGGTAAATCAAATTCTTCAATTCTGCTGAATTATTTACTTGGCAGGATTTGAAATCATCATGTAGGTATGTGTTTAGGAAATCACATAAAACCAAATCACATGAGAATGAGGAGGTGGAGGAGGTGTTGAAAAATCTGGACAAAACAGAATTTGAAGGAAATGTCTGGGACCTGATGCCTGCTTCTTATCTAACATTATTAGTTCTTCTATATGCTCTAGGCAAAGTCTGACTAGTTTCATATATTTGTTGAACTGAATTAAAATTGAAACCCTTATGGAAACTCCAGTTGTCTCCCCTCTAGCCATTATTTTCACTGGTCTCCAAAGTGGTATTTCATGAGCTTACCATTATTGGACTTTCTAGGCTGAAAGTGAAGACAGCTTTCCTGATGCTGACCTGCAGGCTGAGGTGAGCACGTTCATGTTGGCAGGGCATGATGCCTCTGCAGCGAGCCTCTCTTGGCTTCTCTACTGCCTAGCTCTGCACCCTGAGCATCAGGAGCGATGTCGGGAGGAGATCAGGAGCACCCTAGGGGAGGGGTCCTCCATCCACTGGTAAGATCTACAACCTTAAACATTTCATCTTAGTTGTCCTCCTGGGATTTTGCTTTTATTTTTGCTCCCTGTATCTTAGCTATCACACTCCCTGAAGGCCGATGTGTGTGGAAGCAGATGAGGAAGTTGTTTTTCTGCTTTCTTCAAGAAGACCCCAAATTAGTCCCTTGCATTATGCAACTAAGTTCACTGATTCAGAAATTACCTGACAGTGTTTTTCTGTACAGTAATGTGCAAAATGTCTGGCGTCATTCCTTCACCCAAACTATGGCACACTGAAAACAAGAGCTTGACCTGAGGCTTATAGGTAGAGCTCGAATGACATGGCCAAGGGGAGCTTCTCTTCTGAGAGAACAGAGTAAGCAACAGCATCCTTTAAAGCCCCCAGTGGATTCCCTCTCCCATTCTCACTACTTTGATTACTTGGTCTTTGAACCTGGGACGTGGTATTAAACGTTACATACTGCAGTTGAGTTTAACAAATGTGAATGGAAGACATTTAATTACTGAGATACTAAAAAATGACTAAGGTTTGATCTGAGTCCTAATCCCAGTGAACTCATACCTGAAGCAGGACACAGACTTCCACACAGCAAATTGAAATACAATGTGCTAAATGCAATGATAGAGCTATGTGCTGACCACACCAGGGAAATTCAGGAAACAGCCACACATCCTGGCATGGAGGTTTAAAGGAGACTTTGTAGGAGATCTAACACTTAATCTGCCTCTTATAGGAAAAGTAAGAACTAGCTAGGTAGAAAACTTCAACTTTATATATTAAGCATATTTTGCTGTTAAGTCCAGATTATGGATTTGCCACTCAGACATACTATTTGCGAAGAAAAAGCATGTCCACGAAGTAAGTTCATGTTAGGTGATCAAAAGGACAGAAAGGTAAAAATGATAAGGACCACTGAGCTACATGACTGAGGAGAAACTCATGATATTTAGTATGCAAAAGTTAAAACCCTTTTTGGAAACAAAACTTGAAAGTATAAAGTTATGAGACATCTCCTTTTATAAGGAAATAATGGCCATTTTCTACCATAAATTAAAAGTTTATTCTGCCTAGCATAAAACACCATGTTGAGTGATCATTTTTAACAAGTAAAAAGTGTATGAGTACCAATATGTATATATGTATGTATATATGCATATGGTGTGCAACATGATGTTTCTATATATATTTATAATTTGTGGAACATTCAAATCAACCAGGAACACACCCAGTAACTTACATACTTGATTCTTTGTGGTGAGGACAATTAAAATCTACAATCTAAATCTACCTCATTCTTATAGTTCCTCCCTTCCTCAAGAGAAATTTCTTTGGTATTAAAAAAATGTCAATTTTGCAATATTCAAGTATACAAATTGTTGTTAACTATAATTGCATGTTGCAAAGTAGATATCCTAAATTTTATTTCTCCCGTCTAACTGAAATTTTGTAGTCTTTAACTAACATTTTCCCAGTCCCATACCCTCATGATATGTGTCATTACCTGTTCCTGTGAATTCAACTTCTTTCTTAGATATGATTGAGATCATGATAGAATTTGTCTCTTTTTAGCTGGTTTATTTCAACTAGCATAACGTCCTATAGATTTGTCTCTTTTTTGCAAATTACAGGATTCCTATTCTAAAGCCAAATAGTACTCTACTGTGTATATATACCAAATATTGTATCTATTTATCTGATGATAGACACTTAGATTGAATGCATATCTTCACTATGATACTGCAATGATGATAAGAATGCAGATGTCTTCTTAACATATTGTCTTATTTTCCTTTGGATCTATATGTAGAAGTAAAATTACTAGATCACATGGTAGTTTTATTTGTGCTTTTTTAAAAAAATTCTATCTTGTATTTCCTATGAGTTTAGTAATTTGCATTGCCCATCAATGGTATACAAGTGTTCTATTTTCAACAATATCTTTCTTTTGTATTTTTTTGTTATTTTTCCTTTTTTAAAAAAGCTATTCTAACAAGTGAGAAGTGATAGCTCATTGTGGTTTTAATTGCATTTCTCTGACAGTTAGTGAGACTGAGCATTTTTTCATATGCCTGCTGGTCATTTGTATGTCTATTCAGGTCTTTGCCTATTTTTAATCGGCTTATTTTTGTTTAATCACTATGGAGTTGTGAGTTCCTTACATATTTTGGATATTAACCCTTTATGGCTTGCCAATATTTTCTTCTATTTTGTGTGTTTCTGTTCACTGCTAACTGTTTCCTTTGTTGTGCATAATTTTTTTAGTTGATACAGTCCCATTTGTCTATTTTGGCTTTGTTGCCTGTACTTCAGAGATTGCATCCAAAAAAATTTTTGCCAAGACCCATGACAAAAACTTTTCCCCTTTGTTTGCTTTAGGTTTACTGTTTTAGATGTTATATTTAAGTCTTTAATCTATTTTAGCTAATTCTTTTGGATATGGGGTGAGATATAAGTCAAATTTTGTTCTTCTGCATGTGCACATCAAGTTGTCTCAACACCACTTATTAAAGATGTCCTCTCCCAGTGTGTGTTCCTGACATCTTTGTTGAAAATAAGTTGTCCATGATTCACTCTTCCAGTGAGCCAGCAATAGCCACGTGGTACCCATTAGGAGAAAGCAACAAGTCAATTCACCCTTCCTGTGAGCTGGCAGTAGCCATGCAGACACAGGAGGAGAAATAAAAAGCCAATTCACCCTTCCCGTGAGTCAGTAGCAGCTATGTGGGGTCCAGGAAGAGAAACAAGAAGTAAATTTACTCTTCCTGTGAGCAAGTGGCAGCCATGCTGGCCCAGTAGGAGAAATAAGAAGCCAATTCACCATGCCCATGATTTGGCAGTAGTCATGTGGGGCTTGGGAGGAAAATAAGAACCCGATTTGCCCATCCCATGAACCATCAGCAGCCATATAGAGCCAGGAAGAGAAACAAAAAGCCAGTTCACCCTTCTCATGAGCCAGCTGAAGCCATGCAGGCCTGGGAGGTGAAACAAGAAGCCAATTTGCCCTTCCCCTGAGCCAACAGCAGCCACACAGGGCAGGAAGAGGAACAAATAGCCAATCCATCCTTCCCATGAGTCAGCAGTGGCTTTACAGGGTCAAGAAGAGAAACAAGAAGTAAATTCACCTTTCACATGAGCCAGCTGAAGCCATGCAGGCCTGGGAGGCAAAACAAGAAATCAATTTGCCTTTCCCATGAGCCAGCAGCAGCCATGCAGGTCCTAGGAAAAAAAACAAGAAGGCAATTTGCCCTTTCTGTGTGCCAGCAGCAGCCAAGCAGGACCAAGAGGAGTAGCAACAAGCCAATTCATCCTTCTTGTGAGCTGATGGCAGCCATGGAGACCCAGGAGGAAAAACAAGAAACCAATTCACCCTTCCCATGAGCCAGTTGAAGCCATGTGGGCCCAGGAGGTGAAACAAGAAACCAATTTGCCCTTCCCATGAGCCAGCAGCAGCCATGCAGGACCAGGAAGAGAAACAAGAAGCCAATTCACCTTTCCTTTGAGCTAGCCAGCTCACAGACTGGGAGACAAGAACCTCATCCCACCCACGTAAGCAGCTGGTTGATTCAGAGGATCAAAGGCTATTGATAGCAACTGAGATACAAAAAAAACTTAATGCTTTTTTTGTTTGGTTGACTTTGTAGGCATGAAGCCAATAGTCTGAGCATCTATCAAGAGGATAACACTATGCAATATAGCAACCATGGGGATTTCCTTCTGCTTTGTTTTTGGATTCCAATATTGTTCTCTTTTTTTAAACTTTCTTTATTTTAAAGAGATGAAGACAAAAGAGGACATAACAAAGCAGATCAGACCAGAACAACATAAGCAACACAGTATTTCACCACAAGATAATCTGTAATTAGCAGTTAACTACCATAATGTCTCTTATCTTTGAAATAGTTGAGCATAACTTCATATGCAGTAATATCAAAAAATAACACAATAGTATAAAATCATTCAAGAAAATGAAAGTATTGCAGGGCATTCAGAACCAAATAAAAGAGAACGAACAATGGCTACTATATTATCTCATTTTCCATAGAAAATTTGTTTATACTATCACACATAATAAAATACAATAAGATACAATATGATAGAACCAATGGAAACAGGACAAAAGCATGGTAGGACTTCAGAGTAAGATGATATTAAATCAGCACTGGCTACTGTAATGTCTTGTTTTCTTCAAAATAGCTGTTCATATTATCACAGATAATAAAATCAAACAAACCAGAATAAAACCATTCCAACTAATGAATGCAAACATTGTAAGGCTTCAAAGCAATGTAATGGGGAATCATGATTACCATAAACTCTTATGTACTCTTACCATTTCTTACACTAGGGACTCTACAGTATTTATACATGTGATTTTGATTTATTTCACTTATGAGTATGGTCTCAAGTTGTGTCCATTTATTGATAAGTATCTCAATGCGATCCTTCTTTATAGCTGAGTAGTACTCCATTGTATAAAAATACCACATCTTTTTATCCATTCCTCAGTTGATGGACACTTAGGTTGTTTCCAAGATCTGGCAATTACAAATTGTGCTACTATAAACATGAGTTCATATATATCACTGTGGTATGATGTTTTCAGTTTTTCTGGGAATATGCCTAGAAGTGGAATAGCTGGGTCAAATGGGACTTCCAATCCCAGCTTTTTTAGGAGTCTCCAGACTGACCTCCACAGTGGGTGCACCAGTCTACACTCCCACCAACAGTGCAGGCGAGTTCCTTTTTCCCCACAGCCACTCCAGCATTTGTTGGTGGTAGTTTTCTTGATCCTGGCCATACTTTCTGGAGTGAGATTAAATCTCAGTGTTGTTTTAATTTCATTTCTCTAATGAACAATGATGGTGAACATTTTTCATGTATTTATTTGCCATTTGTTTTTCTTCATCTGAGAACTGTGTATTCATCTCAGATGCCCATTTTTGGATTGGGTCTTTGAATTTTGGGGGTCTGATTTTTAAAAATTCTTTATATGTTTTAGACAAAAGCCCTTTGTCTGAAGGACAGTTCACCAAGATTTTTTTCCCCCTTTGTGGGTTTTCTTTTCACTATGCTGGAGATTTCTTTTGACATGCAGAAATTTATAATAAGACATGATCATAGTTATTGATTCTGGGAAGTATTTCCCATGCAGTTTGATTCCTGTTTATGAATTCTCTACCTACCCCTATATCTTTCTAAGTATTCCTAAGTATTTTTTTGGACTCTAGTGTGAAGGGTGTAGTTTCTCTTATTTCTCTCTCAGTGATTTTGTTGTTAGTGTATAGGAATGTTATTGATTTTGAGTATTGATTTTGCATCCAGCTACATTGCTGAATTTATTTATTATATTTAGGAGTCTTTCAATGGAGTTTTGGGATTTCTATGTAGAGCATCATGTCATCTGCAAATAATGGTAATTTAACTTCCTGTTTTCCTATCTTTATCCCTTTTATTTCTATCTCTTCTCTAATTGCTCTGGTTAGTATATCCAGTACTATGTTGAATAGGAGCGGTGATAAGGGACATGCTAGTCTTGTGCCTGATTATAAGGTAAAGGTCTTTAGTTTTGGCCATTTAATATGATGCAGGCTGTTGGTTTGTCATAGATGGCCTTTATAATATTGAGGTAAAGACCATATCTTCCAATTTTCTGTAAGGTTTTTATCATGAATGAATGTTGGACTTATCAAAAGCTTTTTCTGCATCTATAGAAATGATCACGTGATTCTCACTTTGACTTTATTGATATGGTGGATTACATTTATTGATTTATGTATGTTGGAATCATCCCTGCATGTCTGAGATGAATCCCACTTGGTCATGGTGTATAGTCTTCTTGACGACTTGCTGCATCCTGTTTGACAATATTTTATTGAGGATTTTTACATCTATGTTAATTAGTGAAATTGGCCTGTATTTCTCTTTTTTAGTTGGGTCTTTCTCAGGTTTTGATACTAGGGTAATATTTGTTTGCAGGAATGACTTAGGAAGAATTGTTTCCCTTTCAATTTCATTGAAGAGTTTGAGGAGTGTCGACATTAAGTCTTCTTTGTATTTCTTGTATAATTCCACAGTGAATCTATCTAGGCCTGGACGTTTCTTTATAGGTAAGAACTTAATTACATTTTCAATTTCATTAATAGAAATTGGGTTATTCAGTAGTTTTACGTCTTCTTGACCCAGCTTTGGTACTTCATATGATTCTAGGAATCTGTCCATTTTTTCTGTGTTATTGAACCTATGAGAGTTGAGGTTTTTGAAATAGGTGTTGATGATCATCTGTATTTCCACAGAGTCTGTAGTGATTTCACCTTTTTCACTCCTTATTGCATGAATTTGAGCTTTTTCTTTCCTTTTTTTAATAAGGTTGGCTAGGGGCTTATCTATCTTATGTATTCTTTCAAACAACCAACTCTTTGATTCATTGATTCTTTGGATTGTTTCCTTAGTTTCTATGCCTTAATTTCTGCTCTGATTTTTATAATTTCCTCCCTGCTTTTGGCTTTGGGCTTGACTTGCTCTTCTTTTCCTAGATGTTTGAGGTGTAACATCAGGTTGTTTATTTGTATTCATTCTGTTTTCCTGATGTGGGAACTCAAGGGAATAAATTTTCCTCTGAGGACTGCTTTCATTGCATCCCACAGATTCCAGTAAGTTGTATTTGTATTTTTGTTTGCTTGTAGGTATTGTTTAATTTCTTCTTTAATTTCCCCTTAATCCACTGTTTGCTCAAGAGTGTATTACTCAATTTCCTTGTGTTTGTGGGATTTTTGTAGTTTCTTTTATCAATAATTTCTAGTATCATGGCACTATGATCATGCATGGGATAATTTCATTTCTTTTTCATTTATTTAAGTATGCTCTTTGGGCTAGTATATGGTCTATTTTAGAGAATGTTCCATGTAGTGCTGAGAAGAGTGTATATTCTGATGTTGAAAGGAATACTCTATATGTCTATTAAGTCCATTTGTTCACAGGTGTGATTCAGTTCTTTTAATTCTTTGCTGATTTTAGTCTGGTTGATCTGTCCTTTGGTTTCAATGGTGTGTTAAGGTCTCCTGTTATAATTGTGCTATTGCTAATTTGATTTTTCATTTCCATTAATACTTGCTTTGTATAACTGGGGGCTCTGGAATTTGGTACATATATATTTAAGATTGTTATCTGTTCCTCTTGAAGTTTTCCCCTAACCAGTATGAGGGACCTTCTTTATCTCTTTGGATCATTCTTGATTTGCAGTTCAGATTGTCTGCATACAGAACAGCTACTCCTGCTTTTTCTTTGGTTCCTATTGCATTAAGTATTGTTTTCTATCCTTGGACTTTCAGTCTGTGAGTTTCCTTTTGGGTTAGATGGGTTACTTGTAGACAGCATATGGCTGGATGTTGTTTCTTGATCCATTCTGCAAGTCTGTTTCTTTTAACTGGTGAATTGAGACCTTTTACATTAATGGTTATAACTGTTATATATTGGTTTATTGTTGACATGATATCTTTCTGCTGTTGCATCTTTATTTTTCCATTCTGTTTAATTGTCTGCCTTGCTTAGTGGTTTTTTTTTCCCTATGTTATCTAAACTGTCTTTCAGTATTCTTTGCAGGGTTGGCTTGGTGATCATGAAGTTCTTCAGCTGTTCTTTGACATGGAAGTATCTTATTTCTCCATACATTTGGAAGGACAGTTTTGCAGGGTACATCAGTCTAGGTTGGAAATCATTTTCCTTCAGGATCTGAAATACTTCACTCCAGGCTCTTCTTGACTTCATTGTTTGTGTTGAGAAGTCTGCTGTGATTCTGATAAATTTTCCTTTATAGGTGATCTGTGTTTTCTAACAGCTTTTAATATTCTATTCTTATGTTGGATTTCTTGGATGGTGATTATTATATGTCTGGGTGTAGTTTTATTTTGGTTATGGCTATTTGGGGTTCTATATGCTTCATTAATCCATATGTTCATTTCCATTATCACGTTTGGGAAATTTTCAGCTATTATTCTTTAAATAGTCTCTTGATATCATTTGTGTTGTCTCCTTCTTTTTAATTTATCCCTATCAATCTTATGTTGTTTTTCTTTGCATCATCTTGTAGCTCTTTAATTGTTATTTCTTGATTCCTTGTTATTTTTAAAAGGTCTTTTCTTTCCTGTTCACTAGCTACAATCTTGTCTTTGAGGTCTGAAATTCTATCTTCACTTTCATTGAGGTGGTTTTGACAACTTTCAATGAAATTTTTCATTTCCTGTATGTATCTTTGAATGTGCTTCATGCATTCTGTTTGTTTCTTATATTGTTCATCCAGGGATTCTATCCTTTTGCTTTGTTCCTCTAAGTTGTTAACTATGTCTTCTTTAGGTGTGTTCAGCATCTCTTTCATTACTTTCATCATTTCTTCTTTTACCTGGGAGATTATTTCTAGTTTGAATTCCTTTAAAGCTTCCCAGAATTGCTTCTTTATCTCAGTTGCTATTATTTCAGGTATGTCAGGTATATGACATATATTTTCTTCTATATACCTGGCTCTTAGGCTTTCTTGGGGTGGGCTGGAGATTTGACATTGCATTTTGGTCTTTCATTTTGTCATTTTCCTCTATTTCTGTTTTTCAAGTGTTGTTCCAAGGCTTCCCCTGGGCATGTTGGAAATCATCTCAGCTCCTGGGACTGAATGGAGGTTGCTCAGCATGGTCCAGTCAGGCCCACAGGACCTCCCATGCCACCTCTAGTGTTCCAGGAAGCTGAGCAAGCACTTAACCTCTGTGGATGATGGTCCAAATCTCTCCCTGGGCAAGGACCAATGTGCTTACTTCATGGGCTCTCAACTCCCTTAATTGGAGAAGGTCACTAGGTGTAATCTAGTCAGACCACAAAACCTCCCAAGCCTAGTCCAGTGTGGCTGGAATCTGGTTGGGTCCTTGGTCACTGGGAGCAATGATCTTAAACTCTCCAAGGACTCAGGATGGTGAGCAGGGACTCACCCCTGCTGGGATCCCAGTTCCCTCCTCAGCATCACAGTTCCCCAGATTGAAAGAAGGTCACTGGGCATGGCCCAGGCAGGCCTGAAACCTGCAGAGCCCAGTCTAGTGTGGCTGGAAGCTGGGCGCATCTTTCACCACTGGGAGGGATGATCTTAAACTTTCCCAGGGCTCCAGGTGGTGTGCAGGAACTCACCTCCTCCGGCAGCACAGTTCCCTCCTCTGGCAGCCCAGTTCCCCAGATTGAAAGAAGGTCACTGGGCATGGCCCAGGCAGGCCTGAAACCTGCAGTGTCCAGTCTAGTGTGGCTGGAAGCTGGGCGTGTCCTTGACCACTGGAAGTGATGATCTTAAACTCTCCCAGGGATCTGAAAGGTGAGCAGGAACTCACCCCCGCCAGCAGCCCAGTTCCCTCCTCTGGCCGTACCGCAATATTGTTCTCACTGTTTTGTTTTGTTCCATTTTTTTTGTTTTGTTTTCTTCTGTGTTCTGTTTTGATTTGTTTTATTCTGTTCTATTTGTTTGGTTTTACTATGTCTGATGGTATAGGCAGAAATTTTGAAGATTATGTTATCCACTGTTGATTTCCTATTATCCTGTTTTGAAGTCCTGTATCACTTTCACGGTTTTGTTTTGGTTGGCTTTATTCAGTTTTATTTTGTTTGGTTTCATTCTCTTTAAAATAAAAATTTCTAAAAAGTGTATGGATGTATTTCTGGGCTCTCTCTCCTATCCCATTGTTTTATGTGTCTGTTTTTGAGAAAGCACCATAATATTTTGACTACTATAGTCTTGTAACAGATTATCAGACCAGGCAGTGCCTCTCACAAAAACACTTTTTTCTATGGATGGCTGTGAACTTACTGTTGCTGTAGGATAATCCAAGTGAGGAACCTCCTATTTTCCCCCAGTGAGTAATCTTTTTTTTTTAGCTCATTGAATTTGGAAACATTGTCTATCACTTTTCAAGATGAACTAGATATTTTAACTTTGACTAGGCATATACTTTGCACAATTCAAATCCTGACTTTTCTCAGTTTTACTTGACTGAACTATGAAAAACAGTAAGTCTTTATTGGATGACAAAATAAAGTCCAGATGATCTACTAACTGGCCAATGGTATTATAAAGAAAAATATACTTTTTCTCTGTAACATGTACTTACAGCTACAAGTTAATGCAATTTGTACATGGCATTCTAAAATTTTACAATTCTTCTAGACAAGAGTAATAAAACCACTTCATATAGAACAATTTCTGGGAAATTAGGAAAGTTGTTCAGATTCTCCCTTTAGCACCTTGTCAGCCCATTTCCATGTTGTATTAAAATTCTTCCTTTTGCACCATGATGAGATAGGGGGGGGAAATGTTTTCTAATCATGCAAAGTACCAGAATAAGCAGAAGTACTCTTTTCTATCCTGACCTTGAGGAAGAAAGTATTCAAAACTAAAACATCACATTACCAAATGATAATCAAAAAATGTGTGCAAATACAATAAAACAAATAGACTAAGAATATGCAGATGGTTTATTGGACTAACCTGACTATCAAGGGTGCCAGTAAAAACACAACTATTCTTTGGGTGTCGACACTTCAGACTTGCTCTGTGGGTCAAGTTCTTTTCATCTTGAGGGCAAATCCTGAGCAGGTGTTGCAGAGCTCCCATCCACATAAGTAACCTGTCTAACCAATAGAAATAATGCTTCAAATCCACCTTGAGCAGCTCCATTCATACTTCTTTGAGCCTGGAAGCCAGCAGAAAGTGAGGGATTTGTTATTGGCATATTCTTACTGACAAGCTCTTCTCCTGCCCTGAAACTTCTTCTTCTAACCTTTCCAGCAGTGAGTCCACAAGCAGCAGACACAAGGAGAAAAGTCCTGGAACTATTGTGATTACAGGCCCAAAGGGCTTGGTGGGTATACTTGTGGATTTTCTAGGGACTCCCTCCCCAGAACTTTCCAATGGTCATTGACAGAGCAAATGAATTATAATCTTTGGGCAGTCTTCCTCTACCTGGTTCTGGAGCTGTCTCTTCCTTCTTCAGTTCACTGATCCAGTGGACAATTTGCACATCCTGCCTTGTCGCAGCTGCTCTCTCCTGCTTCTCTGTTCCAATTCACAATCTTTCCCATCATTCCTGTGCTCGTCAAATTCCAGGAAACATGTGTGAGATCATCTAGGTGACCCTCCTGAATTACCCTTTTGGTTACCTAAAACAGGTGAAGCACCCTCCTCCATTCTCCATGGTACTCTGCCATCCCTACATCTCTTTAAAAGGCACAGTTCTCTCTTGAATTTTTCTAGCCTTCTCTTTGCACTCCTTACTCATTCCTTACACATTCCTGCTTTGTATTATGAGCTAAGGATTGCAAAACTGGTTTTTCTAAACTCTCCTGGGCAAACCTGTTACTAGTAGCTGAACACCTGAGCATGTAGTTAAGCTACAGAGCACCTGTTGTTAGTTTTTCTACCTCAGCTGATTCTGAGGCAAAAAAAAAAAAAAAAAAAAAAAAAAAAAAAAACCACTTCCATTTTAACAATCTGTTACATAAACTCATGATAACATAGCTTTACCTTGAGGTAATGAAACATCAAAGAGCAAAAACTCAGTATTTGCAAACTGAATCTGGAGTCTGAATCCCCTTCCTTCCTCATATTCACAGGGACCAGCTGGATGAGATGTCCTACACAACAATGTGTATCAAGGAGATGTTCCGATTGATTCCTCCAGTGCCGTCCATTTCCAGAGAGCTCAGCAAGCCCCTCACCTTCCCAGATGGACGCTCATTGCCCACAGGTCTTTGTCTTTTTGTGAGCAGTTCATAGACATCATGGGATCCTGGGGATCATGGCAACAACAATGGAAGGGTTTCTTAGCTCTTAGAGAAGTCAAAAGATAGCCCAAAGGATTGGGTACCTATTAAGAAATTAGGGAATAATTCCTTCATCGGATATGAGTTTTAATGAAGTTCCCAAGCCATACAGCCATTTGCAGCAAAACTGAACCTAGAATCCCAGACCAGGATCCAGTATAGGACATTACTTCCAATAAAATCTTTGTTAAACTGTTTGAGAACTTAGTAACATTTCATTCAAGATGAGCATCATTATCTTAATTTGAGAGACCTAGGAGGGCCTCATCATCATAATGTTATTCTTATGTGCAGCCCTGAGTAATTTACATGGAGCCTTCAAACACATTACCTCATATTTTTCCCATGAAATGTGGTATTAATGGCCAATTATGCAGTGATATATGATTTAAAAAACACTTCTAAATACTTTTAAAGTAATGAAAAACTCATCATGGCAGCCTCAGTGCATAGATGAGGCCACACACTCTTGAGTATACAGGTTTCTGGGCAGGACATGGAGAAGGTAGCAGGGTCAGGCAAGCTGCCCTTCCACTTGTCTGCTTTGGGTTGCTTGTGGCAAACACCTACAACCTGTTACTGTAACTTTGGTGACATGTCCAAAATTAATTTGCCAGAATTCCATACCTTCTATGGTGCCAACAGGAATTAACCACTGGATCTGAAATGGTGGGATTATAATTCTGTTCCTATGTACCCAAACTGCCCCATGTACCAGTGCTTTACAGTCCTTAACAGTTACGTAAGTAATGTCAACATGCTTTCATGTGACACAAACAGGTCCTTAGAATAGAACCATAAATTAAGTAAAATATTGTTTTGAGAACTAAGGTACAAACCTAAGCCTCACCTTTCCATGTGTTCTTCCCTGGTGGCATTAGCAACAACACACAGCTCTATAAGAAGTCACCTCTTTCCCTTCAGAGGAAAAGTCTTTTGGAAGAACTGTATAAACAGCAGCCCCCAGTTTGCTCTTTCTCCCTCATTATTTTTTCTAATTCATTAATTTTATTGGTGCACTTTAGATATACATACTGATCACATTCATCAGAATTTGTATCTGTACATGATATGCCTTGATTCTTCTTTTTCTCCCCATTCCTCTCCCTTCCTTTAAACCTTTTTCCTCTCCTTATTTATAAAAGCAACTTTGTTTCCATTTTTTCTCCTTTTTCCACCACATTCTTTTTTTTTTTATTTCCCTTCTGCCTCAGGAATGAATGTGGTTCTGAGTATTTGGGGTCTTCACCACAACCCTGCTGTCTGGAATAGCCCTCAGGTAGGACTGTCTTCCACAGATGTACTTCCAAGGAGTGCCATGCAATTCATTTTTTTTAAACAACCAAGCATGGAAATAATGATTCAGTTAAAACAAAGAAACTAAATATGAACATGAAAAGCAAAAACTTGTTCACTAACAGGAACATGTTCTCTTCCCCATCCCTGCTTTATCTTTGAAGAAATAGAATGACACAAACCCACACAATAGACTACACAATGTTTTAGGCTTCACTCAACATGTGGCAATTGAGCACTTGAAGTAAGCCTAGCCAGAATTGAGAAGTGGACTTCGAAGACATAGTACCCCCAAAATGTGAACTTCTTATTTAATATTTATATTGATTACAGGCTGGAACAGATTTTTCTGTTAAATAAATTTTGTTATGAAAAGTAGTTTCATCCTTTTAAAATTGTGGCTACAAGAACACTTAAAATTACCCACATGCTTCACATTATTATGCCTCTGTTGATTAGTACTAAATAGTAGCTTAAGAAATGTGTTCATGTTGTTTTAGAGATGGTTATGTGGTTGTTTTCCCATTTTAGGTCTTTGACCCCTTGAGATTCACTAAGGAGAATTCTGATCAAAGACATCCCTACGCCTTCTTAGCATTTTCAGCTGGACCAAGGTGAGGACAACTTGTTTTGTTTTTTGTTTTTTCTTGGAATTTATCTGCTTTTTTATTTTAAAGAGGAAAAAAATAGGAAAGAAAAACAAAAAACAAGAGATATACAAACAACAACTATAAGAACAATAAAAAATCCAAGACAATAAACTTTCAAAACAAGATGACAGGAATTTAACAATGGTTGTAATATTGCATATTGTTAACTTCAAAGAAGTTGCTTAGATTACTCAGTATAGACATGCAAAATTGATCTAATCATATGAATACTGACTGTTCTTTTCCAAGAACTAATAGAATCAGTAGTATAATCATCTTAGCTATTTTATCTATATATAAACAGATTTATCTTTTTCCTTTTCCCTTCAATCTTTTCTCTTTTTCCCTGCCCCAGTTATTTTTCCCTCTTGATTGCTTTCTTACCCTTTCACAATATCTATTGTAGATTTTGGATCTTATTTACTCTTTTACTTTCTTATACTAGGAAGATGGTATCTACACATGGGGTCTGATTTACTTCATTTATGGGTATGGTCTCAGGTCTCATTCATTTACTTACAAAAGCCTCAAGTTTTATTCTTTTTAGCTGAGTAGTACTCTGTTGTATGAAAATACCATATCTTTTTAATCCATTCCTTTGATGGGGCTATTATAAATCGTGCTGTTGTAAACATGGGTGCACATATATCACTATGGTATGATGTTTTCAATTCTTCTGGGGAAATGTCCAGAAGTGGGATAGCTAGGTCAAATGGAACCTCTAATCCTAGCTTTTTGAAGAACTTCCACATGGATTTCCACAGTGGTTGTACCAATCTACACTCCCACCTACAGTGGAGAAGGTCCTTTTTCTCCACAGCCCCTCGAGCATTTGTTATTGGTTGATTTCTTGATCTTGGCCATTCTTTCTGGAATGAGATGGAATCTCAGTGCTGTTTTAATTTGCATTTCTCTAATGACCAATGAAGCTGAACACTTTTTTCATATATTTAGTTGTCATTTGTATTTCTTCATCTGAGAAGTGCGTGTTCATCTCAGAGGCCCATTTTTGGATTGGGTCCTTGAATTTGGGGGTCCTGAGGTTTTTGTAATTCTTTATATGCTCTAGATTGCAGTCCTTTGTGTGAAGGATGGTTGGCTAATATTTTTTCCAATTTATGTTGGAGATTTCTTTTGACATGCAAAAACTTTTTAATAAGACAAGATCTCAGTTGTTGATTTGGGGAAGTATTTCCCATGCAGTTTGATTTTTGTTCATGCACTCTCTACCTACTCTATGTCTTCAAAATTTCTACCTATTTTGTTTCTAGCAGATTTAGAATTTCTGTTCTAATATTTAGATCTCTGATCAATTTTGATTTTAGTTTAGTGCATGATGATAGACAGAGATCTAGTTTTAGTTTTTGGCATCCAAAAAGCCAGTTTTTTCAACACCCAGTCATTAAAAAGGCTTTCTTCTAGCTCTTCTTTGATTTCTTTTCAGAGTAATATAATTTTCAGTATATAGATCTTTTTCTTTCTTTGTTAGATTAATTCCTAAGTATTTTATTTTTAGAAGTGCTGTGCACAGGGTGTGGTTTTCCTTATTTCTCTTTCAGTATGTTTGTTATTTGTACAGAGGTATACTGTTGATTTTTGAGTTTTCAGTTTGTATCCAGCTACTTTACTGAATTTGTTAGATCTATGAATCTTTCAATGGAGTTTTGGGGTCTTTTATGTAGAGTATCATGTCATCTGAAAATAATAATAATTTAACTTCTTCCTTTGCTATTCTTATTCTTTCTCTTGGCTAATTGCTCTAACTAATATTTCCAGCACTATATTGAATAGAAGTGGTGATAATGGACATTCTTGTCTTGTTCCTGGTTTTAGAGTAATTGCTTTCAGTTTTTAACCATATAACATGATGCCGGCTGTCATAGATGGCTTTTATCAGATTGAGGTAAAGACCATCTATTCTCATTTTCTATAGAGTTCTTATCGTGAATGAGTGTTGGACTTTATCAAAAGCTTTTTCTGCATCTGATGAGATGATCATGTGATTCTTATCTTTGGCTCTATTGATATGGTGTATTACGTTTATTGATTCGCATATGTTGAACCATCCCTGCATTCCCAGGATGAATCCCACTTGGTTGTGTTGAATAATCTTCTTGATGATTTGCTGCATTCTGTTTGCCAGTATTTTACTGAGGATTTTAGCATCTATGTTCATTAGGGAGACTTGCCTGTAGTTCTCTTTTTTGGTTGGGTTTTTCTGATTTTGGTATTGTAAAAATACTTGCTTTCAGGAATGAGCTAGGGAGACTTGCTTCTCCTTCAGTTTCGTTGAAGAGTATGAGGAGTGTTGCCATTAAGTCTTCTCTAAATTTTTGTAGAATTCAGCAGTGATTCCATCAGGACCTGAGCATTTCTTGGTTGGTAAGGTTCTAGTTACATTTTCAACTTCATTGACTGAAATTGTGTTATTCAGTAGTTTCACATCTTCTTGATCTAGTTTTGATAAGTCATATGTGTCTAGGAATCTGCCCATTTCTTCTGTGTTATTGAACCTGTGAGAGTAAAGGTTTTCAAAGCAGGTATTGATGGTCTTCTGTATTTCCACAAGATCTGTAATGATTTTACCCCTTTCATTCCTTATTGCATGAATCTGAGTTTTTGTTTTCCTTTTTTTGGATTAGGTTGGCTAGAAATTTATCAATTTTATTTACTCTTTCAAAGAACCAATTCTTTGATTCATTAATTCTTTGTATTATTTTCTTCATCTCAGTTGCATTGAGTTCCACTCTGATCTTCACAATTTTTTCCCTTCTTTGGGCTCTGAGCTTGACTTGCTCTTTTTCTAGATATCTGAGGTGTACCATCAGGTTGTTTATTTGTCTTCATTCTGTTTTCCTGATATGAGAATTTACCACAATAAGTTTCCCTCTAATGACTGCTTTAATTGCATCCCACAGGTTCCTATAAATTGTATTTGCATTTCCACTTGCTTTTAGATGTTGTTTAATTTATTCTTTAGTTTTATCTGTGAGATATTGGTAATCTAGAAGAGTATTATTTATTACCCATGTGTTTATGGAGATTTTGCAATTTCTTTTGTTAATAATATCCAATTTCATGGCACTATGATCAGATAATATGTATGGGGTCATTTTGATTCTTTTCCAATTACTTAAGCATGTTATTTAGGCTAGTAGATAGTCTATTTTAGAGGATGTCCCATGTGTAACTATGTATTCTAATGTTTTCAGTGAAATATTCTATACACATGCACTAAATCCATTTGTCCACTAGTTTGATTCAGTTCTATTATTTCTTTGCTGATTTTTTGTCTAATTGATTTGCCTCTTTGCCACAATGGAGTGTTAAGTTTCACATTATGACTGCATTTTCTTTTGAGTTAAATGTTGTTCTTGTATATTCCATACTGTTGGATTTTGTTTCTTAATCCACTCTTCCAGGCTGTTTCTTTTGATTGGTTAATTGAGGTCATTTACATTAGTGGTTATAACTGCTATGTATTGACTTCTTTTTTTCATGTTATCTTTCTGTTGTTGGTTCCCTACTTTCCCCTTTCTGTTTAATTGCTTGTCATGTTTGTTGGTTGCTTGTTCTCTTTGTTGTTGCTCTTGGAATTGTGGTCATCTCTACTCCTTTCTAGAATATCTTTCAGGACTCTTTATTGATTGTCATGAAGTTCTTCAGTTGTTTTTTGTCATCAAAGTATCTCATTTCTTCATTGATTTTGAAAGATAGTTTTTCAGGGTATATCAATCTGGGTTGGAAGTTGTTTTCTTTCAGTACTTGAAAGACTTCACTCATGCTCTTCTTTATTTAATGATTTGTGTTGAGAAGTCTGCCATGATTCTGACAGGTTTTCCTTTATAGGTGATCTATTTCTTTTCTCTAACAGCTTGTAATATTCTGTTTTTATGCTGAATTTCTGGGATCTTGATTATTATACATCAAGGTATAGATTTATTTTGGTTATGGCTAAATGGAGTCTATATGCCTTGCTTATCTCCATGTCAGGTTCTTTTCCCATGTTTGTGAAATTTTCTGTTATTTTGTTTGCAAATAGTCTTTTTCTGTTGTGGGTTGTCTGCTTTTTCATTGACACCTATCAGCCTTCTTTGGTTACTCTTTGCATCATCTTGCAACTGTTGAATAATTATTTCCAGATTCCTCATTATTTTAAAGAGTTGTTTCCTTTCATAATCAGTAATTGCAGTCTTTGAGGTCTGAAAGTCTATCTTCAGTTTCATCCATGTGGTTTTGCCAGCTTTCAGTAGAATTTTTGGTTTCCTAATATTTCCTTGAATCTGTTTCATGTATTCTAGTTGTTTCCTGTATTGTTCATTCAAGGTTTTCACCACTTTCCTATATTCCTCTTTTTTTTTTAGTCCATGTCTTCTTTAGATATATTCAGCAGTTCTTTCATTATGTTTATCATTTCTATTTTTACCCAAGCTATTATTTCTGATCTCATTTCCTTTACAGCTTCCTGGATTTGTTTCTTTACTTCCCTTGCTATCATTTCAGAAATTTCAGGTGTCTGATTTCCAAATTCAGTCATGTCTGTGTCTCTTGGACTTCATCTGGATAGGCTGGAAGTTTGAGATTGTGTTTTGTTTTTTCATTTGGGCATTTTCCTGTGTTCCTCCAAGTCATCCAGATGCTAAGTCATAGCTGCTCCTTTTTCTATAGGCAGCAGGCCTCACCAAGGGTTCCTGTCTGTTCTTGGTCACTGGGCACAGATACCCAGTATCCATGTGCTTCCCTGAGGGTTCCCAGATGACTACAGGTTTCTGGGCACAGGTTTCCAGTTCTTGTGGGCCTCAGAGATGGTTTCCAGATGCGTATGGGTCATTAGACACAGACTCCCTGTCTTAGCAGGCCTCACTGAGGGTTCCAGATGACTGTGAGTCACTGGGCACAGGCTCCCAGTCCCTGCAGGCCTCAGAGATGGTTCCTGGGTGTAGGTAAGTCACTGAATGCAGCTTATCAGTCCCTGTGAGCCTCACACCTAAGGTTCCTAGGTGTGAGGGTCATTGGGTGCAATTTCAGTCCTTGCAGAACTCATCAAGTGTTCTTGGATGACTGTGGGTGCAGATTCCCAGTCCCCACAGACTTCAGAGATGGTGTTCAGGTGTGGGCAGGCCCCAGAGCACAGCTTCCCAGTCCCAGCCTCACCTAAGGTTCCCAGATAACTGCTCTGCTGGGCACAGACTCTCAGTCCTAATGGGCCTTAGAGATGGTGTCAGTGAGGACAATTTGAAATTGTTGAAAATACACAAAAATTGTTAGTTAGGAATTGCTTAATTCCTTTAGCCCCTCTGTTCTGTAAGTTCCTCCATGGAAACCCATCTTCTCATTAGGTAGAGCTTGATGTTCATCTGAGCTTCTAAAAGTCAGTTCTGCAATGGACAGTTCCATTCCTTATCCCATCCTGTATAGCCATGCCTCAGAGTGCAATCCCATGTGTAAGTTATTGTCCATGGGTCCAACACAATTCACTTGAGTGCAGAAGACAGTTCCCAGGATAAGTCTAACTGCTGCCTTGTTTTAGGGAGAGCATCATGTTGAAGACCCCCAGCTTAAATCCTTACAGTGAACAATGTAAAGCCAAAGCCCAAAAGTTTCCATAACATTTATAGTGAAAATATAGTGTACTGTGAACTTCAGACTTGTCATTCTAGAAACTTTCCCCTTCCAGGGTACAGTGATTGTACATAGATTGCACATTGTCATCCCCAAATTATTCTAGAAACTTGTTAAAGAATCAGAAAAAATATATAAATCATTCCTTAAAGCATCATTTTCATCCCCTTTTTGTCTGCAGGAACTGCATTGGACAGCAGTTTGCCATGGTCGAGTTGAAGGTGGCCATTGCTTTGATTCTGCTCCATTTCAGAGTGTCTGCAGACCTCACTAGGCCTCTCTCCTTCTCAAACCACACTGTCTTCAAACCCAAGGATGGAATGCATTTGCACCTGAAGAAACTCTCTGGGTGTTAAATCCAGGGTACAATGACTGTATTTTGTTTTTTAAGTTAAGTTTACAGCTAATGGTCGAAGCAAATGAAAAAGAATCAGAGTGTCATGGGAGGGTTGGAGGTAGGGGTTTGGGGTGGGCATTAATCTGCAGACTGCACATTATCAGCAACATCCCTAGGTGACAAGAATGACACTAGATCTGTTTCAGTGTGACTTTGAGAGATTTTTTCAGATTTATTTGATTCTGAGTACTATTAATATAATACAACAGGCACTTTACTAGGTGACTGCCACACATTTTCTGTTGTTCTTTTAAATTATTTTCACAATTGCACAAGAAATAGGTAAATGAATATAGGCTGACCATTTAAAAGGTTCCAGTGCTAGAAAAGCATGTTGAATACAATTAAAAACTCTACTTCAGCTGGACCACACCCCATGACCTGACCAATCCTACTGTCTTGCCTAAAAATGAAATAATTTGGTGTGAATTCTGAGTTTTTTATTTATATTCTACATCTACATATAGATGTGTGTTTTTTTAATAAATGAGATCATATTCATATTATCCTCACTTTTTTCTTCACTTAATAAAAATTCATCTCATTCCTTTTGATGGATTTATAATTTTCTGTAAAATGGATGTCCTATAATTGTTAACTATTGTATGGAATATTTAAGTTATTCATAATTTTTTAAATGTACTTATTGTCATTTATGTTTACCTTTGATTTGATTTCTGTGATTTGTCTGTGCATTATTTTTTGCCATAACATTGTCTTTTATTATTCAAATGTTTTTATATATAAAAAGAATATACAAAGCAAGAGTAGTAATTCTTGATTATAATTTTTTAATAGTTTTTCAGATTATTTTACTTTTTTAAGCTGTATTTATGATGGATTTTTGTTAGATGGAACTTTATAATTTTTATGGAGATATGCGCACACCTTTCCTATGGTTACTGGGTTTTGAGTCTTGGATCATAATGTTTCCATTTACATTACAAAAAATTATATGTATTTTCTGCCCACTCTTGTGGTGCCAGTGTGGGAATTTCTTAATAATTTTCAGATTCATCATTCATTGGAACCTAATCAGAAATTTTGACTTGTTTGTAAGTACAAGAGAAACCCTTTGGGGATCTTCCCCGAGGTGGAACTTGGGATGAGTTGCATTTTAAGAAAATTTTGCATCTGTTATATGGAGAATGAATAGATTAGATAAGGCATGAGTGAAAGCAGGAAAAAAGAGGCACTAGGATTCTATTGCAATAGGTAAAAGATGATGGTGGTTGTCAAGGTCAGCGGGTTAGTGGCAGTAAAACTGAAGGCAAATGGATGTGAAGATTTGGATGGCCTTTGCTTGAACATAATATAGAATTTAACTCACTGAGAGTACAGTGTAAGTGAAGGGGAAAAATTCAAGATTTATGAAGGTTGACTAGGGCTATCCAATCAGTCATAGGAACTTTTACATAATATTCTCTGCAAGTGTTCATCAGCGCTTTGCCTTGCTGCACATCTTGATTACTGGGGAGTTCTGTGGTGAAAGCTTTGTAAGCACCTGAGAGTTCTACTAAGGACAAAGGCCTAGTGTGAGGAAGGAGGTGGCTGCAGAACCAAGAATTTCATTAACCAGATAGAAAATCCAGTGTTCATCCTGGGTTTAATAAAACCTGTATGTTACCAAAGGTTATGAGGGAATAGAGAGTACTTAGCCCTCAAGGGCAATGATACCAAATATCTCTTATAAAAACACCTGTCAGATTACAGAACTCTGTAATGAGATCATATTCATATTATCCTCACTTTTTCTTGTCCTACTTTCTCTTGTCTCCTCTACTTTCTCCTACTTTCTCTTGTCTTCTCTATCTATATGCATAATATTTGAAGACCACCATCTACATGGGAAAACTTCTCCTGTTCCACTGATTTTATTGTTAACCTATGGCTAGTTGTTTGAGTGTTCAGTAGGGCTAAATAAATGATTGTACAATAATAGTGGCTTAAAGCATTCCGGGACTCACAGAAACAACATTTGTGATGGGTCTGGATAGTCGCTTTATAAATTAATCTATATGGCTTCCTAAAAATGTGGGAGATTCTTTATTACTGAACCAAAAATGTTATAAATGCTTCATGGTCAGCACTATCCTAGATATTATTTCAATTTTAAAAGACCCACCCTTGTTCAAGTTTAAATGACTGGCAGAGGTGACTCAATATCTCTTCCACATCCTTTGCCACTCCTACAGAAATAGAAGCTTTAGTTGAGTGCATGATTGCTGGCTGCAGACCACATTATCCCATTTTACCCTTCAATGAGATGCGCCATGGGACTAGGTTTTGGGAAGAGCTCTGAGCAGAAGTGATGTGTACAGTTTCTGTCTAGTAGCCTCAAAAGGGGAATATATATATATATATCCTCCCTTTTATCCTTCTCCTACCTTCTTGGAGGCAGTTGTGGTAGCAAGAGGTACCAGCTCTTAGTTTAGATCACTCACCACTCACTAAAAGTTATATTGAAGATTATAGGACAAGATAGAAGGAGTCTGACACCTGGATAACCTTGTGGACAAAACCATCCTACTTACTCTGGATCACCCACTTCCTCAAGACTTTTATGTGAGAGAAAGATAAACTATTATCTTAGTTAAGCCCCTCTACTGGGATCTCTTTGTCATAGTAGACTATTACTGACATGAGCAGTGCTTTTTTAAAATTTCATATCTATCCAGACAATAACCAGTGCTTTCTTTTCATTTCCAGCCTACCCAGACAATCAAGATCATTTGGATGGATACAAGATTTTTGCTGTTTGTTTTAAATTTTCAAATTATGTGTCATAATTTTGCTATTAAATTAACATGAGAAAAGAAAGGGATGGCTCCCATTACCAAATATCCAGTCCCAGGCCAAGAATGAAGCAGCTGAGCAAGCATCTTAAAGAAGCCACATACATCTTCTTGACCCCTCAACTTTGGAAGTGGCACACAAACAGAAAATGATGCCCAGTGTCTCACATACTGATCTTCAAGTTTTTCTATAAAGAACAATGTGCCCAACCAATTTTCAAGTTGTAGTAAATGTCTGTCTTATACTTTATCTTTTCTAAATAGACCTTTTCACAAATCTGAGGAAAAACATGGATCTTCCCCCAGAACCTGGTACATATTCCAAATATGAATGGAGTTTTTGACTTCATAGCATTACTTGGCCATGAGCCCAGGCCCGGACATCCTTGAGTGTCTTTCCTCTGCCTTAATAATGTTAAGAGCCTTGGGAAGTGACCATGACTAATACTGGAACCCATTAGTTCAGAGGGCAAGACATTCCACTCTTAGGCAGCAATCAATCACAATTGTTTCATAATACTCACCCAAAACTCTCCCTCTTATACATTTTGTCCAATAGTCAAATTGTCCAATTGTCAAAATTTTTCCAATTTATAATTTTCAGTCTTATCATCATGATATAATTAGATATAATACAAAATGTGAATACTGTGCCCCCATGCACACATCCCAAGTGGAGCAGTACAGCGCCCTAAAATGTCAAATAAAAACATTGACTTTTTCCTTACTTCTTTCTCCCTTTCTCACCCATTAGCCTACAAATTATTGGGCAATCCATCTGGTAGTGCTCCAAAGTCCTCCATTCCTAACACTATTCAGACATGTACATCCTGTGCCACAACAGGCTTACCACACCACTCATGCTTTTTTGTCTTTCTTACTTTATACCTATAACTATTATTTGCTAAAGCAGAGCTTCTAGTTAACTAAATATAATTGTAGATTGTCTCTAACTGTGGTTGTGTGCTGACCTATACATCCCCTATATAGCCATGCCTAACAAAGAACTTGCTACATAGTAGACCCACTACACATATTTGTATAATGAATGAATGGATGGGGGGATTGATGAGTGAATAAACAAATGAACAGATAGATAACCATATTGCTGAGTTTTGTTCTGTTTGCAGTCTCACTGTTTGAATGTCCCCTCTATATGCTTTAATTTTGTAACTTAAACAACTATTTATAAGATGACAATATGTAATTAACTAGTGATTTCCTACTGTTTTTTTCTGAAATTCTGTATAACTTGTATCCTTTTTCTGTTTTTTTTCTTTTTTCTCCTTAAATAAAATTTTAAAAAAAAAATGAATGATGATCACAAGTTAACTTTTACCCACAGTTGTTACATTAATATTTTAGCAAAGAATAGTCATTCATGCTCTGAGAAAACAGATCTTCTAGCTCTAGTTCACAGATCCATGATATCTGTCTCATCCAGCAAGAGCACATGTGATTTGGCAAGCTCATCGTTCTGCAGGACACAATTCAGTATGCACTTATTCTTCTCTCAGCAGTATTTATTGAGCACCCCTGAGCGCTGTACATTGTGTTGGCACTGGGAACACAGCAATGAATAGACAAAGATTTTGATCTCTTGGAGATTGCATTGTGGAGCGGATACAAACAACATAAAAAGTAAATGAATAAGCTGGACATGGTTGTATGCATCTTCAGTCCCAGCTGAGGCAAGAGTCCAAGAGTGCAAGGCCAGCCTGGATTACAGAGCAATACTCTGTTTTTAAAATGTAAGTCAATAAATCAATAAAATCAATCCATTTGTTAGGTCTATGCTAGCTACTCTGACCAATAAAACTCCACATTACTGTGGTTTAACCTAACATAGTAAAATAAATCTATTTCCAATCACATGGAAGTTCAGTACAGGTGTTTCTTGTGGGCCAGATGATTCCTGGTTGGAGATTTCAGGGCTCAGCTTCCTTTCATCTTGTCGTGTGCTATCATGTAAGATTTGAAAGCTGTCTGTATCCACCCAGAAGACAATGAAGGGAATATGGAGAAATCACACATGCTTCTTACCTTTCTTGCCTCAAACATGATACCCACTTATCTAAATACATTGTATTGCTGGAAATTAGTTGGGAGACTGAAAGTTGAAGCAGATGTGTAGCTCTTGGCAGGATAGCAACAGCTCTACAATGGTGAAGAGAAAACACAAATATTGATCCTCTGTGAATCAGTCCATTCCTACTAAATATTGGTTTTATTTTCTTCTCAAATATGAAGACATTCACTCAGTCCTATCTGAAAAAAATTCCTGCCTAGCTAGATAGCCAAAATCTTGGGGTAGTGAGATACATTTCTCTTCATTGGGCCTAGATGTGAATTTTGTATTTCAGGGTTGTATAAACTAAAGACAAAGTATCTTTAACCCTTGTTCAATATACATGATGCAGCAGAGGCAGGAATAACACTATGAAAACTCCCAACCTTTGCCGCAAGTCTATATTTTCCAGATGCTCTTGTTGATAGATGTGACTGTATGACTAAGCTTGGACCAATATATGTGAATTAACTTGACATATGCAACCAAGCTGCTTACCTTGAATTTCTCCTCCTTTTGTGTTTTAGTCTATCCCTACCATAACTCAATATTATAATGAGTAATTTGTAAATAAAAGAAATTTGCTTCTTTATTATAGCTCTGGAGGCTGGAAAGTCCAAGAAATAGGGACTGCATCTGCTGAGGAACTTCTTGATGACAGATGCACCTGAGTCCCAAGGTAGAACAAGCATACTAGCTTAGTCTCTCTTCCTCGTCTTATAAAGCCACTAATTGTGTCATGAGGCTCCCTCTCTCACAACAACCACAAAGAATTGAAAAACATCAGACTCCCCAAATTTAGAGACCCAATCCAAAAAATTGACATCTGAAATGAATACACAATTCTCAGATGAAGAAATACAAACCACATATAAATAGATGGAAAAATATTCAAAATCATCTATTACTCATGAGATGCAAATTAAAACACTGAGATTCCATCTCACTACAGAAAGAATGGCTATCATCAAAAATCAACCAATAACAAATGTTGGTAGGTTGTAGGGGAAAATTAAACCTACCCAAGGAAATCAAGAAAAGATGGCAGATAGATAACAGCAGCTCTCTCTGAGATAGCCAGCTTAGATTCCACGAATGGTGTGGTGTGGGGAATCCTAAGCAGAAGGAGATATACCCTGCCAACCCAGGAACGAACCAAGTTGAGAGAAACCAATTGGAAATGCAGTTCAGGTGCTACGATTGGAACAGCTAAAGACTTGGTGCGGCCGCCAGAACTCACAGATTGAACTCGCTGCCACACCTGAATTGGTTTCAATTCACTGGAGATGCCAATGCTCTAAGAGAGGGAATTGGCAAACCAAATTGAGAGCAGAGCTGGCAGGGAACCCTGCATTGACCTGTGGTGAGTGAACGGAATAAAGACCTTTCCATAGACAAAGAGGCTCCAACAGAGGACATTCTGGAACTGGGCATACTGGCCAGAACAGGGCACTGCAGTGACTTCAGTCACATATTCCCTTCTCAAGTGGGATTGGTGGGGAACGCTTGACCTGGGTGATGCCATGGACTGAGACCGAATAGGCTAGACCAAATCAAGGTCCTGCGCCTGGCAATGCAACCTAATGCATTGAAGCCTTCAGTAGGTTGAACCGGAGGGCAGGATCATCACAGGCTGCCCAAGTCTGTACCTCCTAGTACACTGCAGTGGGTGGGACCACCTAGTCAGCATGCTTCAGACAAACTGAAACTGACAAAGAAAGAAACTGGGCCTCCTATATACACCTGTATGGAAGAAACAAAAAATATGAGAAGAGGAGGCAATAAGAAAGGGTCCTCAGTCCCCAATCCTGAGAACACTGATCCAGGAAAGGTAAATGCAAAGGAGAATGAGGACAGAAAACATGCGATTTCAGGCATGGCACCAATAGACATAAAGCGAGATCTTCAGGAACTCATAGACAAGTTCAAAAGTGAAGTATTTAACCAAGTAAAGCAAGATATAAGAAGAATAGTAAAGAAATGCTAAGCACCTCCAAAGAAAAAACAGATGGTAGAATGGAAGAACAAAAAAAGGGGGAGAATTGTTTGATGGAGAAAATAGAGAAAACATAGAACACATGAAGAACGTTCAAAGAGATTACCAGGAAATTAAAAAATTTTTGAAAGCTGGCAAAACAGCTTGAAAGAAATTAAGGATAGATAATCTGAACTGGAGAACAGGTTTGTAATGTGGGAATATGAAAGGAAAAACTTCTTTTAAATAACAAGAAAACAAGTAGTAAAATACAAAGGCTAGAAAATGACAAAAGGATCTATAACTTAAGAATAAAGAATGTAAATGAAAAAGCAGGGGTACTAACAAAGGAACTGCAAAGGCTATTCACAGAAATAATCAAGAAAAACTTCCCAAACATAGGAAAAGGTAAAGATGCTCAAAGGTATGAGGCATGCAGAACTCCAGCCACCTATAATCAAAACAGAACTACACCCAGGCATATAATAATCAAGATTCCAGAAATCCAATATAAGAACAGAATACTAAAAGCTGTCAGAGATAAGAAGCAGATCACTTACAAGGGAACATCCATCAGAATCACAGCAGACTTCTTGACACAAACCATCAAATCTCAAAGAGTGTGGGGCGAAATAATCTAAGCTTTGAAAGACAATAACCTCCAGCCAAGATTGATATATCCTGCACAACTGTCCCTAGAAATTAATGGAGAAACAAGGTGCTTACAAGATAAAGAGGAACTGGGGAATTCACAACCACAAATACAACTCTACAGAGAATACTACAGGACATTCTAAAAGAGAAAAGTACCAGGATTCCGGAAACAGTGGCAGAGAGGCCACAATGAATGGAGCAGAAAGTGAAATAAAGAAGACAGACAACTAATGACAGAAAAAGAGCTCAAAAGAAATGAGACAAAGAAGGTTGAATATAATTTCTAATATAGATGGCCTAGATACACTAACTTAATGGAAAAAAGAGAGAATCGCAGGCAGAGTGGATCAAGAGGTAGGGTCCACCGAGAGGCTCCTTATAGGAAATATAGTTAGCCTAAAGAAGGTTATATGGACCAAAATCAAACATGAGAAAAGAGAACTCAATGTGATAGGGAACCAGAGAGTAATAGGGGTAACTAGACCAGTATTTATGGATAGGTTGCACAGACAGGCTTTAATAAATGAAAAAATATGACTAGAAATCCAGCCCAGGAGTGAGAAAGTTCAGAAACACTTAGGTAAATAGCAGGTTGCCCCCCCAATACAAAACTGTGAATGTTGAAGAGACCCAAAAATACACAGTTCATTCTGGGGGAGTAAAGGGAAGGAATAGTCTTCAAAAAAAAAAAAACAGCAGAGGATATAGCTAATAGTGTATCAGGAATTAAAACCTCTGTTACTCGCATGACTCTGCTTGGTTGGAACTTGTTCCGTCCTAGTTCATATACAAGCACTAGATCTGAGGGGCACAGACAGCTGTCCCAAAGATATCAGGACATAGCACAGTGGTCATCTTTAATTTCCTATTAACTCAATCAGGATCCTTGTATGACTTATACTGTTGTATCATGACTAATCTTAGTTAAATCTGAGTTGTTTGAGTGCTGCCTATTATTGACAGATTTTATTCAAAACTGTTAGGTTGCTGGTATCAAGTTTAGGAGTATAGACAACTATACTGAAAATGACAATGATTCATCCTGATATCCATTCTGATTTGATTATTACCTGTTTTTGTAGCTCTATACTATCTACAAAGTTGTATTTCTGTTAATCCTGTTATGTACTGACATGTTCAGTTATACTTTATCTGATGATATGGCCAATTCTGTTGATGATAACAAGAAACAGCACAGTGACCATGGTAGAACTCCTTATGCAGCAGATTTATATGTCTTTTTAGTTTTATGTGTCTATAGGAAAAAGTTTAGTTCTGTCCTGCTTTGTTCTGTTTCTCCCTCTAATGTAGAAAGAATAGAAATACATGTTAAGACTCATGTTTGCGTAAAATCTATAAACAGTTTATGAGAACTGATCTTATGACACATGATGAAATGAACAAATATTTTGAAGGAAAGAAAGGGGCCCTGTAGTACCCAGTGCTGATTCTGGAATGTTAGGATGTGAAATCCAGCAATATTATTAATCTTTGTTCAGAAGGATTTTAATCTAATAAATTTTGTTAGGTCTCAACATAAATGAAGATATGGATAAATGCATACATGTCTAAGTGTATAGGATTGATAGCCTATTAATACTTAGTTTTTGCTGGATAGTTGAACGGAACTGTTTGCAGACTCCCTGGTTAAATTCCTTTTTATATGTTCCATTTGTGTATCTTAAACAACTATTTGTGGGGGGACAATATGTATACATCAACTAGTGATTTATTACTGTTTATTTCTTTTCTTTGAAAGTATGTACTATTTCTGCCTGTTTTCTATTTTGTTTTGTCTTTCTTTAAATAAAAAAAAAGTAAACCTTCCTCACTGTTAGTGGGAAAGCAGACTGGTGCAACCACTGTGAAAATCAGTGTGGAGATTTCTTTAAAAACTAGGATTAGATGTCCCTTCAATCCAGCTATTCCCTTTTTGGGTATCTTCCCAGAAGGATTAAAAACATCATACCACAATGATATATGTGAACCCATGTTAATAGCATCCCCATTTGTAATAACTAAATAATGGAAACAAGCCAAATGCCTGTCAACTGAGGAATTGATAAAACAAGATGCAGTCTTTTTATGTAATGGAATCCTACTCAGCCATAAAGAAAGATAAACTTGAAACTTTTATAGGTAAATGAATGCAACTGAAACCATACTCATAAGTGAACTAAATCAGGCCCACATGTGTAAATATCATATTGTCTCGCTAATGGGAGAAATTGAATGAGTAAATAAGATCCAAAATGTACAACAGATACTGTGAATTGGGGAACAAAACTATTCAAAAGAAAAGAAAAACTGTGGGATAAAAAGGAAGGGATAAAAAGGAAGGAAAAATAAAAATACATATATACATGTACAAGATAGTTAAGATAGTCATATAGCTAGTTCCTCTTTAATTCACTGAAAAGAAAATTTGTGCTAATATTTTTGGAAAATATTTCATGCCAATATTTTGTATTTTGAACAACTACTACAAATATAACAATATACAATGTGTTAATTATTATTACTCTCCTACCAGCCTGTTTTGAAACTCTGTTTTATTATTTTTTACTTTTTTCTGTTTAAAATAAAATTTTTTTAAAAAACAATGAGAAGGGGAAAGAGAGGAGAACAAATGAATGAATAAAAATGAAGCAAATAAGGCAAAGTATAATCAAGAGGTGACTCCAGATATAGGAAGTAAAGGAGATATATGTGCTATTTCTGCAATTTTTCTATAAATTGGAAATTATCCCACAATAAATAGTTATAGTTATCAAAAGAACACTGAAAGAAAAAAACACTAAAAAAATTTCTGATGCAAACTATGATAGAAAAGACATAGCTGTCAGACAAGGTCAGAAAGCTGCAATGGTTCCTTGTCCTTGTTGCTCCAGATTGAAACAAATCAAAGATAACCTCTCAGCCCTCACAGTGCAGATCCACACAGACCCACTCCAACACAGGACTACTGCAGCTCCTGAGCTTGGCCTGAAGTGCTGCAAATAGTGTTGCTGTGGGCATGCAGCAAGTCAGCATACTGAAAGACAAAGAGTAAGACTTCTTCTGATTCTGATTTGCCAAGAGGATGAAGGGGAAACAACTCTATTGCAGAAGATTGTAGGCATTCTCTAGGCACTGATGAAAGCTTGGTGGCACTCCATAAAGAGGGCCAGCAGGAGGAACAAGAAGAGTGTTAACAGCCCAACCCAGATGAGCAGCAGCTGAGTTCATCACTCCACATTATGTGTTTAACTGAAAACTACTCCTTTTTATTATTCCTAGAGGATTCAGTGATTTCTTTTCAGAAACAAAAGGTATCTCTTTTTTAAAAAAATGATCTTTGCAGAAGTTTCCCTCCTTTTCCAATAAATTTGAATTAGCATCTTTTTTTTCTTTTTTTTTAATTTAAAGAAAGATTAAACAAAACAGAAAATAGGTAGAAATAGTACATACATTCAGAGGAAAAAAAAAGAGTAAGAAATCACTGGTTGAATTTGTCGTTTTACAAATAGTTGTTCAAGGTACAAAAATGGAACATGTAAAGTGGGAATTCAAACAGAGAGACTGCAAAAAGTTCTAATCAACTGTCTAATCAACAAAAACTTAGTAACATGGTTGTCAATCCTATACATTTAAACATACATGCAGTTATCCATATCTTCATTTATGTTTAGATTAAACAAACTAAAGCAGGTTAAAATCATTTTGAACAAAGAATAATAGTATTGCTGGCTTTCACATCATTACACTCCATGATCAGCACTGGGTACTGTAGTGTCTTCTTTTTAAAACTGAATTTAAAGAAAGACTAAAAAAACAGAAAACAGGTAGTAATAATACATACTTTCAAAGAAAAATCAACAGTAAGAAACCACTAGTTGATGATTACAGATTGTCTTCTTACAAATAGTTATTCAAGATACTAAATTGGAGCATATAAAGTGGGGATTCAAACAGTGAGATTGCAACCAGTTCTGTTCAGCTATCCAACAAAAACTTAGAAATATGGTTATCAATCCTCTACACTTAAACATATATGCAGTTACCCATATCTTCAATTATTTTGACTTTCAATAAACCCAAGCAGGCTAATATCACTCTGAACAAAGAATAACACTATTGCTGGGTTTCACATTATGACACTCCAGGCTAATATCACTCTGAACAAAGAATAACACTATTGCTGGGTTTCACATTATGACACTCCAGGATCAGCACTGGGTATTTTAATGTCTCCTTTTCTTCAAAGTATCTGTTCATTTTGTCAATTGTCATAAGATCAGTTCTCATAAACTGTTTATAGATTCTACACATGAATAGGTTTTAACGTGTATTTTTTTTTTAATTTTGAAAGTAGCAAATATGCAACAGCACAAGACAGAACAAAGCCAATTGAGACAATGCAGTGAAATTGGTACAGGATTTCACAGTAGGATACTGGGATAGTAGTACTAAGTACTATGGTATATCTCTTTAATTAACAATAGCTATCCAGTCAATTATGTATTGTAAAATCAAATAAAAAATAGAACATTGTAAAACCAATTGAGAATACTGAATAGAGCAAAAGAAATATAACAAAAAGTGAAAACAACCTATGCCTTTAAACAGAAGAGAGAAGGAAATCCCCCATATTTGCTATACTGCATATGGCCATCTTCCCAAGAGATGTTGAAATGTCTATCCCCAGTAGGTAAGGAGGGAGGGGGCAGGTGGGGAAGGGTGCTTGATTTTCAGCTCTCGTGGAAGTTGGCTCACAGGTAATGGCTCTCCTCCAGGCCCAAGCTGCAGGCGCTTATCAAGAGGGCAGGTGAATAAGCTGCCTGAGTCCCTCCATGGCAGGAACTCTGGAGTTCTGTTCTCCTCCTGGCCCGCGTTGCAGACGCTTACCGAGAGGGCAGGTGAATAGGCGAATTAGCACCTTTAATAACCTATAATAGAACAGTATTACCATCTCACTGATTCACTTAGAAAACAAAGAGCCTGACCCGCTGGCACTGACCCACATAGATACCGGTCAGACTGATAGCTGGAGGAGGTTTTTATTTAACACACTGAGGTAGCAACCTCAGTAGAGAAATATAAACACTGAGTTTAATTTTAACCTGAAGTGAAATCTTGGCAGAGAGCTTATTAGTAAATAAATGACTTCAAAATATTTAAAATATGCCTGTGTTTCAAAATATAAAATATAACAAGACAGGAGATTTTGTATCTCACATATCGAGAAGGAAGGTCCAAACCTTGGAATCTTCAGAACCTGCTGTCACAGGCCTTGCAGGGCTGCTTGAATCCTCACAGATCTATGTTTGATCCAAACGGAAAATTTAGGAAGTTGCTATGTGAAGCCATTTCTGTGTCACTGATTAATTGCTTCCCTGCTAAATGCAAGAAACATGGTTGCTTGGTTGAATAGCGGATATTTTAGCCCTGAGATGTTTAAGGTGAGGAGCATGATTTTCACTAGTGTTTCTTTGACAATCCTCTTATGTTTTTGGGAAATGATATGTGTCCAAGATTTTAATCTAACAATAAATATACCTGTAAACACTCTATGCTGACATGGCTAATGCTGGTTTAAAAAAAACTCTCTGAGACACAAGTTTCAGATGATCTTCTCTGCCCTGGCCACGCTTTGTATGTGTTGTCAAATATTACTGCTGAGAAAATTAAGAACTGTTCATATAACTGCACAGGGAGCTGTCAACTGGAATCACACCCCTGGTCTCTGCAGGACCCCACCTTATACACTGTGTACTTTTCCTTTGGTTATTTTAACCTATATCATTTCATGATAATAAAGTATAACCATGAATATTACTGTTCTAAATTCTGTAAGTCCTTCCAGTGAATCATTAAACTTGAGTGTGGTCTTGGGACACCTAACATAAAGGTAAAAACACAAAAACTAGTTATACTTGTATATATAGATATACATATATATAGATGGTCCCTGTCTCATTGTGCCAGGAAATTAGGGCATGGCAAACTGGCTGGGTAAGTGGGCATGACCTGTTAGTTACAAAGTTCCAGGGCACATGCAGATATTTCCTTGTATATAGAACCAATTAGAGAGTGTTACCTTCAAGTCTTCTCACAAGAACTTGAGCAGGTTTTTGATAGGATGTCCTAAATCTGACATCAGCCCGAAGAGTGGAAGACACAGACACTCGTCTCTGAGTTTGGAGTCACTATGTTCTCTCTTGCATCACAGTCCAGTCTCATCCTGTAGAGCATCCTTTTTTTCTTATTTCTAACTGGCACCACTCACTCTGAAAACAGTGTTTCTTTGCCTACCTTTAATAAATGTAAAACCTTGCTACATCTGCACTGTTCTTGATCACTTCTTTGTTTAGGATAGAAAGAACCCAAAAACCACCTCTAAAAGGAAACCCCAGAACCCCAGGTTCAATAACATTGTAATAGTTAAGCTTAGGATTTTTTGATTTATGATGAGTTTATCAAAACATTGTGCCATCATAAGTCAAGGAGCACCTGTATTAGTAATGCATAGCTATAAAATGAAATTTAAAACACAATTCCAGAGAGGTCTGGAAAGTCCAAATGCCTCAGGGTGCATCCAGGTCCTCCTGCCCTTTTGTAGCTACAGTAATAAAAAGCAATAATTTTAGGTGCTGGAATATATAGCATCATGAGGAAGACCAGAAGGAAGGAAGTGGATCCCCTGGACCTAGAAAGAATCTGAAGTATGAATTAAAGGCCACAGAGAGAGTAAAAAGAAAGCCTTCAAAGAGGAAGGTGATAGCTGGTGGCACTTTCACCCTGAGACAGGACTCACTGCATGAGAGGAGCTGTTCAAACCTGGGGATGCACAGTCATAGTGAGGGTGTCAGCTCGTGACCCTGCAGAGAGACGCAGTAGAGGAAGGGAGCAACGGATATGGAGGATTGCCCTGGCTGGTGGTGAGTACAGAGGGCTTAGTCCTCTCCTATGAGGAGAGAGAGCAATTAACTGGGAGCCATTTTGGAGAAGGGTTGGATAAGCCTAGAACCCAGAATTGCTACTGGCTGCCTCTAGCAGCTCTCAGCTGGGTGCAGCCCCATGGAAATTGCTTGGGGTGCAGCAAGCCCAATGAGTGTAGTCACAGTGCAAGCCTGCTGAGATTACCCACTATTCTACCATAAAGCAACTGCTGGTTTGCTGGGATAGACCTGCACAATTCGGGATTTTTTCTCCACAGGTTGTCTACTAGTGAACCCAGAGAAAAACCTGAGAATAGATTATTTGTTTTTCTTTTTCTTTTTCACTTTCTTCTCTTTCTCTTTCACTGTTTTTATATGAGTGTGAAAGTGGTTTCCTTTGTAGATGTGATTCTGTGCTGTTCTGTTCTGTTCTGTTCTTTCTTTTATTTCTTCCATCTCTCTTTTCCCTCAGTCCTCTGAGCCAGTTTCCCCAGGTTGGTGTGATTCCCTTTTGTCTACCAACTTTACTTATAATCTCTTTCTCTTCTTCCACTTCTCTATTTTCTCCTTAATTCATTTTAAATTTAAACACTCAAGGGAAAAATTGACATTTATGGACTTACATATTGCATATAATTATCTGGTTTGTTTTACATTTTGTTATATAATCACAAGTCTAGTTCATAAGGTTAAAAATTTCAAATTAAGCGTTAGCTCAATTTGTTAATTTCTAGGATGTGTTTGATGCTATTGGTACCACTATAGCCAAAACTGACATAATTCCTCTAACAAGCTATTGGTGCTGGCATTCCATGACTGTAATTAATTAAGGGTCATAGAAAATACAGTGGTACAATGCCAAATAGGCTAACAACTTCTCATCTTCAACAAACTGAAGAGGTAAGATCTTCCAACAGACTCAAAACCCAAAAACCAGCTACACCTGGCAGATACCTCATGAAGTAATCATCACCTAAATGTCCTAAATACTACCAATAAAGCAGTCCACCATAGCCAACTTACAAGCATCACTCCAGGAATTAAACTTAAAAAGAGAAAATAAAATGAGAAGATACTTAAGCAAAATATAACCTCAGACATCCAGTTTGCAAAAGGCAAATTCAGGGGCAATGAGGTGGGACAATTCAAAAGCCCACCACCAGGTGGGCTTTCACTTCTCGCTGAAGTGAAAACAACAAAGCAATAGAATGAGGCTTTGGAAAAAATGAAATCAGAAGTTATCTCTCAGATAACTACAGAGATTACCAAAATACACATCATGTTTAGCGACATTAAAGCAGACACAAACACATAGACAAGCTTAAGAAGACTATGGAAGCTCTGCATAGGAGACAAATGGGTATCCATAAAGCACATTCAAGCAGATATCCAGGAGAATGAAAACTCCATTGAAAGTATTTGAAGCAGATGAGGCCAATGTGAGGAAAGGATCTCAGATACTGAAGACAGGCTTGCGGTTAGTGACTGAGAAAAGAAACATTTTTCAAGAATAGTGAGGAGCCATGATAAATCAACCAAGCAGCTGCTAGATGAGACAAGAATAACTTAAGATTAACTGAAGTCAATAAACAAGCAGGAAATACTGCTCAGTCATAGACATGGATAAACTGGAGACACAGATAAATGGATACAAGTCAAGATCATACTCATTAGTGAAAAAAGTAAGACACACATGTGTAAATATATTGTCTCATTAGTGTGAGAAACTGAAACAACATATTTATATGTATATGCGAATAAAAATAGTTAAGATAGTTACACTACTGATTTCTCTGAGTTCACTGACGAGAAAGAATTGTACTGGTATTGTTTGGACAATTGAATGCAGATGTTTTGTGCTCTGGGTGAATGATTTGGGGATGACAATGTGCAATGTGTGTACCATTGCTGCCCTGTGATTGATGTGTTTTGAAATTTTGTTTTAGTTTTTTTTTTTCTTCTCTTTCTTTTTCTCCTTAAAATAACATGGATTTGGAAGGGAGCAATGGTTGCCATCCAATACAAAAGCTGATGAGTGTTCAAGCGTTTCCATATCACCTGGAGAAGAATGCCTTGTTGGGTGCCATATTAAGGAAAGGCCAACCAAACCCAGGACTCAGAGCAGCCACAGGTTGCCTTCATCTCAGGCTTCCAGTGTTAAACTCTCACAGCGACTGTGTGAAGGACATCCATAGGAGATGTGCATGATCGGGAAGCCTTGGTCGGGCCAGCAAGAGACACCAAGAGTGTTATAAGTTAAATGATTCAAACCCCACCCCCAACAAGAGGCCAGGCTCCATCTGAATTTCTGTGGATTTGAAAGTTCCAAACCAGCACACAGCCTAATCCCACTGCTGGCTTGTCAAGATTATCTAGCAGGGATCTGGGATCTGACTGCTCCCTTGTCTGCCACCAAGAGTAGAATCATGCCTTGAATTGAACACTGATACAAAACTGTAAACCCCAGAATATAACCGCAGGCCTGAAGTCACAGAGAAATTTCTCTGTCTCTCTGTCTCTGTCTCTCTTTGTGTCTCTTTTCCTTTGTATTGGTCTTTTGTTGGTGTTACTGCTGCTGTTCACTTGGTTTTTTGGTTTGGTTTGGGTTTTTTAATTGTTTTTGTTTTTGCAAGTGTGAACACTTTTTTAAAGTTTTTTGTTTTATTTTGTTCTTGACTTTGTTCTCTCCTCCTTTCTTTCATTCTTGTCTTCCTCACCAATTTACTGAAGCTTGGGTAATAGTCCCTGTCCTTTAGTCTTGCTTCTGATCTCTTTTTCTTCATTCATTCCTCTATTTTTTTCCTGCTTCTCCCTTTTAAATTTTCTCTCTTTATATACGGGAAAGAGCTAAAATGATGATAGGTATCTGGAATATGTGTGTTTGATAAAATGACCTCAGCTGCATGCCTTTCTTCAGGGAGAATAACTACCTCGTGGGAAATGAATATGTAGAGATGATAGCCAAAAAAATTGACCATTCCCAGGCTTTAGCTAAGACTGGGAACAATTCCTTCTGTCTATGCAGGCCTGTTAGCACTGAATCACTTTTGTCTAAATTCAAGAAACTGAAAAAACTGGATGTGGCCTGGCATTTTTTTCTCTCTTGCTTGCTGAAGGCTCTGTTTCATGCAAGATCCTTCAAGAGAACTCCCCTTCTTCTTTGGTGCTGTCCCCTGCCTCATGGTGTGGTAATATGTTAATTGACCATTCTAATATTTGCTGTACATTTATGAAAAACTTACTTTCATCTCTTTAAAATCATTTTGTGGCTCTTTTCTGTTTGTGTGGGTCTGAATCTCACATTTCTGTGGCCAAATGTATGTGACTCCTTGCTGCCCCACTTTAGTATAAAATTATTTTATTGAGTGAATATTTACTGTATAGTGATATAGTTATTGTGGTTCAGTTGATCTTCTTTCTTTGCTAAGATTGTCTGGGGTCACAACCAATTCTATAGACCAGTACAAAGAATTGGATTCTAAGCCAGAGTACAACCTTTCATCACTAATAAAGATGAAGAGGCAGAATCCTGGGATAGACTAAAAGTCCAAAAGCCAGCTACACTTAAAAGACATTTCGGAAAAACAGTCAATTATTTATGAGAACTCAATACTAGTAATAAAGTTACCTACCATAAGCAATTTATAAGCCTCATTACAAAAAGAATATTTAAATAATAGAAACTGAGAAAACACAAAAGCAAGATACAACACAACACTCCCAACTTGCCTAAAGCAAATCCAGGGGATACTGAAGTGGAAGAAACCAGAATCCCCCCAGTTTAATCTCCTGAAATGGTAGTAGCAAAAGTAGCAAAACTGATTAATAACTCTTGACAAAACAAAAACAGAAGTAACTACAGAGATAAAGAGATGAAGACCATAATAAAGAAAATGGTTTGTGAAACTGGAGCAGATATGGATTTTCTTTTCAACAGAGGAGCATAGAAAAGATATGGAAACCATAAATTCCCAACATAGAAAAAACTGGGTCCTTCAAATAGATATCCAGGAGACTAAACATTCCATTGAGTATACATAGCAGAATTAACCAATGTGAAGACAGAATATTAGATCTAGAAGACAGAGTTGAGTTTGGTCATCATCAAATGAAAGACTTCTTAAAACTATCAAGGGGTCATTAAAAACCAATCCAACAGCTGTTAGGTGACACAAAAAAGAATGATATAAGATTAACTGGAGTCAACAACAACAACAACAAAAAAAACATAGCACAAAACATGTAAAAATCTTGTTCACAGAAGTAACAGATAATTTTCCAAGCATGGAAAAATAATTTAACATATAGATAAGATACATAGAAATCTAAATAGCCATGAACAGAAAAATAACTAGACTAAGACATATAAATAGTCAAGATTCCAAAAATTCAACATGAGAGCAGAATACTAAAAGCTGTCAGAAAAATGAAGCAAATCACCTATAAAGGAAACCTTATCAGAATTATAGCAGACTTCTCAACACAAACACTTATGTCAACAAGAGATTGGAGCAAAGTATTTCAAGCCTAAAAGAAAGTAACCTCTGATTTATGTACCCACAAAGTACTTTCAAAATTGATGGAGAAATAAGAAACTTCTATGATAAAGCTCATGAAGAAATTCATGACCACCAAACCAGCACTCCAAAAAGTTCTGAAGGACATTCTAGAAAAAGACAATGAAGACAGCAATTCCAAGAATCCTAATAAAATGAATCCACCAGACAAGGCAAGCAATTAAATACAAGGGAAAGAAAGGGAACCAACAAAAGGAAAATAATATAATGACAAGGATAAATCAATACCTATCAGTTATAACCGTCAATGTAAATCACCTCAACTTTCCCATCAAAAGAAACAAATTGACAAAATAGATCAAGAAACAAGCATCACCAATATGCTACATACAAGAAACACATTTAATTCAAAAAGAAATGAGTTTTAGTCAAAGTCAAAGATTGCAAAACAATTCTCAATATAATAGGATTAAAAAATCAGGGGTAGCTATTCAATTTTCAGACAAAGTGGATTTCAAGCCAAGATTGCTACTTGTTAAAGGAAAATTCAAGAGGATTGTTAACAATCATAAATTTACATGAACCAGCCAAATTACGCAGGGCCAAGGAAGAGAAAAACCAGTTCACCCTTCCCATGAATCAGTAAAAGCCATGCTGGGTCTAGGAGGAGCACAACAAGAATCCAATTTGCCTTTCCCATAAGCCATGCAAACCATGCAATGCCCATGAAGAGAGAAGCCAGTTCACCCTTCCTGGGAGCTGACTGGTGTGCAGAATGAGGATCAAGCACTCCACTCCCCCACCCCACCCCCATAAGCAACCAGCTTGGAGACAAGAACTCCATAGTCCCCTTAAGCAACTGGTTGATTTGGAGGGTCAGAAACTGAGCTGAAAGCAACTGAGGTATGAAAACAACTAAATGCTTGTATTGTTTGATTGATTTTACAGACTAAGGTCAGTAGCCTGAGCATCTATTAGGAGGATAACAGTATGAAATATAGAAAATATGGTAGGTTTCCTTCCATCTTGTTTTTGAAATCCAATATTGCTCTCACTGTTTTGTTTTGTCCCAATTTATTGTTTTATTTTATTTAATGTTCTCTTTTGATTGATTTTATTGTATTTTGTTTTATTTGATTTTACTAATGGTATGAACAACTTTTGTGAAAGTAATGAAATATATATTGGTAGCAATTGTTGATTTCCTATTATTCTGTTTCAAAGTTCTACACCATTTTCACTGTTTTGCTTTGACTGGCTTTATTCTGTTTTATTTTGTTAAGTTTTATTCTCTTTAAAATAAAAAATAAAACACATATGAACCAAATATCAGAGAACCCAACTACAGTGATAGCTTGGTTACCAAACACAATTTATTCCAAATTCATGTACAAACATGAAAAAGTTTGAAAACTGACAGAACATATTTTTCCCGCAAGAAATGATGTAAAGCCAAATAATTGGTACTGAGGTCCAAATATTATACTTATAAATTCATTTTTCCAGGACTTGAGTAGATTTGTCATGGTTCTCTTTTACTCTTAGCTTTACTGCTGATATCACCAACTTTCTTTGGAGCCATACTCACAATATTTTTTGCAAATAAAGCACCCAAAAAGCACCATGATGAATGTTTTAACAAACTAGTACAAGCAACATATCTAGTCTAGAGCACTAGACTAAAGCATCACCCTTTTGTGTGCACAGTGAGACAGGAGAGGTGACTCACTCTCAGCCCACACCGGTTTTTCAAATCAAATTTTTGGCTAGAGTATAGAACAAAGTTGTGAACACCTATCAGATTTTTTTCATATTTTTCTGTTCGAGTAGGGGGATGCTTGGGCTGGGAGCCATTTGATAACTAAGCTATATAAAGCAAACACTAACTGATATAAACAATCAGATAAGCATTCACAATTGTAACAGGGGACCTCAATATCTCACTACTGCAAATAGATCAACTGGATAAAAAAATCAAAAAAGAAACATCAGAGTTTATCCATTATATCCGCACTCTCACCTTTCCAGTGATCCCACCAGTGGCCACTCCACAGACTGCCAGCCTGGGCTCGGTCCTCTTTGATGCTCAGGTGTATAAGCTGTGCCATCTGGTGGCCGTTCAATATACTGCAAGTAATAGAGGCAAGTGGAACAAGAACGGGCACGCAGTGTAACTGAAACGTAACGTGAATGCTTAAACTTTAAGAATTTATTACAATGAAAGACACACTGCCATTAATTTTTCACTTATCCCACCATTCTTGCCCCTTTCTGACTCCCCCAAAGTCAAAATGACCATGAAAGCTAAACATTTTTTTTCATCGGTACCGGGGATTGAACTCACTACCGCCTGCTTGCAAGGCAGGTACTTATGCCGCTGAGCTAAATCCGCAGCCCCTGAAAGCTAAACATTTTGAAACAGTTCAGGACATCGAGGCAGGCATGACAACACAATAAAAGACATGAAAGAAAAGTTCCAAAACCGCTTCAGATTGTGGCAAGAACAGGATCTGTGTGTTCACTGGGAAATAAGGGCAATGTCTTTTATTATAATAAACTTTCAGTGTAAACCCTCACTGTATTTTTATGAACATTCTATTTGGCAAAGGGAAAGTGTATTTTGTGAACAAGATTTTGGAAAGTGGACTCAAGGCAAACTGGAATACACACAGAGACACCCCCAAACACACACACACACCGTACAGGACCTCAACAGAGGCCGTGTCAGAACACACAGATCCAAGGAAAGTGGCCAGAAACCAGCCCTAATCCAGCCCCAGCCTGGATGTCAGGAACTGGGGTAGGAAAAAAGAGGACCTAGAGCCTTAGGGGGCTTCAGGGAAGAGGAGGTCAAAACTACTCTCCAGGAAAATGGGAGCCCCTGCATCTCTGGCTGCAGCTATATCCCTAAGTCTAGACCTCCCCTAGCAACGAAGGGACTTTGAGATTCAGTAACACAAATTTTAATTCCCTCAGCTGGGTCAGGTAACACTGCTAAGTACAAGGTGAGCAACCGCTAATGACAGGAACAGTATATGGCAGCCCTGGGTCCACAGCATGCTAGGTATCATGCAACAGATATTCACTACAAATAGGAAGCATGTGCTTGTTTGGAGGTTCACTTAGGGTTATATAAACTAAGAACCAAGAAGTCTAAGTCATTTGCCAAAGATTAAGCAGCTAACATGAGTAGCTGAGCTGGAACTGGGTAACACACCTGTATTCATTCAACGAACACTCGCTCTATGGGCCTGTGTTTCTAGGAAAGTTGTGCCCCCCAGCACCTCACAGACCAGAGCACAGCACACCTGATGCACGTAGGGCAAAAAGCAGTTTCAAACAGCAGTCCTGAAAGAGGCGAGATTGGCAAAAAGAAAACAACAGATGAAGGACTGAGTTAATACAACAGCACAAAGGGGAGGAGAGGGGGGTGAAAAGAACTCCAGCTGGCAGGCATGGCCTCTGCCGGGAGAACTGTGTCGCCGAGGTTATAGCCTGGGCCAGGGAGAGCAACACCACAACCAGGGAGAGTCTCTGTGGCCTGGGGAGCCTGAGGCACTGCAGGCGCAGGGTCAGGAAGAGCCTCCCAGAGAAGCAGCCATCTTCTCATCGCACTGTGCACAGAGCTGCTGTCCTCTTGCAACAGGAGGCCAGGGCAGGAGAGTCCTCACTGAGAGCAGTCCCGGTGGACGCTGCAGCGGAAATCAGCTACAGGCCTGCTGGCCACAGGGAAGCATAGAAGTGGAAACCACAGATGTGGACCCCTCCTCTCAGATCCTTGCAGAGACCCCACAAACTTCCTAGCTGCTCTGCATGGGGCTACTTTGCTGTCTTTAGCCCCCACATGGCAGCTTTCATGCCCAGGCACCCAAAGAGAACTCCATGCTGGGGCAGAGTTAGCAATGTCAAAAAAACAGGATTCAGTGTCACTACTGGCTGTGTGACTCTGAGAAGGTGCCTTCTTCTCTGAGTTTGTATTTCCTTCTCTTAAAAAAAAAGAAAACTCGCCCAGTAGAATCACTGTGAGGCCCCAGTGAAAAAGCAACTTGCATCCCACACAGGGCCCCTGTCACCCTCCATCTCAAGATCTGTAGTCGAGGACAGCCCTTCCCAGCCTTCTGTTCCAGCTCATTGGTCCTGGAAGCCAGGATGTCACCCTCTACCAGTCTATCCCTCCTTCACTGCCCTCCCTGACCCTGTCCCCACATGCCAGTGCCCATCCTCAACACCCACTCCCTGTGCCTCCAAGCCCATGGCCACAACAGGCCAAAGGCCTCATTATTCATTTACGAAGTCAGGTTCAGATCTGTACCAGCCTCAGTGATGCAGAACGAATGGGCATAGCCAGCTCCAGCACTCTGAAGCTTCAAGAAATGCAAGAGGGCAAGTGGGCCCAGCACATCCCATACCACCAGCCCCATGGGCTTTCAGCCTGCTCCTCACACCCCTCATCACGGGACCTTGGGCTGGTACTGTCCCTGGAGTCCACAGGATCATAGTAAATTCGACTAAATCTTGTTCTGATCTTGCTGACACTGTGGTCATGTATCTAATTCACACAATCTGAAATAATAATCATAGTGATGATCTTTTAAAAAAAAAAAAGAGTGTGCATTGGGAGCAGGGGATATTTTGTGTGCTTTAGGTAAACTGTTTCCTTTAATATTGCTTATTATATAGACCCGATTACTGACCCAAGGGTACAGTACAAAGGGGCTGAGTGGGGTCTGATTGTGCACACTCACACGTTGTCAGTGTCAGAGCTGTGCTGTGGCCAGGATACCTGACCCAGACCAGGGCTCTTAAACACTCAGGGAGCACTCAACACTAAGGTGCAATCCCTGGCTTCCCTGAGCCTCAGACCTCAGCTGCACTTCCCGCTGCCCCTCCAAGTCCTTCCCTTGTCCATGTTCCTCTGCCAGCTCAGATCTCTCAGTAGCCACATGTAGAGCCTCATTCCACACACACTACCATCTTCTTGGTGTCATTTGTTGACTTCCATGATGCCTTCATGAAAATCAAAAACACAAACTCCCCCCCCCCTGGTGACACGGGCCCAAACCAGGCAGCAGGGCCTGGTCAGTGGAGGGAGGCATAGGCACCACTCCATAAAATATACTCGGCTACACCATCTTTTAACCTGCTTGGGACAGATGCTGGGGTTCACTCTGGGTCTTCTCTCCTTTCTCATCCCCTCTCCCCACCCCAAGCTCTTCCTACTCTGCTTCTCCAAGAGGCCAGTGTCTAGAGAGAACAAAGTCCTAGAAAGGGGTCTATTTGTTAAAAAAAACAGACCACGGGCAGAAGCTATTGGGCTTCAGACCCTTTCTGAGAAAGGCAGTGCAGCATGAGGACTAAGATGCCTAATCCCACATGCCCTCAAGGCCCACAGAAAGACCTAGTGCGTGTTGGCACAACTTGAAGGGGTCGGTGAACTATGGTGGAAAGACATCTGATCTCTGCACTGAAGAGCAGGCCTCCAGCTCAAATTCAAAGGCTTGACCCTGCCCCGCCTATACTACGTGTAGCCACCAGATGGCAGCCGAGCCCACAGGCAGAGAGGGAGAGCAGCTCCTGAAACTCAAATCCAAACAGACTACTGACAAGGTTCGGGAAATCCCCAGGACCTTCATCCAGAAATGGCATCTGCATACCTGTGTGTATGTGTGCATGTATGCACATGTGTGTCTGTGCTCTTGAAGGTCAGAGGGCTATGGATAGACACAGGTGGACAGTCTACTAGACTTTAATCCTCTTCCTTTGTCTCACTTTACCCCTCCCCGGCCTCCTCTTCCTCTCTCCATTCTGAATACTGATGCTGCACAATCGGGTGTGAGCCCTTTCCTGCCTCTGAGGGGCTCCCAGATCTGGAGCCAGAGCTGGACACCACAAGTGAGCACATGGGGCCATGAGTTGGCTGGGGTGGGTGCAGAGGCTGGACACCTAAGCTGACCATAGGTCACTTGCTTCCTGGCAAGTCTGCGTTGCAATAATAACACATGTTGTTTCTTTCCCCCAACAGTTCTCCATAAACAGCTGCTATCGAGCCAATGTTACCAGTAAAGGGAGCAGAGGACCTGAAAATCTGCGACTCCCTGAAAAGGGGTCCCAGAGCACTGAGAAGCAGACCTGGAATTGGAACCGGCATCTGTGTGATTCCCAGGCTTAAGCTTTTGACCACTACTGTGCACATTTCCAGGGACTGAAAAGGGAAAAGAGGTGAGCTGGGGAGTTCAGACCACCCCACACCAAGATCTGCACAGGAAGCAGGTGCTGCCCACTCTAACCCCAGAGGAAGCTCTGATGGCTGACTATCAAGTGAGGATGGCCCAAGGAAACATCGAAGCTGCGCGTTGACCCCACCCCATGCCCTCTTCCCTGCGGTGGTCCTGAAGCTGAAGTACATAGCAGCTGATGTAGTGTTTCTGCTCATATTACCCTGAGTACCTGGGAAGGCATCGTGCAACTCATCCTGAGCACCTGGCAGTCTCGTACAACAGTGGGATCTGGAGCGAGACCTCTATGATGGCTGTCAAAGCTAGCTCCAGGCTGGACGTTCCTTTTCTTTTTTTTTTTTTTTTTTTTATTTAAGAGGAAAAAGAGAAAAACACAAAACAAGACAAAGCAGTGTAAGGTTACACATAATACAGAACTACAAAAAAAAAAAATAAACTAAACATAACAGTAAGAAATCTAACTGAAGTCAGCAGTGCTGCATGTCCCTCCTCCTCTGCAGGGCCTGGGCGGAGGCTTCCCTTTTGCGTGAGTTTGGTGGTAACCTGGAATGTTAGCCTGTGAAATTCACGTTTTGGGTAGCAGGGGAGAAAGAAAGCGGCAAGGTCTTTTTCAGCAAACAGAAGGTACCTTCGCTTTCTGGCACAGAGCAAGTGGAAAGGATCATGCGTCAGGGAGTGAGACTCCAGTGAGTCAGGGACTTGCAGGCCAAGGAGAGTGGCATTCAGGCAGTTTGGGATGGAGGCGGGGCAACGGGAGAACCAGCACGTAATTGTGAAGAAATACAGGGGGAGAGAGACTCCGGGCACTGAGCTCCCCGGGAAGGAAGACACTGGACACAAATGAAGAGAGACAAAGAAGAGATGGGACCAGAGACAGGGTCCTGCAGCGGCACCTGAAAGCCTGGGAGACAGCAGGAAATGGCGCGGAGCACACTTGCAGCCAGCCCCGGACCCCGCCCTCCCCCAGGCCGGGGTGGAAACGCTTCTGCAGCCCTCCCCCAGCTGAGACCCCCTGGGGACTGGTCGTGCTGCCCGTAGATGGTGGGGGCCCAGCTGGTGCGTTATCTGCCTCCTCCAGGATGGAGCCTGAGCCACTCAACGGCTGCCAGTTTGAGATTAGGCCCCGGTAGGGTCATTAAGCAGCCACCCTGGCCGCGGCCCAGCCTTTTCCCTCCCGATCAGGCCAGGCTGGCAGGTGGGAGCCAGCGATAAGGAGGGGGGGGGGGGTCCTAAGGAGTGGGGGTCCTGGCTATTCTGGGGCCGGCAGGCAGTTCCGCGCTCCCTCCCGGCGGGTCAGGGCAGAACGCAGGGTGGGGGCGGGGCTGGAAGGTCAGTGCCAGCCTGGTCCCTGCAGGTCTCCAGGGTTCTCACCGTCCCGGTCCTGCCCAAACTGAGCAAACAGAATGAGGAGGAGGACCGCGAGCCTTTGAGAGCAGGGTGTGGGGACTCTTGCCCCAGGGCCCAGGGCAGTGGCTGGGAACAAGGCGTTCCTGGCAGAAGCAAGACCTATCTGCTGACACCTCACGGGTGGCTCTGACAGCAGGTAACCAAACTAAGGAACCCACCTCCACCCAGCGGAGGCATTGGGAGCAGAGGTGGGAGGGGAGGGGACGGGGCCTCAAGCAAAGAGGAGCAGATCCCAACCAGAAAACCAGAAAGGAAGAAGGGTTGAGTCTGTACCTTAGCAGAGGCCTGACCCTGTACAGCAGCACCTGTGCCACAGCAGGCTGCTTGTGTCACTGAATGCTCTAAAAGGTTCGCCAGCACTGCCCTATGGAAGCCTCAGTCTCCCCTTTAGGGAGACTGAAAGAGAGAAGCTCGGCTGGCCGGATCACCTGGCTTTGTCTTTTGATTTAAGCAAGGAAGACTTCATGGAGAAAGAGGTCCTGTGGCTGGGCCAAGAAGAAAAACAGGTGTTTACTTTCGAAAAGGAGCCAAACATGTCCACTGGAAGAAAAATAGTCTCTTTAGTAAGTGGTGCTGGGAAAACTGGCTCTCCATATGCTGAAAACTAAAACTAGACCCATACTTATCACCATGCACTAAAGTCAAAATGGATCAAAGATCTAAATATTAAAATAGAAACACTAACTCTGCTAGAAGAAAATGTATACATAGGGGTAGGCAGAGAATTCATGAACAAAAATCAAACCACACAGAAAATACTTCCTAGAATCAGTAACTGGGATCTTGTCTTATTAAACAGGTTTTGCATGTCAAAAGAAATCTCCCACAGAATAAAAAGGAAACTCATGAATTTTGAAAAAATCTTAGTCAACTGTCCCTCAGACAATGGACTTCTGTCTAGAACGTATAAAGAATTTTATAAAATTAGATTCAAAGATCCAATCCAAAAATCGACATCTGAAATGAATACACACTTCTCAGATGAAGAAATACAAATGGCAAATAAATACCTGAGGACGTGTACTTCATGTATTTATGAAGTGTATTTCATGTATGTTCATCATCATTGGTCATTAGAGAAATGCAAATTAAAACCACACTGAGACTCCATCTCACTCCAAAAAGAATGGCCAGGATCAAGAAAACCAACAACAACCAATGCTGGAGAGGCTGTGGGGAAAAAGGTACTCTCCTGCACAGTTGGTGGGAGTGTAGACTGGTACAACCTTTGTGGAGGACAGTCTGGAGGTTCCTCAAAAAACTGGGATTGGAAGTCCCATTTAACCCAGCTATTCCACTTCTAGGTATATTCCCAGAAGAATTGAAAATGTATCACAATGATATATGTGCATCCATGTTTATAGCAGTACAATTTGTAACAGTCAGATCTTGGAAACAACCTAAATGCTCATCAACTGAAAAATGGGTGAAAAACATGTGATAATTTTACACAGTGAGTACTACTCAGCTATAAAGAATGATCACATTGAGATTTTTATAGGTAAGTGTATGCAACTTGAGATCATACTCATAAGTGAAATAAATCAAACTCACATGTGTAAATACCATATTGTCTCCCTAGTGTAAGAAATGGTAAGAGTTCATAAGATACAAAATCTTCAATAAATACTGTGAAAAGGCAAAAATCTGCTCAAAGAGGAAAAAAATAATATCTTAGGGAAAAGGAAGGGAAAAAAATCTACATTTGTATAAACACACAAGATAGCTAAGATGATTGTGCTACCATTTCTATTAGTTCTTAGAACAAAGCACTTAACATTCATAGGATTGGATCTATTTTGCATGTTTGTGTCCAGAGATCTGAGCAAGTCTTTTGAAGATCACTATGTAAAATAACCCTAGTTACATTCCTACCACCTTGTTTTGAAGGCCTATGTCATCGTTTTGTGCTTCTTGCTATTGTTATTTATTTGTCTTTTTATTATTTTTCTAGTAATTTGTTTCCTTTTGTTTCGTTTTTCCCTCTAATGCAGAAAGGATAGATGTACATGCAGAGGCTTATACATGCCTAGAACTTCTCCTAAACAGTTTATGAGAATTCATTATAAAAAGTATGATAAAATGAACAGCTACTTTGAAGAAAAAGAGATCTTATGGTATCCATTGCTGATTCCTATCATCATGCTGGGAAATCCAGTAATGCTTTTATCTTTGTTCAGGGTGGTTTTAGTCTGTTTTGTATTATTTAATTTCAATATACAGGAAGGTATGGACAGCTGTTTTGAAGAGAACAAGACACATTGTGGTAGCCATTGTTGATTTTCCTATTTTCTGGTTTTGAAGGCCTGTAATGCCTTCACTATTCTGTTTTGATCAGTTTTATACTATTTTGTTTTGTATGAATTCATTGTGTGTGAAGATATAAACAACTATGTAGAAGAAAATAAGAGACATCGTGGGGCCAATATTGGTCTTGCTTTGAAATCTGTGTTAATTACATTGTTTTCTTCTGATTTATTTTGTTCAGTTTTGTTGTTTTGTTTTACTCTCTTTAAAATTAAAAAAAATTTTAGTTTAAAAAAGAAAGAAAAAAAAAACAGTCGAAGTTTAGACCTGCAGAAGTAGATAAGAAGGTGTGAGTCACAGAAAGTCACCTGGACCAAAGTAGAACTCACAGGAGCACCAGCCATAGTCCTTAAAGCCAGAGCCCAGAGAAAGGAGGTGACTTGTCTCGGGTCACACTACAAGGCATGGAAGGCCCAGAGCCAAAATGATGCTTCCCACTCCCTGCTCAGGATGCATCCTAAACCCTGCCCACTCCCTCTGCTGCAGGGCCCACCCCATCCCTGGCACCTGGGAATGCCCCAGTAAGTATCTCAGGCAGACAGGCTGCTCCCTAAGACCTGCTACCACCGAGGTAAGTCCAGGGTCAGCCAGCCCTGAGGCCCCTTCCTCTCCCCTCTGCCTGCTACTTTGTTCCCAAGCCCCACTGTAGGCTTGAGCCAAGGCATTAGTGAGAACTGAGTCCCACTCCAGCACTGTAGTGGGACGCTAGCGCCTCTGGCTTGGGGCTGACAGGAGCTCTCCCAGTGTTACACAGCGAGTCGGTCATGACCGAAGACTCAAATCTAGGTCTCCCGAGTCCAGCCCCAGACTCTTTCCTAGCACTTCCCATGCCAAAGCCCAGCACTCAGAGGCTATGGTGAGAGGAACAGAGCTGGATGAATGAGAGACAAGAGAACTGAACTCCACAGTGCCAAGCAGAGGGGTGCAGAGCTGCATAAAGAGCAGCCCAGAATCTCAGGTAGGTGAGAGACACTGTCCCTGACTCCCTTTCCTGCTCTGTGGGCAAGAAACAGGCAGGGACACACTTGGTACTGACCAGCCCTAGGGGTGCCCTGCTCTCACCACCATCTGCCGTGCAGGGAGCTTACCTGTGGCGTGGCTGAAGGGAAGGCTTGGTCAGGCAGGCTGTCTCCCTACACCTGGTCTCCCTGTCTCCTTGAGTCTCCTGGCTCACTTGGAAGCTCATCCTGTGCCCAATTCAGGCTTCACGAAAGACACAGGCCCACTTTCCCCCACAATGGGCTGTCAGCCCTCACCCTCACTGGCCTCCCCCAACTCACACGGCACCCAGTCCAGCTGCCTGTGGCCTACGACCTTGCTGTGTAATCCTCCAAAGTCACCGTGACAGGTGGAAGGTGATTGTCATAACTGAGAGAAAAAGATGGGCCTCACTGGAGGCCTGAGGGGCTATTTCTGAGCCTCAACCCCAGACATGCAAAAAATTTTTATTTCACAGAAATAAGGACCATTTCCATGCTCACAGGGAAGGTAGGAGGCATGATGGGAGGTGTTAAGCTGGCTACCATTTTGAAGGCCTTCTGAGTTGGGCAGGAGACCCTCAGGAAGACCCAAGAGCTAGAGCCAGGCCGTACTTGGGCATCATGTGAGCCCCAACTTTGGCTGGATATAACTTGGGGTGTCATTCTGTTCTTTTAGGTTCCTGCACAGGGAAGGAAATGCTGGGCTGGCACTGGTGTCTATCACAGGTGCCTTAGAGCCTCAGATGAGCCTGGTCACATGTGGGTGTTGCGAACCCTGCCCTCCTCCTCCTCTAGGACGTTCTCATAGGCATTCTTGTGCTCACTGGACCTGGAAGAGAAGCAAGGGCCTGGTGGATCTTTGGCTTCTTGTCCTGTCCTCGTGTCCTTGCCCCATCCTAGGCTTGCAAAAACAATATCTTGTAGAACAAACATTTGCATCCCACAAAAGGCTGTGCACCTGGACTAGAGGCCTCTCCATACACCTCTCAAGTCCCACCTCCATCCTCCTTGAGCTCCTCCTTTGCTGGGTCCCCTTACCCTGCTCCCCAAGCTCCCTCTGCAATTCAGCCCTCTCCTGCAAGGCGTTCCCACACTCGTGCAGCCTTTCACTGACTCTCTGCTGTGTTTAGCCCCTCTTCCCCATAGCACCTACTGCCCTAGAATTGTCACTGAATGTCCACCAGGTCTCCACCCATTAAACGAGCTCTCTCACCAAACCAAAGCTTTGGCGGCTCATGGAGCCCTGAAATCCTGACACAGCCCTTCCTCCTAGCTCTTCCTTGCCCCATACCCAGCAGTGACTTCTCCTGAACCCCACCCCCCAGGTCCCTGGAGCTCAGGGCAGGCAGCCCTCTTTCAGCCCCTTACCTGAAGCCGGCAGCCATGGAGGAGTACCTTCCCTCCATTCCCACCAAGACCCCGTCCACCTTGTCTCCAACAGTCATGACCGTAGCTCCAGGCTCCCTAGGGATAGGATGTGACAGTAACCTCCCATCCCACCCGTCCTCACAGGCCCTGTTTTGGATCCTGGTTCTGATGAGCCAAAGGCTTCCCTTCTCAGAGGCACCTCTGTCTATGTCTGACCTCAGCCTACCAAGGCCTATCATCCTTCTGCCTGCCCCATAGTGGTGGACAGAGATGTGCAAAACATATTTCCCAAATCCAAGGCCCCTCTCCACTACTCCCTAGCCATGCCCAGCTGCGCCTCCAATGCAGACCCCACAGGACTCAATGTCTACCCCAAATGAGCAGTCCACAGAGTCACTGGAGAAATGCCTTCCCTCTCCTTCAAGTGTAAGCCCACCTCAGTGTGGGCTCTGTCCCTGGAACCCCACAGGCATCTTAGACCTAATATGTCCTCAACTAAACTCACCAGTTGCCCCCAAATCTGCCCATCCTCTTTGTCTCAGTGAAGTTTCAGGACACTACCCCGTCTTTCTTCCCCTATCTATGCGCCCACCACCTCTAGACAGCTCTGAGATGGGTCCCTTCTCCACATTCTCTTTGCCATCTCTGGGCTCATTGCATGCTCACTGCTGTCCATGCCTGGGCACTATTCTCACTCCCTGCAGCAGCCAGCTTCACATACTCACAGACTTCCCGCCACACCTCTACCATTCAGGATAAAAGTCATGCACAAGGCCCTGCTTGGCCCCAGTCCTGCCCATCTCCCCAACCTCAACCTCATCTTGCCATCTTCCTCTCTCTCTCCCGCCCCACTGAGCTGCCCTTGTTTCCTCAGCAGGTTACACAGGGACACTATTGGTGCTTGGTCACCAGGCCACCTGTATGAGATCAGAGGGAAGTTGCGCCAAGGGTAGATGCATCCTTGACACCCAGGTCTGGCCTGAAGAGTGGCCAAGCAGGTTCTTGCGCTCCCCATGCTGCCTTGTCCTCTGCCCCCCAACTGACTCTTCTGGTGCTTCAGGCTGCAGGATAGATGAGCCATTTAGAAACCTTCTCCGGCCACCCCAGACCTGCTCAGGCTGCTCAGAGCACACTGCACCCTGTTTATCTCGCCTGTGAGCCCCTCTGCTCTGCAGCTGACCCTCTAGAAGAGCAAGCAGTACCTTGTTTTCCAGAAGAAAGCCTGGCCAGCTACTCTGACTCTACAGATGGAAACATTGAGATTCCTAGAAGACAAAGCATTCCCTAAAGCTGACAGAAAGATATGGGACAGACAGAGCACCGGGCCCTGGGGCAGCACTCACGGCTCTTCCTGGCACCAGAAGTGGTTGACAGCAAAGGCGATTGCAACGAGGACTAGGAACACAGCCACGGCAATGAGTCCCTGCATCCAGGGCTGGAGGTTCCCCAGGCCTGGAAAGGAAAGGGGGCTGCAAGGGCAGTCCTGCCTCTAACCTAACAGAGGGGGCTTGTGTTGGCGTCCATCGGCCACTGCAGAACCCAGGAAGACATGCTGGGTTCCCAGTGGTGGGAGGGAAGGCCCATCTGACCCCTCTGGGCCTGAGAATAAGGACTGCACTGGAAGGAAAAGCAGCCGGAAGTTCAAAGGAGGCCTGAGCAGCCAGAAGGGGGTGAAGTTAAGGGGCTGTGTCTGAGATCTGGGCAGCCAGAGCCTTGCTGCCTCCCCCAGGGTCAAACACAGGGCCTCCAACAGGTGCCTGAGCCCCACGGTGTAAAGGGCAGCCCTCTGGAAGCTGGCCCAGGTCTTGCCCACTGGGTGTAGCTGTCCTCCTCCTCCTCCTCTTTGGCTCAGAACTGCCAGGTTGAGTCTTGCATCTGGAAGATCCTGTTCTGTAGCTAGAGGTTTCTCTGGGAGGAGCTTGGAAAGAAAAGTGTGAGGTCAGCCAGGCAGGGCTCAGTGGAGTTTGGGGTTCCCAGCAAAGTCAAAGAGGAGGAAAGGAGCTTCCGTGTGAGCCTTGTTTGCTTCCTCAGCTTATAGGACCAGACACCAAATGAGGCCCACTGTGTGCCTTCTCGGCTTTCTGACTTGAGACACCAGCTCCAACTCTCAGGAACTTCCGGAAGTCTGCCACCTGGCTGCTAGCAGCTTCAAGAGCTGTCCACTTTCCTGGGAGGAAAAGAGTCACTGTCCTCTGGGGTCTTGTACAGGAAAGATGCTCAGAGGTAAGGGCTCCAGGAGGGAACAAAAGTCAGCAAGAAACGGCTGGGAGTCCCCCTTCTGGACATTAGCATCTGTATCCCTAGAAGCAACCTACATTACAAGAGGGTCAAACACTGGAACCCCTCACTCTGCTTGCCTTACTCCCACACCAAAGTCCTCCCTGAAGTCTACCCTAAACCTCTCCTGCTTCAGGCGAAATCGAGTCTCTTCTTGGTGCTCTTTCCCAGCCTGGCAGGTGTTGAGAAGGAGGGAAAATCGTGGAACTCTCTTGCCTATGGCCAGGTCAAGCCAGGCTGAGCACCAGGGGGAGCAGAAGATACACAATATGGTTTGCCCTGCGAAGACCAACATTTAGACTCATTGGCCTCAGAGACACAGCGGGGCAGGCCCATTGCTTCCTCAGCTCAGTGACTGCTCAAGCACTGACAGCAACCCTGGGAAGCCCCCTCCTGCTTCTTCCAGGCACACCAGGACCATAGCCCCCTGTGTGCCTTCCCATGTGGCTCTGTAGTGAGCATCCACAGAGGGTGCCCGGAATCTATTTCTGCCAGGCTCTCTGGACTCAGTCACCAGATGCTGGCCATAGATGTAGCCTGGCAGAGTACAGAGGGTGCTAGGTTTTGCAGTGTGGTGCTTCATTGGGCACACACACCTGATCTGACAATGGCTCTCAGAAGTGGCTCATTTTATAGTTGAGAAAAACTGAATTTCAGAGACAGGCCATGGTTTCTTAAAACCACACAGCAGGATAGTGCTAAGGTTATGGCAGGGGCCATGTAGGGGCTCAGTTCCCTATCTAAGCCCAAGGGAGCAGAGACAACCAACCTGCTCTGCCATGGAGAAGTGGCTTGGACCTCTCATATCCATGTAGCTTTGACCCTGCCCTGGAGCCCAGCCATCTCCAGGGCAGCTTCTACTTGGGAATTCTGGATCCTGCCCCAGATCCTAAGGTCAACATTTCCCCCACCGGTCCTCTGTCACAGACAGAGGCCTGGCTAGCCCACTCCTGCTCCTTCCAGTACAGGTGATGGGGTGGGAGATACTGGGACACAACCCCATCCTCCCAGAGACCCCCAGTGCCCGGCCCAGACCCTCCTCCCTGGAACCACCAGGACCATCCCCATCTCACACTACCTTGCTGACAGCTGGCAGGCAGCACTGCGCTGAGCAGGCTGAGAATGACCAGGCTGAGGGCCAGCATGGCTGTCTTGCAGGCAGCTTCTGGGTTTTCACTGAGCTGCTGGCGACTGGCCTCCTGGAGCTGCGTGGGGCCTGGCGGTGCTTGCCTGAGGTATACTGGAACTAGTCTGGCCCTAGAGGACGGAGCAAGTACGGAAGAAAGCCAGGGGGTGGCAGAGGGAGGCTGGATGGGTGGCAGAGAAAAAGTGCCCTCCCTCCCATGGAAATGAGCTGTCTGGCCAGGCCTCCCTGGCAGGTGCCCAGCCCACAGAGCTGCCATTTGAGGCCACCCTTCAGAGACCAGCTAAGGAGGTGGCTCCAAGAGCCAGAAGCCCTGGGAAGATCCCAGCCTTCCCCAAGCCCCAGATTGCCCCACAGGCTCTGCCTGAGCTCCCTTCTCCAGGGTGAGGCCAGGCTCTGAGGAAAGAAGTGACACATTGTCCCTCCTGCCTAAGTGAGCACAGTAGGTGAGGCTTCCTGGAAGGCTAACAGTGGTGTTAGGAAATCAGCTGGCTGGCTCAGAAAGCCTAGGGAAAACCTCAAAGCTGCACCCTTCTCTGGAAGCCTGTTCCCCTTCTCACCTATCCCTGCCCCACTAAACCAGACTCTGGGCCTGAATGAGGCTGGGACACAATGCAGTTTTGCTGGCCCAAACTCCCCACTCCAGTAGACAATAACAGCCCGACTGACCCTGCGCAGCTCTGCCTCCCTCAGATGAGATATTAGCTTAGTCAGAGGCCTCAGCGCCTCCCATCAGGTCTGTCCTCACCCTTCGCTCGGGAAGCAGCCAGTGAATAAGGCCCAGCTGCGCTGAAGAAGGGAGGATGCCCAGGTCCCAAGGCCAACACACAGGCAGGGACAGCCCAGAAAAACGCTCATCCGGCCCAAGGAACTGGGAGGCCCTGAAACCAGAACTCTCAAGATCACAGAGCAAAACCCCAGCATCCAACTCAGGGCCTGAGAATGGCTCAAGTACCTATTGAGGGTCAGGGCCAGCTCACCACAACCAGCCAGGGATGGAAGAAGCTGGAAGCGCACAGCTATGTGCCTGCCCTCTATCTCTCGTGAGGCCTGGTAAGCAGTGGCTTCCCACAGCAGCCCCTGGGCAGTGTGCAGCCTGTGGCTTGTATGCACTGCCCAAAGGGACCTTAGAAAAAGCCTTTTCCAGTGATGTTCAAGTATCTAATGTCAGGCTGACCCAAGTCTGGGCTTCAGACAATTAGATATTCAGGGTGCCTTGGAAATCTCCAAGCACAGTGGCTGGGGTTCACAGTAAGTCATTGTGTTCATGTGCACCAAGCCACATAGCAAGAAGCATATGATTGAGCCCACTTCTCAAGGAAGAGGAGCATTAGTCAGTTTGATGTGGATGAATTTGAAGACAAATTACTGAACAGTGGTTGGCCATGGCGTTGCCACCCCCGTCATCCCCGTGATCCTCTGCACGAATGCAGGTCTGAGTTTGTGACACTGTCCATTTTGCCAGGCGTTCCTTAATCACGTTCACCAATAACTCCTACTTCCAGTCCATAAAAAAGAGAAAGAAGGGAAGAAGGAAAGGTGGGGGATGAAAGAGGGAAGAACACAGTTGGCCCTACTGTGCGTATACATGTGTGGTGGCTCTATGATCAGTGAAAACTGGGGTATTTGTTCTCAAAGTGTTTTAGAGGGACTGCACATGAACTTGAGCGATATTTCTCACACACATAAATTCCCTCTCCCTCCAACCCTGGCAAGTTGTCCAGTTTCAGGCACAGTCTGGGGCAGGCACCATGCCTGTTAATAAGCAGCCAGAGAATCAATGCTTGGAATGTGAGGAATGGAGTTTAACAAACATCCATGAAACCCATTGTCAGGGTTTCAGGCAGGGGATTCATGCTCAGATATGCATTTGGGAAAGTGAAAGGGGCATCAGCTTAAGAGATAGAAAAGCCAAGGGAAGTGACTCCCGGGTTATGTTTCTGGCTTCAGTAGCTGAGTATGTGGATGACAGTGCCTCAGATGAAGCCAGAGCATGTGGCGGGGAGTAGGCTACAGGGTTAGGTGTATTATGTGTGCAGGGCATGGACCCTTCAGAGGAAGCCACACGGAAAGCAGTAGATCTCCTGGGTCTGGGTCTGCAGAGGAGTTAGGTGCAAGAGACACCGTGGTCGAGTGATGGTAACTCTGGATGGGAGCACACATCACACCTTCAGGACTTGTATGTGTCTGCCCATATATGTCTGTAAGTGTTCAGAGACAGGAATGAAATGAGGGCCAGGATGCAGCCCATGCAGTGTTGCAAAGGAGGAGGAGGCAGGATGGAGCAGGAAGATAAAACCCCAAAAAGTGGGCCAAGAGAGAGTAAGTCAGTGCTGAGATATCCACCCCTATTGGCCAGTGCCCCGGGGACACAGCCCAGCCTCTGCCATCAGTGTCTAATTCCTAGGTTCTGCCTTCCTCATCCCAGCATTCTCCACTTCCCCGAAGCCCCTGGGGAAAGGCAAGGAGTCCCTGGGCAGGCTTTGAGGGTGGTGGGGGAGGCAAATGAGCAGGAGGAACATCAGATGACCAACAGAAGGAAAACACAGCTCCCTGGTCAAAGTCCCAAACCTTAACACATAACAGTTTGTTCCAGGAAAGGCAAATGTGGATAGACACATGGATCTGAAGCCAGTCTCACTCTCTGAGGGTCCTCCCATGGGTGAAGCAGTCATCTCCCCTGTCGTGTGTACGATCCCTGTGCAGCAAACTGAGCCCCCCTTTGCTAGTCTGGCTTCGGTCCACGGTGTGGACTCCAGTCTCAGCAGTCCCCCGGGGCTGGACCCTGGGTCCTCACCTATGAGCGGTTTTCCATTAATGCTTCCTCGCTCCTCTATCCAGCCTGGCTCTGCCTCTCGAAATCATCGGACCTTCCTAGCTACAGCTCCTGTGATTAACCTTCAGGAAAGCCCAGTAAACCTGGACTGTTTCCAGGAGTCCTCTTCCTCCGATCCACCTTACGTGCCATTCCATTTATTACCAGCAGGTGTCAATGTCTACTCCAGTCCCAGACTAGTGAAGGGTAGGCCCCAGTCTGCAGCCAAAAATTTCCCGACTTCCCCTCCCGCCAGCCCCTCACTTCCATTCACTCCAGTGGTGGTTTGGAGAAAGGGAAAGTGAGCACTGTCGTGTAACCGCCACGCTGGGCGCAACCCAGGAATGCCCAGGGCCGTAATGTAGGGCAGCACAAGACAACTGAAAACTGCTATGCAGGCAGTCTTGGTGGAGGCGATGCTAAGAAGAAAGTTAACCCGACCGTCCACTGGGGGACTGGGCAGGAAGATGGTGAGAAGCCATCCAGGCAGGGACTCCAGCCTGAAGAAGGAGCCGAGAAGTGAAAACAATCTCAGTAATATTTTCAATGCTAGCCCTAGAGCTCCAGAAGATACGCATTCCAGCAGGTACTGGAGACCCTTTGATGGTTTCCACTGGCCTGTAAATACTGTCCAACTTCTTCAGGGGGCCCGAGGGCTGTGGGCACCTATGCCCTCACTCTCCCGCAGCCTCATCATCTGGTCCCGGTGCCTCCTGCAGCAGGATCAGCTCCCTGCCAGCTTGATCCCCTGTCTGATGCACTCTACCCTCCTGTGAGCCTGGCAACGAGATCCTCAAAGTCTTCTGCTGAAGGACACTTTCTCCAAGAAGGCGTCCGTCGCTTGCCTTCTCCCCCATCACCTCTTCACAGCTGTAGTGACAAGCTGATGTTCCAAGTTGTTTTGCCCCTCTAATATCTGTCTCCTCAGGGAAGGTTCATGTCTGCCACGGAACCTAACATGGAGCACAGCGCCTGTGCACACACTCAACCACACAAACGTGAAAGTAGATCTCAGTGTGCATAGTGCCTACCTCAGGTCTGAGCAGAAGTTCTGACAATGACTGTTGAGTGGAAGAAAACAGTTTACTCCAGTGGAGGCCTTGTTTCCCTCTCTACCCTGTAGCTGGGTGGCAGGCACTGGGCCTGACGCAGCGCACATCGATGCACCTCATGAGGGCCTCTCTGGCCAGGGGTGATGGTGTTCCGAACTGAACCTGTGAACCTTAGAGTTGTGCCAACCCAAGCCAAGCATCATACCATTCCTAGAGAAGTCTGCAGAAAACCTCTAGCCCTTCCACCATTCTATTATGGCTGATACATTGTGTCAGGTTGAGAAGTTTAGAGACTCAGCAGGGAGCTGGGATCTTGCTTTGTAAATATCCTCATCCTGTGCAAAAGGAGGGCACAGAGATTTTTTGAGTTTTGCACCCATGCTGGAGGGGGCCCAAGTGGTCAATGTACCATTTAAGGGAAGAGAAGAGCTTGTTTTCCTGTTTTACTCTGACTGCTGCCTTGAAGTGCTGCCCTAGTGCCACGCCAGCCTGCCTTGGAGCCAGCTGATTATGGACTGAAACCTACACAGTGAGCTAAATAAACCTTTCCTTCCTTCATTTTGGATGTTGGGTAGTTTTGTCCCAGCAGTGAGAGAAAAGTAACCAAGACATAGACTATGAAAGTCTTGTATTTAATAAGGTTCTGAGCAAGCAGGCTGGTGCTAAGCCCCTCTTTGTCCACTCAGGATTGTCCCTTCAATTAGCAATCCCTTTCTAGGAGCCTACAGATAGATCTCGGTATTCATGAACTTGAACAGGGAAAACACCAAGTCTCTATTTCATTAACCAAAATTTTTCCCATTAGTTATAAAGGCCACAAACCACAGCCCTCTGTGATATTTTCCTATCACCACGTGATTGCTACAGACAACTGGATGTTTCATTCAGGTTTATCACTGTAGAAGCCTAACAGTCACTGGACTTTCCATAAGATCTTGTCACTGAGTACATTATAATAATATACATAAGTCATTGGGTGACAAGCATATTTTTTAAATTTTTTGATAACTACATTTTAATATAATTGATTTCCTTTGAAACGTCATGTATTTTGTGTTATACTTCTAAAACATTTCTCTGAGGAGGGATTCATAGGTTTCACCAGATTGTCCCAGGATTCTGTGACACAAAAGAGTTTCAGAAGTGCTGATTGGGTCCTAATGCTGCACAGAACTGGCCCTTGTAATCTTCCATTGTCTTTTATGCTCTTGAAAGAATTCAGTCAAGATGCATAGGTAGTCATTCAGAAGTATAGATAGAATGTAAAGTAGATTGGAAAGCATTTATACCAAGTGTGAGTTTGGGTATCTTTTTATGCTGTGAAGCATTCCACATAGATTAAGGTAACTATGATGATTATTTTGCTTACTGGCATTTTTCGTAGAAGTTACTTTGAAAATGCAAATGTTTTCTTAACTTTTATTCTTCAGTTGACCAGAATTCTTAGAGTTCTTGATCATGCAAAAAAGAAACAGTTCTGATCTAAATCACATCTCAGCCCAAAGCAGAGGGATCTTTAAATAATGTTTACTCTTCTCTTATAACTTAATTGCCCAATAAGCTATGCTTTCCAGGTATACTTGTGTATGTAGTTCTAGGACAAGATAATTCTGTGTCATGAATAATGTGCTTGTTGTATAACTTTAAAATATCATAGAGCCCCGTAGGGGTGTTTGAGTCTACCTAACAGATAATAATAAATGTGTTATATACTGGGGGGAAAAAAGTCCTTACTGACTGGAAACCAAGGACAGGGCTGCCCAAAGCAATGCCATTTAATGTCAAGGCCAGACCTGGAAAAAGACACAGCTCTCTGGACAGAGGCTTCCTAGGGCTCAGATCAGCTTCTCCCGCAGGGGCCCAGTGCTGGGAGCAACAGGGCCTAGAAGCAGCAGCCTGGAGCCATCCTCGATAAGGAATGCACTGGCTGAGAAGCCTGGGTCCTAGGCAACCCCTTGGGCTGGGAAGATTTATGTCCAGGACCCCCCAGTGGGGAAAGAGCAATCAGGCCCTTCTGCTATCTCCTCCCCAGCCAAGAAAGGATCAGACTGTCCCAGCTCGGGGGCACCCAGCCAACCAGCAGTGGGCCTGAGGCCAAAGTTTTGCCCAGCAGTTTCAGCACAGCTCTGTGCCTCCTTGGAAGACCTGAGGACAGCCATGGAGCCAAGCTGGGGCACTGGCTTCCAAGAATCACCAGATCTCCTGGCCTCTGGGCTCATCCTGACTGATGCCATCTTACTCCTTGTTCTTCAGCTAGGAAACTGACCCAGAAAGAGCCCACCTGAAAGCCACACTAATAGGAGCAATACGGCTAACCCCAGACATTCTAATGTCCAGCCCAGGCCTCTGTCCTTCTGCCAAGTCCTATTTGTCAATTTCTTCAGTAATGCTCTGGCTTTCTTTCTCATTCATTCATTTAATGTGTTTAGTGCCTACAAGGAAACTGGAAATACAGTAGTGAACGAGACAGAGCTTACATGCCTCATCTGTATAACTGCAATTAGACTAAATGCTTAAAGCAGGTATATAGGTACTAAGAGTAAGTAAATTGAGGTACTAGTCTGAGAGGTGAGGTAAAGGTAGTTTTAAGTCTAAGGTTCATTCATTGGACAATTGTTTATTGAGAGGCTCTTTGCTGTATGGTAGAGCACTTGCCTAGCATGTGCAAGGCCATGGTTCCAACCCCCAGCACCAAGCGAACAATGAGCCAAACAGTCCCCGTCCTCCCAGAGCAGCCATTCTGAAGGATCAGCCAGAAAACAAACAAGCAAGTAGACAAAGTAGCGCAGGTGGCAATATGGGAAAGTCTAGGAAGGCTCAAGAGCAGCGGTACCTCAAGAAGGGGCCATCAGGGATGGTTCCTCTCAGCAGTGACCGTTGAGGGGAGTGAAGGTGAGGAGCAAGATGGCCAGCTGTCAGAGAATTTCAGGCAAGTGCAAAGGAGAGTGGAGAGCTGTCAGTGCGGCTGGAGGTGTGACCACAGGGAGACAGAGGATAAGGGGCTGGGGAAGTGGCAGGACATTCACTCACCGGGGCTTGTGCAAGACAGCGAGGGCTTTGTCCAGCAGAGACCAGGAAGCCTTGGGAAGATTTTAAGCAGGTGAGACATGATCTGGCTGCTGGGTTGCAAAGAGACTATGAGAAGCACAGTGAGGAGAACCAGGAGAGTGGGCAGGAGGCTTGGCAAGGGTGTAGACCAGAGATGGCAGCAGCATGGGTCAGGGAGCAGCTGCCGAGCTGGGGATATGTGGTGGAGTCTAAGTCTGTTTTGAGGGCAAAGCCTACCTGAACTGGAATGTGAGAGAAATTTCTCTTTCTCTTTCGGGTGGTTTAGTGGATGTTAGCCTGCTCAGCTGGAGCAGCTGGGATGGGGAAGACTGGGAGGGTTTTGTGTGTATGCATAAGAAACAGGATTCCCAGTTTGGTTTGGAGATGATGAGTCTGGAGGTTAGAGCTGAGGCACAGGCTGGAGATACGTGCTGGAGGAGGCTGATACAGCCAAGGAGGCATTGCCTCCTTGGGAGGCAAGAAGTGAAAGGACTGAAGAGTGGTTGCAAGAGTACTTCTGGGCTGGGAAGAGGAGAGAAGGCAGCAGGCCTTGGTGGGGGCTCCCCCTGCTGCCGAGCTGAGTATGGTGGAGACAGCCAAGCAATGGTCTGAAGAAGGGACCCAGGAGAGAGATGGTGAGCTCCTCGCCTTGCGTCAACTCAGAGCCAATTGGAGGATTTTAGGCAATGATGTGACCTGAGCAGCCTTGCAATGCAGCAAGGTCTCTCCAGTCACAGCTTGGAGAATGTCCTGGAAGGCGGAGAGCAGTGAGTGGGCTCTGGAAGGAAGCCAGGAGACCGAGAGTAGCAGCTGAGATCAGAAACATGAAAGGAGAGAATCAGAGGACAGGAGAGCAGCTTAAGGACAGGAGAAGCCAACTGCATAGGTGATGCAAATACAATGCAAATACAATGCATGTATTGGAAGGAGGGAGGGGCTCACACGAGCTGTCAAGGTGGTACCTAGTCCTTGACTTCGATGTCAATGCTAGTTTTTAAACTGAGAAAACCAGGAGAGTGGCAGGTGAGAAGTGATCACATTATCATGATTTACCAACCCTTCTTTAGACGTGGAGGTCTCACCTTTAGAGGTCTGCTTGGTGCTAGGTTGTGTCCTGAGTACCAAAGTCCCATATCCCTGCCCTCAGGGAATGCAGGATTTGGTGGGTGAAACAACCAGTGTGCAAGGATGCAGGGATGCTGAGTTCCGCTGAAGCCTGGGTGACATCTCAGGACCAATTGTGACCCTTTGGTCTAGCATTTGGGGGAAAGACCTGAATTGAAAATAGAGGCTTGGAATTCATTTGCTTAGGGATGGAGATTGAGGTTTCAGGCCGAAATGACACAGCCCAAGAGAGAAGAGTGAGAGGCTGGGCTAGGGCCCACCCTGAGAAATTCCCACCTAACAGGATAGGGAGTCAGTTCATCTCAAATGAAGGGAAACACAAAGGCAACACAGATTGCCTGTTGGATTACTTAGGAAGAAACAGCAAGCATCAGCCAGGCCTCACATGCCAAAGCATTTGGAGTCATGGAATTGACTTAACGTCATTCTAACTAAAAAGTGTTGCTTTCACTTAATATTAATTTTGCCATTATTCTATTAAATATCTGGAAGAAGACACATTTCCAGCCATAAGAGACCCATACTCAGGGTGTCTATCTCCAGATAGCTGTAATTTCCCAGACCAGAGAGAGAAACTGTGCCTTGGGCCCTCTAGACCCATAGAAACGATGAAGTCACAGGAAGGTTGGAGAAAGAGATGCCTCACAGAGCTGTCTAGAAATGGGAGAGATCGCTCTGGGAAATAGTGAGCCCTCCATCACTAGAGGCGTGCAACTAAGAGCTGTAACCTTGCAGAGGGAAATATAGCATAACAGGGAACAGGCGAAGAGGGTGAATGGACTCAGTTTTCCCGGAATTCCTGAGGCTAAGAAGGGAGTGAGAGGCCAAGACCCTCACCCGCCACCAGTGCTGTGACCTGCCCTAGTCTCTTCCCTCTTCTGACCTTCTGTTCTGCCATATTGGCAGGAGGGTAATGCATCTGAATGCCTCACAGCAGCGGGTACTTGATAGATGTCAGAAGCATCAGATCTAAACTGGGTGTCCAGCGTTTGAATCACACCGCTCTGTCCCAAACCAATCCTTTTTCATGGCAAGAGCCCCAGCAGGACAGGGTGAGGTATTACAGGTCCGTGGTGCCAGCCATATGTGAGCCGCTTCTTTCTTAGTCTAGAAGCTCACTCGTCTGTTCTTTCATGCTTAGGACAACTTCAGCATCGTGTGTGTGTGTGTGTGTGTGTGTGTGTGTGTGTGTGTGTGTGTGTGGTGTTGGGGACTAAAGCCAGGGTCTCCCATCTCTCTGTTACCATGCTCAGCAAGGGTCCCATCCCCAAACTCTGCCCCAGCACCTCAAACTTCACCTTGTAGAGGGAAGATGACCTTAAAAAGCTGGAGCCAAATGTAAAAATAAGACTGTAAGTACCAACTCAAATTAAGAAAATACACACATTTTAGAGAGAAAAAGAAAATACACTAAAACGTTTGTTGGTGACCTGGGTTGACTTTATAGTTTTGTTTTGTTTTGTTTTGTTTTTTTGTCTTCCTTCTTTTTCTCTTTCTATTCTTTCCAGAGTTTCTGTAATGAAGAATGTTGGGGAAGGCAAGTTTGTGCTTTACAAATAAAATAAGTATACATTAAAGACAATATCAACTGACTTTCAAAAAATTTTACTACATCTTGAAATAACCCAAAAGTGAACCTGGAGTGTCTTCTTATCAGAGAACTTGGCCTGGTGGGGCCAAGTACGCCAATTTGCTGGCCCATTGGCAGCTGCCTCCCCCAGTGTGGTTCTACGGAGGCCGCTGGGGAGCCGGGACAGACACAGAAGTGGTCTCGGAACTGCCCTCCAGCTCAGCAAGGTAACAGAGCCCAGCAGCTTCGAAATTCTCTGCACCAGGCTCATAACTCACTTATTCTTCCCATTGTGAGGCGAGTGCTGCATCCCTTTTTGACTGGCAAGAATGTGGCCCCGAGAAATTAAACTCAGCAGTAAGTGAATCCAGAAGCTTAATCCAAGTTTGTTTGATGTCAAATACCTTCAGCTCTACATTAGACTTTCTCCTTACATAAAAAAATAAATCGATGACAGAAAAACAGTGAGAGCAGAGAGGGAGGTATACAGCCTGCCTCAAGGAAAGAGTCACTAAACTGGGGAAGGCTTCCAGGGAGGAGTGGTTGAGTTTTGAAGGATGAGTAGAAATTCACCAGAATATAGCATACCAATCTGACAGAGTGGAGGTACAGTCAATATTTTTTAAATTAAATTAGCTGGTAAGGATACCCACTGAATTCACACATGGAGTAACATGATGTTTGAGATTCACTTCATAGTGATCCTTGTGATTGCTGATGTTGGGTACGGATTCATGTCATTCTATTTTCAAATGTGTGTGAAAATGTCCATAATTAAAATTTAAGAATAAACCTAAACTCCTGAGCATTCACTTAAACTACAGTTAGCCCCTTTCAAAGAGTTTTGAAAGTTAAAGGTGATTATCTTGAAGAGGGATGGGAGGAAGCGAGGGAAAGTGGTCCTGTGACACACAGAAGGAACAGTAGCATTGTGGGGGTTAAGGCTGGAGCTCACTTCCCAGCAGCAGGATTCAGTGATGTTTGCTGTTTGCACAATGAGGATGACCCTGAGGGACTCATGGGTGAGGTGGGACATTTGAAGCAGTATGCTGGAGGAGTGGCTGCCATACCCACCCTTGTCTCTCCATATCACACACAGCCCAACCAACGCACCCTGAGAGGTTAGGTTCCTGGCCCAGGCCTCATCCTTGACCTGTGTCTGGAAATGAACCATGAAGATCTCCAAGACTGAGCTCTGTGGAAAACTGAATGGCTCCTCCTACCCCTTTCCTTCACCCTCCACCTCTACCCTCTTACCTCCTCGGACAAAATAAGACCCTGGGAGTCAGTCAGCCTGGGCTTGTCTTAAACACACCTTGAGTTGGATCTATCAGTAAATCTTGACACCTTCTAAATATATCCAGACTTCTAATACACCTGACAGTTCCACTGCTCTGTTCTAGCCAAGTCCCCTGATGTGTTACCAGGCCTACTGAAATAGCCCCCTAACTTTGGCCTATGTCTGCATTGAGACCATCCTCAATATGACTGCCAGAAATGTCAGTCAGATTCCCCTTACACTCCCTCTGCCTCCCCGGTACTGGTGAGTGACCCCAGTGCTTCATGCAGGGCAAATATGCTACCACTGAACAATGTACCCTCAGACCTTCTAATTTTTTATTTTGAGACAGAGTCTGCCTTAACTTACAATTTTCTTTCTTCAGTCTCCTGAGTAGCTCTAATTACAGCATGGTGTACCACCATGCTAGATCGTGTATTATGTTTACTCAAAATCCTCTAATTGGGAGACTAAGGCAGGGGGATTGCTGCAAGCTCAGGGCCAGCCTGGGCTATAAAGTAAGTTCAGGGGCAGCCTATATTGCACAGTGAGACCCTGTCTCCCACCCCTAAAAAAGTTATGATACAGTATGTGTGTCTTTTTATCAATGGGTTGAGTAAGAAGATCTAGCAACTGGTCTGATAAGAGTCATAATTTCAAGATGGGAATGATCATCAATGACATGTCAGATTATCTATCACAACTGAGATGTGATGCCCACTGGTTATCAGCGGCACAGGTGCTGTGGATACTCCTGATTTGCTGCTCATCTTAACAAACGAAGAGGCTTGGTTCCAGTCAGAGGTTGATAAAAATAAAGGTAGACTGTTTTTTCCCATTCTTGGTTATATTCTGCCTCAATTCTCTACTCAAGCTTCTTGGGTGTCCTTGAACCCAAGTTTGGGAAGCTCTGCTCTAGAGGAAGCCCGAAGCAGGGCTGGGAGACCAAATCCTCATCTCCCTAGGTGACCTTGAGGAAGTCACACATTCTTCTCCATCTGTAACATGAAGGAGGCCAGTGATCCTGGGAGCTGATGAAATCATTCAACAAATATTTATGGAGCAGTCCTTTGCTATCTGGCGGTGAGCCGCATTCTGGGCAGAATGGGGCCACTAGTCACCAGCCACACTGTCCTTGCACTGAGCAGCTCACCATCAGAGATGAAGCCAAGTTTCCAGTGTGGACACAGAGTGAGTACAGGGCTCACAATACAGGGCTTGAGACACTCTGAGTTCAGAACAAAGAACCCCACCCATGGGGAAACCAGGAGATAAAGTGTCAGAAATAGTGTAAGAGATCTGTTCTCCACAGTAGGAGTCTAGAAGGACATCTCAGATGCAGCAAAGGCTTAGTGTGGAAAAGTAACAGAGGAAAGAGGAGGGAGAATGAAGTGGAGTTCACCATGCTGATCTTGAACCCGGGATTCTGTAGGACCTCCCTGAGAAGCACAGGGATGACACAAGATCAGCTTATTTTTTGTCCCTCCCCACCCCTGAGCCATCAAAGTGAGTGATGGCAGGCTAATCAAGGCCACTTGGGTCTGAGGAGGGCCCCTTGTCTGTCTCTGAGAATCCTCCAGCAAGGACAAGTGCAGGACAAAAGCACACCTCCCCCTTCGCCTGCAATTGCCCTCATTAGCATCCTCCAGAAAGCTGACAGCTCCCTGTTGCCTGCAGCTGCAGCCGGGCAACTGGACCAGCCAGCCACCTTTGGCTAAGCCCCAATCCAGCAGATGTGGACCCTAAAGGGCTCTGTGGCCAACTGACACTCCCACCCCATTCCACCCCTCCAAAAAAGAAAAACCAGGCAAATACCTTGTCCTGCCCAATCCTTTGTACTGTGACACAGAAACTGTAGCAGCTGGGAAATGCAAAGGAAGGGGGTGACACATCCAGTCCCTGACCAGGGGACAGAGGCACTGGGAGGTCTCTGAAATCTCAACTTCTACCTATGACTGTCCTCAGAGAGCAGAATCCTAGCAGCACTGACCAGGCAGTCTGAACACCCTGTCATCTATCTCAGACTGCTACTTTAAGAATGCACCATTGCCAGACAATAGAAGGCAGGCTGTGAGTGGCACTTGAAGTCTTGAGCAGGGTAAGGCAGGTAGGGTAAGGCAGAGCTGCTAGGTCCCAGGTGGTCCTGGGAGAAATTAACTGGGGCTTTGGGGCTGGGAGTGCCAAGATCTGCGTGAATCCCACTTATTCAGCGGTAATGGAAGGGGGCGTGAGAATGATGGCCAAGCCTGATAGCCCATTGAACAAGCAGCGACAGGGGGATTGCTGGAGAAAGGGGTGGAGCCCTGAGAGACAAGCCTCTCAGCTAGCCTGTGTGGGAACAGCCAGAGGGCAGAAGGCCCAGCCATCCCCCACCACCCATACCCGGAGAGCCTGGGACCCAGGAGCACTGTGGATCCCAAGATGCAACAGGGAAGCTGGGATGGGCAAAGGCCCCTGAGTCCCAGGGCTCAGCTAGCCAGGTTGTCACCAAGCATGGGATGGGAAAGGTTTTCTAACCCAGTCTCGCAGCTTTCTGGTCTCAGAAACGAAGAGGTCTTTGGGGATTTTGTCATAGGATGGCAAACTAGAGGTTGCTATGCAGGGGGTGAGGTTCGATGTTATTGTCAGGTCACCATCTGTGTGACTGAATCTGAGTCAGGAAACATTGAGTTCCCTCAAATCAGGGAGCTCATGAAATAGCATACAGACAAACCTCTTAGCTCCACACTCTATATTGGAGGTCGGGGGGTCAGGGCTGTCTCTGATTTCCATTCTGAGGAGCACAAACTGCCTGGTCTGAAATTGTGCAGTGCCCTCAGTACCAGACACAGCAGTGTTCAGGGGGTCACCTGCTGTGGGTGAGGAGCTGGCTCCCCAAACAACCAGGGTTAGGATTCTTGCTGAGTTTCTGTCTGAGTCACTTGACTTTGAACAACCACTTGACCTCTCTCCCCTTGATGTTTTTTACCTGTAAAATGGGAGTAAGAATACCTGTCCTGAGGTCACGGGAGGAATTAGTTGTTGGTATAAACTGCAGAACACAGCACAGGACACTCACGCTTGGGGACTCATGTCCTCTTTCTGAGCTTCCCAGCTCTAGGATCCAGGACCTTTACCCGTGCTCGACCTGAAACCTGCTTCTCAGGAAGGAGTTATACAAACTCTCATCACTCTGACGCATCAGCACCTTGACTTCAAGGGCACAGGGCTGGCATTTTCCTAGCAACAGAGTTGAAATTCAGGAAACATGGATCGGTTGGGGAAGTAAGTGTACCATGGGTGAAGCCAATTGGGACTTGGTTCTAGGGGCACTCTGGGCTTCTGCAGCCCCATGTTTCCCAGCCCTGGTGTCATGCAATCACGGCCTTCTTTCTCACAAACACAGCAGGGCTCTCTGACTGCAGCACCAAGGTAATTTCAGGGCCTCTTGCCAAGCAGGTCCTCGTGCCATGTTGTATGATATCAGCTCTCTGACTCCTGCTTAGTCTCTGCTTCCAGTCTGGCTCCTCTGCAGTGGCTAACCTGAGGGTCTGTAACAGAGCTCTGATCAGCCCTGACCTTTTCACCAACCTAGGTGGCTTCTTGTTACCCTCACGGCATGCAAGCCATTTGGTGATCTAGTCCCAAGCCCTCCAAACCCAGTGTTTTTAACACACACTCCTCATCAGCCACAAAGGAAATCCAGTTCATCCCATGGCCCCACCTCTGTTCATGCCATTCTCACTTCCCAAAATGCCAGTCTTCTCGACACACCTGACCCAGACAGGCAAATTCCTACTCATCCTACCAGAACTGGCTTTCTCCAGGAGGCTTTCCATGACCACTCTGTGAGTCACATTTGGCTCCTCTGGTTGACTCCAGGGCAGCACTTAATACATGGCTGATGGATCTATGTCCCAGCATTGCCCAGTTCAGCAAAGGAAACAAAAAGTGAAGAGTGACCTGATGGATGAGACTCTAAAGCTGTATTGTTTAATATGGTAACCTGGTTACATGTGGCCCTTTGCATTTACATCTGTCCAAATTAAATGACATTAAAAACTCAATTGCACTATTCATACAAGTACACACAGACTAAACATGGCTAGTGAAGCTTTCACAGGGCACAGAGCAGATACAGAATGCTTTCATTGCCCCAGAAAGTTTGGTAGCAGCACTGGCCTAAGGAAGCTTGTGTAGCACCAGAAGTCCTAGGTTCCAGCTCTGAAGCCTTACTCCTACCTCACACTGAGGTTAGGTATCTGCTTCTCCTAGTCTCAATTTCTTCATTGATGCAGCCAGTCCCACACCCTGTTCAAGGCCAAGCCAGGCAGAGCCTCACAGGACCTTTCGATTGGTTCTGTCACCTACTGCTTTGGATCAGGCCCATGTAGACCTGGGGATTGAGTCGGGCAAGTGGAGTCTGCTTAGACGAAAGCTGAAGGATATGCCTGACCACCCTCAAGTTCCAACAGCTCTGGTAAAAAAGACAAAACAAAACAAAACAAAAAACCCAGGGTCCAGAGTTTGCCCTGCAAACCTCCCAGGAACACAGTTCTGCAAAAAGCATAGCCAGTGTATACTCCATCGGCTTCAGGAGATCTGCATGGGCCTTAAAACTGGCACTTATTCTTCCTGGACCCAGAAGAGACCCAGGCAGGGTCTGGGGGAAGAGGCAGCTGCAGGGGGTGGTCCACAGGGAAAGGGAGGAATGGAGAGTGGAAAGTCAGAACCGCACTATCAGCACTGCCTGTCCTCCCCACTTCCTCTCTTCGAACAGATCACATCCTGTTATTGTGTGGACAGAGAAGGCCAGGAGCTGGGGAGGGAGGCAGGGCTCAGACCAAGCAAGTGGAGCAAGAAAGCAGGAGCCAGAAGAAATTCCACAGTCACACTTCTGGCTCCAGTAGCAAAGCAGCCTGATCCCACCTGATCCCAGGTGTTATGGGCAGGAGTGTAGGACCCAGGAAGGACAGCAGGCCCAAAGCTGCTTGCCTCAGCCATCAAGGTGCAGGGGTCCAGGGCAGGAAATGCCATCTTCTCCAGGAAGCCTTCTCCAGCCACCTCCTCAGGCCCGTTCAGTTCTGTGAACTCTTGCTCAGTTCTGCACGGCCACAGCTGGGTCTCTCACAGTCACTGCACCTGCCTTCAAAGTTGTATTCTCTGCATTCTATAGCCATGTCCTCTCAGCCTGTAGGCCCCTACCGAGAGGGTCAGGGTGGACCCAGGCTCTTTCCAGCACTGCTAAGCCAGAGGCAGGCATGAGGGAAGTCTTCCTGCTGTTCCTATGTTCCCTCTTTCTCTGCCGATCCCAAGGGCAGCCCCTATTCTGATCCCATTTCCAGAAATAATAATGGATGTTTTCTATAAACCACATGCATTTCCCATATATTATTCTGAAATCCTATGAAAGATGAGTGTTAAGTATCTTCACTTAGCAGATATACAAAGTGAAGCTAAGAGAGGTAAAGACACCCCAAAATCACACAGCCAGTGCACTAAGCAGCAATGTTAAAACTTCAACCCAAGTGTCCCTGACCCTAAAGGCCAGGATCTTTCTGTATCCCAGCTGCCTTTCCCACTCACACTCACTTGGGCTCCGGGCCCTCCCACTGTGAAGTATGCTACATTGACTGTCCAGCCATCCACTGAGCCTGTCCTCTAGCTGGTCTGCTGTTCCAAGCAAACCATCCACTTCTCAGCTAGTTATCCATCCCTGGTCCTGGGCAGCCTGCTGAGACAGCTGAGCTGCTGTTCTCTGATAGCATGGCCAGGGCCATTCTGCTCTATGACCATCAACTGCCTATTCACTGTCTCCCCTTCCTTCCCAAGGAACCTGGAGCACTGGCTCTGGACACAAACCTGATTTCCTATCTGTGTAGTCAAGCCCTTTTCTTTCTCTAAGCTCCACGTCCTCCTTCCCTGGGTGATCATCATGCACCATTTTCCTTTATTGTACTCAATATTGCCAAGCCTCTGCTTGCCAGGTTCACAAGGACAGTGGGGGTGGGAGGGGCCCGTGCTGGCAGCTCAGTTTATTGTTTTTCAAATAGGGAAGAGGTTGATGGGCCCTGGGAAAGCTACAAGTGGACCAGATAAACACCACTGTAGGCTTCATCACTCCGCACTTGCCCCACCAGGCCTAGGATGGTAACCAGGCTACTGCTGCAGCCCAATCCCAGAAAGCAACCTTCTTCCTTCTGCCTTTCTAGGAAAGAACCCAGGCCAGAGACAATCAGCCCGTAGCTAGGATTCAGTCAGGAGGCCCTAGAGTAGGTAGGACTGTGCAGGAAGGGCTCCCTGCCACCAGTCTCCACGCTCTTTCCCCACTGGCTTCAGGACTGAAGTAGGAGCAGCACACCAGCAGCTCTTCATCATTCAGGGCTGGGACAGTAAAAGGAACCTGTGCCAGGTGCGCCCTCCAGCACTGGCGCAAAGAGTGCTCTCTTCTTCAAGGTTCTGTTTCAATGGGGAAGCAGACAAGTAGACAAAGATTGGACAACCCAGGTTTGAAGGGGTCACCGTAAAGGAAAGCATGCGAGAACAAGAGGCAGCTGGTCCCATGCAGTCAGGGCTGCTTCCTCAATGTGCAGGACAAGTCAACCAAATGAAAGAGGGGTGGGAAGAAATGAGGGGTATCCTATTCGGGAAAAAGAAACAAAAGGTGCAAAAAAAAAAAAAAACCACTGGAAAGTCATAGGACAATAAAATAATGTGGTCTGGAACAGAATGATTTAGCAGGAACAAGAAGAATGGAGAAAACAAGACAGCTCAACAGGGCCACTGTGCCTCGAACGCTTCCTCTCAGGATCAGAGGCCCTAGGGCCTCGGAGCTGGTGCTGTCCTGGGAAGCAGGAGGCTTGGTCCTTCCCTGTCTGCCTGTCACCATAGGATTCAGGGCACTGCAAAGCCTTCTCCTCTCTAGGCACATCTCCCCATCTGAACACATGGCTACTATCCCAGGTACTCTCTAAGGGCCACAGCAGCCTGGAGTGTCTATAACCTCATGTTCTCTCATGGAAGCCAGAGTTCAAGGGCATTTCCTGCTTCATGACATGGAACACCTCCATTCTCCTGGGGAAAATCCTTCCAGACCTGTCCCTCTCTTCTCCATCCTCAGGTCAGGAACTGTCAGCTGCTGCCTTCTCACCCAGTACTCGGTGGTCCACATATTGCTAAACGCAATCAAGATGTCTGATTCTTTTCTTGCATGATCACTCAGCTATGTTGAACTTGGCTAACCACTTCCTCCACCCCAAATTCTGTGCCGTTTTGTTGTCTTTGACACTTCTCTTTCTTTTCTGTCACAACATGTTCCTTCATCCTGCTGCTCCTCAGCCTGCCAGTCCAAGATCCACAGACAGCTCCACAGGACCCCCAGCTAGGGCCAAGCCTCATCACATAGCTGTCTAGGCACTACCTTGTCCTGGCCAGGAAGAGGCACACTTAGGGTCTTCCAAAAAGCTGAGAGTTTTCCTACAGGTCAGAGTATGACTTCTGAGTCTGTCCTACCTAAGGGCAGGACAGCCAAGGCCAGAGCCTGGCAGATGAGTGAGCTTCACTGTGAAGGAGCTGAAATCCTCTGTGGGACTCTCAAATTTCCCCTCTTAGCACAGCTTTTTGCATTAATGCTAGTTACTGATTACATCTTCAACCTGTTTACCGGAGTTGTGTTTGTCACTCCTGCTAGAATTTAAGCTCCAACAGAACAGGGATCTTGTTTTGTTCTAAATTGGATGCCCAGCCCCAAGAACAATTTCTGGCCCACAACAAGTTCTCAGTGAATGTTTTTTAAAGGAACCAATGAAGGAAGGGCCCTCAGCTGGACATGCCCACCCTACTGAAGTCTCTGAGTATCGAACAGTCAAATGCAGTGTAGCAGCCTCCCAAGTCTGACAGTCCCTACCACAAACCACTTTTCCATTCCAAAGCCTCTAGGGAAACTTTCCAGGTTCAAAGACTTTAGCCTCCACCCATGAGCCCCAGTCCTGAAGAACCAGGTAATAGAGTTGTAGTCCCTGCTGAGTGACCATTGAACATAAGGCCACTTACATGACACCTTACACTGTCAACCAACCCTGGAAGCAACTTCCCCAGCCATGGGAGCTGAGCTACCACAAGGAGGCTCTGCTGACCACCCCAAACTAAAAACAGGATGCTGAGGAAAGAGACCCTACAGTGAGGCTGGGAAGGAGAAGAAGAATGGAACCCTAAGGGAGAACCTCTCTCTCCCACAGGTTCCCCAGCCCTGACCCCCTGAGGCTCCCACTCAGAGAGGCAGATGCCCGCCACACCTTACTGTCCGGATTCTCAGGCCTACAAGTACAAAGTGCAAACAGAGCCCAGGCCCCTTTGTAAAACTTTTATTTAGAAATCTTCCCCATATAACCTTATATATGTACACACATCATCATCAACACATGGGTTTGTCCGCTGGAGAGTCACACGCCCACAGTGTGTTGGCCTCTGGGCGTACAAAGGTCAAGGTACCCGGAGCAGTTACTCCTCTTCTGCAGAAAAATGCAGAGACCAATGCAACTCATCACATACAGTACAACATTGACGGAAAGTGCTGGGCCCACTCACAGAAACTGTGTGCTATGTACATAGGCAGGGGCAGCCTCGCATCAGGGTTGGTACCACTGAAACCACAAGTGCGACTAGACCCACCCAGGAGGCTGCAACACTGTAGGCTGACTACAGATGCCCTTTGTTTTGTTTTTGGAGAAAGATAAAGGTTGTACCATCTTGTCATTTGCCACTACAAATAAAACAATATGAATTCTTCTTAAAGGTGGAATTCCTTCCACATTCATTGTTGTTCTCCTCAAAACGGCTTTTTACACAATTTCATTTTTGCACAGGTACTGTAAATATTATTCTTGGAAAATTGCCATTTCTTCACAGGCAAGGAGAGGCAAAGGAAGGACCAGAACACGAGAAAACAGAAATTAGGGGTTTCGTTTAGTTCTTTCAAAGACCTGAAGCCTCTTCCTTCCCTGTCTTGACCCTGAGGGAGAAGGTGGATATCTCCCACAGTCTGCCAGTGTTCCTCCACCGCTTGCCATTCTCACCTCTCTCTGCAATGAGACAGAAACTGAGACCATCTGAAGAAGCGAGGATCTAGAAAACGCAGGCAAAAGTAGTTTACAACCTAAACTACCCAGATGCCAACTGCGCAGGGCTGGGAACCTCACCGCAGGATTGGTACAAAGGCAACAGAATTTTTGTTGGTTTTTGGAGGGTTTAAATTCACCCCTCACATGCTAGGCAAGTGCTCTGCTGGGGTAAACTACATCCCCAGCCTGCCAAAGAACTCGGTGTAGTCCTCCTTCACAATGGCTGTCCTAGGAGACACGCCAGGCCAGGGTTTTTAATGAGACTCTGACGCTTAGAAAAATACCTATCACACTGCAGAAAAGGAAACCAAAAGCTGAATTCCTGAGAGAAATGTGTGACCCATTTCATAAAACCCATCATTCACCTGTAACTGCTTTTCACTGCTAGATCAAGCTAATTGACTTAGGAGGCAAACAGCCTTAAAGCCTAGGACCGTTGCTCCGTGTGTTATGCTGTGTTTTGATTTGTTTTAGTTGTTCCATGTTTACCAGGATGAAACTCCTCACAGGATCTCCTAAGCACTGGGAAGGAACCAACTCTCATGTTTTTCGAAGTATCACCTTGGGAGTCTGAAATGAGCTGGAGAGTGAGAGTGCTCCCAGGAAGGGGAAGGAAGCAGCAACCCCTTCCTAGCTTGCATAGGCCTGTACTCCAGGCTCCATCTCAGCAGAGGCACCCCCTGGGCCGAAGCTCAACACATGATGGGCTTCTGCATGACAGGATGGAGCCATCAACTAGTTTTCCTGACCTCAAGAGTCTTCTGGGAGGGGGCCGTAGTAATTTAGATTACAAACTTCTGTGCAGTTTGTTATGTGGGACTAGAATGCATCTCAGGCAGGCCTACCTTTAAAAAAGTCATGTCCCAGGCTGGGCACAGTGGTGCATACCTCTGATTCCAGCTTTTGGGAGGCTGAGACAGGAGGACTGCCATGAGTTTGAGGCTAGCCTGGACTACATCACAAAACTCTGTCTCGAAAAGAAAAGAAAAAAGAAAAAAGAAAGGAAAAGAGGAGAGGAGAAGAGAGGACAGGAAAGAACTGGCAAGCATGAGGTCGTGAGTTCCATCCCCGGTACCTAAAAAAAAAGAAAAGAAAAAGAGAAGAAAGGAAAGAAGGGAAGTGTTCTGTTGTCAGAGTTGACAGAGGAGGCAAGGATACAGTGGTCCTCACTACAAAAAGATTCACTTTACAAAAACTTTCAGCAGTTATTTCTGTAAATGATGAAGAATAAGGATTTGATTTACACACATTTCCTGTACAACTCTCAGAGTGGGCACTGCTATTGAAGTAAACCAGCTGCCCATAACAAACACACTCGATGCCAAAGCTGCACAATCAAAGAGTCCTTAAGGTTCTGGTAAATGAATGTGCATGTTTGGGTCTTAGCGTGGGCCCGGCCTCTGATTGGATTCCCCAGTCACTTCTAGAAGTGGGGCTGTATTCTGGGTCATATCGAAACCTAGAGATTCCACCAGTAATAGAAGTCAAGCAGAGATTCCAACTACAAAAAAAAAAAAAAAAAAACCCATAGAGAAGTTTGTGCTCAATCCAGAAAAAAGACAAGACCTTCATCAGATAGATGTCTTGCAGGAGGGAACTCCCTCCAAGCACCTCAGAGAACACATAGAGCCTCACAAGTGCCCATGAGCATACTGGCATTTGCTCACTGGCGTGAAGTAATTGAAGCCCACATGCCCAAAATATTACTTGCTCAATTTCTCCCTAATATCTTTTCCCTTTCTCTGTCTCCTCCATACAAAGCCCAACAGGGCATGTCCAAGGCTGTACATTCAGTTCCAACAGCCTCAGGACAAGAAGACATGCCTCCGTACACAGAAAGCAGAGCTCCGATCCCCAGAATAAAAAGCAAGGGCTCCTGGGTTTTCTGATCCTCTGGCCCAAATGAGAGTGGTCTGTCCACTGGCCATCTTCTTCAACCAGGCCCTGAAGAAGGCACCTCGAGTCTTGGGAGTCCCCGCAGCAGCTGGCAAGCTGATGGACCAACATGGGTCTGGGTGAAGACAAGGCTCTAGAAATGGCAGCTATCGGGTACCTATATATTTGGACAGAAGCAGCCACTGAAGCCACCCCGGCCAACTCAGGAGGGGCTAAAGGCAAGGCAGAGGCTCCTGGATGCCTCAGGAGACAGCTGACAACCCCAGGTCTTGGCAAAGACGGGGTCCCAAACTTAAGGCCAAAAGCAGACACTTTAGCCTTTTACTTGGGAACTCTTAGGGGCTGCAGGGAGAAGGGAAACCGTGCCATCTTCAGAAAAAGTACCTACCACATTGCTCCATTTTCCTGTTCTCCTACTGAGGCAGGAATCAAAATCTCCTACTGAGCAGGGATATCCAGGCTCAAGGACAGATAGGGCATCCCCAAGTTCAGACTTCAAGGGAAGTTCATCAAGAATCCATTGCCCTCCTTCTCATCCCACCTGCCCTGATGTCCACTATCCCAGTGGCCTAGGGGTCCCCTCCTGGCCGGTCCTGGATGGCACCAACCCATCACCGGGGGCCAGCCCCATCAGAGGCAGGCAGCAGGGCAGGGTGGAGGCTGTGGGCTGTGTGCTTGGGCGCTGGCTCCTCTGTGTAGCTGTCCGGGCTGGCAGCCCCGTCCAGGGAACTGCCACAGCTGGAGTTGGGGGAGAGCATATCCTGCAGGAGGTCATCAGGGGGTGCGCCACCCCCTGTCCCACCCCCTCCAGCCCCTACCACTGGGTCCTTGCCGGGCTTGGCCCGTTGGGTGCCCTCCTCCTCCTGGTCATTAAGCAGCTTGGCCAGGAAGTTGATGTACTTCATAGCCAGGCGAAGGATCTCGTTCTTGCTGAGCTTCTTGTCTGGGGGATGCGTGGGAATCAGCTTGCGCAGTTCGGCAAACGCCCCATTCACATTCTGCTGCCGCCATCGCTCCCGGCTGTTGGTGAAGATTCGCCGCACAACTTTGGTGTGGGGACCTGGAGGTTGGAGGGCACAGGTCAGGAGAATGGTCAGATTCTCCCAGTGACACCCCATCCACTGGGACACTGGGGAGACCTTTCCTTTACTCAGAGGACACCTACTCAGTCTCTAAACCCAGGTCACAAGTCACCTTCTGTCAACTCTCCCCCAGTCACAAGTTACCTTCTGTCAACTACCCCAGTCAAAAGCCATCCACGGCCCTGCTACCCCTTAGTCTCCAGCACTTGGTTGTTGTTGTGTGTGTATATGGCTGCTCTCTGGCTGTGTGGCATCTGAAGTCAGCACCATATGTCATTCACTCAGGCAGTCACTCTTGCCAAGAGGCCTTGCTGTGCTATGCAGAAGACACTCCAGGTGCTCCAGCTATGTCTTTTGAGCAGTACTCCCTAGACAAGCACCCCTGGAGAGCGGCCCTGGGCAGTCTGTGGCTCACTGTTTCCTCAGCCAAAGGGCAAAGTACTAGTAAACTGATTGTTACTACATGGGTCCGACTCCTCCTGCAGATAAAGGATGGAAGACAATGCCTTCCACTTAAACATTCAATAAATGTTAGCTAATATTATCTGTTATCAGTGCTTTACTAAAACCCAGCACTGTGCTAGGCACTAAAGAATAATGATGATTAAAACACAAGGAGTCCCTACCCTCATGGAGCTTACATTTTAATGGGGATGAGAGATGATGAACAAAAAAATCAGGGGACCAAAAAATGGAAAGGAGCTACTACCCTTAGCTAATGCAGCCAGTGAAGTCCTGTCTGATGATGAGACATTTATAAGGTAAAAACTTAAGGGTAAAGCAGCATCAGCCAGGCACAGCGAGGGAAAAGAAGAGTGATCAGTTAGAGTACAGATGTGCAAAGGCCCCAAGGCAGGAACTAGCCAAAGTTAGCCTGTCTGTGAATGCAAGGTGAGAGTAGGCAGGGCCCTCTCCCAATAACTACTGGATCCAGACCTCAGTACATGAAAAGGAAAGGGTTAAGACTGCATTCAAGTCCCACTGCACATCTTAGAGCTAAGGAGACAGCATGGGACACAGGTAGGCCTTCTCTGAGTGGTCAGTCTGGGGCCCAGATCATTTGTGCTGATGCTTGATGTTTTATGGTCCTCCGCCTGGACACTCACACACACCCCAGGTTTTACCAGGCGGTGGGGTGGGGGATCATGCAGCCCCTGCCATGCCTCTGTAACTGTGTTTTCACACCCCACAGTGGACTGTTTGCCAAATCCCAGGCCCAGGCTCGAAAAACACGACACGTGCTGCACAGCTTTGCCCCCAAGACATAATGTGTGGTTCTCAGACCTGCAGGTCCCCAAACAGTGACACAGGGAAGACCAGTCCTGTCCCATGAAAATGCTGATAAGCTTGAGGGCGCTCACCATCAGGGAAGGGACACTAAAACTGCTGTTCCAGGAAGAGCCAGGCAGGCTCTGGGTCCAAGCAGTGTGGCAAGCCAAGGACAGAGTCCAAAGTGTAAATTCACATTAGGAGAATGGACCAGGACTCAGCTGTGGGTTTTTAAGCAAGCCGCTCAATCTCTCTGAGCCCCAATTTTCTCATCTGAGAAAGAAACAATTAATATTGACCTCGAGGGCTTGTATGCATACGAAGTCCATGGTACATGGTAAATGCTAGCTATCACCAAGATATCACTGCTATCACCCACCCACCCCGCACCCGCTGAAAGACTGTCTGAAGCCTGGTAGCAATGTGCTGGGTGCTAAGAGTACAGTTATGAATGAAACATGCAAACCTCCATGGTAAGGCCATCTCAGTCTTCAGTGGAGGGGACGCACTCTCCCCAAAAGCCCGACCTACTATCTTCTTGCATCTTCCTGATGACACAGGAAGGAGAAGGAGAGGGGAGCGCCTACCTCAACCTAGGTCCTAAAACCACTCTACCTCATAAAGAAATTGTAGCCCAGGAAAAAAATGAGCAACAGATATCTATATCAAGCCCTGACTCAGGGCTGGTAACAAGGCTCAGTAGTAAAGTGTTTGCTTAGCAGACTGAGGTCCTGGGTTCAATCCTGGTCCCATCCAAAAAAATAGTCTCGCCTCTGAAGGGTGCATTGCTTCTGCTTCTGTGGGCTCTTGAGTTCAATACTCAAGTATACTTCCTCCCTTTCACCTGCCTGTCTGCCTGCTCTCTGCCTCCTCCTCTTTCTTAGTCTGTCCATCCTCTGATGCCCTCTGTCTCCCTCTGCCTCTGAGTAGGTGTTCAGAATATATATACAGGGTACTTTTATGGGCAATGGCCTTCCTGCACTCCCCCCTGGGCCCTCCCGCTCTCATCTCTGCCTTTCCCCTGGGAAACTCCTGGGCTGCACCCAGCACCCCTGGGGTGTAGAACCCTCTCTAGTCAGCACCACCACAGTTGCTTGGGCTGTCTCATACACAGCCCTTCCCACCAGCTCCCAGCACTCAGCCCAGCTCTCCCCGAGGCCTCAGGGTGCTTCCACAGGAGCCTGCACATGTCTCTCAGCTCTGAAGAGCCTGTTCTGCTCTAGTGCTGATCCTGGCATATCAACTCTGGGAGAAGGGGGGGGGGGGGTTCCCAGATCTCCCATCCTTCCAACCCTTCCCGGAAAGCTCAGGGCCAAAGAATATCCAAATACTATGGTCCCCATGGTAGCCATGCTGAGTCCCCTGTGCAGCAATCAAAGGACTAGAGTAGAATCTATAATGATGGGAAGAACTCCAGATCTCAACACAGAATGAGGAACAGAGGGTCAGAGGGGTCCCCCAATGTAGGACCTAGGAGGAACCCCAGAAGGTGCAATGCCAGACTCTAAAGACAAGAGGGTTGGTTCTGGGAAACCTTATGGTGGCTAGAGTCCATTATTGCCTGTAATAGGGACTAGAGCTGAGTCTACTATGCCATTGTGTGTCCCTCCCTCTCCACATCCCTCTTCCCAGGACTGTGTGACTCTCTTAGCTTCACTTGATTCAGGTTCAGGGTGAAGAGCTTTGGCATTTTAGCTCCAACGTGCTCAGCCCACCATGTGAAACAGTCCTGTCCCTTCGGCAGAGGGCTCTAACCAGTCAGCAGGAGGTGGGAGACAGGTGAGCAGGGGACTCACCATCTGTAATCTCCATCTCGTAGGGAGAGGGTCTCCTCTTCACTCGGTTGTTGGCAGTGAACATAGGGAAGGCATCAGGCTCCCCGAAGAACCCACTGTGAAGGGAGCAGGCAGATCACAGGTCCGTATGAAGGGCAGAGGGAAGAAAGATTCCTCAGGGCCCCTCAGTGCATGTCTTGAATCCCCCACCCAGGAAGGCAACCCTACTCCCTTCACACTTAAACCTGATACAAGGGGAATTCTCTCTCTTTCTCTCTCTCTCTCTCTCTCTCTCTCTCTCTCTCTCTCTCTCTCACACACACACACACACACACACACACACACACACCAGTCAGCCACATTCTTCTCCCCCACAGGCTAGCAAGCAGTCTTCAGTCACCTCTACTGTCAAACAGGTGCTCACAGTGCACAACTCTGGCACCAAGGTCCACACAGGACACTGACTCTTCACCTCCCATGCACACCAGGACTTTCACAGCGCCCTAATATCACCCGCACAGCTTTCTCACTGCCTGTCCCACACACTGTGTGGCCCTCCCCATTCAGCGCTGGAGCCCCAGCCCCAAACACCGGAATCACCAGTGTCCCAGCAGGGAAGCTATGATGGACTGGCACAACTGGGGGTGCTGAAGCCTCATCCCCACCAGGCAGGGACTCAACAGACCCGGGTCTCTGCCTGGTCCGACCCTGTCCACCCTGTCCACCCTTGGCTGCAGCTCCCAGGATAACTCCACATCCCTTCTGGGCAACTGAGCACGTGCACACTCAATCTTGCGCCAAACACACATTCGGGTGACCCCCACCCCCGTCCCGATCTCCCACCAGCCTGCACACTATGCAGCTACTTCCACCCTGCCATATAGACTCCAAGTGCAGTTCTCTCTCACACACACACACACACACACACACACACACACACACACACACACACACGCAGTGCGCACCGCATGGCCCATCAGTCCCTGTACTCTCTTTCCCTCTCTAGCGGCTCCTTCCCCACCCGGGCGCTCCGAGCCCGGGGCTGCGGAGGGGAGCGGGGCCCGGCCCCCGCGGGGCGCTCACCTGCCGAGCGAGGCCAGCGGCTGGCCGAGGCTGTAGAGCAGCGCGCGGCCGGGGCCGGCGGGGGCCGCCAGCGCGGGTGGGCTGAGCTGCACCATGCGGCCGTCACCGGGGAGCTCGGCCGGGGTGGAGGCCGCGGCGGGGACCGGGGCGGGCCCGGGAGGTCTGCACAGCTCGGTGGTGGGCACCCGCAGGCGCGCTTCGGCCGCCGCCGCGTCGCGGCCCTTTAAGTCCCTGGCGGCGGCGCCGCCCCCCGTCCCTGCGCGCGGGCCCAGCTCGAGGACGGGGGGCTCCGCGGGGGCCGCGCGGCTCGTCTCCTTGGCGACGCCGTTTAGCAGCACCAGATGCGGGGGGGCCATGCGGGCCTCGGCCGCGTCCCGGGCCTCGAGCGGGGGGTCACTGCGGGCCGCCTCGCTGGGCGGCCGCTCGGTCATCCTGCGGGCAGACGGACAGACGGGCGGACGCCAGCTCCGACAGCTGCCCCCGGCCCGCTGCGGAGGGCACCGCCGCCCCGAGGGGCGAGCAGCGGCCGGGAAACGCAGCGCCACGTGGACAGCGCCCCCGGCCTCCGGGCCTGAAGGTCGGCTGCCTCCCCGCCGGGGCCGGAGGGGGTCCCCCAGGGCAGGGGAGAGGGCGGGGTGCCTCGGGGACACAGGGACCGGGCGCCGAGAGGACAGAAATAGAGAAAGATGGCAGAAGCATCGGAAGAAAAGGAATAGGGCCAGCGAAAGAAAAACCTAAGAGAATAAAAGGAGGAAGGAAATGCAAAGAGGAGAGAGAAAGTTACCCCGACCCCCTCGGCCACAAGGGAAGAGGAGGGATCAACCCCGGACCGGCTCTTCCCGCCCCCACCCTCCCGCTCCGGCTTTTGGCGGGGAATCTGTCAGAAAGGGGTGGGGTGGGTGGTGTCCGACCGCCTTTCACAGCACGGCGACACCCCGCACACTGTGCCGCGTGGGGACACCCCCCACACATCACGCAGAAAGCTGGTGGAGGTGGAAGCAAGGAGTACGAACTACAGGGACTTGGGTCCACTCAGCCAGGGCTGGCAGAAAATCATCCAGAGGAACCTGCTCCTCCCGCCGCGTACACACAAAATTCACCGGTGCTCAAGACCAACTGCTAAGTACATCCACCTTGTGTTTATTCTGTGCACTGCTGGTTTACTTCTTACAAGGGAGAAGAGAGATTACCAAGGGAAGACGCTGATCCTGGCACTGGCACCTTGACTCTCCAGGCAGGACTCCGAAGTAAGGCTAGGTTTCCAAGAAAGGCCTGGTCCAGGCAGTATGGAATCCAGACTTTCAGAGTGCTTCTGAGGGCATGGGGTCTGGCCTCTCTTCCAAAATCAGAATCCCCAGCACCTCCCCCCCCCACACACACACACACAAACCTTGGTTGATTGAACTCTGACCTCACTTTAATAGTCTCATATTTATAGTGGAGCCCTCCTTCCCCTCACAACCATATTAGATCCCCTGGATTCAACTGGATTAATTCCAGGCCAGGTAGGTTTCCCTACCACCTGGCCTGATCCACATAGAGACACCCTCAAAAAAACACCCAAAAGAGAAAAGTCATGAGACTTACGATTTAGAGTTTGAGGAAGACTATGAGCTGTTTTAATAAAATAAAGCTATGATCAATTCAACAGGCTTCATAAATTATTACTAACAAGGATTCTACTCTCAGAATTCTATAGAGTATTTTAAAGTGGAAGAGATTCACAAAAGTGCAATTAAGCTTGAAGGTAAGTCTATCTAACCAGTTCATCTCAGCCCTCAGGTTCCCATTCTACCACTGCAATGCTCTTGACCAGAGTCCATCTCAGAACCAAGCCTTTCACCCCAGAAGGGAGAACAGGCTCCTCTACCTCCTATAGAACTCAGCTCCACTGCCACCACATGCAGCAGCATGTGAAGAACAGAGATTCAGATACACTGTAATGGGTCCTACAGCCCCCACAGCACCTGGAAATGACAAATTCTTAAAACTGGTGTAACTAAGCTGCAAAAACAGTGGGTCCAGGATGCCTCATTGAAAGCAAGTTTACGATTATAGTGGAGACAAAATGTCTGAATTCACAGAATACCACAAGCAAGACACCCAGGCCACTGGAAAGGAATGGGAAATATACCAGCAATCTTAGTTTCTCTTCAGCTGTTGAAATATACCAGAAATATACCAGGCTTAGATGAAATATAAAAGGGAGGTGCTGGCTCCCCACTTCTCAACCAAGGTTAGGTACCTCAGCCTATGGTTCTGAGTGACAACAAATGTGCACTGCAATCCCAACTTGACTCAGTCTTCACATGACACATTTATACCTTCTGATTAATTCCACACCAGTAGTAGAGGCAGATTCCCAAGGGGCAAACAGAGCACATACTCCTGATGAACTAACCCCAAAATGGCCTCTCCAGATGCCTGTAAATATCCTGACCTCAAGGTTCCTGGTGAGAAATACAGATTGGCCCTGGTGGGCACTATGGCAGATTTCTCCCTTCCCACATGAGGAAAATCCAGCTCACTCTTTTGAGCCTAAGATGGACCTGGCCAGAGGTCCACACCAAAAGGAAGCCACCAGAGTACTCAAAAGCACCTGTGGTTGTCAAGAGACTAAATTGCATCTTTTGATTTCAGTTAAGTTTCCTGAAAGGAAAGGCTGAGTAGTTTTTATCTGCTGTATTTGTTTTAATTGGAGGAGGATGGAGAAGGGGGGAGATTCACGATTGAATGGCCTGAGACTAGAATATTTAGACCATTGTTATTCCTTTGTGCCACAGAGACCCTGCCTCCTGCCCTCAACATTTCCGTTGTCAGTGGGCCTGACCGTTCCAGCGTGTGATTAAGGAGATCAGGGAGTGTGTTCCTGGGGCCAGGTAATTTTAGAGCTGGCCTTGAGTTCCTTTCATCACCCCCGCGCCCCCCTCCCACACACACTTAGGACACCCTGAGGAAGTCCCAAAATTGCACCAAAGCAACCTCCAGTGATCTGTGTACTATCCCTGCGGGGAGTTCCAGCGCGGGTCAGGCCCACCCTAGCAAGAGCTTTGTGCTGGCCCAGATGACCTCGGCCTTCTTCCTGCTGAACTCCAAGCACAGCGTGCACTACCCGGATACAGCTACCACAAAGTTCCCGTCCTTGAGCAACGTAGGCAGATCCCGACCGATGGGAGCGGCCAGGAGGACCAACCGTAGTCCAGCCAGCTGGTTTCACCGGAGGCCGGAAAAAGGAAAGGGCCCTGCAGGAGGCCTTAGGCAGCTAACAGCAGTCCGAGGCCGGATTCCCAACCCCTAGATGGTCCTCTCCTTCCCTACCGTCGGGGAGACAGGGCTCTCCCCTGTCCACAGCCCCACCCCCACCCAAGCTGGGAACCCCAAGGACTTCCTGGACACCCTACCCACCACATCACCACCGTCACCACCCTTCACATACTCACCTCGGGCATAGTTAGAGAGACTGGCCCCTTGGAATAGGACCTCCACTCTTCCGACAGGGAGGGGTGAGATTAAACTGGGGTCTCTGCTCTCCGAGCCCCTCTCGCAGAGAGGCCAGCAGTTAGTCAGGCGGCGGTGTGGTCCTGGACGATCTGCCGCGCCCAAACCGAGTTTCCAGGAAAGATGGGGGTGGAGAGAAAGAGGGAGGGCGAGAGGGAGGGCGAGAGAGAAAAGAGGGTCAATGGCTGGGAATTGCCTCGAGTCCCCCCGCCGACCAGCTCAGTGAGTCGCGGACCACTTTCTGCCCCCACCCTGCAGGTGCTCGGAGACTCAACCTCACCTCGTCTCCGTAAAAATGAACACTACACCTGACCAATCAGAAATAACTTTAGTTCAACAACAACCCCTCCCTACAAGCTGCCCAGAACATTTTTGAACCCTGCAGCTGGGATCAGTGTGGTTCAACGCGGCCGTTTGTTTTCCAAAGACGGACGTGTCTACGCTGTTTTCTCCACAACCTGAGCCAGGCTCCTGCAGCCGCCGCAGCGCCAAAGCCAAAAGGGGCGACCCCAGCCTGAGGCGGAGGGTGGGGGATGAGTCGGGAAGGGCCGGTGCCGTCTCCAGGCCCCGGTCAGTGCGGCAGCACCTCCGGAGTCCCTCCACTCCCTGGTCTGCCCCTCCGGATTCTCATCTACCCACCTCCAACCCAAAGCGAAACCAGAACCCGATTCCAAGGATTGTACTTCCCTGCAGAAATGGAGTGGGGTGGGGGGAAAGGACAGAAAATCTATTCGGGTCCTTTCTTTTCTTCCTATTGACATAAAGAAGGAAAGAAAGAAAATGCAGAGAATAGCGTGAGAGAAAGAAATAAAGAAGAAATCCCTTACCTTTACTACCCGTACAAAACGATTTTCGATTTTTCAGGTTTAAACAGGCAGAATAAATAGGAATGCTAATAATTTGTTGCAGCAATAAACGAGGCAAATGGGAAAGAGGGTAAAAACTGCTTCCAAGGGTGTGCTGGGTTTAGTTGCTTCCCCTCCCTCCGGTGGGTTTTAATTTGTTTTTGCCTAAAACGTCCAGTTTGTGATCATACATCGAAGTCTTGGATTAATTGCGAAGGTTTCCTTCTTTTGGCCGCGGCTTTTGTGGAAATATAAGAACAATTTTCCCTGGGTTTCGATCCGGTGCGGGAGGTTTTTCTTTCTCTCCTAATCCAAAAGGAGGGAGGGAGGAAAGAAGGGGGGAACCCACCCGCGCCCGGGGACGGTGCCGCGCACAGCGGTATTTCAGGCTGACCCTCTCCATTTTCTCCCCTTACTCCAACCCCCGCAACTTAGAAAACAGGGCAGGGGCGGGAGGGGCGAGTCCTGGGCCGCTTTGTTCTCCCACCCAGCAAGCTAAAGGGACTGGCTGCTCCATTTTTGGACGATTATTTTAATTAAAATAGGACGTTCATGATGATGGCTGTGATGGCGATGATATGAACAATCGGCAAAACTAAATCCTTTCTCTCCGGGCGGGAGAGCGTGACCCCTTCCCTGCAGGGATCCCCGACTCTGCTGCAGTCACCTGCACCACGGGCGGCGTCTGGCCCGCCGGGATGCGGCTCCCGACGAGGGGCTGGGGAATGGTCCCCGGAGGCGCTCTCCAGCCCTGCACCTTAGTGGCTCAAGGCTCGGGAAACGCGTCCATTGTCCTTACCGGCCTCTCCCACCGCCCCCCGCGGCCGCGCCGGCGAAACTGACCAGAAATGGGCGAAGCCGAAGTGCTGCGCGGACCGCAGACCCGGCTCACGGCCGGCCGGAAGGCGCGCGCTGCGGGCGCTGCTCACCGCGAGCTCTGCAGCGCCTCCGCTCTCCAGCGCACCCCGCAAAGGCCGAGGCGCAGCCTGGCCCCGAACACAGCGGCCGCCGGCGGGGCTCCGACCGCCCATCCAAGCCCACACCGGCTCCCGAATACATCATACTTTGGAATAAAATGTGAAACCCCGCTCCCCGCCCCCACGCCGACGCCCCCACTAGCGCCTCAATCTCTCGCTCGCCACCCCCACTCCCGCCCCCAGCGATTTGCAAATGCACCTCTAAAGGACACAAGCACACTGGCACACAACTCGGGGTGGACGGGACCACACAGGAGGGCCGCGCACGAGCACAACGCAGCCCCGCTCCACACGCAGACATGGTCGGCAGACCCTCGCTGTCCGGCACACAACGAAAGTGGCCAGCGCAGTCGCCCACGGACACACAGCTCGGCACGGCCAGGCTCACACGCGCCGCCAGAACAACGCCACCGTCCACGCACGGTCAGAGCCCAGCGCGGAACCCGGCTCCTGTTGAAAAAAGAGACAAGCAGGATGACACACATCGACTAAAACGCAGCAGGGCCTCGCGGGGTCCAAAGCTACACACCCAAACGGTGCAGGCACCAGCACACTCGGACACGCAACCAATCGCCAAAAAACATCACACTGGGGCAGCCGCCTTGCCCACGGCTCACACACGCGCTCTCACAATCGCACCGCGTGCACACAACCACCAAGAAGAAATGAGAACCAACCACCGCCTCGCGCATTTCTGTATATTGCGTAAGGAAAAAGGGGAAGGAAGGAAGAGAGTCTCCGAGGCAGGAGGGGCCGCGGCGCCGAGCGCAGGCGGAGGTGTCTGTGCAAAACGCCCCCATCGAAGGAGCCCGGAGCCGAGCCAGGCGCCCCCGGGTGCGGGGAGAAGGAGACACGGGCGCGGCATTTGGTGGAGGCGGCGGACCGCTTCTCCTCTACGAAAAGGACGAATGCTCACGTTTTTCCGCAGGGGGTGCGCGGGTGGCCGTGTGGAGGCCGCTGCCTGCGGGGTGCACAGCCGGATCCCCCCCGCGCCCGCGCCCCGCGCCGGCCCCCCGCGCGCTCATCCAGCTCACGTCCCGGCCTCGTTAGCATGGGCCGGGGCGCTCTGGGGCCGCGTGCGCCGCGGAGATAAGGCACCGCCGCGGGTCCGCCCGCCCCCGATAAGCGCCTCGGCCATTACGGGCCAAATGATTCATTTTAATTTGGCAATTTCACCGGAGGGAGTGGAGACTGGTCGTGCGGCGCAGGGACCGGCTCAGAAATGGGCCACGGAAAGAACCGCGCGTTGTCCACGGTCCGGCGTGGCAACCCCATGTCTGATCCCCAAGCTTGCCTAGAATCCCCGCACCCCGCAACCTCCCGCATTCCTTCTGCCTTAGAGATACTGTTCTTCCGGGACTGTGACCCCGACACTCGGACTGATCCTCTGAAGATCACCCTAACGCCCAAATCGTCATTTACCAGCCCTTCATTCATTTTTTTCTTCGGTGTCCCCCACACTTAGATTTCAACGGGGAGTTTCCCCTATCTCAGAACCACCCTCCACTCCCAGTTCCTCGCTGAGTTTTCACTCTTCAACCCTGGGCCCTTTCTGCTGTAAAATAGGGCCAGTATCTCAACCCCAAAGGGCTCTGTGGGGACTAAGCTGATTCCAATAGATGTAAATGTCACTTTGCTTGGTTTCTGGCTGAGCCCAAAGCCCAAGAACACCACTGCATCCTCCTTCCCATAATACTTTAAATTTTGCTAATGAATCACTGTTCGGAGCACTCTACAAAAGCTATTTTACTTTTAAAATAATCCTGAGAAGTTGGTGTCAGAAAAAAAATTTTCAATTTACTGTGGCTCAGGGTGTAAAATCAGCAGTTACATTTCTAGTGAGTGTTTGGAGCCTGGAAGGAAATAGGACTGAGCAGCCTTCTTCCCAGCTCAGCAAACAAGTGGCCACCAGAGCCCAGACTGGGAGGAGGGCACTGGGCTCAGCCTTTCAGGGACCAGGATTTGTGTTGGGCAGAAATCTGAGTCCACACTGGTCCCCATTCTTGTGACTGGGGATCAACCCTGGAGAGTAGCTGAGTTTTTTCTTCGGTGGTAGAGTGGAAAGAATACAGGCTCCCATTGCACATAGCTCTGAGCCTCAGTTTCCTCATTTATAAAACTGGTAATTTCTACCTTACAGAGTTTCAAGGATAAATAAAATAACCTTTAAGAAAAGGTGTGTGTGTGGGGGGGGTGATAATGTTTAGAACCTCACTCAGTAATGGTCCAGAAGAACATCATATGCATCTGGATGGGAGACCTGGTTATCACTGTGGAGAAGGAAATTAATTTAAGAACAGAGAAGGGAGGCTGCCAAACTCACAGTGATCCATCAGAGATGCCAGAACCCATGCTCCACCATCAAGCATCCATTCCAGGATTCTAATGTTTCCCGGCTGCTTTGCCCCTTTAGTATTTCAGGTCTGGGCTCCTTTGAGAGTCTGAGAATAGGGTCAGCAACATAAGCACCTGCCTGACAAGTGCAAGGTCCTAAGTTTGATTCCTGATACCAAATAAATAAAGAAATAGATAGATAGATAGATAGATAGATAGATAGATAGATAGATAGAGTCTGAGAATGGAGGGACATCCCTAGTCTGATCAGAGTGAGATCCAGGTAAGGTCTGAGCCAGATGGTGGCCTTGGTTGGTCTTCTGGCTCCTCCTAGGTGATCAGGATGAGTTGCTGGGAAGGTACAGTAATTCAGGGCAGCCTGGCCCTCAGTTACTGTTGTGTTCTCTGATGACAGTCAGCCTGTCATGTGGATGCAGGCAACTTTCACAGAGTCCCACAGTACAAGAGCCACCTGGGTCCTAAAAACAAAGTCTAATTTCCCCACTCCTGCCCACAAAGCCCTTTCCTTTCATGGCTATATCACTTAATAGAAAGAGTAAGAGGCTGTGACTTGTGGGCTGTGGGATTCTTGAGCAAGTCTCTTTCATGCAAAAAGTAGCTCCCCTTCACTAGGTAGACAATCCAACTGGGGGCTGCTTTCCTGGGAAAGTGAGGCCTTTATAGCAGATGGGCTATAAATGCATAAAAGAAACAGAATAGGGACCGGTATAGATGGATCAAGCTTGTGGGCAATTAAGGATTTTTTGAAACAATTTTGTTTATTTGCTTTTAAGGGCACAATGTCCTGTATGGGATCAGATTTGTTCTTCTAGAAGACGTTGGTTGCAGTGTGGAGTAGAAGTGTGTGGATGTGGGATCAGGTTTGGGGTGGAGGATCAGAGTGAGGACAGGATGGAGATGGCATGTATCTAGGATACAAGGTTGGCTATGTAGGCCATCTTGGGCTCCATAGTGAATTCAAGACCAGCCTAAACTGCAAAGCCAGACCCTATCTCGGGAAATCCAAACAAATTAATGAGTAAAGCGGTTTGTAAGAATTAGGTTTGTGGGTAGGAGGAACCCAGAGAAACTCTTGGGTTTCTGACTATCATGGCTGGATCTGGAGGTCAAGAGTGGGGATTACAGTTCGTGTGTGTGTGTGTGTGTGTGTGTGTGTGTGTGTGTGTGTGTTTTAAGTGCTGAGAACTGAATCCAGGGCCTTTCTTACCTTCTCTACCACTTAGCAACCCCACCCCCAACACACACACACACACACACACACACACACACACAACATTTGGTTTAGAATTCCTTGAACTTAGATTCCTTTGAGGCGCCTGCCCCATTGTTGTCTTTGGCCTGCAGTGACCCTGCCCTATGCTTCTGAGGGCTGTGGCAAGGAGTGGGGACCTGGGGAAAGGCTTTGGTCAGGCCCATGAGAGGCCTGACCCCTCTCCACTTCCAGGGGCTTCCAAGGGCCCATAGGCTTCCAACCACAAGCTCCTCTGTCCTGGAAGCTCCAGCTCTTGCCTTTCTATGGCAGCCACCCGACCGACCTAGCCCCCAAACCCTCTCTGGGGTTAGGGGCTCGGGGCATCTATGCTCCTCCCCAACCCCTGTTTCCGATAGTGGGTGGAAAAACGGAAATTGAGCGCTAGCAGGGCGCCGCCCGAAATAGCATCTGGTGCCTGTCGGTCAGTGCGTCCTAGAGTCCGAGAGCAAGAGACTGGCCAGGCCAGGAAACGCCACCCCCACCGCGCCCGAGCCGGCCTCGGGCGGGCAGGAAGCTGGGAGCGCCGGCTGGGGGTGGCGGGGCTGGTGAGTCTGCAGTCAGCCTGGTGGCAGGGCAAGAGGTAGGATTGCTTGCTAGGCTTCCACTGAGGCAGTCATTTCTCACCACCACTGCCGAGCCAGGGTTCTCTATACCCCAAAGCAAGGCTTCCACTCTTTCAGGTGTTTCTGCCTACCCTGTCTCGGGGTTTCTGAACTTTCTCCCCAGAGTTTGACCTCCAGGAGGGTTGGGTTTGCTGCAATCTGATGAGCAGCTAGTTTTATTTCCAGCAAGTTTATATTAAGGTTGCTGTATGCAAAGTGCCACCAGAAGCACTTCATAATATCATTTCAGTTAATACTGGCAAGAACCCTAAGAAGTAGGGCTTTCCAGGCTCTCCATTTTGTAGGTAGCCCTGAGAAACTGAGCATCTTGCAGAGAATGACCAGCTGGTAAGTGGTGGAGGCAGAGTTTACACTGAGGGCCAGCTGGCCGTGGGCACCTCCTAGGCAGCAGAGCAGATCCTCGGCAGGATGACCAGGGTTGCGGGATTCTAGGCAAGTGACTCCATCTCTGAATTTCATTTTTCTTACCTGTAGAAGGAAGGAGACAGCTGTCTGTCCCTCACACTGGTGTTTGTAAGGAGTACTGTTACTGGTAAACACTTCTATTTAAGGAAATGTCATTATTTCCCCCTCTCCACTTCCGCGTGACTGTTCTCTCCATTTCTGTCCTGGAAGAAGTCTGGCCCCATCAGTGAGTGGACCTGAGCCAGAATCCCAAGTGGAAGAGTCTTTCTGTGATTCTAAATCCCAACTCTGCCATCATAATTTTCAGGGATGGAAGAGACTTCATGTTAATTCCTGGTCATCTGGAAATTTCCCAGAAAAACCAATCCTTGGGCCCCACCTCAAACCTCCTAAGGCAGAGATTCTAAAGGTGAAACCAGTAATCTGTTTGCACCAGCCTTCCAGGTAATTTTTTGATACACAAAAAAAAATGGAGAATGACTGCTTTATTCACAACTCTCACTTATAGCAAAAGAAAGAAAGAAAAAAGCTGAAGTCACTGAGTGTATTAGAAATCACTGCACATTCTAATGTCTCAAGGTATTCCCTTTCCTCAGCCCTTGTTGCTTCCAGAAGCAAACAGAAAACCAAACCTGCTTCTCCAGTGTGTCTGAGCAGGACCGTGCTGATGCTCGTGTCTCGGGAGCATAGAACCCTGTGGCCTGCTGTATAGTTTTCCTCTCAGAGCTGCTGGAGTCACCAGCTCTCTGCCTAGCAAGTAGATGTGAAGGGCCACTGAAAGTGGCCACACGAAGGCTGTGTGTGCTGGGCACACATCGTATGTGCCTGCTCCATGGGGCTTCTTTCTGTCATCTGTTCCTGTGTAAGAACCCTGCTACACCACTGGTGTGACCATATGCAAGTGAGGAAGTAGGGACTCTAGTTGGCTAATACACAGGCCGGCTTCATATCAGTAATATTTGCTACTTTGGGAAAACTACTTCAAAAATCTTAATACTTTGGGTAGCATTGTGATAAGTCCTGGTTTAAAAAATGGTGACCTTTAAGAATATAAATAGATCCATCTGACAACAAAAGGATCAAAGTTGTGTTAAGGAGATGCAAATTAAAACCACAGTGAGCTATTATAAACATACACCATTAAAATGGTTAAAATTTGAACCAGACTTGGGGGTGCACACCTGCAATCCCACTACTCAGGAGGCTAAGGCAGGAAGATCACCGTGAGTTTAAGGCCAGCCTTGACTACATAGTGAACTCAAGTCCAGCATGCACCACACAGCGAGACCTCATCTCAAAAACAAACAAACAAATAAAACAGTTAAAATCTGAGAGACTTACTCTACCAAGAATTTATAAGGGTGTAGATCAACTGGAATTCTCGAACTGTTGAAAAAATTAAAAATTTACTCAAATACCTTGGAGAACTCTTTTCCAGAAAGATATAGATATATAAATATAGATAGATACAGTTCATAAACATACATTTATTGAGAAAGTTGAAAATATCTATCTATCACAACAACAGTTGTACATAAATACTCATAGTAGTTTAATTCATAGTAGCAAAGATCGCCAGATGTGGTGGCACATCCCTGTAGTCCCAATACTTGAGAGGCTGAGACAGGAAGATCATCAAGAGTTTGATCCCAGCCTGGGGTACATAGTAAGTTCAAAGCCAGTTTAAACTCCATAGCTTTATCAAAACAAACAAACCAAAACCATTCAAATGTCTGTCAGAAGATGAATGGATAAACAAATTGTGGTAGACTCGTGCAGTAGAGTACTATTCAGCAATGAACAAAGAACGAGAACAATGTTTTTATGTATTCATTTTTACTTTTATGTTTTTGTACTTCTGGGCATTGAAACCAGGATCTCTGCACTGATCTACATTTCTAGCACCTTTTCATTTTTTAATTTGAACAGGGTCTTGCTAAGTTGCTACACTGCCCAGGCTGGGCTGGAACTTGCTATCCTGCCTCGGCCTACCAGAGTGCTGGTATTACAACCATGCACTGCCACACTAGGTGTATTACTTCTTGAAAGAAGTAATAATAGAGAATGTTATGTGACCTCTATACGGATCCCAACATTATGTGTTATGATAGCTCATCATGGCCTAATTTTCATTTCCCTAATGAAATGAAATGAGATTCTTGATTATCTTGGTTGATATAAGAAAAAAAAAGAATAATCTCCAAAACATATGTCAGGCACAAAAAAGTGTGCATGAACCCAATCACATGAAACTGCAGAAAAGGCAAAACACATCTGTAATGGCAGACTTCACACCAACAGGATCAGATTTGCTCTTCTAGAGGTGGAGGCCATGTGGAAAGGACACAACTGCAGAGAGACGGAAGGAAACTTTCTGGGTAGAGAAATGTTCTTTATCTTATGTGGCAGTGGGTACATCAGTGTATGCATTCACTGGAAGCTAAAATGGGTACATTTTGTTGTAGATAAATCCCGCCTCAATAAACTACAAGCAGTGTGTGTGACCCTGCTTCCATCTCACCCTGTCAAGGGCGCCTTCCCGCTCAGCCTGCCCTGCCCTGCACTGACGTCGGCTCGTCTCTGTCTAGCTGCCCTGAACGGCCCTCCCTGCGCTCTTCACCCAGCCCGATGTGTGCTGTGCAGGGCCATGCACATGGTTTTAAGGAAAGAGCTGGCGACACAGAGCAACTGGACTGGCAGTGCTCAGAGGGCTGACAGGGACATCCACCAGGAAGTAGGGTTCCTTCTTTCTCTGACCCTCAGTTTCCCTCTCTGTAACAGGGATGGAGTGGGGCACCACAGGGCTTGTCTCCTTTTTATCTCTTCTCTCTCATTCAGCTTCTTATGTCTGCCACCTGTGTCTTAAATTCTTGCTCTCCCTCTCTCTGAATGTGCTCCCCTTTCCTGTTTCTGGCCAGTCTCTCTGTCTTTAATCTGCCTCTCGTCTTTGCCCCCTTCCTCCTTTCTGGCCTTTGTTCAGGCTGTCACCAAAACTCCAGTCCTCCAGAGACACCCTGTGGAAACCAGCATCCTGATTCCCGAGTTAACTTCTCTTAGCTGAAAGAAAGTCACAAACAGATCTGTTGACTGTGTTGAACTGGGAAGAAAGAGAAATGCAAGGAGAATTTTCAAAGGTGACATTAAAAAGAGACATCTGGACCACCAGGCTGTGGCAGGTGGCCTCCCTTCTCCAAGGCCAGGGTGCACAGCCTGGAGCCCGTTCCACATCAGAGCCTTGTAGGTATTAAGGTTGACTGATTGTGAGCACCTCTTAGCTACAGCCCTTCCTCAACTACAATACTTCTCCTCTATGCCTCAGTTTCATTTCTAAAACAGGCACATTTCTAATGCATGATTCACTGGGTTACTTGAAACTCAGTGGTTTGAGGCATATACACAGTACCTAGCAACACTTAATAAATAGAAGTTATAGTTTTTATTGTAAGTGTGTACTCCACCCCTGACCCTGTGTTCTGGCTAGTGATACTGAATTGGAGGAGACAGAAGCAAAACATTACAGTGCAGCTTAAGCTGTGCTCTGTAATAGACACATTTGGAAAATGCTTTGGGGATCCAGGAGAAACTACATACATTTGTGCATTTGTGCATGCATGCATGTATGTGTGTGTGTTTATTCTGCCAGGGAAGAATCAGACAAGGCTTTAAAATACTGGTGCCGTCTGCTCATCTGCTTTGAACCATCAGTAGCAGGGGCAGATAGTAGGAAAGAACAACAGCAATTGCAAAGGTCCTGTGGTGGGGCATGGAAGGTACATGTGAGAAGCTGAGGAGACTATGGAGGAAATTGCAGTAGATGGAGTGAGAATGGCAAATCAGGGCTAAGAAAATTCACATTCTCCAAGCTTTACTCATTCATTCACTTTATTCCTCACTTACTAAAGTCCTGCTGGGGTAGAGGGGGCCAAGGAGTTCCACTGCCTGCAACTTCCAGCAAAACAAAAGTTCCTTCCTTCGCTTCCATGTTTCTTAAACATTCCCCTAACATGGAATAGTCACATCAGCTGTCTATGCATGGAGACCCTCTGAGGTGGGGGCCATGATGATGGTGGCTTTATTTCACCATGTGCATACCGGGCATCAAAACATTTCAAATATCTGGGGAAGAAATCAGAGGGAGAAAGATGGAGCTGCAGGAAGAAATTGAGGAAGAGGGGAACTACAGGACTGGAATCTGGGCTGTGAGTTTAGAGGAAGAGAAACCGGCCAGTCCTCCTGACCCTACATACCAGCCACAGAAAAATGTGAAAGTGTATCCTGTATGGCCTGGGAACATGCAATGAACAGAGGCTCTGCTGAGGTAGCCTGAGTGAGGGCAGTAGATGCTCCCTATCCCCATAGACAGTCTCTGTTGGGAAGGGAGGAGGAAAAGCAAGGATGTGTAGAGTCACAGCCATGCTCCTCCAGGGTGATCAGTGTCTGGAGCAAGTCATTCATCAAGAGTGACCTTTCAGCCAGGGCATGGCCTGAAGTCACCTCAGCAAAGCATTATGTAGGCTTCAGGGACAAGCACATGCCTATCAGTCATTCGCCTTGAGCAAAAGAGGAGAAACAGGAGCATCAGATCTGGGCCCTGAAGCCAGACAAGTCTGGGTTCAGCTTCCGGTTTTACCACTTACGTCATTCACCATGTGTGATTAGGCATGCCGCTACACACCTGAGTCTCCACTGCTGCACGAGAGTAACTGTGACCTGATGCTCAGGTTAAGGGCATGGTCTCCAGCTCAGGGGCATAAGCGCCTGCCTTGCAAGCAGGCAGTCGTGAGTTCGATCCCTAGTACCGATAAAAAGGAAAAAGACAAAAAAAAAAAAAAAAAAAAAAAAAAAAAGGGCATGGTCTCCAGAACCAGATGACTCAGATTGAATCCTGACTTCCCATACTGGCTGTGTGACCACCTGTTCCTAAATTATATAACCTCCCTGTTCCTAATTTCTGTGCTACAAAATGAGACATAATAATAGCGCATACATCATGCCACCATTGTGCAGAATAGGTGGGTTAATGAGTGTGACAGACTGAGACACAGCAGTTGAGTTCAGTGAGGACTAACTGCTGCTCTTAGGTTCCTGAATCGTGATGTAATAAGGTGAGAGGTAGGCAATAATGCTTTTCCCAATTATCCGAATGATTCACGATGCAGCAAACAAACAGTACTGGCCCCATAGTAGGCAGTGTCTGGTCTTCAGAAAGATGCCAAGAGAATCTCACCATTCTTCCCTCCATTGTATCCTTATTCCGCAGCCCTGAACCTAGACTTTGTGGCTCACCACAGGCTTTTGCCTCTCTGCCTCTGGCCAGGTCTCTGTTCTTGTACTTCTGAGTATCTGTGTGTGATGCTGTATGCTTGTTCTGCTACGTTGAAGGGCTGCTGTGAGGTCTCAGCGATATACTCAGTAGGGTTCTGACCAATGATAGGTGACTTTGATCCTGCATATGTCTGAGTGTGCATAAATGCACACCTACAGTAGCAAGGTCTAGCAGTGCCTTCTCGTTTTGCATTGTGCTACCAAGAGTTTAACACATGATCCTTGGCATAGCAAGAGCAAGCAGCAGACCTGTGTCATCTGACTGTTCCCTGAACGAGGGGATCCTGTCTGGTCTTTTCTCTCAAGAAGTTCCTAGCTGGGGACACATAGTTAACATGCATTCTGGCTATAATCAATTCTTTAAGAGGGCAAGAATCTCTCTCTCTCTCTCTCTCTCTCTCTCTCTCTCTCTCTCTCTCTCTCTCCTCTCCACCACCGTACCATGAACTATTTCTCCTCTGCCATGTGCAGCCCTCCTCTGCCATGCCATCCTGTCTTGAAACCAGCAACAATGGACTGAAACCACCACAAACTGTGAGCTAAAACCTCTCCTCTTTTGACTTGCACGTGTTGAGTATTTTGTCCCAAAAACGAGGAAGGTAATTAAGCCAGAAGGTCTCACTGAACAGACTTGAAGAATGTGATGAACAGGACCTTGGGCTACCTACCTAGAGATAATAAGTACAATGGCCCAGAAGCAGACATGCACCGAAAGTGCTGGATGAACCAAGGAGATCAGAACAGCCTCTGTGTGATACGTGAGAGGATTCATCTGCATAGAAGCTCTTGGGTTTGAGGACGAGACAAGCAGAGACATCTTCAGAGGAGCAGACTGACTCACTGTATGAGAGAACAGCTCGGAGAGAACTCAGTGGATACATCCACATATCTCCATAGATCTGAAGAGCTGGCACAGAGGAAAAGATTACATTTGTGCTCTGTGGCTGTAAAGGACAGATTCAGCCTCCTAACGTGGAGGTTGCAGGAATAATGTTTTCACAAAATACAATCTCCTCTGTTCAAAACTAGATGAAGTTCCCCTAAGACATAGCTCTCTGTCAAAGATGTTTTCTAGCAGAAATTCCACAGCCGTTTCCAGGAAACTAGGGAGAATTCCACTTTAGACTCTTTCTCAGACCTGAGATTGTATTAACCAATAATGGCAGAGTGAAAACTGACTGAGAGAAATGCCGTCTATGAAGAATCAGCAGGAAATGGGAAAGTTAAAAGATAATGACAAAACACACAAATTTACGTCTGCTTGTATGTGTTTGGCCAAGAATAATGACTGGCCACCTCATCCAGCATAGACTTTGATTGGTTGACTTGATAGAAAAATTTTAGGTCTATTGTAAAAATAGAGACTTAAAGATTTCTAAATAAGTAATGGATAATTTGGCAAGTAGGAGTAGCTTTTTAAAAAAAAAGGACAAAAGGACCAAAGAAGCTGAGCATGGTGGTGCATGACTGTAATCCTAGCACTTAGGAGACTGAGGCAGGAGGATTGCTGTGAATTCAAGGCCAGCCTAGGGAACATAAGTGAGTTCAAGACCAATGTACACTACATAGTGAGACCCTGTCTCAAACAAACCGACAAACAAACAAAAATGGAACAAAAAGACCAGTGATGGCTATGAAATTTCAAAGAAAAATAAAAATTATAAGATGGGATTGAAAGGTACATAGGGCTTTGAATTTATAGAGAGTTTAGAGGCAAAGGGAGCACTATTAGCAAAGGCAAGAAAGTTGGAAACTTGTGTCTAAGTGAGTGTGTGTATATTGCCTTTTCTTTCCATCATGGTATGTCCAGGGGAAGAGAGGCCTGGGTCAGATTATTCCATCCCTAACTTGCTAACTCAGATTCCATGCAGGTGACAGTATGCCCTGGGAAGCTAAATTCCTGAGTTCCAGTCCCATCTCTGTGCATACTACCCGTGTGAGCTGGAGCAAATCTCTTCTTTGGTCTGTCTTCATGTGTTCAAGGAGGACCAAGTGATTCCTCAGGTCCTGCAGCTCTGACACCCTTGCATACCTGATGTCATCTTTTCCGCTTGTGGTTTTAATTAGCACCTCCTACCCTGGTAGCTCCAGACCTCCCATGAAGAAACAGGACACAGACTGTTCCCCAAATCCATTCTTTTCCTGGAGTTCAGCCTGCAACCAGGAAATGGGGAAGCAGGATTTCCTCTGAGGATGTTCTCTGTGACCCAGACAGTTGGGGTTAGGGGAGTGAAAGGAAGAGATAGGGAGCATCTCCTAGACCTCCACAGGCCACCAACCTTTTCACAGGTTTTATGCTTTTGTTCCATTCAGACTCGAGCTGCTTAAAAGCAGGGAATATATAATTCAGAGCTGGAGAAAGACATGTTGGTATTCTTTCAAACAGATAGGATTGATCACCCAACAGTTCGGTGATAAGAATGGAATTCTTTCTTTTTCTTTTCTTTACCGGTACCAGGGATCGAACTCACGACTGCGTGCTTCCAAGGCAGGCACTTAAGCTGCTGAGCTAAACCCCCAGCCCCCATCTCTTTCTTTTCCAATTAAGTATGCTAAATGTTATTTTAAAAAGTAGGGAAGTATTTTCTTCACCTATATCTGTAGAAATCCCTCAAGATGTTTCAAGTCCCAACTCTAAAGCTCTCTCTGGTAGCCTTTCTTTCCTCTAGACTTTCACATCTTTTTTGTTGCCACTAATGTGGATTTTTTTCTTCTTTTCCGGTACCAGGAATTGAACTCAAGACCTTGCACTCGCCAGGCAGTCACTTATACCACTGAGCTAAACCCCCGGTCCCTTGGATTTTTTTAAAAAATTGTACTAGACATTGAATCCAGGGCCTTATGTACGCTCAACAAGTACTCTGTCATTGAACTATACTCCAGCACCTTCATATTTCTGGAATTATCAATTCATGCAATTCAATGTCAGAGATGCACACCTCAAAGCTGGGGAATCAGCCAGGTACCGTGACACACTCTTATCATCCCAGGTACTTGGGAAGCCGAGGCAAGAAAACTGCACGTCTGAGATAGACTTGGGCAATTTAGTGAAACTGTCTCAAAGTAAAAAAGGGCTGGGATTCAGTTCAGTGGGAGAGCATCTCTGGCTTCAGTCCCAGTACTGCAAAACCAAACCAAGTCAACAAAAAGCCAAATTTGGGAAGCTAAAGATGGGATTTGTCCTCTGCCCCAGAGGTTAGGATAGAACTATAACAGACTCCTAATTTAGTATTATTCTTGCTTTCTCTCTTACCCTTGGCCCCCTGCTCCAAACTCCCTGCCAGTGCTCTATGCCTGTGCACATCTCCATACTTGCACAAAGGTAGTTCCCTCTTCAGAAAACACCCCCTCCTTCTCTTTCCTATCACTCTTTATGCTGGAAAAATATCACCATCCTTTAGGAACATTCTTACAATAACTGTTCTCCCAGCTTTTATTATATTCTCACATGGCTTATATCAGCACTGACTGTTATTGCTACAGCATGTGCCTCCCTCATTAGAGTTCCTATAAGGTACGGTCATCTTGTCCATTTATGCTCAGTGTCCAGCCCAGTGCCCAGCAGGATCAATGAGATACCTCAATAACTAAGTGTAAGAAGGGTGCTGGTGTGGAGGGAACCGAGACAGTGACCACTACCAGGAGAGGTTGTGGAGGGACACGAGGCTGGTGTCTTGGTTGTTAATTATGTGTGTGACTTTGCTCCAACTTTGTGTTTCATCTTCTGTAAAGAGGAGTTAATTATGTCTGACCTACATATGGCAATAGAGTTTTTGAAAAGTGTGAAGCAATCTGCAAATGCAGAGCATTACTGTGAGATGTATAAAGGTCTCTGTTAGCCTAGGGGGCTAGAAAACATCCTGCCCTTGTGAGACATTCCTAGAACAGGACAGAAACTTTGCTCCTCTAATTTTCAGGAGCTTAGGGTAGATTCGGCACCAGCTTGCTGCTCTGTAGTCCCTGATGTGAACACTTTATTCTTAACAGAGCTGAGGTTGCCTCCTTCAGGCTGCAGGTGTAAATAAGAGATCTCTGCTCTTGGTTGGAAGACTAGAGATTCCTTCCTGAAGGAAAAGACCAAGGCAGCCAGGACAGTGCAGTAAAGACAGCAGACTAGTATTTGAAATCATCCTTTCGGTTCCAGCTGCATTTCTTTCAGGAAGCTCTTCCTGAATCCCTCCAGCCTTAGAGACCTGCTTAGTGGCTCAACACTGGAGTTATATTTGAACTTGAATCTCTAGAAACAACTTATGTGGGTAAATTTCTTCCTTAAGGCTGGTTCCTCATCAGTAAGGATATCACCAGCAGCCAGCCAAGGGGCTTAAGGGAACTACAGTGTGTAAAATGCTCTGCATCTCAAGTCCTAAAAAGATATGAGCCATCGTGATTACACTGCTATGGTTCCTTAGCCTCCGGATCACTCATTCGGGGACTCTTCATTTTACACCCTCAGACCAGTTGTAACTCTTCTCTAGACTCTTCAAAACCTTTCCAAGGCTTATCTAACATTCCTACATTCACTTTTGGGGATCAGCACAAGGCAGAGCAAGGAAGAGGCCAAAAACATGGCGCAATGTTCAACTGATCACCAAAACTCTTCAAAGTTGAGTCAGACATGAAAAAGGGCGTGGTTGTCAAGTGACCAGAACCCAGACTAACGGTTTTATTTCCCAGAAGTTGGATAATAGAAGCTTATCATTCCCTATTCCACTTGAAGTAGTATTCATGCATTTTATAAACAGTATCCCATGGGAATGGATGACAGAAACTCAGAGAAATGTCACTTGAGAGGCAAAGATTTCTTTAATCCAATTTTCCCAGTACTCATGCTTTTCCCCAAAGATGCCTAAAAGCTAGCAGAGCAACTAACTTCTCACAGTAAAACACTATTCTTAGAGAACTTTCTAAGTAGGTTTTATATTGATGTTCCCCTTTCTCTTAACAGACATGTTTTGTTAACCTGCAATCTAAATCCAGTCTCCAAAACTGCTTTAATGACTCATCAGAGGCCTTAGATGTGGTAACAAGTGGACAAAGTCTTGTTTTTGCTTTCCTTTTTTTGGTACCAGGGATCAAACTCATGACCTTGCACTTGCCAGGCAGGCGCTTAACCCAACTGAGCTAATTGCCCAGCTCCTAACAAGTGATTAGATAAAACCGTGCCTAAAATGTCTCAGGTTTAGTTCTTATTGCTTAGGTACAGCTTCTTGATTAGTATAAAACTTACAGGGTTCCTAGCAATGAACACAATCAATGAAGCAATCAATCTACTAACATTCTCTGTTTTTTCAATGATGTACATGGGAGGCTGGTTAAAAACAGCACACTTGAAAGCAGTATCAACAATTCCATTCTTTGTTTTACTCCCATAAAACATGTAATTTTTACACTATTATTAAAGTAACTAAAGCTATAAAAAATGCAAATTAAAACATAGATGAAGACATCACCATTGCCATTTACATGACTTGCTTTTACAAAACTTAAAAGACCAACAATGTAGGAAAATATGCACTAATTGATCCCTGGCCCCATATTACTATGTATGAGCTTGCTAACTATCAATTGTTTCATCATGTTGTTGTCTCATAAAAGCCACAGCAACACTGGAGATTTAGAGGTCTATTTCTTTTCATTTACACATGAAACTTCAACACCTGGCAATCACATATTAACTTTTACCCCAAAAATTTATTATCTCTGAAATGAATGAAAGTTTTTTCACTTATATTTAAAAAAATAACAATTTGGAAGATTTGTAAGGTGGTGGGAAGAGAATTACTGATACAGCCAGCAGTTGGAGGAATCTCAGAACATTATGCTCAGTGAAAAGCCAGCTTCAAAAAGTTATATACTGTATAGCTCTGTGTATATAACATTCTCAAAATGAAAAACCTTTAGAAAAGCAGAACAGATCATTGGTTGTCAAAATAAAGGCTGGTGAAAGGGTGTTTCAAAAGGGTAGCAATAGTTTCTATGAATCTATAAGTTATAGTTAATAGAGCTGTACACTAAACAGCCAGTGAGTGAATGTGTATAAACTTGTGGGTTGGAGGTATAGCTCAGTGTATAACATATGTTTAGCACACACAAGAAGCTGGGTTTGATCCACAGCACCCCATCTCATCCCCCAACTTAATGAAATTTGACAGGTCTGTGGTTTAGTTATGAGTATTGAACCCAGTGCCAGTGTCTTGGTTTTGGTAGTTTACTATGATTGTGTAAGATGATACTGTGGTGGGAAGCAGTGGGGAAAGCATATACCTATTTTATTTTTGTATCTTTGAAGTGAAAAAAAGTAGGAAAGAATAAACTATTAGTAGAAGACAAAGGAAAACAGTCTATACATTTTTAGGTCCTATTAAAAATATTGATATCTGAAAATCACAGTCTACAAAACACTGATACTTAATAATCCTATAGCTAGTGCTATATATTAAAGCTACATAAACATCAACCCAACAAATTGTAAAAATCTTCAAGAATTTTCATCTTAATTAAAAGGAGCTATATTTTATTGTATAAAATATCTTGAGTTATTTTAAAAAACAACTTTCTCTTACACTCAAGAAAGGCTGGTTTTGTAATTCAGTTTGAGTCACAATAGCTCTAGGTCCTTTTGCTGACACTGGGTAGATGAAGAAATGCAACGTGTTAAACACATGGACTTTGTGAAATACGTAGACTAAAACAGCAGTTCGTAGTTAGTTTGATCAGTGTCTTTACCTAAATTTGTTGAAAGAACTAATCTTCCTTTTTTCTTAAGGTTCAGTGATACTGAAAATCTGGTTGAATAAGGTGGCTTTCTCACTAGCCCACCAGCTTGCAGACAAGACACTATTGTAGCTCTTTGTAACTACCTGATACTCTTAACTAAACCTGATACAAACAAGCAGACTGACTCCCAAAAAGGCTCCAGGTTCTTTAAGTACCTTCAGGATACAACCAGACCTATATCAGAAAGGAGGAATTTAAGGCTTAAAATAATTTGGGCAACTGTCTGAGACGCTTTACATCTAAAAAGGGGCCTACTGAGTCCATACTATTCATTTGCTTTAATGTTTCAGAAGGCTGTAAACCTTCAGGAAAGACTGGATTGTCCCTTTCATTTTCTTTCTCAGGATGTTGAGTAAACTCTGCTTTTCCAGTTCGGAGGTTCACTGCAGGACTTGGTTTAAGGTTCTTTAATAAAGTTGGATTTTCATTCAACCCCTGTGTTGCTTTTGACTGCACAACTTTGTTTGTAATATTTCTCAATGCTGGCATCTCTGAGTGTGTGTTCACGGATTCACGCTTATAACCATTACTTATTTCACAGGTATTCCTAGAAGGCTCTTTCTGACAACCAAGTTGTGCAGATACAGGTGCAGAGTTTTGATTCAACAAATGGTCACACTTGCTGTCTTTATCTGTATGGTTAGGAGCCTCCTCTTCATCCTCACTGTTGTCACTGCTTTGTATGAGTCCGTATCTCTGCATGTATTTTTTAGTTGCAAATGACATGTTGCTTGGTGAAATCAAGTTAAGCCCCATTGTGCTTCTGTCTGTATTAATATGCAGAAGGCTAAAAGATGAGTCACTGTTATTTTGGTTTGATCGAGTGAGAGAGAGTTGTGACAGCTGATTTTCATTTAAATATTTCAGAGCTATAGCATTTGCCTCCATGCTCAAATCCACACCAGTAGGGCTTAAACCACTCATACCAACATTTGCAAATGACATGTAGTTTAATCCAGAGATCACAGCTTCTGGGCTGATGCATGCCAACACACTGAAAGACACAAAAGAGTAAACCAACATTTACCTTAAGTAACAGCTTCATTCTAAATGTGTTCCGGTCTCTGGAAATAACAAAGGATTTCAGCCTTATGGTCGGTCCTGTGCCTTTTTATTTGAGTAGTAGATATTATCTACTACTCAGATATTCAAGGGATACATATGATAACCTAGAAGCTAATTCATGATCCACAAATTGAAAGTGGAACACAATTGATTATTTTAAATTTATGTATCAGTCATGCTTTTAAGAAAAAAGCAAGCTTCAAGTGGAGGAGTCTTTCAATACTACTGTATCATTTAATTTTCAATTATTAACCCCAATAGCATGAGATCAGTTAATATTCAATGTAAAGAAAAAAGTAAAATCAAACACAAAACACACCTAACATAAAGTTAGCCCATACAATTAAATTGTCCAAAGCTGAAGAAATTTTATTCACAATTAATGAAATAACTAGTTCCTGTATACAAATTTGCTTATACACATACATTTCTTTTGTTTTGTTTTTTGGAGATAGGGTTTCACTATATAGGTCAGGCGGGGATTGAATTTACAGCAGATCTTCCTGCCTCATCCTCTTAAATGCTGGAATTACCGGAGTGTGGTGCCAGATCTGGCACACTTTTTTTTTTTTAAAAGATGGGGGCTCAGTGTGCAGTCTAGTCCAGGCTTAAATATGGTATGTAGCCCAGGCTGGCCTCCAACTTGCACTCTCCTGCCTCTGCATTCTGTAGACTGGTATTACAGGTATGAACTACCACACTCAGCTAATTAGACGTACTCCTCAACTCCCTTTTTGTTAATGTTAATTGCCTTTTGTTAATGTGATTTGCTTTTTCTTAATATCACATATAAAACATAATTTGTTAATGAGGCCTTACATGTACCAGAAAATTTGCATGCATTCTTATTTACTGCTTATAGCAATCTTTCTCAGGGAGGTATTCTGTATCTATTTAAATTTCTCCCCGGTACCAATAAGAAGAAAAAAGACCAAAAAAAAAAAAAAATTTTTTCATTCTCCACTTCAGCTCCTTATATTTTTTCTCTCCTCCTTTTCTGTTTTTTTCCTTAGCATATATTACTATCTCAACACATATGTCTTATTTTACTGTCTGGTTCCCTCATGAGAGCTAAAAAGGGCAACATTTGAGACTGGTTTTTTTCCTCACTGGAATATTGTCAGTTCTTAGAACAGACCTGGCACAAAACAGGCCCCCATTATTTACTGAAGGAATAATAGGAGGTACTATTATTACCTTTATTTCCAGTTGAAGAAACTGAAGAATAGATTTTAACCAATTTCTTCAAAGCTGAACAGTTGGTAAGTAGAAAGTTGAGGCTGAAACCCATGTCTAACATACACTGGGGCTCTGTAACCACTGACTTACTACTGTGTGTTTAGCATTGTGCATCTGCCACCAGGGTCCTTTGTTCACTGCTTGGTATGGTAAACATATTCTAGTCAACTAATATGCTATGACTCTTCATATCATCACAAGAAGAAATTCAGCTGTTTTATGTATAACAGTCGTGCTTACATACACAGCCCAACAAAAAACAAATAATAAGGGCTGGGGATAAAGCTCACGGCATAAGCCCCTGCCTGGCAAAAGCAAGGTCTTGGGTTTGATTCTTGGTATATAAACAAACAAACAAACAGCAACCAGGCATTTTCTTTCTTATAAAGTACCTAGAATTTGGAAAAAGCCATTTCCAACTATTAATATTCCCCCAAATTAGTGACATCTAATCAGTAAACAATAAACTGTGTGCTCAATAATACTGTTCTTTTTTAACTAGCTTGGAATCCTCCTCCATTAGTACATAATGCTTCTGTAGACAGCAAGTTGGAAGAAAAGCTACCAATTTAGCTAGATACTATTTTTAAGATATATTCAGGGCTAATGTCTTCTAAATATAGTCTTTTTCTACTTTCTTTGGCTTCTTCCACAAAATCATAAGCAATACGTATATTAAACCAGAAACCTACACAGGTTAAAATACATATACATGTCATGTCTGTTGATACTAAAGTAATTAATCTGGTAAAATAAAAGCTTTCTCAAAATGTCAAATGTTTAAAAAAAGTAGGCCTGGGGCTGGAGGTTTAGCTCAGCGGCATAAGTGCGCCTGCCTTGCAAGCAGGCAGTCGTGAGTTCCATCCCCGGTACCGATAAAAGGGAAAAAGACAAAAAAAAAAGTAGGCTTAATTTTTAATTTGATCTCTGGAGAAAGGTTAATGGACTGAATGAAGCAGTCAATATCAGTTTAGAAGGTTCTTTTAACCTTCTATATCCTTAGTATACCAAAAGTCTGTAAGGCTACTGTTTAGAATGTACAACACATTTTTCTAAAGAAACAGTGTCACAAACTATAGATTTGGTACCAGGAGTAATCCTTGTAATCCATACCTGTAGGTGTTAAAAAGATAATAAAAGGTCTTGAATATAGTAGGTTGAGTACAGCTACTTTTAAATTGAGGAGTCTGGGACACAATTACTTTGAAAGCAAAACAAACCAGTAATATTCAGAGCCAAAGCATATAAACACTAAGGTAATTAAAATAAAAAGCAAGCAGAGACTATTCCACTAGTCAAATCCTGTAAGTCTCCAGCACAAATATACTACGTTACAGTCTTGTCAGATGTACAGCCATGAAAAAATGATGAAAATACATAAGTTTAAGTAAGATTTAGATGCCAAAAATTGAGGAAAGCTCCCAAATTATTCCACCTGTTTATTTTATTTATTGGGACTGGGGATTGAACTCACGACGGCACGCTTGCCAGGCAGGCGCTTATGCCACTGTAAATCCTCAGCCTATTCCACCTATTTAAAGATGAAGGTTTTGGATTGGGACTAGTTATTGCCTACACATCTATACAGGTTTTCTCTGTGATAAAAAGACACCCAGGTAGCAAAGTGAAGAAACAAATAGAGGGCTTTTTAGGATCTGTTTTTTTGGTCTTTTTCCTTTTTATTGGTACCGGGTATCGAACTCACGACTGCCTGCTTGCAAGGCAGGCGCTTATGCCGCTGAGCTAAATCCCCAGCCCCTTTAGGATCTGTTTTGAAGTCAAGAGGGTCACTCAAGTTGAAAGCACCTTGTAGGGGCTGCTGCCAGACCTCACCCATGACCGCTTACCTCCTGCATCGTTTCTAGGTCTCTCTGCGGTCCTCTTCCCTGCCTTCCTACCTTTGGGCTTTTTAATCTATGCAGTGAAGTTCTGAGGTAGCAAAGCAGAAAGGCAGTCTTCCTTCCACTGCCTCAGCCACTCTGCTGACCACAGAACGTGCTCGCAGATGAGAAAACAAATGCAAAGTAATTTTTTATATAGAAACAATGACAGAAGAGTGCTGTTTTTTAGATCTAGAGGAACAGGATAGATTACAAGGATTACTATAGGGCAACCCACTTGGGACCCCTTCTGTCTCTCAGTCAGAAGCTTTCTTTCTCTCAATAAATATTAGCAACAACAAAAACACCAAGGATTACTTTACTGGCACCTAATTTATAATTTGTAACATTTTCTATAGAAAAATGTGGCTGGGCACAGTGATGTATGTACAGTGGTGTAATTCCAGCATTTGGGAGGCTGAGGCAAGAGAATCACTGTGAGTTTGAGGCTGGCCTGGGCAACAAAGTGAGTTCAAGGCCTGCTTGAACTGTACAGTGAAAACCTGTCTCAAAAAGACTAGAAAAATTTTTAAAAAGTGTCATACATTCTAAACAACAGTCCTATGAACTTTTTGCATATTAATTATATCATACCTATATGTATAAAAAAAGATAATACAAAGTCACATATAGTAAGTTCTACAAGATACAGAAAATGAATGAGGTACATGTTATATGCCTGCAATTCTAGCACTTGGAGGCTGAGGCAGGAGGATCACTCTGAGTTCAAGGCTGCCTGGGCCACATAGTGAGATTAAGGTCAGCCTGAACTATACAGTGAGACCCTGTCTCAAAAGAACAAAACAAAACATTGTAAGCTTCTATGATGACCTGAGATTTCATTCATAGCAAATAACTCAGTGAATCTACTTAGCAGCAGAGATAAGAATTCAGAATTATATTTTGCTCTCTTTATCTGTGGATTCCACAGATCTAGATTCAACCAATAACAGACTGAAAATATTTGAAGGGAAAAGAAATTGTATCAGAAATATATACAATTTGCTTTGGCTCATTATTTCTCAGGTAATACAGTGTAAGAGCTATTTACATAGCATTTATAGGTATTGTAAGTAATCTAGAGATATTTAAGTATATGGGAAGGTATGTGTAGGTTATATGCAAACACTATTTTATATAAGGAACTTGAACATCTGTGAATTCTGGCAGCCTTGAGGGATCCTGGAACCATCCAGGATGGTTACCATTATGCTTGGTAAGTGATGACTATGCATAAAATTTACAATCTTGTTGGAAAGGTTGTCATGATCACATGCTTTAGTTTCTCAGGAGCAAGGTTATTTTGAGAGACTAAAAAAAAAAAAAAAATCAATATTCTAAGGGGTCCAGGAAATCTTAACAAAAGAGATGACATCTGAGTTCAGATTTGAACGCTGAGCGCTTGGAGGTACACTCCTGTAATCCCAGAACTCTAGGAAACTGAACCAGGAGAACTGCAAATTTGAGCCTGGGCAATTTAGCAAAACTTTTGTTACAAAATAAAAAATAAGAAGGAAAAGAAAAGAAAAGAAATAAGATAAAAAGATTCTGGACAGTAGAGAAAAAAACAAAAACAGCCAGCAGTAGCCATGCAAGGCCAGGAAGAGAAATAAGAAGCTAATTTGCTCTTCCTGTGAGCCAGCTGGTATGCAGGCTGGGAGGCAATAAAGGCCCCACTACACACATGGTAGGCATCTGGCTGATTTGGAGGATCACAGACAGAGTGCTAGCAGCTAAGGTACAAAAACGACTTAATTCTTGTATTGTTTGATTGACTTTGCAGGCCTAAAGCTGGCAGTCTGAATATCTATTAAGAGGGTAACAATATGCAACATAGCAACTATGGGGGATTTCCTTGTGTCTTGGTTTTGAAATCCAATACTGTTCTGTTTCATTTTGTTCCATGTTATTGTTTTGTTTTCTTCAATGTCCTGTTTTGATTGGTTTTATTCTGTTTTGTTTTGCTTGATTTTATTATGTTTGATGTAATGGGCAGCAATTTTGAAGACAACAAGAGGCATTACGGTAACTATGGTTGATTTCCAGTTATCCTGTTTTGAGGTCCTGTATCATTTTCACTGTTTTGATTGGCTTTATTCTTTTTAAAAGAAAAAGAAAAAGAAAAAAAAAACCCCAAAATAAAAACAGAAGCAATGGCAAGGAACCTTGCAAATACCAATGATGGGTACAAGCTGAACTTGGCAGAAGAGTATATTAAAAACTAAATTCAAGAAAAATTGTGAAACAGTCTACTAGCTGGATTATTTTAAGGGTTAAGTAAAACAATTCTGCATAAAACTACAATAATTCTTGACATACAAGCACTCAATAAATGGTTTCTGTTAAAATTACTTAAGAAAAAGACTGACAGAAAATATAAAAGCAAAAATTTAATAGTTGAGTTTGATTGGTAGGAATATAGTTTTCTTGTCAATTCTAAATTTTCCATTTTCAAACTAAGTTTATATTACTTAGTAGAAACAAAACAAATATCAAACTATTTCCAAAGCACTATAATATTTTATACAATAGTTTATATTGTATAAAATTTAAAAAACTATTCAAAAGACACAGAAAAATGTACTTAATATATTGTTTACACTGTATATTCTGAAACTGTTTCATTTTCATTTTGGCTTTATTTTGTTTTTGGGACAATGTCTTAGTATGTAGTTCAGGCTGGCCTTGAACTCATAGTGATCTTCCTGCCTCAGTTTCCTGAGTTGTGCACCCAGCTTTTCTTATTTTTTGAGGAAACTTATCTTACATGGAATTAAAATTCTGTCTATATGAATTTTTTATCTCAATCATAAATAAAGGACTTACCTATTTCATATTAAGAAACAAACAAAATAATAAAATAATTGTTTCTTAAAAAGCTAATTTTCTTTGAATATTATTAGTTCAAATGCCATTTTTTTCACTTTCTGAAAGTTTAATAATGAAAATGTATTATTTTTATAGTATAATTTATAATATACACTTTTATTTAAATTGGGGCAAAACAATCTTAACACAATTTGGCTACCCTGGGGGGAGGGGGAGCAGGAAAGAGTGGGAAATGGGGAGGAACTAAGAGAAATAGCTCTGAAGGAGTCAGAGTGAGGAATTTGGGGTGTGTGTGGGGGTACTTTTGCAGTTTAAATTTTATTTTGAGAGCCTCAAACCCGCAATCCTCCTATCTCAGCCTCCAAATTAGCTGGGATTACAAGCAAGTGCTACCACGCCCAGCTGATTTGTTTTTTAAACTGGGAAATTTTACTAGTTTTGTCACTAACAAAAAGTAATTAACAGAATATGTTATCCTTAATAATTCCAATTATGTATTACAAACATGTACTAATAATTTTATTTAAAAAACCAGACAAATTATGTGTTTACATAATACCAGATATTATGCTCCAGTGAACAAGGATATATTGAGGTTATCTTTGATAAAGAGGAATCTTAATAGCAGGACGTGTCAGTCAGACACTTTGGGAGAAAGACATGCTTTTGCACAGGAACTATAAATGCAGTAGCTACGGTATCACTCTGTTGGTCCAGGAAGCCTTCAGATAGCGCCCCAAAACCCCCACATCTCACAGTATTTCTCAAATTACTTATGCAGCATAACTTTTCCTCTGGCTAAAATAAAGACTCTAAAACCTAAAGATGAATTGAGCTACAAACTTACACCTTTTCACATGAGATTGCTGTCATACATCTAAAACTATACAGAATGTAATAGATACAATCAATATAAAACTATCTTTTAAAATAAATTTTAAAAAGTTACCTGGCATGATCTACTTTATGGGCATTTTTCTTCACTTTGGTAGGAGAATCAATTTTCACTCCCAGGCTTCTTAGTTGCTTAAGTGTTGCATTAAGAACACAATCTTTCTCCACCAGTCCAGGATTTGAGTTTTTTTTCTTTGTATGGTAAGCATTTTGGGTTCTGGTACATTCATGGCTGATAACTACTGCTTTGGTAGATGGTTGTTCAGTTTCCTTCAAAGAGTTACTTAATAGCTGGTTCACTTGACCCTGATGAAAAAAGAAACCATATTTAAAAATCACCAGGAATAGCTTTATTATCTTGTCAAACTCCACAAAATATCCAATAACATCTCCAAGTATTATGGGACACACACATTATATATAGAGATATATATCTCCTATCCTAATGATTTCATCAGACCCTACAGGAAACAGATCAATTTTTTATTCAGAATCTATTTATTTAAAACTCAATATATAAAAAATTATATGAGTAATCTTCCAAGGCTTCTCAAAGATTTATTCCAAATTCTGTACAAACAAAAGTTTTAATCATGGTTTCATTTCAAAATGGCAATATGTTTCAGAGTTATACATTAGCCTTTTATGTTAAGTTCAGAATTAGTTTTTTTCCTTTTTCACTTTCTGAAAACAAGAATGACCTGTGACCCCCACTGTGCCTTTCTGACATTGGAGCATGCAGGGCTGGCTGCACCAGACTAGGTCCAAGCAGGCAAATAACAAACACATTCACTGATGAATACACAGGCCCTTGCTGCAACACGTTTAATTAGCCATCTAACAAAAGCAAAATCAATGTTACAAGTCTATAATTTGGATGGAAGTAAAGTCATTTCAACCTTTAAGTCTCAGTTCATGTTCTAACCTACATATCCCGAGAACATTAGATCCTTCAACTAGAAGTACTCCTACTTGTTCTATACTCTGTTTTGCACACTTCTCAGTCTCTTGTGTAATTGTCACTGGTGTCCTTGTGTTACTATTTCCACTATGTTCTTAAAGACATAAGATGATCATATTCTTCTTTATACTTCATTTTACTCTCTTTCTTAGGCTCAGTTTAATAGCTAATAAACATCTGCTTACCTGAACTAAAATCAGTAAATGCTACCATAAACATTCTACTACTTTTCAATGTTCAAATCTTTCAAAATCTTTCTCCCACTCCCTGCAATAACTTTAGTATGAATTTAATATAAAATCAAGATATATTTTTAAAATATCTGGTTTTTTTTCCTGGTTAAGTACCTGGTGACTGGAACATACAGTAAATTATTGGTGCATATAGTAAATTACTAAATTTGACTTACATGAAAAGCTAAAATAAATAAATGATATACTATTAGTGAGGCAAGTCTTTTTATTTCAAGTTCCCAAACATTTTAAATCTAGGAAAACTTTAGCACTTCTTATATTACAGAACCATAGTATAAAAGGTAAAATGCCCTATATTTCCTTACCAGTAAATCCTGGTAAAGTTTCTGGCTGTCTGGTGGTTGAGGAGGTGAGGACTGTATTAAGTGCTCAAGCTTTGGTTCTCCTGATGGCTCAGTGTCGCTGCTGGCGCCCTCTGATGGCCCAGGCTGTAAGCACATGCTCACGCTCTCTGCCAGCACAGTGCTTGGAAAGAACACAGGTGTATTGGGTTCTTTTCTCCCATCCGAAGAGCTGCTTGAAAACATAATGTAAATAGATAGTTAGCAGGTACTATTAAAACACACACACATGCATGCATTTTTTTGAGGTCTTGCTCAAGTCTTGTTATCCAGGTGGCCTCAAATTTTTGATCCTCCTGTCTCAGTCTTCTTGTAGCTAGGGTTAGTCACACACCACACCTGGAACCTAACTATATACTTGAAATGTATTAATTTGGCAGAAAGAGACCAGACTTGAGCAGCATCTGGTTTATATTTTCAGCTCTTAGTGATGTATATAAACATACTTTTTTGGGGGGGGACAGCGTCTCACTATAGTTTAAATTGGCCTTGAATGTGAGATGATCCTTCTACCTTAGCCTCCCTCCTAAATGATGGGGTGATAGATGTGCATCACCATGCCCAGCCAAACACACCACCTTGTTAGGCTGCATACTGGACCATAATGCCTTTATAATATATTTAATATACGTTTCTTTGAAGGCTGGAAAGCAATTTGTTGATTTCCCCCACACTTGATATAATGAAAACTTTTAAAGCATCTAAAAGTTTAAAATACAGTATTTGTTCATTTTGAGGGTCTGTTTTGTTTTGTTTTGTTTTTTGGTAGAAGAGATCAAACTCATGACTTCATGCTTGCCAGGCAGGTGCTTATGCTGCTGAACTAAATCCTTGGCCCTCATTTTGAGTTTTAAAGGAATAGTCAAGATCTTTGTCAAAGTTCATAAACTACCACTATAATCACATTATATACAATGAGCATTTATTACTTTCAAAATTAAATATTTTTAACTAGGGAAAGTATTAAAGGATATATTTCTTGTTAAAACGCTAATCTATAATTGTAGAAAATATAGAAAAGTAGTAATAATTAGCTAATAGAAGCCTTATTACAGTTTATAGTCTTATAGTTTCAAAATATATCAACTTACATAATCCTCACCAAAAAAATCTGTAAGATAGATATTATAAATTATCTGCACTTGACAGATAAAGACAAGCACAGAGAGGTAAGCTATTACCTATACCAAGTGATATCAAACATACAGAAAATAAAAGGAACAGAAGTTAATATCCAGAAAGAACCACTGTTAGCTCTTCTTTTTTTTCCAGACAGGGTCATTTTATGTAGTTCAGGCTGCCTTGAACTCACAACAGTTCTCCTGCCTCAGATTCCCAACTGCTGGGATTACAGGCATGTGCTACCATGCCTGGCACCACTGTTAACATTTTAGAGGCTATTCAGCTAAGTTTTTCTATAGACTATGAGTTTTCTCTGAAAAACTGTACCATATTATAGTACAAACTACAGGTAATTTTGGAAGCTGTTTTAAAACTTAATGTTATGAATATCTATCTCATTAGCTATTTTTAAAATTTTAATTATTTTTATTTTTGAGACAAGGCCTTGCTGTGTAGTTCAGGCTGGTTTTGAAATCACTATATAGCCCAAGCTGGCCTTGAAGTTGTGGTGATCCTCCCGCCTCAGCCTCCTAGGTGCACCACTATTCCCAATCACAATTTTCAAATTCAGAAGCAGAAATTCAATCTTTAGAGATTTTATGGCTTTTTAAAGAGATCTTTATGGTTTTATTCCCTAAATATTTAAAAGGACTTTATTTTTAAGGAGGTATATGTCAGTTACTGAATGTGTCTTCTCCCATCTTTAGCTAAATGATAATAGTAATTAGGTATAAAGGCACTATTCTAATTTCTTTATGTACACTAAGTCATGTAATTCTCAAGTTACATAAAATAGGCACTTTTTGTTATGTTAAAGCTGAGAAAACAGGATCACCAAGAGATCATGAGATATGTTCATAGCCATACTGCCCTGAATCAAATCCTGGCAGTCTGACACCAGAGCCCTGTTCTTAATCACTTTGCTATACTGTATGTTTAAGGATTTGATAATACACGTCTTGGTGTTTAAGCTACCAACAAAAAATGAAAATGAAAAACAACCAAAACATTAAAGCTTTTAAATCTCAAAAAGGTGAAAAAGTTCTAAGAATAATTCTAATATCTGAGGTATTATGAGGTATATCTAAAACATAGTTTTTAAGAAAAAGAATCTTTTTAAAAGAAAGTCTTTATAAATCCACATACCATTACTTTCCACTAGGAAAAAGCAATCAATAATCGCTTAAGCTGCAAGACAAACATCTTTCACAGACTGCTTCAACATCAGAAAGACAGCTAGCAAGAGCTCCAAGAGGGACTGGGAGCCCAGAGCTAAGTGACATCTATAATGACTGGGCAGTGGGAACCCAGCATGAATCACAGCAGATGTTTGAGAGGAGCCGGAGATGCACCAAATTCACCATAGGTAACACTGGAGACAGTATTTAATTCGAACTGGCACACTGTCCTAAACAAAAGACTTAATTTACATCTTGTTAGGTGTTGGAATCAATAAAGTTGATCAACTGCTCTGAAGATGCAATTAATTTACCAGTTAATTCAAATCTGATTCTGAAATTAAAAAGCACCACAGTACTGGAGATTTTTTAAGTTGTAACTCAAAAACTCTCATAATTCTAGAAAATACTGTTTGGTTTATAAAGTCAAATCAAGGAGGGTATATAAAGATAAGCATGGCTCATTTTTTTGGTCCTCAGTTTCTATAGTTGTTCCAAATAAAATGTGGACCTTCCTTGAAATTCACCTTAAATTATTCTTCCTGTCAATGAACATAATATAGGAAACTAGACATTAAGTCTAATTCTAAAGACAGAGACATGAATATGAGCATGAGCCTGTAGAAACTTACTCTAGTCAGAGAGAGGTACATTAAAGATCTTTTCCATACTCTGTGGTGGGACTTATGAATACTTAATTGATTAAAATACACACTACACTGAGAGAAAGTCTCTGTAGTTTTCTAAAGAGGCTTCTCTACTGTTTTAACCATTATTGTAAAGAATATCACTTTCTTCCTGCTGATACTGGCCATTGAACCCAGAGCCTTTGTACTGAGCTATAGCTCCAGCTCTTTTTATTTTTATTCTTTTTTTCTGTTTTGTTTCATTTTTCCCAAGACAGGGTCTCGCTATATAGCCCAGGCTGGTCTCAAGCTTGCAGTAATTCTCTTGCCTCAGACGACTGAGTGCTGGGACTATAGGTATGCACCATCATGCCTAACTTTGTACTTTATTTTGAGACAAGCTCTTGCTAAATTGCCCTGGCTGAGCTTGAACTCACAATTCTGCCTCAGGCTCCCATTGTCCTGGGCATACAGGTGTGTGCCACTATGCCCAGTTATAATCATAATAATTTAAACTGTCAAGATGTGTGTGTTGGCTCACACGTGTAATCCCAGCAACGGGAGGCTGAGGCAAGAGGATCGTTGTGAGTTCAAGACCAGCCTGGGCTACAAAGGAGCTCAAGGCCAGCCTGAACTGCAGAGACCCTGTCTCTAAATAAATAAATAAACAAACAAACAAATAAATAAATAAATAAAATGTAAAATATTATCACAAAACCTATGATTAAAGAAAGCAATCCACTGCCTGCCCCAACACCATTTCACAGACAAGTTCACCTCTTTTAACTGTTTAATGTGATATTATATGAGGCATTTTAAACATAATTCTTTTAACTTCAACACATAAGTTACATCTGATATGTGCTATGAGAGCCACTCAGGTCCAAAGTACCTTCCTTTTACTTCTTTTTAGTCTATCAACCAGTTTCCCTATATCTTCTCTCTTTCTTTTTTTATTTAGAGAAAAAAATCAAAACAGAAAATAGGGTAAAAATAATACAGAATTTTAAAAAAATAGTAAGAAATCACTAGTTGATAAATTTTGTTATCTCAGAAATTCTTGTTCAAGTCACAAAATCAAAGCATAAAAAGTGGACAATGTAACACTGACAGCACAAACCATTCTGTTTGATGAACAAAAAGTTAATAGCGTGGTTATCTATCCTGCACACTTATACATAGTTATATCCTTTAGAGCACTTTCTTTCCCTTTCATTATCATAATATCTATTATACATTTTGGATCTTATTACTCTGTTTTTTATTATTATTTTTTATACTAGAGAGACAATATGATATTTGCAAATGTGAGTCTGATTTATTTCACTTATGAGAACAGTCTCAAGTTGCCTCCATTTACGTATAAAAGCCTCAAGATCATCCTCTTTTATAGCTGAGTAATACTCCATTGTATAAAAAGAATCAACAACTGAGATCTCATATTACTAAAAAGTTTTTGCACTTCCTTAAAAGAAATCACTAACAAAGTGAAAAGAAAACCCACAGAATGGGAAAGAATGTTAGTCAACAATCCCTCAGTTCAAAGGACTTATATCCAAAACCTATAAAGAACTGAAAAACATCAAGCACCCCAAATTCAAAGACCCTCTCCAAAAATGAGCAATGGAGATGAACATACATTTTTCAGATGAAGATATACAAATGGCAAGTAAATACATGAAGAAATGTTCACCATCACTTGCCATTTGAGAAATGCAAATTAAAACAATATTGAGATTGCATCTCACCCAGAAAGAATGACTACCATCAGGAAATCAACTGGTAACAAATGTTGGTGAGGCTGTGGAGAAAAAGGAACCCTTCTCCACTGTTGATGGGAATACAGACTGGTGCGGCCAACTGTGGAAATCAGTATGGAGAGTCCTCAAAAAACTAGGATTGGAAGTTCCATTTGATCCAGCTATTCCTCTCCTGTGTATTTCCCCAGAAAAATTGAAAAGGTCATGTCACAGAGCTATATGTGCACCCATGTTTATAGCAGCTCAATTTGTAATAGCTAAATCTTGGAAACAACCATAATGCCCATCAACCGCAGAATGGATGAAAAAATTATATTTTTTTCTACATCCTCTCTTAACTCTATAAAAGTAGGAGCTTCAAAAAATAAACATCAGACCATATTGTCTAAAATCTTTCTTTTATTTTAATGAACATGGATTAATCCAAAGTTCCTTTCTATTTCCTAAGTCCGATATGATTTGGCCTCTGTGTCCATCTCTGACCTCATTTCCTCCACTTTCCCTGAGTTACTAAGTCCAGCTATACCAGCTTTTCTGCTTCTTTCTAAAACTGCCAGGCTCAGTGCACACCTCAGGTCTTAAACATACCACTTCCTATAGCGGCAACACTTCCCAAGGTGGGTAGCTGGCTCATGGGGGCTCCTCAAATGCCACCCGACAGAAAGGGCTACCTTTACCATGCTACTTAATATAACATACCTCACTCCTATGCTGCCATCTCAGCTACACTCCATTTTATCACCCTGATTTGTTTTATTCAAAACAGCTGTCACTGTATTTAATTTTGCTGCTTATGTGGTTAAATTGGGAACTTTGTCTAACCTACCTGCTTAATCTCTAGAATCTAGTTCTGTAGTAGCAAATATTTAATAAATAGTATTTGTTGAATTTATATCCAAATTTGCTGAGAATCTGAACTCAGAATCTGTTTTTTTAATAGAAAAATTTATAATGAAACATTTCAAACACAAGAAAACTTTAACATATTACCATATGTAATCTCTTTTAAACCTTTCCAACTTTGTTTTTGAGACAGGGGCTCACTAAGCAGTTCAGGCTGGCCTTGAATTTATTTTGTGGTTCAGGCTGGTCTCAAACTTGCAGGTGACCCTCTTGCTTCAGCCTTGTGAGTGCTGGGATTACAGTATGTGCCACCATGCCTGGCTTAAAAGTTTCCAACTCTTTAGCCAATTTTGTTTTATTAATACTTTTAGCCATTTCATCTCTGATTATTTTGAGGCAAATCTCAGATAATATTTTACATATAAATAAATATTCAGGATGTATCTATAAAAATTACTTTTACATATAATTGACATATGGGAAAATTTTAAAAACTCACAGAATTCTGGGCCCCTCTCTATCTGGAACCTAATTTTGTCAGAATCTCTAAGATAAGGCCTAAGTATGTGTAATATTGAAGTTGTCCTCAGATGTTCTGATTTGTTTGTTAAACAGATTGTTAAAACATTCAATGACTGTCCTTCAATCCTCAGTACAAAAATAAAAAAACATTCAATGATTGGAATGGCTCTAGGAATTTCAGAATTGTCAACTACATAGACACTAAATTATGTAATACTATGTAGAAATGTGTTTCTATATTAGAACAAAAGAATATTAGAATTTAAAAAATTGCACAAATTGGTGACTAAAATTGTTAAGGACTGAGGCTTGGTGGTATAAACCTATAATCTCAGCAGGTGGGGAGAGGTGAAGAGGGAGGAGAATAAGTTTAAGGCCAGCCCAGTCAATTAGTGAGACGGTCTCAAAATTTTAAAAAGGTTAGGAATGTAGTTCAGTAGTACCCTGGCATGTATAAAGTCCTAAACCCTGGTACTGAAAAAAAAGCATGGTATATTTCATAATTTCATAAAACAGTACTCTTTGCTAGGCATGGTGTACAAGCCTGTAACCCGAGCGTTTGGGAGGCTGAAGCAGGAAAACTGCCACAAGTTCAAGGCTAGTCTGAGCTAGAGTTCAAGCCCAGAAACTGCACAGCAATACCCTGTTTCAAAAAACAGATTTTAAGGGCCGGGGAGGTAATTCAGTGGTAGCGTGCTTGCTTAGCATATGTAAGTTAGGTTCAATCCCTATTACAACAACAATAAAAAGGTGAAAAGAGTAGATTTTAAATCTTTTCATCACATGAAAAAATATTAAATACATGAGACAATGGATTTGTGAATTAGTCTGATTTAATTTATGCAGTAAACATATAAACACCCAAACATTGTATTATGCTCCATAAATATAAAAAGCTATGGGGCTGGGGATTTAGCTCAGCGGCACAAGCGCCTGCCTTGCAAGTGTGTGGTTGTGAGTTCGATCCCTGGTACCGATAAAAACGAAAAAGACAAAAAAAAAAAAAAAAAAAAAAAAAAGTTATGATTTGTGAATTAAAAAAGAAATGTAAAAAGAATGAAATACTGAATGAGAGACATCTTACTTGGATTCAGAAAGTGGCTGATTAAATTCTTCTTCCACAGCAACGTTGCTATCTTCAAAACTGGGAATATCAACTGCTTTTAGTGAAGAGGCACTACCTGGAGGACTTGTGACTTCATTGTTAATGTCAATAGAAAAATTCATGTCTTCACTGGAAATCTTGGTTTCATCTTGTTTCAGCTGAGAATTAGGCTCCTGATCATCACCTGCAGCATTCCAAAACAAGCTAGCACCTAGAGATTAAATGATTTAATAGGCACTGAAACAAATATTCAACTACAAAAACAATGACCAAATGCTTCTAAAACTAGCTGTATCATTTTCACACCATTGTCTATATTGTTTTTTTTTTTCTTTTACATAGTTTATCTCCAGCCAGTCTATATTGTTTTTGAATTACATTTCCTCAGAAATGCCACCAAGAGGTAGGTGAAAGGTGGAAAGAGAGAAAAAAAGGAACAAAGGAAAAAGAAACATTCGGTCTCCTGACTCTTCAAGGAATTATCAGGCTCATCATTTCTGTGAAGTCACAGATTTTTTGTTAACACATTTTCTTTTTTGAGTATGTATGTGAGGTAATGAGAATTCAACCCAGAACTTCACATATGCTAGGCAAGTGCTCTGTCGTCAACTACATGTCCAGCTGTTTCTATTTTCTCTTTTGAGGAAGGGTCTCAGCAAGTTGACTGTGCTGGCCTCAAACTTGCTATCTTCCTGCCTCAGCCTTCCTTGTAACTATAAGTAGCTGAGATTACAGATGTGTTCCTCGATGGCTGGCTTAGTTTTACCTATTCTTTTTTTTTGTTGGTGGTGGTACTGGGTATCGGTGCTTGCCAGGCAGGCACTATGCTGCTGAGCTATATCAAAGGCCCTAGTTTTGGCTTGCTGGGAGGATGGTGGATTGATACGTAGCAGGGTAGAGAGCCTCTCTGAGAAAAACAACTCAGACACTAGAATTTAACACTTTGGAGAAGACCATATGAAAGGAGAGGGATTCTCACAATCCAGGAAGAAACTAAGGAAAAAGAAAAAGAAAAAGAAAACAAGAAAGGAAGGAAGGAAGGAAAAACGTGGACGAAAGGCTGAACCAGATGCTCTCACTGTGGCCGTTCCTGTGCTGTGCTGGGTGCCTGTCAGTCAGATGACTCACAGTTGCACTGAAATCCCTCATAGCCCTGAAATCAGGGGTTGGTAAGCCCAAAGCCCTTGGTGGGAGGATGCGGCGCAAGGGAGAGCGTAACCAATGTGGAGAGCTGTATTAACCTGTGGTGAGTGCTAGGAATTGGGTCCTGCAGAGGGGTGACTGGCTGGATGACATATTGGAGTTGGGCAGGACAGGCCTGAACCCAGAATCTCAGTGGTGTTAGTCAGTCGCCCCTGGCTCACAGAGAACTGGTGGGATCTGCTTGGGCTGGGTCACATACCTGGTCGAATCCAATAGCCTGGGACAAAACTGTCCCAAACCTGTGACGTCCGCACAGTACAGACTAACGTGTGGAAGACACTCACTGGTTGACTGGCTCAGAGAAGAGGGGCTACCCCACATCATCCCTGCGTGCACCTCAGATAACAGTAAACTGGAGAAGACAGCAAGCCCCCAGCCAGCACGCTTCGGAAAAACCATAAGCATTATGGAAAGGGCCTGAGACCTCCACAAAACACTTGTCTGAAAGAAACCAGAAATAAGACAAGAGAAAGAAACAAGAAAAAGCTCCCAGCTGCTGACCCAGCTGCAGAAGAGATCCAGGGCAGCAATCATGTAATATCGGCCATGGCATCAATGGACATAAAGAAATACCTTTGGGACCTAATAGACAAACTTAAAACTGAAATTCTAATTCAAGTGAAGCAAGATATAAAAAGATTAATAAAAGAAATGCTAAGCATAGATGGAAGAATAGAGGAACCCAGAAAAAGGAGAGAAAACTTTGATGAAGAATATAAACAAAATCTAGAATACATGAAACAGATTCAAAGAGATTACCAAGAAATTAAAAACTCCATTGAAAGCTGGCAAAATTCCTTGACAGAAACTAAAGTTAGACTTTCAAAACTTGAAGATAGATTTGCAATGTGTGATCATGAAAGGAAAGATCTCTTAAAAATATCAAGGAACCAGGAAGTAACAATACAAAGGCTAGAAGATGACAAGAGGATCTATAACTTAAGAATAAAAAATGTGAGGGAAGAAGCAGGAGTAAACACAAATGAAATACACAGGCTATTCACAGAAATAATTAAGGAAAACTTCCCAAGCAGACGAAAAGGAAATGATATTCAAATAAATGAGGCATACAGAACTCCAGCCAGCTACAACCAAAACAGATCTACACCCAGACATATAAATGGAGAAACAAGAAGTTTCCATAACAAAGAGGAACTGTGGGAGTTCATGACCACCAATCCAACTCTACAAAAAATACTGAAGGACAGTCAAGAGAAAAAAATCACCAGCATTCCAGCAACAATCACAGAGAGGTCTCAATGAATGGGGCAGACAGTGGAATGAAGGAGAAAAGTAGACAACCAATGGCAGAAAAATAGCATAGCAGAAATGAGGTAGAGAAGACTCTACAAGTCTGTTATAATCTCTAACAAGATGGACTTGATACACTAACAAAAAGAAACACAAGCAGAGTAGATCAGGAGATAGGGTCCATCGAGATGCTCTGAATAGGAAATATAATCTACCTAAGAGAGGGTTAATGAACTGAAAGTCAAAGATGAGAAAATCATGCTCTATGTGATAGGGAACCAGAGAGAAATAGGAACAGCTCGTCCAGAAGCTGCAGATAGGTTGGAAAGTCATAATACTTTTAAGCAGTGGAGAACTACACAGCTGGAAGGAAGGAAAACATTGAGGCTTTAGTAGGTAAAGCAATACAGCTCAAAATCAAACTTGGGTAAAAAGGCTCAGAACCACTTAGGTAGATAATGGATTGCCCTCCTAATCTAAAAACTAAAGTAGTGGGACCCAAAATGTACAAAGCACCCTGAGAAAGGGAAAGAGGAAGAATTGTCTAAAAAAGGAAGGCAGAGGACATTGTTAATAGTGTATCAGGATTTAAAAGCCACATTAGTCTTACTGCTCTGTTTAGTTTGATTTTATCCTGTTCCAGTCTGTCTACTCGCACTAGATTTGAGGGCACAGACAGCTATTCCCAAAATAACAGTATATACTATAGTAACTATCCTTAATTTCCTATTAACTTAACCTGAAGCCCTGTATTACTTACATTGTCTTACTATGACTGATGTTACTTGAATCTGGTTAGATCGATGTTTTGTCTTGACTGATTTTATTCGAATTTGGTGTGCTTGATAGCATCAAGTCTAAGAGCAAAGGCAACTACTCTGAAGACGACAAATGCAATAGGATACCCATTCCGGTTTGATTATTAACTACTTTTGAAGTCCTATAATGTCTCCAATGTTTTGTTTTTATTAATATTGCTGTGTAGTGCTATGTTCAATTATATTATGCCTGATGATGTAGCCAATTCTATTGAAAATAACAAGAGACATCATAGTAACTACTGTAGATCATCTTTTATTGTGGTTTCATGTCTTTTTTGTTGCATGTTTTTCTAGGAATTTGTTGTCTTGTTTTGATTTGATTTTCCCTCTAATACAGAAAGGACAGGTATACATGTAGAGATTCACGCATGTGTAGAACTCCTAAACAGTTTACAAGCATAGATTATATAATGTACGATGTGATGAACAGATACTCTAAAGAAAAAGAGACACTAAATACCCAGTGCTAATTCTGTAGTGTCATGGTATAAAATCTAGCAATACTATTATTCTCTGTCCAGAGTGATATTAGTCTGTTTTGTTTAATTTCAACATACGTAAAGATATGGACAGCTATTTTGAAGAGAATGGGAGACATTATGGCAGCCATTGTTGACTTCCCTATTATCCGGTCTTGAAGACCTAAAGCCTTCAAGATTCTGTTCTGATCAGTTTAGTACTATTTTGCTCGGTATGAATTCACAGTGTGTGAAGCTATAGACAACTATTTGGAAGAAAACAAGAGATAACATGATAGACAGTGAAGATCTCCAGTGGTCTTGCTTTGAAATCTGTTTCTTAAATTGTTTCCTTATGATCTGTTTTGTTCTGTTTAATTTTACCCTCTTGAAAATGAAAAAAAAAAACAAAAAAAACAAAGGCCCTCGTTTTATTTATTCTGATACTTATAAGAATAAATTTATAAAATATTTCTGTGTATACCACCCCATATCATTTTTGTACCATGAACTATCTAGAATCTGTAATTTGGGAAAAACTGCTATATACTATAATAATTTAAAGAAATAGTTAACACTAGTTAGTTAAATCCAATCAAAATGGTTTCCACTTTGAGGGTCTACATGGTTGATTTTATGAAAATAGTAAAAGCAAGATTAAACTTTACCTATTTTTTTAAAAGACAATTTTTAAAAAGTTATATAGATCCAGCGTCTTCCTTACTACATATTAATTAACTTTAAGGAGGAGTGAAGTACATGTACAAAACATGTGCTTCTAACAGCCATTGAGTCCAGGATGAGCGTGCTGGTGTACAGCTGTAATCCCAGCACTTGGGAAGCTGAGGCAGGAGGATCACTATGAACTTAAGGCCATTTTATTCTTCAACCTAAAACTTCATCTGTTGTTCCTGCAACCTATGTTGTCAATCAATCTATATTCCTATTCTTCAAACATTTGAATGTATCTATCTCCATTTCCAAAAGTAGCTCAACCTAAGATGTTTAAAGTGATTTCACAACCTCTCCTCTGCTTCTCTAACTTGACTCCTGTTTAATATTAATTTTTTTTTTTTTTTTTTTTTTTTGAGACAAGGTCTTGCTGTAGAGTTCAAGCTGGCCTCAAAAGATCTGAGGATGTAGCTCAGCACAAAGACCTTGGGTTTAGTCCTCAGTACCACAAAACCAAAATAAAATAAATCCACAAACAAACTGAAAAGAAAAAAAAAAACCTTGCAAAAAGAAAGTAGATCACCTGTGCTTACAGCAATGCTTACACTTTTTCTCATGTGCAAGCCAGGGGTAGACTGTGCTTCCATGGAAAACAGCTCCATTTGTCTTGTGGCTTGCATCGAATCTTCAACAGTGGTTTTCTTTGGGGAACCAGGCTTCAGAGACTGGGCTTCCAATAAACGCTGAATCTGTATCAGTTGAAAACATAAACTCAGTAATTAACAAAATTGGCATAAATTACAAAACACCCCATTTAGAGTTTACTTTACTTGTATTTTCTCACATTCTAATTCAATCACACTATTAACTTAGTATAAAAAGTCATTCCATTAACAATTAAGTAACATTTATGCTAAATATAAATTTAAAACTAAAAAGATTAGTATTCATAAATTGACACAAAAGTCTGAAAGGTTAATACGACAGGGCTAGGGATTTAGCTCATTAATTAATATTACAAATGAGGTGTTTTTCTTTTTTGTCTTTTTGAGACAGGGTCTAACCGTGCAGTTCAGATCGACCGTGGGCTCACTTTGTAGCATAGGCTGGTCTTGAACTTGCAAATGATTCTCTTGCTTCAGCCTCCCAAATACTGGGATTACAGGAATGTGCCACCTCACCCGGTTTACAAATGAGTATTTTATTCCTACTTCATTTATTCATTTATAAAACAAGTACAATGAAGGTACACTATAATTCTACATGCCACATATTGAACATTTTACACAAGTTTCTTCTTAAAAAGGTTGATTTAGGGGGCCGGGGATTTGGCTTAGTGCCATAAGAGCCTGCTTGGCAAGCTTGAGGTCACAAGTTCCATCCCCCGTACCAAAAAAAAAAAAAAAAAAAATAGGTTGATTAGAATTGCCCACATTTGGTCATGCATAAACTAGAATGATTAATAACCAACCGCTAATACTGAACACTTCTTGTTTACAATATATCAAAAGTTTTTAACAACCCCAAGAAGAGTAAACTATTATAAAACTGTTGTACAGGTAAGAAAATTTGAGATATTGAAAAGTTACTTGTCCAGCTCACATAACTAACAAGTAGCAAAATTGAAGTTCCTACACCAAAAGCCTCTTCTCTTTGTTTTAAAATTAAGATAAAATGGATGTGCCATAGAATTCACCACTTAAGGAACTCACTAGTTTTTAGGATAGTCACAAAATATGCAACTATTACCTCTATCTAACTTCAGAATACCTTCTTCAAACCCCAAAACTGTGACCTGTTAGCAGGCTCTCCTCACTGTCTTCTTGGTAGCTCCCGATGACCAACAATTATCTCTATGGATTTTCCTATTTTGAACATTTCATATAAATAGAACTAGGTGAAATAAGGCCTTGTGTCTGGCTTTTTTCACTTAGTACTTTTCAAGATTCAACCATGTTATATAGCACTTACCAACACTTTTGATCACTACATATTCCGTTGTATGAATATGTCACATAATGTTTATCCATTCATTGGTTGCTAGATAATTGGGTTATTTATACTTTGGGCTATTATGAGTAGTACTGTCATGGACATTTATATATAGGTTTATATGTGGGTATGTTTTATTCATTTTTCTTGGGTATATACTGTAGTGGAAGAGCATTCTTTTTTAAATGTGACTATCTCCTTCTGCACGGTATTATTATATTTAGCTAATATCATTAATTTCAGTGCATTAACCTTACTGATATAAGCATTATCAATAAACTACTAAGATCATTCAAAACAAAAATTGAATCAATAATATAAAATGATTTGGAACACAAATTTTGGTGTCATGCAGACATAAACTTAAATCCTATTCTGCTGAGCCAGGCACGGTGGTACATGTCTGAAGTCCCAGAATTAGGAGGCTGAGGCAGGAGGTCTGCTGTGAGTTCAAGGTCAGCCTGGGCTTACATAGTAAGTCCAAGGACAGCCTGAACTATATAGTGAGATTCTGTTTCAAAAAAGCCAAAACAAATAAGACACAGTAGTGCCTTGGTTCATGAACCTAATTCATTCTACGATTGTGGAAGTTAGTCACATTTATATTCTGTGGTAAGGATGGCTGTGGTTACGTTCATCACCCAATGCAGTTTGCAAACAAAACCAAAGTTTTGCCAAATGCTTGTTGGCAAACTAAATTGTGAACAAAAGCATTCATGAATGGTGACACCACTCTAACAGAAAAAATAGAAAAAAAGTTATTGTTATGCAGCATGGACAAAGTATTTAAAAGTGTACCTTGATTTAGTGTAACTGTCTTGTGTTTTATGTTTTTTGGTCTATTAGTCTAATTGTTAATCTATATATATGATAATTAACTTTATAATGACTTAAATATTTGAATCTGAAGATGAAAGTGGGGTGATGGAAAGGGAAAAAAGAATTAAAATGTGTTATGCACACATACCAATTGCCCACAATGAATGTAATTATATATAACAAATGTGTACCAATAAAAATTTTTAAATTAAAACAAATAAACAAACCAAAACTGAGCTGGACAGGGTAGCGCATACCTGTAATCCTAGCAGTGGGGAGGCTGAGGCAGGGAGGATCACTGCAAGTTTAAAGCCAGTCTAGGCTATGTAGTGAATTCAAGGTCTGAACTACATAGGGAGACCCTGTCTCAAAAAGCCATAAACCACAACCCAAAACCAACCAACCAACCAAAAACAACAACAACAACAAAATATTTTGCTATCTTTTGGAAGTTATTTAACCCCTATGAGTTTCAGTATCACTAAAGGTTACAGTTGTTGTGAGTTATTAAAAAGAGATGAATAAATTTTAACTTACTGGGTGCTTGCTAAGGACAAGTACTACATTAAGCTCTTTATAATAAACTTATTTAACCTTTTTTTTTTTTCCCTTTGGTAGTACTGGGAATTGAATCCAAGGCCTTTACACTGAGCTACAGCCTATCCCTTTTAATTTTTTGATTTTGAGACAGTCTCAAAGCATGATGCAAACTTAGGATCATCCTGCCTCAGCTTCTTCTGAGATTATAGGCATAAACCACCATGCTCTGCATAAAGTGAAGTTAGAATACTACAGAGCATCTCTTCTATTTTATAGAAGAATAAAGTTTAAGAAGATCATATAAGCAGCAGTCAATAAATTATACTGCTAGGGCCTAAAATTAGCCAGTATACTATAAAAATGTATTTTTAAGTAAATACATATATGCTGTTATTTAAGTAAAAGTAATAGATATATATATAATATATATGCTATAAGCAAAGGTTTTATATATATATATATATATATATATATACTTTTTTTTTTTTTTTTTTTTTTGAGACAGGGTTTCCTTAAGTAGCCCAGAGTGGCCTTGAACTAGGGATAATCCTCCTGCCTTAGCCTCCCAAGTGCTGGCATTGCAGGCATGTATCACCATGCCTGCTAGCTTTTAATAGTTTCAATGATTAGAGTTCCAAAACACACTTTAACATCTGAAAAGCTAGTTTTCTTTTCCTTTTCAAAAGGCCCAAGAATTTAATACAGACAGGAGGACTTCAGTGTTTCAGGGATAGCTATTTATTTATTTATTTATTTATTCATTTATTTTTGGTACTGTGGACTGAACCCAAGATTTTACCACTGAGCTGTATCTCCAGCCTCCTGCCTTTTAAAATTTGAAGACAAGGACTTATATTGCCCAGGAATCAAACTTGCAATATTCTTGCCTGAGCCTCCCAGAATACTGAGTTTATCTCCTGAACTCTTTTTTCCATGGAGACAGTGGAGAAGCCTTAGGCTGCAATATAAAAATGTTATCATCCCTCAGTATTCATGGGAGATTGTTTCCATGACAAGATAGCTAATCTACAGATGCCACATTCTTTATACAAAGGTGCAATATGTGCATTTAACTCACATACTTTAAATCATCTGTAAATTATTTATATCTAATACATCGCAAATGCCATGTAAATAGATGTTATAATGTACTGTTTATAGAGTAACAAGAAAAAAATCTACATATTCAGAACAAATGAAATCTTTTTATTTTTCAAATGTTTTCCACCTGTGTTGGTTGAATCCAAAGATGTGGAAACCTTGGATATGGAAGGCCAGCTGTATTTTACAAAACTATAGTAATTATTATAGAGAGCCTAGGTGGGGTGTTGCACACCTGTAATCCCACCACTTGGAAGACTCAGGCAGAAGGCTCAGAACTATGAGTTCAAGGCCAGCCTGAACTACATAGTGAGACCTTGCTCAAACAAACATAAAGATGAATCAATTAATTAATTAAATAAAATGGTACTGGTATTGGAATAAATATGCAGGTCATAGGAACAAAATATAATCCAGAGAGAGATGCAAACACATTTCCATTATACAACAAAATAAACAAAAAATATGTATTAATTAATAAACATATGGGGCCAGTCTCCCGATTAAAAAGAAAAAAATCTTATCCTCATACCAAAATAAAATGGAAAAAACAAATATAATAAGGGAGTGAGAAGCATGCCCTTGTTTTGCATTCTTGAAGGGAAGACTTTTCTAAGCATAATACAAAATCCAGAAAGAAAATGATTGATAAATTACAGATAAAATAGATTTTTACCAAAAAAATACAAATGGCCAATAATAATACTGCACTAATGCAATTAAAAACTTTTATTTATAACAATGATAATTTTAAAAGGCTGATAAATCCAAAGTTGGAGATCTGGAAAAATGGTTTTAGAATATTAAACTGGTATAATCTGGGTCGGGGATGTACTGCAGTGATAGACAGCTTGCCCAGCATGTGAGGCCCTGGGTTCCATCACCAGAGCACATCAAAAATAAAGAAAGAGATTTAATTCTCTTGGTTAAAAAGAAAAGAATCTTCCTTGCTCTACATATTTAAGAGAGAGAAAGCGTAGAGGAAAGGGGAGGGAAGTGGGGAGGAAGGGAGAGAAGGGAAGAGATTGGTATAAGCTTTTTGGCAGGCATTTACAATTATTCAAATAACAAAATGTGCATTATGCAACTATTATAGGTTAGGCTTGGTGGTATAAATCTTAATCCCAGTGACTCCAGAGGCGCTCAGGCAGGCGGATCAAAAGTTCAAGGCCAGTGTAGGGAATTTAGGGAGACTGTCTCAAAATAAGAAAAGGGCTGGATGCAGCTCAGTGGTATAGCACCTGTCTAGCCTTGGGTTTGTTCCCCAAAAGGCAGAGGGGATTACTACATTTAAGTATTTTCAAGGGGTTAAAAAGAGATGAAGCTAAAATCCTTCCCTAAAGCTATTTCCTATGACAGATCAGGAAACAAACAAATATGAAATTCATATATGAATGACATGTAGAAATTAGCTGGTATAGCTGGGCGTGGTGGCTCACACCTGTAATCCCAGCACTCGGGAGGCTGAGGCAGGAGGATCATTGCAAGTTTGAGACCAGCCTGGGCTACAAAATGAGCTCAAGACCAGCTTTAACTGCATAGTGAGACCCTGTCTCAAAAACACCAAAAAAAAAAAAAAAACCAGTATAAGAAGAGGATTATTTCAGGCAAAGAGAACTGAAAATTTAAGAACTAAGTATAAGCATGAACTTCATGTTTGAAGAACAAAAGGTATACTACTGTAGCTGAATTGAACACAGAAGAAGGTGGAAGAGGAGTGGACAGAGGGAGACAGAACTGAACCACAAAGGGCTTGGAGCTGGGTGTGGTGACAAATGTCTGTAACCCTAGTCCCTGGATGATAAAACAGGAAGAACACAAATTTGATTCTAAGCCAGGCAATTTAGTGAGACCCTGGCTCAAAAAGGGCTGGGAATGTAGCACAGTGCAAAGCCTTGGGGTTCAGTCTCCAGTCCACAGATAAAACAAAAAAACAAAAACAAGCAGGGTGAAGTAGCCTGCAATCTCAGCACTTGAGAGGCTGAGATAGGAGGATCATGAGGTGAAAATGAGCCCAGGCTACACAATGAGTTCAAGGCCAGTCTGCACTACACAGTGAGACCTGGCCTCAAAAAACAAAAACAAATCAATGTAAACAAACAAAAACACAACCAAAATATAAAAGGTTTTGAAGCCAAAGTAAAGAATTTGGATTTTATTCTAGTAGCAATGGAAAACCATTAGAGGATTTTAAGGATTACTGATCTGATCTGTGCTTTAAAAATATAGTTGTGATACTTCTAATTGTGAGACGCATGAGAGGACAGTACTGAAAGCAGCATGACTATGCAAACGTCAGTTAGGGTGGTAGCAGGAAAGACAGTGAAAAGCAATTAAATTCAGAATATACGTAAACCATAGAACATAGTCTCCCGTCACCAAGAGCCTCAGTGCTGCAGAATGAACTTAGGGCCTCAATCATGCTAAGTAATTTTTACCGTTGAGCTACAATCCCCCCCCCCCCAAATTTAGGGTTTTTTGAATTAGGTCTAAGAGATTTGATGATAGGTGGTATCACTGAGCTACAATCCCTACTTCCCAAAATTTAGGGTTTTTTGAATTAGGTCTAAGAGATTTGAATATAGGTGGTATCATCAACTGAGATAATAATGATAAAGGTCATATAGCCATGGTTAACATTAATCAAGACCTAACTGTAACCAGGTATTATTCTAAGCCTTTACTAACTCACTCAACCCTAAAACTTCAAAACACTTAAACATAATCTCTTCTATATATATAAGAAGGCTGATCCTGGGAGATAAGGTTACTTATCCAAAGTTGTATAATAAATGTTACAGAGAAACTGGACTAGAATTCAAGGAAACCAGTACTAGAGCCCACTCCTTTCACCACTGCACCAAAATGAAACTTGGAGTACTAGGAGAGGTATAAATGTGAGTATTTTGAACTTTAAATGTACATTCCCTCTGTCTTTACAATTTTATTGTAGAATTCTATGGTGCAGAGATGCTAACACATACACAGTGTTATGCACTAAGATACTCATTACATGTTTGCAATAGCAGAAGCTTCAAAGTACTGATGTAATGAGAGAACAGTTACAAAAACTGTACATAATTACAACAGAATCCTATGCAGAATAAGAAAGAATCCTATACGACCTTATAATGAAAATGTCTAAAGTACTTTAAAAACAAGTAGATGGCTGAACACTCAGGAGGCTGACATAAGAGAATCATCTCAAAGGCTGAAGTACATGGTGAGATAATAGCTCAAGAACCAAAATGAAAGTTTTTGAATGAGGAAAATACTATGTATAGTTATTATAGAAAATTTTCTGTATCATATTTTGTATGATTCAGATACTTAGATGAGAACTTTGTCCATATTACATTTTAAACATACATACCCCAAGCAATTATAAAAGATAGCTTAAAGGATCCTTTTAGCTCCTAGTCTTTTTTTTGAACAAGGCAGGAAATCAATGATCAAGACTTATTTTCAAGGTGAAAACATTTAACTATCTTAACTTTTTAGTTTGTGTTTAAAATAATTTGTTAAAATTTTCAAAGAATTTTTAGGTTTAAAAAATAACAATGCTTAGTTTTCTCATGTGTTCTTATCCAAATCACTTTAAATCAGAATTTGATATCTTTGCTATGGCAAAACTATGCAAACACTATGACTTCAATTTTATAAACAAAAAAAATTTAAATAGCATATTATGCATATAATACATATATTTGGATAAAGTATAATGGAAAAATATGAAGAACACTTCTGGTTGTTTTCATTGGCAGTGAGTATAAAGGGAGGAATACTGGGTTAAGTATGTAGAGGGAGGATACTAATTAGGCAAAAATAGTATTTTTAGTCTAAACTGTGCAAGCATATAATTAAAAACTAAGAACTCATAATAAAAGCCCCAAAGAAAGGGAACATGATGGAACAAAGTGAGTGGAATAAGTCCAGTACAGATACACACAGATGTTCTTGATTTACTCCTTGAATGTAGACTGACTAAGGGTTAGTATGGTTACATACGAAAGGACTGGCAAACTAGAGATATGTCAGCCTTTATATCTAGCTATATATAAGGCCTTACATTAAGTTGCATATAAAAGCTTTGTGAAATACACAGTCTGCATCAGAGCCAAAAAATGAAAGAAAAATGTAATTATGCTGTAAGTTAGGTCACAGTGGTGGTGAATCTATGGTATGCCTGCTGCAGCAGACTATATCATTGAAAGTTCTAAAAGGTTAGGCTTCACTGGGTTAGGGCATATAAGAAAAAAGGCTTAGTTTCTAATATTGGTTCTATTATTAACTAGCAATGTGGCATTTAGCTATATTATTCTAATCCTCATTTCACTCATCTATAAAAGAAAGCCTAAAGTTCAGTTTCTAAGGAACTTTTTAATTCTGTAACTCTGTAATTCTATTCTATAAAACATAATTGATAAAGCATTTCCAGTTTTTGTTGTTTTAGTACTGGGCATTGATCCCCACACTTTTGGACTGAACTACATCTCTGGTCCTATTTTTTTTTTTTTTTCAGTTTTTCTTTTGAGACAGGGTCTTACTAAGTAGCTAAGATTCCCAAGCTGAGCTTAAACTCATAATCCTCCTGCCTCAGCTTCCCAGAGTGCTAGATTATACACATATGCTACCAGGCCTGACATGTTTCCAGTTTTTAAGAAACAAACACCAACCATTTAATAAAACTAAGAAAGTTCCAAGCAAACCTGTGCCTGAAGTAGTCTCAGCTGTCTGTCTTGCTCTGTGACAAATCGATATGCATCTGGAGACAATCCCATCATTCCATTATCTGACCCAGTCTTGGGTGTGTGTGTGCATAGCGCACAAGGCTGTGGGTTACATGAGTTCAGATGTGAAGGCCTTGCCACAGGTGACGGTTCTGTACTGTTGTGGGAAGAACAATTGTCCATGCCTCCCTGAGATCTCAAGGCTGCAGGACTACTCGAATAGAATGCGTTATGGCACAGAGCTGGACATCCACTTGGGTGGAATAATGAATGCTTTTGAAGTGCTTCAGACTGGAGATTATGAATGGAACCTATTGTATTTATTCCATCCCAAGAATTTATTGGACTATATTGAATATGACCATAATGCTGACAACAGTTACAAACATTTGTGGAACAATAAGATGGTAGTGGTGGAGGAGGTATCTGCAGTTCCCCTGGTCTTCTTGGATGATGGGGTGAAAAGACAAAATTGTGTGGGTGGGACTGTGAAGTAAAAGAACACTGCCTAGAATTAAATGTGGACGGTCTTTCAGGATACTCTTCTGTTTGTACATTTCCAGTAACGACTTCTTGAATATTCTCAGAAACATCAGGAAGTAGCACATTAAGAGGAGATGGTTTAACAATGTCGTTCCCAAGATGGGAGTTCCCTTTCTTACAGATAGATGGCTGTTTTACTTTACTGTTCTTCAAAGAAGCAGTACTCTGAGTTAACTGATTTGGTATTTCCACAGAAGGCTTTCCAGCTTCCGCTTCTGGGCTGTGTTTCTTGTCAGGAAGCTCAGGCTGAAGGGGCTTGAAGTGCTCAGAATGGTTGATCAGCAAAGGAGGATGTTCAGGATTCACCAAAGCCAATGTGTTAGACTGATGATTTGATTCTTTGAAATTGCCATCGAATACAAGTGAAAGTTCAGGAACTGATGGTTGGATCTTAGAAATCTATAAATGAGAAAGAAAGAAGAAACTTTCAGGAGAAAGATATGCTGCTTTCCTTAAACCAGTTATTTCCAGAATAATTACTCATCATTAAAGCTTTTTTTTATTCGGGTACTGTGAAGCAAACTCATGACCTTTGCTTGCCAGGCAGGCCCTTATGCCGCTGAGTTATGTCCTCGGTCCCCAAAATAATATTCAATTATGAATTAAAAACTGTTTTTTGGGCAACGTCAGTAAAAATATAACTGTAAGAAATTTAAAGTCTTGGCCCTCAAAGAATACAGCTAACCATCTCCCAAACTTCTTTAATAGTAGAACTCCTTTTATTGGATAACTGATGAACATTGCTCAGATCACAAAACGCCTAGCCTATGGAAAATTGCTTCAGAAAAATTTTCATCCTCACTCTGAAAAACAAAAAATTATCACAGGCAGTAGCTTCAGTATATCTAATGGTAAATGTTTATGTATCTTCAATAACAAGGTATCTTCTCCAATGAATGTTTCAAAATACTTTGTTACTAAGTGAAGTTACTCTGCTATTTTTGCTGAAATCAATTAAGAGATGGAAGAGAACAGAAAACTTTAATCAAAATTCCCCCTATGGTGAATCTGTTACACCTTAATTTTAAAAATCTTTCCTATTCTTTTTTCTTCCAATGTAAATAACTAGTCCAATTAAGGTAAATAACAATTCGAAAATAACTCACTGGTTGGTAGCAATCAAAAAATTATGACAAGTTATTAGTAATTGACTTCTGAATGCAAACAGAATATTCTCTCTGACTATAGCAACAAAAATCAATGTCAAGGTTTGATGATTGCATAGACTGTTGAGTTTTAGAAAGCTCTAATGCTGAAATCAAACCTCCTGAATTAGAATTCCAGCTTTACTCATATTAGTTTGTGATCTTTGGCAGGTATTTTAAGCAATCTATGGCACAGTTTTTTCTGGCCATAAGCGTGTGCGTGTGTGTATATGTGTGTGTGTATAATTACATGTGACTATATATTAAATGCAATAAGTTATACGTATCTATGAAGTATACAAAGTGTGATCAAAATATATAATGTTAAATAAAAATTTTTTACACATCGCTCTTAATCCCCCTTGAAAATATTTGCTCTTTGGTTTGCATACACTTATTCTATCCCACTGCCACTTTGTGCAACAACTCTGGAAGTTCTCTTTATGAGTGCCTTCATGAAGAATATGATAAAAAATATGGTAAAGGCAGTCTTGCAAAAACCACTACAGTGAGTGCAAAGTCCTGAATTCCACTCCGGTAACAAACAAAACAAAACTCACTGTGGTGTATCCTTATCCATGTTATTTAATGCATCTGACACCATTAGACTTCTACTTCTTTTCCAAAGTCAAAATGAAAGGTTAACATTTTGAATCAATTCAGGACATCAAGGCAATCAAACAATGCAACTAAAGAGACATAAAAGATTTCCTAAACTGCTTCAGAAAGGGGTGAGAATGGGTGGGTGAGGAGGCATGCCTGTAAATCCCAGCACTCAGGAGACTGAGGCAGGAGGATCTCCATGAGTCTGAAGCCAGCCTCAACTATATAGAGCTCAAGGCCAGCCTCAGCCACATAGTGAGCCCCGCCCCCCGCCAAAAAAAGAAAGTGCCAAAACAATGGCATAAACCTGTGTGAAGTGAGGGTATTGACTTGTGTCTTATTGTAATACAATGTTAAACATTTGCTGTTTTTCAATCATACTTTATATACATTTCCATATAGATAAAATCAGACAGCAAGGAGCTAGAATGAGCTTAAACAAGTTCTAGGTATTGTTTAATACTTTAACATGAAGAGACTTTCAGATCTCTAGCCACGAGATGAATTTATTAAAAAGTCAGTAATACCTTCTGACTCACTGGATGAGGACTAGGAATCGGTCTTGGAGAAGAATCTTCATCTTCAACACCAGAGTCCTGATCACTTATTGGTACTTTCCTAGGAGTTAACTTTTGGGAAAACCTAAAGAGTAGAAGAGGAGACAAGAAAAACCTTCAAACAATCTAGGATTTTTACCTTCTTCCTTTTTGAAATGGAGTAAAAGTCCTTTGATAAGTAATACCTGGATCTGAGAACCACAAGATTTATTTTTTAAATCAATATTAGTTAAGCAGAAAAATTGGCCTCCTCCGACTCACCTTATTAACTATCCTGTTTGCCTGCTCATGGCAAGTTTAACTGTATGTTATTAATGTCATGATAAACCAACAGAGTTCTTTCTGACTGAACATGCTGAATGCAGAAATAAAACTTGCTCTGTACTATAAAAAAGTTTATAATCTGGCAATGGACATGTACATCAACTGTATTAAACACTTCATTAAATACCCATTATGTTAAAAAGAAAAATGATTGAAAAATTACACTTTTCTATGTATTTATATCTATGGTAGGAAAATACTTAGAGACACTGAAATATCACCTCCTTTTTAGTTAGCTGCAATCCTTATATCACAGATGGCAATTTTAGCAGAACACAGAAAAATATTCAGTCCAGCACAGAATTTCAAAAGTTGAAATTAAGAGTTTAAGACTAAAGATCTGGAATTCTATATACTGTGATTTTTTTAGTATCCTAAACCAAATACACTTAAAATTAACAAGGCTTCTCAGAAAACAAGCCAGGGCTGGAGATACAGCTCAGTGACACAAGTGCCTGCCTGGCAAGCATGAGGTTCAGAGTTTGACTCCTGGTACCAAAACCAAAACAAAATATAACTCCCAAATTTTGTTTCATCCAAGTTGAGTTCTTCTAGCAGAACGACAGCAAATCAACAAGAAGTCTCAAAGCAGACCTGAAGATGCTACGGCATCTGAACACTTCAGAACTCCTTGAACTCTTGTATACTGAAAAGGCATAAAGATCCTTCTGTGCAGAGTACTAAAACAAAACAGTGAGAATGTCTGTAAGATGTGTTTAAGCAGATAGAACTGCACCACTTCACAAAGCCCTCCAATATCATCCAAAAGAACATGTATAATACAGAATGATATCCCTTAAGCTTAGTGCAACACACACATGACAGAGAGCTAGTGATCTCAGTAAGGTCACAGGGATTGCAGCAGGAAAGATGCATAAACCTATCAAAGATCAGGTGCACATGAAAATATATTAGCAGATAGCAGTACAGATGGATGAGAATCATGACACACTTATCACCATTACTGGCATTGCATGTAACCCCAGAGAAAAGAGGATAAAGGGCAATGAATTCACTGAAATTTCCAGTAAAAATAATAACCCAGTAGAATAATAAAGCTTCAAAATACAGTTGTACCTCAGTTTATGATCTTAATTCTTATGTGAGTCTGGTCACAAACCAAATCAAATTCAGTGTTGACCTTAAGGGGAAATTTGATTTGGTTCAAGTACCACTGTAGATATATCTGGTTATAAAAACAAATTACATTTTTATACATATGATATGTGGCACAGAATATCAACTACATATTTATTTACCATGCACACACACAATTGCTGAGAGGCAATGATTAAAATTCATTTCTTAGGGTTTTTTAGCATCTAAGGCAAAAAGGAAAAACTTTAATTATAATGCCAGCTCTTAAGGCAAGAAACATTTTGCAGAAGTCTAGAATTACCAATCTTTATTAAAGCTTAGGTCAGAGTTGAAAACAACCCAGGTTTGAACAAGGTTGATAAAGAAATTATAAATTGGGCTTGGTGGTATATGCCTGTAATCCCAGCACTTGGGAGACGGAGACAGGAGAAGTCCCGTGAGTTTGAGGCCAGCCTACATTACATAAGACCAGCCTGTACTATACAGTGAGACTCTGTCTCAAAAAAAGAAAAAAAGTTTCCTTGATTTGGCTTTTTTTTTTTTCAGAAACTTTCAAGATAATGTTAAATAATGCCTTTAGATTTAAAAAAATTTCCAGTTGTGACGTGGCATCCCTGTAATCTCAGCATTTAGGGGGCCGAGAGGCAAGAAAATCACTTCGAATTCAAGGCCAGCCTGGGCTACAAAGTAAGTTCAAGGCCAGCTTGAACTGTGTAGTGAAAATCTGCCTTAAAAAAGACAGAAAAAAAAAAAAAAAAAAAAAAAGCAATCAAAGTATTCCTACAAAGCCATTCGAATGTGGTAGTTTTTGATGATCTACCCTGTTCCAAGGATAATTTAGTACATCCAAAGAAGATCAGGGCATCTATAGACATCTTTCTAATCCCTAGTATTTCTGTATTGCAAATGGATGTTCCCAGGTGTGATCACATTAAGGATCTTGAGCTGGGAAGATTATTTTTGGACTAACCAGGTGGACCTAGTGTAATTCCAAGGGGTCCTTATAAGAGGGAGGGAAGAGAGTTACAGTCAGAGAAGGCAATGTGAGGATGAAGGGGTGGCAGAGAGCAGAAAGGAAAGGAGAAGAAAGACTTGAAGATACTATGCTACAGGCTTTGAAAATGGAATAAGCAGTATGTGACACGGAATGCAGGTAAAATCTAGAAACTGGAAAAAGCAATAAAGCAGATTGGCCCTGGGAGCCCGAAGAAGAAATGCAGCATTCCTAAATACCTACTTTGGATTTCTGGCCTCAGAACTATAAGATAACTGCTATTTTAAACTACTATGCCTATGGTAATTTATTACAGCAGCAATGTAAAACTAAGAAAGTTGTAGTCGGTTTCATTTTACAGATGGAATGCTGAGATTTACAAACAGGTTTCCACACAGATGCCTGGTATCATAACCTGAGTTTGTAATTACTGTTATATAGCCTCTATAAAGAGTTGGCACAGTCATCTCTTTTAAATTTGTATCACAGATAATTTTCACCTACAGAATCAAGTGTTAGGCTAGATGAATCATTCCATATTAGAAAAAAAAACTAAGTGTGTAGCTCATGAGTAGGACATTTGTTTCTCATGTACAAGGCCATTGTTTCAATCCCAAGCAACACACAAGCAAAAGCCATTTTCTCAGGAAGACAGAGTCCAATAATCAATAATGAACAGCTACTTTCAATCTGCTTGTTTATCATGCAGTTTGTTCTCCCCCGCCCCTTTTTAGATTTGTGAGTCTGGGTCTCCCTATGTAGCTCAGGAAGGCTTTGAATTCATGATCTTCCTGTCTCAACCTCTTAAGTACTGATCTCAAGCAATATTCTATTTATTTGTTTGTTTATTTTAGGGGGACCAAACTCATGAGCTTGCACTTACCAGGCAGGTGCCTGAGCCACTGAGCTAAATCCTCAAGCAATATTGTAAACACACAGTACTAGAGAGGCTAAGAGAGAGGTTTGTATTAACCAAAAAGCAGGGAAACAGGCAAGTCAAATACTAGCACAAATTAAAAATAACGATACTTTCTAAAGAGTCAAAAAATAAACTAACATTCTTAAGAAACTAACATTCTATAGCAGCTTTTAACTAAATTTACCAAGTTAACATACCTATCAAATAATACAAACAACACTCCATCACTGGATTATAAATTCCATGAGGGAAAGACTATGTATCCATCTGCTATATCAGCATATCATCAGAATATTATCTGGTGCATAGTAGAAAACAGTAAATGAAAAGGCTAAATTAGAGATTGATGGTTAATTTTATGTGTCAATGTGGCTAGGTTACAGTAAAAATATTATTTTACATGTTTCTATGGTGGTGTTTTTTTCAGTAAGGTCCACATTTGAATCATTAGACTGAGTGAAGCAGTACTTCCCACTGTATGAGTAGCCTCATCCAATCAGCAAAAGGCCTTAACGGAAAGACTGACCTCCATGGGAGCACGGAATTCTGCCAGTAGATGGCCTTTGGTCTCAGTCTGCACACTCTTGCCTGCTTCTCTATCCTGCAGACTTTGGATTTGTCAAACCTCTATAATTATAGGAGCCAAGTCCCTTAAAATAAACATTTTACTGTATATATACACATCCTGCTACTTGTGTTTCTCTAGAGAGCCCTAATACAAGGGAGCATCTTCCTTACCGCAAAAGGTAGGCTAGCATGACCTATGAAATCCCAAGTGCTTAACCTTTCCAAGTATATTTGTTTAAAAGATCTTTTTTTAGTAAAGTTATTTTTATAGTAGTTTATCTGATAGGACCAGGTTTAAAACTAAAAGGAAGAAAAGAACAAAAGGCACTAAACAATGGAATGGTACTTCCTAGGCAACGTCACAAAGTATTTGTCAAAATTTTGTGACCATATTTTTTTGGTTTTCCTATACAATAAATCAACTCCAATAAAAATTACAACTATCTTTTATTAAAATTATAATCCAGTTGCCTAGGAATATAAAGCAATTCATTTAATGTAAGACATCTACAGTATTAAAGATTTTCAAATAGTTTCATCAGAAATAATTGAAATAATTATTTTTAATTACTCATAAAACACTACTTTATACAATAAAATAGTACAAAAATAGTACAGATGATAATTAAAAGTCATCTTTTACCTCTTAACTGGAAGACTCTTGGAAATTTTGCTGAAAAACTCAGTTTCTACATCTTGGCTTTCAGAACTTAGTTCAAAATGGATTGGTTTTTTGTCAGAAGGTTCAACATTCTAAAATGAAGTAGATCATAAATTGAGATCTGACTTAAATAAAAACATTCTGTTTAGATCAAAAGTTGCTCCAAAACACTAAGGGACTTCTAGGTTCTTTAATCCTCTTTTATAAAATTACAACTTGCCCACCTCCCTGCTATCTAAATAAAAGTCATCTGTATTATTATGTAAGCTACTCAGTATTTAGGGGTTTAATGAATATAATAACTGTGAACTGAGGATATCCCCTAAATAAAATAATAAATGATATATGTCTCTAAAATAGAAATGCATTATTAGATCTGATTTAAAATGATTATAATTAAAATATAAAGTCACAAACTGATATAACCTATACATTATCTATCTCAAAGTATAAAACAAAATCTGAGAGGAACACATGGTTATTTAGTAGTAATAAATATTTTTATTTAAAAAAGTGGTCTTTAGTTTTTGTATGACATTTACAGTTTCAACGATCTATTTTTTTTAGTGATCTTTACCTGGATGCATTTCTATGGATTACATTATATACTGAATTTTAAGTATGAAAATCATATGTATACATATGTACACATAAAATCGTAATATATACATATGTACATATAATTTGTTATAACCACATTTGAAAATAACAGATAAAACACTAAAATCACAAAATTAATTCTCAATAGTACAGTATAATACAACATATAAACTACTGTTATTCCTCAAAGACTTTAGAAAGACACAGGCAAGTTGTTCTGTAGATAACCTTTGGTTTGAAGGTATGATCTTAGGCTTACTAAATAAAAAGTAATCATAAATGAATTAAGTTAATATTCAGTGAGACTGATTACAAATCTACAAAGTCTAAAATCTAACAGTTTGAATTACCATTTTGGTAAACACTATTAGGTTTAAACTACTAAAATATAACGGGAAATACCCATTAATGTACTGGGTAATCAAATCACTTACATTGAAAAGATGCAATGTTTCCTTGCTGGTTAGTAAGCGAAAATGAAGATCAGCTATCCTGCCGTCACAAGGGAGGCATTCATAAAACTCAGGTTCCTTATGTGTCAAAGAATAGAGAACTATGATGAAATTTCCAGATTCTGAAAAAACTCTGGATAGAAAATGACATTTAATAAAAATTCAGTGAAGATAACAAGATTATATTTATCCCTCCATCACTTAAGTCTCCAAATCTAGTTAGTAGAATACTAGAGTACAATGATTAAAAGAAAACTAAGAAACGAATTTAGGCATTATTAATTTTGGGCCAGTTTGCAACGGCAAGCAGAAACACCAAAACAACTCCCAAGATTTGGAGGTAGATTTATTTATGTTGGCAGGAACTGATCAGCAAAAGACAAGCAGCTCCTGAAGCATAAAATATTGGGAAGAACTATCAGTGCCTTCATCCTGGTCACTCTTGCCTTCTCTACAATGCCTCTTGTTGTTCCTTGAAGTTTAAAGGTCATAGTTCACACAGAGCCTTAAGGTTTTCTATGCCTCAAGCATTGCCTCAGAGAGCAACAAGCCTTTTTCCTTGTCTTTGTGTCCCTGACCGCCTAGATTTTTTTAAAGACACATACAATTCACATCATAATTAGATCATCAAATTTAATAATCAACATTATGAGAGTAAGAAAAAAAGGTTTACACTGGAATCCTTGGGTTGAATGCTTTACTGTTTCCACAGAATAGACTAAAATGACCTGTTATACAATTAGCCATGAATACAGTCCTTGAGGTTTTTTTCGCCCATATACATGAATATTGTCTAAAACAAGTCTTGTTTGTAGCGGGCAGGTGGGGCCACAACTGTGCTTGGCTGAATTCACTTACCTGTTTTGACCCTGTCCTTTCTCTGGATTGTTTTTCCTGCTGAACTGTTTGTTTTCTGCCTGTATTTCTAACATTCTCATAGAGGATATTGCTGGAACTGCCACTTGGTTTTGTGGCTTGGCAGAGAATTGGCCTCTAGCATCAAAGGGGCCAGAGTTCCTGCTTTCAAAGTTTCCTCTCTTCATTGGTCCAAAATTTGAAGACTTGTAATTGCCGAAATAACTGTAGCCTCTACTACAAAAAGTGCTTACTTACATCATTACTATTGTAGTCATCACTACTGCAGCTATATCTACCACCACCACAGCTGTCATGAAAGCTATCGTAACCACTAAGATACCTCTATGACCAAAATTGTCACTGTCACCAAAAGCAAAGCTCCTAAAGGGCTCGGTATTTGGATTTCTTTATACCAACTTCCTGAGTGTTCCCCACTGCTCAAAATAGCTCATCAGTTGTTTCTAATCTTAGCCCTCTAACAAAGAGCTTTCACAGCTGCTCAGGGTAAAAGAACTGATTTAGAGAGGAAAGTACTTTAAGAAAGACTGTAACAATGGTTACTCTTCGAAGACCTAAATTTTTTTTTTTTTTTTTTTTGATACCGGGGCTTGAACTCACAACCTTATACTTGCCAGACAGGCACTTAGGCCGCTGAGCTAAATCCCTGACCAAAGATCTAAATAGTAAAAGAGAAACAATCTGCTGGATGATAGCATAGGTAAAATTCTTGAAAACATAGGTTTAGGCAAAGATTTTATAAATAAACCTTGGTCATTCAAGGTCATTCATATAATATAAACTGAGTTCACATCAAATTAAAAACTTTTGTACAGCAAAAGAAACCACCAACAGAGTAAACAGACAACCCCCAAGATGGGAAAAAAGTTTTCACCAGTTACTCTTCCGACAAAGGACTAATATCTAGAATGTAGAAAGAACTTAAAACATACACACACACTCAAACCCATCAGACCCTTTTAAAGCCTCAATCCAAAAATGATCATCTGAAATGAATAAACATCTCTCAGATGAAGTAGTACAAATAGCAAATAAATATATGCAAAAAATGTTCAACATCCCTGGTCATTTGAGAAATGTAAATTAAAACACTGAGATTCCATCTCATGAAGAAATCAACCAATAACAAATGCTGGTGTGGTTGTCAGGGGAAAAGGAACACTTCTCCACTGTTGGTAGGCGTGTAGACTGTTGCAACCTCTCTGGAAATCAATATAGGAATTCCTCAAGAAACTAAAACTAGAGGTTCCATTTGACCCAGCTATTCCTCTTCTTAGGTATCTTCCCGAAAGAGTTAAAAGCTTCAAACCACAGTGATACATGAATACTCATGTTCAGAGCAGCACAGTTTATAATAGCTAAATCCTGGAAACAGCTCACATGCCCATCAATAGATGGATGAATAAAGAAAATGTGGTAAATATACCATGAAGTTTTAGTCTGCCATAAAGGATAAACTTGAATCATTTGTAGAAAAATGGGTACACTTGGAGAAAATAATCTTGAGTGAAATAAATCGTATACACAAGTTTAAATAACACTTTGTTTCTCTTGTATGAGAAACTTCAAGGGTAAATAAATAGCATAATGGAGGATAGATATTGGGAAGCTGAAGAACATGTTCAAATGGAAAGAGGAATAAGGGGAGGAGGGGAATGAAGGGAAAAAAGAAAAAAAAATGGTAACAAAGACTTTGTAAATGGGGAGGGAAAGAAGAGCTGAAAGAAGGCGGCGATGGGGAAAAAAAAAGAAGATATATTATGTACAAGTATAAATTTCCTATGATGAATGTGATCAATATGTATGACAAATATGTACTAATAAAAAAATAAAAGAACAGATTAAAAAAAAAAGTGCTTTCTTGGCCGTATCTATGGGCAAAAAAGATCTGACTGTTTCAAAATTACAGCGTTTGCTGAAATAGTGACTGCACCCAGAACCTCAGCAATGTGGGAGCCTGAGTAGGAGAAAGGCCAGGAGTTTGAGACAACATGGACAGACCCGAGCAACAGCAACAGCAAGAAGGACACATCCTCCTCTCCTTCCTGGCTTTATTTTGCTTCATAGCTCACCACTTTTAAAAATAGTATTCATGTTACAATTGGGAAAAAGACCAAAATGTTACAGAATAAAATACCACTTGCCTTTCTTGAAGAGAAGAACTGAACATATATCGCAAGCAGCAAGCCCATACCTGAGGACTATAGATATGCAGAATTCCAGATAGCCAACTAAAAGAAAAAAATCGAAATTAAAGTCTACAGTCATTAAAAAACGAGCATTCTTTAGACTGTTTGCTTCTCAAGGTAATATGGCAAATTCTTGACATTTACCATTTGTTATAACTTGTATCTAGATGTCCCTTCAAACCTCATTCAGTCATGTAAGTGGGGCTTTTCAGAGGTGGCTGGAAGTTAGACGTGTGACGCTGGATTAATGATGCAATATGAGGATTAAAGATGTCCCACCCTGGGTGTGAGTGTTACCGCACCCTGGGTAGTCTGGATAGAATATACGGGACAAAAAGAGGGCTGCTGCTGCCTCTTGCTGTCTGCCCCGCTTTGCTGTGGACTGTCCCCTCTGTGATGCCCCTCTGCCTGCCACCCTACCTTGAAGGCAGGTGACTATAAAATGAAACCTCTACGAACTGAACCAAAATAAATCTTTCTGCTCTTAACTTTGAGTGTTGTGTATTTTGTCTCAGCAACAAGAAAAGTAACTAAGATACCAGTAATACATTAAAAAGCCTCACAAAGGGCTGAGGATATAGAACAGTGGCCTAGCACACAGGAGGCCCAGGGTTCAATTCCCAGTGCCTCAAATAATCAGAAAAAGACTTGAGAAATATGCAAACTTAAGAAATCTACACTGACAATTTAGAAGGCGAATACAGTATACAGATAAGAACATTAATATATCTATATAGCATTAGCATATGGAGAAAAAGAGTACACATTTTTTTTCTTCTGATCTCTTCACCTGAGATGTGCGCAAGAAAATGTTTCACAGAGGTGAAGCCAGGGTGCCAGACTAGAAAGAATGAGCTTAATTGGCAGAGACTAAAGTTTGTAGTCTAAAAGGTCTTTATAGAGTATTAAAAAGATGAATGTTGTAGGTATCCTGTAAACCTTATATATAGACTGAAATGTAAGGTTTTTAGTGAATGTTTATTCAGGCGTCAATAACCTAAAGAGAGCCAGAACCACAGCATAGACTGCAAATAGATTTCTTGGTCCAGAGGACATGTCTGTATCATCACTAACCTGGTACTTGTCATTCTTTAATACGGATTCCACTTCTTATCAATCCTTCCTTCTACTGCCAGACAATTAAAGGTCAAGTTCAAGTTTGCCTTCTGTAAAAAATGCTCTATCATGCCTCTCTTACAAATTACTACTAGGAATCATTGTCTATACTATTCTTTTCACAATAAACCATTTACTTCATTATTTATTTTTCTGTATGTCAATTATTACCTTACTTTTGGTTATGAATTTTTTATTTTTTTATTTTTTTTTTTTTTGTACCCGGGATCGAACTCACGACTGTGGACGTTCAAGGCAGGCGTGAGGTCATAAGTTTGATCCCTGGCACCAAAAACAAAACAAAACAAAACAAAAAAACCCCACAAAAATCCCTGGCCCTGGTTATGAATTTCTTAAGGAACTTTAAATACTAACACAAAGCCGAACATAATGTTATATATAGAATATGGAAAGCACGCAACAAACACTAATGTTTGTGAATAATCTTCTAAATGTCATTAGTGGCTAACTTTAAAACCATTAACACTAAAAGGAATTTCCACAAAACTGTCTGGAAATAGATTTTAACAGTATTGTTTTGAGCCCTTAAGGACAGGGGAAGTAAGAGAAAATTGAAAAAATAGTGCTCTAAGCCTTCAAGTTTAATAATTCAATTTTTAATGAGCAACTCTATAGGAAAAAAAATAAAAAATCATTCAATTTTATCCATTGTATACACTGGTGTTCGTCCTATGACTGAGGAAAAAATTCTTTTAGCTGATTCTACATTAAAATTTTTTAAAAAACTTAAAACACTGGTTTTGTGGCTTTATAAGATCATCTGTACACTCATGGGATAGCTGATTCATGTGCTTTTCATATGTACTTGGATATGTACAACCGTTGATCTAAAGGTTTTATAAATAATACAATACTTACATTCCCACTAGTGGTAGAGAACAAACCTTGGGATCAGATTCCAGCAAAAGTAATAATTTGCGTGTCTCATCCATGGTAAGATAGCTAAACAGAAGACATTTATGTAAAAATAATTGAAAGTATGTATTTTAATCCAACAGAGACAACCTGAATTATGAAGCATATTTTAAGTAAGGTACAAGATTCAAATGAACACTGTCTCCCACACATAGCTAAATAAAGAAAACAATTCAAACCATTTGATTCAGTAAAAGGAAAACTCCCGTAAAAAAGAGATTAAAGAGACTTAGTATCTTAAAGTGTCCATATTATTGGGCCAGGGATTTAGCTCAGCAACATAAGTGCCTGCCTGATAAGTGTGAGGTCATTCAATCCCTGGTACCACAAAAAAACAAAACAAAACCTTTCAAATTATTAAAATTACCACTAATGTGTTGTTAATTTCCAATCATCTTGTTTTGAAATCCTATATCATTTTCTTTCTTTTAATCTCTTTAAAATAAAGAATGTACACTTTAAAATCATTTGTTATTTTTCAACTTAAAACTTACTTTTGTCAAAGGTGTTATAAAGCAGGCAATTTCACAACTGATTAGGTACACTGGGAAAAGTGAATTTCCTGTTACTGAAGTATGCAAGTATCCAGGTAACTTGACCAGATTGCAACAACTGTGACTTCTCGCTGAGGGAGGCTGAGTTAGAGAAGGTATAACCAACTCTCCATGTATCACATGAGGTGAGCTCAGTGGTGCTCACCTCATATGCATCAGCCACCTCTGTCAAAAGGGAGAAGATGAAAATCCACAGCAGAATTACTGAGTTAATTTTACTGTTACGGATTTAAACTACAGAAATAAGAACAATGCCACTCATGATATTAAGTCTAAATGGTACTACTGCTGACATCTTAGTGCTCTAATAACCTTAAAATATGAACAATAAATTTATCAGGCCATGAAGTAAGACTAAGCCTGAGTTACCTTAAGATTTATGTATCAAGAATGACACACCTGCTTTAAAAGCTCTCCCTCTAGCCAAGTGTGACGGTGCATATCTGTAATCCCAGCATTCAGGAGCCTAAGGTAAGAGGACTATGAGTTGTAGGTCAGCCAAGGCTACAGTGAGAGCCTATTGAGAAAAAAAGAAAGGGAGAGACGGAGAGATGGAGAGGGGGAGAGAAACGAGGGGAAGAAACAGAGAGGAGAAGAAACGGAGAGGGAGAGAGTGAGAGAGGGGCAGGGAGAGAGAAAGAGAGAGGTCGCAGTTGGCTAGTCTCATCCACCTAACAAATTCCTATTTCTATACCTTAAAAGAATTGGTTTAAGCTTATCTTGATTTTCCCAGGTTATTTGGACATACCTTTTTACTTTCCCAGCACTGCATATAAACTTCCATTGTAGTGCATTATGTTTTGATATCAACATACTTATTACACAATAAATTGTTTAAAAATTATTTCTTTCTAGTGCCTAACACAATTGCCCATTTTATAATGGATTCTAGTAAATATTAGAGTAGGTAAATGTTGTTGAAAAAAAAGAACAATGTCACAAATTTAATAGATAACTGTACACAAGAAGTGGCAAAACAGGGGCTGGGGATTTAGCTCAGCGGCATAAGCGCCTGCCTTGCAAGCAGGCGGTCGTGAGTTGGATCCCTGGTACCGATAAAAATGAAAAAGACAAAAAAAAAAGTGGCCAAACAGGCAATTGGACAGAATACTAAATAACCTGGTTACTAAGAGAATGATAAGGGATCACAGATGAATAATTGAAAGAAATTCAAATTTATGCCACATGAGGAAATAGGCACGTGTACAAAGGAAAACAAATTAATTTTTTGGTTAATTTTAACTGAAAAATCCCACTTTTGCATTAAAAAGCACTCTATTACACAAAAAGAATTAAATGTTAAATTCAAACTTTTGTAATATTCAAATATTACAAGATTTTGGAACAGACTAATATTTTTGCTATTCCAAACAGTGAGCAATACTCTGGTCAGATCTCAAATTCAAAATGGAACCTTTTTCATACTTCAGAAACTTTCTTGTCAAAGTTTTCTCTCTTATTCTCTTTCAAGGCAGCATTTTTATTTTTTTAAATCGGTACTGGGGCTCAAACTTGTGACCACGCACTTGCAAGTCAGGCGCTTATGCCGCTGAGCTAAATCCCCAGCCCCTGAAAGCAGCATTTTTTACAGGCAAAGTACTGGACTTCAGTACACACTGGCAAACATTGCTGATGCTAGAGACCTAACTAGAGTGGCGTCAGCAGGAAAGCAAGTCAGTGGTGTAATACTTAATGCTACTTCAAAGTTTTTAAAGCATAGGTTATTCACACTGTCTTAACTAACATATTTCAGTAGAAAATAGATAAAATACGAGTATGCGAGAAGTAGCCCTACAGAGGATCAGAAAACATGCATCTTGATTTACAATTCCTAAGAAACTAAGGATAAGAAGTTGTAGAGAATTCTGCTCCAGCTATGTGAGGAAACTCCACCTTCAAGTAGTTGACAATTTGGCAAGAGTATGACAAATATTTATTTCCTTTTTCTACCTGTACATCATAAATAATAATTATATAAATAAAGCTATATGGTATAAATAAACTCTTTGGGCTCTCTTAGATTCACGATTAGTCAGTTTATTGTTGAACAAAATGATCTAAAACCTAGGTAAAGTAGGATAGGAACAATAATACAGAAGTAACTTCTCCTTACATTTTTAAATCATGAAGTATTAACCTTTTTTTCCCCTGCTGTGGTGCCACAGATTGAATTCAGGACCTCCTGTATGCTAGACAAGCACTACCACAGAAGCATATCCCTAACCCCAAAACCAATTTTAATATAATTTTTTAAAATCAAAAATATTTTTGTAAGGTTATGGGTATAACCCTTCAAAAGGAAACTCTATATTCAGAAAATTTAATGGACTTGGGTGGTAGCATGTGCTTAGCATGTACAAGGCTCTGGGCTCAGTTCCCAGGATCAAAAGGATAGAAAAATAACAACATCACTTTATTTTTTAACTTTCCCTCATCACTGACAAATCATCAGACCTCTGACATGTAAACTGAGTGCACCATTATTTTATATTATTTATATGATATTTTATATTTTAAATAATTTATATTTTACATTCTTATAATCCTAAAAAAAACTTAATGCAATCACTTCTTAAAATTTTAGAATAATACTGTATATCTTTCACTTACCCATATTTATAGGTACCTTGAACTTGAGAAATATTCAGATTACTGCTCAGATTTCTTGCCAGAGCTGTTGGAATAATGGGAATGGGCTTCACAGGTGCACATTTGAAGTTATTTGCTAGCGTTACTGCTTCCCAATACAAGTCAAAATCCACACTGTCCAAACTCTCCCTGGAAGTGATATGCACTCGTACAGAAAGCAGTTTACCACAATCCAAGGAATCTTTGCTACATACATGCTGCTGCAAAGCCTAAGGAATCAATATGATACAATTATTATATGAAAACTGAAATGTGCCTCTATCTTCAAAATATATTTTATACTGTGCATACACACTTAGAATATATTGCATTAACAAAATTAAATTAGTCTGGATTATTAGATTTGAATTCATTTTTTATGTGATCAAATGATGAAGGAATAATTACATTATAGCAAATAGGACTTCTGTTCCAAGCTCGGTCACACGTTTTCTAACTTAGATGACTTACCAACACTTGGAAATAGGAATATTTATTTATTATGCAAGTAAGCGTGGATATAATTTAATTCTGACTTAGCCTTAGACAGTTTGAAGAGCATTCCCTTTTGATTCCTTTTGTTACTCCAAATTTCAGGTAGTTCTTGCCCAGCATTTGCTCACACTCACTGTATTTTTTCTAGTGTTAGTGCCACCACTCTACTACTGGATAGCACATCCCTCTCTAAACATCTGATTACTGTGATGGTCTGAACTGACTTCAGTCAGCCAACTCCATCAGATCAACCATCCCTCATTTGACAGTATTTTCTCTTTTCAGAAACTTTCTATGAATGCATGGCCCATTCAAAAAGTTCAATTTCTTTAGCCTGTGAGACAAGCCTCTATAATCTGACCAAACTATTATTTCTGTGACTCTCCATAAAATCCTGCAAAAACTACACAGAGTTACACAGAGCACATCTTAACGTTTCCTATCTTAGTCGCATTGCTACTTTTCTTGAATGCTGCCCATATCACTGTCCCTTGCTTCAGAAACCATATTTAATTAGATTTCAGTCCACGATAATTCAGTGATAAATTAGTATAAACAGGTCTCAAATATGGGCTTACTGAAGTACTGCATACCTGGCATGATTCTAAGAACTAAGAATAACAAAATGAGTCTCACTTTAAAAGCTGCATTGAAGTCATCTACATCATCAGCTGTTATTTCACTTGAACAAACTCCCTGAGTATGAACTTTGCAAGGGATCAAAAAGTCCCCAGGAAGAGAAGCAGTAGGAGTTCTTTCTAAGCATCCAGGTATTTCTCGACCAGGATCAAACCGATCTATTGTCAATGTTACACCTTCTTCATCTGAGGAACAGAAATAACAAGAGTTATACAGCATACAAATAAAAACTATAAACCAAAGTTACGTTATAGCAAAATACATTTGCCACACCAGTAGCATATTAAACGTTAACTTCAAATAATGATTTATTTATATATTCTTCCACCTGACTATATTGAGATATCTGTAACAGTTTTACTTATCTTCATAACAAGCAATTAGTACAAAGCACAGACAGGCTGGCTCAATCAATAAATGTAAGCTCTGTTCTTGCCACACAAGTAAGTTTTAAAAGTGTATTACCATCATCCACTGTGAGAGAACCAAGCAAGAAGCATGGCACATTCTTTTTACTTTGCTTAGCATGACGGTAAGCAAGTCGAATGGTCTTTTCAGTCACCACAAGCTTTGGATTTCTGAAAAATAATAGAAGTCTTGTTCAATGTGGGTCATGAAATGCTGCCTATAATATAACACAATCTTTAAAATGTATTTTCAGGATATTGCAAGGTCAAATGCAGTGGGTAGAGAGGGTCATCTGGAAACTGAATGGCAATAAGCGGAGATGGAAGCTCTACTTGTCTTCCAGGCACCTGCTTAATTTTATGAACCAGAGCATGAACCGACAAACTAAGATGCTGATCAGTTCTTATAAATATTGAGTAAATAGCCACATTCATTTCCATATTGTTTATAGGCTTTAGATAATAGAAAAATTCAACGTAGAACATGATTAAATGTTTAAAGATACATAAAAAGAAAATGTTTAATAACTAAAAAAAGTTCAGATAAATTTGAAAAAATCCACCATCAATCATATAGAACTTGCAGAAATAAAATATAATCAATTTAACTCCCCCTCTGCTGAGATATGGTCCCAATATGTAGTTCAGGCTCACTTTGAACTCAAAGTGATCCTCCCGCCTCAGACTCCTGAATGCTGGGATTGCAGGAGTGTACTACCATGCTTAGCAAAAATATAATCAATTTAAAACTCACAAGGTTATATAATCAGCAGGAGCAGCCATGTGTAGTGGTGTGCACCTATAATCCCAGTACTCAGCAAACTGAGGCAAGAGGATTGCCACAAGTTCAAGGCCAGCCTAGGTTACATGGTAAGTTAAAGGCCAGCCTGGACTACAAAGCAAGGGCCTGTCTCAAACAGAAAACAAAAGAGAAAGAGAAAAAGAAAAATCAACTGAAGCCATATATTACGCATATATGTTATAAATAACCTTTCATATACGTACTTCCACATTTAAAAACACAACAGGGCTGGGGTAGGTCAGTGGTAGAGTGCTTGCAGAGCATGTACATGGGTTCAATTAAAAAACAATTTTAGATAAAAACCAAAAACAAAAAGTACGATGAAAACTGTATGCACGCATGTGTGTTTTCTAGCACTGGATATCAAACCCACGAGTCACTGAGCCACATCTCTACTCTTATTGTGACACAGGGTCTCACTAAAATGCCCAGACTGGTCTTGAACTTCTGATCCTCATGCGTTAGTCTCCCGAGTAACTGGGATTACAGGCCTGTATAACTGTACCAGGCCTGAAATGGGTATTATAGCTATTTTCTTTAATTAAAGAAAAAAGAAAGATCCTTGAGTACTAAGGTTACATAAACAAGAAGTGGTAGAATCAGGATCTGATGCTGTAGTCAGTCTGACTTCAATTATAACACTTTAAATCCCAATGGCAAGCTGGGTGTGGTGGACATGTGTAACCTCAGCACTTAAGAGGCTGAGGCAGTAGGATTGCCATGAGTTTGGAGACCAACAAGAACTATAATGAGATGCTGTCTCAAACAAAACAAAAACCCAGTATAATGTAAATGTGGTTATAGAAAAACAATTCCCAATTTGACTGATGCTAGGCTATCCCCACTAAAATCTATACTTCTTGGATTATTACTCTCAATAAGTACAATATTACATACAAATTCTCAATGGGTCTTAATGGGTCACAGCAGTCCTCAAGCCTCAGTCTCTCAAGCACCAGTTTTTATGAACACTTAATCTTTCTTGAATTTCCAGCATATTCAAAACTTCAGATTTGCTGAGTATTTTAACTATGAAGTTAAAATTATTTCTCATAAGTACAAGGTAATAATTTAAGCTGCAACAGGTGGAATTTTTAAATGGAAAAGTAAAGAAAAATGAATACAGATTGAGTCCTCCTTACCAAAAATATTTGGGAGAGAAGTATTTCAGATTTTGGACAATTTGTACATATATAACGAGACATCTTGGCAATGGGACCCATGTGTAAACATAAAATTCATTTAGGTGTTATACACATCTTATACATTATACAATATATATAGCCTGAAGGTAATCTTTTTTTTTTTTTTTTTTTTTTTTTTGGGTACCAGGGATTGAATTTTCAACCTAGTGCTTGCCAGATAGACACTTGTGCCACTGAGCTAAATCCCTAACTGCCTGAAGGTAATCTTATACAACTCCATGTTGTACGCTTTCACTTTGATTCTAACTAGGCACATTTAGGTCAGATGTGGAATCTTCCACTTATCATATCATGTTGGCAATCAAAAAGATTTGGTTTAGAGCATTTCAGATTTCAGATTTTGGGATTTCAGATTTTGGTCATTGTAATCAACACATTCTTTTATTACTTATATTGGTTTGATTTGACAAAAGAAACATATTATACCTGAAGTAACTGAGATGTAAGTAGATAAGATCTCCAATTGGTACTGGGTTCCAAAGTGCACACTTTGATGGAGGAAAGTGGAAAGGTACCATTTTTCTTGAAGAAAACCTTTAAAAATATATATTTGAAAAAATTTAAAGCATGAAGAAAAACAAACTCGGTAGATGTTTTGTAAAAAACAATTATCATTACCAGGCCACAATGGTCCCTGCTTGTAGTCCCTGCTGTTTGTTTGTTTAGGTCTTTTGAGACAGGGTCTCACTATGTAGCCCAGTCTTGTCTCAAACTTGAGGTGATCCTCCTGGCTCAGCCTCCAGAGTGCTGGCCTTACAGGTGTATGCCACTATGCCCAGCCGGTCTCAGCTACTTAGGAGGCTGAAGCAAGAAGATTGAGTCCAGGAATTCAAGACCAGGCCAAAAATAAACAAACAAATTGGGAAAGATGAAGGACTTAGATAAGACAAAAAAATAATATATACTGCCATGGATGTGGAGAAACAAGAACCTGTATACACTGTTAGCAGAAATATAAATTGGCATGGCCATTATGGAGGCAGCATGAAATTCCTCAAAACATTAAAAATAAAACTGCCATAGGATCTAGCAGTACAGTCAGTATTTATCCAAAGAAAATAAAATTGGTATGTTGAAGAGATATCTGCACTATTGACTGTAGCACTATTCGTAACAGCCAAGATTTGCAATTATCCTATGACCAACCACTGACAAAAAAAGTGTGATATACAATAAATACTGTTCACTCTTAAAAAAGAATGAAATACTGGCATTTGTCACAATGGTAATGAACCTGTAGGACATTATGTTGAATAAAATAAGCCAGGCAGAAACGCAAGTACTACATGATCTCAGTCATTTCCAGACCTAAAAAAAGCTGATTTCCTAGAACAGAGTAGAACAGTGGTTACCAGAAGTTGGGGAGAGTAGGGAAAAGAGATAGAGAGAGAATGGTCAATGGGTGGAAAAATTAATGCTATATAGAAGAATTAAGTTCCAGCTTAGAATTCATAGCACAGGAGGGTGACTATAGGCAACAGTGTTGTAGTATATATTACAAAATAACTAGACAGGATTCTGAATATTCTCATAAAAAAGTGATAAATTTTCCAGGTTTGGTGCTGTATACTTATAATCCCAGCAATCTGGGAGGGTGAGTCAGGAAGATCATAAGTTTGAGCCAGGCTAGGCAACTCAAGACCTGGTCTCAAAGACAAAAGTAGTTCAGTGAAAACCCATCCCAGTGCAAAAGAACCCAAACAAAAACCAAACTAGAACAAAACATAATGAATGAAAATTCATAATGAATGAAAATTTGAGGAAATGGATACGTTAAATCTCATAATTTGATCTTTATACAATGTACATACACATTTATTAAAACCTCACACCTCACACTGTGTTCCCTAAGTATGGTATGTATAATTATTATGTATCAAAACAAAACTGAAAAAAAGAAAATAAATCTAAAAACTAAATAAATTTTACAAAATGGAAGTTGGTTGGAAAGGAGAAGGAAGAGAAGGAAAGAATAGAAAAAAGAAAAAGGAAGAAGGAAATAAATCAGTACATGTAAACTGCTTAAATAATGCATGCTACCTTGTAAGAGTTCAATTTTAGTGATTTCTTTTTCTTTTTTCTTGAGACAAGCTCTCATTATGTAGTCTAGGCTGACTTGTAACTAGCTATAAGGGCTGATCAGAAACCATGATGCAGGTTTAAGTTTTAGAAAAGTTTTATAGTAAAAGACACATTGTCATTAATGCCCAAGAATACTCCCCCATGCTTCAAACACACTTATCCTATTGTTGTTGCCACTTTCTGAAGAAGTCCTGGAAGTCCTTATTCATATCTTTATGAGGTGTGATCAAACAGATGGTGAATGCTGCTGCCAGTGCCATCCAAAAAAAGGCAGGCTCATAAAACCATTACAGCGTGGTTTTGTCCAGCTTACTCAGTGGCTGCAACACTGTGCAACTTCTGGCTCTTCCCCGAAGTCAAAATAATCAGGAAAGGTAAATGCCTTGAATTTAGTAAGAACATCAAGACAGACACGACTGTGCTACTAAAGACAGGAAAGAGAACGTCCATAATTGCTTCAGAAAGGGGCAAGAATGACAGAATAAGTGTGTTTGAAGTGAAGGGGAGTATTTTAAGTGGTATCGATACCAATGTGTCTTTTACTGTTAAAAAATTTTTGATATCACATCACATATGTAGCCCAGGCTGACCTTGAACTCAAGATCCTCCTGTGATAGCCTCCCAAGCTCTAGGATTATTGGCATGTGCCACTGTGCCTATCTTAGCTATTTTTTTCCCCATTCTCAATTGCCCACAGTACCTTTAAAAACCAGTCTATAATACTTCAGGTTTATTTCCTTAGTTGTATAGGTTAAAAGTCAAGTATAAATACTGGCAATACCACTTACTAACTATACAATCTTAAACTGATTCATCTGTCACTTTTATTCATTTTAAAAAGTACAATAGCATGGATTACATGTGCACACCTGTAATTCCAACACTCAGGAGGCTGAGACAGGAGATCACTACATATTCAAGGCCAGCCTGGGTTACAAAGTGAGCTCAAGGCTAGCCTGAATTGCACAGAGAAACCCTATCTCAAAAAGACAAAATGAATAAATAATTAAAAATAAATAAAATAAAAAATATAGATAAACCAGGAATGGTGGTACATGCCTATAATCTCAGCATTGGGTGGCTAAGGCAGGACTGTCATGAGTTTGAAGTCACCCTGCACTGCATTGCAAACTCAAGGCCAGCCTGAACTACTTGCTGAGACCCTGTCTCTAAAAAAAAAAAGTATCAATAGGACCTGTGTCACAGGTTGTGAGAATTAAGTAATGCATGCAAAGTGTTTAGCATGGTACCTGAAAGATAATAAAACCTCAAATGCTGTTATTACTCCTTTTCTTATTCTGGAGTCTATAGATACACTTTGGAAGCAAGGGAGACACAAACTGAAATTGGATACAAGATTTTTCATATCTGTATATGTAAGTACTTTTTCTTAGGAAATAGGAGGCATAATTTTTATCACACATTGAAAGAGGTCCAGACTTTTCTTCCAATACATATACACAAATCAAAGGTGCTGCCTTAAATCAAGATTACCAAAAAGCAGTCACCAAATAAGTAAAAGAAACCAGAATAGAGTATCTGAAGAATAAACTTTAAATCACGTAAGTATACATCTTTTTTTTTTTTTTTTTTTTTTGGTACTGGGGATCAAACTCATGACCTTGAGCTTGCCAAGCAGGTGCTTAATCCACTGAGCTAAATCCCCAGCCCTACATAAGTATACATCTCATGTAGAATGGAAGGAATGAATTTGAACTAAAATCAATCTAGTAATAAAATTAAGAAAATATACTGAATTTGTTATGTAATTATACTTTTCAAAGAACAGACACTGACAAACCTTCAAATACAAGGTAGCAGTATGGTAGAACAGAAGGGCAAAATTAAAGCAAAAGGAAAATGATAGCCTCCTTGGTTCATATTGCCAGTGTTTTCACCAAGAACATACGGCACAAGGGTAGACAATACGAAACCTAAAGGTACCTGTGGGTATAATTATAACTTTGAAGGAAGAAATTTTAGATGTAGCACTAATTGTTCTTCCCTAGGGAAAAAAGAACAATACATGATCCGAAGAGGCAAGTAACACAAGGCAATCTACTTGGCCTCAAAGTAATAAAAGAATGAGAAAATCAGAAGACAGCTGGCAAAGACCTGCCTACCCCGCATGAGTAGGAAAAGCATAGGGACGTCTGAGGAAGCGTGGGACACCCGACACGAAGGGCTTCCAATCAAGGAATTAGTATTTACAAGAGGAAGCAAACCAGCTTTTAGTCAAGTATGTAAAATAAACATCTATGTAATTTTAGTTTCAAGAGTTCAAGTACTACTTCCTATCAATACAAAGATCTCTGGTATAATTAAGTGAAAGAGGGAATGGAACTAATATCTACTAAGTACCAGATGGTTTAATAATTTTTTTCCTTCTTGGTATTGGGGATTGAACTCAAGGCCTCTGCACTGAGCTACATGTCACTCCAGTCCTTTTTCTTTCTTTTTTGTCTTTTTCATTTTTATCGGTACCAGGGATTGAACTCACAACCACCTGCTTGCCAGGCAGGTGCTTATGCCGCTGAGCTAAACCCCCAGCCCCTTCCTTTTTCTTTTTTTGGGACAAGGTTTAGTTAAATTACCCAGACTAGGCTTGAACTTCCTATCTTCCTTCTCAGCCTCCCACCGCACTAGAATTACAGGCGTGTGCCACCATGTCAGCATTGTTAAATAATCTTATTTAAGCCTTCACAATATTCTGTTAGAGATTACCTCTCCATTTTATAGATGAGAAACTAAGGCTTAGTTAAACTCAATCAAGGTTACCCACCTCAGAAGCAGAAGAGCTGGGACACATGCTTAGATTTTTCTGATATATATTCTCATTCATATTCTTATTCCCCCTCACCCCACCAAGGACCTTGAACTCTTGGGAATTTCTCATCTCAGCCTCCCAAGTGGTGAGATTACAGGAATGCACTACCATGCACAGCTATATTTTCCTAACTCTAGATATCACATTCTTCTCTTTCAACCTACCTTCCCAAGTTAATGTGAACAGTTACAAAAACAAACTTTGTAAAATAATTTCTATACCTGGTATTCATCTGGTGCCTTGTAAGAGGATATACAGATTCCATGATATTTGGTGAGTGACTTACTGAATTTCAAACCCTTAGTACCCTAAAGAAATAGAGAGACATTAATGATGATAAAAAACAAAAAAAAAAACCACGATTATTTAACCATATATTAACAGGCAAAATGAGGCTACTTAGATGAAGTGTGACTAGATTAGTAAGATTAAATGCTTGCAGATGCTGCTGAGGCTCTGCCTATAAATTAACATAAACATTTATTTTACTGCAAAAATCTATCAGCAAATTAATAAAAGCACAGATTTTTGCCCCCAAAATTTTGGTATCAACTTCAAATCAGTAGCTCACACAAGAGATTTTTTTACCAGAAGCCTCACAATCTTCAGAAAACCACAAATCAACAAGTGGGAAAAAATTTGGGCTGGATATTTATTGTGCATATAAGGCAACTATCAAGAAGTTTTCAATCCATGAGGAAGGAAGAGAAATACTGTATCCTCACAAACTGACTTCCACAGCTGAAATACCAATTTTCTTTCTTTTCTTTTTTTGATTCACATACATGCCCTCTATACGTACTCTCATTCATTCCCACGGTGTGCACACCCATCTATAGAAAGTAAAACTTTGGCTCTTCTAAGTTTCAAATCCAGATTGCTAAGTGACTCCTGGATAGCTTCATCTAAACATTACTAAAGCAAAATAAAGACCTCAGTGTTTTCTTTATAGTTCTGTATTTTCTAAGTCTTAGGGTTTTTAAAGTTCTGTGCATTGTTTCAATTCCAGCAAAAAGGAACTGTCTGAAGATGAAAAAAGAAACACATATAGAAGCAAAGGTCATCTGAAAGATTTTTTTTTCCCAATAAAGACGGAGGCTAAAAATACTTGGGAGAACAAAAATCTTACTGAATGTACCTTTGTAAGACTGACTAAAATCTTTCTTAGAGACATCTAGACTTCACAGGTTCAACGCCACTTCTGTGGAATACAGGTTTTAAAATGTACAGCTTTTTATAGCATTTGGTTGTCAAGAATAACAGTATTCCATCTAGTAAATCTATCCCTACAAAATACACAAAGCACAATTTTTCTTGTTAAATACTTGTTTTAAAAATCCGTATGTGTCTCTTCCTTTACATATTAAGGTAAAAACGCAGACAATGTTGATCTTTTCTTACTTTAAAACAATATACATAAGGTAGTTTATTCTGACAGCATTACACATGGAATTAAAGCTAATGAAACTAAAACCATAAAGTCATACACTTAACAAAACATATTCTCAGGTAATATCACTGTGTAGCAGATGAAAACCATCAAGTCATCCTTACCTTTTCCTTTTCTTTATTCCCCCATATAAATTCTCTTTCCATCCCACCTTATCTGACTTCACCAGATTTACTTAAAAGTCCCCATTGGTACTAGAAGACAATTTCTAAGTAAATCAGGTCAAGTTAAAAGCTTAAAGAGTGGATGATTCTTCTTCATATACAGAATAAAGGACCTTCACAATTCCACTCCGCCCATATAGTCCCACCATATCCCATATCCACGCATCCTGTGCCCAGTTACACGAAACTATTTTCAGTCGCCGCGTTCCAGGATCTGCACAAGCTGTTCCTCTTCTACGTGGATAATCTGGTAAATTCAGCCATCTAGCACTATCTAGCACTTTCATTACCTCCTCTGTGTAATCTCCCGAACACCATGGTACTGTTACTATTGCTTCTGAGCACACTCAGCACGTTCACACATCGCTGTTGACACACTAGTTCCCGGAGACTACAAGCTTTAAATATTAACTAGTTCCTCATTATACAGTATAGCAATCTGCTGCTGTGAAAAATGCAAGAGCGGAGAATCCAGGGTATCAGTCCTCAAAAATTTTCCAGTGAAAACAAACTTTTTTTTTGGTCCTTTTCGTTTTTATCGGTACCAGGGATCGAACTCACGACTGCCTGCTTGCAAGGCAGGCGCTTACGAAACTGAACTAAACCCCCAGCCCCAGTGAAAACAATCTTACATGCACATTGTTTACTACAAATATTTTTCACAAACCTCAGCGCAGTGTATCGCCACTTCCCTTGGAAGTCGCGGTCCGCTTTATTTTGCCCACTACCCTTTGAGTTCTGGCTCAGAGTTCCGGAGCCCTGGAGCCACCCCAGACCCCAGAACGTCTCCAACAACCCTCCACGGGGCCCGCTGCCGCCTCTCGGGCCCACCTGGAGCACAGAACCACACTCACAGTACCTCCGCCGAGCTGAGGTCTACTTGTTACCCCAGAACAGAGGATGGCTCCTAAGAGAGCCTTGGCCCACTCGGGCCCCGCCTCTGGGACGTTGGGGTCGCGGGAACCAAGGCGGCAAATAGCAACCTGAAAAACCAAAGCGCGCGCCTCGTTTGCTGACTGGTTAGAAATCCAGCCAATCACGGAGCAGAGGCGGTGCTGCAGGCCTCACGCAAATTTGCCGCGACGTGTCTGAGTGTCAGCCAATCAGAGCTCCGCATCACTTTCCGCACTTGACCAATCCTAACAATCTTTGGAGAAATGAGGCGGCCACTAGTGCTCCAGGATCACGATTCCTGAGATTTAAAAAAACCTCCTTTCGTCAACTGTTAAATTCCGGTGTGGGGCGGATTTTGCGCAAGCGTAATTATAAACCCCTAGCGGCCTGGCAATGAGTATAAAGCCGGAAACCGGTAGACGGTCGCTGGGTAACTAGATTTGGTTTCCTTACGAGCAGTTCCAAATTTGTCTTGACAAAAAGGGGAGGAAGTCAGATTTTTAGTTTCTTTCCTGAGGAAAATACTCTCCTACCAATAACAATGTTTTAAAAAATCCTAAACTGGCTAGCCGGGCGTGTGGTACGCGAGAGCCTATTAGTTCAAGGCCAGCGTGGGCTACATAGTGGGTTCAAGATTAGCCTGAATAGGGGCTGGGGATTTAGCTCAGCGGCATAAGCACCTGCCTTGCAAGTGTGTGGTCCTGAGTTCAATCCCTGGTACCGACAAAAAAGAAAAAGACAAAAAAAAAAGATTAGCCTGAACTGTGTAGTGAGACTTTGTCTCAAAAAAACAAAACAAGACGAATGTCCTAAACTGGCCTATGTCTCAAATGCCAGCCAGCCAGCACTGGAGGCTGAGGTAAGAGACACGAGTTCCTGGACAATGTAGGCTACCTAACAATTCAAGACCAGCCTGGAGTAGATGGCGAGACCCTGTCTCAAAAACAAAATTTTCTTTCCCGTCTAAAAGAAAAGAATGACAAATTTATAAGCTACTTAACATTTATCTCCACAACCAATAATGTATATTATGTACATATAATACCAATATAGTATTGGTATTATATTTATTTATGTATGGCATTAATACTGGTGTGGTAATGTTATTTTCTCCAAAGCTATTGTTGGTTGGGTTTTCATTTATGTTACTCAGGCTGCATGTTGTCGAGGTCTTTCTGCTTCAGCCTCACAAGTGCTATACCTAGGACTACAGCTGTCTGCCACTTGTCTGCCTCCTAATGTTGTAATGTGTTTTCTAAATGAGTTCGAAGACAACCCTCTTCCTGTTCCCCAAACCACAATCCGAAGATGCTCAAGTCCTTTATATAAAATGATGTGCTTGCATATTTCCTATATATGTCCCCCATGTATTAATATTTTAGATTACTTCTAAATGCCTATTATAACATAAATGCAATGTAAATCATTTTTCGGAAATAATGACAAAGTAGTCTGCAGTTGGTTGAACTTGGGTATAAAACATGTGGATACAGAAAGCTAGTTGTGTATGGGTCTCCTAATAGCTAAAGTGGAAGAGATAAATGTAGATCCCATAGCTAGTGCAGAGTCAGGATTCTAATTGTCTCTTACTTTGCTCAATAGTACTTGGTTTTCAGACATATATGAGTATGTCTTAAAATCTGAGCTATATGTAGACTCTCCTGTTTAGAATAACACCCACCCCTTTGAAAGAGTGAAAGCTAAGTTGATGGTATTAGCACTTGATGTGTGATGAAAATGACATTTTAGGTCTGTGATCTTCTAATAACCTGTAGTTCTATCGCATCATCGGATAGACATCAGACAAATTCTAGTAGAAAATGCTTGACCTGTACATCTCAAAACTATTAAACTCAAGCCAGGGATGGTGGCACATGCCTGTAATCCCGTAATTTGGGAGGCTGAGCCAGGAAGGTCACTGTGAGTTCAAGATCATCCTGCAGTACATAGCAAGATACTCCCATGCCCCAAGAAAGAAAAGAAAAACTGTCAGAATGCTCACTTTGCCTCTACTATATGAAGTCACAAGATGGCTATCTGTGAAAAATGAAGCAGGCCTTTAACAGATACTGAATCTTCCAGTGTCATGTTCTTAGGCTTCCGAGCCTCTAAAACTATGAGAAATTTCTGCTGTTTAAAAGCTGTTTAGAGATAGGCGTGATGCATACAGGTGTGTAATTTCAGCACTCAGGAAGCTGAAACAAAATCACTATGAGTTCTAGGCCAGCCTGGGCTGCATGGTGAGTTCAAGGCCAGCTTTAACTACATAGTAAGACCTTGTCTCAAAAAAATTAAATAGGGGCTGGGGATTTAGCTCAGCGGCATAAATACCTGCCTTTCAAGCAGGCAGTCGTGAGTTCGATAAAAAGAAAAAAAGAAAAAGTAAATAAAATATGTAAAAGCCTCTTAGAGTTGAGCATGGTGGCACATATCTGTAATACCAGCACTGTGGGAGGTTGAAGCAGGAAGACTGTAAATTCAAACTCAGGTTGGGCAATTTAGATACTTACTGAGACTCTGTCTCAAAATAAAAAAGACTGGGTATGTAGTTCAGTATGAAGATATGGGATTCAGTCCTTAGTACTGAAAAAAACAAAAGCTACTCTGCACTCTATTGTAGCAATTAAATGGATTAAAACAGTGACATGGCAATTGTTTTTCCTTATTCCTTTTCAGTAGCTGTCTATATACCTTGGTCTTTATGATTCAACCAAGTAATATTCAGTGTTATAAACTCTAGTAGAGCTGGCTAGCAAGCTGGGCCAAGAGGATTAAAGAGCTGTTGTTATCACCAGGAACAGGGAAGCTGGAACCAATTATTTTCTTCTTCCTTATTCTGTAACTTATTTACTAAATTTCTCCAAATACCCAACTTTCCCTTTCTCAGTTTACATTTCTGAGAAAACTGTGTTACTTCGTGTGTGTGTGTGTGGTACTGGGGGATGAAACTCAGAGCCTTCACACTAAACTATATACACAGAGTTTCTTTTTTAAAATTTTGAGAGAGGTTCTGGTTAAATTGTTAAATTTCCCAGGCTGGAGTTGAACTTGGAATCTTCCTATGTTAGCCTCCTAGAGTGCTGGCTGGGGTTATAGACATGTGATACCACACCTGGTTCCTGTATTACTGCCTTTTAAACACAACTTCAGCTTTGCTTTTAAGGAATATCATATTTAATGGAGGAAGCTAATCTGTCAATTTATGCAAAATTCCTTTTAGGTATTTAGCACACATTATTAGTAACTGCTCTAAAAGTATTTACTAAATTGAATTAATGTACTATCATCCTGATTTTGCAGACAAGAAAATTGTAAGTATACCAACCAACCTAAACTTGCATAGCTTTATGAGCAAAAATCCTGAAAGAGCTCCCTTCACGGGTCGGCCTGTAGTTCTACAGTATGGAACTCACTAAGCTCACCTGACAGTCACTCTCAGGAGGTTAAACATAGTACCTGATATGACACATCGGATTTTTAAAGATTACATTTCCTTTAATTAATGCTCTCAGAATCTTTGATAAAATCTTACAGCAATAACCAGGCAAATGTGAGTATAAGGAACCGTCATTTTAGAAACTCCACTAAGCATCAATTTATACAATGGGCTAAGCATTGTTGCAGAAAAGTTCACAATATAGCACATGGTTATGAAGGCCTAAATATGGTATGTAGCCTATATACTTAAGAGAGTAAATAATGCTATAATAATACATCATCATGTATTTGGTTGAATGCTGTATAAAGAGTAATCAAACAATCCCTACAAGGAACTCATAATCTAGTGTAGAGATAGCCAATACCACATAATGTTCCATGAGAATAAGGGATTCAGTGGGGGAGGGTAAAGCACAAAGGAGGTGTACCTAACCTTGACTTCAGAATTCAAAGAAAATTCCTAGAGGAGGAAACACAGACGAATCCTGAAAAATGGGTAGAACATAGCTAGCTCAAGAAGGGTGGCAATATGGGAATAGATTATTTCTAAAAGGTAGCTTTTTTGTTTTGGGTGAGGTTTTTGAGACAGAGTCTCAGTATGGAGTTCAGGCTGGCCTTGCACTCACCATGGTAGCTCACACTGATCTTGAAGTACTAGTGACTCACCTGCCTTTGTCTCCCAAGTCCTAGGATTACAGGCCTGTGCCACCATACTTGATGTCTTACTTTTTTCATTGCTGAGATCAAATACTCAATACCCAAGTTAACTAGGGAAAAATTTATTTAGCTCACAGTTTGTAGTAGTTTCAGGACATAATTGACTGGTTCCAAGGCACAGTGATACATGGCAAAGGGGCAACAGTTCATGGCAGTGCAATGCAACAGGAAAGAGGGAGACAAGCCTCTTTCTCTCATATTGTATCCAGCCTACCAGGATTAGGGCAGTGCCAGTTCAATCAGTGATTGATCCAGCAATCATCCACTCTTAATCCCAACACCAAACCATGAATCAATCACAAACTCCTGATTTATCCACCTGGGTAAAAACCCTATGACTTGCATGTGGCTTTGGGGGTATATCTAGACACAAACCACAAAATTCCATCCCTGGCCTTCCAATGACTCATGCATGTCCTTTATACAAAGACATTTAGTCTTATCTCCAAGAGTTGCCAAAATCCTAACAGTTCAGCATTGCTGAGAAGTCCAAGAACCAAGTCTATTCTGAGATGTAAGTCAAAACTCTTAGCTGTGGGCCCCTGTACAAATGAAAAGAAAATTACACACTTCCAGCATTCAACAGTACCAGATAGGCATTTTCATTCCAAAAGTTACAAATGAGATACAAAGAAATGGGACTAAATCAAGTCAAAATCCAGCAGGGCAAACATTAAGTCCATGTGAACATCCAAGGAACCTGTGGCACATGTGAATGGCAAAGTGCTTGGGTAGCTCTGTCCCTATGGCACTGCAAGTGTTTGTAGCTCCCATGGCTTCTCTTTTGGACTTGCTCTGCTCCCTCCTCAAATGGTTTTCCTCAGACAATCCGCATTCCTAGATTCTCCAAACTTCTCTGCACCTTCAGCTTCATACTCAGAGCTTCACATACTCCCCTCTCAAGGGCACACTGGCTGCTGTCTCAGGCCATTTTCTGAAATCTGCATGGAAGCCTTCCTGATCCCACACTTTTATATTTTGCATGTACCTAAAATTAGTATCACATGGAGGATGCCAAGGTTTGACACTAACTGGAGCAGTAGCCAGGCTTCCTTCTCTCTTAACTATAAGGGTGGAGTGCCTCTGGACCAAACCTGGAGGAAAAACTTCCCTAGATTTCTGCCATTCTGGAACGTGGTGCTCTGGGGCTCCCTTCTCAAAGCAAAGTCTTGCACCTTTGCAACTCTCTGGCTGCAAAGGCTGGAGTCCTGTTGGTTCTTGTGATATCCTCATGCCATGTTTTCTGTTGTCTTCTTCTGAAATATTTGGCTTTTTCTTGCTAAAAAATGCTTGACTCTTTTCAGTGACCAATTTCTCTTCTGTTAGATCTTTGCAGGTTGCAACTTCACTGTAGCTTTCTTTTTGGGCAAACTCAGAACATTTTGAATCATTCTTGATTGTGAAGCAGTGAGTGTAAAGCTGAAGTTACAATGGAGACCCCAAAAGTTTGGAGAATCCAGGAAAGTATTACTACTAGCCTTTATATCTTCATCTATAAAATGATAATACTAACTTTACAGCAATAAGAGGATTTCATAAGGTAATATTAATGTTCAGCCAACACACAACTGGTAAGACTGTACTGAGGGTTAAAATACTGAAATACTTACAAATAAGTTGGTTTATAGTGGTAGCTATTTCTCTAAACACCTCTAGTACCCTCTAGAGGTGGGTTTTTTTGGGGGGGTGTCCTAGGCTTCCTCATGATCAGCATTAGATGATGTGTGGCACAAAAAATCCTGGCACAGAAACCTCTACAGATCTTCTGGTCATTTTGATATTTTGAAAGTATATCATCCAAAAAATAAATGAGGTGCATGGCATATAGGGATATTCAATAGATATTCATCAACGTAACCTATTCATTTTATGGGTTTAGGAAGGAAATTGCCCTCCAATGGGTGAGATCCATTTATTCAGTGTGTATATACTTATTGAGGCATCATTATTATTGTACATTTAGTTACAGACATTTAAGTGGAGCTCACTGATTCTCTGGTAGCTGAGACAAATAGATACGTGGCTAAAACAAAAGGGATTATTTCAAAACAGATTAAGACTAAGGTGCTAAAAAAATAAAAGACTAAGGTGCCAAGAGGTAGACCTCTCATCATGAATAAGCAGAAAAGTAATAGGTTCCTGTATAGCATGGTTTTATCTTTCCTTTGTGTCAATGTGTCTGGCTGCATGGCATCTTTTATGCATCCTGGCTTCTGTGGCTTGACTCCACATGAGTGGTATGATAAAGCAAGTCAAATGCTATTGAAAGCCAGACTTGGCTCAGCTACCAGAGAATCAGTGAGCTTGGTGGTGGGTACCGTAATCTCAGCTACGTGGAAGGCTGAGACAGGAAGATGACATGTTCATGTACAGCCTGGGTAACATAGTGAGATCATCTCTCAAAAAGGGTAATGGTTGGGGATGTAGCTCAGTGATGGAACACTTACCTACCACTCACAACACACCCTGGATTGAAAGTCCAGTATTACAGGAGAAAAGGAAAGCTGCTTGGGGATTTTGACCTCTGGTTTATTTCCCTTCTTCGGTGTTCTTCTGTATCTGGCTGGGAGGTAGTTGAGGGAAGAAAGGTCAAAGTCTTTTTGTATCAGATGAGAGTTCTCTAAGCAGCAGAGTTCTCTAAGCTCCATGTGACTCAGCCCAGCTTACTAATGCTAAGGTTCCACTCAAGGGTTCTGGAACTTGTACTAGCTTTAAAATATGGCAGCATCCAAGTGTGGTGGTACACGCCTGTAGTTCCAGCAGTTAGTAGGCTGAGGCAGGAGGATCTCCATGAGTTTGAGGGCAGCCTCAGCTAAATAGTGAGTTCAAGGCCAACATGACCCTGTCTCAAAAAACCAAACCAAACCAAATTGACTGTAGATACTACTCTAAGAAGTAGGGCCTATGTACCTTCTCTGAGTCCGGGTTCTATACCTGGTTGAATGAAAAATGACAGAAATATTGCTGCTGCAGCTTGTGGGCCCAGGTTTTAAAAATGGAGAATTTCCATTCCTCACCTTTTGTTTATTTTTAGAACCTAGCCACCACACATTAAGAAGAAACCAAACTGCCTGTGATGTATCCGTGGTTCTGGCTGAGCAGCACAAAATTGCCAGTCGTGTGAATGAGCATCTTGGAAATAGATCCTCCAGGACCTAGTTGATGCAATCTGGGGAAAAAATGAGCTGTCCCCACGGGGCCCAGCCCAAACTGTAGGTCATCAACAAAATAAATGTTTCATGTTGTTGGAACCTATTAAATTGAGAGGGATAGTTTGTCACAAAACACAAGATAACCATAACAGGATCAAAGAGCCAACTAGAAATAAAGTATTCTTTTCCTCAGCCTTCCAGTGCTCATTCTCATCCTTCCTGGACATGACTCCCTGGGAAACCCTTAGCAAAGATGAGTATCTGAGTTTCCATATTTTTGATCTCTCTACACTGATATTTTCCTTAGTTGCTTAGCAGGAGATCAGCAAGGTACAAAACATGAAGTAGTAACTTATTATGGTCAGAGTTATGTGGGGAAACCAGAAAAATCACTGTATTTTGCTGTTATGTACTTAGACAAAGAAGTTTTGGGTCTAAACGCATAAGTAGCACGTTAGTCCTGGCTGTGTATCATGGAAGCAACAAAAACTGTCTTTGCCTCTGGCCTAAGACTTTCCAAATTGCATGCCAATAGCTTCCTAGACCCTTTCCTACAGATTCCAAATCCATAAGATCTCTCAGCTCCAATTGCTAGAGGAAATATATAAAAGTCACATAAAAGAATATGCATAAAGGAAGACACATTTGCTTTCATGTGACCTTTTTTACACTCCTGCCACCCCTTTCTTATACAACTGTTGCCCTTGTTCTCAGTTATATATGTTCTAGCTCTTTTCTCCAGCAGCTGAAGGGTTTAAAGTCTTGCGTTGCTCTTGGATTTTGCTAGTTTAGAAATGAGCAGCAAACTATAGCCTGCCAGCTATGAAGTGTTTTCACATTTTTGTTGAGATAGGGTCTTACTATGACATTCAGACTGGCCTTGAACTTTCTACATAGCCCAGGATGTACCTGAACTCAAGGCAGTCTTCCTGACTCTGATTCTGCCTCGAGAGTGCAGGGATTACAGGTGTGCACCACCATGCCCAGCCTTTCATGTCTTTATTATTTTTTAAAAAGTTATCTTGGTGCCAGGAATTGAACTTACAACTTTGTGCTTGCCAGGCAAGCACTGTACAGCTGAGCTGTATCATATATATGAGTTATACTTTTTTCACATTTTTAAGTGGATTTTTAAAAATACTATTTTAGGACAGGTGCAAATTACATGAAATTAAAAATTGTAGTGTCAGATTAAAAATTTATTGAAACATAACCATCTTTATTTAATATACTGTCTGCAGCAGGGTTTCCAATGGCAAAGTTGAAGTAGCTACCACAGCAACAGTGTGCATCACACAATCTGAAATATTGATTCTTTACATAAAAAGTTGGCAAATCTCTGGGCTAAGTACCGGTGATGTAACTTCATAAGGCTCAGGAGCAACTGGCTATCCCTTTTCTAATAAAAAATGTAAACATAGTAGGCCCCTTATACTACAGACTTTATTTTACCTATCTCCCTATTTCCAAGATTAAACAGGAAAAAAATAGAAACAACACAAGTTCAAAGATTCATAGATATTTCCTACAGTCAATGTAAATTATCAGTATCAATACAGACTTAAATGTAGGTCTTCCTATTCTTGGTTAGAAGCTTCCTGAACATTTATCTCCTCCGCTTAGCCTTGATATGTGTACTAAAGTGTGGCAATATCTTGAGCAAGGTAATCTCTTTGTTTTTATTGGTAACATGAAGAGTTCATACTGTACACGGTATTCTTTTTAATCCAGTGTGCTCTGCTGTTTACATGAGGAGATACCTAGCTCTACGGCAAATATGAGACATGGACTTAGATCTGAATTCTAGGTCCTTTTCTTACTAGCTTTATGTCCTTGGACAACTTTTGGCTTTAGGTTTCATCAGCAAAATGAGGTTACTGTTGAATGTGGTGGCACATGCCTGTAATTCCAGCACTTGGGAGGCTGAGGCAGGAGAACTACTTTGAGTCCAAGGCCAGCCTGAATGACACAGCAAAACCTTGTCTTAAAAAAAAAAGTTTACCTAACAATAACTACATCACTACCTCAGTGAGACTATAGCTATGATAAGGCTCAACAAATAAAGGACTAAAGGATTATTAATAGTAAATTATTAATAAAACTTCTTCAGCTGTGATAATCTGCAATATCCCATTCTTCCTTCCATGCTTGGAAACAAGGAGGTATTATGGAAAAGAAGGAGGTTAAGAACTGAAAGAAACAGCAAAAAGATAAGCAGAATTAAAAGGGAAAGGAAGACAGAAAAAGAGAAGTAGATGGGGAAGAGGATATTACAAATGGGAATAGAAATGGAGGAAGAAAGGTGGAGGAGGAGGAGGAGAGGGAAAGGAGGAGAAAGATGAGAAGGAAGAGGAAGAAGAAGAAGAAGAAGAAGAAGAAGAAAAAAAAACAGACTAGGAAGAAGAGCACAGAGATGAAAAGGAGGCCAGGCAATGCAGTGTGAAGGAAGAGGAAAGGAATAGTCATTAAAGGAGAGAGAGAGAACAGATACAAGCCTAGACTGCTGTCTTCTCCTGTTTGCTATCATTTACTAACCTCCTAGTCACTCTGCTCTTAACAACTTAGTCCCAATCTCAGAGTCCCTCTTCCCTGCAATAATATGTGACTTAACTTCTACTTGGAGGATACACTTAACATCCTAGCCCCTCAGTCTAACCAGGCATACATTCTTCATCTTCCATTCTTACAGTCTCACCGCACCTGGGCTTATCCTGAACCTGGGCATCGTAACTCACGACCTCTGAAATTTCAATTTTAAATAGCTCACATTTAGCCCACTAGCATCTATACTGCCAGGCACTTGCTCAATACCCTACTGCAACCATGCTCCAGTCACACCTGGGTCCTTTTCTCTGCCATTCCTGTCATCAGCCACATATGTCATGTCTTGCTTTCCTGTAATTTTGATTCCATACATATCATCATAAACATTCTTAATGGGCAGAGTGAACTGCACCTGTAATACCAGCACAAAGGAAGCTGGTATTACAAACAGGATTGAGAATTCTAGACCAGCCTGCGATACAGTGAGATCTTATCTCAAAAAACAAAACAAAATTCTCTTGCAAATACCCTCAACTGTCTTGGCCCTCTCTCTGTTGTACTTGCCAGAAAAACCCATGTTAATGAACCAAACCTACCTTCTCTCTCTGCATCTGAATAGGCAAACATCTTCAATTATTTTATTCTATTGCTGTTTGCTTGTTTGATGTTCACCTATTGAGTTGCCAAGTTGCTTGTTTGATGTTCGCCTAAGTTGCCAAGTTGCTCAGGCTGGGCTTGAAGTTACAATCCTTTTGCCTCACTCTAAGAGTGTTGGAAATCCAAGAATAAGCCATGATGCCTGGCTAAATTCAGTTATCTTAAATATATAATCTCATGTGGGCTCTTAACATTAACTGGAAGTTTTATGATTAACTTTCTTGAGAAAGTGAACTTTCTGCTCAGAAGTAATCAATTTCATACCTTCTTTCTTCAATAATCATGTTCCTTCTCTTCTTATCCTCATTTGATGCTGCCTTTTTACTGAGAAAATAAATTTATGAGATAGGGCTCTTGTCATTATCTTCCTACTTTCAACAACCTTCAAATCTTCCTGCGGCTATTACAAATAAACATTTTCCTCTTTAAAATCTTTCTGTAAAGCCATGCCTGTAATTTCAGGATTTGGGAGGCTGAGGCAAAAGGATTGCTCCAAGTTCAAGGCCAGCCTGGGCTACATGGTGAGTTTAAGACTAGCCAAAAAAAAAGACATTTGTGGTTGTCTAAGCCCCTCCATATATGCTTTAAAACACATCTGCTTTCTCTTTTCAAGAAGCTGACTCTCCTTTACTATTAAATCATTCCTAGGAATTCAGATACAAATTCTGTTATAGCACTGCTTGAGAGAGAAAAATTGCTACCATGTTGTACAGCACGGCTCCTGTCCTATTCCTAATACATTTGCCTTGACTCATTCTATTGTTTTCATTACTCATCTCCTTTCCACACCTCTTTCAATAAATTTCAAATTAAAACAATATGTGATCTGCTTTGGCCAAGATCAGTGTCAGTTTGTTGACAAAGCCGTTTATCTGTCTTTAATACGTTGTTCAGCACTACACCACAACCCCACTCCAAATCTGTCTTCCTTTTAGTGGGGCGCCACTTTCCTGTTTTTCCCCTGAAGGCCTCTGGCTCCTAATCAGGTTCTTCTTCCTTTCTCCAACATTAAAAGGTTTGTGTCCACCAAAGCTCTCAGTTCTTGGATTTTTTTCTTCTTTACAATTTACTACCATAATAGAGGGGGCAGGAAAATGGACTTAACAATTAAGTGCTTTCCACTACAGTTAGAATATGATCCTTTCTACAGCCTTTCTAGAACCAGAAAGACTGACTGACCTGCCATCAGCCCAACTCCTGGGCTCTTCATCCTCCTCCTCCCCCTTGTCACGTCCCTGGTCTCACTGGCCTTCCACGCTTTCCTCCCTTGGTGGTTACTCCGCGCAATCTTTTCCTGATCTGGCTGTTTTCTAGCCTTACATGTTGGACATTAAGCCTTTGAAAAGGCCTTTATGACTACCTTAACCAAATCATATGCTCCTGGCCTTTTCTTGGCTTAAGCCTATTAGTTAGGACCGTCACCTCCTCAAACGTAAAATCCAGCGAGCAGAGACAAAGGCCCTGGCGCTGCCGGCTGTCGCATGCCAGCCTCCGGCCCTGCTCTGGATCTACGGTGGCTCTGGACTAAGCGTTCCTAGCCCAACGTCAAGGGCTGCGGCCCCCAAGGATGGCGCGGAAACGGGAAGGGAACGGATCCGGCCTGAAGAGCTTAAGCGGAAGCAGGCGCTAGCGTACACGCGCGGCGGGGGCCCCGCCCCTTCCGGCCGCGGCCGTCGCGGGCTGCTAGGCGGCGGGGCCCGGCGCCCGCTCGGCCCGCCCCTTTCCCCGCCGCTGTCAGAGACGCGGTGTATGCTTAGCCGCTGCTGCCGCCAGCTGCTGCAAGTCCTGGGCCCGAGTTCCCCGCTGCTGACCTGTCAGACGCTTCTCTGTGTTTCTCGCCTCATGAAGCCGCTGGTCGTGTTCGTCCTCGGCGGTCCTGGTGCCGGCAAGGGGACCCAATGCGCCCGAATCGTGGAGGTGAGGCCGGGCGGCGATGGGCTGCTAAGCTGGTCGGGGCGCGGTCGGTCCGCGCCCCCAACCCGGCCGCGGACTACGTGTCCCGGCGTCCACCGCGCCGCCCGTGGCAGAGGCCGAGGGGCGACGGCGCACTGCGTCTCGGGGCGCGGAGCCCGCGGCCACCTCCGCAGGGGACCACTAAGGGTTGCTTTGTTACTTCGACACCTCTTCGAATCGTTCTGGGGACTAGATGCAACGAAGGGCTGGGAGACGGGCTTGGGACGCCAGCCTCGGGGTCCCGCGCGCGGAGATCAGTGCAGCCAGTGGCGTGGAGGGTCATGACAGAGGCGTCCAGATTTCGGCTTGACGTCGTGTACAGCTGCTTGAGACACTGGTTTTATCTCCCCGCACAGCCTAAACTCCCGGCCCACGGCTGACCCAAGTGTACCTTGGAAAGCTTCCCCTAGGGGCAGGGCGTGACTTTCATAGAGCTCTCTGCCGGGTCCACACAAGCCTCGAGGCCGGATGTGCGTAAGGCTCTGCCTAGTGGTTGGTGTCCTAAAACCCCAGCTTCAACCTTTGGCTCCGCTGCCAACTCACGCTTTGTCCTTAGACCAGTCACTTCCTCTCTCTGAGCCAATGATGTCCCTTCCAAAAGGAAAAAAAAAAAAAAAAAAGCCCTGCACCCAGGTTGACAGTATCCAACACTTCTTAATTTTAAATCTTTTTATTTTTTTGTAAGGTGTGGTGAGTTTACTAGTTGTACTAACAGCTTTCCATCTAGGCTGACCCATACGTGGTTAGCCGCAGTGTTGCTGTGAGGAAGGCTTAATGGGGAAAGTTTGGAAGATTAGGAAAATAAGGCACCTGTAAACTGGAGAGACGGCCAGTGGTCTAAAACAACCAGAGAATACTGAGAAACACGGTGATTAACAGATTTTGTCGCTGCCCTGGAGTGGTGTATACCTGTAATCCCAGCTCTGTTGTATGCACAGCCAGGAGGATCACAAGTCTGAGCCCAGCCTGGACGAGTTAGCCATTGAGAGATACACTGACTCAAAAAATTAAATAAATGAGTGGCTGGGGATGTAGCTCCATGGTACAGGGAAAAAGAAAAGAGGAAATTGGTGGGGGGAGTTGGCTTGGAACTAGAACTAAAATAATTTTGTCCTTTGCCATGATTATGGCCAGTATTCACTTCGGGATTTTATTTCTCTCCTATGTTCATTCAACAGTCCTTGACCGATATTTTATCCTTGAAAGAGAATCCAAAAAAAGTAGAATGTGTTCCAAGAGTTATTATGTATTTTACTATTGTATTTATAATTAGTGATCATTTTCACCAGTTCACCAGTTCACCTCCAAGGTACATACCGTCTTTCTCCCTTTTTTTTATCTTTCTCATTTTAATTTAAAAAAAATTTTTTCCGTTTTAAAAGACAAGTGAGGAGATAATTTCATGGTTTTTGTTTGCTTATTTATTTGTTTATTTATTTTGGTCTTTTTTCGAGGTAAGGGTTTCACTATATGGTTCAAGCTGATCTTGAACTCACTTTGTAGATCTTAAACTCCAAGCGATCCTCTTGCTTCAGCCTCTTATCTCAGCCTCTTGAGCGCTGGGATCACAGGAATGTGTCACTGCTCCCCCACTTAAAGTTTCTTCCTTTTTTTTTTTTTTTTTTTTTGGTATCAAGAGTCGAACTCAGGACTTTGTGTTTGCCAGACAGGCGTTTCCCCTACATTTTTTTTGTTTGTTTTATATATGGAATAACTTACATGAAGAGCATGCTAGGGGAAGGAGTAAAGGCTTTAGAGTTAAAGAAAGTGTGTTCGAATTCTGACTCTTGTCATTACTGTTGCTCTGGCCCTAAAGAAGTTACTTTTTGCTTAGTTCCTTTGTAAAAAGTAGAAAATAAAAATACCTATTTTAGCTGTTAATAGTGTGGTGCAACCTGCCTCAGCACTGGAGAGGCTGAGGCAGGATTACTGTGAGTTTGAAGCTAGCCTGGGCTTCATAGTGAGTTCAAGATGAGCCTTAACTACATATAGTATCAAGATCCTGTTTTAAAAAACTGGTCTTTTAAGAATTTTTTAAAATTTTTATTTATTTGTTTTGTTTTGAGACATGGTTTCCCCATGTAGTTGAGACTGGCCTTGAACTCTATGTGCTCCTTATCCTTCAGCCTCCTGATTGTTGAGATTACAGGCATGTACCACATCCAGCTCTTATTTTCTGATTCTAAAGCTATACTAATTTGCTTTAAAAATAAGCTATTTTTCTGAAGCACTCCAATACTTTATTAGAATGATGTATTGAGAGTGGAAATATTGTAAAATGATGTATTTCTTTTAAACAATTGGGATGTGTATTTTTGAATTAATGTTTAAAAGTAAGCATTAGGTATTTGTATTTATTGTTTTGGCCTAGGAGAAATTACATTACTGTAACCTAATCTTTGAAAATAACCACTACAGTTTTGCAAGTGTTAGTTGGAAGGAATAGTTAAGCCTTGTCTTTTACAGTTTGTGAACATGTTTGCTTCCATAAACAAATTATGGCTAAGCTGATATCTATGCCAGAAAGCATACTGATTATCTGTGTCAGAACTTCCTCCTAAACCTTTGGTAACTCATATTTTGGTGGTGGTACTGGGCATTGAATTCAGGGCCTTATGCATGTTAGGCAAACGCTGTACCACTGAGCTACATCTTCAGACCAGATAATTCATACTTTGTTTGACAATCCTACTTAGGATACTTAGAAAAAGTTTTGGTTGGTATCTGATTTTAAGCATAGAGAAATAAGAAACTTGATTTTATTTATCTTTGTACATCCATTATTGAACATTGTGCCTGTCTCAGGTAATTAGTAAGTTTTCATTGCATGAATATTGATTAAAAAAATGAATATAATCCTGGAGGTGTATAAATTTTTTAAAAATTGGTCCCTAGGGGGCATCCAAGTAGCAGTTAGCTCTCAATTTCTGGACCAGAAGTATGAATGAGACCTGCCCGCCTTTCTCAGGCTTCTCATATAACACTTATGTTTTCTCTCAGTGAATTAATGGTGTGTTGAGCAGATTGTCTCTCAAAACAGATTAGCACTCAAAAACAAGATGTGAAAAAGCTATTGGATGTTTATCTGTAAAGTAGATGGTCCACAGCTCCTCCACTCTTGTGAAGCCTCACAGTTCTATCGAGTGCTTATAATATGGGATTTTTATGTTATGAACTTGGAGGAGGAGAGAGTACTCTATATACTGTTTTTCTTTTTGAAAACTTTCATTTTCTCCTTTCCATTTTGAGTTACAAAAATAATACAAATGACTGGAAAAAAGTAATATACAACTTTTGGGAAAAGTTATTCTAATCCTGAGCTCCCCAGTATTAATTACTTGCCTCATCTCCTTCTCAGTTTTTTTTTTTCCTTCATTTTTGAGACAGGGTCATGCTATGTAGTTCAGGCTGGAGTTGAACTCACTTTGTAGCCTAGACTGACCTCAAACCTATCGCAGTCCTCTACTTCAGCTTCCCAGGTTCTGGGATTGCTAGTGTGTGCCACTATGCCCAGCTCTAGATAGTCTTTTACTTTCCTTTTTCTTTTTTTAAAAAAAATTAGTTCTTAATATTCTCATAAACAAATTCTTTTACCACTACAAGGAATTATTTTTCTAAATATATCATGGATCTCTCAGATCTTTACTTGTAAATTTAATTTATTTTTATTTATTTCTGCTGAATATTGTGGATATTACCATGGCATGATGGTAAATCCAGGGTTGCTAATTGCTTTTGATGGATATTTAAGACAGTTTGGGGAGGTTATTTTGCTATTATAAATAGCACTTCAATAAATTTCCCTATATCACTGGGAAGCTGAGTCCAGATGCTTTGAGGCTATCTGCTCACATTCTATCTTACCTTCTTTATGTTTCAATGAAAGAATTCAGATACATTCAAGATACACAGGATACACAATTCAAGATACACAGGTGGCCTTGCAGAATAAGCACTTCATTGTAAAGCTGACATAGAGGGATGCCCTCCTTCAGAGAAGGTGGGTATTGCCATATATTGCATTCAACACGAGTTGGACATCTTTTTATATATGCCAGTTAGTCCTGGGGCTCAGAGAACTATGATAATTATGATGCTTACTGACATTATTCTCAGAAGTTACTTTGGAATTGCAAGTTGTCTAACTTGTTTTTTTTTTTTTTCAGATGGGCAGTGTTCCCTCAGTGGTCTTATTCATGTAAGAAATTTATAATTAAGGAAAAAAGTACTAATTAAATCAGATCTTATTCTAGTGTAGGTTGGACTTTAAAGAAGGTTTCTCTTTCTCATATCCTTGGACTTTAGGCTATGGGAACCAAGTATGCTGTGTGCCTTGTTCTGGGAATGTCACTGTACTCTGTGAAATCAATTTGGATGTGAGACCTAATTAACTATTAAATATTGAGGTCATTATTTCTTTTTTTCTCTGTAGCTGGCAAAGCATGCTATTTTGAACCCCATTGGTCCTGCTGCCTGCTAGTGTCTGTCTAACACTTGTAAATGTAACTTTGTGCAGTGGTACCTTGAAATAGACCATTAATTGGTTGAGGAAGGTATGTTGACTACCAAAGGTGACAAGTACCAAACAAACAATTTTAGCTGGAAAGGGTAGCAAGTCATGAGGCAATGACAACATCAAGTTCTAGTTTCCTGACTACTACCAAACAAATGACAAGTCCTACACAAAGTTTCTACACCAAATGCACCAAGTACCAAATCCAAAAAGTTTTAAAGTAGTCAAGTACCAAGGTATGACTGTACATGGATGCTTTTATTTTGTATGTAAAGTTCCTAAAAATGGGTTGCTGGAGCAGAGATTATGTACATTTTTTATTTTAACTGGTAATCATCCAGTTACTTCTGAAAAATGTATTAGGATTCTTGAGGGTAACAAAAATATTAAGAGATAGATACAGATCTAGATAATAAAAGGGGATTTATTTTGAGGATACACTCATATAATTATGAAGGTCAAGAAATCTTAGTATATCCATATGCAAGGTAGAGAACCAAGGAAGTGGGAAGGCCAGAGAATTTTCAGTTCTGGTGTTTGAGAGCAGAAGGTGGATGTTGTTTCCCTATTACTTTGTCCTAACAATTCTCAGTGAATTTGGTTGATGCCAACCTGTGGTGAAAGCTGATCTTTACTCAGTCTACTGATTCATATGGCAGTCTCTTCTGTGAGATACTCGTGTACCTACCTGGAAATAGGATGTGTTACTAGCCTTATGACTGTTTTGTAATGCAATCATGTTGACACTTAACATCACACATTATGTTAGGTATTAATGTTACCTTACCTTTTTTTTTATTATTATAGTACTATGGTACTATGGATTGCACCCAGGGTTTTTGCATTGGGCAGTATCCCTAGCCAGACTTTTTTATTTTTGGAAACAGGGTCTCAATAAATCACTGAGTTGCTTAAGATGGGTTTGAATTTGTAATTTCCTGTCTCACCTTCCCAGAGTGCTGGAATTACAGGTGTTGGCTATCACACCCAGGTTTTTTTTTTTTTTTTTTTTTTTAAGATGAGGATGGTCTCACTGTGGAACCCAGGCTGGCCTCAAATTCCCTGGGATCCTCCTGCCTCAGCCTTCCTAGTGGTGGGCTTATAGGCCAAAATGACTAAGAATATGCTATGCTGCGAAAAGTTTATAGTAGAAAGATAAGGATGTTAATCAGTGGCAACTATAGATACTATGATAAGTTCTATGGTAGAAAAATGCCATGTGTATCATTTAGATAAGGAATTTCAGCCCAGTGGGTCAGGGAAGGCTTGCTAAAGGAGCTGATTTGGATGGAATCACTTGGTGAAGAACAATGGGCCGAACACATCTTGGAGATACGGGGTGTACAGAGAACTTAACGCCATTATCCTCCCATAGAGCAAGTGGCAGCTTCAGTGCTGAAAAGAGCCTATGAGTAAAGTGAGTCTCAAACAAATGAACAAAACTTCCAGGGGCTGAACATGTAAAGCACGCTTTTATACTTGGGAGGCTGAGGCCGGAGGATAGCTGTGAGTTCAGAAGCTATTCTGAATCACATAGTGAGACCCTGTCTCAAAAAACAAACAAAAAAATAAGCCACCTCCTGGGAGCAAAGTGTGTGCTGCATCTGTGGATGGTGTGACCTATAAGCTTTCAATGGGAGTGGAAACAGATACATACCTTGAAAGATTTTGTGATAAAAGTTGAGAAAGCTGCAGATAAAAGGTTAATCTTGAATTATTTTAGAAGAGTTCTTTCTCTAGTTTTGCTCTTCCAAGGGAGAATGCAATATTGAGACAGGGTCAAGAAACCCAGGCTGGGTTAACTGATGTGTAGCCCAGACTAGTCTCAAACAGCAATTTTCCTGCCTACGTCTCTAGAGTGCCCAGATTTTAGGTGTACACCAGCACGGCTGCCTTCTTTCTGCCTATGCTGGAAATCAAACTCATTGTCTTGTGCGTACCAGGCATGTGCTTTACCACTAAGATACACCTTAATTCTATTTAGTTTTTTTTTTTGAGATAGAGTCTATGTAATTCAGGACTGCCTTGAACTCATTTTATAGTCCAGGTTGGTCTCCAACTCAACAGCAGACCTCTTGCCTCAGCCTCCCAAGTGCGTGTGCCACCACATGCTGGGATTATTTAATTCTTAAGTACTTATAGCTAGGGTGTACATGACTGTTAGGCATTGTTCAATTTCTCATACCTTAAGGACAGTATCATCATTTCCTCTTACATGTTCATGGTCAGGTGATACAGTACTTTGGTATTTTTTCAGGGAAGAATGTCCTAGAACTGAACCTGGGGCTTTCAGCCTCAGCTACATCCTCAGTGCTTTTTTCATTTTGAGATAGAGTCTTGCTAAGTTGCTGAGATTTGTATCCTGCCACAGCCTCATGAGCAGCAGGGATGACAGACATGTGCCACTGCAACTAGCTGGTGCTTATTTTTATGATACAGGCTTCTTACCAAAAAATCCATCTTACAAAGATACAATATCATCAGGAAGAATGTGTTATGATCTAAAATTTAAACTGAGTTACTTTGAGGTGGTAGTTCAGATGATAGCTAACAGAATTGCTGTTTCCTTTGAAAATTTAAATCTTGGGCACAATTTTTGCAGTACTTGTAGGGCACTTGGGCATAGTTTGGGAACTCTGGGTTTAAATGTCATTTCTTCAGTGAAACTTAACCTGACATTGTAAGATGAGGTCAAAATTCTTTTTTTTTTTTTTTGTCTTTTTCGTTTTTTATTGGTACCAGGTATCGAACTCACAACTGCCTCCTTGCAAGGCAGGCGCTTATGCCGCTGAGCTAAATCCTCAGCCCCGAGGTCAAAATTCTTAATGTCCTCATTCTACTTCCTAACTTTTTTACTTTATAATCCTGTTGTCCTTTATAACATTTACCTATTCATAGTTTATCTTTATAATTAATTGACTCTTTCATTGTAAACTTCACAAGGATAAAACTCCTGAATTTTAAAATCTACTACTGTATCTTTAGTGCTGAGTATAATATCTTGGCATAAATTGATGCTTACATAGTTTTTGAAGCTAGTCATCTTGGGCTCCTGGTTCTTGGTGAGTTAAGTTTTTAACTCCACTGAAAATTGGGGATATTAACTTACTTAACAAAGTATTATGAATATTAAGCAAGAGAACCAGATATGACAGAGTATCTGGCACAATGTTGGAAGTGTGTTTAGTACTTAATACATGCCATGTGAGTATAGCTTATTTCCTTACCTAAAAATAGTGAAGGAAATGTCCTGAGTCGTGTAACTGCCTACTTTTTGGTAGTGGTTCTTAGTCATCAGATCGATACCCCCCCTCCAAAAAAAGAAACTAAAAGGACACAAGTACATGGCAGCAGTGTCTTACCCATGTACTCTGTCTATTAGAGAGGCATCACAGGGAGTGCAGAGTTCAGTCAGACTGCCGTGATTGCACTTCAGTCTATTGCATACTATGTGTATGACCTTAACAAAGTCATTGTTTTTCATTTTCCTTATCCGTAAAATGGGAATAATACATAGTATCCACCCCCTCATGGTATGGCAAGCTTTATGAGCTAATATGTAAAAAATGCTAGAGCAACTCCTGGCACATGCTAAGTCCCATACATGTGTTATGTTATTATTAGTGTCATCAGCTTGCTCCTCCTTTTCTTCTTTTGATTTTCCCCTGAGATTCCGTCCGACATACTTTGGAAGCTGCATAGGGGTATTCCTTTTATCTTAATGGTTATCCTAGACCAGTGGTGGGGAACCTATGGCACGCTTGCCGCTGTGGGCCAAATATGAGTTGTTTTTTCTAAACTAAAACCTTAGTATTTAGGTTTAATTGCAGTGTTTGCACTTCGTGATAAATAAGTGGGTTTTGGGTTGCTGTTTACCGACACTGCCTTTTTAAGCACGTATTTAAAGCCTAACAATATCTTTACTCTTCTCCCAAACAGCACACCTTAATGTTTGTTTAGAGTACCGCCCATGTATACATGCCATTTTCTTTACTCACTGTTTGTGTTTTAGCCTCAGATTTTCTTCTCTGATCTTTTTTCTTGTAAAATATATCCTTCAGACTTTCTTTAATCAGTGAAAGCTCATGGTTAGGAATTTTTGCTGTTTTCTCTGCGTGGTAGAATTTTTCCTAGTTTAGCTACTGAAGGTACCATCTTTCAGGTGTCCTGAATTTGCATGAGACTCTGGTTTGAGTTCTTTGTTGTTCTTGTGATGTGACTGCACACCCCAGTTAAATCCAAGGGTCCAGTTAACATTTAGGGGTGAGGAGTCTTCTGGGTACCCACACTTTAGCACTCACTCAGGATTTGGGCTTTTTTAACTTATCTAAATGTGAGTTTTCCTGTCAGTCGCTCTTTTTTTTAAAGAAATTATTTTGAATGATGTGTATATGAGTGAAAGAGGTTTCTCTAGAAAATATGTATATGTAAGATATGTAAGTTTTGTACTCCAGTCAGAAGTAGGTGTCTCTACCTAAGTCTGTCCTAACTCAGACTACTCTTTAACGTTGCTTCTTTCCCTTGTCCTTATTCCTTTTGAAATCTATTTTATTTATGTTCTTTGGGTTAAAGTTTTATTGACAGTTACTGGTTAAACAAAATGTTCCAGTTAAGATGTTAATGAAAGAGGACTGTAGTCACTGAAGACCTCCCAAAGTCATATAGTGGTACAGTATTTCAACAGTTTACTTTCTGAATGGAAATTCAGAGCATTTCAGAGAACTCACAAGGTAAGAGAGGGGGTGGGGACACGATAAGTTTTTACTCTTTGTGTCATGTTGACCTAATTACCCCGCCAATTGTTACCTTACAGCTAATACTTCTAGCCTATTTGCCATAGGAAAGTGAATTTGTGCTAACATTTTAGTTGCCTTAACCTGACAAGTCAAGAACATTTTTAACAGACTAATAAACATGTGGTAACAGCATTTGGAGAATGTGAGTTCTCCAAATAGAGAATAGAGAACGGATGTGACTGACATACTGTTTGCTGTTTGTTTGCATTCTGCGTGGTGATTATAAGTAATGAAATATTACTTGGTAAAGAATAAAATACCAGTTGTTTGTACTTTTAGAAACTTCCACTTTGAGGGTCTAGATCTCATAAACATGCGTTCCATTCCTGGTTCCATCAGTCTTCTCCAGAGTACCTTTTAATCAGTTTCATTACCATTAGGATTATATCCCTGCTACACACAAGGCAGCTTCCTGGCCCTCTTTCTACTTGGAGTTTCCAGAATATATTTTTTGTTGTTGTTTTTGTTTTGTTTCTTTGGTACCTGGGATCCAACTCATGACCTCACGCTTGCCAGGTAGGCACTTGTGCCACTGAGCTAAATCCTCAGCCCCAGAATATATTATTATTTTTATTTAATTTTCAAGAGAATAAAGCAAATCAAAACTGTGATAATACTGTAGGAAATCCACAGTAGTTCCCATTTGCCTGTTCTTGTCCTCTAAACAGCTGGTCAGCTTCAGGCTTGCAACGCTGAACAGTACAGCTCCTCCAGCGAGCTGGTTGCTCACTGTTGCGGTCGGGTGCGGCAGCTGTTCTTCTCTCCCCAGCCTGAGCTCCCCACAGCTCACAGGTGAGAGCTTAGCTCAGAACGTGTTAATTATTGATGTTTGCATTAAAAAGTATTATGTTTAATTTAACTCACAGGATTTACCTTTATAATTATGTGTAGTTTAGATAACACAAATTTCTGCTTTCTTGGAGTATAGAGAAATCCCAATAGATGTTTTGATTGTACAATTGGGAATGAATGGCTAATTTAGCTTTCTAAATAGTGGATTTTTTTCCTCTTGTAGTTACTCCTTTAATGACTATTGTTCAAGGCAAGTAGAAAGGGAAAATGACAATATTTCAGATACAAAAGAAGGCAAGAATGAATCAAATAAAGCAGGAGTAGTCAGAAACTGGCTGAATCAAGGTAGGTCAAATATATCTGGCTCTTGATGTGTGGTTATATTTCTTGATCTCTTCTCCATCCCAGCATCCAACAAAACCTCAATTTGGAGTCCCAGCCTCTCCCTCTTCCTCCTCCTTCCCCTCTCCTGCCTTTCTCCTTCCTTCCTTCAGTACTGGGGCTGAATCTAGGAAGCTCTGAGCTCCATTCCCAACCTCTTTTTAAGTTTTATTTTTGACATTAGGGTCTTGCTAAGTTGCCCAGGCTGGCCTTGAACGTGTGATTCTTATGTCTCAGCCTCCTTCGTAGCTGGAATTATGCATGTCCCACCATGCCCCGCAAGTGTCTGTCTTTCTCCCTCTCCTACCTTGTTTTCTGCCTTTCTCTTTCCCTCCCTTCCCTTCCCTTCTCTTAAATGTCTACCAGCACGTTCTGTTATTTTAAGCCCATAGTGATTTGAAGGCAGAAGTCTGTATCTCCACCTGGGTCTCTTAAGAATTACCTCAGATGCCCAGTGAGGAATAATAAAGTCATGGGGTGTTAAAGACCACCTGGTTCAAGTGCCAGTTTTCTCCTCAAGTGGCAAGCGAGCAAATCTTAGTTTCCATTATATAAAATGAGCTCTGTGGAGAGGTGGTCATGTAAACCACAAAACAGATTTGTGTCTCAAAACATAAGTGTTAGAGAGTATGTAATACAAAAGGCAAAAGACCTAGTTATTAAAAGTGTGTGTGCCTCTTTGTAAAAATCTATGTTTGGTATATGAGAGTACCAAGGAATTACATTTAATCAGTGCCTTTCTTTATCTGGTTTTCATAGAACTTCATAGTGGAACCAAGGAGCCTGTAAGGTTGAGAAAAACAAATGAATATTTAAAGTGTAATTTTAAATTAAACTTGTGTGTATTTTTTAAAATTCAAAATGTTTAAAAAGGGGCTGAGGGTATAGCTCAGTGGCACAGCACCTGCTTGGCAAGTGCGAGGTCTTGAGTTCAGTTCCCTTGGTTCTTTTTTTTATTTTTTTTCCTTTTTTTCTTTTTATCAGTACTGGGGATTGAACTCACGACCGCCTGCTTGCAAGGCAGGTACTTATGCCACTGAGCTAAATCCCCAGCCCCCCCTTGGTTATTTCTTAAACCAAGAATTTGGAGGTGCAGCTCAGCAGGTCACTTTTGGTAGCACATGCCTATAATACCTTCATTCTGGAAGGCTGAGCCAGGAAGATTACAAGTTTAAACCCAACCTGGGCAACTTAATGAGATACTATCTCAAAATTTAAAAACAAAAAATAAAAACAGGCTGGGTCTATAGCTCAGTGTGAAGGCACTGGCTTTCAGGGGGAAAAAATTTTTTTTAAGAAATAGAATATCAGGGGCTGGGGACTTGACTCAGTGACTTAAGTGCTTGCATGGCAAGCACGAGGTCTGAAGTTCAATCCCTGGTACCAAAAAAAACACAAAAACAAAAAACCTTATTTAAAAAAAATCAGGATAGAATATCAGGACCAACTTTTTTTTGAACTAGAAATCGAATTCAGGACCTCATGCTTGCCAGGTAGGTGCTATGCCACTGAGCCATATCCCTGACTTTCTTATAGTATAATAACATAGTGTTAGAAAACATGTAGACTTTGAAGGCAGTTAATGATTTGGGTCTCAATGTAGCATCAGCAGCTATATTGCTCTTTGATTCTGTATCTTTATTTGTAAGTTGATGGTAATAATGCTACTTTACTGGGTTGTTATAAAGGTTAAATGAGGTAATGTTTTGTGTTTAGCATAGTACATGGATTTCAGTAAGTGTGTAAATGACAATCTTTATCATTTTATTTATTTATGTTATTTGAGATAGAGCTGGACTTAAACTCGTTAGGTAGCCCAGATGGCAAGCCTCTGGAATACTGAGATTAGAGTTGTATACCTCCATGTCCAGCTTTGCTTTGCCTTTTCTTTTCTTTTTTTAGAGGAAAGATTTATTTTAGCTCATAGTTTGTAGAAATTCTCAGTCCATAGCCAACTTGCTACAAGACAGGGTAGTAGCATGACGGGAGGATCATTGTAGAGGAGAAACAGCTCGTGGCAGGGCAGGCAGGAGGTGCCAAACACCAAGCTTGCCTTTCTCTTTTGTTTAGATTGTTTGTTTTGAGACAGGGTCTTGCTGTGTAGTCCAGGTTGGCCATGAACTGAGCCAGCTATCATTTTAGAAAAACATATAGAAAAGAAATAATTTGGATATAAGTTACAGGGAAGTATGATATTCCTGTTGTTTACGACAGCATAAAAAAATGATACCCACTCTACTTAGTTAAGATTTTAAAAGTCTGTATAGTATCTTAAAGTTTGTTGAGTAAGAAAGATCTTTTTATAGAGAAGATGTTTACATTAGATTTTAAAATCCTAGGCAGAATAAATGGATTTAAGGAAAAGCTTATAGTGGAAATGCTATTTATATTCAAAATTTATTTATACTTATATTTACAAGAGGCAACATGGCTAATGACCTGAGAGCCATGTATCTTTAACTGTCCTATGGTTAAAGATGTGGGTATTTTTAATTTTGATTACTTTTTTCTTTCAAATACAGTAGTATACATTACAGAAAAATTAGAAAATACAGATAAATTTTAAAAGCATAAAAATTATCGGTAATCTTGCCATGCAGAGAAAAGTATCATTAATCAGTGCACTTTCTGTTGTGTAATCATGGCAAGAAAGAAAATTTTATGAAAAAAAGAAAAATAAACAAGAAAAAGAAAATTTTATAAAAAGTTTTTTCATGAGCTTACCACATTTTGGGCCATTACCCTGATAAAGTTGGGTTGTAATTGTTGATTATTCTTTCTTTTTGTCATAATTTTGTTTTTTTGTTTTTGAGAAAGGGTCTGGTTATGTAGTTCAGATTGCTCTCATATTTGCTTCATAGCCCATATTGGCCTAGAACTCATGATCCTCCTGCCTCAGCTTCCTGAGTGCTAGGATTATAGATGTGATTCATAATCGTTGGAAAGCTACTTTTCAGTTATATCCCAAACATATTACCATGTTAATAAATGTACTTTTATAATATCTATATGACTATATCATACTGTACAGGTTAAATATATTAGTTAATTTCCTAAGTTTTTGAAAGTTTTGTTGTTTCTGAATTTTTAAAGGTTGTATTCAATATTTATTATTTGGTATTAGGGACTGAACCTAGGGCACCAAGGGTGCTAGGCATATACTGTACCACTAAGCTATAACTCCAGCCCCAGTGGGTTGTTTTAAAACAACTTCTAAAAATACGTAGGGCCAGGGATTTAGCTCAGTGACACACCTTACAAGCATGAGGTAGTGGGTTCAATACCTGTACCAAAAAAAAGAAAGAAGAAGAACAATACATAATTTGTATATCATGCAGTATACCTATTTAAAATGTATAATCCAATCATTATGGTACATTACATTTAAAGTTTCTTAAATTTTAAAGTATAACGTTTGCCATTGTGAGTCATCTTCAGTGTATAGATCAGTAGCATTGATTGCATTTTCATTATGAATGCATAACCATCACCACTATGTATTTTGAAATTTTTTTCTGCACCCCAAACAAACTAACCGTTAAGCAATAACATTTCTTGTAATAAAATTCTTCTGTTTTGTTTTTGTTTTGCTTTAAGGCAAGGTCTCCCTGTAGTCCAGACTGGCCTTGAACTCACTCTGTAGCCTCACCTGGCCTACCACTCCTGAGCATCCTCTTGCTTGAACCTCCTGGATGCTGGGATCACGGTTGTGCACATTATGCCTGGCTTCTTATTGGCTTTTGCAAGTAGTGCTTTGCTGGGCACTGGCACATAGCTTCAGTTTAGTCCCTGATCTCAGTGCTTTGGGACAAATACATCAAAGTAGAATTGTTGATTCATACGTAATTTTGTTGAGGAACCACCACACTGTTTTCCACAGCAGCTGTCCTTCTTTGCATTCTCAGCAGCAGTGTACAGGATTCCCCATACCTCACCAGCATTCACTATTTGTTTTTTTGTTACTGTTATCTCAAATTGTAGTCATCTTAGAAGGTGTAAAGCAGTTTTTTTCAGATACGCATCTTAAAAGTTACATTTGCTCATCTTTAATTGGGTTATATATCTTTTCATTATTGAGTTTTAAGAGTCATGTATTTTAGATGTAAGCCAAATACATGATTTGCACATATTTTCTCTCACCATATACATTATACTTTTTCTTGCCTGAGATGTGCAGATTAAAAGATTGATAAATTAGTCCAAAACTACAAGAGAAACATAACTGGTAAGTGTCTGTATAATGCTTAGGACTGAGCTGGGCATGGAAAAGAGAAGGAATAGTAATAGAAAAAAAGAAAGAGGTAGTAACAGATTCTTATTACATTGATTCCAATAGCTGGGTTTGAGTTAATTAAGTCAAATTAGTGGAAGGGGAGAAGGTACCCATTTAAACAGTTTTCAGTGTACTTTCTGTTGTATAATCATGGCAGAAAAGAAAAGTTTATGAAAAGTTTTTTCATGAGCTTGAACTGGGAGCCCGATGTGCAGTATAAAAATGGCTATAGTTGTCTGTGATCAACATTAAATCCTTCGGCTAGGATTTGATTGCTGTGTCATTGAAAATGTACATTCCTACACTGATTTTTGCTTTATTATTTTACTTTAATTCAGTTATTTGTGTGTTTGTTTGTTTTGAGACAGGGTCTCCTGTGTAATTCAGGCTGTCCTTGAACGCACTGTGTAGCACAGACTGGCCTTGAACTCTGGTAATCCTGTGGCTTCAGCTTCCCAAGTACTGGGATTATAAGCGTGTACCACCACACCTGGCTACTGATTTTAATTTTAGATTGACCAAAAAAAAGTATTCAGGAAGGTAAATTTTATACCAAGACATTTTTAAAAATTTTCAAAGCCTAGCAATTTTTCTTATAGTTTTTTATAGCTGATATAGTTTGTTAGACTAAAAATGAGTGTCATCTTTTACTTCATATGCTTTCAGACTGCTTGAGTTTTTATAATATACAGATTCGCATCTAAACTTTTTAAGTCTTCTTTAGAATTTTTGTTTTAAAGAGAAAAAAGAAAAAAAATCAAAGGCCAGGGATTTAGTTCAGTGGCATAAGCGCCTGCCTGGCAAGCGCAAGGTCCTGAGTTCGATCCCTGGTACCACAAAAAAAAAAAAAAAAATCAAGAAGCAAACAAACCTGAAAAACAACAAAAGCAAACATTGGATTTCAAAAATAAGACAGAAGAAAATCCCTCACAGATACCCAGACCTGCAAAGTCAATCAGACAACACAAACACAAGCTGTTCCTCAGTTACTATCATCTTACCCCTAGTCCTTTTGAATCGGCCAGTTGCCTATGGATGTTGGGGAGGAATGGGAAAATGCTCTTTTGATTTCCCAGCCTGTGCACCTGCTGGCTTTCAGGAAGGCATTGTGTGTCCTCTTGCTAAGTCTTCCCGATCCCTGTGGCCTGGCTCATCGAAGGGTTAAGCCTTAATTTTAAAAATGCACACCTTTAAGAAGCAAATATTAGCAAAGCAAGGTCACACTTCTTGCCTAACCAGCGATTACTTTTTCTCTAAAAAGCCAATTAAGAAAAATTGCTTGACACAATGAAGTTTTAAAAGTGCTCCAACAGGTTATTCTGGAGACTAGGAAACTAGTGTGGGCGATATATTGCCTGTGCCATAAAAATGGCATTTGCAGAACAGCTTTCTTATAATTTTGAATTCCAGGGTCTAAAATATGGCTTCATTCAATATGTTTCCTTTTAAACCTTTTGGATCCTCTTAACTGAGTATTTCTAAATTTCCATCTGTTTCTAGGCTGTAACACTGGACTGTTTTCTGTCTCCTTCTGTAACTCTTGACTTCATGCCTGTGCAATGTGTTTCTTTGTTGCCATGTTATATTTTTGTTTCTTCTTTGTTTAAGGAATGGATCACCTTTCATAGAAATTGTATCTAAACATTCAAATTGATTTTTGGTTTTGAACAGTTCACCACTCTGTCTCTAAAGCTGCTTTTTCTGCACATTTAGTTTTAAATTTTCAACATGTTTTCATTGTGCAGGCACTGTTTTCCTTTTTCTTGAAATCAAATGATGTTTTTAATGTTGGAATTGCAAAGTGGGAGCCAAGCATACACTCTACCTCTAGGCTACACGCTCAACCCCCTTAGATGAGAACCTTGTCTTTACTTAAAGCAAGGCTGTTTTGAATATTACTGTGCTACCAGAATTTGGTATTAATAGAAAGTTTAAATTGTGCTTTGTAATACTTCTTAAAGGTGTGCAGTTTTTAAAATTAAGACTTAGAAAGTTTAGGTGTGGACATGTTTATTATAAAAATTCGAACAAGTTTGAAAATATATGAAGTAAAAGTTTTAATGAGTCTCAGTCTATTTTATGTTATCACTTTACATTTTTTTGTGTGCCTTTTTGGTTCTTTTAAATGTGTTCATGAAAAGACTGGGTGTGGTGGTGTATACCTATAATCCTAGCACTTGGGAGGCTAAAGTAGGAGGATCACCATGAGTTCCAAGCCAGCCTGGACTACATAGTGAGACTCTGTCTCAAAACAAAAACACCAAAAAACATATTCATGTGTGCATATGTGTGTATCTTAATTTTTTAAACATTATATCTGGTGAGCTTTCCATATTAGAACTTATAGATAATACTACTTCACAGTAAACACAGTCATTTATATTTATCTAGTCATTGGAATAGAAAGGGCATTGAGACATTCTCTTATAAAAATGTTACTACTGTGGGCTTTTCCTCTCTGTCTCTGTATCTCTGTGTCTTCAGTCTCTCTCTGTGTCTTAACGTGTAGCTTTGGCTGGTCTTGAGTGTCTACATTTGAGTAGCTGGAACTAGAGGCATGTGCCAATGTGCTGTTTACCCCAGCTCCACCCCATTTCTGGTCCTGGGGATTGAACCTAGAACCTTCCTGCTGAGCTACATCCCCCAGTTGCTTTTATTTTTGAGACAGAGTCTTGCCAAGTTGCTAAATTGTCCTTGGCTTGGCTAGAACTGTGAGCCTCCTGCTTTAGCCTCCCAGTGTTGGGATTATAAGCATGCACCATCACATCGGTTTAACTGTGTTTATATCTAGTTGAGGCACTTTACAAGCATCATTCTCAAGTAGTTGCATCTCTTAGGCTGACTTTCTTGCTTTTGATATTCCCTGGGTAAATTATAATCTCATTCTAGTGGTATTAGCCTTTTAAAAATATGAAACACATAGTGATTGGCCTTGTTAGTAGTGAAAAAAACCTGTTTTAAACTGGTGCACATTTGTAGTCACAGTACTTGTGAGGCTGAGACAGGGATCACCATGAGTTGAAGGCCAGTCTGGACTACATAGTGGGACTCTGTCTCAAAAAAAAAAAGAAACTTTTTGTTTATTTTAAAGAGAATTTAAAAAACAATAAAAATGATACAGAATTTCAAAACAAGAAATTAACAATGGTTGTTGTATTGCATGTTGCTATTTTCAAAATAGTAGCTCAGATTACCAGATATAGAGATGTAAAATTGATCAAACAATATAAACACTAACTATGCCTTTCAGTGGACTAATAGAATTAGTAGTACAATCATCTTACCTGTTGTGTGCGGGTGTGTGTGTGTGTGTGTTTTCTCCTTTCCCCTGTGCCAGTTTTTTCTTTTGAGCAGTTTCTTTCCCTTTTACAGTATCTATTGTGTCTTTTGGATCTTATTTACTCTTTTAGTTTCTTACCTTAAGAAGATAATATTATGTTTACACATGTGAGTCTGATTTATTTCATTTATGAGTATGGTCTCTTGTTGTATCCATTTACCTATAAAAGCTTCAAGTTTATCTTTATAGCTGAGTAGTATTCCACTGTATAAAAATACCACAGCTTTTTTTTTTTTTTTCCATTCCTCAGGTGATGGGCTAAGATTGTTTCCAGTATTTAGCTATTACAAATTGTACTGCTATAAACACGGATGTATTGCTGTGGTATGATGTTTGCAGTTTTACTGGAAAAATACCTAAGGGAAATAGTGGGGTCGAATGGAATCTCTAATCATAGTGTTTTGAGGCATATCCACATTGCTTTCCACAGTGGTTGTACCAGTCTGCATTCCCACCAACAGTGGAGAACAATTTGTTTTTCTCCACAGCCCTTCCAGCATTTGTTATTGGGTGATTTTTTTGATGATAGCCATTCTTTCTGGCATGGGATGGAATTGCAGTGTTTTAATTTACACTTCTTGAATTACCAGTGATGTTGAGCATTTTTTTCATATATTTGTTTGCCATTTGTATTTCTTCATCTGAGAAGTGTGTATTCATTTAACTGCCCATCTTTGGATTGGGTCTTTGAATTTTGCGGGCTTTGTTTGTTTGTGTGTTTATTTCTTTACATATTCTAGATGTCCTTTGTCTGAGGGATACTTGGCTGAATTTTTTTTCCCCAAATCATAGGGTTTCTTTTCACTCTATTGGTGATTTCTTTTTCTTTTGAGGCACAAAAGCTTGTTGATTCTTTGAAGTATTTCTTATGTAGTCTGGTTTTTGTTCAAGAACTGTCTGCCTACACCGATGTGTTCCAAGATTTCTACCTAGTCTTCAGTGGATTTAGCGTTTCTGTTTTTTAGTATTTAGATCTTCGATCATTTTGTGCATGGTGATAGACATACGTCTAGTTTTAGTCTCCAGTGTGTGGAAAGCCAGTTTTTCCAGCACCATTTATAAAGAGCCTATTTTTCTTCCAGTTAACATGTTTAGTCTTTTTATCAAAGATAAAGTACCTGATTATGTTTGTAGGTGTGTCTGCATCTTTCTTCTATTCTGTTGCATTGATCCTCAGGTCTGGTTTTTCATCAGTACCATGTTGATTTTATTACAGCAGCTGTGATGCCTTCTGCTTTGCCTTTGTTGTCTAGGATTGCCATTGCTATTCTAGGTCTCGTCTGTTTCCAGATGAATTTGAAAATGTTTTCTCTAGGTCTCAGAAGTATGCTAATGGTCTTTTGATCAAGATTGCATTAAATATGTGTAACAATTTTTGGAGAATGGCCATTTTTCACAATGTTGGTTCTTCCTATCATGAGCAAGGAATATCATCCCATTTTCTGAAAACCTCTTTGATTTTTTTTTTCCAGCGTAATATAATTTTTCAATGTATAAATCTTTTACTTTTTAAAAAAATTTTATTTAAGGAGAAAAAGAAAAAAACAGAAAAAGGGTACAAGTTATACAGAATTTCAGAAAAATAAACAGTAGGAAATCACTAGTTAATAGATTACATATTGTCATCTTAGAACTAATTGTTCAAGTTACAAAATTAAAGCATATAAAGTGGACATTCAAACAGTAAGATTGCAAACAGTTCTGTTCAATGATCCAACAAAACTCAGTAATTTGGTTATCTATCCTATACATTTAAATATACATGCAGTTATATCCTTTAGAGCACTTTCTTTTCTTCTCTTTTGTACAATGTCAATTACACATTTTGGGTTTTATTATTCCCACAGTTCTTATTACTTTTTTTTTTTTTTTGAAGAGAATAAAACCAAATGTGACATAACAAAATAGTCTCAGTCAAATCAAAAGGATGGACATAGTACATGATGTGAAAACAGAATACAAGGTGATCAACAATGGTTACCATAATGCCTCTTGCTATCTTAAAAAGAATTGCCTATATCATCAGTTATAATAAAATTAAACAAAACAGTACAGAACAAAACCAATAAAACCGAAACATTGGAGACATTACAGGACTTCAAAAGAAGATAATAGTCACACCTTGATCAAAAGACCATTAGCATACTTCTGAGACTAGAAGAATGGGCATCATAGTGAAACCTATTGTCTTCAAAGTAGGTTGCCTATACTCTCAAAATTGATACTATCAAGAAAAACAGAATAGAGTAAAATCAGTCAAAACAAGATGGTGAGAGCAATACAGGGTTTCAAATCAAGTTAACAGGAAATCAAAGTGGGTTACTATAATATATCCTGCTATTTTTTATTTTTTCCTTAATTAAAAAGATAAAAATAAAAAAGTAAATAATAAAAAAAAGAGATTGAGATAAAAGAGGACATAACAAAACAGCACAGGTCACAACATAACCATTTAAGCAAAATAGTGTTTCATCACCAGATATCCCGACTTAAAAGTAGTTACCACAGTGTCTCTTTCCTTGAAATCTTTGAGTATAACTTCCTATACTGTAGCATCAAACATATCAAGATAATGTAAAACCATTCAAGAGAATGACAGTATTATAGGGTATTTAGAACCAACTAACAGAAAATGAACAATGGTTTCTGTATAATCTCCTTGTCGATAAAAGTTTTTGTTTATATTATCACATATAATAAAATCCAATAAGATACAACATGTTAAGACCGATGGAGACAGAAGAACAAAAGCTTGATGGGACTTCAAAACAAGATGATATTGAATCAGCACTAGCTATTATGATGTCTTGTTTTCTCCAAAATAGCTGTTCCTACCATCCAACCTTCTCTGCCTCATTTCTGTTGAGCTCTTTTTCTGTCATTAGTTGTCAGGTTGTCTTCTTCATTTTGCTTTCTGCTCCATTCATTGTGGCCTCTCTGCCACTGTTTCTGGAATCTTGGTATTTTTCTTTTTTTAGAAGGTCCTGCAGTATTCTCTGTAGAGTTGAGTTGGTGGTTGCACATTCCCCTAGTTCCTCTTTATCCTGGAAGCACCTTGTTTTTCCATCAATTTCTAGGGACAGTTGTGCAGGATATATCAATCTTGACTGGAGGTTATTATCTTTCAAAGCTTGAATTATTTCCCCCCATGCTCTTCGTGATTTGATGGTTTGTGCCGAGAAGTCTGCTGTAATTCTGATGGGTGTTCACTTGTAAGTGATCTGTTTTCTTGTTTCTGACAGTGTTTAATATTCTGTTCTTATATTGGATTTCTGGAATTTTGATTATTATATGCCTGGGTGTAGTTCTGTTTGGGTTGTAGGTGGCTGGGGTCCTGTATGCTTCATACATCTGAGCATCTTTACCTTTTGCTAAATTAGGGAAATTCTCCTGGATTATTTCTGTGAATAGCCTGTGTAGTTCATTTGTTTGTGTCCCTACTTCTTCTTTTATGTTCTTAATTCTTAAGTTATAGATCCTCTTATCATCTTCAAGCCTTTGTATTATTCCTGTTTGTTTTCTTGTTATTTTTAAGAAGTTTTTCATTTCATGCTCCCACATTACAAATCTGTCCTCCAGTTCAGATAATCTATCCTTCGTTTCTTTCAAGCTGTTACGCCCCTTTTCGATAGAGTTTTTAGTTTCCTGGTAATCTCTTTGAACCTGCTTCACATATTCTATGTTTTCTCTATTTTCTCCATCAAACAATCCTTCCCTTTTTTTCTGTTCTTCCATTCCACCATCTGTTTTTTCTTGGGTGGTACTTAGCATTTCTCTAACTATTCTACCTTATATCTTGCTTTAGGTCGTTAAATACTTCACTTTTGAACTTGTCTGTGAGGCCCCGGAGATACTGCTTTGTGTCTATTGGTGCCGTGTCTGATATTGCATGTTTTCTGTCCTCCTTTGCATTTACCTTTCCTGGAGCAGTGTTCTCAGGATTGGGGGCCAAGGACCCTTTCTTGTTGCTCCCTCTTCCCATACTTTTTGTTTCTTCCATACAAGCATATACAGGAGGCCCAATTTCTTTCTTTGTCTGTTACAGTTTGTTTGAATTACACCAGCTAGGTGTCCCGCCCACTGCAGTGTACTAGGGAGACACAGACCTGGGCAGCCTCTGCTGGGCCCGCCTCTCCAGGTCAACCTACTGAAGGCTTCACTGCTAGAGTGCACCGCCTGGTACTGGGACCTGCTTTGGGCTAGCCTACTGGGTCTTAGTCTGTGGCGTCACCCAGACCAAGCGCTCGCCACCAATCCCACTTACGAGGGAAATATGCCACTAAAGTCACTGCAGCATCCTGTTCCCCTAATCCTCCTGGTCCCAGAATGTCCTCTGTTGGAGCCTCCTTATCTATGGAGGGGTCCCCGTTCCTCTCACTCACCACAGGTTGATGCAAGGCTCCCCGCCAGTCCCGCTCTCAACTCCGTTTGCCAATTCCCGCTCTCAGAGATTTCGCATCTCTCTCCCTGCTGTGCCAATTCAGACGCAGCAGTGGCCCCAGGAAATTCACATCACGGCTTCCAGAGGCACGGGTTCCAGCTTCAGTGCTGAGATTTTATCTGTTCCGGTTATAGCACCGGGATTGCATTTCCAGTTGGTTTCTCACAGCTTAGTTTGTTCCTGGGTCGGCAGGGTATATCTCCCCTTGCTTAGGACTCCTCACACGGTACCATTCCTGGATTCTAACCTGGCTAACTGAGAGAGCCTCCTTAGCTGCTGTTATCTATCCACCATGTTCTCCCGGAAGTCCCTTTTACTTCTTTTGTTAGATTGATTCCTAAGTATTTCATTTTTTTGGATGCTATTGTGTAGGGTGTGGTTTCCCTAACTTTTCTCTCAGTAAGGTGATTGTGTACAGGAATGCTATTGATTTTTGATTGTTGACTTTGTATCCAGCTGTGCTACTGGATTTGGTTATTAAATCTACAAGTCTTTTGGTGGACTTTTTGGAGTCTTCTATTATGGTGCTGGGGATTGTATAACCCTGGGCCTTGTGCATGCAAGGCAAGAGCTCTACTACTGAACCACATCCCAGCACTGGGGTCTTCTCTGTAGAGTATCATGTCATCTGGGAATAATGATAATTGCACTTCTTTCTTTCCTATCCTTATTCCTTTGATTTCTCTCTCTTGTCTAATTGCTCTGGCTAATCTTTCCAGAACTATATTCTAGAAGTGGTGGTAATGGACATCTGTGTCTTGTTCCTGATTTTAGGTTAAAAGATTTCATTTTCTGTCGCTTTAGTATGATGTTGGGGGCTGAGGAGTTAGCTCTGCAGTATAAGCAAGCGCCTGTGAAATCGTGAGTTCGATCCCCGGCACCAAAAAAAAAAAAAAAAAAAAAAAAAAAGAATGTGTAGTATGATGTTGGCTGTTTAGCTTGTCATAAATGGCTTTTATCAGATTGAGGTAAAGACCATCTATTTGATTTTCTGTAGGGTTTTTATCATGAATCAGTGTTGGACTTTATCAAAAGCTTTTTCTGCATCTCTTGAGATAATCATGTGATTTTTGGTTCTGTTGATATGGTGCATTACATTTATTGATTTGTATTCCTTGCATTTTAAGCTCTTGTGCCCCCTGCAAAGATCCTTGCATTCCTGGAATGAATCCCACTTGGTCACTGTGTATAATCTTGATGATTTGTTGCATTCTGTTTGCTGTTATTTTAATGAGGATTTTTGCACCTATGTTCATTAGAGAGATTGGCCTGTAACTCTCTTTTTTGGTTGAGTCTTTCTTTGGTTTTGATATCAGGATAATACTTGCCTACAGTACTGAATTTGAGAGAATTGCTTCCCTTTCAGTGTCATTAAAAAGTCTGAGGAGTATCAAATACCCATTTTATTAGGGTCTTGAGAGTGTGTGTATGTGTGTGTGTGTGAGAGAGAGAGAGAGAGAGAGAGAGAGAGAGAGAGAGAGGGTCTTGTGTAGTTCATGCTGGCCTTGAACTCACTTCTGTAGACCGACCACACTGGCCTTGAACTCACAGTGATCCTTCTACCTCAGCCTCCCAAGTGCAGGGATTATAGGTGTGTGTCATCATGCCCAGCCACGAGTGGTTTTTTATTATATATAAGGACCTATGCTACCAATGCTGTCTGCACTTCTCCAAGTGTTCTCACAGGACTTGAATTCATCACATTTTAAGCTCTTGTGCTCCCTGCCAACGATGTTTGGGTTTTGATGATCTGTGTGAGATTTCTTAAGATACTGCTTCTTCCTAGGTAGGAGTATGTGACCCACAGGCTCTGTAATGCCCATGAGAATTGATCACATAAATTAACAAGACCAAATGGCGTTTACTGAGAATAAGAAGACTCTGTATCTCTCTGTTAATGTCAAATTATTACCTCTGACTTCTTTGAACTGCTTGGGGTTTCTGGGCTTGGTCATCTCTGACCACTTTCCATCTCATAAGGTAGGGAACACAGATTGATTTGGATTAGTGGAGATGACTATAAAAGAAATACAGGTTCTGGAATTGACCACAGAATGAAAATCCAATTCCCAGTTGGCGTAGTAGAGGCCTATTGGTATGTAAATAATACAACGTAATCCTCAATTATCTGAGGAGCTTGGTATAAAATGTTAGGGGATGTCTAAGTCTGCACAGTCTAGTGGCTTCTAACTCACCCTTTTTCTAAGTTTTCTTATTTGCCTTCTTGCCATTGCTTCTGAAGAAGCTAACTTCAGAGTTGGTAGATTGGTGAATTTATAGAAGTATAAAGAATACCTGGTTAGTGGGTCATGGTGGTGCATGCCTAAAATCCCAGTATTTGGGAAGCTGAGGCAAGAGCATTGCCAGCCTGGGCTAAATAGTAAGTTCCAGGCCAACCTGAACAGCATAGAAATACCCTGTCTCAAAAAACAAACAAATAAATAAATGCCTTTGTTAATTAATGGTAGGGCTTGGTCACTTTATGAAAGCAAATCATCCTTTGTGACTGTAACCTGTTTACTTCTTCTAATCAGCACACTGCCCAGCACTTTGTAAATGCTCAATAAATACATTTGGATTTCTTTTCCTGTTTTGTTTTGCTTTTTGGTGTTTTTGAAATCTTACTATGCAGTTCAGGCTGGCTTGAGCTTACTCTGTAGTCCAGGCTGGCCTGGATCTGACAGTGATCCTTCTGCCTCAACCTCCCAAATACTGGGAATACAGGTATGTGCCACCACTCTGGCTACACATATGGATTTAAAAGTAAGTTCAAGCTATAGTCTGAATTAAGACTTTCTTAAATGAAGAGCAAAACATTGAGAAAAATGAAATAGTGCTATAATTGTCTGGAGTTGAATAGATTATATTCTTTTTTTTCTTCTTTCCAAGATAAGCTTTAAAAATACCACTTTATTTAGAAAAAGAAGTGCATTTCATATCAATGTCTGCTGACACTTTTTGCTTATGAAATAATTTAGCTTCATTTGTAACTTCTATACTTTATAGTTAGTTAATCTATGGATTTACAGTTAAGTAGAATATATACATTTAGAAACAATAAGGGCAGACTCAAAATAAGGTTGGAAATTTCTCAATTTCAGTCAGATATTATACTCAGCTTTTCCCTCACTGTTAGAGTCTTTTTTCTCTATAACTGTATTTTAATGGTGAGTACTGTAAGAAAAGTCTCCTTTTGAGTTCTCTGTGAATGGGACTGGAAGAAAACATCCTGGCATTTGCTAAAAGATTGGCCAAGAAGTACCTGAACAGTCAGTACCTCACAGTCAGTGAAAAGGTAAATTCCGCAGGACTGGTTGGTATTATTTCTGGAAAATCTTTACAAACATATTTGGAAACTTTTTTTTAAATTGGGAATGTCTTTGAAACAAATACCAATACTTCATACATGTACATTTGAAAGATACCAATTGTCTTTAACTGTGTTTACAAACTATATGTTGGACTCTTGGAGGCCTGAACAGATACTGAGGCCCAAGCATCTGCTGGGTGAGGGCTGTGGCCCTGAATGAGATAAAAGCTGCAGCAGGTGTTTCCTCATGCTTGAGCTGCAGGGTCACAGTGGTCTGCTGCTCCTTCATCAATTTTGCAGCTCCCAGGACCCCGAGGATACTAAACAGACACTGAGTAGCTTCTTTCTGCTCATCTCTACCATGATGACATCTGATCTACAGAATCCTCAACCCATGGTGCACATAATGTCAACTTAAAGAGTTACATCCTGCACCTCCTAAACCCACACTCTTCCTTTTGGCGTAGTATTTGTCTGTTCAACTTCATACTTTCACAGTAGTGAGGTGTTTTTTTGGGTGTTTTGTTTTGTTTTGTCTTTTTGAGACCGGGTATCATTATGCAGTTCAGACTGACATGGAGCTCATTTTGTGGTGTAGGCTAGTCTCAAACTTGCAACAGTCCTCCTGCTTCAGCCTCCCTAGTGTTGGGATTACAGGCGTGTACCACCACACCTGGCTACGTTTATTTTTTAAATGATCATTTATGTATATCTACAATTTACAACTAATTTTGCTTTTAAGAAAAAAGCAATAAAATGCCAAACCCCATTTTAATGCAGTATAAAGCTTGCAGATTGGAAGTCTCCAATGTCAGGAAACAAACAACGAGTGCACTAATTTCTAAATTACCATCTAGGCTTGTAAATGTATACGTTGTTCATACAGCAGAGCATTTTAGAGTAATCTGTACTGTTAGTGTTTTCCCTGAGCATTTGCCATTGTTTATTACTGTTTGTCTCTGCATTTACTCAATATTACCATGTGCTATGATTGCTAGACCAGAGTAGAGCATTTAACAAGCAGAGACTTCCAAGTTGAAGCCAAAATAGTGGGAAATGAAGCTGCTGTAAAATTTTGTGGACAGTAGTTGCAAAGTAACTTTTTGCGAATTGTATACAATAAGTGAGAAAAGTAGGTCACACTCATTTTTTATAAACCAATCTTCATAAGTTTGCCTATGCTTGATCAAAGTACATTTATAAGTGATCTGAAAATAATTTTAAAATAACAGTTAAAATAGTATTTTTTTTAACTGGGTACTGAACTTAGGGCCTTCAGACCAGGTAGGCCACATACCCCCAAGTCTTTTTTAAAGATGTTTCTAATTTTGAGATAGAGCCTTACTGAGTTACCCAGGCTGAGCCTGACCTTGTCGTCTCCTACCTCAGCCTCCCAGCTTGTTAGGGTTGTAGTTACCTACCATCACGCATGGCAATAATTTTGTATTTGTTTCTATTTTCTGTAAATGATAGAAATTTTTAACCCCCTCCCTTCTCCTGCGGTCTTAGTTACTTTTCACTTATTGTTGAGACAAAAATGCCCAACAACTGAAGTTAAGGAAAGAAACGGTTATTTAGCTCACAGTTTTGTAGAGGTTTCAGTCCATAATCAGCTAGCTCCAAGGCAGAGGGGCGCGTGGCAAAGAGACGGTAGTTCGTGGTGGCAGAAAACAGCAAAGACAAGAGCGAAAGGGGCGAGCCAGCCTGTCCTCCTCCTGTGCAGGGTATGCAGGTGCCCACCTGAGGAGTGAGGGGTGTGATACACCCTAATCCAGCACTAGGCAGCGAACTAAGCACAAATTGTAGATTCAGCTGCCTCCAAAAAGCTCCCCCTTTATGACTGCATGAACTTTTGGGGGGACATCCAGACACAAAACATAACACCTGCCGCTGAGGGTTGAACCCAGTGTCTTTGTACTGAGTTATATCCTCAGCCCTTTTTTTATTTTGAGACATGGTCTCATTGAGTCACTAAATTGCCCAGGCTGGGTTTGAATTTTCCATCCTCTTGCTTTGACTTCCTAGAATGCTAGGGTAACAGATATATGTGCTTGTTTCAATTAGTTTTATACATTTTTGATCATTTATTCTAGTGTAAGGGTCTGTATGACTAAGAGACAGAGATTAATAATATATGGTTTTGGTTGTTCAAATTTATACCCAACTTCAATCAGCAAATATTTAGAGTTTCTTTTGTTGATTATCTTACAGCTAGCTTACTATTTAGTAACAATAAGCTTAACCAACAATTTTGGGAAATAGAAAAGGAGTGAAAAACGTCTAGCTTCTGTAATTCAAAATAAGAAAATATACTATAGCTTGAGTAATCAGATGAGTTAGTTAAAACAGCCCTTCCCTACCCTCCTCTCCACTCCCACTTTCCCCCACCTCTCTCTTACCCCACCTTACTCTATATCCCCACACCCCTAACCAACCCTATCTCTTCACACTACATCTCCAGATTTTTGTTTTTAATTGTTTTATTTTGAGCCTTGCTAAGTCACCAAGTTGCCTAGGCTAGGTTCAAATTTAAGATCTGTCTGCCTCAGCCTGCCAGGGCGCTGGGAATCATGGTATTTGCCACCATACCCAGCTGCTGAAGTACTACTATAAAAAGGATCCCAAGTTCAAGGCCAGCTTAAGCAACAGTATTGAGGTGCTGTCTCAAATGAAAACGAAGAGCTGGGGATGTAGCTCAGTGTGGAGACTCGGGGTTTAACACCCATTACAAATGAATGAATGAATAGCAGTGTGTGCTGCCTGAACTCTTAACATTGAAGTTAAAGATAACATTTAAGATATCAAATATTTATTGTATTTGTAGGTAACATAAAAGCCCACTGGGGGAGTCTTAAGAACTTGGGATAATTGTTGTGACTAAACATTGGTTATACTTTTTTGTACATAGTTACACTTTTAGTTTTAAAGTTTTTATTAGTAGATATTGACAGTACATAATGATTACATTCATCATGGGGAGTTGGTAAATGTATACAACACATTTTAATTCTTTTTATGTCACCTTCCCCTCCCCTCATTCAGTATACTTTTGAGCATCCTAATATTAGAGACTAAAACATTTTAAAATGGATTATACAGTTCTTTTTTTTGTGTTTCCCATGTCAGACAGGGGTAATGTGTCAAAATAGTAACAAAGTTTGAGGGAGGCACATCTCAAGTATATTGACATGAAGAAACATCCAGTCATCACTGAACCAAAAGCTCGCGTTCAGGTTCTTTTGATTAAGCAAAAGTGAACATATGTTCATGTGGAGGAGAAAACTTCTCATTATTCAAAATTGTATCTTAGACTGTATTGTTTTCTCATCCCATCCAATAAAAAGCAGCAGTCCAATACTGAAGCATCCTATGTGATTTAGCTTAACTGTAACATTATCTCCTGAGCTAATGTATTCTTCCCTGAGCTAATATCCTAGTAATAATAATTGTTGCTCTCATAATAATACCTTGCATAGACATTTATATCTATTGTCTCATATACCTCCTTGATTGGTTTGCGTATCAAACCATTGTGTTACTTTCTTGTCACTGGGACACAGTGCTGAACACCCACAAATTAAAGGAGAGGTTTATTTTGGCTCACAAGTTGTAGAAGTTTCAGTGCATAGTTGGCTGGCTCTGAAGCAAGGTGGCAAGGCAGAGGAAGGTTGCTTATGGCCCGACAGAGAGTGATCAAAGGAGGAAGGGAGATAAACCACTCCCCACTCCCCGTGCCCACCTCGCCCAACTTCAGCTATAAACTCATCAGAAGACTGATCCACTGATATGTGTCACACCCTCATGATCCAGTTACCTCCCAAAGTCCCACATGTGAGTGCATGAGGCTTTGGGGGATCACTTAGATACAAACCATAGCAACCATTAAATGTGTGTACACACACACACACACTCCTGCCCTGTATTATAATGCTTCAGAAACCATAGGCTATATGAATAACTTAATCCCATTGATTAGATGCCTAGTGACATTGTATCCATCTTAGTTTGTATATATACACTGTATGATGTTCACATACCAACAAAATCACCTAATATCGTTTCTCAGAAGTATCCTTGCTACATTGTGCATCACTTAGTAATGAAAGTAAGGTCTGAGAAAAGCATTCGTAGGAGATCTTGTTGTTCAAATACCATAAAGTATGCTAATACAAAGTCAGTCACTCCACATGGCCTTCTGGTATGGTCAAAACACTCAGTAAACATGAGGTATGTGAGGTTGCTGCCAGGGAAACATGTCACACTGGGTTTTTAAAATTTGATTAATTAATTTTTCTAGTTTTTTGGGACAGGATCTTACTATATATGCAGTCCAGGCTGTTCTCGAACTTACTATGTAGCTTAGGCTCAACTCCTGCCTCAACTCTCAAGTGCTGGGATTATGAGTATGCACCCCTACACCCACCTAGTACAGTGCTACCTGTGCTAAAGTTTACAGACAATTTATTTTGCAATTTTGAGGAAGAGGCTGGGGCCATGTTTGTCACCGGTACAGAGTTTGTGAATGGAAGCTAAATTTTGCCAAATGCTCTTGTTTGAGAACTGAATTGTTTGCAAACAGAAGCATTCATAAACTGAGGTATTACTGTATACTGTTTTACAATAATAATAACCCCCCATAATTAAAAGTATATTCTAAGCTGGGTGTGGTGGCACACTCATGTAATCCCAGCACTCAGCAGGCTGAGGCAAAGGATCATTTCGAGTTCAAGACCACCTGGGCTACCAAGGCAGCCCAACGCCAGCCTGAAGCACATAGTGAGACCCTGTCTCAAAAAGACCAAAAAAAAAAGTAATTCTAACATAACAATAAGAAGTGTAGTAAATACATAGGTCACTAACATAGGCATTTATTCTCATTCTAAAGTGTTACGCACTGTCCATAATTTTATGTGCTGTATTTCTGCATGACTGGCAGCATAATGGGGTTGTTTATATCAGCATCACCATAAACATGAAACACATTGTACTACAACGTTGTGACAGCTACAGTTTCACTAGGCAATAAGTTTTAGCTGTGTTATAATCCTGTGGGACCACCACTTAAACTGCAATTCATCATTGATACAGACATCATTGTCCAAAAGGGATTTGAGGTTATTTGAGTTAAGTATCTTTAGGATAGCAAAAAGATGATTGAGAGCTTTTATCTGCTGATAGGTGTCAGGCTCTGGTAGGCAGTTTATATACATTCTCAGTTAATCGTAAGGACAGTACCTGCATTTCCATTTTATAAATGAGACTTTTCTTTGCAAGGAAAGGCAGGAAATGGATGTTGGGGTGTGGTTAGGAAGATGCTGGTCTGAGTGGAGAGACAGCAATATTCTTACGCTGTTTGATTATGTGAACATGCTCCAGGGTAGTCTTGAGCAAGTAGGGCATGCACATGAGAGACAAGTGTTATATATATAGCCTCAGTCACTTAATATATAGAGATGTTGACTTTTAAACAGCAGAGATTTTTACAGAATGTGGGTATAGCCAACAGTGGTATGATATTTTGCTTTTACTTATTTGGTTTTATTTTGAATCATAGAGATTTTTTACTCCACAATTGGAGATTGAACCCAGGGCCTTTGCACTGTACATTGTCAGTCCTTTTTATTTTTGAGAGGGTCTCACTAAATTACCCAAGCTGGTCATGAATTGGGATCCTCCTGCCTCAGCCTCCCATCACGCCTAGTGAGTCATATAGATTTTTATTAAATCTTTCTTTGAACAGTATTAATTAGCATCTAAACTCGATTATATTTGTGAAAGAATATAATGAAGTATTAATGTCTTTAATAGCTCAATGATATGAGCTGAGCATTCATGGGTATGAAATCTCTAATAAGGGTGCTTATTAATAAGCAAACTGAATTACATGAAATCTCTTGATACTTTCCTTTATTATTTAATATACAACAAAATTTGTTTTACTAGGCCAGGAGTGGTGGTACAGACCTATAATCGGCGGCACTCAGGAGGCTGAGGCAGGAGGATTGCTGCAAATTGGAGGCTACCCTGAACTGCATAGTAAAACCGTGTCCCAAAAAGACACCCCCCCAAAAAAATCTTGTTTACTATAGATGAATTAAAATACAGAGATTAACACAGAGAAAAAAATGTATAGTCCTACCAGTGGGTTGAATGAATTCTGATTTTTTTTTTCCTGTGTGTTGTTTCTTTCAGAAATATGGCTACACACATCTTTCTGCAGGAGAACTTCTTCGTGATGAAAGGAAGAACCCAGAGTCACAGTATGGTGAACTCATTGACAAGTACATTAAAGAAGGAAAGATTGTGCCAGTTGAGATAACTATCAGTTTATTAAAGAGGGTAAGAAGGGTGAATGTCAAGCAGTTCAAACCAACAAGGAAACAAATTAAATCCCTTTTTCATTTGAGTAATAAAAATTCTGAGTGTTGAATTTCTTGCATGTGGAAGGTAGTTATAATGTCAGAGAATGGAAGAACTGGAAAGTCTACTTTTACCTGGGAAGAAGTTGAACAGTAGCCAGGATTCTCTGCCTTGGTACAGGATCTGCTTTAGTTTAAGTGAACATCCGTGTGTGCACACTAATCCCTTCATTCCCAGCGTTCAGTTGCTCTCCCTCCCTGTCTGTTTCTTCTTCCCCCTGCTTTGTCAGTCGTTCCTCGCTTTTTTCTCCTTTCTTACAAATCTTCTGTTTTTCTTTTCTCTATTTTACCTGTAGCCCTCTTGTAATTAGTCTTTCAGCCTTTTCTGATGCATGCATCACCATCATCAGTGTGTAATGGTAAAATTTGGTAGCCATCAAACTAAAATTTCTCCATCTGAAACAAACACCTGACACGTACTTGGTAACTCTGCCAAGACCCCTAGAGTACAGCCATTAACAGGCCTTTTGGCATAAACAGTGAAGGAGAAATACAGTGTTGAGAACAACAAAAAAATAACTGAAGCCTAACTGGGAGAAGGACACATAGGCATCTGGGTGCAGCCAGAGACACAAAGAATGGCTCATACACACTGTCTTAAGTCTTTTCTGGGAGGCTGCTTCCATACAGGAAGAAATCCCTCCCCTAGTCCCTGTGTCAGGTGCTCTTTCTCTGAGTTACAGCTGAGTGCTGTGAAAGTCCGCATTCCTTTTACTTTTTCACTTTCTACTTTAACCCTTTGCAGTGAAGTACTATTTCCATCTCCACTGGAACTGTGTTGCCGATGATCTTCTCTATCAAGTCCAGGGGAAGCTGTTAAGCCATTATTTTCTTCTAGTGTTTACCTCTGATCACTGGCTATCTGAAAGTCATTCCTTTTTGTTTCTTGTGAGATCATTTCTGTTAATTCTCATCCCTGTTCAGCAACTGATACTTCACAATCTCCGGTAACGTTTGTTCTTTAGCAAGTTTCTTAAACAATGTTTCTCAGGTTTTATTCTTGGTTCTCTTCATTTCCTGTGTATACTTCACTAGACTGTATTAATCATGCTCAAACCTTTCATTATGCTAGCAATACTGAAATTTACAGCTCTAGCTCAGATCTTTGTTCTAAATTTCAACATATTCCTGAGCAGAAGGCATTTAACTGAATGTCTCATAGTGTCTCAAAATCAACATGTCAGAGGCTGAATGTATCAGCTAAAAGGTGATCTTCCCTTATTTTCTATATTGGTTATTGACTCTACCAGCCACTTGACACCGAACTATGGGAACCATCCTACATTCTCTGCCTCCCTCACTTTCCCAAATCCAGGCAGTGAGCAAATCTTTCCAGTTATCTTTTTCATTTTTTTCTGTCCATCATTTCTTTTCTCTGTGAACACTATCACTTTAACCTGCTTTCTTTCCAGTCATAACTTCCATCACTTTCTACACGTATGTTTAGATTCAGTTATACTTGCTTAGTTTGCATCAAAACTGTATGCTGTCTCATATTTTTGGCCTCCATACATCTGCTTTTTACCAGCTAGCAGATACTGATGATTGTCTGCTTGACATTTTATTATTCACTGGGTAAATACACTGCCAACTTTCTGAGAAATCTGTTTCTGGCAGTTTCTCGACGGTTGGGCTTATTTCTTTGTTTTATTATAGCGTCCTTTGCATGCCTTGTTATAGAACTCACCGCACTATTCATACATCTCTGCTTCCCCTGCATGATAAGCCCTCCAGGGGCAAGAGCAGTGACCTCGCTCTTCATGTTCACTGCCTGTAGGTGTTGGATAAATGTATGTTGAGTGAATATAATTCAGGTGCCTTCTGTAGATATCTTCCACAGTCATAATTGGTATAGAAAGGTTATTAATGAAAGCCCAAAAGTGTTTTTAGAAATTTTATGAATATTAGAGAAACAGCTGAATGTTGGGATAAAGCCCACTCTTAGAAACGTAATTGAGTCCTGGCAGCCATGTTCATCATCTTGAAGAACCAGGATAGTTTGAGCATGGGGGATGATGAAATTGGTTTGATTTGGGCTAGAGTCCCCTGCAAGGTTTGTCAAAGCCAGGCATCTTTGCTCATCCTGTGGTGATTGGAAGTAGCACGGATTTGGAGATTAGGAATCTGCACGTCCCATCCCACATTCCATCTAAATACAGGTTTTGGAAGAGGTTGCTGAATGGTATTGGTCTTTTTCATGCAGTTTTTTTGTTTTGTTTTGTTTTTTTCCTATGTTTTGGGGCAGTCAGTGGCATTTAGACATACTTAGCTTCAGTTTTTGAAAGCATTAAATTTTACACTAATAATGCTAACACTGTTTTTAATATCTGTTCAAAGGTTTTTGTTTTCTTTTTTTTAGACAGGGTCTTGCTGTGTAGTTCAGTTAGACTTTGAACTGTGTAGCCTAGCCTGGCCTCAGGCTTACAGTGATCATCACCCTGCCTCAGCTCCTGAGTAGTGGGATTACAGGCGTATGCCGTTACCTTCATCGACCAAAGATTTTTTGCTGTTGCACTGAGTGATAGTGAAGTTGAGCATGTATGGAAATAGCAACTTTTTATCACAGCAGAGTGACCTGGGAAAAGCAAAGGGAGGCAAAGATCATCTCTTTTTGCTCATGCAGAGGTCTTGGTTAATGGTTATTTTCTCTTACTGCTGCTTCTTGGACCAATTCATGTTGTCAGCTTATCTGAACTAAGGGAGAAGTGATGGATCATGGGGCACTGTATTCATCACTAGATTAATCCACTAATGTTCATGGCTGAATGTGCTGTCAGGTAGTAGGGCCTATTTGGAGGAGTCCAGTCACAGGCAGCCTTTGGAGGGTGTATCTCTCTCTGGCCCTCTCCCCTGTTCTTTGCTTCGTGGCTGCCATAAGGAAGATTTGCTCCACCACATCCTTCCTCCAAAACCCTGCTTTTGCCCTAGCTTACCACGGATTAAAAATTCTGAAACTGCAAGCCAGAGAAAACCTCTCCTCCTTTAACTTGTGAATGTTGGGTGCTTTGTCTTCACAATGAGAAAGATAACCAATATAATGCTGTATTACTTTTCTGTCACTATAACTAAATATCTGTGATAACTAACGTATAAAGAGAAAAGATTCATTTTGGCTCATAGTTTTGGAATTCCAGTCCAGGATGGGGTGTGGGCCATCGCTGTGAGCTGCTGTTGGGGTAGTAAATGGTAAAGATAAAGTGGAGTAAATGGTTCACTGCATTGCCAGGAAAGACAAAAAACAAAGGGGCTAGTGACCTACTGACCTCTATTAGACTCTGCCTAAAGTTCCACAGAGCCTCCCAATAGTGCCACACTGGTGTTCAAGTCTAGCACGTAGATGGACCTTTGGGGGATAGTCAGCATCCAAACTATAGTACTATATGCTTACCCTATAAAACTTGAAACTATAAAGAAAATTGTGTGTGTAAAATGAGAAGGTACATGCCTGTAACCCCAGGAGCTTAAGGCAGCCATGTTAATACATTGTTCCATTTCCATCTAACCTGTTTTTCAGTGTACCTTAGGGTTTAAAGAATAACAAAACAAATTGTATTCACTATCTTTCCTAATGCTCTTTGTTAATGTAGTATTGAGCTAAATCTTGTTTCTTTAGGAAATGGATCAAACAATGGCTGCCAATGCCCAGAAGAATAAATTCTTGATTGATGGGTTTCCAAGAAATCAAGACAACCTTCAAGGCTGGAACAAGACCATGGATGGGAAAGCAGACGTATCTTTTGTTCTATTTTTTGATTGTAATAATGAGGTAATGAAAAATCTTTGTCTGCCTATGTGAACTTTAAACACTAATGTTTAGCTATAAGGAAAATGAGTGATCTTTTTTTATATTTATATTTTCTGTTGGCAGAAGTATATTTTTGAATTGGTAGGTTGGGTAGACAGAAAAGCAGCAGCTTGCTTTTAGTGTGTTATATACTATTTGGCATCAGCAATCTTGTGAACCTAAATTTTGCCATTTTCAAAAAAAAAATGAGTTTTTAAAAAATATGTACCATAATGTTAAATAACAAAGGTAAAATACTACTTTCTTATGTACGCACTATTTTCAGAGAGTATGTTGTTTATTGGAAAAGAAACTCACGTTTTTTGAAAGATGGAGCATAACCCAGTTTATCTTCTAAGAATAAAATGATGTTGAAAAAAAGCAAGACAGCGTAGATGCCTAGAATCCCAGGGTTGGCAGTTTAGTGACTTAGTGACACTCTGTCTAAAAAGTAAAAAGGGCTGTGGATGTAGCTCAGTGGGAAGATCCTTTGTTCAGTACTCAGTACCAGGGAGGAAAAGCAGTTTTTGTTTTGTTTTGCTGATACTTCTCATACCCAGATATACCTTTGAATAACTAAATGAATATTTTAGAATCATTTAATTAAAAGGCCTGATTCTGTTTGACAGCTGCTGTGACATAAATGTCATTAAATACCAGCAGCATTAAGGAATAAGAAATTGAAGTAGTGCCTTGAAGGAATTTGGCTATTCTTAGGCGGTTACAATGCCTTTGGTGAATTTGGCTATTCTTAGGCTGGTTCAAATGTGCCTTTGGTAGGGAGTCTCTCTATAGCCTTTGAGTTGTTTTAAAAATGTAACTCTCTTGTTCCAACCCCCAAAATATGTTTTCATTTATTCTTCAAAGTTAACTTTAAAATGTTACCACAGCTTTAAAAGTAAGGAATGTTTATTCACGATTAACAAGAGATGCTTTATTCAAATGTGTTGACTCTTAAGTATCTGGATATTTAGGGAATTATTGTAAAGTAAGCAAAAATGGAACAAAGTTCGAGGCATGTAATTCATACCTAATAAGTTAATAATATATTTGCAATGGAACCATACATATACAGATCTTTTTATTGCAGTTTGAAAAAAATACACACAGGAAAAACTGAGTCATGAATGAACTCTTATTATGCTCTGTACTTAACCTAGTTTGTATAAATTGAACCACATGTTTAAATTTTAAAAGATTGCATGTTGATTAATGAATTAGACACATGGGGGGGTTGGTCTTGTTTTGGTTTGGTTTGGTTTTTTGGGTAGCCTTTTCAAATTTTATTTTCCTTTCAGATTAAAAGAATGGCAAGTTCATATTTTTCCATTTTTAAAATAACTTTTTAAAATAAATCTCTTTTTAGATCTGTATTGAACGATGTCTTGAAAGGGGAAAAAGTAGTGGTAGAAGTGATGACAACAGAGAGAGCTTGGAAAAGAGGTATTTTTCAGTCTTTGTGTTTAATCACTTTAATCCTACTGTGGAATTTGAGTGACACTAAATTCTGTGCCATTTTCCCCAGAAAAAGAGCATGCCATGCTTAACTAGGTGCAGTACCTGGTGTAAAGAGATGAGTAAATCATTTGAGTCATATGTGGTATGGTCCTGTAAGCCACTGTAATGAGAACACTGTTACAACGCTTGCCTCTTTTGCAGGATTCAGACTTATCTTCAGTCAACAAAGCCAATTATTGACTTATATGAAGAAATGGGAAAAGTCAAGAAAATAGATGCATCCAGATCTGTTGATGAAGTGAGTGTCTCTGACCTGACCTGTCTTTGAAGAAAAAGTTAAGGGACAATGTGATTATTTCTTTTGGTATAGGCAGGAGAAAAAGAAGTAGTGTAATAAGTTAATTTGCTTTTTAAGACACTTGAGACTGAGAAAATTAGGATTTTCTCCTTTTTGAATATGTGTAAAATAGGTTTTAAAACTTTAGACTTCTTTTTCATAGAATGTAGGTGGCTTCTTAAGTCCAAACCTCTTTGCCTAAACACTGGAAAATTGGTACATTTTTTAGTTCTGCATTTTGGATGATGTTCTCTTTTTAAAAATCTATTCTGTGGCGGGGGATATAGCTCAGCAGCATAGTGCCTGCCTGGCAAGCGCTAGGTTGTGAGTTTGACTCCCAGCACACACCAAAAAAATCTACAGTGTAACTGCCACATCATCTAGCTTCAGAGCCACAGGCTGCTTTTTCTCTTCCATTACAGGACAAATAATACCAAAGGTGCAGGGTTCCATGACTTTCTCTTTGCCTTTGTAAGTCAGTGATCTTATAAACTGTGATTTGAACCCATGATGCCTGTAGATATGTCTAGTGTCTTTTAATGCACTCGTGACAGGGCCATATATTTAATGTGACTGTCCCGCAAGGAGCTCATATCAGTTATGCATGTCCCGCCGGCACTTTAAGCTGTGGTTTAAGGTTAAGCCTCATCTGCCTCCCCTGTTTCTCTGAATCTTCCTCTCAGAAGGTAATAAAGAAAGATCCAGAGGAAGAAGATTCTGTTGATCTTTTTTTAAATTCTAAAATCAAATAGCTGAAATGAAAAAATGTGAATTTTAAAATAAAATTTACTATTAGAAACTTAGCTATACAGTAAGAGGAAAGGTTCTGGCTTGTATTTTATTTGTTGTTTCATTTCTTTCGTTTTATTTTTGCGGTGGGAATTGAGCAGATGGCCTCATACATGTTATGTGGTGTTTTAACAATGTCTGCTTTTAAGATGTCCTTTTTCCATTGCAGGTGTTTGATGAAGTTATGAAGATTTTTGATAAAGAAGGCTAACTCTGAACCTGAAAGTATTCTTAAAATCATGCTTGAATTATGCTTTGATAGCTGCTATCCAGCCCCTTTTTAAGGCAGTTTTAATCTTTCAAAATTACATCTCAATTAATGGCTAGAAAATATATAGTAAGACATTAAATTTTTAAATTTTAATTTAGTGTTTTGGTCACAAGAGTAGACAATGAATTCAGGTTTAACTTCATCTTAGTTATAATGGTGCTCACAAAACAAAGGTATCAGCTAGTTCGTTTTTATTAAAAAGGTTATCCCTTTTATAGTTTGTGCCTTCTGTGAGCAAAATTTTTTAGTATGCATGTTATATCCCTTTAGTAGTTACACTATGACAGCTGGGCATGGTGCCCACACATGTAATCCCAGTACTTGAGAGACTGAGGCAGGAGAATTGCTGTGAGTTCAAGTCCAGCTTAAGCTACATAGTAAGACCCTGTCTTAAAAAAAACAAAATACAACAAAAAATGTAATTACAACATGTTAGGATTAGGGATTCCTACTTCCTTTTCTTGCAGGTTTCAAATTCTAAGCTGTTAAGTGAATTTGTGGACCAAATTTTAAAGGATCTTTTTGTGTAGTCATTTCTTACATAGGTATTTGGTAAACAAACTCAGAAAATGATTGATTGCTAGCAATGTCTTAATATTTATCAAATAACTGACCATTTCCTATAGAAAGATAAAACTTAGATTACTACAGCTTATGCAAAGTTGTACTATAGATTTGCTTCCAAGGTTTGGGTTGGGATCACAAGGGATTCAGAGCCTGACAGAACTGTGAGCTTTATTATGACACAATCAGAGCGTGTGGGGCAAGGATCACATCTAGTAATCATGTTCCTTTTGCTCTGCTATATGGTGTTATTCATGATTAAACCGATCAACACAATTTGTAGAAGTGGAACCTTGAAATGCATGTGCTAGATTTATGCTGAAATAATTCAGTTCTCTTGTTAGTAACAATTCAGGTTTGTTTGTTTCCTAGACTAAGTATAGGATTAGGGTAAAATTACAGAAGGCAACATAGGGGCCGGGGATTTAGCTCAGTGTCATAAGCGCCTACCTAGCAAGCGTGAGGTTGTATGATCCCCAGCACAGTAAAAAAGCAATATAGTGGTTAGATTTCTCATTTGTATTTTATTTTCTGGCATATGTTTTTCATAGTTATTTGTTTAAGGAGATTTAAAAATCATTGCACTTTGGTCAGAAAAATAATAAATATATCTTATAATGTTTGATTCTCTTCTGGTACTTTTGTTCAGTAAGTTCTTTTTTAGACATCATGTTGAAGCATTGAAAGGCACAAAACGTGTAAAAGGCTGTAGAGTCCAAATAAATTTTCTTTTTTTCTTTCTTTTTTTCATACTGGGGATCGAACTCATGACCTCACACTTGCCAAGCAGAAGCTTACGCCACTGAACTAAATCTCCAGCCCTGAATTTTCTTTTATATCTATTCTTCCTTTAAAAATCTCAGAAATTTATTTTTCCTTTTCCTTCTTTCACTAATGCTGAGTGATATTCAAGGTTAATAGAAATTTCTTAAATTTTTCTCATTTTTAGCACTTACACTGTTTGGTATACAGGGTTTAATAGAGGTTAAGTAGTTAGTAGTTAGTACCTTTTTAAGATGAAGGCCCAGCCCTCCAAAGAAAAGATGTTGACCTAGACGGGCTTATTCTTTCAATCACTATCATCTCCAGAGAACAGCGAAATGTGTGGCAACCACTAGAGGTACAAGACCAAAGTCACAAGTCCAGCAGGACGTGACTGATGGTGCAGGAATTCCACTTAACTATGGAATTTTAGTCTATAGAATTAGATTTTATATTTAAAATCACTGGGAAAGAGATGTGAAGGTAGACTGGCTGGACCATCTGTCACCGCATAGATCACCAGTTTGATTCAGCTGATCTGGCTGGCTAGGCAGATGTTCCCTTCCTCAGTGATCCGTGCTAGTGGGATAGAGGAGGGCCTTTTCCTTAGTCAAAGGTATATGAGTAGATGCACTCCCCTGCTAAAACCTGTAGAAGCTATTAGAAGGGCGAGAGATAGCGCAGTGGTAGTGTGTTTGCATGCACAAGGCCCTGGGTTTGATCGTTACCACAAGAAAAGACATACTATAAAGTAACTGGAAATAGAACAAGTTCATGACTATTCTTGTAATAGTAATAGAATCATTTATTTCTGTGCATGTTATAAAATTTTCTTATTAATGAGAAATTAATGTACCTGCTATTAGGCAACTAGTATCCCTTATTGTACTGTAAGATTTTGTTCAGAAATGCTAGAATTTGTACTCTGATGTAGTTTCTTCGAAGAGATAGTAACAATGTTTTATCTAATGCTTCAGGCCAGCCAGTACAGAGGCAATTTTTGGTGGTTTAATCACCTACTTATAATGAAACAAGATTTAGAAGTTTTTTGTTTTTTCTTTTTTTGGGGGGATAGGTATTGGGAATCAAATTCAGGACTTCATGCTTGCTAAGCAAGCACTGTGCCACTGAGCTAAATCCCTGGCCCAATCGAAGAGTTTTGAGAGCATTCCTTTTCACACAAATGAAGAAATCTTTCAGATGGGAAACTAAATATTTATACTGATTGTTGTAAGAGTACCCTTGCAGTTTTGAAGATTTCTGAGAGTAGGTATTTTGCTTCCTTTCATCAGCTATCTTCCTGCAGCTTTTGAGAACAGAAACCAAGAAACATGGTAATTACTAAATTACAAGGCTTTGCTTTTAAATAGAAAAACATGTTGGCAATATTGAATTTTGAAGTTGATTGAAATACATGTCACCTTATTGGTTTGATCATTCCATTTGTTAAAGATAATAGTAAGAAGCTTTTGAGTTTCTTTAAAGACCCTAATTTGGTGAACTTTTTGAACATTATCTCCACTAATGTATATATTATTCAGCGTTATTCAGCAGAATGTGTATAAATTATTCAGCAGAATAATTCCAATAAATTTTGTGGTATGGCCTTTGCTATTTGCTGGTTCAAAATTTCCATTTTTTAAAACATCGAAGATTGAAAAGTTCCATTTAACATCTGGGGTCAGGGGTTTGGCTCAGTGGCACTAGCGCCTGCCTGGCAAGCACAAGGTTATGAGTTCAATCCCCAGCACTCAAAAAAGAAAAAAAAAAAAAACCAATCCATTTAACATCTGAATCCTCACATAGCAGTAGCAGAGTTTAGGATCCAGGAGAATTTTCTGCTGTCTCTCTCTACATTTTGTTTCAGCATTTTAAGCAAAAAGCATGATGGTGCCCTATTTCTTCAAGAAATAATCTAGTTAAAGACATACGCACTTTATTTCATCTTCCATGAGAAGCCTCAGTTTTTGTCTCTCTGAGGAAGAAATTGATAGGTCAGTGTGTGCCAGAATGTGGGCTTTTGTAGACTTGCAGCTTTGTTCTGTGCAGTACTGGGCGTTTTCTGGGCTTTCATGCTGAGCTACATCCCCAACCTTTTTATAAAGTTGAGATAGTGTCTCCATTTGTTGTCCAGGGGCTCAATCTTAGTGAGTTTCTGCCTCAGCCTGCACCATCAGTCACGTCCTGCTGGACTTGTGACTTTGGTCTTGTACCTCTAGTGGTTGCCACACATTTCACTGTTCTCTGGAGATGATAGTGATTGAAAGAATAAGCCCGTCTAGGTCAACATCTTTTCTTTGGAGGGCTGGGCCTTCATCTTAAAAAGGTACTAACTGCGCAAGCCACGGTGCTACAAACACATTCTGTACCATCGGTTCAGAACACTGACATGGCTGGAACTTCAGAGTCTTCTGTTGGATAATTTCAGTCTTTTTACACACTCTTATTTCTGTTCTTCCTGGCCCACCTATATCTTTAGCCAAATTAAATATTCCTGAATTCTAAACACTTTTGTTTTTTCATTTTTCCATTTTTGAAAGAAAGAAAAAAAGCTTATTTATTGTATACCAAAAGAAAGGAGAGCCACGGTCCAAATACCTATTGCGTTTATCCCTAGTCCCTTGGGCAGTGTAAGTACTCTTGGATCCAGTGTGGCTGGTATGGTGGTGATGTTAGTGTGGGGCTTCAGGAAGCTCTAAAGGTCACCATCTTTCCTGCTGTGGGGACCCTGAAGGACAAAATTGATTTCAGGCTGAGGTTGACCATATTAGCGCCAACCTATCACTGAAGCTCAGGCCTTTATGGATGGATCCTTGCTGCCTCAGCCCATCAGAGAAAAACTTAACTTTTCTTGGGTTTTCTGAATGGCTTTGTCCTCCTAAGACCCAGGCCTGAAAGAAGAGTTAACTTATTTTGTCATATTTAGGGAGACAGGGTAAATAACACATCAGAACATTTCTCTAGGTGAAGTTCTTGCGGCCATAGAATATCATTTTTATTTATGAAACATTTTGAACACTGGTCTTTGACAGCCTAACCAACTAACAGAGAGCACCTGCAGGGCTAGGTTAGCAGATACATTTAAACGCTGTGAGGAAAGAGGACAGACAAATGCCTGGACATCTAATCTGTGACTTGTTAAAAGCATAATTTGTGTTTTCTTCTGATGCAGCAGTTGCTTTTTCAAAACAAAAACAATAGTGACTCTTCACTTGGCCCTGCATATGCCTAATAGGTAGCTAAAAGCAAGAATAAAATTTAACTTTCATTTTGTGTCTGTTTCCCTTATTACCTTAAAACTTTGGGTCAGATTCTTGCTCAGAGATGTTAATCACTTAGGAGGAGTATTTCTAAATATTGGTGAAACAAAGTTGATTAGCCCTGAATTTGCATAACTTATCTGATCTCCTTTCAAGACTGAGGACACTAAGATGAGTGGTTTGCAGCGCAAATGCCAAGTACCCAAGAGTCTGCAGTCATTACCTTTAACCTATGGTCCACTTGGGTTCCAGCAGAGCCTCCATGAAATTGAGACCAGATTGTCCCCTCAAGGATTTCTCCTGCAATCATCTTGCAAAAACACAATGGAGAGAAGGACTAACCAGACTTTAAAGGCTAGTCTTGTTTTTATGCTAACAAGCCAGTCTGGTCCCTCTTCATCAGATCCCTGCACTCCTTTCATCTACTCAAGCAGAAGGCCTTTCCCTACCTTCCCTGATGGCTTTGTAAATCTGCCTGTGACTGTCACTGTGAAGTCTGGAAATTCTGTGACAGTGAGTCAAAAATCTTTCCCAAAGGGTAACCTGAGGTCCCCATTTCCTCTTTGAGGAGAATTTGGCCTCTCCAATGACATTACCATATCCCAGTCCTCATGTTACACCATCACACTCTGGATTGTCTTCTGTACACTGGAATCAAGCAACACACACACATGTGTCTTCATTTGGTCACACAGCCACATGTATAAAGAAGGGAAAAAATTTTTAAAACTAGGGATGCAAACTTTACAATCCCTATACTACTCTTGAAGGCTTCCTGGACGGAGTATACTCAGCAGCTACTATGAAGTTGGGAAAGCAGTGCTTGCTTCAGAAGCACATATACAAAAATTGAAATTGGGAAAGTAAATGACTCAAGGACTCAGTCTGAGCTTCTAAGACAACCCCTGCATTAAACAAATTCCCTAGGCAGTTGCTAAGCTCTGGTCGGGAACTCTTAGAGGACTGGGTTGAACTAGCCTCACAGCTACCTGGCCCTAGGGGCTTCCAAAGCCAGAGGGAAAGACTGGGTAGGTTCAGTAGTCAGCACTCAAAGAGAGGGGTGCCTAGAGCACCCTAAATAGTTTGAGTTTTATAATGAAGCTGCCAGAACCTGCAATCTGTAGTGGTGGTAAAGCATTAAAATGGCCCCATCGTCACAGCAGGCTTTTGCCCCTCATTTACCAGGTGCAAACTGGGATTGAGTGGTGCACATGTCCACCCTCAGCACTCAGCAGCTGAGGCAGCAAGATAAAAAGTTCAAGCTCAGCCGGAGCAACTTAGCAAGGCTTTGTCTCAAAATATAAATAGATAGATAAATAGATGTATGATAGATAGATAATTGATAGATAGATAGGCAGCCAGGCTGGAGATGTAACTCAAATGTGAAAGCCTTGGGTTCAATCCCTGGTTCTGGGAAAATAAAAATTCTAGATGTACAACAGATCTTGACATTGTCCTGTCAACTTGGTCAAGACCGACATTTGAAAGAGAAAAATGCTAAAGTTTAATTGGCTTACATTGGCTAAACATATTCCCAAATTAAAATAACAAAACATATCAGACCAGATGATGATGCATGCCATCATTAACAGAAACCCCAGCGACTTGGGCAGCTGGACGGTTGCAAGATTGAGGATAGTCTGGACAAATTTCAAAACAGTAAGGGCTGGAGGTGGAGCTTTGATAGTGTACCTGCCTGGCCTATGAGGTCTTGTGTGAGACGCCGTAGGAGTGGGGCTCCATCAGCCAGGCAGGAAAGGTAGGGGGAGAGAAGGGAACACCAGCTACATTAAATCTCTTTGGTCTTGGTATAGCTGTCAGAATATCCAAGTCACATACAACATCAAACATGGTTATATTTTTATCCTTTCCCTTTATTTGGGTCTGAATAAGTGCTTTTTGGGAAAAGAAGGCAGTTACTAGATTTTTTTTATCGGTACCAGAGGTCGAACTCATGACTGTGCACTTGCAAGGCAGGCACTTATGCTGCTGAGCTAAATCCCCAGTCCCCGCAGTTACTAGATTTGAGGTGGTTTTGCTACTGTGCCAGTAGGAGATGCCAGATTCAGAGGATGGAATGGGTGGGGTGAAGTAGGATGGGGTAAAATCATTTGTGTGGAGGTACAGGGTTCTGTTCATGGCTACCTCCCATATGATAGCTCCTGCAGGCCTGGCTTACTCTACTGGTCATCAGTCCCACCTATCACCATGCTTATCTATCCAGGAATGTTCGTGATCACTAGCCACATTCCCACTCCTCTCAAAGAGTGTTTTGTTGATGAAAATGGGTTTCAGAAACATGACTTCCTTAATACCATCTGTCTTACTCTTAGTTTGTGTTTTCATTAATTTTATGGATATTTTCTTATACCTGTGTGTGTAATTGACTTAAGTAGTTAACTATAGTTGACAGCCAAGCCATTGTTTTACGTGCTTCATACACAGATTATACCTACCTGGTGAATTAATAGCTACATAAATACAGGAGACATTAACACAAGCTATAATCACATTTGTGCACAGCTCTGCCACCTTAATTTTACTAGTTGGTCACAGCTGACCCCTGTGGCCAAGTTTTGAGTTGGTTACTTTCAGTCTATATCTTTCTTAGTTGGTTTCTCACCAGGCCAATGGGTCATTGTAGCACCAAAACGTTCATGTCACAAAACATTAAAATATCAGCATTGTTCATCCTTGTTTCCCAGGTGCTCGATACATATTTGTTGAGAGGATAAACTGAAAAGAAAACTATTTTTTGGCAGTAGTTATATCTGTGAACTTTGGATCCCACGTAGTCTTCTATGATCCCCTCAGGACTATATTTTCACTCTTCCTGAGAATTGGGAATGAAAAAATCACGAAACACTCCAGGTAAGAGATGAGTTTTGGAAATCATCAGCTCCCTCTGCTTGCAACACACTTCATAGAGAGACTTAAAATGTGGCCATCTCAAAAAGAAAAAGACAATGACCACAAAACAAGAATTTGGCAAAAAGCTAACCCACCCACCCATCTGTGTTCAATCTGTGTTGATCAACTATCCACCCAGCACTTCCATTTAGGACAAGGAAGATCTGTGCTTAGGAAGACTTGCCAATTCCTGGTTCACGTTACTGATTTGAAACCACCCATATAAGTTTCTACATGAAACCCTATAAGATTACAGGACTGTATATTGACACTGACTATATTAAACTAGGAAAGAACAAAGTAAGATGCTTTCAGCTGCTTTCTCTATAGTTTAGCATTGTGATTCTTAACCAGTGGAGTCTTTGGCAAAGAGACTCTAAAGGTTTGTGTTCTCTCTCTCTCTCTCTCTCTCTCTCTCTCTCTCTCTCTCTCACACACACACACACACACGCACACACACACACACACACACACACACTGTGTGTTATAAAAATGTGATTCAGAGGGTTGGGGATGTAGCTCGGTAATAGAGCTCTTGACTTGCACGCAGAAGGCTCTGGGTTTGATCTCCAGCACCACAAAAATTAAAAATAAATAAATAAATCCTTTTTTAAAGAATGTGATTCACATTGAGCTTTCAAAAATACAACTGTTTCAAAGCAAGCTGCTCTGGTTTGGTATTCTGAACAAGACAGTTGTGAAGAACAGAGAAAAAAGTCTACATATGGATTAGAGAAAATATTATTTTGGGTGATTAGGTAGCTACGAGCTCCAAACATACGCATATTAGGCTGAAAAGGTATATGAAAAGGTATTAGAAGAGAAATGACATATCTTACCCATCCTTGACCTGAAGCATGGGGAAAACTTGGTAAAAAGGCTGCATACTGAAAGACGGGAAAGAATGGCCCAATAAGGTCCATCTGTAGCCCCTGTTCTGATACAGAGACAGTTGAGATCAAAGAAACAGAAAAGAACCTGCAATGGAGTGCACAATCACAGGCATCCAGTCCGCCTTATCCTCCAAATCCTTGTGCAGCATCTGGCCCAACCAGCTGAAGCAGAGGACACAGTCCAACACCATCAAGGAAGAAGGTGACAAAGCGGGAGCCTGGAAATCCCAAGAGCACCGACTGAAAAGTTTTCTTCTTGTTGCCATGTTTTTGCTGTTTTGTATTTTAGAAATAACAACAAAACCCCCAAACAAGGCTGTGTTGCTTTTGCACGATTGTTTGGTTTTTTGAGATAGAGTCTTGCTGTGTACTCCAAGCTGGCCTCAAATACAGGCAATCCTGCTTCAACCTCCCAAGTGCTGAAATTACAGGCGTGCGGACCATGTCTTTCTGGAGTAGTCAGTAAGCTTCTGTGTGGTGAAATAAGGAAAGTGTCCTCATAGCCCTCCAGACAGTTGGGAGCAGAAGTAGGCCTAGAACCCCTCTGTCCTTGCCTGGCTTACTCTGGTCTCAGCTTGCCTTAGCTGTCATTTCCACCAAAGACTTGGAAAGCAAACCGTCTCCTGTGACGCCCCAGATCCACTGTGTTATTACAGAACCAAACCTGAGTGTGCTAAGCATTTGTCATACTTAATGTATTTTAAACCATTTTAAAACAAAAACCAATGCCTAGGTCTCACAGAAATCCTAATTAAATTTTCAAGGCTCCTTGGGTGAATGTAAACCTGTAGTTCTCAAATGTTAGAGGGTATTAGAATCATTGGGAGGACTGAGCCCAGCCCTAGATCTGAGTATCTGTGTATCTGATCCTGTGTATCTGGGGTATAGTCAAGAACTTAAATTTCTAATAAAGTTTACAATGATGCTGATACTGCTATTTTGAGAGCTGCTATCCTCAACAAAGTGATTGGAGCAGGTACTGCAGACAGAGTTGCAGTGTTGTGGGCCACAGACCACGTGTTCCCTGTCTTGGTATTTACAGGACCTTGCATAGTGTTTGATGAATTGGCAACTTAATGAGCTCAGTGCAAGCTTACACTTCATCACTGAAGCTCATGGAGCATGGCGGAAGAAGTACTATGAGAAGATCTTCCACTACCAGAGTTGAACACAGTAGTTGCTTCCTTTTTACTTCTGGCTGGGTTTGAACTTGAACTTGCAGTGGTCCTCCCTGCCTTAGCCTCCTGAATGCTGGGATTACAGATGTGCGCACCTGGCTTTCATGGCTTCCTTTTTTTACTTTTTTATTTTTTTGGTACTGGTGATTGAACTTGAGACCTTGCGCTTGCCAGGCAGGCGCTTATGCCACTGAGCTAAATCCCCCGTCCAGTGGCTTCCTTTATCATACTTAGCATCTGCCGCCTTCTCACAAGGTGAGGAGACCCCAGGAGACTTCTGCCACTATCTCCAACTCTGAAGATGGGGGAAATAAGCTCAGTATGTTCTGAGGAAGAGCTGTGGCAGTGGGAACAGCATAAGCATAGCCTTGTCAGAACCGCCCCAGAGTGAACTGGGCTGCTTAAGGATTGGATGAGTTCCCTGTTGCTGGGAATGTGCTAGCAGGGTCTGCATGGTCTCCCAAGCTTGAGGCTCTGTGGGTCATGGACCATGCTCTTCAAGTTGCAGCCAGCTAAATCTAGAATCCCAGGCACAGTCTCTGGGCTCTCATGAACCCCAGGACTCAGAAGCTGCCTGTGCATGAAAATTGGGAGGACAGGGGAAGGGACATCATGAGGGTCTGTGTCTTATAAGAACCTGAGGGCTGAGCTGGGGATATATCTCAGCAGCATAAACTCCTGACCACCACCACCACAACAACAACAAAAACAGGGCTCTGAGGGCTGAGAAATTCTCTAAGTCTCTGCCTTAGCTGCCCCTAGGTTCCCTCCTCAGTGCCTGGAGTAGCTGCTCAATAGAGTTTACTGGTGGAAGTGCTGCTGTTTTATACTGAGGGAGAGGACTGGCTCTAGCAGACAGCAGTGAGGATAGAGAGACTTGGAGGATGCCAGCATCCTTATACCAAGTAATAGGAAATAGGAATATGCAAAGATAAAAAGGGAAATAGAATTTAAAAGCTTTAATAACAGGTAAAAGATATGGATTTTATCTGATGATTACTTGGCTGATCTCAGACTAGAAAGCAAGGAAACTGCTAGGCTGCATGTATTAGGTGAGACAAAAGCATTTCAGATTTTGCAGGCTGCTCTATTTTTCTCCTCTTCCTCCTCTCCACTGTCAGCTCCCTTGAGTTCTATTCTGAAACCCTTAATGGTTTTTCCATCTCACTAGAGACAGTTTCTCTGCCTTGGCTTGGGGTGGGGCTGGGCCAAGGGCAAACTGGGAGAGGAGGTACTGGAAAGAGGAGGTGGGTCCCGGCAATAAGCAACCCACAGAATTGGGTCTGTTATTTAAGAAAAGTTTTTGGGTTTTCGGCTAATTGCAAAAATACATAATGGATGTTTTTGCATCTGCTAGTTATTCTGGAACAGGCCTGCATCCAAGACAAAACTTTAAAACAAACAATAAGATTATGGAGCTTAACTATTTCAATGTGTAGCAGAAAAGAAAGCCAAACCCTAAGAAGTTACATTAACACATGCACTCTGATATAGGCACACAAGGAATCATACACCACTAGATACACATATGCACAAATGTACTAATGCATGTTTTGGCACCAGTGCACACAAATGCATGTTTGCATACTAGCACCTAATACATACCTGCATGCACAATTCACACACATATACCCAGTTATCAGCATCAATGTACAGACTCTAAAGGCATACACACAAATGGCACATGAATACACATGTATTCATGTAAACACACATTTTGGCAACACAAGCATACAGATACACAACTCCAGGTGCAAGTATATGCATGCAAATTATTTTTACTACAATGAGTGTTTCTTCCAGGTGAGTGGATTCTCCCAGTCTGGGAATAAGTGACTGGACACTGGCTGCGCCTGTGTTGTAACAGGTGTAGTTATCAGTGTGTCCTCTAAGGGGCGCCGAGGATCCATCCTGCATATCATGTTCCCTGGTCGTGTCAGCTGGTGGGTTGTTTCTGCATGCAATCCTATGCCTTCCTGTTCTGGTACACTGCACAGAGCTTGGTGTCCCCAACCCCAGCCTTCCAGGAGCTACCGTTTGCATTTTCATCAATTCCTGTCCCACACCACCAAGACCAACACAAGTCCCCTCCCCTCTCACAGAGAACATGTTTCGGAGCTTCCTGCAGCTCCTGTGACTGCTCCGAGAACAAGCAGATGGCGAAGGTCTCCAAAGTCATGTGATTACTACCGAGCAGCTGCCACCCCGCCTGCTTTTCAATCCATCCCAGCACCTCCCAATGCAGGACTCCTAGAGTCAACAGGCTATGTTACAATAATTGAGTAACAAATGCTACCTCCCCTGCTCGCCCCAGCCTGGAGGTCTCACTCTTCAGCACATATCTGGCTTTTGGGTGCTTTATTAATACAAATCCCAGCTTCAAAACACAAGCTAGGGGCAGAAATACCCACAATAGGTGGTATGAAAACCATCCCATTCTGTGTCGCTCATAGGTAACTATGCTAAGTGCTGAGAACTCACCAGTCCCTGCGCACCCTCCTGCTGGGCAGTGCAGACTTCTTCACCCCTCACACTCTGGTCTCTCCTCCTGCCAGCAATGGGGCAGGCTCTGGGAGGACAGAGTTTCTGTTCTACAGGGCATTAGTAGCCTGCTGAGGGCAAGCGGCCAGTGCAGCAGGCGGTTCACAACAGCAGAGTCAGTGCAAAGTGCAGAGAAGGCAGGAGCCAGGCACCTCAGAAGGAGGTGTGAGAGCCAAGCAGAGACTCACACCACAAACAGGGACAAGGCTACTGGTGCTGCTTGGCAAACGTCTCCTGGACTCGGAGCTGCCAGTTCTTGTGGATGTACTGTCCTTCAGTCTGAGAGTTTAACCCCTGCCTCCGAGCACCTCTCAACTGAAACCAGGAGCTGGGGCCAGATGTGGGAAGGGCAGTCCAATGTATTCATTTTCTGTTGCTATATAATTTTAAAACACCACCTGTTTATTACCTCACAGCTCTGCAGGTCAGAAGTCTGGGTGGAGCTGACTGGGTTCTCAGGCCATAGCATCACAAGCTGGAAATCAAGATGTCAGCAAAGCCCAGCTCTTCCTTGAAGGCTACAGAAAAGAACCCACCTCTGAGCCCATGGCAGAATTCCGCTCTTTGCGTGGTAGCATGGAGAAGCCTGTTTCCTTACTGACTACAGCTGGGAGGTGCACTGAGCACCAAGGCTGCTCTCATGCCCATTCTGTATCCCCTCCATTTTCTTTCTTTTTCTTCTCCATTTTCAAGACTGTAGGAGGGGACAGAATTTTGCTCATCCTTTGATCTTGGGCTTCTCTCATTACACAAAACTGTCCACCTTCATTTAAGGGCTCATGTGACACTGGGCCTGCCTGGCTGATGTCTCTGTCCTGCACCTTCGGGGTAGTGCCATACCTGCCACTGCAATATTCCTTTTGCCTTGTAATATGACATATTCATAGAGGAGGGCTTTGCCCAAGGGTGAGGATCACTGGGAGTCATCACAGAACTCTGAGTGCACCGTGATCCTTCCCCATGTCACCCCTTCCCCTTTGAGCTGGGCTGAGCACGTGCTTCTGCCTAGCTGCCCAATCGAGTCACTTGAGCCCATGAAAAGCAAGTGTTCCCTGGCTGGTGAGAGAGAAGAGACTGAAGGCACAAGTAGTCCTTGGGATGGCTTTGGAGGTGGAGGCGGCCATGTGCCGGGAGAGAGGGGCTTCCAGGTGCTGGGGTGGCTCCCTGCTGATAGTCAGCAAAGACTGGGCCCCCTCTTCTATACCTGCAAGAACTGAATTCTGCCAGCTATCAATGGCCGTGGAGGTGGGTATTTTCTGAGCTTCCAGATCAGAACTGGGCCCAGCCTCTACTTGGTTCTAATCTTGTGCTACTATGAGTAGCCAAATTCTGCCCAGTAGAACTCTAAGGTAACAAACTGCACTGTTTTAAACTGCTAACTTCATGGAAATTTGTCATGCAGGGGTAGAAAACAGACACGCCAGGCACAGCACTCGCCATACCAGGGTCTTCTCCGATGATTCTCTGGGCCTTTATTCTTCCTCTTTCTGCTTCTCAATTTGAAAAATAGTTTCATGTGAATGTGATTCAGCCTTGAGAAGGTGGATTGTGGCTGGGGTTGCACCTGAATAGTAAACAGTGTGCTAAGCATGTGAGGCCCTTGGGTGACTCCCCAAAAGATTGATACTGACCAATGCTATTACTGGAAGAAAGCTGAAGATGTTCTATTCAGTAAAATAATCCAGTTACAAAAAGACATAGGAGACATCAAATTCATAGAGGCAGAAAGAATGGCAGGTGCCCAGGAGTGAGAATTTATGAACAGATACAGAGCTTCCACTGACAAGGATGTAAAAGGCGTCTTTGTCTTTGTCTGTCTGTCTGCCTGCATGTTCTAATACAGGGTCTCATTATGTAGTCCACACCGGCCTTGAACTTACTATGTAACGCAGGATGGCCTTGAATTTATGGTGATCCTCCTGTCTCAGCCTCATTACAGGGGTGCACCACCCTGCCTGGCTTCTCTTGATTTTTGCACTTGCTTTTAGCACAGCATGCATTCACCCTCTCTACACTTTCCTTTTTTGCATATCATAGTTGTGATCATTTTCTGCCTGCACTGGAGATGAAAGGTGACAATGGTTGCCCAGCAGATGTTCTTACTGCTACCTACTGTCTGGTTACAGCTGGCTGAGATGGTGAGCTCTGTGTTACATATTCATTACAACACAGGCAACTAAACGGCTCCAATGTGGCATGTGTAATGTGGCCAGAAGCAGCAGCCACCCCACATCCTTGTGAAGTGAAAGAATCCAGACACTGCTGTTTCTCCTAGGACTGATCTCCATCTAGTTATATAATAGGCTTCTTTCTTTAATATTCATTTTAAAAAAGGAACATGGCAAAGACTTCAAGCAGTGGGATTTTGTCTTCATCCAACCTCCAGTCTGTCTCTCCACTAGCTCCTCACAAAAAAAAGCAACCCTAGATACTGGTTTCCAGTGTATTTTCCCCACAGTATTCAATGCATAAATAAGCATATTCTACATACATGTAAACATGTTGCCTTGGTTACTTTTCTTTCACTGCTGAGACAAAATACCTGAAGCCCCAAATTAAAGAAAGAAAGGTTTTTTAGCTCACAGTGTGTGGAGGTTTCAGTTCATAATCAGCTGACTCAAAGGCAGGGTGGAGTGGCACAGGGGCCACAGGTCAAGGTGGCAGAAGACAGCAAAAACAAAAGCAGAGGGGAGAGCAAGTCTTTTTTCCTCCTTTATATTATAATCAGGCTACCCATGCTGAGGTGGGTGTAGCACTCATACCATCTCTGTGCCCTCCTCTTGCACAGGATGAGGATGTTTACAAGGTGAGGATGTGGTTCCCTGCTGAGTTACTTCATTAAACTTCTAAACTTCTCAAGTTGACACAAAATATCAGCCATTACACCTGTACATAAGTTGCCTTTATGCTTTTTTTGCACAATAACACATTATACACTTCACTCTTTACACTTTCCTTCTTACATATATTGGGATCGTATCTTACCTGCATTATAGCGCTACCTCATTCTTTTATTGGCTTTATAATATTCCCTTAAGTATTTTTTACTATAACTTAATCTATCCCCTACTGATACTGATACAAATGTAACTTGTTTCCAGACTTTTGCTACTATAAGCAGGATGCAGTGAATATCCTGGTTTTTGGGTCTATGTTTTCAGCAGTAGCTACACCTGTTTTTACTTCATACTCTAGTGACTATTAGGATGACAGCTCATTGATTCTCTCCCCTCTTCCTAAATATGTTCATAGAAGAATAACTGCTGTTTTGGTTACTTTTTATATTTTATTTACTTATTTATAAATAAAGGTGGACTTAAATTTATTATGTAGCCCAACCTAGTCTTGAATTCTCAGCAATTCTCCCGCCTCAGCCTCCTAAAGTGATGGGATTACAGCTATGTGCCACCATGCCCAGCACCTTCTACATTTTCAGTAAGACCAGCCTGAGCTCACTATATAGCAAGACCTTGTCTCAAAGACAAATGAACAAACAAACATTTTAAATAATATACAATATTGACAGTCTGTTCCTTGTCCCGTAGCCTAAGGACTTTATTGTTTTAGGGGTTGAATCCAGGGCCTTGGTGTATGCAAGGCAGATGCCCTCCCACTGCTACACAAGTTTTATCTTGAGGCAGGTCTTACTAAATTGTCCATCGCACATTAAGTTTGCACCCTCCTGCCTTAGTCTCCAAAGTGGCTAGGACTATCAGCATTCAGTCAGCTTGGCGAGGACTTGACTTTAGCTCTCACTTTGCGAGATAATGTAAGGCCCATTCTTTGCCTCTTTTCTCCCATCTTTTCCCTAATTTTGTCATCAATAGCTTTTCTTTTGCACTGTCAAGGTTAATAATGTTTACATTCTCTTCTTTAACCACAACTGATTCTTCTCTAGTTTGTTTAAAGATACATCCTAAAACTTAGAAAGGAATAAACTTTTTTGGCATAATCATGTCAGCACCATCTGCTGTACAGCTGCTCTTCCTAGACGGCATCTGCTTGCTTGAGCCATGATTTCTCTTCCTGGAGCTCCTCGCTGGCTCCTCTCTCCCTTTGATACCCGGCTCTCGCTCTCCAACCTCCCTGCCCCGTCGTCCTCCTCCTCTGCACGTCTGCTGGTGCCCAAGCTGCTGGACACCAGTCCTCTTGCCTCAGACGTATTGCAGCTGTCTGCATAAGGAGGTCACGTTTTCCTTCTTCACAGCTGAATTCCCGACATCTCCGTGGGTCTTCACTATTCTCTGTAATTGACAGTGTGTCCTGTGCAGATTTCTGGACCGGGAACTAAGTTCCCACTGTACTGAAGAAGTGTCACTGCATTGTCTTCTAGACCCAGCGTTGCTGCTGAGAATTCTGATGTCGCTCTGATTCTCACTCCTTTGTGAAGTTTTTCCTTATTGTCATTTTTCTCACCCCTGCAAGTTTCTTGGATTTAATTACCTCTGTGTTTAAAAATATGAGGATATCCACCTGAGTGTGGATCACTTTTTGTTCTGATTGTTTTGGCGGGCAACACACACAGTTCTTTTGATATGGAAACTTTATGAATTTTGTTTATAAGGGTTTTCCTTTTTTCCTTCTTTCCTTCCTTCCCTTCTTTTCTTCCTTGTCCTTCCTTGCTTCCTTGCTCCTTTCCTTCTCTCCCACAATGGGAATCAAACTAGAACCTAGCACTTGCTGGGCCAGTGCTGCTACACTCAGCCTGCTACAGCCTCAGCCCAATAAGAAATGATTTTTTTCCTTCCTTTTTTGCAGTACTGGAGATTGAACCCACAGACTTTGCGTTACATCCTTTTTATTTTCTGAGATAGGGTTTTCTTGCTAAGTCATGAAGTTGCCTAGGCTGGGCTAAAACTTAGGATCTTCTTGCCTGAGCCTCGCAGATTGCTAGGATCACAGGTATATGCCACCATGCTCAGCCTGGGAAAGTGCTTAACATGACCTTTAAATAAATAATTCTTCTCCATTTTAATCTGTTCTTGCTGAAAAAAAATGTTTTTTGGGCTTTGCACAAGCTAGACATTCTATCACTGAGCTACATCCTCAAACTCTAGAATGATTCTTTATGTCTCTCTCACTTTAAAAAATATTTTCTACCTCCTTATCTTTTGACTTCACTCTGTGAGAAATTTACTTAACCTTAAACATTTTTAAATTTAAAACGTTTTCTAAGTTTTCAAGAGCTCTCTCTTATCCTCTATTTCTTTTCTCTTCGTACCATCCAGTTTTGATTTGATGGCTCTGAGAAGGTATTAATTTCTTACTCTCAGTCTAGAGACTTTTTTTGGGTTGGCTGGGGGCCACTCTCTCCTTGGACTAGGCCAGCAGAACTCAAAAGGGTTTTAGTGGGCAGCAGGTGTCTTCGGAAGCTGCCGCTCCCACTGGGGAGCTAGTGTGAAGTCTCACAGTGCTGTGCACACAGCAGGAGAAGTTGTCGGGAGCCCCAGTTCACCACCCGTTTCTTGGCCATCTCTCTATGCTCTCAAAACCAAGGTCTCCTTGGGCTCCTAGTCAAGACCACACCTCTGCTGGCTCACTGTGGTCCTGAAATGCATTAGAGTATCACTTCTGATGAGTCTACCCTGTATCTCTTCTGTGAGGAGTTTGTATCCTTTTTATCCTTAGCAGTCCTCTGGGAAGGCTCTCAGGAGAAGAGGGATACCGAAGCAGTCTGTTAATCACCCCAGGGACCGTCAGCCCTGGCTCTGTTCTCTGCAGTGGCAGCTGGGAATTTTCCTGCTTGGGAGTGTGGGCTCAGAGCTCCCACATTTATCCTTCCTCCCTGACCCCCCACACTGCTCCCTCCCCTTCCAAGGCTCTTTCCTGGGCTGCCTGTCGGTTGACAGTTTCTGGGATCACAGTCCTAACACTGAGCCATGGAATTTCAGTTCTAGGGCTTGGTTTGGGGAAGACAGATCTCAGGCATGAGTGCAGTTTTTATGTTGTGAGTCCCTAAAAAAGATCACGTTATTCACTGATGAAAATACACCAGGCTGATTTTGCCAAAGGTCAGGGATAAGCCTGTGTGGCCTAGAGGGGCTGCTGCACATCCAGCTGGCCTCCCTGTCCCCAGCCTGGATATGCAGCCTATGATCATCCGGAGATGGTTGCTGCCCCAGACTTGGGAGCCTCTAGAGTCTGACATCCTGGAAATGACTGCAACTGGGCCTCCCACATGGGCGCAGAGGGAGAGCCTCCAGACGGGAACACAGATCTTTGTGTTTTAGAGCTGTCACATACAAGGTTCCCTGTATCTGACACACCTACTTTGCCCAAGACTAGGATTTCCTACACCTGAGATTGGCCGTTCTAAACTCTCTCCTACCAGTGCCCCCAGCTGGTTTTCATGGAGAAAGCCTTGGACACCTAAGGATTTTGGTATTTGTTGTCCTAAATTAATCTCCCAGGGACACGTCTTCCTTCCTCACCTCTCACCATCCTTATAATACAGGCTCACTCCTGCCTCTTCCCCATCACCCTTTGTAAGGCAAGAGCAGAAACCCTCCTACGGCCTCCCTTGTGAATCCCTTGGATCTGTCTGTACGCCTAGAGAGGCAGCTGGGCATGGATAGATGGCAGCCTTATGCCTCATGAAGTGTTTTCCTGACACTTCATTTAGTGACCAGCAGGAACCTCAGAAGTCAACACAAGGTAGGTTCTTCCTCTCAATTAATAGCATGGTTAAAAATGACAATCTATTAACATTTACCGATCATGTATTATGTCAGATCTCCTGCTAAATTCTTACTCAGTATCATCTCTCAAATGGCATCTCAGGCAGGCATTATTGCTACTTTATACTTGGGGACACTGAAGCTCCACAAGGGTATCTTGTCAAGAATCACAGAGTAGTAATTGCAGAAACAGAATGCAAGCCAAGGAGTGCTCGATGCTAAGGTGTGAGAATGGGAAACGGTTTGAAATGTTCAGTTTAAGTCCTGCTTTTCTGATTATGTTTGCTCCCGCCTCCAGACTTCTTTAGGAAACCAACTCACCAAGGCCTGCACCTCTAGGACATGGTTTGTTTACTTACCAAGACTTCCAGAGAGGTGTGCAGGGGTGATGCAGGAGCAGACAGACAAGAAGGACTGTGACTCCTCCTCACCACTCCTCTACCCTAAGGGCGAAGAGGCAGCAGATCACACTTCTCAAAGGTGAATGCAAAGGGCCTCTGCAGCCAGGAAACCGGGGGCTACTTCTGCAGATACAGAGCAGGGCATGGGAGGCAGAACCTGACGCCACTGCAGTGTCACACAGGTGAGTCAGTTGCATCCTGTGCCTCGGTGCAACTGTTCATCTGTGCAGGGAAAGGCTTCTTCTGGCTCCTTGGCACAGAGCAGCCAGTGCAGAAAGGAAGTGCTGGGAAGGGAGCAGTGCAGTGCTCAGGTCACTGTGCTCAGCACAGCCTCTAGCCACTGATACTGAAGCTGTTAAACAAGCCCTAATCACTTAATGAGCAATGAAAATGGTGCCTCCTTCCTCCACTTAATTGCCCCTTTGAAAACAACACACAGGAGATTTATGGTCCCACCATAATTGCCTCGTAAAACCCTGGAGTTCAAGACTGCCACGCCTTGTTTCTGGGAAGAATTTAGAGGCACACACACACACACACACACACACACACACACACAGGGCAAGAAATTCCTGGACTACTGCCTTGTCCTTGGCTTCCTGGAACCCAAGACCATAGGCCAGCGCCTGCCTCCCTGCACAGCCATGTTGTTCCCAGCGTGTTTCCTGAGGCCCTGCTTCCTGATCACTTCTGTCACTGGGAGAGTATAAGGAACATAAGCAAAGGGCACCAAGGTGGCCCAGGCTCCCTGAAGGTCAGGAGGCGGGCCTGTTGGAGAGGACACCAACCTCTGAGCCACAGGGCAGGAGAGGGCAGGAGGAGAGGGCAGGGGACACGCAGGCTGACCTCGGCCAGGGAAGGACACAGCTCACAGGGAGATGAATAACAGGAGGAAGGTTCATATTCTCTTTACAGAAACCAGTTTCCTTTTGCTACCTAATAACTGGACTAACAATCACTGGCACCAAGTTTAGGACTGGCCTCTGTGTTTGCTATGCCCTGCATAGTGATTCCTTTAGTTCAGAACCAGCTAGGAAATACCTAATGTTCATCACAGGCCTCACCTGGGATAGGTTTTTCTGTTTGTTTGTTGTAGTATGCATGTGTGTGTTTTTAGTTTTTTGAAACAATGTCTCACTATATAATTCAGGCTGGCCTTGAATTCACTCTGCAGCCTTGGCTGGCTTTCAACTCAAGGTGATCCTCCTGCTTCAGTGCTGGGATTACCAGTCTATACAGTCATGCTCAGCTTTCTTTGTTTTTGAGACAGAGGCTGGGTATGCAGTTCAGGCTGGCTTTAAATTTGAGATCCTCCTGCCTCAGCTGGCTTGATGCTGGGATTACAGATCTGTATCACCATGCCTGTCTGGTTTGCGACTTTCAATTTTTTATTTTTATTTTTTGTTGGAGCTAGGTTTTGTTACTGTATAGTTAGGTGGTTTTCTTCTTTTCTCAGTTGCTTCGATCAGCAGTTTTTTACTGTTTTACTTTATTCACTGTTAGCTAATTTCTTTCACTTTGGAACTTTTGATTTTTTTTTTTTTTTATCTTTTTGAGACAGGATCTTGCTATGCAGTTCAGGTTGGCCTTGGGCTCACTTTGTAGCCCAGGTTGATCTCAACCTTGCAAGGATCTTCCTGCCTCAGCTTCCCGAGTGCTGGGATTATAGATATGTGCCATCACACCCGGCTAATTCTTAATACAATGGGACAGAGTGATCATTTTAGGATTTGAATCATATCACACTGCTCATGCATTCTCAAGTGGCTTCCCAATCATAACAAGGCAACCCCATTGTGCTGTTGCACCCTGCATCCCTTGGCTTGGGCCACATTGACCTTGTTTGCCTCTCATGGTTAAGGTTTAGATCTGGATGTACCCCTAGAATGTCAGGCACCAGAGGTGGGGCTTTTGGCAGGTGATTGAATTATGGGGCTCATAGCTGACTTGTTCTTAGGAGGTCAAGGCTGGTCAGAAGAGGTGGGTTACAGGGTGTGGCCTGGACCTCCCTCCAAGCTCCTCCTTTCTCTCTCTGCTTCTAAACACCCTGAGGTCAGCAGCTGTCCTCTGCCTGCTGTCCTGCCCTGGAGCTGGCTGACCATGTCAAGACTTGAAACTTCTAAAAGTGAGCCGCCAAAGAAACCTCTCCTTTAGGCTGGGTATTGTGTCCAAAATGATGAGGAAAGTGACTAAGACCCCCACACCCACACCACTGTCTTAGCCTTTCCACTCCCTGGAATGCTTTTCCATTGCATCCACACAGCTCCCTCGCTGATCATCTTCAAGGGCTTTCCTCACCTCTTAAATAAAATAGGGCCCCCTCCCTCTGTTGTCCTCCTGAATTGATTTCTGTCCATAGTGCTGGCAACTTTGCAAGACACAGCATAGTATAAGATTTGCTTATTTGTTTTGCTTCATGTCTGGCTGTCTCCACTAGGAAGTAAACTCTAGAGGACCAAGATTTTTGTCTTTGTTGTATCTCAAACATCTAGCACAATGCCTGTGACATAGTGGATGCTCAGAAGATATTTGTTTGTTTCCATAGTGGGGGACAGCTGTACGCCCCCTGACCTTTCCTCCTGTCCTTTAGTTCAGAGGTTGTAAGTGGGCTTGAAAATTGGTGCCTTCTCCAACAGGAATTGCCTCCTGACTTTCTGGGGCACTGGGCATTCATGGTGCATCTGGTCTACCTTCCTTATGGGACTTAGGAAGCAGAGATGCAAGGAAACATCGCTGTACTGATAATGGGGCACCAACTGGAATGGAGCTTTGAAAAAGATAAAGCCCACCCTCATGGAACTGAGCCAGATGGCTGAAGCAGATGTTCAATACCCAGAGGTCTAAGCAAAGGTGCTTGTGCTAAATGCTGAGCAAGCAGGTGGCAGATGTGATGAGTGGTCTGATTATGTCCAGGGATGTCCAAGTGACCTGCTCTAGAGAGCTTTTTTTTTGGAGGATGGAAGATTAAGATGATGAGGGTTTGGAGACATGAGGGTTTGAGTTTTTTAAAAAAGTGCTAGAAAGTTGCCTCTCTAGATCCTTAAAGGCAATGTGACTTCATGCAGAAGGAAGCCATCTTCAAACCAGGAAATGGAGATGGTCCCTACTCTGCCGGATCCAAGCTCAGTACCCTGGCACCAGCCATCTCAGGCCTGGAGCACTGGCTACCTCATTGATGGGAAGAGGTTGGGAGCAACGTGTGAAATACTTGTCAGCTGGAACTTGTAGATATACCTTAAGTACCAGCCCTTTCCCTGTTTTTTTCTTGTCAAGCCTTTTACCATTCAGTGCCCCTCTCCCTGGCCTTGCCTGAACATGGGGAACAGTATGAGGAAGGGAAACATCTACTCATCCTGAATGCACAACTGTCAGTTCACAGCAGTCAACAACTGACAGAAGATTAGACTGATCTCTGCTGCACCCAGCATGGTTCACTTTGAAGCCGTTGACCAGATCTTCCCTTAGCCTCTAGGTTTGGTGCCTGTTGTCCCATAGGAGCATGACACTGGAATGCATGGGCATTAGGGTTAGGGCAGGGAGTAGTTCCCTGTGGTGTGGCTCTCGGGAGCTCCCTGTACACGCATATACTCATGCATGCACACACACGCATGCCATATACCTGTAGGACCCAGCACAGCCCCCCTCCCTTCTGTTCCTAGGCAGGATGGAATAAATCCTTCTCTGTTGATGGGTAAGTAAGGGTGGGAAGTTGACAAGGAGGCATCAAACACTGTTCTTCCCATGATTAGTGCGAAGGGAGGACTGGCTCATGCATTCAGCACACTTTCACCTGCCAGGGCCAGCCCAGGCACAGGGCAACGGGAAAGCCGTTCTCGTGAACCAGACCTGAGACCTGGCCTCAGTGGCCGCGTCCCAGCAGAGCAAACAGGCTCGTGTAATTATAAGTGAACTCTATACTAGTGAGTCCAAGTGGGAACCCACAGAAAGAAAATCTAGATTCCCTTTGGAGTGGACTGTGATAAAACGTGGTTTGGGGTGAGGTGTCTGCCTGAGCTGGGCTGAAAGGGACAGAAATGCATTGCAAAGACACAGGGCAAGATAGTGTGAGAAATGGTGAAGTGCCTGGTCCAGGGGTAGAGCACAGGGTGGCTTTGGAGTTGTCTTACCTGTAACAATTTGGCTGGCAAGCAGCCCTGAGAAACCCTCCCAGGACTCGGTGCCTGCCCACCTTTCCTTGTGCCCCCTGTACCAAGAGGGCTTTGGATGAGCTCCTAGAGACCAGAAGACCTCTGTCTTTCTTGTTTCCTGTGACACCCTTTGCTTGGCCATTTGTTTTGTTTCTTCAAGTTAGGCTTTCTGTGTTGCTTCAATGTCCCCTAAAAAGGCCTCTCTTTTCTCCCTCCCTGACTTCATCCTCTCAGGACAGAGGGTCTTGCTTGCTCCAAGGAGGCCTCTCTGGCACTCAGGCCTGCACTGGCCTCCTTGTCTGATCACCTAAAATGGCTCTAGTACCCATGTCAGCCTGTGCAACAGCATCTGCTTCACGAAAGCCATCATGGCATGTGCACTATTAGGGTGCTGTTTCTCACAGCAAGAAACCCATTACAGTCAGCTTAAACCCAGAACAGGGACACGAGCACAAAGGACTTGGAAGTCTAAAGGGACCCAGTCTCAGAAAAGCCCCATCTCCTCCTAGATTTGCCTTCTCCACCCTCAGATCACACAGGGGCGCAGATGATGGCTCACGGCACCTGACAATCCAGCCACATAAAAACAGTGTCCAAATTCCCAAGAGAGAAGGTGATTGGCCCAGTTAAGCTAAGAGTCCAACTCCTGCCCACTCAGCTCTGGGTAAGGGGATGGGACCACATGTGGCTGCAAGGCTGCACCTCTGGGAGCCATTTCTGAGTTACGTGGATTGGTGTGTGGACAGCTCTGAGTGAAGGGAAATTGTCACAGCCGAGCTGATACTCCGAAGATGTTGTAGTCAGGATTTACAAGGAAATAAATTTAAAACAGGACACAATTTATAGGATTGTTTTATAACAGTCACACAAAGAGTCAAATGAAGACAAATGCAAGCAATCTATCCACACACTAGAGACCCAAAGAATTCAGTTGAGGGCCTGGATTCTGTGGCAATGTCCTGCATGAGTCCAGCTGGAGACCTACAGCCCATGGCAATGTCATCTGTAAGTCCAATGGAGGCCTAGAGTCCACAACAATGTCTGATGCAAGTTGGTATCAAGAATCTGTACTGGGAAGGTTTGTGGGGGAAACTAGAAAGTCTGCACCAGCAGTTATGAAGGATCTGTGCCAGCAGGCTGAGAGATCTGCACTGGAGCCAGGAAGTGATGCTCAAGGTAAAGACCAGAGCTCTCCTGAAAACAACCGCAGCCATCCTCAGCAACAGTGACTGTTGTTGAGGATGGTCCCTGAGTTCTTCTGGCGATAAGAATAGCTGAGTTTGTATCAGGAAAACCAGTATGACAAGCTTCTCCAGGAGAATCAACAGCACACCATCTTCCCCTCCAATTCTGCTTTTATACTGTTGTCAATAATCCTCAGCTGAGCCTTCCACATCCAGAACTACACTGATTCAGTTCATCTGGGTGTTACAAGTTGACCTAGGTGTCCATTTTATTTTATTTTATTTTATTTTGTCTTTTTCCTTTTTATCGGTACTGGAGATCTAACTCACAACTGCCTGCTTGCAAGGCAGGTGCTTATGCCACTGAGCTAAATCCCCAGCCCAAGGTGTCCATTTTATACTTCTACTGTGATGAGACTAAATGTTCTTATGAATTCCCAGACAGTCCTATTGCCCTGTGACTTTGGGCAAGTCCCTGACCTCTTGGAGCTGCAGCTTCTTCACTTATAACACAGCAGATGGTGGGACTGAGTGTTTCCTGTGGTCTTGTAACTTGCTAGGTTTGAGGCCAGTTATTTTTCCTCCCTGAGCCTTACATCTTCTCATCTGTAAAATGGGAGTAAAGACAGCCACTTCACAGGCTGTGGTCAGATGTTACATACAACATATTTCACATTCACTGCACATCTCTTCTGCCTCTGCTGCTCTGTTGCACATGGGGAATCTTGTTACAGAAATAGTTGTGCTCTCAAGATTTGCAGTTAAGTGGGGGAAGGAGTTAAGTGAGCAAGCACTTAGCACCTGGCGTGACAGTGGCTGTGACACAGGGAAGCACAGGTGCTGTGGGAATTTGGATTAGGAAACTTAGCCCTAAGTCTTCCTGGAGGAGGTGGCACATGCTGAGCATTTCAAATGGGAAGGAGAACAGAGAAAATAGGAAAGGTGTTCCAGGGAGAAGTGCTGACATTTGTAAGGGGCCCCCAGGAGAATGAGAGAAAGAAGTAGCCTGGGCCAGGTGTGGGAGGGACATAAGAGATGGGCTACAAATCCATCGCTTCCTAGATTTACTTGTACTTTTTATCTATGAAGCTTCTTTGAGGGAAAAACCAAAAATACTCTATTTTTAAAACCTGGGAATCCCCTGGGTAGAGTTTTCAAGTGGAGATGAAAAGAAGTGAGCTGACCATAGCAGAGCGCTGGGGGGAAAGATTCTTTCTGGATTAGGCTGCCTGCCTGGTCTTCCTTATGGTGAGGGATGCTCACAATCCCATCCAGTGGCTGGTGCTAGGGCTGGGGATACATCTAAAAATAGGAAGGCGAGTGAGCCAAGAGCAGCCGGGCAGGCAGGCCTGGGAGGAGCATGAACGTCTCCTTCCATTGTAGGAAACAGACTCATTACATTCTGAGCAAAGGCTGCTCTCAATGTGCCTGGGAGAAAACAGGCAGTTATTGCACCCAAATGTGCCAAAGCTCTGTTAATGACTGCACCATCCAGATGCTCTTCTGGCATCTGGGAAGGCCCTGCTAGGCACCCAACCTTCTAGACTCTGGTGTTCTACTCTTTGAGCAGAAAGATGTAAGATCTCCTGAGAGTCTTGAGGTGAGCGACTGCCCAACTCTGTGCCTCTCAAGGCAGTCTTGGGGATCCTTGTCTGAACAGACTATGGTATGGAATCAAGCCTATTGGCCTGAAGGGTGATGAGAGAAGAGGCCCTGGAGAGGTCAGAGCTGCAGGTGACCTGGGAGGTGGCTTCTAATCTTAGGCATTTTCAAATTTAGCTGCAGCTTCCGAAGAGTGAGTCTATAGGGAAAAAGTGATTTGCAAACTCAAAGCCCCAAGTACACTCAGGAGATTTCTACCCTTGTTATTGGAGTCTGTGCCTAGATCCCCAATCTCACAAAAAAGTGCACCACAAAGGCCCAAATGAATGAGACAAATGATATGATCTTTAGGACACCAGAAGGACCACAACCCTCTGCAGAGTTCTTAATTCTGGGGGCTGAGACAGACAGTGTCTTTGGGAAACTCATATTTATTCAAAGGAGGAAGGGGTTACAGTGGAAAACACAGGAAACCTGAGCAGGATCTTGGGAGGGGTTCAAAGACCCCTCCAAGCAACAGAGGATGTTAATTAAGGAGAACTATCCTAGGAGAAAGTCTCCAGGTGGCCTCAGCTGGGGCCTAGCTTGTCCCCTGAGGTGTCTCCTTGTTCTCAGGTCAGCCATGACTGGGCCATGTCAGAGCCCTGCATTTGTACTCAGCTTCAGCAGCTCCTGAACCCTGTAGCACTTTCTAGCTGGGTGACCAGGCAGCAGCTCTGTGAATTTCAATTCTCATTATCTTTCCTTTCTTCCCCATTTTCTCTCTCCATCTTCTCCTCTCCACAGAACTAGAGAATGATCTTAGGGCCTGCACACTGAGCTATTCTTCCGGTTCCTTTTTAATTTTTTTTTCATTTTTTAGTTTGACATAGAGTCTAAATAAGTCACTACATTGCCCATGCTAAGTTTAAACTTGCGATTCTCCTGACTCAGCTTTCTAGAGTTCTGGAATAATCAAGCATAAATCACCACACCCAACATTCTCTCCTCTTTGGATTTAGGATAGTTTTTAATTTACTTTTTTGGGTTAATTAATGCATACTTATTGGGAGGGTTTTGAAAATCTTGTCAAGCCATTTTTGAAAAGATTCTACTTTGCACATGATCCCAGGATTCATAATGTGCAAAAAAACTGTAGCCCAGAGTTAAACTCTCTGACTCCTATTCCTTATTGGTTTTTGTTTGTTTATTTTCTGAGACAGACTTGCTATATCTCCGAAGTCAGTCTCAGACTTGGCTCAGCCTCAGCCTCCCGAGTAGTGAAACTATAGGTGTGCACCCCCATACCTAGCACATCATAGCCACATAGTTCTTTCCCCCCTGAGGTTGCATTGTGATTGGTATCTGACATTTTAAATCTGTATAAACCCAAAAACTTTTTGTTGGCATATTAACTTGTTTATAGTAAAGTGCTTACAAGCACAGGAGTACAAGTTGATGAATAATGTTCAAAATTTTAATTCCTTAAAAACAAAAAGTTAAAATTACCTAAGATTAAAACTGTTGGCATTTTGTTGTATTTCCTCTCCTTTCCAACCATTGAAAGCAAGCTATGTAACTTTTATAGCCTGCTTTTTATATGTAGCATCTTATGAATATTTTTTCATGTCATTAAAAGTTCTTTAAAAACAGTTAACACTTGCCTACTGTTGAAGAGAATGGATTCAACCTGATTACAGAATATTTAAGCTAGCCAGAGCCTGCTGGAACACACCAGTTCTTCTCTTTCTACCTTTCTAAGCTCCATCTTCTTGCTCTTCTTAACCCTTTCCCACTCATCCTCTTCCAAAATATTATAGGCTTAATATTTTGTGGGAGGTGAATGTTACCAAAGAATTAGCTTTTGTACAAATTCTACAAGAAAGAAATTGAGGTCTATGATGATCACGGGGATTGTTCTCGGTCATCCAGCCAGATAATCTTTCATGGAGCCCTATTGCCTGGTCCCTGCTTGGGTCACTTCTTAAATGGAAGCCAGTGGTAATACATTGTATCCACTCTTTTTCCTCTTCTTCTCCAACTGCCCACCTGTATCTGTAAGAGAATGTGTCCTTCCTTGTGCTCAGGAGCTGAGAGCTCTTGGGGCAGCTGGTTATTGGTGGGCAGCTTACACAAGGCTGAAAGATGAATGCTGCACAAGACAGCCAACTCCAGCCTCGCTTCTGGCCTCCTCTCCTGTCCCTCTGAAGCAGGCACTGGTAACAGCTCCTCTTCCTCCTTTCTAATAGCATTTTTTTCCTTTTCAGTATTTATTCTCAGCTACACAGCAATTCACTTTGTGGGAAAATGATTCTTCCCAGTCCAAGAGTAGGTAGATCCTAGATAGAAGGAAGCCTAGAAGGAAGTCATTTCTCCTTGCCAGTGATTGATCTAGGATCATGATCCACTTCTGGCCAATGAAAGTGTAAGAGAAATTTAGGGAAGGGGCAGGAGCTTTTCTTTCCTATGAAATAGGCAAAGAAAGATGTAACCTTTCTTGTTCTGAACAACTGGAACTCACATATGGCAGCTCTGGCTGCATTACCTTGTGCCAGTCTAAAAGATGAAGCCGAGTCATGAGGGACAGCCTGACTGAGAATATTATAGAGAAGGGGAGCCAGATTCCTAACTGCTCCCATCTCTGACCTTCTTGCTCAGGAGAAAATGTGTTTCATTACAGCTGCAATTCATTTGAGTTTTGTATTACTCGATGCCCAAAACATCCTAGGTGATAAATATTTCCAGCACATCTTCCACATTGGTGATTGTACAATAGTAATCTTACATCACTTTCCAAATCCTTCAGAGGTGGTGGCTTCTCTTCTTTTTCTGCTTTTTGAGTCACCCTTTTTTCTAGCTCTTAATGCACCAAAACTGTAAGGAAGGCGCTTTGTAGTAGAGTTTAAGAATGGGGATTTTAAAAACAACTCCCTCATATGATAGTAGTTGTGCTTTTAATATCCATTGATGGATTAAAAATCATGACAAAAATAAAAACAACTGCAAAGCTTTTACATGTGTTTGTGTTTATCCATTGCAGCAGCATTTACATCCACTTGAGAAATATTCATATTTGTGTGAGACACACTGTGCATCCAGCTTGGGGATATCGTTGGGTGCTGCATGGTTTCCAGATGCCTTGAGCTAAGGGGCCTAGAAGGCGATCATCTCAGAGTCCTCCTGGTGCTCCAGGAACTTCGGTGTCTAATGTCTAACACCGGAATGGGGCTCAACCAGTCTGGTGGACAGCACCTCTCTCTTTGGCTTTCCTGGAAATGAGAAACAGGGAGGCCTGAGAGCACTGAGTCTTTGAAGGTGCAGAGCCTAGGTAGATGGCAGATGCTGACAGCCCCAAATAACACAGAGCATACTTCAGATGCCGTGTGTGGTGTGCGGTTTAGGAGCGGCTAGAATTACACCCCTGGGGCTGAGCCAATATTGTCTAAGTCTGAGCTGAGCCTGGACCCTGCTAAATCAAGGACTGAGTGGGGGGTCTCAGAGCTGCGCAGAGTGGCAGGAAGGGCAGGCTGGTTTCTTGCTGGAGATCAGGTACAAGGACCTTTTGCTTTTTGAGATGTATGTGCTCATTTGTTCATTTGATGGGCTACTCCTGAATGCTTATGGAGTTGTGCAACTCCTCAGCCTGGCACAGGGCTCAGGGATGAGGGGGCCCAGCCCTGACTTCAGAGCTATGTACATCCTTTGTGCAGCTGGAAGAAGGATGGAGCATGTATTAAAGTCTGTCTGGGTACAGCCAGGCCAGAGACGTCTTGGCCCTTTTGCCTGCGGCAGAAGAGAGGAAAAAGAAAATGGGAAATGTTTTCTAGGAGATAATGGTCATCTTTTGAGAGTGACTCTCAAGGGACAAACAGGAATGTGCCAGGCAGATCACTGCAGAAAGGCCCCTCCAGGCAGATGGCCAGTAGAAGAGATTAGTTCTCTGCCTTTGGGTGGGAAAGCCCTCAGGGATGTTTGGTGCACCCTTGGAAAGGTGGGCAAAGGTGGAAGGTTTTTCTTGGTTCCTGTTTTGTGTTTTTGGTATTAGGGATTGAACTGAAGGCCTTGTACAGGGAAATGCACTACCTCTGAGCAACACCCCCAGCTCAAAGCCAAGTTTTTCAAAGGGAAAGATGAGATTTGTTGCAATCAAGTTCTTAGAAGATGGACAGATTGTTTGGAAAAATAGATAAAACTATGTGCTGAAGTCTGGAAGCCTGGGTTGATTTGCTTTTGATTAGCAAAGGCTCAGAGTGGGAGGGCATCTGGAACTTGGGGTGGAAGCAGCTAATGTGACTAGAGAATGTGAATGTTGTGGGGAAGCAGGACTACAGCCCAGGGAATAGAGAGAAACACCACCATTGGTGTGCACAGGTCAGTCCTGTGGCTCAGCCAGCAGACTGCTGAGTCAGTCTGACTCCTGACAGAGGTGGGCAGCTAGTGGAAGTGGCTCTTCCTGCTGAGGGGACAGGGAATCAGAGGGGAGGCAGGGAGAACAGCCAGGTAGTCACTGGGGTCAAAACAGGAAGTACTGATACTGGGCAAAATAAGGACGAGACTGACAGACAGGAGAAGAAAGTTTTAGAGCAAGTTCTCAGACATGTCGGGCCTCCATGACTGAAGATGGTTGGAGAGGGAAAGCAAGGAGCAGAAGATGACGGCCAGTTTCTAACTATGGGACCAAGCTGGTGGCCAACCTATCATGGGAGATGGACACCTCCAGGCTCTCTTCCATCCAGCCTGCAGTGAAAGGGAATGAGGTGTCTGCTGCTCCTCAAGGCCGATCCTTGGAGCACACCTCCTCTCCGTCAGCCTCCCATCTGGCCTCTTGGCCTCCAGTTTCTTCCTGTCTAGCCCATCTCCTGGGGACTGAAGCATCTAAATGGAAGATCTGATCAGGTCAATGAACTAGTGGAAACATTTCAAAGATCCCTATGTTCAGCCCATTAGCCTGGCAAATAAAATCAGCTATAATCTGACCCAATTTGCCTCCTTTGTCTGAGTCCCTTGATGCCCTTTGCCAGCTACAGGGAATTAGAACTGTAATAATGATGACAGTCAGTAGCCACCTGGCACTGGAACATGTAGGCTGTGCCCTCAGAACTTCATTTTCAGGGAAACAGCGGAAGTCTTGCATTCCCCAGAATGGGCCCCGTATTCTTGCTATCATACCTCTCACCCACAGTTTTCTGTCTTCCCATCATCTGATGGGAAGTTCATGCCATCTCATGAACTGAGCCTTCCATCACACCAAGTGGAGTTGGGTAGACAAACACATGGAGGACAATGAAAGCAAGGTAAGTGCAGTGACTGAGATGTTCAGGGGACACAGAGAATGAGTTCAATGCAGGAAGCCGAAGGAACTTGGCGACTGCTCAGGTTGGCCCTTTGAACTCTTACTGGGTTAGTTTTGGAAGGGAAATCATTTGGACCTTTCAAAGGTCTGGGAATTTTGAGCAAGGACCAACTTAGCCAAGCTGGCCAAGCTCTGTTTCTCATGTTCCTGCTGCCATCCCTACTCTGTCTGCATCCTAAGTGGCCATCTTATTCAAGAAGCATCTGTGTGGCTCCCTCCTCCTAGTCACAGTGAAGAAGGCAGAGGCTGGTCTAATCCATCCCTTGGGTCCACATCTGCCCCTGGGGCAGCCTCCACACAGATCCTTAGGACTGGCACAATGAAGGACCAGAGGGATGAAGAAGGGGAACCCCTTCCTAATGCTCTTTCACCAGTCAGGCCTACACTCACTGCCTTCCCTGTGCCTGGCTCAGACTCCTCTGGAACAGGACCCTGCAGCCAAGCCTGGGGTTGCCGCTCCCATTCCTAGTGCAGGAACAACCTGGCCCTAAAGGGCATTGCTACGGTGGGGTCCCAAGTCACTCCTCAGATTGGTTGGAACTGCCTGCTTCAGGCTCCCGAGGAATGAGCTAAGGGCCACTCTAGTTTGAGGTGCGAGGAGGAAGAAAAACCTTCTGGGCCACTATGTAGTCCAAAATGGTGTTGGTGGTGGTAGAGGTGTCTAGGCTTTCCTATGGGGCCTAAGTCCCTTCTGCTCTCTCTGGGCTAGGGTTCCTTAACACTGTGATAGAGGGCTTCAGAAATATGTAACTCTAGGATGGTCTGCAGCTAGAGGTGTTAGAGGACTGTTGTAGGAAGCTTTAAGGAATCAGGTGACAGCTCAGGCTGGCCTCTTGTGACTCTTTCTCTCTAGAGCCCTGAAAGCACAATTATGGGACACTCCCAGAAAAATCTTGGGGAGGGACCTGAGATGACTTCAACCCTCTCTCCTAGACTGAGTACTTGTAAGTTCTTGCACCACCACAGCTGCTTGCCTTGCAGTATGTCTAGGCCAGTGGTATCTCTTCCCCTAGAGGGGAAGGGGGTCTGGATGGGGGTCTAGTGCACACAGCTTTGGACGAGGCTGGGAATTTCCACTCCTATCTAGAGAGCCATCAACGCTGTGTGCCCTGACCCGAGCCTTTGGCCTCCAAAGGGCAGTGGGAAGGCCGGCCCCAGGGCCAATCCCTGGCCATTAATCCCTCCTGCCAGTCTGAATATCCACCCAGTGTGGTCAGACAAAGGACTGCCCAGCCCAGCCAGTGTGTTTCTCCCGCCCCAGGGGCTCCACTCAGACGTTGGGCCGCCTGGAATCCAGGCCCATGAGAAAGGGGATGCCTTCACTGGCCATCTTATGCCCGGATGCTCAGCCGCATCACGTCCGGCCCAGGGCCTGTGAAAAGAGAGCCCAGCCACGCTGAAAACGCGGATTAGCCCTTGGGCCGCCCCCTGACACTGGCCTGCTCTACTCTGGGAAGCAGGCCCAATGGAGGGGGCCAGACAGGCACAAAGAACTAGAAAAAGTCTAGGTTCTCACCCTTTGGGCCAACTCCCCGCCCATTCTCCTTAGGATCAGCATAGCCAAGTGAGCATTCAGTATCATCTATTGAATATACTATGTCCCAGTTTGCATACATGGTTGCATACAAAAATCAAAAGTACAAGAAAACTGCACTTGGTGATAGGGGGTAACAAGAGCCAATCTCATCCTGACCCCTTCACTCTCTGGAGGTGTGAGACAGAGGCTGTGGTGGACTGCCTTTTTGGAAGGGCTGTATCCCTCAAGGGAAGCAGGCAAGGGAGTGGCCAAGGTGCCATAAGCACTGTCTCTGCGCCTGTTGTATAGTCAGGGAAAATGACAGTCTTACCAAGTGTCCAAGCAGACCAGGCATTTTTGTACAAGATTCATAACAATGCTTAGAAAAGATGTCACTGCTCCCACTTGGCAGGTTAGGAGATGGGCTCAGATGGGAGGTCGCTCTGCTCTTAGAACTTAAGTCTATGTTGCTATGGCTGCTTGTCTTGCCCTCCTCTGGGTTAGCTGTGTGGAGTGACTGCACTGTCCTGTGTTCCTTACAGACTGAGCTGTGGCAGTAGAACGCTCATTGGAGAGGGACTGAGGCAGAGACTGTTTAGTGTAAACCTGGCTGCTGATTCTGTTGTTGTGGGTAGGGCACTGTCTCTAAATCTCCATACTGTACTTCCACATTCCTGACCAACTCACTCTCTCTCTCTCTCGTACTGGACCACAATCTTTCACTTGCCAGGTAGGCACTTATATCACTGAGCTATATCCCTGGCCCCGTGACCAACTCTCTTATAGCTCCTCATGGTGCATCTCTCCACTAGGTTGTAAAACTCATCGTCTCTGTCTTGCCTTGAGCATTCACAAAGGGCCTACCCTCAAGTGCTTGGTGAATGATGCAGGCCAAAGTAGGGCTGGAAGAACTGAAGGAAAGATGGATTTGTGGCACAGATAAGACCTGACAGGGACCTCGATGTAGAGGCTGAGGCAGGCGGAGAAGAGGGCATCCATTTGAGACCTGAAATATTGCGAGGAGACCAGGATGTGGTTGGAAAGTATTGGGTTAAGGGAGAGAAACATTTCCTTTCAGTGACCGTCCATGTGATGGTGTTCAATGGGAACCCGGACATGCCGACCAGGTCAAGAGAGAGCTCAGCAGTCAATTTTGGCAAGGGAAGTATGGGGAGCTGCTGAAATTCCAAAGTAACCTATGAGATTCTAAAGACTCCATTTAAAGGACCGCGTTAGAGGAGAGGTGGAGCTGTGGCTTTGACCTCAGGTTGCATTCTAGTTCTGTCCTTATTAGCTGTATGAAGTTAGCTGCTTAAATTCTCAGCACCTTAGTTTCCTTATTCACAAAATGAGGATTGGAACACTTCACAGCAATGCCCAAGCTTAAGGCAAATAATGTATTTAACATGTTTACCAAATACATAATGCCTAATAATAGTGGCTATGACGTTACCAGCTGTGACTGGTGCTAGGAGAAGGCCCTTGGGCTCTGGGTTTGAGATGGGATTTTGACATCCTAGGCCACAGGCCAATTGACATAAGCTTTGGTCATCTATAGAGGTGCAAGGCACACTTCATTAATGCTAGGCTGGGGTGGGGCAATCAAGGCCCCAAATTTCACTAGGCCATAATCTCAAGAGCTGACCCTACACTTGGAAGCCCCCAGAATCCTTAAATTGAGCATGATAGGTCCCTCACTTGCCTCACTGTACTCCCAGCCCTGCTCCCTGTCCAGGTCCCTACATGTGGCCTGTCTGCAGGAGTAGGAAAGGCTTCAATGTAAGCTCCCTACGCCTTTCAGTTCCCTCTAGGCTGTGGTAGTTGATGGTATTTAACAAAAACTGCCAAAACCCCCTAACTCAATGAGCAGAGTAGTGTCTGGATCAGAGAGCAGCTCTCTCAGGCCTTTAGCTTGTCTCATGCTGGTCAGTGTTCTTTGAAACTTAAGGGACTGTGCAGAGCTGTGTTAACAGCAACTTCAAATTTTGGATTTGGGGAAATTCTTGATTTAAAGTAACTGAGCCATTTTTTATAATTCTGATTCCTCAAAGATGGCTCAAGAAGCCTGAAGGCCATGACTGGAATGTGGGGGACATAGCACAAGAGATACTGATTCTGACCTGGGGTCTCCAAATATAAAACCAGCCCCTGCCTTTCCCTCTGACCTTAACCCTAGTTTCCTAATTCCAGTATTGGGCCTGACATGCTCCTGCCAAGCCACAAAGGGCACTGAGGGCAAGCAAATCTTCTCTGATTCCTGTTTCAGCTGCAGAAGGAAGGATGGCAAGAGGATGGAGGAGACCCAACTGATAGGAGGAGCAAACTGGGGTGAGGTCCAGCAAAGTGCCCTGAATGGATGGATTTGTAGTTGGGACTGACCCAGAGGGGTAGGGGGAGGGGCGGAAGGAGACAGATCAAATACAGTGGGACGGGACTGGTCCAATGGAGATAGGGAAGCGATGAGACAGGGTCTAAGAAAAATTGACTCAAAGGGGCGCGAGACCGAGGGAGGGAGGAAGGGAGGGGCGAAGTAGAGGGGGCTGCGAGCGCGGGAAGGGGCTGGGGCGCAAGCTGGAGGCGCTGGCCAGCGGGGAAGGTCCTAGCCCTCTCCCCGGGGGTGGTGGGGCCTTGTCCATAAAAGGCGAGTCCAAGGGCCCTGCTCTCCCCAGCAGCGGGCAGGGGCCGCCACATCTCAAGTGCCGGGCGCAGCGACATGGACCCGCCCGCCGCTTACACAGGCTTCCCCGCCCTGCCCTCGGCCGCGCCGTCGGGGCCGCCGCCGTCGCCGCTCGCCGCGGCCGAGCCGGGCCGGGGGCCGGAGGAGGCGGCGGCGGCGGCGGCGGGCGGCGGGGAGGCGGACCCCAGCCCCGCGCCGGGCCCGGGGCGGCGGCGGCGGCGGCCCCTGCAGCGCGGAAAGCCGCCCTACTCGTACATCGCGCTCATAGCCATGGCGCTGGCGCACGCCCCCGGCCGGCGCCTCACGCTGGCCGCCATCTACCGCTTCATCACCGAGCGCTTCGCCTTCTACCGCGACAGCCCGCGCAAGTGGCAGAACAGCATCCGCCACAACCTCACGCTCAACGACTGCTTCGTCAAGGTGCCCCGCGAGCCGGGCAACCCGGGCAAGGGCAACTACTGGACGCTCGACCCCGCGGCCGCCGACATGTTCGACCACGGCAGCTTCCTGCGGCGCCGCAAGCGCTTCAAGCGCGCCGAGCCGCCGGCGCACGCGGCCGCGCCGCCCGGGCCCCCGCCGCCCTTCCCCTACGCGCCCCCCGCGCCCGGCCCCGCGCCGCCCGCGCGCCTCTTCCGCGTCGACGGCCTGCTGAGCCTGCAGCCCGAGCTGGCGGCGCTGGGCGCGCCGGAGCCGGCCTGCTGCGCTGTGCCCGACGCCTTCCCGCCCTGCGCCGCTGCCGCCTCGCCGCCGCTCTACCCGCAGCCCCCCGACCGTCTGGGGCTGCCCGCCGCGCGCCCCAGCCCTGTCCCCGGCCCCGGCCCGGGCCCGGGCCCGCTGCCCGCGGAGCCTCTGCTGGCCTTAGCCGGGCCCGCCGGCGCGCTTGGACCGCTCGGCCCCGGGGAGGCCTACCTGAGGCAGCCGGGCTTCGCTCCGGGGCTGGAGCGCTACCTGTGAGGACCTCTTGCGGGCAGGAGCACTTGGGCTGCCCGCTCCCCCAGGACCGGAAGGAGGACGGCTTCACCAGCTGGGCACAGCTCTAGGGGGCCCTCAGCTTTGCCTCCTGAACTTTGCACACTTGCTGACGCCTTCATACCCTCTCCCCGCTTTTCACCATCGAACTGAAGCGTCCCTTCCAGTTTGCCAATCTTTGGGGTCTTCTTCCTCTACCTGTGAGCTCTCTCTGTGCCCCACCTCCACAGTGCTGTCTATGAGTCCCCAATACCACCAGCAGCACAGCCCACCAATCCAATGTGCCCTGGAGAGTGGAGAGTTCCTTTGGAAGCTTCCTTCCAGTCTCAAACTGTCTGCCTATTCACTGACTCTGGGCAACCTCCTCTCATGTCTGCCAGCACATGAGATTGGACTCCTGGGTCCTCACCTAATCTCTCCACAGCTTGTCCCCACCCCACCGCCACTTACCTGTCTGTCCTCAGCTTCTTATTGAGAGGGTGCTGCCTTTCCTCATAGCCGCACTGACTGCCCTTTGTAGGCACTGAGGACAGTTCTAGATCTCAGAGACAAGCACACCAGGAGCTCCTGACTGAAGGGGGGTGTGGGGTGTGCCACTGGACCTCTTGTCTGTCCTGCCTCCTGGAAAGCATGGGACTCACCAAGGTATTAATATTTTTTAATTAAAGCTGTTTTAGTTAACAGAAAGGGCTTGGTGTGCTGGTGGTGAATTGGGGAAGTGGCTGGGGAGGACAGCTGGTGAGCTTTGTATCAGGATGCCACCTGATGTTGAACCCCCATGGTGGCACATGCCTGTAATCCCAGCACTCGGGAAACTGAAGCAGGAGGATCACCATGAATCTGAGGCCAGCATAACTTCAAAGTGAGCTCTCCATAAAAAAAAAATAAAAGATTCAGGCATAGCCGTGCACATAGTAGGTGTAGTCAAATGTTGCAAAAAAAACATCTCAAAGCTGATGGCATTGCTGCTAGTTCAGGATCGTTCCTGGCTCCTGAGGAGAAAACAGCGTTGTGTGCAAGCACTGTGCTAGGAACTGGGAATTTACCAATGAATGGGCAAAATCCCCGCCTCTTGGAGTTAGGTCATTTGGGGGTGGCATTTTCCAGTTGTTACTGCTCAGAGAAATAAGTGCCCTAGAATCCTGAAAGCATGGGTAACATAACTAAGCCACTTGGAAACGTGTAGGAAATACAGGACTTGGGGCCCCACTTGAGACCCAGGAGGTCATTAGAGTCTGTAAATGATTGGTCTGCACACAATGCCGGAGCAGAGGCACAGGGTCCGGGCTGGGGGCTCAGTCTAAAAGAGTAAAGCGCCTACTATGAGGCGCTTCTCAAAACAAGCTGCAGATCAGACGTCCCACTCTGCGGGTGTAGAGCTGGACTGCTCCTCAGTTGGTTATTCCTCTATTGCATCTCCCCTGCTGGGTTGTGCGACAGGGCAGCATTGACCTGAGCTGATTCCACAGCACCAAGGACAGGGCTGCACTGTAAAGAGATGGGTTGAAGAGTGAAAGGAGGAATTGGCCTTTGACCCTGGCTTGCTCTATGGGACTGATCTCAACACTAAGCATCAGGCTTTTCCAAGCTTCATGCTCCACACACAGCTCCTGGTCCAGCTGAGCCTGAATTCAGGGTCAGGAAGAGCAGGCAAAGGTATCCATACATGCAGAAGGCAGAATGAATGAGTTTTTGCTTGTATGTGCCTGTGGCACCGCTGCTAGGTGCAGGCATCTGAAGCTCTGGGGTGGTGAAAGAGGGTGAGAGGGGACAACAAGCAGGGCACAGGAAGAGGCGAGAGGTACAGGGAGTCTGGGAAGGCTGCCTTTGGAAGTTGGACAGGAAGTATGTGCAGTATGGTAGAAAGTGCCCTAGTGAGTCCCCGTTCTCCCCACCGTTAACTGCTTTGAACAAGAGTGCATTTGCCTGGTGCATAGCAGCCTTTCACCTAACAATCTGTTAATTGACCAAACAAATCCCTAATACTGTGCCTGACCTAATGAGTAACAGCCAAATGGACAATACTTGGCATGGTCCTCTCATTTCTTACTTGTAGTTCTCATAGTAACTTGTGGAAGGAGCATGGTGCAGAGGCTTATGCCTGTAATCCTCCCACTCTGGGACACTCAGGTAGGAGGATCACACATTGGAGCCCAGCTTGGGCACCTTGGCAATTTAGAGACCCTGTCTCAAAATCTAAAACACACAGGGCTGGGGCTATAATTAAGCTCAAAGGCCCTGGTTTTATTCCTATTAGCTCCCACCACACCCCACCTTGTGCACACAGTGAAATGGAGGTGGAGGTGGAGGTAGAGGCAATTTCCTTACTCATTGGTTGAGAAAACCACTCTTCCTTGGGTCTAGGGAGTAGTTATCTGAACATCTGTAAGAAATAGAGCTCTTGAGAGATCTAAATGCCTTTCTTCTGCTCCAACTAGTGTGATAATCCCTCTTCTGCCTCAGAACACCTGTGCTTCTGAATTCTGAATTCCCTTCCTGTCACTCCCATGCCTGTCTGGTGGTTCAGAGGACAGGTTCATGGTGGTCAGGTGGTTCAAGAAGCTCATTGGTGAGCTGGAAAACCAGAACAATGTTTAAAATGCCTCTTAAATGTTTACGTATCCAACAACGTCAAGGGTTTACTGTGTACCAGGTTCTCTCTGTGCCCAATAGAGACACCTCGGCTCCCTGGAGTAACTATATGTCCTAAGAGTGTTCTAAATACCCTGACATTTTGGTAGATGTTGAAAAAAACAAAATAAAAATGAAAATCTAATCCAACTCTGTCTTAAAAACCACAAACCACTTTTTATCTAGAAGTGAGATTTTAATATTCTGCCTTCTTTTGGGGGTGAAAATAGTGTACACTGAACCTTCAGAAGTATTAAATACTTGCCCCTTCTTCCTTACAGAAATCTAGGAGTCATTTTAACCTTAAAAAGCCATTTTAATCATAATTAATGCTTAATTATGATTTTTATTAAGTTAAAACAAGCACACAATCCATAATCTAACAAGTCAAATAGCAAACCAGGCTTGGTGGGGCACTTGTAATCCCAGCGCTTGGGAGGCTGAGGCAGGAGGATCACTGAGAGTTTGAGGCCAGCCCTGGCTACAAAGTGAGTTCACCTGAACTGCAGAGTGAAACTCTGTCTCAAAAAGATAAAACAAAACAAACAAACCCAAGGTTCAATAGCAAAGACTTACAGTGGTATCTTGCCTCACTCTTAGGAACACTGCATTTTCCCCTTGGAGCATCTATTTCCATCCTGTTTCTTTTGGAATATACTTCTATATTTCTATGCTTTTATACCTCTCCCTTGAAAAAGTAATGATTTGTTTTTCCTTTGTGTGATGCTGGGGATTGAAGCCAGGGTCTCAAGTTTGGTAGATGCGTCCTTTATCTCTGAGCTACACCTCCAGCTCTAATGATTAAGTTTCTATTGGTATATAATCATTTACCTTTAAAATCACCATTACTTTCCATTCCCACCAAGTCACTAATTTTTGGTTAAATCTGTTTTTAGCATTTACACCAGTATTACTTAGACTACCGTTCTCTGATAAGCTGCTAATGTACTATGTGTGACTCTTTTTCTCACGTGCAACTTTTGATTTCCCCTTTTAAAATGTATTACTACCTTTTTTTCCCTGTTGCTCAGCCTCCCTTGTGTCCACTGCTAAATCTTCCCATACCTTCCAGTGGCACCATGGTAAACTTTTTTTGTGAACTCAAACTTGTCAAGAAATCCATCATAGCTTTTGGTGTTGTGTGAAGTTTTCCTGAAGATGTCTCTTCCAGATTACTCCATTGTCCAACTGTGGTTTGGACTGATGGCTTTCCACGTCTGCCGTATTGATGTGGGCCTGGAATTTCCCTTCATGGTTATCCTGGGAATTCCCTCCATCTCTGCCCTGTGTTGAATCTTGCTTCCTGGATTCCATGTTTTCCCTTTTCTTAGATTCTTCCCTTGTTCCAGTAGACGTAAATTGTCTTGGAAACTTTGTACATTTTAAGCGAAGACAATTGTTTTAGCATGAGAAATTAAGCACTTTGACAATTATACACTTGAACAAATATTTGAGTTGAGGCTGTGTTCCTCTAAACTTTATAGGGGGTGAACAGGAAAGGTGTTGGGGAATGGGAGATGTTTTCTCAGTTTAGTGTGTGCTACCTCCAGGGAAGCTAGGAGGGTGGCTCAGTGGTTGGGTGCGTTTGGGGGAAAGGATGAAGGCAGGGAGACTGCTGAGAATGCCTTATAAGAGGAAGGCTGACAGGAGAATCCCTGGAAGGGGGCTGCATCCGGACTTAGGAGGGCTTGGAACATGGGAAGAGTGGTTTTATTACCCAGGATGATAGGAGGGGCTCCGGGACCCAGCTAGAAAGAAGTCAACAGAACCTCAGCATGTGGGATACACGCTGGGTATATACAGAAACGACATCCTTGGCAGGGACACTGACAACAGAGAAGCTCCTTCGGGGAACTTTCAGAGCTCTGGGCAATGACTTAGGAAGGCAGATAGTTACCTTGGAGAGAACGCGGAAGCCCTTCCACCTAGAGAAAGGGTCACCTTCAGCCTAATGTACTTCTCTGAGAGATCCTGGAAGCAGAGGGGCAAGGGAAGCATTTTGCAAGACACAAGAGGTTACTATTGTCTACTTTTATAGGAAAAAATTCTGTGGACCTCCAGCGTTCACTTTAAATTGTTAAATGATGTCACTTGGTATGTGCAGTTATAGATTCTTTAGGCTTCTATTTCTTATGTAACTGCTGAAGTCTTTATAAATTAAATTCAAACACGAATAAAACCCAATTTTGAGTTCATAGCATGAATCTAATGTAAAAGAAGACACTGTTTTTGCTGAAACTAAGCCACTCTGGGATTTGGTCTGTCTTGAGCTATGTGGTAACAAAACTCACCCCCACCCTCACCCTGGCTTCTCTCTTCCTAACAAACTGGAAACATTTCTTCATGTAGCAGGCCACCCACAGATGGTGCCTTGCTTATAAAACGTACTTTATTTTTTGCCTTGCCTCAAGAGTAAAACTTGACAAGAAGTGCAAATGAATACTTTAAATACTGGTTTTCTATTTTTTTTTATTTAAAGAAAAAAACCCAGAAAAACAGTAGAAATAATACATAATTTCAAAAAAAGATAAACAGTAAGAAATCACCAGTTGATAATTACATATTGTATTCTTACAAATAGTTGTTCAAGTTACAAAAGTGAGACATACAAAGTAGACATTCAAACAGCAAGATTGCAAACAGTTCTGTTCAACTGTCCAACAAAAACTCAGTAATATGGTTATCCATCCTATACACTTAAACATGCATGCAGTTATATTCTTTAGAGCACTTTCTTTTCCGCTCTTTTTTACAATAGCAATTACACATTTTGGGTTTTATTACTCCTACATTTCTTCTTATTTTTTACACTAAAGACACGTGATATTTATAAATATGATTCTTATTTACTTCACTAATGAGGATAGTCTCAAGCTGTCTCCATTTGCCTATGAAGGTCTCAAGACCATCCTTTTTAATAGCTGAGTAATATTTCATTGTATAAAAATACATCTTTTTCATCCACTCTGTGGTTAATGGGCATCTTGGTTGTTTCCAAGGTTTAGCTATTACAAATTGTGCTGCTATGAACATGGGTGCACGTATATCACTATAGTATGACCTTTTCAGCTTTTCTGGGAAAATACCCAGGAGAGAAATAACTGGGTTGAATGGAACTTCCAAGCCTAGTCTTCTGAGGATTCTCCATACTGATTTCCATAGTGATTGCACCAGTCTACACTCCCACCAACAGTGGAGCAGTGTTCCTTTTTCCCCACAGCCTCACCAACATTTGTTACCAGTTGATTTTTTGATGGCAACCATTCTTTTCAGAGTGAGATGAAATCTTAATGCTGTTTTAATTTGCATTTCTTGATGGTTTTCTATTATAAAGAAGTCATTTAGGTTACCCTCAAATATTTTTTATTTTTACTTTTTTGCTAGACCTTTACTGCAATGAAAACAATATTTAAACTTTTTCGTAAATTCCTACATTTGCAAGAATATGTTCTTGGATCATACTTCAAATGGAGGAACTGAAAACTTAAAAACATCTAAATAAATGATTCTTTGCTTAGAAGAGTTATAATTATGGACTATTTATAAATTAACACAATGAGAAAAGCACATTAAAATTGGCAAGAAAAGGCTGAGGATATAGTTCATAGTAGAACAATTTTTATTTGTTTTGTGAGAAAGGGTCCTGCTAAATAGTCCAGGCTGTCTTTGAACTCATTGTGTCCTCCTGCCTCAGCCTCCTGAATGCTGGGATTACAGGTGTGCCTCACCAAGCCCAGCCTGAACTTCTGCCTTCCTAAGTTTGATTCTCAGTAGTGGAGAGAGAGAGAGAGAGAGAGAGAGAGAGAGAGAGAGAGAGAGAGAGAGAGAGAGAGATATTGCCAAACTTTTGTTCAGAGGAAATGTCATAGCCCTAGGTAGCCTATGGAGATGGTGCTAAAGCGATCAGTTAAAGGGCTACTGTGATATTCAGGTAGAGAAGGATGGTGGCTGGGTAGAGGTGGAGAAAATCAGATATAACAAAACTGTAGAAAGAATCAATCATGGGCTAAAATCCCCTGAATCCACTGAGGCTGCAAACTTTTTCAATAACAGCCTCATGCTGACCCACAAAACTTGGGTTGATCATTTGTCTGGCAAGGAGTCCTGGTCTGGCTTGACTGACTTTAGGAGGAAGGGATCTCACTAGATCCTGAGACACAGAACACTGGCAGAAGCAATTACTCCCTTGCTCCCACCAGAGGCCACCTCCACCAGCCTGTTCACCTGTGAACTCCGGGAAGCCACGAAGGAATCTAGTTTTCTATATTTATAAGTCATTTCAGAACACAGAAGAAATGAAAGTCAGCCTTGTCTAATTAATTGTTATTGTTATGGTTTGTGCTGGGATGGCCCCCAAAGCCTCATGCTGTCACGGGGGCAGGCTTTTAAGAGTCTGTGACTGATTCATGGTCCAGTACTGGGATATGGGTGTGAGTGCTACACGTGCCCTCAAGTGCATGTGGTATATACTATATAAGGGAAAGAAAGTCTTTTTTCCTCCCTCCTGGCGCTTGTTGCTTTTGCTGTCTTCTGCTGCCATGAACTCTTGCCCTCTGCCATTCCACCCTGTCTTGGAGCCAACTGATTATGGACTGAAGCCTTCACAAATTGTGAGCTAAAAATAAACCTTTCCTCCCTTAATTTTAAGTGTCACATATTTTGTCTCAGCAATGAGAGAAAAGTAACCAACACAGAAACTGAAGAAGAAAAAAAGAGACATTATGGTAGCCATTGTTGATTGCCTATTATCCTGTTTTGAAGTCCTGTAATGCTTTCTGATTGGTTTTGTTCTATTTGATTTTGTTATGTGTGATGGCATGGACAGCTATTTTGAAGAAAACAAGGCATATGATAGCCACTGCTGATTTTCTGTTGTCTAGTTTGAAAGTTCTGTATTGTTTGCATTGTTCTGTTCTGATTCGATTTATTGTTTTGTTTTATTCTCTTTAAAATAAGAAGAAAACCTGATGAAAGGATGAGCTCACACAATATGATCTAATTGCACGTATAAAAGAAGATGCAAGTTCTCCAACAAAACACAGTGCCCACAAATTGAATCCAGGCATGCAGTAGAGAAATACACTAGCTGGGCACAGTGGTGCACACTTGCGATCCAAGTACTCAGGAGGCTGAGACAGGAGGATTGTCATGAGTTCAAACAGGCCCCTTCTCAAAACACAAAAACAGAACAAAAAAAGACACCACGTGCAGTTTACTTCTGGAATGCAAAAATGGCATTATTAGAATTATTAGCTCTCCTTTATGGGAGATACAGATTATTGCTTTTTTAAATGATGAAATGGGAACTCATAAGAGTGAAGTGACTTAGCAAGGTCTATGTGACAGACTCAGGACTTGACTTTGCCAAAGTCATTCTCCTTTTAAGAAAAAGTGGATGGAGGTAGAAACTTGTATGGAAAACGTCAGGCACCAATAACCTTCCTGAGTTCACCCCAATATTTCCACCTCCACAGTTCTGATCTTGAGTGGATCTCCCCCAGCCAGGTGGCAGGCCGTTAGCTTTCTCTTGATTCCCCTTTTAACTTCCTCTTTACACTGTGGGCCTTCCCCTCCCTGTCCCTATACTTCATCCTCCTACTTCGCTTCCATTTTTCTGGTGATAAAAGCGCCACCTATTGGCCACCGTTTATGCACCTAATTTGAAAAGGAAATGATTGGAATGAAGCCATTCCTTTGGAAGCTATTTGGGGCTTCAGGAGAGACAGATTCTGGTGCCTGCAAGGCACTTTCTCCAATGGGAAGCACACTCTGCAGAAGAAGAAAGATGACTGTAGTTCCCACCTTCTCTGGGAAGTCTCCCTCCTAGATTTTCCATCTTCCTCCCCCTTCTTGGGAGCCGCCCCACTACAGACAGGTTGGAAAGGGTGGTCTACTTACAGGAGGGAAATTGAGGAAGGGTGCTAGCTGACGACAGGAGCCCTGGCGTCTAGAACCAGGCCGCTTAGGCAAGTCTTTTTCTTTCCCTGTCCTTCATAGTAATTCCTAACTCTAGGCGCCTTCACTGTGCCAAACCCTAATCTTCTCCCCAGCTGGAGACTCAGAGATAAACCAGACACTGACCTAGTTCAGAAAAATCAAATATTGGCAGATGACAGTGTAATGTGGTGAGTGCTTTACAAGAGGAGGGAGCTGCTAGGTTAGCTGGGAACTAATCAGTTGGCACTTCTGTCCTGAACTCAGCCTGTCTTATCTAAAAATGCAGACTGTGCCCTGTTCTTCTTGCCTGGGTGGGGAAGCAACTGGTGGTGAAGGTTTCCTACCCTGCCTGACTGGGGGCGCCAGATAGTGCCTGAGTCTCTTCTCTCCACGGTCTCGTTCCCTGGGCAGTTTGGCCAGAGCTGGGCACAATGGGACTTTGGCCTGAGCTGCCATTTTTCTGGAGGCTGGAAGTGGGGTTCAGGGGGTTGAGAACAATGAGAGGTAAAAGGCCTGAATCCTGATGGAAGGAGACACAGTGCCTCCATAAGTCTGTGTCCTGAGTTGGGAGACACTGGGCTTTGTGTGCTCACCAAAGCCGCTTCCTGGAGGAGCTGGTCTAGGTTGGGGTTTAAAGGAAAGAAAAGAAACTCCTTTTCCCATCCATCCTGATCCCCATCCAGCCTAGATGACTGACAGGAATGACCGCTTTCAACAGTTTTGGTGGGTCCAAGAAAGGGAGGGGGCCGAAGATAGCAGTGTGGGAATGAAATAGGAAGGCGCAGTCCTGGCTGGTGGATCCGCCAAATTCCCTGCCCAGGGGGCCACTGATGACACAGGCACCTCCAGGCCTGGCTTCCACATCCTCGCCTTGCCTACTTACAGCCACCAGTTCCTGTCTTAAGGCTGGAGCCCCTAGAAAGTGTTCAGCACACCGTACAGTTTTTTTATGTCTTATGTCCTTGTGTACCTTATCTTATTTACTGGTTCCATTGTTTCTTTGAAGGCATTTATTGTATTGTTGCATGCATAACATAATGCCTTCACCTGGCTTTAAAATATAAAGAAGCATCCTGTGAAGTCTTCCCTCTATTCTTGCTCCCCACTTTCCCTCACAGATGTTACTTGTTTTTTTATTAATCCTTCCGTATATTTTTGTTGCACTAATAAACTGATATAAATATACATTATTTTCTCCTAAAAAAAGACACAGTTGGGCCATTGTTGTTATTTTTTTAACCAGGAATCAAACTCAGGACTTTGTGCTTGCCAGGCAAGTGCTCGTGCCTCTGAGCTACATCCCCAAAAGACATAGTTGGAAAAATAATGCTTACATAGTTCCACACCTTAACTTGTTTTTATTTAATAGTACAGAACTCTGTCCACAGTTCTGTGAATACTTAAAAAATGTCTTTATTCTCTTTTGTTTTAAATTTTTATTTAAAAAAACACAAAAATTCATAACAAATAATATGCAAATAACAACAGTTAAATATATAGTACATTGCTATCTTCAGAGTAGTTACTCAGCACGCAAGGCATAAAGAGTAAAAAGATTCCTATGAAAAAGAAACTATAACAAAACTTTCTTTCCACAAAAGTTAAGATAAACTAGTAGTATAAATGAAACAAATTAGCAAATATTAAAATGTTTTTGAAACAATGAAATATGTAATTTGAGGATATACTTAAACTTCTCTATATTTCCTGTTTATTGCTCTTCTTTTGTATATTTACCTATATTTTGCTTCTCATGTAAGAGAAACTGCACAATATTTGTGCTTGTGTGTCTGGTTTATTTCACTTACCATTGTTCTCAAGTTACATACCTAACCTGCAACCCCCTCAAGTTTATACTTCTTTATGGCAGTGTAGTATTCCACCGTGTGCAAATATCCCATTTTCCTTATCCATTCATCTGCTGATGGACATATACATGTTTCCAAGATCCAGCTATTACACATTGTGTTTCTATAAGCCTATTTCCCTGTAATATGATTTATTCTCTTATACAACGCACTATTCCATTTAGTGTGTCATTATTTAACTGCCTCCTTATTGCTGGGGATTTGCATTGTCTCCCATCTTCTAACATACAGAACAGTACCATAAAGCGATCTTGCGTGTATTTCATATCATATGCCTCTATCATACCATACTCCTGTCAAGACATCAAGCTCCTTGGGTACTGGCTCTTTCCATAGCTGTCTCCCTTTTCAAAGGGACCCTTGGTGATCACGGTCAGAATCTCATTTTCTCAAACCCATTGCCTCCTCCCTGGTTTCTTGTCTGAATCTGTCACGAGGGCCCCTCACTGGGTACGTGGACTCTGGAGCTAGGCAGCCTGGGTCCTGGCCTCTCTAACCCTGGAAGAGGACTATGTCCTAGATATGCAGTGTCCAGGGTGATGGCTCCTTCTACGTTCTTACCCCGAGCCCTGCGCATCAGTGCAGGTGCGGGGAAGCAGCTGTCTGACTTCTGGATTTCAGCTCTCCAGGCTTCCTGATACGTGCTGCTCTCCCCATCTGGCCTCTTCATTCTTCTTCACGTTTTAAGATCTGCCTCTCATTTCCATTTCATTGCCTCTAGGCCTCCAAATGGGTGGCCCCAGAAGTAAAAGTTGCCTGCGAATGGTTGCATGTGATGAACAAGGAGCCAAACTCTAGGGCTGGAAACAAAGTCCTTGGCAGCTGGGCACCTCTGGTCTGGCCCAAACCTGTGACGTCCACTTGCCTAGCACCTATTGCCATTTTGGGCTCACCAGGTGGCAGCCTAAGAAGGCTCTGAGTGTGGGAAGGGCAGGGCCACACTGTCATGTGATTACCTGAAATGTCCACATTTGTGATTATAGTTAGGCACAGTTGTTAAGAGCTCTGATTCTACAGCTAGACTGTCCAGGACAGGAGATGCATTTCTCATTTGTCAGATTAGGAAATGGAGAAACGAGGCTGGCAGTCCAGACCTGTCTCCCCTGCAGCTGGAGAACAAACCAGTGGGGGTGGATCCCCCGAAGGATGGAGCAGGCATTGTTCAACATGTGGAAGGTGGACAAAGGAGGCTGTGGAACCTGGCAGAGACGCTCTTGTTTCCTGGTTGGCTCTAGCTGGAGCACGAGTCCTCGGGAATCCCCAAGGAGTAGGCTAAGAATTTTGCTGGTCCTGGTTGCCACCCCAGCCAGGCTGTGGATAATTTCCGAATGGGAAAGTTGAAGCTTAGAGAGTTTACTGTCTGAGACTAAAAAGTATTAGGAGCATAATCTGAACCCAGCTCTAAGAACTGTATTTTCTGCAGCACCTAGAAGCCTAAGATTCATACTCAGTGATTACTCAGCCTGTACCCAAGCACTGCTGGTGACAGGGAGCTCACTACCATCAAGTGGTTCAAGGTATCTCTACATCACAACACTGTTGGAATATTTCCTGTGCATGGAGTCACAGAAAGGAAGTCTTGGGAGTTTTCTGGCTCGCCTTTGTCTTAGTCTCTCTGCCCAATCTCAGCCCACAGGGATCTGGAGGCTGTGCCTATGCGTTTTTCACTTTTCAGGGAGGGAGTGGTTTGATTCAGGGTCTCACTATATATTTTAGGCTGGTCTTGAACTCATTATGTAGTTATGTAGTTGAAGTTGGCCTTAAACCCTTGATAACCCTCCTGCCTCTGCCTCCTGAGTGCTGAGATTACAGGTGTGTACCATATGCCCAGCTGCCCATACTTTTTTCTTCAGGAAAACAACCCCTGGTCTTTCCTTCATGTCTACAGGACACTGTACCAGCCTTTCTTGTGATGGACTGCTCCTCCCATCCTATATCAGCGGCTTACACAATATTGACATTTATGTCCTTTTCACATTAAGTCTGTGTAGGAAATTTGAGTGGTAAGCAGTTCAGCAATTCTAGAACTCTAGTCTCTCTTCTTCTGTGATTTTGCTTTTTTGTGAAATTCAACTCAGCTAGCAGAAATCCAGATCAACCTACTATCGCCAAAGGCGATGCTTCTTTCATGTCTCTGAAAAGTCCAACTGTTGTAGTTTTGGGCAGAGCTGGTCCAGGGATTCAAAACAAATCAATCAGTCAAACAAACAAACAAACAACTTCCCCCCATTACTTCGACTCCATCTCTCTTGGAGGCTGCTTCCCTCTGTGTGTGGTCCTCACTGTCAAACAGCATTCTCCACATGGCAGGAAAGACAGGCTTCTGGCAGCTAAGCCTGCATATTTGTCTTCCAAACCAAAAGGAGAAGCGCTCTCCCCAGAGTCCTCGATTACACCTATCCCCAAGTCCCACAGTCTGCACAGTCCCAAGTCCCAGCATCAGTGTGTCAAATCATGGGGAAGGAGTGACTGGCTTTGCTTAGGCCAGTTATTACACCTGGACCAACCACTGGGCGCCAGACTGGCAATGCTGTTTGATCCAGCTGGGTTGTCTATCTGCTCCTCGTTCTAAGTGGGAAGGAGACAGAAACTCTTGGCAACCCTACTGGACTACATAGAGCACAGGAGAGTTTGTTTTTTTTTTAAAGAGAGAGATAGGACACCCTCAAATGCAAGCATGTTCAGCTCTTCAGATCAAGGAGACTGACCATCCTACATATAGAGGTGACCCTGGAAAACTGTGACAGTCTTGGTCTGGCACATGATTGGGTTTGTTACAAACATTTTAAAAAGAGGAAACTAGGGCAGAGAGCACAAGAGAGAAATCCAGTAACTGTTGCAGCCAGGGATCATGCAAGCACTAGATCCAGGGACTCAAACGTTATTATTAAGGCTCTCTATCTCTGTATACTAGTTTCCTCTGCTGAATTTCTGCTAGTTGAGCTAAATTTCATAAAAAACTGAGCTATAGGAGACAAGGGCCCGAAGTCTGAAACCACAGAACTGCCACACCATCCTGAAGGACCTTCACAGATTTTATGTGAAAAGATCACAAATGTCAATCCTGTGTCAGCCACTAATATGGGTTGCGGGGGTTCCTAGTTTTGAAAGCGAAGAAACTTTCCTTCTGGTCAGGACTGGGGAGTCATTGGGGAGAAACAATACCTGTCCTCAGGGAACATGTACTTCTACGGCAGGAGTCCCAGGCAGAGGGTGAGGTACGCACACCATTCACGTACCCACATACCTAACACCAATTAGCCACTTTGTGTCAGGCTGGAGACAGAGTGATTAAAAATGATAATACAAAATATTTAGTGAGCTCATTCAAAGTTTTGGTGTTTTATATGCATTATTTCATTGAATCCCCACAGAAAAGGAAGGTACAACTATTATTTATGTCCACTTTGTAGAGGAAGAAAGATGATGATGAATGCAATATAATGTTTGTTTTCACAGAGCTTACAGGCCACAGAGGGTAAAAGGAACTGGGAAATATATCCTGAAAATTGGGGGAGCTAAGAGCAGGAGCCCTCACTGTCTAGTGAGTGTGGGGTATTGTCAGGAAAGTGGCTCATAAAACTTGATGTTTGATATAGACCAAGAAGGATTAAGGGATAGAGGCAGGCAGACGGTGAACAAGTAAGAACAAATCAGGAGTGTAGAGCAGAGACTGGAGAAAAACTGGACAAGTAGGCCACACTGCTGCCAGGCATCCTGTGTCAACAAGCATACTACATCCCAAGTGAAGCCCTCCTGTAAATGCTTAAACTGTTGGGCACTGATGTCTAGGGCCTCAGGCAAACTCTTGGCAAATCACCCTTTCCTGTAGATTTCCAGTCTCAACAGTGCCTCCCAGGTATATATTAACAGGGGAAGCCTCAGCCTCTCCCTTCCTTGGGTGGTGGTGGTAGTGGGGTGATGGTTGATGGAGGAAGGTGATATCTGCCTCAGTTGAGGCTGTTCCCATCCTCCAGCCCCAAACTACCTGCTAACATGAGTTTCATAAACTTTCATGGCTCTGAATGGCTGAAACTTGCAGCCATTCAGAGCAGCTTGGAATTTAGCAACTTGGTCCTCCCCTCACCCCCAGTCCCTAGAGTAGAGGGAAAGATCTGACCACCCAGCAGATCAGAGCCCTTCCTCACTTCCAAACTGCCCCATTCTGGAACAGTGACCCCCTAGTACTGACTTCTCTAATGCCTCTTGTGTTTCCCCTTTTATGCCCAAACTGCCCCCACTTACATCCTCCTCTTCAAAACAAGCCATCACCTACTACTGCTCCCCATCTGGGTGAGACAGAGAGGGTCCTGGCTGGGAAATGAGATACTAGGGCTTCAGTTCTACCTCTCCTACCAAGTTGCTGCATGGCCTCAGATAAACCAACCCGCGCTCTGGATCGCAATTTTTCCATCTGAGAAATGAGCTTTGAACACTCGGCAGTCTAGTTTTGGTATAAGTAACTTCAGTCTTTACCTTCTGGTGGGGCTAGGAGGGAAAGTAACATAGAGCACCCAGCTAGCCACCAAGGGCCAGTTGGAGTAGATTAGGGTCTTTTTAAAGAAGGCTGGGTGAGGCAAGGAGCAGGTGTGGTGCACAGTAGTGAGCAAGCCCTGGAGTCCAGGGTCCAGCACGTTAAGCTCTGAGAAGTTCAGACAGGAAGAGGAAAGGCTGGCCTTCTCTGGAGAATGCTTCTTTTGGGAGTGGTATTTGAGCAGGGATTTGAAACGTGGGTACAGATCAGAAAAAGGGAAATGAGAACAAAGAATGGAGCCATAGGCTAAGTCTCTGGATGAATTTGCCAAAGGGATGGAGCCGCGTGGGGTGGGGTGAGCTGGAGACCAAGGCGTGACGTTCCTGATTTTGTATGAATGTAAGGTTCCTCTAGAGGGCGCAGTTCCCCAAGAATCCATCACTACCCCGCCAGGAGGGCTGACCTCTTATAGATGGGCTGTGGCTTCTATGAGGCTTACTGTGGCGTCGCATTCAACACTGGGGCAAGCACTTGGTGCATAGGGGTACTAGGTAGCTATGGCTAGGCGCCCTTCTTTCTGTCTTGCTCCAATTCAAAACCCTGAGAAAGGAGCCCGCTCGTAAGTGGTAGGAAGAAGGCCATGGCTCCAGCCTTCCCTACCTCTGCCATTGGCTGCGTGATGCTTCACTCACCTCTCCCTCATGCCACCGCAGTTACTGACCCTTACCCCGAGGGAACCCTTGCCTGTACTCCTTGCTTGCTGATGGCCTAAGCTTTGCCATTTCAGGTTTTAGAGAAAAGATGTAGGTCTGATTGCCAGCCTTGCAGAGAGGTCTGTAGGGCCAGAGTCACATCCGTAAAGGATGATCTTTCACAGGTGTGTGTTGGTCACACAGTATCACAATCACCCAGAGAAGAGACACGCATCTGCAGGCAGATGAACAAACCTTGAGACCTAGGAATCAAAGAGTCCAAGAAAGCTGGGGCTTCGCTGCAGCAGGCTGGGAAAAGCCCACACTCTCTTACCTTCCTGCCTCTCCACTTTCCAGAAAGCAGAGCCTGTACTACTATGAGGTTGGCAGCCACCAGAAAATGTGCAACAGTGCAGTTTCTGCTCCTGCTGGAGCCATTAACCCTCTTCTCAAGAGAGCCAGTCTTCACTGATCACCCCGTTACCCAGCCTCCACACTGCCCCACCAGCATGGTGCCTAAGCAAGCTCATCTTCCTGATCAGGGGTACATGAAGCTGGGCGCGGGGGGTGGGGTGGGGGTGGGATTCCTACTCTGAAGCTTTTTTTTTTTTTTTTTTTTATCTTTTTGAGACAGGGTAAATGTAGTTCAGGGTGACTTCAAGCTCACTTTGTAGCCCAGGCTGGTCTCCAAATTGCAAGGATCATCCTGTCTCAGCCTCCTGAGTGTTGAGATTACAGGTGTGTGCCACCATACCTGGCTTCTTAAGCTTTGTTCTGCTCTGGTTTGGTGTTTCAGCAGAAGTGCCTGGAGCGAATCATACAATCTGGAGTCTCCTGTCCCAACATCAGCCAAATGTGTGGAAACCTCCAGAGCAGGTTTAGATCTGCTCTGGAGGCACAGAGAGGTCCAGAGAACAAAGCATCATGTTTTAAACCAGTGGCACTCTAGGGAGTAGGTAATGCTGGCCCAGCCTGCACTGCTTTCTCAGTGGCTGGCCAGTTGGAGAAATCCAATCAGAATAGTGTGGGGCTTCATATCCCACATGCAGCTCAAGCCTTCTGCAACTATGCTGCGTGGAGTAGCAGCCCTCACCCACCCTGCATTCCGCCAGTCCGAAATCTGAAGCCTGCCCAAGGGCCTTCACGGTTCTTCCCAGGGGTACAGAGTAGGGTAGAGCACAGCTCTAGGTTTTGCAGCTGACTTACTTATATCCTCATAAGTGCTGGAGAGCTCTTTTTTCCCCAAGCTGAGGATGGCTGGTCTGCAGGGCCTGGAAGCCACTGAGATCAACACATACTTAGCAATAATTATGCAACAACTTCTCCCTGGCAACACAAACCTTTTGGGATGGAAAGCCACAGGCACATCCTGTCCTGCCACCACCCTCTGGATGGGTCCAGGCTTCTGGGGAGAGGTGGCCAGGCAGTGAGGGGACTGGGCCAGACCAAAGACTTTGTATCCCAGCCCACCCCGGTACCCCATTGCACGAGGCTACAATAGGCACAAGAGTGTGTCCAGGATTTTGTAAAAGGAGTCACACATCCACTCAGGGCAGTAGTCACTGAGGGACCATGTAGAAGGGGCTGAGCCCATAGGCAAGAAAGGCAGGGGCCACTAGACACTCAAAGAAAAAGCAGAAATGCTGGGGTCACCCCCTTCCCAGCCCTCAGTGCACCTACTCTTGTTTAAAATAAATTGGCGTAGAATCTTGGAAGGGATATGAGCCTACCAGAAATCTCAGGCAAAAGGGGAGCTCTGTCAGGGAAGGGGCGTATTTGGATAGACAAGTTCTGGGCTGGGAGCCTGGACACCTGGGCCCATCCTGACTTAAGACCCCACCGAAGCTGGCAAGTAACATGCTCTCCTGGGCTTCAGTTCCTACTTCTATAAAAATATGCGTGGAGAGTGTGGAAGGTTCCTTAAAGGTCAGAGCCTACCTCCATCCTGCAGAACACAGGATGAACATATCCCTTTTCCCCATGAAGGGTGTCAGCAGCACTGAATTGCCTCAGGGCCAGGCAGAAGTGGGGGTAGAGGTTACCACAGCTTCTATCAGAAAAGCATCTTGCCTGAAGCATTGGAACCAGGCTATTTGGGAAGGAGGCTGAAGGCTGAAGAACCAGACACTGGCAAGGTGGGAGACTACTTGTTTCCATTTGTTGTTTTTGAAATGAAAATGTTCAGAAGGTGAAATGGAGTTGGATATGGCAATGGTGGTTTTCTCTCCATTTACTTAGACACAAACAGATCGAAGCTGGGTTACAGTTGAATGTGGTTGACGGTGCTGGGTATCCTTGAGTAGGGTTCTAGGCATGTGAGAGAGATCTCCATGTGGTAAAGACCAAGTCTAAAGTATGCATAGACTTGCCAGATAAAATAAACCAGCAGGCCTCTGTACCTGAGTTTATCTAAACTCCTGTAAGAAGCTTCTCTCTAGGACTTTTTTTGGGGGGCTTGGACAGTACTGCCATCTCTCTCCAATTTATTGTTCTGTTTTGCAGGCTTGGCCTCTTCTCTTTCTCCCAGGAATAGTCTGTGTGGACCCAGCACATCAAGTGGATCCCATGGGTCAGAGGTCCCAGAGGGGGCCCAGAGGACTTGGCTCTCGCTGGATCTGAGCAGCTAGACCCGACTTTTATCCATTCTGCTCTTGAGAGGATGAAAAATTATTGTAAGGATTATATGGCAGTGAAATTGCTACCCAGTCTTGCTCTATCTGGTTGCAGCGTCCTGAGTCTTTTTCCCCTTCCCTGTGCCTCTGCAGCCCCTTCTGTAGAACTGGAGAGCTGGCCTACACTCTCCCCTTGAGTTAGAGGCTGCTGTTAGTTAGAAGAGAATCTATCCATCCTCACATTCACCCTGCAGATTCAGCTCATCAGAGTTGCAAATTCCCTGTCAACCTATTTCCAGGGCTTTTCTACATGGGACTGAATTCCACAGTGACTAGATGGTAGCAGTGAGTAGTTGTGACCTGGACCATGGCCTGAGATTTGGGAGGGAGAGGACATTGCCCCAACCTCATTCTCTTACAGAGAATAAGGACTCCAAAATCTGCGAAGCACTCTCGAAACTCTCTCCATAAATAGCTTAAAAGAGGATAACTTTTATTTATTAGTCATGCTAGGTAGGCATTTCTAATTTCATTTTTACAGAGGAGACAGGGTTAAAGAGTTTAAGACATTTACTTAAGCAACAACTGCTAAACAGTGAAGCCAGGGTTGGAACCTTAGCAGCCCAGATTCTAGGGTCTCTGGTCTGAACTGCTATAGTGACCAGAAACAGCTCCAAAGGGGAAGTTACCGAATGAGGGTCACAAAACCCTTGACAGCAGCCAGCCTCGGAGACTCGGGCTTACAAGGCCTGTTTTTTGGCCACGGTGCGGCGCTGTGGGGGCAGCGGCCGGGCCTTTCGCATAGTTCTACCTCACATCCAGCACCCGCACCCCTTCCACGCCCAAGAAGTTGCAACGGGCCCAGTCTGAGCTGGAGTGACTTGTTTCCGCGTCGCAGAGGGAGGTTAAGAGGTGAGGCCAAATAGGGTGGGCAGGAACCGGCTGGCTTAAGGACCATATTAGACCACTTATGTGTCCCAGATCCCGAGAGATACAGACAACTCTGGGCCAAGCGCAGGGTTCGTTAAGTGAGATCTCCCTGGGAATCCCGCTGTCTATTAGGCCTCCAAGTCCCGCGGCCAGCAGGGTGGAGGGGAGGTGTCTCTCAAGACTGTAGGTAGGCGAGAGGGGACACTGAGAGAGGAACTCCCAAACCTATGAACAGACAGCTAGATAAATACAGTTCCCGCCGGAAATGGACAGAGATCCACGGAAAGCAAGACAGAGCCACAGAGACCGAGACCAATGGATGCTAAGGCGGACTCGGAGCGATGGACCCGTCCGCGCCCGGGAACCGGCCGCAGCGGAAGGAAGCACGAATAGCAGCGCATTCCCGGGGAGTCTCTACCAGGGGATGGGCGGCTGCAGCCGGGCTTTGGAGCGCAGAAACGGGACTCCACTCGGATTTCTCACCTCTCCGAGGCCGGAGGCTGCGAACGCCGAGTTCGCGCCTCATGATCCCTTTGCTGCTTGAGTCGGAAGCCGTCGCGCCCCAGCGGGCCCTCTCGGGGCGGTGCAGTCCCGGCGTCTCAGAGCCGCACTCGCGTCCCAACCACGTCTGGGCTCCGGCGGCCTGGGCGAGGATGGATGTGGGTTGTCGCCTCTTCTACCAGTTCTGGCGGGCGCCCGCGCAAGCCTTAACTTCCAGAGGCTGGGCTCACTAAACCGGCGGTCCCAGGCTGCCTAGGGTTTGCGGGAGCCCCGGGAAGAAGAGAACCTTCCTTTAGCCACCCGAGCCGAGCTCCCGGCGCGGCGGCGGTTTGCTCCCGCCGGGCCCCGAGCAGAGTTTCTGGGCCAGACTCCCCAGCCCCGCCCCACCCCGCCCCGGGAGCTCCGCCCCGGGCCCAAGGCTCTTCCGCCTTAGGCAGCCGCTGGGCGGGAGGGACTAATCCCTAGCACCCCCTCTCATTCCCGGGGGTCGGGAGCCCAGACCTGTCCGGATAAGGGGTGGTCTGAGCCCCTTTTGCCTGCGGGCAGAGCGCAGGTCTCACCTCTGGCTTCCTGGACAGCGGAGGGAGCCGGGTGCGCACTGTGGCGAGGAGCGGCGGAGCCAGGCCACCAGGGGGCGCTGCGGATCTGGGGGACACCCCTCCCTGTCTGCCTCCGTCCCCCGCCCCCTCCCCGCCCGCGCGCAAAACACACTCGCCCCAGAGGCAGCGCGGCCGAGCGGGAGCCGCGGCCCGAGCGGAGCCGGAGATAGGCGGCGGCGGCGGCACCATGACCCTGGGCAGCTGCTGCTGCGAGATCATGTCCTCCGAGAGCTCCCCGGCCGCGCTGTCCGAGGCGGACGCGGACATAGACGTGGTGGGCGGCGGCAGCGGTGGGGGGGAGCTCCCAGCCCGCTCCGGGCCCCGCGCCCCCCGGGACGCGCTCCCCCAAGGCCACGAGCCTCCCCCGGAGGAAGTCGAGGCGGACGTAGCGGAGGACGAGGAGTCGGGAGGCTGCTTGGATGGCGAGCCCCGCGCTCTAGCGCCCCGGGGGGCGGCGGCCGCCGCGGGAAGCCCAGGGCCGGGCGCAGCCGCTGCTCGGGGCGCGGCGGGGCCGGGGCCGGGACCGCCGTCGGGCGGCGCGACGAGCCGCAGCCCGCTGGTGAAGCCGCCGTACTCGTACATCGCGCTCATCACCATGGCCATCCTGCAGAGCCCCAAGAAGCGCCTGACGCTGAGCGAGATCTGCGAGTTCATCAGCGGCCGCTTCCCCTACTACCGGGAGAAGTTCCCCGCCTGGCAGAACAGCATCCGCCACAATCTGTCGCTCAACGACTGCTTCGTCAAGATCCCTCGTGAGCCGGGCAACCCGGGCAAGGGCAACTACTGGACGCTCGATCCGGAGTCTGCCGACATGTTCGACAACGGCAGCTTCCTGCGGCGCCGCAAGCGCTTCAAGCGGCAGCCGCTCCCGCCGCCGCACCCGCACCCGCACCCGCACCCGGAGCTGCTGCTGCGCGGCGGGGCTGCGGCGGCCGGCGACCCCGGCGCCTTCCTACCTGGCTTCGCCGCCTACGGCGCTTATGGCTACGGCTACGGGCTGGCGCTCCCGGCCTACGGCGCACCCCCACCGGGGCCAGCGCCGCATCCGCACCCGCACCCGCACGCCTTCGCCTTCGCCGCCGCCGCCGCCGCCGCGCCTTGCCAGCTGTCGGTTCCTGCGGGCCGTGCCGCCGCGCCTCCACCTGGACCTCCGACGGCTTCGGTGTTCGCGGGCGCAGCTTCGGCCCCGGCCCCTGCGCCGGCACCAGGTTCGGGCCCAGGCCCCGCAGGCCTGCCCGCGTTCCTCGGCGCCGAGCTGGGCTGTGCCAAAGCGTTCTACCCTGCGTCCCTCAGCCCTCCCGAAGCTGGCACGGCGGCTGGGCTGTCCACGGCACTCCTGCGCCAGGGCCTCAAGACGGACGCAGGCGGGGGCGCCGGGGGTGCGGGTGCGGGGGCAGGGCATAGGCCTTCCTTCTCTATAGACCACATCATGGGCCACGGCGGTGGCGGGGCAGCACCCCCGGGCAGCGGCGGTGAGGGCTCCCCGGGATCGCCGTTCTCCGCAGCCGCGCGACCTGGGGGTCAAACCCAGGTTTTGGCCATGCTGACTGCCCCAGCTCTGGCGCCGGTGGCGGGCCACATCCGTCTCTCGCACCCCGGGGACGCGCTCGTGTCCTCAGGGCCCTCTTTCGCCAGCAAAGTCGCAGGCCTCAGTGGCTGCCACTTCTGACTGCAGCGGGCTCAGGCCCCACTCCCCAGCCTCTCCCGGAAGCTCCTGTGGTCCCAGCGGAACTCAGGGAGTGTATTTATGAAGACTCTCCAGACTTGGGCTGGCGAGTAGCTTGTCACCTAAGGCTTCACGCTCAGAATCTCCCCGGAGTTGGGACGAAGCGGGCTCTAGCTCAGGGCAAGGCCCTCGTCTATGGGAAGAAGTCCCGCGCTAAGATCCCAACTGGGTTTGAGTAGTAAAAGAGGGGAGGAAGAATCTTCACTTTTTCCCAGTCTCTGCGCCCGCTGGGCTGGGCGCCCTGGAAGAACACTTTCCCGGCAGATACCCCTGCCCAAGCCCTGCAGATTCCGCCAGAAACACCAAAGGCGCTGAAAGTTTTCCCTTTCTTCTTCTCTCCCTCGTTCTTTCAACTTTGAGACCCGGGCCTGTCTGATACTATAATTTAAAGACATTTGTTAATCTGCTTTGTGCTTTAAAAATTCGATCTTTTTGTTTTGTTTTTCTCTAAGGAAGGTCGTTCCCTTTGAAACCTAAAGCAGTGTCTACACGGCAAAGCCGAAAGGATAGGTGAAGCGGGGGCTTCCACAATCCTTGCAGAAACCCCAGAGCCCATGCCACTGAAGAAAACCTTTTCCTTTCATATTGGGGTGCTTTTAAAGAAACCTCCCTTCTTTCCTGTGGGCCTGCCGTGCTTGGCCCCAGGCCTTCCTCTCCAGGCCCTGCCGTATTTATTGTAGTTAAAAGCAATTCGTGTGGCAGCAGAGGGTCTAGGGCAGGGACTGGAGAGGTGAGGGAGGGTGGCCAAGGGCACTGAGCTGCGACTGGGGTCCTGTAATTATGTGTAAATATCTGTACAGCAGGCTGCTCCCTGCATTCTGTGTCCACTGGTGTGCATTGATTTAGACTTGTCTACTTAGGGGGAGACTGAAATTGTCCAATAGTTTGTGTGGAAGAAAAGAAAAATCTGTCTCTCCCCCCCTTCCTCATTGGTGTCAATCGAATAAATGTATGTGAACTTCAGCAGTCACCAGCTCGGTGTGCTTGCCTGAACTCCCGTGTTCTTTTCTGGGCTCTTCCTGAAGACCCAGGGCTCCCCAACGTGGGGTAGTTAGGAAGGGCCAGGCAGACAGAGTTTGGTCTTTTCACATCCTGGGGGTACTTCAGTGTTGGCCTTTAGCTGCTAATGGGGCCAGGTCTCTGGGAAGCCTGTGACCCCTCAAGCACTTTCATTTTCACTCTAGTACCAGGAAGGTTTTGCTTGGGGTTGGGTAGAGAGATTATGTTTCAGATGCACCTGAGGAGTCTGGTTTGGGTTTTAGCATAGCCTGGTCAGATCTGCGTGCTAAATGCTCGGGAACACCATACCCATGGGATATGAGAATAGGTCTGTCAGTGCATATTCTGAAAGCTCTGTGCATTTCTGGGTGTGGGACGTATGGAGCTTATTGTTTGTTCTTGTGTTTGTCTGGGTTGTCTTTGTGTGTGTGTGTGTGTGTGTTAATTGTATTTCAGGATATATTGGGTTTTTTTCTGTGTATGTCCATGAACATGCGTCTGCGTGTGTACACTTTTATGACTCTTGGGTTACCGTCTCTAAGAGGAGAGAGACTTCTTTTTGTCCATACTGTAGGGTCTTTAGACACCATATACACCTGCAACAGAGTGGAAAGCTTGCATTCAGAACTGTGAGTTTTTTCTGCAACCTGAGAAGGATAGAGGTGCATCAAGAGCTAAAGGAGAGTCTTTGAGATCTTTGTCAGGGAAAAGCTTCTGCTCCCTTGAGTCATGTTCATAGCTGGAAGCTACTGCCATAGTGCAAATCCATCAGACTGACTGGAGTCTTCTGTAACCCTTTGAGTCCTTAGCTCTCTGCCTGTATCTGTGACTCACATAGCCAGATTCGCAGATATATTGAAGATGATGCGTTGGTTGAAGTAGAGTTGGTTGCTTGCTCTTTTCTCTGTTGTTCTACCCAGATCATAGGAGAGGAGAAATATGGGGAGCGCAGAATGTCTTCCCAGAAAACAGTCCCATATTGAGCAAGAACTGGGAGACAAGCAACAGAAAGAAGACAGACAGGTCAGAGACCCAGATGTCAAAAGTTCAAGGGTGTGTGCAGAGGAAGCTACCCGGGTATCTTCAGCTAGGATCCCACTGGCTGGCAATACAGAGAAGCAGGCAGCAGAGGACTAAGTGAAGATCAGGGAAAGACACCAGAGATGGTGAAGGGCTGCTGGGACTCCTGTCTCTTTCTCTTTGCCAGTGGAAAAGAGACAAGGCTGGAGGTATAAATGGTGAATAAACTCAGACAGACTGAGATCTTGCTAAGAGATCAAGGGAATGGAGAGAGATCAAATGTAGTGGCCACCTTCCCACCATTTTAGCAAAGAGTCCAGGGAAGTAAGATTAGATTCAATGGTAAGACATGAAATTTCTGCTAATATTGGGATAATGGTTTCTGGCTGGCTGCTTTGGTGACTTCCATTGCTCTGAGTTTGATTTTGTTTTTTTTCACTTGAGAAAGTAAATGTGACTTCTGTGTGTGTTTGTGTGTAAATGCATGGCCGTGCCTATGTTTGCTTTCAATAAAGCTTTTTGAAGCTCTGTGATCTCATTTACCATGATTAGATCACTACCAGATATTAGGTTGGAGCTTTAAGTAAAAGACACCAGTTTGTTTTTTCTTTCTAGAAATGAGAAAATTGTCAGGCAGAATTCGTATTTAAGGATAGTTAGAAGAGAAACTTCCATAACTGCTATTTACAGAAAGAGTGGCAAATTCTTCTGGATTCTTTCATGTATCTTTGATGTGTGTGTGTGTGAGAGAGAGAGAGAGAGAGAGAGAGAGAGAGAGAGAGAGAGAGAGTCTGTGAGCCTATTGCTTGGTGTCAGTGTGTGTGTTGGAGAAGTCTGTATAAGATAGGTAGAAAAATGCAGGTTGGGGAAGAGGAGTGAGGTATACGAGGGATTTTTAGGGATCTTGGGGTCCCAAACTCATGGCTCAGACTCTGATTTCAGAGCCTGGAGAAGGCCAAGACTAGGCCAGATAGAACTATGATGGAGGATTGGGGACCAGAGAGAATCCATTAATGCCCAACCAGTCTTAAAAATTAGCCAAAAAAGGAATTTTCTGAAGGATCTTGCTATGCTCCAAAAGCTGAAGGCAGCGGGGAAGGCAAGGTGTGTGGAATTCTGGGCTCTCAGATTCTCTTTGTGGACAACCTGTTAGTAGCTGAGAAGGTGGCCTGGAGAGCTGGACTGCAGGAAGGATAAAGGAGTTGCAGGGAGGGGTAAAAGCCTGGCTTTATTTTTCCTTCCACACTGGAGGGGCTCAGTGGGTGACTCTCTTTAAGTATGGAGGGTTGTTGGCTCACTTAGGGGCCCAGTCTCCTGAGAGGAGAAACAGAGCATCCCACCCAGAACAGCTCGGTGGGTTCCCTGTCTGCCTGAGTGGAGGCAGCTGAGGGTCTGTGTCCCACAGACCCCAATAATTGGTGGCAATAATAAAATATCCAGCGCACACCTTCATCTCTCCGAGGTGAGGAAAAAAAAATGATCAGAAATCGGCCTGGGGTTCAGAGAGTGCTGCTGAAAGCGGGCAGTTTAAAGGAGAAGAAAATTGGCAAATTTCACTGGTCAATTTCACTTCATTTCGTTCAATTTCGTTCAATTTCATTCCTTTTCATCCGGCGCCGCGAGGCCCGAGGCCACAAGGAGGGGGAGGGGGCCTTTCCGGGCAGAATTTCCCCCATCTTGCAGGTTTACCTTCTATGGCTGTGAAGGACAGCCTCGACTCTCCAACTTTGACGTACGTTTTGAAGCCGTGGTTATGGGCAGACATTTTATTTTATTGAGGAGTATTTGGTTTGGGTGATCGAGGCCCGTCGGCAAACCTCCTGCACTTCTCTCTTGCAGCCCAATTAAAGCAGTTAATTCTTTTCACCGCCGATTCCTCCCCATCTTTCTTTCTCTTTTTCTCTAGGGGCGCCCCGGACCACCCAGGAGCCAAAGCGGGGGTGGGGGGACACTTCCCCTCCATATCCAATTTGTTCTCGCCACTGCGGGCGCGTCTTCGTGGTCACAAAGCACTTTTTCCCTCTGATGACTTTTTTCCCCTTTTCAAAAACAACCCCCCCTGCAACTAGCGACCCTCCCCAGGCCCTCCCCCTCCCCCTCCGCTCCGGTTTATTTAAACTTCGCCTCCTCCAGCGCCGCCGTAGCGCACACTTAATGAAGTTGAAGGCTCGGTGAGCCCGGGTGAAGAGGGTTTGGAATCTGTTGAAAGGGGCGTTTTGTGACACTGATTGGGGCGCGGGCGGGGGCAGGCGCGGACCAGACAATGACCGACCAGGCGGGTTTTCTTGCGCACAAGGTCAGGGGAATAAAGGCGCCGACGCTGTTGAAACGAGGGACTCTGCAAGGGAAAGGGAGAAAAAGACTGAGTGTGGAGCGTGCCTCGCAAGGTTTCATGCTGGGGGGGGAGATGGGAAGAGGACGCTCACTTCGGGTCTTCACGGACCGAATTCGAACCCTGAGCATCCCCCGAAGAGAAGGGGCGCTTGGGTTGGTGCCTGAATCATTCAGATGAGAGGTGGAAAGCTGTGTGGGCTGGGGCTTGGAGAGAGGTCCAGGAGGGGCCCGGCAGCCGGGATGCTGAGACCCAGCCCACGTTTGTTTCTGGAGTTGGCGCGGTGAGGTTTGTGGAGAGATGCTGAAAGCGAATGGTGGGTGGGCAGTGGTCTGGCAGGGTAACTCAGCTTCCCGAGCTTTTCGTCTGTCAGAGTATTTGAGAGCAAACAAACGTTGATTGGACTTTGGGAGCGGAATTACTGTGCCTTTTTTGTTTTTCTTCAAGGTCCGCGTAGAAGCGTATGGACGGAGGAATCTGTTAGGAGAACAGGTTCCCAGCTGCGGTTTGGGGACGCATCTGTCCGCGGGCTGGTGGGCGCGGCGCGGTGCGGGGCGGAGCGGGCACCGCCTCCTTCCGCGGCGGAGCGCGCTGCAGCTGGAAGCTGCGGCCGCTGGGGAGGTGCCGAGGCTCCGGCCGCCTGGAGAAAGACGGCTTCCTCCGTGCGCACTGCCGCGGGTCTCCGCGCCGACACCCTCGGGGTGGCTTCCGACCTTCCTCGGGTTCCCGGCTTCCAGTCCTGGGTCGTTGCGAATGGCCGTCTTTTCGTTCCACGCGGACTCCAAGCTGAAATAGCGCTTAGTCGCGGCTTTCCGTTTCTCCACACGGCCAAGGCTGCACGCGTTTGCTTACTTCGGGCTCGCTGACTGCCTCCCCAAACGTCTCCGTCCCGAAGGGGCCATAAAAACCCAGTCTCGACCGCCCCTTTGGCCTCCGCCCAGTGACTCCGGGACCCCTGCTTCCCGAGGACAGCGCCTCAGACCCCTAGCGCGGACGGTTTGGAAGGATGCGCGCGGCCGCGGCTCCCGGAGTCGTGCGTGGTTACCCACCCCGAAGCTGGCCTTCGGGAGATCTGTGCTCAGTTTCCCCAGAAGTTAGAAAACTGCCCCAAACTCATCTCATCTTGGAAGCATTTCTGTCTGTGCTGGCAGAAGTATCTTTGGAATCACGGTTGCACAGATTTTAAGTCTGAAAACAGCGAATTATTGGAGGAACAAAAAATTTAAATTCACCCCTTCGATTTCTAAAAAATTACTGCCAACCTAAAAAGTGTACTTGAAGTTATTTGTGTGGACACCGCTAACGTGTGTGTGTGTGTGTGTGTGTGTGTGTGTGTGTGTAGAGGTCTAAGGGTACAGGAGTGGATTTTATTGTTCAATTTGTCATCGCTTACGAGGACAGTCACTTTGCACCCCCTTTCCCAGCAGGTGTCGGGGCCACTGGGACATCAGAGCTGGGATGCCATATCTATTCACATGCAGATGCGCTGGGTCCGCCTAGGAGTGGAAAGTCTGGGAAGCCCGAGCTATCCTTCCGCTGCCTCTTCTGGGTCATCATTTAGGTTCGCGTCTCAATTAGGAGTCGCCTGCAGACGTCCAGTCTTTTGGGCTGCGTCTGATTATGCACTGTCACCTCCAAGAAAATGCCCCGACCTCTGGAGTCAGAGGGTACGGACGGCTCCACCTTCTGCTTCTGAGCAGAAAGGACCAAGCCGAGGTCACTGGGCGGGTCAGTTGCGGAGCTGGAAAGAACAGCTGAGAGAACCCCCGACTCTCCCAGTGCTGTAGAATTCGGATCCCAGGACCGGCGACTCCCAAGGGCCGGCTCTGCACCAGGCTCGCCTCATCTCGGCTACCCCAGTCTCCCCGGCTTGGTGGAGTCTCCGGCTCGCGGGAATTGCTCCTAGCGTGCTTTTGCAAACGCGCGTGTCTTCAGTGCGGCAGTGTGAGGGCAGCGCATTACGAATCCGCTTCTGGGTTCTGATGCGTTAAACCACTTCCCAGATCAAACCACTGATCTGCTCACCCCACATCCGGGGTCCCTTGATCACTCTGCTGACCATCTGAAAACCTGTGAGGCTAGAGTTGGGAAGGGTTTTTTTTTCTGGTCGGAGGGGTGACACAGGCGAGTTAATTCACAGCCATCCTAGAAATCGCTTTCCTAGATGGTTCGTCCCTTCCCTCCTTTTTGCCTCCCTCCCCGCCTTCCTCTCCCTTGCTCCCTGAGCACCTCCTGAGTGCTAGGCACTGTCCTGGAGGCACCTCAGCAAACTTCTGCCTTGAATCATTACAAGAAAGTTGTGAAGCTGACCCAAGGAAAGGCAAAACAAGCGAATGTCGCCATATTTGAAAAAAAGAAGAAATTTGATGTTCTGGGGTTAAAAATTCTTTTTATCACGATGTCTCCAAGCATTGTGGGGAGTAGATGTGAATTTGCTTTTTTGGTATGTGAATTTGCTTTTTTGGTGTCTATGATTGTATTTATGTTTGCATGTGAGGGGGGGGGTGAGTTTACCAGTATGCAAAGGTGACAATACTTACAGGCGAACAATTTTATTTTCATGGTGCTGGGGATTGAACTCAACTTTTGTTCACGCTAGGCAGTTGCTTAACCACTGAGATACACCCTCATCCTTAAATGATTACATGTGTGTTAATGTGTGTATTTGTGAGTCTGTGAGTGTGGAATCTCCTTGGGTGGCTCTGGCAGAAGCTGGGAAGAAGATATGGGTGGAGAGCTCTGGGATGGAAAGGTTAGGAATGGGCCCCTGGCGGAGTGAGGAGGAAGGAACTTGGGTCCAGCCTCTTTCTGTATCGGTAGAGACTGGAATTTGTTCTCCTTTTGCCGCCTTCCCAACTGCAGGCAAGGCTGGGAAGGCAGAACCTAAAGCGACGTTGCAGCGGATGTGTGGCTTGCCTGGCAGGGAAGCAGGCTCCTGTTTCGTCCTTCCTTTCCCCGTCATATCCAACCCTTGTAGCCTGACTGATTGTCCTTACTATCCAAAAGGCTGCGTTGTCTGTTCCCTGGCTCCTGTCTTGCCTGATGCTGTTAGCCTCCTCTCTTTCTGTGCAAGCCTGCACAGAGAGCTGGCCTAGTAGTCCTAGGTGGCTTTGGAGCCTCTCCTTCCCAGGAAACTGTCCTCCTGCATCAAAGGTGCAGGTGCAGACTGTAGAGTCCCTTAACACCAAAGTTTGCAGGGTAGTTAGGGCTAATGCCGAATGGCCAGGGAAATAGGTCTAGAGCAGAGCATTTGCCTAAGGATGGGAGTTATAGTCGGACCCTGTCATCTTTGTGCAAAAATATAGGCAATTAAGATATTGGTTCAGATATTTTGAGGAAATTCAAAATCCAGCCTCTCCCCTAAACTCCCGGGAAAACTCAGATGTTACAGGACTGTATTTCCTTATGAATCTCTCTTTCCAAAGGAAAGATGGCAAGAAAGTTGAGATCAGTATGGTAGAACGGATAATTATCGGAGTAAATCAGGACACAAATTGGAATTGGTGAGTGAGGTGTTGGTGGTGGGAAGGAGGGGCACAGGCTGGTGAGAGGGCCTGGCTTTCCATTCTGCCTGCTGTAGAACCAGAGGGATCCTTTACCCTGCCCCAGGCAGCACAAAGGCTGGCACCAGCAGCCCGCGGGGAGCTAAAGAAGGGTGTGTGTGCATTCGGGGGAATGGTCAGAATTTGCCAGCTAATCATCTTTCCTTTAGATTTTCTGAGGCTCTGACTTCCCTCTCTCTCCCGCTGCTTGTGCACTAGAGAACGTCTCCGGAAGCTGGCCACCTGGCTTCTCCAAGTCTTGCCCCAGTCAACCATAGGCCTTTCACAAAGTAAAGAATAAAGGGAGAAAATCTGCTCCACGCCCTAATCTGCCCTGGTTACAGTGGTTCCTTCCTAGGACAGATATGCTGGTGAAGCTACAGGACTTTGGGGGTGCGTGTAGCGTGCGTGTGCGTGTGCATGCATGTGTGTGTGTACACATGAGAGCTCACATGTAATATTAGGGATTCTGATTTATGCTTACTCTTGGAAGGTACTAGGTTTTAGTTTCTCTTCTTCCCTCCTCCTGGGTCTTCTTAGCACCTGCTGAGAAGATTGTCTAGTATTTGGGATGGAGAGAAAAGGATTCCTGGTTCTAGTTAGAATGTTGACTTTAGTACTTTACCTTCTCACTGGGTCTCAGTTTCTCTGAGAAATGAACTTGGAATAAATGAACCTGTACTGGACTTCACTAGCTTCTCCTTCCAGTCTGCTGAAGAGTTTCTTCTCCATCCTCAGCTTGCAGTGGGCAGCGAGAGTGGTCTATGGGCCTGTGCTGGACCCTGCAGACACAGTCCAGGCAGCTCCTGGAGCTTCTGCTGGCGCCGCCGTATAGGCCAGAGGTTGGCTCCCTTCCTTTCTGGATTTGAGGGGCTTCAGTGGGATTCTGGGCTTTCTCTGCCCCTGGCAGGGCCCTGGAAAGATAGGTCTTGGTGAGCAGCGCTTTTCTGAGGAGGAGGGGCGTGTGGATGAGCTCGAGGTGAAAGGCCACCTGCAAGCCTGTGGCGTGCTCAGCGCCAGTTGTTGGTCTATGATAGCACTGGGAAAAGGTGGCACCGAAAGTGAAAGGGATCCTTTACCTGGTTCCTTTTATTTCTGTCCGGGCAAGCCCTCCCCCTTCTTTCTGGCAGCCCTGCCAGGACCTAAAGGTTGGGGGAACCCCAGAGGCAGCTAGGAAACTGGAACCTGTAGGGGAGGGTTGAGGAGGAAAAGTCTTTCCAAACCTGAGCAGGGCACTTCCTTGCTGAGACCAAGCTTGGGAACTTCAGATTGTGTGGGGCTGGGGGCGCGGGGCGGGGGAGGTACGGGCCTTGGGTCTCAGAGACAAATCGGCAGTGTGGGTGGGTGTGCCTAGGGAAACCCTAGGGAGTGGGGAGGAGCTGGGTGGAAGGGCCAGGTTGGGTCATAGCTTTTTCCTCTGGGGCTGGGGCTGGATTTTCCCGGTGACATTTCTCCTTTCTCAACATCTGGGGTTGTGAATTTCATTTGCGCTCGTGCACCCCAATTGCATCCTGTAAGCAAAGGAAGTCCCAAATATTCGTTCCAAGAGTATTGGAAAGCAGCCAGGCCTGAGTGGGGAGGCTCCTCAGGCCAGGGTGAGAGAGGCGAAGGCGGAGAGCTCTGGACTGAGGTTCCTGAAAGCCTCCGGGGCACCCGATCCCAAGCGCCGGCGTGGTCCAGCCACCTGGGGGCGCCGCTGACCCCAAATCGCCGGAGCTCACCTTGAATAGAGCAGGACTTAACTACTCTGAGCTAAGAATGACCTTGTACTCACCGAGGTGACCTTATCCCACCTCGGGCTTGACTGGGCTTTACGGGATGGCTCTGTAAGCCAGGACGACATTGCTCCAAAGCAGGCGACCTGCACTGAAAAGGGAGGACTCTATAGCCACCATGGTGCCCTGCTCTGAGGGGGCCTGAACAGGTGCTAGCAAGGATGAGCCTAAGTAGATGTGCTGGGGCTACAGGAGGTGACCTGTACTCTGGCTCTCAAGGCTCCCCCTGCCTTTATTAGACGTTAAGCTTGTACTGGCTCTTGTACTCCAGCAAGTCTGTCCCACTCCACTCCTAGATTGGTAACTGGGGTACACCATTCTCTTCAGCCCTTTCATTATGTTCTGGGATACCTGGCTGGAGGGAGGGTACCTGGCCAGGCACAGCCTACAGCTCCAGCACAGAGGAGTTCTCCACTTTAAGAAGGTGACTGAGTGTAAGGAGAGAAGTCTTCAAGGGGATTGATTTTTTGGGCCTTGGGAGCCCGGACTGCAAGTACCTTGCCATGCCTCTATCCCTGCTCCAGTGCCAGCCTTGCCACGTGGCACCCTTCTCCAAAGACACAGGCAGCTCCTTACTTCCTTGGATCCTCTTTCTCTGTAAAAGGAAATGCACCACCACCAGGCTGCCATGTCACCTGCAGTATCCTTCCATGGCCACTAAGCAAGCGTACTTTATTTCAACAGCGTTTTTTTTTTTTTTTTTTTTTCTCCTTTATTACCCGGTGTCCAGCCCAGTGACCTCCCACTAAGCTGTATTCCCAGCTTCCCCGAATCACTTTACATTTTTCTTTTTATATTTGAGAGAGGGTCTTGCTAAGTAGCTCAGGGTGGGCTCACGCTTTGAATTCTCCTTCCTCAGCGTTCCAGAGTGCTGAAATTACCAGTGTGCTCCACTGTGCCCACCTACAACAGCCTTATGACACACTGTGCCTCGACCTCTGCCTTCTGCTGAAGATACAAGGGTGAACAAAATGCACGTGATTCCTGTCCCTAGGCTGGTGACAGTCTACTGAAGAAGAGAAAGAAACACACAAATGTGTATTTAATGAACGTTATAATGTGGGCTCTGAAGGAATCATTCCTTGGGCTTTCAGAGAGAATGACTGAAAGATTTAATTTAAGACAGAGTTCATTCCCCAAGTCTGATAGGCTTGTGTGTGTGTATGTGTGTGTGTGTGTGTGTGTGTGTGTGTGTGTGTACATGTGTGAATGTGTACATCTTTACCCCAAACCCTGTCCTGTCTGACTTCAGTCAACAGAGCGCTCAGCACTGGGGTCACCAGTCACTGCCACGGGTAGTGAGCCAGGATCCCTCCCGGAGGGCCAAGGTCAGCCTCAGAGAGCTCCCAGGGGACCAGGCCTTCTGCAACTCAGCACAGAGGGACATAGTCTTCATTTTGACATCCAGAATAGTCTTCATTCTGACATCCCTGTTTCCTCTTTCTAGGTCCTCAGAGTTGGAAAGGGCAGTTTATCCCTCACAAGCAGCATAGAGAAGCCAGGCCAAGGCCAGCACTGGGATATGAGATTCCTTCAGTTCTGAGATCTCTTTACCTAGCATGATATTTGGCACAATAAATAGTCATTGATTAAAGGAGTGATTCTAAGAATCTCAGTCGACCCTTTAAGGAGTCCAGGAGTCAAAGATTCTTTTTCATATGGTTTGATTATTCTTGCTTTCTACTGTTCACCTAGCTAGTTCCCCCAGCCTGAGATTAGATCCTATCCCTAGGTCTCATGTGATATTTAGTGTTTTAATTTTTTACTTACTTTTTTTTTTCCGGTACTGGAGTCTGAACCTAGGACCTTACATACTAGCAACTAACTATTCTGCCACTGTACTATGTTCCCAGACTTTTAAAATTATTTTTTATTTTGAGACAGGGCCTTCGTAAATTGCCAAGATTGATAGTGAACTTGCAATCCTCCTGCCTAAACTTCTTGAGTACCCAGGGTTGTAAATGTATATCACCAGCTACTTTTAGTGTTTTTAAGGTGGTACACTTTTTTTTGGTCTTTTTCCTTTTTATTGGTACCAGGGATCGAACTCATGACTGCCTGCTTGCAAGGCAGGCGCTTATGCCGCTGAGCTAAATCTCCAGTCCCTTTTAGTGTTTTTAAAGAATTAGTTTTGATGTATTACTTTCTGCTTACTGTTCCACCTCCTTTACCAGGCCAGGAGCTCTCAAAAGCAGGAGTCACTCTGAATCAGATGCATCACTCTGTCCCAGCTCCCAGTGTGAGGCCTCTAAGAGTGTGTGGCGTTCCCTGAAGACAAGAGGAATTACTGTTATTCAGAATTCTGCCCTTTAGTAGAGCCATAGTGGTGTCCACTGCTTGGTGTGGTGTGGAAGAGGCAGAGGGAACAACGTATGGAGAGCAGGAACTGGGGATCTGAGCCCCTGTGTTACAAGGTAACCTGAGGGGAGAGATGGGTCTTTATTCAAGCCCAGGGCTTCTCTGTGCTGGAGACAAAAGGACCATGGAGTCAAGTTTTGAAGGAGAGGACCAGAGACTGCCTCCCCGCCACCCTCTAGTCCCTGCTGTAGCTGCTGTGTGTAAGGGGGTGGGGGGAGTAGGCTCTAGTTCTCCTCTCCTTAGCTCTGCAGAAAGAGTGAGAGCTCCTGCCCAGGAGCAAGGGCTGCAAGTGGTTGGTGGGGGTAGGGAAGGGTTGGACAAGAAGGGAGAGGGTGTGGCTTTCAAGTGTGTGGGACAAAGGGGTGGTCTCAGCCTGAGACCCTGGAGGATGTGTCATTCACTAGGGTTGGAAAGGACCCATCTTGTTTTTAACCCCTTCCTGACTTCTAGTCTTTTTCAGCTGCCAAAATTATAGCAGTGCTCTCTTTTCCACAGGGCTGTTGTCTTAGGCCCCCCCCCCGTCATGCCTGAACCTTGAATAGTACAGATCCTATATATGTTGATTTTTCCCTATAGATTCATACTTATGACAAAGGTTAGCTTATAAGTTAAATACAATAAGAGACTAACAACAATAAGTAGTACTAAAATACATTACAACAATATACTCCAATAAAAGCTATTTAAAACTTAGAAATTATTTATTTCTGGAATTTGCCATTTAATGTTATTGGACAGCAGAGACTACTGGTAATTGAAACTATGGAGAACAAATGAGGATAAGGAGGAACCATTTCCCAGAGACCTGGAGGACAGTATGCATTGCTGGAAAATCCAGCCTGGGCTGGAAATAATGCAAAGAAAGGAAATCGAAGTCCCAGAGTGGGGAAGCACTAGTACATTTTTTTTTTTTCTGTTTGAATCACATCCTGCATTTTCCTTAAACATGCATGCTCTGGGTGGTCCTAGATAGAGTGGAGTTAAACAGATCTCCGATCACCTACCTGCCTCCCGTGTAGCAAACACAGAAAGCATCCCTGGACTAAGTTCATGGAGGAACGGGGTGCACGTTGGGGGACAGAAGGGAATGTATTCAATTTTTGACCTCAAGCAGTCTTGCAGTCTAATGATGGTACCTCTTAGTGCTTCGGACTGGGGGCAGTCAAATCTATGGAGGAAGAGACCCAAGATACTTCCTGGAGGAAGTAGCATTTGAACTGGGCCTTGAAGGTTGGGGAGAATTGGATAGCACAAGTTTGGGAGTGATGGGAGGGTGTTGAAGGCATTCCATCCATATGTGTGGGGGCATTTAGGAGGTGTAAGAGTGAGTCCAAAGGGAACTTATGCTGAGAGATCAGTCTTCCCTTCTCCCCATAACTACTCAGAGGATACTAAATGACCCTCAAGGTCTCAGTTGTTGAGGAAGGGTTATTTTTCACTGATCTCATAGCCAGAGTGTTGGATCAGTGCTGGTAAAGGGGCACTTTGTTCTGTGTAGTTGTTCAGGGATCTAGGGGCTCCATCATTCTTTAGGGGAGGACTTCTTAATTTTTTTTTTTGGTGCCATAGACCATCTTGGGCAAACTAGTAAAGCCCATAGCTGTCTAAGAGAATAAAAATATTTATTTTTTGGAGATGATCTCATTATTATTTAGTTTAGGCTGACCTTGACCTCATTGACCTTGATCCAGGATTACACAAATACTCAGGGAGACTCCTGCCTCAGCTTCCTGACTGTTGAATTATAGACATACACCATCATGGCCGGCAAGATTTTTATTTTACTTATTTACTTATTTTTATTTTTTTTGAGATAGGGTTTTACTATGCAGTTCAGGTTGGCCTTGAACTTACTTTGTAGCCCAGGCTGGCCTAGAACTCAAAGCTATCCTCATGCCTCAGCTTCCCAAATGCTAGGATTATAAGTATATGCCACTATACCTGGCCTGGAAAGGTTTTTAAATGCATGAAATTAAATTTACTGGACTACAAAAGAGACTATTATATTGAAATTTAAGTCTCAAAATATTCAAAATTTTATATACTTGTAATAAAATAATTAAATACATTTTATATATAATATAAAAGTTAAGTAAAATATAGCAATGGGATTAGCAGTGCAGTTTCAAAGTTTGTTCAGTTTCAATGACCTTTGGATATTTCTGCAACAATTTAACATGCTGTGTAATAAGTACTTATAATTTCTATGGGTAGAAAAATTGCATGACTGATTATGTGCCATCATAATGGAATAAACTGCTGGATTTCAGTTAAGAGATTTGTAAAAGTAAAGCTAAACATTTCCCCAAATTCTATCCATGGACCTTTGGGGACTATGGACCTGAGTTCTGGGCCTTTGGCATTATCCACTGAGTCCTCTAAATGGGTGTTAGCAGAGCAAGGAGAGAGAGGACACTGGATTCTGGGGCAGATGCTTTTTCAAGTAGGTCTATAGGTGGTAAGTAGTACATCTGGCCATACTTCTTGGGCAGACCCAGTTCCATGGCTCCCTGACTGCAGGAGGACTGCAGAGGGACAGCTTGATTGTGCTCGCAGGAGGAAAGAGGTGTGGATTGCTGATGACATGACCATCAAAACTTGAGTCTTTTGTTCCATGCAGTATCTAAAGCTTTAATTGAAAGGCTGTGTCTAGCTTCATTGGGCAACACAGAGGCATCCTGCCCACATTTTGGAAAGTAGAGAGCAGAAGACAGAGATAGTCCTTTATTTCACAGTCCAGCAAGTCCAGCTGGATGCACATAAATGTCTGGGCTCCCGACTGTGCCGAGTACTCCTCTCTTCTCTTTTGCTCTCCACCTGCCAATGTGTCCCACTTCTGAAGCAGAGAGGTCATTCAAAAAAGCCTGACTCAGCAGCTGTGGGATCCAGACCTGCGGCCCTTTCCCCTTCCCCTTTTTCTCTTCACCAGATTCCACTGGGAATGCACCTGCTTTTGGAATGGAGGCACATGAGTGCATGAAAGAGGCTCCCACAAGTGTATGCTGGAGACAGAGGAGTGAATTCCCATAGACTGAAGCTCTACTGTAGGCAAAGATACCTACATTCACTAATCCTAACATAACTTGATCCAGACAGCACTGCCACACACTAGGTGCTTAGTGAATAAACGTGTGCATTGAAGGCCCTCCTGCCCTGGATGGGCCTTCTCTTTCCCCCTCAATGCCTCTGTCTTCATTCCCCTTGCACCCATCTGCCCCTTTAGGAATCTTTCCCTTTCTGCCCACTTGAATCCCCTGTGGGACGAGGTGGGATACACACGTGCATGTGGAGCAATGGTGGCAACATCTCCACACCAGCAGAACACTGCTCAAGATCACTCTACCCTGTGCTTCTGACTTCCCCCCTAGTCTTGATCCGTGAGGAGGCTCACAGATATTGCTAGACAGCACTCCCAGCGCGAGTATAGCTAGGGCTCACTTCTCCAGAAGCTCCTGGCTGCTGCAGTATCAAACCCTCAATAACAGCATCCAGGCTTGAACTCTAAGCTTCTAAATCTGTGGGTCGAGGTGACCACTCTCAAATTTGCTGTTTCTTGTCTCCTGGTGTTCTTTGGCAGGGTCTGCCAGGGAAGTGTTTTTGGCCTACTATGCCTGTTGAGGACCCAGGGGCATTTTCTTATGGCTTTGCTACTGATTAGAGGGCCAGAGGACAAGACCTCTGTCCATGTGGCTTGCTAAAGGTGCTGGAAATATCTGGTTGGGAGCCCTTTCACCTCATTAGGCGGCAGCTTCATAGCTCTGCTGCAAGACGCAATTCCTGTCCTTTACCTCTGCAATCTTGGACCCCTTGGGTCTCTGTTTGTCTCCCTTTCATTTTATTTGCCTTCCTTTATTTTCTGGTTTGTGCTTCTGGCCTATCCCTGTGCTAAGTCTGAAGCTCTGTGCTGCTGGATCAAACCTCTATAGGAAGGCAGCTGTGTGGGCTCCTTCTAGGCGCCCTTGTTCTATCCTTTCCGCTTCGTGGAGCCTCCCAGGCATCTCTCCCTCAGCACCATTAGTGGAACTGACTCTGGTCCCTATCCTTACAGCCCAAGGGATCTAGAAGGGACTAAAGGGGCTGGATGTCTGCATCCTTCTCAGACCCTGACAGATCAGCTCTCAATGCTCAGGGCCATCTTCACAATGACTATGGATGAATGCATGTCCTCAAATCTATTCTGTCCTGGGTGGATAGGCTTTTGCAAGCACAGTCCTTGTCACCTCTCACTCCTGTCCTCTTTCCAGATACTCTCATTACTGCATTAATGAGGGTGGCCTGGAGAGTGGGTTTCTGGGGATGGGGATATGTTTGCTCTTATATTGTTATGCAGAAAGTAGCCCAACTTTGCAAAGACTCCCTGGGGGAGAGGGCTGGGTCTACTTTGCACAAACAGCCAGCCAGCCAGGCAGCTTGTATGTTAGTACTTGCACACCCTGGACCCCCAGCCAATGTCACACACAACCCCACCACATGATGTTGAGTGCAGGGGTTTAGGTAGATACACCAGCACGGAAGCACATCCAGTGACAACAGCATTAAACATAAGTACATGGAAAAATGTATGGACTCTTTGTCTGGTTATCCTAATGCAGAGTCAAGCAAGTAGGTAATTTTCTGACAAATTATTACATAGGGGAGAGCATATATCCTGGAAATATTTTCAGGATAGGCATTAATTACTAGTAGTCACTTACTGGTAAATATGCTTCACACAGAATATCCCCAGCTGTTCTTTGTGAAGCTTGTGTGTTGATGACATGAGGTACGTTGAATGGAGTGAGGCTGTGTGTCTGTGACACATGTCATGGGGGCTGGTGGGTGTGTGCTCAACAGAGAACTGGGATTGTTTTACAGTGATAACTGTGTGGCACCATCAGTGGGTATTTGGGATGTAGATACAAGTGCACATGCCTGGGGCTGGCGGGAGAGGTGTGCAGGCGTGAGGAGCAGCGGAGAGATGGCCAGCCTGGCTCTTGGGAGAAACACTCATGTGTGAAGAGTGCAGCGCTCGAAAGCGGCTGTTTAACAACTTGAGCATCAAATTATAGCCCACGTGGGCAGAGGTGTCAGCAGTGGCTGGTTGCTGCAAATACTTTAGTGCAATTGACAACAGCTTGTAGAGGGATAAGTGAGACAGAGAAGGGACTGTGGGAGGGGCAGCGCCTTCCACGGGGACCCTCTGCCTGCAGTCCTGTCTCTGTTGGAGCTGATGGTGGTAGGGGGATGGGATGCTGAGCTTTGGTCTGTAGTGGGGTTTTCAGAGCCAGACCTATTTTAAAGAACTCTTCATATATAATAGGGCAACTTTGGTCAAAGGACTTATCTACCCTGCACCTCAGTTTTTCTATTTGAAAAACAGTAAGAAAGGTAATATGGTGTGAGATTTTTATGAGAAATATGAGTCCTTTCATTTGCAAGCACTTGCTGTGGTTATACAGAATTAGCGTCTGTCGCCTTGTGCCAGTTAATGCATGGGAATTAACACAGCACCTCTCACATAGAAAGCCCTCAATAAATGTTAGCTAATGTTGTTAGCCAACTGCTCTTGCTATTGTCCTCATAAGCCTGGACCCATCGCTGAAGACACCACAGCTCTTCCAAGTATGCATGGAAAAAAGACTTCCCAGAGGGCAGCCTGTGAGTCTTTGTGGGTTTTCAGAGAAGATGTTTTAGCCTCCAGTCTTTCAGAGAATCATGCTGGACAGGATCTGAGGCTGAGAGAGTGTGCCCGGGGAGTTCTCGCTGGAGATCTGCTTGCCTTTATTAGTGCCTTGGCTGCGTTTTAAAAAGTCATGCGTAAATGGATTTCTGCAAATTCAATCCCATTTAAAGTGCACTCACGGGGCTGAGGGCTTAAAGGGATCCTGTGGTGAGTTCTTTTGTAAAGCAAGGACTCTCCTGAGTGTATAAGTACAGATATTTATAAAGTACAGTCAAGATTACTTGAATCCCTACTATGTGCCAAGTTCTCAGTATCTGTTATGTAATTATTACCTCCAAAGAAGTCTATGGGGACAGTATCTAATTTTAGAAGAACAAACCATACACAGATAGTAGCATGCAGCTCCCAAGTCCTGTGGCTGGGCTGTGATGGAGCAGGCAAGGGTGCTGGTCCATCTCTCCTGCAAGACCACACCCTCCCTGCTGTGTCCATCTGCTTCTTTCTTCCTCCCCCAGAACTTTTTTCTTTTTTTCTGCAATCACACAGGGTCTTTATTTTGCATGTTCTACAAATGGAGTAGTTTTAAATCATATCAATTCATGATCTCTTACATTTCATAGGCTGATAGTGTTTTGAAAAGTAGTACGAATACTTCTGAACTTTTGAGACCACTTGTTACAAATCATTTGCTTTTTTCTTTCCTTTTTTTTTTTTTTTGTCTTTTTGAGACAGAGTCTCACTGTGCAGTTCAGGCTGGCCTTGGGCTCACTTTGTAGCCCAGGCTAGTCTTGAACTTGCAACAATCCTCCTGTCTTAGCCTGCCGAGTATTGGCATCACAGGAGTGCACCACCATGCTTGGCTGTTTTTTCTTTTCTTAAAATCCATTTTATTTAAGGATAAAAAGAAAGAAAAGAAAAGAAAGAAGTAGAGGAAGAAGAGGAAAAAGAAGAAGAAGAAGAAGAAGAAGAAGAAGAAGAAGAAGAAGAAGAAGAAGAAGAAGAAGAAGAAGAAGAAGGGAGGAGGAGGAGGAGGAGGAAGAAGACCATGACAAAATGTCAAAACACATCAGTCAGGGCAACACTGGTACATACACTGTGCACTGTCATCTTCCAAAAAAAATCATTTTCAGATGAACATTTTCACACATACATAGAAGTAGTAAGAACAATATAGTGAACTCCCTGTCTACTCACCAGTTATCTTCAACAATCCTTAAGAATTTTCTTCATCTACTCTCACTCTTCCTTTATTTTGGTGAGGAAGGGCTGCATGCATCACATGTCCTCAAATTCTGATCACCCAGTGAGCTGTGCCAGAAGGGGTGGCTTTTAATCATAAGAGCTAGATATATGATCCCATCTGTTGAGTAAATGTCTTTTCCTACATTTTAGGGGTCAGTAATGGCAAGAGCTGTCTATGGAGATTTTATGATTGCATTGTGCTTTAGTCTGGACCTGAAACAATCCACAAGGGCCCATGCATTAGACACGTAGCTCCCAGGTTGACACAATTTATTGTTTGTTTTGCTGCTGAAAATCAAATTCAGGACCTTGCACTTTCCAGGCAGGTGCTTGCGCCATTGATCTATATCCCCAGCCCTGGTTGACATAGTTTTCAAATGGCAACTAAAAAATGTGACTAGTGGGATGTCTTCCAGTCACTGGGTGTGTACCCTTGAAGAGGATGGTGGGACCCCTGGTCTTTCTTCTTTCTCTCTTTTGTACATACATTCTGGCCATGAGGTAGCCATGACATGCTACCTCACCACATGCCCAGAGCAGCAAGGCTAACTGATCAGTGACTGGAATCTCCAAACCAAGAGCCAAGATAAACCCTTTGTCCTTATGAATGGATGATTTAAGATATTTGTGGCAGTAATGGAAAGCTGATTGACATACACTGATTTATTGCTGGCTCGCTGCTGTACCTTGATCAATGTTTCCTGCTCAGAACCAGTTGAGGCAGGAGTCACTGGTGAAGAGACCAAGTTGTCTGGTAACCCAATGCTCCAGAGTTCAGTTACTTGATGATCACTGTATGTGCTTTTCTTTGCAAAGGTGCAGTGAATTCTCTGTTCCTCCTCAAGCCATTATTTGTGATGGTAGTTAATCAAGTTAATTGTGATGTTCTGTAGCTTTCTATCCTGCACAAGCTCTTATTTCTTAATGCCTTCCAGAGTAGTCCTGCTTCTCTCCCAATTATGGATCTTTGGATATTGAATTCACCCATATACAGTGGCAGTACCTTGAACAGGTGCTTGTCTGAAAGTTATACTAGGAGGGAATTTTTCCATCGCTGAGTAAGACTTCTAGCTGTGTCCTGCTCTTTCATGACATCTGCATCATTGCTTTCATGTCTGTTGGATGAGCTTTGAACATTCTCTGTGTATAGATATGGGTTGGGCATGTTTCAAGTGCAAGTCTATAGTGGTGAATGCTTGCAAGATGACAACAGTCTTTCTATGGTGGTGCTGGTGTCAGTAAATGCTCTACCTGGAACAGTAGCTTCTAAAGCAATTGGCTGAGTGGGATACATCCTCAGCATGGCAGATGATTACCTGTACACAGATGCATCATACTGCAGCTGCCTATGGATCTGGTTCAGTCTTATAGGAGATTGCAAGAGAGTTAAGCAAGATCATATTCTATGTTGTGAACTATACTGACACTTCAGTCTGAAGCAAGAGTCTCTCCTACTTCCCACCAGCTTGGATACCTACTCATCCTTTTTAAAACAGGTTGAGTGGTTACTTCTCTTGGGGAACTAATACTCCAGGAAATCTGAGCCATTTACCCAAGAGTCTGAGACACAATTCCACCTCTGATTGGCTTTTTATTATCTTTGTGCAATACAGTCCCCTTCCCAGTGCCTGTTGCAGTTACAAAACTTGATTTAGTTTTTACTTCCTTAAAGCTGGTCCCTATCTGAATAGTGCCTTACACTGACTTGGCCCTTTTTCCCGCTGAGTTTTCTGGTGTTACACATTATGTTTTATTAATTGTCATTAGTTGAGCTTTCTCATCTTTCCAATTTTGGAGGCTGTATATGGAGGAATGATGACGACGATGCCTACGACGACAACTTTTTTCAGTGCCAGAGGCTGAAATCATGTTAGGGAAGCACCGTGCTACTGCACCACAACCCCAGCCTGAGAGATGTTTCCGGTTGAAGCAGTGTCCACCTGTGGCACTATGTTTTTGTCTGTCAAGCAGCCTTGTGCAACGTGCCAAAAAGATATGAAAAAAGCACCTGAGTTAATAATTTTGAGCCAAGTAAAACAGTTAAAAATCATCTTTATTTGACCATAAGAAAGACACTGCTCAGTACAAACGTCTAGGTGTGGACTGTGAGGGCGGAGACATTTCAGCTTGATCAGGAGCACTGTACAGAGCTGCACAGTGCCCTCCAAGTACCATGGTGTTTTATCTCACCATGATGTGGCACTCACAGACATGATGCCCTTTGTATGGCACACTGGGCCCAGAGGATGGGGCTGCAGGAAGAGGTTCCCAAGCTTGTAGGTTTGTGTGGTAAGTCAGTAAGGCTCTTCATGGGTCTGCTGTGGAGAAGCCCACCTAACCCAGTAGGGTGAGCTTTAGGGACAGTGGGTTGTGGAAGGAGGTGGCCACTAACCAAAGACCTTAAATGTTTGAAGGAATTTCTCTACAGGTGGTGGGGAAGGGAGGAACAGATGATTATCGAAGGCTGCTTTGTTCGGGCACTGCAGCTGGTGGTGGCAGAACCCCAGGGGGAAGGATATGAACCGAGAGGGTCATAGGAGGCTTTCCACCATTCTCACTCGTGTGATTACTTTTTTTTCTTTTGAGAGGGTACTGAGAATCAAACTTAAGACCTCCACTTTCCAGGCAGGCTCTGTGCTACTGAGCTAAATCCTTGGTCCCATGTGATTACCTTTCAATGGCTATTTTCCAAGCATGGACTTTACCTGCTATACTTGTGTGTGTATCCCTAGTACCTAGTACCACATAGTAGGTTCCTAGTCAGGTGCTTGTCTCCAGTAAGCATTTGAACAATCTCAGGGTTTGAAGAAAGATGGGGGTATTTTTGGAGGAGAAGCTGTGTGGTCAAAGACACTGAGTTAGGAAAACATGAAACACACATGTGTTGAGATCAGCGAGGAGTCTGGTTTGCCTGGAAAACAGGGCTTGTGCCAGACAGTTGTGGGCAATGAGGTTGGAAGGTGGGCAGGAAGGCTACATTTTCCAGGTTGGGTTTGAGGCCACAAGAGTAATTCCCTGCAGAAGGAAAGGGAAGAGGGCTGGGCCACAGAGAGTTTTGCTGTGTGGCCCATGGCAGGGTGGGGTGGAAGGGTAGGAGGCTGTGGCTGCCTCTTGGTGTGTCTGTCCAATTCCTTGTCTCTTTGGGGCTGTGCAACTAGGAGTTGGGGGAGAGGCCAGATGTGCCATTTTATTGCTGTGGGCAGGGACACACACACACACACACACACACACACACACACACAGCCGCACACGTACACACACACACACATGCATGCACACAGAACACTCCTTTGAATGATACTTTTTCAATTTGTTAAGAATCGGAGGAGGAAAGCTGAAGGTATAAAGCTCGGAACTGCTCGGGCTGGAGGACAGCATGGGATGGGCTACGGTCTGTGAGGGCTGTAAGTGGTGGCTAGTGGTGGGAGGTGGGAACAAAAGGATGCAGCATGCCCCTGTGGCACTGCCGGGAGCCTCTGGCACGTCCTGGTGGAGAGCAGGCATCCCCTTTCTCTGGATCTGCAGCTCCCTAGATGTGGCGTCTGTGCTCTGAAACTCCTCTTTGGGTTCAGAGGATGACCCTGACTGCCAGAGCAGTGGGAAGCACCTAGCCTGTCCTGACTTAAGCAATTGGAGCAGCTTTGCCTGCTCATACTCTGGCTTTGTGGCCTGCCGGGGACTGGCCAGCTCTGTGACCTTGAGCCTTCAGTGCCTTCTCTCTCTGTCTATCAAACCTGAGGAACAAATGTTACCTGCCAGGGTTAGCGCCATTGCATGAGTTAGCATATGATAAATGTTAACTATTATTTTTGAGACATGGAAGTAGTAGAAAGAAGTGTCTTAGTTATTTTTCATCATTGCTGGAACAAAATTCTCACCATCCACAAGTTAGAGAAGGAAAAGTTTATTTTAGTTCACAGTTTGTAGAGATTTCAGTCCGTAGTATGCTGGCTCCAGGACAGGGCAGCACAGCAGAGGCGTATGGCTGGGGAGAAACAGTTGGTGGCAGGCAGACAGGAAGGGATGAGTCTGCCTTCTCTGTAATCACTTTTATCCCATCCAGGCTGTAAGCCTATTAAGCGGTGCCACCCACACCCACTTTGAGACTTTCCTCTTCAATAAGTCCATTCAGCCACACTCGTAACTGTGCAAAGCCAACTAGGGGGCTAATTCTTGTATCACACACCCTTAATCTATAGTCACACATCGAGTCACCTCTGAAAGGCCCCATCTATGAGCTCATGAGGCTTGAGGGGGACATCTAGACACAGGCTATAAGGAAAAGCTATGAGGAGATGTAACACACTCAGGCTGAGTTGGGATGAGAAGAGTGGCCTTTGTGCATCAGGAAATAGTTACACTGCTTTCTGTGTATCCTAACTTAAGAAAGTCTCATACTTTTAAACAGCAATTTTTAAGGGTGATCAAAGTTGACCCTTATGCCTGTGGCTATCCAGAATTTCCTGTATCTGGAATAATGCATTAAGCAAAGATTCTAGATAGCTGATGTTTCACTGTGTTTAGGTATGTGACAATTGAACACACGATAGTTAATTGAGTGTAAGAGGCTGGTGTTGTAGCTCAGTAGTAGAGCACTGGGTTTCATGCTGGATTTGATACTAAGCACTGGGAAAAAAAGAATGACTGTGAATATCAGGAAGATTTCATATAAAAGTTTTGTAATGTAGAGCCATTAGACTTGTGTACAGATTTGAGTGTTGGCTCCACATTTTCTGTCTATGAGTGTTTGGGTAAATTACTTAGTATCCTAAGCCCCAATTTATTCATTTGTCTAACAGAGATAGTAATCCACAATTAATGACTATACAGTAATAATAATTTTTATAAAAGAATCCTCATAAGACAACATGCAAACTAAAACAACACTGAGATTTCATCTCATTCCAGAAAGAATAGCTATCATTAAGAAACCAATCAGTAACAAATGCTGGAGGGGCCATAGGAAAAAAGGAACCTTTCTTCATTGTTCATGGGAGTGCAGAATGGTGTAATCACTGTGGATACCAGTGTGGAGATTTCTTAAAAAACTAGGATTAGAAGTTCCATTTGACCCAGCTCTTCCCTTTTTGGGTATCTTCAGAATTAAAAACATCATACCGCAGTGATATATATGCACCCATGTCTACAGCAGCACAATTTGTAATAGCTAACTCTTGGAAATAACCCAAGTGCCCAATGACCAATGAATGAATAAAAAAGATATGATCATTTTATACAATGGAGTAGTACTCAGCCTTAAGGATAAAGTTGAGATTTTTATAGGTAAATGGATGCAACTCAAGACCATACTCATAAGTGAAATAAAGCAGACTCGTATGTGTAACCATTGCATTGTCTCACTAGTGTGAGAAGGTAGACGAGTAAATAGGGTCCAAAATGTACAACAGATGTGAAGCGAAGAAACTGTTCAAGAAGAAAGAGAAACTGGGATGGGGAAAGGAGAAAAGAAGGAAGGACACAGGGAATATACATATGTATATGTATATATATATATATGTTTAAGATATATAAGATATAGATATATTTATATATTTAAGATAGTTGTATTACAAATTTGTCTTAGTTTATTGAAAACAAAGGTTTATGCTAATATTGTTTACGCACTTCTTTCATGCCTATGTCTTGTACTCTGAGTAATTACTTTTTTTTTTGTACTGGGAATCAAACTCACAACCTCTCACTTACCAGGCAGGTGCTTATGCCGCTGAGCTAAATCGCCAGTCCCTGAGTAATTACTTTGAAGATAACAATAGCAATGTATTAACCATTGTTACTCTCCTTTTTCAAAAATGAAACTTTGTTTTTTTCTCTTTAAAATAAAATTTAGAAAAAGAATCTCCATAAGAAATAACAGTATAAGAAGTATCCCTTTTGGTTTTGTCTTGTTTTGTTTACTTTTTTGAGACAGCACTCACGAAGTTGTTTCGACTGGCTTCAGATCCATGACCCTCCCACCTGAGCCTCCGGTATAGCTGGTGCTGTAGGTACATTACTGACCTAGCATTTCATGTTAAATACTAACATTTGCCAGTCCCTAAGAATCAGCTTTTCAACTTTTACTTTCTTATTAGATGCATAATTCTTACTCACTGTAAAATCATTGTGTGTGTGTATGCACGTTTGTGTGGTGTTGGGATCAGACCCAGGGCTTCACACATACCAGGAAAGTCCTCTACCACTGAAATAACTCTCTTTCTCCCTAAAAAATAGTTATTAAACATGTATGACATTGTATTAGTTTTCCCATTGCTGGGATCAATTACCTGACACCCTTAACTTAAGGAAATGGCTTACTTGGCTTATGGTTTCTGAAGTTTCAGTCCATGGTTAACTGACCCCAAGACAAGAACATCAGGGCAGAAAGGTGTGGGCAAAGCTGCTCAGTTCAGAGCAGCTGGGAAGCAGAGCAGAAGAACTGTGCCAAAGAGGGGTGAATGAGGGGTCAGATATGGTATTTATGGTCTTGCCTCCGTTTCCCACACAGACATCCAGAAATTTGTTTTACTAATCCTCTAGGAACGCTCCCAAACCAATCAAGTTAACAAGAAGCTTAATTGTCTCAAACATTAAATTTTTTTTTTTCAGACAGGGTCTCACTTTGTAGTTCAGGCAGGCCTTGAACTCACTATGGAGACTTGGTTGGCTTTGAAGTCCGAGTGATCTTTCTGCCTCAGCCTCCTGAGTGCTGGTATTATAGGTATGCACACCATATCTGGCAAAAAGTCATTTTTGAATCAAGTATTTGTTATATTGCCCAGGCTGGCCTTGAGCTAGGCTCAAGAAATCTTCCTGCCTCTACCTCTTGAGTGGTTAGGATTATAAGTGAGTACCACTGCATCTGGCTAAAATTAAAAGAAATTTTTTCCACAGACAAAAAGAAGAAAATTTAAAAATGTGCTTAATGTAATGTAGAAATGAGTGACGGTTTTCATTTCATTTTATTTTCTTAAAAGTTCTGAGATTATTACATTTGTTCTGTTGGTAAAGAAACTGAAGCTCAGATGGGTTTCTTTTCTTCTTTTCTTTTCTTTTTTAAAGGGGGAAAGGTTTATTTAGCTTCCAGTCTGTGGAAGTTTCAGTCTATCATCAGCTGGCTCCAAGGCAAGGTGGCATATGGTGAAGAGGCAATGGTTCATGGTGGTGGAAGATAGCAAAAGCAAGCAAGAGGAGAGAGTAACAGGGAGCCTCCTTCTGTCCCTTGCAGTGTAGGCAGGCTGCCCACCCCAGGGCAGTGTAGCCCTCACAGCTTTGACCCCAACACTGGACCTTGAATCTATCACAAACTCTAGATTTGTACATCATCAGAGGGGTTTCTGACTTGACTAATGTCACAGAGCTGGCCTTGTTTCTTTTGGGTGGAGGATACAGGAATCTTTTCCAAATAGGCCAGGAGAGCTGGGAATGTGGGAAGAAGGGAAAGTGGCCAGGATGGGCAGAAAGACATTTGAGCTCAGCAGGAGGCCTGTGGCTGAGCTGTGGGTTTGTCTTTTCAAGGGCATGGTGCCTGGCTGCCCCTAGCCAGTTCATCCTTGTCCTTGAAACCTCCAATCATGGGAAGAGTTTTGGATAGATGGAGTGGATGCATGGAAGAGGTCTAAATGAATTCATCACTTTCCAATGTTATGTCCTCTGGGTCTCCTCTACCTCTCCACCTGCTAGCTTCCCTTGTGAGTAAAGGCCCCCAGGCCTTCCCCCAGGCTCAGGTGCTCCCTCCCCTGAGGGAGGGAGCTTCAGGGCAGGATCACAGGCAGCTCATCTAGGTGTGTGTGTGTGTGTGTGTGCACTCTCTGTCTTTCTCTGCATTTCCCTACTCCCTCCACTCCCTCCACTCTGTCCCTTCCGAACCATTTGGCACTTGTGTGGGTCAGACATTAGCTGTTGGTGGGGACTTGTGATGCAGTCAGCTAACACATCTGCCAGATTCTTAAGAACAGTGCCTATGTCACATGCTCCTGCTAGGCAAGTGCTCAACCACAGACATCTCCCAGCCTTCATCTCCACTTTTTTTCTTTTTTGAGATGGAGTCTTACTGTGCAGTTCAGGCTGATCTTGAACTCATTTTGTTGTCAATCTAGGCTGGTCTTGAACTCACAGCAATCACCCTGCCTCAGCCTCCTGAGTTCTGGGATTACAGGCAGATAACACCAAGCCTGGTTTATGTGCCACCACAGCCAGCTCTCATCTCCATTTTGTATTACTCTCCCTTGAGTGAGGGGAGTCAGTTGGGTGTGCTGAATTCTAGTTAGGAAAATCCGTCACTTTGGCTATATAATGTCTAGCTGAGGTAATTACAGGATGCTGTTTCCCATTTCTAGGCCCTCCTCATTTGGTATTGGGGTTTTAACCAAGAAACTTCACAATGGGCTACATATCTAGCCCTTTTTTCAAGAACATTTTGAGACAGGGTTTTGCTAATGATAGTTAAATAAAGTAAAATACGTAAGTCATTCTTCATAAATTTCAGAATTTTCCTCAAATGCAAACGTTTACCATCACTATTAGTATTATTGATAATTTCTACATCTCAGGTGGAAAATTATCTTCTCTTTCTCCCTGGGAGGCTTCTGTTTTCCCAAATCTCTTTACATATTCTAATGGTTTAGATCTAGATGTCCCCAAAGCCTCCTGAGCTCATAGGTGGGGCTTTAGGAAGGTAACTGGATCACGGGGGTGTGATGGTCATCAAGAAGAAAGTAACTAGGACACAGTGAATAGGTTCTTTTCCCACAGCAGGGTCACCCTTCAGCTCTAGCTGACTCTTCAGTTGGCCGGCTAGCATCCTTTCCCCTCCCTCATTGCTTCCTTCCTTCCTTCTATCCAGTATGCTGATCCAGCCACCATCAACCACCTACTCACCAGCTGAGTTCACCTGACTTTTATAAAGATAAGGCATTTAATCCCCCCGTCTATCTGCTCTTTGTCATTTCTTTTCCATACCGTGTCTTTTCTTAGCTACCCCATTTCTCTAAGTGGCTCCCTAATCTCCCAGCCTTCCAATTCAGAAATGCCCCATTAAACTAGGTATCTTTTATGAAACATTCATCACTCCCTTTCCTAACTCAGAGGGTTTTTCCAGACTTTGCAGCTGTTCTTCTACTGCGATCCTCCTGGACCTGGTCTTACTGCTGTTTTCTCTCTGCTTGGTCCTTTTCTATGTCATGTATACCTTTGTGCTTTGCTATGGTCTACTTATGCCTGGAATGGTTTTCCTTGCATGTTGTCCTATTGGTGACTTTTTTCAGGATAATCAGTTTAAATGTCCCTCTTATGACATATCCTTTCCACATCCTTTTTTTGTCCCTTTTTTGTTTTTTGGTATTGGAGATCGAACTCATGACCTTGAGCTTGCCAGGCAGGTGCTTATGCCTCAGAGCTAAATCCCTGGCCCAGAGCGAAATTCCCAGACCATCTCCTTTTCCAGCTGAATTAATAGTCCTGTCCTCTGTGGTCCCACAACAATTTGTGCATCTCTCTAGTCACACTGAATACCTTATAACTCTCACAGCTCTTGCTATGCTGAATTTTAATTAATTGCTTGCTTGTCTGTCTCACTGGCTAGAAGGAGCACACTTAACCCATTACTACATCTCTGGCATCTGGCATCTGGCACAGAGCCAGGCATCCATCCATCCATTCATCCCCCTTTCATTTCTCTCTCTATCTATCTGTGTATCAATCTATGTATCTATGTAACTATCTATATACCTATGTATCTATCTATCATCTATGTAATCTAACAACGTCTATTCTTCATTTGTCATCTATTTTCTATTTATCAATTACTTACTCTCAATTATCTGCTTTCTTAACCACTTATCATCTATCAATGTAGCTGTGCATCGTCTGTCAATCATCTATCTGATGTGCGAAACGGAGGATTAAATCATGCTGTGGGTGAGTGATCTCTGTTCCTCACCATTGTGCCTTATTTACCTAGTCATATCCCACTTCTTAGAACTCTATTCAAGTCTTTTGAATCTTCTCTAGCCCAGTTAGAATTTCCCATTCTCAGGTGTGTCTGTTCCAGAGTTTTGTTGAAGGCAGGTGGTTGGGGTGAAGTGGGGACAGATGGCACATAGAGAATAACAGATATCTGTTCTCCACTGCCACTTCTCCCTGACTGGCTGACCCTGGTGTGGGAAAGGAACTAATTCTGTGTCTAAGACAAAAATCCAAAACCCACAAGTGAAGAAAGGGAGATCTATTTGGTTCACAGTTTGTAGAGGTTTCAGTCTGTCTTATGTATGTCATAATCCTTGACTGCTTGATCCTTAGGGGTACAGCCCACAGCCCCTGACCTTGAAAACCTAGGCTGATTAGGAGATGAGCCCACAGAACCTCTGAGACAAGGCTGGCACTTCCTAGGACAGGATGGGCCCCTGGCTAGTGGAATTATGTAAATCAGAAACAAATTGAATGCAAATATTATGCAAATACACATGTGGTTCTCCTGATTGCTTCTTTCAGTGGGAGGAAGCCTTGGTAATGAGTAAAGGAGCCCCCTATCATCTCACTTCCCTCCTCCTGCAAGGCCTGTCATCTCCATTTGTGCCTCTGCAGTGTTAGTGAGGGTTTTGTAATCCCTTCCTTGAGGGTGTACATGCTGGGGGCTCCTGAGAATGTATATTTTGGGAGTCAGGAATGTTGAGATGGGCCTGTTATGGCCCCTTGGGCTGCATATAAGAAGAGATGGCAGTAAGAAGCCAGTTCAGGCCAGGGAAGAGTCTTAAGTTTTCTCAGCGAGGCCAAACAAGCCCAGTTGTATGGAGTGGGCGGAGAGGGATGCATACCTGGAAAGAACACAGTGCCCAAGAAGGCAGGACAGGTGCTTGTCATACAGTAAAGCCACCATAAAGAATAGAGGGCTGTGGGGTTGGCAGCCATGACTACTTCTTCTCCTCCTCTTCCTCTTCCTCCCCCTCCATTTCCTCCTTTTCCTCCTCCTCCTCCTTTTTCTTTTTCTTTTTTGAGACAGGGTCTCACTTTGTAGGGTAGGATGGCCTTAAACTCACTATGTAACCCAGGCTGAACTCTTGGTAATTCTCCTGCCTCAGCCTCCCAAGTGCTGAGATTACAGGCATGCATCACCACGCCTGACCATGACTTAAAGAGATTTCAACAGTGATCACGCCTTCACAGTTAGTGGTTCACTAAAGTTTACCTCTAGCACTCCATCCATCCATTCATTCACTTACTCAAGTTCTGTGCTACACGGTTGATGTCCCTTTTTAATTCTATCCTGCAGTCCTGTTAATGCAACTGAATCTCATAGCACAGAGCCAGTCACACAGAGCTCAACGGATCTTTCTGGATCCAACGTACAAAGTTACTAACTCCTTCATCTTTTTATGTTGCCTTGACAATGTTCCGCTTAGCTCAACCAGCCTCTTTTTTTTCTTCCCTCCTCCCTTTCCCTTTCTTACCCCTTCTCTTACTGTGTTGTCCAGGCTAGCTATAAACTCTTGTGCTCAAACAATCTTCCTTCCTCAGCCTCCTGAGCAGCTGGGACAATAGGCATGTGCCCCTCTACCCAGCTTAGTCACCATTTTCAGAATGCTCACTGTGTCCCAGTCTTTTGCTGAGCCCTGGGGAGATACCCAGGGAGCAAATGTACACTAGAGGGCAAGACCATGTGCCTGACAGAACAACCCCTGGGCTCCTTCCCTGATGTTAGGATGGTCTCCTGGGGAGGCAGTGCCCTGAGCTGAATGTAGAATTCTCCAAGTGAGGAGGGAGAAAGGCATTCCTGGCTGAGGGAAGAGCCCAGGGAAAGTTCGTGAAGGCAGGCGGCAGCGTGGCATGGGGAATCAGTGCATATCAGAAGACATGGACAGTCCAGTCTTGATCCTGCTTCTTCTCATTCCTGCAGGCTGGTGCATGCTCTGGTGAGTTAAGAAGGGTAGAGCTGAGCTGGACTTGACTTTGGAGCAGTTGCTTGGCAGTTCTGTGAAGGGTGGACTGCAGCGTGCTAGGTGAGAAGTGATGGTTGCCAGTGCTCAGGTGGCATTGTGGAAGTGGAGGGCATGGATGGATTTGTGAGTCCACTGGAGTCTGAATTGACAGACCAACTGGGTAGGGTGTAAGGGAAAAGGAAGAGCAGGATTTCTAGCTGGGGTAACTGGCAGACCAGTGAGGAAACCTGGGGACGTATAAGACATGATCATTCTTCATGAACTCATGGGTCACAGGAGGCTTGGAATGAAGGCCTCTCGGGCCTCTCTAGACTAGGGATGGAGATTAGGAGGGGCAGGGCACCATAAACAGAAGTTTAGTAAGAGGTGGCTAAGGCAGGTGACTTGAGAAGGATCTCTGTCTGTATTGACCCACCATCTTGAGGAGCAGCTCAGGGCTTCTGGTCATGCAGCTGCAGCTTGGCAGAGAAATTCTGTCCCTTTTTTCCCTGCCCCATTGGCTACACTCCACAGAAGAGGGGACCCCAGGGATGGAGGCTGGAATGAGACTTGCATTTCTTGGAGTTTACAGATGAATCTCTAACTTGGCTCAGCAATTTTGTTTACTTAACAAATTTTGCTTTCCTGAGGAGAGAAGAGCTCAAGTCATTTCTATAAAATGGTCAACTTCCCCCTGTGAGCCAGAGAGCAGACTCCTTAGCACAGCCTGGCTCTTGGTCCAAGTGCAAATGAGTCAGTCTGCACTGGCCCACTCACAGCCCAGGGTATGTCTTTAATTATGGGACGCTTGCTTGGCTCAAGGGGTGGGGCTTCCAGCCAGCAGGTCTGCCCCCAGCAGATCCATGCCCTGCAGACCTCTCTAAGCCTGTTCCAGAGTTAGGCCTCTGCTTTTTATTATCAAAAAGGACACGGCAGATGGGAGTAAGACCTAGGAGGAGGTGGAGTGGAAAGACCTTCGTGATGGAACCTGGTCAGTAGCGAATGTTTCTCTAAGAATAGGAGGCCAATAGGAGCAGCTGTAGAAATCTAGATGGTCAGTTCTAGGTGGGTACAGAAGTCAGTCTCTCCTTTTAGAGAGGCTCAGGGAAAGATATGTTTTCCTAAGGTCACACAGGAAGCTAAGGACAGAACTCACATGTGGACTTCCAATCTTGTGTTTAGTTTCTTAGCTTTTTTACCTGGCAGGCTGTGACCTGAGGAACAGCTGGACACGAGATGGTGGAGCCTGGCTGCTCTGAGGTGGCTATTTTCCTGGTAAGCGGTTCTATTTATGCCTGCAAAATGTTTTTTTTTTTCCCTCCCTTTTTCTTTACTGAGCTGCTTCTGTAGATAATGCTGTATCCACGCAGTCTCATCAGTTCTGTTAGGGATTCCAGTTTTGGAAGTAGGACCTTAGAGCAGTACCATCATTGACAAAGGCTTTTACTATTAGAGCTACTGTAATTGGCTTCTAGGTGAACCCTGAGTCCAGGAGGAGCTGGCCCTTGGGATGCTGAACATGTGGCTGGGTCATTGCGAGGTCTGAGTACTGGATAGACTGAACATACTGTATGGCCAGCTTGGTACCCATAAGGGTCAGGATCCTTGGCCCCAGCTAGTCTCTAAAAAAGTGAAACCAGGCTAAGATGCCCAGGATGGTGGGAAAGGAGGACACTAAGAGGCTCAAGGAATGGGAGCTGGAGATGTACGTCTGCTAGGTGGCTGCATGGGTTATGCAGAGTCCTCTTATCTGCTTTCCCAGACACTCAGCCAGGGCCACTGAGTCCCTTCTAAAGGGTACCAGATGGAACTTGGTGAGCGATTGGAAGCAGCAGCAGATCTTCATATACTGAGCATGATCTGAAGCCCATGGTATTTGAATAGCAACAAGCCCTGACAGGGAAATGGCCCCTGAGGCCACCCTCCTCCCGTGTATTAGGGAACCGCTTATTTCAAAGCAGTGCCTGGGAACATGACCTTTGGAACTCAGGCATATACCTTCCTTTCTTATTTACCAACATCCAGGGTACAATAAGGTAAGTGGGCTGGGCTAGAACAGGTACAATGTCCTGGATCATTGGAGAAAGAGAAAGAGAGAGAGAGAGAGAGAGAGAGAGAGAGAGAGAGAGAGAGAGAGAGCCTGCACGTGTGCGCAGTGTGGGAGGAGGATGATATGGTCCAGTAGAGAGAGCAAGCTTGTGAAACCAGGTATACTTGGCTCCCAAGGAATATGAAGTGACCTCATAGCTCCACATCTTATAGTCTTCTCATCTGTAAAATGGGGACAATTATAATGATTAGATGAAAAAATATCACAAAACATCATGAAAACTACTAAATCAAGGCCTGCCAGGAACCAGTGATTCTCGTCTCCTGATCCATGAGTAACGCAGGTTCACTCGTGCTTTTGTTCAGGACTGCTGTGGCAGACCCAGCAATCCCATGTCTGAGGCAGAGGCAGTGGCATCAGCATCCTGAAAAGATATCTGCATGCCCATGTTTGCTGTTGCATTATTCACAAGACATAGAAACAACCTAATTGTTTATCTAGGGATGAAAGAGTAAAGAAAATTGGACACACATATGAACACACACACATGCATGCAAACATTAGTTATTATTTAAAAAAGAAAAGAGATGCTGCCATTTGTGACAACAGAGGTGAGTCTGGAGGACAGTAAGCTAAATAAAATAAGCCAAACACAGAAAAGCACTTCATGCTCTCATATGTGGAGTCTAGAAAAACTGAGTTGAGAAGCAGAGGTAGAGGGCTGGTTACCAGAGGCTCGAGCAAGTGGGAAAGCAGGAGGAGTTGGCCAGAGCGTATCCGGTTGCAGTTATGTAGATACGGTGTACAGCGTGGTAACTGAGGTTAATATTACTGTACTATATACTTGATGTTTTCAGAGACAGTAGAATTTAAATATTCTTACCCAAATGGCCATTATGTAAGGAATGGACATGCTAATTAACTTGAATATGATAATCATTTCTCCCTGTGTATGCATTACTTTTTTATTTTTGGATTTTTAAAACAAGGTCTCACTGTGTGTTCTGAGCTCAACTTGAACTTACTATTATGGCCAGGGCTGCTTTGGTCACACAGCAATCTTCCTATCTCAGTATCCTAAGTGCTGGGATCACCAGCCAAACACTGTATATATAGTTTAAAACCCCACAATTCCCCCCTTAATGTATACAACATTTTATTTGTCAAAAAAGTGCTATTAATCCCCTAAAGTATGGATTTGATAGAACTGGAAAGTGAGATATTTCCTCTAACTGTGATGATGTGGTGCATGGAAGTAGAATAGGCCGTTAGCCCTTTATTGGTCACACTTTATGCGATCCTTGCAGTGGCCTATGAGCCACATGGTAACATTATCTCCACTTGAAAATGGGGCACTGATGCACATGGAAAGGACAAGTGGCCTCCAGAAAGCCATCGGGGTGGGTTTTGTGTGGCTTCCCAGAGAGGCAGAGGCTGAGACTTGCTTGGTGTGGGGGCCTCCATGCTTATGCAAATGGATGAGTGCTAATCGCTCTGCTAATGGGAAACACACGGGGAGATAGGATCTGCTGCAAAGCGGAAAAACCTAACCCTCCACAAACTCAGAGCTTGGAGAAACCCCAGTGAAATCTGGGCAGATGATAAGGCAATGCCCCAGAGCTCACAGCAGCACTGTGGGTGGGTGGGTGGGGCGTGGGGAGATGGGGTTTCCGAAGCATTAGCACACAGGGGCTGAAGTCCAAGGGCGACTGGGTTATGTGACTTGGGTCCAAAGCAGCCTAGATTCCTCTTCTAGGGTCAAACCTCCTTGCTAGGCAGCCTGGCCCAGAATTATTCCTTGGACCCTCCTCTTTGCTCCACCCTGTAGTGGACTCTGGGCTCATTTACACGTGTTGAAAAACCTGCCTCTTAGAAAAGTTCAGCTGAGATGAGCACCTGGACCCTGAAGCCAGATTAGCTGGGTTCAAATCTCATTTCTGCCAGTCAGTATTTATATGACCTTGGGTATGTTAGCCAGCTTTACTGTGCTGTAGTTTTCTCATCTGTAAACTGGGAGTGTTATATAATGTTAATGGCATAAGTGATGACTCCATGTAGGGTATTAGAAGATGGCGGAGGCTGAGGACACCCTTTGCACGCTGCCCCTCGCCTCCAGCACATGCTCCACACTGTGGTCTATGTCTGGCTCTGCTCATGCCCCTGCTCTTCCCTCTTCGACTCACCAAATTTCAGCCACCCCAAGTGACTTGTGTTTCCGGAATACACCCCACTTTTGCCTCTGGGATTTTGCATTTGTTGTTCCTTTGGCTCAAAGTTCCCCTTTTTATACCTCTGCCCTTTATGTATTTATCTGTTACCAAGAGAGCTTTATTTCTGATACCCATCAAAATTTGATGGCTGCATCTAAGTCTTCCTGGCCTCTCTGTCCCACTGTCCTGATCCTTACTGTTGTGTTGTGATTTGCCAAGATCTGTCTCCTAATTGGGAGACATTGTGCCCAATGAACAGAGAAAATCCTGATCCAGAAAAAGTTTGTTAAATGTTTAACTGACTCTTGAAGGGACACACACAAGTACATCAGGCTGTCTTGAGGTTCATACATGTTCTAGAGGAGACAAAAAAACCCCCCTGAGCCTATGGAAGTATAACAGGTGATAGAGGCTGGAGAGAATAAGAATTGGCTCTTGGGACAAATGGATGAGGCTTTGAATCTTCATACACTACTGGTGAGCTGTGTGACTTAGGACAAATTGCATAACTGATCTGAATTTCAGTTTCTTCCCTGGTATATGCAAGTATCAGTAAACACTTGGGCATGAACTAAAATAATGAAGTGTTTCACACCACGTCTGGCACATAATAGTGGCCATGGATGGTGGTCATATACTTCATTTCCACTTTGATCCATGACTGGATGTGCCACATTTACTAGCATCACCTCTGACCTGGAGGCGGCAGCCGAGGTGATAAGCCATCTCTCTGGGTACTGCCGCAAGAGGCCTTTCATAGTGTCAGCAAGGAAAGGGCACCTGTGAGTCTACAGTGCAGGTGAGACCAGCTGGGTGATGGACATTCATTCCCCTGTCTGCCCTGCCAGACCTGGAGCCTCTTGCGGCATCTGGATTCTAAGCTTTGGTCCTGTGGGTTCTAGAGTTTCATAACTCTGTCTCTGGGATTCTACTGCATAACTACACCTACACTGGGTGTAGACAAATACCAGCATCCACTCATCTAGTCTATATTTATCGAGTACTTACCAAGTGGCTGGACTTGGTTATACCAAGATTAATGTGATACTGTGCACCTGCCCTCAAACTGCTCACAGCATGGAGGGATGGGCAGAGACGTAAACAGGCATTTAAAGGCCAAGTTGTCAAGAATTGTGAAGGGGGGGTCAGAGCTGTGACAGCTCCAGTGTGGACAGCTGGAGCCCCTTTGTCCGCCTCGGGCACAACATCGAGGACTCTTTCTGTGTGATGTCATTAGTTCTTACAAGAACCCTGATGGTCGGGCTCAATGGAATTAGTTTTCTAGAGCTGCACTAACAAATCACTGCAATACTTGTGGTTTAAAACAACAGAAGTTCATCACCTGGCAGTTCTGGGTGTCAGAGTCTAAAGCAAATCTCACTGGACTAGAGTCAAAAGGGTGGACGGGCTACTGAAGGAAGAACCCACTCTCACCTTGCTTGAGCTTTGGGGGTTGCTGGGACCCCTTGGCTCATGGTCCCTGTACACTCCAGTTTCTGCTTCTGCCATCACATTGTAATCTTCCAGCCTCCCTCTTAAGGGACCCTTGTGATGACATTGGAGATAATCGGGATGAACCCCCATTTCAGGATCTCTAACCAAATCATACCTACGAAACCCCTTTAGTCCTGCAGAGCATGATATTTACAAACTGTGGGAAGGAGATTAGCAGGGGGAACCACATTCACCCTGCCATGCTATCTTACATATGAGAAAACTAAGGTTTATGGATATGAAGAACCTGCCCAAAGTCGTCCAGCCAGGGACTGCCATACCCATCCCTGCCTGGCCACAAGCTTTTAACCTCAAAGCACGAAGCCTCCAGGTATAGGTGAACCTTGAACCAGGTTTTGAAGAACGAGTCGCAGTTAGCAGAAGGTGTGTCTTGAGAGGAACAGGATGTGCACAGCATGGTGCTGTGAACCATCACAGCACCGGGTGTGTGTGGAGGCCATAAACACACAGCTTGGTTGATGTGCAGTAAGTGGAGACAGACAGGCAGGCAGGCTGGGGATGGTGGACAGCCACACAGAGCAGGCTGCAGTTCAACCTGGAAGACAGGACGAGCTGCTGGAGGATGGTACTTGCATGTCTTGGGGTACATCTTCTTCGCTCAATGAGCCTCCATTTATTTCCAGTACAGAGAAGTGTTAGGTCATCTTTTGCTGATGACTGAGAATCGACATCCTCTCTTTGCATTGTGACTGCCCTGCACCACCTGGCCTAGTCCCATGGTCCCTGGGCAGGAGGAGGGCGGTATGAACTGCCCCCTCCCCCACTGCCAGGACAGCGACGGTTTCCAAATATCTGTCTGTTGAAATAATGTTCTCTGGGCACTGGGCCTCCCTCCCTCCCTCACATTCCTGGGCGAGCCTGCCTGTTTGGCTTGCTCAGACAAATATTGACTTTCTCTGTCCTTCTCGCTCTGGGTCTGTTTAAAAGGCATCAATCTTTGCCGGGGTGTGAGCTCCCTCTCCGTAACCTGTGGCCTCTGCGGGCCCATCCGGGCAGGGAGTGGTAGGGAGGGGCCCGAGGCTCTGGGGAGACCCCACTCTTGCTTGGCTGCACTATAGAGGCTTTCCTGGAAGGCTGTAGCTTTCCATGCTGTCCTAAGGGCCATTTAGTGAACGTCTACTGCTGAGGCCCAGGACCATGGCTCATGACATAAACCTTAAGACCCTTTGTACTCATTTTTCTAGACTTTGTAAAAGAATGGGGCAGAGGAATTCAATGACCCCTTGTCAGGAAACTCTGCTGATTCTACCTCCTAAAATGTATGTGTTATCAAGCCAGCCACGGTGGTACCACCTGTACTCCAGTTATTGGGGAAGCTGAGGTAAGAAGATTGCTTAAGCCCAGAGTTCAAAGTCAGCCTGGGAAATATAGTGAGGAGAACTTGACTCTCAAAAAAGAAAAAAAAAAAAAAAAGAATAAAAACAAAAAAGAATGAGTCACTATTGTGTCTGTCAGATTTTCCTTGCTGTAACAAAACACCTGACAAACACAATTTAGAGGAGGAAAGATTTCTTTGAGCTCAAGGTTTCAGAGGTTTCAGTCCATGGTTGACCTGTTCCAAGGCAGAAATAGCACGGTGGAAGGGTGTGGGAGAGGAAGGTTGTTCACCTCATATCAGCCAAGAGGCACAGAGTAAGGAGTGTTACAGACAGAGAAGCAGGGATGGTGGTGATGGGGAGAAGACAGGGACAGAACAGGTCCTTCAAAGGCACATTCCTAGTGACTTGCTTCTTCCAAATGGGCCCCACTCCTAACACCTAGTAGCTATGAAGTCATTAATGAATTAATCCACTGATGAGGTTAGTACCCTCGTGATCCGGGGATCCATGACTCTCTAGATCCACCTCTGGGATCAGTCCCTGAATACATGAGACTTTAGGGTACATTTCTTCTTAAACTCTTTTTTTTTTATTGTTTGCAGCACATGATATTCACATTCCCCTTTCCTTTCCCTTCACCCTGTCCCTGCTCCAAAAAGTCTGCCTTTATTTTATTCTTTATTCATATTTCTGGTTTTTTCATGTAACAGAAATCATTTCATATTTAACTTTTTGTGTCTGACTTATTTCACTAGACACTATGGTTTCAAGAGCAACACATTTTCCTACAAATGGCCTGAATTTATTCTTCTTTATGACTAAATAAAATTCCATTGCCTATGTTTTATTTGTTCATCCATCTATAGGCTCTTGTTTCCACAGCTTAGCTGCTATAAACATGGGTATGCATATATTACTACAGTATGGTGTCTTTAGTTTTCTGGGAAGATATCCAGGAAAGGTATACTGCTGGATCAAGTGGAATTTTAATTATTAATTCTTTTGAGGCCTCAATCTCCATACTTATTTCGGTATTGGCTGTAGCAGTTTATATTCACATCCGCAATGTGAAAGGTTCCTTACTTCCCACAACTTCATCCAGCATTTCTGTTTCTTTGTGTGATAACCGTTCTTTTTTTAAAGCATAAAACATAGTTATTTATTTTAAAGAGAGTAAAACAAAACAGAATAAAGCTAGTCTGAACAGAACAATGAAAGCGATATATAACTTCAAAACAAGATAATAGGAAATCAACAATGGCTACCATAATGTCTCTTGTTTTCTTCAAAATAGCTGTCCTTACCCTCTCACACAATAAAATCAAACAGAACAAAGTAGTATAAAACCAATCAAAACAAAAGAATGAAAGTGTTATAGGCCTTCAAAACCAGATAAGAAATTAACAATGGCTACCACAATACGTCCCATTATTTTCAAAATAGCTGCCAATACCATCAGACACAGTAAAATCAAACAGAACAAGACAGAATAAAACCGAACCTAACAAAACTGTGAAAACAATACAGGAATTCAAAACAAGATAATGGGAAATTAACAGTGGTTACCACCTTCCCTTCTTAGACATTTCCTCCACTATCACTTTCATAATATCAGTTGTACATTTTGGGCCCCACTAACCCCTTTGGATTTTTTTATGCTAGGAGATAACACACTGTTTCCTCGTACAAGTCTGGACCATTTTGCCCATAAGCATGAAATCAAGTTGCATCCGTTTACCTACAAGAGCCTCGAGATTATCCTTCTTTATAGCTGAGTAGCTTTCCATTGTATGAAAATACTGTATCTTTCTTTATCCATTCTGAGGTTGATGAGGAAGTTACCTTTGCCTTTTTTTTTGATTCCCTGTCACATGGAACAATTGTTTTTCTCTCCTTTGACTTTTGGTCTATACCAAAAGTACCCTCAAAAGACCTTTTGAGTTAAGTGTGTTTCTTATATACACATACTGATGGATCTTGTTTCTTGATCCACTCTCCCTGTTTCTTATTGGTGAATTGAGGCTATCTACATTAATGGTTACAGCTGGTATGCACTGGCTTGTCTCTGCCATACTATCCTCCTGCTGTTGGCCCCCCACTTTTACCTTTTGTACAGCTGCCTGTCCTGTGTGGTGATCCTCCTCTGCTGCTGTTTCTGGAACCATGGTCATCTTTATCTCTCTCTAGACTATTCTGTAGTGTACTCTGTAGGGTTGGTGTGGTAGTCATGAATTCCTTCAGTTGTTCTTTGTGATGGAAGTATCTTATTTTTCCATCAATTTTGAAAGAAAGTTTTTCAGGATACATCAATCTGGGTTGGAAGTTTTTTCCTTCAGGATTTGAAACACTTTACTCCAAGTTTTTCTTGACTTGATGGTTTGTGTTGAGAAGTCTGCTGTGATTCTCATGGGTTATCCTTTATAGTTGATGTGCTTCTTTTCTATAACAGCCTTTAGAAGACATTTTTTTTGTCTTCTTTTGAAACAGGGTCTTACTATGTAGTTCAAGCTGGCCTTAAATTCATTTTGTAGCCCAGGCTGGCCTCAGACTCACAACACTCTTTCTGCCTTCTGAGGGCTGGAATTACAGGCTTGCACCATTGTGCCTGACCTCTTAACAGCCTTTAACATTCTGTTCTTGTGCTGAATTTCTGGGATCTTGATTCTTATATGTTTGGGTGTGGATTTATTTTGGTTATGGCTAGTTGGAGTTCTATATGCCTCACTTATTTGTATGCCAGGCCCTTTCCCCATGTTTGGAAAGTTTTCTGCTGTTACTTCTGTAAGTAGTATTTTTTATGTCACTTGTGTTGCACCCCACTTTTTGCTGACACCTATTACTCTTTTTTTTGACACTTATTACTCTTATATTTTCTTTGTGTGTCTTTCAGCCTTGAATTGTTATTTCCTGGTTTCTTGTTATTTTTAATAGATTTTTTCTTTCATGATCACTAGCTGCAATCCTGTCTTCAAGATCTGAAAGTCTATCTTCAGTCTCTGTCAAGCAGTTTTGCCACCTTTTGATGGAGTTTTTAATTTCCTGGATATGTATTTGAATCTGTTTCATACATTGCAATTCCTTCCTATATTGTTCATTCAAAGTTTCCATCATTTTCTTATGTTCCTCTTTTTTTTATCTATGTCTTCTTTAGATATACTCAGCAATTGTTTCATTATGTTTCTGATTTTTTCTTTTACCTGAGATATTATTTCTGATCTGATTACTTTTACAGTCTCATGAAGTTGCTTTTTTACTTTAGTTGCTATCCTTTGAGAGATTTCAGGTATGTGACTTTCATTTTCTTCTGTGTCTATATCTCCCACACTTGTTCTGTGTGGGCTGGAGGTCTGAGATGGCCTTTTGCCCCTTTGTCTTGACATTCTCCTGGGTTTCTCCCAACAAGCTGTTTGTGTGGTCCCAGGTGCTTCCCACGTTGGCTGCCCCTCTGTAGTGTAGAGGAATGGGCCAGGCACCTGAGTTTCTCCAAACCCAGGTTCCTAGGGAAGCAGTTCCTATGGGGCGGGCTTCCCTGATGGCCATGGATGGGTGGTGGCAGGGCTACTTCTCCCAGCCTGCACAGCTACACCAGGACTCCCCCAACAGCAGCAGGGACACAGGGATGTGCTTGTCCAATTCTCCCAGCCTGTATGGGCTGCCCACAGGAAGCAAGCGTCTCCAACGGTGTCCTGCAGGTGAGCAGGGTATATTGGCTATTTCTCTCTGACCATGCTGGTTACCCAAGTGTATGGGGGCAGCATACACTCAGGGGTGGATCTGGCTGTTTCTCCCTTCTTGTGCTGATTTCCTAGTGATAGCCATTCTGACTGGAGTGAGAAGGAATCTCAGAATTTTAAATTGCATTTCCCTAATGGCTAAAGATGATGAACATTTTTTTCATGTGCTCATTGGCCACGTGCACTTTTTCTTTTAAGAAGTGTCTGTTCAGTTCATTTGCGTGTTTTGATTGGGTTGTTGACTTTTTGTGGGTTATTTTGGGTTATTCATATATTGTAAAGGTCAGTCATTCAGAATAGTAGCTGGCAACCTTCCCCCATTGTGTGGATTGTCTCTTCACTCTGTCAATTATTTCCTTTATTGTGCAGAAGCTTTTTAATTATAATGGAGTCCCATGTGTTGATTCTTGGTATTATTTCTTGTGCTGTTGGAGCAGTGTTCAGGAGCACTTCATATTTAAACCGTAACAGCAATCCATCTACTTCTCAGCCTCCACTGATGCTGCCAGGGGTCCAGATATCAACCCTCATTACTCAGCGAGTGTCCACTCTTCCTTCTGTGCCATGGACCAGAGCCACCTTGTCCTCTCCATATCCGTCACTCTCATTCACTCCTTGCTGTTCTATTTACTCCCCTGGTCTCCTGGCTGCTCCTCTACCACACTGTCCGCTTCCCACCTAGGAAAGCTCATACCTACTGTCACTTGTGCCTGAGACAATTTCCTTGGACTCCACAGCCCCCTCAGACCTCTTTGTAAAATGTTTTTGCCCAAATGTCTTGTTTCCTGTGCAGCCTTTCTTGGACAGCAGACTTCAGATAGAATCCTGCTTTGTATCTCCTCCTCCTCCCCAGTATCCCTCTTTCTCTCCTGCTTTATCTTTCTCTATGGTATATTTTAACTTTTTGTTTGTATGTTGCCTCTCTGTAGGGCCGTATTTTTAGTCTGTTTTATTCATGGCTGCCTTGAGCTAGAGGCATGGACACTTTAGAGCTGGGAACATGTGACCTCCATTTCATGCATGAGCATTAGCGGTACTATAACAGTAACGTTCACCATCACTTTCTGAATACTTCATGTCTGTAACCAGTGCTTATACACCAACCCAGAAAGTATATGTGGATGAAGAAACAGGGGCCACAGTGGGAGGGGGGGATAGAGGTGGGTCCTGTTACCACAGTCCATCTCTGCTTTGTCACACTCCACCCAAAGAATGCCAGCAGTGGGGGTAAGCTGGTGCCCAAGTCCATGCACCTGTACCTCCTGGCCTGGGTACTGCTTCCAGATTTATCTTGGTAGATGTCATCTCCATGGCAGTTGGCCTGACCTCATCTCTTCCAATTCTCCCTGCTTCCAACCTCTCCACCCTATTTAGTCTCTTTCTTTCTTTTCTCTTTTCTTTCTTTCTCTCTTTCCCCTTCTTTCTTTCTTTTTTCTCTCTTTCTCTCTCTCTCTTTCTTTCCCTTTCTCTCTCTCTCTCTCTCTCTCTCTCTCTCTCTCTCTCTCTTTTTCATACTGAGGATTGAACTCAAGCTCTTCACACTGAGCTATATCCCCTGCCTTTTAAAATTTTGAGATAGGGTCTCACAAAGTCACTTAACTTAAACTTGCAATTCTCCTGCCTCAACATCCCAGAGTGCTGGAATTACTAGCATGTGCCACCATGCCCAGCTCTTTATTTTTTGGAATTATCTCACTCACATTGTTTCTCCATATGTCACTTTTCTCTCTTTTGCTCCTAGGCTTCATAAATTTGAAGGCCCTCTGGGGCCTAGCTGCAAGAGACTCCCTTCCATTCCCCGCTTTTCAGTGGAGGTTGGGCTCCATTGTGCTCCTTCAGCCCCACAGCCATTCCTATGCCTGCGCAGGCTACCTTCCTCTATGTTTTCAGTCTAGTAAGATCACTCTTCCTTTGCTTTTCATTTTGAAAAATTTCAAAGAATGGAAAAGCTCTAAGAATCATACAGCACTGCCCAATGTTCTTTATCTAGATTCACTAATCTTTAATATGTTTTCTCTTTTTTATTTTAAAGAGAATAAAGCCAAACAAAATAAGACAAAAATAAAGCAAATCAAAATGAAACAGTGAAAGTGATACAGGATTTCAAAACAGGATAATAGAAAACCAACAATGGATATCATAATACATCATATTATCTTCAAAATAGCTGCCCATGCCATCAGGTATAATAAGATCAAACAAAACAAAACAATGAAAATGATACAAGATTTAAAACAAGATAATAGGGAAGTAATGGCTACTACCTTCAGAAGGAAAATCCCCATAGTTGCTATATTTTATATTGTTATCCTCTATATAGATGCTCAGACTACTGGTTTTAGGCCTGCAAAGTCAATCAAATAATACACACACTAAGTTTTTTTTTCCTGCAGTGGATATTATCTTAGCCTATGTTTCTCTGAATCAGTCGTTGCTTACTATGTGGGGAAGCTGAGGGGACTCAGCACTTCCTGTCCCCCAGTCTGCATGCTGGCTCACAGGAAGGGGTTGGCCTAGGCCACCTCCTGCCTCTTCCTTTCCTCCTGCCCACCATCCTTTCTCCCCATGTCTCTCTCATTGTGAACAAATAACAAACCTCTCTCCTCCAAACTCACCCTGAAATCTCTTAAAAAAAGACAGTCTCCATATCCACAATATGATTGGTCTAAAATTTTAACTTTGATACCATACACTTGGATTATCTCAATTTTCTAAATAATGTCTTCTAGAACATTTTATTCTGGCTGCCTCCTTTAAATCTCTTTATATCTCTTTAGCCTCCTTTAAATTCCCAACCTTTGATGTCTTTTGTGACATTGACTTTTGTTTTTTGGTACCAGGGATCAAACTCACAATCTCAAAATTGCCAGGCAAGTGCTTGTGCTGCTGAGCTAAATCCCTAGCCCCTATCATTGACATTTTTGAAGAGTCCTGATTGATTCTTTAGCAAAATGCCTTCTAGCTTGGGTTTGTGTGAGTTGACCCAGGACAGCTGTTTGAGGCAGAGATGCTCTCTTCTATCTCTAGCCTCTCTCTTCCTCTGAATTATCCCAGCCACAGACAACCAGGTTTCCTCTGGACCCTGCCCAATCTGGCCTGTACCTTTCTGCTCATGTGTAGCCACACCTCTGGGTTGGTGAAAAGTCTCGCTCTGGCTGGACAGGGAGGAGTGGGGAGGTGGTGTGCTTTCCACTGGGAAGGCCTTATCCTGAGGGGTTCTGCAGGCAGTTGTGCTCCTCAGACGGCTTTCAGCAGCAGACTCTGATGTTCAGATCTGCCTTACATGGCAAAGCAGGGCACCTGACTCTGCTCTTACTGAAAGATGTGTGTGTGTGCACGCATATGTGTGTGGGTAGGGCAGTATTTACATACAAAGTTTATTTTTGGCCTTGAGTTTTGATCCTTGGCTGCTCAGGTTTCTCTCTGTTCCAGTTGTTACCTGGAGATATTCATATAGTCATTGGTGCCTGCTGGTCCAAGGATGCCAAAGCCTAAACATCTGTGAGAGCAACTGCATACGAAGTCTGGTGTTGGTTCCAGGAGAGGCAGTTTGAGGGTGGGCATCCTCAATTTCAGTGCACTGTTGCTGCAGTCAGATTTTATCCTGTTTCTATCTGCTGAGTGATTCTAGACAAGTTACATGAACTCCCTGAGCCTCAGTTTCCTCACCTATAAAAGGGGACAATAGTAGTATCTACTTCCAGATGTTCTTATGAAGATGAAATGCTCTGAAGGCCTGCGACATAATGAGTGGATGCTTCCATATGGTGAGAAGAAGTGAGGAGAGTCTCAGGATTGGTGCTAAACTGTTCCATTGGCAGCTCAAGGCTCAGGAGTGAATTGCCAGGCAGTCAGACTTGTTTCTGATACACACTGGGCTCCTTACTTTTCACCTCAAGCCTGTCCTTCTGCAGTGGGTAGTCAGGAGGGCCTTTGGATTAGGGCTGGGAGGAGTTTCTAGGCCTGCTCTTGACAGTGACTTTAGGGAAGACAGTCTTTCAGAGATGAGTGAGAGAGCAGGGAGGTGGGGAGCCATAATTCATATCAGCCTCTATTTTGCTGCTTGCCTGCCTCTGTGCTTGGAGACTACAGTGGCTTGTCCACATGTGGAGTGGGAATTGGTCTCTTAGCTCAGCAGCTGGAAAAGGGGATCTGAGTTCTAGTTCTGGCTCAGCTACTGAATCTATGTGTGAACCAGCATGTCCCACTTCACCTACTTTATGCATCTGTTGATTGTGTGTATAATGGATTAATTCACACACACATTAATATCAGTTGGGCACCTCTGTTTATGAGGTGCAATAGAGAAAAGGGTCAAGCCTTGCAGAGCTTATACTATAAAGCAAGGGAAAATTACTTAGTAGTCGACACTGTGATGAATGCTGCAGTGGAGAGGTTCAGAGCGTTCTCAGACTGGCGATAGTGGGGAGAATCAGGGAAGCCATTCCTGAGACAGTGACCCTTTTGAGCGCTGAAGGCTATGTGAGCATTGGTCACGCAAAGGGAAGAAAGTGGAGAGCTCTGGACAGAAGGAGTTGAAGGGATAAAGGTTCTAGAGCAGAAGAGGGCACAAGTGACCTCCAAGGCTCTGCCACTTGAGGGCCTGGCGTACCTCCCCCTCTCACTGGGCTTATGGGACTGCCCTCCTGCTGGATGGGGTGCTCATACCCCCTTTCCTCCCTCTGCTCTCTGTGGCCTCAGAGAGTGAAGGACGAGGGAGGACTCTGGGAAGGGAAGTCCTTTGTACCTTAAAGCCTAATCGAAATGCTCTGTGCATCTCAGGTTCTTGCCCCTATTTCCCTCTAATAACATGTCTTGCTATAGGTAGTGTTTCCTTATTTCTTATTTAATCTCTTCTGGCTCTTGTTTCCTTCTAATCAATGTCAGGAAGAGAAAAACCTTTTTATTTTAAAATTTTCAGAAATAGGCTTTTTTGGTTTAGGTACTATGTGTTAAGTTCATCTCACAGATGACTTTCCTTTCCCACCTTAGAAAGAGAGGTGTGTGTGTGTGTGTGTGTGTGTGTGTGTGTGTGCGTGTGCGTGAGTACGTGTGCGTGTGTGTGTGTGTGTGTGTGTGTGTGTGTTTTCCATTAAGTCATGGCCTCTACAAGGGAAATCCTACTGAGTACTGAGTACTGAGTACTGAGGATAAATGGGGGTCCTGGCAGGGTGTGGGGTGGGTGAGAATCAGTGACAAGAGGAAGTGATGGTAGCTACAGAGACTGAAGCCTGGAGAACCCACTGTTTAGCTCACTCTGGCTTTGAGCGTTGCTTGTAGGTGGGGACTTTGGAGAGGTCCTCCTAACTTTGAAGTCCCATGGGCTAGGCATAACTCAGGACTAATTTTCAAAAGAGCATCCACTCAAGGTTAATTTGGGAAAAAGCATGTTTGGGTTGACTAGTTACAGGGAACCACTGCTGGTGTCTTGGAGTCAGACACCAAGGGTGAGCTGTGCTCTTAGGTACCACTGACATCAAGAGACTGGGGGCAGCTGCATGTAACCTGCTGTGCTCTTTACATGGTCAAGAAGGCTGGAATCCTGACTGCTCTGGTCTCTAAGCAGAAGGCTGTCAGGGAGCTACATAGCCTGTGATCTCTGCCTGTGGATTAGAAGCCTGTGGACAGGGCAGCTCCTTTGGAGATGTTACACAAATCTGGGTTTGAGAGCTCCAGGGCTTGTTCAAGTGTCTAAAAAAGGTGGCAGATGGTTTGGGGGAAAATGTGGGCTCCTCTAGCCTGGTGGGAAGGAAGGCAGCCTTCTGAGGTCTGTGGCAGGTTCCAGAGCATACTGCAGGGAGAGGGTTCTGGCTTTCACGTCAAGCTACCTGAGTGTGCTCTATTGGTGGCTGCGTGGTTTCAAGTCCTTGCTGGTCTGGATGGCCTCACTCAGGACAGACCCATTGAACTCGGTGGATCAGATCAGGTCAGCCCAGGTACAATTTCTAGTTTCACCTGAATCCCACCCAGCTCTGCTCAAAGAAACATGCCGTTATAGGACCTCAGCTGACACAAATCAGAAACTCATCATAAACTCTCTCCCTCAACCCAGTTCAGTGAAGCCCTGTTTAATTCAACCTGGCTTAGGTCTAACTGTACTAACGTGCCAGACTCAGACCAATCAAAATCAACTTGACTCAGCCTACCACATGCCTATTCAACTCAGTTAAAAGTCAAACTCTTTTTACAGCATGAATGATCCTTTCAGCTTGATCCAGCTCACTTATCTCCACTCAGCCTGACTTCAGTCATACGCCCCAGCCTAATTCAGCCCATCATAACTTTGCCTGAGCCCAGCATAGCTCAGCTCACCTTAGTCCAAGGCATCGAGGCCATGGCTGACCTTGCACTTCTTGGGTTACTCCAGCCCAACCCCAAACAAGGCATGATTCCTGCTGGAATCAACCTAGTTCCACCCATGCTCACCTAGTTTTCTAATTTTGATTTAATTTATCTCAACTCATCAGCTCTCCATGGAATATGCATGCTATGAGAGTATAAAGCAGAGTTTGATACGTGGTGAGTAAATATGTATTAAATAAATTATTGAGTAAGCCCTTTCTGGCCCAGCATAACCCAACTCTAAGTCAACTCATTGGTCTTAGGTTGATGGAATTCTATGGTTTTTTATATATCAATGATCCAATCTGTAAACGTTTTCTATTATATATCCAGGTATGTGCCAGGAAATCTGTTGCTGGAGGTGTAGTGCAAAGCTGACAAGGTATCTAACCTTGAGCTTACTTTGAAGACAGAAATAAGCTAAAAATATGTAAATAAATGTACATATATACTTACCTCTAGGCAATAATAAATGCATTACAGACAAATTCAGCAGAGTCGCAGGGTAGAAAATGGTGGTGGTGGGGGGTTTAGTAGTGCTGGTGGTCCCTGACAGATATGGTGGCCATAAAAAGACTCCCCAAAGGGGTGATATTTGAACAGAGATCTGAACAAAGTGATGCAGGCACTCTAATAATGTAGGCAAAGGCCCTGAGGCAGCTATGAGGCAGGTGTGTCCCAGGGACAGGAAGGCCTGTATGGCTAGCACAGTGTGAGATCCCAGAGGCTTGTAGAAAGTGGTCTCTACTGCTAGTCCATTAGCTTTGAGTGGGTCAGTGTGGTCTTGTACACAGCTATGTTGCCCACATTTGGCACATACTGACATGCAGTAGTCACTTAAAAAAAAACCCTGTGTTTCCGATGAATGAATGAATTCAACTGAGCATAATGCAGAGTGATTTAAGCCTAATTAACTCAATTAAACATGACATTTTAATTCAGCTCAACTTTGTTAGAGCTTCTTTGGGTCTTGTAACCCGTGGAAAACAGACCAAATTGAGATGCTGGAGAGTACAAGATTCTTTCCTGAGCTTCAGAAAACTCCTCTGTATGGCAGTGCTTGATGTGTCATATGGATGTTTCAGGGAACCCAATGAGATTCTGAGTATGGAAGAGCTGTGTAGGGGATAAGGTCCTGGGCGACCTTTCTACGCTTGAATCTGTGGACAGGGGAGGGAGGTCATGGTCACATCTGTTCAGGATGTTCTGCAACTCTGTGGTTCTATAAGAATGTCTGAGACCAACTCTGAGCAAGTCCTACCCTGGTTTAAAGCCCTTCCAGGGCTGCTCTGGAGTCTGAGACAGTGCAGAGTCACGGTCCACAGGTTTGATGTCGGGCCTCCTGCCTCGCTACCTAATCCCCTGCCTTCCCAGCCAGGCCCTCCGGGTCCCCTCTGCAGAGCTCTGTTTCCTCTGGGTCCCAGCCCCTCTGGTTCTCTCAGCCGACTCTAACTCCTTCCTGATTTCTTTTTTCTTTTTAATCTTGGGTAGGTACAGCAAGCTTATGAAATTGCTGTCCTCCCTATGGCCATTCATTATACTCATTTTTCCTACCCAGCTTTGAGTTTGGTTTGTTGGGTTTCCTGATTTTCCTATCCCTTAATTTCTCTCTTCCTATGGTTCCTCACTGTAGTGTGTTTAGTACATGACCTTGGAAATACATATTTCTTTGAAAAATATAGGGTGTTGTTTTCTTTATGTATGTTTTTAATTTGCGTAATTGGTATTTTGCTTTAGCACCTTCTGTTTCTGATTTTTTTCCCACTAGCACATGTTTTTAGGATCCATCCATATCGTCCATGTTCCCCTAACGTCTGATTCATGGCCTCCAACTGCCCATGCACTATACATACTTTATTTTTCTTCCCCGATTAGTGGCCTAATGAGCACTCTTGAGCCTTCCCTTCAGAGATCAGGGCATGAGTTTCCGTCTCGCCTACACCCATGTGGAGCATTGCTCAGAGGGCTCCCAGTCAGGTCTGGGCTTAGGTGCTCTTAGTCCTGTACGCCATCAGGAAGCAGGCTGCACACATTGCTCAATTCTTACCAGCTTTTACACTGATAGTCTGATGGGTACTGAGTGGCATCTCTCCATGTTAACTTCTTAGCTCTGATTCCAGCGAGGCTGTGTCACTTCCTGAGCCCAGTGCTCTTTGGCTGCTTCTTTAGCACGATTCAGCTGCTGGTCCTTTAAGCCCTCCCTGGAAGCCGATCTACTACCCAGTCCCAACACTTTGACTGTGTTCCTTTGGTCCCTACATGGATAGAACATTCTCTTATTGCTCCTGGCTGTCTTTCCTGTAGACTGTGGAGTCTTTCAGTTCTAATCCTTGCTCTGTCTGGAGACCAGCATAGGAGACTGGCTCAGTGAACATGGCATGAATGTTAGGTGACTGCCTTACTGACTGACTTGGGATTGAGTGTGAAGCCAGATAAATGAGGACAGATGCTGGGTCAGCATCAGTGCTGTAATTTGGAAGGGCTGAAGAGGGTAGGACTGACCGGAGGAGGCGTTGTGAGCCAGGGCTGGGAGATTTATACCTGGAAAGGACAAGGAAGAAGGGGAGACTGAGATACTAGATTGGAAGTTTACGGCTCTGTCATGGGCAGAACCCAGGAGGACAACCCACCCACTTCGGGGTTTCATTTGCTGTCTCTAATTGGAGTTGCCAGCCCTGGGTGGTCAGCCTCAGTGAGCATTAAGACCTGACTAGGAGCAGACAGCAGCCCACATACCTTTGGTGCTTGGTATGTATGGTCTTCTCAGCTTTCCTGACCAATTATCAGCTTCTACCTTATTTAATCATGGTGTTCACTTTCTCTTGTCCCCTCCCTTAATCTGAGTCCAAGATACATCTTCCTAACCTACTCTTAGCCTTTATCTCGGGGCCAAAAGCTGATGGGGCTGGTGGGCTGGCTGTGGACTCCTGGCCAATGTAGCATCAAAAGCCCTCGCAGGGACTTGCAGCTGCCTCTGTGGCTGCTCCCCTGAAGGGCTCTCTGTGGCGGCCCACTGCCCAGCCTGTGGCTGAGGTAATCCCCCAGCTTCTGCTCCCTCTTTTCCTTCCAAATGGCTTGGCAAAGGCTGAAAGGCAGAAGATCAGAGGCATGCAGTACCAGCCCGCCAACCAGCGTGAAACCCCAGGCTTGTCTTTTTCCACCCTCTGCCTCTACTTAGTTTTTCCTTTCTCCAAGGAATTGGGTTCCCAACATCCTTTCTTTCCCAGGATCAATCAGTTGGCAGGGTGTTGTGGGATACAAATTTGCATTCAATCAGGCCCATGGTGACCTTCATAAGCAGGACCCATGCTCCTGTCCCCAAACCCAGGCTCCAATCTGTGTAAATGGCTCGGGGTTTACAAAACTCAGTGGACTAGAACATAACTTTTACTAGCACATTTGAACAACATTTAATGAGGTTTTAAAAACAGAACTATAAAGTGGTTTTCCTGAAAGGGCTATTATTAATCATAAGAATAATCATAGTAGTCTAGCTCATCTGCCCAGTGTGTTTCAGTATTCAAAACATTTGAACATTAGTCATCCCACTGGACACCCTTCATTCTCCTGGGAGGTCATTGGGTCTGGCATTTTCCTCAGTACTGAAACTAACTGTACTTCTCAAATATCCAAGTACATGCACAGCACCTGAGATCTTGTTAAACTGTAGATTCCAGGTCAGTAGGTCTAGGTGAGCCTGGGACACTGCATGTCTTACAAGATCCCAGGTTAAGCTGAGTTATACATTCATGGGCCAGGCTGGGGATTTAGCTCAGTGGCATAAGTGCCTGCCTTGTAAGCAGGCAGTCGTGAGTTTTTTTTTTTTTTTTTTTTTTTTTTTTTTTTTTTTAATTTAAGAGGAAAAAGAGAAAACCACAAAACAAACCAAAGCGGCGTAAGGGTACACGCAATACAGAACTACAAAACAAAACAAAACAAAACAAAACAAAAAACCATAACAGTAAGAAATTACCTGCTAGTAGATTACACACTATTTTCTTGGAAATAGTTCCTCAAATCACAGAGGCAGTCGTGAGTTTGATCCCCGGTACCGATAAAAAGGAAAAAGACCAAAAAAAAAAAAAAAAAAAAAAAACCAAAAAAAAAAACAAACAAACAAACAAAAAAAAGACATTCATGGGCCATATTACTGTCATGAGGAGTAACTCAAAATACTTGAGTTCAGAAAGGTTAAATGAAAAATCTAAGTAGTAAGTAGATGTATGGTCAGGGCTAGATTTTTTTTTTTTGTTTTTTTTCCCCCTTCCTTTCCTTTCTTACCTTTCTTCCCTCCACAAACATCAGCTGAGAGCTAACTATGTGCTGGATGTGGTTGTAGGTGCAGGAATGGGTGATGTTAAACATTTGTAACAGATGGGACATGGCACTGACCAATCAGACCATCAGATGGCCAGCTGTGGCATTCACTGAGCATTTGTGCTTTAGTTGTGAGGAAAGGCATGTCCAGAAATCTCAAGAGAGAGAGTATGAGTGACCAGGGAGCTGGGAGGTAATGGGGATTTGGTAACAAAGCCTCTTAATATTCTGTTGCAGTTATGTAACAGCCCTGAGCACAGTGGGTTTGGGGAGAAGTATTAGACAGAGCTTCTGGTCTTGACCAGCTCTGTGCAGCTTGGGAAACAGACACAGACTAGAAAGGTGGAGGAGCAGGTAGTGTCTGTGGACATTGTGAGGCACACCTTTGTATTTACAGAGTACGACCCCTTTGCTGACCTTTCCCCATGCTTAGGGAGTGCCTGGTGGAAAGAAGATACTCCATAAATCTTTCTTTCTTTCTTTCTTTCTTTCTTTCTTTCTTTCTTTCTTTCTTTCTTTCTTTCTTTCTTTGTTTTCTTTTCTTTTCTTTTTTTTAGGAATGAATGACTGGACAAGGCTCAGGATGCCCAAATGAGGAAGTGGTTGGTTCTACCTGGGGTGCACAGAGGCGGGAGGAGCTGTCAAGGATGGCTTCCCAGAGGAGGCCATACTGGAGGTGGTTTTAAAGATCAACAGGTGTTGGGCAGGCAAAAGGGTGGGGGTAGGAAGATGCGGAGCAGGGGCTGCTGGTGAACCCCTTTGCCACTTTAGCACAGGGAGCTGTCAGTCCTTCCTGTATTCAGAACACAGCATCACCATCTGAAGCTCCCCTCTACCCCCAAGGTGCTTGGGACCACTTGGATATGGCCTCTTGACTCCTCTAGCTCCCTAGGAAGTCCTCCATCCAGGAAGAAGGGGTTCATCCTGGAGGATGGCTCAGGCTTGTTTCATCTTTGATGAAAAGGCAGGCTTGGGAAAGAATTTCCCCAGTGAATGAGTGAGGCAGTCTCCTTGGGAACTCCCAGGTGAGCCTTTGCAGATTTAGGACAAAGGATAAGTCATTGACACAGTACAGTAACAAAACCAGCCACCTGTGAGGTCCCACCCCCATATTTTGACCCCAGAGTTCCTGGACCTGGCTCTTCCTGCTTTTTTTTTACATGCTTTTTTCTCTGCTTTTACTTTACATGTTTTACTATGGGGTAACAAGCCAGGGCAAGTGTCCCCATTTTATGGATGTGGAGATCAAGGTTTTGAGAGAGGATCTATTTGCACAAAGGATATAGGAAGAATTAGAACACAAGCTCTAATTCTAGGTTCAGTAACTTGTCTAAGATACCAGTCAACCTTTTAATCATTCAACCAATCAAGAAATCAATCAGTCAACAAATATTTATGGACTGTCTTCTGTGTGCCAAGCTCTGCTGGGGATTCTCCAGTGGATGACAGGGCCAAACTCTTGGTCCTCATGAAGTACTTCTTTAGTCAAGGGTGGAGGGGATGAACAATTACAAATGGAAAAGAAAAACATAATATGACAGATGGTGACCATGTGTCTTAGTCACATTTTTTCTTTTTTGTCACTGGGACAAGAAACCTGGCATCCACAACTTATAGGAGGAGAGATTTATTTTGGCTCATAGTTTCAGTCCGAGATTGACTGAAATAGGAAGGCAGAAATAGCATGGTCCAAGGCTTGAGTAGAGGAAGCTACTCACCACATGGCAGCCAGGAAAAAGAGAGAAGGGAGGAGCAGGGAGGGAGCTGCACCCTTCCAGGTCACACCCCTGTGACCCATCATCGCTGCCTCCTGCCAGCACATTCGGCTCTGACTCTTCGGTGGATTACCTGACTGATGACTGTAGCATCACTGTGGTCTGCTCACCTTCTAAAGTCTCGCCTCTGAACTTGTGTGGCTTTTGTTTGACATTCTAGACCTAAATCCAACACTGTAGTACAGGAGAAAAGTTAAACCAGGAGGGAGGCTAGTGACGGTCAAGGGGTTATTCGCAGTCTCACAGGCTGCCTCCCTGAGCAGATGACTTTTGAATGAAGACTTGAAGGAGATGATAAAGCAAAACTTGCTGGTAAGTGGAGGAGAAAAGAAACACAAGTTCAAGGCCCCTGAGGTGGGTAAGAAAGTCATTGCTCTTCCCAAGACCTGTGGAGCTCCTTTAGATAAGTTTCTGGTCGGCTCAGCCACAGAGGACGGGATTCTTTCCTCATCTGTTCTCTGTATCTTCCTAGGAGGCTCTGATAGAATTTGCTAAGCAGCTGCTGGAGTGAGTGGTGACAAGCCAGAGAGGCTCACAAGAGCCCACAGTACTAGGATCCCTGTTTTTCCATGGCCTTTCTGCTGCCCACTGCCCGGAGATGTCTCACAAATAGCGCGGTTGTATTGAAAGGTTGATCTCCCCATTAGAAGGGATTTGTCAGCACAAGCTGGGGCTTAGCAGCCTAAGCCTTGGTCTGAGGGCTCAGACAGGACTCTGAGGAGCTGACTCAGGCCTGGCTCCCAGGAGAATGAAGGAAAGGCCACCAGCTGAGACTGACACTGTAGGTGTCAGTCAACATGAATTGCTTGGTATCTCTAGGGGGCACTGCCAAAGCCTCTGTCACTCCCAAAATTCTCTTTGGGCCCAGGAGCAAGCTCCGATGTCCTAGCTTGACACACAAAGCTGTGCGAGGCCTCAGAGCTCAGCTGGACATCAGTGTCTCGCTGCACTTTCCCTGGGACATCTTATTTTCTGTGGTGGTGAATATCATCTGCACATCAGTAGTCCCCAGCTTACTCTACATTGCTCTCCAGACATCCAGTGGTCCCCTGATACCTTCACCCAGAGAAACCATAAATATCTCCCACTGGGACTCTCACTCTTCCATTCAGCTTCCACCTTCCACCAATTCACACACTTCCTTCCTAGTGTGTCACTCACTTCCTTATTTCTAACAGCCCTGGGGAAGCTCTGTGACAGCACCACAGTTCAGATGAGAAAATCGTGGAAGGGGAGGTTATATCACATAATCTGCACTATACCACTTCACTGAGTCAGCAAGCTTGGATTCTGCCTGGAACACAGCACATCCATCCTCCTTCCCTGCCATGACCCATCGCTGCTCCTCTGAAGGATTCCGGCAGTTTCTCACAGGTCTCTACTAGTGTTTTCTCTAGTCTTTTTTCCCCAGGACAGCCCAAGTCATCTTCAAGAAAATACATACAGAGCTGATTCTATCCCTTCTCATGGATTTTAAGATAAAGACCAAATGCCTCAATGTGCCCAACGGGGCCCCATGCAGCATGGATCCTGGGTCTCTTCCTGACTTGTGGCCCTTGACTGGTGTCACTCAGCACACACTAATGACACGGGGTCTTTTTCAGTTCCTTAAGTGTGACCAGCTCCTCCTTACCTCAGGGCCCTGCCACATGCTGTGACTCTAGGTTGGAATGCTCTCCATAGTCTGATTTATCATCATTCCTCAGGTTTCTTTGGTGAATACTCTTTTGACTTCTGAATTGTTTTCAGGGCCCATATCCCTAAAAGATGCTGTCATGGTGCCTAAGACATTTTGCAGAGCTAAATTGCAAGTAACAAATTCTCTGGTCCTCGTAGCTAGCTCCTTACCTGTCACAGTGGGTGCCAGGAATTGCTGATGGATTAATGAATGGTGTCTCAACCTTTGTTTTGCTTGGTTTTCTCGGCTCTCCTTCATGCACTGTACGCTTCTTTATTTCCCGTCCAGTAGCCACACTTGTCCTGCCTTTGTGTCTTCGCCCGTGCTGTTCCCGCTTTCCAGATCTCTTCCATTTCCACTGCCCCACAATTCCAGTGCTTTGACCTCCTGGCCTCACTCTACCTTGACAGGAAGGAAGTCTGCCTTCCTTCCTTCTGCATGCTAACATGTTTGGCTCTTGTTCTTTCTGCTATCTTGAGCTAGCTCTCCTCCGGGGCTACCTGTGCAGGGACCTTTGATCAAGTCCTCACCAGAAACAGTGAGCTCTGGGCCCACACAAGAAGCAAGTAGTGGCATATGGGTCAGACCAAAGCCCCAGGCTGTGGGCTCCAATCCTCCTGATCTTTTAGATTCCTCTGGAGAGTGAGCCCCTCCCTGCCTCACCTGCTCAATTTATACCACCTGGGCACAGCTTCTCACCCACTAGATCCCACGAACAAGATTGACTGTGAGAAACAGAGGCTGTGGAAATTGCAAGAGTCTGGGAGTCAGACAAATCTGGACAAGACTCCTATTTTGTACTCTCAGGTTGCTGCTGGTCTGATCTTTTTGGCTCATCTGTGAAATCGGAAGAGTGGAGCTTCATTTCCAGAGTTGAGGACAGGAGAAAATGTGGCAGTGTGTTATTGTGAGTAGACGATTTCTGAAGCTATGCACCCAAGTTTGAGTCCTGGACCCGCCATCTAGCTCACGTTTTCTAGTTGGAAACAGCAAGAGTATATTATGGATAGATTAAGGAAACAGGAATATATTTCCAGATTTGCAACTTGCAGAATCTGTGAGAGATTCCAGGAACAAGGCCTGACCAAAGTAGGGCATTGTTGTGAGAACATTAGTGCCTTGACATGAGATCCTACAGCATTTGGGGGGGGGGGGATAGCAGAGGTTCCATGACAGTCGCACCCCAAGAACTGAGTGCTTGTGTCATTGCTCTGTCCACCAAGATCTGCCTCCCAACCTGGCTGCTCCTCATTCTGGATGCAGGTTTCACGTAAGGGTGCTGAATGATGGGTAATTTATTTCTTTATGTTTGGTACCAGGAATTGAACTCACGACTTCATGCTTGCTAGAGAGATGCTTATGCCACAGAGCTAAATCCCTGGCCCAAGAGTGCTGATTGAAAGCACCTGGATTGGGGCTGGGGATTTAGCTCAGCGGCATAAGTGTCTGCCTTGCAGGCAGGCAGTCGTGAGTTTGATCCCTGGTACCAGTAAAAAGGAAAAAGACAAAAAAAAAAAAAAAAAAAAAATGGAAAGCACCTGGATTATGTGTCTGACCCTGAGCCACAAAGGGGTCTTGGGATGAAAGAAACTTTTCTGTTAAACTCTTGTTGTATAAAGGGAGAGCACTCAATGAGGGCCATTGTTTACTGCTGTTTTTTACTAGCTGTGTCTCTTCCTGGGTCTCTTCCTGACTTGTGACAAGTTAAGATACTTATCCTTTCTTTTTTTTATTAAAAAGAATTAAAAGAAAGAAGGAGATTAAGATAAGGGAGGACATAACAACATAATAACACAGGTCAGAACAGAACAATTTAAGCAACATAGTGTTTCACCACAAGATAACCCGACCTAACAGTTTCTACCATAGTGTCTCTTTCCTTGAAATATCTGAGTATAACTTCGTATATTATGGCATCAAACACAACATGACAGTGTAAAACCATTCAAGGGAATGCCAGTATTACAGGGTATTTAGAACCAACTAACAGAAAACGAACAATGGTTTCTATACTGCTTATCCTTTCTAAGCCTTGGTTTTCTCATCTGCAAAAGAGGGATTACTAATATCTATTTCACAGGGTGAAAATGTGAAGGTTGTGAGGGTTAAATATGCTTATCTGTGTTTGTGCATGTGTGCAATCCTTAAAAAAGAACCTAGCCTTACTAAATACTGGCTATAATTTTTCTCCTTCTCCTTCTTCCTCTCCTCTTTCTTCTTCTTTTTGTGGTGCTGAGGATTTGCATGTGTTAAGCAAGTTACCTATCATTAGCAAGTACCCTGCCACTGAGCTTCATCCTCAGTCCTATAATTTTATTATAGTATTATTAGTAGATTTGTACAACCTTAGTGTGAAGCAGCTGAGTATTGGTTGTATGCAAACCCTAGGCTGGGATGTTAGTATTCAGAATTCCTCTCTGCCAGCCCAGATCATTGCAGACAGCCAGGACCAGTAACTGAACAGCTGATGGTTAACTTTTTAGGAATTTCATGAGCTGGTTAATATCAAAATCTGCATTTCTGGGAGAATTTACCCCAGGGGAATTAGCCAATGCTACAAATCAGGGCTTCTTTCTCCTTAAAAATGGCAACTTTGTATTGTTAACTTTTCTGAGCACATCACAGGCTGATATGGAGCCTGAAGTATTTGAGGTGCCTAGCATTGAGCCATCTCTCTTGGCATTTTTACATCTTTCTTTCCTTTTACATGCAGTCCTCTCCAGTTAGTATCCTCTTAGGATCAACTTTTTTTTTTCATGACAAGAGGGACAGACAAATGAACCCCTGGATTCATGGGCTTTGTTCTCATCATTTCTTTGGTGGGCACCTTTTTTGGTACTGATGATTCCCTACCAGACAGAGGCCCCAGGCTTCCATGCAAGTCCTGTGACACAGCACTGTAGGGAGCATGTGTGGGACGGCTTGTGGACCAGAGCTCTAGAGCTGGAGTCTTACCGCTTTCTCTGCTCTGACTGGCAACCTCTGTCCCTCTTTCCTAGTGCTTCTTAGAAGGGCATCCCCTTCTTTCCTTCTTCATATCATTCTGCCATGTGACTCATATAAGCCAGCAGTGCAGTGCAGGCTGGGGAGTAGGAGGGGCCACTTGCATGTTGACGAACCTCATCAGGGGGTTGGGGAAGGGCTACCTCCTGCTTTGGAAACATTCCTCTGATTGCTCTGCACAGCTCAGCAGGCTACCCTGGGCTAGGAGGGAAAGGAGGGAGAGGCAAACACCCTTCATTTTAATTAAAGCCAACTTTACATTGTTGTTCCATTTGCCTGTGTTATTGCATGAGCTTATAATAAAGTTATATGGTGCCCTTAGGGCGGCTTCAGCTGCGTGATAGAATGTGTCCAAGTTCAGCGCTCCACGATTGTGCTCAGCTTTTCTACAGGGTGAGCCAGAGCAGCCCCAGGTCCTCTCAGGGACTCCAAGTCATTGCTTAGGCTCAGACCTGTGAGTGGCTCCTTTATTTGTATTTCATTTGGTTGAAAAACATTTATCCAATATTTTTTAATGTGCCTAGCAGTGGTTAGGTGCCAAGTCTGACCCTGGCACACTGCTGCATGGCCCAAGGGATATACAATATCTGAATCTCTAGGACTCAGCCTGCACCCGTCTCCCTCCAACTTGGAGCCTCATGTGATCACCCCTAACTTCCTCCCCAAATGCTTGTTCTGGTCTTTTTTTCCATGGCTTTGAGGAGGTATTAGCAATTCAGTTAAGCAACCCTTATACTTAGCACTTCTCTAAGTTCCTTTCTATTTGGTATCTCTGACTCTCTCAATGCCAGATCCTGCCTCCTCTTGGAGACTCAGTGTGTGTGCTGCCTCCTCATTGCAGCCTTTTCTTGCCACATTTAAAGGGACTTTTTGGGTTAAGATGTGCTTTACATACAGTGAAATGTGTAGCTCTTAAATGTGGTTCAGTGAGGTTTGATAAATGCATACACCAGTGTAACTACTGCCCTAATCAGCCAGAACATTTCCCCTCGAAAAGCTTCCTCGGGACCCTCCTCAATCAGTTCCACCCTTCATGGTCAGTGTTATGACTTTTAACACCAGACATTAGTATTTGCCTGTTCTTGAAATTTACATATGGGAAGTCAAACTGTCCTGAGTCTGATTTTCTTTGCTTAGAATGTTTTTGATCATCGTCTAAGTTATAGGTGGACTAGTAAGTGGTTCTTTGCAAGGGTTGGACTGTATTCCATGTATGAGCATACAACATTTTGCATATTCACTTATTTGAGTTGTTTATGGTTTTGGTTATTGTAAGCTGTTATAGACATCCCTTATATAAGAGAAAGAGATTTATCTTTTCATTTCTTTTGGGTAAATGCTATGAATGAAATTGCTGGTTTATAGAGCAGATGCATTTTAAACTTAAAATGAAACTGCCAGAGAGTTTTTCACAGTGGTTGTACCTTTTTACCTTCCAGCATCCTTAAAGCATTTTGGTTGTTTCACATCCTCCCAGTGTTTGCTGTTGCCAGTCTTTTTTAGTTTTAGCTATGTTAGTAGACGTGTGCTTATATCATCTTGTAATTTTAAATTGCATTTATGAACTCAGTATTTTTTACACACTAATTGACTGTATTACTTTTGTGAAGTGACTGTTCAAGAGTCTGCCCATTTTTATTGGAATATCTATATCTATATCTATATCTATTTGTATGTGTTTCTGGGGTACATACTAGGCCAGGGCTCTACCGCCAAGCTACATCCCCAGCTCTCATATTTCAAATATGAATAATAGGCAAATCATTTTTTTAATGAACAAAAGTTTTAAAATTTCACAAAATCAATTTTTTACTTTATGATTAGTGTTTTTTGTATTTTAATATTTTTTAATAAATGCAGTCTAAAGTCATAAATATATTCTCACATGCTTTATTCTAGAACTTTCATGGCTCATGGTTAAGTTTAGGTCTATAAGTAGTATTGATTATCATTATTGTTGTTTTATTAGTATGGGGTGAGATAGTGGTTGAAATTTAGTTTTCTCTGTATACTTATCCTGTTGTTCTAGTTCTATTCATTGAAGATATTTTCCTTCCCAATTTAATTAAATTGACTTGGTAAAAAAAAAAGCTCAATGACAGCAATTGATGATATCTATATAAGCTATATTTTTGGATTCTTGTTTTGATCCTTATAATAATTCTAGTTTTTCTTGATTACTATAATATGCCTAGGGAGGCTTGAGCTGTGTGATAAAAGGTATATAAATTTAGCAGGCTAGGTCTGTGCTTGGCATTTGGTAACTCTTGACATTCAATCCTCTAACTCTGCTCTTTTACAAGATTGTATGTGTAGTCTAGGTTGCATGTATTTTTGTATAACATTTTCAAAAAGGTGCTGTGATTTTGATGAGGATTGTACTGAACATATCAATTCATTTTGGGAGAAATAATACCTTACCAATGCTAGGCCTAATAAATCATAAAGATGACATTGTTCCATTTTCTTTAGAATTCTTTATTTTCATAGTTCGCTAAACTTATTCCCAAATTGGTTTTGGATGCCACTTAAAATTATGTTTAAAACTTCATTTTCTAATTGTTCACTGTGTATGTATGTTATATATATATTTTGTCTTGACAAATTCATTAGGCTAATGAATTTTCCTTAAGATTTTCTTATATTCAGATATAGAAATATAGAAAAACAACTGCACTTCTGAATTGGCAATTTTTATACATTTTGTTTTTTTCTTGTCTTGTTACACTGGCTAGAGTCACTAATAGAATATAAATAGAAATGGTGACATTGGCGTCCTTTCCTTGCTCCTGATCTTTCCTGAGAAAGAGACTTATTTCATTATTGAGTATGACGATAGTTGTATGTGTTCCACAGATATTTTTTTCAAAAGGTTGAGGATGTCTATTCCTAGATTGCTGAGAATTTTTATTGTGATTGAGTGTTTAATGTTATCAAATGAATTTTTTAACAGTTCAGTTTTTATTAAACATGTTACAAAAAAGAGGTTTAGTTTAAAAGATCAAAGATCATGTCTTTTTTCTCAGATTCTTCTTTGTTTCCATTTTCTTCTCTTCGGTGTGGACAGCTGCAGTGGAAGGGGCAGGACCTCCTGCTGGTGGTGCCCCAGTCCACTAGCTGCTATGCTGCAGATGAGGTTTCCAGGATTAACAAACTAGTCGGTCCAAAAATGGTTCAACATTTAGACGAGCTTTGGTGAAGGCATTGATCTTATCATCCGTGAGAGTACCTGTCAGTGGTAAAGAATAAGGACGGGGTAGATGCCCAAGAGCTCAGAGGCAGAGGTCACAGTATGGGTTGCAGAGGGCCTGGGGTTAGTGTTTGGGTGAAGTGAGGCCTCAGCCTAACACCGCATTAGCTCCCTTGCAGCACCTTGGTGGCAACTGAGGAAAGCTCATCAAATGAATTTTAAACATCTTTTGAGATGATCAGTTGATTTTCTCCTTTATTGTGTTAATTTGAAGGATTAGAAAGCCAAACTTTAATTTCAAAGGTAAACATCACTTAGTCATTACCTATGCTTTCATCTGCAATCTGTGTGTTTCACACAAACATATACATGTATATTTATGCATACACATTTATATAAATTATATATATAAAACATACATATGTATGTATTTCATATATATATATATATATGACTGAGTTTAATTTATTTCGTTTTGTTTGTAATGCTGGGAATAGAACCCAGGGTCTTGGGTATACGAGACAAACACTCTACCACTGAGTTACATCTCTGGTCCCTTTGAGACAAGATCTCAGCAAGTTGCCCAAGCTGATCTTGAACACGGAACACTTTGGCTCAGCCTCCCAAGTAGTTGTGATTTTTAAGTATGCACAACCATACCTGGTTTGTGAAGGACATCAGTGTGTGTTATTTACTTTCCTTATAATGCTCTTGTCTGGTTTCCGGATCAGAATTGTATTAATGAATTGTGAAGTGTTCCTTTCTCCTATATTTTCTGAAATAGTATATATAAGTTTTATATTACTTATTTATTAAATATTTGCAAGCCCTAGTCATTAAAAACATCTGACTCTAGATTCTGTGAAATTCTAAAAATTTATTAATGCAATTTCTTTAAAGATATAGGGTCATTTGGATTTTTCACTACTTCTTGTATCAATATGAAAGTTTGTATCCTTTGAGTAACTTGTTTACTTTACCAAGATGTTGAATCAATTAGCATAATATTATTTGTAATATTCTCTTATATTATTTTAGTCTGTAGGGTCTGTTGTGACATCTTACTTTTTACTTATGATATTGGTAGTTTGTGTCTTCTCTCAATTATTCTTGAGTAGCCTAGCTAGAAGTTCATCAGTTTTATTAATCTCTTCAAAGAACCACATTTTGTCTCATTATTTTTTTAAATTTAGTGTTCATCTGCAATTTCAGTTAATTCCACTCTTACCTCCAACTATTTTCCTTCTACTTACTTTGCTTCTTGTTTTTAGATACTTAAAGTGATAATTTAGATCATTGATTTGAAATCTATTTTATTTTTATCATAAACGTTATAAATATTTAAACTCTAAGTGCAGCTTTAGCTATATCCTAGAAATTTTGTTGTTTTTTCATTATATGTATCATTTGTATTTCATGGTCACTGAATGATCATCACTCTGTGCTCAATGGCCGTTTTGTAGTCTTTCCTTGATTGATCTATATAGAACACCCCTCCACCCTTGACAGTCTTCATCCTTTTACCCTGCTTTATTTTTTCATAATACCTAACACTATACTTTTATACTACATTTATATATCATATCATACATTACTAAGTTGTAATTTATTTGCTTATTTTTCCTATTTTCTTCTCTAAACTCCTTGGAGGCAGGGATTGTTTATTTATTTTTAGGGATTATTTATTTTGTACAATGATGCAGCCCAGTATTTTAGAAAAGTCCCCAAAGTATTTGTTGAATAAAAAGTTATTTAAGACCCTGTGCAAGCTGGGTGTGCTGGTGCATGTTTACAATCCCAGCACTTGGGGGACTGAGGAAGGTTTGAGGTAAGCCGGTCTACAAAGTGAGTTCAACACCAGCCTAAACTGCATAGGGAAATTCTCTCTCAAAAAGATGACAACAACAACAAAAAAAGCCAAAACCAAACCAAACCAAAACAAAACAAAAAGCCCTGTTCAAATCCTGAGAAGAGCTGTGTGGGAAGTTTTTTCTAATTCTTAAGGTTGTCTCACTTCATCACTTTTCTTGTTGCTGGGACAAAACACTCAAAACTGACAACTTCAAGCAGGAGAGGTACACTCTGGCTCACAGACTATAGAGATTTCAGTCTATAGTGGGCTGGCTCCAAGTCAGGACAGCATGACACAGGCGCATGGCAAAGGAATTCTGCTCACAGAAAAGGCAGACAGGAAACCAGAGAATAAAGCCTAGAGCGGGGGAGGGAGATACACCCTTGTAGGCCATGCCTCCAGTGACCCACCTCCTTCCACCAGGCACCACTTCCCAACACCATGTTTAGCTATAAACTCACCAGTGGATTAGTCCACTGATGATTGTCTCACCCTCATGAACCAATCACGTTCCAAAAGCTTCACCTATGAGTGCATGGGGCTTTGGGGGGGGGGACAACTAGATATAAACAGTAACACTTGTTTCTACTGTTTTTGTACTTGCTTACACCTGATGATTGAATCACTGCTGTCTCCCCCATTGGCTGCATGGCCACGGACAGTGAATACTACGTCTTTTTTCACCAGTGCTTAGTACAGAGCCTGACATAGATGTGCACAGCAAATGTTTGATGAACAAATTAGCTAAGTGTCACCAATCACTCCTGCCTGGCAAATCAGTTATGAACTAGACTTACCTGTTAGCTCAGAGGAAAACTCAAACTAGAATAACTCAAACTAGAAAAAGCTTTTAAGTTGTAGGATGATGTTGTTTGTCTGTGATTTGGGCTCTGAAAGTTCTTTCTTGTACCTTACCACATTGGATCTTTACAATACTAATAGAAAGAAGGCATCGTTATCCTCATTTTCCAGATGAGGAAGCTCAGGTTCAGAAAGTTGAAACCATGTAGCCAGAACTATGGAATATGAGACTGGATCCAAGGTTTCTGAACTCTCCATTTTTCACAGCACCGAGGGATTAAGCACATGTATAACTTGTGGGCAGGCTGAGTTCCAAGCCTGCACTGACCAGATGGTGGGAGGTTTGGTGTCTAGGCTAGATAGGCCTGATGTTAGAAGCATAAGGTTGCAGTGGGCTGAAGCAGGTATTGGGTTTGGTTTTTGTTGCTCTGATCTTGTGTAAGGAAAGGAGCTTTTATACTTAAACCTGGCCTCTTCTACTATTAGTTAAGAGCCTCAGGCAAAATGCTTTTCCTCTCTGAGCCTTAATATTCACATCTCTAAAATGGGGCTTCAACATCCACCTTCTAGAGTTGTGAGAATAACACGAGGGATTTGTTCAAGTGCATCTTGCAGGATTTCCTAGAAAGGGGCCGCTTTGTCTTAGACAGTTTTCTCTCACTCTCTGAAATGCCCTATGTCCATGATATTCTCTCTGGTGGTTCACCTTTCATTGATACTGGACAAAAGAGGAGGGAGAACAGTGAAGATGAGCAGAGTACAGGAATTTACCAGCTGTCATTGTCCATATTTATCTGAGCTCCCAGCTATTAAGAAGTAGCCTTGATTCCATGCATAGTCCAGGGCATGTGGTCAGCTGGTAACAAACCACAGCACTGATAATGATGACAACCCAACAACTATCATTTTCTGACTGCTACTTATTGTTTATTCCATGCAGAGAACAGAGCTGAGGTCAAATTTCCTGAATGGACCTTGCAGGTCCCTCCCTAAAGTTTTCCTTCTCCTAATCTTTGGGCAGCTGGATTCTGCTCTTTGTACCTTTTAGTCTCTAGCTGTGATTCTGCTTCAACTCAGCCCCTCCTCTGGGCCCCTTTGCCTCATAGGAGCAGCAACACAGATTGGATACAGCCTGATCTGACTCCAACTAATCTTTCCATCTGCATTTCCTGCCACTTAGTCTACATCCCACATGTTGGTCCCCCACAGCCTTTCTTGGAACATGCCCAACACCAACCTGCCTCTAGGCCTCTAACTATGCTGTGTCCTTTGCCTGGAACACTATTCCACAAAATCTCTGCTGGTGTTTGATCGCAGATCTCTGCCCAAGGACACTTAACCTGTCAGCACCTGACCTGTTTGGCTTAGAAGGTCGGTGAGCTGCAGTTCTGTAAATTCTAGTGAGAGGGTCCAGGAGCTGATGTGGTCCTATAAATGTAGGGGTGCCAGACTTAACAAATGAAAATCAGGACATCCAAAAAATATGAATTTTGTTAAGAAATGAATTTTAGCATAAATATGTATCTCTACACAATACTTGGGATATCTTTGTAGTAAAAATTATCTGATTCAGATTTAACTGGATATTCTGTATTATACACGGCCACCCTAGTTCATGAGTCAGTAAGCATGGGAGAGCTCAGCAGCCTTCTGGAAAGTGTGACAGTTCTGTTATGGCTTGGACTTCGAGAGGGCCTGAGGGCTTGAAAATGGAAGCAGCCTAAGAGCCCGTTTAGTCTACAACCCGTTTCGTTTCACAGACCAGAGAATGGAAGGACTTGCCCCCAGTTCACACAGCGGGTGGGCAGCAGAGAGGAGGCTGGAAATCAGGGCCCCTGACTCCCAGCCAGGACTCCCTCCTGTGCCAGCAACCCTGGGCTGATGGAGCAGCTCAGGTTCCCAGTCCCCTGCCCCTGACCTGCCCTTCGCTGGTTTCAGAGGGGGGTCTGATGACGAAATGTGATCCTGCCATAAAATCTATACCAAACCAACTCTTCTCATAGCCCACCCTCCCGCCTCAAAGGGAGGTGTCTAATCCCCATTTATGGAGTCGAGCAGCTGGGCCTGGTCTGAGTCTTTGAACGTGAGCTTGGGGTACCCTGGGTCAGCCCAGCCTATGGCCAGAGGAACCTGAGAATGAAAGCATTTAGGGAGGCAGAGCAAGTTGAGGGGCTGGCTGACTATGGGCCACCTAGTCCAAGGCGCACCAGTCAGGGTGAAAGCACAAAGTCAAAGGGGCTGGGGGTAAACAGTCAGCGCGCACCCCTTTCTGACCTGTGCAAAGCCCAGACTACTTTCCAGCAGCCAAGGAGAGACGTGAGGGAGCCTGAATCAAAGAGCACATGGTCCTCCTAGAAAGATGGCCCGCAGAAGCCTTAAAAGGTTCCGGAAGTGGTTCAGGCAGAATGTTCCAGCTCTGTCCCAGAGTGGCAGCAGGTGGGGAGAAACTGGCATGTTAAAGCAGTGCTTGGGTTCTGGGACTCCCAGGGTTGGGGATGGCACCTGTGCTTTGGTTTGGGTGATATGCTGGGTGAAGGTACTGATCTAGATTGAGGGAAGGGCTAGGGTCCCTCCAGGTATGCTGAGCAGGAGAGGCCTGTGAAGCAGGCAGGGGAGACACTGGCAGGCAGATGTGAGCCTGGGATGGAAAGAGAGCCAGGATGGAGCTCCTGAGATGGAGTCAGCTCATGGAGTTTGAGCCACTGTTAGTGGAGGAAGAGGAGCATCCAGGAGTGAGCCCACGGAGGACCGACAGGGCTGGGCAGTAGAGGAGCCCTGGAGGAGATGAAGACCAGCCACAGCAGTAGGAGGAAGCCAGGGGAAGGTGTGATAGAAGAAGGTAATGCTCCAGGCTTTGTAGGCCCAGGGCAGAGCTGTGCCTAGGATTAGCGGTGGGTGGCTGGTTACTCACAGCACGCATCGCGTGCAGTGGTGTCTAGAGGTACATGCAGGCGCTGAGTGTGGACAACCCAAAAGGAGACTGGTTGTGAAGAGACCTGGGGAGAGCATAGCCAGAGGGACGACTCCGGGCTTACAAGTACCGTTGCTCCTCATCTTGCCAGCTAGGCTGGGATAGAAAGAAGGCTATCTCAGTTCCTTTGCTGGTGATTGCTGCTGTCTATTCCTCGTGGCATGACCTTTCCTGGACGCCTTTACTCTTCATCTTTCAGTCAGTGTATGTCTCTCCCTTCCTTTGGGTCCCCTGCCTCACTTTCCCTTTCAGGACAGTCACCCTCCTCCCCCATTTCATTCATAGGAGGGCCTAACAAATAGACACGATATAATGGAAGAATTAACTACTGCGGGCCTGGGATATAGCTCAGAAGCACAGCTTGCCTGGCAAGCGCCAGGTTGTGAGTTTGATCCCCAGAATAACTACTATGAATGGAGTATTTAGCACGTGCCAGAAGGTGGACAAGCGATTGTATTTCTGTACGGTCCCTGATTTATAGAAGAAGAACCAGAAATGTCCTGCGTGTTGGAGCTGGGACCCGAACTCAGGGTGGACTCTTTCTAGTGCACAGCAGGTTTCTCTCTACCTGTCTAGATCTATTACAAGTCCAGCGGATCTCTCGTCCCCCAAACTCCAGTAGCCTATCTCTGTTCCCCAAGCCCCAGTAGCCTGGCCGCTGGGAACTAAGGGCGTGTAGGGCTGCCAAGTGGGCGTGAGGGCTTTGCTGAGGAATTGGCCAGGAGCTGACAGCAACGCATTCCGGGCCGAGCGCAGGGTGGCCTGGAGCTGAGCCCCACCCCGCTCGCCAAAGCGTCCCTGCATGCTCTCCTGGGTCCGAGCCCGGAACGGCGCTGCCGGGACCCCGCCCCGATCCCGGGTCCGCCGCGCCACGCGAGGTCCGCGCAGCTCCCCGGGGGCGGCGCCTGAAGGCGCACGGGGACCTGCGGCGAGCCAGGCCCGGGAGGCGGGGCGGGGCGGGGCGCGGCGCTGAAATGGCTTTTCCAGATTAGGGACCGGGCTGCGCTGTTGACACAGTCATAAGTTTTAATGAGAAAACTTGAGTATTTGCGTGGGAGACGCAGCCTCCGAGAGCGCAGATGCGGCGGGCTGCGCGGGGGGCCGGTCCTCCCCGGGGCGCCGCGGCAGGCCAGGCGCGGATTCCTTTCAGGCCGAGGGGAAACGTTTAAACCCTCTCACCTTTGAACTGCCGGGGACGCTGTTTACCTTGGCTGCCCGCGTGGCAGTTTTACAGATATTAAATACTGACCTGGGGGCGAGCGGGGTTCCTAGCTGCGCGCTCTCGCCGGGGGCCAGCCGGGCACCCCAACGCCCACGCCTCGGGGGTCAGTGGGGTCCCCGCCCCGTGCCCCCTCTGCAGACGGCTGTCTGCATTGGGTGCTGGGGGAACGCCCAGGGCGATCTCTTCTCATTCGCCCCACCCGGTTGATCTCCTAATTTGATTTTCTGCGAAGGGCGGAGTGGAGAGGTACAGGAGGCCGATAGCTGTCTGGGCCTAGTGCGCTCTTTTCGCGGCCTCTGTATCCGGAAAGCTGAGCTCTCCAGCTTAGGCACCTCCTCGGCAGGGCTCCGGTGGCCGCTTCTCGAGGAGCAGAGGCAACGTCTCTCTCTAGAGACCCCTGTGGAAAGGCGTTCTGCCCGAGCCCCGAGCTCCAGCCGGCAGTCAGAAGGCTCCCTGCAGAGGCACAAGCCATGTTGATTTTACGGAGAAGGCTGCTATGCACATTTCACTGCTGATTTATTGGTTTTTAACTAGATCCTTATGCTGGGCTAAAAAAGCCATCTTGCACTTTGCAAGACTCTGCTGACTGCTGCCGAAAATGACACGCGGGGCTCCTCCTGGCCTTTCCCTGGCTCCTCCTGGCCTTTCTCCGCCTCATCCCACCCAAAGGGCCAGGGTGGAGGCCGAGCACGGAGCCCTCTTTTGAGGAAGGAGCCCCAGCCTGCAGCCTCCCAGTCACTGACCACCTGCGGTGTGCACCCGGTGAGTGTGTTTGTGTCTTAGACGAATTTATGGACCTGCAAGGAGGGCCTGGGAGGGGGCCAGGGCCCACACTGAGACTGCACAATACCCACCTTTTCTCCCTCTGCCCCACAAGAGCTCTTGTCAAATGTTTTAATGAACTTTAGGGTCAGACAAATGTAGACTGACATCCTCCTGGTTACTATCCTTGCTGTGTGATTCAAGGCAAGCTACATAAACTCTCTGATCCCCTACTTGTCTGGGAAGTAAAAATGACATGAAATATTGGTTGTACCCTATTAACATAGGGCCCAGCACGCAGATAGTGCTGATTAAATTCCCTCCAGATTCTCCCTCCCAACCCTGGCTGTTCACTTCTGATTAAGATAACTTCACACAAGGTGTGTGAGATCATACTGTCTCTGGGACTGACACACAGTGTTGCATAGCTCAAGTGAAAAATCGTATCTTAATATATACCACTGATTTATAAATTATAAAGCACTTGAACCCATCAGCTTATCAAATCCTCATAGAAGTTCTGAGACAAGCTAAAAAGAAGTAGTCAAGTAGTTTTTCCCAGAGGAGTTTTATCACAGAATTATTCAGCATTTCTCCCCTTCATACAGAGAATGGTTTTGTGGAAGAGGAAGACCTGAGATAGGCACAAAGGGAGTCATGAGGACAGGACCTGCGTGGACATCCACCTGCAGGAGAGGCTTATTTGGCCAGTCCTGAAGTAGCAATGGAGGGGCAGGGTGGGCACGGTGAAGACAGGTCTGACTGAGACTCCCAGGACTCCAGGAGCCATAGGGGACGCTGGCTGCATCTGCAGAATCCATCAGCAGCTTGATGGGTTGCCATTAAACAAAGATGGGATAAGGTTACACGTGTTTTCCGTGGGAGTCGGCTCCAATTTCAGCCTGATGATTTAGTCAGGTGTAAGCATGAAGTTTCCAATTTAGAGAAATAAATCTCCAGTGATTTTATTATCCCCTGTTTTACCCTGACACCCAACTTCACCCCGGCCCCCTGTCAAAGCCCTCATGATGTGTTTATATAGGGCGCACTGTAATTGATTGGCGTGCAATAGAACATGACACAGAAAATGTGGCCTTCCCCACCAGGCCCAACTCTGGGAACTTCCATATTTCATCATCCCTCAGGCCCAATCAGAGGCCCTTACTGGCTGTGGCCACAAATTCCTGGGATTCTGGGTTGTCTGAGAATAAGATCTTGGGGCCAAGCAGGCCAGCTGGGTCCATTGAGGTGGCCTCAGCGGGTATTGTAGCCAGGAGATGTGGGGTAAAGAGCTTCAGAAAGAGGCATCTGCCCCTAGGTTGGGCTGGTTGGACTCAGGACCTTAGATTTCCTGCCTATGTAAGAGTAGCCAACCTGAACAACCAGTGGCTCTAAGGCTTGGTAACTGTATGGTTTCAAACTTCTGAGATGGTCAGTTTCAAAAATAAGCAGTTATTTCAAGTACCTATAAATCTATGGTCCTAGATTTATCAATTTATAATAAATGTTATGATATATACATATATATATATATATACACACTCTGGTATATTATAGTAATACTTCTCATGAATATGCATACAAATATGTGTTTCTGATTACTGACAGCACTACTAAAAGCAATATATACCTTTCCATTATCATTTTTTGAGAGCTTTCAACGTACTCTGCCTGAGGCATGTTATAAAATTCTTTGAATTCTTCCAACAACTTTATAAAGAAAGCTTTGTTATTTCCTTTATGCATGATGTCATTGAAGATCAGAGAGGGTATAATTTGTTCAAGTTTACATAGGGTTGGTCACTGCCTAAGATTCTGGAGTTTTAGCATTCTTGCTTATAAGATAGTAAAACAAAGTTGGGAAAGCAATCAGATGTGGAGTAAGAAGCCATTTTACCTCATGGGTTGTTGTCACAAGTGCATCTAGTAATTGTCACAGTGTTAACTCACTTTTCAGTAAATCTGTCTTTAGTTCCAGGAGACATAGCAGGATAAAGAATCTCCAAACCTGGATGTAGGTGAGTTCACACCTGATACCTGTAGAATCCTAGTTTCTGAGTCTGAAAGAAAAAGTCATTGTAGCTCAGCTTTTCAATCAGAATCTAGATTCTCTTTTGCCATAACCCCTGATGTGTGGATGGATAAGCTCTTTGCAAATCTTCAGCGACTTGAGCTATTCCCTTACAGATGGGTGAAATGTACTTTCCTGTAGCTTTGATTTAGTGATCCCAACTCTGTCCTGTACAGCCACAGAGGAAATTTGTTTTCTTTATTCCATTCTGGAGTTTTCAAGACAGTAAATCAATCACATCTATGTATTCACTACTCATCCATCTAACACTCTTCCACCCTCCTTTTATCCACCTAACCTTCCATCCCTGTATCCATCTATTCTGCCATCATCTATTAATCACATGCCTGTCTAGCTCTCCATCATTTGTCTTTTCACTTGCCAGCTTATCATCCACCCACCCCTCATCATTATGTCCACTCTTCTCTTATTTTTTCTAGCTTTCCATCTCTTCATCTATCCATCCATCCTTCTCCACCCAGTAGTTCAGCCATTCATCATGTGTGCATGCATTCAGTCATTCATTCATCCACTTATAGACTCATTCATGCACTTACAATTCCTTGAAGGACTGCTACTGAAATGGCATTCTGGGGAGCAACACAAAAATAAATATGTCCTTAACAAACTTGGAAGAGAGAAATGAACCAGGTGCATACCTACAGAACTTACTCATTCCAAAATGTCAACCAGCTCTAAGAATTTTCTTGGCAGTTTATAAATCAGTATCCAGTGAAGAGTCCAGGTTCTCCATGTAATCAGGATCCAGAGGAGAGAGGGACTGGTGGAGGTGGGATGTGCAAGGCAAAAATGAATGTGTTGTCTTTGGGGACAGAGCAGAAAACTTTCGTTCACAGAGTATAAAACTAAGAGCAGAATGGAGTTGGTCCTAGTCTGGGATTCAGGCACTGGCCTCGAGCCATAGCATTTGGCTTGCTGTGAAATCTGGGAAATTCTCTTGCCTTTTAAAAGTTGTTTCCCTCACTCTCAATGAGGGAGACACTGCTTGATTTGAACCGGTATAAAAAGGTGAGAAGTTTAGTAAGAAAGGATCAGGTTAGCTGTCAGATACAGTGTCCAGCAATACAAGCTTCCTACCATGATAGTACATTTTGCCTTTTAGAAACTTGGTGGCCAGACACAAAGGTCTGTGCTTGGTCCATTTGGGATCTAGGCCTCAGGAAACTGATTGTGCTTGTGACTGTTTGTATACAGAGATGTTCCATGGTGAGCCATGCCTCCGGGTATTTGTGGCCTTGTGAAGTCCCCAGGCTGAATTTGGTATGGCCCTGTGACTGCTTTAACCAATAGAATGTTATAGAGATGATGGTCTGCCATGTTGTCTGGGAGGTGTTTTATTGACATGTAACAAATGTCTACAGATTTAGGGGCTACAAATAATAGCCATTTATTAGCCCACAAACTGTTCTCTAAGTCCAGACATTGTGTGACTGAGTTTTCCGCTCAGGGGTTACCAACCTGAACTCTGTGTTGGCTGGGGCTACCATCTCATATGAAGCTCTTAATCCTTGTCCAAGCTCATTCAAGTTGTTGGTGGAATTCAATCCTTTGTGGCTATTGAACAAAAGTCCCTGCTAGGCACTACTGAAAATGCTTTCCACAAGTAACTCAAGCAATGCACACAGCAGCACTAGGAAGTAGATATTATTATTGCCTCATTTTTCAGATAAGAAAATGATGCACAGGGAGGTTAAATAACTTACCTAAAAGCATACAGTGTGGAGATGGATCCAGTCTCTTCCTTGGACACAGTGGTCTAGTTTGGAGATTTTAGAATTGTATGCTTCTATAAGTTTAAGGTTCAATAACTTTTAAGGTTCTGGTAGCCTAAGAATTTATCCAGAATTGAAGATCCCTGAATTTTCAGATCTCAAGATTCAAGAATTCTCATATTCTGGTTTGAAAAAGCAAATGATTGCCATCTGTGAGTGTAAGAGGGTCAGGGGCACCAGGGCAGTGACACAGCCCAAACCCTCAGTCCCACTCTGTCCTCTTCTCCAGGAGTTGAAGAGACTGCTTAGTTCATTTCTCTGAAACCCGAAACCTCCTTGGAGCTGGAGCCCTGGGTATTGGAGAGCAGGAGGCAGACTTCCTTGGCTGATAAGGCCTGCAGCATCTGTGGAAAGGGGCCAGAATAAGCAGGGAGACCAGGACGCAGAGTTCCCTGAGAATAACATTCCCCACATCCCGCAGACCCCAAATAAATCCATGCCGTCCTCAGGCGCTGCTGAGGCCTGGGAGGGAAGAGAGGAGGGTGGGAAAGGGCTGATGTTTCCCTAGGACCCAGCACCCTGCGTGTCGTTTCTGTCCGGTCACAGGTCTGGTGGCCCTAAGACAGCTGTATGCTCCAGGACTGTAGGGAGGATGTCCAGGCCTGGAAGCAGGGCTGCCTGGCCACGTTGTGTGGGCAGAGATAAGGAGTGAGGTCAGGGTTGACATGTGGAAGCATTTAGGGGCCTGGGAGTCTGGGCACCACAGAATGATGTCCTGGAGGCTGGGGCCTGGGGTTATTGACACCAGCAGCCTCATTCTACAGATGGCGAAACTGAGGGAAGAGAGCTGCCGCCACGGCACATTTAGCAAGGTGATCAATGAAACCTCAGGAACTGACCTAACACAACCCACCCCTGTGTTTCAGCTACACTAGCAAGTGCTTTCACCAGCATGCCTTAGTACGTGCTGGGCGCTCTATCTGCATGGCCTCGCATGCTGAATCCTGTTCGTTCTTTTTTTCTTTTTCTTTCTTTCTTTCTTTCTTTCTTTCTTTCTTTCTTTCTTTCCTTTCTTTTCTTTTCTTTCTTTTTTTCTCTCCCTCTTTTCACATTTTCATTAGTATACACTTGAAATACATGATTACATGTATTAATGGGGTTGGTACATGTATATAACATATTTTAATTCTTTTTACTTCCTCTTCCCCTTCTCCCCACCTATCTCTAGGTCCCCTTCTCATTTGTAAAAGATCATTCTCCATGTTTCCTATTACCTGTCTTTCATTTTGCTCTTTAAAATAGTTATACTTTGAGATTCTCATATAGGAGAAACCATGTGATGTTTATGCTTGTGTGTCTGATCTATTTCACTTAATGGTATGGTCTCAAGATGTATTCATTTCTTAGTAATAACTCAAATTTATCCTTCTTTATGGCTAAGTAGTACTTCATGTGTAATAATATCACATTTTCTTCTTCCATTTATTTGTTGATTAGATATACTTTACTTCCCAAAACTGAGCTGTTATGAATTGTGCTGCTATAAGCATGCATAGGCTTGTATCTCTGTAACATGATATCGTCAACTCTTTTAGGAAGATACTTAGAAGGGTTGTCTTAGTTACTTTTCTCATTGCTGAGACAACATACCTAACAGCTAACGTTAAAAGAGGAAAGCTTTATTATAGATCACTGTGTGTAGAGGTTTCAGTTTGTAGTTGGTTGGCCTGAAGGCAGGATGGATGACAGAGCAGCGTCACAGAGGAGACAGCGTTCATGGCGGCAGAAGGCCACAAAGCAGTGCAGAAGTGAAGCAGAGGTGACAACAGCAGCTTTTTCTCTGTCTCTTGTATTGAATTCAGGATACTCACCCAGGGTGGGCCACCTTAATCCTGGTGTCACACCAGTAATCGATCCCAGCATCGCATCCTTAATCCAAGCATCACACACTCGAGATCCAGACACCCCTGAAAAGCTCCACCTAGGACCACGTGAGGGTTTAGGGGAGCAGTTAGACCCCAACCATAATAACAAGAATAGGTGGGTCAAATGGAATTTCCATATGAATTTCTATGTGATTGTACTAGTCTACATTCCTACCAACAATGCGGAAGGGTTCCTCCTCCCCTGCAGCCTTTCCAGCATTTGTTATTGTTTGATTTCTTGACAATGCCATTCTTTCTGGAGTGAGATGGAATCTCAGTGTGGTTTTACTTTGCATTTCTCTAATCAATCATGCTGAACACTTCTTTAAGTATTTGTTGGCCATTCGTATTTATTTTCTGAGACACGTTTATTGATTTCAGTTGCTTGTTTTTGATTGGATGTTTTTGGGGGGCAGTCTAACTTTTTGAGATCTTTGTATATTTTAGGTATTAGTCCTCTCTCTGAGGAGCAGCAGGCAATTTTTAAAAATCATTCTGTGAGTTGTAGTTTTATTGGTTGTTTCCTTTGCTGTGCAAAAGAATTTTAACTTAATATAAATTGCTTTGTTCGTTCTTGATATTATTTCTTGTGTTACTGGGGTTCTGTTCAGAAAGTTCCTACCTGAGATTATCTCTTCAAGAAGAGACATTTGTTTTTCAAGGCATGCTCTGATGCTGCCTCCTCTAGGAGGCCTTCCTTCACTCACTGCCAACTTCTCGTGAGCACTAGGAACATTTCATCTGCTCCTGTGTTTTCCTATCACTTTCTCTTTCAGGGTAATATTAATTGCAGCTATTTTTGTTAGATACGATAAACTAAGCAGTTTCCATCACTCTCTTATTTAACAGAAGTAGAAGCCCTGAGAATTTCCTAGGAGAGAAATAGAAGCCCTGAGAAGTAATGTGCCTAAAGTTACACAGCCAGAAAGATCCAGAAAAGAGATTCACATTAGGGCCTGACTAGCTCTCACTCCTGTATCCAGGGGCCCCTGGATCCCTAGAGGTTACTTGTGTCCCGGGTCATGGCTTTTGTTCATTCCCATCTGCACACTGGACCCTCTACTGTTGGTTTTTTAAGGGCAAGGCTCCTGCTTTCCTCCCCATGCTGTCCCTGGCTCTAGCACAGAAGTGCTGAGGTAAGGCTGCATTGCTGATGGACTATGAGCCCCCCCCCCAAGTTGGTGTATTCTGATGACTTCAGGGATGCTCTGGACTGTTCTGAAGACTTCATGGATTCTTCGGAGACTATTTCCTGGAAGCTGTTAGCTGAGCTAGCCCCAGAGATATGAACAAGAAGAGAAGGCAGAGGCAGCACCTGCAGGGAACACTGAGAGGCCCTTGATGTTGAAAGCTAGGTGTCTTAGGCCACACCTGGAATGGCCTGGGGTTTGGGGAAAGAGGCCGTGAGAGACCAGGAGGGGTTCTTGGGGTAGAGTGATAGAGATCCCCAGGGTAACTGAGGGAAGAATTTAACTAGACCTCTCTTGGGGCTTCCCCAGGCCTTTTGCCTCTGCTTTGGGCGACTCTGTTGTAATCAGTAGGGAAGATGAATGGTGTTTCTTGGAAGAATTCCTGGGACCAAGGCATCTGGAGAGACAGAGATGTGGCTGTGAGGGAGCGAAGGGGACCCCTTCTGGGTGTGGCAGAGGGCATGTAGCTCCTCAGTAGCTGACTGGTTAGGTACCGTGTGTGAAGAGCAAGGGCTGAGGGGCATGTCACAAGTCACCCTGTTGACCAATAGTCGGTAGCCTGGGCCACAGTTCCAAGGCCATTTGCATGTGCTACATATGCATGTGAGGCCCCAGGCTTTGGGGTCCAGCCAGATGCCCTCCACCCTGACTGAATCTCTTCAGATCTCTGGTGTAAAGGCCCCTCTGGCTGGGAGTGCAGAAGCCTGGCACAGCAGTGCTTGGGAGATGGCATCACACTTTCATCCCAGCCTTGGTGCATCTCTCCACCTCGGGTCCTTTAATGACTCCCACTGCAGTCTATGCATCGACAACCATGGGTCTGCCACCTGCCTCTATGTCTTTCTGGAGCTGCAAACTGGCTCTGAGGCTACATCTGGGCAGTGGCTCGTGGATTTGGGGCCTCTCTAGCCTCTCTTCTTGTGCCGTCACATCTCTGCTCCAGTGACACAGTGCAGTTCTCAGTCTCCTCATTGTGGCTCAGCTTGTTCTCCTGCCTCCTGGCCTGTGCTCACATGCAGGCTTCTGTGGGGGACACCTCCCTTTCATGCTCACCCTGCTCCATCTCATCACTTTTGGGTTGGGTGCCTTCTCCTGAGTCCCACATTGCTGTCGTCTGATTGTGTATGAATTTCTCCCTTCATTCCTGCATTGAAACCTAATGCCCAAGATGATGACACTGAGAGGTGGGCTTTTGGGAGGTGACAGGGCCTTTTAACTGGGTTTAGCAACCTTATAAAGGAAGCTCCAGGGAGCTTTTGAGTCTGGGACATGTGAGGACACAGCAATAAAGCACCATCTTTAAAGCAGAGAGTGAGATGCACCAGACTTCAAGTCTGTTGGTGCCTTGATCTTGGGAGTTCTCAGACACCAGAATTGTAGCAGTATGCTTCTGTTGTTTGTAAATTACCCAGCCTGAGGCATTTTGTTATAGCAGCCTGAAGGGACTGAGACATGGGTGATCTGAGTTCTGTGACTCTTTCCAGGCTGTGAAGTAGGTGTTGGGTGACTGTCTTGAAGGGCCTGAGGGAGAACAGGGGTCTTCAGGCATCCTGGGGCTGGTAGGGAACTGTCTACCCCTCTGTTCATTCTCCTATCTGTTCATTCTTTCACTTTGGCATCCCTGTGTCTGTTCACTCTAGTATTCATGTGTCTGTTCACTCTAGTATCCATCCATTCTCTCATGGTGCTTTTCCTTCCACAGAGCTAGTGCTGGGATACAGAAGGGAGGCAGACAGCACAGGTTAAGGAGTAGTGACTAGGTATTCATCTGGCCAACAGATGAGTCACGATCCTGTGATTATCTAATTTTGTCAACTTGATAATGCATGTAACATCTCTGAGCTTTAGAACTAACTTCTATAAAAGGAGGAAAACTTGGGCCTGTCTCTTAGAGTTACTGTGAAGAAGTTAAGTGATTGGCCAGCTCAGTATGGTTCTTAGTGACTACTACTATGCAGTCAGCTTCATGGATACAGGGAATTATTAGGAATACTATGTTCCTGTGTACTTCAGTGTCTCTGGATCTGGTGGTAGAAAGTGGCCTATAAATAAAAAATGATACCAAGAAGATGTGGTACCCAGAGGTGGATTGGTAAGAATGGATTGGTGCCAGCATCAGGTCTTTGACCACAGCTTTGAAATACTCAGACCTACAATCTGCAGCCCATCATGGATTGTGTGGTACAGGATTTGAAGCTGGTATTACAGGACCTTGTACTTGTGCATGTAGCAAGAAGTTCATTGGTATTTGGGGAGTCAATAACAGTTCCCTCCACAGCCCCAGCACTCTGCGATTTCTAAAGTCTTTCTAACAAATTTCCTTCTTTACTTTTTTTGCAATCCTTGCGAGGTAAGATAGGATTTCGAGCCAGCAGTGGTGGTGCATGCCTATAATCCAGAGCTTGGGAGGCTGAGGCAGGAGATCATCATGAGTTTGAGGCTGGCCTGGGATACATAGTGTATTCAAGGCCACCCTGAACTACACAGTGAGACCCTGTGTAAAAAAAAAAAAAAAGAAAGAAAGAAAGAAAGAAAGAAAGAAAGAAAGAAAGATTTTCACAGTCATCTGTCAGAAGAGGACGCTGAGGCCCTGGGAGGGGAAGTAACTTGCCTAAGTTTATACACAAACCCATGATCTGGATTTTTATTTTGCTTTAATCTTGGAATTATTTGTAAGAATTCCAGAAGCTATACTTGATTTTCGCCAAAAGGTCTAGGGGAGGAGATTGGGAAAAAAAAGAAGCAAGATACATTGTCTACAGGTATGAATTCCCTATGATGAATATGATCATTATATATATCTAAAAGGTACTAATAAAATTTTTTAAATGCAAAACAATGATAGAAAAAAGAATTATTAAAAGACTTCCAGAGGCCCCAGAGGAGGGAGGTGGGTGGGACTCCTGGAGTGGAGGCAGGGGAGTCACCCTGCCCTCCCCTCCTCTGGATGCATCGCAGAGTCACGGTTAAGGACACTCTACAGGCTAAGTGCATGAAGTTGACTACCTTTCAGTGAACAAGTCACTTACTTCTCTGTGCCTCAGTTTCCCTGGTCTTAAAATGGACACAGTCATACTAGTACCTGGCTCCTTGAGTTGTCCAGAGTATTAAGTGAGATAATAATGAAAAGTGCCTGCAACAGTACCCTAAACACGTGGGAGGCTTGAGGCGTGACTATGATGCGCTCTCTCCTGGCCAGGAGGGAAATGGGCCACTTACAGTTGGATCCTTTCTCCCCTCACAGCCTAGGAGTCACGTGAGAGCAAGTGGAGTGACCATATTCACCTTCCATGTGCCACAGCCAAGGAGAGAGGTGGCTGGGCTGTGAGTGCCGTGGGGTGGGGTGGTGCTGGGGGACCAGCTGCCTCGCAGCTCCAAGCCCTCCTGTCCCCAGTGATAAATCTCGTGTGTATTTTAATGATTATTTAAAGCTCTTGGCTGCACGCCTGTCCTGGAAGGGCCGTCTCAGCCCCTGTCAGGCAGTGGCAGATTGAAGGCAAGCTTGCACATCACTTATCGAAGGTGGCTTCTTTTATTCCTCTATTTTCATAATAGACTCACTGACAAAATATTGTTCTTGGCGCCAGCTGGCCCCCTGTGCTTGTGTTGAGAGGTAACAGGCTGCCCCAGCGAGGGAGCTGCCGGCAGCAGTTCCTCATCCTCAGGGTGTTCTTTGCAGGACCAGGAGGGACTTAGTTACCCTAGTCCTGGTTTTGCTACTCAGGAGAGGGCAGGAGGCTGTGTGTCTTCCTAGGTCCTCAGGCATTTGTTTGACAAACGTTTCCACTGACGTCCTGTGCTAGGCTCGGTCACCATCACATAGGCTCCCAGAGCCTGGAGGGCTTTTGAGGACCACTGAGACTGGTGATCATCAGACTGTACCTCATAGAACACAGGGCTGCTCAGCTGGGAAGCTACCTGGGAATCAAGGTAGGGGTGTGGAAAAGGAGCCGTGCCTCTCACCCAGCCTTGGATTTTTATTTTGCTTTAATGTGAGAATTCTGGTAAGGTTGTATTTGAAGAAACACTGCTGGTCAGAGGAAAAGTGTAAGTACCACTTAACCCTTCTGGTATACAAAATGGACAGCCGAGGCTCAGAGAGTGGACATACTTGCCCCAGGTCACACAGACATTTTCACAATAAGGATCTAGCTCTTGAGCTGTAGTTGTGGCGGGAGCTAAAACTAGTATGTACAACACTCAAGAGTTCAGGAGGCACTGTCTGGAACCAGGCTTACAGAGGTCTCCAGGTCAACAGTCACCTCCTGTGTAACCTCCATGTCTAGGTGTATGGTGGGCTCAGAAGTACACACTCTCTCGTTGTTTTAGTTAGCTCTGGCCACTATGACGAAATGCTATGTTCTGTATAGAAATGTGTTTTCTCAGTTAGGGAGACTAGAAGTCTAAGACTGAGGTCCGGCAGCCAGCATGGCTGGGTTCTACTTCAAACTAGGTCTCTTCCTAGTTTGCAGATGGCTGCCTTTTTGCTGTGTCCTCCTCCGGAAAAGAGGGGAAGGGAAGCGAAGGGGGTGGGGAGAGAGGGAAGGAGACACTAAGGGAAAGAGGGAGGGAGGGAGAGAGGAGGTGAGGGAGCCTGGGGTAAGGGAGGAGCTCTTGTTTCTTTCTGTTTTATGATCCCAGGGTGAGGATCCTACCTTGTGACCTGATCTAGTTACTCGTCAGTTGCTTCTCAAAGGCTTGATCTCCACATATCCTCACCTTGGTAATTAGAATTTCAACATTTGGTGCCTAGCAAGGTGGCTTGCTTTTCTGCAGCTCCGTTAAAATAGTCTCTGTAGGCTTTCAGCAAGGGGAAACCCACACAAGCCTAGCTGCCCGCCTAACCCCAAGGGTTGGTCTCCTGAAATCTCGATGGCCGAGGGTTTAGGAACTTTGGTTCTATTGGGGAAAGCAGTGCAGACAGGTCCCAGAGGAAACACATGGCATGCTTGGGTTGGTTAATAGCAAGGAATTTTTTTATAGTAGTGGTAAAACTTAAAATTTACCATTTTAGCCACTTTTTTTTGGTCTTTTTGAAACAGGGTCTTGCTATGCAGTTCAGCATGGTGGTTTTGAGCTCACTTTGTAGCCCTGATCTTGAACTTGCAACAATCCTCCTGCCTCAACCTCCTGAGTGCTGGGATTATAGGCGTGCGCCATCACATCAGGCTTTAGCCAATTTTAAGTATGCAGTTCAGTGGTGTTAAGTATATTCATACTGTCATGAAACTATCACCATTCATTCTTTCATCTTCCCTAAGCAAAGCTTTGTAGCGATAAACACTACTGCTGTGACTCCAGTTATCTGGGAGGCTGAGGCAGGTGGATCACAAGTACAAGGATACTACCGAGGGAGGCCCAGTCTCAAAATCAAAAGGCGGGGATGTAGCTCAGTGGTAGACCCCGAGTTCCACCCCCATACTGTACTGCAAAGCAAAGCCAAGCACAAGAGGGCACCAGCTAAAGAAACCCCAGTAACTCCCTCTTCCCTTCTAGCCCCCCTTGGTAACTGTTAATCTACTTTGTGTTTCTAAGAACTTGCCTTTTCTACGTATGGGATGTTTTAAAGGGCCTATTTAGAAAGGTGTGGACAGGGTTTAGGAAAAGCTGCAAGGGATGAAATGAGGTCATTGGGCCGAAATCTCAGTACACTGTTACCACTCCTGGACAAAATGAGAGGACATCAAGGTGACAGAAAGCTCCGGAAACCTGGGAACAGCTCCAGGGCAGGGGCTGCCTGCTGTCAGAGGCCCCGCAGCCACCTCTACCCCTCCCAGTGAGCCAGCAGCCAGCTGAGAGGGAGATTGCTCTTCCTTCCCTGGGCCCCTCCAGGTCTGCATTGTTCTGTGACCTGGCTCCTACCCTTAGTCCTGGAGGCACTGCACAGAGGAAGCAGTGTGCAGAGAGGAGGGGCCGTGGGAGACAAACTGACCAGCCAGCAAGTGGGTACAGGCCTCTGAGCTGTTTCATTGCATGGAAATGAGTCGCAGAGGCAGCACACAATTAAAGGCTCTTGTGCAGTTTGTATATTGCAGGTGACCGACAGTAAGAAGGTGTAATGAATTTTCATTTCCTGTCCCTCGCTCCCTAGCAACTTCTCACACTCTGCACAATTTGCTTGTACGTTTGTTTGCTTTGTGGTGGATGATGCTAAGGCTGAAAAGTGCTGCCTTGTCCTCCAGCGCTGGCTTCTCCATGCACATGGCCAGTGCCTCTGCTTTCACCAGCTGGGAGTTCCTGACTGCTGTCCGCCTCACACTTCACCCTCCCCAGGGACAGAGTAGCCTGCATGCCGGGAAGGAAGATGTTGCAGGTGATAGATATTTAGCCTTCACAGTAAATTTTCCTCACCAACACACCTGGGCCCTGGTGTCTTGGCTCTGTAGTTTCTGTCTCTGACCCTCTCTATCTTCCTCTCCTGTCATCCTTAAATATTCCTAGGCCTAAGCCATTCTAAGCACTCCCCTTTTCTTACTGTCCGGTACCCGACTGCTGGGCGCCTTCATTCATCCCAGATGATGGGTGGTTTCTGACTCCCTGTGTGTGGGGAGAGACCTCAGGAAGGTCCTAAATCTCTAGCAACCCAGGCTGTGTAGGGTGGAGGGCTCAGGTGGGAAACGGGGATGCTAGCATATAGAATCCTTGTGTTCCAGGCAGTTCTTAGCCTGTGCTTGTGTAATAAAAATTGTATGCTGGTTACTTTCTCAAAACTGCACACATTTATAAATTTACTTAATTACCAGAATAACTGTATTCAGGAGCCATTGTTCTTGTTTTGCAGAGGAGGCATTCAACTAGCAAATGCCTTATCAAAGGTCACACAGCAGTCCATCACAGAGCTCTGATTTGAGCTCAGGCAGATCTGTCTCCAAAACTTTTCCAGCCACCTCGGGAGGGGGTGAGTTCCTGGTCCCCAGAAGTGTGTGAGTTGAGGCAGAATGTCATAAAGAAACTGTAGCTGAGGAAAAGTTTGCTTCCTGCTCTGAAATTCCAGGACTCTTGGTTTGGATTGATATGTGCCTCCTGGGAAGTACAGTTGTCCCCTATAACCTACAGTGGATACATTCCAAGACCTGGGGATGCCTGTGGATAGGACAGCATTAAACCCATCAAAATGGTCATAATTGCTCTTCTGTCATGGAGATTTTTCCAGGTGGTCCTCCACACACATATACCATATTTTTTTCTACACACACACACACACACACACACACACACACAGATTTAATGCCTTTTCTGTGTTAACTAAGCATTACTACACAATGCATCCATTACTTTTGCAGTTTGAGGCATGATACACAAATTTCCTATCTTTACAGTTTTGTGAACAAAAGATTCATCATATCACTTACCTTAGCAACTTAACCATAAGGTTCTTTTTATTTCTTTATTAAGTGAAAAAAATTACCTTTTCATTGAAAGGAGGTATTTCATGGTTTCTTTGACATATCACACCTGCCAACATCATTGCTGTTGTGCTTTGAGGCCACTGTCATCTAATGAACACAAGCACCACTATAGTAGTGACAGTGGGTGTGGTAACATCAGTGGCTAGTAAGTAACTAATGGGAGGGTAATACATATGGTGTGGATACACTGGAAAAGGGATGATTCTTTTCCAGGGTGGGGCAGGAATGGACAATGCATAATTTCATCACACTGCTTAGAATGACATGCAGTTTAAAATTTATAAACAGTTTATGTATGGCATTTTATCATTTACCCATTTTTGGAGCTGGGTTGCTCTGAAATAGCTGAAACCCTGGAAAATGGAACTGTAGATAGGGGGTGACTGTGGATGTTGGGGTGGGTGCCTCAGTGAGGTCTGGTGATAGGAAGTGGCAGGATGCTGGGTTGTAAGGGCTGGCGGAGCAGTGTGTGTGTGTGTGTGTGTGTGTGTGTGTGTGTGTGTGTGTGTTAAACTAAAAGGGTAGCCCGCTGGTGCAAAGTAATCAGGCAATGAGCTCACCTCTCCCCTTCCTGTTCTTTCTTGTTGCCCTGGGCTGTTCGCTGAGTCCCAGATGGGCAATATTTAAACATGGATTCTGTTCTGAATAGAAGTGTCACTAGGGTTGCAATGTGCTCTTTATATATTGCAAAGAAACAAGCCCAGGGCAACAAGCGAGAGTGTTGGGTTTAATCTTACTGCTGCTGCAGGCTGGGGTGCAGGCTGGTGGTGTGACCGCTTCTCTGTTTAATGAGAGAATGGGGAGGCACAGTGCTGGGGACCGTAGGGTTCTAATTCTCAGCTCTGAAGCAGGCTTGCATGTGTGCTGAGCCCAGCCATATTTTAGAGCTCCACAGTGAAGACAGAGTGTGGTGAGTATTAACTGTTTTTTCCTGACCTTCTCAGGCCTGATGCCCTTGGTTCCATGTTTGTCTTTTTTATTTTATTTATTTATTTGTCTTTTTCCTTTTTATCGGTACCAGGGATCGAACTCACAACTGCCTGCTTGCAAGGCAGGCGCTTACGCCGCTGAGCTAAATCTCCAGCCCCATGTTTGTCTTTTTTAAAAACTTCTCTTTCCTGTCCTTAAAGGGAGACATGGTTCCAGAGGAGAAAGAGAATTGGATAGAGTGGGGGTGGGAATTCCTTTTGGGGAGCAGCTCCAGAAGTGACCTGGCCCACTCTTGGTTCTCTTGGGTTGTGGCATCGAAAGTCAAGGACTCTTGACTGCAGAGCCACTCATCCCATACAGCCATAACCCACGTTGCTGTGTGAAGAGTGACTATTAGACTAACCAGTGGTAAGTGAGAAGGCAGTGCTGGGGTATTTGATATTTGCATCACTGCCTATTGCCCCTTAACCAACCATCCCCAAATTGAGTGCTAATACATTTGTAAAGCTGTAGGTGGGCTCAGACCCTTCGTTCTTCTGCTGATCTCAGCTGGACTTATGTGGCAGCCAGCCTCCGAGATGATCCCTTGTAACCTTTGTCCACAGGTATTCACATCCTCGTGAAGTGATGCCCACACTATGTCATGGTTAGTCTCTGTGATGCTTTCTGAGACTGACTTATAAAAGGCAGATCCTCATGTGTTAGGTGCTCTCATCCATGTGCTGTTGTTCTCATTTGGGTTAGTGGCTCTGGAGGAAGCAAGTGACTACACTGTGAGCAGTCCTGTGGTGAAACCCACATGTGGAGAAACCACAGCCCTGGTCAACTGCCAGAGGGGAACTCGGGCTGCCAACAGTGAGGAAAGTGAGCTGGCAGAAGGGACACCCAGCCCTGTTTTAGCCTTAAGATGACCAAGATATTTCTTTTCTTTTTTTTCCTCTTCTTTCCTCCCCTCCCCTCCCCTACTCTCCCCTTCCCTTCCCTCCCCTCCCCTTCTCTCTCTCTCTCTCTCTCTCTCTCTCTCTCTCTCTCTTTCTCTCTCTCTCTCCCTCACCCTCCTTCCCTCTTTTCCTTCCCTCCTTTCTTCCTTGCTGGGAGTCTTGCTAACTTTCCATGGCTAGCCTTGAACTTGCTATCTTTCTTCCTCTGCTTATTTAGTAGCTGGGATTACAGACCCCTGGCACTATATCCAGTTTGAGAAAACCAATTTGTCTTCAACCTGCAGATACCCTGATCCAAAATCATGCAAGTAAACTGCCCCTGGATTCCCAGAAACTGTAAGAAGAAAGAAATGTTGTAAGCTGTTTTGGGGTAATTTGTTTTGCAGCAAAAATAGCTAAAACACTTATGGATCTGTGGTCAAGTGACAGTGATGGCTTCCTCTACATTCCTGCCCAGTGTCTAACTAATGGCTAGGGTGACAAGGGGACCTGGGTTATGTGTATCTCATTACTCAGAAAGTTATCCTTGTCACATAATAAGAGGAGTCACAGACTTCCAAAAGCAAAGAGATAAGCTTTAGTGTGCGTCTATTCTAATCCTTTGCAACATCACATTTGCTAATGACTCATTGGCTAGGCAAAGTACATCACTTATCCCAGATTTAAGTTAGGGTGAGGAAATAGATTTACCTCTTGATGAAAGGAAGGGGAAGAATTTGTGGCCAGTTTCACAGTTGTGGAACACACGGTTCACTACAAGATCCCATCACCCTCAATACTCCTTTCTCTACTTCTTGTACAACCTGCACTTTGGTATCAAAATCAGCAAGTACGCATTGAGCAACCGTTACATGGCAGGTCTCGACATGGCAGAATCAGGATTTGAACCCAGCTCTAGGGGCTCCGAGTGTGGTATTAACTCACCTCTTCCCACCAACATGTTCACAACTTTCCATTTAAGTGCAACGGATCTGTCTGGGGCAGGACGTTTGGGCAGAACAACAGACTCCAGAGGGCGACAAAGGCCAAAGTGACTTCCATTGCCACCCCATGTTCATCTCCTTCCTTCCCAGGGCTGTCCTCAGAGAAGTGAGCAATGCTGCCTGCCAGGAAAGGATTCATCATTAAGCACTAAGAAACCAGGGGCGGGAGGCAGGGAAACAGGAAGCAGAGGGAGGACAGGAGTAGGATAAAGTGAAAAGGGGGATGAGATGGACAAAAAGGAAAAATAGAAAGTAAAAAAAGAAAATATGAAGAGTCGGAAGATGTGACCATATTATCAGTATTGTTATTATATCTTGGTGGGAGAACTTAGTGCGAAACGTGAAAGTCAGAACGCAGGTGCTGATGAAATAATGAAATCTACCTCTTCCTAGTGAACTAGCAATGGACATTTCCTGGCACTATGACACCACTACTTGTAAGATACTTTTTGATTCAATTACACTTTGGAGGGGTGGGAGAACTGTCACATAAAAGGCACATACTTAAGAAAGATAGTAACACACAGTTGTTCCTACCATCGCTCCTTAATTTCTTGCAAGTCACAGTGGATGTCTGAATGGACACTGGGACGTCTATACTCTGTTGAATCCCTTTGGAACTCTGTGGAATTGCAGGAGACTGTAATACTTTTGCAGCTCATATATGTGAACTTCATTTATTTATTTAAATCAACAACATAATCTCAAGACATAGTGAAGAATACTGGTGTTTTATGTGTACTTTGGCTTTGGATAAACATACAGCTTCTCTCTCTTTTCCACTAATTGTATTGTATATATCTGGAAGTTACATAGCCTTTATAAATCTCCCTGAAGGCTTTGATAGGTACATATCTAGCACCAATTACAGGACTTGGTGAAACAGATCCACTGCAAAATATTCTCTGATCTATTTGGAAAGCCCAGGTGTTTTTATGTTTGTGATACATATTAAGTAAATTCATTGTGGGGAATTGGTACATGTATACATCACCCTTTTCCCTTAGTCTCCCTTTTGTACTTTGCCATCCCTGGATCCCTTTCCCATCTCCACAAAGTCTGTCTCTCTGTTTTCTATTATCTACCTTTTGTTTTGCTCTTTAAATTATTTATACTTTGTGTTTCTTATGTAAGAGAAATCATGCAACATTTAACTGTGTCTGATTTATTTGGCTTAGCAGTGTGGCATCAAGGTGCATCCATTTTCTTATAAATGACTCAAGTTCATCTTCTTTGCTGGTGAATAGTACTCTATTGTGTATATGCACCATATTTCCTTTTTCTTTTTCTTTTTCTGGTATCAGGGGTGAACTCATGACCTCGTGCTTGTGCCCTGAGCTAAACCCCTAGTCCCACACCACATTTTCTTTATCTTTATCTCTGCATAGGCATATAGGTTGCTTCCAAGGACTTGTGTTACTATAAACATGAGCATACACGTATTACTATAATATGATGTCTTTAATTCCTTGGGCATATACCTATAATTATAGTAGGATTAAAATAAATTTCTATTTTTAGGTTTTTTTGAGGAAACTTCACATTGATTTCTACAGAGGTTTTATTAGTTGATATTTCCACCAACAATTTAGGAAGGTTCCTTTCCCCCTGCAGCTTTGCCAGCATCTATTATTATTAAATTTCTTGAGGACAGTCATTCTTACTGGGATCAGATGGAATCTGTTTTAATTTGCATTTCTCTGATGCTAAAGATGCTGAATAGTTTCTCATGTGCCTATTGGCCATTTGTATTTCTTTTTTTAAAAAATATTCATTTTGATCACTCATTTTTAATTGGGTCTTTTATTTTTTTAAGTACTTATGTATTCTATATATTAGTACTCTGTCTAAAGAGTCGCTGGCAAACATTTTTTTCCATTCTGCATATTAGAGACTGGATGGTTTTTACTGTTAGTAACTGGATTGGTTGACATACTATCTCCCACATACACAATAGCTTTATTTTTACATGAAATGTTTTTCTCGGATATTTAAAGCAATAATTAGGATCCAAACTTATATTAACAGTTAACTCTGTAGTCCCTATCACTCAGAACTAAAGTAACGCTGCACATGCATGTAATATGCTGGGTCACTTCCCCCCTCCTAATTTTTGTGATAAAGTCTGAATCAGAACCTAAAGTGCAAATAAGAACAGATCTAGAAGTGCTGTGGCCAAGGACAATGAAAACAGCCTGGTGTTGTCTATTCCTAAGAAACAGAATGCTTTTTGAAGGTTTGGAGCATATCTAATATATTAAAACCCTTCAAAATTGATGCTGGCATCCTTTTTTGCCTTCAGTGTCTTATGCCTGCAATACTGCCTACAACCACCAGGTAGCAGTAGTATCTTAAACAGCCTGCACACCTGAGCCATAGTCTTCTGTGACTGTCAGATGCGTGACTTCCCCCACTGTATGAAAATATGTTTTCATATAACTGTTAAGCAACAGTTCAGGAGGCAATGTATCACTGCACTCATACTGGTTTGAGCCTTGATTCTGGCGAGTTTGGGTGAGTTAGCTTCTTACAGAAGGGGAAAGGGATAAACAACAGTGGTTTCCAGGACTATGGTATTCTGTATGTCCCCTTACTGAGAGCCCTTTGATTTTGACCCCAGAGGCTCTACACACCCTGGAATGTGATTAACGTTTGCTGTTTAGCTGTGAATGGTGCAGAGTACAGAACATAGCCTATAGTTGGACTAACCCTTACTCTCTTATAGTCATCAATCCATACTCACACAATGAGTGACTATTAATTGAGCATATACTCAATACCCATCTGAATACCAGTTCTTTTTATCCTCACAGCAATTCTATGAGCTCTATATCATCATTATGCCAAAGGAAAAAACTCCCAAGGGCAGGGGGAGAGTAAATGAGTTTCTACATAAAATTTGCTGTCTGTTGCCTGGCACACAATGAGTGCTTGTTATATATAGTGCTTGCTATTTGCAGATGAGGAGACAGCTGCTCACAGGCTGGCTGGACAGACAGCCCATTTGCTGAAAAGCATAAAGCAGCCAACTATAAGAGGCAGTAGGAATACGGAGCAGTGGGCCACTAATTTTTGGGGGGCAGGTAGCCAGGAAGGCTTCATGGAGGAAACAGCATTTAAACTGGATTACAAAAGATAAGCAGGGGAGCAGAGTTTTCCTGGTTGTTCCTTTTTTTTTTTCTTTTTGATAAAACACAAAGATTTAGCAGAACACATGGCTATAGAGTTGGAACTAGAGAGTAAAGTCACCATGATCCCTTGCACCTGGGGGAGTTGTGGGGCTGAATTTCCATGCCAACTGTCAGTGGAAATAAAGTTGTTTGCTATTATTTCCCAAAGGTGGAGTGTGGAGGAACACATTTTGGCCATGAGCAGAGGGAAGAGCAACAAAACAGAACCTGGGCTTTTGGATGACCTTGCTGAGCATAGCTGTCTCCCTCACGGTGGACCTCAAGCCTTTGGCAAAGGATCCCATGAGACAGCACAAACTTTATCCTACGTGACCCACTGTGTGTGGGCTCCTCAGTCTGAAGTTATTTAGTTGGAAGCTTAAATAATACACCAGGTAAAAAGGGAAGAAGGCTTGTAGGTCAGGACATCCAGACACGAAGAGTGGAGGACCTTAGAGTGTTTTAGGAAACTTTCTCATAGGGTTCTTTAGAGGATTAAATAAGCTATTAAACACACAAAGTGCTTACTGTAGCATCTGCTGCATGCTAAGCTCACAATAGATGAAGGATATTTTTGTTATGTGACACAAAAGTGACTTCAAACCCTCATCTATCAAGTAGGGTTAGTGACACCAGTGTGGTAGAAGCAGAGGTCAGGACCTTCTTACTTGAACAGTATGAATGACCTGGAGAAATCCTACTGGGAGTAGGATGAGAAGAAAAGTAACTATTGAGAGATAAATGAGTCCTGACTTCCACTGATCCAACAGTTTAATTTAAAACCTCCCCTGCAATCCTGTCACTCAGCTGCAGCTCACATGTGTCCTGTTCTGTGTGCCTGAGAAGCCGTCAGCAGTTCCTTGGAGGTGTCCTGGGCATTCAGGGCTCCCAGTTTTTCTGTGAGCCTCTAGGTTGACTCCTGTTTATCCCACAGGACTCCGTGCGGACATCCGGTCTGCCTAGGAACTCCGACCTCCTTGGGAGATCTGAGTGTGGCACAGCCCTCCCTTGCAGCCTTGTCACTGGTCTAGGTATCATTTCTGCCAGGCTGAGCTCTTCCAGGGGAAGGGGCATGAGTGTTTTCGTTATTGTTGTTGGTTTTCTCAGCACCTGGCCAGGTAGAGCTCAGTCTTACGTTCACTGAATGCATGATCCTTGGGCAACCCCAGGATTAGCAAGTGTGTGTGGATTGGTACACACACACTCGCACATGTGCTCGCGGGCCGGGGGTGCTGGTGGCGCAGACAGGGGTCTTTATCTTAGAGAGTCTGTAAAATAAGCCGTTTCACATATGCTGGAACTGCGCCTTTTCGACAGCATCATGGGAGTCAGGGGCTAGGAGGTAGTTCGGTAAAAGAGAAACCAGCACAGCACGTCGGAGGCCTGGCTTCCCCCTCCCGGCACCCCTCTTTCCCCCTCTGAACCTTATTTATGGCCCTCGCCTTGCTGTCTCGGAGGACTCTTAGAGTCCCAGGGCCCGTGGCTGTGGCGCACACACCAGGCCTGGCCTCCCAGGGCCCCGCGTGGACCCGCTACTTGCACGACCCGCAGGAGGGCACCACCGCGGGCCCTGCCCTGGCCCCGCCCCGGCCCGGCCCGGCCCGGCCCGCCCCGTCCCGGCCTCTTCCGCCCTCCGCTCCCCGCGGCCGCTCCCTCCGCCCGCCGCTCCTCTCTGCCGCCCGTCCGGGGCGCGGGCCGGGCGCGCGCTGGGTGGTCCCGGCCGGGGGCGGGCGGTAGCCTGCAGGCGTAATTGGCATGCACGCCGTTGTAGCTGAGACCGCTTAATAAAGCATTACATATCTCACCGCTTCCATATTTCATTACCTCACGCGGAGCCTGTGAGAGGGCCCTAATGGGAGTCAGCTGTGTTTTTACTTTCTGTTGTCGGCCGGGGACCGGCTTCTCTGTGGATTCTTTGAAATGAAATAATGTGATGCACGCCGCGATAAGGGCCGGCCGTAATGAGGCCCAGGCCGCCGGGCGGGCGGCTGCGACCGCTCCAGGTGTCGCGCATTTGAGCTCGGGGAGGAGGGGCGGAGCGCGGCGGAAGGGGAGGCGGGCGCAGAGCTGACGGCCGCGGCTGCGGGCGAGCCCTGGGACCCGGGTTCAAATCCTGCCGCCCGGGCTGCGCGGGGGCACCGGGGCGAAGGCGCGACGCTCTCCCGCAGGCGTGAGGCCGCGCTGCGCAGGGCAGCCCCGTGCATCCGCAGTGCGCGCGTGGGCACGGGGCTCCCTTTCCCGCAGGAACGGGCGCTAGCCCGCCTTCTGGGCGTGGCACCGGCCAGCCCTTTCATTGGAGGGCCGCAGCAGCCCTCTCCCTGCGCTAGGATCGCTACCTCCCTCTGCACAGGAGGAGACGGAGGGTCCGAGAGGTGAGGGGCCGGCTCCGAGGCGAGGCACACTCTGAGAGCCAGAGGGCAGCCCTGGCAAGGAGCAGACGAGCCCAAGAGAGGGAAGGAGGTAAAGTTGCCAGCTGACTTGTCTACCCCGCACCATCTGCTGGAGAAGGGAGCTGGGCTTTCCCCACCCTGTCTCTTGGGCCGCCTGGTGTGGGCTGGAGGCCTTGGCCTTCTTACTGGGAAGGGACGGAGGGCGGGCAGGCCCTCCGGACAGTGCAGGACTTCGTGGAGGGGCGGGGTGGGGCGAGGAAGCCCCCAGTTCTGAGCCTCTGCTCTGTTCTAATCCCACAGCTGCAGTCTCCAGTGGAGTGGAATGCGACTCTTGTGCAGCAGACTCCCAAGCCTCCCACATTCCTGTGTGCTCTGTGCCCCCTCTGTCTCCATCTCTCTTGTTTCTTTTAGGGGACACATGGTCTTGCTTTGTTTTTTGGTTTTGTTTTGTTATTTGGTATCTGGGGATTAAAACCAGGGCCTTCATATTGAGAAAATCTTCAGCCCTTTAATTTTTTTTTTTTTTAAATTTTGACCCAAGGATTCAGTAAATCACTGAGTTGCCAAGGCTGGCGGCGGGGGGGGGGGGGGCTTGCAATCTGCCTGCCTCAGTCTCCCAGAATGCACCACCACGTCCAGGTGAGAATACTCATTGAGAAGGCCTAGCTCCTCAGCATCTCCCAGATTCACCCACTTCCCCCACCTCACTTAGGCATAGTCTAGGTCACACCTGCATCCCTGCAATAGGAATCTTTCTAAAATCTGACCCTGCATGACTGCCCTTCAGCACTGGGCTCCTCTTGGCTCTCGAGAACATCCAGATCCCAAATGCCCACAGCACTCTCTCTTCTTGGACTGACAATCTGGCTTCTGTAGTGCACCATGTCACTGACCCCAACAGGCAAGGTGACTTTTCTTTTCCCCCAGGTTCATCAGCGATGTCTCTGGATGCTTGCTGGTCCTGTTCCCTGAGCTTGAAATGCCGGTCCACCTGTGTGATCTCCCTCACTCTTCAAGGCTTAACCTGAGGACTCCACATTCCTGGGAGCTTCTCTCCATGTGCTGCTCTGCTTCCAAACTGGATATGCACCTTTCCTCCTTCAAACCTCAGTTCCCCTGTGTGCAGGGGTGGAGTTTCATCTCTGAGCTGTGTAATGTCATGAATTTGCCAGGATGGGTGGAAGTTTTTTCCTGATGGAGGAAGAGGTCCTTTGAGTCTGTGGATGTGTTGGATGAGAACCTTGCCACCTGTGCCTTCTACAGGCCAGGCATGATGTTGGAGTGCTCCTGGGCTCATGCCACAAGAACTAGAGAAGCTGAGGTTTCAACCAAGCTGTTGAGATGCCGGAGCACTGTGTGTATGTGTGTACATCTGTGCACACATGTAAAATAATGGGCTCTAGTGTTGGTGGAGCATTTTAAACTTCTCAGCACTGTCACCTCTTGCAACCTTTTGAGACAGGCCCTGCAGAAATCCACACTCAGATTAGGTCACTGCCTTAGTCACACAACTAAAATGAGGAACATCACTGGGCCTGAGCAGAGGCAAATCTTACTCTGGCTTAGGAGGAACCAAATTGGACCCTCAAAGTATAAGATACTTTGTTCTTTGACTCCAGTCTAACTTTGCTAGTTTTTCTTCCCAGTGACCCTCCCCTGCATTCTGCCTGTATCTTAGGGCCTGCTCTGAAGCCTTTGATGTCCCCTGTGCACCTTTTCCCAGAAGCAGGCAGAGCCATCTCTCTCTGCATCGTGCCCTGAATATGCCTCCCTGGCCCAGTTCAGAGCATACTGGCCTTATGATCTTAGGTCCCAAGGTCACATCTGAGCTCCTCCAGGTCAGCAGAGAGCTACAGTGGACTAGTTGCTTAGAATATGCTTTTGTGGATGCCTGAGGATCACTGAAAATGTATGCAAGTCCTTGCTCAGAGAAAATGCTCCATCAATGGCAACTAATAACATTGACATTATTTGTTATGTTTCTGCTTCAGGACAGGATTTATGTTGCAACCTTTATTTTATTTAATTTTCATCCTCATGAGATTGCTGTTGAAACCCCATTTTACCAATGAAAAAAACTGAGGCTAAATGATGCCCAATAATTTATCCATGACTATAGAGCCAATTAGTGGCAGAGCCAGAGCAAAAACCCAGTTCTGTCTGCCTTTGAGCTGCATCCTTTCTGCACGCCGCATCACATGGATCTTATTGGGAGCGCCTTGTGCTCGCTGCCTGTCAAGCAGAGCTGCTCTATTGATTAACATGCAAATGATTTTTTGAGAGAGGGCTTAAGTGTAGTTCTGTCTCAGCCAGCTAAAACGGAGATTTGCAACTCAAACCCTGGTCCTCACCCACTGCTGGGCTATCGGGTTTTCATCTCTAGAGTGATTGACGGATATTTTTTTTCTCTCTTTGACCCAGAACGCCAGGCCTCCAGTACTACTGAAATGTTTGCACAATCTTGAAGCATTTATTTAAAAGTTGCTTTTCCCCAAAGGGCCTGGCCTCAGCCAGATCCTGAGCCAGATCCAAAAAAACAAACAAATCCTGTCTTTACAAGTTCTTCAGCTGGGCTGCATGGGGCAGGTGGGGGCGGGGGTCCCCTGGGCCCTACCTTTGCCCTGGCTGGCTGACAGGCCCGCCCGGAGGCGAGGAGCCTGCCTGCCTGTTTACAGCCCTTTCCAATTCACAGGCCAAACAGGAAAAAGGGTAGGGGGTTGGGGAGGAGGTGAATGTCAGAAATCACAAATAACACAGTTGCGTCTCAAAGCAATAGGCAGTAGAGATATGACGCAGATATGGCTGGGTTGTGTTTCTTGAATGTTCTTTGGAAACCGAGTAGAGTCAGACCCTTGACACCAACTACCCAGATCCCCACAACTCTCACAGCATTATGATCAGGGCAGAGCTCCTTAGACGGGTCCTGTGAGCTGTGCCCGGCTGAGCTTTGTGATCTTGGCCCCAACCATCATGGTACCATGAGCGAACTAATCTCTAGCCCTGGCAGCATCTGCTCTGAACCGTGGCTATCTGGGGCTGTTCTCCTGGACAAAGCAAGATGGAGAGGAGGAAGCCCCATTTATGGAGGGCAGTTCTTGCACAGGATTTGGTGCTCATGGAGGTCATCTGATTTACTGAGCACAGAAGATGCTACTCCCTGCCATCCCTCTCTGCAGGAAAGGTCTGACCTCAACACCCCCTATCTGTTGTCTCCCCTTCCCTGCAGCAAATCACTGGATTAGATTGAGGTCTAACGTTCAGAATATGACGTGGCCTGCCTGACATAGCCAGTGATTAGACGTCAGTGAGAGAAGTGCACTGTAGAAGGGGAGACTGAGGCCCAGAAAGAGGCCCTCTCTTCACTGACAGTCATGAAGGGGCTGCCTGCTCACAAATGGGCTAATCGAGGCCTGCAGCTGGGAAAGCTCAAGCCAGTCCCCTGAGGTGCTTTCTGAGAAGTAGAGGTCAAATGTTCTGATTGCTTTTCCAGAAGCCACAAATGTAAAGACCTGTAGCAATGTTCTCAATAGGCACTACCTGCGCCTGTCATGAATCTGTTCCTCCTAGAAGACGCCCAATTCTTTGATGACCTTCACGCCTATCTCCATGTCCTAGTCAGCCCCAGGTCACATAAGGTATATGTCAGGCCTTATACTGATCATGCAATGCCACCTCTGTCTTCACCTTCTGGGATGCTTCCTGGAACACCTGCCTTCTTGGCCATTTCTTGAGTCATCTTGGACAAGTGACTTAGCTTTTCTTTAAGTTTTGTTTTTATTAGTACATGTTTGCGGTATACAGTAATTTCATCCACTGTGGGGAGCTGGTACCTGTTTGTAACAGATACTGAGTTTCACTGGACAGACTTCTCTTCCTCCTGCCTTCAGGACCCTCTGGGAGCAGTTCATACTGTGCCTGGGTTGGGAGGATGCTCTCCGACACTATGGGCTGGTTGCTATCAGAAAAGGCAAAACAATACTTCACTCTTTTCCCTCCTAATCCCCTAAACCCTTGCACATATACAATGAGGGCCAGCCTGGGAGTCCGCAGGGAGGAGGACACATCCCACTTTCCTCCTGCATCTTCAGAGAGTGGTACAGAACCAGATACAGCCTGGCACTGGGCAGGTTCTTACTAAGTGTATTTTGATGAATAAACCTAATTCTGGGAAAATCACCTCAATTCGCTAAGCCTGGCACTGGGCAGGTTCTTATTAAGTGTATTTTGATGAATAAACCTAATTCTGGGAAAATCACCTCAATTCGCTAAGCCCAAGCTTTCTCATCTATAAAATGAGGCTAATGTTACTACTCAGCTCATGCTCATTACAGAATTACAAATAGTGGTCCATACAAAGTAAATACATAGTGCCTACGTGTAATGATAATGCTTTCATGTGCTTAGGAAAACAAAGATTCAGGAGAAGGTAACCGCCTTGTTCAACATCTCACAGCTATAAAGTGGCAAAGCTAGGAATGGCTTAAGCTTGTCTGACTCTAGGCTGTGAGACGTGGTCCTAGTGGAGACATCCTGTTGATTTACAGTGTCATCTTTCTGCCTATTCTGAGTTATGAAATCTCCCGTCTTCAGGTGAGCATGTGCCTTTTGAAGGCTACATTTTCCATCCCCCTGTACCCCAGCAGCTAGCAGTGGCATCTGTGTTCTGGCCACAGAGTGGAAGCTATGTGTAATTTCTAGGAAGTGTCCTGATTTGTGTGTCCTGATTTGCCGATGGTCTGTCTTGTGACCTGGTAGCAGTGGTACCGGCCAGAAGACAGCTTGGGTCAGGCAGTGGAAGTTGGAAGGTGCCATTGTGGCTTGACCGGGAGAAGGGAGCTAGTCCCTGAGGGTGGAGCCTTTGTCACATCTTTTTCTTGAAGTCAAAGAGAAACTTTGACAGGTTTGAGCCACTATTACTATGGATGAGGATACACATCCTGATTTACAGTGCTTAGGGAAAGACTGCCAGTAACTAGGACTGTTGCATTTAAAACATTGTTACAAGAAACCCTAATTTTCCTCTGCTGCATCTCTGTTGACTAGTTCCATGCCAGCCACATAGCAAGTGAGTGGCATTTGGGGGAGCCACTCAAACGAGCTGGAGCCCCATCCCCGAATTCCCATCCCTGTGTGGTTCCAGCAAGGGCTGTGAGAGTGTTCAGCTTTTGACTGGACAGTGAGGCGAGGGGGCAGCTGGGAAGGATGGTATGTGTCATGGTTTCTGCTGGACGGCACAGGACAGCAGGTCAGGGTCTGGGTCCCCAGCTCTTTTCTATCTCATGTAGAATCCCAGGGTCCTAGGCCTAGGGTATGTGCAGTTCCATGATATGGGTTCCAGCCATCTCAGGACATCAGTCAATAATTAGAGACTTAAAGTGGTTCCCTTGCTTCTTCTGTTTTATACCATCCTCCCTTCCTGTGGGCCCCATCCTGAAGCATGCAGAATAGCTGACCAGGTCCCATAATGTAGTGGTGTTACCTACCATAGTAAGTTTCTTGTTCTAGGCGCCTTCTGGTTTCCTCTCTCCAGCTGATACACAGATATTCGGTACATCTTTACTAAATGAACTGAAGAATGATTTAGACATTTGGCCCTCTGGTATATGCTACCTACTATTCTGCCTCTTGGAGGAGGACTTGGACTCAGACTCTGAGACCATATGTCTCTGGCCCTTATGCACAGAATGTTCATCTGTGTCTAGGTAGGGCTAGAAGGGGCCAAGGGGCTAGTGGATCTGAGAGAGGATACAAGTTTGGGGTGGGTGGTAAAATTTGGGGTTGTCTAGAAGTAAGGTTTAATCCCTCTGATAATATTAATGTTGTCCCCAGAATGAGACTTGAGTCTAGAACCATCTACTTTTCTAATCAGCCTTTGCAGAATGGGCAGGGAGTTCCAAGGGTTAATGCCTCTGGCTCTTGTGCTTACCTTCACTTAGAAGACTCAAGATGATGATGATTCCTTGTTATACACATAAGACCGTCCTCCATACAGCACCCTCAGGATCAAGGTCAAATCTCTGCAAGCTGTACACAAGATTCTCTGAGACCTTGTTTTTGTCTTTTTCTTTTTTAATGGTACCGGGGATTGAACTCATGACCACACGCTTGCAAGGCAGGCGTTTATGCCACTGAGCTAAATCCCCAGCCCCGAGACCTTGTTTTTGGGTTCTGACCTGCAGAATAGTGTTCCACATCACTTGGACTTTGCCTCAGTGCACAAATCAGATGCACACGTCTCTGCACCTGGGAGTTGGTATTGTCAGCTGTTTTCTGTCACTGAGAGCCTCAGATTTTAAGACTGACTTTTCTCAATTTCTAGGTCAGGAGACTTCTCAAAGATGGAAGGGTCAAGTCCAAACATAAGGCAGAGAAGCTGTCCACCCACCCATCCACCCACTACCCATCTGCCCACCATCCATCCATCCACTTATATGCCTAATACCCCACCCCTCCATTCAACCCTTCACCACCCCCATCTATCCAGTATTGTGATTCTGATCCAAGCTTTGTGCTGACAGCTGAAGACTGTACAGCACCCCATAGTGGGATAGAAAAAGATGATGCAAATAGAATATAAAGAATAAACATGTAAATGCCATGTTGAGACAAGTAAGATGCTGTGGACAATAGAGGACATCCTCATTCAGTCATGGGGTCAGAGGGGTTTCCTGGAGGAGGTGCTTTTGAATTGATCTTAAAGGACCACTAGAAGCAGAGAAAGCATGAAAGTTAAGGACCAGAATGTGCAAAGGCCCAGGGGGTATCAAATAGCATATCACTCTGTTTGGCAAACACTGTGCACTGGAGAAGGCAGAAGTGATAGAGTTGGGTGCGAGGAAGGTCAAAGGTAGAATCTGATGCAGATTTCTTGACTGACCTGTAGACCTGTTCCAGGCTCTTCTGGAAGTGGACAGGGAGGAAGCACATGTGGAGGCCTCTCAGAGATAGTGTGGGTTGTAATAGGCAGCTGGTACCAGGTCTGAGTGAGTGAGTACTAAGGACAGGGGCTTTGGGGAACAAGCACAGAGAGGCTGGTTCAGGGCATCTCATTGACCTGGTGGGCATTACAGGGTGAGGCCCAAGCTGGCAGATGGGTCATGTTTCTCAGCCGCAGTCTTCCAAGGCTCAGCTGAGGAGCTGTCGCTGGGCAGTTAAGGCTGCTGGGGCTCTTCCCCTTCCCCTTATAGGGTGACTGCAAATGGCTACTGTAGCTTCAGCCCAGGGGGTCTCCCTCACAGGACCTGAACCCAGTCACTTTCTCCAGTTGCGTCAGGGCAGGGCGATTGTCTAAAACACAGTCTCGCATCTACCGCTCACTGCTTGTGAGTCAAAGCATACAGTTCTCAATAAGGCATTTAAAAACATTCCACACTTTATAAACACAGTCTCTGCCTCCCGCCCATCTTTCCTGCCATCCTTCCTTGCTTCCTCCCCTTGATCCAGCCTCTCAGTCATTCAAGGAACACCAACTTTTTATCCCCCCCACCCTTTGTTTTTCCTGTTTGGTTCTCCACATGCCTACCTTTTTGCCTTGTGTCTGAGGGGCAGGCTCTGCCTTTGTTCACTGAGGGGTGCGGGTGGTGGTGGTAAGGCTATTGCTCCTCTCCTTTGCCTATCACTCTTCCAGGACAAACAAAGGCCACTTCCTTTATGAAGGCTCCTGCCTTATCAACTATCCTTCCTCTAGGCTTCCACACCGAGTAGCTTGCCTCTTTATGGGGTATATAATTCATAGCATTGTTTCTGTGCCTGTGTGTTGCACACTGTCCTACCCCTTCCACCAGGGTGGCTGCCTTGTTTAGGCTGTGCACTGCATGAGAATACCCTGCTGAAGGGTGTGTCCTGGTGGGAGACTACATCTGCTCAAGAAGGAAGAATGCTTTTTTCTAAATTCTACATAGGAAGCTGTTCTCCAAGTGATGGGTTCAATTGACTGAATGTATTTCAAGTGGGCACTTTTCCGGTTTCTCAAAATAAGGTTCTTTGAGCTGGTATGGCGGATTGACTAATGGTCAACTTGTAATACTCAGCTGAACTGAGTTGGGATGGTGCTGGGTATGGAAGGCTGTGGCCAATAGCATGAAAGCAGACCTGGAGGGGAGGACGGTGTGCTGTTGATTCTCTGGAGAAGCCTGTTACCTTGGCTCTCCTGATATGAACTCAGCTGTTCTCCTTGTCCGGAGCTTAGGTCCTCACTGTTGCTGATGGCAGCTGCAGTTCCTTTTGAGGGAGCTCTGGATCTTAGCCTGAGTGTCGCTTCCTGGTTCCAGCGCAGATCCCTTAGCCTATTGACACACATCCTTTATTCTGCTGGTGTGGACTTCCTGGTTTCCACCACTGACCTTTGGGCCTCCCCAGTGCAGATGCTTGATACAGACTTGCGTGAGACATTGCTGTTGGTACTAGGCCTCCAGCTAGACTTGTGCAAGACATTGCCATGGGATCCAGGCCCTAGGTTGGATTCTTTGGGTCTCCTGTGTATAGACCGATCTTCTGTACTCTTCTACATTTGGCTTTTTGGGTGAATAATACAAAATAATCCTATAAGCTATGTGTTCTGTATTAAATCTATTCCCTTGCAATTCCTGACTGCCTAGCACACCTGGTGATAACCACACCCTATTTTCTAAATTCTTGAGGAACTTCTGAGTTCCTGAAGATCAGGATGACTTTGGCTCAACAACAGTGGCAGGCCCCAGAGGCCTTTGGGAATTTTCTGAAAGCAGAAGATTGAGCAGCGAGTCTTGGAGATATGCTACAATGCATGCCTGCCTTGTAGGGAGACCAGGCTCTGACAGTGTGGCTACAGATTTGTTTGGAAATTCCCCAGTAAGTGGTGTTTTTTGTCTCCCGGGGACCTTGAGAGCTCACTGGAGGACCCAAAGACTAGGTCTCCTCCAAATATTGTTTTAAACTGATTGATGCCATGCCAGGCAGAGAAGGGCCAGGCATTTTTCATACATGAAAGACAATATATTCTGGGGCCAAAACAAAATTATTTCACATTTGTATGATAACAGGCAGTGAGACAAAGATGATGTCTGAGGACATTTAAACCTCAAAATCATTAGTCACTGTCCCAGCAGGCTACACAAATAAATGATCAATGCACAGAAAAACAAGGCCCTCTGAGGTGTTTGCCCAAGACCACTTATGTGTCAAGCAGACTTATTAGATGTGAAGGGAATGATTATTTGTACAAAGTGAAATGAACATGTGCAATAATATTGTAAAATGTTTATTAGTCTAGAGTGTGCTGAATGTTCCTAAAATATATCAGGTTCTCAGCTTGCATTTAATGTACTGTTATAAATGATATCACATCCTTCCAAGCCGATTTTCCGCTTAACGCTAAGCCGCTTTGCTGGGGAAAGCGTGTTTTCAGATCCCAAGTATGAAAACACTGTGGGGTTAAACTCTCTTTTCTGCTTTCTGCTCCCCACCCCAGGTGGTTACCTCCCTGTAAAACTTGTCGCAGATCTGGCTGGGTGAGAAGGGCAGTTGGTTAGGACAGAGGGTGGTTAGAAGAGGAGAAGGAGGCAGTGGGTTATTGCGGTAGAAACTTTAGACAGGAAGCTCAGAGGATACGGTTTCTGGATCTGATCACTGATTCCCTGCTGTGTGGCCTTGAACTGTCCTTTCTCCTTTCTGGACCTTAGTCATTGTAATCAGAAAATGGGAACCGTGTCTGAAGGGACTACCAGAGCTAAATATCTACACTTTCTAAGTCCCAGTTTGCTGAGACCTAAGTCTGGGGGATCAGAAGGGATTTAGGAAGTGAATGAATGAAGTGCTACACAAAATTTCATATTTTTTTCTATGATTTTTTTGGCAAACTCTTTTTTATCTCTAATCCCTTACCCAGTTGTTCCCTCCCTTGAGAAGCCTTCTCAGATCCTCTAAGCAGTCTGTCGGTCTGCTTTTGACAGCACCTCATCCTCATGAAACATATTGCATCTCTTGCTCCATGAGCCTGTGGTGTCTCCACATCTGTCACCTGGGCCAGGTACATATTTGGCACTCAGGGAATGACTAGAGAGTGTGGGCCAGGAGAAGCAGAGCTGGCACGACCTTTGGCACTGATGCGATACTGGCCCTGCATCTGAGAGATGGGGAAAGGGGTTGGTCCAGGTTTAACTCTGCCTGGTCAGAGCCCCAACGAGACCAAGACTGCTCAGGCATTCTGGAGAAGAGTCTTAACAATGTTTCCTACAGTTGATGGGGAGCAGAGAGCCCTAGCTGAACCCCACCACCTTGGCTCTGAATAGGTGGGAGGGAGAGGCAGTCGGCCATGGTTGGGATCAGCCAAGGCTATCTTGGGTCTCAAGTGGGGGTAGGGTGGTTTCGCTCTGTAATCCTCACTCCCAGGGCTTGCTGAAAACCCTGATCTTCTATCAGTCCATGATAGTCTGGGGTTCTTTTGGGAATCTGAGGTCACAGCATGATGATATCTGTGCAGCACAACCCAGATGTCCTTGAGGTCCCCTCTCTTGGAGAATCTGCATTGCCTGACTGAGTCATCCTCAGTGGAGGACTGGGGCTATAGAAGCCACCTCTGGATGCTTCATCCTCACCCATAGGCCGGGGATTCTCCTGGCTCTGTGCTACCCCAGAAAGATCCAGGCTGGCCAGTACCTACATTCCTCATTCAGGGGTGGTGCTCCAATGTCTTGGGTGGCTGTGGATAGTGTGGCTGGGTGAGGAAGTGAGGTGTGTGTGGGAGGATTAGAGCTGTAAGTTGTGACTTAGAACAATCCAGATTCCTTATGCATCCCTGGGAGGCTGGATCCTGATTATCTCTGACCCTACGTTGTCTTTTTCCTCCTCCTCCTCTTCCCCTGTGCACCCAGGATATCTCATTTCAGGACAGCGCTCCCTGCCACTTTCCTATTAGTGAAGGACACTGCAACCTGAGATGTGAGAAGGCCACCTCCACTCAGCACTGCGCCTACTGCAGCCCTGTGGCCCTGTCAGCAGTCCGTTGACACACACATATGACACGAGAAGAGCGGGATCAGGTTATTCCTGGCTCTCCTCCCTCCATGTGTTGGGCTAGCCATGTCCCAGCACCAAATACCATCACATGTCTCAAGGGAGCTAACTATCAGTTCCTGCCACAGCTCTTTCCTGTCTCCTTCAGGTGGGAACTGTTTTGTTGTTGCCGGCACAAATCGCTGCCATGTTCCTCTTGTTTCCAAGTCCTCTCCACAGTGCACCCTGTAAAGGACATGAGTGCTGCACCTGCCCAGAGGTGGGCAGCCAGCAGACAATATAAGGAGGGAGGGAAGTGCGCTTTCCCTTTTATTGCCCGTCGGCTCTTGTTGCCTGCAGCTGCCACGGCTGCCCCTCAGCCAAGCCACTCTGCCTTGGAGCCAGTCGAGTATGGACTGAGACCTCCAAAAACTGTAAGATAAATAAACCTTTCCTTGATTCACTTCAGGCATCAGGTATTTTGTCTTAACAACGAGAGAAAAGTAACCAAGACACCATGTGAAGATGAAAGCAGAGTTCAGGGGATGCCCCTGTAAGCCAGGGAACCCGAAGGCTGCCAGCCAAAGCCAGGAAGCTGTGGAAGAGGCATGGGCATCCTTCAGGCCTCAGAGGGGAGCAACCTGCCAACACCTTGATCTTGGACTTTCAGCCAGCAGAGCTGTGAGACAGTAAATGTTTGTCCCCATTACTTCCATCCCTCCCCCAGCAAACCTCTGCCCCTGTTGATGGTACTGTTGCGGCAGCCCAAGCAAGTGAAGGACCCTCTCGGTGCTCCAGGCTGTGAGAGCTGCTGAGGTGATGAGTGGATCTGTGCAGGTGTTGGAGTAGCCCAGCAGCATGTGGGGGGAGAGTTTAACTAGGAAGTATTCCCCAAATACATGAGTCTGAGGAGCAGTGTTTAGAGATGGGGCCAGTGCAGCAGTGTTTAGAGATGGGGCCTTGAGAGGTAATTGGATCTCAAGGATGCTAACTTTATATCAATGGACTTAGCCACTGACAAATTCATAGCCTAGTGGAGCATTAGGAGGTAGAGCCCAGTTGGAGGTGGGGGGGCCCCTTGGCATGTCTTTAAGGGTACGCCTTGTCCACAGCCTGTTCCTCTAGCTCTGTCCCCTTTTCTATGCCTCCTGTGCCAAGAAGTAAGCAGCTTTCCACCATGATGCTTCTGCCTTGCTACAGGTCTCAAGCAACAGAGCCAGCTGAGCATGGGCAAAAACTTCTGAATCATGAGCCGGAATAAACTGTTCCTCCTCTTAAGTTGTTTTCACAGGTATTTTGTTACAGCACTGGGAAGATGAGCAACACAGGGTGGGACTCCAGGATTTCTGGACCTTCCCTAGCCCCAACTTTCCCATGTGAGGAGTTGGGAAGAGGAGCCCAGAAAGGTCAGTGCCCCCCTTCCTCAACTGGGTCACCTCAGATCACAGCAGGTCAGCAGGACTCCATCCAGACCCTGGTCCACTTGCCAAGTATGTGGTGACTGCTTTTTGTGCTGGGTGCCTCCAACCAGCATCTTATCCTTTGGTCCCCTGCTCAGCCCTGGGTGGCCTTGGTGCCTGAGTGGGTCTGATGAGGCTCTAGTTGTTTGGAGAGGTGGCCCCTGATGGAGGGTGTGGGAGGGGAGCAGCCGACGTCCTTCAGGTTCTAGCACTGCCTCTGGCCGTCTGGGTGGAAGATGGAGACCTGGGTGGCCTGTGGCCCTGGACCTGCTGGCCAGGGCTTTGGAGTAGTGTGGAGGCTGATCACAGGTTCCTTGGCCTCTCGTGTTTCCTTCTGCTCTTGGATGGAGGCTTGATGCTCTGGCTGTGTTTCTGACTTCTTTTATCTCCTGCCTCCACTGCCTTCTAGAACCAGCCCAGGGACTTACTCTGCTCAGCATCAGAGGATTTTGCCATTGTCAGATGGTTGCTCTCTGAATCTCTGCCTCTCAGTGTGTGAAGGACTTAATGTAAGGCCAGCCTTCAGTGAGGGTTACAGGCTCTGCCTTTAGCAGGGCTGTGTGGCTCCTCCCAGTTAGAGCCCGAAAGGAGTCCAGAGGGAAATTACAGGTGCTGTTGACAATACTGGGACTTAGGAAGGTCCAGTGTTTGGAAACATGGGTTGGAAAGTGATGCCCTAAGTGTTGGGTGGTGAGGCCTGTCTCACAGTTCTTCATCTGAAAAGAATCTGGAAGTCTTGGTGGTACCCAAGCTCCACGCAAGCCAGGACAGGGAAGAAAATGAAGACTGCATTCATGGTGGGGCATTAAAAGACGTAACAAATACAAGCAAGGAGTTAACAAGTCTATTGTCACTGACTCCTTGGGTACTTACTCACCCAACTTAGGAATTATACTGGCAATTCTCCAGGCATAAAGCGGTCTCCCTCATTCAAGGTTGCTCTATCAGGAACATTTTTCAAGTGCCCCCAGAGAGCCTGCTATATTGTACTTACCTCTGTTCTCCCATTAAGTGTTCTCTGAAAGTCTGTGATTTCCAGACAGTACTCTAGAAAGGACAACCTTTCCTTCTTTATCAGTTTTTCCTAGAACATGGCTTGGTGAAGCTTTCCTTTTCAGTTGGGACCAGCTCTAGTATTTGCTCACTGATTCTTGTCTTAAGCTCCACGCAGAGCCTAGTGAGGCCATCATCTCCTGTGTGCTGATGTTGCTACTCCTGTTGATGCAGCCAGAGGTGCGAGGCCGGATACTGTGAACTCCTAGGCCTCAATGACCCAAGCTGGATCTTCATTCAGAAGTGATTCACTCATGTTCTCTAGAAGGGGCTTGGAGTCAGTCACACAGTGAACTAGAGAGTTGTATACCTGTCCCAGTCCTGTCCTACCTGTAGCCTTTCCTCTTCCTTGTACCCAAGCTGATCCCTCCCCTGGCTCACGGATCAGTTCGAACCTGTCTACACTGAAAAGACTTAGTAACTTGGAGTGCTGTAGGGCCCAGATTACAAAATCCTTATCTCTTTCTGGGCCTCAGTTTCTCCAAGTATAAAATGAGGGGTCAGTCCAGCCTTCCTTGGCAGCCTCTCAAGCCCTGCTGTTGTACTGAGTGCATAATTTGGGCATTTCCATTTCTGTGACTTAGCAGCAGGGCCAAGGGCTCCATGGTGCCACTTGCATCTCACATAGTATGGGAAGCCCTGATTTCCAGGAATCCCATGGGAAGAAAATCTGCCCACACTGGCTGTGGGATCCAGGGAGGGGCCCCAGCCAGTGGGAGACAGGCATGAGCATCTGCGTGGTCCCCAGCGGAGGTGTACAGATTGACTCATCAAAGGTGGAGTGGCGTGTCCTGCTAGTGATGCCCCTTGGCTGGGGAGCCAGGCTCCATCTTGGCAGGAGGGACTCCTTCTTGGTCAGGGCTGAGTTCTATGAGTAACTATAAATTCTCAGGGAAACAGCCCCATTGGGCCTAATTTTAACCACTTAACCCGAGGTTGCATTCTTGAAGTGTTCTGCCAAATACATTCATCTCCAGCTCGGCTCAGGAGACCTTACTCTGTGTGCCTTTGCATACAGCAGCTGCTTTGCTGCTGGCCCTTCTGCTCTTACCTGTCCATGGCAGGCTATGGGCTTGGTCCCCCCAGTCCCTTCCCTTCCTACTCCTCCAGCAAAGGCAGGTCTGTCTGTGCCGGCTGTCCCTACTCTTGTATGACCCTATGGAAATGTCCAACTAATTCAATCAGACAGTAAGTCAAGGTGACCAAACAACAGTCAAAATGGATAAGCAGGGTCCAAACAGTGCGCCAGTAGTTTATCAGTGTAGCCAAGAAATGGGTACCTTTCACACTGCGGGGTCAAACTCTTAACAAAACAGTAATTCAGTTTGAATAACAACTCAGCTCAGTCAAATATATCAAAGCAGTTGTTCAGCTCGGTCAAGCAACCAATTCCCTTCATCAAAAAAACTCTCAAGCAGCCAGTCTTTAGAGTTAGACAAAGCCAAAACACCAAACCAACCCAACAGCTAGCCTGTAGGTCAAACGATGCCAGAACAATGGGTCAGCTGGGTCGCGTAATAGCAACATGCCTAGGCTCTTGTAAACAGCCAATCAGCAGACTCATACAATGTCCAAATATTTGGATTAATTCATTCAAGCATCCAGTCAGTTCAGTCAAACCCAGTCAATTCAGTTAATGAGTGCCAAAACGCCTATCCAACTTAAACAGCCAGTCAAGTGGGTCTCACGGTGACAAAACAACTGATCAAGTTGGTGAAACCACCAATCACCACAGCCAAACAAGCAGTCAAGCCAATCAAACTATGCAAAAGCAATAGGTCACACTGGTCACCAAGCAGTAACAAAACACCCACTCCATTCTGTCAAACAACCACTCAAGCAGAGAGCCTGTGTCTAAACATCTAGTCAACTTCATGAAGAGGCGCTTGCCTCAAAACTGTGAAACCAAAACAACCACTTTGCTTGGCTGAATGAGGCTGAGTACTTTGAGGGCACGGTCAGCCTGGGTCCAGTGTTCTCAGGCCAGTGACTTCCAAGAGGTGATCTGCTCAGCCAAGTGAGCGCTTTACACCTTGTCCTTCACCAAAATGTCCATCAGTCCAGTCTCACAACCTCCAGGAAGACATCAAGCTGTCACTTGTGTGGGTAAATAAACTCTAACCAGGAGATTGAGTTTCTCAGATCGAGAGACTGGTCAGGGGTGGAGGGAGGGATTTGAGAAGGCCGTTTTTATCCTTTTCACCAGACTGCTGTGGGGAGGGAAGAAACTCCCTTCAGAGTTCTTTGCTACAAAGTATTCGGTTGGGAATACTTTTTCCAGTGACTGGACCTTGGAGGGGTCAGCTACTCAGCACCGGCAATAATTCTGAGTGGTAAGTGGTGACCTGGTGGATTAGTCAGTTTTCAGTGTGAGCACCATTTCCAAGGTCCAAGCCCATTGGTGGGACAAGAACTCTCACAGTGAGGAGCACTGGAAACTCCCAGAGCACCCTTGTTCAAAGCCTGAGACAGTAGCACGATTTAGTTCTTGCTGTGGGCTGACCCTTCCATACATCTGAACGTTTATCTTTACAAAGATAATTATTCCCATTTTGTAGATGAGGGTCAAGAGGATCATAGGGGTGAAGAATTATCTATGGTCATAGAACTTCAAGTGGCAGGGCTAGGATTTGAAAGCAGCTCCAGCCTGAACTGCCAGCTGTGCCTTTGAAACATTTGCTGAAAGCAAAGAGAGGAATGAGTTGACTGGAATGGCATCGCACCAAAGATGTAACATGAGGGCACCACTGTGTGTGGCTGTAGGTACAGTGGTGACAGAAGAGGTGCTTCATTCCAGGGAAGGTTCTGTAGAAAGGTTGGAAGCCTGAATTTCAGTAAAGCACCCTCTCAACTTGTGGTTCACCTTGATGCTAAGCCCTCTTGTCCAGGAATGCCAAACAAGCAGTACTCATGCCTTGGGGCCAGTGGCACTGGGGCTGCCCTGGGCCTTACGAGCAGCCCTTGGGGTTGGTACATAGGACAGGGGTGAGCACCTTCCTAAGATGTGCCTGATATTGCCCACAAAAGGCCCCATGGTGCCCAACTTCCATACCTGGGCAGGAACACTGGGCCCTCTATTGAGTGTGACTGACGCCCTCCCTCTCCCAAAGAAGTGTTCAGTTGATTCACCTCCCTACACTAGGCACACAGTGTTTTACTGAATGGGAATGCAAATCACGTGGGCAGGAAATGTCGTAAAGAGAAAAGTAATCTTCTGACGGAAAAATAAATTATCGGCCATGTTCCGAAGGAAAAGAAACATTCTTAAATAATTTCTCTTGCTGTTGGTATTGGCTGGCAGCATGGGCCAACCAAGCAAATGGTAATTTCCAAATTAGATTATACATTATGTCATATTAGTTTTATATTAGAAAAACAAACGGGATCAGAGGAGAAGTGCCAAGGTTGGCGGGCTGCGCTGGCCACGTGAGGGCTGCGTTTCCACTGTAGTGTGTTTAACGATTCCAGGGGGGAGGAGGAGCCACTCTCCAGCCACCTCAGGGCAGTAGGCTCTCTGGGAGGGAAAGGACAACTCCAAGACCAGCCTCTGTAAGTGTGGGCACAGCCAGGGTGGGAAGGAAAGAGGTACCCTCCCAACACAGTCTCACCCCCCTTTCTTCAGGGAGCTGGGCCCTCCCTGGAGGGCTGACCAGAGCAGTGGCTTTGGCATCACACCACTGTGGCCAAGAAGTAGCCACAAGGGCAGCAGGAGGAGGGAGCCATGCATCAGCCTCAATGCAGGGACTCAGTGATGACATGCCTGCAAGGAATTGGGAAGCAGGGGACCGGAAGTTGTTAGTCAAGAGGTCCTTGCAGCTTTGAGACCTCAGACCCCTCACCTTGAAGCTTCCTGCTCCCTAAGACTGTGCTGTAACACTGCGTGCATGTGGATTTCAACAACTGTGAGCTTCTTATGGAAAGGGAAGGGTCTTGCTCTCAGAAGTTCACACCAACCCAGAGCTTGGCACTGCTTTGAGTGGTCACTACAGAAACAGGAGAAACAAGAAATCTAGATGCTTAGAGCAGAAAGGACTCCAAGGACCCAGAGACCTGGGTCAGGGCTTATAGAGCCAGGGACCCCCAGGTCAGCAAACCTGTCTCCCACCGCGTGACAGGCATAGCACCCCGAACCTCACGCACCTTCTCAAGTGGCTGCTGCTAAGCAACCAGAGGTGGCAGTGCAGGGAAACCACAGGCCACTTTGGGTTTAGCCCACCTTCTAGGTGCAATGAGAAAAGCAATAGTGGAGAGAGGGGAAGGCAGCTTGTCTAAAATTCCACAGGCAGTGACAGAGTCAGGTCTGGAACCTACCTTGCAAGGCAGATAATGGAGGGAAAAGAAAAGACTTAAAGTGAACCAATTAGCAAGTGTCTGACAAGTAAGAGCGAGTGCCTACCTCTGTGTACGTGACTGGACTAAGGATAAAACAGAACCTAGGTACCACTCAGGCAGCAATGCAGACTGAAAGTCCCATTATTTTGGACATTCCTCACCTTAAAATCTTTCCCTTGTTCCTCACAAGAGCTGTGTTCTAATCTCTTTGATAGTGTATGTGCTCTCTGGACTTCAGTTTTTCCATCTGATAAATGGGGGCAGAAATGGTGTGCTTAAGCTAAGTCATAAGATCCCTTTTACATGTCAGGATTATGTAATCTCAGAATCCAGTTCTGCCTACTAAGACTCAGCTGCTTCTTATGAGACTAGCCAAGGGAAACTGCAGTAATTAGCTGAGACCACTAGGGGGAGAGGGAAACATTCAGCATGGTTCCCGCTTAACTTCTGTCTGAGCCCCCTGCTGGCCTGGAGGGGTACTGCTGCTTATGGCTTGCTTCCTGTCTCTCCTTGGAGGCCCCTTGGGACTATCATTGAGCCCTTCCTCTAAGCCAGGCCCCTGCTGAGTGCTAGGGGCCCCCACAGTCTAGTAGCGACAGTCTAATGGCAGCAGAGACAGAAATACATGGAGACCATCCAAGTGCAACTCGTGTGGTATGTGAGAACTGTGACTGGGTGGCTGAAAGCCATGAGACAGCCGGGGAACCCTCCTGGGAAAAGTGACTTCTGAGCTGAGCCCGGAAGGACAAGGCTGAGTTCAGTGGGAGGAGCTCCAGGTGGAGGGGGTGGTCAAAGCCAAGGAGGACTTGCTGAAAGTGGCAGAGTGAGTGGCAGGTCATACTGCATACTGGCAGGACTGTGTATACACACAGAGAGGGGAACGGGATAAGCATGCATTCACTCAACAGTATTTACTGAGTATCTACTCAGTACCAAGCCAAGTTGTGAAAGACCTTGAATGACATTCCCAATCTGGAATCATCTCCCTTCCTGGGGTCAGGCCCCAGTGTCCATGACATTAATTAATAATAAAAATTTGTTTCTAAATTTAGCTAATGACTATGTGGCTTCCCTATCTTCCCATGGGGATAACCCTACAGGAGGGAGTTGGGAGGAAACAGCTCAGGACTGGCAGTAGCATCGCAGCTGATGCTAGTTGGGGTGTGGAGAGATGAGACAGGCAATGAGACAGCCAAGGGCACAGCTTGGGCTGGCCTGGCTTCCGATGGCGCCTGCACCATCACTTTGGTGGTCCCTGTCTCTCTCAGGGCACTAGATCCTGCTCACTCTTCCCAGGGCCACTCCCTCTGTCCAGTGCCCATAGCTTGCGCATGTCTGATTGTGTTTGTCCCAGGGCCTGGTTTGCTTGGGTGGGGAGCATTCCTGGTGAGTGTGGAGGTGGAGTGTAGCCGAGTGCAAAGGCTGGGGTGAATGGCTGAAGGGCTCATGGGGCAGAACTTTGTGCAGGAGAGTTCCAGAGCAGGGGAGGTGGTGGCTTTAGCCAGGAAATGGAGCTTAGACTCTGGAGAACAGATCTTGGAGCAGCGAGAGGGAGCCGTCATCAACGGTACAACTGAAGGACTCCAGGAGCTTTGCTCACATTATCTCACTAAAATGCCTTTATCACCTTGTTATAGAGGGTTATAACCTTTAGGTTTCAGCTGGGCATGATAACATCACAAGCACAGAGCAGTAATGTATCTTGCCAAGATAATACAGGCAGAGTATGGTGCTGCTGAGATCAGAACTCAGTCTGTGTGCTGATTCACCATATTTCTCTTTCCAGTGTGCTTCTGTGGCTCTTTACATATCTGGATGCCATCTTTCCTGGATTCAATGAGCCCTTGTTGCTTGTCTTTACCTGGGCTGCGACACCCTCTTCTGTCCCTCTTTACCTGGCCATGTTCCTATTTTTTAGATCTGGTCTTGGGAAAGGTCCTCTGACCCTTCTAGATTTCATTTTGGTCCTCTTCCCTCTCTCCATCCATCAGCCATCTCTTCATTCCTTAGCTTATTCCAGAGGCTTTCTGGCTGTGTAGACAGAATCTGTCACTGTCTCCTCTGCTGCCCACAGCATTCTCTAACGGGCGAGGGCCATTTTCCCTTGCAGCATATGAGTCCTCTGTGCCCCGTCAGCCTGGGAACTCCCAAGAGAAGGCTGGATTTGATGCATTCTGGTCCCAGGCACTGCCCAGCACAGAGCCCACTTCCTGTCCACCTCTCCTTAACTCTTCTCTGGAGCAGAAGATTTCTTGCATTTGGCCTGTTTTGCAAAGACGACTTTTCAACGTCTGGTGTGATTTGGGATTGAGGGTGAGAACAATTCTAGGGGATGCTAAGAGACATTTACGAATAGCTATAGTCAGAAGGGGAAAGCTGAGCAGAAGCACAAATAGAGCCTCTTCTTGTTGTCCCTGGGAACCATGTGGTGATCTGGGAAGTGTAGGGAGCACTGGGCATTTCAGGGGCCCTGGCTTGTCTAATTAGCCTGGGTGTGTAAACCATTGCTCAAGACTGAGGGAGACATGGAGATTCAATGTGTCCCTGGTGGCTCTGGAAATAGCTCTTGGGGCATTTGTCTCATCTCTGGGTAGGGGTGGCTGACTATTAATTTCTGTTGATTATGTTGTGGTAGCAGATGCACCATGGCGTGCCCCAAGTAGGGGCTTTACAATAATAAGTGTTGACTTCTCACCACATTATGTTTTGTTTGCGGTGGCTGTGGCTTGACTGTGGATCTCTCCATGTGTCTTCTTTTTTCCAGAATCCTTGTGAAGCAGCTGTCTATGTTCGAGACATGACTTACTCACAGCACAGAGCAGAAACAGAGATGGCTGAACCACACAATAGCTTTTCATGGATTTAATGGATCAAAGCAAGACCTAAGATTGCTTCTTGTAGCTACCTGTGGGAGGTTGTGAGGCAGTGTGTGGGGATGCAGTGTCCTCTCATAGGGAAGGGGCAGGAATAATTAGCAAAAGCTCAGTCTATTACTAGCCCCTTCTACCAACCATGCAAGGGCTATTGTATTGGCGGCATTCCCACTGCTGGGAAACAATATCAAACATCCTGTAACTTAAGGGAGGAGAGGCTTATTTGGCTCATAGTTCCAGGGGGTTCAGTCAACAGATGCTGGCTCCATAGCAGAAACATCATAATGAGAGAGTGTGGCAGAGCAAAGACGCGCAGTTCACAGCAGCTGGGAACCCGAGCAGAAGAACACCAGAAAGAAGGTGATCAGGAGCCAGACATCACCCACCAGACACACCAGAGATGTGCTTCATCAGTCCCTTCAGTGGCTCCCATTGTATTTCACTGTCACACCCGTCCACGGGCTTTCTAACTTTCATAGCCTGTGGTGCCCCTGGAGAAAGACCGTGCTCAGGATGGACATGTTGGCTCAGAGTGCCATAAAAGCAAGTGTAAACTAGGCAAGAAGACCCTCACTTCTGTCCCCGACCTAGGAAACTCCTCTTTCTCTATGGTGTGGTTAGTGCCACTTCCTCTAAGAAGGCCCCCACTACGCTGAACCCTGCAATCCGACTTTGGCACTCTTCCCTGGGGCATGTGCCGCCCCTTCACCTTTCTTCTTTCCGCCTGCTCAGCTGAGTGTGAGGACTGTTTGTCTGTCAGAGCTCCTGGGGAGCAATGGTATACTGCATTGGCTACTACCAGTGCAGTGTGGTGCACGTTTCTTCTCAGTTCTATGTTGGGTGGTGTTGTACAGGTAGCTTGGAATTGGCCAATTTACCTCCAGAAAGCCCCAAATGCTGTGAGTAAGGACTGCTTTCCTCTTGGAGGGCAGTAGACATTGGCTAGTGGCAGCTGCTCTCAGGAGGACAACGCGAGGGTCAGCGTTGCCCTGCTCATCGCTGTCTGTCTGTAGGGCATGGTGGGCTGCAGGCAGGAGGACAGGAATGGGTCACTGAGCTGCAGAGTGGAGTGGAGCGTGATCCATGCCTGCTGGGCTGAATTTGGGGTCCCTATCTGTGCCCATTGGTGTGTCCCCAGCCCCCTTCCTCCAGTCCTGGCCCTGAGCTCATTGCCCAAGGGCAGGTTGTGACGGCAGAGCACCAAGGGCTGTGAGCCTTTCTGGCTTCGTTTTCCAAATGTCTGAGCTTTGGAAAAGAAAGTGTTTGCAGAGGAAGGAGAAGGGAGAAGGGTAAACAGACTGTCTTAAAGGAACATAAAGGGCATGAGAAGCAGGGCCACTCTCTGTCTCTCAAGCAGCTTTGCTGGGGCGATGACAAGAACCCTGGAAGGAAGGGCTCTGGGTGCATTCAAGAGAGTCCCAGGGACATAGCAGAGGAGGCCAGTCCAGCGGGGTCATGTGGGACTTCTCAGGTACTAGTCAGTGTGCGCCAGTGCTGACGGACTGAATGTGCCCTTTCTGGGGCCTCCAGTGTTGACATGAAGAATCCAAAGATACGGATGACTCCAGGTAGTTCGGGTAAGAAATTAAGTTTTAGGAAACAAAGAAAATGACATTTTGTGCATCTTTTTGTTTCTATGTGAGCTCCTTAGTTTGAGACCTGAGACTTTCCTGCTACTCACGCATAGTTTAGATCAGAGGTTGGCAAATGTTTCCTGGAAAGGGCGCTAGAGTAAGCAGGCTCAGCTCTGCAGGCCATATGTTCTCTGCTGTAACTGCCAAGCTCTGCTGCTGTGGTGAAAAGCAGACAGAAACAATGCACAAATATGAATGAATGTGGCTGTGCCCCAATAAAACTTTATGGATGATGAAATTTAAACTTCATATAATTTTCATGTGCCTCAAAATTTTCTTTTGATTTCACCCTCAAACATTACAAACCATAAAAAGTGATCTTAGCTTACAGGCAGTGGCCATCTAGCTTGCTGCTGCTGATCTAGATAGCTGAGCAAGGAATCAATTGGGAAGGCGAGGGCAGGGGATATCAGTCCTTCTGCAGAAGGGACACCTCCTTCCTGTCTCCACGGCAACCCCATTACCCAGCCTTCCTAATGGTTCCCCAGGCCCTGGCACCATCTGTAGCCATCCTTGATGCCTCCCTGCTGGAAGCAGGACCCTCCTGGGGAGGTGGTCGGCAGCTGGACTCAGCAAAGTGGGCGGGCAGCCGTGTTCAGTCTCCGGGAAATGAGTGTGGACATGGCGTGGCCCAGTGGGGCTGCCCACCCTGATCTGCCCGGATCAGGTTCCCAGCAGCATCTGAGCACTGTAAACACAGCAGCTGGACAGGCCATCTCTCCTGAGGTCCTCCAAACGCAGCTCTGCCCAGGAGAAAAGTAGGTTGGGGGATGACAATTTGACATAAACCACGGGGCAGCATTCATGACTGGCGACCCCCTTCTAAGCCTCCACATTTCTTCCAGTGGCAGCTGCTCCCAATTATCTTCTCTGGATCCAGGGATTTTTGGAGCAGGGAACCCCTCAGAGCTCCCCCAACTCTGACACTAAGTTTTTGAGATTGAGACATTAGTGGAGAAACTGAGGTTCACAGGGAAATGGACACTCATTCCACATGGTGAGGGCTGGGGTAGCTGGGCTAGAAGCTTGGTGTCTGGCCTCCTAAGATGGGCTCTGGGCCCCTCTCAGAGCTATCTGAAGAGGAGAAAGCTTTGGATGGCAGCCGGAACCCTGATCCTCATTGTTCAGCTGCCCCTAGGAGGATCTCCTTTGTACCACCAAGGAGCACAGGGCTGGAAGTCACAGTCAAACCATAAGCACACAGGTGTGTTACTGCATTAACACACTTGGGTGAAGGCATGTGGGGCTGCGTGAGGCCACTGAACCTCTTATGTGCCACTTGTGCTGTTGGCAAGGCAGACGCAGGCACAGGTCACTGGGCCGTGTACACAGTTGTCTGTTCACATGCTCAACTAACCTGATGCAAGGGAGTTAACGTGTGTAGCTGCTTGTTGATGTGCATATCAGCACCTGTGTCTATCCCAGAATACCCTTGTCAGGAACACATACATGCTCTCGTGTGCTCACGTGTGTGTATACCATCCCCCACGAACTCTACATAGTTCTGAATTGACTGCTCAAGCTGGTGTGCTGCTGCCAAAACCTGGATTAGCAGGCCTGTCTAGGGTCTTTAGATTTTTATCTTCTTGTCTGACACATTTCAAAACTTTATTCAACAATCAGATCTAAGGATGGGGGCCTGGTGCTGAAAATGGAATATGAGCAATTTGGAAAATTCCCATGAGATCTGAACTCTTCCTAAAGATGCCCACAGCTGCTAGGTGGAGTCTGCGATGTCAATGTCAAGCTTTGGGCCAGTCCCGCCTGGAGTGGCCCCCATTGTTCTCATCTGGCCTTGCCAGACTTGTTCACCAGCACTGAGCCCACCATGCTCGGGTGGTCTTAGGCTCCATCAAGGATCCTGAAGGAGAAAGCTGGGCATACTCAGCTGGCCCTCCCCAACAGGCCATCTTCCAGTTGTCTAAGCCCTATTGTAGGTCCATAGTGACAATATAGAAGACCAATATGTAGGCCCAATAGGTGACACCATGTGCTTTATAAACATTGATTTATTTTCACAACAAACCCATGGGTTATAAAGTACGACTCCATCTGTCTTATGGAAAAGGAAAACCAAAGGACAGACAGGTAGAGCAACAGGGCCCGAGCGACACAGCCCGGAAATGGAAAAGCCAGAATCCCATCCTGACAATGTGGCTCCTGAATCACCATCTCACTCGCCTCACTCTGCTGCTCAGGCAGCCGTGGCTGTTGACTCAGAAGCACCAGGACCTCAGAACCCCAGGAGAAGGGACCTTGTACTCTGTGGGCCTACTGTATGCCAGGCTCTGTGCTTCGGGGCTCCTGGGCCTGCCACAGAGCTCTCTTGCATGTTGCACAGGGTCCTGTCTCTGGCATCCCTGGTAAAGCAGAGCTTCCTTCAGGTGCTGGGCTTCACAGCACAGGCAGAACCCCAGGCACACACCTGGCCGTGGGTGAGAACCCAGCTCTAGCAGGCTAGGCCGCACGGCCCTCTGAGGTCACAATCGGAAGGGGACACAGCCTCTAAATCTGTTCTTTTCCTGGGTCTCCTTCTTTCTCTTACATGTCTCAGGAGTACTTTTAACTTTCCTGCCTCTTATATGATCCTTCTGCTATGGAGTTTCTAGGGCCTTTCCTGGACTTCAAGTGGCCACCTCTTCTGGGAGCCTCCCAAAATCACATGGCTGATGTCAGCACGCTCCCTGCTAGGCCACGTGGCTCTGTGCCTGTTTTCCACACAGCCCTCCGGTTGTTGGAACTGATTCCACAGGTGTGCATCGATGCTTCCGTGTGCCAGCTGTATGTTCACTGTCCTTCCTCCCTGGGGCAACGGGGGCTTTGTGCCAGCTGGACCTCATTAAGTGTGTCTTTTTCCCAGCACCTGACTTAGAAATGACATGTAGTAGATGCTTAGTACATGCTTCAAAGATGGAATCTGTAATCTTAGTTCTAGAGCATTATCTTTATGATGCTTAAAAAACACTAAAAATAAACAAACAAATAAAATTAATCTGATTTACCAATCTAATTCAATTTGCTTTGGAAAGAGAGGGCCCAGCCTGGGTTGTGGGATAGCATTCCTGTGGAGCTGTGGCAGTAGCTACAGAAAGGGACACATCTTTGTGTCCAGCCCCAACCGGGCGTGCTGCCCAGCTTCCTGCCTGCCCTCCACATGGTGGAGAAGCAGTGAACAAGGGCCTTCCTGTCTTCCTCTCTTTCCCCTTTTCTAAAAATAAGCTGGAGTGGTCTCCTCATCTGCCCCCAATTTTCTCCTGTTTGACCCCAGTGACCCTGTGCCCTCAGACGAGGCCACATGTGTGCCCACTGCTGGACAGATGGGCTGGCCTGAGGTGCAGATGGTGGGAGCAAGGAGCTCCCCCTGGCCTCTGCCCCAACACAGCTGGCCCCTCCAGCTCGGCCTTCCTGGGAACAAAGTGCCCAGGCTTCAGCCCTGGCTTCAGATGGGGGAGGGGGACGTGGGTGGACTTGTTTACAGCGGGAAGCTCTTCCCACCCTTTATGAGCTGTTATATCATGATAATCATCACCCACATTTGTATACACTGAGTGCTTTCACATCTGTTGTCCCCTTGAGTCCATGCAGCAAGTTCTTGAGATTGGTATTATGGGAGTCCCCAGACTGGACAGATGAGGAAGCCAGAGAGGTTAATTTACTTCTCTAAGATGGCACAACTATTCGGAAAGAACAGGGAAAAATTGGGGTCCAGGCATCTGAGATTTAACTTCTCCTTTACACTCTCTCTCCTTCCTGATGTCTGAAACAGGCAGTGGTGTTGCAGCTTTGTGTCCGTAAATTTTCATATTGTTCTCTTTGCTGCCACTCACTGAGTCCTTGCTGGGAAGCCCCCTATGATCTTAACCAGGGGAGGGAGGAATTATTAGACTCATTTTGGAGGAGGAGGCAGCTAAGACGCAGGCTTCCTTGTGAGTTTATCAAGGCTGTTCCATAATGAAGCTATTTCAAGGCTAACTGAAGGCTACCCGATTCTGATAGTTCTCAACAGTGGGCATCATGTGCTTGGTTTTTGATGAACTACCTGGGCAGCTGTCTTCCAAGTATGTGCTCTGTGCCAACCATAGGGACACAGGGATGGGCACCACACACAGCCACTGCCCCATGGGTTCTGTGTGCTAGTGGAAGATGGATGTGTAACAGCTGTGATGGTACAGAGTGACAAACCAGTACAGTTAGCTCCGGATGGGGCTCTGGCTTGTAGACAGTCCTGATAGACACCAGACAGTTCTCCATCCTCCTGCAAATGGTCCAGTGGCTCCTTTGTGGCTGCGTTGTCATGTTTGAGCCTCTTGGCCTGGCATTTGAGGCCAAGCCCACGTCTCCATCCTCCCTGCCTTGTCTGCCTCCTACGGTGCTGCTGGAGGTTCCTCCGATAGTGCTGGGCTGCTGGGAGGGCCTCCCCTCATTCACTCTACTTCCTCTTGGGGGCCTCACCCTGTAAACGTCACTCAGGTGGTACTGTGCTCCCAAGTTGGATGGGGACTGGAGAGAGTGGGTGAGCTGCCATTGGAGTTGTGTGGACCATGCATGAAAAATCAGGGCAGTGAGGCAAGTGCCTTGATGTCTTACTTACTTCTGTAAGTAAGCCCAGGAATAGGATATAACTACAGTCAGACAGGCCTTGGTAAAGGGAGGCATAGCAGCCTGTGGGAGCTAAGAGGAGGCACATAAGCTAATGTCAGGGGCAAGGAAGCTTCTCAGAGGCCTTGGTTCAGGCAATAATAATTGATACTATTACTAGCTGATGCTGACCTATGCTTTTGATTCATAGGCTGTTTTGCAGCAAGTGTAGGAGCAGGTACTGGCATTTCCGTTTTCTGAGAGATGAAGACCATATAGCCAAGAAGGGCCAAACCTGAGTTCTAGCCTGGGCCCTTGGCTCTGGTGTCTATGATGTGCTGTCCTTGCAATTGCAAGTAGGTGAAGAATGGTGGGGTCAAAGGGCACTCCCACCTGGGACAGACAGCATCTCTCTGATGAATGCTCTCTCCAAGTCCGTACAATTGGGGAATGGTAGCCCCCATACCCTTACCTCAGGGTTGTCAGCGCCATCGCTGAGTGGGGTCCACAGGCCAGCAGGCACCTGCTCTTTCTATCAGCAGTGGGAGCCCTGCCTGGGCAGCAGTGGCTGGGCTGGTGCTGCCACCAGTGCCAACCACCTGGATTATATGCAGAGGAAGCATTATGCTTCCTTCACAGATGAAAGGATCAAGAGCAGAGGGAGAATAAGGACCGGGACCATCTTGGGCTGGAATTCTGAAGGCCAGATTTGGGAAATCCTCAGATTTGGGAAATCTGAAGGCCAGTACTTTGCCTTAACCACCAGTGCCCAGTGGAGCCGTTCCTGGGTGATGGTATATGGAGAGATCGAGACCTCAGTCACAGATGGAGAGCCAGGCTGCCAGCACTGGCCCCTTCCTACACCTTCCCTTGGTGCCTAAGCATCGAGCCCCTGCCCACTTGCCTGTTGCTGTGGGCTCTTCCTGGTTCTGCCTTGCAGACTGACATGGGTTGCTGAGTGGTAGTGTTGACTCTACTCTGCCCTGTCCTCCTCCCCAGGGAGTCAGGGCCCAAGTAGTGGCATAGTTGGGGATGGGTTGGGCATGTGCTGTCTGACCCAGGGGGCACATTTTTGGCCAAAAAGACAATTATATAATAATAACGTATGGTTCTTTTGCAGCATATTTGATGTTGGGCTAAGGTTTCCTAGGTGCTTCTGAATGCAGCAGTGTCTCTGGCTGGGTGTCTGCTCTCCCATGAGTGATGCTGAGTGGTTTTCATGCTCATCTCACCCATTATATTGAAGGACTTCCCCGAGTGGCATGAACTCCAGCCATGCTTCTGAGCCCAGGGCCCCACACCAGGCTGTTTCTCTCCACTTTCCCCTTCCCCTGTCCCCAACCTTCTAACCTCCGCATGGGTGCTGGGTCCACGGGGCTGTTCTGACCCAATCCTTGGATTCATTTCAGTATGGGGTCAGGGTCTGACTCAGTGAATGAGGAGCCATAGAAACTAGACCCTTTACTTCTTCCCATTAGCAGGAATTTTTGTGCCTTTTAAAGCTCATTTCCTGTCTGTGATCAAAACCCATTTTTATGATAGAGAAAAGATGAAGAAATGACTTGTTCCTGATCAGGACCTAGAATCCAAGATCCTGACCACAAAATCACGGTTGTTTCCTTCCCTACTGCTTATCCTTGTCTCTCTTTTTCCTTTTCTTTCTTTTTGCCATGAATATTTATATGAAGGAAGAAAGGAATGGGAGAAAGAAGTAGGAAGAGTACCGGATAGAAATTGGAGGCTTTAAATTCTGGTTCTGAGCTTGTCATTATTTTAATTGTGTCAGCTTATTATTTTAATTTAAACAAGTCATATGGTACCTAGTCTTTGTCAGGCATGGTAGCATATGTCTGTAAACCCAGCACTTGGGACACTCAGGCAGGAAGATTGCCACAAGTTTGAGGCCAACCTGGGCTGTACAGTGAGCTCAAAGTCAGCCAGAATTATATAGTGAGACTCTGTATAAAAAAAAGAAACCCACAAAAGTCACACTGTTTCTCTTAATCTTAGTTAAGTTGCATTAGTAACTTGGGGAAAGGAGCAGATTCTTCTAGAATGGTTGGCAGAATAGCTGTAATAATCTATCCAAGGAAATATTCCTTTGTCCATCCATCCATCCATCCATCCATCCATCCATCCATCCATCCTTCTACTCATTTATCTGCTCATTGGTCTACCCCATCCATCCAATTATGTCTGCCCACTCACTCACCCCTCTATCTACCTATGATTTCATTTACCTGCCTATCATCCATTTACTTCCTCATTCCCCATCCCTTGCACCTGCCCACTCATCCATCCATCCATGCATGCCTGTTTCTACTCATCCACTCATGCTTTCGTCCATCCACCCACCCTCTGGGGACCCTACTTGATGCCAAGAACAGGAAAAAGACCACAGCACTGAGGTCAAGCTCAATAGCCATCTGCTTCAAGTTTCCTTGTGGAAACTGGTGGCCCATCACTGTTTCTTCTTGGAAACATCTGCCTTTCCAGTGTCACACTCGTCCAGCTGCGTTCAATCATAATTAGTCCTAAATCAGAAGAGCAAGGACTGAGACTGATTCAGCTCAGTGTCCTCAGCGTCAGCCAGCCCCCAGTGCTACACGAGCATCAAGAAATGTCCTCTGAGTTCACAGATGTTGAGCCTCTGCTAACCCAGCCCTAATTTACTCTCAGCTTTTCAGGAGAGCTAGAATCAGTATAAGAATCTTGATTCAAACGATAAGCAGTTGGCTCCAATGCCCTCTTCTCTTTGGACTCAACATAATTTTCTGTAGAGAGAAGCATTTTCACTGCTTCAGTGCCGAAATGGAGAGATGTTGAGTCCAGCCCAGAGTTACACAGCAAGCCCAAGGGAGACAAGCAATAGAAGCCCAACTTTCTCAGAGTAGTGAGCAGCCCTCGGTCGTCTGGAGCCATCACATGGACTCGTAGGAGGCAGAGGCAGATCTAAATCACTGGCCTCCATCTCCATCTTTCTGTCCAGGACCTGCCTAAATAGCACAGGCTGCCCTGCCATACCAAGGCCCTCTGGCTGTTTTGGCAACACACAGGGGTTTGGAGGGGACTGGAAGGCAGAGTTTATTGCTTTCGGGCTCAGGCCTGCTCCGGAACTGCCAGGCCTCCACTGACTGGTTGGGCTTACCAGGCCTTTCCTGGCTCTGGCAGCTGTGGTGATCCCCACAGGGCATCAGGCCTCCCCCAATGCCTGCAGTGTATCATGGGTAGCTGTGAGCTGCCCCCTGCCCAGCTCCTTTGCTCCCAGGGGCTGTGCCCCCAGGGACCATGTACTGCTGTAAACGAGCTGTCAGTAGAGGTAGTCTTGCTCCTCCCTTTCCTCTTCTCTCCCAGGCTGGATAGCTCTCAGCCACATTGGAAGAATTAGGGGATCGCTGGTGGAGGGAGGTGGCTGGCTCCTATGGTGGGGACCGTGCATAAATCCTACCACATTGGTGCTGTGTGTGTGTGCTGGCCATGGGAAGTGGGCCTTGGCCATACCATGCTGTCCTGGGGGCTCAGAAAACCTTTCTCCTTAACTGGTTTCAAGGTCTTTCTGGGCTCCAGAAAAGACTAGTATTTTTCTCTGTGTATTTGTTGTAGATTCTGTGCTTTGTGTGTGGACAAAATCTGGGGCCTGGCTCTCGGGCCCCAGGTCAGCAGTGACTTGGGTGGCTCTCTGTGGGGACATCTCAGCCCCTTTTGGCCTCTGGCTCTTGCTTGGGCTTGTATGGTCACTGACAGCATGGGAGGATCAGGTCCTCATGGTTTAAGAGGGGCTATGCCGACTGTCTATGCCAAAGCCATCCTGTGCAGCCACTTTTTTCAGGCCCATCTTATAGATCAGGAAGCAGAATCTCAGAGAGGTCAAAGTGTATGTAGGTGGAAGCCAGGCTTATCATGTTCCAAGACTGTGCAGTGTCCTTCTGGGTACCAGGGCTGGACAGTTCTCCAGTGCTCACTCCTTTAGGGCTACAGAAGCTGGGCCGTGGTCCCTGCCCTTCTGAGACTGGGCAGCCAAGGTCCAGGGCACAGTCAGTGCTCACAGGACTGGTTGTGTGGCCCAGGAGCAGATATAGGCACAGTCCAAACCCCCAAGGACTGACACCCTTTGGTGAGTGTGCTTTAGACAAGAGTCCTGGGAATGGTACTGAGGCAAAGGGTGATTTACATGATTCTACCCCTGCAGAATGCCAGGAACACTCTCTTTGCTTTTTTTGTGATAGTTCAACAAGGCCTCTATTCTCATCTTTATATCATTAAGAAGTAATAGTTACAGTCACACACCAAGTGTATATTTGTGTATAACAAGTGCATAACAAGTGTTAGGGTCAGGTCCCTCCCAGGGCCTGAAATCTAGCACTCTGGGAGGCCAAGAGAGAAGGATAGACAGTTTGAATCCAGCTTGGGCAACTTGTGACTAACAAGACCCTGTCTCAAAATAAAAAATAAACAAATAAATAAATGGCTGGAGTATTAGCTAACTGTAAAGGTCCTGGTAATCACTGAGGGGCAAGACTGTCCCTGGCTGTGTGACATGAGTCCTCTGTGTGTGAGCATCTAAAGCTCATCTCATCCAGTACCAGGCTGGAACCAGTGACACATGGATCTCATTCTGGAAAGTCTGTGTTGGGGGTGCTGGTGGAGGACAGAGCAGTGGGACAGTTGATCAGGATAGCAGCACCTGGAATTCTGAGGGGTTTGAGGGTATTTGGAGTAGTCCATGGTATTCTCTGTGGCAGGCACCCTGTGATCCATAGTATTCTTGGGAAGCCCCACTGTGGCAGTGTGGGGGCAGAGAGGCCTCTCTCTGGCTGAGTGACCCGCAGGAAGGGAAACCCTCGAGTTACTCTAGACCCTCTGAGTTTGTATTGCTTCAGCTGCCTGGTAATTCCTGCTCTGGCCACATGGCAGTGTGGTTGGGATGCATTTCTGTGAGTCTAAACTGCAGCGTTGCGGACATGTCTATTGTCTTTGGAAAACGGGAAATTTACCCTGGGAGAGTATCTGGGGTGAACAAAGCTCTCTCTCTGATGAGGTTTATAACTTCCAATGGCTCCTTGTAGTGTCCAGTCTATTCTCACGAGTGCCTCCTTTTGCTTCTTCATAAAAATGCTTCTTTTGACTGAAGTAAAATCAGAATAGTCCAACCACGGCTATACTGATAGGTAATGAGCTTTTTGTCACTGAAGGTATTCAAGAGAAAGCTAGATCATATGTGATAGGGAGACCATCTATGGCTGAGACTTGCTGGTGAACTCCCTCTGGCTCTGCATCTGACCTGCCTGGAGAGGTGAGACCTGTGCATTGCTGAGGCCTAAGTGGACTCTTCTGGCCATGTTTCAGTGCTTCCCCAGGGCCTCACTTTCCCCACCTGCAAAATGAAGGTGCTAATGCTCGGCACTTTAGCTTTACAGAGCAAGGTTGGAACAAGAAAGCAGCTGCTCAAGGAACAGACCAAGGGCACAGACAGCGTGGTGGTGGAAGAAGGTTTGGAATACAGGTGTCTCATCATTTGGGCGAACACACAAGAACACTCAACTCCTGAAGAAGTCTGTCATCATAGTCGTGAAGGTGGGATTGTCTTCTTACTGGCTGTGGGTGTCCGGGCAAGTTAGGCAACTTCTCTGTGCTTTAGTTTTCCTATCAGTACATGCTGACAGTTTCCTATGAGTTACCTGGATCCAGTCTGGTGGGTGGGGACCAGACTGAGGAGGAGGGTGGTGAGGGGGTAGGCAGTGGGGACGGGCTGCATTGCTGAGATCAGAGGGCAGAGCGGCTACACTGCCAACCAGGCTTCTCTCCAGAGGGTCTCTTTCTTTATATTTGTCTGTGATACATAATAACCACGTTCACTGCAGGTATTTGGGATATGTACATGATATATCCTAACTCATTTTTACACCCCCTTACCCCACTACCCAACTTCTGGTCTCCTGCCCATTTGCAAACGAAGTTTCTTAAGGCCAGGGGAGACCCTGAGTTTGTGAATTACTCTTGAAGCCTTCATTTTCCCAGCTGTGAAGTGAACACTGATCCTGCCAACCTCACTGATGTGCTGTGAAAATGAAGTGGTTTGATTTGCGCATAACAAATAGAAGTCATCGTCATGATGGCGATGATGGCAATAATGTCTGTCTTAGTTGCTTTTTCATTGCTCCAAGGCAGGGTGACAAGAGGGGTGTCACAGAGGAGAAACAGTTCATGGCAGGAAGAAAGCAGGAAGGCAGCGAAGCAGCGAGGTAGAAAGGAAGCAGGCAGCCAGCAGCGAGTGACCAGCAGCAGTACCGTGAAGGAGCAGCAGGCTGCAAGTGACACCAGCAGCTCCCTTTCTGTCCCTTATACTATCCAGTTTCCCCACGCTTAGGGTAGGTAGCACTAGCCCCCAAGGTGGGCCACCCGTAATCCTGGCATCCCACCACGAATCAATCCCAGCATATTATCATTAATCCCAGAATCACACTCTCCAGATGAACCCACCTCCAAAAAACCCAACCTATGACTGCAAGATGCTTTGGAGAGGGTATCTAGATGCAAACTATATCAATGCCCCTCTCTCCCTTCTCTCCCTTCCTTCCTTCCTTCCTTCCTTCCTTCCTTCCTTCCTTCCTTCCTTCCTTCCTTTCTCCATTCAAAGCTCTCTGTGCCTCTTTTCTGAGCTCCTGCTGGGCTCCAGGAACACAGAAAAGGATCAACTACTCTGTGCCTTCTGGGAGATCCATGTAGGCAATCCACCTCCAAACCTGCAATTACAAGCCCAGATAGTGCTTGTGGGGTCCTATCAGATTCAGGCACACACAGAACAAGCCCCAGAGTACCTGGAGCAGCCAGGAAAAGATTCATGCGGAAGGAAGCATTAATGCTGAGAATTGAAGAAAGGTTGAATTTTGGGCAGGTGGATAAACTGGGGGACGTTATCCAGGACAGGGCACAACATATGCTTGGACTGGAGGTAGAAAGACAGCAGGGATCCTAAGCAGGCTGGGTACCTGAAACAAAGCAGAATCTGGGCCCCAGACCCATCAGGGTGTCAGGACCATCTTCTCACTCAAGTGGCTGTGGAGAGTCACAGTCAGAAGGGCCTTACAGCATGGTGTGTTGAATGATAATGGTATGGCAGGGCTTTGATGTTGCTGGTGCACTGTCCAGGCCCCATTCTCTGAAGACTGCCACTTTCAGATCTTCCTGTGATTTTGTGTGCACAGGCTCTCCTGGGACATGGAGCTGGTGGACGTTTGTGGGAGGCAGAAGAGAGCTCTGAAGTCTAAAACTCTGGGCCCACTTTTTCCGCAAGGCTCCTGAGTTAGGGTGCATCTTCCTCTATGTCTCTGGTGCCCAGCAGGAGGTGGCACTGGCCAGGTATCCACAAATCTGTGAGATCAGAGCTCTTCATAGCCACATGGATGGAGAAAAGGACACTCTGACAAGGACAGGGTCACACAGTGAGACGAAGAGGCTCTTGCCCACACCTGGTGTAGTTTCTGCCAGTCTGCACCTCCCTGTCCCTCCAGGCTGCTGCTCCAGCCCTGCCTTCAGCCTGGTAGACAGAGCCCTCACTGGCAGACTAAGGTCACTTCTGCCACCTCCCCGCCCCCGCATGTGGGCAAGCAGCATCCTTCCCAGGACTCCTTGAAGCCATCCCTGTCTATTTGACGAAAGGCATCTGGGGCCCGCCAGCCCCACCTCCTACCAAGCGGGAAACACAATACGCCGATAATGATCTAATATTTATACAACGCCTTTCTACCAGATGCATCCCAACAAAGTTTACAAGCTGTCCCTGTGGCTGGCCGTCGCAATGTATTCCAGACCCCCTCCCTGGCCCCTCCTGGGTGGGGAGGCCCAATGCCAGCAGAGGCTCATAAATCCACCTGAGAGACAGGAGAGCCCAGCTGGCACCCAGGGACGGGCCACTCTTGTACCCGTTTGGGCCACTGCCCTGTGGGAGGTCATATGTGCTCAGGACTGGAAAAGAAAGCCATTAAGGGGAGGGCAGAGCTGTGCTCAGGTTTTGAGGTTTGGCCAAAACTCACAGCACCCAGGGAGCCTCTGCCCAGTCCTCCCCAGTCTCAGACCTGTGGGAGGGACCGAGGGAGGGCCTGGTTGGCCAGGCACACACGTTCCTCCCAGTCACTTCCTCCATGGCGGCTCCATGAATGAGGATTTGTGTTCGTTCCCTCCCCATAAATTGCCCTTGGTCACCAGGGCCATGTTCTGTGTCAGAGTCCCTGACCACCAGCCTCGGACAAGCCAGGCTTTGTGAAGTCCGGGGTGGAAGACAAACAAATGATTATTACCTTCGCTGGTCCCCTCCCCCACCTCCTTTTCTTGGCCTGGAGTTAAGACCCTTTTTCTCTGTCAACAATCTTGACTTTGTTCCCTGAGAAGGAAACGGCTCTGGGAGGGACTTGCAGAGATGCTGCCTGGGAGAAAATGGTTCAGGGAGGAGGGTGAAACAAGACAGAGGTTACAGGAAATGGCAGACATTTTTTGTTGAATTAAACCATTAGGAGTGACCCCCAAACCAGAGCCAGGCAGAGGGAACAACTGGATACATTTAGGTCAGGACGAGCAGCCAAGTGAGGAGCTGAAACCAATTACCATAAATGAATGTTTCTCTTTTATTCACGACCACCGTGCCTGTTCCCAGGATGCTCTTGGGCGTCTTATAAAAACAGATGAACTCTCTGGTTTTGTTTGGGGAGTTATTAGCTAATGCAACTGTTGGGCAATTTATCAAACATTAGCACATGCTGAGATTAATGACCAAGAGACGTCAGTGCCTGGTCCTCAGCTGCAGAGGCTGCTGGATGGACTTCGGAGCTCAGGTTATGGTCTTTTCCTTGGCGTGAATGTTTGCAGAGGATGTTGGTGCCCTAAAAGCAACACTTCAAAACCACCTCTGCTGTAGGGTCCTTTTGGTGGTAACTCTCCATAGCCACTGGGGTGAGGATATGGTGCTGAAACCCAGTTTGGTCTGGGGTCCAGATTGTGCTCTGTGCCCCAACCACCTGGCCAGCTTAGGCTTCCTGTAGTTTTTCTCCCACTGGACCATGGCAGATGCTGTGCCCTGGGCCTGGGTTGACTTCCTCCAGCTTGTCCACCTGACTAAACTCTCAGCTCTAATGCTTTGTTCTCTGTGAAGATTTCCCTGATGCCTCAGCCTTCCCTGACCCGCCCACACTTATATCTTAGCTTGCACTGTCTTAGGTTGGAGTTGCAGGTTTATAGGTGGATTGCCCAGACCAGTGATGGTGAACCTTTTAGAGCGTTTAGAGCCAACTGCCCACTGTAGCATGCATGCCATAGGTTTGTCACCACTGGCCTAGACTGTGATCTCTCAGGTGTCAGGGAGTGTTTGATTCTTTTCTGTGTCCCTAGTGCCCAATAGGACCTCAGAGAAGGTGTGTCAGGGTTTTTGAATGCATGAGTGAAGGGCTGGCTGACTGTCCATGTGCTGCAGGGCTTTCCTCAGAGGCTGTCTTTCTCTCCACCAAGAAGAGAGAGCCATGATTCTTCCTATCTAGCTTTCTAGAGGACTTCATGAATGTGTGATCAATCTAAGAACCACACAGTTGAGGAGGAAGACCTGGGTTTGTGACCTGATGCAGTAGCTATTTATGGGCCTCAATCTTTCAATCAGTGAAATGGCCTACGTGACTTCTCATCAAATCTTGAGAAGAAAGTTGCCAAAGGCTGCATGGTTTTGGGACATTCTCAGTCCAAAAAGGGAGGGAAGGAACTAAATCAGATTAAAACTATTCTACTACTTACCCTCAACTTGAGGAAAGGAATGCTTCTTTATAGGATTTTGGCTAAAATGCATCTTTATTTTGTGGTGGGGAAAAGAACTATCTTCAGAGTCAGGAGCAGCTGGGTCCAGCCCAGCTTAGATGGAGCTTGCTCGTACCATCTCATAGATTCTAGATTTCTGAAACATGGGGCAATGGTTCTTCACACTTCGTGGAGATGGCAGTGTTTGGGAAGTGCTGAGTCTGTGATTATTGCTGTTAATTACATTAACAAGCTCTGCCAGGTGCAAAGAATGGTAGGAACGGCCCTCAGGCTGCCATCTTCTTTCTTTCTTGTTGATATTTTGGACAAGTCTTAGTGCTCCAGAACTAACATTCTTCCTCTTTGCTCACTTCTACCCAATGTGTTCCAAGCCAGCATCGGCCCCTCTGCCAGGCTCTGCAGCTGGCTTTTCCCTATGAGCGGCACCATCCTGGTTGGTGGGGCTGACATCTGCCAAAAAGCAGACCACCTTCTCGGATTTTCCATCTGCAGCTGGGAGAGAGGCAGGAGGGCGGGCTGGCAGGGAAATTACAAAGCAGGCACCCGCTGCAGTCCTGCCTGTGTGGTGGATGAGGCACTGCCAAGGCCTTGGTCTCTGGTGGTCTGAAGCAGCAGGCGTCCATCACTAGCGCAGTGGTGACAAAACTATGGCGTGTGTCTTTGTATCACTGAAAGCTCTAAAAGATTCACCATCCCTGCAAAAGGGCTCATAGAGACCCCTGGGCTGGAGGATAGTGGGGAAGGACAGGTACCCCGCAGAGGATTGTCCTGTCTACCAGGAGGGACCAAGGCCTGGCTCGGGACCTTAAGGACGGTAGTTACGGATCTCTCAGATTAGGTTATCTCTATCTGTAAAATGGAAACAAATGTGGCCTCCCGGGCCCTTATAGGACCATGAGGGCCTGATGTATTTGGAAGTTAGAATTTTTCAGATTTTTAGAAAGTAATGCCATAATTCCATATATTATAAAAGACCTACAGTCAGGTAAGGAGAAGAGCTTGTGAGCAAACTGAGTTCTGCAGTGGACGGTATGAATATGGACACTACATGGTGTTAGTGAAGACTCATGTAGGTTTAAATCAGGTTTTTTGACACCAAATAAATTTGCTGTAAATTCTTGGAAAAGATCTCTATTGTAGATCTTAGATTTTGGAATCAAAGAAGAAAGACCATGAATCTAAAATGTCTACATCATAGACCTATGATGGCAATAGCAAAAATGGGAACCATAAGCGGCGAACAGATTTTCAAGAAATGGGAGTCATTAGCTCCCCCAGAGCAGTGGTTCTCAACCTGGACTACACATGGTAACCACCTGGGGGCCTTAGGAGTCACGGGTCCCTGGAGTCTACTCTCCGGGCACCTTTAACTCTGGAGCTACGGGCTTTGGCCTGGCAATGGCATTTCCCATTGTCCCTTCAGGACTCTCCTTTGATGAACACTTCACTGAGACATAATGCACATACTATGCAATTCACCTAAGCTGTGCAGTTTAATGGCTCTAACATATTCAGAGTTGTGTCCCTGTTACCATGGTCAACTTTAGAATTCTCCTTACCTCACAAAAAAGCCCAAACTCCTTCACTCTTATGCTCACTTTCTGTAGCTCCTCCTAAGCAGCCATGTTTCCATAGTTTTCTTATTATGGGCATTTCCTATAAATAAAATCATATATATTCTTTTGTGACTATCATCTCTACAAAGCATAACATTTTTAAAGCTCAAGGTTCATCCATGTGGTAGCATGCATCAATACTTTACTCCTTTTTATGGCTGAAAAGCAGTAGTTTGCTTATCTATCATTTATTGATAGACTTTTGGATTGTTTCCACCTTTGGCTATTAGGGATAATGCTGCTAGCCATGCATGTGTTTTTGTGTGGGCATGTTTTTCATTGTCTTGGATATATATTTAGGAGCAGAATTGCTGGGCCAAATAATAACACTATGTTTGACTTTTTGAGTAAATGTCATATATTTGTTTTTCTCCAAATTGGTTTACGATTTTACATTCCCTTGAGCAGTGCGTGAGAGTTCTGATTTTTTCCATGGCCTTCTTATTACTGACTTTTCAATTGTAACCATTCTATTGAGTCTGAAGTAGGATCTCATTATGGTTTTGATTTGTATTTCCCTGATGACTAATGCTGTGGAGCAATAAGTATTTTTTGGTCATTTTTCTTATCTTATTTGCTTTTTTGTTTTTTTTGTACCAGATATTGAACTCAGGATCTTAGTTTTCAGAATTCTTTTTTTAAAAAATGCTATCTTAAAGAGAATAAAACCAAACACAATGAAACAGAATAAAGCCAATCAGAACTAAACAATGAGAGGGATACAGGACTTCAATACAAGGCAATAGGAAGTCAACAATGGCTGTCATCATGTATCTTATTATTTTTAAAATAGCCACCCATACCATAAGACATAATAGAATCTAACAAATAAAACCAAACCAAGCCAAACAACGAAAATGATACAGGGTTTCAAAACAAGTTGATAGGAAATTAACAATGGCTCCTTTCCTTTCACCTTCACAATATCTATTGTACATTTTGGATCCCAGTAATTCTTTCAATTTTTATACTAGGGAGACAACACAATGTAGATTCATGTGATCCATTTCACTCATGAGCATGATCTCCAGTTGCATCTATTTACCTACAAAAGCCTCAAGATTATTGCTCTTTATAGCTGAGTAGCTTTTGATTGTATAAAAATATCATATCTTTCCTATCCATTTATCAATTGATAGGCAAGTGAACCTTGCTTTTTTCTGGGTCTCTCTTAAATGAAGCATTGACTTGTTTCTTCTGACCTTCAATCCATGATTTTTCTTTCAAGTAAATACATTGCTTGTATGCAGCATATCGATGAATCCAGTGTCCCAATCCGCTCTGCCTGTGTTTCTTTTCATTGGTGAGTTGAGACCATCTACGCTAATGGTTACAGCTGGCATGCACTGGCTCTTCTCCGCCATGCTATCCTCCTGCCATTGGTCCCTCACTTTTTCCCTCTGTTCAATTGCCTGCCCTTCTCAGCAATTCACCTCTGCTACTGTTCTTGGAACTATGTTCATTTTTATTTCTCTCTAGAATATCCTTCAGCACTCTTTGTAGGATTGGTTTGGTGATCATACATTTCTTCAATTGTGCTTTATCATGGAAGTATCTTGTTTCTCCATTAATTTTGGAAGATAGTTTTTCAGGGTACATCAGTCTGGGTTGGAAATTGTTTTCTTTCAGGACTTGAAACACTTTACTCCCAGCTCTTCTCCCCTTGATGGTTTGTGTTGATAAGTCTAACATGATTCTGATGAGTTTTCCTTTATATGTGATCTATTTTTTTTCTCTAAAAGCCTTTAACATTCTGTTCTTGTGCTGAATTTATGGGATCTTATTGTATGTCTGGGTATAGATTTATTTTGTTTATGGCTAGTTGGAGTTCTATATGCTTTGCTTATCTGAATGCCAGGTCCTTTCGCCATGTTTGGGAAGTTTTCTGTTATTTTTCTGTAAACAGTCTTTTTATGTCATTTGTGTTGACCTCTGCTTTTTGTGCTGACACCTATCACTCTTCAGTTATTTTTCTTTGCATTGTCTTATTTCCTGGTTCCTTATTATTTTAAAGAGATCTTTCCTTTTGTGATTGCTAAACACAATCTTGTCTTCAAAGTCTGAAAGTCTATCTTCAGTTTCTTTCAAACTGTTTTGCCAGCTTTCGATGAAGCTTTTAATTTCCTGGATATCTCTTTGAATCTGTCTCATGCATTGAAGTTCTTTCCTATATTGTTCATTCAAGGTTTCCATCATTTTCCTATGCTCCTCTTTTTTAAATCTATGTCTTCATTAGATATACTCAGTATTTCTTTCATTATGTTTGCGATTTCTTCTTTTACCTGAGATATTGTTCCTGATCTGATTGCTTTTACAGCCTCATGAAATTCTTCTTTACTTTGGTTGCTATCCTTTCAGAAATACCAGATGTGCTACTTCAAATTTCTTCCTTTTTTCAGTCTCCTAGACTTGTTCTGTGTGGGCTGGAGGTCTAAGATTGGTTTTGCTCCTTTGTCTTGACATTTTCCTGGGTTCCTCCAGATGAGCCAGATGTGGGGTCCCGGGCAGTTCTCCCATTGGCTGTTCATCGGCAGTGTAGGGGAATGGGTCAGGCACCTGGGTTTTTCCTATCCTAGGTGCCCAGAGAGGCAGTGGGGTGCAGCGCTGGCTTCTGTGCAGCTACACCGAGGCTTCCCTGATAATGGCAGCTGTGCAGGAGCTTGGCTGGCTGGTTCTCCTCACTGGCACTGGCTACCAGTCCCTGACGGTGGCTGGCATACTCATGGGGCATATATATTCAGTTTCTTCCTCTAGTGTTTACAGTTCTGTGATAATGTCCATGTTGCATCCCAGAGAAGTGCTGGGTATGAACCTGATCTTGGCTTCTGGATGTGCGGGCTGGGACTGGTCTCCTGACAGTGGAGTTCTTGAGTCCAACTGCTGTCTCCTTGCTGTTGCTTCAGACGCTTCCATGTCACTGGCCTCACTGATTACTTTCCCTCCAGAGGTGTGTGTGTGTCTGTCATCCTGGGTCTTGGGATTCCTGTTGGTCTTATACCCTTCCATCTGGTCCACCCTCTGAGATGTAATTGAGGGTTACAGAGCATGAATTCATTTTCTTCCAGCCAGCCCACCCCTCAGGATGTGGCTTTCCGAGTTCTTTACTTGTTCTAGATATAGTTCCCTTAGAAGATATTGAAATAATATTTGATGTACAATAAAATTTTTTATTCTGTGAATTGTTTTTTTCACATCTTTGATAGCATCTTTGGAAGCACAAAAGCTTTAAGTTTTGATAAACTTCAACCTGCCTATTTTTTCTTTGCTTTCTTTGCTATAATTTTGGGGTCATACCAGAAGATCTGTTATTAAGTTCAAGGTTTGGGAGACTTATCTATATGTTTTTTCCCCAAGAGCTTTTTTTTCCTTTTTATCAGTACCAGGGATCGAACTCATGACTGCTTGCTTGCAAGGCAGGCGCTTATGCCGCTGAGCTAAATCTCCAACCCCTCCAAGAGCTTTTTTTTTGAGACAGTGTATCACTGTGTAGTGCAGGCTAGCCTTGAACTCGCTATGTACCCTAGGCTGGTCTCAAACTCAGAACAGTCCTCCTGATTCAGCCTCCTCAGTGCTGGGATTACAGGTGTGAGCCACCACACCCACTTCTCCAAAGAGTTTTATAGTTTAGGTCTTTACATTTAAGTATAACATCTATTTTGAGTTAACTTTTGTATATGGTGTGAGGTAGAGGTTCAACTTTGTTTTTTGCAAATAACTACCGAGTTGTTCCTCTTTCAGTAATACATATACAGTTTGAGAGCCACTGCATTAGACTGGAAACTCAGGAAGGCAGAGTTCATGTTTTCTGTGTCCCTGGTGCCAGCCACAGCAGGAGAGGAAAGAATGGATAATTCCTCGATGGATGGCAGGCGGATAGATGAGTAATGTCTGTAATAGTGACTCCATGAGGACAATGTACCATGAGTCACATCAGCAAAGGGACAGGTACTCATGAAGCCCAACTTCTCTTCTGGGAAGACCCCTTCTTAGTATAGCAGAGCTTATCTGAGGCTCTTTGAACACGGTTTCAATGGTGTGGAACAACATCCCTATAAAGCTAGGCACTAGGAAAGCGCTTGTTAATACGAAGGAAATACAAAGTTGAACCCCACCTTCTTGTAGCCTCTCCCTCCCCTCTCGGCCACATCTCTGCCTTGAAGGTCCCCTCAGCGCTTCTGCTTCATCACATTTGGACACCCATGAAGACGGTGACAGGATCAGAGCAACTGCAACTTCCTCTCCAGCAGGCAAAACCACACTCACCTTTCATGGAGGAAGGTTACAGCCCTTCCCACCCTGCCACCCCCCTACCCAGCCATCTCCGTCGTCCCCAAGGGCAGACCCAGGACCTGACAGGCCACAAGAGGGCACCTTACCAAGCAGCTCTGTTCCTTCCCTCTCTTGGAAACTTTGACTTCTATTAATTTAGCCTGAGCTCACATAAGCTATTTTTTATTGACCCTAACATACTGCTCCTTCAGATCTTGCTGATAATACTTAACAATATGAGATAAAGAATAGGAGGCTTGAGGCAGACATTTTGCAAATTTAAGCCCAACTTAGTGATTTAGTGAGACCCTGCTTGAAAAAAGAAAAAAGAGCTGGTGGTGTGGTTTAGTGCAAAAGTCCTGAGTTAAGTTCCCAGTACCACCATAAAAAAAAAAAAACCAGTATATGACTTTATTATAGTATATTGATATTTTAGTATAATGTTATTAACACTGTGTTAGGGTATATTAATGATGATGACTACCCCCTACTCTTTACTATGTTGCAGCAGTGTGTACCGTGCCTTAAATAATGTAGGAATGTTCTGATTGTCCCCATTTAGAGAAGGGTTAGGCTCCAAGGGATTAAGGAGCTGATTCAAGGCTGCAGACTTTGGATGTGAACCTGTGTTTGCCTGCTTCCACAGGCCTGACTTTTTGAGTTCTTTGCTGTCTTAACTCCTGGGCCTGTCCTACCTGAGGACATTATTGCTCTGCCTTCCCTGCAGTTGGTGTTGAGCCTGGAAACTTTTAGCCTTTCAGGCTTGTTCTAGGTCTTTGATCCTGCCCTCACATTGCTTCTTTCTTTGAAAACTTGGGCTTCTCTCTTTCTGGCCTGCAAAAGTCTAACCAGGGAAGACAGAGATAGAATCCTTCATGTCTCACTCCAGCCCTCACCTGGTCTCATGCTCCGTAGGGATCAGGCATTGGATTGGGAGCCCCACCCACAGGCATTGTGTCTTGGGCTCCTGGTACCCAGAGATGCCGTTACTTTCCTTTTCCAGGTGTACAGCTTTTCTCAGAGCATGGCTGTCAGGCATACAGAAGCTACTTGCCCCTTTCAAGGAGAACACAGATGGGCCTGGAACCAGCTAGAGAAGGATAGCCCTGGTCTGCAGATATGTTCAAACTCCTCCTATTAGGGACCTGCTGTTCTCATACTGCAGCCTTGCCCAGGCCAGTGGTTGTGGGATAGTTGGGTGTAGCCTTCAGAGCCCTGGGAGGAAGGCATCTACAAAAGAAGATAGCCAGGGGAGCCTGTCTAATCACTTTCTTGTTGCTGAGAAACATTTCCTAACACCCACAACTTAAAGGAGAAGAGGTTTATTTTGGCTTCCAGTCTGTAGAGGTTTAAATTCATAGTTGGTTGTCTCCAAAGCAGGACAGTATGGCACAGGGGCATCGTAGAGGAGGAGCTGCCTATAGCTTGGAGCAGCGAAGCAAAAAGCATGAAGGGAAAATCTGGGAGGAGAGATAAACGCCTTCAGGCCACTCTCCAGACACTCACCATTTCCAACCAAACTCCATCTTCTTCTGTTACATTTATGTGGTGAGTATCATGCCCCTGTGATCCAGGCTTCTTCCAAAATCCCCCACCCCCATGACTGCATGAGGCTTTAAGGGGACATCTAGGTATAACCTGTCATAGAGCCATTTCACTAGGCCAAAGCCCAGATAGGAACATTTTTCAAAGCCTATGTAGGTTCCAGGAAGTGACTGGAATAGCTGCTAGTTTATTTCTAATTAGTGTAGTTTGACTAATGTGATACGGTGCAATGCATTACAATAAACCAACTAGGCAGAACCCTACCTTCTTCATTCAGGTATTTTCTCATTCATTTATCACTGCATTCAATCATTGTTGTTCACTTGCTTATCATTTTTCTCATTCATTTACTTCCCCAGGCACTTGCACAGGGCCTACTTCCTAACCTCTGTCTTTTTCTCAAATGTGACAGTAGTGAGGTCCTGCATTTCAACCTGCCACGGGAAAAGCTTTCCCCCCACTTTAACTTTTCCCATGCATCTTACCAATCCAGTACCTAATTTACTTATTTGTTTTATTCATTGCCTGACTCTACTGAGTCTAACAAGGAGGATTTTGTTTATTTCTTTTGTTCCTTGGTCCTCAGTACCTAGAATAATGAAATGTTTTTGGTATTGATAAGTCTACTCATTTATCCAATAAACACAGACCTGGGAATTTGTGGGAGACAGAGCTTTTGAAGAGGCTGAGGATCCAGGACAGTTGATTGAGACAGGGGCTGAAAACTGAGCTGTGGGATCTGGGGATGCATGTGTGGACAGAGAGCTTGATGAGTGACAAGCAGTACAATCCAGGTGGTGGGACATCTGGTATAAGGCAAGTGGAAAAGTGCAGAGCACATTTGTGGGCACGATGCTGAAGCCTCGTAGCTGGACTTGGTGGATAAGTGGGTGGGGGTGATGGGAGTGAAGCTTTGGGAAAGACAGAGATTCTGTGTTGCAAAGTCTGGGTGGAAAGTGATATTATTAACCAAGAGGGTTCTTGGAAGTTTCCAAAACAGAAGGAAAGATGGTGGCTTAGAAACTCCCTCTCAAAATCTACCTGCAATTATAATTTGACCTACATTTTTTTGTGTTGTGTTGATTTTATTATTCATGATATCTACTTCTTCCAAGCATCAGGAGAAGAGGGTTTCTAGCTACCTCATCCATCTCTCTGTCTTACATCTGGATGTCTGTGAGATGTGGCTTCTTAGTACAGACAGGGGAGGAGCTTGCATGCAGGAGACCCATCCAGCTGCTTTCATTCACCGTGGTCAGGATGGCCTGTGGTGGGACTGGGATGTGAGCCGAAACCTTAGAGTTTGACATTTGGGCCTGGTCGCCTCCAAAATATTGTCTGCCTTTGGAAAATTACAGATTACCCTGTTTTAGGATTTTGAGTAAATATCAGCCACAGCTCCATAGCTATGGAGTTTATGTGAAATTGCTTTCAGAAGTGGAAGACAGAAAGAAGCAACAGGGAAGACTTTGGGGAGGAAACTTAGAAGGCTGTTTCTGGACAAGTGAGAGACCTTCTCTGTGGGGTCCCCATGGGAGGAGGCGCATAGTATGATGATGGACCCTTCCTAGTCAGAGATCTCCAAGGGTGGAATGATGGTGTTTGATATAATGAGCTCCCTGACCCAAGCATGGGGCGCAGGTAGAGGATGAATACTCACTGAGGAGGGAGACTGAAGAGAGGCATCTTGGTCTGACTGAGTAGCTAGAATGGACTCAGGTACTTTCAGAATTCACATCCTAAGCTGCTAAGGGACTTCAAAGATTAAGTATGTTACATCATGGTCACTCTCCCAACTCTGACATTTTTCTCCCAGACCCAAACCCATGTTCTTCAATGTTGAAAATTAAAGTATCAAGAATAAGTCATACAAGTTTTTCCAACTAATGAGTGAAAAAAAGGAAAGAATTTGGCATTCTCCGTCATTTTGCAGTGTTCAATAAATGAATGGATCTTGACCTTGAGCATCAATGGCTGCTGACAATCCCAAAATCATACATGGCCAAACATGATGTGTTTCTGATGGAAGAGCACACCTCACCTAATTGTTTTGCCAAATGAATTTTATCTACTGTATTAAGCTATTGTTGTCAGGTATTATGGCTTGGACCTAAAATACCCCCCAGCACTTTATGTTTTGGGGCTATGGGAAACTCTGGCTGACTTGCTGTTAGGAGGTGGGGACTAGTTAGAAGCAAGTCATAAGAGGAATGACCTTGAACATATCTCTCTTCCTGCCTCTTCTCTTCACTTCCTAGCCACTGTGACATAAGTCGTGTTTCCTCTTCTGTGCCCCTCTGCCATGCTATTTCTGCTTTGAAGTCAGTCAACCATGAACTGAACCTGTGAGCTAAAATAAGCCTCTCCTCCTTTAATATATGAGAGTCAGGCATTGTGTCTATTAACAAGAGTGACTAAGTCACGTTTTGATACCAAGAATAGACTTCTTGCCATGAGTATACTTGACCATGTGGTTTAGAAGTTTTTGAAACTGTTTCATAGGTGAGCTTAGAAAGTTTTGAAGATGCTGGCTAGAGAAACCTTAAAATGCTGTGGAAAATGTTTGATGGAAGATTCTAGTTAGAGCTCAGGAAACTAGAGTGCTGATAAAAATGCAGAAAGCAAAGACTGAGCTTAGGAAGATTCAGTCGGGACCAAGGACTTCACTGGAAGTTGGACTTGTGTGTTATGCACTGGCACAAAATTTATCTTCATTTTGCTTGTGTCCTGAGACTTTGCAGTAGACTGAGATTAAGGGTGGCAGACTAACTAATCTAGCGAAGAAAATTTCAAACTAGTCCAATATTCAGGGAATGGCATGGATAATGCTGGCTGCTTCTACCCATATTTGGTCCATGAGAATCAGGACCAAAAACCAGAGATGAATAACTTGAAAAATTTTACTGGTGGCCAGACAGGAAGCACCTATAAAGATGGGATTTGTACCTCTGGACCAAAGTAAAGCATAGTTGCTGAAAAGATTAGCATTAAAAAGAAACTAAATGCTTTGGCTCAGGACAATAAGAAAAATGCCTTGAAGGCATCTCAAGAATCAGCAAGACTCTTTCCTGTACTGGCTCCACGGTGTGAAATTACAAAGCTTTTATTTGTACCCCCTACTTGAGAAAGGTTTCATAGGGAGTTGTTACCCAGGATTCATCTAGACACTCAGCAGTTCTCTGCAGCCATGATGCAAGGGGACAAGGCTAATGAATGAGATGGTGAGAGACTCTGGCATCATCACGTGGTGGTTGGGAAGTGTGGTGTCCATCCACATTTCAGAATAAGTCCTGGGAGGCCAGCTAGTGTGCCCCTGAGAGGGCAGTGTGTGAAGCTGTGTGAGGCTGAAAGTGTAGAGGAGACTCTAGGAAGTTGGAGAAGTAAGGAACATGCCACTTTTGTATCTTGAACAACTATTTGTAAAAGGACAGTATGTAGACATCAGCTAGTGATTTCTTACTGTTTATTTTTTCTCTGAACATGTGGATTATTTCTACCCATTTTCTGTTTTGTTTAGTCTTTCTTTAAATAAGCCTTTTTAAAAATGGCAAAAAAAAGAAGGAACATAGAAGATATGACAAGAAAAGCTGCAGGAAGTGAGGAAAGCCACCCAAGAGAGAGCTCATGAAGTCTGCAACCTAAAATGCTATAGGGTGCAGTCACCTAAGCCCTTGGAGTTCACATATGACTCAGATGCTGAAATAGTGCTACAAGATTTAATGTTTGCCCTGCTGGGTTTCAGTCTCACTTTGGTCCCATTCCTTTCTTTTCTTTTTTCTTTTTTTGAAATGTAAAGAAAAATTCATTGGAAATCTGAAAAATTTTAAAAGACTGACTTTTCCAGAATACTGCAGCTACATAATGCATTGCGTCTATCATGTTAAAACATGCATCAGACACAAATACAAAAGCCATGAAAAAATTCACCATTCTTCAACAATTCGAGCAAAGATAAAATGCCTAAGGAACAACACGGATGACTTGCAAAGGATGGGCTCTTCAAGTACCATTAAAAAAAAAACGAGCACAAATATCCATGTGTTCAGTTATATACACTGAGTTGGATCTTTGGCACTAGAAATCAGAGCATTTGTCATATAACATTTAACATGTATTATAAAAGTGCACAGTGTCAAAGGAATAGAACCACCAGTGATCAAAAGCAGCTTTGTCAACTAAGCAATAAAACACTGTACACCATTTCTTTGTTGTCCATCACTGAACACACTGGTAGCAACTTTGAAATTAAAAAAAAGATAAAAGGAGCTGTAACCCTTTTTATTTTCTCTGTTTAAAAATCAAACAAAATGAACATCATCTCTGAAATACACTAACATCTTCAAAGTACATCATTTGTACAACAGAAAGGCTAGGAGCAAAACTGCGTGGACAGAGATCCAGACATGGGTGTGAGAGCCTCACACTGCTTTCTGATGGTGGGGGAGCACTTCATAATCACTGGTGCTAAACAAGGTTGCTGAATTCTTCGCCAGATACTTGAGGAAATCATGAAGATAATTCAGTAATAAAGCAAGGCTTTTCTCATCCAGAGGTGTATAGACCAACAATGCTCCAATTCATACATAATCTCAGTAGGTGTGGTGCTCCATACACCTGGGACATGGGTACATCAGGGTGATCAGCAAGGATCTCTGCATACTGTGGCCTCTCAAATTTGTAGAGGAGCTGAGTGCCCAGCATCAGTATTCTTTAATCCCTGGTACAACCTCATTAACAGCATACTCCTTATAGTCTGTGTTTCCACAAGATTTCTTATAATTTGCATACTCCTCTAGAATGGAATCTACATTCCTCTTGGCAGGAAGATAAAACAGCTGTTTCTGACTGGCAATTAGGTCTCAGTCATCAACAAGCCACAGTTTAAGCTCTTCAGAAATCTTTATTTTAACTTCGACTCTGTTCATGAATGTTTCTTCATTTTCAACAGTAGGATCCACCTGTGCCCTCTTCTTCCAAGGAGGCTGAGGTGTCTCATTGGTACTGCCACCGTCTCCATCACCAGGGGTTTTTTGTTTGTTCTTTTTAGTTTTCACATCAACATTTTTCTGTTGCAGACCAGCTGACTTCTTTCCTGGAGCAGTCACTCTCATCTTTCTCTGTGCATATTGCTCTTGATTGGCCTTTTGAAGTTCTAGCTGTTTCTGCAGATTGGTGTCCACATACTTGAGTACTCTGCTTTCTGGAACCCACTCATCCCAATTTTTATTCCAATCACTGTGATGTATTAAGTGTTTCACTTGTTTGTCCTTCGTAGCATCTTTACACACTTTGCTTCATAAAGAAGAGGCCCACCCATGAAAGCACAGTATTCATTCACCCTCCTGAAACTTGGACTTCAGGTCCTGCTTGGGTGCCATTTATAAGTGATTTGCTGTCTCCTTCTCCCCCCATTCCTCTCTTTTCCCCTATTCCACCCTTTTGGAATGGGAATGTGTACCCTGTGCCATTGTTTGTTGGCAGTGTTTAACTTTCTTTTGATTTTTACAGGGACTCACAGCTAAGAATTTGCCTTGAGTCTCAGAGAAGACTTTGGAGTTTGATTTTTCATTAGAGCTGGAACTATTAAAACTGGTGGCTCTTAGAGATGGGATGAAATGCATTTTGTCTAGAGATGGACAGACGTCTTTTGGGGGCCAGGAGAAGGATGTTATAGTTTGGACCTGAAATGACCCCCAATGCCTCATGTGTTTGGAAGGTGACTGGATGTTGTAGGCACTACAGCTGACTTACCATTAGGAGGTAGGGGCTGGTTAGAGGCAGGTTACAGGAGATGTGATCTGGAAGGGTACATCTCCCTTCCTGCCTCTTCCCCTCACTCTCTGCTTCCTGACCACCATGATTTGAGCAGCTTTGCATCTGCTTGCCCCTCTACCCTGCCATTTTGCTTTGGGGTCAACCACTCATCAGCTATAACCATTAACCAAAATAAACCTCTTATCCTTTAAGGTATTATATCCCAGAGATGAGACAGTGACTAATACAGAAAAGAAATCAGGACTCATGGCAAATGGCATCAGAAATAGGCTGTCAGCAACATACAGACTGTGAAAATCTATAGGTCAAAATCTGGGTTCTTCTGGCAGTAAGTCAGGAAAAGCAAGGGGTAGAGGGCAAAGCTGAAGATTGAAAGAGATCCAAAATGTGTATCAAGTAAAGAAACTGATACAACTAAAAATGATACCAAGATATGTACATCTGGTTGATAAAATCATAAGGAAAGTCAAGAAAATAATAATTATAAGAGGTAGGATTTGTAATTCCTTTTAGGGACGGGGGAGAGAGTTGTTATAAGAATGACACACTGGGAAGGACTTCTGGGATGGCCACCACAGCTCTATTTCTTGACCTTGATTATAAGGATGCTCACCTTATAATGGTTCATTACACTATGTTGTATGTTTGCTTTGCATGATTTTCTGTTATTTTATAACAAAATGTTGTAAAGAATATGTCTCAGTTGCATTTTAGTGTGACCCCTCCAGAGCCCTTGTACACTTTGAATTAGATGGCCCTTACTAAATGATCTCTTTTTTCTAGCTTCCCATTCCCTCTTAAATGTCAAGACAGAGAAGTAAAGAAAGTGAAGAAAAGCCCTATTGCTTTAAAATCTGCCACTGTCCTGACTGTGGCATCCCCCATAGGACTGAAGCCACAGCTGGGTCAACGGGCCCAGGAAAGCCCAGTGAGCAACTCACATGGGAAGCTTGGTCTGGGACACTTAGCTGGGCAGGGACTTTCATCCCACTGGGCCATTTCAATGGAGGAGAGAACCTGGAACTCAAAACAAAAAACAAAATGAAACCTTGACTAGAGAACAGGAAACATGGTCCAGCTGCTCTGTGACCTTAAACAAGCTCCTGACCTTTTTGGGCAAGGATTAGTGTGGATGCTGTCTCATCTCAACATCTGAGGGCCCAATGAGACCTGTCCATCTGCAAGCTCCAGAGGCCAAATTCTGGGACCAGGGTGATCAGTGTGCGATCTTCTAGCTCCGGAGGGCACATGCACAGTGCGGTCCCACACAAGCCGTGCAGTCAGTGCCTGATGACTAGGGTGGTGACTGAGCCCCTTAAAGATAAGACCTTGAGCCTGGGCTGGGGGCCAGACCTCAGACGCAGGCTGCAGGAGAGAGAGGAAAGGTTAGGCAGGACTCCCCAGTCCTTACAGGGCACCCCAGTATTTGGACATACCCCCGAGAGAATGCGACCAGTGGGGGCTCTAGGAGCACCTGTATGGGCCGGAGCAGCCTCACTGTGGTTGGAGGAGGAACCCTTTTCACGCCTGAGCAGCCTGCCAGAAGTCAGGGCAGCCTGCAGAGCGCAAGGCCAGGACGATTTTGTCTCACACCCGATGCCGCCAGCCCGGGCCGACCTCTCGGAGCCCAAGCCAGGCAGAGGATTTCCACAGTGCAGCTCCCCGAGAGAGCGGGATTAAGGGGAACTGCTCGGGTGGGCTGAGCAGGGGCCAGGGGGAGGCTGGGCAGAAACCCAAAACCTCCGCAGCTGTTTCCAGTTTGCCGCCCTGGCTCGGACGAGGTGGGCTGTGCACAGGGCACCGTCCGAGACAGAGCACCAGGGAGCGTGGTTGCCAGCTCTGTCTCTTTCTGTGTCTCCTCCACCCTGTATCCTTTATCCTCGGTGGGCCTTTCTCCTGCCTATTTTCTTTTTCTTTTTCTTTTCTTTCTTTCTTTTTTTTTTTTTTTTTTTTTTTGTCTTTTTCCTTTTTATCGGTACCGGGGATCGAACTCACGACTGCCTGCTTGCAAGGCAGGCGCTTATGCCGCTGAGCTAAATCTCCAGCCCCCTCCTGCCTATTTTCACTGGAGCTTAATCTGGCCTTTTCTTTTTCTCGTTCTGCCTTCTTTTTTTTTTTTTTTTTTTTAATTTTATTTAAGGAGAAAAGAAAAAAAAAAAAGCAGGGAAAGGGTACAAGTTATACAGATTTACAGAAAAAAAAATGAACAGTAGGAAATCACTAGTTAATGGATTACATCTTGTCATCTTAGAAATAATTGTTCAAGTCACAAAATTAAAGCTTGTAAAGTGGACATTCCATCAATGATACTGTAAACAGTTCTGTTCATTGATCCAATAAAACTCTGTGATATCATTTTCTATCTTATACACTTAAATATACATGCAGTTATATAGTTTGGAGCACTTTCTTTTCCTCTCTTTTGTACCATGACTATTACACATTTTGGGTTTCATTGCTCCCACAGTTCTTATTACTTTTTTGGAAGAGAGTAAAACCAAATGTGACATAACAGAACAGAATCGGTCAAGTCAAAAGGGTGGACATAATAGATAATGTAAAAACATAATACAAGGTGATCAACAATGGTTACCATAATGCCTCCCGCTATCTCTAATAGAATTGCCTATATCGTTAGTTATAATACAATTAAACAAAACAGTAAAGAATAAAACCGACAAAACCAAAACATTGGAGACATTGTAGGTCTTCAAAAGTAGATAAAAGTCAACAAGAATGGGCGTCATAATGAATCTCATTATCTTTACAGCTGATGCCTAAACTTTCGAACCTGATACTATCCAACAAAACAGAATAGGGGAACATCAGTTAAAAACCAGATGGTGAGAGTAATACAGGGCTTTAAATCAAGGTAATGAAAAGTCAAAGTGGGTTACTATAATATATCCTGCTATTTTTTTTCCTTTAATTAAAAGGATAAAGATAAAAAAGTAAATAATGGAGTGGAGATTGAGATAAAAGAGGGCATAACAACGAAACAGCGCAGATCAAAACATAACCATTTAAGCAGAATAGTGTTTCACCACCAGATAATCCTAACCTAAAAGTAGTTACCATATTGTCTCTTTCTTTGAAATCCTTGAGTACAACTTCGTATACTGTAGCATTAAGTATATCAAAACAATGTAAAACCATTCAAGAGAATGACAGCATTACAGAGTATTTAGAATCGACTAACAGAAAATGAACAATGGTTTCTGTATAATCTCCTTGTCTTTAAAAGGTTTTTGCTTATACTATCGTACATAATAAAATCCAATAAGATACAGCCTATTTAGACCATTGGAGACAGAAGGACAAAAGCTAGATGAGACTTCAAAACAAGATGATACTAAATCAGTATTACCTATTAAGATGTCATTTTCTCCAAAATAGCTGTTCCTATCATCCAATCTTCTCTGCCTCATTTCTGTTGAGCTCTTTTTCTGTCAGTAGCTATCAGTTTGTCTTCTTCATTTTGTTCTCTGCTCCATTCGTTGTGGCCTCTCTGCTATTATTTCTGGATTCTTTGTATTTTTCTTTTTTTAGAATATCCTGCAATACTCTCTTTAGAGTTGAATTGGTGGTTGCAAATTCCCCCAGTTCCTCTTTATCCTGGAAGCACCTTGTTTTTCCATCAATTTCCAGGGACAGTTGTGCAGGATATCTCAATCTTGGCTGGAGATTATTATCTTTCAAAGCTTGAATTATTTCCCCCCATGCTCTTCGTGATTTGATGGTTTGTGCAGAGAAATCTGCTGTAATTCTGATGGGTGTTCCCTTGTAAGTGGTCTGTTTCTTGTCTCTTACAGCTTTTAATATTCTGTTCTTGTATTGAATTTCTGGAATTTTTATTATTATATGCCTGGGTGTTGCTCTGTTTGGGTTGTAGGTAGCTGGGGTCCTGTATGCCTCATACATCTGAGTATCTTTACCTTTTGCTAAATTAGGAAAATTCTCCTGGATTATTTCTGTGAGTAGCTTTTGTAGTTCACTTGTTTGTGTCCCTACTTCTTCTTTTATGTTCTTAATCCTTAAGTTATGGATCCTCTTATCATCTTCTTGTCTTTGTATTATTGCTGTTTGTTTCTTTGTTATTTTTAAGAAGTTTTTCATTTCATTCTCCCATATTACAAGTCTGCCCTCCAGTTCAGATAGTCTGTCCTTAGTTTCTTTCAAGCTGTTATGCCAGTCTTCTATAGACTTCTTAGTATCTTGGTAGTCCCTTTGAACCTGCTTCACGTATTCTATTGTTTCTCTGTTTTCTCCATCAAACAATTCTCCCCTTTTTTTCTGTTCTTCCATTCCATCACCTGTTTTTTCTTGGGTGGTACTTAGCATTTCTCTAATTATTCTGCCTACTTCTAGCTTCAGGTCGTTGATAACTTCATTCCTGAATTGGTCTATGAGGCTCTCTATATGGTGCCTTATGTGTATTGGTGCGGTGTCTGCTATTGCCTGTTTCTCAGAATTGGGGGCCGAGGAGCCTTTCTTGTTGCTGCCTTTTCCCATATTCTCTGTTCCTTATATATGCAAGCTTATATGAGAGGCCCAGCTTCTCTCCCAGTCAGCCACAGCCTGATCGAATTGTGCCAGCTAGGTGTTCCCGCTCACCGTTGCGCACCAGGGAGTTACGGACCAGGCAGCCTACGCGTCTCCCCTCCCGGCCACCGTCAGGCTCTGGGATCTGGGTTGGGACAGTCTACCAGGTCCGCCGGCAGCGTCACGCAGGCCAGGCACTTTTCACCAATCCCGCCCGAGAGGGGGATGTGTGGCTGGAGTTGCCACAGCGCCCTGCTCCCGCAGGACTGCTCGGGCCCAGAAAGTCCTCTGCTGGAGTCAAACTGTGGTAGAGTGTCAGTTTCTCTCACTCACCTCACCACAAGTCAGTGCACACCTCCCTGCCGTTCGCAGATTGCCGGTCTCAGAGCTTCCGCGCGTCTCTCTCCTTGCCGAGCCGCTGTAGAGGCAGCCAGCCGCTGCGCGGCCGGAAACCCAAATCGCGGCTTACAATGGCGTGGGGTCCAGCCTCCACACCGAGGCTTTTCTCTTCATGTTTTAGAACCAGGACTGCATTCCAAGTTGGTTTCTCTCAGCCCAGTTCGTTCCTGAGTCAGCAGAGCATATCTCCACCTGCTTATGTCTCCTTAGTCCGCACCATTCCTGGCTTCTGAGCCGAGTCTTTCAGAGAGCCTCCGGTAGTTGCTGTTATCTGTCCGCCATGTTCTCCCGGAAGTCCCCGTTCTGCCTTCTTAAAAGTTTCATGGATTCAAGGACATTAGGGAGGTCGTTGGTCCCTGTGACAGGGGGCTCTGTGTTCTCCTGACCACATTTCCTGGAATTTGGGCCCTCACCGCCCCACCTCTCCTCAGCCCATGCAGAAGGAGGCTCATTAATCTCAGAACTCAGCGTCAGGCAGCAGAGTCCATTGAAAACCCTGCCAAGGGCTTTGGGGACACACCCACCTTCCAGTCAAGATTGGTTCTCCAGGCACACTCCTCTCTCCGGGCATCTCTTCCACCTGCTTCCCTTCTGTGCAGGTTCACAGCATTGAAGTTCCCACCTGGAGTCAGGGACTAGCACTGTCTTCACAGCACAGCAGAGGCAGGGAAACACAACTTTCCATGGTCTCTAAACTGGATTTCTACAAGTGACAGGACAGGAATGGGGTGGAAGCTCAGACAGGAACAGAGCAGCAGTGGTTTGCTGCTCCAAAGTCAGACAGACCTGGATGCAAATTCTGCTTTGCTGCTCACTAACTGTGCTCCCTGGAGCAGAAACCCTGAGCTTCAGCTCTCACAGCATGCTCCTTTGCAAGCAGCAGGCACAGGGCTGAGTGCAGAATAGGCTTCTGGGGGACAGTTGCTGCTCCTCCCTCTATATGGGTCTAAGACTCCTTACGATCCCATCACTCTCCTGTTCTGTACCTGTGCTCACCTCTGGGCCAGGTCATAACCCAAGGCCCTGGCTTTCTACACACTGAAGACCGAAACTAGAGTCTTGTCTATCACCATGCAGTAAACTAAAGTCAAAATGATCAAAGATCTAAATATTAAAACAGAAACATTAAATCTACTGGAAGACAAGGTAGATAGAAATCTTGAAGACATAGGGCTAGGCAAAGAGTTCATGAACAAAATGCATACTGCATGAGAAGTACTTCAAAGAATCAACTAGGATCTTATCTTATTAAAAAGTTTTTGCACTTCAAAAGAAACCACCAACAGAGTGAAAAGAAAACTACAAAATGGGAAAAAATTTTAGCCAACTGTCCCTCAGACAAAAGACTTATATCTAGAACGTATAAAGAATTGAAAAACATCAGGCCCCTCAGATTCGAAGACTGAATCCAATAATGGGCATCTATGGTGAACACATACTTCTCAGATGAAGAAATACAAATAGCAAATAAATACACGAAGAAATTTTCAGTATCACTGGTCATTTGAGAAATGAAAATTAAAACAACATTGAGATTCTATCTAACTCCAGAAAGTGGCCAAATTCAAGAAATCAGCCAGTAACAAATGGGCAGGACTGTAGGGAAAAAGGAATGCTTCTCTGCTGATGGTGAGAGTGTAGACTGGTACAACCGCTGTGGAAATCAGTATGGAGATTCCTCAAAAAACTGGAATCGGAGGTTTCATTCCATCCAGCTTTTCTCTTTTTGGGTATTTTCCCAGAAGAATTGGAAACATCATGCCACAGTGATACATGACACCCATGTTTGTAGTAGTACAATTTGTATAGCTAAATCTTGGAAACAACCCAAATGCCCATCAACCAAAGAATGGATTAAAAAAGATGTAGTATTTTTATACAATGGAATATTACTCAGTTATAAAGAAGGATAACCTTGAGGCTTTTATAGGTAAATGGATGTATCTTGAGACCATATTCATAAGTGAAATAAATCAAACTCACAGGTATAAATATCATATTGTTTCTCTAGTGTAAAAAAACCTGAAAGAGTAATAAGATCCAAAATGTACAAGATTGTCAAAATGATATTGTCAAAATGAAAGGGAAACAAAGTGCTCAAAAGGGAAGAACAACTGGGATAGGGGAGAGGAGGAAAGGAAGAAGGAAAAAGATTTTATGTATACAAATATACATATATAATGTGTGTGCGTATGTTTATATATACGCATGATCGATAACTATACAACTAAGCTTTGTATGTTTATCAAAAAGAACAGTTTGCATGTTCATTGTTCGATTATTTTATCATTTTTATGCCTAAATCTTATAATCTTACTTGTAATATGAGTAATTACTTCTAAGATAACAATATGCAATATATTACCTATAGTTAGTTTTTTATTATTTTTGAAATTCTATATGTTTCTATCATTTTTTATTTTGTTTTTAAAATAAAAAATACAAAAATTACAAGGCAAAGTGACATTAAAAAAATCACACCAGGAAGCAAATTAATTTTCAAGCTAAAAGCCCCTCAGTTCCCACTGAGGGCTGGTAGTATGACATTCTGGCCAATATGAATACATTTCATTTTGTTTCGTTTGGAAAACAAACTTTTAAGCAGACACTACTCTTACCCCTGGAAATTTAAGGGTTTTTAAATGACTTGACCAAGATCACAGAGTGAGGGGCTGGTCTGAAATCACACAGCCGGTTCATGTGGGGTGGGAGTTGGGACTGGGGATCCTTTCCTGGGATGCATCCTCTTTTCCTACTGTCACAGCCTGAACGTTGGGCTGCTGTAAAATTTCCTTCATCAGATGAATTAGTCCACCACCCATGTCCCCCAAAGCCTCAGGAGATGAACAAAATGCAGACAAGGTTTCTGCCAGGGCATAACACCCATAGCATTGAGCCCAGGTGCCTGCGGAGTCTGTTTCCAACTAACACCTCGTGAGCCTAGCCTTTACTCTGCATTTTTATCAACATTCTGGTCTTCTCTGACCAGCATCTTCCACTAAGTCCAGCTCAAAGCATTCTAGGGCTTCTCTAGCTGGCATCTCCAAACTCCTCCTCTGAACCAGTTCCAAAGGTATTTTAAAAAAATTTTAGTACATTTTTGCAGTTTATAGTGCTTGCATTTATCGTGGGGAGTTGCATATGTATGCAATACATCTTGATTCTTGTTATCAACCTCCTACCCTGCCCCTCGCTCCATCTCTCATTCACCTATCCATTTGAAAAAAAATTCTTACTTCCTACTTACCTATTTTGTTTTGTTCTATTTTTGAGTGTCTCATATAACAGAAATTATTGGTATTTAATCTTGTTACAGTTGAATGAGCCAAAAATAGTCCAGGTTCTTGTGTATGACAAAGAAAGAATTGGCTATGCTTATAATTAGCTATGCTTATTAAAGATCGCCTGATGGGAGCAGCAAGAACAGGCAGGAGGGCAAAGGGAAAAAGGAGAAAGAGGAACCCGTGGTCTTGGCGAAGCTGCTGCTGGTGGTGAAGACGTCCTCTGGTGACGGAATGCATGGTTGTGTTGTGAGCAAGTGAACTCCACTCACCTGGGGTGAGCGCTGGGTCCCTGGGCCCCGGAAGAGGAACCCTTGATGAACACTAGTACAACGCAAGCTTCTTATATCTACAGGGCCAGACACCACCAGCTCCAGGTGTCTCCCATTCATTCTCTCACTGGTGTCCGTGATCCGCTGCCTCAGCCGTCATGGCCTCCCAAGCTTAACCATGCACAATTATTAGGGTGGAGTTTTATTTACAGTAGAATGAAGGGAAAGGAGGGTTCCCTCAGCTTCCCTGCATGGCTTTTCTAACTGTACTGAGCTCATGTGTCTGACTTATTTCACTTAACATTATGTTCTCAGGTTGCATCCATTTGCCTATAAATACCTTGTTTATCTTTCTTTGTGGTAGAGTAGTACTCCATTGGGTATAAATACCATATTTTCTTTATCCATTCATCTATCAATGCATAGATATGCCAAGACCTATTATAAATTGTGTTGCTTTAAACATGGGTATGTATATATCCTTGTAATATAATGACTTTAACTCTTTTAGAGAGATGCCCAGAAGAGGTATAGCTGGATCAAATTAAATTTCTATTTGTAGTATTTTGAGAAATCTTTACATTGATTCCCATAGTGGTCGCACTGGTTTATATTCCTACCAACAGCATAGAATGGTTTCTTTTCTCACACATTCTTACCAGCTTTTGTTATTGTTTGATTTCTTGATGTCAGTGTTGTTTTAATTTGTATTTCTCCTATGGCCAGTGATGTTGAGCAGTTTTTCTTTCTTTCTTTCTTTTTTTTTTTTGCAGTACCGGGGCTTGAACTCACGACCACGTGCTTGCGAGGCAGGCGCTTATGCCGCTGAGCTAAATCCCCAGCCCTTTTTAAAAAGATCTTTTTTTTGAGCAGTTTTTCATATATGTATTGGTCATTTGTACTTCTTTTGAAGTATCTATTCAAAGAGTTCTAAGCCACATGGTAGTCATGGCAATGTCAGGTAGTCATGGCAATAATCCCACTTCCAAAACCTGTCTTAGGCACTTTCTCATTGCTGAGACACAATAGAGGATGCCCACAATTTAAAGGAGAACTTTGACTCATGTTTTAGAAGATTCACTCCATGTTTGGGAGGCTCAAACATAGAAACTGTGAAAGAAGGGCTTAGGTGGGGAACCGTTGCCATTATCTGGGTAGCCAGGAAGCAAAGACAGTAGGAAAGAACTGCGGAGGGAGATACATCCTTCCACATCCTGCCCCAATCACCTGCCTGGCCTACCAGAGCTCACCTTGTAATAGTAAGTCAGCCATACTACTCCCAAGCTTCGATCACCTTTCAAAAGCCCTGCCTATAAGCATATAAGGACTTTAACGGACTTGTAGATATAAATTATAACACCTGGACTCCCAAGACAATGGTGTCCCAAAGACAAGGGCAGCTGGCAAGTGAGCATGTGTGCCCATTTTTTGAGCCCTTACTGCTTGCTTGGTGCAATATATATAGTTTGAGCATTGCCCCATCCTAGATATAACCATCGTTTGGATCCCTGTTTGAAGTGCGGTCACTCAAGGTCATCTTTGGTATTCACCTCCCCAAATATGGAGCCTCTAAATACTTCAGGATGGATCCCACCCCACATCCTACAGAGCTGCCTTCGTAATAGGTCCTTGTGGTGCTGGGCAGCTTTGTGCCCCTCTGAGCTTCTTTCTTTTATCGAACAAAGGACAGACCACCATCTACCAATTTGGCAAAGTGAAACAGCATAACCTCAGTGACATACTGTGCCTGCTCCTGGCCCCAGGCTGAGCCTTGACTCTGTGTAGTCACTAGTGGTCTAGGGGTACTTGGGGAGTGAGTGCGGCATTATGCCTCTCTTAGGGCAAATTCTTTTGTCCACAAAACACCTTTATTTGTGTATCTATAAAATCTATGTGTATTTTTACTTAGAATTCGGAAAAGGAAATAGATTCCATTTTTGTTCAGAAAAACATGATACCAAAATGTCTGCAATCAAAGTCTTTTAAAGTCACCACTAAATGTCTAAGGCCCCTGACCTCAAAGGCAAAGCAGGAAGCTTGTTCTCTGGCTTTGGAAATAGTTGGGGAGTTGGCTTTTGTTCTCATATCCAGGGCTCCAGGAGGATCTCAGGATTTGATTCTAGGACCCTTGGCTTTCGCCAAGGTGACCACGTGTGAGAGTGTGTGTTTGAGTATGCATGTGCAATATGTGTGTGTGTGCTTGTGGGTGACGCAGGCAGTGTGTAGCACGTGTGGGAGGATCAGGCTGTGTGTGTGCGTTAGCATGGGTCATGGCACCCTGTGTGCTGTAGGTGGCCTCACAACCCTTGAAACTCTGTGTTATGGAAGTGTTAGGGATTTGTTGTGGGTTTTTGGAGAGCTGTGATGAGTTGGGACTGAGTATAAAGCTAAGTAGGTAGGACCTGATTAGGTCACTAAACAAATACAAGAAACATATGCTTTTCTAAATAATGGCCCCATAGCTGAGGTTTGATTGATAAGAAGGCAGGAGTTAGAAATCAAACCATCAAACAAGACCATTTTTTTTCTTTAAAAATAAACCACCCCAAATGACAGTGCAATTGATATGTAAGTCCTGGCTTTCATAGAAAAGGCATTGCTCCTAAGAGAGCCTAGGCCACAGTGATGGCCACAGAGCCGTGCAGAGGCTGCAGGCCACGTGGATAATGTGGCACTATTGAGTCTGCCCCCACTGACTCTCATCAGTAGGTCACTGCCTATCCTGTGCTGCTGCAGAACAGACACTACCAGAGACAGTGACAACCTATGACTAGATGGGAGAGTCCCTCAGTGCTCCATCTCTCTGTCCCAACAGTCTTTGCCCAAGATGTAGATGACTGCCCCTGAAGGAGTCACTTAACAGATTAGGTGCAACAAGATTAAAACAAGATCAATTGTCCTCAAAGAGATAAAGAGAGATATTGGAACAGAAAGCAGGTCCAAGTGACTGTTGGGGAGAATCAAGAGAAGAGCCTGGATATGACAGAATTTAGCACTGAGAACTTTCACTGTTGGAACTTCAGAAAGATGTATTATTCTAAAGAGAACAACACTGAACTCAGAAAGATGAAATGCTATGCAAAAAATGCTAGGTAAAGAAAAGTAAGAGGATACCTTCGAACAAACATTGACTATTGAATAATAATTGTATAATAGATGACTCATTAGAAAGTCAAAAATTAAGGCAGAACTATGATACAGGAGGCTATTATCACATAAGATGGGAGGAAGATGAAGTTGAAGCACGCTAATATTATTGGGGAGGAGAGAAATTACTGTCTAGATTTTATTAATTATATGTGCAAAAATTTTAAGGATAATTTGTAAAAGGTTAGAAACAATATAAATGAATTATGCACAAATGTGAAAAAAATGAGTTAAAGAGAGACCTTGATAATTTAATGAGGACAGAAAAAGAAAAGTTTGAAAAATAGTAACTGAGAAGCAGAGTAAACAGAAAAAAAAGATGGTATATATAAATTCAAATATATGAGGAATACAATTAAATGTAAATGAACTAAAATCTCCAGTTTAAAAAAAGGACCTACGGTTTGGGTAAAATGAACAAGTATCTTTTTGCTCCTCCCTGCCCTGTCTATGTACTGTTTACTAAGGATTTGGAAAGCTAAAAATAAAAGGCTTGAAAAAGATATGAGGATATTATTGATGAATGATGCCTGAAATGCCAAATCCATCAATGTTTACTAATAATACATGTGACTAGTTATATTTTTCTATTAGCATGGTTTCTATATTGAAATCTATTAGCTAATCCTAAATATTCATAAATTAAAAGAAAAAAATGATCTCAATTGAATGAGAAAAAATTGGTGAAATTGTATTTTATGACAATGTTGGTAAACTAGATATATAAGGGAGTATTCCTTAACCATAGAGTTTCTACCAAGGACTTCCAGCAAACAAAATAATGTGTTGGGGGAAAACTTGAGGTACTTCCTTTAAAATCAAGAATTAGAGGCCAGGAATATAGTTCAGTAGCTCAGTTCCTATCTGGCAAGCTCAGGGTCCTGAGTTCAATTTCTGGTACCAAACAAAAACAAAACAAAAAATCCAACCTTCCTCCCCCAAGAATTAGCCGAGTTACTGGCTATCACTGCTTTAATTCATCATTGTAGAGTTCCTTAACAGTATAGTAAGGCAAGACTAAAAGGCAGGTTGTGATTGATTATACTACAATGTAATGATTTATGTAGATACCTGAGTATCTACACATAAACTTTTAAAATGAACAGAAGGTCAGCAATGTCCTGGATATAAATGAAATCAGTACACAGTAATTTTTTCTATATATAAGTATATGTAAAACATGAAATTTTGTCTCTGTTACTTTTTGATTATTGCTGGGACAAAACATCCAACACTCAAAATGAAGCAAGGAAAGATTTACTTAGCTTACAGTTTGTGGAGACTTCATTCCATAATCAGCTGGCTCCAAGGGAGGGTGGCATGGCACTGGGGCAACACTTCAAGGCAGCAGCCAGAGCAAAAGGGAGAACAAGCCTCTTCTCCTCCCTTATACTGTACACAGCCGGCCCCCACCAAGGCAGGTTTAGCACTCATAAAATCTCCTTGCCCTTCTCTTGTATAGGGTGGGGATATTTACAAAGTAAGGACCCTGGATCTCTGCTGAGTTTTTCAGTTAAACTTCTAAACTTCTCAAGTTGACACAACGTATCAACCATAACAATCCACCCCTTGCCAACTTGGCAACCAGGTACATTTCTTTAAATCAGCCTCCAGATACCAAGATACCCTAATTCTTTCCCACTTCACAACTTGAACACTATAATACAGGTTTAATAATTCTTGCAAACCAGCATTAAGTCTATCAAGGTTATATTACATTAGAAACATAATATTTTGTTCTTGGACCCCCAATAATTTATAAATATCCCTTTATACAAAAGGCATTTAGTCCATCTGCAAGAGTTGCCAAAGTCCTAATAGTTTCAGCATTGCTGAAAAGTTTAAGTTCCAAGGCTCCTTCAGGATGTAAGGCAAACCTTAGCTGCAAGCCCCTGTACAAATGAAAAAAAGTTAAACACTTTCAACATGCAATGGCACAAGATAAACATTCCCATTCCAAAAGGTACAAATGGGGGAAATCCAAAGGATTGGGACAAAAACAAGTCCAAAATCCAGCAGGGCAAACGTTAAGTTCTGTAGCTGCATATCCAGCATCTGAAGCAATCTGTGGCAAATTGTGAGCTCTAAAGGGTTGGTGTGGCTTCACCTTTATGGCACTTCTGATGGCTTCTCTTTTGGGCTGGCTTTGCTTTCTCCTTGAAGGTTTCCTTAGATGATCTATGCTGCTGGCTTTTGCCAACTTCTGGGTCCTCTACTGCATCTTTAGTTCACCTTCACATCTTCACACACTGCCCTTTCAGGGGCACAGTGCCGGCCTCCCAGGCCTTCTGAAATTGGGGTGGAAGCCTTTTTAATCTCAGAACTTGTGCATTCTCCAAACATCTAAAACCAGTGCCACATGGATGATGCCAAGATCCACTGCCAGCTGCCAGGTTTTTCTCTCTCTTGGCTGTAGGGATCATGTGCCTAGATTGCTGAGCATTCTGAACCTAATTGTGAGGAACAAATTATCTATGCCACTGCCATTCTGGAACTTCGTGCAGTGGCCGCCGTTTTGCAACCTCACATGGCCTTCACTGCCACTCTGGAACATGGCACTCTGTGGCTTTCTCCTTCAAGCAAAGTTTCCACTTTTGCTGTTTTGAGGCTGCAATAATGGAGCCCTACTGCTTCTTCCTGTGATGCCTGAAGGTTATCATTTTTATTTTTCTGTTCCTTCTCAGCAATTAAAGTCTCAGCTTTATCTTTATAGTCCACAGCTTTCTGGCCAAACTCACAATGTTTTAGATTATCCTGCTGGGCTTTGCTCTGATTCACAACATAAATCTGGCTAAATGCCCCCAATGATAATCATGCTACTGTCTCAACATTTGACTGCCTTGAAATCTCTTCTGCCAGATTACTTAGTCCTCTGCCCTTGATCTTAGTCTCAGGCAAAGTCTCTGGACTTAAGCAAAATGCAGACAAACTTTCTGCCAAGCCATAACACACATCTTCTGGAGTACAGCACCTAGTAGAGTACTTCTTCCCAACAGAAACCTCCCAAGCCTGGGCTTTATCAGCAGTATTTCTAGGAGCCTTCTGGTTCTCTGAGCCCTGATCAAAATCTCCTATACAGAACAGCCTAAGGTATAGCAGGGCTACTCTTTCAGATGACATCTCTGAACCTTTTCAAACTCTTCCCACAAGCCATTCCCAAAGGCTCTTGAACCACATGGTCAGGTATAGTCACAGCAACAACTCCACTCCATTGGTACCAAATTCTTTTTTTTTTTTTTTTTTTTGTCTTTTTCATTTTTATTGGTACCGGGGATTGAACTCACGATTGCCTGCTTGCAAGGCAGGCGCTTATGCCGCTGAGCTAAACCTCCAGCCCCCCCCAAATTCTGTCTCAGTTACTTTTCTCTTGTTGCTGGGAAAACACCCAACATCCAAAATGAAGGAAGAAAAGATTTATTTAGCTTACAGTTTTTGGAGGTTTCAGTCCATAATCGGCTGGTTCCAAGGCAGGGTGGCATGGCACAGCACTTCAAGGCAGCAGCCAGAGCTAAAGCGGGAACCAAACCTCTTCTCCTCCCTTATACTGTACACACCCCCACCCAGAGTTGGTATAGCACTCACAAAATCTCCTTGCCCTCCTCTTGCATAGGATAAGGATACTTACAAGGTAAGGACCCTGGCTTCCTGCTGAGTCTCTCAGTTAAATGTCTAAACTTTTCAAGTTGGCATAGTGTATTAACATAACAAATTTTTAAAAAATAATATTTATAGCACAAACAGAAAACACAAATCACCTAGGAGCAAATCTAATGAAATAATAGATCTTTAAGAGGAAATGTTAAAAATTTATTTTCAGTTATAAAAATCCAAATAATGTATTACAGAACAGGCCTTGTTAAAAAAAAAAAGATTTGCTTTGGTGTTCTTGTTTTTAAAAAACAGATACAAATAAATGAGGTGTTATCATATTATTGGATAGAGTAATGCTATAAATGTGTCAGTTTTCTCTAATAAATTTATTGAAATTAAAATTGAATTCTCAATATCTCTTTGTGTATGTTTTGTATGTATGTATATTTGTGTACGTATGTGATTTGAAAAGCTTATTGTAAAAATTCTTTGGAAAAGTTTAGACTCAGTAGCAATTAAGAAAGAATTAGAAAAAGAAAGAACAAGTTACAATTTGCCCTAGTAAAAAGTATTTTCAATTCTTCATAATTAAGGCATAGATAGCTGGAAAAGCTGGTTGTGTAAATTAGTATTTTCTCCTTAGAAATGATACAAAAGCAACAAAAAGCATAAACAATTTAACATTATTTTTGGTGAAGCTTGAGGATATGCATTATCTAAAATCCCCACTTATGTGTGAGAACACTCCAAACAAGCTCAGATTAGGGGGAAAACAAATGGGAAGAAATGAAGAGTAAGAAACTCAGAGAGAGATTTATTTGATGAGCTAGCCAGGTAAAATATCCTTCTTAAAAGCAAAGGGCATATTTAGAGATGCAAAAATTCAATTATCTCCCATTTTCAAAAACAGATGCAAGTAACTTTTGTGAATGGGCTAAAAGGAAAAATCTTCTTAGACTAGATCTGGAAGGGTTGCACAAAGAACCAGAAGGATAAACCCTTGTATAGAAGCAATTTGTTTCTGTGGTAGCACAGGAGGGTCCCTACCTGTAAAAGCCATCAGCTCTGGGGTTTCATCTTTCCCCAACCAGAGCATCCTCCTGTCTGTCAGTAGAAAGTCCTGGAAAACCAGATCAGCTTGTTCAGAGCTGACAGATATTCTTAGTGCTATTTGCAAGAGTAATAACAAGGATCTTGCAGAGCACCAGAGGCACTATAAGAAACAGACACATTGACAAAAAGATATTCACAGATAGGAAGGTGGGAAAAAAGGAAGGAAATCTTCAAAGGTTTATTAATGGGTGATCCTCACTGCCACCACACAGATGAAATTGAGGTCAAATATTTTATCATACCTTTCAACGATTAGTGGCCTCTATGAAGTAAGAGAATGAAGCAAAGATGAGAGAACTCTGGGAAGACAGGGTAACATCACAGGCCGAATAATTCAGGGGCTGACGACGTTCAAGAAAGGATTAGAAGACAAAAAGGCATCCAGAGGTGAGGGCAGCTGAAGAAGGAGCACAGAGGAGAAGGCACACTGAGGCAAGCACCACGGGTGGACAGGGATTAGAAATGGGAAAAGCCGTCAGAATGGTGCAAAAACGTATTTTAAAAAGGATTTGAGAGAAAATGGACAATGAAGATCCAATGTGTGCACTATTAGGGTCCCCAAAGTGGTCGACCAAAGTGATAATACAAGTAAGAGTTAAAGGTTTAATTCACAAAGATGTTATAAAATAACTAGACTTGACTCAATGTATTTATTCATAGTAATTCCAAATATACCTAGTGACTTTATTCTGCCTTAAAGATAAAAAGAATCTTTTAACATTCAGGTAAGTTTGGGTCATGTGCAACAGAAAAAAGAAAAACAATAATCATAGATTTATTCAAATTAACATTTAATGTTACTAGACAGTAGAATCCACTTAGAGCATCTTCAGTAAAGACTGACAGCTCATCCAATAAAGATGACCAGCTCATCCTTCAGTTATAAATTCCATAGATAAGCAATTATGAACGTGCATGGTTCCAGGATGAACGATCACCTCCAGCAAAAAGACTGAAAATAGTATGAATGGTAGGCTGAAGAATAATCAGTGGTGCTGCACAGATATAGAAATGATGCAATTAAGAAATTGTGAGGAAGAAGTTTGGAGGGAGAATATTTGCTGTTTGTCTCAGTGTTTATAATGGAGGTTAAAGGCATATGTTTTTAGGCTGACAAATTAGGTAATTGAAGTACATGCCTACTTAAAGCGCAGAGGTGTGTATACTAAAGAGGTAAGATTAATGACGGAAATCAAGGGTGGAGAAAAGAAAAAAACCCATTACTTTACCATTGTTCTTAGGAAGGATCTAATAATTCTTTCTTATCAACAGTTACATGAAGTTGAAACTATGAATATAACTGCTAAAACAAAAATATTTTTCTAATCATCACACAACTTCACAAAATAACAAAGAAAACAGATAATACTAAAAGATGAGAAAATAATGTAAAAATATACAGACATTAAAACCTAACATATCAGTCATACTAATAATATGCAAGACTAAAATATCTATTAAAAGAGAAAGTTCCAATCAATACAAAAGAGACACACCTAATGCAAAGCCATTCAGATAGGATAAAAATAACCTGGGGCTATTTGCAAAGGTCTGTAGGTTCAGTGTAGACACAGTGAAGTAGAGATCATAACGGACAAAAAGGACTTCTTGTTTGAAGCATTAAATAAATCAGTCAAAGGCAGATGAGTTGTAACAATTTACAGAGAACATATTTATTAGTTGTCTAGTCCTGCATCTCAAATTGCCCTCAAACTAAGCAGCTTGAAACAATGAACATTTGTTACCTTAAGCAGCTTTTAAGGACTGGGAATCCTGGAGCAGCTTAGCTGGATGGCAGTGGCTGATGCACAGGATATACTGGTGTGTGAACACTAGGACACAGAACTCAATGCCCATAAAAGTTATGAGTATCGAGGCAAAAATAATATAACATTGGTATTCATAAAACCAAAGCTGTAGGAGATAAAGGGGGAATAAATCAAGGATGCCTGAGTGTGGCATCTTAATTCAGTGGTCTTAATATAATAGTATACGGCAAATGCGTAGAAATAGTTAAGGTTAAAGAAGACCAAATATTTTCAAAGCTGTATTCTAAAAACAGTCTATATATTATTTTATTATTTACTTTTAATTTACCTTTTAAAATTCAGTTGTCCAGAAAATTTTCATGAAAATTAATATTAGACACGTAAATACCTTGATAAATGATAAAAAGTAAAAAATAGCATGGATACTATTCTGTGATTAATATTAATTAGATTAATATTAATTAATATTAAAATCAAACAAGAAAGGTCCTTCTTTCTGTAAACTAAAACAATAATAGGAACAAAAAGGAAACCCAGACCTGAGCTGCAGAATATGTTGAACACGACTTTGAATGAAAACTCCCTATGGCAGAGCCCATAGGCGAGTTCAAGTGATGATTCCAGGACAGTCTGCCTCGCAGGAGTGGGTGAGTCAGACTGGGACTAGGCTTTCTGAGGCGCAAAACTTATTAGCACTGAAGTGATATTTTATCTCTCACCTGTTTTGCTCTAGGGTTTTAGAATTTGGTCAGAGCCACTGGGATGTTCCAAAATTACCACCAGTAGATGATGCCATGAGGCAAAAGAAAAACATCAGAAGGATAAAACCTGGGGTATAGTGATTATGTTTTGAAGATGATTACGTTCCTGGAAAACCTAAAGAAACTACAGAAAAACTATTGCAACCCCAAAAGAATTTAGTAAGATGGATACATAAAGTTATTGGGGAAGAATTAATTACTTTGTATGGAAATATCGTTTGGAAGGTTAAGTGAAAGAACAGATCACATTCACAAGAGAAATGACAACAGCAACAAACAAAATGAATTTCCTTGCAAGGGCTGTACAAAGAAAATGTTGAAACGCTTCTATGGGACATAAAAGAAGACTTGAATAAATGGAAACACCATGCATTTGGCAAGGAAGATTTAACATCATAAAGATGTCATTTCTCTCTAAGTACATTTCTAAATTTAATGTGATCCCAGTAAAATGCCAAATTTTTTTAAACCAGCAAGCTGATTCTAAAGTTCATGTGAAAAAATAAAGAAATAAAAACATTCAGGAAAACTCTGAAAAGAAGAGTAATATCAGGGATTATCTCAGCCAGATAACAAAACATATATTAAAAAGTCTCAATAACTGAAACAGTGAAGAATTAATGCTTGAATAGCATGACAGGCTAATCAACCATAGTAGAAAGACCAGAAACAGAACCAAGTACACACATGGGAGGTTAGGATATGAAAATATTGGCCACTAAAATCGGTGGGATAAATGATTAACTGTTTAATAAATATGGTTGAGGGTCACTGTTTGGTCATGTGGCAAAAAGATATAGTTAGGCCCATACTTAACATTTTAGACCAGGATAAATTCCAACTGAACCAAAGATTGAAAAGCAAAAATAATGTCACAAATATGCTAGAAGAAAATGTGAGACAATCCTTTCATAACCTTGGAATAGGGAAGAGCTTTCAAATTATGACTCAAGATAGAGGAGATAGTACAGAAAATAAGCAAAATTATATGACATTAGGGAAACCTTTATTCAAAAATTTAGAGTCAAAAGATAACTCACTATAATAAAATATTTGATGCTTTCACTAAACATTTAATTTCCTGATTTGTAAAGTGGATCTAGAAATCAATGAGAAAAGAACCAAGAGCTTAAAAAATATTCAAAGCACATGAGCAAATGGTTTGTATGAAATGTTCTATATCATTAATAACTAGAAATTATACAAAGATACTAGAAGAGCAAGGAAGCTGTTGATGTGCTGCCATGAAAATACTAATACACTGTTGGGCAAAAAATTCTAGTGTGAATGCTAATTATCACTTATACAAGAAGAGGAAGAATACAGTTTTTATATTTTTTGTTTTAATTTGTTTAGAAATAGGATGGGGGATGAATGTAGAAGGGAACCTTTTGTTTTATACCTTTTTCTTGCTTGTATGAATTTATTACTTGTTTAAATAATTAAGCTCTTTAATATAATTAAGAAATCTCATAAGTAGACCAATATCTTTGATGAATATAAGTGCAGATATCTTTAATAAAATACTTGCAAACTGAATTCAATAACAAATTAAAAAGCTCATACAGCACGATCAAGTCGACTACATTCCAGGGAGGTAAGGAAGATTCAAAATATATAAATCATTAAACATAATACACCACACCACAGAAATACAGCAAGGGCAAAAGTCACATGTTCACTTCAATTGGCGCAGAAAGACTTTAGCAAAATTCAACATCCTTCATGATAACATCCCTGAAGAAACTGGGTGTTGAAGGAGTATTGCTCAATATAATAGAGGCCATATATGACAAGCCCACAGCCAACACTCTTCTGAAAAGGGAAAACCTGAAATAATTTCCTCTAAATTAGGAAGGGGGCAAGGATACCCATTCTCACCACTCCTGTTCAATGCAGCTCTTTGCATTTTAGCTAAAACAGTTAGGCAAAAGAAGGCAGTGCAATGGATACAAATAAGAAGGGAACAAATCAAATTATGCCTGTTTGCAGATGATATAATTGTATACTTAGAAGACTCCAAAGACTCTATTGAAAGACTTTTCGAATAGATAAATTCAGCAAAGTAGCAGAATGTAAAATCAACATTTCTATACACTAGTAATAGACCAGCTGTGAAATTAGGGAAACAATTCCTAGCAATCTACCTAACTGAAGAGGTGAAAGACCTCTACAGTGAACAATAAAGAAGAGGACAATAAAGAAGGAAATTGAAAACACTAGAAAAAAGACCTCTCATGTTTATGGATTTGTAGAATTAACATCATTAAAATGACGATACACCATTAAAATGGGCATATCAAGAAATCAACCAGCAAACCTTTGTGGCAAGCCGCACAAGCAACATGAGTCCTAGGGAGAGAAAAATCAGCATCTCCTGAGAATTGGCCATGCTGGTACTTGGGGAACCAACAAGAAATCAGCCAACCAGCCTTCTTGGTAAGCTGCATAAGCTGAGCAGGTTCCAGGTAGAGAAATTCATATAGTCTGTCCTGTGAGCCTACTGGCACGCAGGCTGAGAATCAAACACCAGCTGTGTTTCCCCCTATTTCCAAGCCCGCCCCCTCCCGGCCACAAGTGACCGTATGGTTCAGGGGACACGCTGAGTTGATAGCAGTTAAGGTACATAAAGCAACTAAATGCATGTATTTTTTGGTTGATTATGCAGGCCTGGGGCCAGAGGTCTGAGCATTTCTTGGGAGGATAACAGTATGCAATATAGCATATACGGGGAGTTTCCTTTTATCTTATCTTTGAAGTCAGATATTGTTTTCACTGTTTTGCTTCATTCTGATTAAGTTTTTTACTTTATTCAACATTCTGTTTTGATTGGTCTTATTGTGTTTTGTTTTTGGTTTGATTTTGCTATACTTGATGGAATGGACAATTATTATGAAGATAACAAGATATACTATGGTAGCTATTGTTCTTTTCCTGGTATCCTGCTTTGAAGTTCTGAACCAATTTTGCTGCATTGTTTTTATTAGCTTTGTTCTGTCTTGTTTTGTTGGATTTTCCTAGCTTAAAAAAATGGCCATGCTGTGAAAAGCAATCTACAATTCAATGCAGATAAAAATACAGGGACATTCTTTATTGTTCTAGTATATGTGATATCAAAGTGAGCACAATGACATTCTTTACTGAACTAGAAAAAACAATTCTAGAATTCATGTAGAAACACAAGGCCCTGAATAGCCAAAGCAATTATAAGAAAAAAGAGCAAGACTGGAGGTTTCAGAGTACCTGATTTCAAATTATACTACAAACCTATAGTAACTAAAACAGCACAATACTAACCCAAAAATATACACATAGATCAATGGGCCAGATTAGAGAAACAAACTTATGCAGCTTTAGTCATCTGATTCTGACAAAGAAACCAAAAATACACACTGGTGAGGCATATTTTTTGTTCGCTTGTTTGTTTGTTTACTTTTGGGACAGGGTTGGCCTTGAACTCTCAGTGATCCTCCTGCCTCAGTCTCCAGACTGCTGGATTTCAGGACACTGGTGAAAAGACAACCTTTCACAAGAGATGCTAGGAAAACTGAACATCCACTCATAGAAGAATAAAATTACATCCTTATCTATCACCTTGTATATAAATAAATTCAAAGTAGACCAAAGACCTCGGTGTAAGACTGCCTAGGAATGAAACTGCCACCAAAAGAAAACATAAAGGGAACACTTGAAGCCATAGGCACAGGCAAACATTTTTTGAATAGGATACCAATAGGAGATAACAGCAAGAACCAACAAAAATGGGACAATATCAAATTAAAAAGTTTCTACACAGCAAGGGAAATAATCAACGGCATGAAGAGACAACCTACAGAATGGGAAAAAATCTTTGCCTGCTGTGTTTCTGAAAGTGGGTTAATATCTAGAATATATAAAGAATGAAAAAGATTTAACACCAAGTAAGTCAAATAACCCAATCAATAAACAGGAAAAAGAACTGAACAGATGCTTCTTAAAGAAGAACTACAAATGGCTAATAGGTATATAAAAATACCTTCAGTGTCCTTAGCCATTAGGAAATGCAGATGAACAACACTGGGATTCCGTCTTATCCCAGTCAGAATCACTACGATCTAGAGTACAAAAAGCGGTGAATGCTGGTAAGGATGCAAAGGGCAAAGGATCCCTTCTACACTTCTTGTGGGAATGTAAATTAGTACATCCACTGTGGAAATTAATGTGGAAGCTCCTCAAAAAACTAAAAATAGAAGTACAAGTTGATCCAGCTATGTGACTCCTTAGTATACACTGGAAGAGTTAAAGTCAGAAAGCCATAGAGATATCTGCATGCCTACGTTTATTATGGCACAGTATGTGATAACCAACACATGGAATTAGTCTACGTTCCAGTGGATGAATGGATAAAGACAATGTGAGGTCTCTCTTATCTCTATCTCTATCTCTATCTCTGTCTCTATCTCTATCTCTATATAGAGGAGCATTATTCAGCCTTAAAAAGAACAAAAATTTGCCATTTTTAACAAGACCAAGGAATCTGGAGGGCATTGTATTGAGCAAAATAAGCCAGACTCAGAACAAAAATATCGCATATTCTCCCTAACATATCTAATCTAAAAAAGATAACAAGAAAGTAGAAGAGTAACTATTATTAGATAGAAGGGAGATGGGTATTTTACACGCATTGAACCCTGTCCGCCATGTGAAACTAAGGGGGAGAGATGGGCAAGGTAGGCGATGGGGTGCTTAAGTTTGTTACGTGCATGTACAAATCCACTGCGATGAAATCTCTTAGTCTGTAAAATCTATGTACACGAATAAAAAATGAGAAAAATTCTGAAGTGAAAACGTACAACAGTTAGCACAGGTTTACAGAAATACAGCGAAGAATCAGGGTATAGTGCCCAGAAACAGACTCTTACCCATATGAACATTTCTAACTTGAGAGGAGCAGCATTCCAGACTAGAGAGGGAATTCAATCAGTTGTACTGGGACAACTGTTACTTGTATTGAAAAAGGAAAACAGCACTAAGCCTTGCACAAAAATTAATTCTGGGATCAGCACAGAAAACAGTTTAACACTTTTAGAAGAAAACATTGAAGCTCTTAATTACCCTAGGATATTAAGCAATTTCAAAAGACAATTCACAAAACAAGAATGGAAAAAAGTAAAGATTCAACTGCATTAAAAATTAAACATTCTGATACAGAAGGCACTATAAACACTGGAAAAAAGTTACACAGTAGGAGAGGATATTAGCAACACACAGAACCAAAAAAGTGATTAATATCCAGAAAAAGGATCAGAAAATCAATTAGATATAGCAGAAGACCTTACTGATAAAAAGGGCTGAAAAAAGAGTCAACTCACAGAAGAAAAAAAAGTCTAATCCATATTGGAAACAGTAGTTAGTTGCATAGTTAGTAAACACTAAATTAAAATCACTCTGTGATTACATACGCACACGAGCTTTGCAAAACTGAAAATCTGAGTGTTATGGGTTGAATGGAGCAACAAGAGTTTTTCACACTGCAGATGAAACATAAATTTGTAAAACTACATTAAAGAGAAAGTAAGTGACATCTGATGACTTTCTGCCTCCCTCCATTCCTCTCTGAAATTTTTACAGAAAGAAGGACATAGAGGAATATTGTTTGCAACATTATTTGAAAGAGGAACCCTCCCCCAACCCCTAAATGTTCAGCCAAAAATGAACTGATGAATTAGTTGTGGTCTACATTGGGAAGTACCATCAATGTTGGTAAAAAGTTACAGAATAAGTACAGAGCTATATAAATCAATGAGGGGAAAAAACCTCACAAACAATGTGGAACAAAAACAAAATAAAGTAGCAGGTTGGAGAAGGATATACAGTATGATCACTTTTGCATGAAGTTCAAAGCCAGAAAAAATGATACTATGTAATATTTGTGCTCTCATAAACTCAAAACATGCAAAAAGATACTATATAATATGCAGAAGAGTATAGTAAGAGTAAGCCTACAAGAGGAGAGGATATATAGTTTCAGGGAATAATTTCTTCTGTGTGGAAGAATGAAAATAGGACTGGAAAGAGGTTCTCAGAGATCTTCAACATAATTTCAATTTATTCCTAGTTGGGATGTGGGTATGTGAGTGTTCATTTTTATATTGTTTATACTTTCTGATCTCAGATATATTTTATGATTCCAAATATTAAGTGTTCCTTTGCAATAACAAAGCAGTATATATTTATATTTGTGTTTATATGTATTTTACAATAGCAACAGAAACTATAAAATATCTAGGAATCAATTTCTTTTATGAAGAACATAGGAATCTAGGGGTGTAGCTCAGTGACAAAGTGCTTGCCTATCATGCATAAGGCCTTGAGTTTGATCATCAGCATAAAAAAATGAAGTATAGGGGCTGGGGATTTAGCTGAGCAGGCATAAGCACCTGCCTTGCAAGCAGGCGGTCATGAGTTCGATCCCCGGTACTGATAAAAAGAGAAAAAGAAAAAAATAATGAAGTATAGGAGCTTTATGAGGAAAAATGTAGAACTCTGGTAAAAAGTCCATAAGAGAGGATCTTAATAAATAGAAACACCATATTGGTGGACTATGTAGCTGTTAATTTCCTCCAAATTAATTTTAAAAACTTAATTTAGTATCAAATAAATCTTCTATTCTTTGATGAGGACAACCAGTGTTTTCTTAGTTGGATGAGCTAATATCTCTCGAGCACTGAGTTTCTAGTCTCACACACAAACACAGATTAAATGGAATGGTTAAGATTGTTCAATCCACATCTCATGATGTGACTTCTGGTACTTGTATTTTGCCAAAGATCTCTCAAAGGTCAGGATCCTATGAATGTTATTGGAATAAGTACTGGACCACTCAGTAATTGTGTGTGTGTGTGTGTGTGTGTGTGTGTGTGTGTGCCTGAGCACACATGGTTTGTGAAATATAGTAGACCTGTGAAGGGAAAGCGCAGTGGGACGTGGAGGAAGTGAGACTCCCCTGTGTCTGTCTGCTGGCTTGCTGGTGATAGGAAACCACTCCTCTCCTCCTAGGGACCCCCTGGCTCATCTTTGCATTCTTCATGGACCTGTTTCATCACCCAGTGCTGTGGAGTCCTTTAAGCAGATAATACTTCCAACCTGGCCACATTTCTCTGCATTCTCATGGACCAACAGTTCTTCAATGATCCAAAAATATGAAGTCAGTTCCTGGGAGTTTCTGTTAAAGCAAGATTGTCCATAGCACTTGTTGAAGATGGTAAGAAGCAGGACTACTGGGGTGGGGGTTTTGCAGTCGGAGAGAGAGATTGCGCTCAGTTGTGAATGCAAATCAAGACAACTGAGGGGTCATAGCCAAGGAGCAGGTTGGAGGGTCATAGGATGGAAAATTATCAAACAGAAACATCAGGAGTGGGAGGTATGCTTGGTTGAAGGCAGACAAGGTGATAAGAAATTGAGGATAGGGGCTGAGGAATTTGATCATATACTGAGATGTATTTGACCAGAAACCAAGGGTGGAGAAGTTTTACTAAATGGACCCAGAAAGACCCTTTCTAAAGAAGGATCTGAAGGCCTGAGGGGGGTTCTCCACCCGCTGTAGTAGCCCCCTCTACACTGCCACTTCATCTCCTTCATCCGGGAACTCCACTGTGTCTACACTCACGGGAAGTGAGACCAGCTCTCTGACTATTCCTGGAGACTCCTGGCCTGAAATGAGCTATTCTTGTTGGGGAACAGAATCACAGATGGAGATGAGATGCAGCATGCCCCATGCTGCATAGGGGCTGGCTGGTTTCAAGGTGGAGACAGAATAGGCCAGAGAGTAGCAAGGAGCACGGGTTTTCTTGTGGTTCTCTGGATTCTGTAATTGGTTTTCACAGTGACAATGCCCACAGCGAAGTGGGCATTACTAAGTCTAGTTCATACAAGGGAAACTGAGGCTCACAGCTGAGGGCACCAAATTAACATAGTGTTTGGAGCCCACGGTAATGGAGTCAAGGTTGGAACCTAAAGACAGATGATGGCAAAACCAGTTCTTTTTGCTACTGTCCATGATTCTGCACACCAGAATCGCATGGCAGAAAATGATAGAATTATTGTCTGGAGAAGAGGAATTCAGAATCTGAGAGAAAGTTTGGAGCCAGAAAAGTAAAGACGGACTCTGGGGCAGGAGCTGAGAGATTGCACTCAGGGACTCTCAACAAGAGATCTGGTCTGGGTCTCAGCCTTAAGGCTGTGTCTCACTCCTTCCATGGACTGAGACCTCCCGCAGAGTAGGTCTAAGCTGTCATGGTGGTCCTAGTTGTACTCCCTGCATGATGTTGGCATGCAGTCAGTGGTACCTGAATGAATGAACCACACAATGTGAGCTCACAAATCTCCTCATCTCAGGCATCTGAAGATGGACCTGGCCTGGGGTCCTATCCCTAGGGTTGGAATCTCATTTACTACATTTGCTGTGCATGACTGTGAGCAAGCGATTAAGTTTCCTGTGCCTTGATTTTCTCATCTGTAAAATGGGGATGAATAAAGGAGTCTACTTCCTGGCATTGTTATGAAAACTCAGTGAATCCTGAGTGCATGACATGAAAAGCACTTACAAGGCTGCCCACAGCACATGGTAAGTGACAGGTAAAGATTAGTTATTATTATTGTAACTAAATTATTTGGTTATGGATTCAAGCATTATTCATTATTTTCCCCCAACATTTTACCCAGCGTCTTTTCTGTGCTGCATGTAGGTGTGACAATAAATAAATCAGATGAATCATTTTGCCTTCAAAATGGATAGAAATTAGGGGAGACAAAACCAGATGTCAGTGATTACATCTCCAGGGTGCTCTGTACTCAGAGGGGTATGGCTCAGGCCCGCAGACAGGTCAGGTGTGTCTGGCCTGGGGCAGACAAGCCTCTCTCCCCCTAGAGCTCTTTGGGGATAAAACTGCTCTAGGAAAAGGGACGCGTGGCAGGGCCTCAGAATCCATGGGGTCTGGGAGCCCTCTGAACAGCCTTCATTGACAGCTGAGCCCCCAAATCTAGGGACTTTGATTTTTCATTGACTAATACTGCATTTCATTGAACAGAAGCTTCCTGTTAAATCAAAACAGATGAGGCTTTAAAAATAAATTTAATTGATTCCATCCCTAGGGTTCAGATCAGTAGTCTCAGCTGCAGCCAAGAGAGGAGTGTCGTGTGCACATGTGTGAGCATGTGCAGGCTCAGGTGTGTGTCAGGTACACACAGCGGTCACTTTTCAGTGCCCACCAGTGTATCTAACCTGCAGTGAGGCACTTTCTCTGTGTGACTTCACCTAGTCCCCATGACTTCCCCATGAGGCAAGCACTGTCCCCATCTAAGACAGAGGTCAAAGGGGCCAAGAGTCTTGCCTGAGATGAGGAGACTAACAGGTGGTAAGTTGTAGAGTCAGGGCTTGAGCTTGGTCCTCTCTCAGTTTAAATTTTAATTCCTTTAAATTCACATCACTGGCAAAAGTTTCTGATTCTCAAGCTTATTCATGGATAATACATACATTAGATACATTAGTGCATACATTAGATGCATGTGTGGCAGAAGAGTATGGATTCTAAAGATTATAATCCTAAAGATTACATTTAAGTCTCACGCTGTGAGGTGTGAGCAGCTTGATTCACTCATCCATTTGCTCCACACCTGCCGTAGGCCCTGGCTTGTTTCAGGTGTCAGAGGTACCTGACCACGAGAAGTCAGAGCAAAGAACAAGACAGGTTCGCCACCAAAGATAGCTAACATTCTCCTGAATTAAGACACCAGGAGAACTCTGGTTGGCTGAGGAGTGGTTACTTTGGGAGGTAAATTTAGGAGGGAAGAAGTATTTACAAAAATAAGAAAGAGTTGATCACATTATGTTCTCCAGAGGAGTATTCCAAGCAGAGGGGCAGCCATTGAAAAGGTCTTGGTGCCGGACCAAATGTGAACCAATCTTGGTATGTTTGAGGACTAGAAAGAAGGTGAGGGAGATTGGTGGGTAGGGGTGAGAGGAAAGGAACGCATGAAGTCCCCGGGGCTGGTGCCTGGATGAACGAGGCCCTCATAGACCAGTACACGGAGGCAGAGTCTTACATTCTTTGCAGTGGAGGAGCTTACGGAAAGTTTTAAGCACAGATGTGGCTTGACCTGATACCCATTTATAAGACTGCTCTGGCTGCAGAGCCCCCAGCTACTGGGGGAAGAGGTGGGGCGATGTGGAAGCAGAGAAACCTATCAGGAAGTTGCAGAAGAGTCCAGGAGAAAGATGACAATGATCAGACTGAGGTGTTGGAAGTCAGGAAAGGTGGACAGATGCAGGATACATTTCTGAGGGACAGTGCTTTCTGATGGATCAGATGAGGGGCATGAGGGACACAGAAATCGAAGGTGATTCATAGGTGAGCAAACCAGTGAAATATGCAGCAAAACGTAGGAGGAATGGGACCTAGAGGCAAATCAGCAGTTGGGCAGGGGAATAGAAGACGCCAGTTAGATGGCCACATTGATGTGTGTAGATTTCATGATTGTGGATTTGGATTTTGGAGTCAAGATTATAGAGGGAACATTTAGAGTTACATAGTAGATAAGATCACCTGAAGGATAGTGGGGGGCAAAATTTAAATGATCCAATACTCAGAGCGTATCTGCAAGTCAGCTATATTCCCCTTCCAATGAGAAAGTGCAAAGCTTGCAAGTAGATTTCAGGGCAGCCACAAGCAACCCAACGGGGATTCCAAGGGAGAGTCTGGTAGTTGGTCTCAGCTCTTGTATTGCTATTATTTTTAACCTTAGTGACTGCTCTTCACTGAGCCTTAGTTTATTCATCTGTACAGTAAAAAAATACTGCTTACCACAGAAAGGGATGAATTAATGATTATGGAAATAATGCTAGTATGAGGGACTATTCTGCCTGTCCTTTTGGGATGTCTCAGGAAGGGGAAAAGATGTTTCAGATATCTTCACATTCGGGTTCATACTGGTTTCTGTTGGAATTTTGGCAGACCATGGTTATTGTAAATGAGAGCCAATTTCAAATCATCTTTGAGTAGCCTCCACGTGAGACTTCCTCTGATCTCTCCCCCGCACTGATCTTTCATCTTTCACCTCGTTTACTCCTAGTCACATCCTGGGAGGTAAGAGGAGAGTTGGGAGAAGGCACTTCTCTGATTTCTGAGTTTGAGAAGAGGAATTGGCTGAGTATCTCAGCACCTCCCTCCTTTAGGTATCGAGGTAGGTTCTATGGAGCCAAACCTCAAACTCCAGGATCTTTCTCTTCTCGCTTGTCTTCTTCTCTAGGGATGCCAACAGGTTGGTGAGAAAGACAGCTAATATTTCCATGGTGCCTGTACCTCCTCTGGGTACAGCCCTCAGTGGGCCCTGGAGAGGTGAGACAATCATATGAGAAGCAGCTAGGAACCAAGTCAAGAGCGGAATGGATCTATCTTGCAGCATGGAACTCAGATCCTTCCTGTGCCAAGGTTTGGTGTAGCCAGTAGACTGACTGGTATGGACAGGCATACCAACCCTGACCTCTCCTCTGGGATCCAAATTGTCACATCCAAACTACAGAACAAATGTCTCCATGATAGTCCCGGCAAAATCCTCCATCTTCTCCACACACTGGCCTGCAGAGGGAGACTGAAGGGTGAACCAGGGCCACAGGCTCAGGAGGTACAGGGCACGGGGAGTGAAGGCCGATTGGCAGATTGTCTTAGTGGGTGCAGGTGAGTGACAGCCTTATTTAAGATGCTGCTGTATTTGGATGCATCAGATGTACATAATGTGTAACCCTAAAGTACAAATGGCTCTAGGACTTTGCGAGAAGTGTGGGAAGGTTGCTTGTCTGGCTACGTCTAATGTCAGTACCAGAGTCAGAAATATAGGGCACCAAATGTATGGCCTGGTTACACGGGGAAATTGTAAACGGGAAAGATAAACGTTGGAAAATTAGGCACTGACCCATGGCTCACCAGTGGGATGGAAATCTGAGCCGAGATCATGGAAAATCTATAACCAGTGCAGGCTGAGTTACACCTCCCAGAAAAACAGATGGGGGCAGCCATAAAATGTGACCCCGAGTCAGCCAGGCCAAGCTGCATACTATTTTTAGATGCCAGTATTATTCTAAAACATTCCTCCTTCTTTAAATGATGTCCTTTGCCCTCATGTACAGCATGATCAGGGTGAGTCATTTAACTTCCCTGGGCTGCCACCTCCCCATCCGTGGAATGGGATTATCTCTCTCGCTCCTTGTCCACCAGCAGAGGTCTGCTTGGGTTGAGAAGAAAGCACGTTTTGCTAAAACATCCTAGACCCTCGTGATTTTGATCCCTATTTTCATTTTGTAACCTGCAGAGGAAGTGGAAGGGGGTGGGCTTCGGTTTTAACATCCTTGTTCTCAAATTTTCCTAGCTGTATGACATTGGCAAGGTGATTAGCTCTGACATCCTTAAAGGGGACTTAGCGAGAATGCATGGATTTTTCTCCACCTTGTTTCACCCTAGATGTAAGGAGAGATGTCACTCTCTTTTATGTCCCTTTTCAGTGGATTTCTCTGCCTTTCCTCCTCCCTCCTGGGTCACCACTCCTCCCTCCCTCCCTCCCTCCCTCCCTCCTCCCCTCCCTCTCTTCCTTCCTTCCTTCCTTCCTTCCTTCCTTCCTTCCTTCCTTCCTTCCTTCCTTCCTCCTTCCTTCCTTCCTTCCACAAAGCCTCTGTGGGCACCTGCTCTGGGCCAGGCCATGACCTGGGCAAGTCTCTCTCCTGGTCCCCCACAGGGAAGGCATAGTCCGAGAAGGGGAAAATGATCCATAAATAACCTGTCACGGGCCAGAAGTCCAGAACGGGATACGAGTGCTCCCCCAGGTGGTTTGCCAGACTGAATCCTGAGGAACAGAGGCTTCCAGGAGAAATTGGGGCCAGCACAGCGGAGGGGAAAGAGCCTATAAAGTGAATGAAACCAAGAGCTCTGCTGTTTCAGGCCAAAGTAGCGCACCTGGGGGAGCAGGCTGGAGGGTGCTGGAGTTGATTTTGGGGTGATATCACACTAGTTGAGGAAGCTGTAGTGAGTTTGCACTAGTTCTATTGGAGGGCAGCGGGGAGCCACTGAAAGGTTTTAAGCAGACTGTGACAACCACTTACCATCTTCCCTAGTCTTGCTGTGGGATCATGTGCAATTTCACTCTGTGTGTTTCACAGCCACTCCAGAGTATGTCATGGACTTTTATTCACCCTCATCCCCACATGACGCCTGTTCTGACCCAAAACAGCATGCAAAGGGTATCTGTGTAAGCCCCCATTTCACAGATGGAGAGAAAGATTAAAGTAGGGCTGGTCACCCCTGGAGTGTGGGTTTTCTGATTCCCAGGCCAGGACCCTGCCCATCCATGCCGTCCCTGACGCTGGAGCATCCGGGTCAGTGAGAAGTAAGAGGACATAGTGCCAATCTTAAGCTCCTGTCCTTGTCCTATTTCTTGTCCCCAGCTAGTCTCCTGAGGGACCCTCTATATCCTGTCTACTCCTATTCATTTTAAGGGCAAGTTGCTTGTAAAACAGTCAAAATTAAGTCATTTATAGCTGGGGAATTTGGAACAGATTATGAAAATGCATTTCGGGGCGAGGAGAATGATTTTCTTTTTCCATTTCTCATCTGAGTGCTTAGCTGGAGTTGTCCAGAGCCTTTCGAACTCCTGTGAAACAAATGTTAGCAAAGGGATTTTGTGGATACCTGTGAGGAGTGGGCTTCACTTGGACAAGGATTTCTGGGAATGTCTTAGCCTGTGGTAGGGATGTCCCCCCTAGAAGGGGAGGATGGGAATCCTGACTAGGGGATTCTAGATCTGCAGCCTCAGGAGCATCTGCAAGGATTTTCTGAGAAAAAAAGAGGAGACAGTGTGCAGAGAGGCAAGGAGAAGCTGAGAGCAAAGGTTAGGCCTGGAAAGGGAGTTTTCAAGGAAAGAACCTCACAGGGATGGCAGGGGGTGCTGGGTGAGTGCTGAGTGATATTGGGGAATGAACTTAAGGCTGGCTGTTGGAATATCCGGTGAAGGCCCATGCCAGCTCTGCAGGGCTGTGAGTACCTCCACATCCCTGCCATCCATATGTTCTGAATCCTGAAAAGGTCCAACAAAGCAAGGAAAACTTCTTGGATACCATAGTTATTCCTGAAGAACAGCAGAGTAAGGTTGGCCTTGGTCACCACAGGTCCCAGCGGGCTGCCTGCTCTGAGGTTTATCCTATGAATGCTGTCCAAGACAGGATACTGACCTGCCCCCCCCCCCCGTGTACAACTAGCAGGCACAGAGCCCTCTCCCCAAGCCTCGGGGTGGAGGGGGGATTGGAATTGGTGATGTAGATATTCACATCATATCTTGCTTGAAGTCCTCCTACTTCAGCTACACCCAGCTACTAAATGGAAGAGGCAGAGCTGGAGCTGGGACTTACAAAGGCCAGATTTCTGGCCACCAGACTATTTGGTCCCTACCAAATGGACACTCACATTGCTGATACCTCCCTGTGCCACTGTTCTTCTAAGAACAATGATCACAGTGTTGCATTGGCCCAAGAAGGCAATGCAATCATTACCCATGATTATGGGGGAAAAAGAGAGTAAATGACTTTCCTGGGCCACAGACAGCAGAGCAGAGATTTTAAACCAGGGAATCTCACTCTAGATACCTTGCTCTTAAAAACTGCCCGTATGCCAATCTCCTGGGGGAATTTTCTAGAAGAAAGTGGCATGTGATGGCTGTCCTGTGTTTTCCACAGATGAGTCCTTCGCATGGAACCGGAAAGCTCTAGGCCTGTACAGGAGAGGCTGCAGCTCTGAGTTCCACCCTGCGGCTTGTGGAAGTCTCCTCTAGTTCAGCTGCCAAGAGCAAGGTACCTCCAGACTCCTCAGGGTCCCCCTGACTTCCTATGGCGCCACATGGACCAGGTGCTGAGAGCAGGTGTAATCTGATTCCCACTCCTCTGCTTTCCTCCCCTGTGGCCGGCTCATCCCCAAGATCCCTTGGTTCTGCACGGGAAAACTCTCCTGACTTCACCTCCACCTCTCGCAGCCTCCCTCGCTGCATCCTCTTGAACTAACAGCATTTCCAGTCACCCCCTCTCCAACTCCTGCCACACCCACTCTCCATATAGCAGTCAGAGGGTTTTTCTTAAAATACGAATCAAATTATATCACCCTTCAGTTTAAAAATTCTTCATTGCACTTAAATAAAATCCAGATTTCTGAACACGGCCTGCAAAATCCTGTGGGACCCTTGTCAGCCTCGCCAACATTCATGTCATTTTACTCCTCACTCACTGTGCCTCACTAGGCTGGTCCCTTGTCCACTACTGCAGTGTGCCAAGCAGTTTCCTCCTCTGGGCCTTTGCACATGCTCTTCATTCAGCCTACAACATCTGTCCTTCATTCTTCCTGAGGTTACTCCTTATCATCATCACCTCTAGAGAGGTATTGTGTGACTGTCCTATTGTGGTTTCCTTGATATCATTTGTAGAATTTGGAATCATTTTAGTTATTTTCCTATTTTTAAAAAAAAACTTGTCTCCAGGGCTGGGGATTTAGCTCAGTGGTGTAAGTGCCTGCCTAGCAAGTGCCAGGTCGTGACTTTGACGCCTGGCACACAAAGAAAATCTGTCTCTAAACTGTGTAATCTGTCAGGCAGAGGGTGTGTCTGTCTGGGTGCTGTCCAAACTGCTACCACCTAGCACCTACCACTGCAAAGCTACCCGGCATGTGGCAGCTATGCAGTAAATACTGTAGGATGAATGAATACAGGGTGAAAATATGAAATCTCAGATAACCCAGAGGGCATCATGGGAGCCACAGACTGAGTGAGGACTCTTCCGCTGGCCGGTTACCTTTGACTTACCCACCACTAGGCCTCCTCACATGCACTCCTCTCCTCCCTCAGACCCTTTTGGAAGTGGCACTCTCACCCACGCCTTTTACAACTTTGTTGTTCCTGAGGTTTCCAGTCTTTCATTAACTTGCTGGTCTTCACTCCCTACCTTGCCAATATATTTCTGGAAAAATCCATCCTGTGGTCACACAATTCAGAGCAGCCTGCAAGTACCTTAGTCACTCATCCAGCCACCCTGAGTCCCCACTGTGGCTGCAGGGCAACGGTGAGTGTATTTAGTTACTACCAGATAAAGTTGGACACAGGTGCCAGGAAGCACAGCCCTTGTTCTTGGTGTCTCCATTATTCTGTAACATGAGGGACAACTGCACTCCAGCCTTTGAATGAATGTGCGCTCCGCATCATGACACTGCAAAGCTGGGGGCAGGCCCCTCCCATCCTTAGTTGGGCAGTGTCTGCTGGAGGCCTCATGTCACCGCCCCCAAAGTGTGTGGACCAGGGAGGGAAGCTACCTCCCTTCTGCTGGTGGAGCAGGGAGCTTCCCAAAGAGCTGGCCGTGCAGTCTGAGTACTTTGGATTTGTGGACATGCGAGGAAAAGGGCATATTGTCATTGAGGACAGCATGCAGAAAGGCTGGGTAGAGAAGGGGGATCAGTGAGGGCAGGAGGCGCAAGGCTGGGGCTCTCAGCAGGAGGCAGGCTCAGACGCAAAGCGCCATCTCCTTGGCCACCCAACAGCACCACCAGGGCAGCCTGGCAGTGAGTGTCTTTGAACCTGGAGACTGGGCTCAAGGAGCCTGATGAGGCTGGGTTTAGTTCTGAGACTCTTGTAGCAGTGACTTCAAGGGCAAGCTGAGGGATATCCTCCTGCCACCAGCCCTTCCCGGGTTAGCTGGCAGGAGTCCCTTCAGGGTGACAGGGCAAGGTGGGGAAAGGCGGGCCCTCTGGAGCGGGAGCACATGAGGGTGGCATGAATGATGCTGGGATGTGTGTGCGTGTGTCCCTGATGTGGGTCCTGGGCTGGGGCCGTGCCCCGCTGTGAAGTGGGGGGTGAGTGCATGTGCATGTATGTGTGGGCTCACGTCTTTGTAAGGCTCTGCTGCGTGCAGGCTCCGTGCATGCGTGGGCTGGCATGCCTCAGCAGGGAGCGTGTGCCTGTGTGTGGTGGGAGCGCAGGCTGTGGGTCTGTGGCCGCCCTTGTGCACATGCGCCGCCCTCAGCTGGTGTTAAACACTCCTTGGGTTGCTCACTAGGTAAACATTCAATAATGTAATTTGGAAACCCGTCCCTAGGGCCCCACTGTGTGGCCAGGCAGCTGGCGGGTGGTGGCCGGATTAAGATATTAGCGCATTAATGCCGTATCAAGGCCCAGCACCCTCAGCTGCAGGAGCCTCTGCTGACAGCCCCACAGCACCCAGGCTCCAGGGCCAGAGCGACCGCTGCATCTCTTGGAATCACAAGGAGGCCTTGTGTTCAGAGCTTGCTCTGAGAGCTGCAGAGCTCTGCAGACATGAGCTCATGCCTGTTGGTCCCTTTGGGAGGAGGTGGGTGGCCTGCCCGACCACCAGGCTTCATCTCACCACAGGGGCCAGGCCACGGGAGGGGTGGAAGCTTGCCTTTACATCTGAGCTGTCTTTTGACCTGGTTGAAGGGAATACGCCTGTGTTTGTTGAATGAACAAATCATTGAATCTCTTTTCAGGAACCTTCTTAAAATTCCTCAGTTATACAGGCCAAGTTCCTCTCACCTTATGGTAGGCAGCCAGTGCTCAATTATTGTGTACTGGTTAGGTAGACTGCTAGCAGAGACAGAGAGACTGGACTGGCAGTCAGGAAACCCGAATATGAGACCTGATTTTTGTCTCTGATCTGCTAGGTGGTCCAGGGTAGGGCTCCTTACCTGCCTGGGAACCCCAGCTCACAAGGAGTAAATGATCTTGATTCTAGCTTCCAGAGCTAGACTGCATGGGTGTCCAAGTGGTACATGGGGCTGACTGCTTTCTTGGGGCCACTGAGTTGAAGAAGGTTTAGAGCAGTGATGCTGATTCCCAAGGGAAAGTTACTGCACCTGACCAGAAGGCAGAAGCCAGTGTGGAGATTTCTGTCAGTAGAAAGCAGGAAAGATGGAGGAGCACAGGATGACTGTGGGTGCCTGAGGCCGGGCTGCTTCAAAGACAAGTCAGCCTGAGTCTCCATTCTCTAGTGCACACTAAGGCTCAGAGAGGAGAAGGGATGTCCACAGTGCTCCAGAGAAGGTACCATCCCTAGCAGAGGGAGTCAGCAGCTTTTCTCACGTGTGAAGAAGGAGCAGGGGATGATGATAAGCTGGATGTTTTCTTCCATTTCCCCAGGTCTTCTCAGACCCAGGAAGTGGAGAAGCATTTATGGCAATTTAGGCTGCTTGACAGTGTGCAGTATCATCAGTGGTAACAGCAATAGGCATCAATAGTAGGATTCATGTTGGTAATACAAAGTGTCTTTGACGACGGTCTCACTGCATGCCAGAATGGTGTCACACACTCTGTACATTTTGAATTGTTAATACCATAAAACCCTTCTCATGAACACCTCAGATGGAAACTTTTATTAGCCTTGGTTACAGAGCCAGGAAGCCAAAGAGCCTGAATGTAAACCAGACTTTGATACCACCAGGTAGACCCGTGACTCCTTGAAGGGCAGAGCGCCCTACCTCTGGGTATCTCAGAAGAGACTGGTGGCTCCTGCAGGAAGGATGTGGAGGGTTCCTGGCCCTGGAGACAGGAGTCATGTGAGACAATGTCAGACCTAATGACCGTGAATAAATTGTTCTTTTCCCGGAAGTGTCTTTGACTCCTTGGATCTGTACTCTAACAATCAAGGAATCTGAGGCTTATGTTGACATCTGCTAGACATTATGATCCTCTGACCTTGAAGGGGCTACTGATAAAAATGAGAAAACTGTCCCAGAGGTCTAGGTCCACTTTCCAGCTGAAGGAGGAGCTGTTGTGTCCAACAACAAATGAAGGACAGAATGGAAAGTGTGCCCTCTCTGCCTCTGAGGATCCTTGATTCTTGGAATCGCAGTTTTTCTAAGTTGGGTGGAGGATGATTCCTTAGAGCTTGCTAGCTCGAGGTTTGCCCCTTAGTCGCAGAGCAAGTTCACAGAAGTTAGGCTAGGATTGCTTCTTCAACGCTGTTTCCTTCCGGTAATCTCAACTCACTTTAGTAATGCAATGGTACCCAACTTATCTCCTTTTAGCATGCACAAATCTAACTCAACAGCTCACCCTTACCCAAACCAAAGAGCCAGTAGATCTCAGCCCAAACCAGTTGATCAGATTTGACTCAACTGCATCAACTCATCACAACTCAACTCCAAGAAGGAGAAGCCTCGTGAGTGACACATGGAGTCTTGGAGGCACCAGGTACAGAGCACAGTGATCCAAGTCAGCCTGGCTACCGTAGTATGTGGGGAAAGCACCAAGATAGTGCACGCTGGACAGGACCTGGGGGCTCACGTAGTGTCGTGGGTTGAAAGGCAGCTCTGTCTACCTTCCATACCTGCCTGCATCCTGGAAGATGTTGTGAGCTCCTTGGAAGGGCTTAGTTCTCTACAGGGAAGAAAACCTCATACTCTGCTCAAGAGACGTAGAGCAGCTGCCCAGCTCCCTGCTGGATTCTGTGAGGTGGCCCACCTCACACCCATAGGCCCTCATGAGGGAGCCTCTCAGGTTCCCCACAGGGCAACAGAATTTGGAAAAAGTGGTTGACTTCTTATTCACCTGCTCAAGGGAACAAGGGCCCTTGAGCAAGCTGGGGACCCCCACCTTATCCAACATGGCTTCTTCACTTTCTTTGCTGTTATCAGATAGCTTCTTTCTAAAAAGTGACTCACCAACTGTTATGGTTTGAAAACTGGTGGTCAACTTAATACCAGCTGGATTACATCAGCATGCATTGAGAGAAGATGCTTCACCTGAGGAGGGTTGCCAGGATAAATAGGTGGAGAAGAAGAGAGTTGTTGAGAGGGATTGAGGCATTAAGGAGGCATTGTGGGTTCTCCTACGGGTTGCTGTCTGAGCTGTTGGTTCTCCTGAAGAAGCTTTGGTCTTCACATTGAGCATTGCTTCCTGGCTCCGGAGGGGAAGACATGTGCTGCCTGGTCTCCAGGATGAACTTGTCACGCTGCTTCCTGGCATGTACCCGACTGTGCTTGTCGTCGGAGGAGCTCGGGGCCTCCGTGTCGCTGAGGACAGCTGTGGTGCCTTTCAGGATAGTCCCGCTCTTTGTTGTGAGACTTCTCAGCTCCAGTGTAGAACCCTCATCCCACTAGCACAGCTCCTTCATCCTGCTAGCATAGACTTTCTGGCTTCCACTGCTGACCCTTGGGTCTTCCTGGCACGAATCCATGAAAGAGACTGGCGTGAGTCCTTGTGGGCCCTGGACTTCCAGTTGGACTCGTGGAGGCGTTGTCCTGAGCTCTGGGTTTTTATCTGGACTCATGTGGGACATTGCCATGGGGTTTAGACACTTGACTAAATAATCTATGTCATTGGTGTTGCGGATAGATTTCCTGCATTCTCCTGTGTTAACTTCCGGTGACCATTATAAAAATATTATAAACTCCATGTCCTGACCTGAATTGTTCTCTGTGTACAACCCCTGACTACAACACCAACTAAACATTACTGGGCTCTGGATTGCTTGCCTCTCCTGAAGATTCTTTTCACCTCAGATAAAGAATTGAATGAAATAAGCAAATAGCATTGGTAAAGTTTATTCAAGAAAGCAAAATAAAGAGTGGGAGAGAAATTTGCTCTGCAAAGCCAGCTTGGACCGAGTAAGTAGAAAAAGAGGATGAACGTGAAGCTAAAACTACATGCTGCACCTGGGAAACACGGTGTGGGCCATCATGGAAAGTTATCATGGCACTGGCTCTTTTTGGACTACTTTTCTTTTATGTATCCAGATCTCAAGGAAACCTTTGAGAACTTCTACTTCTCAGTCCTGAGAGCTGATTCGAAGATCCCACACCTCAGGCTGACATCAGGTCTAGTCCATCCCATTGAAAACCTGCTCCAGTTGTTGAGAGAAGTCCACATGAGGAGTTCTGAGGAGTGTTCTGTGCCTGTGAACTGGATATCACAGTTACCAAGTCCATCACATCTACTTCCTTAGCCAGCTTTTGCTATGCTCTAATCTCCTACATTGTTGCTACTTGTTAGCTTGTATGTGGCTAGGAGAGGGCACTTTGTCTTTCTGAACCTTAGGCTCCCCATCTGTCAAGCAGAGATCTTTAGTCAGGCATGGTGATACACACTGTAATCCCTGCATTCCGGGAAGCCAAGACAGGAGGATGGCAAGCTTGAGTCCAGCCTGGATAAGTTAGCGGTTTAGAGTGATAGTTAAGAGACTGCATCAACTTCAATAAGAAATGCTCAACTCAATTGGATCAGCATAGTTCTGGATGTGGCTGGAGGGTTTTATTGAAGACAGAGGACCCACCCTGAGTAGGCTTGTCACCTGAATGGAATAAAAGGGAAATGAAGAAAGAAAGCTCACTTCTTTTTGTTTGGAGGAGCTGCAATCTTTAGCTTCACCTTGGTTGTTGTCTCCTGGATTCCAGCACACACCCTTTGGCCTCCCGATATGGACCCGTACTATAATGGGACACTGCAGTGAGCTGCAGGCCCCAGTTGGATCCTTCAGATCTCCAATGCACAGTCAGCCCTTTTGTGCTCTTCCATACCTGACTTTGGGGGCAGCCACTGTAAACCGATCTTGTAAGTACTTATATATTTGTAAATTTTGCATTGTCTGTTTCTTTAGTAAACACTGACTGATACGCTTGGCAACACTCTGTCTCAAAAATAAATAAATAAATAAAGGGCTGTGGTTACAGTTTAGTGTGAAGGCCCTGGCTTTAATCCCCAGCGTTTGGGAAAAAAGTGAAAAAGAAAAAGAAGAGGAAGAGGAGGAGGAGAAGGAGAGAGAGGCCGAGAACAAGGAGGAGGAAGAGTTGTCCCACACTGTTGTGAATGCCTAAGAAAGTAGCTTGAACTATTTGGTTCCAAGCACAGAACCTGGCATCCAGGACTGGTGACAAGCAGCATAGTTCCTACTCATTTCCGTGACCAGGAGGGAGTCCTGGCCCTGGGGCCTCAGAGTGCAACCTCCTGGGTGAGCAAATGGTTTGCTGCTTATCCAACCACCAGGTCTTGGAGAGATCCCCCACCTGTTCCAGATTTTCAGTTTCTCAAGTGCAGAAAGTTCAGCATTTTTTTGAAGCCCTTATAGGACAGTGAGTGGGACTTTGTAAAAATTCAACAAATGCTTTCACTATAACTTACCTGCTCTCACCCTACATACCCATTAGAAAAGCAAAAAACAAACACAAACCAAAAAAAAAAAAACCCCAAAACAAAACAAAATAAAGCAAAAATCAAACAAAAAAGTGGTCTTCCTTGGCTCTAGGCTCTCTCTCCCGACCTGTCGAGTGGGCAGAGCCAACACACAGGCAAAGCCCTTGCCCCTGACTGTCTGACTGCCATGTCAGGCTGGCTACAAGCCAAAGGGCCAAATAAAGGCAGGGAGACATGAGGCTGGGGAACATTTTCCAGTTTGCTGGGAGAACTCCAGAGCAGCCCCCTGAACCATAAACCCTGTAGGGCCTGGGAACCCCTCCACCCTCCCTCTCTGCCTTCCCCAGGGGCTGCCATGGGAACCTCCAAGCCAAGGCTCAGCAGCTTGTGATAAATATGCATGAATGGGCTGTGGCTGTGGCCCCACCTCAGGTCCATTTGGGGCACCTCAGTGAGCTAATTGAGGGTGGCCATTGTGCCTGCACTCCGGGTGCCTGGGCCCATTTTCACATTCAAGTGCCTGGCCTCAGTTTAAAGTGGCCCAGTGGCGGGTGCTATTTTATTCAACAAAAGCCCCTTGAGAGGATAGACAGACAACTCCATGGGCCAGCCCATTGCCTGAGCCCATGCCTGTCTCGACTGGGGGTGGGGTGGGTACTGAGACCACCTGATCGAAATTGAGGCCCAGGCAGCCCAGTGGGCACAATGGATGCTCAAGAGGTCCCTTCAGCCGCTGGGATGAATAGCAGGATCCTTTCTCCTCCACTTTGCATTAGAAGCTGGTATAATTTTCCTGAACAAGGGTGCTGTGGGGTGGGCTCTCCAGGATGAGAAGGAGAAAGGGAGAAATCAGGAGCCCTTTGAAACCCATCCCAAAGGCCCTGCTCCTTTGCCCCTCCTCTGCTCCCAGGAAAATATGCACTTGGCTTGATGATGCTGCAAGTGGCCTTTGTGAAGGGCGAGAGGCCCTGCGGCCCTGAGGGACTGGACAGAGGAGCGAAATGAGGACTTGGGTGTCTCACCCCGCCCTCAGCTCCCAGCAGGAGAAGGCTCTGAGTTAGAATACAAAGAGGAACAGACCAGCAACATCTCTAACACACACACACACACACACACACACACACACACACACGTACACACGCACATGCACACACACACACACTCTCACACATTTGCTCAATGGCAGCCTCTTTCAGTGTTCAAATGCTGCTGAAGGCGGGGGTGATCCATGGCTATCTGCTGTGTCCTGGGTGTGAAATGTCACTAGTAGGAAGAAGACAGGAAGAGAGGGTGCCTCTCCGACCTTCTGTTAGAGTACCCAAGCAAGAGAGATGACAAAATTGGGATGCTAGTACCTTAATGCTTCACAAATCTCACAAGCCATAGGAAGGGATCCATCCTAAAGTTTAAGGATAAGAGGCTGAGTTAAGAAAGTGTGGTCCACGTGTTTAAGAGCAGATACAAACGTCACCAGTCATAGTGAGAGGATGTAGGCATTGGCTGTGCCTGTAGATCCAGCCAGTGGAGGTCAGAGGTATGAGGTACTGTGGGGAGCTAGCCGCACTGGAAATGGGGAGCAGAAGAGGCTCTGAAGTGCACAGCAGGGGGGTTGGGGTGAGTAGTACTCCAGAAGCCATGCAGAGACAACTGCAAGGGAGAGGGGTGAGCAGCAGGGTCACATGCAACCAAGTACAGGCCAGACCGGCACAAGTGTCACAGTCTGTGCAAGTCCCCTTTTAATGGCCTCAGTGAGCACCAGCGTCTGCAACTGGTGGCCATGGTGCAAGCCAGACCCAAGTGGGTAATTCATGGCTGGGCTGGGGGCTGAGACACACACCAGAAGGGAAGGACTGCAGGCTGGGTGGACAGAGGACTTGAACCTGCTTGGAAAGCAACTTGGCTGAGAGGCCTTGAACAGACCCTACACTTGGATTCGATGCCGTGGTCAGGAGGTCAGAGTCAGGCTGCCCAAATCCACGTCTCAGCACCCGCATTCAGCAGCATGAACCCTGGGAGAGGACTCTCTGCAGAGCCTCTTCTGAGGCTCCAGCCTAGTGAGGTCATAGGGATGGGACAGAGCTGTGCAAGCCCCAGAGCAGTGCCAACACTCAGAGCAAGTTCCCTTTGTTATTATCTGGCTTTTACTCTGATTCTCTGCATATCAATTTGGAGAGCTGCAGCCCATTTCCTTCTCTGTTGGACTGGACCCCTTGAGGTCCTCTCTTTCCCGAAGTGGCCAGCAATGCATCTCAGAGCAACTGCTCACTCTGTCCAGCACTGCCAGCATACCCATCCTTGGCACTTGCTCTCTTTTCTTCAAAACCACCACATAATGTAGGATCTTTATTTGTCCTCATTTTACATATTGGGACACTGAGGCTTAGATAGTGACCTGATTTACTCAAAGGTCCAGAGTGACATCTGGCAAAGCTATGACTAGAATTCATGGGGTAGGATGCTCTAACCTGTTTTGTCCTCTTCCAGACCTCGTAGAGGAGACACTGTCTGAGGACCCCTCCACCTCACCTCCTTGTCTTTCATGGGAACAAGCCCAGACCAGAGGAGAGCCAACGGGAGAGATGGCAGAATGCGGGGGGACTTCCAGGAGGAGGCTGCTTGTGGGGTGTGGTTTGTTATGGTATTCTTACCTGTACCGTAGAAAAAGAAGGAAGTGTCTCTGATAACAGAGAAGTAAAGAGCAGATGACAAAGTACCATCGACTTGGGGTCACCACAAGGCCCTGCGGGGAAATTTTAGCTCAGCATGGCTCGGCATCTTCCCTGTGTGGCCATCATCCCCTTCCTCCTCACCCTCCTCCCTCTTCTTTCATTCATCGAGTCACTGCACTAAGTCCTCTACTGGGCACTTGCCACAGAGATATACATCAAAGTCCCTACTCTTGAGGGTTCACAGTCTGGGGATGATGCTGTGGGGGTGTCAGAGAACACGCTATCAATAGATCCTCACTTTGCAAGGTTATATTGTTTGATTGCCTCTAGGAACAAGGATCTCACTACCTTGCAAGCTCATCTTACTTTCTGCTCCTTTCTTTGGCAGAGGTGTATCCCAGACCAAGGGATGGTGTGTGGTGTAGCTTTACCACTAACACATAGCACCTTTATGTCAGGACCTGGCCTCTTCTGTGGTCCTTTGAGCTGAGCCCAGGATCAGCTCCTTCAGTAATGACTTGTCTCTGCCAGGTTAAAGGGTTGTACCTGATAAGGCCACAGTGCTGCTTCGTGGAGCTGCCTCGTGCTGGGTGCCCATACCCTGGCCCTTGTATCCAGGAAGGCAGAAGAAATAGGACTGGTTCACATTCTGTTCCTTCATGTTTCCCTGGTGGGCCCCTTATTGCTGAGTCCTTATGTGAGGTGGGGTCTGCCACAGCCTGTATTCCAGCTGCCAAAGGTTTGGTGGGTGTCTTAGATATTTTTGAGGTTGTTGTTGTTGCTGAGACAAAGTATACAACATTCAGAGTTAAATGGGGAAAGGTTTACTTTGGCTCAGCAGGTAGAGGCTTCAGTCCAGTCAGATGGCTCCAAGGCAGGGTGGCTTGGCAGAGGGCATCACAGGGGGAAACAGTCCATGGCAGAGCAGGGCAGGCAGAAGGCCGCCAGCAGCTGAGTAGCATAGCAAGCAGCAGCAGCAGCCCTCTTTCTGTCCCATATATCCTACCCAGGCTTCCCGGCTTTGGGATGGGTAGCACTCGCATCCAGGTAGGGCACCCTTAATCCCAGCATCACATCATTAAACCCTTGTATTACATCCCAGTGTCACACACCCCACTCCAGCCACTTTTGAAACTCTCCACCTATGACTGCATGGGGCTTTAGGGGGACATGTAGATATAAACCAGAACAGTGGCCTCTGTCTGACTCCATCTCTGGCAGCTTCCTAGAGAAGCCCACTTAGGAGTTCATGCCTCCCTGCCCAGGTGGTACCATCCTTTTCCTCCATTGCTGACACAGCAATGTGTTACACACGCCGTCTCCAACCCCTGGACCTACAGCTGGACACATTCGCTTCACTCATGGATCTGGAGCCAGTGACACAGAGCTAGAGGCAGGGAAGGCTCAGCCCAGCAGGAGCTGTCCTGTTTGGCTGGTTCTGGGGACTGGTCTGGCTGTGGCTCTGCCTCTTCACTCTCCTCTGGCTCTGCTTATTTGGTTCTTCATTACTACCCTTAGTTCCAAGGGCCAGCAGAAGCTTTCTAACAAATTCCTCTATCCTCCTCTTCTTTTCCTTCTTGGCCATGCTTCTCCATCTTCCTTGTGGTTTTTATCATATTCCTCCTCTCTCTTCCTCTCAGTCCCCTCCCTCTTCCCTGCTTCTTCTTCTCTTCCTTGCTTTTTTCTTCCTTCTCTTCCTCCTTTAAGTTAGTTGAAGCTGTCTTCTGTTACTTACAACGAAGACCCATGACTGGCCTGCTGGAGGCTGGCTCAGGGCCACTGCGAGACTGAAGTACTAATTCGTGCTAAGTTGGTATGTTTGCTACAAGTAGGGGCGCCTTTGAAGATCACTAAGAACAGCTTCTTTATTGTGAGCAAACGGGGGAACCGACGTCCTAAGCAGTGATGGTACTAACCTAGCCTCATCAAAGTTAGTGTTGGGCTGCAGCTTGCATGCTAACCAAGGCTCCCATAAATAGAAATTCTTCTGGAGACATTTCTTGACATTTCTGAGGCCTTTTACATCTGTTGATCTCTTGTATCCAGAAATCTCCGTGGCTGGCTTCAAGCTGGTGGCAGATATTTCTGGTGGAGGAGGAAGCCTTGGTGGGGGGTCCCCTCGCTGTGAAGCTTGCCTCCTGGCCCCTGCTGTATCCCTTGCTGGGCAGCAGCTGCAGGTATGCGCCTGTCTGAACTCTGCACGAGGAGGATGTCCTGCTCAGCCTTCATTTTCCCTCTTCATTACTCAGGGCTTCTGGATGCTCCAGGATCCTCGAATAAGTTGGGGTACATTACTGCTGCCTCTGCTTTCATTCAGTCTTGCTTTTCAGGGTTCCTAAGTATCCTCTTCATCTCCGTGCCTCTGTCATTGACTTCTTTTGTGACCTGGGTCAAGTCACTCATTCTCTCTGTGGCCCAGTTTCCTTCCCATAAAACCAGACAATTCTCTGCTCTTAGGGTAACCTACCATTCTGCCCTGTATGTTTTGGGGCCAAAAATATGAACTGGATCAACAGTAAACCTTGACAAAACTCCCACAAATGGGAGATTTAAAGAGTTTCCTGATAAAAATCTCAGTGATAAAGAAAACAGCGCTAGAGAAAGGAGGAAGTGGAAAATGTTTGGGGGAAGACAGTAAAGGAGTGAAGATGGGCGGAGGTGGTGGTCTCCCGCATTGCTGAATTGTTCCAGGCCGGAAGCAGCCTTGATTCCTGTGGTGCATGAACCAGAGGGCTGGACAAGGTAGGTGGCAGACCTATAGTGCTACTAACGGAAAGGCTCAGCAATCCCTAATGCTCCATTGTGGAGCTAATGCCCGTCAGGCACCAGCACCCTGTCGATAGAGGTGTACCTGCAAGACTGGTGTCTCCTGGGAGGTTACAGAGAGATGGGACAAGATGCCTCCATATTTCTTTTGCCAGAATCTAGAATTCTCCCAGTCACTGACAGTGCTTTGGAGCTGTGCTGGAATGAAACCACCTGGTCCTGTTTGGCAAATAACCGCCAGGGGAAAGGCCTCCCACTGTGCCAGGCCAGGAGGAATGTCCAAGAGGGAGCCATGGCCAACCACAGCCTTGGCGACAAGAGATTCTTCCATCACAACTGCCCAGCGTTGCTAGGATGGAAGAACTTTGGGGGCCGTTCAACAAAAACTAGGCCATTGGGATTTATGGTCATGCAGAAGGGTGGGTCTGGGCATGGTTTGCTCCCTGCCACCTACAGGTGGGGGGGGGGGAGTGAGTGGGGTGTATGTGCTCAGCAGGGCTGGCATCTGCCCTCAGCTGGTCAGTCAGCAATATTTTATTGGGCATTATTTAATATGTGATGACCACCATGATCGCTAGGAGCAGTAGCTCCTACCAAGATCAGCCAAGGCTGGGCCTTACTCTCAGAATGTGCCAGGCAGATCCATGGACACAAAGACAGTGGGCATCAGGCCATTTACAATGCTTATGTCTGTCTGGATAGGAGAGGCATGTTGCAGAAACAAACATTCTGTCCCTCATGTTAAGGTCATAAAATAACAAAAACTTATTCCTGGCTCATGGTGCACATTCACGTGGGCCAGCAGGAGGTGTGTGGTGTATTTCTGGCAGAGACCCAGGGGCACAGGAGAGGTAGTGGGAAGATCAGTCCTACATATGCTCAGTGATGGGAGAACAAGATGTTCCTGAGTGGGACATCTTATTACCCCACTTTGCTGATGAGGAAACTGAGGCACAGAAATGGCATGGTTGCCTCCTGGGCATGCAACTGAAGAATGGCAGAGCTGGGTGTGAACTGCAAATGCAGGGACAGTGGAGGAATAGGATGGCAGGGGCAAAGTGGAGGTCAAGAATGAAGGAAGCGTGTCACAGGGGTGCAGGTCCAGTATGAGTGGTGGTCAAATATGCCCTCTGAGGAATTTTCACCCTGAGCCCAGGGGAATGGCCTGCCATGTGTGAGGTGGAGGGAGAGAGAGTAGAGGTTCTGAGAAAATAGACGGCCTCAGACTGGGAGCCTTTGGAGGGCTTCCTGGAGGAAGTAACCTCTAAGCTGGTTAAAGAAATGGGGGGAATAAGAAAGTTTCCCAGCAGACGAGATCTTGCATACAAAAGCCAGGGGAAGAAGGGCGTGGAGGACCCAGGAAGTAGCCACCTGCCAGGGACTGAACACAGGAGGTCGGGTGGGGTGAACAAAAGAGTCGGATACTGTGTTCCTCTGTGTGGACTTCTCCCTAACCCTGAGTTAGGGAAGCTTATAAAGATCAGGGATCCACTCTTTAGCCTGGGTGCTAGGACGTCCAAGGCTGAGGTGTCGGTGTCTGCCTTTGTCCTGTGTCCTCCTGTGCAGCTGCTGAGGAGCAGGCAGGGACCACTTCTGCCACGCCCTTTTCCCAGGATGCTGATCAAGAACTTCTGGGCTACCAGGTCTCAGTCTCAGGCTCTGGAACAGCATCCTCCTCAGAGCCCCCAGACCAGTGGGTGGGCTGGCATAAGCCATTTCTGGCTGCCAGCAACTGTGTCCTACTCTCACCTGACCTCCTCAGGGAGTGCAGCCTGGACTTCACAGGTAGGTCACTGTCAGACCTCAGAGCACGAGGGACACCACCTCTGTGCCTCCTGTGTGTAGCCTGCAAGTGCCATCAGACCCTTTCTGTTGACAGGCAAACTAAGGATGCCCCCAGTTTTCCAGCACAGAATAAAGACTGAGTCCTTAGGCCTGGTCATTTATGCCTCTGGCTATCCCTGCTATTAGCCTGCCCCTTGCAGCCCATTCTGCCCAGGTGAACTGGTCTTCAGGCAATGGGAGCACACCTGGTCTCTTGATGAAAGGAGACAGTCTCCCGAGGGCAAGTTCATGACAGAAATGCACACCTAACCATGCTTGGCTCTTGCCAGGTGCCCAGGACCAGCATGTACCTCACGGCTACCTTCACCCCAGTCACACCTGGTGCTTGTGTTTGCAAGATCTCCAGAGGAAGCCCAAGCTCCTTGGTGCTATTATTCCCGCCTTGGTGAACAACAGTCCACAGTCAGGACATGGTGACATGTCCTATCCATTCTTCTTCCTGGGCAGGTCTCAGATCCAGCTCCATTCCTTCTGCGCTGTCCGTGGAGTCCAGGTGCAGGCTGTGGTCATCTCCTCTGCAGCCTGTAGCCCTTGGGTGGCCTACCTGCATCGCGTTTCAGCTGGAGAGACCCTGGCTGTCTGGAGGTGTGATTGTAGCTTTGTTATAACAGCCCTGTTCAAAGCCCTCTTCACTTTCCTGCGAGCTCACACTAAAGCTGAACTTAATGATTTAGTGTTTGGGGCAACTCCAGGCCTCCCCTTTTTCTCTCCCCTGAAATTGGCCCAGACCTTATTCTTCATTCAGCCAAGACATTCCTCTTTTCACACTTGGGTCCGGCCACTCCTCCTCCAGGAAGCCTTCCCAGATCACTCAGTACCCAAATACTCCCCCAGCCTCATATCTGCCTTACCCATTTCTATCCCAGAGGGATGTAGCTATGTACCTCTGCCTCCTTCTTGCCCTTCTTCCCTCCTGGCCTTCTTCAGATGTTTTTGGCCAACAAATGCAATAGGCTGGTGTGTTTGACCCCTTATGCAGTAAGAGTTCTGGATGGGTTCTGGGAGGAGGTAATGATGATCATTTTAAAGCAGGTAGATATTCTTTAAGAGATCAGTGTTCCAGGTAGAAGGAACAACACGTGCAAATTGGAAGTGCAGGAAAGGGGCACTTGGAGAAGCATGTGTGCCCAGAATAAAGTGTGTGTTGGGGGATATAAAAGCTGCACTGAGGGTCAGGGCATGAAGGTTGGCAGGGTGAGGGCACCCTTGGCTTGGCAGGCTTTGGAAGGATGTCTGCAGAAGCAGAACATGTGGGAGGAGGCTGTGGCAATTCAGGAGAGTAGACAGATGGCAGAGGAGTTTGGAAGACCCAGTGACAGAATGTGGTGACTTTTAGGGGAAGGAGGGGAAATCATCACAGTGGAAATCCCAGTCACCTGGGCTCTGACCACAGTCCACAGAGTCCCATTGAGTGTTGGGCTCTGCCTCTGGGCTTTCAGCTTGGATCCCTGACATCACTCATACTAAGAAGACCTTGTGTCTCTTTGGACCCTGAGGCTTCGGAGGGGTGGTCTTGGAGCCTGGCCCAGCAGTGGCACAGAGCATAGTGGTCAAGTGTGGAGCTGAAAGGGTGGATAGGGACACAGTGCCCATATTCCTATCTACTCCTGAGGACATTAGGGAGGGTGGAGTGAGGGTGGTGGCTGTGGCCAGTGTCTTGGGGATCAGCATAGACACAAGGCAGGCTGAGCTCTCCTGAGGGCTAGAGGATCAAGGAATGGATCTGGGTCCAATTCCATAAGCAGTAAATGAGCTGTTACTGTGTGTAAGGCACCGTGGTAGTTGCCTAGAAAGATGTGCATCCCTGCCCTTGAGGTGCATTGGCTTCAATGAATGAAGCATGCCGAAGGGTCTCTGCCTCTTCACAGCTGCAGAGGAGGTAAAGGGGCCAGAGCGAGCCTGAGGAGCAAGGCTCTGCGTTCTGGCTTTGCACAGGTGCTGCTTCCCTCTGTGGGGGCCTGACCTGCATCCGCCCCTCCTGATGCTCTGTGGGCCTGGGAGTCGGAGGGGTCCTGTACCTCACCTTCTGACCACTGGAGCCAGTCTTAAATTGTTATTCTCCTGGAGCACATGCTTCTTTGTGTTGGCCCTGCCATCCTGACATCCACCTTCTTGAGCTTCACCATCACGGACTTCAGCCTTCAGTCCTGAAGCGTCTATGATCCTTGGCACTCCTGATGGCCCTGCTCTCATTCATCCATGCTTTCGAGTCTTGATTGAGCTCCTGCCTGGGCACTAGAGAGAGGATGTAAAGGGACAGGTTGGCTGTCTCTAGGTGAAGTGGGAGGGAGATTGTTTCTGGCTGTCCCTGCCTGGTCCCTGTGTTTGGAGGGTTTTGCACACATAGTTCTGGCCATTGAGATGTGACAGGAAGTTATGTATGATGTATACAGCCTCACATAGTTCACTGGAGGCCTCCCTTGAAAGTCTTTCCTTCCAGTCATGAGCACTTCCAAGATGGCCCAAGACCTGGATGACTAGGCTGAACAATGGACATGTGATGTGAATGAAAAGTGTTGATACTGTGAGCCTCTGAGATTGCTGAGATGTCGGTTGCCAAGTATAAGCCACTTGGACCCTGGTCTAGTAGTGACTCAGCAGGGAGAACTTCTATACATGATGAATGAAAGAGTTTTCACCAGAGAGAGAGAGGCTGAGTAAGAGCTCTGTGGTAGAAATGTGGCCTTGGTGGCTGGCAGAAGACAAATGGCATGGGAGGTGGGGCAGGACAGTGGAGGTGCAGGTATCAGGATGGACGTCCTGTAGTGACCAGGCATCAATGTGAGGACAGAACTACAACATGGAAGTGAAGAGAGGTGAACGGACTGGAAAATTGATGGAAGGAAGAGCTGACAAACCTTTAGGTCTTGGGAACTGGATACAGGAAGAGATGGGTTTGGGAAGAGCCCAAGAGGAGTCTCTGATTTTAGGTAGTCCCTGATGGATGCCGTGCTTTCTCTGAGATGGGGGACGCTGAGGAGGACCTCTTTCCTTAGAGAGCAAAGAGTTGTATTGAGTCTCAGAGCCTGTGAGACCTCAAGGATAGGGTATCTGGTAGGAGGCTGGGTATCTGGGTCTCAGCTCAGGAGACAAAGATAGGCTAGAGCTACAGTGAGGGTATCAGAAGCACAGAGCAGGGTCCCAGCCTAGTTCCTGGAGCAGAGGAACACAGGGCACGAAGAGGTCCTGAGTACCCCAAAGACAAATACATTGTCCCTCAAGATCCTTCCAGTGCCCTGGGCAGGGCCCCCACCTGGTGCTCCTCATCCAGAGGTAAGAGTCTCAGTGCTGTTCTGAGGGTTCTCATAGTCCCTGGGGCCTAAGAGCCTGTGTGGGGCTCACTGGCCTGCAAGGACCCACAAATACCCCTTTAGCAAGTTGAGCAGTCAGCACTGTCCATACCAAGGAGGAAGCGGGCAGAGTCTAAGGTTTCCAGAGTTCTCTGCTGCTAAGGAGCTGAGATCCAGACCTCTCAGACAGACAGATGCTCAGCTCCTCACATCCTGTTATTCTAAGGCCTCGTGACCGGGCCCACACTAACCTTTCCCATCTCAGAACTCCGGTGGTCGAACAGACTGAGTCACGCAGCTTCACCCTTGCCTGGCTGACCGTTGTGAGTGTACATGGCCCACACGTGTGAGTTCAATACGTGGCAGGTTCCAGGGGTTCCCAGGGGTGGAGTGGTCTCCCTCACCGCTTTGTTTCCCCAGGGAAAGGGGAACAAAGAGGGATTGGAGAGCCAGACCTCAATCAGGGGCTTTGCTGTGTTGCTGCAGCTGCCAATCCAGAAGCAGCAGAAACCAAAAGAATCTGTGCAAATAAGATTTTTGCAACAGCATCTCCTTCTGGGCAGCCAAAGTCTGGCTGGCCAAAAAACTTAGGATCTGACCTGAAGCTGTTTCCTGGGAGAAGGTGGCCAGAGTATCCAGGGAAGAGGACAGCAGGGTGACCAGGACTCTGCCCTGGCCCCAGGCTCTCTCTGCTGTCCCCCTGACTTTTTATCTCATGCTCAAGCCATATTAATGATTTAAGGAACAATTATTCTAAGGCCGAGTTTCTTTTTACAAACGCCAGTGTTCCATCCTGCAATGAATTCCAGATGGTGGGAGCTCTCAGTGAGGGAACTGGCTCCTCGGAGGACGGCCTCCCCCTCTGGAGTGACAGCGGGTCTTGGACCAGCCAGCACTGTCCCCGACACTCCGGCCTTTACAAGTCACCCGACCCCTTTCCAGTTTGTTTAAAACCTTTTTCTTTTTCCGTGCAGATGTTCCTCTTGGTGAGCAATCTTTATAGTTTTGAAAAGATTATATCAGTTTTCCATGATATTGTGTTACTGTATTTCTTGCCCCCCCCCATTTTTAATAGCACTAGAAAGGCCAATTCCTTAATCAGACATCACTAATGGAATGTAGAAAGGGAGGCTGGGAAGCCAGGCCAGCGAGCGGGGGACTAAGCCAAGGGCTCAGGGCAAATGCAGAAGGCAAACCGACATCCAATAGCTCCTTCCATGGGGGGCTCTGCCGGTCAGAAAGCTGAGAAAACTGCTGGGGCTGTGCATTTTTCGATGATTATCAAAGGTGTTAAAATAGAGACCAAGGCACATGTTTGGCTGGAGGGCGGGAGAGGCAGCTACACAGTTTTGCAGTCTTCAGCTGTCTTGAATCAAAACTATCACTTTGATACTGGAAAATTATTATGAAAATGTTAGTTTTGGGCCTTGGAGCACAAAGCAAAGACTGCTTGGAAGGCTGGGGGCTCTTCATTTAACATTTGTGTCTGATCCAAAAATAACCTCTCCCAACTGTTGGATTTCACCTTTATCCAGGCTTAGAGGCAGCTCCTTCCTGCCCTGCAGCGCTCCGATTAAGGGACTGAGAGAGGCCACCTACTCTTCAAACTCAGCCAAAGCCGGGGACAGAGAGGGAAGAGGAGGCTTGCTGGGCAAGAGGGATTAGCTCCAGGCTTTGGAGAAGAGAAACAAAAAATTATAGTGGGAGAAGCCAGGAAAAGGGGGACTGGCATTTTCTGAGAGTCTGTTCCAGAGCAGGGACTGGCCTGCTGTCTTAAGGAGAAGCTTAGCCTGGCCACATCGCCTGGACACCGGGTGAGAGAGATGAGGTTCCTTTCATGGGAGAGAGGAAGGGCAGGAAGTGAGTCTGGAGTCATGGGGAGAGGGGCAGGCAAGTGCTGGGGTCAGCATCTGTGGGTCTGGAGTTCACCAGGGAGGAGGAATCCACCCCATTCAACACTGGAGGATTTAAACAACTGCTACTCAAACTCTAAATTAAGTTTTCATGCTCCAAGTCCCTTTGCTGGGCTCTTTTCCCAGAAAGAAAAGGGAGAAACCTAGACATTCACCGGTCTCTGGGAAAAGGAGACTGGAAAGACACAGACATGCCCTCGCCAGCTCACTCTTCCAGGAGGGTACAGGATCTGGGAGATGAGGTGGTTCCTTGGGCACCGGGAGCCTGCGTGGAGCTTTGGTGGCCAGGGAGGTGGTAGCCAAGCTGAGCCTTCAGGAATGTAACAGTTCACCCAGGAGAGAGGCTGGGGCAGTACTCTGGGCATCAGTGACAGAGCAGGCTGGTGCTGTGGTGGCTCCAAAAGGTCATGGGAGCACCTGAGGGGCAGCTGGCCATTGGAGAAGCCAAGTCCAGATGGTGCAGAAAGAGCTGTCATAACAGAAACCCCTCCCCTACCCCTGATGGCTCTACCCCTGGCTGGGACATAGGGACAGGGGAGCCCTACCCTGGCAATGATGTTCATGGAGACTGGCCGCTGTGCCAGGAGTTTCCTAGGCATGGGCTGAGCTGCTGCCTTTAACCCCCAGGAGGCCTGTCCTGGAGCAGAGAGCAATGTGCTGCTGGGATACAGCTCCCAGGGAGGACAGGTCATCACTGTCATCACTGACATTTACAACAGTGGCCAGCTGTCAGCCTGTCCTCAGATGTGTCACTTTGTTTCATTCCATTTCTGACCTGGATGGTCTCAAGTCTCATACCTGTGCTTCTTAAATGTGATTTTCACCTCTAAACTCGCCCTCTTTACCCTAGTGTTTCTTCTACATCTTGCAGGCTGTCCATCCCCACTGGGCATAGGAGTGGTCTCTTGGGTCATTCTTGGGTCAGAGCATGTGGGGCCAAGTCACAAACTCAGTGCAGATGTGTGTGTAGCCCACTCACCTTCGTGGCCTGGACTTCCTTAACTGGATCAGGGCACCGAAGACCCCTGTTCTATCTGCTTTTGTCCACAAGGACTGAAAGAACCAAATGAGGCCACAGAGGGTGGTAAGACCATCATGACAGTTTGAGTCAGCTCAGCCAGCGAAGGGCCTGCTCATATCCTGGACCCTGGCACTTACTGGCCGATCCCCGTACTTAGATCCAGGAAGTTTTCACAGGCCAGAGATGGGAAAGTTTTACCCAAGAACTCAACTCCCCATTGGCGTGATCTTTTAAAGCTGTAAGTATGGAAGTGTGCTGAACACACTGTTGGGGCGTCCTGTCGCCTGCCCCTTGGGCCCCTTCCAGATCTGTTCTGTGTCTACTCCTCCAGCCTCCTCTCAGCTATTCCTTTCCTTCTCTCCTTTGTCCACAAGGAGCAAGTAAGTCAAAGGCTCTCCCAAGGCCTTGGCACACACTCTTCTTTAGTAAGGAGCATTCTGCCACAGATCCTTCTTCTAGTGTGCTCCTATGCAGCACTCAGGTCTCGGCTTCGATATCAATTCTCCAGAGAGGCATTCTTTATCCCTATCCCTTGATCTGTTTCCTAACATGCATATACACCTAGCATGTCCTTTGAAAAGCCTTAACCCAGTTTGTAAATCATGCATGTATTTATGTGTGGGTTTGTTTAGCTTACCTATCTGTGACGTTAAAGGGCACATCTTTTGTACACCATCGCATTCTTTGTACCTAGTCCAATGCTTGACCCATGGTAGATCCTTAACAAATATTTGTCCAACTGAATGAATGAACTGCCCAATGAACTTGGAGCTGGTTGCAGTGTGTTCATTTAGCTTATAGAAACACTGAGACCCAAAGAGGTAAATGCCACCTTCTTATGGCTAAGGAGTGTCGCTTAGGTGTTGGGGCCTATCCTAGAAATTGGGAGGAAGAGGAAAACGACAGTAGGGACTTGTCCACAGAGGTCTGTGGCCTCACCCTGTGGCCCTCTGTACTGGCCCTCTGGGCAGACCAGCGAGCTGAATGAACCTGAGGGCTCTCTGAAGCTCTTGTACATTCCTGCCACCTACAGGTGCAACCCACATGAGCAGGTGAAAATGCAGAGGTGCTGACAGCTCTCAGCCCCGCACGCCTTGGGGCATCTGGTTTGGATTTGGTCAGGGTTTTTACTAGTTGTTTTAGAGACACTTAAGCCTGCACATTACACCTTGAGCCCACCACATGACTCCTCCAGGGCCTCATTGAGATACCCAGGGGCAGGGAAAGGGCATCCCACAGATCTGCCACAGGGACAATAAAAGGTCTCAGCATAGGCCCCATCAGGGACTAGGCAGTCAACAACACTGTTGCCCTCTTTTGTCCAGAGACCATGCCACAAGAGATATGGGAGACGCAGAGTCCAGCCCTCAAGCCTTAGGCCTCTATCGTCCTGTTCCAGTGTCCCATCCCACCATCTGCTCACTCTCTGGCCTGTCTCCTCTATCTGGCCTCTCCACCTTTGCCCATGGGCTGAGCTTTGTCAGGAGCAGCCTTGGTGAGGTAAGTGGGACAAAGTGTCATGAACTTGCTTTCATCAGTCTGGCATTTTGCAGAAGGCAAGGATGGGATGGGGAGACTGATTCCAGCTACACATAAGCAAGTTCTTTCCATGAGAGCTGCCCAGCAGTAGATCAACCTGCTTAGCTTCATCCAGAGACTGGAACCCTTCGTTATCAGGAAATGGGGCCCATTAAGATGTGCTGCCCCGGGCAGTGACCTTTTCATAGCCTGTCAGGGACTCCTCTATCCTTGGGCTTCTGAAGATCTCCTGCCTTTTGCTCTTATTCTTCAGGCCAGTTCCTCTCCTGGCATGTGTCTTGCCCACCACGCTGTTGACACTGTAGGGATTTCTTTCTTCCTCTGAACTTAAGATTTGCCTGCCATACAGAGTAAGATATGCAGACCTCCAACCACTGCTGTTGGTCCTGGATAAGGTTCTGAAATTTCAGGGTCCTGTGAGTCTAGATTTTGTTTATCTAATTTCTTGTGACTCTGCTATTTGATACATTCAAGGATCCTAAGAACCCTCAGAGTTCACAGCTTTACATTTGCAGGCTACTTGGATCCTAGGCTGTCCTGTACTTGGAAGTCTCCAGGATCCAACGTGGGGCCTGGCACTTTGGGAGCATCCATTAACTGTTTGCCTCGATGGTTCTCAGGTTTGATGACTCTGAAATTCTACACATTTCCCAATTTCTAAGACTCTTCAAGTCTATATTTGGTCTTTTCAGTCTGCACCGGCAGAGCCTGAGCTCTCCACTTTCTAACTCATCACTGCAGACAGCTTACACAAGGCTGCAGCAAGTCAGCCCGTGGTGGTGGCAGGTGGTGCCCCCTCAGATGGGCAGTTGTCTCTCCAGCTCCTTTCTCCTACTTCAGCATAGGTGGTGTAATGGAGCTTTTAGGGCTAGCTTTTGTTGTGTCAGGCTTGTGCATTTGATAGAGCAAGGAGGAGTCAGCAAACAGGGTCCCAGTCTCACCAAGGCACCTTTCTGCATAGCTTGGGAGCTCTTGTGGGGGGGAGCTCCTACAGGCACAGCATGGAGCTCCCACAGGCCTGGGGATTGCTTCTGGGTATTTCTTGTAGTCCCTTCAGACTTTTGTAGAAAAAGATGAAAGCTTCAGGGCTCCACACCCTCACGAGTGGAATTCTTGGGAGTTTGAGGACAAAAGCACTATCAATGCTTTCCACAGGGAGAAAGCCCAAGTGGCTTCTAGGCTGTCCTTTCATTCTCATGCTCCAAAAGTAAACCTGCCTGGGCAAGTAGAGCTTCCTGCTAAGGGGCAAAATAGAGCTGGTTTGATTTGACAATGAGCATCTCAGAGTGAGGGGAGGGTATGAAAGGACCCTCTCCTGGGGAATCATCCCCTAAGGGAAAGAGGGATGGGATCAACATATGGGGAACAACAGAGGGAATCTCCCCAGTGCTTCCATGACAGAGGTCCTTGGGAGGCAGACCACAGCCTGAAAACCAGAGCTATCTGATCTCAAGTACACCAGGCACCATACAAAGGCTGCGGTAGTCCCAGGTCCAGATCACTACCCGGGGTAGGGAAGAAGGTTCCCCATGCTTCTGGAAACTTCTTTCTGTTGAGGGAATTGATAATCAAATTCAGGATGTCAGAACACTTACGAGCCCCAACATAATTGAGGACCACTTCTCTCATGTACACATGGGGAAACTGAGGCCCAAAGAGGAAATGACTCATAACAGTCTATTACAGAGTTGGGACACATGCCCAAAACATTGTTTCCCAATCAGTGTTAGTTTTAAAATTATTAACAATATGTTGATTTCAGATCTGAGATCTTCTTGGCCCTCAGAATAAAATGGTAACAAACATTTAAGGCAGGAGGAGTGTGAGTTCAAGGACCACCTAGACCACTTGAATGGACAAACTTGAACATATGGACCATTCTAAGCCTTAGCTCCTCATGTATAGACTAGAGATAAAAACACATACCTCAGAAGCTGTCATGGCTCACACTTCTCAAATGAGTTGTGGTAAAAGACTTCATTTTTAGTCTTAAGCTGACCAGTAATATTTTTGTGAAAAACATTAAGTGTTGGGAACCCCAGCTATCTGTGAACATTCCTGGTTACTTTCAGTTTCTGCAGTGTCTTTAAAACTGGTAGCAAAATAGTCAGGATTGGCTGGTGCTGGGCCCTGGACACATTTGGAGCAAGGTGGACCTAGGTTGTGTGTTTTTAAGTATTTCTTGACAGGTTCAAGGCAAAAGAATGAATCAGCGTGAATCGCAATATTATTTCATATTAAGCACCTGCTCCTGCCTGGTGGCCAACACATATTATGCCCTGTAAAACACCTTCTGAATGCCTGGGTGGGATGGTGATTTCATTCTGCGGGCTTCTCTGTTTCCCTCTGAGACAGAAACACCCTGGATGAAGATCTGGTTTTAGTATCGGCTGTGCTACAGCATCAGCCTTGCAGAGGTTAATCGGGTTGACAAAATGGATGTTTCCTGTTGCTGATGAGGAACTGCCTCTGTGGTCCTGGGGAGAAGCTCTGATTTCCATCTTGGGTGGGTGGTGCTGGCTGGAAATCTCCCCCCAGCTCACCCAGTGAGGGGACCCAAGTTGTGAGGGGTTCCAAGCACCTGATCCCCAGAAGACTGGCAGGAGACTCAGACCTGGCCTGGCTCTGCCACACTGAGCACTCCCTGGTGGGAAGATTTATGTGGCAGTCCGGGGATGGAGTAGTTTATCTTTAGCTGGAAAACTTTGGGAAGCCCATGGTTGGGGCACAGACCTCACAAGGATCTCATTAAAGGCCTATTAGTCAAGCTAATTCCCGACATGACATCAGTTTGCATTAAACAAACATCTCTGATTTTTCAAACACTCTCTTGGGAGCTGGGACATGATTGTGTGACATCTATCGATACATAATTGGGGAAATAGCTGACAAGACACGGGCTGTATGAGTGCTGGACCTTCATGAGGGCTGGTTTCCTGCAATTGACAGGTGCTCAGCTTGTGAAGCCTCAGGGGACAACATTTCCCTGCAAAGCAAACTCTCCTGCTGGCTTGTTGATTAAGCACATGATTAAAGGTCTAATAGGGACATTTGTGATATCTGTGCCAGGCCACATGGCCATGCACCTTTGCATCTATGAGCAGACCAGAACATAGTAGGTGTTCAGGAGTGAGGCAGAAAGGAAGGGCCATGACAGCAGCCTGGCCTGCAAGCAAATAAACGTAGCCCCTGTCCCCAAGGAAAGAGGCAAGCAGGGTGGGCACACATGCAAACCATGGTGAGGTGACCAGGTACTGTGGGAACTGTTCCGAAGGCTTGTGCCTACTTGTACTCTCAAAGGCAAGCACATGCTTTATGTGGCGCTGGTGTCAGGCATGTCCGCCTCAGCCAGGAGCACGTGAGAGTGTTCTAGGTGCGAGGATGTGCTGCATGGGCTGTGCATGTTCTCATCTGTACCTTCTCATCCTTTAATAGGCACCAATTGGCCAGACCATGAGTCAGAGTCAGGCTCCAATGTGACAATGATCAGGGCTAAGCCTGTAAAGATTAAGATTCACACTGTGGCTGGTCCTGTCTGAGCTGGACCATAGCTTTAACCTCTGGGCTCAGTTTTGTGTCCAAGATTAGGACTGAGTGAACAATGGAATCAAGACTCAGGTGTTGACCAGGGCAAGGGCTCCATCAGCAGCTGCAGCCAGGGCACTGGCTATTTTTCTTTTCTGCAAGTTCTCAGAGACTGGAACCCGTTCTCAACCATCTCTCTTCTCATAACCTTTTGCACAGTGAGTTCCCAGGTGGTGCTTATTAAAGTGAGCTCTGCCAAGTTGAATTAAGAACAATCACAGTCTTTTAGGATTCTCCTGTGACAATGAAACAGACAAAGGGTATTTTCGGGATGACCATCAATAGAGAGCTGTCCCACAGCTTTTGTGGGAATGAGCTTCTCATCACTGGAGGTATGCAAGCAGAGACCTCTTAGGAGTCCCCATCAAGGGAAGGAACAGAGCATTCCTGCTCTGGCAGGGGACAAGCTATTCAGAGATTGGGATACACAGCTAAGAACACACAGAGACAGCAGCTGCCTGAGTCATAGCTAGGGACTGGTCCCAAGCTCCTGAGCGTTCCCTGGGTCTTCAGCTCTCTGAAGCTGGGCCCATCTATCAGCAGTGCTGCCTGTCATCAGCATCCCGACAGGCCTCTGGCCACCAGGGTCTGCTGCGTGGTGAAAGCCCTTATTAAAATTAATCTCATTTTTACGACGGCACCATCTATCTCCTGTCCGGGGGGAGCGCAGGGTCACTGTATTTTTGTTTACTGTCAGGCTACTTCCTTTGGCCATAAATTGCTTCCCTTCCCAGCTGAGCTGGAGCCCTCGAGAGAAACCCAATTTTGTTTGTGTTTTCTTTTAAAAGCCAGGCCTGCTTGAGTCGCCTGCTTTCTCTGGCCTCTGCTGCTGCACTCCATCTGCTCCCTATTTGAGAAGCTGGAGATTTAAGTTCTTGTGTCTCCGGGTGGCAACCATTGCTCTTCATTCTTGGGTGCCCTCTCCTTGCCTAGAGTCTGGGTTTCCTGCTGAGCCTCTGTCATGAGCGTGGCCTTGTGCTAAGGACACCAGGGAGCACAGTCCAGCAGGAGAAACTGAGAGGACACACACTGCCAGTGTCACAGTGCTCGTTCTCTAGATACTTTCTTCCAGTGAACTCCTATCCATTCTTCAAAATCCGTTTTCAATAGTGCCCGTGCCAGGAAGTGTTTTTGGATCTGCCTACAGGTGGAGTTACCTGTTATACGATTATATGTTTGGACAAAGGACATTCTTTCATTATCACATTTTGATACTGCTTTGTAGTGATTAGTTATTGTATTGGTCTCTGAAGGCAGAGAATGTTCCTATAGTAGTTTTCTAGGGACTTAAACCCCTGCGACTATCCTGTCACAGACCTGGATTGTGATGGCCGAACCTTAGTCTCTGTCCATGTGTCTGTGTTTCTGTACCTTTTCTTATGGGCCACCAGTCACATTGGGTGTGGCCTCTCCCCACTCCATCACATATTAACACAATTCCACTGGCAATGACTAAATTTCCAGGTAAGGTCCCATTTTGCGGTAACAGGGATAAGATTTCAGCCTTCTCCTTTGGTACCACAATTCATCCTATATGGATTACAGCCTCTTATGTATTGTTATATCCCCAGCCTCTAGCATAGACATTAGCATGCAGCAGGTGCTCAGGAGATTATGTCAAGAAGTTAACACTTTCTTATACAATGAACACAAAATATAAGGCAACAAAACATGGAAACCCCAGTAAGAGAGATAAATGAATGCTCCTTGAGGGACTAATTCTACATGTGGGATTCTGGGTGGGCATTTCCACAAGGCCTTGAGGAATACATAGGAGTTCAATTAATGGAAAACTTGAGAGAGGACAGAAAAGGAGCAACGTCATGGCCACAAAGCAAATATTGTTCCCCTTGACCCTAGCCAGAGCTTGGGAGGTAACTTCATTTTGTAACCCAGGTGGAAAGTGGTGATGAACATGGAGACTGTGCCACTTTTTCCAGTAAGGTTTTCTCCATCACTGTGCTTCTAGCTCGTGTTAAAAATTGAGTCCCTCCTGTGCCCCTACATAGCCTGGGGCTCCTCCAGAGGAGATCCTGTTTGCTTCAAATGGGCAGGTTGCCCCTCTGTCTGGAGAGCTGCTCTCAGGTTCCTGTGGTGGCTGTGGACTAAGGCCAAGTCCTGCTGTTGAGGCCCATTTTGCAGATTGGCTGATGCAGGCAGAGAGCACTTTCTTGGCTGAGGCCTTCGGCTTGTTGAGAAGAGGAGTGCAGAATGGGGGGTATAGAGCTGCTGAGCCCCTATCCCCCATAATGCTTCATGGGTGACCATTCCTCCAGCATTTTACAGAAGCACAGATTCACAGGAATACAACCAGCAAGAAGCAACCACCATTAACCCCTTTGTGTGCATCGCAGTCTTTCAAGTGACTGACTCCACTCACGAGCCATATCTTGGAATGTGTGGAGGAACAGAGCCAGGTTTCAAAGGACAGGGTCTAAAGAAGCTGTTGGGATTTTGCAGAATGGAGAGAGACATCCTGGTTATGCATCTCAGCTTCACCATTTCCTAGGTGAAGCAAGGCCTCAGTTTCTCCAGGAAGACCGCTGAGAGGGGCTCTGTGGGAATGACACGTGGTGATGGATCCAGTGCACCCTGAGCAAGGCCTGCCACCGAGGAGGCCTAGGTGGGCATGGAGGCAATGCTTGTCCCGACTGCCTAGAGCGTCCAGTGTTGGAGCGGAAGAAAGCGGATCTGGGAGGTCAGGTTTGGAATCGGTCACGTGACTGTGATAGCCACTGGCTAGTGATCGCGTTGGCATCTCTGTTGATGCGTGGGAAGACTGCTTTCTGCTACAGGGGGTTAGAGAAATAGTGAGGAGAAGGGATTTCCAGGCAGCATCCTAATGAATGGATGCCTTGGGGTAGTAGAGTAGGGTGCTTAATTGCTTAAGTCTGAGAGAAAACCAGACTTAGAAGGTGATTACTGAATACAGCAGAGACTATGAGAAAAGAAACAAACAAAACAAAACAAAAGCAAACAAAAAAACTCCACATCATTTTGTGCTTGTCCTGTGTATTTACTTCAATTTTGCTCATTTGAAAAACTCATTTTGTATTTTCTTATGACTGAGTTTAACTGAATCTTTTAAAGCTTGCTGTTATTTGAACATAAAAATGGCCTGTAGACGAGGCTGGGAAATCAGAGGGTTCTTTAAGGACATTTCTCCCTTCCCCTCACACAAAGCCAGCTGCTGGATGTTGGAGCCCCTTCCCTCCATCTGCCCCCTCTCCCCATCCAGACTGCCCAGCCTGGTCTGCCTCAGCCTCCCTTTCCTGGAGCCAGGAGCAACTCCCTGGCTGGGGCGGGTGGGTCCGTGGATCTGGTAACCTTGCCTCCTACGGGAGGCCCTATCTCTGTGGCTTTGGGGCAGAGCCCATGACAACAGGCATCTGAGGCCCCCCAGGACTAAGCCCCAACTCTGTGCAAACCCCTTTCCAAACCATTCCTCAAACGCATTCTCTCTTCCAGCAAACTGGACAGCGTGTATGGGAAAAGAAAGGAAAAACCATTAGGCTCTGGATGCAAAACCACAGGATTTCTTGCTTTCTGTCCTTTTTAAAGCTCACGTCTCTATAAAGTGTGTGGTTCTCTCACCACGCTTCCCGAATGACTTCCCAGCTCTTCCCCACTTTACCTGTAGAAACCGTCACCTCAATGCAGTGAGTAGTCAGGGCTCAGCTTCGCCAGCTTTGCCATCTCCCTGCGCTGCCAGAGAAATGCACCTCTGCTCAGAGATTCTGAGGCTCTTGTGTTTCCATTTCTTTGGACTCTTATCATCTTTTACCTTGTGTTATGTTTCTTGTTCATAGAGTCTTCGAGGGAATACAACACTTGTCATTCACTCGTTCATTCTACTGAATGTCCAAAATGCCAGGTCTTTTCCTATGCTGTGATGGTGTCAAGATAAATAAACAAATTCATCACTCCATGGAGATGAACTGTACATTAAAAGGTTCGATTTAAGCTAGCAATTTTAGCCTTTGGGAATGTTTGCTCCCATAGTGATATTAATGAATACTTTTCACCACTGAGGACATGATTGCAAAATATACTCCACCCTTCAGGATATTTCCAGACCTTTGGGAACCATGGGCACAGGATCTGAGAGCTCCAGCCCTAAGGGGATGGAGATGAACAAACAAAGCGCCTACTGAGTGCCAGCTCCTGCCCAGGATATGGTACTTTATCGCCTCTAAAGCATTGCCCCAGCAAGCTCCCTGCTCACACCACAGTCTCACCCAGCCTGGAGGCTCAAGATGGACATGTGGACAAGGGATGTCCCTGTCCCAAACTTGGCTGCTGTGCTGGTCACTCAGGCTTCTCTCTCCTTCTTGGCTGAGGGATGGTTGCAGTAGTAGGCTGCCAGGAAATTGCCTTCCAGTCCCGAGGGCTGGTGCAGCTTGCTGAGCTACTCCATGTTCTCAAAGGGAATGGTTTTGTGTTTCTCTAGGAAACAGTTTCCTATTTTAGCCTTGTCCCTGGAACAGAGTGGCCTCTGGCCAGCCAGCCTCACCGAGGTGAGGCGACTGTGTTTGGAAATGAAAATGTCCCAGGCTATCACAAAGAACCTTTGCCTGGGCTGCCTCGACACCTCGTCCACGTCTATTCCTTAGGGCGCTAGAACGGCAGGAGGGGCGCAACAGCACTGAGACAGCCTGCTGAGCAGGCACAGCTTCCGGAGTGGCAGAGAGCACTCGGGTCCACAGGTTCTGCTGTGGTGGCCATCTTGGGTCGTGCGTGCATGGTAGAACCATCTAGAAGTCTCTTCCTCCTCACTTCGCCTTTTCTCTCTGGCCAGATGAAGATTTGTGGTATCTGGGAAAAAAGAAAAAGAAAAAAGAAAGGAAAAACTATCAGGTCTTGAATGTAAAACCACAGTCCTTTTGAAAAAAGTGTTTATTTTTCTGCAGCGTTTGTTTTTCTTCCAGTGGGAGCCAAGTTGCTCTCTAAGGCCGGTCTCCGCTGGCAGCTGGGGCAGTGGAAAAGATTGCTGTGTATGGAAGAAGTGCGCTGATTGGGAATGGCAGGCCCAAGCGGAGTGGGTCTGATTCACGCGTCCTCCTGCAAGTGGCTTGGAGGTGGTGGGAGGGGGCTGGATCTGAGAAGAAGGGAAGGCAGGGGGAGAATGAGGGCAACCGTGTAGCCCTCCTTCACTGGAAAGAGATTTCCAGACTCTGGGGCCAGATGATGGCTCTGGTTCCCGAGTACCTTCATGTGCCACGCACTGAGCTGGGAGCTTTACAGTTAAAGCGTTTTCTGCTCATCAGAAGCCTATGCACTTGGTGTCATCACTACTGTTTCAGATGGGAAGTGGGCTAAAGAATGTAGGTAATGATTCTCACAATAACAAAGTGGGACAGCTGGGATTTGGATCTAGGTCTAACCTGCTCCTTATGCCTTTACTTGAAGTTCTGTGTTATGTAATGTCTCGCAATTGATGTTGGGCAAGTGACTTGACCTTTCTGTGGCTCAGTGTTCTGATCTGTAAAATGGGAATAATGGAGTTTTTGAGGAGTTAGTGAGAATGTAGGGGGAGGACAGGGCCTGTAGGTTATTGCCGTGATAGTGTTCATTACAGTGATACCACACAAAGGCTTGTGCTTGCTCACTGGGACTGATGGACAGGGGAGGGAGAAACAGACAATCCCTGTCCTGAACTGTACACACTAGTGGCACACACAGCCCTTATCCATTGGTTAGCATCTCTTCAATCACAGATGCCCAAAGTCCATCCAGTATGTTCTGGACCTTACCCCATCGTGAGGTCTCAAGGGAAAGTGGATGTATTCGATGGCCCAGGGAGCACCAGGTTTCTGAGGAAGAACAGATGGGTCACCAGAGGAGGACAGCATGGCGCGGCCAGTGCTGTGATGAAGGGCAGCTCAGGGTCCTCTTTTCCCCACTGGGCTTCTCCTTGGGTCCTTGGCTAGGTTGCTCCTCTGCATAGAATGGTTCTTTGCTCCTCCCAGGTGCCAGCCCCCAGCCATGGTCTTCGTGGTACCCTCCAGTCCCTGAGGTTAATAACCCCTGCTCCTCATCATCCTCCCTGCCAGTTGAAACCTCCACCTAATGGACTCCAGAGCCCTGTACTGCACTTGGAACATGCTGGAACAGTCTTTGCTGAACTGTGATTCAGATCTCCCCTTGGGGGATCTCCCCTTGGGAGTGGGAGTGGCTCTTTGCTCAACCACATTAAAGGGACCACCACAGCACTATCTCTCTAGGATCCAGTCGGAAGAAGAAGGGATGAGTTGGGTGGGTGGGAAAAGCTATGGCCACAGCTGTTGCAGCATCTGGATGTCGAATATGGTCCTCAGAGTTGGACAGACAAGCATCAGAGGCCAAACACTGATACTCCTTTTTTTTTTATCGGTACCGGGGATCGAACTCATGACCACCTGCTTGCAAGGCAGGTGCCCATGCCCTGAGCTAAATCCCCAGTCCCTACACTGATACTCTTGATGCCCTTGTGCAACTTGGGAATCTCCAGTAATGGGTGGGGCAAAAGCGTGTACTTGTTAGATGTGACGGGACCCTAAGTGAGATGACAAATGTGAAGCAGTCAGCTCACTGTGGCCGGCACGTGGTTGGACTCTGATAAATGTCATTGACAGTATTGTGGCAATGATGACAATGGCGAACCAATGCTGGCCCGTTTGAGCAGTGCTGCCATCAATGAGTTTATCTCTTCAAGATTTATTTCCTCCAAAAATGCTAAGGGGACGTTTGAGGCATCATCTTCCTTGCCAGAGAAAAGAGAAATGTGTGTCTCTGGATAATCGTCACACATTGTATGTCACAGCTTCCTGCCTGAGGATGCTCCTGAAAGAAGCTTACCCTGACTGCACCAGCTCACTGTTCTTGCTCCTCCTCCCCTCACATAGCACGTGGCCCTTGCTGACCAGGTAATGTGGATTGTGACCTGTCTCGCTTGCTCTATAATTGTTTTTGTGTGTGTGTGCTTAGCTGCTCAGCTAAATCACACGATGCGTACAAATTAGGATTGCCTAGTATTTGTGTCTCTCCAAATTCCTAGCAGTCCTACTGACACAGTGGGATTTGATAAATAATATGTGGATTTGACCTAGATAAGAACATGTGGAATATTTGTCATAAGATGAATACTAAGACTCCTATTGAAATATGGATAAACATATCCATCACACTTTAATTATAAACATCACGCCTATGGGTGTGATGGCACACGACTATAATCCTAGCAATCTGGGATGCTAAGGCAGGACAGTCATAAATTCAAGACCAGTCCAGGATACTTAGCAATTTAGTGAGACCCTGTATTAAAATAAACAATCAAAATTAAAATTAAAACTGCCATAGCGTAGCTTGGAGCAAAGGCCATGTTCAATTTGCAGTACTGGAAGCAAAGGAAGAAAAAAAGAAAAAAGATGACCAAGAAATAGAAAAAAAAAAGTTTAATCTGGTTTATTAGAAATCAAAGAAATGTAAGTTAAACTGAGACTCGCCGTTTTCCTTAGCAATAAGCACTAATTTAAAACCACAAGAGTTGGGAGGTGGTGAGGGGGCTCTCAAATGCTGCTGGTGCAGCTATTTCTCGGACAGTCTGCAGCATATACAGGAGACTAAACAGGCCTGAAACACTGGATTCAGTGATTCTCCTTTGAGAGATCCTTGCCAGGAAATCCTAAGAGATACAAATATTTATGTACATAAGTGACTATCACACACTGTTAGTTTTAAAAGTGAATTTGAAAGATGAACTAAGTAATTTATGACATAGAATTGAGTATAATAAGCCAGTAACACAATATTTTTTATTTCAAAAGACCCATAACTCCTCTCATAGTGAAAAAGGTAAGAGTTAACTATGAAAATTAAATATCAAAAAATTTGATGAAACACAGCCTGGAAAAAAAAGGCATTTAGATATGCTGTTGGTATAGTCATCATCAATGACAATTTAGCAATCGCTATTGAAATTTAAAAACACTCATACCTTTTGACCTAGAAATTGTGCCATCAAGAATATAATTCACAGATATGACTCTGTGTATACACACGTCTGTGCAATGTTATTGTGGCAATACTTATATCATCAAAAATTGAAAATAATGAAATGTAAATCAATGAAAGACTGGGGCTGGGGATTTAGCTCAGCGGCATAAGCACCTGCCTTGTGAGCGGGCGGTCATGAGTTCGATCCCCGGTACCGGTAAAAAAGAAAAAATCAATGAAAGACTAAATAAAGCATGAGGTACATCCTAGTGGCAGGTATGGAAAGCATGTGCAAGTTAAGCAAAGAAAGAAAGAAAGAAAGAAAGAAAGAAAGAAAGAAGAAAAAGAAGGTGTGAGAAAGAACTACAAGATTAATGAATGAACAGTCATGCTCAGTATATATGACAAGCCTTGATTTGTGTAAAAGCAGCAAAAGTACTTAGACAAAGGGTGCAGATATAAATGCTAATGGACAGTTTTCTGAAAGTTTTCTGAAAGGCAGTACGCGTGTGTTTTAGTGCACACGTGCTATAGCCAGACTATTCCTGTTTAAATCCCACTTCTGCTACGTAGGAGCTATAAGACCACCACAAGTCATTTAACCTCTCTGTGTTTCAGTTTCTCCACCTAAAATATACTCAATGTGTCAGTTATTATTGTTATTTTGAAGTTAGTCATCTTCGAACAGTGACTCTGGAGAGGGAAGAATCCTAATTGTCACCATATGACTTTTGAAATAGCTAATGATCAACACATATGCCTTTCTACCCATGGTCATGTGGCATCAGTCAGGTTCCAGCAGGGAACAGACGGCATCACTGACCTGGATAATCTGACAAAAGGGCTTTCCAGTAAAGTGTGGGCAGGGATCAGAGCCAGCACTCTAACAGTAGTAACTGCAGGAAGCCCTTAGCGTGTCTAGGCCTGCAGAGCCAATGGGAAGAGGTGGTTTGTGAAGTTAGGGACTGACAGTCCTGTGCAGAGAGGACCTGACGGGCTCTGGCTGTGGGTGGGGAGGCAGCCTGCAGCAAGCTAAGCAGGAAGGAAGTCCTGGGAATAAAAACGCTAACCTTGCGTTCTCCCCTTCTGATCTGTCATTCCTCTCACCTGTGACTCCCAGCCAGCTGCCAAAGGGCAAAGGAGTCAGTGGAGACTATTCACCTATATTGGCACTGTCAGGACAGGGAGAAGTGGGGAAAAGAGTATCCCAGCACTTCGAGTGTGGGACTGACAGGCGTCCCTCACTGTGAGTAGGAAATAAGTTCAGAGAACCTTCCAGAACAGTGTTGACAGAGTGAATGTGTGATGAATGGTAACCTCTAGTCCTAGTGTTTTCTTTTATTATTATTGTTATTATTTTATTTTATTTTAAAGAGAATAAAACCAAACAAACAAAACAGAATAACGCTAATCAGAACAGAACAATGAAAACAGTACAGGGCTTCAAAAAAGGTCATAGTAAGTCAACAATGGCTACCATAACATCTCTTGTTGTCTTCAAAATAGCTGTCCATACCATCACACATAATAAAGTCAAACAAAACAAAACAGAATAAAACCAATCAAAACAAAAGAATGAAAGCACTACAGGGCTTCAAAGCCAGATTATAGGAAATCAACAATGGCTACCATAATACATCTCATTATCTTCAAAATAGCTGCCCATACCATCAGACACAGTAAGATCAAACAGAAAAAGATAAAATAAAACCAAACCTAAGAAAACTATGGAGATAATACAGGAATTCAAAACAAGATGGTAGGACAACAGCAGTGGTTATCACCTTTCCTTTTAAGATTTTTTCTCCCCTGTCCTTTTCACAATGTCTATTATACATTTTTGATCCCCTAACTTCTTCAGTGTTTTTATGCTAAGGAGATAACATGATGTTCACCCATTTGAGACTGAACCATTTCAGCCATCAGCATGATCTCAAGTTGCATCCATTTACCTACAAGAGCCTCCAGATTATCCTTCTTAATAGCTGGAGTAGCTTTCCATTGTATAAAAAATCCATACACTTCTTATCTATTCTGTAGTTGATGGGCAAGTTAACCTTGCTTTTTATGAAACATCGTCTTATCTCCTTTGACTTTCAGTCCATACATTTCCTCTTGAATTAAATGTGTTTCTTGTATATAGCATATTGATGGATCTTGTTTCTTGATCCACTTTCCCTGTGTTTCTTATGATTGATGGTTATAGCTGGCTTGCACTGGTTTATCTCCGCCATGCTGTCCTCCTGATTTTGTCCCCCCCTCCTGCCCCCCACTTCTCCCCTTCATTCGGCCGTCTGTCCTGTTTGGCCATCCTCCTCTGCTGCTGTTCCTGGAAACGTGGTCATCATTATGTCTTTGTAGGGCTGGTTTGGTGGTCATGATTTCCTTCAGTTGTTCTTCATCATGGAAGTATCTTATTTTTCCATCAATTTTGAAGGATAGTTTTGCAGGGCATATCAATTTGGATTGGAAGTTGTTTCCTTCTAGTATTTGAAACACTGCACTCCAAGCTCTTCTTAGCTTGATGGTCTGTGTTGAGAAGCCTGCTATGATTCTCACTGGTTTTCCTTTAGATGCAATCTGTTTCTTTTCTCTAACAGCCTTTAATAGTGTGTTCTTGTGCTGAATTTCTGGGATCTTGATTACTGTCTGGGTGTAGATTTACTTTGGTTATGGCTAGATGGAGTCCTATATGCCTTGTTTACCCAAATGCCAGGTCCTTTTCCCAAGTTTGGGAACTTTCCTGCTACTACTTGTATAAATAGTCTTTTTATGTCATTTGTGTTATCCCCCCCGCTTTTTCATTGACAGCTGCTACTATTTTTTCCTTTGTGTCATTTTGCAGCCATTGTTATTTCCTGGTTCTTTGTTATTTTTTTAAGAGATCATTTCCTTCACAATTGCTAGCTGCAATCCTGTCTTCAAGGTCTGAAAGTCTATCTTCAGTCTCTTTCAAGAGGTTTTGTCAGTTTCTGAGTTTTTAGTTTCCTGGATATCTCTTTGAATCTGTTTCATGCATTGTAATTCATTCCTGTATTGTTCATGCAAGGTTTCCATCATTTTCCTAGGCTCTTCTTTTAGTCTATGCCTTCTTAGATACGCTCAGCCCTTCTCTCACTATGTTAGTAACTTCTTTTACCTGAGACGTTATTCTTGATCTGATGACTTTTCCAGCCTCATGAAATTGTTTCTTTACTCCAGTTGCTATCTTTTGAGAGACTTCAGGTATGTGACTTTCTCCCATGTCTGTTATCACCCAGACTTGTTCTGCGTGGGCTGCAGGTCTGAGACTACCTTTTGCTCCTTCATCTTGACATTTTCCTGAGTTCCTCTCAACAAGCAGGTTGTAGAGTCCCAGGCACTTCCCATGTTGGCTTCCCTCTGCAGTGTAGGAGAGTGGGCCAGGTACTTCGGTGTCTCTGAACCCAGGTTCCAGGGGAGGCAGTGGGGAATAGGGAAGCTTCTCCAGACCTGTGTGGCTGCACTGAGGCTTCCCTGGTGGCCTTGGGTGCGTGGTGGTCGGTGCTGCCTCTCTCAATCTGTGTGACTACACAGGGACTCCCTCGATGGTGACAGGTATACAGGGGTGTGTTTTTCCAATGCTCCCAGCCTGTGCTGGCTGACTATGGGTGCACAGGGTGTAGCTGGCTGTTTCTCCCTGCCTGCACTGGTTACCTGACAGATGGTGGTAGGCATGCAGGGGCAGGTTTCTCCCTAGTATTATTTTCTTTGTATCAAAGAAACAGATTAGAAATATCAAAAGTAGAAAACATCTTACTATGTACATTATTTTCACAATAGCTTAAAAAAATTACGTCTTTGAAGAATTTTGATGACATGAGAAAATTCCTATAATAAGACAGTGAGAGAAAAATACAGAATTCTATATTAGGTTGGATCTCAAATTCATGAAAATAAACCACACTTGTATTGAATTAAGGACAAAAAGATGCAAAATATCTGCTGTGGCTGTTTCTGAGTTACAGGATTATGTGTGATTTTTAAACATGCTTCATAGTTTCTGGCACTTTGTCAATTTTCTACAATCGGCATGCTTTACTTTTAACCAAAGGAAGGAAAAGGAGAGAAATTAAAACAAGAAACCAAAAACCAATCAATGCCCTTGGATGGCTCTTCAACAGTGAATAACATTGATGGTTTAACTCTCACAACAACCCCGATTTAGTGAGTCGCTGCTAACCCACTCTAATGGAGGAAACCCAGGAACAAAGAGAAGCAGCATACCAGAGGTCTGCACAAAGAAGAGACAGCAACCTGGGGCCTGGCTGGGCAGTCTGTCTGTCTCCTGAAGCGCTGAGCTGCATTTCCTTGCGTTTGTGCCTTCTCCAGCCACAAAGTCCAGATCCTTCCTGCTGCTATTTGTATTCCAGCCTTCCCTGCTCTGTAACTGCTGATTCGCCGTGTCTCCCCAGGCCACCATCCTCTCAGATGCCAGCAGTGTCACCCGCCACCCCACCCCGGCTACTGTGTCCCTTTCTTCAGAAGCCAAGCCCATGTCACCTGCTGTGGAGCCTTCCTGGAGGTCCTTGGGCCAGGTTCTGTGACTGTCCTGAACTCTGCACTCCCTGGGGCTTAACTGTCCCTGCACTCACCTCTTCCTTTTCAGAATATTGTTGGTGGGTTTTGTTTCATTTTTTATTAGTACACGTTTGCAGTACACAATGTTTACATTCCTTGTGGAGAATTGGCACACATGTGATACATCTTAATTCCTTCTTCCATCTCTTTTCCCTTCCCTCCCTCCTCTCTCCATCTCTTGCTTCTCTTTTCTTTTTTTGATACATGTTTGCAAAACATAATGTGTACTGCACATTATGTATTCCTTGGGGGGAATTGGTGCCCGTACATAATGTATCTTAATTCTGTCTTTCACCCCCTTTCCCTCTCTCCCTTACCTCTCTCTCCACGTTTTAATCCCTTCCCCTTTTAGAAAGGGCTATCACCCCATTCCCTATTGTCTATCTTTTATTTATTTTTATTTCAAAGAGAACAAAATCAAACGAAAGAAAACAGAATAAAGCAATCAAAACAAAACAAGAAAGCAATACAGAATTTCAAAACAAGAGAAAAGGAAATCAACAGTGGCTACCGTGATAAATCTCTTTATGGTCGACATAGCTGCCCATACCATCAGATATAGTGAAGTCAAACAAAACAAAACAGAATAAAACCAAACCACACAGAACAGTGAAAATGTTACAGGACTTCAAACAAGGTAACAGGAAATTAACAATGGCTAATAATGCCTCTTGTTACTTTCAAAATAGCTGCCAAGACCATCAGACATAGGCATGGAAAATTAAGTAAACAGTACAAGAACTAAACTGCTTCTTTATTTCAGTTGCTATCTTGGTACCTATCTTTTAGCTGCTCTTTATACTTTGGGCTTCTCATGTGATATTTAAGCTTGTATGTCTGATCTATTTCACTTAATGTTATGGTCTCAAGTGGCATCATTTTTCTACAAATGACTCAAGTTTATCTTTCTTTATGATAGAATTGTACTCCACTGTGTGTAAAAAGCCCATTTCTTTTTCCATTTATCTGCTGGTGGACATACAGGCCACTTCCAAGATTTACCTACTGTGAATTGTGCTGGTACTAACATAGCTATGCATGTCTTGCTGTATTATGATATTTCTGGTCTTTACAGAAATGCAAATTGCAACAACCCCAAGATTCTGTCTTACCTATGAAAAAACGACCTTCAACAACAAATCAAAGAATAATGATAGTTAGAGAGGCCGTGGGGTTGGGGTGGTGCTTCTGCCCTGTTGTGGGAACTTAAACTAGCACAACCACTTTGGAAAGCAGTATGGAAATTCCTCAAAGAACTGAAACTAGAAATTCCACTTCATCCAGTTCTTCTCCTTCCAGATATCTTCCTGAAAGAATTAAACACATCGTATTATTGCTGTTAAGTCGTGTTGTTTTATTGTTTAAAGCATTTCCTTTCTTCTATTGGACCAGAGTTGCAAGCTAATCCATTTGGGCTGTACAGGCCTGCAAATGCCAGTTAAAGGTGATTGCACTGTTACCAGTGCCAGAGTTTGCACTGGCAGGTCTCCTGTGCACATCCTGGTTCTTGGCACTCTTTAGAACTGACCGGTGACACTGGGCCCAGTTCCCGAATGGCAGCAGTTAGAGGGAACAGCGTGGAGGCTGTTCCTGGTAGGTGAGGACAGTTTGCTATTACCCCCACCCTCTTTATTGCCTTTTTTTAAAAATAATTTTTATTGTCTGTGTTTGCAATACACAGAGTTTGCATTTACCTTGGGCAGCAGATACGTGTACACACTTTGATTCTTTTTAAATCCCCGTTTCCTTCCCACCCACCTCCCTCCCTGTATCTCTTAAGTGCTCGTTCCCCTTTCCAGTCTTCTCTCCTGTCTCCTCCAGCTTCCCCTCCTCCTCCTCCTCATTATTATTATACTTTTTAGTTCAAGTTTATGACATAAAAATTTTGCATTCATTGTAATTTTTTTATTTTTGAGGCAAGGTCTCGCTATGCAGTTCAGGCTGGCCTTGAGCTCACTTTGTAGCTCACGCTGGCTTGAATTCACAATGATCCTCCTGCTCAGCCTCCTGAGTACTGGGATTACAGATGTGTGCCACCATGCCTGGCTTGTCATTGTAAATGACACATTTTAAATCTTTTTCCCTCCCCTTCTCCTCGCCCACGCCCTCTCCTTCATTCTTCTGGACACCTTCCCATTTGTAAAAGATCTATCTTTTTGTTTCCTTCTACCAGTGCTTTATTCTTCTCTTTAATTGTACTTTGCCTCTTTCAAATGAGTGATGCCGCATGGTATTTAAGCTTGTATGTCTGATTAATTTCACTTAATGTTATATTTTCCAGGTATATTCATTTTTCTACAAATGCCTCAGATTTATCCTTCTTTGCAGCCAAGTAGTACTCCCTATTGTGTTATGCCAAGGTAGTTTCCCTTTCTTCTGGCTCCTGGGGTATAGAAGCCTTTGTGAACAGCACTTTTATGACATTTTGCAGCATCACTGTGTTGGTCAGCCTTCTGTTGCTGAGAAAAAATACCTGACATCCACAATTAAAAGGAAGGAAGGTTTGTTTTGGCTCAGGGTTTCAGATGCTTCAGTCTGTGGTTAGCTCTCTACAAAGCAGAAGCATGATAGAAAAAGCTGCTGTATGTTGTGGTAGCTGAAATAGAAAGAAAAGTGGAAAAATCCAAGAGAAAATGGCCAGGTGTGTCCAAAAGTGTGCTGTACTAATCTTTTAGGTGGCCCCCAAGTTAAACAAGTTGATAAGATTAGTCACTAGAATTAAAAAAACAAACAACAACAAAAAAAACCTTCCCAAATCTTACTGTCTTAAAATGACTCTTTCCGTAGCTCACAGTTCTCAGAGTCAGCAGTTAGATCTGGGCTCCTCTGAATGGTCCCCTCTTCTGCTGGAGTCACCTGGTTTCCCTCAGGTGCTGGGAATAATTTGGTAGCATGGTTTTCACTATTCAGCAACTGGCCTGGGCTTCTCATGTGTGATAGTTGATAATGTGTCAGGAATAAGAAATCCCTAGCTGATTGGTTTAGCCCCGTTCTGGGTATGTGTGGATGACTGACTTACTGAACACAGAAGACCAATGCCTGGGTGCAGGTGGTGGCAACCAGCAGGCCTGCAGCCTGGACAGAACAGGAAAGGAAAGAAGGAGGAGTCTCACTACTTTCTTTGGAGGAGCTCCAGTCTTCACCATCACCTCGGACATTTGTCCCCAGTCTTCCACTACAGGCCCTTCAGACTTTCAGCACAGATGCTTTGGCTTCCTGGATATGGATATATACAGACTCTGTAGTGAGTTCCAGTTTTTGACTTTTTTGGGTACTAGGGATTGAACTCATGACCTTGCACTTGCCAGACAGGTGCTTATACCACTGAGCTATATCCCCAGCCCCTAGCTTTTGACTTTTGACAGATTCTTGAGGTCTCCAGCATGTAACAGCTCCTTTCCCTTCTCCCATACCTGATTCTGCAGGTGGCCACTGTAAACCTATCTGGTAAATCCTTCTACATATCTTATGTTAAATCTGTTCCTCTAGTGAACACTAACTGATACAATGTGGCAGTGGGTGTAGGGCTCCCAAAGGTAGCCAGAGGGCAGGTTTCAGTACACAAGTGAGACTCCTGTTTCTAGACGCCTGCTTCCAAGTCCCACGGACTGATGTTCTGTGGTCAAGGCAAGGTGTGGGGAGCTCCAGAATCAAGCGGTTGAGAAATAGTCCTGTTCTGTGATGGGAAGATACACAAAGTAACAGTGCAAAGATGAGAACGATTTGTTAATATTTTTGTGATCTATAAGCAGGCTGAGACCTTGTTTTATTCATCAGCGTGACTGTTGGCTAAAGGCAGGGCCTGACCCATGGAAGATAATTGGTAGCTATTTGCTTAATTAAATGTAAATCAATGCAAATGAGTGTCTACTGCTGGCTTTAAAATCGCTTCTCTTGCAAGCCTTCCTTTGCTTAGTCTGCCTCTTCAAAAGCCCTTGGTGCTGAGTAGAAGGAGGAAGAAGCGCACGTCTCAGGACCTGGGAACAAAGGCCCTGGCTAGGGCACGCTGTGGGTTAAGGCAGTGTCCCAGGCCGGTCTGTCTGGACGAGATCTGTTGGGTCTGTGGTCACTCTTAGAAATGCCAATGCAGCCACAGTCGAAATGCTAGTTTGCTGGACTGGTCCCCTATGATTTTGAAGTTGTGGCGAGAAGCCCCTAACATGTCCAAAGATGATCTTTGATCTGGGTAGGCAAATCCTAGAATCCTCTTTCTAATAGGGCTGTGCCTACCATGATCTGTCTTTGCTCTGCCATGGCTCACAGCCACACCTCAGGCCACAGTCCCCCTTGAGGCAGAGCTGGAGACAGAGGGATGGGTGATGACAAAGTGGCTCCAGGCTGGTGATGTGGGAGGCAGCCAGTTACTGAGCCCTGAGCCAGGAAATGGGAGACACAAGTTCTCACCCCTGCCCAGCCGCTAGCTTGCTCTCCTGCCCTGACCTCAGACTCCAGCAGCAGCAAGGAAGACCGGGATGGGAGGAGACCTTCTCCAAGTACCCTACGAGGCTGGGATCTGAAGAGCTTTTCTACTCATGTATGCACGTCCTGTAGTTTCAGGACACTCACAGGCAGTGGAACTCTGTTCACAGACCTCAGGTGAGAGTCTCTATTTTCCTTTGGGCCTTTTCACCACTCCTTGCTACTGGACTTCTTTCATGTACAAATACATTTTAATTTTTTGTGTGTCCCTCTCTCCCTCCATCTCTTCGAATCCACTCAAATGTCAACTACACAGGATGCTTACCCTGAACATGTGGTTCAAGACTGTAATCCATGCCCTCTGTCTCTGATTCCCCTCACCCTGCCCTACTTCTCCATCTTTGGCATCATGCTTATGATCTAATACAACCTATCATTTACTCATGGATGATGTTTTTGTTTATTGTGTGTCTCTGCCCCCTCACACACTAATGCCATTGGTCTAGGTATTTATTTTATTTGCTGATATATTTATGTCAGTGCCTGGAATAGGGCCTGGTGAACCAGTAAATAGAGCAAATGTGTTGAATGAATCAACCCATCTCTGTGCTGGCAACACCCCATTCCACAGCTGCAGCTCATTTCTGTAACTGAAGCACCACGCCTGTACCAGGAACTGCCCACTTGGCTTCCCCAAGGTGCAAGTCAGGATCCTCTTTTAACCTCACTATCTTCCTTCTGGTAGTAATCATCATTCCCATTGTCCAGGGACAGAAATGGGGCCCAGCGAGAAACAGGTCTTGTCCACAGTCATACAGTGACTTTGGTAGATCTTCCTCTGTTGGGGCTCTTTTCTGGGATGATGAATGTGTTCCTGGCATCCTGCCTGATCCCCTGCTCCCCTACAGACCAGGGTAAGAAAACACACAAAAAATGCTGCCAGCCAGAGCAGACAAGTGGGCCAGGTCCAGCAACATCATTTTCTAGGAATAAAGGTTGAGTCTGTCTGCATCTGCTTGACATCTCTTCCTCGTCTTCTGTGAAAGACACTCCCTCTTCTGATGGAGAGATTTCTCCCTTCCCAATCTCCAGCCACACTACTCTGTCCCCTGTCTTCAGTAGGTTGCGTATGGTACTCTACCTCTTAAACACAGTGACTAGCTTGGGATGGACACATGAACCAAGCTGCTCCATATACCGAATCCTTTCTGGAGGTGTGATACTTGGACATTAGAAAAGAGAAAGTCTGCGCCGCCAAACTGGGATAAAGCAAGAGTGAGTTGTCTGGCACCCATTCCCTCTGCTGTCCCCCATGTCACCAAGGACAGCTGTTTAGAGGAGGAACCCCTACTTAGAGCAGGAAATAAAGACAGCACAGCACAAAGTGAAGGAGAATGAGAGGGGTGCATGCCCACAAGACGGCAAACCTTGGGGATCTTGATGCTAGTGGTACTTCTGGAGTTTCTAATAAAACAAATCAATAATTCTCTTTTTTGGGTTAACCAGTCTAAATTGAGTTCCTGTCAGTTATAACTCAGAGTGCCCCATGGAATGCCCAAGGAAGGTTGGGAGAAATTCAACCAAGGGAACTCAACCCAGGGAAACTCAACCAACTGGAGCTAAACCAGAACAATTCAACCCAATAGACTCTAATACAAATAGTTACAGCAATAAGACCTGGTAGGTGGTCTCTCTTGGCTCTTGGCTCCTGCTGACAAATCAAGGAAGAAGTGAAGGAGCTCTGGATGGTGATCAGAGGCCTGATCTTCAGACTTGGACCTAGCTGGCTAAGGGCCCTGGATGGATGGCTCTGTGTGGGTTGCCCAATTTCCCAGCTGCCACGTGACTACCACACATCTGGCCTGAGAGCATCCTGAGGAAAGATGAACGATGAATTCCCCAGCATCTGTAGCAACAACTTTGGAATCCTACCCTTCATTCTAATGCTCCCTGCTTTTCTCTTGGAGGGAGGTGCTTACTTCACACATACCTGAAGGAGAAGGCTGAGAAACCCTCAGGCTGGGTTCTGCAGGGTAAGGTGTGTAGCACCCAGCATGGAGCATTTGGGGTCTAGATGCCAAAATTTCTTAACTGAGTTATCTTGAGAGACTGCTGCCCTTCTGGAAGCTTCAGTTCTATCACATGTAAAATGGAGCTGATAGTTGTAACTGCTTCCTAGTTCTGGAAGAAATTACTGAGATAATGCCTGGAAGGTGCTTTGATACATAGAAAGTACTCAGTAAATGTTTTCTACTATCATAATGACAACTGTCATTTACACAGCATTTTTAATTTCCTCGTAGGGCTTGCACATAAGTAATTTTAGTTAATTTTAACCTTATCTGTGTGAGAAAGAATTTAAAGTCTGAGATTTTGATACTGAGATTGGAGACACAAAAGGATTCATCCAAGACTCCCAAATTTTGGTCACAAAAGTGGTGAGTGGCACAGTGCAGAGCCCCAAACCGGAGCATGTGTCACATCAGCATAGCTCTAGCCAACATTTGGTGACCCCAGATTTCTGCTCTGAGCAGATTACATTTGTCAGATGAACACCTTGCTGAATCATTAAATTTTTAGTAAAGATCTGAAGACCTGAGCGCCCAGCCCAGTACTAGGTTGGGAGTGAGCAGGAGACAAGAGAGGGTGGCAGTGAAAGCAGTCCCTGGAGGTGAACTTCACTCAGGGACATCTTATCCTTCAGAGCTCAGCAGAGACCCACTGCTGGGCATCTTTGGATAAAGAGAGAAGGGAAAGGAACTAAGTCTTGTCAAATACCTACTACGTGTCAGGCATTTTCTGGTTTTTTAACTTAGTCCTCAAATGACTCTTTGGCAGAAGCCCAATTTTATTGATGAAAAGTCTGAGAGTTTATGAACCTGCCTAAGATAACAGCTACAAGGTAGTAGTCCTGGGACATGCACCCATGTGTGTGAAAATGTCAACGCTTGTTCTCCTCCATGCCTAACTCACTGGTAGCTGGGGATCCCTTGACTGTCACACTCTGGCTGTTGTCTCGAGGGTGTCAGGTTACTTTTCGCTTGCTCTTCCTTTGCCCACCTGCCTTTTAAAAAAATTTTATTTTAAAGAGATTAAGACAAAAGAGGACAGAACAAAGCAGATCAGAACAGAACAATGTAAGCAACACAGTATTTCACCACAAGACAACCTGTAATTAACAGTAGCTACCATAATGTCTCTTTCTTTGAAACAGTTGAGCATACCTTCACATACAATAATATCAAACATAACAAAATAGTATAAAACCGCTTCCGGGAGAACATGGCGGACAGACAACAGCAACTACTGAACGCTCTCTAAAGGCTCGGCTCAGAGGCCAGGAATGATGCAGACTAAGGAGACATGAACCGGGTAGAGATAAGCTCTGCTGACTCAGGAACGAACTGGGCTGAGAGAAACCAACTTAGAATACAGTCCTGGCGTTAAAATAGGAACAGAAAAGACTCGGTGTGGAGGCTTGACCCCGCGCCATTGGAAACCGCGATTTGGGTTTCCCGCCGCCTGGGGGCTGGCTGCCTCCACAGTGGCTCGGCAAGGAGAGACGCGCAGAAGCTCTGGGAACGGGAGTCTGCGAACGGAGTCGAAAACAGGACGGACAAGGAGGCGTACACGAAAACTGACTGGTGGCGAGGTGAGTGAGAGAAACTGACCCCCTACCACAGTTTGACTCCAGCGGAGGACTTTCTGGGCTCGGGCAGTCCTGTAAGAGCAGGGCGCGGTGGCAACTCCAGACACACATCCCCTTCTCGGACGGGATTGGTAAAAAGTGCCTGGCCTGTGTGACGCTGCGGGTGGACTTGGTAGTCTGGCCTAACCCAGATCCCAGAGCCTGACGGTGGCCCGGAGGAGCGACTGACTCCCGCATAGGCTGCCTCCTCCGCAACTCCCTGGTGCGCAGCGGTGGGCGGGAACAACTAGCCAGCGCAATTTGATCAGGCTGTGGCTGACAGGCAGGGAAGCCGGGCCTCCTATGTAAGCTTGCATTTTATAAGGAACAGAAAATATGGGGAAGGGAAGCAACAAGAAAGGCTCCTCGGCCCCCAATTCTGAGAAACAGGCAATAGCGGACACCGCACCAATATACATTAAGCGCCATATAGAGAGCCTCATAGACCAATTCAGGAATGAAGTTATCAATGACCTGAAGCTAGAAGTATGCAGAATAGTTAGAGAAATGCTAAGCACCACCCAGGAAAAAACAGATGGTGGAATGGAAGAACAGAAAAAGAGGGGAGAATTGCTTGATGGAGAAAACAGAGAAAGCATTGAGTATGTGAAGCAGGTTCAAAGGGACTATCAAGAAATTAAGAAGTCTATCCAAGACTGGCATAACAGCTTGAAAGAAACTAAGGACAGACTATCTGAACTGGAGGGCAGACTTGTAATATGGGAGAATGAAATGAAAAACTTCTTTAAAATAACAAAGAAACAAACAGCAATAATACAAAGACAAGAAGATGATAAGAGGAGCCATAACTTAAGGATTAAGAACATAAAAGAAAAAGTAGGGACACAAACAAGTGAACTACAAAAGCTACTCACAGAAATAATCCAGGAGAATTTTCCTAATTTAGCAAAAGGTAAAGATACTCAGATGTATGAGGCATACAGGACCCCAGCTACCTACAACCCTAACAGAGAAACACCCAGGCATATAATAATAAAAATTCCAGAAATCCAATACAAGAATAGAATATTAAAAGCTGTAAGAGACAAGAAACAGACCACTTACAAGGGAACACCCATCAGAATTACAGCAGATTTCTCTGCACAAACCATCAAATCACGAAGAGCATGGGGGGAAATAATTCAAGCTTTGAAAGATAATAATCTCCAGCCAAGATTGAGATATCCTGCACAACTGTCCCTGGAAATTGATGGAAAAACAAGGTGCTTCCAGGATAAAGAGGAACTGGGGGAATTTGCAACCACCAATTCAACCCTACAGAAAGTATTGCAGGATATTCTAAAAAAAGAAAAATACAAAGAACCCAGAAATAGTGGCGGGGAGGCCACAACGAATGGAGCAGAGAACAAAATGAAGAAGACAAACTGACAGCTACTGACAGAAAAAGAGCTCAACAGAAATGAGACAGAGAAGATTGGATGATAGGAACAGCTATTTTGGAGAAAATGACATCTTAATAGGTAATACTGATTTAGTACCATCTTGTTTTGAAGTCTCATCTAGCTTTTGTTCTTCTGTCTCCAATGGTCTAAACAGGTTGTATCTTATTGGAATTTATTATGTACAATAGTATAAGCAAAAACCTTTTAAAGACAAGGAGATTATACAGAAACCATTGTTCATTTTCTGTTAGTCGATTCTAAATACTCTATAATGCTGTCATTCTCTTAAATGGTTTTACATTGTTTTGATATACTTAATGCTACAGTATACGAAGTTGTACTCAAGGACTTCAAGGAAAGAGTCAATATGGTAACTACTTTTGGGTCGGAATTATCTGGTGGTGAAACACTTTTCTGCTTAAATGGTTATGTTTTGATCTGCCCTGTTTTGCTGTTATGCCCTCTTTTTTTCTCAATCTCCACTCCATTATTTACTTTTTCATTTTTATCCGTTTAATTAAAGGGAAAAAAATAGCAGGATATAATATAGTAACCCACTTTGACTTTCTATTATCTCGATTTGAAGCCCTGTATTACTCTCACCATCTTGTTTTTGATTGAGGTTCCTCTATTCTGTTTTACTGGATAATATCAGGTTCGAAAGTTTAGGCATCAGCTGAGAAGATAATGAGATTCATTATAACGCCCATTCTCGTTGACTTTTATCTACTTTTGAAGACCTACAATGTCTCCAATGTTTTGGTTTTGTCGGTTTTGTTCTTTACTGTTTTGTTCAATTGTATTACAACTAATGATATAGGCAATTCTATTAGAGATAGCGGGAGGCATTATGGTAACCATTGTTGATCACCTTGTATTATGTTTTTATATTATCTATTATGTCCACCCTTTTGACTTGACCGATTCTGTTCTGTTATGTCACATTTGGTTTTACTCTCTTCCAAAAAAGCAATAAGAACCGTGGGAGCAATGAAACCCAAAATGTGTAATAGTCATTGTACAAAAGAGAGGAAAAGAAAGTGCTCTAAACTATATAACTGCATGTATATTTAAGTGTATAAGATAGAAAATGATATCACAGAGTTTTATTGGATCAATGAACAGAATTGTTTGCAGTATCATTGTTGGAATGTCCACTCTACAAGCTTTAATTTTGTGACTTGAACAATTATTTCTAAGATGGCAATATGTAATCCATCAACTAGTGATTTCCTACTGCGCATTTTTTTCTTCTGTAAATCTGTATAACTTGTACCCCTTCACTGTTTTTTTTCTTTTCTCCTTAAATAAAAAATTAAAAAAAATAGTATAAAATCATTCAAGAGAATGAAAGTATTACAGGGCATTCAGAACCAAGTAACTGAAAATGAATGATGGCTACTATATTATCTCATTTTCCATAAAAATTTTATTTATACCATTACACGTAATAAAATCCAATAAGATACAACATGATAGAACCAATGGAAACAGAAGAACAAAAACATGGTAGGACTTCAAAGCAAGATGATATTAAATCAGCATTCACTATTATAATGTCTTGTTTTCCTCAAATCAGTTGTTCATACTATCATGGATAATAAAATAAAAAAAAAACCAGGATAAAACCATTCCAACTAATGAGTGAAAACATTATAAGGCTTCAAAGCAATGTACTGGGGAATCATGATTACCATAAAATGTTATGTACTCTTATCATTTCTTTCACTAGGGAGACTATACTGTATTTATACATGTGAGTTTGATTTACTTCACTTATGAGTATGGTCTCACACTGTGGCCATTTATTTACAAATATCTCAATGTGATCATTCTTTATAGCTGAGTAGTAGTCCATTGTATAAAAATACCACATCTTTTTTATCCATTCCTCAGTTGATGGACACTTAGATTGTTTCGAAGATCTGGCTACTACAAATTGTGCTGCTATAAACATGGGCGCACAAATATCACTGTGGTATGATGTTTTCAGTTCTTCTGGGAATATGCCTAAAAGTGGAATAGCTGGGTCAAATAGGACTTCCAATCCCAGCTTTTTGAAGAACCTTCAGACTGACTTCCACAGTGATTGCACCAGTCTACACTCCCACAAACAGTGCAGGAGAGTTCCTTTTTCCCCACAGCCTCTCCAGCATTTGTTGTTGGTGGTTTTCTTGATCTTGGCCATTCTTTCTGGAGTGAGATGGAGTCTCAGTGTGGCTTTAATTTGCATTTCTCTAATGACTAATGATGCTGAACATTTTTTCATGTATTTATTTGCCATTTGTATTTCTTCATCTGAGAAATGTGTATTCATCTCAGATGCCCATTTTTGGATTAGGTCTTTAATTTTGGGAGTCTGATTTTTAAAAATTCTTTATATGTTTTAGACAGAAGTCCTTTGTCTAAGGGACAGTTCACTATGATTTTTTCCAGTTTGTGGGTTTTCTTTTCATTATGCTGGAGGTTTCTTCTGACGTGCAGAAACTTTTTAATAAGAGGTATCGCAGTTATTGATTCTGGGAAGTATTTCCCATGTGGTTTGACTCCTGTTCATGAATTCTCTACCTACCCCTATGTCTTCAAGATTTTTACCTAATTTGTCTTTCAACAGATTTAGTGTTTCTGTTTTAATATTCAGACCTTTGATCCATTTACATTTTAGTTTAGTATATGGTGATAGGCATGGGTCTAGTTTTAGTTTTCTGCATATGGAGAGCCAGTTTTTCCAACACCATTTATTAAAGAGACTGTCGTTCTTCCAGTGAACATGTCTGGCCCCTTTATTGAAGACAAGGCGGTTGAGTGTGTTTGAGGTTGTGGTTATATCTTCTAATCTATTCCGCTGATCTTCAGCTCTGTTTTGATTCCAGTAACATGTTGATTTTATTACAATAGCTTTGTAGTATAACTTCAAGTCAGGGATTGTGATGCTTCCTGCCTTGCCTTTGCTGCTTAGAATTGCCGGTGCTGAACGCATATCTGCCTTTAACAACAGCTAGAGAAGAAGAGAGCTCTGGTTGAGGAATGAGCTTGACAATGTGGGGAAAGAGGTTGGTTGTCATATAAGGTTTGGGATTTTGAATTGTTATTTATTCTTCATTGTATGTATTTATGAGTTACATGGTTATAATCTGATTTGCATATATATGATGTGTAATGATCAAATCAAAGTAGTTAGTATTTCCATATCTTTCAACATAAATTTTTTTACTTAAAAGAGAAAAAAAATACAGAAAAGAAAAAACAAAAAGCAAAAGAGACAAACAAACAATAACAAACCCAAAACAGTAACAATAGAGGCTTTCAAAACAAGCTGATAAAAATTTAATAATGGTTGTTAAATTTCATATTTTATCTTCAAAAGAGTTGCTTAGATTACCAGATGTAGGCATAAAATTTTGATCTAATCATGAGTATTAACTGCTCTTTTTCAGGAACTAATAGAATTAGTAGTATAGTTATCTTAGCTATCTTATGCATACATATACACGTTTATATCTTTTTCCTTTTCCCTTCATTTTTTCTTCCTTTCCCCATCCCAGTTACTTTTCCTCTTTGAGCAGTTTCTTACCCTTTCACAATATTTATCGTGACACGCACCCACGTGTCACAATTTATTCTTTTGGTTTCTTCCACTTGGGAGACAATATGGTATTGACACATGTGAGTTTGATTTATTTCACTTATGAGTATGGTTTCAAGTCACAAACATTTACCTATAAAAACCTCAATGCAATCCTTTATAACTGAGTAATACTCCATTGTGTAAAAATACCACAGCTTTTTTATCCATCCATCAATTGATGGGCATTTGTGTTGTTTCCAAGATTTGGCTATTGCAAATTGTGCTGCTATAAACATGGGTACACATCTATCAATGTGGTATGATGTTTTCAGTTCTTCTAGGAAAATGCTCAGAAGCAGGATGGCTGGGTGAAATGGAACCTCTAATCCTAGCTTTTTTGAAGAACCTCCACACTGATTTCCACAGTGGTAACACCAGTCTACACTCTCAGCAACAGTGGAGAAGGATTCTTTTTTCCTCACAGCCCCTCCAGCGTTTGTTATCAGTCTATTTCTTGAACTTGGTCATTCTTTCTGGAGTGAGATGGAATCTGTTTTGTTTTAATTTGCATTTTTCTAATACCAATGATGCTGAACATTTTTTCATATATTTATTTTCCATTTGTATTTCTTCATCTGATAAATGTGTATTCATCTCAGATGCCCATTTTTGGATTGGATCTTTGAATTTTAGGGACCTGACTTTTTTTTGTAATTCTTTATATGTTTTAGATAGAAGTCCTTTGTCTGAGGTACAGTTGACTAAGGTTCCCCCCCCCCCAATTTGTAGGTTTTCTTTTCATTCTGTTGTTGATTTCTTTTGAAGTGCAAAAATTTTTTAATAATATGAGATCCCAGTTGTGATTCTGGTAAGTATTTTCTGTGCAGTTTTATTTTTGTTCATGAACTTTTTGCCTACCCCTATGTCTTCAAGATTTTCTACCTACTTTGTCTCCTAGTAGATTTAGTGTTTCTGTTTTAATATTTAGATCCTTGATTCATTTTGACTTTAGTTTAGTACATGGTGATATACATGAGTCTAGTTTTTAGTTTACAACATAAGGAAAGCTGTTTTTTTCTGCACCACTGATTAAAGAAGTTATCTTTCTTCTAGTGAACATATCTGGCCCTTTGCTGGAGATAAGGTGGCTGGGTGTGTTTGTAGTTGTGGCTGTATCATGTAATCTATTCCAGTGATCTTCAGGTCTGTTTTTATTTCAGTACCATATGGATTTTATCACAGTAGCTTTGTAGTACAATTTCAGATCAGGGAGTGTAGTGCTTCTTCCTTGCCTTTGTTGCTCAGGATTGCCTTTGCTATTCTAGGTCTCTTCCAGTTCTAGATGAATTTTAGGAATGTTTTTTCTAGATTTGTGAAGTCTGTTTATGGTATTTTTATTGGAATTGCATTAAATCTGTATAACAGTTTTGGGAATCATCATTTTCATGTTTGTTCTTCCTATCCATGAATAAGGAATGTCTTTCCATTTTCTGAAATCCTTTTCAATTTCTTTTTTTTCAGAGTACTGTAATTTTCAATGTATAGATCTTTTATTTCCTTTGTAAGATTGATTCTTAAGTGTTTCATTTTTTGGATGCTATTGCGAAGGGTATAGTTTCTCTTATTTGTCTCTCAGTGAGTTTGTTGTTTGTGTACAGGAATGCTATTGATTTTTGAGTTTTCAGTTTGTATCCAGATACATTACTGAATTTTTGTTAGATCTAGAAATCTTTCAATGGAGTTTTGGGGGTATTTTATGTAGTGTATCATGTCATCTGCAAATAATGATAATTTAACTTCTTCCTTTCCTATCTTTATCCTTCTTTTTTAATTGCTGTGGCTAATGTTTCTAGAACTATATTGAATGGGAGTGATGATAATGCACATCCTTGTCTTGTTCCTGATTTTAGGTTGAATGTTTTCAGGTTTTGTCCATTTAGTAAGATGTTGGCTGTTGGTTTATTGTATGTGGCTTTCATCATATTGAGGTAAAGACCATCCATTCCAATTTTCTGTAGAGTTTTTTAAAAATTTTATTTATTTATTTATTTTTGTCTTTTTCTTTTTTATTGGTACCTGGGATCAAACTCACGACGACACACTTGCAAGGCAGGCGCTTATGCTGCTGAGCTAAATCCCCAGCCCCTTTCTGTAGAGTTTTTATCATGAATGAATGTTGGAGTTTGTCAAAACTTTTCCTGCATCTATTGAGATAATCATGTGATTCTTGTCTTTGGCTCTGTTGATATGGTTTATTATGTTTATTTATTTGTGTATGTTGAACCACTCCTATTTACCTAGGATGAATCTTACTTGATCATGGTATATAATCTTCTTGATGATTTGCTGTATTCTGTTTGCCAGTATTTTATTTAGGATGTTTGCATCTATAGTCATTAGAGAGATTGGTCTATAATTCTTTCTTTTCTTTTGGTTGGATCTTTCTCTGGCTTTGATATTAGGGTAATACTTGCTTCCAGGAATGAGTTAGGGAGAATTGCTTCACTTTCAATTTCATTGAAGAGCCTGAGGAGTGTTGGCATTAAGCCTTCCTTGAATTACTTGTGGAATTCGGCAGTGAATCCATCAGGACCTGGGTTTTCTTTGTTGATAAGGTTCTAATTACATTTTCAATTTCATCAACTGAAAATTGGATTATTCAGCAGTTTTACATCTTCTTGTTCCAGCTTTGATAATTCATGTTTCTAGGGATTTGCCCATTTCTTCTGTGTTATCAAACTTATGATAGTAAAAGTTTTCAAAGTAGGTATTGATGATTTTCTGTATTTCTACAGGGTCTGTAGAGATTTCACTCTTTTCATTTCTTATTGCATGGATGTGTAGCTACAGTACTTAACATTTGCCCTGCTGGAGTTTGGACTTGTTTTTGTCCCAATCCTTTGGATTCCCCCCATTTGTACCTTTTGGAATGGGAATGTTTATCTTGTGCCATTGCATGTTGAAGGTGTTTAACTTTTTTCATTTGTGCAGGGGCTTGCAGCTAAGGTTTGCCTTACATCCTGAAGGAGCCTTGGAACTTAAACTTTTCAGCAATGCTGAAACTATTAGGACTTTGGCAACTCTTGCAGATGGACTAAATGCCTTTTGTATAAAGGGATATTCATAAATTCTTGGGGGTCCAAGAACAGAATATTATGTTTCTAATGTAATATAACTTTGATAGACTTAATGCTGGTTTGCAAGGATTGTTAAACTTGTGTTATAGTATTCAAGTTGTAAAGTAGTAAGAATTAGCATGTCTTGGTATCTGGGGGCTGATTTAAAGAAATGTGCCTGGTTGCCAGGTTGACAAGGGGTGGATTGTTATGGCTGATAACGTTGTGTCAACTTGAGAAGTTTAGAAGTTTAACTGAAAGACTCAGCAGAGAGCCAGGGTCCTTACTTTGTAAATATCCTCATCCTATACAAGAGGAGGGCAAGGAGATTTTATGAGTGCTAAACCTGCCCTGTGTGGGGGGCCATGCTGTGTACAGTATAAGGGAGGAGAAGAGGCTTGTTCTCCCTTTTGCTGGGGCGTTGGGTGAAGTTGAGAACCTCTGGGACCCAAGCAACTAGCTGGGGTGGATCCTGAACTATAACACCTGGGTGTCACTTCTTGCTGGGCAGAGTTTGGAACTTCTGGGACCCATGTGGCTAGCTGGGATGCACCCTTGAACCATGGTGCCAGGGGCCTTGCACTGTGATGGGTGGAGCTTGAAATCTCCAGGACCGGTTAGGCTGGTTGCTCTCAGATGGATGGCTCTGGGGCTCTGTGCTGGACAGGGCTCGGTACCTCTGGGAACTGTATGGCTGGCTGGGTATGCCCTGATGGATTGTGCTGGGACACTGGTCAGGGCAGAGCTCGGATCCTCCATGCAGCTAGAAGGGATGCACTCCCCAACATAAAAAACGTTTTGATTAATATGTGACAGTTGTCCACACTTTTAGATACAGTGTGATATTTCAGTCTGGTATATAGTAGGTATTGATCAAATTGTGGTAATCATCTTATCATCATCAAACAAAGTGTTTGACATCTTTGGGCTCTTTCTTGTTCTTCATAAAATATATAGTAATGTATTGTGAATACAGTCTTCCCAGGAGATGTGCTGTAGGACTAGGACTAAGTACTCCTATCTACTTATGTTGGAACTGTACCTTGGTATACCTGTTATCCAATATCTTCTACCCACCTTCCCAGAATTGAGTGATCAGTATTCTCTACTCAAATTGGCTTTCACTAGCACTCACACAGGAGAGAGAACGTGTGCTATTTGTCTTCCTTAACATGTCATTTGCAGCAAAACAGATGAACCTGAAGGATGATAAGTTAAAGAAGTTTTGTATTCTAAGGGTCAAAAGAGACATCCTGGTAGGAGACCACTGGTGTATAGGAAGATTATATTCTTCTTTGCTTATACTTTTATTCAGATATAACATGATAGAATGTGTACAAATGTAGATATACTGCCCATTGCCGATCCCAGCATCTGGAGACTGGCTCCCCATCAGCATCTTTCATGCTTCCTCCACCATCCTGCCTCTGCCTTAACCTTGAAGATCACCACCATCTTGACTTTTAATATCATATATTTATTTTTGACATTTGAGAACTGTGTAAATAGAATCATATGATATCTATTTTTCATGTCTTGCTGCTTTTACTGAGCATTGTGGGACTCATACATGTTGTGTTTGTTACTTTTCTCATTGCTGAAACAAAAACCCAACACCTAAAATTAAAAGAGGAAAGGTTCATTTGGCTTGCCCCTTGCGGAGGCTTCAGTTCATAGTTGGCTGGTTCCAGGGCGTGGAGGAATGGCAGAGGAGGAACAGTCTACAGCAAAACAGAGCGTACAGAGGACAGCGAGTGAGTCAGAAGTAACATGCCACAAGGAACAGCCCTCTTTCTATCTCTTATCTCATCCAGGGACTCATCCTTAGGGCAGGTAGTGCTCACACCCTTACTGCTAGCATCGCACAGTGAATCAGCCTCACATCCTTGATCCTAGCAGTGCACACTCTAGATCCAGCCACTTCCCAAAGCCGCACGTATGACTGCATGAGGCTTTGGGAGAATATCTAGATACAAGCTATAACACATGTATAAATAATTGGCATGTAAAAATTCAATACCTTATTCTTTTCATTTCTGTATCATGTGCCTTTCCATTGTTGGGCATTTAAATCATGGCTGATTTTTAAGCTACTGCAAATTCCATTGCTGTATTTTTGGACTTGTCCTTTGCTCCATATGTTTGCACTTGTCTATTCGGCAAATGCAGTGCACTCTGAGTAATAGGGTGTGTATAGCCTCAAATCCAGCAGATAATGCCAAATAGCTTCAAACCGGATGTAACAGGTCACAGTTCCACCGGCAATAAAGTTTTTAATTGCTTCAAATCCTCTTCAGCATTCATTATTTGATTCTGGTTTGTTTTCAATTTTAGCCATTTTGATGAGTGTGGAGTATTTTTTCATTGTGGCTTTAATTTGTGTTTTCCTGAGGACTAGTGAGGCTGGACACTTTTGTATATGTTTATTAATCATTTGGAGTTCCTCTTTTAAGAAATGCTTTTTGAAATAAATCTCTTTCCTAATTTTCTAATGGCTTATTCTTATCAGTTAGTAGCGGTTCTTTAAATAGTTTGGAATCAAATTCCTTTCAAGTTATATGTGTTGCAGGTATCTTTTCCCACTCTTTGCTTGTCCTTTTTTAAAATCTCTTAATGAATCTCAAAATGAATATTTTGTTCTTAATTTTAATGTCTTCCAAGTCATAAAGATTTTCCTTTATGAACAGCACTTTTGTTTCCCATTTAAGAAATCTTTGCCTACTCGTAATTCATGGTATTATTCTTCTATGTTATCTCTATTATTTCCTGTTGCACTTTGCATTTGTAATTCATTTTGAATTGGTTTTGTGTGGTATGAGGAAGGGGTCAGTTTTAGTTTCCTAAATGATAAACATTTGACTAGGCATCATTTGTGCAAACTATCTCCTTCCTCCTGGCTCTGTGGTGCTATCTTTATCTTTAATTAAGCATCCATATAAACACCATTTTCTTTAGGAATTCTGATCCATTGATATATTACCCATTTTCATGAAAACAACAAAATAGTAGTTATTGTAGCTTACTACAACTTGATAATAAATTTTTATACCCATAAGACTAAATATTCTGATCTTATTTCTCAGGCATGTTTCAGATATTTGCTCTTTCTAGCTTGTCAATTTTCATACACTAGTTGTTGGAATTTTTCTTAGAATTGCATTGCATCTATAGAAAAAGGTAAAGTGTAGCTAACATCTCTATGAAATTAATTTTTTCAGTCCATGAATTTGTAATCTCCCTCCATGTATTTAGACTTTCCTTAATTTCCTTCAGCAATGTTTTGTAATTTTTAATGTAGAGATTGCATATATCATTAATTAGATTTATTCCTACATATTTAAAATGTTTTAGTATTACAATGCCATTATTTTTAATGTGTTCTGTGAAGATATATAGAAGTAATATTGAACTTTAGTTTATTGATCTTTTACCTATCAGCCTTGAGAAACTGTGCCTTAATGCCTACGTGGTCTGATACTAATTCACATATGTAGTTAAATTTTACATCTTTTTCTATTTATTTCTTATAAGCAGCATATAGCTGATTTCATTTTAAATATAGGATGAAAATCTTTGTCTTTTAATTGGAAGCCTTTAAGTCATTAATAATTTAATGTAATTACTGGAATATTTGGGTTTAAATCTGCGTCCTACCATTTACATTCTATGTGTTATACCGGTTGTCCTGTGTTCCTTTTTTCTCTTCAGCATTCATTATTTGAATTTTTAATATTTTTATTATTTAATTTGTCTCTATTACCTTGTAATAAGGTATGCCTTGCTTTGAATAAATCATGCTTGGCTTTTGCAAAGTTTATTGATTCTGTGGTTTGATGGTTTTTAAAAGTTCTAGAAATTGATCTATTACCACTTTATATATTGCTTATGTTCTGTTCTTTCTTTTCTCTGTTCAAGATTTTAACCATACATGTGTCTCAAGCCTGTCATATTATTTTTGTGTTCTGCTTTTCTTTTCTCTGACTATGTCATTTTGGCTATTTCCTTCTAACATATCTAACTCAGTAAAAGAGAATAAAACCAAGCAAAATAAAACATAATAAAGTCAATCAAAACAAACCAGTGTGACACAGGACTTCAAAACAATGGGAAATCAATAATAGTTACCATAAGGCCTCTTGTTGTCTTCAAAATAGCTGCAGATACCTTCAGACATAGTAAAAATCAAGCAGATAGAATAGAACCAATAAAAACAAAACAATGAATGCAGTAAAGGACTTTAAAACAAGACAATAATAAGTCCAAAATGGCTACCATAATATATCTTGCTGTCTTTGTAATAGCTGCCCATACCACAGGCATAACAAAATCAAAGAAAACAAACAGAATAAACCCTAATCCAACAATACAATACAATACAATGGTACAGGATTTCAAAACAATAAATGGTACAGGATTTCAAAACAAGATAATAGGGAATTAGCAATGGCTACCATCTTCAGAAAGAGATCCCCAATAGATGCCACACTGCATACCATTATCTTCTGAACAGATATTCATACCACCTGCCCTAGACCTACAAAGTCAGTGAAACATCAATCACCACAAGCGTAAAACTGCACAACACCTCAATACCTGTCATCACAGCCTGTGTTTCTCTGGATTGGCCCGTCTTTGGTGGTGGTGGTAGTGGAGGCTGGAGTCTATCTGGCTGTCTCCCGGCGCTGGTGCCCCACACATGGCGCAGGCTCTCATGGAAGGCTTGCTTCTCGTGACTTCCTGTTCTCTTCCCCCGCAGTCTGCGAGTGGTGCTGACTCACGGGAAAAGGCTGGGGTCTGACCAATCTGATAAATTCTTAATCTTGAAAATTTTAATTTTCAGTCTAAAGTTTTATAGTGTCTTTTTTGTTGTTTTATTTTCTCTGTGCAAATTCTCCAGCTGTTATTTAATTCCTTAAATATACTAATTATGACTACTTACACATCAATGCCTGATAGCTAAATTATGTGGACCCCCTTTGGCCTATCTACGTTGACTCATAGGCTCAGACATTGTACATTATGTTCTCATCATTGCCCATGAAAGGTTGTAGAGAGGATCTGAGGCTTGGCCTGATGCTATCCTTGTGCAGAGAGGGTTTACATTTGCTTCCTACAGTTGGCTGTGAATACATTCTAACCTGGGTTTCTCTTATCCAACTAGTAATTAAGTACTAGTAAATTCTACTGTGAGTCCAGTCCTCAGGTGTCTAGTTCCTCACCGCTCTTTCCTTAGGGCGTAGCCTGTCAGTGTCCCACCAAGAGCCTTGGGTGTTACTAAATCCCCCTTTCTTGCCAGGTCCTAGACTCCAATCTTTGTCCCCAGTTGTGAGTCACTGAATGTTCTATTCAGTTTCTCAGCCCTTCAACTGTCTCTTTTGGAATCAGCAGACACGCCTGGGAAAAGCCAATGGTGATTGTATTTGTCTGAGCTTCTGGCTTCTCTCAGTTTTGCTCCTGCAGGTCTTCTCTGCCTTGTTAGCACTCTACTGCCTTTGAACAGAATATTTCATAGTTACTTGACACCAAAAATTCAATTCACGATCTCCTGCTTGCCAGGCAGGTGCTTATGCCACTGAGCTAAATCCTCGGTGAGCATAATTTTAATAAAAATATTATTGGTATTTTTCTTTACAGTAACAAGTAAGGTGAAAGTATGACAACTAGGCCATTGCGTTAGAACTCGCTCATCAGGGGTGGGTGTGATCAAATTCTTTGTGAATTGCATGGAACTTTTTGAACACAGAAGAGTATTTCTTCAAGCTTTTGTGTAATGGACATGATATACTTTTAAATTTCATTTTCATTTGAGTATTTCTCCACCACTTGCTTAAATCTAGAAAATTAACAGCATGTTAAAACCAACCCTTTTTTGTAGTATTTGTCCATTCCTGGTGTAAATACTCCTGTTGTGGCCAATTCCAAGCTTCTAACATGCTATTGCTAAACGAAGTTGGGAAGGAGCATAGAAACACATCACTGTAGAGTATTTACACCATGCAGATAGGATGTATTTAAACAAAAATAAGTGACAGCAAAAGTTAAATAATTAGGAAATGGTGAATTTTGAGTATTACCATCATTTTCAATCCAAGTTTTGTAAATTAAAGTTTATATATTTTAATTTTTAATAACAATTCCTGAAAATTTAACAAAGAGCTCTCACAAGATGGAATAAACTAACTTTAACCAACACACACTTAACCACCAATGACTGTCTCTTGTGTTGGACACCGTGCCAAATTTTATACATGGATTACTCAGCCAGAACAATTGCATAAAGAAAGCTCTGTTATACCTTCTTTTTAAAAGATGTATACTCTAATACTCAGAGAACTTGAGGACTTGGACCAAGGGTACGTACTTCGAATCTATATTTGCCTGACTCTTAATTAATGATAATAATAATAATAATAATCAACACCTTTATTGAATACTAAATTTGTCCCAGGACTTTGCCTGAACTTGATCTCACAATCCCCTTAATTCTCTTAATCATCACCTAGAGATTAAAAAATATATCCTTGACTTATCAACCATTAAACATTTTAGAACACTACATTTATCTCTCCAAATTTAATAATATTGCTTTCATATTTTAAAATTATTTATATTACTATATTATAATTATATATAAAATATAACTATAATTATATTATAATTTAAAATTACTTATATGCTGACTACAGTCAGCATAGCCGATATTTCAGGGAAATACAAAGGAAATTCTCTTACTGAAGCAACACTCCAACAGATAGGATGAGGCAAGGAACCGCTGGCGGTGAGCCGGCTGGGCAGGGTTGTCTCCCTTGCGTAGATGCTTTCAGCAATTTGGGCCTCTCTGGATGCCCACAGCGAGTCTTGGAGGCTGTCTGGTGGTCACCCTTCCATCTGCAGGCCTATAGAAAGGGAGTAGTGGGCCCTTCTGGACAGCAGGGGAATCACTGTCTTCCCTTCCATGTTCTTAAAAGAGGAGTGGGCAGCTGGGAGGGTGGCAAGTGTTCCCTAAGGAGCAGAAGTGGCAAGTAGGCAGAGGAGAGGTAAGAGCCCCAGCAGGCAGCTGAGCCTGCGCCTCCCTTCTCACCTCTGTCACTGAGCCATCTGCAAATCCTGCTCATCCTGTCTTTAAAACATCCAGCACTGGTTGATTCACACCACCTCCACAGCCTGCATCTGAGTCTTGGCCTCTGCCATCTCTTTCGGAGACTTTGGTAAAGTACTTAGGAGGTGACTGTCGAAGCCTCCCTGGCACACACCCCGCTGAGCCAGAGCAGCACACACACGGGCCTGCCTGTGGAGCCGCTGCCTGCCCTGGTGTCTCTGGCCTGGCCCTGTGTCCTCCCCTCTGCTGCTCCGTCCTGGGTGCTCCACAGACTCTCTCATTTCACTCCTCTGCCTTTTCCTGATGTCCCAAGCATCTCATTTAAATCACCCAGATTCCTCTCTGCCATCGTCAATGACAGCTCTCACTGCCTCCTGCCAAGCCAAACTCTGCACACGTTACTCTGTGTCTCATCTTTCACTTCTCTCTAGAATGTAAGCTGGGAAGGCACACTTCTTGGCATTTTTGTTCTCTGTGGTATCCCCGGGACAGGAGGACTTCCTGACACATAGTTGAGGCTCAGTAAACAGTTCCCAGCTGAGCAAATTCCTGCCCTACTGGAGAGTGGGTGGCCAGACTTTACAGCTCAAGTCTGCGTGTATGAAAGATGCGCTGGCCTGCCTCCCGCTCTGCCCAGCCAGGGTCCGATTCTCCGTCTCTTCATTGTCCCTCCATTGCCCCAAGGGCTCCTTCTCTGTCCTCACCCCTGCCGTCCTCCATCCGTACCTTCTGGATAGCCCCAGTCAGTGGGGCCCCTTTGACCTGCGCTCCACCTCTAACCACTGCAGTCCTGGAAGGGTGAGAGAAAAGTTTGTGTGACAGGCCTCGGGTTATGAATGTCCATATATTTGTCCTAAACCAGCATGGACCCAGCCCACACCTTTCCTGTGGAGGTCACAGGGATTTGGTTTCCTCCCCGTAGTCTCTGTGTGAACTGTGACTGGCTCCCTCTCCCTTCTCTTCTCTCTCCCTGGTCTCCCCTTTCCTTTACTTCTCAGGCTTTCCTTGCCTCCCTGTCTCTCTCTAATTGTCTTTCTGCTTCTGATCTCCTTTCAAGTTCCTTCTCACTCTCTTCTTAATTTTCAGCTCCAATCTGTCCCCCATCCTCACCTTGGAATCTTTGCAGCAGCTAGTTTACCCTTTTTCTCTCCTTGCCCCTCTCTGTCTGTTTCTGTCTCTGTTTTGGCTCCTAAGCTCTCCCTCTGTCCCTTTGTCACAGTTTCTGTCTCTCTGTGTCCTTCTGTCTGTCTCTCTGAGTCTTTACTGCTCTGCATCTCTGCCTGCACATGACTGCCTCTCTCCTTCCATCACTGTATCCCTGTGTCTCTGTCTCTGTGGGCTCTGAGACTGAGGAGCAGAGCCAGCAGCCCAGCCTCTCACCCAACCAGGCATACAGAGTTCTCTGTGCCTCAGAGTTGGCCTTCACTATTCTGCCTATTGGAATGCTCTTGACTGAAGACTGGAGCTGAGGAAATTCATTTGTCATTTCAGGTGGAAATGACCCTTCCCAAGAAGCTGTTGCCTGCTGCACTTGAGGGGATGCTCCTTGCCAGGAAGAGGATTCCACCAGGAGCAGCTTTTTAAGGAAAACACCGCCTTGACATGTCATGTGTCAGAGGAAGTGGGTTCTACACAACATGAATTGCCAGCCTGACCTCCTGCAAGGTCTCAAGTTCCCCAGATTGAGGCCTTTCCTGGGCTAGGCAAGGGTCAGCACAGCTGGACATGAATGTGAAGACTGGAGGGGGAGGCTGGGTGCAGGGCAGCAGAATAGCCACAATCCATACTACCTGAAAGGGAGCAGCCACTTTTAGAAAGGGACAGGCCTGGGGAGCAGGAACAGGCTCAAGGGTGCTGAGGATCTGGTATCTATGGTGTGTTCACAGCCAACATCTCTTCTAGTCCAGGGAGCTTCTTAGTGCCATTTTGGGGGAGAAGTGTATTAAGATTTAGAGAGAGGTTATAATGGAACAGGCTGTGCAAATTAAAAACAAAACTGAGAATGTCTGGCTCAAAACCCATACTCTATCCCCTCCCACAAGCTGTTTATTGTTAGTGAAGATTACTGGAGGAGAAGGATGCTTCCTTGGCCTGAACAATGAGCACTATGACTTGTTCATTGGCTCTCTAGACATTACTAGGTGCTTAGGCCCCAGGGATGTCCCACATGGATTTTCTACCTTCAAGGAACTCACAGTCTATGGTGGACACACTGGAAGTAAAAAGTGAGCGGGATTGTACAGGGAGGGCTGGTGTGAGTCTAAAGGAAAACCCTGAAGCATCTGAGTCCCAGGAAATCAGGAAGACTTCCTGCAGGAAATGGTCTTCGAGCTGCCCTTGACCGAGGGGCAGTGCCCACAGCAGGCGCGGCAGGGAGGCCTGAAGGTACTGCATCAGTAAAACAAGACACATCCAGAGGCCAAGAGGGAGGGGACTGTGAGAGGCAGAATAAAGAAAAGAAGGGGGGGAGGAGAATAAAGGAAAGGGAAGGGAAGGGAAAGGAAGGGGAGGGGAGGGAAGGAACGGGGAGAAGGAAAGGGAGAGGTGGGAAGGTACAGGTCCTAGGAGACCTGAGGAGAGGGGCTGGGCTCAATTCCCAGGACAAGGGTGTCATGAGAGGGCTGAAACATGGAGGAGAGATGTGACCTCAAATTTGCATTTTAGGTCTGGACTCTATGGATAAGATTGTTAGGGAGGGTGTTGAGGAAGATCTTGTGACATAGTGGGATTAAGACACTTGAAATCCTACATTGGCCTCAGAGCAACTGTGGGACAAGCTAGCTTCTCTGAACTTCAGTTTCTTAATATTTAGAAGGGGAATAATGACCGTAGCTTCTTCTCTGTGCCCTCCCTGAGATTTAAAACAATCCTGCAGAGACCACTGGGGACAGTTTGTACTCATGTGGTGAGCCCTGCCTGCCCATCCTGCACCAGAAGCTCACTGTGTTATTGAGGAGCCAGTTGCTACAGCCTCCGCACTTTATATGTGGGGCCTCATCTAACCCTCACAGCAATTCCGGGATGCTGTGCCCCACTTCATCCTCTGTCTACAGAAGAGGAAACCAGCTCAGAAAGACTCTGCTCAGCTTGGGAAGAGACCTCATACCTCCACAGCCATGGGACATCCCTGGAGACATGGGGTGGATACATGTGAGTACCATGCCAAGGTCCAGATTTAGGTCACTGACACAGATATGTGAGGACAAGAACGTACTCCTGTGGGTTCTGCCAGATGCATGCTTGCAAGAAAAGCTCAGACACACACAGCACCACCGGTACATTCCCACACTCACTGTGCCTCCTCGCACACACTGAGCAGTGCACATTGGCATGCACACCTGCTCCCTACCGAGCAATGCACTCAAGCACACACATCACACTGTGCCTCAGATCTCTGCACAGAGGATGCACACAAGCACCACACACATGGAGTCAACAGGGACTGAGAGCCTGATTATAGGAAGGGGTAATGTGGACCTTGTAAAGGAGGCAGTCAATAAGACAGGGAGGGTCCTTCAGAGAGGGTGTCAGCCAGCCAGAGGCAGAAGTTTATTATCTCACAGTTCTGGAGGTCAGAAGTCTGAGGTCAAGGTGTTAGCAGGTTGTTTTTTTGTTTTGCTTTTTTTCTGGAACTTTTCATGTTGATCTCTTAATGGCCATTTCTCCTCTGGGTCTTCTTAAAGTTGTCTCTCTCTTTCTCTCTCTCTCTCTCTCTCTCTCTCTCTCTCTCTCTCTCTCTCTCTCTGTGTGTGTGTGTGTGTGTGTGTGTGTGTGTGTGTGTGTGTCCTGACTTCCTCTTCTTTCAGGACATCAATCACATTGGATTAAGGCCCAGACTAATGACTTTATTTAACCTTAATCACCCCTTTAAAGACTCCTTTTCTAAATACAGTCACAATACAGGGGGTAAGGACATCAACATATGAATTTGAGGGGGGACACAATTCAGCCTGTAACAGGGAGCTTGCTTTCCACTGGCAGGTAGTCACAACCAACAGAAGTAGAAAATGGTTCAACCATGGTAGGGCGATGAGCAAAGAGAAAGGCCTGGGAGAGAACAGGGAAGACTGGAGCGCCTGGAGCCTCGGAAAGGGCAGTCGGTTAGGAGTCTGTGGAAGTCTGGCATGGGCCAAGTCCATTCCTTCATGTCTCCAGGCTCCACACTGGCCGGTTGCAGTGTTGGAGGGCTCAGGAAGTGTGCTGCTGGGGGATAGACGGGAAAGGTAGAGCTCCCTGCATCTGAGGAGGCTGAGCTCAGTGGAGGAAAGGCCTGGAAGACATCAGAGAGAGGCAAGCCCATGCCTGACAGCCTGGACGGTCAGGCAGGATGTGGATGGCCTGGCAGGAGCCAGGCTCGGGACTAACTAGGGAGGTAAGTAGAGATAAGTAGATAGACAGAGGGGTCGAAAGCTGCCCTGAATGTCAGCCTGGGCCAGCTGCATAGCTCTGAGCAAGTTACTGACCTGTCTGAGCTGGTTGCTTCATCTGTAAATAGAGGACGAAGTGGAGAGCTACTTCTCAGAATTGCTGTGAGGATCAAATGAGGCCTGTGTGTAAAGTACTGAGGTCACTGCCTGGCGCATAATGAGTGCGCAGATGACACTAGCTACTGTCTTGCGGTTGCTGGTGTCCCTCTGGAAAATAGGCACACTGCATCGTTTCTGGCTCTGCTTCTCCCTTACCACATAGCTTTATCAGTCTCTAAGTCCCTGCCTTTTCCACCTGCTTGGGTCTGCCCACACCTCACTCCCTTACCCATGAGGCTTCATCTTCTCCACCTGGAGAACATAGATGACCACGTTAAAATACCAGAAGACCAATAGAAAAAGGTCATTCTATTCCACACCCCTCGGACCTCCAGGCACAGCCCAAACCAAAAGTGCATGCCCTTGGCCTGCCTCCAACTTTATCTGCCCTGTGGTTTCAATACCCACTCCCTCCGAACGCCATGGCACCTCCTCAAAGACACTGTGCTCTCCTTTCTGAAGCTTAAGTTGGATATCCCATTGGGCCATGATTCTGTCACATTCCATCTAAGATGCTCCCACAATCTGAGGACTTTAAAAGACCCAGTACTTGCACCTGTGGGACCACGAATGCTTCTCACCGGCCCATTTCCACTCTGTGGGGCACATTTTCACTTTTAATAAGTCTTTCTCTTGCTGCTCCCTTTGAATGTCCTTCCAGATCCTTTGCTTGGAATACTAAGAACCCGAACACAACTCCCACAAGGCCCCCAGCTGATAACACTAACAGCCTCTCCTGGATTTCCCTTCCATCATCAGTCCTGCCTCTCTGTACACTGTCCAGTCAATATCCGATGGGTGATCTCAGCATGCAATACCATGTACATGATAAATAGTACTCAAGATTCTTCAGGTTCTGGCCTTAGATTTCAGCTTCATCTCCAGCCATGATCCACACATGGACACAGCCCTCTTGGGCTACTGCAGACTCAAGTGCTTTAGTGTCCATAGGCCCTCTACTGGGAGGTCTTCCACCTCCTCAGCCCTGACTTCTCAGATTTATTTATTCCAGGCTGAGCACAAGGGCCAAGAAGTCACTGAAGCTGCCCTGTTCTAGGCCAAGTTAACTGAGTCAACTGAACTCTCTATGGTACCCCTGCAGATGCAGGCCACTCCCTGGGACAGTTCCCCTAGGCTTCTTTGCTGTGTTCTTTAGGAACAATTGGGTTGTTTTCTCCTATATAAACTGACTCATCCTCTTGGACATGCGCTGGGGGCTGTGTGTGTCCCAACCCTGCAAGGCTGATGCTTTTTCCAGTCTTTCCTATGAGCAAACCAGCTCACCAAAGTGCATGATCTGCCCAAGCTGACATCCCGGGCTGCCTCACACCCAGACTCCTTCTTACACAGTTCTCTGCCTTTGACTTTCTCTGCTCCCCATTCTGGGCCATCACTGATACCCAGCCCAGACATCAGTGCTTGCTGCCCCCTAACCATGCAGGAGAGAATGCCTTCCCCCAGGGATTGTGGGAAGCAAGCCTGCTTAGGAAAATGTGACTTCTAAAATCAGCATTATCAGCACCTGTCTTGAGAGGCAGTTTTGTGAGTACTCACAAAAGAAATTCCACATTTGTTAGTGGAAGTGACCCACTCGCCAGGATGCCCTACTGAGACCAGACCCTGACCATAGAATCCAGAAACAGATTCATGGAAGTGAATCCTGGATGCTGCCGGGGTATCTGATGGACTCCACGCTTGAAGTAGAGGGTTAGAAAGAGACCTGAGTGGGGAGAAACTGACCAAGGCCTATGCAGGTCTCAGTTTAGGCTTGGACTCTCCCACCTGTATGACACTGCAGGCCTCAGGCAGCCCCAAGCATTGGGAGGGATGCGGACATCTTAGAGGAGGCATCGGAAGTGTAGAGCTGTGTGTAAAGTGGCCCAGGGGCAAGGCCTATGCTGGCCCAGGTCAAAGGCATAACAGCAGATATCTTTGCTATTTGCCCGGGGGATCTCAGTCATGTCGGTTCACACAGCTCAAGCCCAATATGAACCATGAAGTGACAGAGTTGCTAAAGTGTGGGTGGCATTAGTGGAGTAACAGTCTCTAAATCAAAGGAAATCAGTAACTGCTATTCTTTGCTAACTAGTCCATATGTAGAATTAAGCATTAGTGCTGAGCTTCATGTTTGAAGAGGAACAAGGAAGTGGAAAATATTTAGTTCTTAGAGGGGTTGTCACGTGGAAAGAAAAGGAAAATTAATATTTTGAGACTCTGGAGAGCAGAGCCAGGGTAAGGACATACAAGTGGGAAGATTTTTTAGCTAGATTTTAGCAAGTTTATTTTAGTAATCCCATCTATTTAGAAATGCACTTAGTTGCCTGAGTAGATAGCAAGGGCGCTGTCTCTGGACAAACCTAGAGGTGGGTCATTCTCTGGGAGGCTAATGGGCAGATTCCTGTCCTGGGAGTGGTTCAGCTAAACGCCCTTTAAGGTCTTTCAGACACTAAGATTGTGAGACAATCTTCCTGGAGAGTCTGTCTTGAACTGGATACCTTGGAGCTGAGAAGAGAGCCAGCCCCCAGACCTTGAGCGCTAGTACTCAGCTGGGCAAACAGATAGGACACTGCAGTGTAGAGCTGGGTGGTGAAAGTCATGACAGCTGGGAGCCCTCTTGCGTTGAATTTGCAAGTAGGTCATAGAGGGCCGCTGCTGTGGCCTCTCACTCAGAACAATGCTTCCCGGAAGACCTTTGTTCAGTGCTGGAAATGTGTTATGTCTGCACTCTTTAGTATGCTGGCTTGGCATGGCCTGTGTGACTGAAGTTTTAATGCAGTGTAGCACTTTAATGCACCTCCATGTAGGAAGTGCCCCACGCATTGGGCAGCACAGATGTGGAGCATTTCCCTGGTTGCAAAAAGTGCAGTGGGCAGCTCCATGGTTTTGAAGGTATCAATTGTACAAAGAGGGGAAGCTTCAGACTGGATAGAGCAGTTTGCTGTGGAACTTCAGATAAATTCCTCTGCTTCTCTGGGCTCTACCACCAGTAAAGTGAGGACTCAAATAATAAAGCCTTTCAAAAATTATGCTACACTAAAGGCTGTGGGTCTAGCACTTGGAGGTTTCTCTTCTCTCCTTAGAGGAGAGGAAATCTTCACTCTATCCCTGTGTCCCTTCTTCCTCTCTGTTGACCCCAGTCTTCTACCACCCAGAGCATAGCTGCCAGCGACCCGGAGAACTTTTGTATTTACCGCTTAGCACTTGCTGTTCAGGTCTCTGACCTTCTTTAGAAACTTTTTCTTTACGAGTTTATTTTGGCTTGTGCTGAACATTCATAAAATTCCTAGGGAACTGGAGGTTTAAAAGTCAGGCTTGTAAAAGGAGTAGGTGGGCGGGGGTGGGAACCGGTGGAGGGGCACGGACAGCGGCCAGCCCTGGGAAGCTGGAACAGAAGGCAAAGTTTTCTGTTCTCCACTGAAGGCCTCCTCCTGAGTGCTGGTTCTTCTGGGTTGTGAATGGGGAGCAGAGGTGGAAGGGAGAAAGGGTGGGGTGGGGTGTGGAGGAAGATTGTGGATGTGGGGGTACACAGGCTGGGTTTTCCCACTGGGCCAGCAGAGCAGCCCCTTCTGGTAGGAGTCCCACTGGCTGGCTTGGGTTTTTCTTGTCATTCACCTCCTCTCCGGCCAGGCCACTCCTTAGCAGGTTGGAGGCTCTGGTGAATGGCATATGAAACAAATTAGGTCTCCATTACAGCCACCCAGAGGCGGGCGGTGGATGGGGCCTGCATTCACAGCGAAACTAATTGGCAACACACAGAAATATCCAAGAAAGTGTATTATTTTGCCAGACTCTGGAGTCATATTGGGCTTTTTTTTTCTTTTTTCTGTAGAACACTATACAGCCGGAGATAAAAAGCACGGTGAAAGTTTTAAATCTCATAAAAGCATTTGACTGCAGAGTAAAAATAACATACACAGAGGAGTTTGATTTGGATTCAGGTTTTATTAATGTTCTTTCATTGCAAAATGTTTCTGATTAAAAAACAATTTGGAGAGCGCCACATTAATAAATGGCTTGTCTTTCCGATGGGCCAGAGATTTTGAAATACTGCGGTGAACGCGCACGCGCACACACACACACACACACACACACACACACACACGTGTAAGTTGCACCACCAGGAGGTTGGTACAACAGTATCTAAAATATTCCAAACTTTAAATTTTAGATACTATTATATGGCTTAAAGCTAGATAGAGGAGGAAAACTTCATGTCTAGAGAAAAAATACCCTGCAGTTTATTCAGTGCCACTTGGTCCAAAAATAACACAGAATGCACAACCTGGCTTAGAAATCACCAGCAGGGATCAGCAAAGGCCAGAATATGCTAGATTTCTTTCTCCAGTCATAAAACAAGGCTATTTGCTTCATTGGTCTTTGAGGACTTGAGAATTTCTCGAGGAAATCAATAAAGACACTTATTGATTTTCTTGAAGTGTTTTTAAGTCTTTGTTTTAGGCAACACTAACTAAATCTGAAATGAACGAGAAGTGGAAAGAGACTAAGTCATAGTAAGTCCAGGAAATAGTATTTGGACCTAGTTGTTTTTAAAACACAGCTAGTAGAAAACTAACTCCAATTGAGGTTTGCAAAATAACCAGCAAATATCATAATATGAGGGCCAGACATTATGAGATTATTTTTAACCAGTCTTTGCCAAATAACTGGTAAATTAATCAGTTCCTCAAATAATTCCCAACAAGTTATTTTTAGAATAACTGGTAATTTCCAATTCAAGTGCTTGCTTAACTATATCCAACTGTTTTGTTTTCTGCCCCCTCACAAATGAAGTTTTAGCTCCAGGGAGGAAACATAAGTCTAACTGGTTGCTTTTTTAGGTGGCTTGAGCTGTTCAGCCTGTGGGTCAATTTGAGGGGCTACGTCTCTCCTCCGGAGACCTTGCATATTATCGGTCACTAGATGGCCCAGGAACGCTGGTCATAAACCTGGCTATTTCCTCAAAGACCAGAGGCAAGGTTTTGTTCCTGTAGGGTGGGTATCAGAATGGGTTGGGCATGGGTTTGTGTTTTCTGCAGGTCTGGAAGCTGAATGCACTTTCTTCCTATCCTATTCACCATAGTCAGATAGCCCATCCAGCCTCCTGCCCTGCCCTGATCTCCAGAGCCCCAGAGAAGGGAAAGACAGCCTCTGAGCCAGTAGTCAACAGAGACACACATAGCTGGATTTCCAAGCTCTGACTCCCCAGGGGCCTGACAGAGGTTGCTTAGTACCAGCTCAAGAGCCTGCTGTTGGGTCAGCTGGGCACACAGAAGAAACAAAGGGATAGAACTCATCCTCTTTTTGCAGTGGCTTCTAGGTCTTCTCCTCTACCCCTCCCCACACCTGCTATCACCAGTCCTGGGTCTGGGACTGATTTCAGAAGACAGCAGAATCTGCATAACTGCACGACCCATACCCCATCTCATCACTTTGTTTCAACCTCACACATCCAGTGCCTTGGCTGACTGGAGCTGGTGGTGACCAGCTTGCTCTTGTCTACCTTCCCAGGGCCTGGATGGCCTTTGAGTAAACAGATAGCCTAGAGAGGTATGTGATCAATTAGCTTTGCTGCAAATACAATCATTTTGTTATTCCAAGCTGATGAGAAACCCTCTTCGGCCTGCTCTCCCAGCCTCCACATGCCAATCAGCCCGTGTCACTGATATAATTTTCCACATAAACACAACCTTTGTGCAACATCTACTCTTGTAAATAGATGTAATTCCCAAACCAAATAACGCAGTTGGAGGGGAAATGGATATTATGCATGCAAAAAGAAAAGCTGGTGATTTTTACACTTTCCAGGCAACAAAAGATTACCCCTAATTGCAAATGGGGAGGGGGCTGTGGGGGGAGGGAGGCGAGGCAGCAGTGGCTGCTGGGATACAGGGAGGCCAGCTTCCAGGAGGGTTTTCTTCATGTGCACATGTGTGAGTGCAGACCACCAGGAACCGCTAACGGGGGATTTGCCCTGTTTAAGCAACAGGGAGAACATGGGCCCTTGTTGTTGATATCTTAAAGGAAATGAAGAGTTACTTAATTATAAGGTTTGGTCTCTCTTGCCAGGAGAGACCCCCTCTGAACCCTAAACTATACACATCCTGTTGCAGAATTTTCCCCTTGCCTTCCTGCCTGGAAACAGCTTCGGTGGGCTATGAGCTCCTCTGAAACACACTGGTGCATCTCTCTCAATGTTCTGCTCATTTACATGGATGCCTAAATTAGACCTTGAAAGCAGCGGAAGTTGCTGGGCAGCCAGAGTGAGATCGCCGCAGAACCCACTGTGTAATCCCAGCCAGGTCCAGGCTCTCCAAATGCCGTGGAAATGAAGGCTGAGACGCCCCCTCCAGAGTCTTTGCCTTCCCTGATTCCCCTGTTGTGGGAGACAGAAAGCCTTTTGAGGTCAGCCTGCCCAGAGTTCCAGGCTGACTGCTGGGGCAGAAGATGGGTGCCAAAAAGAGTGAGCAGCCAGTAGCAGGAAGCTACAGGGGTGGCTAAGTGGCCCCACGCAGTGCCAGGGTACCTGAGTGTCGGTGTTTCTTGCACCCCCGCAGCCAACCCCACTCCAGGCTAGACAGCAGGACTCTAGGCTTTCCTCTTGTGATTCCGGAAGGCAATAAGTTCACAGAAGATGAACAAAGATTATTTTTGTCTTTTGCAAAGATGCTTCTTTGAGCCGGTGAGTAACAGCATCTTGGCTTTAAGATAGCCTTGATGCTTTCAGAGCATATTTCTGGGTCTTTATTTTGTTTGAGTTCTAAATGGCAACAAGGAGAAAGAGAAAGAGGAAGAGCAAGCAATCAGGGGGCACAGACCAGGGGCAGGCAGAGGGCCCATGGGGCTCCTGGCTCCTTTCTAGGTGTCAGCCCAGCCTGGAGGAAGGGGTGGGTGGCCCCGTAACGTGTCAGCTAAAAAGATTCCTCTTTGGAATCCCTTCCTCCCCCATCAAAACTGGGCCAAAGAACTCTCTTTCAGAGCATCCCTTGGTCCCTGACTCATGAAGCCCATCTGAAACTCATTAGCTGCTTAAAGTGATTGTCATGAGAGTGCTTGGTGGAAAATAAAAAAGAGAGAGGGATACTTTTAAAGACAATCATCAGGACCCAACTGCTGGCAGATGTTTGAAGAGCTGGCAGTCGAGGACCCTGCATTGTGGGGAGCAGTGGGGACTGACTCCTTCCCTGACCCTGGCCTCGGCTCTGTGCCCTCATGTCTTTGTGTCTCCTGCAGTTCCTGGAGCCCAGCATGGATACAACAGCCCTCTTCAGGTAGCTGCTGAAAGATCCCGGCCCAGGGACACCCAAAACCTGATCCTGGGAATAGCTGTGGTGGTCCCTTGGTCCTTTGTCACCTGTAACTTAATTCCTATGTTTTACAGATAAAGTAATTTTGTATTTGTAATAACAAAAAATACTATATGAGAAATGCTGGAATTATGATAACATACTACATTAAAACCACAGAGCTAAGAATCTTAGAATTATAGAATCTTCAAAATATAGAACATGGAATTAAAATTTTTTTGTATTGCAGGGTCTGAGAAAATCAGAATTTTGGGAACATACTGTTAGAATTCTTACAAAATTAATTTATCACGTAAATGATTTAAATCTTAATAGCCTAAAACATTAGAGTTAGAGAATTTTAGAATTGTAGTATGAGAACTTTAGAACACTAAAATTTTAGAATTTCAGTATGAGAATTTTAGAATACTCAAAACGTAGAACATCAGAAATGCAGAAGAATAAATTTATAAAAATACAGAATCATAGTTTCTTACGATCACAGAACTTGAAAATAGTGGAATATTAGACTATTAAATTAAGAAAACATTGAACAATAGAATCTGAAGCGTTATGGAGTATTAGCATCATGGACTGGCAGAATTAGAGCACCATACAATTTAGAACTAGAGTTTATAATTATGGACTCCCTGGGTTATAAATTCTTAGACCCACAGAACACTAGAATCAGAATATGTGTTTGTGTTACAGAAGTGTGACACATACATATTACAGAATTTTGGAATTACAGCATTTCACAAACGGTTTTAAAGAATTTCAGAGGCCAAAAGGGATTTGGAGGTGATTCGGCTGTCCTGCAGGCCAGTCCTGTGTGTGCCTGACTGTATGTACACGGGCAAGCACACCCTCGGCCGCCTTGTACTGATGTCTAGACTGCAGTCACATTCTATCGTTCTAAGCTGCTGACCTCCTTTTTTGCCTCCCCTGTCTGCCGAGCCTCTCATCACTACGAATGCCATCCAGTTCTCTGCTTTTCAAGGAACAACTTACTTGTTGCAATTCACCCAGTATCTTAACTCACCATGCCCAGTGCCTTGCAGGTCAGGACTGTTTCAATGATTAACATATTAGTGAAGTGAAGTTTTGCCTTCTTTGGGCTGTGGGAGGGTTAACAGAAAGAATGGTGCCGCCTCAGTATGTGTGTGGCCTCTGTCCCAGAAACAGCAGCAAAGAGATCCCCATAGGGAGCCACGGGATCCATTCCTCCTTGGGAGGAGGTGGGAGTCGCGGCAGTGGCTGAGATGAGGAGCTGATCCATCTAGGTGAGAGGAGATTTGAAACTATAAACCATTTCATGCTTATTTATTTTATGATCCTCACGGGCTGGGATTTACACAAATTGGACAACATGTGGATTAGATAATTTGCTGGGAATTAACAACCTCTGATGGTTATCAGTCTTGGGAGTGATTAAAGCCTGTTGATGAGAAGGGTTCAACAAAGAGTTGATGATGTTATCCACATCCTCATCGTGTTCAGAGAGATATGGTGGTTCATCACCCAGCCATAAATTCCCACAGGGGACAGCACAGTGGAAGAAGTTGGTCAGAGACTAATGCTCAGGATTCTGTTACAATGAGAAATAAACCAAAAGCAAAAACAATTGACTTCCTAGGGAATTAATCCCAAAACCCTGCAAAAGAAGCAGCTTAAGATAAACAATTTAAACATGGAAGCTTCTGCTTTTTAATTCAAGGATCAGAAAGACAGTCTGTGCAGGGGCTGCTCAGAGACAGGTCTGCTTTCCTCCTGAGATCTTTTCTCCAACTCAGTTTCCCCAAAGAATCATGTTGCCTTAGGCTCACCTAAAGCCCTTCAGGGAGGGAGCATCTTAGGTTAGAAATGCCAGCAATCAGGGCACATTTCCCGCAGGCAAGACACCGAAAGCAATGCCTTTTGCCACTTTCAAATATTTTTCTTTAAAAACCCATCAGGTTGAGAAACAGCAAAGCCCTCATAACAAATCAAACTGCAGCGGTTCTAAGAATACCATTTCGATGGAGCCGGGATTGTTCCGAAACTGGAATGTCTGCCGGATGGGGAGAGTTCAGGAGACTCCGGTCCATAGCACAGCTGCCTGCGTGCTGTGCTCTGTTTGTCAGTGAGAACTCCTCTCTGGTCCCCAATAGGCCCACCCACAAATGGGAAGTTGGGTTAAATAATCTAAATGTGGGTGCAAAAATATTAGAAACAGGAAGAGAACAATTTGGCTTTGTTTCCTTTTTTGTGAATTGAATTTCAAATTAGTCAGGCCAGTGTTTCTATTTATTTTAGAGGCAGTTCGATCAAGAACTGCAGTTTGTATGACTCTAGCTTTTGATTTCTGATGCTGAACAACAAAACCATGTCTCCAAACTTCCTAGATTGTGGCTGCACCTATTTTTCATAGTTTTCACTGGTACAATGGATTGTGCTAATACAAAGGACAAATGCTGTTTCCCTTCAATTCTGAAAGAAATAAGGAAAGAGAAGGAGAGTGGAAAGCACTAACAGCATGGCAAACAGCATCAACAGGCCTTCCTGCCTCACTGTCAATGCCTCCCTCTGTAAAATGGGTATGGGATGAAGGAAGAAAAAATCTTCATGTTGTCTTCCAGCTCCAAAACAGAGTCCCAGCCCTGATTCTGAGCCAGGATGCTGGGTACATTGTGCTCCTTTGCATCTACAGATACTGGAGATGGCAGGGGTAAGGCCCAAGAAAAGGAGCATCTATAAGACATAACGGCAAATCCCTCATTTGCAGATGAGGCTCTTTCACTGTGAGCCTGAAAGGCCAAGGAGAGGGTGAGTGGGATGAGTGAGGGGCCATGGGGTGATGACACACCCCAGTGGAGCGTATCACAGCTCCACTGAAAGTAGGTGGATCAGTCAGCAATGAAAGGAAGTGAGTTGGAGACATAAACTGGGGGAGCAGGACTGGGGGCTCCGCTGGGCCCACATGGCATCAAGGCAGGCAGGGCTGCCTGGCAAGAGTGGGGATGACAGGTCCTGGGCCAGGTCCTCCGGTCTGAAGCCCAGCTTTAAGCTGATGACAGTACTATATATCCTTTCATCTTGACTAGGATAGGATTATGCCTGAAACGTCCAGGACTGGATCTTTGTGGAAGCACTAAGTTGGTGGTGAGGCTTGGACGTGGGGCTGGCATGACCCCAGGCCTCAGGCTTGTCTGCTCAGCCAGAATATCCAGTCAGGACAGCCCCAGCCTAGCCACCTCAGCCCCACAGCTGGTCAGTGAGGACAAACAGCCTGTCCGTTCAGTCCAACATGGGGGCAGCTTAAATAACAACATGTCAGTCCAACAAAAACAATCCATTCAGTTATAGAAATGGCAAGGGGAGGAGTGAAACAGAAAACTAATAACAATATCAGTTCAGTTTTAAAAAATAAGTATGCAACTTCCTCAGATATGATCTCAGGAAACAACCAGCCAGGGCATGGACACAGTTGCCCAGGCTCATCCAAACAGGCAATCACAAGACACACCTGGAGGCGGGAACATTCAGAAACAGCCTTGGGTCCCCCAACATCCTGGCTTCTGTGAAATCTCAGAATCGCAACACTATTAGAACTGCTAGCGACTGGGGCTTCAGAATTATATGATCTCATTCCTTCCCTTGCCATGGAAGAAGCAAAGGAAATAGGAGCCAAATATTCTTACCCAGTTGCCCTAAGACATCCTGTCCCCCCTCTCTCTCTGAGCTGCTCTAGGTGGAGGATTCTTGCGTCTCACCGGACTCTCTCTTGCTGCAAGACCAGGCTGAGTTCTTGTCCTTGTGGCCAGTGTCCTGGTTGAGTGTGCCAGACATCCAGAGCCCAGAGTGGGCTGGGGACCAGTCTTTCCCTGGGGAAGCAGAGGGTCTGGATGGCAGAGGACAGCCTGGAGGGCCTCTCACTGTTTGATAAATAAACATCAGAGTCGAGTTTCAGAGCTGTGACTCTGCAGGCCTTTGGTGCAGGAGAGGCCAGGTGGGCTGAGGGAGTTCCCGTGGGTGGGCGGCACATGAAGAGACGCGGTGCGGGGAGGGGCAGGGCTCCATCCAGTTGGCCAGTTGAGTCAGCGTTTACAGGCCATGGAACTTCACACCTTCGAAAGGCTCCAGAGCGGCCCACAGGAAAAATAAACCATTCCTCCCATCCGTGGCAGATCGACCATCCTCGGGGGCTGCTCGTCATGCGCACAGAGAGCCTGTAAAAGGGCTCAGTGTTTCCTTTTCCACTCCCTGAAAGGATGTGTGCCGAGCCTCGCAGGACTTCTCGGGTGGGCGAGAGGGCTTTAGCCACGGCCAATGAGGACAGGGGGCCAGGTTGACCCCCGGGACATCCACCCGGTCTCTGAACCCTGCTTTGCACATCTGGTGACCAGGAATAAAAATATCTGCCTTAGCGTTTGACTGGGTGTGCTTTTCGTGGTTGAGCAAAGCAATTGTATATATGAATGTGCTTAGCATGCAAAGGCTATTTTATCAGTGTCTTCCTCCATTATTGATCTGTGTCATCTGACAAAGTCAGCTGGCCTTAGGAGCCATGTTCTCTGCCCTATAAAGTAGGTGAGTACCTGCACATGTAGAAGCGGGGATGAGACAAAGGCCCAGCGAGGGACACAGAAGACGCCTCTGTCCTGATCGCTTCCCTGATCGGGCCCCAGGCACATCACTTCAAATGGAGATGATAACTCGATCTTGACCTACTGTGCCAAGAAAGCCCTGAGGACAAGTACAATGGCCCAGGCACTGATGAACCTCATTAAGCCACAGAACATCAGAGAGACTAGGCATCAAGACATCACGGAACAAGCAGGAAAGACACAAGGGTTAGAGAGTCCTAGGGTTATTACTAGAAGTCTTATCTCACTGGGTGATGACTCAGGCAGAATCATGGGGAGCCTTCAGTAGCCAGGGTTCCTGCTGCCTGTAGGCATCAAGAAGGGTTTCTCTGAGGACCTGTCTGTCCTAAACTGGGAGCTCAGTTTTCACCCAGGGATATTTGGCTGTAAATGCTTTAAAGTTTAAACTGCTGCTGCTGAGCCAGGAGATAGCTCCAGGATAGTCATACTCTCTCCTGCCAAGGCCTTTCAGAGCTGGGAAGAGATGGAAAAGACAAGGACCCAAAGGATGAGGAATGTAAGGGCAGATCCCTGTCTGAACACTTAGGAACAGTCAGCCATCTCCAGAGGTAGTGAGCTCCTCTCTCCAGCAGCGGTCCAGCAGGGGCTGAGGACCTGTGCAACTATAAAAGAGGGGATGAGTATGAAGAGCTGAGAGGCAGACTTTGGAGTCAGGGACTTTGGCCTCCTATTCTGAATTTACCATCCACCCCTGAGTGACCTTGGATTAGTGTCCTAACCTTGGTAAAGCCCCACTTTCCTTGTGTGTGTATTGCCAGTAATCCCCACTTCAAAGGCTTGCTTTAGGGATTAAGTGAGATAATACACATAAAGCATTTAGCTCAGTGCCAGAAACTTGGGAGAGGGTTGTCACTGCTGAGATTGTAAGGTCGGACAGGCTGAAATTTGTTGGAGGTTAAGATCCTATGCTTTGCGGATTCTGAAATTACAGAAGGTTGAATCCATTTATTTAACAAACACTTGCTTTATGCTTTTCTTGTGCCAGATACTTTCTAGGGACTTGAGAAAAATTATCTACTTGATCTTCATGACAATCCTGTGAGATAAGTGCTATCAGTATCCCCAATTTATAGTTTAAGGAACTGGGGCAGAAAGAAAATTACTTCCCAGTCACACAGTTGAGGAAGTGGTGGGGTTGAGGCTGGACTTTGGTTTTGGAGTCTGTGCATGTCAGAGTCTAAGACTGAGAGATTTAAAGACAACTCTATATTCCTAACATTCCAGAGAGTTTGGGCTTATGGACTTTTATTAATAATAAACATCCAAGACGAGACAATTCTAAAACAGAAGTCAGCAAGTTTTTCTGTAAAAGACCAGGAAGTAAACGTTTCAGACATGACAAGCCAGAAATTTCCTCCTCACAGCTGTTCGACACAGCTACTGTAGTCAGTAACTGAACAAATAAGAGTGGCTGGGTTCCAATAAAACTTTATTTACAAAAGCAGGTGGCAAGTGGATTTGGCTCTTGTACTTCAGTTTGTAGTTTGCTGAACGTGTTCTAAAGATGGCTCAGGTATCTCCTATCAAGGGGAGCACCTGGGTAGGTGCTCCTTTTGGGATTCATAGGATTGAGTACCCTCATTTGGAGATGTAGAGGGTAGTGTACCAGGGTGCTGGCACCTCAGTGTGGCTTTCTCTTTTTGCCCTAGAGAGGCCATTGAAATGACTCCTATCCCCGGCAGCCCAATCTCCATTACTCTTTGCTGGAAAACAATGTTAATTTCCCCTAAGTGGGAAGCAGCAGCACTTGTTAGCCAGAGCTCATTTTGTGGCATGAATATTTATGGCATGTCTCCTAATTAAGTCCAGAAATAAAAATCTATCCTGCTAACAGGGGCCATGCGAGATTGGAAGGCCGTGTCAGGAACCAGCCTCTTGTGCCTGTGAAGTAGGGTTGTCAACGAAACATTTGTTTCCAGAGCCACTTGGTCAGGGCTAGTATCCACAGGAGTGTTGGCGTGGGCATTTTCCTGGAGGTCAAGCACCCTTGGTGAGGTCACATGATGGGGGAAGGGCCATCCGGGCCACCTCACTGAACAGAGGTGGCTGGCTATTCTTCTGTGCTGGGATAGAACAAAGGTAAGTGCAGGACTCAGCCTTAGCAAGACTGGTTTGCTTATAGTTGGGGGACTCAAGCTGGGCATCAATGTCCACTCTAGTGGGAACTGTCTGGAAAGAAAAGGCCCCAGCAGGGAATTCTGTATGACCCAGGGAAGGCTCCCTTGTTGGGGAGCATGTTTGGGACCCTCAACATCATGGAGCTGCTACGAAGAGGTGTGGAAGATGATGAAAATAGGAGACTTCAGGGAATGGATCCTGAAATTTCCTTACTTCTAGACCCTGTCTCCCATCGGTCCTCACAGTCAAGGAAATCTGACTCTGCCTAGCCCAGTAACCTTGAACGTTTCCGGAAACCATAAATCTTGACTTTTCGTTGAGGGGTCCTATCTCCAGAGAACTGCTTGGGCCCTCATATCCTCTTCCCCAGAGCCAATAAACCAAGCAAACACCATAAAGCTCCTCACCCGACTTGAGCTTTTCCGGCTGTCAGAGTCAGAACTGGTTAAGAATCAAGGGTTTCGGAACACGAGCAGAAAGTTCATAGAGCTCCTCTCCTTTTCCTTGCCAGAAAAGGGCGATTCTCCCTCTGTCTCCATTTTGCTAATACTCTTCTTTCATTTCTTCCTATCATGAAGGAGACCCTAGCTTGCTTTCCCACCCTCCTCCCAGCTGAAGCAGAGGCTGGCTAAGGAAGCTGCTTTCCCAAGGCGGGTCCAGGTGCAATCATCCTGGGGCCTTGGCAACCTGCACACCTTATAAATTCAAAAGTCAACAAGATGTGGAAGCACAGGAGACCCTCAGGCTAAAGAGAAGGAAGAGGGGCGGTGAGGGTGGACCTCGCTTGGGAGGTCAATCAACGGCAGTTTCTGCACCTTCTGCCTCCCACCCCTCCCTCTTCAGGGGCCTGGCCCATTCCCTGGAGTCCTAGGACTTCCTACTCTCTTCATTCTGAACTCAGATCCGATCCTAGCAACAGCCTGGATCCTGGGAGGGACCCTTAGAAACCTTCTTTCCTATATCTTTTCATTACAGATGGGAAAGGCTTTGCCCAAGGTCAATGTCACGGCAGGTAGTGGAGACCGCACTGGGCTGCGGTCAGAAGGCCTGGTCACACACGGAGCCCTGACTCCAGCTTTAGACTGGAACCTCACCTGCCAGCCCACTCAAGACTTCTGGTGGCCCATCCATCTCAGCTCTTTGTATGCAGGACTCCTTCATGAGAAAGGGCACTGTGCCCTTACCAGTCTAGAAGTTTTATACAACAGACATCAAACACTGTAGCAGATGTACAACATTCAGAAAAGTCACCTTACCTCTCTGGGACTGAGTTTTCTAATCTGTAAATGGAAACAAATCCAACCCCCACCCTTCCCTGAGCCAATCCTCTTCACCTCTTGTGTCAAATGAGGTTCTATGAAGGCTTTTTAATAGTTGGATGTATCTAAATGTGAACAAATAAGTGTTCAAGTTGTAACGATTGCTTTTGTTATTAGCTGATATTTGTGCTCCTTTCTGGTAGCCAGAAGATCTGCTGTCCTCTGGAGACCTAGGATTTAGAAGCAAATTCTTCTGGTCCAAAGGGGCCAAGAGGAGGCTAAGAACTCAGTTAAGACCCCCAGGGCCTAGAAGACTTGAGGAGCTACTGCGTTTGATGGCAGGACTCCTTTGTCCTTGTTGATGACTGAGTCTGCCAGCTGAAACTGGAGTACCTGCCATTAACCACTGTGTCCATGTGAGCCTGTGGTCCAGGGCCTGGGAACTTCTCCCCCTCCAGCTACTACCCCAGGCTCAGCATCTTCAGGCCTAAAATTCAGTCTTAGAAGTGTGGAAATTTGTGCTGAGACCTTAATGTGTCAACTCTTGAGGGCTAGGGGCCAGGGTTTTGCTTTGTGCACAGGACAGCCTTAAACCTTTGGAAACTCCACCCAGTAACACACACACCCTCCACATTGCGCTATCTGGCCTGGAAAGGGCAACGGGCCTTACAGACTCTTGGATGGGACATCAAGGCCCTTTGCAATCCAGGCCTCTGTGTCTGAGTTCCTCTGCAGATTGTCTCCTCTTGCACGGGCCTCTCCTGCAGCACCAACCAGGCGAGCCCTGCCGGGAGCCTCTGTACTCCCAGTTTTCTGTCTAGAAACCTCTCCACCTCCCCCCGGGGGAAGGTTGATCTTCTCACTCCCCTTAGGCGTTTCTTCAAGGCAGTTATTAGTAAGACACAAGCAACTGGCTGGAGGCACTGCAAGGAGGGAGGGGACCACGTGGGCTGGGGTATGGAAGAGCACGGACCAGACTGTGGAGATGGCTACTGCATGGTCTGCGTTCCAGAGCCCTTTCCAAGCAAACTGACACAGCAGGCATTTGAACTCAGGCTTACATTGCCCTAATTCTTTGTCTCTTTTTGTCACCTAGAGGCCTTGAGGTCATCAGATGCTTACCAATGAGTAACCCCAGCAACCCGGAGACTGGTGGTATTTTGTCTCAAGGCAGCCGCTCCTTCTTGGTCCCCGGCAGGCTGTGAATGGGGCCTTCACACAGCCTAGACTTGGAAGTCAAAATTCATGGTGCTTTTGAAAACACATGTTCTTTGAGGGAAGAATTTTTTGTTTTCATTTCAAACAGCCCTGCCTGGTGACGAGTGGTGAGGAGAGGTGCCCTGTTTTCCGTCCTGACACCTATTTCCAGATGGGGGCAGGGAGGGCTTCGATCTGAAATGTTATTTCAAACCCTTTCCGGGCCTTGCGCTCCATTTCCAGCCCACATGCCTCAAAGCAAAGCAGGATTCCCTATTACGTCGCCTTACCCTTTCTATCTGAGCACCTTTCAAAGTGAGATGGCCTAACCTGCTTCAGCACTCTCCCTCCTGTCCCCATAAATACAATCTCACTGCCTGATGTGATGCTTAAATAAATAGGCTTGATAGGCATTAAGGATCATGCTCCTGATAGGCCAGCTTGCCAAGGGCAGCAAACTCAGGCTGCTCCACCTTGCCCTCCAGAGAGAGAAAATTAAACTGTTTTGCAAATGCTCCTGCTTTTTGCCATCTGAGACACATTCTGAAAAGGAGCAGGCCAGTGAAGTCTTGCCATCTGACAAGGTGCGGACAGAGATGAATGGCATGCTCCCTGCAAGAGAAGGCCATGTTCAGACACTCCCAGATAGCCAGCTGCCACTTTATTAACAGTGAAGATCTCCATCTGAGTCAGGCTGGGAAAGAAAATATTTATGCTTGCTTGTCAGGAGGACCTTCATTTTCCTTCATAGGGAGCCAGTTATGGTGCTAGTCCAGCTGGAGGGGGTGTGACAAGTTTGTGCGTACCAGTATAGTTCCTAGTTTATATCTGCTAGTCTGCCCAGACTGCTATAACAAATATCCTAGACTGGGTAACTTAACTGGTTAACTTCCTCACACTTCTGGAGGCTGGGATGTCCAAGGTCAGGGTGCTAGAAGATTCAGGTCCTGGTGAGGGTCCTCTGGCTTCCTTTTGGCATATGGCTAAGACAGTCTGAGTCCTGTTTTCTTTTCCTCCTCTTATAGAAACCTAGAGTGAGGGGCCTACCCTCAAGATGTCAATCTAATCACCTCCCAAAGGCCCCATCTGCAAATACTCTGACCCTGGGGATGAAGGCTTTGGCAAGAATTGTAGGGGAATGCATTTAATTCTTAACAGTATCTCTTTATGGTATCTGCATGATTCATATCTGTTTGTGAACTTATGTGTTGGATAGGTATTAATATTTATGGATTATACGTTTAAAAAGAGGACAGGCATGGGGCTTGTAAAGATTTGCAGACATCTTTGTATGTGGGCCTGTGCATATGATAGTGTAGGAAGGGTCAAAGTTGGAGGCTCAAAGTGCTTGTCTGTGTGTGTGCATCACTTGTGCACAAACATATATGTGGAAGCATGGGAAGGGCATGACTTGAATCACTCACGAAAGGCCATTAGTTCAGAATAGCCAGTCACCTACCTGCCCCTATGGCAGCTGCTGCAGGGGTCTGGGCAGAGAAGTTGAGGGTCTCCCGGGAACTGCAGATCCATTAAGTCTGATATCCTGGCTACAGGATCTTGTTGCAAAGAGTCCCCGTCCCTAAGAGCAGAGTTTGCCTGGAGAGGGGTCAAGGAGACTGTCCTTAATTTTTTTTTTTTTTTTTTTTTTTGTACTGAGGATTGAACTCACGACCGCATGTGACAGCAAGGGAGGCACTTACGCCGCTGAGCTAAATCCTCGGCCCGGTCCTTAGTGTTATAGGGACTTTATTAGCTCATCTCTATCTGGCAATGGATGAATCTTCATCTAATTAGATGGATCATTTGTCTCACTGATCACCTTCCAAGCTGTAGCTCAAGTGACATTTGCTTAGCAATTGGCCTGTTTGAAAAGCTGATGGGTTAGATAGAGCCCAGGTATGCAAAGACAGAGCCATCCATCTGAGCCTAGGTGCAGGGGCCAGGCCCCAGGGAGAGGAAGGCATTCAGTTGGTCAAGAATCCCATGGAATCAGGCAAACACATTATCCACTCCAGCATCAGCAATCCCGCCCCCCAGGGTAACTAATTAGGAGGCAGCTACCTGGGCTCTCTACTTGACTTGCAGAATTAGAATGCTCAGCACAGAAGTCTATATTTATGCTTGAAATCCAGCATCCTTGGTGAGACCAGAGAACATGGCGGACAGACAACAGCAACTACCAGAGGCTCTCTGAAAGGTTCGGCTCAGAGGCCAGAAATAATGCGGACTAGGGAGACACGAATCAGTAGAGATATGCTCTGCTGACTCAGGAACGAACTGGGCTGAGAGAATCCAACTTGGAATACAGTCCTGGCGCTAAAATAGGAACAGAAAAATCTCGGTGTGGAGGCTCGACTCCGCGCCATCGGAAACCGGTTTGGATTTCCCGCCGTGCGGCGGCCGGCTATCTCCACAGCGGCTCAGCAAGGAGAGACGCGCCGAGCTCTGGGAGCGCCGAGCTCTGGGAACGGGAGAACGGAGTCGAAAAAAAAAAGGACGGACAGAGGTGTACACGAAAACTGACTGGTGGCGAGGTGAGTGAGAATCTGACCCCCCACCACAGTTTGACTCTAGCGGAGATCTCTCTGGGCGCCATTCCCCTCTCGGACGGGATTGGAGAAAAGTGCCTGGCCTGAGTGACGCTGCTGGCGGACTCTCTAGGCTAGACTAGCCTAACCCAGATCCCAGAGCCGGACGATGGCCCGGAGGAGCGACTGACTTCCGCGTAGGCTGCCTCCTCCGACTCCCTGGTGCGCAGCGGTGGGCGGGAACAACTAGCCAGCGCAATTTGATCAGGCTGTGGCTGACAGGCAGGGAAGCCGGGCCTCCTTTGTAAGATTGCATTTTATAAGGAACAAAAAATATGGGGAAGGGAAGCAACAAAAAAAGCTCCTCGGCCCCCAATCCTGAGAAACAGGCAATAATGGATGCCGCACCAGTATACATTAAGCACCATATTGAGAGCCTCATAGACCAATTCAGGAATGAAGTTATCAATGATCTGAAGCTAGAAGTATGCAGAATAGTTAGAGAAATGCTAAACACCACCCAGGAAAAAACAGATGGTGGAATGGAAGAACAGAAAAAGAGGGGAGAATTGCTTGATGGAGAAAACAGAGAAAGCATTGAGTATGTGAAGCAGGTTCAAAGGGACTATCAAGAAATTAATAAGTCTATACAAGACTGGCATAACAGCTTGAAAGAAACTAAGGACAGACTATCTGAACTGGAGGGCAGACTTGAAATATGGGAGAATGAAATGAAAAACTTCTTAAAAATAACAAAGAAACAAACAGCAATAATACAAAGACAAGAAGATGATAAGAGGAGCCACCACTTAAGGATTAAGAACATAGAAGAAGAAGTAGGGACACAAACAAGTGAATTACAAAAGCTACTCACAGAAATAATCCAGGAGAATTTTCCTAATTTAGCAAAAGGTAAAGATACTCAGCTGTATGAGGCATACAGGACCCCAGCTACCTACAACCCTAACAGAGAAACACCCAGGCATATAATAATAAAAATCCCAGAAATTCAATACAAGAACAGAATATTAAAAGCTGTAAGAGACAAGAAACAGATCACTTACAAAGGAACACCCATCAGAATTACAGCAGATTTCTCTTCACAAACCATCAAATCACGAAGAGCATGGGGGGAAATAATTCAAGCTTTGAAAGATAATAATCTCCAGCCAAGATTGAGATATCCTGCACAACTGTCCCTGGAAATTGATGGAAAAACGAGGTGCTTCCAGGATAAAGAGGAACTGGGGGAATTTGCAACCACCAATTCAACTCTACAGAAAGTATTGCAGGATATTCTAAAAAAAGAAAAATACAAAGAACCCAGAAATAGTGGCAGGGAGGCCACAACGAATGGAGCAGAGAACAAAATGAAGAAGACAAACTGACAGCTACTGACAGAAAAAGAGCTCAACAGAAATGAGACAGAGAAGATTGGATGATAGGAACAGCTATTTTTGAGAAAATGACATCTTAATAGGTAATGCTGATTCAGTACCATCTTGTTTTGAAGTCTCATCTAGCTTTTGTTCTTCTGTCTCCAATGGTCTAACCAGGTTGTATCTTATTGGATTTTGTTATGTATGTTAGTATAAGCAAAAACCTTTTAAAGACAAGGAGATTATACAGAGACCATTGTTCATTTTCTGTTAGTCAATTCCAAATACTCTATAATGCTGTCATTCTCTTAAATGGTTTTACATTGTTTTGATATACTTAATGCTACAGTATATGAAGTTGTACTCAAGGACTTCAGGGAGGGAGTCAATATGGTAACTATTTTTAAGTCGGAAATATCTGGTGGTGAAACACTATTCTGCTTAAAAGGTTATGTCTTGATCTGCCCTGTTTCGCTGTTATGCCCTCTTTTTCTTTTTCTCAATCTCCACTCCATTATATACTTTTTTATTGTTATCCATTTAATTAAAGGGAAAAATATAGCAGGATATAATATAGTAACCCACTTTGACTTTCTATTTTCTCGATTTGAAGCCCTGTATTACTCTCACCATCTTGTTTTTGACTGAGGTTCCTCTATTCTGTTTTGCTGAATAGTATCAGGTTCGAAAGTTTAGGCATCAGCTGAGAAGATAATGAGATTCATTATAACGCCCATTCTCGTTGACTTCTATGTACTTTTGAAGACCTACAATATCTCCAATGTTTTGGTTTTGTCGGTTTTATCCTTTATGGTTTTGTTCAATAGTATTACAACTAATGATATAGGCAATTCTATTAGAAATAGCGGGAGGCATTAGGGTAACCATTGTTGATCACCTTGTATTATGTTTTTATATTATCTATTATATCCACCCTTTTGACTTGACCGATTCTGTTCTGTTATGTCACATTTGGTTTTACTCTCTTCCAAAAAAGCAATAAGAACAGTGGGAGCAATGAAACCCAAAATGTGTAATAGTCACTGTACAAAAGAGAGGAAAAGAAAATGCTCTAAACTATATAACTGCATGTATATTTAAATGTATAAGACAGAAAATGATATCACAGAGTTCTAATGGATCATTGAACAGAACTGTTTGCAGTATCATTGCTGGAATGTCCACTCTACAAACTTTAATTCTGTGACTTGAACAATTATTTCTAAGATGGCAATATGTAATCTATTAACTAGTGATTTCCTACTGCGCATTTTTTTCTTCTGTAAATCTGTATAACTTGTACCCTTCACTGTTTTTTTTTTCTTTTCTTTTCTCCTTAAATAAAAATTAAAAAAAAAAAAAAAAAAAAAAAAAAAGAAATCCAGCATCCTTGCAGCAGAAGAGCTCTGTGAGCTCTGGAACCTGAGATGGCTCAACTGACATTCTGGGGGCCCTGTCAGGGCTTCCTCCAGAGACCCTTATCCCATTGAGAGAGTGGAAGTCCACCACAGCAGGCACACAAGCCATATCTACACAAGGCACAGACCTGGCTTCACTTACACAGCTTTGCCCACAGCAAAGGCTTCCATCCACAGACACCCAGCCATAAGCACAAGCAGAGGTGTCCAGTCCCCACTCAGCACACCAACCACAAACACTCAGACACAGTGGACACACACCACCAAAGAAACACACATCAGCACATGCTCACATGCAGACTTATGTGCACCTGGTAGATGTACTTTCACAGGCTCCTGAGAACACATATGAGAGCACATGTGTGGACACAGAGAAGCTGCTTAAATAAATCTATAAAACAAAAATTCTCAGAAATTTACATTAGTGATTCTCAATCTGAACCTCATGTCAACATCAAAGATAAAATTATATGAGAATACATATCAGCTACCTGATATGAAATTCAGAAATTATATGAGAAACAGAATTCTTATGGCAGACCCAGTGGGGAGTGTTGTATAAATATTTCTACTGGGCTCCGCTAGAATCTGGTAAGCCGATGAGTGCAATTTTAAAAGGTTCCCTTGGATAATGAACACAAACCATCTCTAGGGGGTGGTACTGTGGATTGAATCCAGGGTCTTCACATGGAGATCTATCACCAGCCCTTTTGTATTTTTAGTTTTGAGATAGTGTCTCCCTTATTAAGTTGCCCAGGTGATCCTCCTGACTCAGCTTCCCAGGGTGCTGAGATTACAGGTGTGTACCACCATTCCAGGTTACAAAAAGCATATTTATCATTAAAATTAAATTAAATGGTTCATATTGTTATTAAGAGTAAGAAAATTTTGATTTGGTGAGAACTGTTAGGATTTTTCTGAACAGTAGCTTTTTGCTTTGCTATTTTGAAACCAGAATCATTTGGAACCAAAATTTTCCTGGTTGGCTAACTTGCCTTCTTTACAAAAAAGATAGGAAGAGTGACAAATGCAACTTGTCTGGGTAATCTGATTCAACCACAGATGTTTCTGTCTAAGCCAGGAGAATCTCTGATCCTATCCTTTCCTGCTACAGATAGGGAAACTGAGACCCAGGCAGGTTGGGTTACTACTCAAAGTCCTACAGTCATGTACAGTGTCTGTGCTTTGATGTATGCAGAGCACAGAGTAAGTGAGCAATACTGTCATACTTGGAAGTCATGGTCATTAGTAGAGCTGGGCTAAGGGTCAGGAATGCTCTTCCCTATCTGTTTTTTGGACTCAGGTTTCCCTTCTAGTTCAGGAGACATTTCTGGAGGCAGTAGGAGTACCTCCCAGTCACATCTTCTCTGGTGGAGGCCTAATTGATGTGCTCCAATTCTCCCATTCCAGGGAAAGGGAGTGTTGATAGGCACTGGGATAAAAGTGGCAGCATGATGAACTTTGAGGAGAGGACCATGCTGGCAGGTGGTTTGGGAGGACAGCAGCCTCCTGCAAATCCAGAGGGGCCCACCTCCAGTCAGAACTTCAGATGAGCAGGGGCAGGAGCCTGAAGTTGCAGGAAGTGGGATGGCATGGCCCCATCTGTGTGCAGTTTCCCAGGGAGTGTCTTCAGGCCAAGGCAGCTTCATTCTAACCACTTCTCCCTGTGCTGGATTGCTGGGTGGTCCAGGGGCAGGGTGGGGGTGGGGCATGGCAGGTCTGGGTATTGGAAGGATGTGGGCTGGGGGCATGGAGCTGTGTGGGTGAGGGCTGGGGAGGGTTGGTGCACAGGGAGAGTCAGGGGTCAGTATTGGGAAAATTTGGGGATACTGGGTGAGGAGGAGGGACTAGCAGATGCCAGGACTCAGGATAGATCAAGGGAGCTGAGCAGGCATCAGCGACAGAGAGGGTGGAGAGGAAGGTGTGTTCCTGAGAGCCCGCTTCCCAGGTGGTTAGCTGGCCCGGTGCAGCTCAGCCCTAAGCCCCCCCCACTTTGTGTCTGGGACCCCAGAACATGTGGTCCACATCACCCCCCTCCCAAAGGCTGCCATTTGGAATGCATTTACAGACATATGGATTGTTTTTAAGTTAATGCTTTTTAATTCACTGTTTCCCAGTTGTAGTTTTTTATTGAAAAGGCGGATTCTGCCGGTGTGTGTTCCTTCACGCGGGTGGGAGGGGCAGCTTCATGGGGGAGAGACAGAGATCCAATGCAGAGACAGAGAAAGTGGCTCAGCCAGGCAATGGGGAACGGGTAATCAGGGTAATAAGGGCGGGAGAGGGATGCGCAGAAACCCGGTCAGACAGAAGTTAGGAGGGCAAAGGCCTGGGGCAGGGCTGGAGAGAGACACGGGGAGCCCGGCTGCAGGGGACCCAGGCGACACCCCCAGTGAGGTTCTTGGGGTTGAGCTTGCTTTTCTCGGCTCGGCTTTCCAATTTTGGCGGTGTAGACCAGGCTGAACTCGCCTGGAGGGAGGGCTGGAAGGAGGTGGTAAGCAAGGACTCAGTTTGCAGGGCCAGGGTTGCTAAGGGCTAGCGATGGAGATCGGAGAGTTAGGGTGAGAGTAGAGGCCTCTCCGCCCCGGGAGCCCCGCTGTTCTCGACTCAAGCCTGGATCTCGCGTTGAAGCGGTCATGGTTGGCCTATTGTGCCGCCCGGGGACAGTACCCTAGCCTCTCCGAGGCCTGGCTATGCCACCTGTGGGAGAGGAGCGCAGATGGCCTGCACAAGCAGGGGCGAAGCGCCTCGGGGGCGGGGGCAAAGGAGCTGGTCGGGGACACCTCGGCTCGGCTGGCTGGCGGTGACCGCAGATTCCCCCGGCTCCTCGCCCGAGTCGCCGCCCCGGGGGACTCATGTTTATGCAAACGCGCGGCGGACGCCAGAGAGGGGCTCTAGTGCTTCCTGGTCCAGCTGAGAACCATTTCGCCCCCACCGCAGCCCGTGCCCCTCCTCTCCCGCTCGTGTCGGCTTCGCGAACCTGTCTCCCCCGCGTCTCCACGCGCGCACGGCGGACGCGCGAATGCTCCTGCAGCCCGCACGCGGTGTCGCGGAGACTCTGGCCACGCAGACAAGCGTCGCGCGGTCCGGGGCTCGGGATGGAGCCTGCAGGGCAGGGGCAGAGGGGCTCGCGCGGGGGCCGGGGTCGGCGAGCTGAAGCGCGGGCTCATTAGAGCTCAGGATCGGTGTGCAGACAGCCTTCGCCTCGGCGCGGGCCGGGAGGGAACGGGAACCGAGGGACGCCAGCGAATCCCTCTGCGCCCGCCGCCGCCCAGAGCACGGCCAGGACCCCAGGCGCGCGCCTGCCTCCCGGACCTGGCGGGGCCGCGGGTCTTCCGGCCAGAGATTGGAGCCAGACCTGGGGCTAAGGAACCCCTAACCCTTCGCACCATGCGGGAACGAGCTGGGGTCGCCTTGAGCATTCAGCTTCTTTGGTTTCTAGGGCTGCTCTGGCTTCCCGAGCTCCCTGAGTCTGCAGAAGATTGGGGGTGACTTCTAGCACACTGCCGGCTGGAGCGAAGGCTGCGGGACACGGAGGGACCAGTCAGGGGCTGCCGCCTGGGACCAGCCTTCCTTTGCCGGTGTGAGCCCCAGATCTTCCGGAAGAGCAGTTTCTCCGAGCCTTAGGTTGCGGGTGCATAAAATGGGAACGGAGGTCTCGCCTGCGTCGTCCAGGGGGGACTTCGGACGCTGAGTCCCGGGAGAAAAGGCTTTACATTAATTACGGACCTGTGAAGGGGGCTTTACCGTTTGTACAGCATGCCTGAATCAACGATCTCATTTGTGGGCTTAGGAGACTTTGGCGGGCTGGGTTGAAGTGGCGGCAGAGGCGGGAGTTTTATTTTCATAATTACAGACGAAGCGCAGGGCGGTCAGGCATCGCATCAGAGGTCACACAGCAAGGAGAGGCAGCTGGGTTTTCAGAATTGAAATTTTGAGTTCAGATCCTTCTCCTCCGCCACTCCTAGAAACCCCGACCTGGTTCCTTTCCTTGCCCTGGGAAGATTCGAAGCTTCGGGCTGCAGCAGAGCCCGAAGGTGGGTAGGTCCGGTGACTGGTCTGGCGGCAGGCCCTTGGCGCCCTCTTGTGCATGTGGCCGGAGACGCATCTGGCTCCCGGCCTGTCTAGACCCCCGAGGTCCAGGCCGACCCGCACAAGTCATCAGACTCCACTACCACGCTTTATGATTGTTATAGAGAACGTGACAGTCGCAGGAACGGTGACACGAAGATGCACTCTGTCAACTGTAAAGCGCGCTGCCCTCGGGGACCTTCTGGCACGCCCCCCACACGCAGAGGCAGACGGACTGGAGGCAGCAGCCACTTTGCAGGAGCCCTAGAGAAACGCTCGGGTCTCCATAGATATGGAGGGCAAGCACATCCTGGGAACGCGGCCAGGGTTGGTGGGGACATGGACAAATGAAGGGGTGACTAATAGGCTCCTTATTCCACAGAGTTGAGATCCAAGAGGCTTGTGGGGCTCAGGACTCAAGGATACCTATGGTGAAACTGCAGGATGAGAAAGGAGAGGATCTGGCACTGTTACCCCTGCCCCTCTGCAAGGTGGGGCATCTCAGGTAGGAGCCTGCCTTGGTAAACCAAAGCCAGTGTGGCCAGGGCAGTTCCTGAGACCTGCTGGGAAGGGAGGTGCTGGCTGCAGGCGCAGGCGGGGATGCAGTGTGAGCTTGGGGCCTCTAAACTTCTGGAGCATCCAATCACCTGCATGACTTACACAACACTAGCTGAGTCCCTCACATTCTTCTGACCCACGAGATCAAGGTGGGGCAGAGAACTGGCATCTCTTACAAGTTCCCAGCTGGCCCTCATACTGCTGGCCTAGGGAGCCCACTTTGAGATTTGCTCCTTGACTCCTCAGAGGAACACCACCACCACCACCTCAGCTCACCAGTTGCACGTTCATGGTATGGCTGTCATGGTGGTCCCTGTTCTGATTATTTTCACAGGATGCTTCCCTGGACTTCCCTTCTACCTCAGTAGGTGCCATGTGGTGGCCCCCTCCCCGTGGTCTCTTCTCTCCAATGGCTCAGAGAAGAACTGCTCCATCTGTAGCAAGGGGCAGTCAGGCAGATTTCCTAGAGGAGGAAGCATGAACTGAAGGACTTGTAGAGCAGATGAGGCCATAGACTGGCAGGGGCTGAAAGACGGGAACTGTGACGGAGTCAGGTCCGCCGAGGACTGCATGCCCATGTGTCAGGGTTAGGGTTACGGTTTTAGTGGGCCAGGAGGAAAGGGGAAGCCATGAGCACTCAAACGAATGAACTGCTTCCCACCAGCACAGGCTGCTATGACTGCACTGTCTTTTGAGTGGTGGTTCAAACGGGCAGTGCAGGACGGCCTTGGTAGCTTCCCTTCCTGCCTTGATTTCTCCATCCAGGAACTCCCATGTATTTGCTCTTTCCCTGACCTTCCCAAGCTGCCAACAGGATAATATATGGAAATTGCTTTGACCTCCTGAGAAAAGAGGGTCTCCAGGAATAGAAAGTTCAGCCGCTAATCCTGTCCCCCCAGACTTGCCACTAATTCCTGTTTCCGATGTCAGCCTGGCAGGTTGAGTTTAGCAAAAGAAAGAACAACTTAGAGGAATGATGGTTTTTCTAATGGCCCCAGTTCTTCAAACACACCCACACACAGTACACATGCACACACAGCCTGGTCACAGGCCCACCCTCTTTCCAAGACCCCCACTTGCACATAGGCCTCCTGCTGAGCAGTCATAATTGCCGCAGATAATTACAACTAACATTTGCGCAGAGCCCTGCCGTTAACTGGGCAGTTCTGCCTACACTTTCCTTTAATCCTGACAATGACTGCAGAGGCAGGGATTATTGCAATTATTAACTGAGGCTCAGCAAGGTTAAGTGACTTGCCTAAGGTCACTCCACTAGTAGGTGATAGAAATAGCTCCAGTTTGGATCTCTTGACTCCAAACGCTGTCTCTTTGGTCTTGGCACATTTTCTGTCATTTGTTCTTCCTTCCTTCACTTGCTATGGCGTGGGCGTCAGACCTGGGCAGCCACCATTGTAAGCACTGTGTCACTGCACCTTTTCACCGACCCTTATAGTGACCTGGGTACTTTTGTCTTTTCTTCCCCTGTAAGGAAAAAAAGTGAGGCAAAAAGACTGAGTGCTGAGGTGGAGCACTCCTCACCCAGCCCTCTGTTGTCTTTCCACATGCGTGCACACACAGTCACACACAAGCACCTCTGCCGCAGCACTGTTGGCCGGGACTCTTCCAAACCTCCTCTCACAGGGAGGGGCTAGAACAGCAAGTGGCCCTCCCAGGTCTTGTGTGGCAGAGTCTCCAGCCTGTCCCTGTCACCTAGACATTTTAACTCAACAGGCCCAGAAAAATCAAGGATAGGATTTTCTCCAAAATGCCATTGGTATCTCTGGGGACACAGTCACATTTTCCTACTGATTACACAACACGGTAGCATTTACAATAGTCATTCCATCCATCAATATCAGTCGGAGGCAGCAAGAAACCTTCCTCCTCCCCCACCCTCGCTGGCCCAGGCTGGAGAGAAGTGGGATACAGAGAAGAGAGGACATGACCCTGTGCTCCACAGAGCTCAGGGGTGGAGGAGGAATGTGCTCCCTTGGAGGGGCACTGACACCATGGACCTTGGAGTCACCCAGGTTGGACCCTGATCCAGGCCTTGTGCTCTTTAGCTGTGGAGCTATGGGCATTTCATTGTTTTTTAGGGACCTCAATTTCTTTACATACAAAATGGGTAGAATGAACTCTGTCTTCCTGATTGTCTAGGTAGTGAATGAGACCATGTTCTGAGCAGTAGACACTTGCAGGCTGACTGACCTATGTCAAGACATGGTCTTGGACCCTAGCCTGGACCTGTTGCTGTCCTCTCTCTTGGAAGAGCAGGGTTGATTTCCAAATGGAATTGTCAGCCATCTCTGCTGCATGTCACCAAAGGGCCTCTGTAAAGGCAGATGGTGAAGGGGAGACACATTTTTTGGTGTACCTACTATACCAGGATGGTTCCAGGCTTGCTCAATCTGAGTCTAGAGATGACTTCTCTTGCTCTTGAGCCAGTGAGTTAGGAAGAACAAGAATTCATGACCTGGCCTATGCAACCCCAGGAAGCACAGGTAGGATAAGACTGTGAGAACTTGGGACAAGTGACATGTGGGCTGTGTGTGGTCATGGATTACTGAGGCTTGGATTCCTTGCCTCTTTTATTTAGTAAATATATACTGTATACTACCACTATGAACAAGATGGGCAAAGTTGCATACACCATGGAAACTGAATTTTGATCAAGAAAGCAGATAATATGTGATTAAGCAACAGTAACCAAAAGTGAGTTCTAGCTCTGCTGTGTGTCTTTGGAAAAGCCACTTGGCCTCTGTAAAAGTGAGTGGCTCTCTCTGGGATGTGACAGAATAGCTTCTCCTTTATAGTGATACGCTGAGAGAATCTACATACACAGAGATGTTTTGCCACCTGGAAAGCCCTGTGCTCAAATGCATTGCCTTGGTGCATAAACAAGTATGCTGGCCAGCACCTGTTTTCCTTGGCTCCATGAACACAGCACCTGTGAAACTCTGTAACTCGTCCCAAATTCCACCCCATTCACAGCTCCTCCTACCAGAAGTGGAGGGTAGAAACCATATGGCCCTGATATCCTGACTGGCTTTGGCTTTGCCTTGAGACAGTACATTCTGCAAGTTTCTTTCCTTGGAACTCATTTCCCAAGCTTCATGCTACAATAGATTTCATTGTAAGGAGGGCAAAAGAGGGTGAGCTGAACCCTGGAGACATCGTAAGCCTGAGGTTGGGCCTGGCTTGGGTGTCCAGAGACGGGGCTGGCCCAGAGTTAGAGAGAAAGCCAAGGAGGGAAGGCTGAGAAGGGTGCTGTTGTCATTAACATGCTGTCTTCTGAGCCTCGCCTGCCTTACTCTGACAGAGCAACACACACTTTATCACATTTAAAGGGCTCCACATTGGTGCCCAGCATTGGATTCCCCGTAGTTCTGGGCACATATCACCCATGCCAATCCCACCCTGTCAGTGCCGCCAGACCCAGCACAGAGTGCTCAACCACACACATCTCAAGTCTCCTAACCTAGCCTAGTTAAAACCTATGACAGCCAGGCCAACCAAGGCCAACCCCATCCCTCCTGTTCCATCAGGCCCATCCCACCTAGCTAATGGGGGTAGACACCTAACCCGGCTCCTTTGGCCTCTCTTCCTTCCTCCTCCTAGAGTGCCTTCATGTCTCAGTGAAGCTGAAAGGCTGAAACTGCATTTCCCAGACTGCCCTAAAGTTAGAGCTACAGGTGTGATATGGGTTTCTTCAAATGCCATCTATTCATGCCAAGGCAAAATTCAGAAGTGAATCAAGTGGGCACAGAGGCAGAGAAAGTGGAATCCATTCCAACAGTATTTGTAGAAATGAACGTAGCTGACAAGAAGAGCATGTTGTATCTCTCCCCACCACCCAGCTACAGCTGTTGTGCACAGTTTCCGAATTTTAGGTTATCTATCGAAAGAATGTCCTTGCCTCAAGTTTGTTTCTGGAGACCAGCCTGTCAGTGCATTCCTACTGAGGTGTGCATTCAGCTGGTGTGGACATGCTGATTAGCATGATTCTAGAGCCAGAAGCTGGGCTGGTGGCTTCCTGATTCGGCAGATGGCTTTCTGGTGGTTGCAAAAGCAGTAGCTGCCTTGGTGGTCCAGTTCTGCAGCCTCGCTTTGGGACTCAGTCCCAAAGATGTAGCCTACAATCTGTTTCTTCAGCTTTCCAAATATTTCTGTAAGCTATTCAATACCATGAATACATTTATTTCTGTATAAACTATCCAGAGTGAATTCTGTCTGCAGTTAGAAGCTAAGGAATTCCCAACCCATGCTGTCCTCCACTTAGTCTAACCCGGCCCAAACTAATTGTGTTGGATTAACTAATGGTCAACTTGTAACACCCAGCAGAACTGAATCCATGTGGTCCCGGGTGTGGAAGGCCCACCTGAGGATTGTTGCCAACAAAATAAAGGCAGAACTGAAAGGGAAAACAGCATGCTGTTGATTCTTCTAGAGAAACTTGTTACGCTGGTTTTCTTCATATGAACTCAGCTGTTCTTGCAGTCCCTGAGGATGGCTTGGGGTCTTTTCATGGGAGCTCTAGTCCTTACCTTGAGCATCTCTTCCTGGCTCCAGTGCAGATCTCTCAGCCTGCTGGCACAGATCCTTTATCCTGCTGGTGCAGACTTTCTAGCTTCCATCACTGGCCTTTGAGCCTTTCCAGTGCAGATCCTTGATACAGACTTGCATGAGACATTGCTGTGACTCTAGGCTTCCAGCTAGACTTGTGGAGGACATTGCCATGGGCTCTAGGTCTTCAGCTGGATTCCTATAGAACATTACCATGGGATTCAGGCCCCAAACTGGATTCTTTGAGTCTTTAGTATATGGACAGATCTGCATGCTGTATTTGACTTTTGGGTGAATATTATAAAATAATCCTATAAATTATGTGTCCTGTATTAAATCTATTCCCTTGAAAACCTTGACTACAACACCAATTCAGGCTGAAACTATCTAATTCATCCAGGTATGTTCAAAGCAGCCTGATGCAAATCAGTATAGCTCAGCCCAACCCAGTGTAACCAATTTACCCCTATCACATTTTTCCACATCAGCCCATATAAATAAATGATCCATCCCAAATCAGTCCACACTAACCTCCTTAATCAAAACAAGCCATTTTATTTCTCAGCCTGCACAATCCCACATGTTTGAGCATTCTTGTTGCTGGACCCAATATGAACACCCATAATTTAAAGGAGAAGAGATTTAATTTGTCTCGCAGTTTCAGTCCATATGCAGCTGACTCAAAACATCCTGACAGAAGGTGATGGTGGAACAAAGAAAGATACTTAGTTTACGGTGGCTGGAAAGCAGAGAAGCCAGACAGGAAGGGGCCAGGGATCATAGATAGCACTCCAATTTATGCCTCCAAGATCCACCAGACACACGCAATGTGACTTACTAATCCACTAGGCATTTCTTAAACCAGTGAAGTTGGCACAATTAAGGCTAACCTTCAATCACCCAACTCTGCCAGTTCAGTACCAACCTACAGAATGAATCTCAATCCAAGCCATTCTATGGGAACTGAGCAATATGGGCCATTTAATTTCAACCATATTTATTGAACATCTTTGGGCAGCCACTGAGAGGGAAGAGAACTTGAATTTCTCTACAGATATAAGGCTCCATACTTAGGTGTGAAACTTTCTTTACTGTCTCCTTCTTTTCCATTTCTTTCCCTACCACAGATTCTGTCTCTATCTGTGCACTCTCCTTTTGACTAAGTAGTGTCCTGATGGTGCTTTTGGAGTGTCCCACACACTCCCAGGGCCAAGTTCTACTTCATCCCAGTCTTTGTTTTTATTTTTTTATTTTTTTATCTTTTTCCTTTTTATCGGTACCGGGGATCGAACTCACGACTGCCTGCTTGCAAGGCAGGCACTTATGCCGCTGAGCTAAGTCCCCAACCCCCTTCATCCCAGTCTTGCCTGGAGAATACTCTGAAACCACAGCCAGCAGGATTCCTAAAATGGGCCTGCAAAAATGTCTTGCTCTGATTTCTGGAACCTGTGAATAGTGATGATTATGTTATATGGTACGCTTCACCTTAAGATCAGGACATTAACTTGAATTTTCTGGGTGGTGTCAACAGAATCACATGATCTCTTAAAAGCAGCAAGCTTTCTCCAGCCACCAGCAACAGAGGAAGGCACAGACACACAGAAGGAAAACTTAGAAATATTTGAAGTATAGGGACTTGCTGCACTGTTGCTAGCTTTGAAAACAAAGGTGACTGTGTGACAAGGAATGTGTGTGGCCTCAAGGAACTGATGGTCAGCAAGCATCAGCAAGCACCTCCCTTTACTGCTGCAAAGCACTGATCTTTGCCAATAACCTCAATGAGACTGGAAACGCATTCTATCTGGGGTCTCCCCGTAAGACACTTCCCAGATGACACCTTGATTTTGGCCTAAGACCCTGAGCAGAAGACACAACTCACTTAGAGTTTTGGGCTACAGAGCTATGAGATTATAAGGGAATAAGCTGCTAAATTTATGGTAATTTGTTTTATAGCAATAGAAAGTTATAATGTCCATTCTATCTCTACTCTTAGAATTATCTTGATTTTTTTCCAAGTCAATCTGAAAGATTAGTTATTGTAGCATTGCTAGAAGAGAGTACTGGGAACAGATACAACTATTTCCAGTCCTGGCTGAGTCACCTGCTAGCCCTGTGACTTCAGTCAAATTATGTAAGCTTTCTAAGAAGAGTTTTTTGCATCAGTGCAATATAAAGATATTAATTTTTCTGGACTGTTTGGTTAGAAAATTAAATATAACATCTTACATGCCTGATGCATAATAAGAATTTAAATGTTTATTTTTTTACCTTTTTTTTTTTTAAATCGGTACCAGGATCAAACTCATGACCACTTGCTTACAAGGCAGGCGCTTATGCCGCTGAGATAAATCCTCAGCCCCGAAATGTTTATTTTTTATTTGTTTAAGATAGCAGTTAGCTAGCTAATCAGGTAATCCACAAGAAGATATTATAATAAGATAATTTTTTCATTATCATCATTAATAGTAGGGCTATTTTGAAAATTAATGTATATATTAACGGGCACATAGTAACTGTATAGGTACAGTGTGGGGCTTCAATACATGTATGCAATGTGTAATGATTAAATCAGGATAGCTGGCATATCTATCATGACTCATCATTTCTTTGTGTTGGGAACAGTCAAAATCCTATTAGGTATGTTGAAACATTGAGTTAATGGTTGCCAACAGCAGTTATCAGCAGTTTCATAGCAGGCTGTGCTATGAAACACTGGATGCCACTTCTCCCGTTCTACTGACCCCTGTAACTATTAATCTTTCTCTCTTCTTCCCTGTCCTTCGCACCCTTCCCAGGCTCTGAAGCCACGAATACTAATCCATCAGCAAGACAATTGGAATAACCTGTGACTGCCAGTGCAGAAAAGAGCTCCTGCGGGCACAATGGGATGCTCATGAGGGGTGCTCTGAGATCCCGCCCCCAACTCTACCAGGATAAGGATCCTTTACCTGCCTGGCTGAGTCCAGGTCTTACAATTCCTAGCTGGAAACACTAAGAATCTAGGAGGACACAGGAGGGAGGACACAAGTAACAATGCCTTGGTGTTGGATAGCACAGGAATGCAGCCCCCTGGAGATGAACACACCTGATCTCCCTGTCCGGACTGAGGCACAGGCCAAGCACAACCCTGGCAGCTTCCCTTGGGGGACTGCAAATGAAGCTGATTGTGGCATACTATGTGGCTTGCCCATCATCCAGGAGCTTATCAGGAAGGTTTCCTTAGCCTTTCTGAAAGTCTTAAACCATACAGGTCATCAAGTGATGCACAGAACAATGTTTGCTCCTAAGAAGACTATGTAGGCTGAGGCTTCAGTGCTGCTGGGGTGGCAGAGGGCCGATTACCTGAGCCTGTGGGAATAGACACAGAGCGATGCTCAGTCTCTGGGGGCCTGCAGGGCTCAGTATCAGACTCTTTCTCCCTTCTTCCTGGAGCCCACCTGAACTTCCTGCTGTCCCCTGGTGCTGTTTGGGCCAGTGACATCATGTGAGGGTCTCCAGACTGGCCAGCAGAAGTGTGCTAGTTTCACCTGGGGAAGACTTCTGCTCAGCATTGCTATTCAGTAGCCTCCTCTTGGCAGTGTGGAGCCATCAGGGTGAGAGGACACCCCAGGTTCTAGCAAATGCTGTATTTGGCCTTGTCCCTTCTCGCAGCAGGTACGGCATTCACCAATACAGTCATGCTTCTGGCCTTTGGTGGCTGAATGAGGGACTCCTTACCTTCTCTGGCCTCAGTTTCCTCCACACTCAAGGCCTTAGCTGCCCTCTATATGTGCCACCTACCTTAAAAGCTCATTAGATACCAAAGAAAGGAAAGGAAGTGCTGATAACAGAATAATTGCTTTCATAGCAATGCTTAACAGTAGAAATAATGCTAAAATAGCACTATTTAGAAAGGCCTCCTCCTGTGCTGAGTACCATGGCATGCATTTCATTTGTTTCCTGTCTTATTTAACCCACACTTCTTATTTCATCGTCCAGTGAGCTACTTGATGCTAAAGAAGTTTTCCTCTTGCCTCTGAAATTTGAGTACTGACACATAAATCTAGGCTCTACCACTTTGTTATTTTGATGGATTCTTGGATGCATTCTTGACCTACAAAATGGGAACAATGATAACAGTTTCCATTTCTCAGGTTGTTACCAGTATTAAGTTAGAAAATCCATGTGCCATGCTTAGGTGAGGGCGCACGCATAGAGTAAGTACTGAATAAATGTTAAATGTTGCTGTCCTTCTGGTTGTATAGGGCACGGAGCCTGGTCCATGGTAGGCATCTAATAAATGTTGGTATAGGAAAAGAAGGGTGGACAACAGATAAAAGAGAACTGAGCAAAATGTTTTAGATTAAAGAAATCTTGGACTTTCACATATCTCACTATCAGCTTCATAGATGTTATCTAGAAAACAATGGAGATCCCTCATTCAGATCCTGTGCATCTACTTACCAAGCACGTCCTGATGCCAGGCCTTGGCTAGACGCTGAGGTCACTTCTGTCAGGACTATGTTCTGGATTTATCTGGTGTGATGTCAGGGAGCCCTCTGGTCTTCAGGTAGGGAGGTCGGCTCAGAGCACCTATGAGCTTTGCACTTACTGGTAGAAGGGCTGCCTAACCCCTGGGGCCAGGGCCCTGAATCCAATAATCTGCATTTGAACCCTGGCCGTGCCACTTCTGAGTCATGCTACCTGTTCTTGAATAGGTTCCTTCATTTTCCTCAATCCTGGTTTGGTTATAAGTGAAATGGGCAAAATATCTATGTTGCTTCAGTGTTTGAGCTTCTATGGATGAGGGGCTGAGGACTGAGCTGGATCCTGGCACATAGAAATATAATTGTACACAGGAGTACAATACTCCTTTCCTCTGGGCCATCTCTGAGGTAAGGGAACGAAGCCAGTGCTTGTTAAGCTATGTACTTTATTTAGGTAAGAATGTTTAACTCCCAAGTGATTTACCTGATGGATGCTCCATTTTTCAGATAAACCGAGGCCCAGAAATTTCCGTGAAGAAATTTCTTCAACCTCCCCAAATCTGCCACTGTCTGTGGGAGAGCTGTGGACCCCAGCCCAGCTCTGCAGGGTGATCAGTCCACTGTGTGAGGCCTCTGTTCAGGCTTGAGAGCAGCCATGGCAGGTCGGGAGGTAGGAGACCAGGCCTGCGATGAGGCAGGACTGAAGGCCGAGGCCGTGGATGACTGGTGTGCCTCAGCCGAGAGATGCATCCAGTCCCACACAAATCAGCCCAGGCATGGGGCACAGCTGGGGCTCACTAGAGGCTGCTCCAGGGCAAGGCTGAAGTTTCACTTTTTGCCCCTTCAGATGGGGAGTGACAGGGCTGGGGGCTGCCTGACAGTTCAAAGAAGATATGTGGCCTAGAGGTCAAAGTTCAGCAGAGAAGTCATCTCCTAGCCCCTCAGCTGCGAAAAATGTGTTCAAGCTGTTCTCCCGAGGTCTTCTCTCCTGTCCCCTCCCCTTGTGCTGCTTGGTTGGAGAGGGTTACCCTGGGTTTCTCTGAGGCTAGGTCCAGCTCTGCTCCTGCAGGAGGTCGCTAAAACACTCTTGCCCTCAGGAAACTCTGAATTCCAGTAAAGGCCTACTGTGTATCAGGCCCTGATAATACTGAAGTGGCTAAAACCCCAATCAGTGGAAGAGTTTATGGGCTGAGTGAGAAAAAGAAACAAAAACAGATCATGTTGGAGCAACACGGTAAGAGCCAAGATAATGGTGGGCTTTGTTTATTTGAGTGTCTATTATTAGGTTTAGATGCATGATATCGTTTGATCCTCATGAGAGCTATAGGTCTGTACAGTAGCTGTTATTCCATTTGACAGCTGAAGACAGCAAGGCTTTCGAGGGCAGGTTGCCATATCACATGGCAAGAAGGCAGGTTACGAGCTCCCAGGTCTTGCTGACCCTGACATCTGCGGAGGGTTCTGAGGAGCCTGGAGAGCTGTGGGGAGGCGAGGTGGGGAGTAACAGTGGGTGGAGAGACTTCTGAGCAGACCATGCTTGCCCTGTGCAGGAGCAGGCACTGGCCAGCTGGCATCATGGAGAAGAGTTTGTGCAGAGTCCCAGGGGCTTAACCCTCATCTTGGCGGTCCAGCTTCATTGTTCCGTCTGTCCTCTCAGGTTCTCTGCTGACTTACCCCCTCCTCTAGGCCTTTCCTTTTATTCTGTGAGTCTTCTTTTGCTATACGACCTTGTTATGCCCTTGGCTTCAGCTGCCATGTCTTTGCTAATGACGTAATGTCACTGTTCTCTAAGCTGGGAACTGTATGCCTCACTACCTACTGATTTCTTCTTCAATTCCATGTCTTAAATGAACTTGATGTGCCAGCAGACCCCAGACAGCCCAGCAGCCCAGCAGCCCATCCCCAGGACGCCAACCTGACACTTCCACTCTTCCCTTCCCCAGTAGAGCTATCACAAGGCTTGCCAATATTATCTGTCCACCCCTGTCATCCTGTCCCAGCTGTCCCCTCATGCCTGCACTATACAGCAGCCTCCTCAGAAGCTCCCTTTCCACTCCTTTCCATGGTGCAATCCCCTGCTTTGCCAACATGATCCCTTGAAAGCACATTGCATTCTGCTCTGCTATTCATGGCTTGCTATTGCTCTTAAGACTAGATGCTGCTTCCTTCACACGTTCCCAGGGCCATGTGCGGCCTAGATGCACCTCTCTGCAGGTACCCATGGAATCGTCACACAAGTCACACTGGACTCTTGCTGGTTATCTGACTGTCCTGACTGCCTCCTACCCAAGAGCCTTCAAATCAACAGATTCCACAGTTAGGATTGTCACTTTCCAGCCATGCCAGCACTGGCCTAGTTAATTCCCTGGTACTGGTTAGATTTCACCTTAAGCAGCCCCTCCTCAGGCAAGGTTCCCTTGGCCCTTTCCTGTTAGGTATCTTCATTGTTCCCTGAGCTGCTTTGTCCCCTGGTAACACTTGCATTAAATTATCAGTGATGCATTTGGCACAAAGCAGGATTGTGTGTGTTTTCATTACAGCACTCATCTCTGGTGCCCAGCACTCAGGGGCTTTGTAGGGATGCTGACTTTCTTCTTGGGCCATGTTCTTCTGCCCATCGGCCTAGGAGCTCCTTAGGGCAGGGCGCAGGCCCAGTGCGTCTTTGTGCTTCTGCAGTACCTACCACAGTGCTCAGCCCTGTGAAGCCCTCAGCAAATATCTTCTGTAGCAGACCCCCGAGATCAGGCATGGCTTGTTGGGGGTAGCCCTCCTGCATGCCAAGGCTGAGACTGGTCAGGGAACTGCCAAAGGGCATCCTGTATAAGAAGTGAGTGGCAGCAGTGCCCTTGCTGTCCTAGAGAAGTGCACACAACCAGGGATGTGTCTTTATTCTTTATTTTGGGGACATCACTTATTGCCTTTGTTTTATATTTGGGTGCACTGAGGTCCAGGAAGGGGAGCAGTCCCTCTGGAGCTGTATGACCAGTTAAGGCAGAGATGGCATGAGAGCCAGCCAGACGATTCTGGTTGTTGCTTAGGAGTTGCTGGCAGTAAGCAGGGCTGACTGTGCCAGGTGGCAGGTGCACAAGAGCCCTGGGCAGCGTCAAGAATCTTGGGTTCCAGACCCACGGTCACTGTGGCCACCTGGGAAAATCAGCCTGTTTCTGAGTCCCAAGGTCCTTGCTGCTCCATGGCAGAAAAGCATGGATGAGGGTGAGATAGCACGGCAGGCAGGAGGATGGCCAGAGCAGGCAGTGCTGGGCCCTCTAGGTGGCATGGCCTTGACACAGTCAACCTTATGGGGCCCAGCTCCAGTCCTTCTTCTGCAGGTCACTCATTTACCAGAGCAGACAGCTTATCTAATCCGGCCTGGAGGAAGTGACTTCTGGGAGCTGACAGGAAGAGGAGAAGGAAGGAGGCCACTCCCAGCATGAGGCCATCTGCTTCCCTGGCCCTTGGAACCTCATTCGTGATGAGTATTAGCAACCCTGGACTGTCCAATGTGACAAAATGTCCCCATGTATTCCTTAAAGCCACATAGGGATGGTATATAAACCTTTCCAGCCCGCCCTTTCTCTCTTTTTAGTTCAGAGCTCATGAATTCATCTGTCCCATTGTGCTGAGTCATAGGAGGGCCATGATCTTGTCTAAGGAGCAAACAAGGCACTCGTTTTCCAGAGGACCATCTCCTAGAGCCTGGATCCCTTCTGTAGCACTCATCACAGGCAGCTAGGACCTGACCATAGCTGCACCCATCCTATCAGAGGTTTAATCCCTACTGTGTTGCTAACTTGCTGTGTGAGCTGAGACAATTTCCTTTCCCTCTCTGGGCCCTGGTTTTTTTAACATGAGGATAAAGGGATCTTGAAAGAGACCAGGAGATGTTACCTTTCCACCCAGGTGAGTACATCAGAGGGCTTTTTCCTCACTCCTTACTTGATGAGAACTGGCATTTCAAGCCACCTGTCCCGAGTTACCAGCAGCTACACAGGAAGGTGCAGTAGGCAAACACAGTTTGAATCCCATTGTGTTCATGTGATGACTTTTGCCATCCTGGCAAGCTCTTTCTCCTCCCTGAGGCTCAGTTTCTTCAAGGAGTGGAGAAAAGAATGAGTATGAGAATTAATGTGATATCATTATCATGCTGGGCACCTCCAGGGATGGATTAAATATGCATTGTGGCAGCTGACCTCATTACAAGTGGACCTGACCACATGACAGCCAGGAGATGTGGCCTGAAGGCTATGCCAGCTGACATGAGGCCACTTGGGCCGCCGAGCTCTCCACAGGCCTGGTGGGAAATTATCAGCAAGGACTACTCATCCCTATTTAGACAGCCCTGGTGGCACCTGGGCACAGGCCAGTCACATCCTTGTTCATGCCACAGCCCTGCTGCACAATCACTCCAGAGACACAGGGTGAACACTACCCCGCCTTACCCAGGCCAAGTCCCTGCCTCACTGTTTCAAGGGATGAACCCACGGCCACCTCAGACACACACACAGGGCGAGGGTGCACACCTGGGCCGGCCGGCACACAGGCAGGCAGGCCGCCACTACAGTCACACGATGTGCAGACCGCACGTTTAAACCCAAGCCTGGGGACCAAGGCCAAGGCACAGCACACACCACCCAATGCCACCAGGATCTAGGAGCGTGACCCAGAGTAAGAGAGACCGGTACACGCAGGATGGGACCCAGACGCACCCGTGCCATCTGCAAGCCCAGCCACCCTCCTCCCCCGCTCACCAGTGCAGCCCCTCGGCCTGCGCTCAACCCGGGCGCGCGGCGGCTGGGTCCGGGCCATTATGCGGGCGCATGGCTGGCCACGCAGGGGCGCAGAGCAAACTTAACCTTCATTTGGGAGCGCCCAGCGGCCGGAGCGCGCCGCGCGGCCATCGATCGCAGCTAATGGCCTCGTCTAAATGCGGAGCCGCTGCCTCCCTTCCAGGGTCAAGGCGCCCCCGCCCTCGCCCTGCGCTCAGTGCAAGATGGTGTTTACCAAAGTCAATATTGGCCGCAGTGCCGCCCAGTCAAGCGGGAGCCCCACTGGCCTCCCTAGCCCAGGGCAGGATCTAGGCCGCCTGCCCCTCATCCTAGGGTCTTGCCTGGCCCTTGTGCTGAAGAGGAAACGGAGGTCCAGACCCTAGAAGATTTGGGCCAGAGGACTGGAGTTTCAGAGGCCTCCTTCCTGCCCAGGTGCTGTATCTCTGCAGCCTCTGTGCTGGGACGAGAGAGGTTTGGGCTGGAACAGGATCCTTGATTTATCTGTAAGCTCAGCACCGCCTCCCGCCCCTAGGCCTCACACAGTGCGGCACTGAGTGACCTCCTTGAGGAGCTGCCTTCACAGTGAAGGCCCTATGGTGCTCATTTCATAACCAAACCCACTTCTTTCTTAGGTCCCGATTTATTCTTGCATTGTGGAATCTTTGGATTGATAAAAAAAAAAAAAAAAAAAAAAAAGAGGGCAGTAATTGCAACTTGCTCACCCTCACCTGCTTCCACACTCTGTTGCTATCACAGAAAATAACTTTCAAAGGTGAACAGGAGGGAAGACTGGGGCCAGTATCTTAGCTCCCCCGGCAGGGGAGAGACCGGCAACATGAGGTCGCCATCTGGTGGCCGTGGCCATGCTGGCAGCCTTGCCTCTAGAAAGAGGTGGCCTAGTCCTAGTCCTGCAAAAGTTAGACCCAGGGCAATATGTGGGAGTCACAAATCACAGGCTAGTGCTCTTTTCTTGATGAGAGAATTCTGGTTGCTTGAGACACTGCGCTTATAGAACATTAGAGCAGCAACACTACCTCCTAGTGCTGGAGAGTTTCTTTGTGTCAGGTGTCACAATGTTGTGGCAGCTGGTTTTTTTTTTTTTTTTTTTTTAATTCTTTCTGCAAAGTTGTCCTCCAGTCACCGTTTTTATGTCTATTATGTAGATGACAAAACTGAGGTTCTTATTAAACAATTTTTTCAATGTTAAACTACAGTAAGCAGGGTGGAAATGTGGGCCCAGGTCTTTCAGCTCCAGGCCCATGCTGGCAATTCTCAGACTTCACTCCAAAAGCTGAAGTTAGAGCAGTTGCACCTTCCCACGTTCAGCATCGTGGAAGCCTAGTGTAAAAGTCGCTGAACGGCACAAGTTTAAGATTTTGGAATCGTGGCACCTTGGAGAAGGGTGCATACTCCGGAGCACTTGCAAACTCAGGAAAAATGACAGTTCAGACGAGGTGGTAGTGGGGTCCTTTGCGGGTCTCTGTTCTTGCACCCAAGGTCAGACAGTGAAGGCATCTGGTTGGCTAGTTCTGTGCAGGGTAGGAAATCCAAGTCTCCTGTCTCTTAACCAGGGTTCTTTCCACTGTGAGTTTATCAATCAAAGCTTCACCAATCATGGTTTTTTACAGCCACTGCAATAAAGTTGTGGACTTTTGCTCCAGAACAGCACATAAAATATCCCATTATTTGCCTCTTAACCCGAGCTTCTGTTTTACATCTTAAGTCTAAAGTGTAAGCCTCATAAAAGGTAATCATCTAAGGCCTATTCAAAGAGAAGTCATAAATTGGCCATTTAGCCCAATCAGCCTTTATTATGCCCTTACAGGTACCAGACCAGTATAAGCCTGGGCCCCAGGGAGAGGGGAGGGACATAAACCTCAGTTCCAGACTGACTTAACTCTCTTGGGAGCAATGTAGAGATGCAGAGTCGATCCAGGAGATGTAAATGTTTCAGGAGATGCTCTCACGCGGGGGTGAGGTGGGAGAGGCCTGGGTGGACTATGAAAGCAGCAGGAGTGAGGTCATTTATTTGGTAATTAAATAGTTAAGAAGTGACTGTGCCCTTGACCGTGTGCCAAACATGTGATGCACCTTGTTACACTACATCCTCACAATAATTCTACACAGCCAGACAGGCAGACCAAGCTCAGGGAGGTTAGTGGTTTACCCAGTCACACAACCAGTAATTCCAGAGCTATGATTTGGATCTTGCGCTATCTGATTTCAAAGTCTTTACTTTTAACCACTGTGTCACACTGCTTTGTATTGGGATTTAAGTGTCCACAATAGCTGGAGTCCGTGTATGTGTGATGTGCAGGGGTGGAGGGCAGGAGAAAGGCCATCTCTGCCGGGGTGCACCTCTTCCATGCCGGCTCTTGCAGCTTGCTCCAGGCCCAGACTGTGATTCAGTGCTTCCCAGTCAAGAAGATGGGTCTGGGGTTGGCCTAGGCTCCCCAGAGACACCTCTTAGGGGAACCCCCCCTCCAGACCCCCCGGGTGTGGGGGTTCACTGCTGTGGCCCACATTTCCCCCAATCCCAACAAATATAGGAGAGCCAGGGGAGGGCCTTGCTGTCCCTCCTACAGGGAGGGGGATGCAGGAGGGGAGCTGTGACCACATCTCCCACAGAGTCTGCACAGGCTCCCTGCGTAGCTGCCGTAGCTGCCGGGACACCTGCTGCTACTTTCTCTTATCTTCCTAGGTCACCAGTGCCTGCCCCGCCAGCTCCTCAGTTCCTTCTCACCTTCCCTTATCTCATGCCCAAAGTCTTGGGCCTCACTTCTCACTCCTAGAAGAGAGCACATGTCTCCTCACTGGGCTCCCAACCTTCCCTTCCATCTCACTCCCACCTACAAATGTGGGCACTGCCCAAATGACAGCCCTCCCCTCACCCACAGGACATCACCTGGGCCGTTTGCAGAACTGAAAGGCTTTTCTTCATCTGGACTGCTGGCAGCTTATTCTTCCCCCATTTCAGGCTCCTTTGTGGTCCTGGATTTGAATCCTAGCCTGGCTGCTGTGGGTAGATGTTTGATCATATGATCATAGTCAAATTACTTACCCTGCAAACCTCTGCCTTGGGGATGATAATGATTTGTCCTTTACAGAAGTGCTGCAAGGATTCAAAAACAAACAATATGAAGCATTTGTAACACTGCCTAACACCTAGTGAGCATGCAGTTCAATTCGCAGAATTAACTGTTATCATCACTTTCTAATGACTGTGTAGTCCGCCTGTAAACCACCTGCAGCTCTGGCTCACCAACTCATCGAGCTGTTTAAAGTCTCCTGGAAAAGAACCTTTAATGATTGAGAAAGAGTCAAGATCTAGGTTCTGTTCCCTTAAATGTGTTCTGGGCTGTGACTGCTTTGAGGAACTGAGTATGGCCAAAGTGACTCTGCCAGTCCTAGGCCTGCCTGTAAAAGGACAGGTAGCTTCTACGTGGGTGTGGGAGCCCGGATCTTTCCAATCTGCCTGTCTTGCAGCAGAGAGCATGTCAGGCAGTCCTGAGATGAAGAGGCCCACTGACACCAGCCTGCAAGAAAGGAGGCATCGGAATTTAACTGTTGTGGTCCTAAGCCCTGGGGCTTGCTGAAAACTCTCTGAGGAGCAGAGGAACCACCCAGTCAAGCCCTGCCTGATTCTGCCCTATGAAATTGAAAGATACCATAAAATCTGTGCTTTCGGCTACTGTACTGAGGTTTAGGATGATTCACACACAGCAGTAGATAACTGGAACAATAAAGAAGGAAGGAATGTCTGGGCTTCCAGAGAAACATGCATTGTATTTGCTATTTTTAAAAGTATTTAAAAATATATTATTATATATCTAGTAGTAAGATACCAAAACAAAATTCTAAAAACATTTCAACATGTTATAAACTTAAATAAGTATAAGGTTTTTCATAGTTTAAACTGTGATTAGAAATTTTGTAATGTATTTTTGACTTTACCAAACTCATCAAGCAAACATAAAATATGCAGAAAACAATTAATAAAACATCACTATGTTACCAATTATATTTATCCTAAAAGTATCAGTTCAGTAAAATAATTTGTTGGAACTTCTTAAGTTTTTAGATATTTATTTTGATATCTATCTAGGGTAAAAATCTTCCTACAATGAAAACTAATGCTTGTTAATACTAAATCTGGATTCCCAGCTACTTGCTTCTTGACTGGACATGGGATTGAGGGTTCATCTCTTAAGGGCCACTTTTTTTTAATCTTATCGTCACTTATTATTTCAATAAAATTTGTAAGTCTGGGCCTTTCACAAAGTCTCCAGTTTTATTGCAACCTGGTATTGCTTCTATCCAAAATTTTAACACTGAAATTCTTATGTGGTCTGTGTTACATAACCCATTGTCCTGTCATTGTGACATATGGATCTGGTCTGTGAGCATTGTTTAAGATTGCTAGATACTTTTATTATCTTATAATTAGTGGAGCCATCTGGAGGTTTCTTAGGAGGTGAGGGATTGGGTCTGAATGCTTTCTCCTCCTTAAGGCATTCAGCTAATTCATCACCGGGAACCACGTGGCCAGGGCTCACTCTGCTTGGCTGTTGGATCCATGTGTTAGCAGGGTGACTTGTGAGAGCTCATCTGCCATTTGCCTGCTACAAGACCAGTGGTGCTGCCTAATCCCCGGTTACCAACATGGTTTTTACCTACTCTATGACTTCTTGCTTATTTATGATTCTCTGTGATTTTTTCTTAGCTGTCTCCATAGCTAGAAACAGATACATGGCAGTTCTTTATAAAGAGAGCCATTTACTGGGGGAAATCTGCGTGTAAACATTTCCCCATGTACTGAAATGTACTTGCAAACAAATGTGCATACATGGTCTTTTTTCACTCTTTTAAAACAATACATCTGGTAGCACAATATACATTGCACTCTGTGTCTCATTTTTCCTACTGAACAATGTGTCTTGTAGGTCATCTGGTGGCACCTCATAATGGTTGTAAAGAATGGCATTGCTAAATATACCTCCTTTTTATATTTAACAACCCTGTATTAATTATCACTTTGTTGTAATCCTTACTGTTACAAATAATAATTTTCATTCAAACACCACTTTGTATGTGAGTAATTATATCATCAGAATAAGTTCTTAGAGGTGGAGCTGTTGGGCACACACATGTATGCATGTACTTTGATATTGAAAATTGTCATTCAAAGAACTAGAACCAGGTGATATCCCCAGTGATGTAGGGATGTTGACTTCCACATCTTGCCAAGAGTTAGCTTTCCAACTTTCTGATCATGGTCAGTCTAATAGTTATAAAATAAATTTTAGTGAAATCTTGATTTGCATCTCTATTATTAGAGCCATGAGCATCTATATATTTAAGAACCATTTGTATGTTTTGTTTTTTAACCATGAGTTTTATATCCTTTACTTATTTTGAGAGCAGGGGTAAAGTGTTGATCTTTTTAATTGATTTTCAGAGCTTACATTTTAAAGGAAATGGACATTTGGCGTGGATTATGAATCAAATTATTCTACTGGTTCATTATTTACCATATAGCTTCTTTATGAGTAGTTCTTGTATGATGAAATTCCCATGTGAAATTTAGAGTATGTGAAGTTCCTGAAGGATTCCGTTGATGCTTTTTTTATTTTATTGAAAAAGGAAAAATGGAATTTCGTAACACAATCATAGGAGAATAACAAGGGTTAATACACTGCATATTGTCATCTTTAAAGTAAAGACGTGCATAAAAATTCTCCAATTGATATTAGCATGAGCTTTCCTTTTCTGTGAACTAAGAGACACTAATACTATAGCTAACTTGAATTTCTGTCCCGTTTCCCTTCCTTCCTTCTCCCATTCTTCATCCTAGTTTCTTTATGCTTTCAAACAATTTCTTCCCATTTCACAATATTTATTGTGCATTTTAGACCATATTTACTCTTTCAATTTCTCGTACCAGAGAGACAATACCATGTTTACATGAGTTTGATTTATTTCACTTATTAGTATGGTCTCAAATTGTATCTCTTTACGTATAAAAGTCTCAAGTTTATCCTTTGTTATGACTGATTAGTTCACTATTGTATAAAAAGACCACATCACTTTCTATTCATCCTGCAGTTGATGGTCATTTGTGCTGTTTCCAAGATTTAGCTGTTAGTAATTGCTGCTATAAACATGAGTTCACATATAATGCTGTGGTATGATGTTTTTAATTGTTTTGGGAAGATACCCTGAAGAGAAATAGCCGGATTGAATGGTACCTCTAATCCTAGTTTTTTGAGGAATCTCCATACTGATTTCCAAAGTGGTCACACCAGTCTACACTCCCACCAACAGTGGAGAAGGGTTCCTTTTTCCCCACAGTCCTACCAGCATTTGACATTGGTTGATTTTTTGATGATAGTCATTCTTTTCTAGTGTGAGATGTAATCTCAGTGTTGTTTTAAGTTGCATCTCTTGAATGACTAATAATCTTGAATAGTTTCTCATATATTTATTTGCCATTTGTATTTCTTTGTCTAAGAATTGTGTATGCATCTCAGATGCTTATTTTTGTATTGGGTCTTTGAATTTGATGAGTCTGATTTTTTTCATTTCTTTATATGTTCTATATAGACATACCTTGCCTTGGCTAAATTTTTTTCCCACTCTGTGGGTTGTTTTTTCACTCTGTTGGCAATTTCTTTTGATGTGCAGAAATTTTTTTAATACGGTGAGATCTGAGTTGTTGATTCTTTGAAGAATTTCCCATGGAGTTTGGTTTTTGTCCATGAACTCTCTGCCAACCCTTATGTCTTCAAGATTTCTATCTATTTTCTCTTCCAGTAGATTTAGTGTTTCTGTTTTAATATTTAGATCTTTGATCCATTTTGATCTTGGTGCATGGTGATAGATAGAGGTCTAGTTTTAGTGTTTGACATGCAGAGAGACAGTTTACCAGCACCATTTATTAAAGAAGCTATCTTTCTCTCAGTGAACATATTTGTCCCATTAGTCAAAGATAAGATGTTTGAGCGTGTTTGGAATTGTGTCTATACATTCTGATCTGTTTTTTGCCCAGTACTGTGGTGGCTTTATTACAGTAGCTTTGTTGTATAGTTTCATGAGGGATTGTGATGCTTCTTGTCTTGCCTTTGCTACTCTAGGTTTCTTCTAGGTCCAGATGAATTTTAGAAATGTTTTCTCTAGTTCTGTGGGATATACTAATGATATTTTGAATAGGATTGCATTAAATCTGTATAACAGCTTTGGAAGTATGGTCATTCTAACCATATTGGTTTTTCCTAACTACAAGCAAACAGTGCCTTTCCATTTCCTAATATCATCTTCAATCTCCTTTTCCAGAGTATTGTAATTTTCAATTTATAGATCTTTTATTTCCTTTGTTAGATTGATTCATAAGTACTTCATTTTTTGATGCTATTGTGAAGGGTGTGATTTCCTTAGTTTCTCTTTCAGTGAGTTTGTTGATTGTGTACAAGAATGCTATTGATTTTTGAGTGCTGACTTTTTATCTAGTTATGCTACTGAATTTAATTGTTAAATCTACAAGTCTTTTGGTGGACTATTATGTTGCTGGCAATAGTGGTAATTTAATTTCTTCCTTTCCTATTCTTACTCATTTTCTTTCTTTCTGATGTTTAACTGCTCTGGCTCATGTTTCCAAAAATATATTGAATAAGTGTGGTGATAGTGAACATCTTTGTCTTGAGCCTGATTTTAGAATGAAAACTTTCAGTTTTTGTCTATTTAGTATGGTATTGGCTGTTGATTTGTTATAGATGGCTTTTATCAGATTGAGGTAAAGACCATCTGTTCTGATTTTCTGTAGGATTTTTATCATGAATGAGTGTTAGACTTTATCAAAAGCTTTTCTTGCATCTATTGATATGATCATGTGATTTTTGTCTTTGGCTCTATTGATATGACATATTACCTTTATTGATTTGCATATGTTGAACCATCCCTGCATGCCTGGAATGAATTCCTTGGTCACCGTGTATAATCTTCTTGATGATTTTCTGGATTCTGTTTGCTAGTATCTAATTGAAGATTTTTGCATTTATGTTCATCAGAGAGATTGGCTTTAGTTCTCTTTTTTGGTTGGGTCTTTCTCTGGTTTTGGTACCAGACTAATACTTGGCTCCAGTAATGAGTCAGGGAGCACTGCTTTCCTTTTCAATTTCATTAAAGAGTTTGAGGAGTATTGGCATTAAGTGTTCTCTAAACTTCTTTTCTTTTATTTTCTTTGTGTGTGTGTGTGTGTGTGTGTGTGTGTGTGTGTGCTGGGAATCTAACTCATGACTTCATGCTTGCCAGGCAAGTGCTTATACCACTGAGCTAAATTCCTGACAGAATTTCTTGCAGAATTCAGCAGTGAATTAATCAAGACCTCGACTTTTGTTTGTTGGTAAATTTTTAATTGTGTTTTCAACTTCATTAACTTATATGAGTTATTCAGAATTTCTATATCTTCTTGACTCAGCTTTGTAATTCATATGTATCTAGGACTCTCTATTTCTTGTGTGTGTTCCATCCTTTGAGAGTAAAGACTTTTGAAGTGGGTATTGATTATCTTCTGAATTTCCACAGGATCTGTAGTGATTTCACCCTTTTCTCCTCTTTTCTGAATTTGAGTTTTATCATTTCTTTTTTTTTCTAACATCCTTTAATATTCTGTTCTTATATTGAATTTCTGGAATCTTGGTTATACATGTCTGAGGGCTTCTTGGCTTCTTGAAGTTCTTTATGCCTGATTTATCTGTATGTTAGATTCTGTTCTCATGCTTGGGAAACTTTCTGCTGTTACTTCTGCAAATAGTACTTCCATGTCATTTGTGTTGACTTCTGCTTTTTCATTGACACCTCTCAGTCTTATATTGCTTTCTTTGCATCATCTCATAACTGTTGAATTGTTATTTCTTGATCCTTTGTTATTTTTAAGAGGTCTTTCCTTTTATGATTACTAGCTGTGATCCTGTCTTGAAGGTCTGAAAGTCTATCATCAGTTTTGTTCAAGAAGTTTTACCAGCTTTCAAGAGAATCTTTTATTTTCCAGGTATCTGTTTGAGTCTGTTTCATGCATTCTATTTTTTCCTATGTTGTCCATGCAAAGTTTCCATCATTTTCCTATGTGCTTCTATTTTTTAAATTTATTTCTACTCTAAATTTGCTGAGCAGTTCCTTCATTGTGGTTGTTATTTCTTTCTTTCTTTCTTTTTTTTTTTTTTTTTTTTTGTTTACCTAACAGAGTATTTCTGGTATGATTTTCTCTACAGCCTCATGGATTTGTTTCTTTAGTTCAATTGCTATCATTTCAGAAATTTCGGATATATGTCTTCCTTTTCCCCTTTCTTGATGTCTCTTGTACTTGTTCTTGAGGTGTTGCAAGTCTGAGATGGCATTTTGCTTCTGTGTCTTGTCATTTTCTATTCCAAAAATTTTTGTTTCAATGTTCTCCGTGTTGATCCTTGTGAGTTTTGTAGTAGGTAGCTATATTGCTAGGATCAGGGCCTACTTAGGAAAAACCTCTTCTTCAGGTTGTCTTCTGTGTATAGGAGGCTCTTGGTTTGTGTCTGTCCCAACAGCCTACCTTTTCAATTAATTAAGGATGAGATGTTGGTGTCTATTTGGCTCAGTCCCAATTCTTTTGGTGTTGGACTGTGATAATGCTTCTATTAACCCAGAGTTTCCAAGCATTGTTACAGATGAGAGAACAATTAATTGCAACAACTTTGACATCCTATTTAAAGTAGTAAAATTAACAATAACAACAGCATCAAGCACAGTTGAGAAAGTGAGAAACTGTGCTATTAATTTTGTACCTTAAACTATAGGAGCAAAATCTACCATTATGTAACAGAACTTATTGTAATTTAGGAGCTTGTGTGCAAAGTGTTTCCCCTTGGTAGAGTGGTTTTTACCCTGCGGAGGGAAAATTTAAGAAGGACAGTGAATTAAACAAAGATAAGTGAAAAAGAAATAGAGGCAAGACTGGAGAACAGAGGATGACCACACAAGCTTGGGGAACCTAGCCAAGAGGGCCGAAAAGAAAGGACAAAGGAGTACACAAAGGATTAGCCGGACTTGGTCTCTAGGTTTAGGGAATGGGATTAGTTTTCTGGGGCTAGAGTTTTGCCCAGCCATTTAGAAAAGAGAAAAACAGAGAAAAGAAAAAAGGAAAATAAATAAAGATAAAAATAAATCACAAAAAAAGAAAAGAAAAGAAAACAAAAAAAAAAGAAAAAGGGCAGCATCACTTGCCTGCTATTTGGTGCGTCTTCTCCAAGCACAATGCTGATTCACCTAACTTACCACCTGTTGGCTCCTATTGTTCATGTTGCTTGGACCTTTCCACCTTGCTAGTCCCACCTGTCCGTTTTGTGTGACCTGGTGGGGGTACTGCTGTGTGACTGGTGTTCCCCGGTTGCCTGGTCCCACTGATGTAAGGAGGAGGAGCGGTCACATAGATTCTTTCCTGGTAGGTTGCCAGTCCCATGAGGTCTCTGTTTATGCTTTCATTGAGTGCTGTTCTTGCTTTTATTTTATTGAACGTTTTTACTATTGAAGAAAATTTACAGTCTTTTGTAGTCAACTTTATCAATTTTTTTCACTTGTGACTTCTTGATTTTGTCGTCTCTAAAAGGATCATCCTTGCTCTGAAATAATACAAACATCCTCCTGTGCTTCTTCTGAAGTTATAATTTTTGCGTTCAGATCTTTGATCCATTTGGAACTTATTCTGGGGCAAAGTGTGAGGATAAACTCAGCCTTAACTTTCCCAGAAGACTACCTAGTTATTTCCATGCCATTTATTGAATAATTTATTTTTCCTCTGCAGGTTAGAGATGCTAGTTTCACAATACAGTAAATTCTAGTATGTGTTTTGGTCCTTTTCTGGATGTTTTAAATCAGTTCTGTTCATCTGTCTGCGTGGCAGTGGGCCATTGTTTTTAACAAGTGTGAATTTATAAATATTGCTTCAATTGTAGAGTTTGCTATTTCTCATTACTCTTCCTTTTTAGACTTTCCTGGAGTTACTGCACACTTACCATGTAAACTTTAAATGACTTAGCTCAAAAGAGTGCATTTGTTACTTTCCACTGGGATTACGTTCAATTTCACATTAATCAGAGGAGAACTAACATCTTTACACTGTTGTTTCTTCGTAGCCAGGAACACTGACTGTTCTTCCTTTGTTCAGATATGTTTTTGTGTCTACCAGAAACATTTTAAAGTTTCCATCACATATATCTTGCACATTTCTAGTTAAAGTTATTCCTGGATATTTAATCTTCATTGTTGATACTATAAGGCTCCCTAACTGAATGCTGTTTATATATGTCAGAACTCATTTGAATTGCTGAACTCCCTTAGCATTCTGGTTGATTCACTCTTAGGCTTTGCTTCTTCCTCCTTTTCATACCTAAAGTTTTTGTTTTATTTTTCTTTTCTTTCTTTTTTTGTCTTGTCTTGCTGCAGAGGACAGTATTGATGGGGCCTCACTGGGATCCCACAACAACTTACTTCCTCCCTGCTCAAGTCCTGAACCAGTGGAGACAAGGTAATAAAGCTAAGAAGGGTCAAGGAGCACTAGCTGTCGTGCTGAGAATGAGCTGTTGGTGAATACAGCTTGCTCCCGGGGGATGGGCAGAGTGTTCATGCTGACCTCTACATCCTGTGATGGCACTGGGTGGGGGTGGACACTCTCCGGTGGTGACGTAGGCATGGTTGCTTCGTAAGACTGAGGTAAGGGGATGAATACAGAGGGAACGCCTGTTCTCTGTGGGTACGTTCTTCCCAAGAGGGACCCCAAACTCACCTGTTTACCTGGAGTGGAGTGGAGTAGGAGGGGGCCCGCATGCTACTCTAATCAGGCTTCCTCTGTGAGGCATCAGCAGTAGGTATCAAAGAGTAAATAACAGTACGATAGTGGGCCTCGTATTTTGTTCCCAGTACTTCTGGGACCTTGAAGATACTGTTTTTCCTTTTCTCAAAGATATGCTTGGAAACATCCATAAATTTTCACTCTGTTTTGTTTTTCTTTTCTTTTTTTTCATCACGAGTAGTGGTTGTCCTGTAATCCCAGCACTTGGGAGGCAGAGGAAGGAAGATCACCATGAGTTTGAAGTCAGCCTGGGCTACAAAGTAAGCTCAAGGCCAGTCTGAACTGTATAGCAAAACCTTGTCTCAAACAAACAAACAAACAAAATATAGAACAAAAAAACCAGTGGTTGAATCAAATGTTTTTACCATTGCTCATGGAAACCATAGACATGTATCTTTCTTCTTCTCTTTTAATATGACAAATAATAACAGGATTTTATTTTTTAAACCAAATCTCACTATGTTCTCAGGCTGTTTCAAATTCTTAGGCTCAAGTGATTCTTCTGCCTCAACTTCCCAAACAGTTGGGACTACAGGTATGTACCATTGTGCCTGTCTTAGTAGAATGCTTAATACTGAGTTATCTTTGCATTCTGGAAGAACATCACTTGGAAATAGTTGCTACTTTTAATATTCTTCTGGATCTTCTTTGTTAATATTTTACAAAGAATTTTGCATGTGAATCTCAAAGTGAGATTTCCTTAAACTATCTTTTCTGTCTTTTGTGCAATATTCATTTGTTTTAAAAATATTATGCTTTCCTTTAAAAAATATGTTGAAGTTCTTTTTTTCTATGCTCTTGAATAACTCATATAATTTTAGTGACTACTTCTGTGCCTGTGTGTGTTTGAGGAAAGGACGGGGGGGTGTGGAGAGTGGGAGTGGGGAGGAGGGACAGAGGGAGAAAGAAGGAAGACAGGGAAGGGAGGGAACAGAGAGAGAGAGAGAGAGAGAGAGAGAACAGAGGCGGGAGTCGGGTGACTTGTCTTTGACACTTCATTTTAGTATACCTTTTAGATAACAGGTATGCATTATCCGTTAGATTCTTAAAAGTTTCTATTTGCATCTTCCAGGGGATCCATGGTACTGACATTTTTTGGCTTTGTATTAGATGGTGGGGTTACAGAGATAAAGCACCTATTATTTCTGCTCCCAATGGACAAGAGTCTAGTGGAGAGATCACTATAGAAATAAATAGTTTAAACGTGATATGCCAAATTACAAGACAGAAGCAGGGAGGCAAGAGCATGTAGAGCAATTATTAAACTCTCCCATGTTCTAGGGTCTGTCTAAAGTCTAGATGCTCAGCTTTCAGTTTGGTAGGTTATTGGAGGTTGGTTTTCAGCCACCAAACCAGCCTTTACGTGTCACTGTTTCTCCAGCAGTGCAGGAGGCATCCCTCCCTGTGCAATCCCATCTCCCTCTTGTCCTCTGGCTCTCCTCTCTTCCCACCTTCTCTGAGTCCAAATGTCATTCTTCATCCACTCTCCCTCATGCATCTTCGGCATCTTCACAGGTCCTTCGCATCAACTGAAAACATATGCTCCCTTGTGCTATGGCTCGTATCTAGATCTCTCCCCAAAGCCTCACATGGGATAGGTGGGGGTTTTCAGAGGTGCCTGCATCTAGAGTGTGTGATGCTGAGATTAAGTGTGTGATGCTGGGATCAAGACTGTGTGCCTATAAAATTGGTCCACCAATTGGTTTAATATAGTTCTGAATAGGATTAAGGGTGTCTCAACATGGGCACGAGTGTTATCTGCCATAAGGATGCTTGGCCCAGATAGAATATAAAGGACAAAAAGGGTCATCACTTGTCACTTGCTGTTTTCAGCCTTCTGCCTGCCTTGAACTGTTTCTTCTCTGTGATGTCCCTTTGCCATGCTGTACTGCCTTATGGCCAGCCAATTATGAGCAGAAACTTCTACAAACTGTAGAAGTTTGTAGAATAAACCTTTCCTCCTTTAACTTTGAATATTTTGCCTCAGAAAATAAGAAAAGTAATTAAGACACCTTGTCCCCTATTCTTACAAACAGAGAAGCTCACATAGGAGAAACTAGATCAGTTCCTTTTGTCATTTATATATTTCCTCAAGCTCCTGTCTGTCATCTTCCCAGGAAATTTCAACCTTAGATAATCTGGGGTGTTCTTCTCAAGTCAAAGTAAGCTCCTTTTGCAAAGATTGCCAATGACGCCCTTGGGGTTCCTCCTAAAAGCACCAGGTCTGCCTCTGGAAAGCTTTTCTTAACATTTGCCTGGTGATCTCCTGTTGGAGTCTCAGCATGCAGTTTGCAAGTCATTTCCTCCAGAACATTCCATGGTGCTCCAGACATTTTGAACCATGCTTCTCTGGGACCCCTGTGGTCTGTCATCCCTTGCACATTAAATGATATATTTACAAACCTGTCCCCTACAGACGGGAAGCCCCTTGTGACCACAGCTTGTCTGATCACTTCATTCTTTCCAGTGTCCAGTACAGAGCCCTGCGCACATGATGCAAAACATGCTTTCGATGAGTGCAATTAAATGATGGTTTAATACACAAAATAACTCTACCAGCCAAGCATTATTAGTGCCTTCCTCATTCATCATAATGAATAATGAATTAGTGGGGAAGTTGCTTGATTCAGTGTCAAGTCAAATGCAAAGTCAAATTTCTTTTCCACTGCTCACTCCAGGCAGCCACTATCAAAGTACAAAATACAGAGCTTGGAATGAGATTTGGAGATAGTGTCTCAGCACTTCCATTTTCCAGAAGTGTGCTCTTGTGCTCTAATTTGTCACTTGACATATTCTTTTCCCTGTCTGCAAAATGGTTACAACAATGACTTCTTCTCACAGGAATTGTTATGAGGATTAAACGTGGCAGGATGTGTGTGAATGCCTGGCTCAGCTCAGAGGGATTTGGATTTCGCAGCTATTTCACGTTCACTCACCTGTGCCTGTTGCTTCCAGTGGTGCATGTTGAGACACTGCCCCAGCCTCTTTTTCTCTGTGATCACAAGTGCAATGCAAGCTGTTGCTTCTATGAAGAGTGTCAGTGGTGAGAGTGGGAAGGGGACAGTCCAGATTTTGCTAGCAGCTTTCACACTATCAACTCCTGTGTTTGCTCTGTGCCTCTCAAAGATGGGTTAAGCACCCAAAAGGTACTGGCTGAGGCTCTGCAAGAAACTCATATTTTTTGACATTGAATCTTGTGCATCTCAGAGGACTTCAGAACTCTGTCAATAATAGTTCATGGACTTTCCAGTTTGAGCCTCTGATGAGAAGCTTTATACAATACCCAGAGAATCATTTTAATCCACATTTGTTCTATATTTTTTCATGTTTTTTTTCTTTTGGATGACTATAGTAATTTTTAGACATACTAGTATTTTACTATAAAGGAGAAACATGATCATTATAAAGGTTTTAATAGATAAAGAAGGAATCCCCCTAGAACAGCCACTGAGGGTATTACTTTATAATTTTTCCACGCATGTATTTTTTACATAGTGGAGGTAACAATTTCACATGAATTGTGCATTGTTTTTCTACACCCAAATTAGCTTACCAGTGAATCACTTTTCAGTGAATCACTACATGTAAAATACATGTGTGAATTATTTTTAGTGGCTGCATATTGTTTGTGTGAGCCTCCTGCAGTGTGGCAAGTAGGTGGTTTCTATGACTTTACCGCAAGACACAGTGATGTGCCAAGCATACTTATGTGTGAATCTCTGTCCACATAATGGGGTGCCAGAGATCCTGAGATCTTGATGTCAGGGCACAAACTGCAGAATAAAATTTGTGATTTCTAAGGATGCACCTGTATCTTTGGACAAGAGAAAGCATTATTTCCTCACATGCCTTCCTCATAGGTTACAAGTCTTCTCTGAGTCCTTGTTTAGAGACTAAAGCATTGATTCTAATGAAATGTCTACTGTGTTGTAATATCATTTGAAATTATGAGCTAAAGTTGAGTAGAAAAACAGCTGAACTAGAAATGCTGGGAAAGACAGGTGGAGCAAGGGCTGGAGGAAAACACTTCAAGCCATGTCCACCTCCTCCCCCTTGCACGGCCAGTTTTCTGCTTTAAAGTCGTCACTAGGTACTAGGATGTTGCAGAAGTGCTGATGTCTCGAATGCACGAAACTGAGGTGCAAAGATCCAGAGGAGTACCCAGAGCACAGGCACAGCCTGCAGAAGCAGAGGTGGGCGGAGTCAGGCTGGACAGCGGTCAACTGCTCTGGAGTTGGGCCATCTCACAGGCGGACCCTAGGTGGCGCTGTGGCTGCAAAAGTTTTGGATGGAGAAATTTTTGACAAAATTTAGGAATCTTTGGGAGGGTGAGAGGAAGGAAGAAAAGCAAAATAAAAGTACCAGGACCAGAGTAAAGGAGACACACACAAAGAGGGGAGAATAGAAGGAAAGAGGAAGAGAGAGAGAGAGAAAGAGAGATTGATTGTGCTGGATCTAGAAGAAATTAAATAGTCTGAGGGCCCATTCATTTATTCATTCATCCAAGCGTTTACAGAGGCCCACTCTGTGCCTTTTGCTGTGGTGAATGATAGGAATAAAAAATTTGCTTTAGCAACCACACCTCTGAGGTCACGTGGCTTATGAAAAATTAGGAGTGGCTAATATCAATGAACCGCCATAGGGACAAATAGTGACCTAGATGGACTCTTAAGGTCTAGGATTACAGAAGTAATCTGAGTCTGGAGATGGCAGTATTTCTAGAACTGGCTGCCTACTGAAAGATACTCAAGGTAAGATTTGACCATAGCAAAGAGCGAATGAAGGGGAGAGACAATAGAGATATCAGGTGAGAGGACCACACTTATGAAGGTCTAGGCCAACAAGAGTCAGATGTGGGAGGAAGAGACAGATCTGAAGCTGAGGCAGTGTGGAGAGTTGGTTGCAGCCGGGCAGGTGCATGGGGCATCAGAGATTTGAGTTTGTATCCTATGGAAAGGACTGAAGCTTTTAAGCTTGATAATACCAAGTACAGAGTTGTTTGGGGAAGTCCATTGCTCCAACTGTGGACACAGCTTAAGGACTGGGAGGTCCTAAGGTGATGCAGTGTGCTGTGGAGTTGCATCAGTTAGCAGAGGGGAAATGGGTGGGGTTGAAGAAGACCAGAGTACCTGGGGTGAAGCTGGTAAAGCACATCTGGGGAGTGAAGACTGCCCCACAGACGGACTCCTGTGGGACGTGTGGGGATACTGGTGCCATCACAAGGTGGTGATCCTTGGAAGATGACCGAGTTTAGGAAAGGAGATCATGCAATGGATATTGCACAAATTTTTGGGACAATCTATTGTTCCTTCCAAGTTGATGTAAGGAAAGGACACTTCCTCCAGTGGTCAAGGGTGGCCTTGACATCTTCCCATTTTCACTGGGCTCTGCATGCCTGCAACATAAAATGTTCCACTCTGCTCCCTCTTCCATGTGGAAAGCATGCTGAGGTCTGGCCCAGCCTGATTGCAGAGCTATTCCAAAGCTCAGACTCTCTTTATTTCCATGTCTGTGACTCAGAGGCATAAAGATGTGACTGCAGGATTGTTTGACCTGCTATCCCAAGGGCTTACCTGGGTGTCTCACTCCCAGGACTTGCATGTCTTAGGAGGCAGAATTGTGGCCATTACTGAAGCTGTTTTTTCAGTCCAGATTCACCAGTGATAAGCTTAGGATTTTTTTCCCCCAGCAGGATTCGTATACCTTTCTCCCTGTGGGTTCAGACTGAAAGCAAAGAGTGGCTTATTAGCTTAGAGATACTTAAGTGCAGATGCCAAACAGGTCTGAGACTTGGTGGAGAGGGCTGAGTCTGTGTATAAAGAGTCATCAGTGATGAGATGGGTAAGGAAGAAAAGACGCCCTTGCCCTGGACTCTGTGAAACACTGGTGTTTAGAGGCTGGGACGAAGATCTTTTGAAATAGAACAAGTAGGAAAGATAGAAGGAAATTCAGCGTGAGGAGGCCTCTCTAAAGCTCACGGGAGAGGACTTCAAGAAGGAGGACCAGAAGGAACGGATATGTCTGTCAGATTAAGTGACAGGAGGCCATTGGTGACCTCCGCAATATGAGGGCAAGGAGAGAAGGACAATTCACTGGCAGCTGGAAGGGGTTTTGGATCAAGGAGAGGATTTTATTTTTAAGATGTAAAAGATGTGAACATAAATACTAATGCTCGTCATCTAATCAGGAGGGAGCAGTTGAGAAAAGAGAAAATGATGCTGTGAAACTCCCAAAAAGGTGAGAGAGGTCTGATGCCCAGGTGGCAAGAATATCCTGGAAGGGGTACAGAGGCAGAGTCTTGGGAGGGGCCAGGGGAGCTGGGATGGGACCGGGCAGGCGGTGTGTAGGCAGGATGGCGGGAAGACAGGGATCGCTGTCCGAGGGCCTCAACTATTACTGTAGTGTAGAAGACAAGGTTCTCACCCAGACTGAGACAGGAGGCAGGGTGACAGAGGTTTGGGGACAGGGAAAGTATGCAGTGGCCGCTGCAGGAAAGGCAAGAAAGCAGTGAAGCCAGAGTGCTGAGTGGGACTGAGAGCTCAGCCAGCAGAGGTAAGTGACTGTGACAGAGGGAGTCTCCATGCCCTCCTGTGGACTCCCCCGGGGCGGAGCTCAGAGGCAGGGCTGGAGAAAGGCTGCGTGAAGGGTTACAAGAGTTAAACTGCTGCCCTGGAAACTAACACGGAGCCCTGCGTGTGGCAGGCTAAACATTTGTTGAATGGATGAGTGAGTTCAGAGGGCATGAGACATTAGAGCCTAGCCCTGGTCTGGTACACCCTCCTGTGGTGTCGAGGAAGTACAACTAACAGAAGCAAGTAGCCCACAGCCTTGGCAGCCTTCAGGTCTGTCTGACCTGGAGGTGATACTCTTTCCACACTTATCCCAGTGCCCTGGATCAAAGGGATGTTCAAATCCTGTCTCCACCACTGGCACACTGCAAGACTCTGGACAAGCCACATACATTCTGGAAAGCATTATCTTTTCCACTCTGCAGAGGTGAAGACTGAGTCTCAGAGATGCCTGCCAGGCAAGGTGTGAATCTCACATACCTCTTTGTGTCATCAAAATTTACTGCACACAGAAGTAACTTAAATTTCTTGTCCCATTCTTCATTCAGTCTTCACTTGATCTTGACAAGATTATGCACCCATGCTCTGCCACATGCTTCTGCAGCAAGGGACCTGCACTTCGTTCTCCCGTGATGTTGATTACCCGTATGATTTGATTTGGCAAATTAGAGGGCTTAAAAGATCTTATGTTTTGGTGATTACCCCATGAAATGCCTACCCTAGAAAGCCCTTGTCCTGTCAGCGTGGTTCACAATAAATACAGATTGAACCCAGTGTCCCTGCAGACTGGAATGGCCAGAGGAAGTTAACCTATAGGCCATACAGCACCAGAGCAAGTGTCTGCTGTTAGAAACTGCTAAGTGTCAGGCGGCTTGTCATGCTATGTAGCTGCGTCAGTTACCGACTGGCACGGGACAGTTCCTCTGCTAAGTATTGTCTAGAGGGGACAGTGGCATCACTAGAGAGGATTTTTTAAAAATCAAGTTCTAATTTCCAAAATTTAAATCTAAATCTAAAAGACAAATACACATCTGCTCAGCGCTTCTTTTAAGAGCAAACTTAACTTGTTCTTGGAATATGAAACTTACAGATAAGATAATTAAATCTCATGGGGAGTATGCATGTGGTAGAAACTAATTTTGATAAAAGATGCAGTGAATCTGGGAAGGTGCCTTTGCTGAATGATGTCACCAAACAGCACATTAAGACGCACATCAGCAACTCGTTTAAAGGATGAGTTTAACTTGTTCTTTAACATTGTACAAAAACATGTATGCTAATAGTTTGAGCATATTATTATTCCCTCATCGATGTATAATAATGTCTGTGAGAACATGTTAGTTTGTAAAGTTCTTGGAGCAGATTTCAGCCAACTATGAGTTTCTGGTAAAAGCTGAATGCATTCAGTGAATCTGCAGCTGACCAGGCACTTGCATGTACCCTGTGTGTGCTTATCTGGAGCCAGATGCCATTGGCTCTTATGAATATCTTACCTCTGGGGTCTCCTTTTAATAGGGCAGCTTTGGTGGCTGATTTTATTTAAGTACAGAAATAGTGATTTTCAACCTTTAATGAACATAGACACAAAAATATTCAAAAAGATATTGGCAAACAGAATGCAACAAGTCATCAAAAAGACTGCACATCACAATCAAGTAGTCATTATTCCAGGGATGCAAGGAAGGTTCAACATATGCAAATCAATAAATGTAATTCATCTTATAAACAAGAAGCAAGTACAAAAACCACCTGATCATCTCAGTAGATGAAGAAAAAGCCTTTGACAAAATTCAACATTCATGATAAAAACCCTAAAGAAGAAAATATTTATAAAAGGACCTTAGCTTAATGTGACAAAATCCATTTATGACAAAACAATGACAAACATAATATTAAATTGGAAATAATGGAAAGCTTTTCCTCTAAAATAAAGACTAAGACTGAGATGTATATTATCACCACTCCTATTCAACATAGCACTCAAAACATTATCCAGAGCAACCAGAAAGAGAAAGGAATAAAAGAAATATATATAGGAAAAGAAGAAGTCAAATTATAATCATTTACAGATGATGTCATCATCTACATAGACAAATCCATAGACTACTAAAATTAATAACCAAATTCAATATGCTACAAAGCCAACATGCAAAAATCAATAGCATTCCAGTATACTCACTAAGTATAATAAACTCACCAAGAAATTAGGAAACAATATATTTCATAATAACATCAAGAAAAATTAAATAACTACAAATTAATCTAATCAAGGAAGTAAAAGACCTCTACAATGAAAACTACAGTACTCTGAAAAAGGAGATTGCAAAGGATATCAGAAAATGGAAAAATTCCCCTGTTCCTGGATAGGCAGAACAAATATTATCAAGATGGCCATACTTCCTGTTTTGGCTTGCATCTAGATGTTCCCCAGAGCCTCATGCAGTCATAGGTGGAGCTTTTTCAGAGGTGGATGAATCTAGAGTATATGATTGATTCACAGTGCAATTAAGGGTACTAGGATTAAGGGTGCATGATTTCTAAACCATCCACCAATTGGTTTGACACCACCCTAATCCCCATAGCCTGAATACAATATAAGAGACAGAAAGAGGCTTGTCTTAATCTTTGTGGCCTTGCTACCTTCCTCCCATCATGAACCGTTTCTCCTTTACATTGCCACCCTGCCTTGGGACCAGCCAATTATAGACTGAAACCTCAACCAAGTGTGAGCTAAAGAAGCCTTTCCTCTTTTAACTGGCTATCAAGCATTTTGTTTCAGCAATGAGAAAATGTAAGTAAGATGCTTCCAAAACTGATATACAGATTTAATGCCATTCCAAATAAAATAACAACAGCATTCTTCACAGAACTAGAGAAAACAATCCTAAAATTCACTTGGAACCAGAAGACACGCATAATAGCAAAAGCAATCTTGAATAATAAAATCAAAGCAGAAGACACCACAGTCCCAGATTTAAAGTTATATTACAAAGCTATAATGATAAAAACAGCTTGGTACTGGGAAAAAGACAGACACAGGATCAGTGGAACAAAATAGAGAATGTAGCAAAAATTCCAGGAACACTCAACCTTGTTAACTTTGACAAAGGGGCCACAAACATACAGTGGAAGAAAGATTGCCTCTTTAATAAATAGTGCTGGAAAAATTGAGTATTCATACACAGAAGATTGAATCTAGACTCATATATATCTCCCCATCTACTACACTAAAATCAAAGTGGTTCAAGGATATAAATATTAAAACAGAAGAACTTAATCTGCTGGAAAATAAAATAGATAAAACTCTTGAAGACATGGATGTAATCAAGAACTTTCTCAGTGGAAGCCCAGTTGCACAAGAAATAGTACCAAGGATCAGCAGATGGGATTGTATCAAATCAAAAACTTCTGTACTGAGAAAGAAACAACCAACAAAGTGAAGAGCCAACATACCAATGGTTGCTTTGTCGGCTATTTCTTAGACAGAGTGTATTATCTAGAACATACAAGGGATTCAGAAAAATTAGACTTCCCAAAAGAAAAGACTCAATCAAAACCTAGGCTACTGGGCCAAGGATGTAGCTTAGTGGCACAACACCTGTCTAGTAAGTGCAAGGTCATGAGTTTGATTCCTGGTGCAGACAAACAAACAAACAACAACCAGACAACTGAAACCCACAGTCACTTCTCAGAAGAAGTACAAATGGCTAATATATATATGAACAAGTGTTCAACATCTCTGGCCTGTAGAGAAAGGCAAATTAAAACAACACTGAGATTCCATCCTATTCCAGAAAGAATGAACATCATCAAGAAATCAAATAAACTCTGGATAGGCTGTGGGGAAAACAGAACTCTTGTACATAGTCTGTGGGAATGTACACAGGAAAACTACTATGTTGGTATGGTGATTCCTCAAAAAACTAAAACTAAGGGGCTGGGGATTTAGCTCAGCGGCATAAGCACCTGCCTTGCAAGCAGGCGGTCGTGAGTTCGATCCCTGGTACCGATAAAAATGAAAAAGACAAAAAAAAAAAAAAAAAAACCCAAACCACCCCCCCTAAAACTAGAAATTCTATTTGACTCCACTATTGCCCTTTATTTTCCTGAAAGAGTTAAGGATATTGCATTACAATAATACATGCATGCCTGTATTTATTTTTTTTATTTTTTTTTTAATTTTTATTTAAGGAGAAAAGAAAAGAAAGAAAAAAAAACAGTGAAGGGGTACAAGTTATACAGATTTACAGAATAAAAAAATGCGCAGTAGGAAATCACTAGTTAATGGATTACATATTGCCATCTTAGAAATAATTGTTCAAGTCACAAAATTAAAGCTTGTAGAGTGGACATTCCACCAATGATACTGCAAACAGTTCTGTTCAATGATCCAATAAAACTCTGTGATATCATTTTCTATCTTATACTTTTAAATATACATGCAGTTATATAGTTTAGAGCACTTTCTTTTCCTCTCTTTTGTACAGTGACTATTACACATTTTGGGTTTCATTGCTCCCACGGTTCTTGTTGCTTTTTTGGAAGAGAGTAAAACCAAATGTGACATAACAGAACAGAATCGGTCAAGTCAAAAGGGTGGACATAATAGATAATATAAAAACATAATACCAGGTGATCAACCATGGTTACCCTAATGCCTCCCGCTATTTCTAATAGAATTGCCTATATCATTAGTTGTAATACAATTGAACAAAACCGTAAAGAATAAAACCGACAAAACCAAAACATTGGAGACATTGTAGGTCTTCAAAAGTAGATAAAAGTCAACGAGAATGGGCGTTATAATGAATCTCATTATCTTCTCAGCTGATGCCTAAACTTTCGAACCTGATACTATCCAGCAAAACAGAATATAGGAACCTCAGTCAAAAACAAGATGGTGAGAGTAATACAGGGCTTCAAATCGAGATAATAGAAAGTCAAAGTGGGTTACTATATTATATCCTGCTATATTTTTCCCTGTAATTAAATGGATAAAAATAAAAAAGTAAATAATGGAGTGGAGATTGAGAAAAAAAGAGGGCATAACAGTGAAACAGGGCAGATCAAAACATAACCATTTAAGCGGAATAGTGTTTCACCACCAGCTAATCCTGACCCAAAAATAGTTACCATATTGACTCCCTCCCTGAAGTCCTTGAGTACAACTTCATATACTGTAGCATTAAGTATATCAAAACAATGTAAATCCATTTAAGAGAATGACAGCATTATAGAGTATTTAGAATCGACTAACAGAAAATGAACAATGGTCTCTGTATAATCTCCTTGTCTTTAACAGGTTTTTTCTTATACTATCGTACATAGTAAAATCCAATAAGATACAACCTGTTTAGACCATTGGAGACAGAAGAACAAAAGCTAGATGAGACTTCAAAACAAGATGGTACTAAATCAGCATTACCTATTAAGATGTCATTTTCTCCAAAAAAAGCTGTTCCTATCAGCCAATCTTCTCTGTCTCATTTCTGTTGAGCTCTTTTTCTGTCAGTAGCTGTCAGTTTGTCTTCTTCGTTTTGTTCTCTGCTCTATTCGTTGTGGCCTCCCCGCCACTATTTCTGGGTTCTTTGTATTTTTCTTTTTTTAGAATATCCTTCAATACTTTCTGTAGGGTTGAATTGGTGGTTGCAAATTCCCCCAGTTCCTCTTTATCTTGGAAGCACCTCGTTTTTCCATCAATTTCCAGGGACAGTTGTGCAGGATATCTCAATCTTGGCTGTAGATTATTATCTTTCAAAGCTTGAATTATTTCTCCCCATGCTCTTCGTGATTTGATGGTTTGTGAAGAGAAATCTGCTGTAATTTTGATGGGTCTTCCCTTGTAAGTGATCTGTTTCTTGTCTCTTACAGCTTTTAATATTCTGTTCTTGTATTGAATTTCTGGAATTTTTATTATTATATGCCTGGGTGTTTCTCTGTTAGGGTTGTAGGTAGCTGGGGTCCTGTATGCCTCATACATTTGAGTATCTTTACCTTTTGCTAAATTAGGAAAATTCTCCTGGATTATTTCTGTGAGTAGCTTTTGTAGTTCACTTGTTTGTGTCCCTACTTCTTCTTTTATGTTCTTAATCCTTAAGTTATGGCTCCTCTTATCATCTTCTTGTCTTTGTATTATTGCTGTGTGTTTCTTTGTTATTTTTAAGAAGTTTTTCATTTCGTTCTCCCATGTTTCAAGTCTGCCCTCCAATTCAGATAGTCTGTCCTTAGTTTCTTTCAAGCTGTTATGCCAGTCTTGGGTAGACTTCTTGATTTCTTGATAGTCCCTTTGCACCTGCTTCACATACTCAATGCTTTCTCTGTTTTCTCCATCAAGCAATTCTCCCCTCTTTTTCTGTTCTTCCACTCCACCATCTGCTTTTTCCTGGGTGGTGCTTAGCATTTCTCTAACTATTCTGCATACTTCTAGCTTCAGGTCATTGATAACTTCATTCCTGAATTGGTCTATGAGGCTCTCTAAATGGCGCTTAATGTATATTGGTACAGTGTCCACTATTGCCTGATTCTCAGGATTGGGGGTCGAGGAGCCTTTTTTGTTGCTTCCCTTCCCCATATTTTCTGTTCCTTATAAAATGCAAGCTTACATAGGAGGCCCGGCTTCCCTGCCTGTCAGCCACAGCCTGATCAAATTGCGCTGGCTAGTTGTTCCAGCTCACCGCTGCGCCCCAGGGAGTTGCGGAGGAGGCAGCCTACGCGGAAGTCGGTCGCTCCTCCGGGCCACCGTCAGGCTCTGGGATCTGGGCTAGGCCAGCCTAGGGAGTCCGCGAGCAGCGTCCCTCCGGCCAGGCACCTTTCACCAATCCCGTCCGAGAGGGAAATGCGCGGCTGCAGTTGCCACCGCGCCCTGCTCTTACAGGACTGCCCGCGCCCAGAAAATCCTCCGCTGGAGTCAGACTGCAGTAGGGAGTCAGTTCCTCGCTCACCTCGCCACCAGTCTGCCTTCCTTCCTGTCCGTCGCGTTTCCGACTCCGTTCCCAGAGCTCGGCGGTTGCTTCTCTCCTTGCTGAGCCGCTGTGGAGGTAGCCGGCCGCCGCGCGGCGGGAAATCCAAACCGCGGTTTCCAATGGCGCAGAGTCGAGCCTCCACACCGAGATTTTTCTGTTCCTATTTTAGCGCCAGGACTGTATTCCAAGTTGGATTCTCTCAGCCCAGTTCGTTCCTGAGTCAGCAGAGCATATCTCTACTGGTTCGTATCTCCTTAGTCCGCATCATTCCTGGCCTCTGAGCCGAGCCTTTAGAGAGCGTTCAGTAGTTGCTGTTGTCTGTCCGCCATGTTCTCCAGCCCCCCGCATGCCTGTATTTATATCGACACAAGTCAGCATAGGTAAATCCTGGAAGTATATGTCCATCGTAAATGAATGGATAAAGAAAACATGCTGTTTATATGCAGTGGAGTACTATTCTGCCATAAAGAAGAATAAATTGAATACACCTTGAGACCATAATACTAAGACAAAAAAAACAAATCAGACACACCACTTAAGTGTTGTATGGCTTCTCTTACATGAGAATCCCAAAATATAAATAAAATCAAAGTTGATAGATAAAATAGAGAGACAGATTTTTTAAAAAAATAGAAGTGGGATTAACAGATGGAGGGAAGTGGAAGAGAGAAAGGAGATGAAAGAAGAATTAAGGTATGTTATGTACATGTTCCAACTCCCCACAAGACATGTAATTGTTATGTTATGCAAATGTACTAATACAAATGAAAACTGAAAAAATGTGTCAAAGTACAAATTAATAAATTTCTATTGGATACAAAACTAGTGGCTTCCATTTTTATTCAACTCTTTCTGTTAGGGAATCTCATTGACTTTGGAAGTACAGATGCTTTTTGAAGAACTCAAAAGACAAGAGACTTGTCTATTACCAATCTTAGGATTGAGCTGGGTTTTGTTACACTCTTCACATTAAAGAGTGGAAGGCACATGAAGCCTGCTTCCGCCCTAAAGGACAGAACTAAAGAAGCAGACTAGTAAACATGTAGTGGGGCTCAAGCGATGCTGCTTTTCACGGCTGTTATTGTGGGGATCGAACTCATGACCTTGCACTTGTTTGGCAGATGCTTATGCCACTGAACTAAATCCATGTCTGTTATTGTTTTAGTAGTTGTTTTTGTGCCTGTAACCAGAGCGACACAAGGGTGGGGTGGTCCATAGGTAAGAAAGCTTGTTATCAACTGATGAATCATTCACATGAGACCAGAAAGAAAGTTACTGACTTTAGATTCGGGCCATATCCAAAGGTCTGTGAGTCCTCAGAACCCAGCCATTGATATCTGCCCTGGGGGTCAGCCAGTCCCTGAATAGAGATCTGAGACTAGAACTCCAATTTGGCACACATACCTCAAGGAACAAACAATCTTTCGGCGCCCATACACCTCAATGTATATTTTGAGAGCTGGCTTGAAGCCAGACTGCGGAGATGAACTGTGGGCCACCGGGCACTTGTGAATGCTCTAGTGGTGGCAGGAGGTGATGATTCTGGGTGCAGAAAGATTTTCAGGATAGTGTTAGGTAGTGACCGCTATGTGAAGAAAACTGCTACAGGAGATGGGAGGACTGCCAGGGCAGTGTTCTCTGTGGGATGACCAGGAGAGGAAAGCCTCTCTGAGGAGGTGACCTGTAGCAGAGATGCACAGGAGTGAGGGGAGCAAAGACCATACAGGGGAAGAGCATGCTGGGAAGGAAGAGAAAGTACAAAGCTCCAGCACTGAAAGGCAGTGAGGATATTAAAGGAAGCATGAGGAGGCTGATGTGGTGGCCCAAAGTAAGCAAGGAGAAGAGGACAGGCAGTGGCAGAGAGGTGACCAGGTCAGGGAGGATGGGGCAGGCCATGGGAAGCAATGGTGGTGTCACTCTCATTCTGATGGGAAAGCAGTGGGGGTCTGAGCAAAGGAAGAACGTGATCGAATTTATACCATGTGGAACTATGTGACCTCATGGAGCGCAGACTGAGTTTGGTTGCAACAGTGGCTACAAGGACAGCTGCTGGGGACTGCAGACTTGAGGCTGCTGTGCCCAGGTCAGGGTGATGGGGGACTTGTCGGCTCCTGTACTTGAACGTCAGAAACAACAGCACAGAAAGGAGGCAAGGAATGGGAGAAGAGTGGTCTTTGGGACCAGATGGCATCAGGTGGCGTCTCTGCAGCATGCAGAGATCTGGGGACAGATAGCACGTTTGGTTTTTAATGTGTTAACTGGAGATGCTTTCTGACCCTCACAATGCAGCAGCATGTCAGGGGAAAGTGGGTGTCGGCTGATACTGATTCCGGTATTTTCCATTTGCGATAGGAGCTTCAATGTGAAGATCTCAGTTTAAGGCAGAGAAGCCGTGTTCAAGCGCCTCTTGGAGGGCCCATGGGTAAAATGGACTGCTGTATGGCGACAGCTGCTGGTACTGACTGGGTTCTTTCCAGCCTCCTGAACCTGGTCTATAAAGGTCTACCCAAGAAAAATATATTCATTGGGCTGGGGATTTAGCTCAGTGTCATAAGTGCCTGCCTTGCAAGCATGTAGTCGTGAGTTCAATCCCCAGTACCGATGATAAAAAAAAAAAGTAAAATAAAGAAAAATGTATTCACGCAACAGAATATGGGTGTATTTTATTGTCATTGTTTTTAAAAATAACTCAAACTTTCATTTGAGTAGCATTTGGATTGTACCTTGGGATGAAAATTATATGCAGCTCACTATGTAGTTACACAATGGTAATCATAGCTAATTGTTCTGAAGGCCAGGTCAGTGAATTCTGAGATGGGTCTCCCCTGTCCCCTTTCAGATGAGCTGGAGAGAATGGCTGCTCAGTGTAACTGAGAGCAAAACCCAGCTCAGGCTTACTTTGGGTCCTTCTGCTCTTCCCCTTTCTGGTGCTGAGTGTGTGGCCTGCTCCAGGGTCCTTATTTCTCGATGTAACCTGCTTATTGATCTGATGGAATGTGATGGGGTACAAAAAAGTATGACTTTGTTTTTTTCCCAACCTCCTCTCAGTGGTCTACAGGCCTCTCTAAAGGCCCTCATGTGAATATCTAATAGCTTTCTCCATCACTATCAGCTATTGAAAATTTCATGTATTGAACATCCTCATCTGATTGTAGTCTATCTAAATTTTTTCCACATTCAAAATGTTTGTGCTCTCCTTCCCCGAACTCAGGATAAGTTCAGATCTTTTGCCCTGGCTGGAGGCTGCATTTGGATCCTACAGGTATGGGTGGAGAAGTGGTATAGAAAGGACATCTCCATGTTGAGATGTCCAAATGTTCCCTTTTGCTTTTTGGGAGTGACTAGGCTCCTGTGTGCTTCCCTGGTGTTGGCTCGGTTTTCTTTATCCCTTCTGCAGGTCTTTCTCCAGTGGTCCATTCCCCATTGTTTTATCCCTATGCTGATCCCTGGCCCCATCACTTCTTGATGGTGGGTAGTGGGAGTGGTTTTTGAGGTTCTGAACCAGTTTTGCTACCTTCAGCAAGTCTTGTAGGGGTGGACTGGCCCTCTGCTTCCAAGGTTCCAGGAAAAGTTCCAAATGACATTTTGTTAAGCAGGACATTAGTTCCTTCATCCCAAATGCAAAACTTTTATCTTAGTATGGAAGGTTGGTTAAGCCTACAGGTCCTGTGTTTGACATTAATGAAGTAACCAATCATCTAACTCCTTAGAACCTGGGTTTCTTCATCCATGACGTAGGATGATAGCCTTTACTTTCAAGGATGCTGTGAAGATTGACTTGCTTTTTAGGCATCTGGAGGCATACAGTAAGCCCTCAGTAGACAGAAGTCCTTTTGTACATTACTGAGGAGTCCTCAGTTCCTCTGACCCAGACTAGGTGTCAGTGCTCACTAATTCAGACATGGCTCCCTCTAGCTGTTTGCCTGGACTGCAGGTCTCATTGTGATAGCACTTCTTAATTCTTGATTCTCTTATCTTTCATTTTAACAATCTTTCAGGATAGATATTATCATCATTCCCATTACAGATAACAAAATTGATACTCAGCTGCACAGGAAAAAATAACTCATAAATAGCAGACCGCAGACCTGTCTGATTCCAAAGCTTACATGTATTCAATCACTCATTTTTCCTCCTTAACCAATTTGCTCTCTTTCCTGTGTATCTTTCTACACCCTTTGCCAAGAGCAGCTCTTTGGCAGTCTGAGGACATAATAGGGAGACCCTTGGAATGCATTTACTTTCTGCCCCAGAAATACCCCAGAAATCAACCTTTTCTCCCAATGCCCAGTGAATGACACTCCCTGTATTTCATCTCAACAAATCCCCACACAATTTGGTAGCGATAATGCTGATTCCATTCACTTCTCATCTACAGTTACTTAACTAAAGTTGCATTTTTCATGAAAAACATCTAGTTAGCATTTATTCAGCACCTACTTGGTATCCAACACTGGATTAAGCAAAAAGGGAAAGACGTTTTTCTGATCTGAAGCCTAGAATCTATTTTGAGAGGTAAGACATAAAATCCTTGCCAGCAATAGCAAGATGTTTGTGGTCAATCCCCTTGAAGAGGTACGGGAAGTTAATGCCACAGCAATTCTACGGACAGAGAGTCTGGCAAGTGCGTGGGTGGGGAAGCTTCAGGAAAGGAAGCTACAAAAAACTTCCTGGAAAATCTGGGCTGGGGCTGAGCCTTGAAAACCCAGCAGAGTTTGCAGAGGGAAAGGTGAGAGCTAACAAGGCTGGGAAAGGCTGGAGCCCAGCTTGGGCACAAGGATACATTCTTCCAAGGAGCCTCCCTTTAACAGCTATGAGCCTCTTTGCTCCTTGTTTGGGGATTTTTATGACCCCATCCATCTGTTTGCAGTCAGCCTCAGGTTTGCTTTGAAATTCAAAAGCTGAAAGGGAAGCGTGATATTAGAGCCAGAGCAGCAGGCTGGGCAGCTTTCTCTGGGAAGGAGGGAGTGGCCTCACGGAGCCTAAACCACTGCGGGCAGAGCACCTCTTCTTGCTGGCTCAAATCCCTGTGAAGGGCAGGACCAGGAGAGCAGGCGGGAGATGGTGGATGATTAGCCAAGGGAGGAGCTTCTAACGTGGATCTGAGCTGGCAGCCTATGTGCCTGGCAGTGGGAGCCCACGAGGATGTGTGGTCCAGTGTGGAGATCCCACGGGTCCTTTGGGGGCCCTCAGGCCTGTGCCAGCTCCATCCTGGCTGTTTGTTCCTTTTGCTCCTCTGGCAGAGTGGCTGGGGGCTGCTGGGAGATTTGGCTCAGTCCTCTATCCCTCCTGAGTTTCCTGGCTCACACGCCACCTACATTGCTTAGGAGCCTCAGTGTGTCAGACAGACAAGACTTTTTCATCCTTCGAATCATTCATTCTCTGAATCAATCATTGAACAAATCCAAGGACTACAATCAGGACCTGGAAAACCTGCTCTAGACCCTCAATTCCTTCAGTAACGTGGGTCTCATCTCAGCTAACATGCTTTCCAGGTTCCGGGCCCTTGCTCATCACATCTTTCCTCCCCTCCCCTCCCATTCACATGCTCCCTCAGGCTACAACCAAACCATTTAAAGCCCTCCTGCGTGGCTCTCATACCCCACAGTCCTGTGATGGCTTCTCCTGTTTTCCTTTGTAACATGTATGGGGTCCTCTGATCATGTCTGACATGAGAAGGGAAGCAACCTGTGTAGCAGAGTTAAACTGCTAGCCTGGAAGCTGCATAGTTGTAGGCTTTAGTATTCGATGAAAATCAGTGTTTTAGGGGAGAGCACTTTAAAGCCTGGGAGTTGAATTAGAGACTGGAGGAAAGCAAAAGATCTGAAATTCCACCTAATCAAAACTAGAACGCTCTGTAGAGATCATCTACTCTGATTCCTGCCTTTTTCCAGTGGGGAAACAGTCTCAGTGAGAAGTGCCATTGGCCTGATGATATTTTTAGAGACAAAGAGGGGAGGGAAGGGGAAATAAAAGAAATTTAGATTGTTATATACATGTTCCAACTCCTCAACAATGAATATAATCATTATGTACTGCAAACATGAATTAAGAAAAATAAACAATTCAGACAAAACAAACCGAAAGAGGATTAGAACCTTGTTTAGAGCCTGCATGAGCTGTAACCGACCACATACACCAGTTGGAGTCCCTGACTGAAAGTTAGGGAGATCATGGTGATTCAAGGCACAGGCTTCTTGCCTCCTTCAAGAATTGTCATGGCACGCGCCATGCTCATCTTACAGATATGAGCCCCTCCTGATCTGCTCTCAGAACTAATCATCATTCCAGCCCTCTAAAGGAAGTTGTCCCCATCCTCGATGCCCAGGTGAGACCAATAGGACTGAGGGTTAAGTGACAAACTTGGGGGAAAATCATTAGCAATTAGCCAAAGTGGGTCTTGGGTCCAGGCCTGCTACCCTTTGAAATGTATCGTATTTTCTCCTTTGCCTTCAGGAAACACTCTTTAGGGAAACCACACAGCAAAGCCTGGGGTAGAAACAGGACAAATGTGTACTAGTACCAGGCTTCAGGCCCTAGACAACAGCTCAGAACTTTGGATGTCTTGTCACTAATAGAACTACACCGAGTAGAGGCCCTCCATCCTCACCCTAATGCTCTGTCTTAGTGTAGATATTTTAGAGTGCCCCTTCCTACAAGGGAGTGACATTTATGGACGATATAACATATAATCCAGTGGTTTTACAGAATTAGTTTATGTCCTAACTATAAGAAGAAAGAATAAAAGGAAAATAGTTCAAAATAAAATAATGTGTAATTTGGTATGTCAATGCTTCTGTTGAATACCATTTGCACACATGAAGCAATAGTCAAAAGCTTTCCCCTGCTTGTGAAAATAGCAGTTAAAATACTGCAAACCTAGGCATGTGTTGTTCTCCCACCTCACTGCAGAAGGCGCTGTGACTAAGGTGGTGTTCAGCGATGGTGAAGCGCTCTTGGTAAAAAGTTCAGGACAAAGTATGTGCAGTCTTCTCTCAATGTGCACAGCAGTTGCATTTCCATACGAGTTGGTGTGTATGAAAACTTTTGCAAGCAAATACTTTGCATTTATATAAAAGGGACTTAGGCTCTAGTCTCAGACAATTATAAATGTAGTTTTCTTCCCTAACTAAAAATTGTGCAAATAGGGGGCAATTCTACAGGACTCTTTGCAGGTTACTAATCATCTTGGACCCCTGGCCATAATTTGCCCCCAGTGATGGTCTAAATACCCTCTACCACTGGTGATGATGCTTCCTTTATTAAAAAAAAAACTGTTCTGGAAGTTTTCACATAGAGGCCCTACAGAGAGGAGGAAAGGCTCTGGCCTGTCTTGTACCTGGATGTTTGCATTTCTTTCAGGTTTACTTTTGGTGAAGAAAGTTTAATACTGATCTTAGAGGACATTAATAAAATAATTAGTAGTTGAATGCCCTCTCTTTTGAAGACTATTCACTCAGAGAAGGCAAAGATGACTAAGACCCAGGCTCTGTATGTGGACAGACTTTTCCTTTGAAAAAAATTCTAAGAGCAATGAGACATGCAGAGACTGTAATCTAAGATTGGACACACACAAAACCTGGTACTTCGGGAAAGATGCAAAGTGTGGCACTAGAAGGACTAAGAAGACAGAAACTTAGATACCTTGAAGAACAGCAAGAAAAAATTCAATAGAAAATAGAATGGGCAGATAGCTGTGAAGGGAATAGTGGGGGCCAAGAAGCGGAACTGGGAAACTGGAAGTTCAGGCGCCCCTGTGAAGCCCTGTATCTGCATCGGGGTTTAGGGGAGGAGAGGCTGCTCGGGAAAACTGTAGAGGACCTGGGAAGTGATTGTAGGATGGAAGGAGAGCAGGCAGGAGGGAAGGGAGGTAAGAAGGAAGGACACCTCCCCTGTTAATGTTACTCCTCGAGGCAGGGCCCTGCCCTCATGGGAACCCTCACTGCTCTGTCACAAGCTGCAGGCCTAGAGGGCAGTGGACGTGGCTCCTTGGGAGCAAGTGCTGAATGATTCTTTGTCCGATGAAGGAATTTCTTTGAACATATCTACACAGACCCAGTTCTCAGCGTAGGGGTTGGCATTCTGCAGGCTCAGGTTTGGGGAGCAGAAGTCTTCTGAAATTGAGGCACACTGGATTCTTCAGTGCAATGGTGTGTATCTGGGTGAACTACTGTATGCCGAGACCAGAAGAGGTGCCTGCGAGTCCAGAAACTTGGCCTCTTGGTGGAATCCTTTTGTGCAATGAGGGGTCTGAGCCCGATGATGAGTTGTGTCACCTGGAACACCCACCTTCTCTTTCAGGTCACAGAGCCCAGTGTCACAATCCAAGCAACGCCCTTCCCTGGTGGCACCGGTAGATGGCCGGAGAACTAGTACACCTGAGAGTCCCAGCCATGGGCCTGTGGGTTTGGCCATGGTGGGCACTCTGCAGGTGTGTAGGGGGCACATTTGATGGATCCCTGCCTCCTAGGAGCTCCTAGGGCTGTCTTCCTCTCACTCCATCACTATCCAGAAGCGTCCCAGGGTTCACGTGTGTTGTGGGTTACTGTCCCTGGACCAGGCCTGGGAAGGGAGGGAGGAGGTGGGGCTTGGTAAATTTCCTCCTGCTTCCGTCTCTTCCCCCTCATCACCACCAGCAGCAGTGAAGCCACCCAAGTACTCGGCCCTGTGGACGGAGCACAGCACCCTAAATCCTCAACGCAATGCTGTCAGGTCAGGTCCTCTGTTCCTACTTTATTAATGGGAAACTGAGGCTCTGTGGGAGATTGGCTCCAGAGCATCCAGCCTTACTGTGCGTCATGCTGGCCCTCTGTTGTGAAGCTGCCTTTGGTGTCCCACACCCTGCAAGACAGTGTCCCAGGGCCTCAGCCTGCAGGCTGGAGTCCCCAGCCTCTGGGCTCAGCACCACTGTGGTGAACTCCTGGCTGCCACTGGGCCTGTGCCCTTGGTGATTTCGCTCCTTTCCGGTGCTGCTGCTTTGCTGTCTGCCAATGTGAGGGTAGCAGTGAGTAAACGTGGGTGATGGGCCTGGGTTTTCAAGGCCTTTTATAGCCATTATCTCATTAAAATCTTTGTGCATCCTGTGCCAGAAATTGTGCCCTATGCCCACTACAGAGAAGAGGAAAATGAAGCTGTGAAAGGGGAAGCCACCACTGGGGGAAACCCCAGGAAGGCCCCAGAGCCTCCTATGAACAGAACACGACCCCAGCTGAGCCTGGAGGACCTTTAGGAAGAGGCCCAAGGGTAAGGGCTGTCTACTGAATTTGGGAAGCCTGATCAGTCATGGATGCTACTTGTTTCCAAGTTTCCTGGAGGAAGAGGCAGCTTATGTCAACCTTGGACTAAGATGTGCTGGAATTTGAGGTGAGGCCTCCCCATTCCCACTGAGACCCTTCTGGGTTCTGACTGCAGTTTCCTTCGTCTTTGCTCAACCCTCCCTCATCTGTGTTTTTTTGTCCCCCCTCCCACCGCAGCCCATTCTGACTGCCTCCCTCCATTCCCGTCTCTCCGTCTCTCTGTCCCTTCCCCTCTATCCTGACTCCTCTCCATCCATCCTGCCATGCAATACCTTCCTTTTTCCCCTCCTGCATTCCTCTTCCTGCACCCCTTAGTCACCACCTTGCTGACCCTTGCCCTGCACCCCAAGTCTCCAGGTCCCTAAATTCCCTGGTCCCTTGGGAAGAGTGAATAAAAACATCTAAGGAGTCTGTGGATCTCCAGCCTTTCCTTGTCTGGAATGTGGGCCTTCAGGTTGAAAATTGTATTCCTTTCTTTTTGTGACTGATCAGGGAGAAATGGAAAAGAAGAAAACAGGAAACAGAAGAGCTGTTTTCGCAAGCGCAGAATGAAGTGACATAAAAAGGGATTTTATGAAAATTCTCTGAAAATAATTTTATTTTACGATGCCATAACGATGTCCAGCCCCGCTGCCTTGGCTCACTGGCGCAGTGTGCAGCAGCTGTGCATGTGCATACCCACCAGGCCTGGTCCTGCCTACCCTGATTTCTGCCTGACTCAGAGAACCCTATAGCTCCCATCCCTTAGCTCAGTCGGAAGATCTGAATTTGTTATTCCTGTCTATCTGTAGCCAGATGTGCCAGGGCTTCCCACTCTGAAATATTTGGCTAAAGTCAGCTTGAACACCAACTCCTTGGCTGGGACTCAGAATGCTCCCAGGGGTTGTGAATCGCCTTGGGGCTCATGCACAATGACCTTGGCCTCCAGCTCCATCACTGAACTTGCAGCCTCTGCCTGCCTGTGCCCACTTAGATATGGAAATCAACCCCTTCTGTAGTCCCCGTCCCCACTCTACACCAGCAAGGAGACTACTGGAGCCTGGCAGGGCAAGTGGCCTTGGGTTCTTATGGCTGACTTGTGGGAATGACCATTCACGGGTTTTCTTTCCATGGACAAGAAGTTTCATTCTGTCGTCCCAGCTCCTCACTTTTTGCTATAGTTTGGATTTTGTTTGTTTTTTCAGTACTGGGAATTGAACCAGGGCTTTCACTGAGCTACATCTCCAGCCATTTAGAGTTTTGAGACTGGGTCTCATTAAGTTGCTAAAAAATTATACTTACCTGGAAGGGGAGATACCACAATCACGAAGTTGCTAAATTGCCCAAAGTGGGCCCAAACTTCTTCCCTCCTGCCTCAACCTTCCAGAGTTTGGGGCTGCAGGCATGAACCACTGAGCCTGGCCTATGCCTTGGATCTTAAGTGCTCCCTCAAAGGCCAGCATGTTAAAAACTTGATCCTCAGTGTGGTGCTGTTTGGAGGCAGAGAAACTTTAAGAAGTAGGCCTAGTGGGAGGTCTCTGGGATGTGCTCTCGAAGGGGATTTTGGGATCCCCCCACCTCGTTTCCCAGCCGTGAAGTGTGTAGCTGTGTGCTACTACACATTTCTGCCCTGATGTAGTTTATTTACACACCAAAGCAGTGGTATGGACCAAATGCCTAAGTCCAAGGCCTTAAATCAATAATGGACTGAAACCTCTAAAAGTGAGCCGTATTAACCTTTGCTCTTTATATGCTGGTTTGTCTCACGGATTTGTGGTCGTAACAGAAAGCTGGCACTTCTCTTCCTTCTGCCTCTCAAGTCTATCTTTGCATTAGCCACTTTCCCATTATTGGGACACAGGACCCAACACCCACGATGTAAAAGAAGAAAGGTTCACTTGGACTCACAGTTTCAAAGGATTCAGTTCATGGTCAGTCGTCTTCAGGGCAGGAGCAAAGCAGAGCAAAGATGTTTAGTTCACAGTAATTGGAAAGCACAGCAGGAGAATAAAGGCAGGAGCACATGTAGTAGCCAAGGTTACAGCTCCATGACCCACCTAGGCTCACCCAGAAGTGCACCTTACTAATCCCCTGGGAGTTTCTTAGCACAGTCAAGATGACATATCATTAATGATAACAAGTTTCTCTTACTCTCCTTTCCAGGAGCAAAAGATAGAATTTTTCTTGTTGGTCACAGAGAATATCTTCCTTTCACCTCCCTGGAGATGGGAGAAGCTGAATTGTCTTCTGATCTCAAGCCCAGAAGGTGACTTTTCCAACAAATATGTTGCTCTTTCTAAAAGAAAATTTAGTAAATACGATATGCCCTACTTTCTTTCCTGTGTGTAAGGAGGCTGAAGTCTAGTGAGGGGCAAAGCTTGTCCAAGGACACACGGTAAGTAAGTCTAACTCAACTAGGACTGGGGGTCAGAGGTCACAGACCATATTCTGGAAATCTGTCTGCAGTGCCCCTGCAGGGACAGACTGCAGATTGCTAGCTATACAGCTAAGGAGAAGGAGGAAGGACACAGAAGGCACTACAAGCCAGGTGAGAGAGAGTCAGAGACAGACTGACTGAGGCAGCTAAGCAGCCTGACCTGGAGTTTCCCCTTGGGTAGTTTTCTTCCTCATTGAACAGACCTCCCTATACCTGCACCCAGGGTGCAACTCTGAGAGAGCCATTTACAGACAGGGTTTGTATGGGGGCTGACTCTAAGGACCTCTTTTTATTTCAGGAGGCACTGCCTGGAGCAGGGTAGAGGGGATGAGGAGGCTACAGGGCAGGAATTCAAACCCTCAAGGATATTAGCACACACAGGTGCCCCTCTTGCCACCTATTGTCATGTGAAGAGCAGTTGTTATGGACTCAGATGTGACTCTTGTTCCTTCAATCACCAGTCCATTCTGTCTGAGATCCCCTCCCTGAGCTGTAGCTCCTTTTCCAGGGAGTTCTGGAGATGAGACTGGCTTCCAAGAAAGATTGGGTATCACTGTGCCCTGAGTTCCTGGGCAAGTGGATGTCAGGGGAGCCTCTGGTGTGGAGGGGCAGCGCTGGTCCACTGCAGGAACATCACAGTATTGATGTCACCTTGGAAGACCTTTGTGTAGTAGTGCATTCTTTAGAGCTGAATCCATTGATGCGAAAAAGCTCTGGGCCTGGCTCTCCATGCTGGATCTCAGTTGGGTCCTGCCTTCTCCTGCCTGGCCTGTGAAATGTGGGTGCCAACACCTTCCTTGCCCAGTTCACACACGGCAGCACAGACTAGCTAGTGAGGAAGTGAATCAGTTTGGCACCTGACTACTTGGGTTCCTATCCTGGTCCCAGCATTTACAAGTTGTGTGATCATAGTCGAGTTACTTAACCTCTCTGTATCTCAGTTATTTCATCTATAACATGGAGATAAGGATTAGCAGTTGTGAGAATTAAATGACTCTAGAATTAAATGGTTAGAACATTGCCTGATGCATAATAAATTTGCAGCAAATATTAGCTTTCAGTTGTATTATTAATACCCTTTGTCTTGAAATGGGGCACCATGTGCAGTTCTTATAGCCCTTAGTGGGGCTCTGCAGAACTCACTGAATTGTGCTGGTGAAAGCTCTGGGGTTTTATAAGAACTTTTCCACTCCAGACCTTTTAGACCTGATCTCCCTTGCCCTAGGTTCCAGGGACTGTTCCTGGTAGAAACTGCACTTGGGCATCCTGTGTAGATCCCAGGAGCTAACAACTGAGGTCTGAGGTGCTGCGCACTGATATAAAGCATCGGCTCTGTTTTGTCTGCATCCTTCCCGTCTCTTGTCTTTCCTTACTCCTCATTCTTCCACAAGTGCCCAGTCTGGGCAGTGTCCATATAGTGGATATCAGTTTCTGAGCTTGAGCTGACACTACAGAAACACACAGCTGTGGTCTTGGCCAGCAAAGCCAAGAGAGAGGGCAAGTCCATGCAGATCATTTTATTTTTATTGGTACCGGGGATCGAACTCACGACCACGCACTTGCAAGGCAGGTGCTTATTCCACTGAGCTAAGACCCCAGCCCCATGCAGATCATCTTAATCAGGAGTCTGAAATAGGAACGGCACTGTGGGGGCAGGGAGGAGTGATTACCTGGGCCCAAGGAGGTGGGGACTTCATGGAGGTGGTGTTGCTAAAGCTGGGTCATGTAGGATGTGTAGGAGTCCAGCAGGGTCAAGGCGCAGCAGGAAAGAGGTGGGAGGGTTGGGTGCACTTAGAGCCTGGGAAGAATCTCTGGAGTGTTGGATTCTGGTAAACGAAGCAGTGAGAGGTGACTCTGATGCTGGAGATACACGCAGGGGCTAGGTCTTAGAGGGTTTCTTGTGACCTTTGTTAATGGTGCTGGGAGACACAGAGGAATTTTTAAAGCAGGGAGGGATGTGATCATTTCTGTGGACTGTAGAGGTCTCTTCAAGTAGGGCTGAGTGGATGGGAAGGGGCACAGGTTGGGGGTAGTGGGTCTGATGATGTTGGTTCAGGGCAGAGGCATGGGATGAAGTGGGTACAATTGCTGTGGAACAGCCACAGGCCATGGTGAGTGAGGCAGTGAGTGAGAGGGGGCCCCACAGTGAACCCCAGGTCCTAGCTGTCTTAGTGCATTTGTACGGTTCCCACTGGCTGGTAAGGGCTGCCTGTGCCGCTCTGGTGTGAGGTCCTTCGAGCTATCAGGCCTCCCCTCAAACCACCTTCCTGGCCTTGCTTGAGCCTGTGCATGGAAAACAGGCCCATTCCGTACCTGGACACCTCTCCTGCAGATTTTGCAGGACAAGTCCCTGGTGAGAGGAGGAAGGAGACCACAGCACAGAGAAACACCAACCTGTCCAGTTTGTAATGGCTTTTATTAATAATATATTATGCTACAAAAATATTTTTGGCAAAATAACATTAATAACATCTTTCTTTGTCTTCTATTATATTCTTAAAGAACTCTTCATAATTCACAGCGGTGAGGAAAGAGGTGATTAAAAAGAACAACACCACGAGTACCTCCAGATACACTGACAGCAGAAGCTTGTGTGGCACAGAATGGCATGCTGGGGGCTATTGGAAATTTCTATGAGCCTCAAGGAGGGGCTATAGCCTGCTTTGACTAAGAACTGACCTTCCCACCCTAGCTACCAGGGTCGCAAAAGTTCTGAGCCCTTTGTCTGGGCAGCTCACAGGGGACATCTTAGACTTGGGCCGCGCAAAGCTCACTTTCCCACAGTGGGACTCAGTGGAGGAGTCAGCAAGTCTTGTCATCCTTCCTGCACGCCACAGACTCCCATCTCAGGGCAGCTGTGGTCCTGGGGGGAAGCCTAACCCTGAGTCTGGGGAGGCTTGAATCTCACCTTTACAGGTCCTCCACACTGTCCCCTGCATCCTCCTTCCTAGCCCGAGGAAACAATGTCTCTATGTGACAGATGAGGAAATGGAGGCTCCAGGGGGCAGGGACTTGCCCAAGGTCACCTATCTAAGTGAAGTATCCAGAGTATCTCTGGAGAGCAACAGTCCAGCTCACCTTTGAAAAAAGGGTATGTACAGGGGACATTCCGTGGAAAGGACCCGGTAGGGCCTAATCAGGTTTTGTGAGTCTTGTCTGCACTCCCTGAGGTCAGGGGACAGAGACAAGGAGCTCTGGGCTGTGCCAGCAGCTAGGCTCCAGGGCAGCACTCTCCCACTTCCCCAGGGTCCCCCTGCCCAGGCCAGCAGGCGGCTCTGCCAGCTCGCAGCAGTCCTGGCTGGGCAGTTGAAGAATGAGGGCGGGGTGTGGGGCGGGCTGAACTAATTCCTGAACCCTGCTAGTTTAGACAGCCAGCTGGGGTGATATTTTTGGCTGCCTAGATGAATTTTTTGAAAAATAACAATGTTCAAAGAGCTTGAGCATTACAGAGCCAGGAGGCGCCCTCAATGTCATCGACACCAGTCCCCTGCCAAGACTTCAACTTGCTACCACATCTCCAGCCAGTGGACTCCTGGCCCTGCCTATACTTCTCCACCAGCAGAAAGCACCTTGTCTTCAGGCACCATTCTCCACCAGCTTGGGCTTGATGGAAGCTATTCCATTGCAGAACTAAATCTGTCTCTCCCTTCCTACTGTCATACCTTTCTTCCTTTTCTCTCTTTCCTTCTTGCCACCCCTGTGAGAGCACCACCTTTGTGACTTCTGCCGTAAAGGCCCACAGGGGAGCAAATTCACAAGCAGACAGTGGTAACGTGGGAAGAAGCTATTGTGAGATGCTGAGAAAGCACACAGGAAGTACAGGGGGGCTCTTGAGGAGTGCTGAGTTGATCTTTACAGGATAAGATGTTAGGGGGACAAAAGGGAGCTTTGGTCTAGGAAGCAGCATGTGTGGAATATTCTGTCTAGTTTGGAAGTGACAACTAGGATTCCTTTTGGTCAGGCACAGGTTGGGATAAATGAGACATAGCTGGCAAGCTTAGTAGGGCCACATCATGAGGTTCTAGAAGAGCCAGTAAAGGACTCAGGTTCTTATGTCACCACCATTAAAAAACTATCACCAACCTCAATTCTGTCCTGGGCCACACAGGGTACCATCAAAGGTACAACTTCTGAGTAAAACTTTTCTTGTCCTTTCTTGTGCTTTTTGCTCCTCTTGGAGGCCTGTTGTGACATCGGTGCTGGGCTGGAGGATGGGCTGGTGGGATGAGTGGCCTGAACTCCTCAGCTTTCCCTAATCTAAACGGAGCTGAGAAGCAGTTCATCTTGAAGGTAATGTAGTCCAGGTCTTTCAGAATAAGGACAGCTGTACCGGGAGTCAGCAGAGGGACTCTAGATCTTTTACTGTCACTGAAGGGGCCCTCAGCTGCCTGTTGTGACTTCTGAGAAGGCCTACTACTTACTACACCCGTTCAGTGGATAATGGGCTCTCCCTGCTTTCACTGCTGGTGCGTTCGGTCAGTGGCTGGAGACAGGGTCATTGAGACTGGCCCAGGAGAGCTGTTTGACCCTATTGTTAATTTTCCCGAGAGAGAGGGAACCCTGGGCTCCCTGAGGCATGTGAGAGAGGGAACCCTGGGCTCCTTGAGGCATGTGCTGCCTACATTTAGGCAGAACACTTAATACGCTGGGGCACAGGCTTCCTGTCCTTCCTGCCTGCCTCAGGGTCAAATGTGGAAGTGTTAAGAAATAATGCATGCTGCTTTCAAAGGAATGGGCATGTTATGGGCTGAGGCAAGTCTGAATGGCTGCTTACAGAATGGAGGCACTCGGATATGCGGTGAGGATCCTAGTGTCTCCCTGAGGAGTCCTGTTAGGTGCCTCAGATGACAAATGCCAGCAAGCTGAATTCCTCTTAGACTCTGGCTAGCTGGTTGTCCTTGGGATCTGTGGACTTTGGCTGCACCTATGTGACCCACACTGGCTCTGGTTCTTCGCTCGGCACGGGTCTATCTGATTCACTGGCTCATACATCTTTCTTTAAACCCTTGACTGTTTGGGTGAGGGGGTTTTTGGAATTCGTCAATCTACCTACAGGATGGATCTGGAAAGATGAGGACTGAACTGGCCTGAAGCCAGGGGCCAAGACTGTGTAAGCTAGGACACAGATGCTTGTCCCATCTTGTGAGTGAGTTTCTCTCGGCCAGGAGGGGTGGCTACACTCACTCCACGTGCGTCCAGCCTGGCACTGCATGTGTGCCGTAATTACATGCTGTGTTAATTCATCTTTTTGGCCCTGTGCCTGGCACAGTTCTGGGCACACAGTCAGGTGCCTGGCCTGTTTCCCTGAATACTTCATCTTTAATTAACCTCGAGCTTGCTCTCCATACATCTCGGGCCATACTTTGCCCAAACAGAGGGGAATTTGGCCTGTACGTTTCTAATTCCTTTACACTTATCTCATCCCAATAGAGCTCTGCACAATCTGTTTGATGTCCAACTTCCGAGCCTGCTTTGTAAGTCAGCTAAGCCCCATCCCACTCGGAAATAGGAAGTCACATTTTCTTTTTCTTTTTCTTTGCTAAGGATAAACTGACTGTAGCCCTGGCTGAGGTCAAGTTTAGTTGAGAGTATGGTGCCCATGCGGCTGGTTAGGTCCTCTGAAGTAGAGGTCCAGGTTTCTTCTAGGTCTCAGGTTCAAACTTGTCCTTTGGGGCTGAGCTGGAAAAAATTCAGCTGCTTGCCAGGATGTCCGTGGGACCTCTAACTGCCAACACACTGCCCAGAATTCTACCATTTCATCAAGGAGGCAGATGCTGTGCTGGGCATAATGGCACTTGGGCCAATCAGGCCCCATCAAGCTTTCCCAGGAAATCTATGTACAGTGAGGCAGAGAGACACTAGCTGGAGGCAGTGGGCCTGCCCAGCTGTGCTGCCTCAGGGACGTGATTCCCTCTCTATCCTCACTGTTTCCACGATCTGCTAAGTGAGGGATCTTTCCTGCTCTCAGGATCTAGGACTCTGTATGTAATTAGAGAGCCACCAGCCCAGCTGAAGGTTTAGGGCTGGACAGGGCCACCTCTGGCTTCAGCCATCACCCTAGGAAATGGAGAGGCCAGTAAAGTCTTCTGAGTCTCAGCTGCCTGTCTCGTGCCACTGGTTGCTCTGCCTCTTAGGGACTCCAAGGCTGTGCCCTACCCTCCCCTTTGATTTGACAGGAAAGCTTTCCCTGGATCCAAAATGTGATAAGTTGGGGGACCTGAAAAATAGCACATGCTATTGTCACAGCCCTTTGGTTTCAAGGACACCAGAGTACCCAGTATCTTTGGCTAACCTGGAGAGCTGGTCCCAGGGTGTTGGAGCCTTCCTGGGCAGAGAATATGTCAGAGAACACAGACCATAACACAAGGGTCACTGGTATCATACTGATCTGAAGCTGTGTGACCTTAGGCAAGTCCCTTTGCCTCTTTGTGGGGTACATTTCCCCCATCTGGGAAATGGGGGCCTTCATACTTCACAGTGCTAGTCTGAGGAGCCACGATGCAGTGAATATGCAAAATACTCCCTGACACTGCAGGGTTTGGACAAACAGCCATTCTCATCGCCACTGTCATTATTGTAACTGGTGACCCTTAGTGTCCCTCTCCCTGGAACTGTCCTCTGTGCCCACTCCTGTCCTTTGGCCCAGCTTATTCCACTCATCTGTGACTTCCACAGCGCCTCTGATCCAAGTCGGAGTGAGGACGGCAGGACAGAGAGGCCCGCAGCTACCTGCGCACCCGCTCTGTGACCTTGGGCAGCTCCACCTTGCACTCTTTGAATCTCAGGGTAACTATTTGCTGTGTGGGACTGGGGCTGCCTCTCTTGACGCCCGGCACTGCCTCTCCAATCCCACCCCTGCACTTTGGTTGAAACACTCACCTAGCACTCTGGAGGGCCAGTTCACAGATGCTCAGGGGTTGATAATAGCAGCATTCTCTTTCTTTCCATAGCCCAGGATGTATCCCAGGGAGGGGAGGACAGGCAGCATTCACACGACTCCCACATCCAGCGTCACAAAAGCTAAGCCTGTCTGCCTGTCCCATCCTTGGCCATCCCCATGGTGGGGGAGCCAAGTCTGACCCAGAAGGCTCTGGAGATCCAGAAGCAAAGCCAGTGCAAAGCCAGGGTCAGCAGGCCACAGATGTCTCGGCAACCTGGATTCCTCTTTGGGTTGGTATTAGGGCCAATTCAGGGGCTACAACATAGGCCACATAAAAATAGTTTTATCGGTAGAATAAATACATTTTTTCTCTTTTAATATTGATACATATTTTACAAAAGAGCCCCATAGCACTATGGGAAATTAAGACCTTCTACAAAAAAGAAGATGTAACTGGTACAATAAAACTCTAGTTTTCTAAAGGGTCCTGTCTCGACTGCCCTTGAGGTGGTGGCACGCCTGGAGGTGGAGGTAGGGGCCATGGGGTGGTCGCAGACCCTCACGTGATTTCTCTGGCTTCTCTGCATGTGGTGGCCAAGGTCAGGAGGGCCCGAGAGTGTGTAGCAGGAAGGGGTTGGCAATGGTGGCAGCCACAGCAGTGAGGAGGCCCAGGGTCGGCGCCGAGCTGCTGGTGGGCCCTGGCGGGTCCTGTTGTTGGAGCTGGTCAGAGAGCTGGAAGGGAGGCTTGGTGGTCCCAGAGCTGGGGGTGGGCTGGAGGGCCAGTGGCGGTGGTGAGGCAGTGGTGCTAGAAGGAAGGAAAGACACAGCAGAGTGACCATCAGCCTCTTCACCTGGGCAGAGGCCTCTGGGGCTCAGATCTGACCTTATCATATCTGTGTTTTCTCATAAAACAGAGAAAAAGAGGGCCTTGTACATGGAAGACAAGCCACTCAGGGCCACATAGTCACTCTGAATGATCCACGGAAGCTGTGATGTTCCTTCTCCTGTGCCAGGACGCAGGGCTAGCCCAAGGCCACCTGTGACCAATCATCAGAATGTGTCTCAGGTAGAAAGAAATCATAGTGTTAGGGAGGAGAAAGCTGGGAGGGTGGGGGGTGTCTCCAGGGTGCTCAGCTTCCACACGCGTCCTCAGGTTCCCCTTTCCCTGCTGCTGCCCCTCCCAGTGGCTGTCAGCTTCGCCATGCTTGTCAAAGCCACGATTTAGAGAGTATCTCAGGTCCAGAACTTTATAAACAGCGTTTCTGGTCCTCACAACAAATCTTCACCGCGAGTTTCATCATTTCCTCTCAGCAGATAAAACTGAGGCCTAGCGAGGCTACCTGGTTCCCAGGTCACAGGGGAAAGCAGGGTGAAACACGCATGGGCCCAGGGCAGTACACGCACAGGGAGTGGGGGTGAAATGTGCCGCCACTCACAAATCACAAACACAGGAACCAGGTTCAAGGTAACCGGGGAGATATTTGGCTCAGGAACGCTTACACCACAGAGAGGGGAGGGAGGGAGACAGAGAGAAGGAAGAGTGTGGCAGGAAGGCCAGGCGGAGCCCAGGGCGCCTTGGACAGTCAGAGGGGCAGGGCTGAGGAGCAGGGAAGAGATGCAAAGAAAGAGTCACAGGCAAGGCAGGGATCAGGGACTGAGCAAGAGAGGGGACAATGACAGAGGCATGACGAGAGACGCCACAAGGGGAGCCATCTGACAGGCCTGTGGCTAAGAAGCACAGGTTCTGCTATGAAGAAGGGGGCCAGGACCCCAAGAAATGGCCAAGCTTACCCACAGGACAGCCCCTTCAGGCTTGGGCGGGACAGCAGGGGAAGCAGGCACATTAGGTATGGGGGGAGCACCTGTCCCCCAGAGGGCCAGAAAGTCTTCCTTGTGTCAACAGAAAGAGGCAGGAGCTGCTATTACCCCACCTGCTGAGGAAGAACCTGGACATAGAGATTAACTCACCCCAGAATAGATGGCAGGGGTAGGCTATGGAAGTGGACAACCTAGAGACAGGCTGGTAACCGTGAGGGGCCAGGGTGGTCTCCGAGGGGTCTGCAAGGTGGCTGACCACCTTTGAATGGGGCCCTGCTTACATCCTGGTGCTTGCCTCCATTTCTGATCAGCAGCTTGCTCCCTTGATCATCTGGGGGTGTCTTTGTCTAAACCTCTTTTGGGCTGGGCCACAAGGCCAAAACTGCTGGTCATAATCCCTGGGATGAGCCCTGGAATTGCCTCTACTGCAGGCAGCCCATCCTACCGTCCTGGGGCGGGGGTGCCTCTCACACAGCTCAGGCTGAGCCTCTACCTTGGTGGCTGGGCAGGGCAACCTGGAGGTCACCATGTATACCCACCTCCACCAGGCTCAGGCTGGAACCTCGGCTTAGGAGAGGGCACCCGAGTGGTCATGGGCACCGTTTCCTGGTTTGATGGAAGCCAGGAAAGGAAGGAGTCCTTGCCTGCTGCCTGGCTCTCTTTCTACCCTACTTTGGCAGTGCTTTGACCACTAGAACTCATTAGGTCTCTCACAAGGTTCTTTCCAACCTGATGCCTAGAGGTGTGACTATGATGATCCTGTGTCTTTAGAAATTCTCCCAGGAGCCATAGGAGAGGAGGAGTCAACAGAGCACACAACATGAAGTTCCTGGACAGTGTGTGTATGGGGGTGGGGTGGGCTGGGCTAGGTGACTTCCAACCGTCTTGGATCTCACAGTATCAGTGTGCGTTACCTTCCCAGCTGGGCAGTCTTCACATGTGCAATCCATCCTGTCATGACCTTGCTGCAATGTGCTGACCACACTGGTCATGGCTCCCCGACACACACCCTACACCCACAGCTGCTGTGGTCCTACTTTCCCTGGAAGACCTGCCCCCTTGCCCCTTCCTGGGGGCTTACCTGTCCTGCAGCCTTCAGTGCCAGCTGGCAGAGTTAAGACTTCCACCAAATCTCGCACCTTTCTCACTGACCTCACTGTGTGGCAGGCTTATCTCACACAAGGTCTCAATGTGTAAAGTCCTGGAACGCTGCCTGGTCCCTAGGAGGTGTGAGATGATGTCGGCTATTTTTAACATCGTTATTATTTCTATGTCTATATCTCTCCCACTAATAATGTCCCCTCTTTCGGGACCACTTAGTATGTGCTGGCAGATGCTGGACTCAATGCGACACCCGTGTCATTTTCTTATTATTTCTATTCCCATGATGGGCAAACTGGGCTCGAAGTAAGTGAGGTTTCTTGCAAAGTCTCCCCACCTGAGCCATGAGGAAGTGGGTGATGGAGATGTGAAGGGGGTCTAGGTGAAGGCTGTGAGAAGGGAGGGGACTCCACAGCCTCCTTTGAGCTTGGCCCCTGCGCCTGGCCAGGGTCATTACCTCAGTCCCTATCCTGCCATCTTTTCTAATGAAATGAAAAACTAAAAAACACACACAACACCAAACAGTCCATCAAGATCCATTCGCTGCTGCTGCTTGAGGTTTTGGCTTCTAATGCTTTGGCTGAGGTTGAGGGCGGTTTGAGGGTGGTTTTGGGGGAGCAGGCCGGTGCGCCCTGAGAGGTGGCTGGGCTGGGGAAGGTGAGACCAAGTAGGAGTTGTGAAAACTATGTCTCATAAGGCGTCTGAAGACACTTTCTTTTACCCTTTGAAAACTGAAGAAGAACCCCCTCCCCGCCCCCAGAGTCTGAGTGGGGTTTTTATTGCTTGGAAGGAATCCTGAGAAAATGAGGTGGAACTGGGGAGGGGAAAAGGACCCCTAAATGCCCCTGTCCCATTCTGCTCACAAAGCTCAGCTCCCCTGTCCAGATCCCCACCCCCTCCCACGCTCATGCTGGGAAAAACTGCCTCATGGCAAAACGGCCTTGAGGCCAAACCAAATACCCAGAGCATTCCCAGGCTCTGCAGAAGACTGGCACTGTGGAGCCAAGTCTGCTCTGAGCCGACAGGGCCCCTCGGCCTCTGTGGAAAGCAGAAACTCCTCGCCAGCTTGGGTTATGCTCCTGGTTTGCTGTGAGACTGAACAAAGGCTGTCTTCCTGGCCTCAGTTTCCCCACATCTACAATGACGGAGCAGGAACAGAGCCAGAGACATTAAACTGTGTTCCAGTGGCAAGAGACAGAATTGGGGTGTTAGGCAGAAGTCCAAGGGAGAAAGCACAGAAAATCAAGACTGGTGCTGAGACAGGGATTGTCTGCCCCCAAGGTCCCTGAAGAGGGCAGCCTAGAGTAGGGGTGAGTCTCAGCATGCAAGGTTTCCAAGACTGAGTGGTCCAAGGTTAAGTGTTGGACATCACAGCCTTGAATTGCTTGCCAGTACAAGCACCTAGTGTCTGAGCCTGGGGAAACCTTCCTACAGAGCTTCAAGGAGCTGTGGAAGAGATAAGCCTCGTAGTGTGTAGTGCCAGGATGACAGGAGTTTGCTGCAGGAAGTAGAGCCCTCCATGTGACCTGGCTGGGGAAACCCCATGTGATAACTGTCTGGGCCTCAGACTCTGGGTCCAGCAGGTCAAACAGAGGCAGAGATCCAATGTAGCCAGTCTGCCTAAAGCCTGATCTCCTGTAATCTGTGTCTCAGCAACCTTGTCCTCAGGTCTCCTGCACATGGGAAGCTTTCACCTTTTTATGGGCCTGAAGACCCATAAGCAGACTGTCTGGCATGATTCCTAAAAGTTCTACAGAAGACCAGACCTGGAAGGACCTGTCTAACCCTGAGATGGAAACCTGGGATCCAGAGAGATGAGAACTTTCAGGGTCATCCAGGACCTGAGGTTCTAGAGTTTTTTCAATGACATTGTACTGAGGAGTCATTTGTCCCCATACCCACGCTGCACTAACCACAGGACTAGGCAACTGATATGTGCATCTATACCTACCACACACAAATGCCCGCCTTTGTTAAGCGAGGGAGAGTTCCCAGCCATCTCCTAATGGTTTATTTAAAACCTTACGCCTAGTTACAAAATCAAAGCATAAAAAGTGGACAGACAATCAAACAATGACAGTACAAACTATTCTGTTTGATAAATTAATAAAAACAGTAGTATGGTTATCTATCTTGCACAATTAAACACACATGCAGTTGTATCTTTTAGAGTACTTCCTCTTTCATTATCATATCATTATACATTTTGGATCTTATTACTCTTTCAGTTTTTTATTTTTTTATACTAGAGAGACTATCTAATAATCTTACTGTTATTTTTTTTGAAATTCTGTATTATTTTACCCTTTTTTCCTGTTTTGATTTTTTTCTCTAAACAAAAACCCCCCTTAAGCCTGTGATCCACTAAAGGAAGGGCCTTGAGTAGCTTCCGGCAGGGGAGAGGCAAAGTGGGTGACCCTGAAAGTCAAAGGCATCAATGAGTGGCATTTGTTACAGTGTTACTGCTGATCTGATCTGATACCGGTTGAGTGCTTTACAGGCACTAAATCTTTTTTGTCCCAAAGCAAATACAAGGAGGGGCTGGGATTTGAACCTTGTCCTGCCTAAATTTTTCCATTTCTTTATTCTTGGATGATTCTACTTCCTATGGGGGCATTTTTCTGTGAGGGTATCTTCTCCTACTCTGGCCATTCCAGAAGTGCTGGTCAGCAGGAGGGGACAGCTCCCCTACAACAGGGTGGAGGAGGAATGCTGGGAAACAGACTCAGAGGGCAATAAGCTCTGTGGCTGTGTGTCCTGTACCCCCTGCACCTGCCTGGTGGGATTTGCCAAATCTTTGTCTATCACGTACTGATGCCCACCTATGGGCTTTGCTTTGGGCCGTGCCCAGCACTCAAACGCTGCTCTTTCCTACATCTGTGAAATATCTCTCTCCTTCCAATCCTGATGGCACAGCCACTCTGCTCTCTTATTTATGCAACTCTCTACCCTCAAAGTACACACACACACACACACACACACACACACACACACACACACCTGTGTTCTTGAAGACCTTTGATCCTGGAGACCAACAGCTAGCACAACCAACAGATACCAGACAAGGCCCTAACAGCAAAAGGAGACATGGAAGGATTGCCACAGGTCCACGTGGTGTGGGAGGGGCTTCTGCGCGGGCTTGCCCTGGACGCCCCTCCTTGCTGCCCAGCTCTGGCTCTCAGGGGTGGGGGATCCTGGAGAATGCTCTGCTGCTGTGCAGCCATCTGCGAACGCACGCTCAGCCCTTTCCACGGATTGCCATAAATCATCCTGCCACGGGCTGCTGCTTCTCTAAACTTCCTCTGCTGTGTTTACATCTCGGGTAATGGGTAATGAGGGGCGTGGGGAGGTCGGCCTGCTCCAGGTGGTGTCCTAACCAGGCACTTGCAGCCCACACCCCATTCCACCCCCTCTTCCTTGTATTCTACTCTGCAGTCAATAAACCCCAGCAAGGCCTCAGGTGACCCAGAGCACTGCAGCCCAAGCCTGGTCTCCTGAAGCCCCCAGCCCAGAAGCAGATGGAAGAACTGTGGTGTGGTGGTGGTGACGAGAGTGAGGCTGCCTTGGGGTGGGGGAGGGAGGGAGAGCCCAGGCAGGTGCCGGTGGGAAGGGCACACTCATGTGGTGGTGGGTGACGAATCTGATCTTTAGTGTTAGAAGCAAACACTCCAGAACTCTGTGTGTTCTTAGGCAAGTTCCCTGATCCGGCTGAGTCTATTTCCTTGCTTGTAAAATGGGTTGGCCTCTCGTGTCTCTTGGCAGAACTGGGACACAGTAGGTGTGAGCGCCTGGCACAGAGCAGAGCCCAGTGAATTCACTTGTACCCCTCCTGGAGCAGACAGCAGGAAGCAAGCTCACAAGTGTGGAGGAATCCTGGCACCCTGGCAGAAATGGACCCTGCAGGACCTAGGCAGGACCTGTGGGAAGTGAGGAAGGGAGTGAGGGTCTATGTCTGGGCAATTTCCTGGTGGCAGTGGGGAACTGCAGGATCACAAATGGAGCCCGGACAATGGTCAAAGGCCAGACTGGGAGACCTGTTAGGTCCCAGCTTCAGGGCTGCAGGCAAAAGAGGGAGAGGACAGAGAAGAGGAGTGACTCCTGTGGGACTCAGGGGGAAGAAATGAGACTCTGAATGAAAGCTCTCAGGAAAAGTTCTGTTAGAAGGGCTACAAATGTGCTCTAGAATGCCACCGAAGAGATCTCTACTGCCCTCTCTCTGTAGGTTGGAGCACTCAAAAAGGTGAAGTTCCCCAAGAACCAGGGAGCCTGTGCCTTATACCTGGGCCTCCTGGGGAGCTCAGGGTCTGGTTCTGCAAGAAGCAATGAGAGACTTTTAATCAACAGGCTGCACTTTGGTAGAAACTTCCTTCTCCACACTGACCAGATGGAGGAGAGCTAGCCAAACACTGTGAACCCACTGGGATGCAGAAGGGCCTACTCTGCACCAAAGAAAAGCCATTTTCTTCTCCTGAAACTGGGCTCTGTATTTCAGACTCATGTGTTGTGCAAAGGAAACTGTTTGGAGTTATTTGCCCACATTTACCTTTCAGATACAGTTAGGGGATGGGGGCCTGTTGCTGGAGCTGACAGCCTAGCCTCCTTTCACGCTCTGGGCTGGACCCTCTGCTGGCTCGGTCTCCTGGTCACCCTGACGAGCTGATCAGAGTTGCAAATGTCCAAACTAATTGCAGCTCATAATTAGCTGCCAGCTCCTTCTCTTCCATAAGCCTTGCTGGCAGCCTGCAAGCCTTGCTCCTTGCAGAAGGAACTGCCTTCACTCCTAGTTAAAAGGCCTAGGCCATTTGTGGGTGCCTGACCCAAATGTGTCTCAGCCAATAGAGCTATATCAATGGCTCTGCGTTGGGCTTGCAGGGCAGGAAATCTCTGCAGAAATACATTTCCAACAACCCAAGTCAGGTGCTTTGAAACCAGTGCCCAAAGGCTTAGTGGAACCAATATTGATTTTCTGGAAATCTCTTTAAAATATATCCTTTAAAAAACAAAACAAAAAAATATGTATCCTTTATGATGGGAAGGGAGGGATATATTCATCTTTTATCAATGGCTGAGTATCTGGCTGGTGGAGAACCAGAATTTGGGAAGTGGAAGGCAGCTCCTAATTCCCTGGGCAGTGGGCTCTCCAGCTGTAGGCCTTCATTCATCCATAAGTACAGTTGGGCCAGTGCTTCCCACAGCTCCTCAGAGGAATCACCAGGTGCACATTCACAAGGTTTCCTGGGACCCTGGACATTCGTTTATTTAAAAGTACTGAAGGAGATTCTGTCCAGGTTGTTTAGGAAAATTTTGAGTAATACCTGTAAGGTCCAGATGAGGACCAACTGCTGAGGCATTAGGACCAGGGCTGGCCTATTGCACTGGGTGGGGCTCTGCCCTCTCACTGATAGTCTATCCTTGGGATATTCTCGATTCTTTGGTACATCATTTACTACATATGGAGATTCCGACCACACAGGGGAATCCAGGGAGATGGCTCTGTACAGAGGCTGCAAGTGGGAGATGGCAGACAGTATCTTGATGATTACAGGAGCTTTGGTAACAGACAGGCCAAGAAAGGAGGCAGAAGGGCCATACAGAAAGAATATGGAGGGACTCAGTGCATTAGGATGATTTCTGCACCTGCCCATTTACAATGTTTTACCACAACATAACAGTGACAGTCTGAGTATTGGGTATCAGTTACCCTCTGTCTCCTTTTTCATACAGAGTGAGTCTGCTCTGCAGCTTCTCTGTCATAGTCGTTGCTCAGACCTTCTAGGTACAGGGAGCTTAGGGCCTATTGTGTACCAGGTTGTAGTGTTTGCTCCTAGGCCACAGAGCAAATGGAGCCCCTTGGAATACTGGATGCAGCCTAGGGAAGCCAAAGCAGACTTATCTAGTGCACCTGAGTAAGTTTCTATTTTCTTCATCTTTCCAATGCAGAGAATTATACTTGCTCTTGTATTGAGAATGAAACTGCAAGGTCAGATGTAAATGTTTCTTTGTGAACCCTTAAAGGCACTCCTGGGGACCCTTTGTGCATGCCAGTCCAGAAGTTTCCACTTAGATATCCCTTGGTGTGGTGGCTCAGAGCAGGGCTCACCAGTGACAGTGCCCTGGCCTGGGGATGCCAACACCCAGCGCCTGGGGAACCCCCTCGCTCTAACTCACCTGTCTTCGATTCGGACCCAGAGGTCGTTGAACTGCCTTGGCCGCTGGTGCTTGCTCTGCCTCTTGTGCCACTTCTTCTGTCGCCCAAACTCCTCCAGCTGGCTAAGGCTGTCGGGGAGCAAGAGGTGTGGGGACAGGGCTGGATCCTCCTCTTCAGGGGTGGCAGTGGGGGTCACTGAGGGTGCTTCAGGGATGGCAGCGGCTGGGGTTGCAGGGGCTGGGCTGGCTGAAATCTCCTCAGGAGGGGGTGCTGAGCTCCTGGCAGCAGAGCTGGAAAGGGGAACAGCTTGTGAACATGTTGTGCACGTGCAACAGGGAATGTAATTTGGTGAGAAAGTTGACACCGCAGAAGTCATTGCCAAGCTGCCTCTGCTGCACCCAGCAAAAGGATTGAGGAAAACCATTGTCTGGGGTGAGAGACAGAGCATTCATTCCTTCCTCTGATTTGGCTAATGCATCTTTATTGAGCTTTCAACTTGCAGGAGACACTGGTTTAGGGATTGAATATTTGCAATGACCCAAACAGATGCTATCCTTGCCATTTTAAAGCTCACATTCCCAAGCTAAAGACAGGAAGCCATACAGGATGGCAGATGCCTATAACTACTTAGGACAACACAGGGCAGAGGCAGGCACAAGAGCATGGTGTATGCTGGTCCAGGAAGATGGTCTGTCACCAGCACATGACATGTGAGCCCCAGACTAGGAGGGGATACGGGAGGAGCCCTAGACATTTCTCTGGGGTTTCTGTGATCTTGGTCAGGGTCTCACTCGTCAACAGTCTGAGGGGCTGTAAATGACACCCAGCCTCACTTGCGCCTTGGTCTCTTTTCTATAAATGGAGCTATGATTGCATGTACCTCACATGGGCTTCAGGAGGATGATGTAGGGAAACACAAGCAAAGTGCTTCTCACACTTCCTGGCAATAGGAAGCAGCCCAAGCAGCCTAACAGTCAACACTATTTGTGTCGATCACATTACTTTAATTCATCCCACCTCCCTTGCCTTTGTTCAACACACATCTACTGTGCATCTGTTCAGGGGATGGGACACGGTCAGATCCTTAGAGCCTGAACTGGAGGCAGACAGATGAGAGGTTCACATCTGGCTCTGCAAAGTGCAGGCTATGAGACTAAGGGCTGACTTTGCCATCATCATCTCAAGCAGTGACACCACTAGTACTTCTTCCAAGGGGGTGTCACAGGGATGGGCAAAATGAAAGCTCAGCACATCCTGGCACTAACAGAGTCTTTCTGATTCAACCAGTGGGCAAAAGGGACCTGGATGTCATGCAGGCAAGGAAGTGCCATGTGAGTGTACTTGTGGGATTCATGTCCCATGTCGGCACGCACACATGAGCCTCTCAGTTGAGGTGCATCCTCTGCTTTTCTGCTCTTTATTTTTCCCTCTCTGTGATTCCAGTGGAATTCCTCTGGGAGGAAGGTTGTGAGTCATTTCAAAAACTGTCTGAACAGGCAGCTTGCAAGGGAAGGTGGTACCTAGGATGACAAGCAGCCTGCCCTCCCACTGCACTCCCACACTTCCAATGACTGAGGGGCTTCTTCCTCTTTGAAGAAATAAAAGGCCATCAGCTCAGCCTCTCCCAGCCCCCACAGCAACCCCAGATTCCCAGGGTCCAGGCTGCTGGAGATGCCGCAGCTGTTGGGGAGATAATTCAAAACAGTCAGACAAAAAGATAGATTCAGGAAGCACCTGTGACTGAGGATAGCTTTTATTGTTAGAGCCTCCTCAGCAGCCCTTCCCCCCTCTACCCTGCCAGCTGCCTGCTCCCGTGTGTAGGAGGCTCAGCCTGAGAGCCCTCAGAGCAGAGACTGTTGGGGGTATAGTCGGGGACCCCTGTCTCCAATGCCTGGGCTCCGAAATGAATAGCAGTTTCTCCATCCTCCAGCCTTGTGGGCTGCCTGCCTTCTGCATCCTGGCCAGCCACACACAGGGAAAGCCTTGGGGACATGAAGGCAGGGGTGGGCGGGGGAGCAAAGGGAACTTGAGGAACACCTTGACCCTGAGGCTACCTTGGATCTCTCAAACACCCACAGCACTCCATACACACCACTGCATGCTGGGCTCACATAATTTCAGCACTAAAAGCAATCTTTTAGATGAACCCAGAAGATGAAAGAGGTGGGAGGCTGGGATGGTGTCCCAGTGCCAGTGTTGGTGAATTCTTCTGGAAGGACCATGCAGCCAGGCGAGCTTTGGTCTGTGTCTAGGAGACTAGTGACTTATGCTCTGTGTGACCCCACAAGCCTCATCTCTGAAGGTGAGGTCACAGGTATCCCTAAGCCCTCATGCCGCCACCAGAGTAGGAATAGAAGTGATTAGCAGCTCAGGAGGATCAGGAACTAGACTTGTGTCTTCCACAAGCTGTGTGTCCTCCTGCAGGTGCCTTCACTCCTTCTGGGCTCAGGCTCCTCAATGATAAGTTAGGGATACTCACAGTTCCTGCCTTGAGGTTGTTGTGAGAATTAAATGAGATACAAGCATTTAGAGTCCAGCACAGAGTAAGTAACCAACAATTATTGGCCATGATTATTCAAGATTCTCTTGGACTCTGGGTCTTGTAACATCAGAGACAGGAGTAGAAATCATGCTGTGCTCACCCTTGAGTGCTGGTGGGGAAGGTTCCTGCATAATCTGGGGCATGAGCTGCACTGGGCCCTGAGTTTGAGGGTCCTGACATTGACTTCCAGGGCTGCCCAGGACCCGACCTGGTTCTTGTCTGGTGCTGGTGGAACTGGTCCTTCCCTAGGGTAGCTTTCGACTTGGTGGGAGTGGACAGGAACTCCACAGGAGGAGAGGATGGGGGACAGTGGCTCTGTGAAAAGTGTGTGTGTCCCTTAGCAGGAAAATCAGGAGCTAGGGACAGAGCTTTAGGTGGCAATGGAGAAGGTGAGGGCACTGGGGGTGGAGCAGCACAGGGAAGGAGTCAGGATGCAACATATCCTCCCATAGCACCATCTTGATTCTGAGTTGGGGCATCCACTGAGTCCTCCAGGCAGCAACCAAGGGGTCACTTCCACCTCATTTCCCTAATTTACCAGTGTTGAATCCCAAGCCTCTTGTGAACACTAGTGCTGCTCACCAGGACTCCCTGATGGGATTTGCACATTTCCACTGCCATTCTGGCCCTTCTGTGACCTCACATCAAGAGTATACACAGACCTTCTCCCACTCTTCTGTCTCCAGCTCCCCTCTGATCGTGCTGCCTGCTCTGCCCTGTCCCTATGAGGACCCGTTTCACCACAAGCTTCCTTCCCACTCTACCTGTGGTCCTGAGCAGGAAGGCAGGGGCAGCCAGTTATGTAGCACATGGTTCCATCTGAGCCATGGCCTGGCAGTGGTGGGTCAGCTGTTCAGTTCCAAAATACCCGTCGATGCTCACCTGTCGATGGCCTGCCCAGCAGGTGTGTGGTCCACTTCCAGCCCTGCTTGCCGCAGAACGTCAATGACAGTGTTGTTCCCCAGAAAGTGTCCTGCAACACAAGACACAGAGTATGCTCAGCCACATGCCAGGCTGCTAGTCAGTGGGGACAGCTTTGAGCCACCGCCTGGGCCTGTGTCTGGGCCAACAAGCTCCATCAGTCAATGCCCCTGACTCTCTGAGAGGCAGTATGGCCCAGTGGGTAAGACACGGTCCTAGTGCTACCATGCCTGGGTCCATGTCCTGGCTCTGCTGTCACAAGCTTCCCATACCTCACTTGCCTCACCTGCAGAGTGAGATGATTGTAATGTGCTTTCCAGGGTGGCTGTGAGAACAATAGCTACTGGAGGTATTTCCTGCTGTATCACTCACTGTTACTCCTCTACCAAGCTTTTCTCTCCAGTCTTGCTAGGCCCAACTCTAAGAAACCTCCTGCCCCAGCCCCAGCAGGCCCAGAGCTCATCTTCATAAGCCCCACCAGCAAACTGTGCCTCCTCCTTTCAGCCTGGGGGCAGGGTCCCTGTGTTCTTCATGGGTCTGCTCAACAGGCCTCAGTGGGCAGAACTCACACAGCCACTGTCTTGAAAATGCTAAGCATGGTGGGCTGGGTCCGAGCATTCATTTGTTCACCATCTATCTCCCCAGCTTGTGTGCCATATACATGGTGGCCCAGATGCTGGCACAGCCACTGAGAACTCACTGAGGTATAAGATCACAGTGGAAGAGACACACTCCCAGCAGCATAGAGAAGGTACAAAAGAAAACCGTCCCTACAGACAGCCTCCAGAGGAGTATGAGAAGAGAGGAGCTGGTCTTCCTCTCACCGCCCTCTTGCTCTTCATTCATTTAGCATTTGTGATATTTTCACTCTGGAGCCAGCTCTGTGCTAAACACTGAATACTGAAATGGGTAATTTAGTCTGAAGCCCCATAAAGGGGAACTGCGTAAGGGAGATGCAGGCACCAAGGTGGGAACTCAGGGGAAGCCTTGTGCAGGTTCTGGACAAGAGACTCCTTGGGAAGGCCAGTGACTGTGAATGCAGGTGCTCCTGGGAGTCAGTGTCCATGGATACCCCGCTGCCTCCCAGGTCTCAGTTTCCCCACCTTTCCAATGTGAGCAGGGTCAGCTTGGAAGGGTGCTTGCCCAGATCTGGGAGTCTGCCCTGTGGCCCCACTGACCTGGGCAACACTCTCCTCTCCTGCTCATCATCATTTGGGAACCTGGAGGAAATCTCACTCTGTGATTCTGATTGCCTATGACGGGTGGTGACAGGTGGGAAGGAGGGAGGTCAGCATCCTGACAGCTCCAAGGAGGTGGAGGGGAGTAAATGGACAAGTGGGGGGCTTCGGGCACAGAGGGGCCAGTGGGGCCTGCACAGGGGCTGCCACCTTGCACATCTCCCCCAGCCCAGCCATCTTTCTCTTCCTGCCTGCCACAGTCCCTGCAGGCACACCTGGGCATCATGGGAAAGATTATTGGACTGGGACTGTCAAAGGGCTCTAGCCCAGCATCCGCTCACCCCGTACCTCCAGTGAGCTCAGTGTCCTCCATGGGTTGCACAGTGTTCAAGGCTTCTCAGTCTATTTAGGAGGCTTTTGTTTAACTCAAGACCTTTATGAAAAGACATTTCACCCTCCCTTTCCCCTCCAACTGAGTACATAGCTAGTGCTGGACAGCTGTGAATGGTAAGAACAGCAATGGTGCAATAGGAACAACACAGAGGGGGGCACAGAGGCTGTGAGGGAGCCTATGTAGGAGGCACAGAGCCAGCCAAGGGCAGGGCGGACTTCCTGGAGGAGGCACTGTTGGTGAGATGAGGATGGAGGGCGTAGCACCGGGCAGGATGCTCTAGGTGAGTGGCGCAGCATGTGTGAAGCTTTGGGAGGCTGGAGGTACATGCTGGGCACTGGCCTCAGAGGAGACGCTCACAACACAGGCGTGACCAGGCCCACACAGGACTCGCGGCATGCAGCTCAGCACAAAAGACTCAAGCTCCTGCCAAGTTCTGTATCTCCCCTCAGCCTGGGATCCTGAGCAGTGGCTTCCCTGCCACTGCTTTCCCGTGGATAAGCTTTTTCAGCAGCTGTAAAGCCACCCTGGGGCAGAGGTGTACAAAGGCCAGAGTGTCATCCTGAGCGATGAACTGGCCTGGGCAGAGCCAGCACGACTCTGGCTTGCCCCCTTGATATAGTTGGGCAGGAAATGCAAGGGAAGTGGCAGCCCCCAGGCTGCAAATTGTATCCCAGCAACGTTCCTCTGCCCCAGCAGCTTCTGTGAAGACTGCCAGTAAAGACCTGGGTCTTGTGCCCAACTGTTGCCCTTCCTCTATCCAGGATTCCTCAAGAACCTCCAGGGAAGACAGAGAGCTTCAGGTGCCCAGGAGCAGCAGCAGCCTGTTGTGTGCAGAGTGGCTGGGCCGAGCCCAGGGTCACGTAGTGAGGTCCATACTGCGGCACAACTCTGGCACGGCCCTGACCTCAAGAGCCTCACAGGACTCTGCTGGAGCCTGAGCCTCCCGTGGCACTGTTTCCCAGGTCTGCTCAGTGCTCGGAGCCATTCTCTCAACCTCAAGGCTCCAGCCAATACTGCTCTCCTGAAGACCCCAAAGACAAAAGTTGAGGTTGTGGCAAAACTGGAAGCAATCACTTTGAATTCCCATCGTTCCTTTCTCCTTTGCCGAGCCACGCTGTCCTACCTCTCCCTCCCCTGTGATGGGAAGAATGGTGCCCTGCTGCTCTTCACCCAATCCTGGAAGGCAATGGTCCACGCAGCTGTGTCCTGCATGGACACAAGCCCTGCATGCCCAGATCATGTGTCTGCCACCCACACGCTCTGCGGCTTGGTCTCAGGGGCCCTCACATTTGGGTTAGTTACAGCTGCATTTCCCAGCGCCCATCCTGTTCCACTCTGTGTGCTGCCCACGTGCCCTCTCCCCTCCAACTGTGTCCTCGGTGGGCTCTTTTTGCCTGTCCAATAAGTGGCAGGCCCTGGGTCTCCTTCCCTTTACCCAGGCACAAGCATGTGCCATCCCCATGCCACGCTGATGGCGCTGGAATTGTCGCCTTAGTCATCTCCCTTTGTCCAGCCACCGAACCCTCCACAGAACCCCATGCAGCTTGCACTCTCTCCCAGCAGGTCCTGGGCCCCCAATGGCTTTGCTGGCCCAGCCACATCACCGAGTGGGCTCTTTCTCCTCATCTTCCTAAAGTCACTCTAGAGGCCCTGATGCCACCTCCTGGACTTGCTTTCCTCTCCTCACTACAGCCAAATGGACTTGCCCACACCCCAGCGCTGGCAGCTGGAACACGTTCTTAAGGAGCCATGTGATGGCACTGGGAGTTCTTCAAGGGTTGGGGCAGGCCTGACTCATCTTTGTCCTAGAGCAAGCCTAAATCAGGAACCCTGCAGTGGCTTTGTGAATGTTTGTTGAATGAAGGAGTAACACACCTTCTTACTCCATATCCTTTCCATGATCTCATCTTATCCCTAAGAGACCTGGGTCCTTTCCTTTCATAGTGAAGTCCTGTTCTACTCACTGGTCATCCTCCTTCTGGTTCCACCAGTCCCAGGAGCCTGGCCCTTGCAGCAGCCCCCTGAGTCAGGGTCCAGTGCATGCTGTCCCCAGGGGCGGCAGACAGGATTTAGGTTTGCCTCCAGGGTGCAAACTCTTTAAAAAGAACCACACCCATCCTGGAACTTGCAGGAAGGTCGTGGAAAATTGACAAAGGGCCCCATGGTCCTGGTGTTCAGCCTGCCTGGCTTGTCCAGGCTCCCCGGGTCTCCTGGCCACTGCTCAGCAGCTTTCTCCAGCACTGACTTCCAGCTGTTCTTTGGCCAGCACTGTGCAGGAAGACATGTTCCACTTCATTTGCTGAGGCTGCACGAACAGCAGCAGAGGAAGGAGAGAAGGGATCACAGGTGGTGGGGTGGGGCACCGTGAGCTTGGGCACAAGGAGGGAGGTCAGGGGACAGCAGAGACTTCAGAGGAGAACGGACGAGGGGAGCTCTGGGAAACAGACAGCAGGAAAAGGGGGGGAGGGGAGATGGGCCTGAGATGGGCAGTGAGGACAGAATGGTAGGGAGAGAGGGAAAGGAGACAGTGAGATAGAGAAAGAGACAAGGACAGGCCAATGAGATGCGAAGACACAGACACAGAGAGGGAAATAGGGAAAGGAGGAGGAGGAGTGGATACAGAGAACCCGGAAGCTGGAACGAAGGGCAAGGTGCAGGAGAGACAGCCACTGCAGCATCCAGGGGCTGATGAGGGGCTGATGATGTGGATGTGACTGGAGGAGACAGGGGAACAAGGAGGTTGAGGCTGGCTTGGTTCCCATCTCCTTTGAAAGAGCATTCATTTACAAACTGGAAAGGCTGCCCTGCTTAGTGGTAATATGCCCTGTGTGCTCCAGAGAGGAGAAAAACGTTCATTTTTACTGGGTGCAAGCAAGACTGTGCCAGGGTAGACTATGTGGGGAGCAGAGTACAGGCCAAACCTAGCCCTGACCTTCTTCTGGGCACAACCCAACAGCCCCCAGTGACCTTTTAATGGAGAAGGCAGGTAGGACAGAGCAGGGACAGAAAACCTGGGTTGTCAGCTGCCCGTGTGGCCTGGACGGGTTCCTTCCTTCTCTGTGTCTCCCTGTCTGCATATGGCCCTGGACCGCAAGGTCTCCTGGGCCCTCAAATCTCTGCATTCTGTTATGTGGGGCCCCCAGTGCAAAGTGCTTCTCAAACAGTATTTCAGACCCTCTTTCTAGCTACCCTTGGAGGTGCCCCATCCAGAGATAAGGAAACTGAGGCTGGGCCAGGGGATGGGACTTGCCCAGTCATACAGCTGCTACGAGCAAAGCTTAGACACCAACCCAGTGATGTCCCGGTCCACTCCCTGCTCCAGGACATCCACTGGAAACTCCTGGCAGCTGTAAAAGATCCTGAGTTCATGTCTGGGGGCAGGAAACTGTCAGAAACCTGTGTACCTTCCAAGGTTCAGCATATTGGAGGGAAAAGTGTGTGAGTGTTCGGCAAGAACAATACACCTATTAACAGGGCAGTTTCAGGACTGTGTTGGGGCCGGGTGGAGGAGGGGGCAGAACCAGATGTTCCTCACAGGCTCCAAACAACTGCGGGTTTGCCTGGGCCAACACACATGTTTTCTCTCCAGTGAGTATGATGGGTTTCCAGTTTTCTCCTCCTGGAAGAGGCATCCCAAGCCCGTATTTACGTTCTGTCTGAAATTAATGCAAGGGAAACCTTTAAATGCGAATCTCATGCCAGGGCAGTCCACGGATGTCAAGCTATGGTGAGGTTTGTTTTTCCAAGGAAATGTAACAAGAGGGATGGAGGGTGGGGTAGTGGAGGGCTGGACAAAAGGAGGCATGCAGGGTTCTCTTCTCTCAAGGAGTATGCAGAAGGGAAGGGGCAGACTGGAGCTTCTGTCCTATTCTCCTTCCTGCCTACCGTAGAGCTGGAACTGCTGAGCTCAAGACTGCGGTGACACTGTCTCTGTACCCTGCAGGTGCCAGGAGCTGTGTGTCACCTGAAGAGATGGCCACGTGGAGGGCAGCCCCACAAGCAGACACCTACAGGCCAGCACTGTGCAGCGATGGACAGGAGCGTTCTCCATGTGGCTGAAGGGAATGCATGCGATCAAATGGGGAGAGGAGGCCACCGGAGGCAGCCCAGGCACAGAGCAGACAGTGTGGTGCTCTGTGGCACCGAGAGGGGTGCTGCAGCTGGATTATAAAGTGAGGTAGGTTCTGAGATGGTTGGGGCACAGGGGGCAAGCTGTTGGATTCTGACTGCTACAGCACAAGGCGAGAGACAAGTGTCAGCCAGGACTGAAGAAGGCTCCCACAGACAAGTGTGGAGTTGTGAGGGAGGCAGCGTTCCATCCCCGAAGGCATGTAAGGCTGGTCGGTGCTGGACGCCCTGAGCAGGGCAGGCGGCACACGTTTAGATATCTCACAGGGACTGTGATGTCTGGGTGGAACCAGGTCCCTTCTCCAGCAGCCTTTATTTCCTTTTCCTCTTGGAGGCTGCTGGAAGGCAAGCTGTCAGAATCAGAGAGCCTTGGGGCATCTCTGCCACATGGCAAAGGTGGATGCAAATCCTGGGGGGCAGCCACCCCGCCCCCAGCACTAAGTATGCCAAATGCCTTGATTCCTTTCTCGTTCCACCTCCCAACAACCCTACTGAGGCCAGTGGAATCTGATTCATGTCACACAAGCAGAAAGGGGCAGAACTGGCCCATGGATGGCACGGGGTGTATCTGTGCCATGGCACTTTGTAGAGGTAGCTGTCAAGGCAGGAGTTCTGGACTCAGGGAGGCTCCATTTGGGACAGCATCTGTTCTGAGACCTGACGGATGGTTGCCCAGGCTGAGAGTCCTCTTCAGGACCTCCTCCAGACATGCCCTTCCTCTTAGAAGCCGTTCTTCTGGGCTCTTTCATTTCATTTTGCTTGTTTTAGAGGCCATGCAGCCTTCTACCTGTAAGTGCCCCACCTTGGGGTGATGCATCAGCACTGGGGGTTTTAGCCAGCCTGGACCCTGAGAGACTATGGCCCCCAGTACTTTATCCCAAAGACTTTCCTGTGACTCATTCCACATAAGACCTGTCGCAGGCCCCAGGGATCCCAAAGTAAAGTCAAGCCCTCTTTCCTCTTGGGTGAGACTTCTTCCAAAGTAGGCAATGGCTTTGCACAGGACAGAGCTTGTGATGGATTCTGCAGACCACGGGGCTCAGTGTCCAGTTCAGGCATCATTGTGGCCATGGGAATCATTCTTCAGACATTCAGAGACCCCTTTCCTGTAAACATGCACCTCAGGATGCCAGGACTCCCTGTTGGCAAGCGACATGGCAGGGAGAGAGGCCTGTCATTCCAAAGACTCACTGTTGCCAGAGCTGACCCTGACTACTGGGATCTCCCACTTCTGCTTCTCTTCCCCAGGTACCCTTCTCTTTCCTGAGCAGGAGTCTTGTCCTATTAGGACTTAGGCTCTTGAAATGGGGGCTCCTGAAACAACAATGGGAGGGCCAGAGGTCACAAAGATGGAGTGGTCAGCTGGGGATGCTGGCACACATGTGCAATCCCAGCACTCTGGGAGGCTGAGGCAGGAGGATTACAAGTTTAAACCCAGCCTGGGCAACTTAGCAAGACTCTGGCAAAATAAATAAATAAATAAATAAATAAAAAATAAAAACAAACAAAAAGTTTGGGGCTATAGTTTAGTGCAAAGGCCCTGGGCTCAATTCTCAGTATTATACACACACACACACACACACACACACACACACAGACACACACACACGAAGAGTGATGGTGTCCTGCAAGCACCGAGCCACACAGGGTCACGCCTTTGACTCTCGGGCTTGTTTCAGAGGAGAGCTGAGGATAGGGACACAAGAAGTGAACCGAACTGCCCACAGTCTCTCTGTGAAGTCCAGGCTCTTAATCCATGGCCCCTTGTTTTCTGCCTTCCCCAAGCTTCCCAGAAGAACGCTGAGAACACAGAGAAAAGAGTCACAAGCCTTTCTCCACTGACAGCACAGCTCCGGACACAGCCAGGACCCAGACACTCCCATCCTCTCCACTCTGCTTCACAGAGGAATCACAGGGCAAACTCGGGAGGGGGAGTCCTCCTCGCTGGCTGGCTGCTCTCGGCTGAAAAAGAAACAGTGTCTCTGGCCAAGGATTGTAGTTCACAGTACACATGCCAGCTGCCAGATGTCCATGTGGTGGGGCGGCGACAGGGCCCTTTGAAGCACTGTCCTTGGAAACTCTGAAACACTTCCGGAGGCTGTGGCCGTGAGCTCCAGGCTGGGGAGCCTGGCAGGCAGTGGGTCCTCGCCTGGGAGAGGAAAAAGCAGCTGGTGTGTGCTGCCTCTCATCCTTAAAGTTTAAAAGCCCTGCTGGACCTTCTATAATCATAAATATGGTGCTGGGGTGTTCGTGCCATCAAAAGAGAAGTGCCTCCCTCTATATCTTGTTACATCATCAGCACATCACCTGCCTGAGATAAAAAATAATAAAATAAAATAAAATGTGCTAAGTGGAGCATCAGGCTTCAATTCCTGAGCTCTGAGTGGAACCAAGAGGAGAAGGAGAGAAGTGTAGGTCTTGTCCTGAGGACTAGAGGGACCATGAGAGGACCTGGAAGGATGCTGGGGCCCTAAAAGGGACATTTCACAGTGCTCACGTTCTCTGACCTCACACGCTCCCTTCATCTTTGCTAGCAGCAGGACCCTGCTGGAGCCAGGCTGGCAGGGACCTCAGGCACTGCTTTACCTAAACTGCTCACTGTGTAGATGGGGTGGGGAACCGCTTGGAGAAGGTCACATGGAAGACTTCAGAAAGCACGAGGTTTGCAGGATACCAGCCTGTGTCCCCTTTCTGCCCTCATGTCCTTGAGTTCACTCTCTCTTTGCCCTTCTTTCTTTCTCTTCTCTATCATTCTCTCCCTAAACACCTTGCGACTTCCTCTCCCTAAAAACTCTCCTGTTTAGCTCTAAGGCCTCCACCCTAGCCTCTGCCTCCATGGTTTATTCAGCATGTCCTGGGAGAACTCTCTCTCTGTCTCTCTCTGTCTCTCTCTCTCTCTCTCTCTCTCTCTCTCTCTCTCTCTCTCTCGATTCTTAGGTTTTCTCATTTTCCATCCAGCTTATCTTTCAAAAGAACAGATCTGATGCTAGCGCCACCCATCACGTACAGCACATGTGGGTCACAAGCCTGATTTTGCTGTGGGAGGGCGCAGGAACAGAGGACAAGTCTGCTTACAGATTTCAGAGTCAGGGCATTCATTCAAGTGGGTAATGAGTAGCTTCTCAGTGAGTGTCTACAGCAGTGAGAGAGGAATCCTGGAAACATCATGGGCGCCCAGCACAAGAGGACAAAGGTGTTCTCTGAAACAGGGAGGGTGGGTTTTTAGGGGGGTTGTACCTCAGAAAGTATGGCTTACCATTTCACTCCGTCTCTGAGACTCTGATTTCTGAGCTGCACCTCTGTGCAACTGGCTGTCAAATGCAATAAGAGGTACCATCCTGTTGCCCTCCGGGAGGAACTGAAAAGGTGGGGGCCAGATGAGCTGATGGATATGGGTGCTCTTCAAAGAGGCTAGTGACCATTCTCCAGGGAGCAGGACAATTGGTATTACTAAAAAGATGTTAATGGTGATTGGTATATTGGGCTTCTCTCTCCACCATCAATTTAGATGTTTATCACTAATCTGCTCTTGTCCCTGCCCCAGTAGTATAGTTCTGATTATGGGTCTGCAGTGCTTCAGCAAGAAATAGGTGTGAGGCTGGAAGCTGGACACAGTGTGTGCAGGTACACATCTCCAGTGCTCAACATCCCCCTGCCTTTGAACTCTTCAATCTTGATTTCTATCGGGACCTTTTGCCACAATGAGGGATTTGCAGATCCTGGAAAGCACTTAGCTCCATCCTTCTCCTAAGAAACCCAAATGTAGGTGAAGCAAACTCTGTAAGAATGTTACAATGCTGTGATGCGCAAGTGTTACTTGAACCAGGCAATTTTAGAACACGATACTGGTTGCGAGGATTTGAGGATGAGAACCACTGGCGTCAGAGTTGGCAATGAATGAGGCCTATGGGTTCCTGGGCCTAGCCTAGAGTCTGTGTGGCCCATGGCTTCACTCCAGATCCTCTGATCCCTCTATTACTCACTCTAGTCTCAGGGGGAAAAAAAAAGAATATAAAAAATGAGGATTCTTGGATTGCTGAACAACTACAGATTCCAAGAAAACCTATTTCCTTGGAACTAGGGTTAAAATTTTCATTTTTGTCTAGTGCTAGAGACAAATACTCCTGTTCATCTCCACAAGCTCTGTGGCCTAGGAGATACCATGTGATTGAACAGAATGAAGGTGACAGTTCAGATGTCTTTCTAGAATATCCAGCAAGTGTTAGAAATCCTGAGGCATGTGGGCTCTGTCCTGCACCTCTTCCCAAGCAATAGGAGGTCACAGAGCAATGGATACTGGGATGCATCAGGATTTAGGCCTGGAGGATGACATGTGCCTTTACACCTCAGCTGTTTGGTGTTGCTGGAGAATATCTTACAACCTGAAACTTGACAGGGTCTTGGGCCTCTTTCCTAGCAGGCAGAGTGGGCTGTGGCAGGTCTGTGCCTGAAAGCCTGATCCACAGCAGTCACTAGGTCAATCTAGTGTCTTCTTGCTGAGCTCTGATGTGGCCTTGGCCTTCTGTACAGCACCAAACTCCAGGCAGCCGCTACCAGGCAGTGATAGGCAGACCCTATGTTAAGATCTATTTAACTTCTTGTCCTGGCCAAGTCTTGTAGCCAGTCTCTTGCATTTATACCAAATGTTGCCCCTTCTTAAAACCAAAAGCCCTCGTCTTCCTCCTTTTTCTGTGCAGGTGGCTGCACCTCCCACTTTAAAAGATGGCCCTGAGAATGGAAGACATCAGCTGGGAACTTGCTCACCTTCCCACCACCAAGCCACCTGCCTGATGGCCTCTTCCCTCCTCCTTCCCTTCAGTTTCAGGTGACGGGGTGCGTTCTGCTACCCAAGGACAAACTCCACCTGAGCTCTAGTCCCTCCTTTCCTGCCTTCTTGAAACATCTCTCTTCCTGTGAAACAAACTCAGCCATTCCACTGAATTCTCCCATCATGTGTTAAGCATGTTAATTATTTTTCATTTTAAAAAACAAAAGGACTGCAGATGTAGCTGAGTGCAAACCCCTGGGTTCATCCACAGTACTGGAAAAAAAGTGGGGATAAATATAGTTACTACTTTTTTATTTTGCCAAGTAAGGACTTTGAGAATCCTTTCTGCCTTCCATCACCATCATTTTTTTAAAAAGGATGTTTTAATTTGAAACACTGTAAAGGAGATAATTCCAGAATGTAAGATAAAACCATATATTGTAAAAAATTTGCCATTGTGTACTTGTGTTTTTACAGTTACTTGTAGATCAGAAGAGATCCAAGGACACTTCCTCCATCTCTGAGCGGGTGAACCGGAAGACCCTGTGAGGAGGGGCTCAGGCTCAGCTCGTCCCAGTGCGGAGGCCTTTACCCTCGCAGGCCAGCACACCCATCCATGGAGGCAGCCTGTATGCCCAGGAACACCTGGGCTAATACACTGGCCACAGCCAGCTCCCAGAGAAGGAGGCTTCCATCTGAGCCCCAAATGCCTGCTCTGAACCTGCAAGGTTCAGAGCCACCTCTACAAGCAGTCACAAGGCCACACTGCCAGAAGATCACAGATACAAGAACAGTGCTTTGCTGTGAGCAGTGTCAGCTAAATAGATACCCCTTTTGAACACATTTTCCCCATTTCTAGATGTGGACCGCAAGGACGCCATGTGCCGGAGAAACTGCCAGGATTAGGGTCCAAGAGGTCAGGGTTCAAATAAAAGTTCTGTCTGCATTGTCACCTCTCCACTCTGCACCTTGGCTTTCATCTGAGAATGTGGATGCTGCGATGAAACCACCTAGCAGTGTTGCCAGAGAGTCTGGAATGGCACCTGGGAAGGGTTTTATTCTAAAAACTGCTGCGCCATGAGAGACAGTTTTAACCCTATGATGGAAAATGAGTGGGTCTAGCATAATCCAACAAGGTCAGTGCATCACCCCTGCTTTATGGATGCCAGACCGAGGCCTCAAGGAAAATGGCTTTCCCAGTTACCCTGGATGACAGCAGCAGTGCCTTGCTTTGTATCTAGGCCTCGTGACTCGAGGCTCTTCCCCTACTTACTGGAGCCCCTAGAGAGCGGCACTGAGGAGGGCAGGGCTGTACTCAGGACTGCAGCGCTCAGTCTGCCCTGGCAGTCTCTTGGGGATTTTGGAGCTGGGGTAGGTTGGGGAAAGTCTTAATAAGTCCTAGAAGGTCCAAGCAGGTAGAGGCTCAGGCTTTTACTTTTGCTTGTGGTGTTCCTCCCAGAACTATGGAATATAGTCCCTCTAGGGCTTCAGCTCAACTCCAAAGCTGGGATTGTAGTGAGAAGGCAGAACTATGTTGGGCCTGGTTAGGACACCTGCCGAGGTAGGGATGTGGGTGGCTGGGTGTCTTGTGAGCATGTTTCTGTTACCTAAAATATTCCCTGGAGACACCCCCAGAGTCTGACTCAAGCTGAGAGGCAGACACATGCCTGGGAGTGGCTAGTGTCTTCCCAGCAGTGTAGATGCACTCTCTGTTTCATAGTCTTGCGGTGCTCTGTTTTCTGAGGACCTAGCAGGAAAAAGGCCCAGGGAGGCCAGCTGAGTCCTAAGAGACTCTGCTCAGTAGTTCAGAAAGGCCCTGAAATGGACTTGAAAAGGCACCAGACAGGAGCGAGAGAAAAAGATGGGCTGATTGCAGCTGGTGTGCACAGAGGGAGTGTGTGGCCTGGCCTTGCCTGTAAGTCCTGCAGCCTGTCCTCAGGTGGGCACTCAGAGTGACATGTCCATTACAGTGTAATGAACAGGGTGGGCTCCTCTCACCCAGATTTTGGGTGGACACACATGTGCCAGGAACAGTGAGCTGACTCTAACAGGCCTGCTCTGCCAGCTTGGTGCCCTACAAGTGGTAGCACATGGTTTGGGGCCTGTGGGTTGTTCTTGGTTCTGTTTGCAGCTCATTGAGCTTTGCCAAGCTTCTGCCCCAGTGAGCCTCAGTTTGCCCACAGCCATAAGGTAGTGGGCAGGCTGTGAAGTCCTTGGGCTGAGCCATTTGCTGTACAGAGTGGGTCATTTGTTCCTGGTGTGGCTAAGCCAGGAGACGCAGCAGCTAACAGTAGGCAGGATCTGCACAGAGCTTTCGTTTGCAGATAGTGGGGTCCCTGAGAGCCCAAGCTGGGCTTCCTCTGCGCTTGCTCTGCCCTGACCTTACTGCTGCTCCAACCTAGTAAGTGCACCAGGCCCAGAGGAGGCCAGCATGGGAGGCTATGATCACTGTTCATTCATCCATTCATTCTTTTACTCCTTTATCTTATTCACTCACCAGGTCAAAACCTAGGGCACACTTCCAAAGACAGAGCGATGGTTAGGTGGTGGCTGCTTTCCCACCATGCAAGGGAGACAGGACCACTTGCCACTTGTCTGGAGGCTGGAGCTGCTGGTGGCTTGAACCAGGATAGTGGCAGCAGGGAGTGACAGAGTAAAGGATGTGGGGTCTTTCTGGTGATCTATCAGCAGGACCAACAGTGACTGACTAACTTTTTGGAGACCAAAGAGACTGGATTTGGCTGTGGTGTTTTTAGGCTGGCCTGGTGCCTGAGTGGTCATTCATGTGCAAGGACTTGGAGTTTCAGGAAAAGAGGTAGTGTCCAGGGCTCCCCACACCACTATGATTTGCATACTTACAGCCTCAGCTTCCTCGACTACAGAAAAGAGCTGGTGCTAGGGACCTCTGGCCTGAGTGACTGTCCTGGGCCTGGGGGAGTCAGGGTGGCTGCTCACTCTTGGGAGGCAACTGCTTCTTTCCATGGCTTTACTGGCCGGGGGCATCTCCCAGGCCTAAGAAAGTGGACTCAGGGTGGCTCCCTTGGGAGGTCAGCTAAGGTTGTTCTAGCGTAGGGTGAACTGGAGGAAGAGGAGAGTAGGTACTTCAGGACACTTTCTTGAACAGGTCCTCAAAGCATTCCTGCCTCATCAGACCTCTGGCAGGTGTCCTGCAGCAGGAAAGTGGCCCTAATCTCTCCAAGTGGCCAGTCAACATCCTGCTCTTTCTGGTTTTCTAGACCTCTGTTTCTCTGACACCTGCTTGTGAACAGCTCCTGGAATCCTGGAAGACTCAAGCAAGCCCTAGCTCTTTCTATTCATATGAGCCAACTGAGGCTGAGAAAGACGAAGGGAATTGGCAGGGGCCACAATGGGCCAAGGAGAGCTCCAGTGTGAGCCCAAATGCTTTCTGTCCTTCTGAGGTGGCCTTGACAAGGCTGTCCCAGAGGACTTGTATCATGTCAGAGCTCCCCTTACCCCACCATGTGCCTCTATTGCGCAGGGACTGTAGAGGAGGGAACAGTGGCCCAGGTGGATGTACCTGTGGCTCTTGCCATTGGAGTATTTGGACTTGGATGGGGCCACAAATCTCAGACTATGGAAGTTTCTCCTTACAAAATCAGCATGCCCATGAGAGCTCAGTGGATTAGACTGAGAACAGGATGTGGAGAACAGAGTGTGTAGTTGACAGACCAAGAAAGGAGAGGCAGGGGACAGCATCTATGAGTGTGGCACCAGGCATGGCAAGCACAGTTACAAGCCATCTCAGTTCTCACGAGACAGGGGATAAATTCTGTCACCCTGAACGGCAGGTTACAAAGAAAAGCAAGAGCCAAGACAGGCTGCAAAAGGGTCCCTCTTCCGCTCTCAGAGCCCAGGGCTCTGGCTCTGCTGGGTGTGGCTATCTGAGGCTTAAAGAAGCCATAGAAATCCTCAGAAGGGGTCACTTCCCTTACCCAAAGGGACATTTAGTAAAAAACCTTAATCCCACGCAGAGCTGCATTCCAGCACTGTGCAGTTGCCCCACGCTCTTCTGGGATTTGGTTTTGCTTTTGATGGAGGTGCAGTCAGGGGCCAAACCTGCTCCAAACGCGAAGAAGCAGATCTTGTCCTCATTCTCCCGCAGCAGCGTCATGACCCTCTTTCCCATGCGCTCGTTCCTCTTGTAGATGAGCTCCTGGCGGAAGTAGCTGTCAATCTCCTGGGCTGTCACCTGCTCATGCGGTGGGAGGGTGGTGTTGAGAAAGTTGGGCAGCTGCAAAGGCAAGACAGAGGCTGCCTTCAGTCCTTGAGGGGCAGGAGCACCTGGGCAGGGCTGGTGATTTACCTTTCCTGGGCTGACGGGGCATCCTGGTGTTTTTGGGGGGGATGCGTTTCTCACCCATCCCCAAAGTCTTTGGGATCAGCACTACTGCTCCTATTTTATGAATGAAGCCAGCAAGAGTGGAGAAGTTCCCAAGAGATGCAAGAGGAGCAGCTGAGTGCCCCAGCAGCGGGACTCCCACGGGCGTCTCCCTTGTCTCTGCCTGGTTTAGCTTTAGTGCTCAGGAGCTGAGGTCCAGCGAGGCTGGGACTCCTCGCCCAAATGACTTCACTTCAAACCCTAACTCCAGCACTGGTGCACACCTGGAATGTAGATCAGTGAGAGGGGATGGAGAGTCGGCCAAACTGCCTGGTATAGCAAGAAGGCTGCGGCGTGAGATTAGGCCAAGTTGGGCGTCAGCCCCTATTCTGATGCTGTGTGGTGCTGGGTTAGTTATTCACTTTTCTGAGCTCCAATTTTCTCATTTATAAAATGGGACTCAGGATCTTAAGGGATTAAATGAGATAATGTGTGCTCCTGAGGGCCTCACACTAGAGATAGGAGGAGAAATGCCTTTTCCCATTTCCCATGTTTAGGTTATCATCTATCCACTACTGGCTCCTCCACCTCCCAGGATATAACCCTTTCCAGGAAACTAACTCTGGGACCCTGACAGGACCTAAGATGGCGCTTTTTTGGCATCTTGTCTTGGAACAGATCAGATTTCTCAGCTTGGGGCCCTGTACCATCACCTCCCTTCCCACACCCAGTCCCATGGCGTGGCAACAGCCTCATGGATGTACTCTTGACCTAGGCAGAGGGCTTCCCGAGTTCGGGGATGGAACCTTTATCATTCTGGGTCCCAAGTGCCTGGCAGGGCCCTGAGGGGCCCTTGGACTGGAACATGAGGTCTTGCTGCTCCTTTGTGATCTTAGCTGCCCTTCCCGTGTTCTTCCTTGCCAACATTTCTTCTTTGCAATCTGGATGGCAGGTCGAGGTGTTCCAGCATAATCTCCTCCAAAACACGTGTGGGACCATTAAGGAAACCAGGGCAGTGAGTGAGAATATATCCTTCTTCCTCACAACCTATCAGTGCCATTACCACTTGCAGGCTCACGTTCACAGGATGTCTCCCACCTTTTGTCTCTCTTCTATTTCTTCAACTCCCCCCACCCAGGCACACTGCAGAAGATGCCAGGGCTAACTGGCCGATGGACAAGGTTGTTCATGGTGCAGATGAATTTCCTGCAGGTTTTAGCCCCTAGAAAGGGTCAAGCAGCTCACTCCCTCAGAGCTTAGAGTCACTGCTAAGTTGACATCATTTCAGAAGAAAATGGAGCAGTAAGGCGGAACTCCGAGGGACAGAGGAGGCTGTGACATCTGCTTTGTGCTGGCGGAGGGCCAGTGGGTTAGAAAAGTATGACTCACTGCCTGGATGAGTAACAATAACTTGACTGGTGTCTCCTGCCCTTGTGTAGTGTACAACTTCCATGGCTGTATGTAGCAGCACTACTAGTTCCCAGTGGGTCAGAAGAGAGCTGGTGCCCAGGGACTTTCCTACTTTAGACAAAGTAATGGTGTTACTGGCGACAGGCAAACCTGACACAACAGGTCACACTTGATACAGCTGCAGAAAATACCAAAGGTTGCTGTCTTAAGGAGGAAACAGAGGCCATGACTCAAGAGTTTTTCGTAGAAACAAGTATCTTAAAGACCTCTTTCCATTCCTTGGGTATGGGTGACAATTCAAGACCACGTTATTCCACAAAGAGATATTTGTTCAGTGAATAAGTGACTGAGTGAATGGGCTGAGGGGCAGAGGGATCACGCAGGTCCTGAAAGCATGGGGGCTGGGATGACTTAGGTTGGAATTCTTATTTTGCTGCTTACTCCTTGGGTGACTTTACTAGAGAGTTACTTGGTTTTTCTGAGGCTCAGTTTCCAAATTGGTAATATAAAGGTAATACACAGTGTTGTAGGGTTAAATGAGTTTTTTAAAATTTCCCAAGCTGGGCTCAGATTTTTTATTTTATGAAACAATAAGACAAAATTTCATAAACAAATAAGATAATAACAATAGTTATACTGTAAATTGTTATATTCAAACTAGTTACTTAGAGTGTAAGATATAAATCAAAAAAATTTTACAGAAAAAAGCAGATAACACAAACTTTCTTTTTAATGAACTATAATAAACTAGTAGTATAAACGAAATCAATCAGTATATACATTGACATAATTTTTAAATAATAGAATTTGTATTTTGGGGAAGTAGTTGAACTCACTAACTTCTATTTATCTAAGTTTTGTTCTTTGTGTATATATGTATGTATGTAGATTATACATACATACTATATATCTACATGTATACATACTATACATACATACTATACATCTACATATATGTATATATATATATTTCTTATGTAAGAGAAACTATCTGATATGAGAGTATCATCTATATCATTTATTATTATGTTTTTAAGTTGTATCCATTTGCCTACAACTGCCTCATGTTTATCTTTCTTATGGCAAAACAAGAAACTCCAATGTATATAAATTTTATATTTTCTTTATACATTCATCTATTTATGGACATACATGCTGTCTCCAAGATATTACAAATTGTGCTGCTATAAACATGGGTAAGCGTGTATCCTTGTAGTATGATTGTTATGGCTTGTACCTAGATGTCTCCACAAGCCTCATGTGCTCATAGGTGGGGCTTTTTAGAGGTGGCTGGATCTAGGGTGGGTGAATATGGAATAAGGGTATGTGACAGCTAATTTAGTCTCCTGATTGGCTTAATATGGTTCTGGGTATGGATAATGAGAAGCCCCACTTTGGGTGTGGGTGGCATCAACAAACAGGCTTGTTGCCTGGGTAGAATACAAACAGAAAACAAGGCTTATTGCTTCTTTTTGCCTGCTCTGCCATGGACTGTTTCTCCTCTGCCACGTCCCTCTGCCATGACACCCTGCCTTGGAGCCAGCTGACTGGACTGAAACTTCTACATACTGTGAGCTAAAATAAACCTTTCTTCCATTAACTTGTGGGTATTGGGTATTTTGCTCCAGCAGCAAGCAAAGTAACTAAGACAATGATGACTTTAACTTTTGGGAAGATACCTTGAAGGGGAATAGTTGGGTCTAAATGAGTTTTGGAAAGTGCTTAGCACAGTGCATTTCACAAAAGAAGTCTTGAATAAAACGTCAGCAATTACACACTTAGCCTAGGGCAGTGATGGCTAATGTTTTAGAGAAGAGCGCCCAAACTGCAATCCAAAACCCACTTAACCTACTGCAAAGTGCCAACACTGCAATTAAACTTGAATACTGAGGTTTTAGTTTAGAAAAAAGTAACCTATACATTAACATCTTTTGTCCCTAAAGAAAAAGAATGCACATTGCCAAAGCTTCTTCACTACTGACCTAAGGGATGGAGCTGGCTTCATTACCTTCCCTTGCAACACCACAGCCTGCCAGTGAAGGGTGGCCTTGGATGGGATGGAGGTGGAGACAACAAATTAAAGGCCATCAGAGTCATCAGAGAGCCGGCTAGGCAGAGTTTCACTTCCCCTCTTTCAAGCCTCCTTAAGACCTTTAGACACACAGACCCTCCCTCTGGCACTTCATGACCACAACGTGCACTGCCACAAAGAAGCATCTCCACTGATTCCTTAGGGAGCTGAAAAAAAATCGAAGAGGACAAGAAGCAAAATGCTAAATTTCAAAGCCATGAAGGAGTGAGTTGGGCTAGACACTCAGTTTCCTCAGGCTACAAGCTGCTAGTTGACATTCTCTGCAGGTTTGATGCTAATGGGTTGTGGCTCTGTGCCAAGGATGGGGCCTGGGTTTGGGCCAGGGCTTGGATGGAAGCAAATTAATGATGTCATTAGGCTTGTCAGGGGGCTTAACTCTCCCATGACAAGTATAAGTGCAGGACACATGATAACATTTTAAACAGGACATTCAAGGTCTCCAGGGTCCTAGAGGGAGAGGTCTGGGATGGGGTGACAAGGAGATGCCTGGGTAGGGCTGGGTCAGGTCTAATGCTTGGGTCAAATGACACAGATCTCAACATACCCTGCCCTTTACACAAGCATTCAGCAGAGACCTGCTGAGAATGTCCATGAGTCCAGGTCTGTTATGCCAGGAGCCAAAGAGCTTCCTTAAACTGGGTATCTTGTCTTTGATGAGGCCCACAACCCAGGGGGAGAGTCAGAGATGCCCACAAGAGTACTATGGGGTACAATGAGGGATGAGGGGACACATAGGGGAGGCCACTTATTCCTCTTACTTATTCTTATTCTCCCCTATTAGGGGAGGCTCATTCCAGGACAGTCCCAGCTTTGTGGCTGGAGATGGCTCCACATCTGCTAATTACTTGATCCTGAACTATATTTCACTGTCAGAATTTACACTTGAATTTGTATAAGACGTATCTGCAGCTGCTGTATACCTCAGGCTGACTGGGCACCCAAGGTAGTCTTCCCAGGATGGGGACTGTGAGAACAAGGCACAGTCACTTCAGAAAGTGAGACGAGTGGGCAGGACATGTGTGAGGTGTTGGCAGAATTATCAACCTGGATCTGCACCTGTCTTAACTATGGCCTCCAAAGCTCACTTCATCATCCTTTACGCAGTAGCCTGAGGCATCTCTGAGCACATCACTCCTTGTTATGACTCTCTAGGACTCCTATTTTCTCATCCTTGCACAGCCTGCCTCTACCTGACAATCACATTTTCAGGAGCCCCGTGTTCCCACTCACCCCACCACCAGTTTGCTTCACTTGGCCACCTGTACTTGAACGCTCATTGGGTAGATTCCTCTCTCCAAAGCCCCATCTGATTGCAAGCGGTGTGACTAGCCCTGTAGCCTCATATCCTCAGTTCCCCACAGGCTTCCAGGCCTCCAGCTGCAGATGCAGACCTGCCACAGCCAGCGGTTCAGCTCTGCTACCCTGATACTAGGCTTTCCTCATTCTTACCTCTGGGACAAGGGCTGTCCTCTCAGCAAGGGGCCCATCCTACCTGTGCTCCTGTGTGCAGCCTGGTTTGCTAATCTAATCTGGGTGGACCAAGCCATGCATCTCCTTTCCCACTTTAGGTACAGCCACAGCTGCAAGACCCCTGATGAAATTCCTGATTGCCAAGGACTACTCAGTACCTCACTTTAGCTCGAAGAACATCTGAGTTTGCCACCTGCACCCTGTGCCTCCTTTCCTTTACTTAAGGTCATAACCTGGGCAGGGCCTCCCTGAGGGCTGGCCCCATCAGAGCCATCTCGTTCTGAGTTGGGATCAGGGCTCCTCTGCCACAGAGCTCCCCCAGCCTCTTCCCCAGTGGCAGATGCAGGGCAAGGACTTGCTACAACGTGGCACACTGGTGAGGATTCCACAACCTTTGTGAGGTCAGGATTCTCTGTCCTCCCTTACTTCCTCACTGCCAAGTCACAGCCCTTAGAATCCTGAGCCATCTCTGGCAATTCCTCTAGCTTGTTCTTCTTTCATCTTCCAAGCTTTTCCAAGCTAACTCAGGCCGCAGTGGTTCACTGACACATTCTTCGTGCCAGGCCCTCAGGTGCCTCGGCAGTGGGGAGCCAGAAATGAGCAGCATACCCTTGGGAGATCATGTTCTAGGGCTGAGGGCAGCAGTTACAGAAGCTCCTGGTCTCGACCTCTACACCTTCAGAATGAATGGGTGTTCACTCCTCCCCTGCTCCCTGTCTCTGGCTTGTTTGCATATGGCTTTCTCCACTGGGCCATTCTTCCTCCTGTCAAAGGCTAATATTCCAGGTCTTTTGTGGCTTCTCACCTTGCAAGACTCTTTCCTCCTGCACCAGTCCTATCTGCATTAGCTGTCCCTGCCATAGACTCTAGCAGCACTGTTGCTCCCCCTACCAAGGCTCAACGCAGAGTGCCAGGAGAGGGTGGACCACACCACGGCCATTCTCTCTGGTTCCCCACCACATTCCTTTGCATAGCTCTGGGCCTGGCATTTACACTGATTTCACCCATTTGTTCAGCCAGTATTCACCCAGTCATATCCTGGGCCTGGAACTAGCCAGTTGGTAGACTTAAATGAATAAAATGGACCTGAATCCTGCCCTCACGGGCCTATCATTTCAGTGTGCAGGGCCAGATCGTAAGTAGTGTCTAGTGTATACATTAGGCATCTGTCATGTGGCAGGATCTTCCAGGCCATGGGAAAAGTAAAGCATAATAAATGAGAGGGTGGGAGTATGGGTCAGGTTCCGATCCAGAGAAGGTGTCCTCATTGAACTGAGACTTTTTTGATAAAGTGGGGGGCGGCAGAGGGTGCTGTTGGTGGAAAGTGGACAAGACTGAGGGGGGTTCTTGGAATAGTAAGGAGTCCTGTGCAGCTGGGGTGCATGTGGGAGGAGGAAGCCTGAAGAAAAGGGGTTGAGCCCACTTAGTGTCATGAGAAGGAAGTGGCCTCTTTAGCCTAATTCAGATGCTTTTTGAATGAATGGTGATTCAAGCATCACTACAGAGGAAGTCAGGACCGGAGATGTCTGGGGATACTGAACTCCATCCAGGGACCAGGAAGGTGTCTCAGAGCAGGTATCATTTGACCATGGCCAAGTGGGAGGGACCCAGGGGAGGAAGAAAGAAGTAGCTGCATCAGGAGAAGAGCGGAACTTCCATAGGTTCCCAGAATAAGCAAGACCTGTGGGGTGGGAGGCCTGGGCCAGGACAAGACCAGATGAGGCAGATCCCCAAGGGCCTTAAATGTTGGGTGAGGAGTTTGGAATTTATCTTGGAGCCTACTGGCTTGGTGATAAATTTTTCTCTAGGACTTCAAACTGGACAGAAAGCTGTGCTGGACTCAAGTCCAACCTCAGAATCACTGTGGGCTTTCATTCCCTAGGGTCTTAATTTCCTAAAATTTGAACTGAGCCTCTTGGAGACTTCCCTGGTTTTACATGTTAAGCATCCAGAATCTCAGACCCCAGAGCCATGTAGATTGGCTCACACTGCTGCTCTTGATAACTCGATAATCAATAGCTAATAAAATATTTGGCCTTGAATGGTCTCTTTCCTTCTCTGGACCTCAGTTTTCCCATCTATAAATGGGAGTAACTGGAGCTCCTGCTTCTCATGGCTGGAGAAGATAGGAAGGTTCGTCTGGGCCTGGCCTGGAGTCTTTGCAGCTGGTGAGCCAGAGGCTGTCAGGCCGAGAAGTGGAGGCACCTCACCTGGGATGTGTCATGGTTGAAGATGACAGCGTTGAGGTCTCCACAGTTGTAGTGCTTGATGAGGTCCTCTGTGGTATAGGGCACCTGCAGGCTCCCAGCCCGCACACTCTCATGCTGCAGCAGGGTCTGGTTCAGGGCAAACAGCACCTGGCCAAGGGAAGAGAGGGCAGTCAGGGCGGTGCTCAGGGCTGGCTGTCCTCTGGGAATGGCCCTCTTCCCTCTAGGCTTGGGTGTAGGACCCAGCACCCGCTGGCTCAGCAAACACTTCCACACTTCCTCCTCTGTCCACCACTCTGAGCACTGATGCCTGCTCTTAGCTCCAGCCCTCTCCACAGAGCTCCTCCTGCTGGACTCAACCACTTATCTAATAATGGGCAAAGTGAGGACCCTTCTGAGACTGGGTTTGAAGTTTTGGGTAAGTTTTTCTCTCAATTCTTTTGTGTTGCGTGCTTAGAAGCCTTCTAGGAAAAGCAGGATCATTCATTAAAAACACATGTCAACAAAACAAAGCAAACAAGGAACAAATAAACAGAAGCCCAGTTAGGCACCAAGGCCCAACCCAAAAGCCCTTGTTGTCCAAGGGGCTGGGTCCTCAGAGCCCGGCCCACACTCTCATTCAGATGGCATATGTGTCCTCAGTTCTTCTGTCTTATGGCCACTGCACCTGGCCTTGGGGATGCAGCTGTCCCCAGCCAGAACCGCTAGGTGTCAGGTCAGCTGGGGTGCTATGCAAAAGTCAGTTGCTCGGCCTCATCTTCTAAAATCAGAATCTCTGTTTTCCAGAGGTTCCCTGGGTATTTCCTGAGCAGCCCAACAGGCTGTAGCATTTGAGGGTCATGACTTTCATGGTTCCCAGGGTACAAAGGCCTTGGAAGATTGTCTAGCCCGGCACTTCCATTTTAGATGCAGAAACTGAGGCTCAGAAAGAGGAAGGCACTCTTTCAGCCATTAGGCTGGAGCTGGAGCTGGAACCAGGTTCATGTAAGTATTTCCAGAAGTCTTTGGCCAAGGGGAGGGATGAACATGATCATCAACAGGTTATGTATCACCAATGGGGAGAAGAAGCTTGCTGCGATCCCTATGCAAAATGACAGGAGGCGACCTTGACCTTAGGCCTTCCATCCCTGCTGCTTCCCAGTTGCAGCCGGTGCCCTCAGTCCTGAGGCTCTGCTCATTCTGTTTGCTCAGTTCCATGGATGACAAGGCCCAAGCTCTCGGCTCACACCAATTTCCCACTGGATGCACAGCAACAGCCCCTCCCACTACCTGTGCCCTTCTGTGATAGTCATCTTTTGAAATGGCTTCCCTCTTTTTCTTCCTTATCCAAAATACTCAGCATCCCTTTTGTCTCCCCGTCATTGGACTAGTTTTCAGGAAAGCTCCTAGGCAGGCACCTAGTCCCCATCATGGTCAAATAACTTCACTTCTTATACAGCCTTCATGGCTTTGTTATGGTTTGGATCTAAAATGGTACCCGAGGCCTCATGTGTTTGAGAGGTGATTGGATCATGGGGTGCTACACTGAGTTGCTTGTTGTGTTTTAGGAAGTGGAGCCTGGAGGAAAGAGGCAGTTCAGTAAGGGCATGATCTGGACAGGTCTAATTTCCTCCCAGGTTTCTCCCTTTGGCTCCCCTGGTCTCTGTGGGTAGTACCTTACAGATTAATAGCCTCATCTCTTTATCCTCCCTATACCCATGCCCCTCAACATGGAATTTTAGAGCTCCCCTCTATTTTAACATTGGACTGTCTTCAGCCACATAATGTCAGGAATCTTTACAAACAAAATCGGGTGTTTTAGTTGTTTTTCTCATTGCTGACAGAAAATACCCAAGATCCATAAGTTAAGTGCAGAAAGGTTTATTTAGCTCACAGTTCATAGAGGTTTCAGTTCACAGTTGGCTGGCTGCAAGTCAAGTGGCATGGCAGGGGAGAAAGAGTTCACGGTGGGCAGAGGCAGGAAGCAGTGAGGTAGAGAGGAAGCAAGCCACGAGCAGTCACAGCAGACTTCTTTCTGTCCCTTGTATTTTATGCAGGCTAAAAGGCCTTAGGTTGGGTGGCACGCACACCCAGGGAGGGCCTTCCCATTATCTACACTCAGAACTATGACAAACCAGTCAGTGGACTAATTTAGTAAAAACACACCCTAGCATATACAGTGGATTCAGCCACCACTGCAAGAGCCCCATTTATGATTGCATGAAGATTTAGGGGGACATCTAGACACAGCTATAACATAGGGCAAACATTGGGGTGCTACTGCTGCTTCACATACCTCTGCCATGGCCCTGAGAATAAAACAGCCTGCTGTAGGATGAGACCTAGACCAGCCAACAGCGGGCAATTCCCAGATATGTGAACCAAGAAGATCAGCAGAACCTGTCCACAATTGGCTCTAGCTGCATAAGCACTAAACTCCACTGTTGTTATACAGCATAATTATGGTGCCAGGTGATTAATGTGCTATGCTTCCTTCTACCATGGTGTGAAAATTAAGTTGTTGTTTATATTTAGTTCCAGCCACTCAGTAGGCTATGAGCTTCTTGAAGACGTAATTGCAACTTATTCTTGAATTTGTATATTCAGCATTGTGCCATGTAAAGATGTCACTTGTTTCTTTTAGCATCTTGACATCTGCTGTGGCTACTTTCTAGTTCAACGATGCTTGTTAATCCCTTAAGAATCATCCTTGGAACTGGGCATTTCTATCTGCCTTTTGAGATAGGAAACTACCACATGGTAGAACTTCCAATGAAGACAGATAATCTGAATAAAAAGCTTCTAAAATAGGTATGTATGACCTGGCCAAATTTCTGACATGTGCAACAGGGCCAAACTTGTGCTCCTGAGAGCCGCTCCACTCACCCCCATCTAGTTTGTTAGCAGCTGGCAGCAGAGCTAGATGCACAGGATGCAGAACCACAGGCTGCTCTCCCTAATGAGCTGGCTAACGATGAGGTCAGACCCCCACCTCTACCCCACCTCAGAGCCTTCTCCAGGCCCCTGGGCTCTGGCCACCACCACTGAAATCTGATCTGCAGCCATCTGGTACAGGGTGTCAATGGCAGCATGGTGGCTGGGGATGGATTACAGGAGGCGGTGGCCCTGTTACTGTGCACATTGCTAAGGCAACAGGCACTTCCTCCCACACGGCATATGCCGTGTATGAAAGCTACCATGTCAAATTGATCCCTTCTCCTGCTCTGAGAGCCTTGGACCCACAGACTTCCCTTGACCACACCCGGCCTCAGTACACATCTGCTTGGCCAAAGCACCACCTGACCTGTGGTGAGGTCATTGGCCTAGGTGTCAGAAGATCTGGCTGGAGGAGAAATGGCCCCCTTGGACCCTTCTTGACTCATGGAGTCACTTCTGCAGTCACATGGCCTTCATGCAGTAGGGAGGTATTCTAGAGGATTAAGTATATTACAATCTGTAGGGTGTTAAGAATAGTCCTGGCATGTAGTACTGCTGAGTATGTGTTGGTTAAATAAAACTTAGTAGAAAATAGACCTCAAACCTTCCCAGCTTAGATCTTAGAGCTGGGAGGGACCCTAGAGGTCATCTACTGAGAGGAGTTCAAACCATTTTTAGCCATGGAATCCTTTCCTGTTGCTGTTGTTTTCCAAAAGAACTTTGCTTGGAACTCTAAATGTGGAGCAGACAGAAATGTTAACTTGGCTGGTGATGTAAGAAAGTCATGCTAGCGCCTGTAAGTTAGGCCAAGTCAGTGACCGCTGTAGCAGGGACGCTCATGGTTGGATATCCTGGAGTCCAGTTTGAGAATCATTGATTTCATCCTATGCCCTCAGCATATGAAAAAGGAGAGGAGACAGAGGTCCCAGAGCAGGTAGGCTTTCCCAAGATGACACTGTGAATGGAAGCAGAAGGGGCTCAGTCTCAGTACCCTGACTCCCAGCCCAGGGCCCTCTTCAGGTCCTTAGACTGAAGGCTGTGGTAGGATCTCCAGATTTCTACTGGCATGGTCTGTGTTCCTCCACACTCACTGTCATACCCATTTTCTTTCTAGATCTCTGTGAAATAGCCAGGAATGTCTGGTGTTGGTGTGCTGCAGATAGGAGATTATGGCCAGATCGTTGAAAAGGTTCATCCGTACCCTTTATCAGGAGAGTGACAGAACTAAGACTGAAACTTGTTACGCTTGGCTCTGTCCACTTGGGTGGGATTTGGGTCTCCACAGACTCCTGTGCACAAACTCCTTCAGTGGCTCTTATCCCACTGAATTATCCCTGCTCCTTGCCTCTCTTCAGACCTCTGCCTTCTCTCTTCTTTCATGTAACAACAGTGACCACTCAGAGGATACAGGAGAAAGAAGGATGCTGATCCACAATCTGTACGCTTTGTAGTAATCTTCACCCATTTATTACTGGGATCCTTGGTTTATTGTGTACTTACTACGCATCAGGACTTTTATAAATTATTTAATCTTTACAGTAATTCTGAGGTAAGATTAGAAAAGGCAGCAAAGAAAGATTAAGCATCTTGCCAAATGATGCATCTGGAGAGGGGTGAGATGAGCATTTGGGCTAGCCCGACAGCCTGTCCTATTAGTTACCACTGGTCACGAGAGCCTCCCGTGGCTCCCTCAGGAGACAACCAGCAGGGACGATGCCCGTATTTTCAGATGGGAAGCTGAGGGGAATCAGGTCCAAGGCCACACAGCTGGTAAAGGCCAGAATTGGGGCTTGAACTTCGCCAATTTGGTTTCACACTGGGTTCCCACAGCTAGGATTTCAAAGCAACATGTCCTTCATTCTTGATGGTTCCAACCAAAGGGAAGCTGTACCCCATTCATTCACTCATTCATTCATTCATTCATTGAGCAAACTGCCTTTCAGCTGCTTCTCAGCAGGGATCTGATTATGGTCGGTTTTTGGATGTGGTTTCCAACCACATAGACTCATTTTAAGGGAAGAAATGTCCCTGACCATCACTGTAAGTGAGACAAATGCACAGGCTTTAAGTGAAGTGCCGGTCCTGACTTCTGCTTCCTTCTCAGTCACTCTGAATTGCCCAGTCTGGTGCTGCTCAGACTCCCAGGCCACCTTAGAATAACAAACTTCCTCACATGGAGCCTCGGAGCTTCGGTGGCCCACTCCAGGATAATGTTTATGATAAGGCTTTGACATGGAATAACAAACACTAGGCCAAGGCTTGAGCGGCCTCACTCTCCCAGACGACAATGTGGAGGCCTGACCACCAAGAGCCCCCAAGCATCCTAGCAACCCCCTTCGCCAAGGCTCTCCAGGCACAAGGTGGCCCATGGCTTTTGCGGAGTGTGGGCTGGGAGTTTAAGTATGTCTTCAAAGGTGGCCTTAGGATGGAGTGAGGCTGGCGCCAGGAGGGTGAGGCAGGTTTATTATTCCAGAGCAATCAGTTCGGTAAACAGTTCTGGATGGGCTGGAATGGTGGACTCTGAGGCCCATGATCATTCGATGGTCCGTAATGACACTGTGAGGAGAAGGCAGCGGGACCCTCTTTGTCAGGAAGGAGATTTGGCCTGTTGGGACAGGCCTGGCTCACAGGGTTGGATCCATAAGTACTGCTAACCTGCCCCGGAGCCCAAGCTATTTAGCCATGCTCACTGAGCACCTCCCACGGGTCAGGGGCTGGGAGAAAACCAGAGATAAAACCAACAAGAAGTTCTGCTCTCCTGCTGGGGGTACACAGAATAGACATTAGTAAAATCTCAGCATCTAGCTGTTGGACACGCAGCAATGATTCTGCCAGCCTGGGAGCTAAGACTGCATCCTGCCGTGCTGGATCCTCAAGTCCAGAGACAAGAAATACCTTACAGGGAAGCTTGGCTACGGGTCCTGACCATGGTGGGTACTGGGCTGCTTGTCCACACTGGAGGCAGGAACAGTGTATAGAATATGAGATCTTGGGTAGCTCAGCACTGCTGTGTTCTGTGATCAAGTCAACTGAAAGCTACAATATCTACAACTTCTACCCTTCAGGGGTAGAAGTTTACTGAAGTCACCAGCTAGGATCAGAGACACAGACAGCTGAGGTTCCAGCTGAGGACAAATGGAACACAGAGGGGTGACAGAGGACAAAGATGGTTATAAATACAGCTACCATCACGTGGGACCAGTTATGGGAACTAGGCTTGAGGTTTCCTTCCTATTTTGTTATAAAGATGCTTGTGTATGTGTGCAAGGAGATGTGTATATCTCAAATATTTTGCTTTTTCCCTTCTCTTATTCCCTTATATATTAACTTTGTATCATAGGATTTAAGTCATTAACTTTACATCATAGTGTTTGAGTTACAGGAGACCAAGGAAAAGGACTGTACAAGGACTTTGTATTCTCTTGTGGGGAATGATTAGCATATTTTTGGTTGTATACAAGGCTTTGCATCATGGGTCACACATCAATCTTGTCACTGTATTGCTCTGGAGAATAAGTATAGCTTAAGGCAATGCCCATGGGCCCCAAGTTAACAAGGGGTAAAGTTATGATAGTTAATTTTATGTGTCACCTTGGCTAAGCCATGGCCCCAGATTTGATCAAACATTTTTCTAGATGTTTTTATGGAGAAATTTTTTAGATGAGGTTGACATTTAAATCAGTAAACTCTGCGGAGGGGAAGATGACTCTTCATAATGTGGCTGGGACTCATGTAGTTGAAGGCCTTAAGAGAAAAAGTAGAAAACCACTTCAAAGAAGGGGGAATTCTGCAGCAGACGGACCTTGGACTTGAACAACAGCATCAACTTTTCCTTGAGTTTCCCACTGCAAGTGCACCCTGCAAACTGTGGACTGGTGTGATGGTTGGTTCTAAAATGTTTCCCAAAGACCATGTGCTAGAGGCTTGGCTGCCAGCTAACGGAAGGTGACTAGTTCATGAGGACTCTAACTTCATCAGTAGATTAAATTATTACTGGATTTTCATAATTTGATGGCAATGTTGCAAAGTGATGGAAACAGAAGGTAGGGCCTGGTTGAAGAGAGGGGGACATAAGGCTGTGCCCTTAGGAACTATATCTTGTGCCTTGTCTCCAGTTCTTTTCTCTTGCTCAGGCTTTCTGTTAGTCTTTCTACACATACATACATACACACACACACACAACTATATAGTCAGTGATAGATACAGATCTATCTATCTATCTGTCTATCTTCTATCAGTTCCTGTGTCTCTGGAAAACTAACATAGAAGATATTACAAAAAGGAAACCAAGCAGGACAGGTGGGGAAGGAGGGTCAGCAGGTGCATGTGAGGAGAAGCAGAGGTCAGGCATCTGGAGCTGAGCAGACAAGGAGAATGATAGGGAGTGAGGTTAGAAATTACAGGTACCACGGTGGAGACACAGGAAACCAGATCACACCATAATCCTTCCAGATAAAGGTCATGATTCGGACGTGACAAAGGTAGAAACTGAGGCCTTAGAGATGATGAAGTCTCTTGCTCAGAGTCCTACTCTAGAGAACCAGAACTGAGATTCAAATCCAGGTCCAGTTGACAGATCCTGGATTCCCTCTGCCCCCATTGGGTCCTTAAAGCCACCTCCACCCAACCACTGGGATGAAGGACAGACACAATCTGGTGAGGCCAGGTCCCGAGTGGTCAGTTGGAAGGAGAAGGGGTGAGGAATCTAAGCCAAAGGCATCCCAGGACACGCTTCCAGAGCCTCTCCCCACTGGGACTCAGTATGTGCCACGCTAAGGACTGAGTGGGGTTGAGCTCTCTGGACCTTGGGGTAGACTCATCTGTCAGCATCCTGGGGAGGGGCAAGGAGCAGCTGTGCCTCATAGGAAGCTTTCCCTGTCTTGGGGACATTGATGCAAAGGTTACAGCCTGCCAAGCTCCAAATGTTATTATTTATTTATTCTCTTTGCCCCATTGACAGCACCAAAGCAGTGCCGACTACTTCCTGGCTTCCTGCTCAGGGTTCTGAGTCTCCTTGGCTTCCGGCACGGAATCTTGTCTCCGGACATGAGGCTACCGAGCAGCAGGCAGCCAAATAAACACGAGGTTTCCTGGAGCCAGAGCCTGGCTCTGGGCTGAGAGAGGGGCAGATATCCAGCTACCATCTGATGCTTCACTGTGAAGCCACAGGCAAGTCATTTCCTTGTTTAGACCTTGGTTTACCCACCTGTGAAAGGGACCGACTTAAACCTTCATTGAATAAATGGTATGTACCAGATACCACTCCATGCCTGGCACCCCTTGACTTAGGTTCCACAGCCCTCCTTTGTCCAGCTGACCACTCAGGATCTGCCCCCACAACCTCTGTTTATGTCTGTTTTTATCTGTTTTTGTCTGCCTTTCCTGCTAACTGTTGGGTAGAGGTGGCTTGGCAGGTTGGGCCCACTGAGGGCAGAGGGAACCCAGGACTCACAGAAAATACAACAAATAAAGCTTCTTGATCTAAGGGAGGTTTCATTCCATTAGGACAAAGTTGGCAATAAGCAAAATGATAAGTAAACTATCTAGTAGGTCAGAGAGTGTTAGCAAGAAAAAAGTATGGCCATTGATCTCAATGGTGTAACAGTAAGATTAGATGTCTGAGTAAGGCTACCACAGAATGCTAGTGAAAAAAGGCCGAAGGAGATACAGGAGGAGCTGTGTGGAGATCCGAGCATGTGGGCAGAGCAGAGGGCTCCCCGGCAGCAGCAGGCCTTACAGGGTAGAGGAGCAGGAAATACAGAGTGACCAGAGAGCATTGAACGACGTAATATTCACAAAGGTATGGACAGAGGAGCGGCAGCAGGGGGAGCCTTTAGGGGAAAAGCAGGGAACAGGAATCTGAATGCAGGCAGAGCCACGGGCTTTGGAGAGGGAGCTCAGCTACGAGGGCCCAAGGTGTGGACTCAAGGCCCTGTCCAGGAAGGAGGAAGATGGTGGGGGAGGCAAGAAATATTTGGACTTCCTTTTCCCTGTGCTACATACACATCTGCCGCCGTATCCCACGGAAGTCTGGAAACAGGGAGCCCAGGTGGCATTGGTTTGCCCAGAAGGAGACGTTCCAGCACAAAGGCAATAGTGAGGAGGGGGCAGGTCTTTCTGGTGCTTGAAGTCACTGGAATCCGAGTAGAGGAGTGTGGGGAGCTATGCAGGTGCTGGACTCCAGGAGGCACGAGTGGAGTGGGGAGGTTGGACTGAGGTGAGCACAGCTCTGCACGCCTCACCAGCCTCTTCTCCTAATTCCAGCCCCCCCCCCCAAGAACCGCAGACTCAGATTTGAGTACAGATGGCCCCCACTCAGGAAGCTGCCGGGTCGACATAGCAGGGTTGGCCACATCCTTCTCCCGCCCAAGGCTCAGGCTGGTTTCTCAGTGCTCTCCTGGGCAGGCATCGGAAGGCCTGACTCACCGAGCTTCCTTTACTTCTCATCTCTGAATGCCTGGCTGCTCCACCCAGAGACCACCCTTAAAGATCTCAGTGTTCCTCCTCTGTCCTTCAAGTCGTGCCAAGAAATGCTCATAAATCTGGAGCCACCCACACAATGACAGCAGCATTCTGCCGGGCAGGGAGGCTTAAGGGGCTGTCCCAGAACAGGGGTCTCCAGGAAAGGTGTTCATGTGGGGTCTGCCTTTGAGGGGGAGATGGGTCCCTTGATTTTCAGATTTTTGGTATGGAGAGACCCAACAGAGACCAGACATCTAGATCTTTGTGCTGTGGACTCCAGCCCAGACCAGCTGGGGGACCTTGATGAGCCATAGGATCTTTGTGAGACATGAGTACAGGAGAAATTGTCTTACTCAGCCCTGAAAGGAAGCCCTCAGGGCCAATCTTAGGACAGGACAGCCCACTACTTCATAATAAACGAAATGGTCTGTGGTTCCAGGCGCTATGCATATGGAAGCTTATTTATTCTAACAGTGATCCCACTTTACAGACAGGGAGCCCAAGGCTCAGACAAATAAGTGCTATTCATGCTCCCCAGCGCTGGGCTCTGTGCCTGGAAAGGGGCTCTGCTGCTTTAACCCATGCTCTTCCTGCTTCCCCTCCGGCTGTCAATCTCTCTCTGCTTTTCTAGGAACCAATCCCGACCTAACTGAATGCACTGCCCACGGGGAAAAGAAAGTAACAGATAGTGGGAAATCCCAGAAAAGTTTCTAGCCCAATCTACACTCAGTTATAAACTTGGAGCAACTTCAAAGTGATGGAGGAGATGGAGGAAAGAGGTAATTGTAAAGCCAAATGATAAGCTAATGATAAAAGGAGAACACGGGAGGTTTGGGGCCTCCCAGGGTGAGTTTGTAACCCAGGCTGGGACTTAGTGCAAGAACAAAGGGGTCGGGCTGAGCTGAGAAAGATGAACTGGGTGGAAAAGGATTAAAGGTTGTTCCTGGGAAGTGTGCCGTGAGTTTAACGATGGTATAGGAGAGGTCTGTAGTCAGTGGCTTAGCTCAGGTCTTTGTCTGTGCAACACACACTGCGCCTCTCTTCCTGACCATCAGCCAGTCACTCAGGGAGGCTGAAATGGGTGGGGAACTACAGATGTGCTGACTGAGGCAGTGGGAGGAACCAGGTCCCCATGGGAGGCCATCAGCCAGTGGTGGTCTCCAGCACAGTCATTGTGATTGTTAGCGAGCAGTCCCTTCTATTGGCTAGAGGTATGCCATTTTTATTTTCCCTGCTGTCCCAGACCTGCCCTGCTGACACAGCTGCCTAGACTTCAAAAGACAAGTCTCCATTTTCATTTGCAAAATCAGTATGAAATTCCTAGAGGGCCTGTCTAATTCCTTTGGTCTGACCACACAGCAATTACCAATTTGCAGGGAGGAGGGGGTAGGGGTTGCACAAGCTTTCCAGGGCTGGGAGGACCTTTGCTCTGCTTTGGTCTTGGGCAGCTGCCAGTAAAGGCTAGATTGGAGTGGGCACCTTCGGGGGGCCAAGGGTGGGTGGTGGGGGCTCTGTGAGCACTCAGTTTTGATATGACACATGCAAGAGCCACAGTTACCAGAGAGCAGCAAACGGGCAAGGCTCAGAACAGCTTCAAACCTGGCACCTGCTTCATGCAGGCTGTTTCAGTGTTCCAGTTCCTTCAGTGATGTGATGTGAGGATGTGGGAAGGCCCTGCGCCTCCCTGTACCTCAGTTTACTTACCTGTCAAATGGGGAGAATATTTGTTCTGCCTGCCTAAGACTAATATTTTCAAAGCCTCATGAGTATTTGTTACCCTTTATTAGAACACACACACACACACACACACACACTCCTGATTTCTATGAGCCAGGGTGGATCCTGAAAGATCCTGCAGGTGTACTGAGGAGGAGCCTGAGATTAGCATGTGTGGGCTGAATTCCTACTGACACTGTGCTGGCTCCTGGAGCCAAACAAGCATCCTTTCCATCTTTGAGGACACACAGTCTAGCATGGGTAGAGCCAGGGAGGAGGATCCCTAGAAGAACTTGCCACAGGCTAATGCACCACTCTTAAGGCTGCGGCTGAGGGGTAGACGGCTTCCTATGGGAGCTCAGCAGCAGGAGTAGGGGCCACAAACAAGGGATTCTCAAGGGTGACCCCCAGGAATTCTAGGTGTCAGCAGCCTGCGTCAAAGGAATGGGGGTGCTGCGTGAGGCTAGTGGGCACAGGGCTCCCACCCACTGCCAGCCAGTGGAAAGAGGGTGTGGGATGGAACCAGAGGTTATTAAGCAGGGCGTTACCAGTCAGGTTTTGGGTTTAGAAGCTGCTCTCTGGCTACTGCATGGAGAGAGGATTGGCAAGCACAGAGGATAGGCAGGAAATAGCCTCAGCTCAGGCCAGGATAGGGGAGGAGGCCCTGAGGCTTCAGGGGTGCAGAAGAAGTTGGAGGGCAGGGCAGTCTTCTGGCTTGAGTGGCTACCATTGTCCAGCTCTGGCCTCTGAGGCCCTCTGCATCCCTGTACTGCCCCCATGCTAGTGCCTCAAGGTGGAGTATGGTCCCTCACTCCTTCACCTGCTAAACCCCCAGTCTTCCTCAAATAAACACCTGAATAAGGAGGGGCACACACAGAAGGACGGGAAGGAAAGTGAGGCACCCTGTGTGCTGACAGTCCAGGGGGTAAACACCACATCAAACCTGGCCTTGCGGGAATCCCGCAAGGTTGAAGCACAGCTTCTGAATTCTGTTCGAACTAACAGGAAACACTTCCTAGCAACAGATGGGAACCCTGGAGAAGGGGACCACTGAGGGACACTCCGGTGAGAGCACTCTCAGATCCTGCAAGGTGCATAGGGGACACACAGAGGCAGAGAGGGCAAGAAAGTGCCCAAGGTCACAGAGCAAGCCAGAGGATGCAGGCTAAAGCTAGGGTCAAGCATCTGTCTGCTTCCCTTGGTCAGCTCGGGTCTCCTGTACCCTGAATTCCTCCCACCCCCACCACTGAAAACGAAAGTGTTTTTAGACCCAAGGCAAAAGAATGTGCAAGTGAAATTTGAGCTTTAGTCTTGGGATAAGAACACAGAGAAGTCAGACACTCTAGATGCGCAAAGATCTGCTTACATTGCAGACGGGAAGCTCCACGCTATCCAAAGGCCTCCTTGCTGTGCAGGTCTGACCTGGGAGGGCAGGCTGAGCCAGGGGCGCAGAAGACTCCCAAGAGAGCCAACTGAAGGGGCCAATCTGCTTCCAGGATCCACAGGGGTAGAGTAAAGATCGCCTACCTCAGCCCTTAGCTCTGCCTAGAATGGTCCTGCCTGAACCTGCCCCCAGGTCCTGCCAAGGCAGGGGAGACCTTGCCGGCCCCCACTTGTCCACGACTCTGCTCCACCTGGAGTCTCATCTGCTCCCTAAGCCTCTCAGCTCTAGTCTGTCTATCTCCTTTTCGTGGGCTCCTTTGTCCAGGAAACACAGCTGAAGGCCAGAGCCTCTGTGTACCCCAGGACAGCTCTGGCTCTGAATGACCTGAGTGTAAGAAGCTTGTGTGTGTGTGTGTGTGTGTGTGTGTGTGTGTGTGTGTGTGAGAGAGAGAGAGAGAGAGAGAGAGAGAGACAGAGAGAGAGAGAGAGAGACAGAGAGAGAGAGAGAGAGAGAGAGGAGAGAGAGAGAGAGAGAGAGAGAGAGAGAGAGAGAGAGAGAGAGAGAGAGAGAGAGAGAGACAGGTGTGTAGGGGCCCAGAGGCACAGAGATTAATGTGACTCAGTCCCTGCTTCACAAATGGAGGTCCATCCACCTCCACTGTAACTCTGAACGGGCTGCTTCTGGATCTGTGCCTTCAACCTCCTCTCCTTCCACACTCTCTTTGACTAGTGCTTCCCATTGCTGCTGGAAGTGCCGAGCTCCAGGATTTTGCATCATGAGGCCCAGGGGCCAGCTACATCTTCTCTCCTGAGCATCCCTGACCTGATGCAGGGAGAGAGGGTGCATTGGTGGGTAAATGTTTAAAAATCATGAACAAGACCATGGTATTCCCAGGCTTAACTCCCTCATCCTCCCCTCTGCGCTAGGAGGAGGAGCAGGGTCCTCAGGAGAGGCCTGCTTCTCTCTAGGTCACGTTGCTCCTTGTCTTCTCTACTCTGTTTTTCTTGGTCCTATGTGCTCCTGCACAGTTGTTAAAAATGTGCTATTTCTTTCCCACCCAGTCTTTGCACATGCTGACCCATCGGCCAGGTATGCCCTTCCCACCATCCCCCTTTTTGGCTCACAAACTTTTATTTATATTTCAACTACTGCCAGGCTGAAGCATCACTCTTGAAAACTCCTTCCCTAGCCCCCAATTAGCTCAGGAGCCACCTTCCAGCATCTTCTCCTCCTATCTTTCCTCCAGGTACTCACAGTAGTTTGTCCTCATGCATGTACTGATTAATGTTTATCTAACTTTTGGGTATTTTAATAACAATATCAACTACCGCTGGCCATTTGTTCTACGCCAGGCATTGTGCAAAGTCCATCACAAGTATCATTTCAATGAAGTCTCACAACTCTGTGGATCAGTTCTAATTTTTATTCCCATTTTGTAGAGGAGGCAAAGGAACACAGAGTGATGAGAGAGCCTGAGGTCACACAGCCACTAAGTGGTGGATGAACAAGGATAATTTGTGATTTTATCCGTGTCACTTCCTCATAGCCCCCAGGACCTATGCAGGGCCTTATGTGTGAGGCCACCAGCTGGGTGGAAGAAAGGATGGAAGAAGACATAAAGAGGGGAGCAGACAGGAGGCACTGGGGTGACAGAGGTCTGGAGGAGCAACCCCTAGAGGCCATGTCCTTCTCCCCCATCAGAACCACTAAGTGTGATTTTTCAAAAGACAGTGAAAGGGGCCACATGGAAACCCAGATGTAGAGGGGAGTTAGGCAAAAGGCCAGCATGAACCAAAGCCTCAGGATTAGAGGGGGTTCAGAAATGGTGCAGCGCAGGGTTTCTCTGACTTGGGATACTTTACCAAAATACAGCCCCTTCCCCTGCTCTGGGCGGCCAGGGTGGGGGTGAGCCTCAGGTCCAGAGAGGGGTTGTTGGTACACAGACAGGCACACTGACTCCCACCCAGCCCCTGCCCACTGTGGAGAAGACCCTCCTCACTGTGTCTGCCTGTCAGCAGAAAGAGCCACTCCTCTTCGACCTGCTGCTGAGACTGCATCTGCTGGGTGGAGATCAGGCAGGAATCGTCTGCCATGCCACACCCAGGCCCCATAGCCTCAGCCACTCTTGGGGCTTGGGAGGTCAGCAAGCCTGGAGGCTTCCATCCCAGATCCCCGGCCCCTTTACAATGGGATCAGGTTCCCCCACAAACATAATTGAACAAAAATATGAGAGAGAAAAGGTCTTTGTTCTCCCATTTACAGCGTCAGAAAATATGTAACAAATTAGCCGTTTATGAGGTAAGAGGAACCAGTGGTGGCAGGCGGGGTGGCACAAGGGGCCTTTCAGCTCTGTGTGGGGGCAGTAAGGAGCAGCGCTCAGGACTCATCCTTGGTGTGGGTGGATGGTGGCTCGGGGTGGCTGGGTGGGCAAATGTGGTACCAGCTGGTGGGGACCAAGACAGCTCTCTCAAGAGTAGGCCCCAGCAGCTCCCCTGTTCCCCCAGGCCTTCCTCTCCAGCATGACAGCCATCTCAGAGGGTTGGCCTGATGTACCCAGGGCACAGATGTCTATGTGGGGGAACCTCCGTGGCTTCCCTGTTGGCAGCTGAACCTCAAAACAGGGGAAGTGGTTCCTGGTACTGCACAGTTTCCTCTCAAATACTTTTGATTTGCCAGAGCACCAGGTGGTCACAGAGGCCAGGGAAGGGTGCAAGGCTGGGTGGGAAAGGGACCTGAGCTCCGCAGGGAGGGAAGGCTGAGTTCCTCGGAAGCCCTGTCCGGACCTCACCTGGTATCCAGAATCATAAGGGGCAAGGGATGAGGGCAAATTGAAGGGCTATGATAGTGGTGCCGAGCTGGTTTAGCACCTTCTGACTTGACTCCCAGGGGTCACAATGCTCTGTGTGCCAAGGGTACACAAGTGCGTCACTAACATTTGGTGGCTTTGGTATCTCCTGTTACAGTTTCTGGGTCCATGATTAGACTGCATGTCTATGTTTCACATTCTTTTTGGTGTCAGGAATCGAACTCAGGACCTTGCACTTGCCAGGCAGGTGCTTGTGTTGCTGAGCTATATGCCTGGCCCTTCCATTGATACATTGTCAGTGTTAGGTGAATGGATGGGATTCCTGCTGTTTCCAGCCACAAGAATGGGACCGTCCAGTCCCTGTCTGAGCCCAGTGCTCAGCCCTGGCTTCCCCTCTTGTCACTCAGGGGTGAGAGACTCATGAGGACAGCTCCAGACTTCTGAGCAGGCAGACCAATGAGATCATGGGCCCATGCCAGTCTAGTGTGAGGAATCTCTGAAAAAAGCGAGGTGTTGGGCCCTGCATGAATATCCTGAGTGTTTGGTCTGTAGTCACAAACACATCGCTTTCCTGGATCTGACTTTATTTATTTTGATTGGATCTTAACAGTTCTTTACAAGGCTGAAACTGAAGCTGCCTGGAGTTCTCTGGAGACTTGCTAAAACTTCAACTGCACCCAGTTCAGTGGAGCAACTTGAAAGTTAATCAGTGATGAGGGACAATTTGCCTCATTATTTCCAGCCCTGGAATTTGGCTGCAGATGGAATTCTGGGCTTGGTGTGGACACAGTGCTCTGTGGTGAACACAGCAGCATCTGTAACCCATGGGTTTGCTCATGCAGTGTTTGGACTACATGGGTTGACGCTCCCTCTGAAAGTGGGTAGTACCAGGAAGGATTTCTCACTTGGGGAGAGCGAAGACTACTATCTCACGTTCAAGACTGCTGACCCCGATGGGGATGGATGGACCCCTTTTAGAGGTGGGATTCTGAGGGTTTTGAGGGCTGAGCCTTGCCCTGTCGCCCGGGAGGCAGAGGTGGAATCTGATGCAGCTGCTGGTCCTGGAAGGTAGGCCAGAGACTCAGGGACAAACTCATCCCATCCGACCTCCTGCTCTCAGATCGCATCTTTCCTCATCAGGGTGGGCAAAATGATAATGTTATGGTTCACATAAACGATAATGTTAAGCACTGAGACGCACATCCACAATCTCATTTCATCCACCTAAATCCTGTGAAGCAATTATTAATATCCTAGTTTTTAAAATGACAAAACAAAGGCTCAGAGAAGTTGAGCCACTTGCCAAGGTCACATAGGTAGTGGTAAATTTTGATTTAGAGTCCTTTCCCATCTCCCCTCCTCCGGGCGTGTGTGCTGGGAGGGTGCTGTCTGGTGTTTGTCCCTCCCATTCACTGCATCTGCCTTGTAGAAAGACCCTTGGTCAGTGCTACCCCAAGTGTACAGCTCCGGGCAGAAATATGCCCCTAGCTCTGCCAGGAGGGCTGAGAAAGCTTCAGATGTCCTTTTCCCCACAACGGTGTAAGAGGCAGCAGGCAGGCAGTGGCTGCCCACTGGGTAACTGTGCTGCATAGGGTTTGGTGCTACAGAAGTTCATGAGGCAGACAGTCAAGCAGGGGCTCCGTGTTTGAGTCCACTGGCAAATCAGTCTCACTATCTTCACCTGGAAAACAAGTATAAAAAGGCCCAGGGCTACTTGAGAGCTAGTGGGGCCTGCAGGCTTGACTTGGCTTCAGGACTGGGCTGGGGGAGCAGAGCCTGACACTGGAAGGAACCTGCCTGTGTACCCAGGGCAGCAGTTACGATGGCGATGTCCCTGCCAGGCACACACTTAGGGTCCTGTGACATCTCCATGATTTCATAGCAGCTGCCACACCCCAGAGTGCTCCTGTTTCTACAAAGTGCTTTTCCGATGGAGCAGGAGCCTGCCAGTCCATCTCTCTCCAGCCCACAGCCTCTGGTACTCGGCTGCACGCCGTGATTCCAGAAGGCCTGCAGAGATTAGGGGAAGCCAGCCCTTCTACAGACCACCCCCCACCCCTCATCACCCTTTGTGTGTACCCTTCAGGCTGTCATCATTTCTCTTCAAAAGCAAGGGATGCAGACATCTGAGGAAGAAAAACACTCAACAAGGGTTGGAACAATGAGGTGCCGCTGAGTAACTTTCAGCCAACCAGAAAATGTAATTAACCTCCCGGCCCACCCAGAGCACTGTGTCATGTGTGTCTGCCCTGCTAACAGTCACACATAGCCGTGCATGCGTGCACTCTTGGTCTTATCAAGACTCCAAATCTCCCCACTGAGCTTCTTGGGCACAACTACACGCAGAGTCGCCAGGTGTGTGCTCACACTCCCCATCCCCAGCCATCGCCAGATACTCCTGTAAGCCTGACTAGCCTGCCATGGGTTACATCAGAGCTCTGCCCTCTCCTACAGAGCCATGGGTGCTTCGAGGAAAGCTCAGGACATCTGTTCTGGGAATCTGTGAACCAGAAGTGGGGTCACTGATGGGTTTCCAGATTCTGATATGAGGTACAGTCACTTCCTCTTCTATGTTGGGCTCAGACAGGCCCCCTTCAGTCCACTTCCCACTGAGCTGCACCTCCCCATCTTAGTGTGGGGTGGGGGACAGAAGTGACGGACCAAATCCTGGCTTGCTCAGTGGCTTTGCACTAGCTTCTGGGCCTCTGGGAGGACACTTCACTCTGTAAAATGGGGATATCTTTCTTATGGGCTACTAAAGAGACCATGTACATGCCATGCTTCCATTTTTAAAACCCTTTTAATCCTTCAAGATAGGTGCTATTGTGACTCCCATTTCAAAGACGCAGGCAGAAGTTGAGTGGCAGTGCTCAGCCGGGATTATCCTTAGCGGCATTATCCTCTGGCAGGATGCCTTTCCATTGTGCTGCTGGCAGTCAAGGATCAGTGGTAAGACACATCTGTGTGGATTATCGACCCCCTGATGCAGGTGGTCTGCAAGAGAAGGCTTTGGCCCAATGTAGCAGGCCACATCACAAAAGCGTCACCTGGACCACATCTTTTAGATTGCAGAGCACCAGAGAATCCCCAGTTTGTGTCAGCTGCCCCAAAGGCCCGCATCTCAGACCTGAACTCCTCTACCTGGAGGGAAGAGAGATGAGGCCTGATGCTGGCGAGGGGCACAGAGAGGCCGGCCCCACAGGACCATGGTGTGAAAAGGTCCTGCTGCTGGTCATGCATTCCCTGGGACACGGCAGGTTTTCACATGGGGAGACCTGGTGCAGACTGGAAAGCAAAAGGACTTGGTAGTTGCACAGGGGCAGCAGACAGCAGAGAGTCTGCTGGCTGCTACAGCATTGGCACATTCTTGTTACAGTGCGCTGCAGTGCCCATCCTTGACTTCACTTCCAAGTGAGAACAAGAGCCTCACTGCCCTAGTAGGGTCATTCCAGGGTCACTCATGGTAGTAGGCATGCCTGGTTCTAAGGAAGAGACACATACATTTGCTGGGACAGATGGGGCAGGGGTGCTTGGGCTCTGGAGAAGGACAGGATAGCCTTGCATAGGCAGAAGCCTTCAGCTCAGCAGGAAAGCAAAGAGCACAGCAGAGGAGGAGCAGCAAATCTGTACAGGTCCTTGTTCTAGCGGGCCGTCTCAGTGGGGAGTTCTGAAGTCTGAATGTGACTGAAAGTGCACCTATGCACATGGATGTGTGTGTGTGTGTGTATCTATGTGTGACAGGAAAGAGAGCATATATATGACATAGTGAGGCTAAGACTAAACTCCGAAGCTGACTACCCCTGGTTCAGAGCTCCAGTGACAACCTACTGACCATGAACTGTCTCATGAGCTCTTCATGCTGCAGTTTCACTGGCCAGCACACTGTCCAATGGGCGGCTGGGGTCACTAAGCCCATGTTACAGATAGAAAGCTGAGGCCCAGCAAGTGCCCAGGTACACCGCTCACAGCTAGGTAGAGGAAGTGACACACAAGCCCATGTCTGCCTGACTCCAAAGGCCATGCTGCATCTCAAACTGAAACAGAGGACACAGGCAGAGGATGATGTAGGAGAGAAGTTCTTGCAACCAAGAGGTTAAACAAGCAGAGGATGAATTACTGAGTGATGTTTGAGGTTCTTGACCTTTTAATAGTTTCTTTCCTTTCACTTTGTTCCATTGTCCCCAGGCCTGTGGGATAACTAACTGTGGGCAGTTACCACAGTGGCACATCATAAACAGTCTGTAAAAGGCCCAGAGAGCCCAGCTCACACTCGCCCAGAGCCACAGATTTGCCAGCACATGTACGTAGGTATGGCTGCCCACTGCAGGAGGCCAGCATGGTTGCCCAGGGCACTGAACTGCTGTGTCTTCATCCCGGTCACAGAACCTTCCAAGGAAGATGAAGGGTCAACAGCATCCACATGGGAGATCATAGGCTCAGGGAGAGAGAGGACTTCAGCAAGACCATGGAGGGAGCAAAGTGCAGGGAAAATGGTCCTTGCACAGAACAAGAGTGAGAATAGAGGCTGACTCCACCGGGTGCTGCCAAAAGCCCTTCCAAATCTGTGCTGCTCATTCTCACAGGAGCCACCTGAAGATGTAGAAAGGGAGGCTCGGAGGAAGGAAGCCCTAGTCTGTCACCACCTCTCCCGCTGAGGGAATGACCTGCCCATGTGAAACTCTGACCACACCGCATTGCTCCTTACTAACACGGTGGGCTAGCACCTTCATAAGATTCATTCTCTCCCACAGCAGTGTTTTGAAAAGTCAGCTGAGCTCACTCATATGTACCTCAATACCCCTCCTCTTCACATCCACACACTCTGCTGAAGCTATAGTTTCTGTCCCAGTGATTCTCCTGCCATATCTCCATCTGGTTGTCACCTGGACTGAGCGTTCTTTATGGATTTTGATGGAGCTCTGTGATTAGATGTTGGGCCCCAAAAGAACAGGAACACAAGGACCCTGGGCCTAACTCCCAACCTTCAGACTGTCCAGAAAGACTCTCACTTCAGGGGTCACTGTCTATATTTGCAAGAAGCAGCTCCCCCATCCCACCCTCACGGGCTCAGGGAAGAGGTGGGAGGAAGATGCTGAGTTCCCCCCATGTCACACTTCTTTAAGGGAAACCAGTTCTCTGAGGTTGTAACAGCAGGTAAGGCCTCAGTTGTTGGCAGTGGTGGTGATGGGGAGTCAGGGGCTTGAGTTCAGGTTCTCTCTCCACTGCTAACTTTCCTCACTGGTTTTGGTTTCCTTATGTGTGTTATTAGGGAAGGGTCAGAAACTCCACCAGAATAGAGACCAGGTCTTTCTGCCCACCAAGGTGTGACCCCATGCTCACAGGTGGTAGATGCTCAGTGAGTATTTCTTAGCCCACCAGCAGGGCTTCTCAGTGGGGTGGGTAAGGTGTCAGACTACCACTGGGCTTAGTTGACCAAGTCTTGTATAGTTTGAAAGTCAAGCAGCCCAGCTGCTTGAAATAGCATGAGGTGTCACTGTCTGCCACATCCAGGGCAGGGTGAGAAGGGCTGGGCTGAGCTGAGTGAGATAGCTGTCTTCACTGACAAGGAAGAAGGATCTGTCTACATGGACAGAGACTTCTAATTTTACTGCTGAGTTTGACTGTGGTTTCATTCATGGCATATGATTTCTTCAAAATATATTTAATTCGTGATACAGAATACACTTTACCCATGTGTATATATTTAGTTGGCATGCATAAAGAGAGGGTGAGACATTCATGAGGAGTGAGAAGCAGCCATGGCGCCCAAAATACAAAGAGAAAGAGCTAAGAAATGTGCTGGGGGAAGGAAGTGCTGCTTCTATGAGCCATTCTCATGGACGATGTTCAAGGAGCCACTGGAATGTGCTTGGGTGGCATGTGAGCTGCTCCTGCACTGACCATCACAGTCACGTGCTGTGGCATCACATCATGGGGCCTCATCGCCCGGCCTTATCAAAGGGGTCCAAGCTCCATGCAAGACACAGTGAGGAGATGGAGGAAGCTTCTGGGACCCCATGGGGCTGCTCTGAATGCTACCCAGCCTCTGCTGGTGACTTTGCCACCATCTATCCAGGCAGCCTCAGCTGCTGGACTATGACCATGGAGGCTGCCCCTGTGTTCCCTAGGCCATTGGCTCGAGCCTCCCGAAACACGAATGCATCAGGGAAATCCGCAGGCAGTACTAAAACTGTACTATGTCTCTCAAACTAAGAGGTACATTTTCAGCATCTGCATGTGCTCTGCAATGGGATCACCTGGGTTCACATGCCCATGCCCGTCACCCTCTCTGTGGGGCCTGAGGCGAGTCCCTCTGTCTCTATGCTCTTCCTAAAGGCCCTTCAATTGCCACAACATAAAGCATTTAGAGGTGGAGCTGGGGCAAAGGAGACCAGCAAAGGAGCTCCTGAAGACCCAGAGCTTGCAAGAAGCCTTCTCTCAGGCTTCCAGAGCAACCTGAGACAGGGTCTTTCAGAAAAGAATCATGGGCACAGCCACCTGCAACTCCTCTGAGAAAGGGAGCGGAGGTGGGCAAAAGCCAACCCCCAGCACTTTTTGGCCTTTGAACAGGAGGTATTTCATTAAAGATCTGGCCATACTGCCTCACTGCACCAGGGACAGCCACTTCAAAAGGGCCCTCTCACAGTCCAGGCAAGTGAGCTGGGATGCTGGGTCTTAAGGAGGGAGTCCTGGACAGGCCACACAAGCTTTGCCACTCTCCAGCTTGGGGACCTTGGGCTGGGAGCCTCAGTATCCCCATGCAAAGGTGGGACGTAGTGGGCAATGCCCCCTTCCTCACATTGCCTGAGGTATTAAGGCAAGTAGGTGCTTAAACACTCAGAACCGGGTGGCGTACAAAGGTTGTGATCTAAGTGGTAGAGTTCCCTCTTTCACTCCAGGGCCCCAAGGTTCAGCTTCTGTTTCCTGTGCTCGCACTCCACAGGGCAGATTCATTCCTGTTCTGGCTGTTGCTGAAATTCTGAAGTCCATCCTCACAAACAGACTCCTGAACTGCAAATCTCCCCCACACCCTTATGGCCCACCTCTACCTGGACGCCCATGGAAGCAGTCTATTCAGTCATTTAGCCCCATAGCAGGGGCACAGTACAGGTACCCAGATCCCTCCCTTGCTCCTCCTGCCCTCTTGTCCCCTTTCACTGGAGGCTCACCACAGTGGATGGCACATGATGGCTCTTCTCTAGCAGAATGTCAGGTCTTGGAGGAACACAGGGAAGAGGAAGGGAAGAGGCTCTCAGCAAGTTGTATCCCTTTCAGGCCACAGCTGTGAGCCCCCTTGGTCAGGGACTCTTTCTAAATGGCCTCTCGCATCCTTAGTCTCTCCTGGGAGTCTCTATTATTCTAGATGGACCGAATTTTACCCAGAGACAAGGGCCTTAACATTAGGCATCCAGGCCCTCGAATGTGACCCTTGATTAGACTGTCACTTGACTGGTGAAGCCCAGAGTGGTCTCACAGCAAATAAGGCAGCAGAGACTGCAGGCCCAGCCTCATCCTCATTGGTTCCCTGGCCACACCAAGCTGTCTTTGTTCTGTGTGTGCCTTTTAGGCCTTTCTCTCTGTGACTCACCACCATGGAGGCTCCAGCAGTGAGGATGGAACTGTCACTGAAAGACAATGCTCTTATTTGATGCATGTGATGTGAGCAGGTGAGACAGGTCATGGCAGGTGAGAAACCTGAGGCTTGGAAGGGAAATGACTCAGGGGTCCTGTCCTTATGCCTTACACTGAAAAGTTTCCTGTGGATCATGGTTTTTGGGGTTGCAGTCTGCAATGGTAGACCCATTGCCTTTGGAGTCTAGTGGGGTTGCCGGGTGGCAATGGTAGGGAGCACGTGGTGGACTACACTGCTCACCTCATGGCCACTATACCCCATCTTTTAAAAGCCACACTACCTCCTAGCATTACCACTCTGGGCACCATGCCTTTAACACACAGGCCTTTGGAAAACATTCAAGTTCCAAATTCTAGCATCGGAATTTCAAATCTGTAATCCAACTTTACCCTCTCAGTGATCAACCCCCAAGAGATTCTCGAATCTTTCTCTCAACTATTCAAACCACCACCACTTCCCTCCCCATCCTTGTTTCTTTCCTTTCATTATCCATCAGTTCCCAGATCCATGTGGGAACACAAACACAGCACAGTCGACAAACATTCCATGAATAAATTCATGCATGACATTTAAGACACTCTGAAAACTGCTATCAACCACACAAAACCCTTTGATATATCACACTGTTCTAAGGATAAAGTCAACTTTGTCACTGAGCATACGGGCAGGGCTTTCATGACCTTTTTCTCCTTGTCTCTGCTTATCCCATGGTTATTCCCAAACTGTACTGGATTCTTGAAAGATCCTAAAAAAATGCCTGGCTTCTGAGCCTTGAATTCAGTTCTCTCCTCCACTCCAGCCATTATCTTCCATGCCTCTCTTCTTGACTGATTTCTGTCCATCCTTGGAAGTTTCACTCCTGATGCCCTGTCTTGCCTGGACAGGAATCCTTCTGTGCTCACACTGCTCTTTCTGGGGTCATCTCAGGATGACCCCTGTAGGTAGCAGCTCACTATCCTGGCCCCATTGCCACTCCCAACAATGGACCTGGCCCCCTTGACACTTCTTTGGTGAATGAACTGAAGACAACTTACTTCAGTGACATAAGATACCAGATCCTTGGCTAAATAGTGGGGACAGAGTGTGCACAGGGGGTGCATATACACGAGATGTTTGCTACCAAGAAATGAAGCAACCTCAGGCCAGGAATTTAGCTTAACAGCATAAGCGCCTGCCTGGCAATCGCAAAGTCATGAGTTTGATCCCCGGTACCAAAAAATAAAAATAAAATAAAAAATAAAGCAGCTTCATAAATTCATTTGTAAGAGAAAACCCTCCAGAAATGCCCAACACCACTAATTATCAGGGAAATGCAAATCAATACTACAATTAGATATCATATCGCTGCAGTGAATGGCTTATCAAAAAGGCAAAAACCAATCTCTGATGAGGATGCAGAAAAAAGAATGCCACACATTGATCAGAGTGTATACTACTATAGCCTCTGTGGAAAAAGGATGAGGGTTCCTCAAAAATCTAGAAAGGAACTACTATGTGATCTAGCTGTACTACTTCTGGTTATATAGTCAAAGAAATGAAACTGGTATATTGGAAAGGTATCTGCACTGCCATGGTTTTTTTTTTTTTTGTAGAATTGTTCATAATAGCAAAGATATGGAGCTAACCTCAGCGTCAATATTGATGAGTGGATAAAGGAAATGTGCACAATGGAGAATTATCTGGCCATAAAGATGACTTTCTGTCATTCACAACCAAATGGATGAAACTAGGGATATTATTTTACAAGATATAAATCAGGCACAGGAGTACACGACAAGGAGCACATATTCTTACTTGTATGTGCCTTGAAGTTTATCTCATAGAAGTAGAGAACAGAACAGGGCAGAAGAGAGCAGAACAGTACTTACCAGAGTTTGGGAAAGAAGCAGAGAAAGGAGGGTTAGAAAGAAGATGATCCATGGGTACAAGGGTAGGAGGAATAACTTTTAATGTGCTATAGCACAGCAAGATAATGATAGCCAATTGTCAACAATTAATATTTCAGAATAGGTGGTAGGATTTTCAGTATTCCTAATACAAAGAAATGCCACATGTCTGAGGTGATAGATATGCCAGTTATTTTGATCAGATCGTTGCACACTGCATACATGTATTGAAATGTTATCCTACTCCACACATTTGCTAACTCTAAATGTGCAATCTATGTGTCAGTTAGAAATAAAAAGATACTAAAAGAATAATCTAGTCTATCATTTTCAATATTGAGTCAGCTTTTGCCTAAGTGATAATGTAACAATAATAAATTTATTAATAAATGAAAAGAGAGACCAAAAAAAGTCTTCTAACTGGGATCAGAAGAGGAGCTGGGTTCTAGTTCTGGATCTGCCCCAAAGCCATATCACTTCCCTTCTCCAGAGTCTAGGGTCCTCTGCTAACAAAAGGGATGTTACCTTGCTTTTCAGACCTTTAGGATCAGAACATAGTGGAGAAAGGGGGCTTGAGAAGTACAAAGCTCTTGACAGACATACAGGATGACAGATATTATTCAGGAACAAAGGAGGCTTCTCCTAGGCCTGTTATCTCTTTATTTTCTTTCAAGGAAATGGCTCCAACCAGCCCGCCTGCGTTATTGTTGGCACCGGGAGCCAGGGGAGAGGGAGGCAGAAAGGGAGAAGGAATCTTTAAGAGAGAGACTCTCTGGGGGACACTAATATTTTTAATAGTTTGTGGGTTATGAAGTAAATCTCTGTTCTCCGTATTATATATCTCAGCCGAGCCCAAAGAATGTTTCCAGCGTCTCTAATGAAACTGAAGCAGTAACCCAGCAGAGAGGGAGAAAGGAAGAAAGGGAGATTTATTTGCAAAGATGTTTGCTCAAAGAGAGGAGAAAGCGGCATGAGGCAGGGGGCCGACTCAGCAACATGCCCCTAGCCCTTGTGTGCCCTGGTTCTGTCCCTGGCCACTGCTGGACTACCTGTCCTTACCTTTGAAGGGCACAGGCAGCCTCTTCTCCCCACAGTGTGTCAGGGGGAGGCGCCAGGGCGTCCCTCTCATCTTCTGGAGAGGGGAAACTCACCAGCAGTTGGGGGACTGCCTTTTACAGCATGTGAGCAAGCCGGCCACGGCTCAAGCCTCAGCAGGAGAGCTGAATTATTAATAGGTCCTACCTAGGCCTGGGGGAAAATGCAGGACTGCATGGAGTTTAAAAGGTCAGCGGGAATAACAAAACCAGACCTTATGGGGAATCAGAAGGTATTTAAAATACACTCCCAGGAGAGTGGGGTTCCTTTGCCATGGTGTGTGCAGCATGACTGTCTTTGCGGGTTCCTGGGCATGTGTGTGTGTGTGTCTTTAGGTTTTGGGGACATTTGTGGGCTTTCAGAGAGCTTACTGCAGACATCACCTGCACAGAGTATGTGCTCTGGGCAATGTCTAAGTGCCAAGAATGGCAGCCTGGTGGCTGAGCTGCTGTGCTCTGGGCTGCCACCTGCCCTTTCTAAAGAAGGGGAGTGGAGTAGCTGGTCTTAAGGACCACTGCAACTTGGACAGCTGGGAAGAACCTGGCCCCTGCCCCACTGGGAAGCAGGTCTGAACCCCGGCTGGCTTTGCACTAGCTGGTGAGTTGGTACAAGCATCCCCAAGGCAGCTGTGGTGAGGAGGTAAGTGGAGGCTGGGACATGCCCGGCACACTGAATAAGAAAAGTCCTTGCTCCTCATGCCAGCTCTCTTCCTCCAGATCAGTCAGCACTCATTTTTCACCTGTACTTTGGAAGGCTCATTCATTCATTCAACAATTAGACAAGTATTTGTTGAACATATACTGTGTGCCTGACACTGTTCTAGTTATTGGGATATAGACCCAAACTCTAGTCCTTTGGGGTTCATGTTTTAGGACCAATACTGTCTACCCATCTTGGGGTCAAGTGGGTGAAACACAAAGAGGTCAGATACAGGAGATGGTTACCTAAGTCTTGGACCCAGTCAGACTGACACTGACTGGGATGGTAGGTAAGATAAATCATCTTTTAGGACCTTGGTGTTCTAATCTACAGAATGAGAACAGCTAAAGTAATTTTCTCTTTTAGAAGATTAAATGTATGGCACTAGTGAAGGTTTAATAAATATTTCTTTGTGAAGAACTAAAAGTTGTAAAAACAATTGTTAAATTTAATCTTTTTTTTTTTAAATTGGTACCGGGGATTGAACTCACGATCGCCTGCTTGCAAGGCAGGTGTTTATGCCGCTGAGCTAAAATCCCCTGCCCCATCACACCCCCACACAACAATTGTTAAATTTAAGGGGCTGTAATTCTTCCTTTTCTCTCTCCCTTCCATACTCTTCTGCACCAAATATTAAGACTTCAGGATAAAGGGCTACAGTGGGGCTCTCTGGAAACCCTAACACGTCCTGCGAATTCTGCTGCTGGGGCCTGGTATTATTTTAGCACCTACTGTATCCAAGTCCTGATGCAAGGTGATGAATCTGGTAATTTGCTCATGCTTTTTATATTCAGTGTGGTGGGGGAGACACTGCTGTAGATGGTCACTAACTACTTGGGGTGATCGGTGTGAGACAGAGAGAGACACTGTAGCTTGTCGAATGCCCTAGACGTATCTAAGTCCATTTTGAGGAGTTGAGGAGATTTTGTGACTCCCTGAAGAAGGTGTCTCTTCCCAGCTGCCATAGTCACAGGTTCTGTGTCAGGTTTCTATCACTATGACAAAATACCCGAGAACAATTTAAGGGAGGAAGGATTTATTTTGGCTCATACTTACAGAGACATCAGTTCATGACTGACTCCAAGGTAGGAAGATTATGGCGGAAGGGCATGTCAGAGAAAGGTTACTCATCTCAAGGCAGCCAGAGCACATCGAGAGAGCGTGTGAGTCAGGGAGGAAGGGGTGGGGGCAGATATAAGCCTCAAGGTCATGTCCCATCATCTACTCTCTTTAATTTTTGTTTCTGTGAGCTCCAGCTAATGCCATCAGATTATGGACTCATTAGTGGGTTAATTTACTAAGGAAGCTAGAGCACTTACAGACACACCCAGACATGCCCAGAAGTATACTTAACTAATTTTCTAGGCATCTCTCCATTCAATCAAGTTGACAATCAAGATTGATTATCATAAGTTCCTAGCCTCAGATGGTCATTTTATTTAATAAGAACCATTTTCATATACTAGCAGTATAGAAAGTAGCACCCTGTAAATTATGCCACAAGGCATACTTATGACTAAGTAGTAGAACCCACCAAATTTGGCTCTCAGACTAAGAATTTATTGGAACTTGCATTTCAGAAAATCTGAGCTTACCTAAATAGAGTTGTTTAGACAAGACAATGACTTATTGTTGGTGGCAGAATTACAGGCACCTGTGTGTTGGGGATGGGTGGCAGAAAGGTTCTGAACCATGGAGTCCTAATTCTCCAAGGGATCCAAGTTCTAGTTTACTTGGTTTTGAGATCAGTTTAGCAGAGAAAAAGACATCCTACAATTGAGAACAAGCTGATCTGTGTTTAAGAAAAAGTCTCAGTCATACTTGGCTGAGCAGGTCCAAAGCTATAGTTCTGATGGTAAGCTGTTATTTAAATCCTGAACCTATTCCCCAAATGGAGCAATGACTTTTGGTTAAATGGAGGTAACCAAGACCACGGTCAAAGGTCTGGCCAGGGAATACCACCTGCAGAAGAAGTTGGGAAGTGACAGAAGATGCTGGATGAGAGGAGGCCCTTCAGACCTTTTCTCTTGTCAGTCATAGTAATTGGGGATCTCACTTTCTCTAATCACACTTACTTTAGTCTACTTTGTTCATGTCTCTCTAGAGATTCTTATAGTTCTTATTATCATACAGTAACCTTAGGCACTTGGTAGATCTGCAAAATGTTGGCTTTTGTGTTTTTCTAGACTCAACTTTCCCTTTCATAGTCTATATCCTGCTACCAGGTGAAAAGGAGAAGTCTGATATCAGTAAACAATTTCATGAGGTAAAAGCCTCTGAAAATTACCTTCTTGACAAATGTAGTATTGGCAAATATGATCAGAATCAACCTTGTTAGAACCTAAAATTAGACAAAGGCTTACAGAATTCCAGGTAGCATTTAATTAAAAAAAAAAAATCTAAACCGAGTGTGGTGGCACACTCCTGTAATCTCAGCACTTGGGAGGCTGAGGCAGGCAGATTGTTGCAAGTTTGAAACCAGCCTGGGTTACAAAGTGAGCCCAAGGCTAGCCTAAACCCAGTAGCGAGCTTCTGTCTCAAAAACTATATATATAGCAAGCAAGTTTTGAGGCAAGTCAATTTGCCCTATTCTTCCCTCACACCTTAGCAGCAGCAGCCTTGAAAACCAACCCCTGCCATCAAAGTGAAAATAGCAGTCATTGAAGGGGGTCAAGCAGGAGTGGAGCTCCTTTGAAACATAGTTCCCAGAGAATTGTCACTATTTAACTTGGTGGTGGTTTTCTGGAAGATTCTACTCTCCAGTTTGTCTGTATTTGATCTGACTTAGAACTCACTTAATGCCTATAGCATTTTCCTCAGGTGTGTTTGTTGAAAACAACCAGAGGCAATTGTTTAACATCATAGTAGCCTGAGACATTGGATAACAACTGGGGCCAGTGATAAACCAATGGAAAAGCATAAAAGAAAACTTGAGAAATGAGATGCCCATAGAGGACAGGAGAGTGACAACATATTCCGGGAATATAAAAATCAGCTTGCATGAATAGGGTAATGTGTCTGCCTAGAGCTGTGCATACACTTTGGAAAGACCTAAAATGTCCCCAGGACCTTACCTCTGACTAGGCAGGAGGCTCTGAAAACAGGATATGAAGTTGAAAGCAGAGTTATAAACTGCATGGATGGGTGTTGGCGGTGTGCCCCAACACAGAGAATTCTTCAGCTGGAAGACTTATTAGATCCAGACACTTAAGGAAATTTTCTGTCCAATTAATAATCAAGTGATCACTAATCTAACTGAAAAGAGAGGTCTCCCAAAAAGTCACCAATTAAACAGTATCAACAATAAACAGCAGGAACAATTTCTAAGGACAGGAGAGAATGTGATTTCTAGATTTTCCACATTATATTGTTGTGTGGGTTACTATTCTCTCATTGCTGAAACAAAATACCTGACACCCAAAAATAATAACGAAAAGTTTTATTTAGCTCACACGGTGTCAGGTCTCAGTTTATATTCAGCTGGCTCCAAGGCAGGATGGCATGGCAGAGGAGCAACAGTTTGTGGTGGTGGATCACAGCAATATCAAGAGCAAAAAGAGGGGAATACACAGAGAAGACTCTTATATTAGTACATAGCCACATTCACCCTAGGGTGGGTGTAGCACTCACACCTAATCCCAGCAATGGACCATGGGTCAATCACAAATTCTAGAAGCCTGCCCCCACAACTGCATGAGGCTTTGGGGAGACAGCCAGACACAAACCATAACAGTTGTATTATTTTAAATATCCAATTTTCAATATAAAATCCTACCCATGCATACATAGAAACAAGAAAATACAACTCATAAATAGGAGAAAAATATAGTTAATAGAGAAAAGGATTTGAGAGAGTCCAGAATCTGAACTTACTATTTGGATTTTAAATCAGCTATTTAAAATATGATCAAAGTACTAAAGAAATTATGTTGAAAGAACTAAAGTATGAGAGTAACACCTCATCGAATATTGAATATTAACAAAGAGATAGCACACACATATACATTATACGTGAGCCAAATAAACATTCACATATTATACTGTTGAAAAGTGCAATACTGAAATAGAAACTTTACTAGAGGGGCTCAACACATTTTCAGGCTTGAAAATTGTTCTATTGAAATTATTCAGCCTTAGGAACTGAAAGTTTAAAGATCGAGGAAAGGAGACACACATAGTGGCACATGCTTCTAATGCCAGCACTTAGGAAGCTGAAACTGGAGGATTGTTGTAAGTTCAAGATCAGCCAGGGCTACAAAGTGAGCTCAAGGTCAGACTGAACTGCATAGCGAGACCCTGTCTCAAAAAAGGGGCGGGGGGAGAAAGGATACATCAGGTATACCAACATTTGTATAAGGAGAATTTAGGAAGGAGTAGAAAGAAACAGAAAGACTACTGAAGATACAGAGAATGAAAACTTCCCAAATTGAAAGAAAAACAGAATAACTTTTATAACATATTTATGTCTAGGCTGTCCAAACACAAAGAGAAAAGCATGAAAGCAGCAAAAGAAACTGACTCATCACGCAGCCCAATCACAGAGCCCCAGAGGCAGCATATGCAAATGTGCTGAAAGGAAAAGAATGTAGTGAAGAATTCTATATCGAGCAAAACTATCCTCCAAACGTGGAGGAGGAATTGAGATATTCCCACATAAACAAAGGCAGAGAGGATTCTCACCAACAGATTTGTTCTGCAAGAACTAGTCAAGAGTTAGGAATCCTTCAGATAGAAGTGAAAAGACACTAGATAGTGGCTAAAGTCCAGAAGAAGAAATAAAGAACAATAGTAAAAGTAACTACAGGTAAATATAAAAGATAGCACAAATGAACTTATAAATTTGTTACTCTTTTTTCTGCTGCCTAACTTTAAAAAGTAACTTCATAGAGCAGCTGTGGATCTGTGTTGATGGGTGTTATGATGTGTAAGGATGCAATTTATACAATAACAGCACAAAGGAAGGAGGAGGGAAAAGAGCTATACTGAAACAAAGTTTTGTATGCTATTATAATTAAGAAGTTGCTATCTGAATTTATTATTTCCAGATCCACTACTAAGATAATAACTCAAAATGCAAGCAGCCATGGCTCTGAGTTCACATTACAGAGCTGTCATTCATCCAGAGGAACTTGGTCAAATCACTTGCCATTTTTGAGTCGTAGTTTCCTCATCTGTCAAAGGGCTGTAATTCTGCATAATGCATAGGTCTGTCCCTATCTCCATGAGGTAGTACATGTGCTACATGTGTGACAGAAAAGAGACTGAACTTCATGGGACTGTGGGAGGCCATGCTGGTGGCCTGCCTATGAATCTTGCTCCTCATCCCTCTTAGCTATATAGCCTTAGGCAAGTATTCAACCTCTTAGAACCTTAGTTCCTTTCATACACCAAGAAAGCCATAGTCCCTAATGTGGAGATCGAAATAGAGCAATGTGTGTGGTCTTTACTCAGAAAATGCTTGGGATAGTAGGTACCCAATAAATGTTGGTGATGATTTTAACCATGGGCAACCCAACAGCAGTGCTACCCTCTGCTATAGACTGATGTTTGTGTCTCTTCAAAGTCTGGGTGTCGAAATCTAATCCTCAGTGTTGGCATATGAAGGGTAAACTTTGGGAGGTGATTAAATAATGAGGATGAAGTCCCTAAAATGAGATTAGTGCCCTTATGAAAGATACTTCAGGGAGCTCCTTCGCTCTTCCTGTCACGAAAGGATGTCGTCAAAAAGTCTTTTCCGAAACAGGAAGCAAGCCCATACCAGATACCCCATCTGTCAGTGCTTTAATCTCAGATTTCCCAGACTCCAGAACTATGAGACATAAACTTCTGTTGCTTATAAACCAACTACTATGATATTTATTTCAAAAACCTGAACTAACTCAAGTACCCTCTCCCATGTCTCTGGAACATGAGCCCTCTATGCCCCCAGAGCCTGGCATAGAGTAGTCCCTGGGTAGATGAGGTATTTGTTCAAGTGAACCAAAGTTTATTATCCTTTTTGTCAAGCAAACAGAAGTCTAAGAGTCTGTGAAAGTTCACACAACAGGGGAAAGGACTGGGGCTCAAGAGGCCAGAGCTGGACTCGGCTGGTGGGATCCATCTTTCTCCTTTGATGGGCTCTGGAGTCCATGGCCAGGCTATGCAGTACACTGAACTCCACAGCAGGAAATGTCATAACCTTGGTCTCTGGAGGGATCAGATGTGCGTTTTTCCCACATTAGGACATCTTGCTAAGAATGGGTTCTGGCCCTGAAAGATATTTGCGATGCAAGGGTGACCAGCTTGGTTTAAAATCTCTTAAAGGAACCACCACATCTTCCTTTCATCTTGCTCCATCTTTCTCTTGTTCACAGAAATCTTAGCTCCTATCTCCCACTCAGTCTCTGCCCATCTCTGTTCTTGCCAAGGTTCCCAAGAGTCTCACTGAATCCTCCTTGCCACTAAGTCTAGAGTTTGGACCCACCTCTTGAATGGTAATGACACTTGTTCCTTCAAGTCTCTTCAGAGTTCAGAGAGAGGTGAACCCAGCTTTTGGAGAAGGCATCCTCCATGACATCCCCCAAACACTAGACTGATGGGTTAAAAATTATCCTAAATACCTTATTGTACCCAGCTGGCTCAGGGAAGCAAATGAACAGGAGGAGGACTCATGGTGCCAACTGTCGGGATGGTTCTCCAGGCTCGCTTCATGTGAAACTCACAGTGACCCTAGAAGGCAGCTACTGTCACAACCCCAGGTTAACCCTTTGAGAAACCAGAGGCCACAAGAGGCTAAATAATGTGCTCAAATCCACAGAGTGAGAGGGCGGGGCCAGGGTTGGGATGCAGATCCTCTCAGGGCACAGCCCACATGCTCCAACATAATCCATGCAACTGCTCAGGGGAAGCTACCACCTGTGCAGGCTTAAGGACCCTCCTGGTACATGTTAGGGTTCATTCATACAATATCAGGAAGAGGAAAGGAAACCAGTGAAGCCAGGTGCAATTTTTCATTAGACTCTGCCATTGTCCTCCCCTTGTCTCCTGGTCCACTTCCAGAGACATTGGTTTCCCCCATCAGAATATTCACGGTCAGCATGTGAGTCAGGCTCAGATTTTCCAGAAATCATTCACCCAGGACCTAGAGGGATCCTAGCAAGAAAGTGAATATTAATTGACTTCCTTGGAAGATAGATAGATCAAAGTTGACTCCTGATTTCCAAGAGGAAAAGGAGATGCTAAAACAGGAGCCAAGGCTGCAGTCCCATCTGGCTGCTGCCTGAGTCAAGTTCCTGTCCTTGGTTCTCAGAATGGTGTGAGGTAGGTGGACACTGGCTAAGCACAGAGACCATCAGTCTTAGTTGACCATTCCTCCAATTCAAGGTCTGTGGGACAGGAGAGGACTCAGGAATTCCCATGTGGAGTTCAGTGAGATCATAGATGCAGAGCACTGTGATGACAAAACCTGCCTCACAGGTGGGAAGTGTCACCTGAGAGGCCCCAACTCCATAGCAGAGTTTGTTCTCAAAGAAGAGACCACTGTGTAAAGGACAGGCTCCAACAGATACAGTGGTGATCTACGGCAGCCGTGGAGAGATGACATGCTCTGGTCTCTGCCTCTCCTGCACATGCCAGGAGCTCAGTTCTCCTTCAGTCTCCTCAGGCTTTCCTCTTGCACACATGTGTGCACATGCATACACCACACACCCATCCACACCCACACCCACCTCATTAGTCTGCCAGGTGATTAAGGTGGATGTCTCTGATGCTACAGCCTTCTCTTTCCCATGCTGACACTGCCTGCGGTCCTCTATCTGGGCTGGTGGGTGGGCCTCCTCACTACCTCCAAAGGGAACTTTAAGAAATGCAAATCATAACTTTGATGGTGAGGAAGGAGAGAGGACACTCAAACCCAGCGGCTGGAGCAGGTACACCTCTTCTTGGAATGTGTGGTGAATTAGGCAGTCTGTAATGCCTCCACCACCACTACCATAACCACCAGCGATGGTGCCACAGGTCATATGCTCCACATATTTCACCTCATTTTTCTCTCTGCAACTTTCCAGCCATGAAGCAGGGACACCATTTTTCTGGCAGAATAAAGGTGAGGATAAGAAGCCAGGACATGAGCAGTATGAGTGCAATGTGTAGCAAGATGATAAATGAGCTTTTTGTTGTCACTGTTGTCAACCCATCTGTAGGTCCAGGTTGGTGTAGACATCTCCCTAGTAGAGTTGCTATGAAGTGTTGACCTTCTCTGCTTCAGTTCTGGACTGTGGGGGAAAAGAAAGACCTGGCCAGTGCCCCGATTTACTGAGCAAATAAGTTGAGGATTTGTTTAAGTCCCATCAGGGCCTAAGAGCTCAAGGGGCAGAAAGAAACCAGAAGGGAGGGCTGGCAAGTTCATTTCACAGATAAGGAAAGTTAGGCTCCGAGATATTTTATGAAGAGCATGTGCTTCCCACAATAGTTCTTGCCTTGTATGTGTTGGGGGTTGCTTTATATTTTACAGATGGGTGCTGACATGTAGGGAATGTGGAGGTACACAAGCCCACTCTGGGGCTGACCCACCTTCAGTCAGCAATTAATGGTCATCCAGTATATGTAGAGCCCTTCCCTTGCCCTTGGCTCCAGAGTCTTCAACAAGGCCTCTGGAAAGATGCGCCATCCGCTGCCCACTTTCTGAAGCAAACACAGAGGCTTTAAGACTCTTCTGAAACTTGTTTAAGCTCACACCAGTCAGGCTGCTAAGTGGTATAGTTATGATTCAGACCCAGATTGCCTAAGTCTGTGGCTGACATTCACTTTTCTCTGTGCAGACTTTCTAGGCCTAGCTTCTTGTCCCTTCCTGAAGCAAGACCAGGTCTGAGTGGGATGCCTCATGTTGGAAACAGACTTTGGCAGATCCACTGGGATTAATTAATTACAGGCCTATCTTTGGGGTGGCCCCGTCGGCTATCGAAGCTGCTGCATACCTGTTGATTACATAATTCATAAATATATTTGACATCTTTAATTGGAATCAGACCCCCCAGGCCTTGCCCACAGCTGAGTTATGAGCTCCAAACTCCCTGTTGGCAGCACTGAGCTTCTGCCTGAATTGGGGCCCAGGGAGGAAGAATCAGTTTGGGGTGTGATGACATTTCTCAGGGATTATAAAGCAGAAAATATTCACTGCTAAACTGTAAGGATGGGGTGGTCCTTTGGGTCTGTGACTGAGGATTACTCCCCTGTTCTATTTCCCAACCTTCCACAAAGCCTTCCTGAACCTTCTGCATGCTGAGTTGCTGGACCTACATGATCACAGCACTGTTCTCAAGCTCTCTACTGAGTTTGAGGTACAGCTTCTAGACTTTCTTGCTGGCATCTTGTAGCCAGTCTACTTACACATCATCCCCTAAAATATGCCAAGACCTTCCTCCAGTAACATATATACCAGATGCTTTAACAATAAGATGGGACTTCCTGCTTCCTCACGTATGAGATCCTCATCTGGGAGGCCAAAGACAGAAAACAAAGAGACTGAGAGAAAGCAGGTGTCTTTGCTGCAGCATTAAGAGAAACAGACCCTAAGTCTGATTCTTAGGGCTCCAAGAAGAGCTCAGCAACTACACTCACCTGCTACCACCGCCACAAGTCAGGCCACCTTAAGAGGGGCTGCCCTAAGAAGCCCCCTGGCTAAGCCCTAACTGCAAAGGCAACCGCTGGAGGTTAGATTACACTCTAAGTTGGAAGCCCCAGAATTCGGACCCATCCTACCAGTTGGTCCAGCAAGATAGAAGGGCCCTGGGCACTTTGCCCTCTCCCTCTGGCTGGACTGTCATCTCCATAGAGGAGACCTGGGTAATCATGACTATGGAGGGAAAAGAAATCAGCCATTACTGGATGCTGGTGTATGTCTCTCAGTCCTTCCTTTCAATCCTGGCCTTCCTTCTAGTCACCTCAGTGAAAGAGGTCCCTGGAAAGGAGGTAACTCACTATTTTTCACAGCCCTTAGGCTGCACTTGGGATGGTTTTCTTTTTACACATTCTTTCTGGATTATCCCTGAAATTTCAGTTGCTTTCTTAGGGAGAGATATTTTATCTTGTTTCAATACTGTAATATATATGTACTCAGGTCAGGTATGCTGCCTTCCCCTTGTGGGGACAGAAATAAATCCTGAAGTATGGGCAACTAACAGTAAAACAGGTAAGGGAAGAAGCTGCTCCAGTAAGATACATCTCAGAGATTCTACTCCTTTTCCTCACCAGAGACAGCGTCCTTTAAGACCTGAAGTTAAGAGAGGATAACAGCCTATGATTGATAACCTACGGGCATAATGTTTACTTGAGTTCTGTAACAGTTGGTACAATACTCTGATCTTGGGAATTTAACAGTTCAGTGGGGAATGGAGGTTAGTACAGAACCTTAGATTAGTAAGTGAGGCAGTAGTGCCCATTCACCCAGTGGTACCGAACCCATACACTCTCCTCTCTCAGATCCCACAAGAGGCCACTTGGTTTCACTGTCAGATTTAAAAGATGCCTTCTTTGGTATTCCTTTACATGCAGATTCCCAGTTTCTTTTTGCTTTTGAAAACCCTTATGATCAGGCCTCTCAGTTGACATGGACAGTGCTTCTCCAAGGGTTCAGGGATAGTCTACATCTTTTGGACAAGTGCTTTCCCATGACTTGGCATGTTTTGAGTTTTCCCAGGTCACATTTTTACAATATGTAAATGATATACTGTTATGTGCCCACTCAGAAGAGCTCTGTAGCCAAGGCACTTGTGCTTTGCTAAATTTTCTACAAGATTATGTTAACGAGATATGAAAAAGTTCAATAATTCATAGCTTAGTCCACCATTACAAAGTAATGGAATAACCTATAAATTATACTTTAATGATCCTGGATATAATTAATTTTTTCCTTACAATGCCACTGAAGCCTCTCTACAGGCACTAGCAAGGCCCCTGTTAAATAGGTAAGGGTCCTATTCTGAGGGCCAACAACCAAAAATTTAAACCTGGCTATTTTCAAGTATAGGATGAGTATATATGGCTAATCCCTACTATAGGATATCTCAGTATCTTTTGTTTATGCTGTAAACAAAAGAATCACTCCTATTCTTATTGGACCAACTCCGCCAAATACTTGGGAAGGATTCCCTCCCAAACACTGTATATACTCAGTAATTTTACAGGTTAAAGACTGGTTTGCAACAAACTGGTTTAATTGCCCTGGTATCAGATGGAAAGCCCCCAGTGGCACTCATTTGTCTTGTGGGACCAATTTGGGGCCCTGGCTACTCCTGGATGGATAGATAGGAAGATGCATATTCGAATTTGTATGGTTACAAGGGAGGAGTGTCAAAAATACTGACAAACCTGCAAATTTACCCTGCCCGTAACATCGATGGTCCAGAAGTGTGTTTCACTGCTACCGTCACTTGGCCTCTATCTTTGTCCCTTCCCTAGGGTTAGAAGATGCCATACAACATATCAAGGCCTTAACCCACTGTACTCAGCAAGCCCTAAATCACACAGCAGCTAGTCTCTCTCTCCTAAATGAAGCAAAATTAACGAGACATGCAGTCCTCCAAAACTGGATGGCATTAGATATTCTAACAGCAGCACAGGGTGGTACTTGTGCAATTGTAAAAACTGAATATTGTGTGTACGTTCCAGATGCTTCTGCTAACCCTAATCCTAACCCTAACCCTGACCCTAACCTGTTCAAGCTATTAGATGACAAATCAATGACAAGTCAGACTCTGAAATTCCCTGGAACGTATCCTTATCCTCCTTATGGGAAACTATCACTAACGCCTCTTAGTGGAAATCGTTGTTAACTGTACCCATAATTATCCTGTTGATTTTATTATTTGGCCCATGCACACTTAATTGTTTCTTTGGTTTTGTCTTCACTAGACTTAAAGCTGTATGCCTACCTAAGATGAAAATGCCTGGCATCTATCGAGGGCCTTTAGAAAGACTGTAGAATATGTCTTACTGCTGATAAACAACTATGACCTTCAGCCTGAAGAAGTCAGATTGGTCATTGCCATATCACTCTATGGCAGTTTGGGGTACTTCTTCAGAAGAGGGAATGTTATAGGCAGCTGACTTAGATTATAGGCAGTCAGATAGGGCTAGTCCCTCAGAGGAGCCAGTGCAGAATACCAGATACCTTGCAACTGTGGGAGAGATAGACACCTCCTGCTGTGGGCCAGACCTCAAGACAAAAGATAAAACAAATACACTTAGTATTTCCTAAGGATAAACATAAGGGATAGATATTCTTTTGTTTTGTTTTGTTTTGTCTTTTTCCTTTTATCAGTACCGGGGATTGAACTCACAACTGCCTGCTTGCAAGGCAGGTGCTTATGCCTCTGAGCTAAATCCCCAGCCCCAGGGATAGATATTCTAAGTAGGTATCCATCACCACAAGGTAGCCAGAAGGAGCCACTAAACACCCTACAGGAATATGGGCATGTATTCATGCCCACTTGCTAGATGCTTCACTTCCTCATTTGATCCTGATTTAATCAATATACCTGAGCAATTATAATCCTACTGGTTGACCCACCTCATGTCTATTTTGTGATATCCCCTCTTTCCCCACCTTGGATCTGTTGAACCTTGTGGTTCTGCTGTATAGCATCCCTAGAAAAGACAGAGTCTTTGGCAACCTACTCGGGACCCCTTCTGTCTCTCTCTCAGATAGAAGCTTTCTTTCTCTCAATAAATATATTCTGCTTTAAAAACAAACACAAACAAAAAACTTCCCCCAAATCATCATCTGTTCCTTAGCCTGCAGAGGCATCCAGGCCAGAGTATGAATCTTGAAACTTCCACAATGGTCATGTCCTCATTCACTCACTGTCACTGACCACTCACTGCCTTCCTGACCTTGAGAGTCAGGGAGCAGCAAAGTCAGGGGACCTGTCCCTGCTGAGGAACTTCCTGTCCACAGAAGACCACAACGCAGTGGGAAAGTGAGGACAGGGATCCTAAGTAAAGCACAAAGCAGGGCTGTGGACTCGGCTCAGGAAGGAGCAGATGGAGGGAAGGGAAGTGCCCAGAGCCAGGGAGCACATGCTGAGCCCAGTCTCCCTGGAGAGATCCTGCAGGGCCTTCCAAACTTCTGCTCTGCCTTGCTTGATAACAAGAGTGGCTGCCCTTATCACTGAAACAAGAAGCTTATAGAAAAGACCTGGAACAGTGCAGCTGCCTGATGTTACATTCCTTTTCCACGCTTTCCCATCTAGATTCACAAGGAAAATGAATATTGGCAGGGCACAATGGGATAAAGGGCAGAGGCTCCCCACAGCTAGAGGCCACTGGTATAGCGTTCTGATCACCTCACACTTTGCTTGACCACCGCAAGGGCTCAGGGGCTCACATCTCTGCTTCCTACTGGGAAGCTCTGCTTCAGGGCAGGAGACTCCACTGATCCTTGGCTGCCTCTAAAAGTTATATCCATCTACCTCCTGCCTTGCTTTTCTCCTTCTGCCTGGTGCCCCCCTCACTGGGAGGAAGTTTCCAGGTGACACGTTTAGGAAGTCTACACTCCAAGAAAGAAAAGCTGTGTAAGACAGGACAATTATGTAGCCAGAGCTGCAGTTAGTTCACAAGGTGGTCACATGGTGGCTGTGCAACCTTGGGAAAGTGGTTTAATTCTCTGAACTTCACCTTCTTCCTCTACAGTGCTTACTAAATCACTACTCAGATGATTCATTCACGGGAAGATGTGCACTCCATTCAGAAACTGTTTTAGATTCTATGAATATGGCAATGAACAAAATAAACTCTTCAATGTGTTAAGATCTCATTGTTGTGGAAGAGATGGGAACTATTAAACCATTAAATGTATTGCATGTTGGGAGGGGAGAACCACTATGGAGAAACATGCTTCAGGGAATGGGAGAACTAGAGGGCAGGTGGCTACTGTTCTATTCAGTGTGGGCAAAGAAGGCTTTACTGACCTGGGGAAAATGGAGCAAGCTTATGAGCAGTGGCAGGATGTCAGTGTGGCCCTGAGGCAGAGAGGAGGTGGGAGATGAGGTCAGGGTGGTGGCAGAGTTGTCCCAAAGACTAAGATCCTGATTACCATGCAGGGCCCAAGCCATCCAGAAGCAAGGAGGGAACTGCTGGAGAGATTTAAACTAGGGGTAATAAGACTCAGTTTACATTTAGTTCTTTTTCTTTTTATTGTTGCTGTTGTTATTTTGGTGCTGAGAATTGAAACCAGAGAATCATACTCCCAGGCAGACACTCTACCACTGAGTCACATGCTCAGTCTTGTGTTTAAAGATCTACCACTGCCTACTGTATGGAGGTCAAAACACAGAGACAAGGGTAGAAATGAGAAGCTAAAGGGACAAGTAACTGCAAAAGCTCCAGGTCAAACAGGGGACCTGCAGCTGAAGTGTGAAGGGTGAGCATGAGCGGCACATGCTCTAGAAGGTGGAGCTTTGCTGGTAGAATCTGTGGATAAACTGAGTGCAAAGTAAGAGAAACAGGAGTCAAGATTATGTCTGGTTGTGTTGACCTGAGCAGCTTTGTGGGACGAGAGGTCTCATTTCCTGAGACAGAGAAGAAAGTGGGAGGTGCAGGTGGGGACTGTTCCTCAACAGTATGTGCCAGATGTGCTCATCTGCTGTTGAGACCACTGGACCTCTGAGTCTGGTGGACCTCTGAGTCTGGGGAAAGTCCAGGATGATGATGATGATGATGTGAATTTAGGAGATGACTTTAAGGATGAGCAAAGTCAGATGAGAGAAGAAGTCTGATGAGGCAACCCCGGAGCCTAAGCATTTAGAGGTTTGGGTTAGAGGAGAAACCTCCCTGAAGTTACTGTCCCTGGCAAGGCCTCCCTCACAGGAAGGGGAGATGAGATGTGGGTAGACGCTGCAGAGAAGGAGGCAAACACCAGGCAAACTGCTTCTTTTTGGAAGTGGAATGGCCTAGGTCATTGGTTCTTTTTAGATAGGTGACCAGCTTTCGGCCTAATTTGGGAAAGAAAGCCCCCATAGAAGCTGTCTTTAGTCCTAACTACTGGAATGTCTTTGAACCCCACAAGAAAAAGCTAGATCTTGGAAGCAGGTAATTTCAGCCAAGTGCACTGTTTGCTTAGAGTTTGGGTGCAGCAACCAGTTAATTACTCGAGTAAATCATGTCACCGTCCCCTGCAACCCCAGGGTAATAACACCATGCTGACCACACTTTTAAGAGTGATAGAAGTCTCTGAAAGTGAGTTAAGAGGTTTTATAGGCCACCCTTTGAATGCGCCTCTTTCTGCAGGAGCCCACAAGAGTCATGTGTGTCTGTGCCCTGCTCAAGGATGGGGAGGGAAGGTGGCTGTAGGCGGCCCCCTACTTAGGCAAGATCCATATGGCTTGAGACCAGTCTGGAGCTGGCTGGCAGCCCAGTTGGGAGTGGGGAGAGGTCCATCTTTTCTGTCTCCTTTGCTCACAGTATCACATCGTGTTTTACCCACTGACCTGAAACCATCCAGGCTTCCAGTTCCACCAGTTTAACAAGCATCTACCCAGCCAGGCACTATGCTGAGTGCTTAGAGCTCAGGTGTTCTAAGGCACAGTACTCACTCTCCAGAACATGTTAAGGGTGGACGGAAACTCTGGCCTAAGGAAAAGGCAGAATTGACTAAGAGCTTCTCAAGCAAATTTGAGGCAAACATTCGAGGTTCTGGGGGCCCCGAGGAAGGGGGGATGGATTCAGGACAACAGCTGGGGCACAAGGATAAGGCTTCCATGAGCTGGACAGGGGGTCAGGGAATTCCAGGCAGTAGAGGCACAAGGAGAAAAGGCCAAAGGCACAGAGGTTAGATGCATTCTCTGGTTGGACAGTCACAGAAACTTAGACCCCATCGACATAGAGGCTCAGGACCTATGACTCTCAGGTTGCCTGAGTCACTGACTAATGGGACCTTGAAATGTAAGAACAGAGGCTCTTGGAGCAGGACAGAGGTACATCTGGTCAGGTCTCTCTCCCAGGGTAGGAGACCCCTCCTCCAGTTGCCAATAGGTTGCACCTTAACAATGAGTGTGGACATAGGTGAGGGTTCCATTCAGCACAGGCATCTATCTATTCAGCACATTTATCCCTGCCCGTCAATCTCCAGATGATGACCAGGCGCACACCTATGACCAGCCTTGGCTCCACCATGTTCTAAGGACATTGACTTTCATTTACAAGCAAAGCTCACTTTCCTACGTGGCCTGGCCTTTTGGCTGTATGTCAGGGAGGAAGTGGGTTCATTAGTGTGGTAGTGATTAATAACCAGCTATTATCTTATTTAGAAACCTGGTCCTCCGTCTAATCCTACCTGCCATATTTTACCTCCATAACCATTAATTTCCTCTTCTTTAATATTAGGATAATAGCAAAAACAACAACAATAGTGAGCAATTATCTTGCCTTTACTAAGTGTCTGGCACTGGATTAAGTGCATCACAGGCATGGCCAAGTGTAGTAGCGATTACCTGTGATCCTAGAGCTCAGGAGGCTGAGGCAGGGGGACCACTTGAGTTCAAGGCCAGCTTGAGTTACACAGTGAGTGTAAGATCAGCTTGAACTACATAGTGAGACCCTATCCAAAAAAAAACCAACAAAAAACAAGCAAACAAAAAGAGCTTTATTGACACGAGCTGTGCTAAGCCTTAGGATACATGCACTATTATTTTCCTTTCATATTTTAGAGAGATAAAATAACTTGCCCATGGTCACCCAGCTAGTAAATGGTGGCATTGGGAGATGGCCCCAGGAAATCTGATTCCAGAGCCTGCTATTAATAATGAGGATAATACTAATGTAGACTATCCTTCTCAGGGCACATGGACAGCAAATTCTTTATACGAGTTGGTGTTTCAAAGTCTGTCTTTAGGAACTACAGATATAAGGTATGTGACTATATGGCCAGAGGCAGTATGACTGAAAAACTGTTGTTTCTGTATAAAGAGAAATATAGTTTTATCATCTGAGTAACTTTTGCCTCCAGTGTGTTTAGTCTTCATTAAACTGTAAGCTTTTTAGGGGAAATGAACATGTTTGATTCAAAAGAAACTGCCAGAACAATACCTGGTGCCTAAGTAAGTGCCTGCGGGATGGACTGAGCTTCTGCTTGTGCTCACACAGTGGGCCTCTTCCTATGAGGGCTGACTTGCACCCTGGGCAAGTCAAAGGTGGTTGTGCATTTGCTCGGGGGATCTGAGCACGTGGCCAGGCCTTGGAATGGCCCGTGTTTGGTTTTATAGCAATACTTAAAGAGCTGTTGTGTAAAGGCTCCTAAAGCTTCTTAATGTAGAAACTTAAAAAAAAAAAAAGAACCAATATATAGGTAAGATGTGGTTAATACATTCAGCATGCTTCCCCCTTCAGTTAATTAGAAAACTTTATTACAGGAAAGTCAAAGCTGCTTTTCTTTCCAAGGGAAATGCACAAACTTCTGAGAAGTGGGAAAGGGGATGCCAAGAGCTGCTCCATGCTATTTCTACCTTACTCTCCTCCAGGCTGCTGTGCTGATGTGTGTGCCCCACGGCTCATCCAGCTCCTCTGTGAGACGGGCTCCCACTGCGTGTGCACAGTAAGAGTAACCAAGAGGAGGAAGAATGCACTAGGAGTCAGAGGGCATGAGATCTCAGCCTGTTCTGGTGGCTTATGTTGGGTCACCGTCATCATTTCCCCCTGTTGAAGGGGTTCATAGCCGTCCCACCTCCAAGATGCAAGAAATATGAAGGCCAGGTCTCAGGGATGCCAAGCATGAATGTTATTGGATCCCTTAGAATAAACATCTGGGGACTCTGGCTTCTTACAGTTTGAACCTTCCCTGTTGAAGAGGTATATGCATAATGGGTGACCGACTGTATGGGGCTCCAAAGTCCAATCAGATTGGGAATACTTTACCTCCTGTAAGACATTCTGGCTTTCCCTAATGCAGCCCAGGTTAAATTAAAGTGTATGCACAAACACACACAGTAACACTGAAAAGAGTGGGGTGGGTGCCCTCAGTTCACTAGCTGCCTCCCTGGGCAGTGGTCCTGTGGAGAGAAGCCTGTCCAGAGGAAAGGAGGGAGGGGCAGACTTATGGGCGATCAGGGGCTTCTTCCAGGTGTTCCTGCTCCTGTTCCTCCCCCTGGAACATCTGGAGAAGAGGCATCCGCCTAGAGATGAGAGAATAAGGGCTTCTCCTGGGATGAGCTTTCACATGGGAGTGTTCTGGGGGGCCTTGGAGATGGTCTTGCATTCAGGACAGCTGGGCAACTGCCAGGGTCCCAGATGGGGCAGAAAGGGACACTCTCAACTGAAAAATCTTTCCTAGCCTGGGGCCATCTTTGTGGTGCTCTTCGCAAGCAACCCTAACTCTGGGACCGGTTACTTCTGTGTTGTAAGCTCAGTAGCTGCTTTCCTAGAACTTGTTCATCTTGAAGAGAGGGCACCCACAATGACTTTGCCCTTGTGCCTATAATGCCCAGCACAATGCCCGGCCTGGTAGATATGAGTGAGATAAGGGGTAGGGTTGCCATGGACTGAAGACTTTCTGACATTGCTACGTAGCCTGAATCTAAGTAGTGCCTTCTCCTTGGATAGCTAGTGCCTTGCACGAAGAGGCCGCTGCAGGAGCTGGCAGCAGATGTGGAGTGAGGGATACTCCCTCACACCCATGCCAGGGTTCTGCAGCTCCTGCACACCGGTCTTGGCTTCAGGAAATGTTCTCCCTCACTCTGCCTTAATCCGCCCGACTAGGCTGTGCACAGCCCCATCAGGAGGGGAAATGTCCACATTACGAAAATCATACGAAAGAAATTATGGATGGAAAAATCATTACCTTATAAATCGGCCAAGCTGTTCAGAACTTGTAGGAAACAGGGCATATAAAATTCATATGGCACATTGGGGCTTTGATAGTGCCTCATTACAGCCCTCAGACTCCAGTGAAAAATGTCCTCACCCAGAAAGGGCTAATTTTCCTTTATTAATGACATGGGGTGGGGCTGATGCCATAAATTCCAGCTACCTGAGGGCCTAGAGCTGGAGACAAATGCGTTTGAGAGAAGCATTCTCAAGGCTGTGATGTCCAACCTCTGTTGTATTCTACTGCACCCAAGGAAAAAAGAAAAGAAGCTGGCCTCCTCCTGTCCAGGCCCCGCCTGCAAAGGACAAGGACACAAAGATGGGGAGGAAGGTCAAGGCTATCTTTTCTCCGATGAAGACCAAATATGAAACAGTTAATCTAATTCAGTTTAATAGGTGTTGAGGGCTGAGGAGAAAGAGATTCACAAATTATTGCTTTAATTTTAGACGTGGTTCCCTTAGTGGGAGTGGCATTCATTATACTGTCCATCCTTTTATAGCCAGTCTGTGATCAGAGGGTTAAGGCTGTGGCCAGGATTAAGGCTTCATCTGTGCCCAGCAACACAGCTCAGTCTATAGTTGAGGTCAGGATTTAGGCTATTACTATGATAAGGTTCAGGCTACAGTAAGTGGGCAGAACTCAATCCTGGTCACAGGGTTACAGGGAATTCAAGAACATAGAGTCACAGACCTAATGGTCAAGAGGGTCTTCTCTTGAATTCGGCTTTTTTCCCCAATGTTTTTCTTCCTTAAGGCTATGATAAACCCAGAGTCTATAAGCTTAGCAATCTTCTAATTTAAATTCTCTCCTTGGCCATGGTACAAATGAGGAAGCTAGGGCCCCACAAATATTTTATGAATGGTGACCCAGTGACCTGGAAGAGCAGGGAAAGTATATCCAGGTTAACTGACCCCTCTCCTCACACAATTTCCTAGCTGCTCTCACCTCCTTCTCTGCAAAGCAGTGAGGTTAAATCATGATGGTCAGAGCCTGGCTCCATGGTCCTAATTCCTGGCTCTTCCTGACCATGTGTCCCCCCCAAAAAAGAAGAAGGGTTTGTGTATCTTCTCAAATATGCACATGGCCCTTATAAGTATGACTTCCTGAAATGCCAAACTGGCCTTTATCCCAATGAGCCAGTCTTCCCAACTATGTACCATTGGTGTAAATTTCATGCGCATTGCTCAATTTGAGTTCTGCAGCAGCCACTTAGCCCTGGATATAGATGAGAAAATAATTGAGGATCTGAGTAGTTAGGTGGTTCCAAGCTGAGTTGTGGCCCCTCCTACTTCAACTGATACGTGGAAGTCCTGGCTCCCAATATTTCAGGATATGACTGCATTTGGAGATTGGACCTTTATGCAGTTATATTTAATGTGAAGCCTTTAGGGTGGGCCGTATCCAATCTGATTGCTGTCCTGAGATTAGCATACATAGGTTCTAGAAGTGTGAACAACAGGATGACCATATGCAGAGGTAATCAGAAGACTACCCTCTGTGAGCCAAGAAGGGAGGCCTCAGGAGACCTCAATCCTACCAGCACCTTGATCTTGGCCTCTACTTTCAGAACTGCGAACTGGCAAACATTCTCTTGATTAAGTCACCTCATCTATGGCATTGTGGCGTAGAAGTATGAGCAGTTTATACAATGGCTTACGCAACACTTACCAAGATGAGAGTTGAACCTGAGTTTTCTGGCACGCAGCACTGAGTTCTTCCTCACTGAGTAGTAGCATCTCTCAAAGGCCCTCACAGCTAGCATGTAGATTCTGAGATGATAGGAGTTGCAAATTCTACATCTATATTTCACACCAAGTACTGCTGGTCTTTCCTGTTTCGCTGGGCAATAGGATGAACGACCAGCTCTAGAAGCCCGGGTGGGAAAGGGAAGGCCTGGTCTGGCCCCGAAGGCAGATTTAGTTTCTGTTCCTATCCAGTGCTTTTGCATTTGTTCTAGCTGTGGTCAGCACCCAGCCTTACACAACTGCCTTATTGCTTAGACCCTCCCCTGCAGCCAAAAGTAGAATCCCCAGATGGGCCATTTGGCTCAACCTAGGGTTTCACAGGCCTGTTCCTTCCAGCAGAAGCTGCAGGCTCAGCCAGCACTGGCCCACAGACTCATAAGAGAATTGCAAAACCCAAGACATTCACTCAGATCGAATTCCCCTGCCTTAGGTTTTTGAGCTACTTGATCATACAGAAGAAAACTGATTTCCCATCCTCAGCTGGGAGATGGGTAGACCATAGAGAGCTGTGTCACTGGGGCACAGCACACGAGATGTGGCTTCCAGGGAAACCTTCCTCTATTACCAAATCCTTGGAGGTTGCTGCAGATCCACAGGAGGTGGCCCAGTCCTTTTCAGCCAGGGGCAGGGGACAAGACTGGACACAAGAGTCAGTAACTAAGATGACAGCTTTGACTAACCATGACTTTCTCATGGTTAGTGCTGTCAGGGGAGGGACTCGCTGTACCTGGCAGTATGGAGCTGGCTGTCTGGGGTGGTACACAAGCTACAGTTAGAAGTTAATAAAGAGCCAAACATCATGTGGAATGCCAACTAAAATAACCTTAAGGACCTCTTCTAGTTTAAAATAGCAGAAGACTAAGAATCTAGAGCCTTCCATTCAGTGAACATTCTCTGAGTTCCTAAAAGGCCTATGTTATGATGAGTGAGCCTGGAAGAGTTTAAGGAGAGATGGGAGAGAGAGGATGGTAATGGTCCGATATGTGTACAGTGATGGAGGGGCACATGGTGTAGTATCTGTGCCATGCCCACACTACCTTACCCTGGAATCTTCTTGACCAGCTCACAATTACTGGCACCCACATTTCTTGCCCAAGGCTTTCTCTAATCAGCAGATCCTACCTTGTCTTGAGCAGGCCAGTGCTGGGGCTTGAATGTGGCCCTCTGGACCACTCCCTGGCCAAAAGTGAAGTATGAGGACCCTGGATCCCAGCCTTGGAGGTGACAGTTTACCTGTTCTGTACTATTTCCAGACTATCCCCGCAAACTGAGTTCTTTTGCCTAAGAGATGATTTGCCCAAGTAATAAACCCTCTATTGTTTTGCTTCCCCACCTTCCTCGGTTCAAGTTCACCCAAAAAACAACTTGTACAGTGTTCAAATCCTTCACTCCAGATCTGCATCTGTGCCACACAAACTAAGACAAATGGGAGGTTGCTAACCCTCCTTTGTGAAGTGGATTGGGAAGCCGTGGCCAGGGTTAGCTTCCCACAAGGATTCTTACACTGTCTCTTCCAGGAGGAGGGTGAGATCTCAGGTGGATGAAGGCAGCACACAGATGACATTGTGGGGAGGAATTCCTGGTCAGTGTAAAGGACAAAAGACTGCAGGGCCAGACCATGAGGAGGGAGGCGGCATGTTACCTACCCTCCTACTGCCCAAATGCCCCCTTCTCTTTCGGCTCTGTTCCACCTACTCTTGGCCCACTTTGTTCCTAATGTCAGCCTCACTTGCCTCTCCTCCTCTGGGAGTCTTCCCTGGCCCACTGGCTATCTGTACATGCGCTCCCCTTCTCACCCCATGCTCCATCACCTAGCCTAGCCTTCAAGAACTCAAGGAACTTGTCAGCACCTAAAACTAATGAATGAATAAATCATCAAAATGGGAAATCAACCTCTGAAATATCAAGCTTCTTGAGGTGGAATGTGGGGGTCCCTAACCCCCATGGCCTGTTAGGCATTGGTTGCATAGCAGGAGGCGAGTGGCAGACAGGCAAGCCATGTTTCATCTGTATTTATAGCTGCTCCTCACTGCTCAAACTACTGCCTGAGCTCTTTCTCCCGTCTGATCAGTTACCACATTAGATTCTGATAGTGTGAACTCTATTGTGACCTGGGCATGCGCAGGATCGTGGTTGTATGCTCAGTATGCCTCCCTACCCACCTCCTAAACCTTTCTGCCTCTGGAAAAATCGTCTTTCATGAAATTGGTTCCTGCTGCCAAAAAGACTGGGGGCCAGAGGTCTACGGAGACTCACAAGAACATCTTTAACCCTACAGGGCTGAGTTCAGAGGGCAGAGTCAGAGTTGGGCATGAGTGGAGAGTGAGAAGAAAGAGAAACATAGAATTACTGAGACCATGCTTAGCCAGAGATGTGGAGCTTCTTGGTACTATGGTTGAGCAGAGGAACTCTGAACGATTTCTAGAGGTATGACCTTCCATCAAATCCTTGTCTGTCACTTACATAGTGATCCCAACTACATGGAAGCGATAACTCAAATTCACAGAACCAGTATGAGACTTGATGAGACGTATATGTACGAGTATATGTACGAATGACAGAAACTCCCAACCCCCAGGTGCGGACATATGCTTGTCCCTCTGTATCCACTGGTTCTGGTCCACAGAATCAACTAACTAGGGGTTGACAATACTTGAAGAAAAAATTGCATCTGTAACTGAACAGTACAGACTTTTTTCCTGACATTATTCCCTAAACCATCCTGTACATCAATTTCATAAATGGCATTTGTATTATATGATATATAAGGAATCAAGAAATAATTTAAAGTACAGTATACAAGAAGAAGCATATCGATGATTTGCAAACACTGTGCCATTTTATATAAGGAACCTGAGCCTTTCAGGGCTTTGCTGTCTGCGGTATCCTGGAATCAGTACCCTGTGGACACTGAGGATGACTGTACTGGACCCTAGGAAACCTCTGCTCCTGCATCACTCTCCTAGTCCTTCCCTTGGCCCTGGAGGCAGGGGCTGTGGCTAAGGAAACCAAGACTAAGAAAAGGTGAAGGAATACTCCAGGGTAGCCCCATGATTTTGTGCCAGAGCTGGGACTTGAACCTAGGCCATCTGGCTCTGGAGTCTGTGTGCTTAATCAACGTGATTAACATAGCAGGCCCTTGACAAGTGTCTTGGAAATGACAAAAGAGCAACCAGAAGGCAATGCAAGCAAAAGCAAAGAAAACTGTCAAGAGCCATTTCAGCGCTCTGAGCTCAGGGCTGAGCTGGGAAAGCAAAACATAAAGATAGAAACTGTCCAAAGAATAACCCCAAACCCAAACACCCACAAGTCACAGCTGTGGCCCCTGGTGGGCTGCACTTCCAAGAAACCTTAGGCGAGGGTTCCAACTCCAGCAGGGCCGACTGAAGAGACCAGGATGGGGTTCAGCACAAGGTTGCTTGGTGAGGCCTAGGGGGGTCCCTGCCCCAGGGAGCCCTACTCATAAGGGCTCTAAGACTGCCTTTGTTGCTGTCAGCCACTGGGAATTCTAGGCCAAAGTAATCTAACCAAGCATGAGCAGAATTGAGTCTTGCCTCCCCCACCTTCCAGCTCACTATGAGATTCATTTTCATGATCGCCTTTGAATGGTGCGAGCCTGTTTCAGAGATCTGAAAATAGGTCCCATGTGGCCACATAGCGCCAAGAATCTGAGCCTTCCCTGCAGCCTGCTAGGGCCACCCTTGCTGGTTGTGTCTGGCCAAAGCTCTCTGGGAATGTCAGCCGTCCCTGCAGACTACACAGCCTGCTGTGAAGGCCTGACTCTCTCAGAGCCTATCTATTTCTGCTCCAGGCATGGTTACAAAGTATTTCCTTTGATCTCTGAGGTTGAAGCACCATTACTGTCTCTATTTTGCAGATGAAAAGATGGGGTGGGTGATGGGGGTGGTAGCATTGAGGTTAAATGTTTGGCCAATCTCATTTTTGGAACATCCCAAAGCGTATTTTTTCTTGTCATTTTTAAACAGTGGCCACAGTGACTAATGACTCCACAAATGACAGATGGAGTTTTCATGTTCTGCTTGATGTTTAAGAGTTTTGATACCATGGTTTCCCCAATATAGCCAGAGCTGTTGGGGCAGGTAAAAGGGGTTGGAGGGGAAGCCTCTCTCATACCCTGGAAACATGCTTGGAGAAAAAGCCTTTTCTAATGAATGTTGTCTAAGCAGCGTGGCCGCTGTGCAAATATCCTCAATGGATGCTTGGATGTTGCTGGAGCTCACTGGACAGTGGTCACACTTGGGAATGTCAAGCTCTAGGGGATGAGCAAACATGGATCCCTGGGTGTCCACATTCCTCTGCTTGCAACCTGTGGCCCAAACCCCACAACAGGCCCCAGCACTATCCAGCAGTGGCCTGAGCTGGCCAAGGGGCAGGATCAATATTTGCCAGTACACATTGGGTCCCACCTCCTGCAACATCTGTGTTTAGACACCCTGCCTCCCACTGCCCTGCATCTCTTGCCAGAAGCTCTCCGGGTCCAGCAGGTCTCCACAGAGTACTGGGGCTGGACATTCACTGGACTTACAGGCAGGGTGTTGAGGATAATTCTGGTGGGATTTCATTAAACATTTTCACATATTTCAGAAGCAGGAAACTACACAGGACAGAGTGGAAAAGGATCTCTGGAAACATAGCCCAGGGCTGCTTGGAGTCCATGATAGTTAATATGTGCTATCCTAGGTGGATCCAACTTTGATTCTTCTCCCTTTCCAGGCTCCACCATCCATCCATCCATCCATCCATCCATCCATCCATCCATTCATCCATCCATCCAACCATCCCTCTACCTATCCATTCCTCCCTCCATCTATCCAATATATACTCTATTTTAAATGGCTCTGTAAGTCTCCTTTGTTCTTCTTTGTGATCGGCTTTGCCCAAGTCCATAACTTGTTCTTCTTTGCCCTGCTTGCCTGGACAACCCTAACAGCCTCCTTCCTGGGTTTCCTGCTTCTCACCCTGTAATTTATTCTCCAGGCTGTAGTGAGAGTGGACTTTCTGAATTACAAATACAATCATGTCTCTGCATAAATCCTCAAGTGCTCCCATGGTCAGAAGGACCAAGGCTGGCTTCTAGGTGGCTCCATGAATCCAGAAATTCATGGTTTCATGTCTTCCTTCCCCTCTTATCCCAATTTCTCCCCCATGTTCCACATGATAGGACAACTTCATGCAAGACACTGGGGACACAGAGAGTGGATTTTAATGCTGTCATTTGCTAGCTATGTCACATCAAGCAAGTCAAATTACTGAGCCGATGAAAAATGAGGCAGACTTTTGGGCTTGAAGCTAGAAAATGGAATGTCAAAATCTAAGCACAATGCCTACTGCCTAATGAGTTGGCAGGATCCGCCACAAAAGAACCTGGAGAACTGAGAAGGAGGTGCTCAGAAGATATCTAAATGACATGCCCTCAGTCTCTCCCATGGGACTTGCCCACTCCCTCTTCTCTTTCTTCCTCTGGCCTCTCTAGAGATTCTGTTTTGTTTTTATCAGGAAAGTAAAGAACTGGGAATGATGCTTTGGGTATCTGAACTAAGATCTTTTATTTGAGGTCATATAGTCCAGATGCAACTGGTGCAGAAATATTTTATGCAGTCAGTGAAACCAAAACACTTTGCTCATTGCCTAGAATAAGCGGTCCTCCTCTACGACACAATGGTGAGATGAGGGTGCCACTAGTCATTTAGCAAATAATAATAACCCTGAAAAACTGCTTCAGGCCTAGGGGGGCAGTTTCACCGTTTGTACTTTGTCATTACTGCAAATGTAGCTTATTTAAAGACAATAGGTAACAGAGACAATAGGTAACAGAAGCAGAATTCAAGGTCAAACTCTGCCCTCTCACCCCTGAGCTGGTTTGCATGTTGTCTGGTATTTGTGTGTGTTTATATGTTAGTAAGAAAGGCTGCTTGTTTAGGTGACACGGGTAAGGCATAGTATGGCTTTACAGTCTTATATGCTGAGGTCTGAAGCTCAAGCCTTCCATTTAACAGCTGTAGAACACTGGGCAAGATGCTTACCCACTGAGCCTATTCCTCATCTATGAAAGGAGGGTGATTAGCCTGCTTTTTGGAAGGTTTAGAGGCCTGAACACGAAGTGCGGGGTAGAGCACTCTGCACAATGCTGGAGCTTCTCACCCTTTCACTGGGGTCCATGTGGGTTTTGGAGTCAGACTGTCTGGATTTTGTTTAAACATCTTTATTTAAAACGAAATATTTCAAACAAACAGAAAAGTACAGAGAAATCCAACAAATACCTATGCAATTATACTCCTGGGCTTTAATACTCAATGATCTACCATATTTATCTCAGATACTTTACAAAAGTGACAAGATATATAAAAGCAGAAGCTTCTTGCTCATGCTTAATCCTAGTCACCCTTTTTCCCCTCTGGAAGTCATCATTTCAGAGGGTCGGGAGCCTCCTTTGTGTCTGCATTTTATTTCTTTTGTTACATACACATGTGCATAAACAGTATGGAATATTGCATGTTTTGAAATTTTCAGAAGTAGATTGCACATATGCTTTGGCTTTTTAGTCCGATATTATCAAAAGCTAAAAAGGAAAACCCTAGGTCACTGATTCTAATTGCTCTCCAGTGTCCCACTGCATGATTGGAGTGATTTATTTATCCATTTGTCTGTTGCTATGGACTACATTTCTGGGTTTCCCTGAAACTCACACACAGAAATTCTAATCCCCAGTGTGATGGTATGTGGAGGTGCATCCTTTGGAAGGTACTTAGGTCCTGAGGGTGGAGCCCTCATCATAGGATTAGTCTTTATGAGACAAGACCCACAAAGTTTGCTTTCTGCACACAGTGAGATGGCTGTGTGCATGCCAGGAAGTGGGCCCTTGAGAACATGACTTTGCTGGCACCCTGATCTGGAACACTGCATCTTTTAAAACTGTGAGAAGTCAGCGTCTGTTGTTTAGGTCTATAGTTTCTGTGATAATCTGGACAAAGATACCTGCTAAGCCCTGCTTTTGCCTATTTCATGGTGCCACCATGGAAATAAGAGGTAGGAAGAGAAATTACTCTCCCAGGGAGCCAAACAGGCCTCTTTCCAAGCCTAGGCTGTACTCAAAGGAGGTGCAGCCATACCATAGAATGAGATAGCCTGGCTTCTCTTTCCCTTCTGTGCAGGGTTGTGTTATTCTCTGCAGGAGGAGGGAGGACATCAGGCAGGACACTTGCCTGCTTTTAGTCATGGACCCTGCACCACCCTCTGGGGTCCTGCTGTAGACCCAGGACCTGGCACACAGTAGGTGCTCAGGAAATAGTAGTAAATAAACACAGGTAGGGGGGTGGAAAATGTGGATCAGGAAAGGACCAGATGGATGAATGCAGTTAGTTCTTGGATTCAGAGTAAGTGAGGTTTAGAGAACAATCTCTCTGCACCAGGCAAAGGCTGCATGGGGTAAGTGGAGAGTTTCAGCACTTGGTTCCAGGCCCAGCGCTGCTGCTGTGTGTTGTAGCACAGCACTCTGGAGAGGCTCTGAGTCTTTCCAGCTGTGATGCCTGCCAGGTCTGGGTGGACTCTCATTTCTCCTGTGCACCCCACCCCCATGCCCTGGCTACACACAGCCTCTCATTTTTCAGGAGCACAGTTTGGGATGAATTCCTTGCTCACCACCTATGGCAAAGGAGATTTATTACTCCCACAAGTTCTTTTCATCCTCCTCCTGCCCAGACTTTGAAGGATTTTATCTTGATAAATGATTAGGTCGGGCCCTTGAAGGGGGCAGGGTGTGAGGCTGGAAGGGAAAAGGAAAAGCAGAAAGGACCAGAGGCTCTGGGCCACTGATGTGCAGGCGGGGCTGTCATCCAGAGCTCCCCTGCCTGGACAGGAGGCTTCTGGGAGACAGCAGCAGCACTGCCTTCCTGGCCACTGCTCCTTGCACCTGCTGGGAAGGGGCTGCTGCTATCCAAAACCCACGGATTTCTGCTTGGCTTTGTAGGTTAGAACTTGTCATCATGCCAGTACTTTTTACATTTAAGTGGGCAGCCTTGGAGCACAGCAAGGATTTTGCTGGCCTGGCCTCCCTTCTCTCGGCCCTGGACCTTAGAGGTGCTCCTTGTCTTCTGAACCCTCCTCCCTGAAGCCACCCCTCAAGCTTGCAGTATCCAGCCTGAGCAGGGGCTGCTTCTCAACACGATAAGCTCAGGGCCAGCCCACAGGTGTTGCTTTGGTTTGGCCCTGCTGTGTGCCACCTCGCAACTCCTGCTCATCTTTTTAGGTACACAGCCATAGACTCCTCCTCAGGGAAGCTTTTTCAGATCCCATCAACCAGGCAACTGGCTCTAGATGTTCCTTGTATTCCCCCTGTCCACTCTGTCAGACTTTGACTGTTCACCTGCTTGTCTCTCCTGGGGACCTCTGAAGTAGCACTCTGAGCCATGTCAATATCCCAAAGCTGAACACAGAGAAGACCTTCAAGAGCTACGAAGGAAGGAGCAAACTTTCTCTGGGATCCTACATGGAAACTGTTCCTCACTTCTGTTTGCTTCTTTTAGCATCATCATGATGGACAGTAGATGCTCAGCAAGTAGTGACTCATAGCAGCCTCCCTTTATCTGTGAGGTTAGAGACATTACTGCCACCTCCAGTTTGTGGGTGATGAGATGGGGTGGTGACTGTGCTGAGGCTGAGTGTTTTGCCCGACCTCATTTTCTTCCCACTTATAAGTTTTGCACTCTTGTACTGCATCACATTAAATACTCGACATCTCTCTTTTTCTTTTGCAGCTCTGGAGATTGGATGAAACATCTTCTCACTCAGCTACCTACCCAGTCCTTTTCACTTTTTATTTTGAGACAGCGCCTCGCTAAATTGCTGAGCCACCCAGTTGGTTGATACCTCATTTAATCCTTTAAATAACCCTGCTCAGCAGGCTTTATTGCTACCTGTGTAGGATGAGGAAGATGAGCTTCAGCAGAGGGATATGGCAGCCACAGCTCACACAACTAGTGAGTCAGGATTCAGCCCAGGTGCTTCCTTCAGCTCCCTGCTGGGCAGTGGTGGACAGGAAGCAAGAGGCTCTCAAGAAGCCTGGCAGGCCAAAAGAGGCCTTTGCCCTTCTGGAGTGGCTGAGCCTGCAGACACATTACGGAGGAACCCGGGCCAGGGGCCTGGTGGACACAAGCCACTTGTGTCTAGACACAGCAGGGAGCTTCTATCCAGGCATGGGGACTACGGTGGCTTGGTTAGGGCTTGACCCCGAACCAAATCCAGTCACATTCCCCACCCACCCATTCCACATACATTTAGCCACTCACTTGCTAGTTGGAATTCACTGGGAGGTGGTTTTGCAGTCAAGCAAGCGGAGGTCTTTGCTCAGCTGGCAAAGAGCTGGGAGCTTCAGATGCGAGGTCACCATTTTCTCCAGACACCAAGCTGTCCTCCTAAAACTGGTGCTTCATTCCAGCACCCCCAGATTTGTGGGCCTGATCCTTGTATATTCTCAGCTTCTCTTATTTTACTTCCTCTTGCCTTCTCTAATCCACCTGCCAGCTGGCCTCCAAATGCCTTTCCACTGCCAATGCTGTGGCCCTTGTGTGTACCCACCGCAAGCCATATACCCTGTTAGGAAATGGATGAGGCTAGCCATGGACCCAGCGGCCCAGTTGTCCCACCTGAGCTGCAGCTGCATGCCAACCCTATACCAGAATCAGCCCTGCATGTCTCTCCATCTGCACCACACACTGGCACCTCTTCTTACTAACCATGTCTGAGAATAGTCCCAGGTACCATCTGCTTTCCTTTGGACTTGTAAAACCCTGCCTATGGATTTCGGAAGTCTTCCTGCAGTGTCCCCTTCCAGGTCTGGCACTTGGAAAGGCTACTGCAGGCTGCTGTAGGCAGAGTAGTCCAATGGGAGGCCTGCCTTGGCTGCTCCTCACCAGGGGTCACAGCCTGTGGCCCAGAGTGCCTACAGGAGACATCTGCTCCAATGGGACCAATCTGCCAAGGCTCCACACAACTGCCTCCCAGGGTGAAGTCCTCAGCACCTTCAAGGCATAGCATCTTTATTGGTGCTGATGTGATTTCACTGTGTACAATTTCTCATGTCGGGTAGCTCTTGCTGGTTAGCCAAACCCTCAGATACTCATGAGTTCACATAGCACTCACCACGACCCACCTAATCATGTCAACAGATGTAAAATGAAGCTCAGGGAGGTGAAGTGTCCTTTAGTGCTCTAGGAGAAAGTCTGTGAGCTGTGCCTGGATAGGCAGTTGTGCCCATCCCACCCTGGCCTCGCTAACCTGCACGAGGCAGCCATGAATTCAGCCACTCTCCATGTCCTGACAATTCCTTATTTCATTGTGAATAATAACGATCCTGCGAGGTGGGTAATTTTGTTTCCATTGCACAAACAGGACAGCTGAGGCTAACAGAGTAAAGAGATGTGCCCAGGATGACACAGCAAATAGAGCTAGAATTCAAGGGAAGCTGCCCTTCCCCTCTTCACTGTCTGTCCCCAGAGAAGCAAGTCTATTAACTCCAGGGTCAGAGATGTCACAGACTTGTCCCACGGTGGCCTGTGCCAGAGTGGGGCACGTTGCGGTAGGAGGAATGTGTCTGTGCCATCTGCGTAGGGCTCTGCCTTCTCCTCTATCTCCATGGGCTGTGTGAATAACCGAGGTTCAGCTACCCTGACAGCTGAAAGGTTGCTGCTTTGCTGTCAAATACCCATCTCTGAACCTGCCTTAAGTGTGCCAAGTCTCTGCTGCCCTCTGCCCTGGGACCACCACTCAGGCTGGATGCCTGGCCTTGGCCTCTGTTGCCCTCAGATCCTAGGGGACAGAGAATCTTTCCAGGAGGCAGGGGAGGGTCTACAGGAAGATCTCACGGCTGGTGGGAGAGGAGGTTGCGAGAGGGGTCTCCCCAGAGCCAGTACAAGGCCTAGCGACGTGCTCTGTCTCTTAAGCAGCACTCCTGTGAGGTCACTGTCCATTTCTGCCCTCAGCATCATTGGAAGTGATCATCCCCTTGGTCTGCAGCTGGGACTAGCAAGCCAGGGGAGATGAGTCCTGCTTTCTCCTTCACCGATGGACTTTCCACTGTGAAAGCCCTACCTCTGCTGGGGCCTTCTTTTTTTATAAGCTGATCTAAAAGCTTCCATCCCTTGGGGTACAGATTTACAGGGCAGAATTTCCACCTGAACTCTGAGATGCAGGGCCTGCCAAGGCACTCTTGATTTACCTAGCCAACTAATGCTCATTACAATAGTCCACAGGCTTAACACCTAAGTGGAACTTTCTTAGACATTTGATAGATCTTTTTATGTAAGAGAATAAAATTTCACATCATGGGTGGCTGTGCCAGAGGGTTCAGGAAGCAGGGTTTTGAAACTCAAAAGACAGTTAGTTTCTCTGCCCAGCTCCAGCTCCATTCTCTCTTTTAGCCCCATTTCTTCACCAGAAAAATAAGAGTCTGGACTTGCTCATTGCTGATGGCCTTCCAGCCTTGCATCCTGGGTGCTTTTTGCTTCCTTCAAAAGGTGGTGACAGTTCAGACTAGACCACTGCTCTGAGCCAAAAGACAGACTAATGAGAGAGGCAGAGGCTTGGGGGAGGGGAAGTATGTTACATGGTGGATCTGGAATCAGCAGACTTCCCAGTTCCTCACTTACTTACTGAGGCAGCCCTCCTCACTCCTCTGTGCCTCAGTTGCCTCCTCTGTAAAGGAAGCCAAAGGCACTGCTACTGCTCAAAGGGAGGACCCCTGAGCAAGGTCTGAATATAAAGGGTGTATGAATAAATATTTGTAATGACAACTGTTAATCATCATCATCAAAGGACTCATCTGTACTGACCATGTACTCTGCCCTGAGCCCAAGTAGGAAAGTACACCCTGCTCACTTTCTTGACCACTTCATCCTAGCAGAAGAGACAGCTCACAAGTTCATAGGATTCACCACACAGCAGGAACAAGCAGGATTGTGCAGCTCCAAGTTCTAACATGTGTCCAAAGTGCTTTATCCCCAAAAGGTACAGTAGTCCCAGGGAGGCAGAAGCAGACCAGCCCTCTCAACTTATGGCTAAGATTACCAAGAATAAAGAGAACACATTCTGTGTAAGTCCTGAAAGGGAGCCTTTAATTCCTAGATGAGAAGGTTCAAGAAATATGGTTTGATTTTGGGTGTCCTGACTATTTCTCTCTACCTTCTTCTCCTTCAGGAGGACATGTGGGGCCAAGAAGAGCCCATTTTGTTTACTTCCAAAAGATCAGGCCTGATGCACTGAGATGGAAGTCTTGTTGATGCTTCTGGACCACTGTCAAGAAAGACAGTGCTCCCTGTCCACCAATCCCACTACTGCCAGCCCAGATCTCCCAAGCCTTTCCTAGTCAGGAGAGTTCTGGAAAGTTCCCCAGGCACACACTGGAGTCAGGGTGAAGGATAAGCCAGAGGAGGCCACTGGCTGTGTTCCTCCTATATTTTGGAACTTGGCTGTGTTGTGATGCAATTCAATGGCTGAGCTTCCCCTTGAACACCTCTCCTCCCCTTCTGTCCCGTCCAAGCCTGTTACCGCCTTTCTTCCTAACATGCACCTAAATGAAGGCAGGCTGGAAGGCCTCAGGGGCCTTGATGTCCAGGAATGGGTCATTAGTGGATTTCAAAGGCCCAGATCTGACTGCAAAACTGCAGCCGGCTAAACTTCACTCTTGGGCCCTGTCACAGCCAATCTGGTCCTCACCAGCTGGTAAGCTGCGATTTCCCTGCACTCAGCCACACCAGCAGGCTTCAGAGCCACCTGCCTGTCTCCTGCAAAGAAGTAAAACATGTAACAGAAAGTGTGTTTACGGAGCTGCTCTGGACTGTGGACCCATATGCTCTGAAATCATCCTTGGCTGTAATGTTTGCAGTGGTGCATCCACTTGCAAATGGAAAAGCATGGTCTTCAGCAGGGAGGGGAGGCAATGTTAGTCCTTTTCTGGCTTGCACCTGGATTTTCATAGCTAATGCGTTTTTCTGTAGAGTGGAGAGAAGTGATATACACCTCAGGGTGTGCAACTAGGAATTGTTGGTGGCAGGAAGTGATAAATACACAAGAGGGTCAAGACTGCAAGTACAATTCCTTGGCTTTGTGACCTGGTCAAGTTAGTTAGCTTGCCCAAACTTCAGAAGGGGCTGCTGGGAGGATTAAATAAGATAATGTTTGTCAAGTACTTAGCATTACATTCACTGGCTTCCCTCCATTTTTCTGGAAGGAAAGAGAGAAAGACAAAAGAATGAAGAAATGGTGATCTCTTCCAAGGACAGGCAAAAATGCCCAGTGGACATCAGAAGTGTAAAATTGTGTTTTTGCAGGGCCCAGAATAACTTTCTTGTGACATTTTGGTTTTTAATAGATTCCAGAAGTCTTAAAAGTTCCTCTACTGTCAGAACAGGATGTTTAACTTTTGTCCTTTATGAAAAAAGACGCATTCACTAATCTCTTTATTCACTGGAAATATGTGGGAAACAATGAGCAATGGGCTCAAAAAAGCAAATGTGGGGAAATGTGCTGTTTTTAAACACTCACCAGCAACCAATGTTGCAAAATGTGGCTGAAATCAGTAACAAAATGTCTGGAGATGAACCATTGAAACTGATCCTTTACCAGGCTTGGGAACTTCTAACCTTGGAGACCTAAAATAGGGCTGAGGTTCCTTTCACACCTACAAGGCAGGAGAGGGGGCACTTTTGTCAAAAGAGGGTCAGGGATGAGCCAGAGAAAACACCAGTTCCTTGTTCTTTTCTCTTGAATTATTTCCCATTGTGGAAAATGAAATGATTTCATAGAAAACATCAAGGAGAAACAGCCATGCCGCTGCACTGCTAACTTTTGGAGTTCAGAGGACTCAACTATTCTTTAATTGGAAGTAACGTCAATTTCTGAAGACGGTTTATGAACTCAAGGCCTGTGTGGTTTACCTTAGACACTCAACGTTCCCAGTACCTAGCACAGCAACTGACATTTGACTGCAGTGAAGTAAACAATTCTGAAGGAAGGAAGGGTGGATGGAATAGAGGAAGGCTGGAAGGGAGGAATTAAGGAGGAAAGGAAGCGAGGGAAGAAGGACAGAAAGAAAGTCAAACAACGGACATCCTGTGTGGGACTCCGTAAAACTCAACTTGGTCCTGATGGAGGGGGATTATTCTGCTCAGATGCAATGAGCCAAGGAATAGAAGTGTCTTTTCTTATGTATTGGTAACTAGAGGCTTCTAGCCCGGCTGTCCCTTTTTCCTGGGCCCTTGCTCTTGACCTTATCCTTGAGCATTGCACAGTGGTCAGAGTATGGTTTGAAGCCCTCTGGGGAGAGCCATTTGTTAGTCCTCTTCTCTGTCCCCACTAATGAAGTAGGATCATACTCTACCTGTTGTACTTCCTCTGTAAGAATTCTATGTTATGGACTTGTCTCTTCCGGTGTCCATTTCTCCAATCTTGAGAAGGGGATTGAGTTAGTTTTACATCTAATCAGATTGAGTTAGTTTTCAATAAAATTTTACTAAATGAATACATAGATTCGGTTGTGATTAGCAGGAGGAAGAAAAGGAAAAGTCTCAAGACTTGCTGAACATAAATCAAAATGTTTTCTGATTTTGAGTTGCTACCATCATGCCTGGGAAGGTTTACTCTTCAGAATCACCAATCAATCAGTTGAGAGAGGTGTGGTCATCAGATACGTGCCCCGTGGTCCCCAAGGGAAGCTGATGCTATGATGGTATGCACCTTCCACTAAGAAGACCTGGTCTTCTACTGCTTCGTAGGCTCAGAGAACCTTCAAGAAAAGGCAAGACCTGGTTTGCCAAGTCTCAGGGCTGTGGAGTCGACCAATTCTTGGCCACAGCTGCTTCCTCCTCATCAAGGGAGAGGGCAGGGAGAGGGCACAGAAGGAAGGATTGAAGAACATATTTCTGAGGCTCAAAGGCCATCAGCTATCATTCAAAATCACATTGCCTTTGAGCACAAGAGAGCTGAATCAGAAACATATGGCACACATTCCCTTTCAATCACACACAGTTTGAGAAATCAAGGCGAATCACATCCAAAGAACACTTGGAGGCTACACAGTCACCTGGAACAGAAACCCAGCAGCTACACTGGGGAAGGGGTATGAAGGCAGGAGGGACAGATGCTCTGCAGACCTAACTCACCAGGTCAATGGTAGAGTGAGGGTCTTGGGGATCAGTCAGGCCCAGTTAGGAGACAGAAATCACTTAGTGATTCAAACAAGTGGTAGCTGGCAAGTGTGAGGTCCCAAGAGCTGGACCATGGCCCCCTTTACTCCCTCCACATAATCATTTCTTTTGTTCATTGGTCAGAAAACCTGCGGCTGAAGTTTAATTTTCCACTCCCTAGTGTGCTGGCTGGCGTCTCTCATATTCCACCCCACCTATCATGGTAAGGGAGAAGCAAGCCTCCCTCCCAGGGTGGAGGCAGAGACAGGGTTAGGATAGGAGTTTGGAGAAGTCCTCCAACAGATGTGCAGATCTGAACCAGTTTTGATGATAGAAAATTTCACAGTATGATGAAGTCCTTGAACTGCATGGAGGAAACCAATGGAGGCTTCATACTGCAGAAAAATGTCTGCCTACAAAGCACTTTTATAACTAGCCCAAAGCTCCACAACTTTGCCTCAGCTTCCTCAATGCTCAGCAGCCCCTCCCAACTCAGTTTGAATGAATCCCTCTCCTACCTACTTCTGTTTCCTCACCATGGTACTCATCACCATGTACCACACATGTCTCTCCTATCTTCTAGTTGCATTTATGGCATCCCCAGGCCTGATACTTATGTCAGAGACAGAGATGAATCAGTCATTCCTACCTTCAAGTGACTCAGGATCTAGTGTAGAGACACACATGCAAGGAGATAAATGACAACACAGGATAGCCCTAACTGTGGACAAAGAGCAGCAGAGAGTGTCATGAGATGCAATGGACTCTTCCACTTGCTGTATCCATGAGGATGGACCAGCTGGGGCGCGATTTGAAAGACAAGTAGGGATTTTGTAGCTCAATCAAACAAGGAATGGGATTTAGGTAGAGAGGACAGCACATAAAAAATGTGAGGGCACTGAATTTCAGAAATTATTGGACATTAAGAAGATATACCTTAGGATGAGAACATACAGCATAAAATAATCACAATTATAGTAGTAATGATAGCTACACGTAGATACTTTACATGGTCCTTCCTGCACACCAACTGGGATATTCTGTATGCTTCACGTGTACTAGTTCTTCTTAATCCTCCTAGAGATCCCTGTGGAGCAGGTACTACTATTCCCACCGTTACCTTTAACGGAACTGAGGCATAGTTGTTTGCTCAAAAACACACAAGGAGAAAGGGCTTGAGAGTTACACACACAGAAGCAAAGAGGTGGGCAGGGGGGAGCTCAAAGGGCCAGGAAACCCCAACATATGTGCTGCCCAGAGTGTTCTTGCATGGTATCTGTGTCCTCTGTTCCGACACTAACCAGGACCAGATCTGGATCAGGGATTGGAATCTGATAAGAGGCAAGTTGGCTCACAGCCAGAGAGGGAATTTACTCACTTCCGAGAAAATTATGTTGTTTTATAAAAGAACCCCCGCCCTCAACACACACACACACACACACACACACACACACACACACACACACATACTCTACCTCTACGCACACAGGATGAGGGATGGGTGCTGAACAGAAGCCAAGATGAACTTGCTGCTACCCGGACTAAGAGCTGCTGGAAGGCAGGGTAGCTCCATGTGCAGAATGGTGCTGGTGTGTGGTGTGCCAGTCAGGTGAACCCGGAGCTATAGCTCCCCTGGGAGAACAGTAGTCTTCAGGGGTCACAGCAGGGCTAGTCTCACCCTCCCTGGAATCCACTCATGTCTACCTTGCCATCTACTTTCTAACTTGCTCCTATCCTGGGACGTATTCCCTGATTCTCAGGAGGACTTCCCACTCCTTTCTCAGACATTGGTCAGGCTGAATGGCCACGCTGTTGTGGTTTCAGATAACTTTGATCAGATTGCTGTATCATTTGGCCTGATAGACCTCGCTGATGGTTACCCTTCTTGCCACCCTGGGGAAATCTGGGAAGAATACTGGATGGAGGGATGGATGAATGGACACATGGAGAGACTGGGCTCAGGGCCCCACAGGAGCAGAGGGAGCAGCAGCAGAGCTAGTGGTTAAGGACCCTGACTCCCAGCCCAGGCGCTACCCTTACTCACACGTCTTGCTGCAACTCCGTGTGTGCTACAGAAGGCAGCTGATCATGGTCTGTGGACAGGGTGAGAAAATGGGACCTGACTTGAGGGTGTGGCAAGGCCAATGGAGAAGCCAAGAGAGCCCGAGTGCTGAGGTGTCTACTGACAGGGTCTCAGCAGAGCTATGCAGACCAGCTGTTCACACGTGTCTCAGCACATCCAGACCACCCAGTTTCACTCCTCAGCTGGAGGCTAGTTTTACTTGACCTCTTTGTGGCTCTGTTTCTCCATCTGTGAATTGGGGATGGTATCACTGCCTCCCATATGTTTTGCTTGTTAGTTTATTTTTGCTTTGTTTTTTGATGCTTTATTTTGTTTTGTAGTTAAATGTGCTGATACGTTTTTAAAGTGCTTCAAAAAGAGCTGGCATGTGGTGTCATAGAAGCATTAGTTTTCATTATCGATGATAAAAATCTAAGCTTTAAACAGTTGCACTAAATGGGGTGATATGATCCTCACATGCAGCTGTTAACCTATGTGCTGAGCAGGTGCCACCCACTGGCCCAGCCTGTCTTTCTCAGGAGCCCTCCCTCTGCAGCTCTTAGGGGTCCCTTATGGCTGTGGAGATGCCCAGGTGCCTACTGCTTCTACTCTCCAACAGTGCTCACTCTGCAGCACTGCAGGCATTTGACTCCATTTGTTTAGTGCACCAAGGCCCTTCATGAAAGCAGAACTCCCATGACATAATCACCGTCAAAGGCCCTACCTCCTAGCATCACACTGAGTTTGGGATTTCAACATAGAAATCTGAGGGACATAAGCATTAAGAGGACAGCTCCAAACACACCATCTCCAACCCCAAGGAGCAGGGGTGCAAGTGGCATGTGGCAGAGGAAGGACTGGGTGACAGGGGCAAGCCCACAGACCCAGGACACGGAGGGAAGTGCCCGTTGTGCTTTAACACATGGCATCGTCTTCCAGATTTTCCTGTCTAGACCACACAACAGATTTTCCACTCTGAGAGGAGAAGGTCTGAACACATGTTTTTAACAATGTGCAGCTTTGGTAGCCCTGTGGAGCCTGAGAGTGGCACACTGACTCTTTTCTGTAAGGCCCCAGCCTTAGAACATTTCTCAAAGTGTTATTTTACCAGTTCAGAACCTGCTGGAATTAATGTTAAAGTTGACTATGAGCAGTGGGCTTGAGAACCATTTTAACATGTTGAGGAGGAGCTCTCTGCTTTTTAAGATAAAATGCTGGATTTCTACATAATAACACAGGCTACAAGTGGATGTTGTTGCTGGGGTGGGGTGTGAACAAAGAGCTTGCTGCCACGTGCCTCAGCATACGCCGTGGCTGGACCATTACCCTGTCTTACAGAAAGAAGATTGCCCGCCTGCCAGACTCTGGACAGAATACATAATTTGTAAACTGAGAAGTGGCAGAGCCCCAGTTTAGAGCCACACAGGACATAAGGGGTTATATTTTCAGTGGGCAGAGTGGCTAATAGCGGTCTGCTCAACAGCTCATTCAGTCAAAGAAGGTCAGAGCAAGCAGCTTGCATACTAGACTGTCAAAGATAGTAGGAGTTTCCCAGCAGACATGAGGCAGAAAGTGTCTTCCACGAGGGGACAGAAAAACGAAAGGCCACAAGAGCAATTGTGTCAATATCCTCTGGAAAGAGCCTCTGCTTATGGTGGCTGGTGTGTCCTTGTGAAGAGGAGAGAGGCTGGAGGCAGCCTAGGGGCTGGGTTTGACTTCGAGTCTGGGGCAACCTGGAACTAGAAGAAGCCTGGACCTTCTGGCCATTTGCAAGGGGGTGTGGGTTTGCATGGGCACCCTCGGGGGCTGCATGCTTGATGGATAAGACAATCCCACTAGCTTTCTTAGCAGGTGCTGGCCTGGACGCTTCAGATGGGCACCAGGCAGTGTGGCTGAGTGTGGAGGGCAGTGGAGGTCATGCCCACCTCCTGCTCACAGAGCCTCAAAGGTGAGTGCAGAATCAACCTTAGTGTTCACAGCTATTCAATAGGAAGTTCTGTCCCTGACACTCCTCATTCCCACGTGGTAAACAGCTCATAGGGCCAGTCACAGGAATAAGGAGAGACTAGGTATAAACATCCAGGGAAGGGGAGGGAGACAAGCCAAGCGCAACACAGACTCTCCAGGTTGGTCAGAGAATATTTGAGTTGGGGAGTAATAGAAAATCAAACCTACAAGGGAGCTGACAAGTACTCTTCCTTGCTGTCCCATTTTGAAGATGAGAAGACCAAGGCCCAGATGGCAGAAATACATTATTCTCTTGCCCTCACTTGCTGTTTCTGACCAGGACCTCCTCCCATGCTCACTTCAAAGGTGTCCCAGGCTTGGCAGGATTGGCAAGGGCTTCAGCACTTTCACCCAGGCTCTGAAGTGTGATCTGTGCTGTAGGGTTTAGGTTCAGACAATCTGGACTGTCTCTACAGCAGGCTGAGCCTGAGGTGTTAAAAGGAGATCAGCCTCTCAGATAGGAAACAATCTGTTCTCCGAGTTGTTACAAGACTGCTGGGGCTCCATGGAGACTTCCTCCTGAGTCCAGTGCAGATCTGGAAACTTCCTACCTACTGCAACAGAGGCTGGGCCCGTCAATATTCTTACTTTTTTCCTTTTTGTTCCTCTTCCTTCTCCTCATCCTCTTCCTCTCCCTTTTTTTGTTTCTCTCTCTCTTACACACACACACACACACACACACACACACACACACCAGCTCTGAAAAATTTGCTCATAAAGCTAGAGAACAATACGCTTTCCCCTGGGGAGCTCACTACACTTCCCCAATGTCCCAGCCTCCCCCACCCACATGACTCCTGTCACAGATCAGTGCTGACCCCGGCCACTGGGCCAGCCTCTGGTGGACTCACGTCTCTCGGTTCCCACTGAGTCCTTAATCCAATCTTGCACTGTACAGAAGCTGCACTTGGTGTGAATTTGCAGAGTGAGAATGAAAACGAATAATGTCACAAGCAAATCCAAGACAGATGGACACAACTGAGAACCAAGACTGATGGAAAACTAGAAGGAAGTGGTGCTGCCCCTGGTCCTCTAGAGCCTCAGTGTCCCTCAAGTTCCACTTCATGATTCCTGCAGGGACAGCAATGAAAAGCCTGGTGTCAAATGAGCTTGGTTTGCACTGAGTACCTGCAGAACCTTAGGCAAGCAAGCTGATGACTGCTGCGCCCCGGCTCTGTCAAGGCAGAAAGGGGGAATAACTCTCAGACTATAGAGCTGCTAGCAAAGACTCAGATAAAATGACTCATGGGAAAAAGCCATGTAAAGTCTACCCAGAACAGAATGATGTCATTGTCGCCAAGATCAGGAGAGGATGAAGGAGAATCCTGTGAGAGGGACAAGTGAGCTCTGACAACCTTGAAACCGGAAGGCAGAGGGCACAGATTGGGAAACCCAGTGAATATACTCTTGGAATACTAAATCATTAAGTCAAAGGGCAAGAGGACTCAGTCTGGGAGGCAAACACGTGCAGAGGTGACACGCAGGTGTAGTAATATCTCTGAGTCCCAGGATTCACAGTTCCCTGAAGAAAGAGCCACAGGCACACAAGAAGGAAGCCACAGCCAGAAGCCCACTGGCGACATTCTAGAAACACTCCTGGCCCAGCACTGGCTTGCAGGGTCTATCAGGGCTGGGAAGGACGTGTGCTGGGCCCTGGTCATCGAGTCCTCATCCATTGACCTTCATTCCTGCAATGACTGGTATTTATTAAGTTAATGTGTCCAGCACCAATGGGTGCTACAGATCAGGCATGAACAAGGCGGCAGTGCTCAGGTTATGCTAAGCTTACAGTCAGGTGGGGAGCAGACACAGAAACACATGTCGCAAATTGTGACGAGCAATTTGAAGGCACCAAAGTGGAGATGGAGAATAATGCAGGGGACGGGCAAGAGGCCCTGCATTGACAGGGATACCTGGGGCACCTGGGAAGTGAAATATAAAGGGAGGTACAAAGGAAGGAGTGTTTCTAGGAGAGGAGTGGCTGGCAAGCAGAGCTTGGTGCTGTCAGAGAGCTCACAGGGACCAGCGTGGGTCAGGTCAGAGAAGCACTCTGATAGCATGTCCAGGGCCTGAGGACAAACGCTCTTGGCCCTTTGGAAGGAATAGCTACACTCAGGTCTCCTTTCCTCCCATCCCCTCCTTCCTCACCTTTCTTGTTCCCTCTCTCCTCCCCTCTCCCGTTTATCAGTGATGGTTCCCAGTATTGACAGGTGCTGTGGAAACAGCCATGTATGGAAATTTCCCAGAGGGTATGTTGCCATTCCTAGCAAAAACCTTAGAAATGTGCACCCTTTTTGAAGGCAGTTCTATACTTTGAAGGCATGGAAAAATTACCTGAAGGGATGTCTGTGGTAGCACTATTTATAAAATTATAAACAAATATCAACAGTAGAGAAGCAATAAAAATATGTAACAGTCTATAAATAGAATATTATGCAGCTATAAAGAATGTGTTTACAAAATGCTCTTAGTGTGAAGAGTATAGTGGAACAATGCCACGTACATAGAAGGGATTGCATGGACCTGGACTCACAAAATGCAATGAAACATGTGAATACTACATCTATGGTTTTTAAAAGCTAAAAGAGCAAGATAACAAAATTTAGGACTGAGTTATTTCATGGTAGGCAGAAGCAGAACATATGGGTAGTTGTGAGTTGCTAGGAAGATTTTAGCTCATAGGTTGAATGGTAGGTTCACAGTCACTCATTTTATCTTAAAATAAAACAAACAAGAATAGAAAGGCAAAATAAAGTTACACATAAAACAGTGATGATAGCATGGCACGGAGCAAGCTTTTTTGCAGGTGGAGGGTACAGGGGGAATTAAACTCAGGGGCTTCCCACTGAGCTACACCCCGGTCCCTCTTTTTTCATTTTCAGACAGGGTCTGAATAAGTCACTAAACTGCCCAGGATGAACTCAAATTTCCCATCTTTTGGACTCAGCCCATTAGAGTGCCAGGATTAGAGCTGTGAACCACCACGCCCATTTGTAGCAAGCATTATGATAAAAAAATTAATTGTATGTGACTTGGCCTCAATTTTATTAGAAGACACACATACATATAAATATATATTAATTGAAAATAGATGAGAAAATGATATATTGATATGGTAATACTCCAGAATGACTCTTGGGTTATTTATAAAGTATAGACTTTTTTATTTCTATAATAAATTTATGTTTTATATTTTATGAGGAATAAAGGTGTTTATAAGAGACAGATAATTCAAATGCCAGTTCTGATTTCTTGTCAGGGAGGCTAAGAAGGCCAGAGCACGGGGTGGGAACACACACAGTCCTGTGGGGTAGATTGTTTACTTCATGGTCAGGAAGCAAAGAAAGAAAGGAAGTACTGGGGTCCCACAGTCTTCTTTAGGGGTCCAGAGTGACCTCGGACCTCCCATGAGGCCCCCCCCCCTCCAACAGTACTACCCTAGGGAACACACTTTCAACACAGGACTTTGAGGGATATTTAACATCCAAACTATAGCACCACCCTAGCATGCAAGACAGAGAAGGCTCCTTCCGGATGAAATGAATGAATGAATGAATGAATCAATCAATCAACCCAATCCTCCTGGGTTAAAGTTTTTACTTTTTTAATTGAGAAGCAATAGCTCTATAAAGACTGAGATAACTAATGTAGTCTTAAGCAACTGAGTTTGTGGTCTTTTTGTTATACAGAATAACTCACCAATACAAGGCCAGACTAGAAGCTATGGGAACAGGAAGGGGAGCACTTTGAACATCAAGAGGGTTTTCAGGGGCTGGTGTCCTGGGAAAAGGACATGAAAGTCCAGCCAAATCCTATTTGGGGAAATACTCTTTAGGGAGGCCTGATCATTCCAGCACTGTCTGAGATCCAGAACTGAGCTAGCTTGTCCAATTTTGGGGATCAAATCAGTGGGCCTCTCTGCTTCTCACAGTAAGTTATGAGGGCCTACTTGAACTTTCTCAGTGATAAGGATGCTATTTGACTTCCTCTTGCTGTCATTTCCTTTCTTTCTCAATTGCTCAGAACTAGAGAGTCACAGTTTGTTGGGTTCCAGAGGAGCACTGTGGGAGCAAGCCAGAGCAGAAGTGGAAGACTGGAGACAGAGACACAGTACCGATGTCCAGAATTCAGACTTGGAAGGCTGGGTCTTAGCCTGCAGGCCATGGGGAGCCAGCCACAGAGGAGTCTGTGTGTTTTAGTGGCTAGAAACCATGCCACATGGCATGTGCCTCCTTCGCCAAGAATGCCTTTGGTTTCCTCCACTCTGCATGGTTTGGTCATGTGTCTGGGATAACTTGGATTGGTGGTGGCAGTAGAGCACGAAGCATGTGCCAGCACAGGCCTACAGGGAGCAGGTCAATGCAGGCATGTCTTCGAGTCTGTAGGCGAGTCTTCTGTCCAGGCTCCCGGGGAGCCTGGTCTACATGTACATTAACAAGCTTGAGTGTTCCTACGACCGCGGAGGGTGTTAGAAGGGAATCGTCCTGTTAATGTCTGTGAAGTGCTTAGCATGTACCAGGAACTCTGCTAAGAACTTTATATTCATTTTCTCAGTGTTACGCTACGGATACCATGAGATTGATCCACAGATATCCCCCTTTACATTGGAAGAAACTGAGACACAAAGAGGTGAAGAAACCACTCCAAGGTCACACTTCTAGTGAAAGGCTACTGAAGAGCAAGCATATTGGGGCTTTTTGCTTCTCAATTTGTGCCCTTGTTTGCTCTGGTGAGTCAGCCAGTTTGGGCCATGTTTCTGGGTGACTGTGTTCTTGTGGGTCCTGAGTGGCACAGGGGCCAGGTTTATCTGAATGTGTATACCAGGTCATACCCCTGTTTTACTGTGTACCTAGCAACATCCCTAGTCTGCGTGTGCCCACAGCATCTGCCTCTGTATCCATACGTGCATGAGTAACCATGTTCCCAGGTGACCCATGCCCATTTATGTAACTTGACATGACTGTTTGTGACTGTCTATGACTATCTGTATGTGGCTGTACATCTGCACAGTCCACATCTGGATCTGACATGCTGCTGGTGGGGACAAAGTGGCTGCCACACTAATCCCTGCTTGGGGAGCCCTATGTGCCTCCTGCCCTCTGCCACCTGAGAAGTCCAACAGACACCCGCTTCACAGCAGGCAGGCAGGCTGGCCACACTGCTGGGGGCTGGCTGGGTTTATTTTCAGCCACAGAGGAGGCCCAGCAGCATTTAATTAATTCCACTCTCTATGTAAACACAAGCACACACAGGATTTCAAAAGCAGAAGCACATCCCGCCACATGCCCCCCACATTGCCACTACATGGGGACTTCCCAGCAGTAAACCACACATGGGTCTGAGTGCCTGCTATGACGACCTTGTCCACTCCCCCAGTGTCTGACCCCTGAGGCTCTCTTCATCCTCTCCTCAACCAACCAATCTCCCTGGCTCAGGACTCAACAGCTGGAGACCAGACCCTTGCCAAAATCTGTTCCTCCATCCCCTCCTTTGGTCCACCTTCCTCACAGGGTGGAGGAGAAGCTGCCAAAATACAGGACCTTTCAATGAGTCTCTTCACTGTGCTATGCAAACAGGTGTGTTTGCCTATGTATCAGTCACTTGCTGCGTAACACAGAGAGAGCTCATACATGTGCAGAAGCAGCCCTCCGGCCAGAGCTCAAGGCCTGGGTCCCAGTACTGGTGACACAGGTGCACTCTGTGGCTGCAGATGTAGCACACAGTTGTAAAGAGCAGCAGGAGTCACACACACCTCCAAATTGGATGACTGGGAAATGGGCATAAGTGGGTAGCGGGTAGAGGATATTTTCTTTGGAGCAGTGAGCAAGGTGAGAGTAAGGAAAATGGCCCCTGGCGGCAAAGCAGAAAGTGTTAATAGAACGAGGCAGGTAACTCCCTAGAGGCAGTTGGGTAGGGGACTGGGAACGGGGTGGGGTGGAGGGAGGGCTTTGCAGGAGGTGGCTCATTCGCAGGACACTGCTGCTCCCTGCACCAACAGTGCGAGCTTGGGCAAATCAATGGAAGTGCAGCACACTTTTTCCAAGTGTGAGCTTTCCTTTAAAAACCTACAGATGATGCCCATCACTCTAGGTAGTTTCATCACGTTAGACACCGTGCGAGGGCCTGGTATGAATTCCCTGGTTCGCTTCTCTCAGCATCGCCACAGCTCTCTGCCTCCATGGTCCCAGGATGTGGTTGAGAAAATGGAGATTCAGGGATATGGAGTGTGTTCCAAGGCTGTGCTCTATGAAGCGGCAGGGCTGGGATCTGATCTCAAGTGGGTTCTCGCAGAGCCCTTGCTCCTGACCTTGTCTTGGTTCTCTTGGTGTTCTAGGCTTGGTGTTCAAGCCTCTTCAGTCATCCTGACAAGTTTAAATCCACTGAAACTCATACCTACCAGTGACAGTAATATGTCAAAGGCATAGACAGTCAAAAAGGAAGACAAAGAGAAGTGGATGGAAAGGGCCCAGTGATGGGAATAAGCACGGTCCTAGATCTGGGAGCCACAGAGCAGCGGAGGCTGCCTCTTGGGGTGCTGCTCTGAGATCATGAGTGACCAAGAGGCTGAAGCCCTTAGCTGTGTCACATAATCTGGACATCTGGATGGCTAAGCAGACCCAGGATAAATAAATGCCCTGGTTCCTGCAGCAAAGCAAAAACATTTCCCATCTTCTTGGTCCAACTACAGGAAGGCAGATGCTCAGAGGGATGGCAAATGCAAATGCACTGCTCGGTCTCTCCAGGATAGGCTTCATCTTTATTTAGCAAGTTGTTGTTATTATTCATTTTAGTGAAAGTAAGAAATATGTACAAAACGCGTGGGAGGTCCACACTCACTCTCCCAGAAGCTCTGCAGTCCCTGTGCTACTGGTTTTTTCTCCACAAGGATTTCAGGATACTGAGCCTGGCAACTTGAAAGGGCTAACTGTGCCTGCCCTACAGGGCTGGTGGGAAGATGAAACGTGACCAGGCACATGGACATGAGTTCTGAAAGCCTTGGACCAAAGCTTGTCATGTTCTAGAGTGGGCAAGCCATGGCATCTCCAGTGAGTCATTAGGTGGTGCAGCCAGGTCCTCCCATCTTCTCAGAGTTAGTAGGCTGGTTCTTTCTTATCCTGCTTGAAAATGGGACCAGCCATAAGATTTGCTTTGGCTAATGGAATGTGAATGGAAATGGTCCCTGTCACTTCTGGATGGCACCTTCAGAACCCATGAGCAATGTGGCATCCTCTTTCCTTTTCGATGTTCTGGGTAATGGCTGCTCTGAGGTTTCCAGCTGTCATCACCTGAATGCGGGCGAGGTGAGAAGCAGACCTTTGCAGTCTGAAGTTACTGTAGGGTGGCCGGTAGCAGCAGTACACCTCTCACACCACACACTTGCTTCTGGTCCCCAGAGGCATGTCGTGGATGACATCTGGCTCATCCCAACCCTTCCGAGAATGGGTAGCCTCAGTCCCTATGGTCTGGCATCTCCAATACCCATCGTATCATCTGCTTCACGGCGTCACTGAATGAATGGATGGTGAATTCCTGCACACACAGGTCCTCGGTTGGTGGGAGGGGCAGCAGTTTAACACAGCTAGGCAGCTTCTATCTGTGCCCTCCCCCCCAGGTCCCTGGCTGGAGGGGGAAAGCAGGGAGTTGGTGATAAATGGAGGCCTTTCAAGTGGCTCAGTGGCCGGGACACTTGAAGGGCAGCAGCCTGGGGCCTCCTGGGGAGCTAATGGTTTTCAGGAGCAGTTTGGAAAGGAGTCTTGCAAACAGTCGAAACAAAACATAACCTCTCCAGGCCCCCTCTGTCCTGAGGGCTGAGCCGAGATAGAGCTCAAAGGAGCTTAATGAATTATTATGTCCACATTTCTCTGATAAATGACAGTCTCATGCTCCATTACCAAATCTTGGTTGTAATATTTAATCAAAGTCTAGTTTTATGCATCAGTTGGTTTTGGAAATAATATTTATGGGTCTGGAATGCCTTCAACCTCGGGCATACGGCCGAAGAGAATCTTTGTTTTGTAGCTACTGGACAAGAATACTGAGAGTGAGATAAAGAAACTTTGGAGTGCACTAATGCCTGCTCAGTCAGGGCCTCTCAAATCTAAGACATGCCAGGGTAGATCCAAATTAGTTCCTTCACAGCTAGGACCATCCTCATGCCCACGCCTTCGCCCTAAGTGTTTTCATTCTCACTCAGACCTGACTCATCATACCACCCATCAGTTCAAAACCAGTTCCCCACCTCACCCGCCCACCACATGGGGCACATGCACGTGTGCTGCCCTGCCCTGGGGATGAACTTTACCCCCACTCCACCGGCCTGCGGGCTCTATTGTGGCAGGCAGGGTTTGCTTCTTTTCCTCTCTACCACTCTTTGGTGGTAATGAGCTGGTGTTAGTGAAAGCCCAATTTGATTGGTGTTAATGAAAGCACTGGATTTATAGCCTCTGGATTTTGCACACAGAGGAAGTTCAGAAGCATCTGAGTGTCCTGTAAATCACTCTCTGAATTCAGTTCTTGTCCTTGTGGTCCCTGTCTCAGTGAACACTGAATGTGTCCAGGAGTCCTCTCTCTTGTTCACTTATTCATTCATTGACAATGATAGCAAGAAACTATATAGTATAAGTGCTTACTGTGTATTAGGTCCTATGCTTAAGGCTGGGGGAAAACGATGGCTAATCAGTCAGGATGGTCTAATAGGGTTCTACCTTCTACAAAGGCCTCAAATTATTTTCCTCCTGTATATCTACAAGGAAGGTGATGTCCTCAGTCTGGGACCACTTAATCTCTCAAGGGCTCCTACCTGATTCTCTGTCTCCTGCCTCCAGCCATCCTTACTTCCACCCCATTATTATCACATCTGGTTAATAGTTCTGAGAATGTGGACACGGGTACAGCAGGGCAGAAAGCGCCTGCATCAGGAATCCGAAGAACTGGGTTCTGGCTCTGTAAGAACTTCAATGATTCTTTTTCTCTCTAAGCCTCAGTTTTTCAGAAGTAAAGTGGCCTAATAATTTGCAGCTTGAGTCTAGTAGACCAACCACAGAGGCAGATCCAAAAGCAAAAACAGGAAGCACAAGCTTTCTGTTCATATATTTTTAACTCACTGCTCCCAACAATCAGGCAAGCAGTAGATCCTATCACTACTATTCCCATACTGCAGTACAGAAACTGAGGCTCAGAGAGGTTAAGTGGCTCACCCAAAGTCACACAGCTATAAGTGTAGGACTGAAACTCCATCCACAGAACTGATTGACCCTAGAGCTCTTGATCTTAACCTTGACACTCTACCAGCCCTGTGTGTGTGTGTGTGTGTGTAGAGGGGCTGTGTTTATTTCTAATAATTTCTATGACTTTGAGTGGGGAGGGGCCTGGGAGTCATGCCTCAGTCTCTCCCAACTAGGGAACAAGAAACATCTTTTATAGGCAGGTAATCATGCTCACATTTCCGACTTGTCAAAATATTTTCACATTCTTCACCATAAGTGAACATTATGAGCATCTCAAGGAGCTTTACTTGACCAAAGCATGTGAATCATGGATTGTGCCAAGGGCAATGAATCCCAGACATCATCACTATCATCATCCCCAAAGCAGGAAGGAGCTTTGGGGAGACAGCCTGGCCTTCCATCAGCACGAGGCACCAGTAAAGAAAAAGCTGACACTGGGAGGGATCAGGGTCAGGTTCTTGTCCCCCAGAATTGCCTTTAGTCTCTGTCCCCACTCCTTCCAAGCAGTCTTGGGTGCTCCCCATCAGCCCTCTCTCATTAGGGTTTCTCTGACAGCCCGAGGATTTACAGCGTGAAATGTTTCCATTTCCCTGACATGATGTCTCTGCTTCAAAGCGCCTAAGTCTGCCCTTTGGAGCCCAGGATGAAGGTGACTTCACGAGGGAGACAAATGAATCAAGGGGCTGACGCCCAGCCCTTCCTTTCCTCATAATACATCTGTTTATTATTGAACGGGGGCTTGCATGCTTCCATGATGAATTGCCTTCTCCTCCGTAGCCCTGTCCCCAGACGGCTGGGAAGGTTGAAGTCTCTTCTAGGAGCATCTGCTTTTGATCTCTAGTCTTTTAAATCTTGGGTTAAAGTCTTAGGCTGACGGCTCTGCAAGGAAGCTTCAAGCGGCCAAGAAGCTAGCCCCGGAGAGGACATCTGGCTATCTAGAGAGAGCCCACAGGGCTCCCTTGCATAAGCTCAAAGCTCATCTGCAGTGCCCTGGGCCCCAGAGGACAGAGTGGGGGCTCAAGCCATTCTCCTCTTCTGGGGCTTGGTGCTACCTGGACAGTGGTTAGGTCTGTGGTCCTCTGATCAAATCACCTGCCATTCTTCCTTCCTGTCCACTCTTCAGGTTTCCCCAGAGATGACACTTCTCTATGGAAGTTGCTCTTGATGACCACCAAACCGGGCAGGACAGTGACTGTGATCTGCCCACTGAGCCCATACTCTTCCTTTCAGGCACTAGCTTGATGGCCTTTTCAGCATTCTGAGCAGGTAGACAAAGTCACATGAGCGATGCTGACCAATGGAACAAGAGCCTGCTTCTAAGACGGACCCCTAAAATCCTCTTCAGTGTTTCTTTCCACAGAATTAGCTAGGCTTCTGCCTAGGAAAGAGCTTTTGTCCTCCTGGGTCTCTGAATTTTCACTGGCACACTAGGAATACTCACAAGGGGTCTGTGAAACCACTAAAATTGGGTAATTTTGCCACAAATTGGTGTTATCTGAGACACGTGACTATACTTCCTGGTTTTGCTCAGCACTCTCTATGTGACTCTATTTTCTAGAATAAGTTACATGACACCTGGCTGTGTCCCAGACAGGTTCTCTTCCAAGGAGAGAGGCTAGCTCTCTCTTTTCCCCATTGAAGATGTGGAATTGATGCAGCGCCCTGCACACAGAAAGAACATGTGAACAGCAGTGGGGTGACTGACTGGCTAGCAGCAGCAAATCCTCCTGAGACCCACCATCCTCTTTAGTGTATGGCAGCTACCTTATTGAAAGCGTGAAGCCCTGCTTTAGAAATTGATTCCACCAAGACACACTGAAGCCAAATATCTAAGGTCATTTCAAGCCACTTCTCCAAGCCTTGAGTTTCCTCATTTGTCAACTAAGACATAATATTTTCACCCTTCAGGGTTTGGGGGAAGTAAAGGACAGAGTCAGTGGAACTGCTCAGAGCAGTCTTTAGGTTGTGGGTGCTCACATCATATCAGTAGCAGATGCCAAGGTCAAGGGTAATTCTCCTCAAAACAAACTGCAAAAGAGGTAAAGCCAGTATATCAGGAGGTGATCAAAATAAGACCCAGAGAGGTTTAGCTATTAGGTCACACGTACAGCTGTTAGGACACACTGGGAGGACCACTCCCTAGGGCTTCTGGAGCCCTAAACTGGGCATTTCTTATGGAAACACTTTTCTTATCCCTGAAGCACAGGGTCAAAGACCAGGTAGCAGCCTCTACTGACAAGCTGGGAAGTCTCCAGAGTAAACTTTGCCTTCTATGAATCTCAGTTTCTCATTTTCTAAAGGATGAAGACAATATTCACATTTTAAGGTGGTTATGCAGATTAGATTGTCTAAAATTTTGGCATGCATTTAGCAAAATGTTTGGTCTAGAGGAGTAGCCCACACATTAATTTCTTTTTTGACAAAAGGTGTCTATTTTTTTGTCTTTTTTGTTTGTTTGTTTTTATCGGTACCAGGGATCGAACTCATGACCACACACTTGCAAGGCAGGCGCTTATGCCGCTGAGCTAAACCCCCAGCCCCCCAAAAGGTGTCTATTTTTAAAATTATATATGTACATGTATCAACTTTTGACAGGGAAAGTAAACACTATGTGTTATGCATATGTACTAATAAACTAAAATAAAACATTACACAAAAAAGTAACTTGGCCATCTTAAACAAAAAACAATCTTCAAAAACAAAAGAAGCTGCATTTCTCAACTTGTTTTATGAGGCCACCAGACATTAAATTGTTAGCTGTCCTTGTTCTGTGAACTTTCTACTACCTAGATGATGTTACGGTGCAGAATGTCTCTGACTGAGCCTCCTTTCCTCCATCTGTGCAATACACCCTGCCTTCTTCACCATCCTACCAAACTGTCAAAGCTAACATGGGTACTACCCTGCTTTAAACCACAGAGTAAGTTACATATGTATGTTGTTAATAATAGTAATTATTAGTAGTTGTGATGGTAACGTCAATAGCTGTGATTGAAAATAAGTACAAGTAACCGTAGCAGAGTTGGATCATAAAATCAGGAGTAGGGTGGCAACAGCAGCATCTGTATTGTGATGTACAGAACAGCAGTAAAGGTGGCCAATACCTAACATTACTCCAAATGTGATGGTGGCAGTGCTGGTATGGTCATGATGGTGGCAGCTCTAGTAAGGATGGCAGCCATAACAGACTGATGAGATAACAGGAAATCACTCTGCTCAAGCCAAGTGGCTTCCCTTTCTGCAGTCCTGACCAACCACCCATGATGTTCTGTGGGTGCAGGCAGTGAGAGGTCATTCCTTTGGAATCCCAGTCCAGGGAGCAGTCCAGGAATCCACGGGTGACTGCATGGACCAAAGTTCAACCAGCTTGACACTCCAGGGCTCTGTTCTGCCAAATGTTTCTACAAATTGTTACCCAAACAGAACCTTCTCTGGAAGCCTTTAAGAATCTCCTAAAAAAAGTTAGATGTTCTTTTCTCCACTTCCCCCTTAACACTCATTCAATACATATTCCTGGGACCCAATTAATGGGCCCCAGAGAAGAACAAAATAGTGTCCAAGCTCAAGAGGTCCACTACTGTAAGAGGAATCTTACACGCACCTTTGTGACAGGCAGTAGATGTTGCACTAGGGATGCTTACAAGGCCATTTGCAGCACAAGGTCCCATCTTTATCTTGTCCAACAAGGAGTCTGGAGATGTATATCAGCCACTCAGTGGCTGGTTTTTCTTCATCTCATAGATATTTTTAGACCTCTTTATGAGAGGGGTAGTTTATAGTGATAAAGATTCTAATCTTTCTTAGTATGACCCTGGGCAGATTGCTTAATTTCTGGCTGTGCTTTTTTCAGCAGCAAAATGATAATCATAATGGTATATATTTTGCAGGTCTGTTGTGAGAATTAAATGACTTATTACTATAAGTGTAGTGTTTAGAGTGGTACTTACTATATACAGTAATGCTATAGAATCATCAGCTGTAAGAATGTGCCAGGGACTGTGTCAGGAACTGATCAAATAGCAAAGAGCCCACGTCCCAGGTCTTGTGGAGCTATTTTCATTTTCATCTTCCCAAATAACGGACTGTGTAAATACCCTGAGGATTAATTGTGCTCCTCTTTCAACCTGCTTATACTCTTGGCCCTTATTCTTTCATTCTTTCTTAAATTCAAATAGCATTACTGGGCACTTAGAACACAACAGGGCACTGACCTGTATGTTGAAGATTCAGTGGTAAAGCAGTCTTCAGGGGAGGTGTCATGGACATACATAGCAAGAATGCCCAGGCCTCTAAAACTGAAAGCTGAGCTGCCTTAGTTCACATTCTGGCTCTGACACTTAGTGGTATAATACTGGACAAGATACTGAACTTTCATGTGGCTTAGATTCTATAACTTTGTAATAGAGACAGAATGGTCCTTGGTTGCTGGGTTTAAACAAGTGAATCACAGAAAGTGCCTTGAACAGTGTCTAACACACCATATGTGCACAGTAAGTTCTGGCTTTCCTTACAGCAGTGAACCTGCTAAAACCCCTGTCCTCATGGCAGATACATCCAACAATAAGTGCCGCAAAGAACCACGTTGAGGGACAAGGAATAGGATGTGACCAGTATGAGACAAAGCAGCCAGAAAGACTTTGCTGAGGAGTTGAGATTCAAGCAGAGTAGGGAATGAATTTCTGACCACATGGGACAGCGCTGTGTGGCAGTTGGGGAACAAGTGGCCCCAGTGAGAGGGAACAGCAGGTGCAAAGCCTGCAGGAGAAGCATATGTTCCTTCCTTTCTTTCACACCCTCTTTTACAAACTCTGCAGGGCACAGGTATGGATGCCTTCCTGCTTCCCAAACCTTGAGGGGATCTGGTCTTGGGCAGGGCAGGAAGGGTAATACGGAGTGCCAGGAATCTGGATGCTGGGGCTTCTGCTTGGCCTTGTTTTTCCATCTGTGAAGTGAGGCGTTTGTCTCCAGGCAATGTGCGGACTTATGTTTCTATGATTTCTGCGGTGGTCCAGGAGCAGGTGAGTCCAGGAGCAGGTCAAGTATGATGATGGATTCCCTGGATGGCTCACCGCTTGGACTTCTTCTTCCACAAGCCCCAGGTGGGACAGGGACATGGTGGGGAAGGGCTCTGCAGGCTCTGTCACCACCCACCTCACCTGTCAAGCTCAGATGAAGAGAAATCTCTAGGGCAGGCTGGACTACACATAACCGTCGCAGCAGGCTGCTTAGTTTCTATGGTTTGTTACAGGTACTTACCAGCAGCTGACATGTGTCTGCTAAAAGTGCCAGAGGCCAGTAGGACCTCAGAGAAGCAAGAGAGTCCTCTGCTATCTCTCCAGGAAGGACAGTAAGATTCCAGGGTCTTGAGTTTTCATCCCAGGTCCACTACTTCCTCAGTGGGAGCCGCCCGCCAAGGCCTACCATCTGCTGTGTGTTCTTGGGGAGGTCATTGCTAGTCTCTGATCCTGATTTCCAGCATATCTAATGTGGGTTTTAAGGGCCATCATAAAAATTTTGTTGTGGTTGTTTTGATTTTTTTTTGGTACCAGAAGTTGAACTCCTGACTTTGGGCTTGCCAAGCTGGCACTATGCTAGTGAGCTTATTCCTGACCCCTGTTCTCAAGATTAATGAAGAAATATGTTGGAAACAGATTCTCTGGGAGCTACCAAGAACCTCACATGTGTAAGTGGCTACTATGATGGCAGTAGCAGTTTATTAACAATTGGCGACCTCAGGTTTAAAGGGACTGTTCTCTTTCCCATAGGATGACGAGGTCCAGCAGCTCTACCAGCACAGTACGCAATGTGATATGTGGGCAATTTGTTCCTTTGTTTAGGAACTAGACTCTTGATGGCTCTGACATCATGCTGACTTACATGAGACAAGTGACCCTGCTGCCCCTCAGGAAAGGTACCATGTGCATGCAGAAGGAGCACCAATGCAGGCAGGCCACCTTCCTAGACAAGCAGCATCTTCAGGAAGGGCAGGTATCCTGTGATATTACACAGAGGGGAATGTTCCTCCAGTAGGTTAGCAAATTCTTGGCACCTGCTAGCAGAGCACTGTGAACACAAGGTCTTGTCTGTCTTTGGGTTCCTGGAACAGATGCTGAGATGAGGATTCAAGCTCAAGGGGAAAATCTGGGAGAAGAGCAGGAACATGGGTGAAGAACTCAGACAAGGAAGGGAGAGTTGCCTGGATGGAAACTAAGAGTGTGGTTCTCCTGGGAGCCCATAGAGCAAATACGTGAGCTGTGGAGTGTGAACTATTTGCCCACTCAGTTCCTCAGGGAGCACTGGGTTGAGGACTTGCCCTGGGACCTTAACTCTCCCAGCACCTGCAGCCCAAGGTGCAAAGCTACTACAAGTGGTGGACAGCTCTCAAGCATGAAGTTCAGCAGGACTTCAGGGCAGAACACCTCAAAGGAGGAAGGGGAGGGAACAGGGCAGTGCATCCAAATTGTCTTAACCTAGATCATCTATAAGTGAACTACTGACACAAGTTATGCAACACACAGAAATAAAGTTAGCACTGGGAGACTATTAGATCAACAGTGCCTTGGTAATTCAGCATTGTTTCAGGCCAAAGATAAATTCAAGTTCCATTTATTTTATCATTTGTGGTTTCCTTCTTAAATCTGTCCCTTTAAGAAACATTTTATTGATGTGTAACTTTCATAGGGAATGAAAAGTCATAAACTATATCTGGATGATGATATTAAACCAGTACTCAGATTGAGAAACAGAACATTAGCAATTACCCAGAGACAAGCCTCCTTCTCTAGGGATAATCACAATCCTGATATCTCTAGCTATTGATCAGTGTTTCCTGCTTTTGTATGACTGGAATTGTATAATATGTACAATTTGGTAATAAAAGCCATCAATATTCTGTTAGCAATTCATGTGCAATATTGCATGTAACTGTGATTCATTTTTATATTCTGTTGTAGGAATGTATCATAACTTATTTATCCATTATGATATTGAAGGGCATTTGGGTGATTTATATTTTTAGCCATTATTAATAGCAATGTTAAGAATCTTCTTTAGTAAACACATGTTCTTTAGTAAATATATGCATGTTTTTTGACACTCAGGACAGGAAATTCCAGGTTGGAAGATATACTTATTCTCAGCCAGGCAAGTCCTATATTTTCTAAAGCAGATATGACCATTTGCACCCCAGAGATAGCATGTGAGGGTTCCAGGCATAGAAGACACAGAAAAGCAAGACGTTTCCAGTAGGAGGATGAACAAGCCAGGAGCAAGATCTGTGGGTTTGGGTGTGGGCCTGGTGTGTCACTCATTTCCAAAACATTTGAAACATCTCGTGGATGTACGCTCTGCAACATGTGCTTAGGACACAGACACGGTTCCAATGACATTCCAGCCTTCAAGGGAACAGTCTAACATGATCACAAACATCCAGGATGCCACATAGGAGGAGTTCAGGAGAAAGAGCTCAGTAAACGCAGGAAAGAAATGTGATCGTCCGTCTGCTTGACCACCTACCGCATTGCTCCAGCTCTGACTCCTATATTATGAGGCATCTCAAGATGGATCTCACAAGGACTGGGTGACAATCTGAGGCTCCAGGATAGAAATCAGCTCTTGTAGCCCCTCTTTCTCTCCAAGGATAATGTGGTGGTTGGTGGTCTGTTGGCTTTGGGATCTACCATCAGGGACTGGTGGAGTATACTTCCAGATGGGTTGGGGCAGCATGGCTTTGGGGTCTACTTCTGGTCCCTGGCACCTTCCTTACTGGTGCCATTCCCCTGCTGTTTCCTGGACACCAGGAATCGAGAGGCTTATTGTTACCACATCCTTCTGTTATGCTGTTTCTGGCTTAGAACTTACCAGCCACAGACCGAACCTCCTTAAAAGATGAGCCAAGTTACAACTCTTCTCTTTAATTTCTGGGTGTCAGCTATTGTGTCCAGCAATGGGGAAGCTGACTAATACAGATGGAGATTTAACACTTTCCAGGGGGGTGAGTGCCTTAGGAGAGGACCACCAGCAAGGCTGACTTGAGTTTCCCAGTATAGAGGATGAACTAGGGAGTGCAGACGATCTCTCCAGTCCATTTGCCCCATGCTACCAGTTTGGAAGCACAACCACCAGCAGCTGCTCACTGCACTTCTGAGGAGTACAGCCTGCATTGGGCCCTCCGTATAACTTGCTGAGCACACTGTGGGCTGCTCTGCTGAGCAAGGGAAGCGCACATGTTTCCAAGTTCAACAACCTTGATGCCTGGCAGTGGTTGCCCTGGGACCGCCCAGCTCTGGACCTGCCCCCCCCCCACTCCAGTCAAAGTTGCAGAAAGGCTCCTTGTTGGGGAGAGGAGCTTGTAAGGCAGCCTCCACCTCTTGTTTCCCCAAGGGCCAGGTGTTTTGCTCAGCAGCAAACCAGAGCTGTCCTGGAACCACCCCTGCTCAGACTTTGTCACCCCGTCCATCATGCTGGCTTGGCTGCAGGGTCTGAGGTGGTAGGAGACAGAGTTCACTCCTCATTTATTTTCCATATGCCTCTCTGGGGCAGTTAGATTAAGATCACTGGAACGAGGGAACCAGAAACTCCAGGATGTTGGAGTCCGATGCGCAGAGATTTCTTCAGGTGCCATGGCTGAGGAAGGCAGGACAGGAATGGAGCTGGTGCAGATCCTGAGCCCCACCCTGCAAGCTTCCAGGCCTCCTCAGCTTATATCTGCCCTCCTCAGCCAGCATTTGCCCTTCTCCTAGGCGCCCTGGACAGTCCCATCATTGAGATGCGCCTATCAGTGAGGGGCAAGGCTCCCATGTGCCTTGATCGTACATGGCAAGCCTCATTCCAGTGATAGCTGCTGGGGGCACAGTGCCCAGCACTGGGCTGCACAGGCACACACTGTGATTTCTAGTCCCCAAACCACAGGCTGTCCCTGCATCTGTCAAGTGCAATCTCTCCCGGGCTCCCAGCGGTCCCTCCAAACAAGCTATCTTTATGAAATGCAATGACTGCCCTTCATATATTAAAATAACACCTCCCCAGGAAGGACCTCACGTCAGGGCTGCTGCACAAAGAAACATTCACAGCCTGGCAGAGGGAAACTGGTGGGGGCTTGGCCTGGGGCCCAGAGGGAAGAGAGGATGGGGAGCTCAGGGTTACAGACAGCAGGGTGAGTTAAGGGAGGCAATGATGCAGACTGTAGAGGCTCCAGGCTAACAAAGAAACTCCGGGTTCAATGAGGCTATGTGGCCTATTCCACACTAATGGGAAAGGGCAGGGTGCTGTCTGTAACCCTGGAAAGGGTGCTTTCTGGCCTGGTTCCCTGTGCCATGGCCTGCACTCTCCAACCTCGCTCTTCAGGAGTCGCAGGGATCCTAGGAAGTGAGAGGGGTGGAGGAGGTCTCAGGTGTCAAGACCTGCTTCCAAAAGATGCCACAGTCTGCGGAGCGACTGATCTCTGATAGGCTTGGGGAACCTGAGCTTGCCAGCCTGTTCATGTCCTGCCCCCTGGCTGGCTCTGAGCCACCTCCCTCCCTCAGCCTGGTCAGGACCATCTAGAGAAGCTCTGCTAGGGTTCTCACACTGCAATGCTGCTTGTTGGCAGAAACTCCAGCTCCTTGGGCATCCGTTTCCCCACCTGAGAAGCAGGGATCATGGCAACTGATTTAAAAGATTTGTCTTTGCAGTCTAAAGAAAACAGCCCCAGTAAAAGTGGCTGCATGTAGTAGGCACTCAATGCTAACTTCCTTTCCTATACCACGAATCAGGGCTTCTAACTCAGCTCCCAGAGCTCCCAGTCTAATTACCAAGGTTGAAAAGAACATTTTTTAAAAAAAATGTATGACACGACAAACTCAGAAGGAAGAAGGCACTAAGTTTCTGAGGCATCGGAACAAAACCAGAGCAGATAGATACCGAGTCACCGTGCACTGGGCGCTATTCCAGGTCCTCGGGGTATTCGGTACACAGCAGACCAAAGTCCCTGCTTGCTCAGATTGGATAGTATGTTGTATATGCTGGGGTAAGAAAGAAGTAAGCAGAGGCCACCCCAAGTAGATTATACCACAGAGGGAAGTGCGTGGAGAAGGGAAAGTGCAGCCCCAGAGGGCGCTGGAGGGCGCGGCTGCAGTTTTCATAGCTTTGCCATCAAGTGTGTGACATCTGAATAAAGACGTGGGGGTCAGGGAGTTGTCCAGTCATCATCTGCGGGAAGCATGTTCACTTCACAGCGAGGCGCCAGAGCCAAGGTCTCCAGGAGGACTCCACCAGCACCGCTCCGTGGCCACTGTGCCCAAGGAGAGGAGGAAGAGGAAACCTGCAGGAAGGCCCTGGCGGGGCAGGAGTTCACTAAGCCAGCAGCAGAGAGGCTCGGAGGTGTGCAAGGAGAACGGGTCTGTAAATGGTGCAAGGTGACTGCATCTGAGGAAGCAAAAAGCTCTTTTCAGAGGCAAGATGAAGCCACCAGGACTAACTCTGTATGTATCACATATCACATTTCTTTTGAAGTGCACCGGGCCCCTTCCTTCAGCTTGGCCACTTTCTTTTCTCTCTCTCTCTCTGTTTCCCTTTCTCTCTCTTTCCCCCTCTCTCTCTCTCCTCTCTCTCTTACCCCTTCTCTCCCCTCTCTCTTACAACTACTGCAGTCAATTGACTGTACCTCTCTGAACTCTTAATATGAGAATGAGCCGATCTTCTTCATAAGTTTGACCACTGAGAAGAATTGAAATAACACTTGCAAACCATGGCACCCTACACCTGCTATAAGAAAAAAATAACTGAAACTTACTTGTACCCTCGAAGCTTTCTTTCAATATCTACATTGTCCAAGTCAATTGGATTATCAGCCCAGCAACATACAGCCCATACAACATACAGCCCAACAAATATACACAGTAGGGCTGGCGTACATTATATGGCCAGAATATTTTGTTGAATGAAAGCATGAATACACAAACGAAGGAAAGAAAGGATCATGCATGAAAGCTCACAGTCTGAAGTCATTGTGACAAATGTGCCAAAGGAACTATCAGTGGAAGCTGTGACAGTGCCAGAGCCCTGAGCGCTAACAATGACTAGCAAACAAGTACACCTCCTTACCCCCCAGGGGCCTGCCCCCTACCCAGCTCAGAGCGCTGCCTGCCCTGGCCTCCCTTTGATAAGTCACCACCCTCTCTTGGGTGCCACTAGGACACTGACTGGGAGTGATTAGACCTGATCTGATCCCATTTGACAGACCTCAGGAAGGCAGGTGTTCCCTGGGGTAGAGAAAGGAAAACACAGAAAAAGGAGAGATCTTGGGAACTGAGGCCGGGCTTAGGGTCAGAAAGGTCAGGGAGGGGTATCATGGTTAGAAGGAGTTAAATGCTCTCTGCAAGCATAGCTCGCAGCTAGGAAGAGCCCTGCTGGAAACCTACACTCTCACACCTTTATCCACAGCTCTGAAATCCGAAAGCCCTGAACAACCACAGGGCCTGAGGAACTTGACCTGAGCCTATATAATGTTCTATATAGTTTCAACTGATCCCACTTTTTAGACAATACTTATTTTTGTTGCACAAATATTAATGTGTTTGGTTACAGGTGCTGCTCCAGGCCCCCCGGAGTGGTAAATGATATGTGGATATGCACCATATTTACTCTCTAATATCCAACACATTTTGAATTCTAATATTATATACAGTTTCAGCGATTTTTGATAAAGAAGTACACATGTCCTCTATTGGACTGCAAAAGTTGTTCCTTTTTTCACTTGACTACATGTTCACTCATTTCAAAAGGCATTCCTGCCGTCACCATCTACATTCATTCTTGTGCTTCTTTGGTGGTATTTGACCGACCTCAGGATGGCAGAGGTTTGCCCAGAGGTACTGAGTCTCATGGATGGGATCATCTTGCACACTCCTAGCTACTACACTCGTCAACTGTTTTCATCTGACTTCACTCCAGGTCAGAGGGAGAGACCCTGGAGGGTGAGGCCAGGGAAGAATCTTCTTTTGCTTGTCCCATGGTGGGTGTCAGCAAGTCATGTATCCTCAAAGGTCTCTTAGACTTGAAGAAAGTCCAGATCCTGCTCTAGGGTGCTCACCCAGAGCAGCAGATGGTCCTGAGAGGGACACTGGGGAAGTCACAGCACAAAAGGGCAAGAAGGTCTTGAGATGTACTGAGAATTCTGTATTGCACACAAAGCCAGTTGCAGAAAACTGTTATCTGATAAGAGGTTATCTGACTTCCTGGTCTCCACCAATGACTCTTGGTGCTCTGAGCGATGCAATCTGCGATAACAGAAGAGATTAGAGAAGGCTTCCTGGAGGAAGTAATATTAGGGCATTTCGAAGAAAGAAAAAGGAATTTGATAAGCTTGTGTGAAAGTGATGATGATGTGTGTGTGTGTGTGTGTGTGTGTGTGTGTGTGTGTGTGTAGATACAGTATTCCAAGGGAGGCCTGTGGGCATGATGACGAGTACTGACTGTGGCTCATGCGGTGGTACAACTTCTTTACCTTGCAGCGGTGAAGGACCATGTCCCAGCTGCAGGGCGTGCACTGTGAATGCAGCCTTCAGGTGGTTGCTCCCAGTCTCTGAGCCCCACACAGGCACCACGGACTCAAGCACAAAGCTGCCTGTCTCAAAAGGCACAGCCCTGCCGGAAGTGACCCACATCCAATGAGATCCACGTTTAGCTGAGATCAAGGCATGTGTAGAAATGGCTTGTACTGGTCAGCCTTCCTGCCACTGCCACTTCCAACTTAAAGGAGAAAAGGTTTATTTTGGCTCATGGCTTCAGGGGCTTCAGTCCACAGTTTTTTGGCTCTCAGCCAGGAACGGCATGCTGTAAGGGCTTGGTGAAGGAACGCTGCCCGTGCCACGGCAGCCAAGAGGCAGAGAGAAAGCAAAACGAACCAGAGATACACTCTGCACACCCCCAAGTGACTCATATCCTCCAACCAGGCCCCATTTCCTTATAGCACATTTGACTATGAACTCATCAGTAGATCACTCCATTAATGAATACAGAACTCCATGATCCAATTATCTTCTGAAACCTCTACCTCTTAATACATGAGAAGGTGCTTTATATCTAAATGATAACACAGCTACTTCCCATGGGGAAGCATCTAGCTCTGCCTTTCGGCTTGACTTCTCCCCGTGTTCCCTCGGATTTGCCACCTCCCCAGCCTCCCACGGCCTCCCTAAGAAACATACATGCAGCAGCCCTGTCTGTTCCTTCCCATTCCTGCAAACTCATCTTTGACACAGAGAAGGGAATGCATGAGGAGATTTCCTGCCCTTCAAATTACAGGACCTGCTTGTCCATAATGGCCCCCTCTCCATTAAGGCTGCAGCTTCCCAGCACAGGCCAGGTCACTGTCACAAGCTCGGGAGGAGACAATGCTGTGAACGGCAGGAGCTAAGCACATGCTATATCCCGGGCACTCCTAGACACTGCTCACTAGCTCCTGACAGGAATCTTCATGATTACCTGTAGGCATTACATGTCCCTGTTTTTCCTGGGTGAAGAAATGCAGCACTGGAGAGGTGCAGGTATTGGCAGATTATGTAGTTAGAAAGCAACAGTGCCTGAAATTGGTGAGTCTGATTCCAATGTATAGCTTTGTATTCCCTGCAATGTGGCCTCATCTCTCCATAGAACAAAGGTTCTGTAATCCCAAGGGGCACTATGTGAAGGAAATAAGAACTTGTTTCTTTCTCTTGTTGCTAGCTGAGCATGCAGACCAGGGTCAGATCAGAAGACAGCCTGTGTCTAAAGGTGTACTCCATGCCTGCCCTAAGCCTGAGTCATAGGTGTGTGGGAGCTTGGTTTCCTTTGCAATGATAGAAAAGTATTTTTGTCTGGGTAAAATTAACAAACCATGATCCCACTAGAATCATTCTGCTTTCTGAATCTGAACACTATCATTTCACAGAGAAAGAAAGCAGAACAGGATGGGTGCGGGTGCCAAGGGGCTAAGAGATGGATTCGGCAGGGCTCTATTCAACCTTTTATCCGTCATCAAGCCCTGTCATTAGGATAGCTGTGCCCGTCTGTCCCATAACATTTACAGACAATCATAAAAGGAAGGGTAATGATTGCAATTACAACTGAAGGGCCGGTTTAATGAATATTAAACAGCTTTGAACATCAAAGTGTTGACTGGAGTGGAAACCTAATACCTCTGCTCCCAGCCCCTTCCACCCTGAGAAAGGGCAAGGCAGATGGCCTGGCCTTCCACAGGGCTGTCAGAAGCAATCTGCAAGAGTCACCAAGTAGCACTTTGAACAAATCCTTCTGCCTGGGGGCCAGCCCAAGAAATAAAGGGATCTGTCATTATCTTCTCTGCGGCAATCAGCAGGGGAGAAGAGTCCATCGGGAAGTGTGGAGCCCATGAGGAGCAGACAGGGTCTCCCACAAGACATCTGCTCATGTAGGATGTGAGAGAAGAAGGTCTTGTTCAAGCAGCATGGCTTGTTCAGCACCAGGGAGGATGGGCACTGCCACCTTGCCAGCCCAGGTCAGGCCCTTTCCTGGTTCTGTCTGCTCCAGGTCCTCAACCTCCAGACATGGCTGTTACAGAATGTTCTCCATCCTCTTTGCTTCACACATTCATTTTGACATTTTATGAGCTAAACAAGAAATGGCCCATGTGCTCAAGTTCACAGTCTTATGGCAGAAGTGGATATATAGACAGGTAACACTGACACAGATCCCTAACAGCTGTGGAGGCCAACTCTCTGGGAAAAGAGGGGAAGAGAGGTTCTGGCCAACAGACAAGCACAGTTAATCAGGCAGCTCTGAGAGCCCAAAGCTAGTGAGAGAGACAGAGATGGCAACAGCCTATGGGACAAGTGACTTATGAATGTTCAAGGACTCCTACCTGCTCCTTAGCCAGCTTGTGAAGGCTTCGGAGTCCTGGGAACTGAGCTGGGAGTGGGAGAAACAATCCACAGAGCAAGAAGGAGTGGGCCACTCTAGAACAGACAGCCGCTCTGCTCCACTAAGCCTCCTCATCCAGATCCACCGCTGGCGTGGTTATACATCATTTCTTTGGCCTCAACTGTCATCTCTTCTCTGACTGCTTTTACTCTGCATTGCCTGACCTGGCTGAGCGCAATGTTCTTCCTGCCTTTCACTGACCTTGGGCTTCCAGTGGTCACAGAACCATTTATAAAGTGTGGCCTCTGTGTGTCCCTCACAGCTTCTAGACAGGCAGTGTCTGTCGGGGGCACCTCAGATGAGGTATGTCACACTGCCTGGGGGTACCTGCACACCCTCATATCTAGGGTTTACTCATCCCCACACCTGGAGGCTTCAGCATACCACACATTTGGGGCTTCTGTACTTCCCTACCCTACTTATCTAAAGATCCAGCTGTGCCTCTCCTGCCTGAGCCTGGGGGTCTTGGTGACCTAGCTTGGTGAGAGGCTTATGGGAGGCAAAGATTTGTGTCTATATCTGTGCCCCCAGGACCCAGAACAGGGCCAGGGTTGGTAAGGGTTTTGTAAGGAGGAAAGAAGGAATCACCAGAAATTTCCTAGAGTGAAGTCTGGACTTGAATAATGGGCAGGGAATCCAGTGCTAAAGTCCCCTCCACATATCGGATGCCCTGGCCAGGGGCAGTTAATGTCTGGAGTGGCACGGGGAGTTCCTGCCCCAAATCCCCCAAGGCTGCACACACCTCTCATTACCATAAAGGAAAATGGCTGCTAAGTCCTGCATCAGACTAAAAACTTAACACCCAGTAAACATTTATTGATCACGTGTAACCCTGATTAACCCCTAGAGCACTAGAGGCTCTGGCAACCCAGGCTACAGGATCTGCCTGCCTCCTGGGGTCAGGTTGGGGATCTTTGGGCCAATTTTTGCTGGGGTTTGGGGGAGTAAGTGCGACAATCTACCCTACGCCAGGCAGCACAAACACATCAGTGCCCTGTATCAACAGGTGTCCCCAGCCACCTTACCTCAGCCTCTGCTTTAGATGGGAAAGCCACATCCCGCATGCTTATGCCTGCTGCCCTGTGCAGACCCTCTTGCTTCTCTTTTTACCTCCCTACATGTCTCTTTCTCTGTGTGCCCCCTCATCTCCCTTTTCCTTCCTATTTGACACCTGCTGGGTATCAAGTGCTACCTGAAATTTCACCTCTCCCCTGCACCTGCCACCATCAGATGCAGTCACTCTGAGGTAATGCTGGGCTTGATATCACCACAGCACTACTGCTACGTCTCAGTTTTGTGCTCAGAAACAGACAGTGACTCAGAGACTGGCATAAATGTGCCCAGTGTCACATGTCACGTGAGCCCATGGCAGGGCTGGTTTCCTGCCTGCCGTGCCCCACTTCTGGCCCCAAGAAGGGAAAACAGAAACAGCTACAGTGCGTGGCGAGTACTCTGATGGACTCATCAAAGGAATGCCCACCGAGTCTCGTGAGCTATTCTCTGTGACGGGCACTATCATTCCCCCATCTTACAGATGAAGGCCCAGAGAACTCCTAATGTCAACAGCAAATACATACTAGAGTGGTACTCACCCCAAGATGCCCAGCATGAGCTCTGTGGTGAGGTAATGCCTTTCTGAGAACCTAGGAATTCTAATCCTAGTTTTTGCCTTTCCTCTCTACCTCTCTTTTTTCTTGATAGGGTCTGAGTGTGGCGGAGCCCATCAAACCCCCACCCCATGGGGTCAGATCGATTCCTTATACTCTGACTGGCTATGCTGAAGCCCCACTTGGTAGCAGCCTCACTGGGAGCTGTCAGCCAGCTGTCAGCCACACCACAGGAAAAGTGGGATTTCTCCACAGCTGCCCCAGCAGTTCAAAGGAACAAGGGCCCAGAATCTTGGCTACGATGGCCTGTATTATGACAGGCCTAGGAACCTTAAAAGCAAAAGACAGCTTAATAATGCTGCAAAGAAAACACAAATCCCTTGGCCCGGCTCTTGAGGGCAGCCAAGAGCTTAGTGGGGGGACCTGCTAATGCCAATCCCTTGTGCTGTCAGTCCCACTTTGGCCACAGGCATGATGTGCCCTAGGAAAACACAGTCCTCACCCGCCTTCAGGTCTTTCCATGGACAATTACAGCCCAGCCCCTGGAAGTCTCCCGCCTGCTCAAGATGAGCAGCCCATGTGAACACCAGCAGGGTGCTGGTGGGGGGCAGGGGAATCTGGCTCCTGTAATGCACATGTTCCTGGCACAAAAGTACAGCTGTTTGGGCAGGGGTGCTCTAACCTCCAGCAGCTAGGACTGAGGCTGGACTGCTTTGGCAAATATACTTTAATGTTTATTATAAACAGTTTATTGCATGACCAGGGATTTGTTCATTGGATGGGCCTACTAACAGGGCTTTTTTTTTTTTTAACATGGTCACTAGATTGGATTTTCTACCTCTCCCAGAGTCACTGAATATAGGAGATGTTAAACTTGGAACATGAAATACACAGGTTAAATACCTCTGACCTGAAATGCTTGGGAACAGAAGTGTTTGGGATTTTGACTTTTTGAGATTTTGGAATATGTGCCTGTACACAATGAAGTGTCTTGGGGATGAAACTCAAGTCAGAAACTGAAATTTACTTGTTTTATATATACTTTATCATATGTATACTCTGATGGCGATTTTAGATATTTTAAATAATTTTATATGAAACAAAGTATCACAGTGTAGAACTTTTTACTTTGTGGCCTCATGTCAGTGATCAAAAGTTTCACATTTGGAGTATTTCTGATTTTCAGATTAGGAATACTTATGCCTGGTAGTGTCGGCTGCAATCCCAGTTACTCTGGAGGCTGAGGCAAGAGGCTCACAAGTTCAAGTCCAACCCAGGCAATTAAGTGAGCCCCTATTGAAAAAAAAAAAGAAAGGAAAGAAATATTGGGAGTGTAACTCAATGCTTTCTGGGTTCAAGCCCTGGTTTAGGTGTTGGGGATACTCAGCTTATACTACTAGAAGTTATTTATTGAGTGCTTATTCTGTGACACACACTCAACAAAACTCTTTAATATTTCCTGTTTTCCTTTCATATAAGAGATAAAGAAACTGAGGCTCACACATAAATCAGGGCTGCAGATTTCTCTGTCAATGTGGAGGACAGCTGGGATTTGAACCTGGTTTGTCTGACCCTGGTTTGGGTCTGGTGCTTCCTCCATTACACCATACACCAGGGAGAAGCCAATTCCCTGATGTGTTCATGCTTGGTCTCACTTTTTATTGAGCTACCAGAAGAGGACCCCAGACCACAGAGGCCATGAGAACAGCAGAGAGAAAGGAGTTTCTGTTCTAGAAGACAAATTAGTAGGAAAGCTCTCTATGATGTTTCATGTCACCTGCTTCCTTTCTGTAGAATTACTGATGAGAGAAGTGTGCTTCTATGATGCTTTACAAAAGGGTCACGGTTCCATGGGGAAGAGTAATGTCTTTGCCCCCGCCTGACAAGACAAATCAGAGTTCCTGTGTGTGGGGGACGAGGAAAGAGGAACTAGTTAGGGGTTTTGATTCTTTTCCTCCACGTTTTTTGGATCTCTTTTCTTCTCTCATTATAAAGTAACCTGATAAGTGTTCTCTACCCTGAAACTGTGGAAGTTGGGGAATGATCTAAATGTGCTTTGTGGCCACTAAACATTATACCATCAGTATACATTTATTGGAATGGAAAGATGTTCACGACATATGATGAACTGAATACAGAAAATTTCCGGATAGTATGTATAATAATGATCCTGGTTTCATGAATATGTATTCATCTATAGGCATACATACAGGGAGACACAGATTTGCATAGGGAAATGTCTAAACATATACATCAAATGTTAATAGTGGTTATCCCACCAGATGGGGGAATTTTACAATCTCTTGTTTATGCCTTTTATAATGATTACATACTATATAATAACACATACTAGTATGGTTTGTTTTTGAAGAGAGGAAAAAGAAACATTTTTGCAGTTAACTTGTTGATTGGGTGAACTTATGCATACCATGAACTCCTCTGAGCCTCGGCCTCCTCATCTGTAAAGTGGGGGTCCCACTCCACCTCCGAAGCTGGTGGGAGGCTGAGACAGACCACACAGAACAGTCAGGCATAGGGGCAGCTGTGCTTCACAGTCTCTTGTGCCTTGCCCTTCCTTGCCTTTCCTGACTCACCCACCACCTCCATTCTCCTTCCTTCCTTGCCCACTCTGTAGCTCATTCTGCTCCAGTCCTTTCTGGACCTGTCTTCAACCCACAATGACCAAAAAGCCAGCTCCTCCCAGGCACACAAGTCTCACCTATGTCTCAGTAGGTTAGCAGCTGGCTCTGAGGGGCCCCAGGATCCTAGCTTCACTACTTCCAATGGTTTGGGGAGAGGATGGTTCCAGCATTTTAGAGCAGCTGTCCCCTTGGGGCCCTCTGGCAGGACACGCTCTGCAAGGCGGCCACTTCTTGGACAGCTGTGCCTGAACTTCAGCCTCTGGAAGATGGGCCAGATTTCCTTGATTGAGCCGCAGCAGGAATCCAGGCTGGGTGAAAAGGGCCAACACAGAAAGCTCTTTTGCCTTATCTCCTGCTGTACCCCCACTTCCACTTTCTAGTCTCATGAGGGGACCTTACCACTTCACCTTTGCTCTGCATTCCGTCTGGGTGTGTTTTACTGACAGTGGATATCTATTAAATGCACAGATGTACATGTTATTATAATCCTCATCTTCACTGTACAAAGGTGAGGAAACAGAGGTGTAGAGAGGTTAAGCAACTTCTCCAAGGCTGAAGGCTACAAAATAGCTCTAACCCATCCTCTAGGGCTGTGTCCCCAGAAACAGGACTTCTCTGGAAGGCCTTTCCTGACCTGACTCCCCAGCTAGGCCTAGGGTCGCCTCTTCTCAGCCCCCACAGCTCTGTCTGTCCATAACGGTCTGGGCTTTATGTACAGAACTGAGACAGTAGTAATTAATAAAGTTATAGGACCATATGAGAATAATGAGCATCCTGTCAGCCAAAGAGAAAAAGAATTAGTTAGTGATCCTCAGATATAGAGCCCTGTGTTGGGACTGCAATTAGGTGAGTGCACTCATCCCCTTCGGAGTCCAAGAGTCTAATGCACATGGCACAGACTGCTCTTTCATCCTGACACTGATTCTCTTCTTTGCTTTTGTCATGGCCAGCTCCCCATTTTGAGCCGGACACATGGACACCTGGAAGAGATTCCATTTCGCAGTCTCACTGGTAGTAAACATACCAAGCAACTGAGTCACTGTCACTATGAGCAGAACTGCAGGTCTGGTTCTGTGCTCCTTCTCCTTGCCCGAGTCTGGGACACTGATGGCTACAGTGCTGAGCCACTCAGGAATGCAGACAATGCCCACCAATGGTGAAGAAGCGAAAGGGCCCAGCTTTTCACTGCGCCCTGGAGCAGAGCACCTGCCTCAAGCAGCAATTTTACATGAGGGGACAAATAAAGTGTGATTGAAAAATACACTGAATGGTTAATATAAAACTTTTTATAATAAAAGACATTGTTAATCTCCTCAAAATCCTCCCCTTTGCTTCAAACACAGGTCACAGCTTTTTTGCCACTTTCTGTGTAAGGACCACATGCTAACCAACTGGGCTGCTGGAGCGTCGCCTGCCACTTTCTGAAGCAGTTCTGGAAGTCTTCCTTGGTTTTCGCTAGTTGTGCTGTCCTGGTTGCCTTGATGTCCTAAAACACTTACCTTTCAGACTCATTTTGACTTTGGGGAAGAGCCAGAAGTTGCACAGTGCCAGATCTTACAAATAAGGTGGATGAGGACACATCGTAATGTTTTTACAGCCTGTCTTACTGTTGGATGGCACTTGGCAGTAGGATTCACCATATTTCTGGTCTCACGTCATAAAGACACTCACGAAAGATGACTTTAAGAACTGGTTCAAAAGTGGTGAGAACAATGGGATAAGTGTACTCAAAGCAAGAGCGGGTATTTTGAGAGGGATTCATGGCAACGTACCTTTTACTGTAATAAGTTTTAAAAATGTAAACATTCACTGTATATCATGATAACCCCACTCTTAGGTAAAGCACCTTAACTCTTAGGTTGAATTCACATTCCTTCTAATAGACTTACAAGGTTTTTGTGACAATTCAGTTGTTGTTTTGAACGTGACTCTTGGATCCCCCTCTACATGGGCCAGGGAGACACCATACCCACCAAGTCTCCTCAGAAACGGCCAGGTAAGTACCAGGTACAACTTTTCCCCCGTAGGCATTTCCTATGATAGAATCAGTCAGACATGATAGAAATGACAGAAAGACACAGATCTGAGGCAGCAAGTATCTTTTGTTCTTAGCAAAAATACAAACCAAAGAATTTCGGAATCATCAAAGGTGCTAGTCTCACTCAGGACAATGCTTTGTCAATTATCTAAGCAAACCATTTTGCAAACACTGACCACAAGTAGACAAGGCCCTGGACATGGGTTCCACATGATCCCCATCCCAGGAAGAGTTCATGGCCTCTCGTGAGTGCTTTGTATCCAGGATACAAAGCCATAGCTCTTTGAGGACAGGCTCTACATGGTGTATTTCTGACCTGTCTCCATCCTATAGGATTGGCAACATAATCTGCAAGATTCAGGGAAACAAGGCCAGGAGGAGCCCCTTGCTTCTAAATTATGAAAAAATTTCAAAGTGGTGATAACATGCATGGAAATAAGCCCAAGGCCCTACAGGATGCCTGGGTCTCATGGCCAGGAAGCCAGCCCTGTCCACAGCACAGCCCAAGCTCTGCTGGTACACAGTAGGCATTCATGGAGCCAATGGTTGGACTGAATAGGATCCTACGGTGCACATGAACCTCAGGTGCTTTGACTTCACCATCAAAGCAGCTGAGCTAGAAGTGTTTTTTTTGCCTTCTTCCCAGGCCCAATTCTTAACATCTCTTGGAGGAGAGCCCTGAGAGAGACAAGGGCTCAGAGGGTAGAGGTCACCCAGAAAACAGGCTTCTCCGAATGAACAAGTGGGCAGGAGCAAGCAAGCATTGCTGAGCCATTCGCTTGTTTCTTGCCACAAGATATAAACTAATCTATTTAGTTAGAAAAACATGGTTTATTGCAATCTAAGTAATTTGTATTTCTTTTTTTACCACAAGATGTAAACTAATCTAGTTAGCTAGAGCAAGTTGGTTTAACTGAATTCGAAGTAATTACCCTCCAAAGCAAAGAGATGTGTGTGTTTTTTTGGTTTGCGGAGCCTTTTTCTTTTCTTTTTCTTTTCTTTTTTCCCCCTTTCCAAGCATTCAAAGGTTAAGACATATACGTGCTTATGATTTAAATAAAACCCAGCCGTCTTTTGGTTTGCTGGGACCTTGGCCTTACTGGAGGGTCTCAACCTCTATCACTGCCACCTGGGATTTCCCGAAAATGTGCTGGGGGTAGCATGGAAAATGTAGTATGTGCTCTGGTGGAAAAACAATTTGTAACATTTCCTGGAGCAATGGAACACCAATTCACTAGGAGTGTATTTACCATAAGCCGGTAGAGCTAAGTGTGGGTAGCCCAAGGGCTGGAGGAACATTGAGCCTTGTCTCAGTCACTGTAGGCTGGGGGCCTCCAAAGTGGCCTGTGTGTGCCCAGCCTTGCATAAAAATAGAAATGCTCTTCATGGGCCCACACTTTCTAGTCATTTCTGTCCCCATGGTGGGAGGGGGTGCTGAATCTTGGAGGACAAAATGACAGGTCTGTGGTTTGAGGCTAGGAGGCAGCCTAGAACCCCCCAGAATTCCCAGCCCAACATCCCACATCCCTCCTCATGGCATGGCCTGAGTTCTGTCAGCATGCAGTAGGCATTCATGGAGCAAATGTTTGCTGGAGTGAATGGGAGCCCATGACGCGCACAGCCAGACCACCCTCTGCTCTTCCATCTGCAGCAGGCTGCTGACTAGCTCTGAGCATCTGGGCAGCTGCTGATTGTAAGAAAGCTCTTCTTCACTTCACCATGTTTGTTCCCCCACAGCCCCAGCTCTACCTTCTGTGACACTGTCTTTTCCCTCTGCTCCAGGGAAGCCTTACAGGTGTTAGGGGAGTCAGTCCATCCTCCCCAAGCTTTTTCTCTCTGTGTAGACCTTCACCCCCCACTATCAGGATCGGACCCCCTCTTACCTGACTAGGGTGGCATCGCAGAGGACTTAGCCTCTTTTGCAAGCTTTCCTGGTGCTGGGAATATGCACTGTTATGGCTTCTAGATAGTACACTGGTGGCAGTGGGGTACTTGGAGGGAGATTAAATATGCTCTGCTGCCATTATAAATGGCACTATGTGATATTATGCTGTCATTTCTAATGGCAAAGAGACAACCAACTGGTTGACAAAATCTAGCTGATTAGTTACCAAGCATCTGTTCTGCCCTCTGTCCTTAGAGCAGGTGTCTATTGGTCCCTCACCTCATCTTATAGAGATGGCTCTCTAAGTGGCTTCTCATGTCCTTCGAGGTTCTGGCACTGATCCAGCACAGAAACCCATGGGGTGGTCAACACCCCTGAATGGGGTGTTTGGGCAGATAGCAAAGAATTCCTTTTCTCGTCTCCCTCCTTTACCTACCTGCTCGTGCTGCTCATCCCCTGGCTCCAGAAGAGTGGTCATGGCCTTGCTGATTACAAATGCTGAGAAAAGTGGTAAACTGGAAAATGAAGGGACTGCAGGGAAGGAAGGGAAAGAGTCTTTCGTGCACCTAACACAGACAAACATCATTCTTCTAATCATCATTGCAACTCTAATTGTTACTGCCATTTTATAGATGAGAAAACTGAAATGGTAAGTAAGGTTTAGCAACTGAGTAAAAGACAGAGTCAAGCTGCAACCCAGCCCAACCTGGTCCATGTCCTGAGTAATTTCTATCAGGTGGCCACCTGCCATCAGGAAACTGTAGAACTGCTGACTCTTGCAGCCTCCAGATATTTTATAGCCCTCCAGTGGTCCCAAACACACCATATGGCAGGATCTAAATAACTGGAAATGGGGACAACACATCCTGCTCTGAAAGAAACTCTGGTACTTGGCAGGTGAGCCTGACCTCAGCCTGAATCCCTAACAGACATGACAAACGTCACTAATTCCTTCCTTAGCAATGGCCTCGGTAAAATGACCTGAGCCCAGTGCTTCCAAGGCCAGAGCTAGCACCAAAAAAGCAAGTGAGAGGCAAGAGGAGTGTTGACCTGAAACTTCTCCCTCCTTTTTCTACCTGCTCGTGTTTTTGTTAGGGACCCTGGACACAAACACACCTCAGCTCTTTCTCAGGCTCTTGTCTTGATAACCAGGACACATTCACTATGGTCACTAGGGGAGCAGAGGGGACTTCCTGGAGTGGTCAGTTGGGATTAATGAAGACAGGACTAGAGCCAACTCTTTGCCGGCGGCAATTTCACCAACAACATGCAATTGGATTACTGAAATCAAGGGTGAGTGATGGTATGCAAAAAAGCCTACTCCAATACAAATGGTACCGCTCCAGCACCCGCCAAGCCTGTCCCTCCAAGGCCAAACCTTCCAGTGTATCTGACTTGGCCTCTCCATATCTAATCTATGGGCAGTATTAAGTCAGCAGAATGGGACGAGGCCTTGAGTAGTTACATGGACATGTAGTTGCCCTTCCAGTAAGGGCTGCAGAGCCTGCAGAACTTGCCAGAACACCACATTATGCATGCAAAAGGCCCAAGACCTTACTAGACTCTTGGCTGGATGCTAGGGGTTGAGTTTATCCAGATGGGCCTGGTCCCTTGTGTCCAGTGCCCTGATACAGACCTGGCTATACATGGGCCCTGTCTCCAGCAGTTCAGTCAGGACATCAGGACATACAGTTCAGACAGACACACAGCCACTCCAGAACAGTGAAATAAATGTCATGGGGCAGATTATGTAGAAGGGAACAGGAGCACCTGGGTGCATAGAATAGGCAGAGTTTTTTCATTGGTGTTTTCCAAGTACTTAGAACAGTGCCTAGCAGGTAGTAGGTTCTCAGTAAGTACCTCTTGTCACTACTAGGAGTGACAGTAACTGGAGTGAGATAATTGAGGACAAACCTTCCAGACGATGGAACACTGTGCACAGAAGTTGAAATTTTTGATACAAAAAAGCGTGACCTGGGAAAAGCCCAGAAGTGACTCCATGGAATTTAGCTTCAAGAGGTCAAGGAAGGAGTGTGGAGGCCCCTGAAAACTGGAAACCCCTCCCAAGCTCACACGGTGTCAGGAACGGTCCTGGCACTGGGACTTGGGGGCTTACATTGAACATGTGTGTGTCAAACGCAGGCCACACATGGGCACATTCCATTCATGCAAGTATAAGCTTCTTTATCGTTCATCCTACAGCCAGTTCCAAGTCATCACTGACCAGTGCTTCAGATGAACAGAAAGAGCGTCTAGGAGGAAAGATAAGGTGGTGGAGTTCACACAGCTTGTAAGGATGAGAGTATGCAACACTTTTACTCCTGGAGCTGGGCTGAAGACTGAGATGGGATGGGAACAGGGACCAGGTCTCTGTCTGGGTCCGGCTGCCCTAATAGAACCAGAGTACCCTGGCTGCTCTGGCTTGGAGATGTGTATGGGGTACAATTAGTCTCCTGTGATGGAGGGAAAGCTATTTCTGAGGTCTGCTGGTTGCTGAAGAGTCTGAAGGCAGCTCTGAAGGAAGCCCCAGCTGGGAAGGCAGGAGCTGTAGAGTGATGGATGCTTGGCTGGTCACTGCTCCTCATCCCCAACTAGCAGAGGACTAGAGACTTTGGGGAGGTGCATAAGTGGCAGTGGGAGAGAGTAACTCCTGGGGCCAGGACCTTGAAGAAGCCTCTCACCCGGTCTCACTGCCTCCCCTTCATGCTCATTCTTTCATTTGTTCCTTCATCATTCACTGCATGTTCCAACAGCTAAGCACCCAGTACTGCCGGGCACCCTGGAGTCACAGAGGTGAGTCAAAATGCCCTTGGTGCTAAGGGCTTCCATCTGCAGGGGGCACAGTGAAAGGGACAGACCAGCGGGAAGATGAGTGCTGTGAAAGGGTGCAGGCAGCAGCAATGGGGGCTGAGAGACACACAGTGCAGGTGGGAGGGGCTGACCCTGGGGACCAGCAGCAGTTGAGAAGCAGGGGGCACACTGGGGAGTCGCAGAGGTCAAGTACAGGTAGAAGAGGAGGAAATTGCACTTACGCAGGTGAGGGAAGGCACAGACTCTGTATGAAAGCTGGCCAGCAAGAATTTTGTGTGGCCGGACCACCGTGTGTGGAGAAGACAGGGTGGGGGCCTCTTTGCCCCCTTCTGATGGCCTCCCACTTGGCCTATTCTCTTTTCCTGTTCAAATCTACTTGGTTTTTTTCTTCTCTTGCTGCTTGTTTTTCTTCTCATTCTCCCTGTTCAACATCCTCTCAATCTATAGCTATAGCTATGGTTTTAAGGGGCATAACCCGGAAAGTTTCCGTGCTCTCCGGCATCAGGAGAAGTACCATACACTCACATCTGTACTATGAAGAAGGCGAACTTTTCTCATTTTATACACCAGGAAATGGTTCCAAGAGGCCAAGTCAGGTGACCAAGGTCACCCACAGCCCCAGCAGAGTAGGAAGGGGTGGTGTCTGAAACCAAGAGCCTGTGTCAGGTGTCACAGACTGAGTCTGGCACATGGGCCACAGAGGTGAGTCCTCAGTTTGGGGAAGGCCACAGGCAGGCAGCCCAGATAGGGCAGGAATTCCAGGAACCATTAGCAGGAGTGCCCAAGATACAAGCTGCTCTAGGTTGCTCTTCTGAGATTCTGGAGAATCCACTTTTCCTATTTGGGCAAGGGACATCAGGCAGCACAGGGAAAGAAGCTACAACACTCATGCAACATTCTTCCAAGCTCCAAGGGTCTACAGACCCATAACATCAAACCTCTTTTGTCTCTTCAGGGAACATTCTAAGTTCCTGTTACCACCTGTGCTTTGCATGTTTTCCACACATGTGTGCCAGGGGAAGAGCTGAGTCAGGATGCCTGGGTTGGGTCCTATTTGTTTTATAAAGGGCTCTTATTTACTTTTGCAAATTCCGTTTCATATATTGTCCTGTTTCGTTCTCTCAGAGATACTATTCCCATTTTGCAAGTGAAAGAACTGAAAGAATAAAGCAGCTCAACAGTCTACGCACTCAGCCTTCAGGAATGTCAGCCAGAAAGTTCCCTTCTCTCTAGAGCATTCTAAGGCTCCATGGTGTATCAGAAATACTGTATCTGACATAATGCTGCTTGCATAGCGCAGGTTCATGTGCGTGTCTCCATGCCCAGGATTTGCATGTCTCACATGTCTAGCTCCCCAGCACCTTTCAGCCAGTCCTGCGCTAGCAAGTACTTGACAATTGTGCAGCAAATAGGTGGATAATAAAACATTGGCCATCATATTTGAAGAACCAGCCATCTATCAACAATGAGGACATAAAGAATGTGAGGGTGAGCTTCTAAACAATCCTGCAAGTTGGATGCTTTGAGACATAGTTTACAGGAAAAAAATTATCTGGGAGGGGCCTGCCCATGTTGTAGAGCTGAATCTGAACCCAGGTCTGTCTGATTCCTCACTCAGTAGTCCTAACTGCTGTCCTTTGCATTAAGAAATTTCTGTTGACTTTATAACCCTGCTTCTCTTCCTTTCCTCTGAGGCAGGCAGGCAGGCAGTGATGGAAAAGGTCACGTGGAAGTATGCACCCAGATAATAATCTGAAGAGCTTGCCAGGAGCCAAGATGAGCTGGAGAGAAAGTAGACCAAGCTTTTCACACCCAATCAGACCCCTTTCTGCTCCCCCTGCAGATGGGGGAAATCAGTGACCAAGGCCACAGGGTCAGGCAGGGAAGTAAACAAATTCAGGAATTTGAGCCAGGTCCCAGTCTACTCCTCTGAGGGCATCTCCCTACAGCCTGTACTCCCTCAGCCATCACTTCCTTTGTGGGGTCCAGGCTGCCCGCAGTCATTTTGTGCTGCAGCCCTCTGCTCACTATAGGTCTCCCCAATTAGCATAGGCATGGTGCTCCGTGTCAGCCTGTTAAATGAAGGGTCACTAAACAAACAAGTGGGTCTGTAAATAAGCGAATGAATAACAACCAAGAAGAGAAAAGGAAGTAAATTTATAATAGGTGAATGAGAGAATGAAATAGTGAGTGAATGGTGCTGTGGTGGGCAGCCTCGCTGGTTGGACAGAGAATGGACTGCTTGGCTCAGTCTCCCCACACCAGCTGCCTACATGAGGAGCCTAAACAATCTCTTTGCCAGAAATGCAAGGTACACCATGTGGCCCTGTCTATCTTGAAGGCTGCCTGAGGTTGCAGTCCTCGGAAAGCAGGAGGCAGGGAGCTCCTTCCCTTAAGTCTCAGCCAGGAAGCTGGCTGGGGAAAGCAACATCACTGTTCCCTGCCACCAAAGTGACCTTTCTTGGCCTCACTGCAAAATGTGGAATGGGGATGGACTAGACAGTTCATAAGGACCTCTCAGAGCAACAGAGACAGGGTAAGGAGGGGAAGAAGAAAGCTCACTCCTGTTTCAGTCCCTGTGCAGGGCTGGGAGGCTGCTCAAGCAGTTCCTGTCATCAGTCCTCACACAGCAGCCCTGGGAGTCAACTGCTCAGCAGGTGGGTGGGATGGGCTTCCTGCAGGAAGGGGCACTGGCACAGGGAAAGTGAGTAGCTGGAGAGCACTGCAAGGGCTTGTGGGGACAGCATAAGGCAGAGAGAAAGCCAGGAACAAACTGGTCTCAGTCCCATGAACAGCCTTTTCACAGAAATTCAAACAGCTTTGAGACACAGAGCTGCCAGTTATATGTGAGACTGGTATTTTTACAAGGCTCAATCATGGAGGCTGGATCTTAGGGTTTTCCTGAGGGCTAGCTGATCTAAGCAGTGTATCTGTGAAGCCCAGAGGCAGGTGCTTATTTCCCTTCTTGTACCTCAAGGGCAAGGAAGTTCAACTAGAGAAAGTGATGGACCCAAGGTCACACTGCAAGCCAACCCTAGACTTCTGCACTTCCTGCCCTTGGCCCCATGCCCTAGCGAATCAGAGGTCAGGATGCCCTAGACTGGACATCAGCCTCCCTATCCTCAGATGAAGTACAACCTAGACCACGGGACTCTGAGTCAGCATTTGCATCTAAAAGAGAGTTTCCTCTTTAAAGGCAGTCATCCATCATGCAGTCCCCTCCAGGGAACTGCTACACAGCACTGCTATGGGGGGGCTGCTGTCCCTTTGAAAACCATTCTGGATGGAGGTTGAGAATTTTTCTTTAGATGGCTCTGCAGGAGAAAAACACAGTTCCTACAAGCAGCTAAGACTCATGAAGACAAAACTGAAACATAAACAGCATTCAGCCACCTTACAGAAGCTAATGGCAGTGCCCACCCCCTGTGTTGGATTTAACTCCATGTACAGGGTCTAGGTCTTCTTTGTATTTCTGCAGGTAATGAAGAGGCACTTCTGCATGAACGAATGAAGTTCAGGAGAACATCGTGGACCATACTTGACCCATTTCTCATATTTTATAGGTGGCTTGGCAAGGATATGAGGTTTTTCTTCCAAGATCACACAGAATCAGTGGTGCATCCAGAACTACCACTTCCCCCCTAAATTCCATGTACAGTGCTCCTCACACAGTGTTTACCTGGCCATTTTATCAAAGGAATTCAGGAAGATCTTTGAGGTTTTCTTTCTCAGCACACTGTGCCACATTTGGCTCAGATACACACTGACTAAGTGTTTGCTGAACTGGACCACAAAATTTCATCTGTGCTTGGATTTCAATGAAACCTGTCCCTACCAGGCCTGTGCCCTTGGTAGTCTCTCTTCCATCTTTAGGCTCCCAGGAAGGACAGATCAGGGTGCAGTAAGTGACTGCTAGTCACGATGACCTGTGAATTTCTAGCAGAGGCATTTCCAGCCAGAGATGATGCTCTCCAAAGACACAAATAAGCAAGTTCTTTGTGACACAAGGCCAGCAATCTGGAAAGAGAAGTCCCACCATGAGCTTTTGGACTGACCAGAAGCTTCCTGAGTCCTTTCTGGACTACCCTCAATATTTTCCAGACCACCAACAGATCTCTTGACAATGACACACTCATCACTCATGACAAGAGAGAAAACACAAAGTCTTTATCTCTCTCCAGGCATCCCATCCATCTCTCTCTTCCCACTGACCTATACGCTGTTATTTATTTGTTTGTTTGTTTGTTTGTTTGTTTTTTTATTTATTGGTGCCAGGGATCAAACTCATGACCTCATGCTTGCCAGGCAGGCACTTACACTGTTGAGTTAAATCTCTTGCCCCTGTGCTCTCTTTTAAAACTAATTAGGATTTGTGCTGCATGTTGGGAAGATCCTTCTGAGAACCTGATAAAGTTGAGTGAAACCTGCTGTCTCTGAAACCCCTTGTTCTATGATATTTTATTTGCAAAACACTTATTATATGCAACAAAGTATATTACAAATTCAGATACAATGCCAGGGGACACTGGCTGCCAACCTTGCATTCCCAGCAGTGGGGAAAGAAGCCACATCCATACACATAGTAGTTGACTAATACATGACTCTAAAGAGAATCGAAGGAGGTGATACGTATCAAGTACCTACCATGTGCTAGAATTTGGAGAAATATCTTTGTTAATCTTTTTCTCAACTAGAAAGGGAGGTTCTATGATCCTCAGCTGACAGGAAGGCAACATGTTCAGAGAGGTGATCTTTCCATGATCACACAGTTAATGAGGAGCAGAGCTGGGCTGCAAAACCAGAGATACTTACGTGTAATTCCACACCCTTTCTGTTGCCTGTGCTGCCACAGTCCTTCAGCCACTGTCTAGCCGGTGGGATGACTGATATTCACACATTCTTGTCTGGTTCACTGGATAGTCAGTGGCATCAGGGGTGGGGCCAGTGTGCTGGGGCCAAGGCCAAAGCTATGGCTAGTGTGTGTCCAACATAGTGCCTGGGACAGAACAGGTGCTTATATCATCAGGAAATGATAGAATAAGAGGCCTTGGTCAGGGCTTAGGAGACATTAATAATATGACTGAGGGGACAGTCAGGGTTAGGTAAGGTATGGGGCCAGGTGGGGAAAACACAGTTGTAGATCTGACTAAGTGTTTGCTGAACTGGACCACAAAATTTCATCTGTGCTTGGATTTCAATGAAACCTGTCCCTACCAGGCCTGTGCCCTTGGTAGTCTCTTTTCCATCTTTAGGCTCCTCAGGAAGGACAGGTCAGGGCTTAATCTCAAAGTCAGGAACTCAGAATGCACAAATCAGGGATTACTACTTGGCTTTATCAGCACCAGACAGAATCTAGCTGAAGTGAAGAATATCAGCCAGAAGTATGCCAGGTGTATCCAGTGGGCTGGGTATCCTGGCTTTGTATGTTATGACCTTGGTGAGCTTGTCTGAGCCTCAGTCCCATCTATATCCCATCCACAAACCAGGACACCTCCCTTCCCAGATGCAACCAACCATTACATTCTATTATTCCATCCACTGGAGGCACCTTGGATCTGATTTCTTCTGTCTCTTATCATATCCTCTTGGTTTTAGCCTCTTGGTGTCTCTCCTTGGAGATTACTTCCCTAGGTCTTCTACATCTACTCTGACCTCCCTCTGATCTGTTCCCTGCAGTCTATGGAGAGAGACTTTATCAAAAGGACCAATCTGCTCATGAGACTCTATGTTCAAAGCCTTTAAGGGGCTCTCTAGTGACTTAAGGCTAACTAAAAATTCTATGTGGACTTATTAATGCGTGGGCTCTAGCCCTGGCCTCTCAGCCTTAGCAAGACATCTCTACCTTATGCTTTGGAAAATCTGAGGAGATCACCACCTTGCCTTCAAGTCTCAAAGGTGTCATCCTCTCTCTTCACATGCCGAAGTCCCTTCTTCATTGCCCACTGCTGCCCATGGTTCACCTTCAGGTCTTGGCTTGAACATCCTCAGAGGTACCCTTCTGATCCTGGTCCGGACCTCGGGTCAGTCACTGCATACCTCTGTCCTACTTCTCCACTCTAGCAATTATGTAACCCCACATTTGGGCCATTCTTCCTTCAAGGCCCATTTTTGCAACTGAATTCTTAAAAAGGAAAGAAATGGACACCCTAACTTCAATGCCTAATCTACTGCCTGGTGCAAAGTCAGAGTTCAATGACAAGAGTTACCAGGCTGAGTCAACGAATCCTAGCCATTCCTGACTATTCCAACAGGATGCTGGAGGCTCACAGAGAAGGATGACTAGGAAAGAGTTTTATCATTATAAGTGACTCTTGAGGTATAAAGTGTTGTGGTGGTTCATGTTATGTGTCTATTTATCCAGATACCTCATTCTAGATGCATCTGTGTGGAAATCTTTTTGTATAAGGTTAATATTTAAATCAGTAGACTTTAGATAAACCAGATTGCCCTCCATAATGTGGGTGGCCCTCATTCAATCAATGGAAGGCCTCAATAGAATGAAGACTGACTTGCTTGAAGGGAAAGAGACTTCTGCCAACAGATGGCCTTGAACTCTTCCTGAGTCTCTGGTCTGCTGTGCTACTCTGTAATCTGGTGAACCAATTTCTTAAAATATCTCTTTCTCTCTCTTCCTCCTTCCCTCCCTCTTCCTCTATGTGGGATTCTTCTCTCTCTCTCTCTGTCTCTGTCTCTCTGTCTCTCTGTCTCTGTCTCTCTGTCTCTCTGTCTCTCTCTCTGTCTCTCTCTCTCTCTCTCTCTCTGTCTCTCTCTCTTTCTCTCTCTCTCCCTCTCTCCCACATACACACACACCATTATTAGTTGGAGAATCCTGATTTATACAAGTGGTGCCCGGGGCTTAGAATTTGGTATGATCATGGCCTTCAGTCTTTGGCTTATTCTCTCAGAGGGGCAGCTGTAGAGTCTGGGACTTGAGGATTCACAGAAGAATCTTAATTTTGCCATTGCGTCTACCCTCCACCCCCACTACCATGTGCTCTACATCTCTGTCAAGACTTCTCCGAGAAGTGGGGTACCAGGGAAGCATGCCTTGCTTGAGTCTTAACTACTTGCTAGGACCCTTAAGAACCCAGCTGAGGAGCAACACAAAGTCACAGGTAGCTCAGCAAAGATGACCCAGGAGTGTGCTCTGAATTGAAAGCCCAGCTATGCACTGGAGAGCTCCAGCTGATCTCAATGCACAGAACAGCAGCAGTGACCCCGGAATGTTCCTCTGAGGGAACTCAAGCAACTGGCTTTCTCTGAGCACAAGAGGAGCTGTGGTCGAGTGATGTGGTTGAGTGATGTGGTCAAGAAAAAGAGATGATTCTGGGCCCACGATGATGTAGCAGATGACAGACTGAAGGAGCAGCTGGCATATGTAACTGTTTATATATATCTTCATTTATTTTAATACCATTTTGAGTTTCAGGGTAAAAAAATTACACATCTTTTGCTCAACTCTGTGTAGCTCATACAAGTAAAATGTAAATGCTACAACCATTTAAATTTCATGCTCCACTTATTTCGGGTGCATAGAAATATAGCTGGCTTTTATGTGTGGACATGACAACTGACTCTGCTAAACTCACCTGTTTATTCTAGTGACTTATCTGTGCATTGTTTTGAATATTTTAGGCAATGTCTTAAGCAACCTGTTTATAATTAAAATGGAACCATTCGCTCTCAACAACAACAAAAAAAGCAAAAGAACAAGTTGGGTTTTTGGTCTCGGCATCTTAATACATTACTGAGGAAAAGGGACTTGGGGCCAAGGATGAAATCCAAGAAGGAAACTCTGCCACTCATGGAACAGTTCAGCCCTCAGAGTGCATCTTTGCTCTTCCGTTGCAAATGTTCCCTGGCCAACTCGTGGTTCCCCTGAGGCTGTGGCAGCCAGGATGAAGTGTTCCCAGCATCTGGGGAAGGCTCAAGGCTTCTGCTCAGAGGCTTTGGCTCCCAGTTAGGAAAGCTTGTGTCTAGACCTGATGGAGTGGAACCACTGGTCCAGGCAGCTCCAGACTGGGCCTCTTCTTCTGAAGCCCTACTCTGATATATTATTCAGACAGTAACATTTGCCAGGAGGCCATTGCCCATGTGCCAGAGATGAGTGAAAGGTCCTTTTCCTGTTGGGCAGGACAGTTGGTGACCCAGTGGTTATGAGATGTCCCAGCAGGTTGATGAGGATGGGAGGGAAGAGGGTACGGCACAGCTTTCAACCATTTTTATAGAGGAAGGGAGCCAGGGTGCCTTCCCTGGGCCTGCAGCCCTACAGGCTGGTGCTACCTCTCAGCCTCTCCCCTCCTTCCTTCTATACTAGACAGCTCATCCCAAAGCCATCGACAGCCAAGTGCTGGCTGTGTTACTCACATGAAGGGTGCAGCCACAGTATCAGTCCTGGTTCCTGGGTTCAAGAAATAGACACCAAACAAGATCCACCCATGAACAAGTCTATGCAGCTTACATATATACACAGGCACAATGGCAGTCAAGTGCTGGGTTATGTAACATGTGGTGCAAACTGAACTTACAGCGATGACTGATGGCAGTGGGTGGGAAAGGTCCCTTGGAGGGTTTTGGAGGACTTGGAAGAGCCAAGATGAAGAATGGCAAGATGAAAAGAGCATTCTTAAAGAAGGGAGCAGCCTGAGCTGGAGGACAGAGGCTGAGTTGGCCTTTTAGTTCAACACATGTGAATTGTGGCCCCTAGAGCTGGATGGGCAGAGATCACCAGAGGTGCCAGAGAGAGTCTTCCAGTGCTGAGTGACTCAGCTCCATGGCCCTGTTTCCCTGACAATACTGTAAATATGGGGTCCGTAAATCCATTTGCAAACATCCATTCTCCTGGCAAATGCGTCTTTCCAAGTCAACAAGCCCAAAGCTATCCTATGCATTGTGAGCTGGCAGTGCCAAGCCCTGTGGAGCCAGTTGCAGGCGGGAGGGGAAGCTCCCCAAGCTCTGGCTGGTTCCTGCTCCAGGACACTTGCCTCAGGAAGCCCATTCCTTTCTTGATCAAAACAGAATGCAGGCAAGGAGTAGATAGATGCCTCTGTAGTCACCTACAGCAGAAAAATCACCAAAGCCACAAAGAATGTGTCACCTTTGATGGGAAGCACCTCCATATGAGAAGAAATGTGAAGCTGCCTAGGCGGATAGTGGACAGAAAAAGCCAGAGAAGGACGGATGGTGGGAGCTGCAGGGAAGAATTTTGGACCAGTTAGCACCAGGACTAGGCAAGCCCTGCTCCTCTGGATCCTAGATCCTCATCCATAACACAGGGAGATAACCTCCTCACCTTGACATCTAGTCAGTAAGGTGAAAAGAATAAAAATGAACTGCAGGAATGATGGTGGTCTGAGCAACAGTGAGTGTCTGTGGATAGGTGGGCCTTTGGAGATGGCCCAGCACTTGGTACTCAAAGTGTGGTCTATTCACCACCCTGGAACTTACCAGAAATGCAAACTCTTGTTACCATACTCCACTTTCTAAACTGGAATTTGTGTTCCAAAATGACTCCAAGTGGGTCACAGGCCCACTGAAGTTGGAAAAGTATTGTGCCAGCCCATTAAATAGACCTGTCCCTTTGTGCTACTAGAATAGAAACTGAGGCCCAGTGGGAATAAGTGACTCACAGCAGGCCACAAAGTTGTAAATGGCAGACCTGAGCCCAAGTTGCAAGGCAGTGCCAAGAGGATCATGACCATGCTAGTAAAGCAATCTAGGTTTAAATCCTGTCTCTGTCATCAAGTGCTCTGTGACCTGGGGACACAGCTAACTAATTTCTCTAAGCTTTAGCTTTGGTATCTGTAAAACTGGGTATAATAACAGCTGGCTATTAGGATTATGAGAAGGATGTAAGGGGATGTGCATGTCTGGTGCCTTGTACAGAATGGGCCTCATATTTATTGTTCATGGGTCTACTTTCTAATATGCCAAAGCCTCTCAATTCCACACCTCATCATGAAGGAGGACCTGAGAACCTACGAAGATTGCTTTTCTGCCTCCAGTTATGCAGACACAGTTGTTGAGCAGAAAAGAGGAAAGGACAGGCAGGGGATAGCCAAGTTTCAACTTCTAAATAGTCTTAGCCTTTACACTCTGAAGTTTGCAATCAAATGCACTAGCAGAAAGTCAATCTGCAAATGTCATTGATCAGGATGGTCCTTTGTGCTGTCCAGAGCCCATGCTCAGGCAGTCTGCTGAATGCATGATGGGGAGGCTCCTCTGGCCCTCACATTGATCTCGCGTAGTCCTATGTCCCTGTTTCTATCTGTCTGGGTTCTGTTCACATTTCAAAGCCCAAGCCAAGTCCTATTTCCTCTAGAAAGTTCCGTGTTGGAACTGATCTCTAGGTAGATCCCAGCTGCTTGAACAGCACTCAGATTTACTTCTCTCAGCCTCACATTTCGACTCTCCTTGTGTAAAGCAGACAGCCTGCACATTCCTACCAAGGGTGCCTCTTGCGTAAAGGTCTCTGCACATGCTGTTCACTTTATCTGCAATGCTATCCCCACAAAGCCCCCTCCATAGCTCTACGTCTCAGCCTACACTTTTATTTGGACATAAATTTTCCTGCAGAGCCAGGACTAAGATAAGGTAAGGAGGTACCCATAACACAAAACCTATGGAAATTGAGGCTCTTGGGCGCCAATTCTGCACTTGCATAATGAGAGGCGAGACAGGGAGAGACTGAAAGAGACTTTAAATTCCAAGTCCTAGACACTTCCTGTGCCTCAGTGTCATCCTGGAATCACACACTTCCGAAGACGACTGTGAGCAGCTGGTACTCAGCCTCCCCTTCTGCACTGTAAGTTCTAGAACCACAATCACTGCTGTTTCCCTCTCCACTTTTGTTCCCAGAGCCTGGAATGGAGCAGACATCAGATGATGGTTTGCTGGCTGCACCTTGAGCTTTGTTTTCCCTTTTCACGCTCCAGTCCCACAGGAGGTGCCAGGTCCCCTGACCTCTTTCCCATATAGTTAACCTCAGGGGGCTGCACTGTACTCCCTGGGACCAGTCCTCCCCTCTGCACGTCGGGCTGGGGCCCAGCCCTGGGGTTCACACAGGTTCGCAGGATAGGGTTAGACCACCAGAAGGGCCTGTATCCACTGGGCCTGGACTCAGCTTGGATAATCCCAGTGGGATGGACCCCTCTCCTATCTGCCCCTCAGGCTAGCTCTTCTCCAGCCTGCCAGGCCCGTAGATACACGCAACTGTCTCTAGCAACCTGACTTTGCAACAAACTGACTTGTTGATGTCTGAGCTCCTCAAGAAAGGCATTTGAAGGCTTCCATAGGTTCATCTCTTTCTACTCCCACCTGTTACCTCTCCCTGGTTGCCTCCACCGCTGGCAGGTCAACCCTAAACTGCACACACACACACACACACACACACACACACACACACAGCTGCACCTGTAGCATTTCATGCCCCAGGACCCCTTGCCTGCATTAATCCCTCTGGCTGGAAAGGCCTCTTCCCAGGCCTCTCTTTGAAACTCCCAGGGATATCGCCCTTTGCAGGGAGCTTTCCTAGTACTCTTCTTTGCTTATGGACTTTTGTACATGCAGTTGCCTATACTTGAGTACTCTTCCTGCTGCTCTGCACCTGACCAACTGCTCTTCTTCTTCCACTGTCCTGAGTCAAATGCTCTCTCCCTGGATCCCACCACACTGCTCCAGGATGAAAACAGCTGGTTCTCATGTGGACCTGGCTTCACAGGTACGCTAACTCTACTAGACTGCAGTGCAAGGTGGGATGACTCTCCCCACAGGGAGCAGCTATGGTGCAGAGTGGAGGCTGGGCTAAGCTACATGGTTTCCTGGAATTCACATCACAACTTTCCCACCTCCCTATCAGAAGGTGGAACCTGAGCCGGTCAGCCAATGTTTAGGGTCTAATTTCCAAATGCCTTTCTGTGCCTGACAGAAGACCCCAAAGAAGAGAGAGACAATGCTGGTAATGTATGAAGGAAGCCTCAGTTTGAACGACATTGTAGCCCCAGAGATTAGGGTGGGCAAAAGCAGAGTGAATGACTCCTTCCTTAGAGGTGGATGCTTCTCAGGCAACTGCACCTTGATCCCTTAGGTTTGGAGCTTCACTCTTGGTGAACTCTACCAACTCCCACGCCCCACATACTGGGACAGCACAAGGCCACTGACCACTTCAGCCTGGAGATGGAACCACAGTCCCAGTGATGATTAACCAGGACTGTTCTGTCCACATCTCTCCCTGATGCCCCTCTGAGGAAAGCAGAAGACCCAGAATCAGCATGGCTTCTACATTAGAAACAGACAGATGGGCCTTCCTCATTCATCCTCCATACAACTTGTCCCGAGGAAGAGCACCATAAGGCTTCAAATCAAATGAATCTGCTGTCTCTCCTGATGGCCTTTACCTCTAGATTCTAGGGGTGAGCTTTGTTCAAGTCTTTCACTTTATAGACAGGAGAGCTGAAGCCCAGAGAAGGAAAGAGACCAAGCTGGGTCCCACCAGTATTTTATGTGCTGGGGATAAAAAATTAACGAGACAAAAAATGGGAGTGCCTTACAGAGCCTACATGCTGGTGAATAACACAAGATGTACAAAAGTGGCAGATGATCACATGCTGGCACATCACAGGAGCAAACTGAAGGTGGCCACACCATCTAGTCTTTGCCACTGTTTCCACCAAGAGACGGGATCTCTGTCACCACTCCTTGAACCCAGGTAGGGGGAGCTCTGTGATTATTTTGACTAACATGCGAGGCAGAAGGGACATAACATCAGTTTTTCTGGCTCAGAACTCCAGAACTCTGGCAGTTTACACTTCCTGACTGCCATGTGAGGAGTCCGTCCATGCTTCTGGAGACACCATGTGGAGAGCCCCTGAGACTACATGGAGAGACCAGCATCCCAGCTATACCTGGCTGACAGACAGAAGCCTTCTTGAGCACATGAGCACCACTGTCAGCTGATCTCACAGGACGTAACAGAAGGGCCTGAATGTTCTGTCTCCATTCCTGGCCCACAGATCAGGAAATGGTACAAGGACTGTTAAGCCACTAAGTTTGTGACAATTGGCTATGTGATAAAAGATAACTCGGAGAGTCAAACAGTGGTGACACTCATTCATTTTCCCATGAAGGACAATGAAACAGAATAAAAGCATACAGAGAAACAGGAGTGCTATTTCCTGAGAGGGCTCCTCTCTGAGAATCTGATAGCTGATTAGAGGCCTTGATGAAGGGTGAGTCAGCCTTGGGGTGATCCAGGGAAGAGTATGGCAGGCAGGAGCCCTGGACTGGGAGGAGGTTGCTTCCTTCAAGAAGCAGCAGAGCAGCCACAGAACCAAGGAAGGCAGACAGAGTGGGGAATGCCAGAGACACCCAGCAGGGTCAGATCACAGGTAGCCTCGGAGGCCCAGGACAGCTTGGGGCTTGATGCTAAGTGGGAATGGAGGAAGCCATGGAAGGGCTGAGCAGGGAAGAGTTTATGATTGGACTAACAAGGACACTATGGCATCTGCAGGAAGACACCAGTGGCAGAACAAGATCTACAGCACGGATACTCACGGTGGGGCTGCTGCAACAAACACAGGTGGCCTGGATGAGGTGGTGGCAAGGAGTGAGGGTGTGTGGGAGTGAGAGTTTGAAAGGGGCTGCCAGGACCTTCTGATGGGCCAGGTCTGGTATTGGAGAGCAAAAGAGGGAATCAGAGATGGTTTCTGGGCTTTGAGCCATTAATTGAGATGAAGCCTTGGGGAGGAGTATGCCGAGAGATTTCTGAGGGTCACTTAAAAATCAAGTTTGTTTATGAACAAATTAAAAGAAAATGCCTTATAAACATTCTAAGGCTAGAGAGATGTATTTATGAGCAATTAACATGCTGTCAGTAGCTCATACTTCCTGAGTCCTTACAAATCCTGGACAATTCTAAGACCTCTACAGGTGTCCAGTATATTAGCTGGATGACATATTAGAGATAAAATGCCAACATGTATTCAAGGCCACGGAGTTGGTCAGGAGTACCTGGAGTGCAGACAGGTAAGCCAGGCCTGCAGACAGACAGCAAGCATTATATTAGACTGGTGGCTGGGTTTATAAGAAGTGGTTTCAGAGCAGCAGTGAGGATTAAATAGTGGTAGGAGTGGGTTGAGAAGAGAACTGGTAGGAAGTAAAAGGGAGTGGGGGGACAGTGACAGACCAGTCACAACAGGAGCTGAGATGTAAAGGGAGGGGGAGAGTAAAGCTGAGGAGTGGGGCTTGAGTCAAAGGAGTTGTTTCTAGAAGACAGAATCTGCAGCACCTGTGTTGAATAACCAGTAGAGAGGAAAGGTGAGCCAAGGACAAGGAGAGATAAGCACGGGAACAAAAATGTATTTAACAGAAGGAACCTGTGAACAAGGCGGTGAGTGACTTAGCATATATAGCTCATCCACAGTCAGAGCCACGGCACTGCAAAGCCCAGGACATTCACAGGCAAGCCTCTTAAAGTTAGCTAACTCTGGACAAGTCACTATGTCCCCATCTTAACACGCAGACACCTTATCCCTATGACTCTGGGCTGCTGGTGGCATTTCACTGGCTAACAGTGGTCAGATGGCCAGAGGACCGGTGACTCCAGCAGCAGATAGTGCTGGGCTCTGTAATCCGAGAACTCAAGCATGGGCCTGTGATCTGCCCTATGGTACAGTAAAACTCTGAGGTCAGAGCTCTGTGGTTCAGCATAGGGGCTGGGGGAAGAGGTGGGAATTAGCAGATCAGGAATGCTGAGCCCCATCTCCCAACTCCTGGGGTTCCAGGGCCCTCCTCATGGTAGCCTCTGCAATGTTTCACCTTACATTTTAGTGATCATGAATTTTTGATGGCTCATAATGCATCAACACACATGCTGTTGTTGCTCAGCTTGGATCTTTGGAAATACTATCATCCTTGTCACCCTACCTGGAATGCTATTCTCTGTCTTACATCTTTTAAATACCAGGTCAGGCATTTCCTCTTCCAGACAACCTTCTCTGGCTCTCACTGGTCTTAGCATCCTGTACACAGCCAGCTCCCTGTTGGCTGATCCACTGTGTGCCCTTTGAGATCAGCACAGAGTTCCAAGCATCTTCATAATGCTGGGTCCTGGCTCAGTGAGTGCTGGCTGGACCAAACTTTTCCATGGTAACAGATGAGCTGGGGGACTATGAAGCAGTGTCCATAAGAACTTCTACAATGGCCGGAATGTCCTGTGACTAAGCTGTTCAACAGTGACCACTCAACCAACCTATGTGCATGGTTACAGGAGCAGGTAAGAGACTGACTTTTTATACTTAATTTAAAAACTCATAGAGGCTAACGACTGCCATATTGGAAGACAGAATGAAAGGTTCAAAAGAACTAGTGTTCCTAAACATCTAATATGTTTCAGCCTTTAGACATAGTTTAGCATATTAATCTTTACAATGATCTTGTGAGTTGGGAAATCTTATTATTCCCATTTTATTAGTAAAATGCTTCAGAGAGAGGCAGTGGTCTGCCACACTTCCTTGCTTGAAGACTGCCCAGCAGATCTCTGATTATCAAATCTATGCTCCTCCTACCATGCTCCCTGACCTCACCTATTACAGGCCTGGCTTGAAGAGCTGCACTGAAGAGGACTCTCCCCATGCCCATGGCCCTGTAGTCCCCTGTTGGGAAGCTGCATTTTTCAGGCACTTCTGCAGCAGCTGCTCACAGGGCTCTGAGGTCCCATGTGGGTGTGGAGGGACAGGAGGCCCCTGGTGCCAGCAGGAAGGGCTCGTGGCCAGGCCTGCTCATGTTCATCACTTTGGGTTCCCTTGCGTGCACAGCTCTGGGGAGTTCTCTCGGCGCTGCTGCAATTTATTGTTTCTGCTCTAATGATTGCTCCATGTCTGATTATAAATGCCTCTGGCTGGGGGCCCGGACTCAGAATTCCCATGATCTCCTTCCAAAGTTGATGGAGCCACAAATGGGATTCATGTCTCTGTTTCATCATCAGTCACATTTCCAAGGAAGGAGTGTCCAGGACGCAGACGCAAGGCTCACGGTGGGGATGTAAGTGAATTCCTGGAGGAGTCCCCGAAAGGCGTCTCAAGTCCTGCTTCACCTTTGGGGGACAACTTGGATGAGCCTGCTCCAAACCTGGATGCAGCACAGTGAAAGGGACCTCCAAAGAACAGCCCAACACTGCCCACACCGCTCCCTTTATCCACCTGACACATCTGTGCCCACTCTTCAGAGTGCTGCTCCTCAAGCTCCCTGCTCTGACCCCCACCCTTGCAAGCATGCAGGTAGTCTCAACTCCCTGTAAATCTCTTCTAGCACTGCATATAACAATAATAACCACCTGTGCTATTTACTGAGGATCTCCTCTTTGCCAGACGCCATACACCTTAAGTCCTCCTGTGTCTACCTCACTGAAGCACTATCATTGCCCACACTTTACAAATGAAGGAACAAAAGCTCAGAGAGGTTAAGTGATTTATCTAATGTCAAACAGCAGTCTTGAGAATGAAGTTGAACCTGAATTCAGAAGATTGCAATTTAAAACTTAAGCCTCACATCCTGTGTGTCTGCACCTGTTGTCACTGCCCTGCCACAGGCCATTTCATTTCTCGCTTCACTGGAAAAGAGCGTCCAGAGGTAGGAAACAAGTCTGACCTGCAACAAGGTGAGAGCTCAGGAAATGACTGCTGAGCAAACTGTGCATGAAGAAAGTCCTGCTGCACTAAGTAGGTGACACAATTAGGGCAAATCACTTATTACCTGCAAGATAAAAAAAAAATCATGAGCAAAGGTTTGAATGGCAGACTACAAAAATCAAAGCCATGTCTCAACAGGGACTGAAAGACCTGAGTTTTCTAGGTTAGTCCTAATTTTAAACACCCTATATCTTACTAGCCTCCTATGTCACGAGAATGGCCCAGAAATCCCAATATTAAGGTATCTAAACTGAATGTCCCAAAGGAAGCATTCCAAGGGTCTCACTATGTCTTATGATTTGTGATTCAGGAAATAAAACCACAGGGGAGAAAAAGTGCAGTGACTTTGGAGACAGGCAGACACATGCTCAAATTCCAGTTCTGCTGCTTGTTAGCTATGCAATCTTGGACAAATTATTTTCCTTCTGTGAGAGCCTCAAATGTAAAAATAAACAGGTGAACAAATGGGAATACACCCAGGATGACACCTGGCCCACAAGAGGGGCTCAGGTGCCAGGAGGTCTCTTTTCGTTTTTCAGATAAAGTCAGGGAAGAAATCCATTCATGGCAAAAGAACCAATGCAGAGGTACAAAGCTCTGGTATAGCAATGATCAAAAAGAAAAGATACAAAAAGTGTTAAAAAGAAAAAACTCTAGCTGGATATAGTGGAGCACACCTGTAATCCTAGCACTCAGGAAGCTGAGGCAGAAAGATCAAGCTTGAGTTCAAGGTCAACTTGGGCTACAAAGTGAGTTTAAGGCCAGCCTGAACTGCAGAGTGAAACCCTATGTCAAGATGAAAGAAAAAGGAAAAAAAGGCTTCTCTAGGGCGACATCATGGATTGGATACTTCATCATATATGAACTTACAAAAATAATAGATCAAATCATAGCCTACCCTAAGAGCAGCCCTGTACTAGAGCACAGGGACAAAGGATTGGGTAAAATCCCTCCCCTCTTCCCATTAGGAGCTTCTGACTGGAGTAGACAAGCAACAGGAAAGAAGAGAAGATCCTGCGAGTGTCAGGGCAAAGGACACACAGTAAATGAGGGGCTCTACTAGGCTGGGAAGAATCAAGGAAGCCCATGGAGGAGCCCATAAGGAACAGATAAGCATATAGCCAAGGGTATCTCCGGTTACAGAGGGACACCGTATGCACAAAGGAGAAGCACAGAGAAAAGGTAAAATATTTTTGCAACTTAGATTGTCATTGTATTTTAGACATAAGGCCTACTGCACTTCTTTGTTCCGAGAGGAAACAGGAAAATCCTATCACCCTATCCGAGTCCCACCGTTGTCTCCAACAATATTACCGCAATTCTCCAACTCTACTACCATCATATATTTTGCCAGTTACAATTGGTGCCTAAATTATACAGTATAGCCCCCAAGCCTTGGGCATAGATCCACAGAAAAAGTCTTGAGGAAATTAAGGGAGACCAAAGGGAACTTAGGCCCAGAAGAGCCTAAAAAGCAAGCAGAAATGCATGTTCAGTCTATTTATAGGCCAGGGTCTATTTGGGGCACTGTGTAGGCAAATCTGGTTAGAGCCTGCAGCTACTGAGAGGGCAGAGCAAGTGAGGTGAGAGGAGAGGGGGCTAGCAAGACAGAATTCAGGACCAAAGAGTCAAAATAAAATCCCTGGTTGTTCTAATCACTGCTCTACCTACTCTGGAAGACAGTCTTCTACAACCCTTTTCACTGGCCCTTATCATCTGAAAACTATGGTCCCTTTTATAGCTAAACACAGTGGTGGACAGAGGTGGAGGGGGAATGGTCAACAGAGCAGACTTCAATCTGTTTTCTTCTGGGAACCATTGGGCACTAGAAAAAGACATTTCTCTCTCTTACTTCTAGGAATAGTGTGTATTCCAAGACTTTAGCTTAAAGACACAGCTGGGGACCCCAGAGGAAGTCTGCTCTCTGGAATTGAGGTCACAGGAAGGAGCAGAGGGGTCACTTTGCTTTCCTTGGAATCATGAGTGCTGATCTGCAAGATGATAGAGGTGGACTGAACTCCACTGAACTGAACATGAAGCACACAACATTTGAGAACAGTGGAGTAAAAGTGATGCACACACTTGGGGAGGAGGTCCTGGCTGAGAAATGGGCATCTGTTACTTCTGGAAGCAGGAATCCAAGGTAGTTTCTTAAGCGAGGTGGGAGAGGAGATTAATTTAAGCAATTAAATGGGTTCAAAATCCCACAGATGGAAAACTAATTGTGTGCATGTGGTGGGGGGGTATGAGTGTGTGTGTGTGCATGTGAAAGAGACAGACAGGTACAGGGTGTTAGGAGAAAGAAGCCTCTTTGAGGAAGACAGGGGGTGAGGACAGAGATGACTGGAATAACAGTGTTGAGGAAAAGAATGAGGACCACTGAGGCCACAAGAGAGGCGTCTGGAATTGATGTCCCCAGGATTCTCCAATTACTGTCAGTCAATGAGGTCCACTTTGGACAGAGATTGGTGTCACAGGATGGGAATGAAAGAGCAGGTAGCATGTTTTAAAACGTTTTTGGAGTCACGGTCTAACTAAGCCAATATGACCATGAAGAGGAGACACTCGATGAGGATCAAGTGCATGCAGACAAGGGTACAAGGGTGGACCCTGTGATTTAGCAAAGAGGAATTCTATCTATTTCATTATCATGGAAAGTGAGGAAAGAGTTACATTGACAGTAGCAGTAATAAGCTAGCAATAAATAACAATGATGCCCATGTATAGTCCATAAAAATAAGATAGCAATAAATAACAATGATGCCCATGTACAGTTATACAGAATTGCTATTTTCAAGACTTGATGCCCTGAGTTCTGTCTTTTTAATCCTCTCAACCCTATGAAATAGGGACTATGGTTATACACTGTACAGTGTGGCCTTGAGAGGTTAAATTCTTCACCCAAATCACCCAGGTAGTGAGAAGCTAGATTAGGAATCGAACTCTGATATTAACCAAGAGACTATTTCAGCATCATAATACAACTAGAAAACAAGTAGTCTAGTCAAAGTCACCCATAAGTCTGTATCCTCCTTTCCAAGTCGTTTACTCAGACGTCTACGCAGGGACTCCAGTATCAGAGTCTTGCCTTCTGGACTATTCCACGTCCTCCTGCCTGTAGTCCCTCCTCTCTAGTCCAGCTCCCATACCGCTCCCAGAATGGTCCTTGCAAGAGCCAACCAAAGTTAGAATACTCTGGGGGCTTCCAATCCCCAGGAAGATCTGTCATTGAGACAGTCTCAATCTGACTCAACCCAGTGTTCCAGATTCCTGTCCCACACCATCTCCCTGGCACCAGTTTCCATGCAGTGTCCTACGGGGACTCTGGTCACTCTGCTGGCTCCTTCCTAGTTTAAAATGCTCTTAGCAACTCTGCTCAGCCCTCTGACTCTCAGTCTTCAAGATGCAACATTGTCAGCCCTGGCCTGGCTCCCAGGTTCAGTGGGTATTGCCTGTTGCACCTGGCACCTTGTGGGCCTCTAATGCAGCAGGATCACATGCTGCTGATTTCACAAGGATCCTTGTGTTGATGTCTCCCCTATTAGATCATGAGTATCTCGGAAATAAGCAGATGTGCCAATCGTCCTGCCCTGCTCTTCCTCTCTGGATTAGAATGCAATGGAACAGCACAGAATGGACTAGAATAGAATAGAACAGAACGATGGAATTTGGTGGAGGGATGTACTCCATGGATAGGTACTACAATGGTGTCACTTTATACCCGAGAAAACAGCCATAGAGACATACAGAAGGCTGCCCAGGTTTTTACACCTTGGATAGCACCAGGCTGGAACTGGCACAGGCCTATCCATGGTGCCAGTGCTGTCTCCCAGAGCATCCATACACAGCAGATGCTGCTGCATGTTTACACTAGTGCACTGGAGAGCAGGCCTCCTGGCCCTGCTTCAGTGTTCTGTCCTCATCTTCCAGGCTGGTTCTTTGAGCAGCTCGTTTACCCCAGCTGTGACCAAAGTCACATTTCCCAAAGACCAAAACAGACAGCAGGACCAGGGCCTAGCTCTTCTTCTGTACATGATCCAGGGACACAGGCAGATGCAGAACTGAAAACAGATAGACTTCAGTCAGAGAGCAACTGAAGTGAGCAATGTGGGAGGGAACTGAGGGCATGGCAGTCCAGGAATCTGGAGGGGGGAAATGCCCATAATGGCATATTTTCCAGCAGTGAAAAACATTAAGACCCACTTTAAAAATGTAGTTCTTACCACAGCTATTCCTGGACTCCAGCCCAGAAGAGCAGCCAGGACACATGAATGACACTCTCTGCCCACACGTACCCCACTCTCTCGCCTTGCTGTCTCTGTCCCAAACATCACGTGCTTCATGCCGTCTGCCAAGAGCCACTTGCTTGGTGCTCACTGTAGCCCCAGAGGCAGAGGATCCGAGCAAGTCAGGACCTCTGAGATGCTTGCCTTGCCTCCTCTCATCCTGACTCAGACAGACTGAGGAATGGAGAGGGGACCTGTTCGAGGTGGTAGAGGCCAGGATGAATGTCTAAAGTTTCTAAACACAGCACACATGGGGACATGCGCACACACATAAGGTGTATACACATATACCGGCGTAGCCTGGTGTGAGAAAAACTAAACTACATCATGAGCCAGGAAGGCTGACACTAGCTGTGCCAGCCTGGCCAAGTCACTTCACAGCTCCAGGTCCCCCATTTATAAATGAGGCGGACAGTCCTTGCTTATTTCCCTGTGCTGTCAGGAAGCTGAAAGGAGAGAAGGCACAAGAAAGTGCCCTGACGTATGCTGACCCGCCTCCATTCCCCCAAAGGCTGATGGCTTGACAACTCTAACAACCAGCTGCTTGGATTCAAGTTCTTTAATGCCACACACCATTTGTGTAACCAACAGCAAGTAACTTCGCTTCTCCTTGCCTCGGATTTCTCATCTACAAAATAGGAATGATCCTAGAATTTATCCACCAAGGTTTTGTTAATCAGTAGAATTCTATTTTCAAATTAATACTTAACAGTTTTGTTTTCATGATACAGCTCCAGTACTTAGCAAGTGTTCGACCCATGAATGAACAAATGCTATCAAGGGAGGAGAGTGATACAACCTGATTTACTCCTACCTGGGACTGGAAAACTGGTCTGAAATGACTTGTATTCCTCCTCAGAGTCCCTGACTCACTAGAAATGCCAAGAGCCCCTGATATCCCACTCCTCAAGTAGTCACATTTCCATCTAGATGAGCAAAAGTCTCTTGAGCTCTCTGGAGGATAATCAAGGCAGTTCCTTAGCTTATCAGGGCTGTGAGTCCTGGCTGGGGTAAAGGGTCAGATCAAGGGAAGAACTTGGCATATTGTCAGTGTCCTGCTCCAACAACCAGTAAGCACTGCTCCACTGAACTATCATTTTTCAGGCCAAGCTGTGTCCAGGCACTGTTCTGCTCCTCTGTGGGAGTCTGGAACCTGGAATCACACACACCACGACATTCATCCTACTGACACATAGGAGTGGATTCACTTGTGCAAGACCCAGCCAGGGCTGGGGCTGCATGGGGCTGAGCCTGGCTACTGGAGGACACATGCTCCATACTGTCTGGACTAAGCCTTCACTAGCTTGTCATTCATAATGTTTTAGAGTTGTTATTGGATTTCAACTTTCTTTTTGAAAGACTGATGCCAAACACCCCTGACACCAAAAGATCATAAGCTTTAAGCCCAGGAGCAGTGGGCTCAAATCCAATTCAAATTGTTCTAAACTTTTAGCAAAGTTTCCTTGTCTCTCTAAGCCTCTGTTTCTCAATTTAAAAGCTGGGAATAGTAGGATGGGATTCTGAGGACTCAGTGACCCGCACACACAGTCTCACACCAATAAGCAGAGCTAATATGGTCTTCTTTCACATTTGGTAAGAAATTTCATCTGATCCCCAGCCCCAACAATTCTTTTTAAGGAAGCAAGAGGCATTATGGTAATCATTGTTGATAACCTTGTACTCTGTTTTTACATCATGTACTATGTCTATCCTTGGTTTTGACTGACAGCTTTGTTTTGCCATATTTGACTTTATTCTCTTCCAAAAAAAAAAGTAATAAGAACTAAGGAGTAATAAAACCCAAAATGTGTAAATTTTGTTGTAAAAAAGAGAGGGAAAAAAAGTGCTCTAAAGGATACAACTGCAAGTGTGTTTAGGGGTGTTAAATAGCTGACCATATTAATGTTTTTGGTTGGATCATTGAACACAACTCTTTGCAGTCTCTCTGTTTGAATGTCCACTTTGTATGCTTTGATACTGTTACTTGAGCAACTATCTCTAAGATGATAATGTGTAATCTATTAACTGGTGATTTTTTACTGCCTTTTTTTTTTTTTTTTTTTTGTAGCTCTGTATTACTTGTACCCTTACACCACTTTGTTTTATTTTGTTTTTTTCTCTTTTTCCTTTTAAATAAAATTAAAGAAAAAAGAAATTTCATCTGTAGATGAAATATACCCATGCTCCCACACAGGTGAATTGTAAGAGGTAGTTAATATCATGTTACTAAGTGTATATTAAGCTTCTACTTTTTGGTAGTACAAGTCAATATGGTGAACTCTGAGGCTTCAAAGAGAAGGATTCGTCCATACTGCAGGATTGCTTCTATAAAAGTCATAAAAATCAGAGTCAAATTCTCACTGCAGAAGGGGAGCTGAGGCTCAGAGAGAGACAGAGTCACACAGCAAGTTATTGGCACAGATTCGTAGTCCAGAACTTAGGTCTCCAGACTCCAACTTGGTATGTTGCCATCTGTGAGACATGCAGATTTGTGTCCTCTGTCTCCAGAATAAATCTCACAATGTAGATTTCACTGTCTCTCTTCTACCAATACATGAAATGCTATGCGTGTTGCTTTAGCCACATCATCTCTTCTAATTAATCCTGGTAACAGTCAAGTGAGATCCAGTCAGACACTCAATAATAATGCCTATAACCTAATGCAATCTCCATGGCCAGGTGCGTCAAGGCAGGCTTCTAGACCTGAGGTGTGCAGAGGAAGCCACCTAGGGAATAGCATGGCAGGACACAGGAATGTGTGAGCCCAGGGATGGAAGGTCCACAGGGCATGGAATTTCTAGGTGAGTATGGGGTTAGGGGCAGCACATAAGCTGGGTCCTATAGGAACAAGAGCCAACTTGGCACTGAGTTGCAGATGGTGGCACTTTGCACAGTATGTCACTGAGAAATATTTGTGAGTAAACACATGAATTAAGAGCCAGTGAAAGAAGACCACTGAAAGGGGAAAGTGAAGAACTAATGAAAACCCCTTTGGGAAGCATAAGACAGAGCTGATTTGGGGACTACCTGGGCATAGTAAAGGGGAGAAGCAGCACTGATGGGCAGGGAAGGCCTCCAGCTTATGACACAGGCCCATCACAGTGAGGAGAGTGGGTGGGGCAAGGGAGGAGGACTGGGTCAGAAGTGCCCATGCTGAAGACCCTCTGAGAAAGTCTTAGCTGGCCCAGTGAGGTGCTCCAACACAAAGACCACCCAAGAGAGCTCTGGGCTGAGAGAGCCGGGCCACACAAATACCATCCTCAGCTGTTGGCTGGGAGGTGCCAACCTTCCTGACTCCCTGGCAGCAGGCTCTCCTAGACAGAAGCTGTGGGCAGCACAGGGCTCTGGCTGTTACAGATGGGAACATCAGAGAGGAAGTATCCAGTTCTGTCCTGTGGGGACCTCCCAAGAGGGAACCTCTCAGAGAACCCTGACAAATAGAAAATTCAGTAAACAGAAAAAGAGGTTGGAATTCTTGGAATAAGGGACTTTCCCCGCCAAGGCCCCACAGTAGGGTGTGTGTGTGTCTACACAATTCAAAGGCAGCCCATGCTCCTGGGCCTCGGAGGGCTGGGGAAGTTGGAGCCGGGTATACTAAGGGAGGAGGTCACACTTCACAATCCAAGCAGTGGGAATTTTGGAAGGAGGGTCTGTGTACGCGTTTCTGTTTTAGATTCTTGGGGCAGGCCAGGAAGTGGGTGGAGGACCGGGAAGGCATGTAGGGAAGGAGAAGGCTGTGGCCGTGCCACAGGGCGAAGATGTGCCCCCACATCTTCTCTAAAACTAGTTTGAGACAAAGAGTCTTGGGAGGGATTTTACCAGCCCCAACAAACATCTGCATGCCCTTTGCTTTAAAACTTTACTAACCCAGTCTCAGAGCTTTGATTTTTTCCATTTTAAGACATAATTTACATATAGCAAACGAACTATTTTTAGTGCATAGTTCTGTTAGTTATGACAGATACATACAGTCAAGTAACCACCCAAATTGAGATATAAAAGAATTCCAACACCCCTAATAATTCCCGTGTCCCTTTATATAAACCCTACCCTCCATCCCCACCCTCTAACAACTGCTAATGTTTTCTGTCTTTTTATACTGTTTTGCCTTTTCTAGAATGTCACATAAATGATCATACAGTGTGCTGCCTTTGAGTCTAACTTCCTGCAGTTGGAACTATGCATGTGAGATCCGGTCACGCTGTCCTTGTGTCAGGCAGGGACAGTCCTTCTTCTTTATTGCTGAGCAGCAGCCCATCACAAAGATGTGCCACAGTTCATCCATTCCCCAACCCAGGAGCACTGGGGCTGTTTCCATTTATGGAGAGCTTTTTTTTTTTTTTTTTTTTGTCTTTTTCCTTTTTATCGGTACCAGGGATCGAATTCACGACTACCTGCTTGCAAGGCAGGTGCTTATGCCGCTGAGCTAAATCCCCAGACCCTATGGAGAGCTTTTTAATCCACACAGATTTTATTTCACTTAAGTAAATACCTAGGAGTAGGATTTCTGGATATGGGAGGTGTATGTTCAACTTCATTAGAAACTGTAAAAGTATTTCACAGAGTGGTTGTAGCATTTTGTGTTACCAGGTGCAATGTAAAAGATCTGTAGTTTCTCTGTAATCTTACCAAACACTTGGTATGATCAGATTTAACAGTAGCCATTTGAGTAAGTAGGTAGCAGCTCCTTGTAATTTTAATTTGTATTTTTCCACTAACTAAATATATTATGATTTTTTATGCCATCTTTTGAGACGTAGTCAAACCTTTTGCCCACTTTTTAATTGTATTCATTTTCTTATTATTTAGCTTTAAGTATCCTTTATACACTGTGGATACAGTGCTCGCTTCAGAAGCACATATACTAAAATATACCATGCACATGAGTCCTTTAGCAGATATATAATGTGCCTTGCTCTGGAACTTAGGAAAAAGTATTTGATTTTCACCACTATCTATAATGTCAATTATGAGTTTTAGTAAATGCTCTTTATCAGATAGCTGTTTCAGCTTCCCTGTGAGTTACTATTTTTTAACTTATTTTTATTGGTATGCTTGTGAGATATAATAATTATATTTATTTTGTGGAGTTGGTGTATATACATAATATCTTGAGAGATTAATATATATATTTTATCTTGAGGAATTCATATATATATATATATATATATATATATATATATAAAAACATAATTTGGGGGGCTGGAGATTTTAGCAAGCACAAGGTCATGAGTTCGGTCCCTGATACCAAAAAATCAAAAACAAAAACAAAAACATAATTTTAAATCCCATTTCCTCTTTACTTTCTCCTTTACTTCCCTTCCTTAACTCCAAAAAGTCTGCCTCCCTGTTTTCTACCCTCTCTCCTTTATTTTACTCTTTACTTTTTATTATATTTTGGGTTTCTCATATTAGAGAAAGCTTTTGTCAAGAATGGTGCTGAATTTTTTCAAAGGCTTATTCTGCATCTACTGAGATGATCACAAAGGTTAGTCTCCTTTAGTCTATTTATATAACGAATTACACCGACTGATTTTTTTGAACCAGCCTTGTATTCCCAGAATAATACCCATTTGATCATGACATATTATTCTTTTTTATGCTATGCTGAATTTTATGGGCTAAGATTTTGTTACGTTTCTGCATCCATGTTCACGACATAAGAGGTACTGGCAGACAGTTTTCTTGTGATGTCTTTGTCTGGTTTAGGTATCAGGATAATGCCAGCTTTATAAAGGTGGAATATAAAAGATTTGTAGTTTCTCTATAATTTCACCAAACACTTGGTATGATCAGATTTAACTCTGGGAAGTATTTCCTCTTTTCTGCTTTCAAAGATCCATACTTTCTTTTCACTACTGTTTATAGTCTTTTCTTATCTGGGATATTAGTTTTGCTAATTCAGTTCACTTTAGCAACTAAACTGTACTGCACACAACAGCCTGAGGAGATGCAGAAAGATAGGCCAAAACAGGCTTTTTCCACACAGAGGTAAAGAGAAATAATCATAATAGGTATCAGTGACTGAGCACCTGGTCTTTTCCATGTATTATATAATGTTACTGCCAAACCCTACTGCAGCCCTACTATGGCAGTTTTAAGCAATTCAAAGATGGGGAATGTGAGGCTTAGCAGAAGCGCCAAATCTATCTAACTCATGTAACGTTCCCAAGGAGTCTAAGCCCAAGGTCTTCCCATTTTTACTCATGGATGAGCACTTACTATGTGCTAGCTATTTTAAATGCTTTACTTCTTGTCACTGTTCATCACTGCCAACAGTAGGAGGCACGTGTGGCTGCTTATTCCACATTAGTAGTGAGGAAATGAGGACTCAGAAAGGCCAAAAGTCTCACTCAAGGTCTAGTCAATGCTGTGAGACAGCAAACACCTAGCAGTGACAGAGGCAAGTGACATATTGGCAAGGTGTATTTAGCACACACATACATAACTCCTGCCCAGTGTAGCTCTGCACAGTGCTGGAAGAGAGGCACAGGCAGGGGTCAAAGCAGGAGAGGGATGAGTTAGAGTGTGAGCACTCCTAGAAAATGCATGGGGAAGGAGGAGGTAGGAGGCCAGAGGAGAAAGCTGGTGGCGTCAGAGGGGAGTGTGTGAAAATTCTGGTAAATAGCAAAGGGCAGACATAGCCCATAGACCAAGTGAAAGCCCAAACAAGCAGGGTACATAGCATGATTTTCCAGCATCATGATGCTGACGCTGAGCAGGGCTGACAGGCACTGGAACAGAAATACCTCATATCTGCAGAGCACTTTCCTCTCTAAAACGGTGTCTTCCCCATGCATTCTCATAAACACCCTGTGAGGTTACTTGTAGCTACATTTTATAGGCGAGGAAACCAAGTTTGGGGTGGGGGTGGGTGGAGGTATTGGTGACTAAATGTAACAGATGAGAAGCCCCAGGCACTGGGATAACTGGGGTACTCCTATCATGGGTCTTAGGTCAGATCAGTTTCTCAAAAAGCGCCATGGCTTTGTGACATATCTTAAAATCATGTCAGCAAAAATCATGGAGTTTGGGTGCCACAGAATTTGGCATGTCCAGGGTAAAAGTTCTGAAATCCTAATGACACAGGTTATAAAATCTTAGGGTCAGAGACTCTGAGGGTGGTAGAGGGCTCTGAAACGGTGGACATAATAATGGCACACAGAGCAGAGACAGTCATCCTAAAGGCAGTTCCAGGGATGGCTCACCACAGATGTCCTTTAGGGGGAGCAGACACACCAGCTACAAGCCAGTAAACAAAATGGCTTTGTTCAAGAGGTGTAGTCAAACATTAAACTTTCCAGTCAGGCCAGAACTGTCACCCTAGTCAAGCCATGTACCTGGAATTTGTGGTGGTAAATATGCCTCTCCTGGGCCACTAACTCTGGATCCCCTGGCCAGAAGATCAGATAACAGCAGCCCAAGGCAGAGTACAACCTCCACATTTAAGCTCCCGAAGTCTGGACTTCTTGGCCACTTCCCAACCCTTGAATTTCAAAAGTACCGTATTTTCATTCTTCATAGAGAAAAGGAGAGAAAATTCAGGTCCAAGACCTCACCCCAAATTTCTTACCCCTCCGTAAGCTTTCAAGATCTTTCCAAGGAACAGAATGAGAGGGCCTTTCTCTTCCTTTAACCACCCCCATCAATGTGTCAAGATGTTTCCTTTCCTCTCAGGTATTCCTACTCCCAATTTCTCTGCCTCTTAATCACCAAATCTCTGCTCACCCAAACCCCCTCCAGGAACAACCCCAGGTCTCCAACTCTCACGGTCTCTGTCTTTCTCATGACTTTGGAGAGCATTTTGTGTGTGTTTTTCCGCTGCATTTTCATGACAAATCTGTAAGGCTAGAATACTGTCATTAACTATTATGTTATAAACGAGGAAACCGAAGCCAAGGGAAGTTACACAACTAACACAGGACACATGGGTCATAAATGTCAGAGCTGAGAGTGAAAAATAATTTCATTATTACTACTAGAAAATGATAAAATAAGAGTCACTATAAATACTGCTGATTTTACAGTCACTAAGGGCCACTGTTCCAACCACCTTTCATACGCTTTATCCCTGTTACAGCAAACCTTAAGGAATGACTAATATTACTATTTTCAATTTACCAATGAAGAAACTGAGAGAGCTCAGTAAAGCCCCCATGTCTAAAGCCCCCATGGCAGCCTCTGATTCTGAAGCTTGGTCATTTCCTTCCCTGCCCAGATCTGCTTGTGTCTCCCTACCAATCAGTCTTGTGAGTTTACTTTGTAGGCCACTGCTCTTTAGACTTGTCCCCAAGGCTCTAGAAAATGCCAGATGAAACAATAAAATATTCTAAAGAAAAAGTCCTTGAAAATGAATACATAACATTTCAGATTTTATTCATTCATTAGAAAACAAAAACAGATATTTACCAAGTTCCTAGACTACGCCAGGCAGAAAGAAAGCCCCACATCCTAGAGAAGGAGAAACATAACAAGTAAACAAGTAAGTACCATGATTTTGGAAAGTGACAAATTAAATAAAGGAGAGTAAAGTAAATACTTAAGGCATCGGGAGACTGTTTACACTAAATGGACCCCCTAACTGTCAAGGAGAAAACGGTCCAGGCAGATGAGCCCATATGCAGAGGTCCTGAGACAGATAAGCAGGATGACATGAGACCTGAGTGAGGAGGCAAACGCAGAAGTGGAAGAGGCTGCACATCACTGTGGGACAAGGGCGTGGCTCTGGGTGTGAGGTGCACTGCCAGATTTGGGGAGGGACAAGAGATGGCTCCATACGAGCAGACGAAGAATGATGAAGTCACCCACCATCTCTACTCATCTACTCATCTCTGCCTGTGCCCAGTGGAGTGGGACCATATGCCCACAAATGCCAACCACCAGCACAGTGTGAATTTGGCAAGTTACTCACGCCTTCAGAGTCTCCATTTATCCATCTGCAAAATGGCAATGAAAATTCAGCTGGTAATGGGGCGTTTGCTCTCCCGAGACTTGAGCCTTGGCTCTTGCTCAGGAGGGAGGAGGGCTTCATGCCTGCAGGCACAGAACTTGATATCTTTATGGACTAAGGGCTCCAAACACAGAGGTCTAAGAGTCCCTGGGGCAGGATGACCTCAGGAGTCCTGTGGGGCTCACTAGGTGGGGCTGGACTGATGGCCAGGCCTCAGGCCTCTCTTTTCCCTCCCTCCCCAGCAGTCCAGCCAAGTGGGCAGCAGCAGGCCCACCGGACCAAGGGCAGACAGGCAGGCGGGCCGGCGGGCGGAGGCAAGCCATCGGGCACAGGGAGAAAGAAGGGCATTGTCTGTTGAAACCCAACCAAGAGGCCAAGGCCACAATGCAGCGGATTCTTTCAGGAGAAACAGACATGCCTTTCTCTCCGCCAACTGCTGCTAAACAGTCCATTGGATCTGATTCTCTCCCATTTCGCTCCAAACAAATGATAAATAAATAAACGTTGGTGAGCTCTGAGTACCAAAGCCAGGACCCTAGGCCCTAAGCAGACTGGATGCTGTCCTCCCACAGCGAGTCAGACCCCTGTGCCAGGTGGGGCTGCCTGCATTCCTGCTGCCAGGTGTGGGGGTGAGTCTCCAGAGTGGCAGACTCCAGCGGGTGACCTCAGGAAGTTCCTCCAGACATGGAGTAGGGCAGAGTGAACTGTGCCATCCTCAAATCCAAGAAGCAAGTTGTGAGGTGGGTGGAGCCTCAGAGGAGGAGACAGGACCACGTTGTAGGAGAGCAGGCTGAGCAGAGCCTACAGAGCCTGGCGACCCCTAACCCTGAACCTTGTCTCAAGACTGGCTCTGGAACAAACTCCCTGGTACCATCTGCACATCCTCCTCAGTACTCGGTTAACTGACAGTGACAGGACAGGGTACATCCTTTCTTCACATTACAAATGTTCCAGGACTGAAGTGACTTGCTCAAGGTTACAAAGTGACTTATGTACTGATCGCCAGAAGTTTCTATTGTTCTCGCTAACTGGTCCAACTGAGGCACAGAATACTGCCAGATGCTCGGGACCTGAGTCTTCTGATGCTTGAATCTCCCAGCATCCTCAATGCTCAAACTAAAGAGGCCCTCCTGACCAAAGGATCCTCCTGGATTTTAATGCCACCAGAATAGATGAGTGACAGCCTCACTACCAGGTACCAGATGTTGGACCAGGTCCCTCTGCAAGGTACCCCACAGGCTGAGAAGCCCCCCACGTGATGCTGCCATCCCAATGTAG